>NC_137151.1:96241840-101041840 GCF_951394435.1 Stenella coeruleoalba | reverse complement strand
AGGGAACTGGTTGGGTGTTAAAGGGGCTACAATGTAAAAACAGCAATCAGTGCTTGAGGACAAGATGCTTCAGAGATTTCTTTACAGGAGGTGGGAGCAGGGTCATGACCCAGGTAAACTTGGAGACTGTGCTATACATCACAAAATAAGATGCTAGAATTAAAGACAAACAAACAAAAAAAACAAAACGTGAAAAGTTGGAGAAGAAAATAGGAGTTATGAAAAGAAAAAAAAAAAGGATGGAGAGTTGGAAGTGAAGGATTTATTTAAAAACTAAATACTTTATGGTTTTCCATGAATAGGATCTTCTTTCAGCTATTTAAGACAAGAAAGGATGAAGTCCTGGGAAGTTATAAACAATATGCCACTTGTGCTCTTTTCTGCCACTTTATCTGATCTGCTCAGTCCCTTTATCTTTTGATGAACAATTCCTCTTTCACAAACACAAGCCATGCGACTGAAGCTCTGCCTCTGAACATGTTCAGATTAAAATCTTGTTCTAAATATAGTAAGTGTATATGGACTTCTAGGATAATCAGTTGCCCCATTTGTTTTCTGCACTTCTTTGAACTTAATGCACTCTTTGTCAGTGGATGTGTTCAAGCACAAGTTGAATGCCCATCCTGTCATGAACGTTATAGAATCAAGGGGATGTTGGCCTATATGACTTCTAAAATGCCTTCCAACTGAGGTTACAAATCTTAATTCATTAACCAATTAATTGTTTGAGAAATGTCTCCCAAACATTAATGGAAAGGCTCTATGTATCATAGGGAATGCACTGGGGATACAAGAAAAAATATATAGCACTTATGCTGAAGGAGCTCACAGACAAACCGACAACAAAAAGTCATGTGGTCCATGCTGTGACGCAGATAAGGACAGGAAATTGTGGAGGCACACAGGCAGTTCTTATCACACTGGGAAGTCAATACTTTCCGGAGGAGGTAACATCGAGTTGAATTTAAAGGACAAGTAGGAGTTAGCCAAAGAAAGGAGGGGAAGCTTTCTAGGAAGAAAGAGTCTGGGTGACCACATCCTGTGCTATTTTTGACTTGGGCTAGGCAACACCTTCCAGGAAGATACCATAATGAGCACGATTTTGGCATCCCTAACTCCAGTTTTCACTCTATGTTAGATGTTCCTCCCTATTCGTGTCTTCCTCAAGAAGCTGTGAGCTCCTGGAGGGAGAGGGTTTCATATCTGCATCACCTGCACCTGGTACAGTGTGTCGCACAGAGTAAGCTCAACAACACATGTTTACTACACGAATGAATGAGGAACGTGTAGAGCACAGGATTGTTCGCTGTGGTCCAGAAGTGAAGTGGGACATGGGGAAAGGAGGCGGACAGGCAGGCAAGGGTAGAATCATAAAGGGGTATAGTAAGCCATACTTAGACTCTCCTGAAGGCCAGAGGGCACCACAAAAGATGTGACATAATCAAGTTTATTTTTTAGAATGATTGATCCAGCAATGGTATTAAAAGTGAATTGGAAGGATGCATGATTAAATATGGAAGCAACCCTTACTGAAAGCTACTTTAGAAAAGGAGCATATAGACCTGGACTTGGTGATGAGATCAGGATTGAAATGAGAGGCTAGATTCCACGGTCAAAAACTTAATTAAAATAAAACCTGTCTTCTTTTACCAGACTGCTTATAAATTAAAGTTTCTCTATTTTACCTATCCATCTATCTACCTATCTTATCATCTATCTACTTACAAACCTTACTACCAATCTGTTTGTTGTGAGAAGTATCATGGTTTATACTATTTTGACAGGCATTTACTTTATTATTTTCTTGAGGTCAGTTTGTAACTCAAGTTCAGATTTCTTCAGTTCAGTCACATACCATGTTCTGAAGAGTGCTTTGAAGAGTGCTCTTTCATTAAACTACACAGTGTTAGGGAATATTTTGCTTGATTTTTGATGAACACTGTAAGATGGGATTCTTTTTTTTTTTCTTTTTGGTTTGTTTTTGTTCAGCGTGAGTCTCATGAGGTTCTTTTAGACACCACTTTTAAAATTTTATTTATTTTGTTGTTATTTGAAATGTGCTAGTGGGTTACAGAGACACATGAGCCGGTCAGATCTGGATTCATCTTATGAGACACTGAAGGAAGAAAATGGAGAACGCTGAGAAAAACAGAGCCTGAACAGACTGAAGAACTGGACTTTTCCTTAAGAGGCACTATTTATAAATTGCTTTAACAAAGTACGTATTGAGCCTTCATTTAACTTTCAGATTGTCATCGATTATCGATTTATTTATTATGCTTTCTAGAATCTTATTCAATAAACACTTATTAAATACCAGCTTCATACCAAGCTATTAGGTGCTAGGAATACAATGATGATTAAATTATGGATTCTGGCCACGAACAGCTCACACTATACTTAAGAGGTCAGATGTGTTTGTAATATATATGCTACAAGATAACACAGTTAATGCAATGATAGAGGCCATCACAGGTGCTACGTGAATATAGACCTTCTAAGTCATATATATTTAGAAAGAAAAATGGATAGATGCAAAATATTTGTATAACATCCATTTTTAAATATACTAAACTACTGCATCCAGGGAGAGTCCAAAATCTAGTTAATCATAATAAATACTAATTTTCTTCTAGGGAAAGGTAAAGTATGAGTCATATAAAGCAGATCCACTTTTTTCTATTTTCTTTCTTTTCGGATTTGGGTCAGGCTGTGTGCCATGTTGCACAGTGCGTCTGCTGGCTCTAATTGTGACTCAGGAGAATTCTGAGTTAAGCTGAAAGTAGCCTTGTTCACTCCATCGCTGAGTTGGGCCGAAAAAAAAAAAAAACCACACCTCACAGAATCCTTATCATTTGGAATTCCCTCACAACTCATGTCTGATCCAAGTGGGTCCGTCAGTCCTCATATACTGTTTGAGATATTTCTTTGAGCTGACATATCTTTATGTACCCTGGAGTGAATTCTAGAAATCAGTTCAACTTTTATGGCTTGCGACGTGTATTCTGCTAACCTTCTGGAGTGATATGATGTGACATAAATTTGCTAAATCCTCCAGGCCTGAAATATATGTAATTAGACTATGTTTATGAGATGATTAAAAATGAGCTGAAAGAAATATTCACAATAATTAATTTTTCTGCAAAGACAAATATTCCAATCTTACATGTAGAAGTCTTAATGCATGTATAGGCACTGATGTGGCAAAATTATATGGTGAGCTCACAGATAAAAACATTTTGATATAAAAACAGACCCATCTTAGGCAATTAAGGCAAATGGGACCTGGCCAAGAGCAAATAAAAACATGGTTTGGAATGTAAAAAATGCTAAATTAATTTTTAAATGAAACATGTTTCTATGAAAGTCACAAGAATTTTGAGGAAGCACGTTAATTTTTTAAATATGTTCTTTGGGCGGTGCTTACTTTTTTTTTTATTAAACCCAATACGTTTTTAACACTTCATTATAACCATTGCATTGTTAAAGGATAGGAACTTTATGCTTTTTTAACGGCAGTAGAAGGGGAGAAAAGGGGACAGATAAGGCTGATGATAAACCTCTGGGCAGGTTAGAGGTGTTGCTGGTGATAATATCTCTGAAAAGGAAAGAGAAAAAGGGCTGCTGTGGACTGTGCCTCGTCTGCCTGGGATTGCAGATGACCTGAGGCAAGAGGAACACAGTAGCAGTAAACCTGCTTCATTCAGGTAGGTTGTGTCTGAGCTTTTGGTTGGCACTCTGATTTTCAGATTTCTAATCTATACATCCAAGAATTCACCTTAGTGTTTTTATAGAAGCAATAAATAGGCAAATCTGGAGAATCTTTCTGTCTCTGCCACCGTTAATCTCTAAAACGTTTTTTGAAATTCTTTTCAATTCCATGCTGAAGAACTTGGGTACCACAAGTAAATCCATAGATTAAGAATTGGCTTTTCAGCAACAAGCAAGCATATGGATTATTTCTACACTGTCTTCTTTTTAAATGCTTAGAACCTATTGTTTCAATACAATAGGGTTTTTTCCAAAACGAAGAACAGTTCACAAAAGTTCTACTTAGGTTTCTCAAAACCCTTAGACATTGATCATTACAATGAGGAAATTTTTTTTTTATTATTTCTGGAAGCCTATAAAGAAAGTGATGTACTATTATAAAAGAGAAATAGCAGACTGTGGCATCAGATCAGAGGACATGGGTGATAGGACTTTCAGAGCATGGCTTATGGGTCTCCATTTGGTCAAACCAAGTACTAATAGACCACTCATTTCCACTTGGCAGTTCTCTTGACACTAGATGAGACTATTGAAAAGTGTCAGACAGAAATAGATGGAAAAAGCACTACCCTCACCCACTGAAGTATGGGACCAAAAGAATTTGCTTCTTTTATTTTTTTAAAATCTTTTACTTTAACTAAACTAAGAGGTAAACCAAGGCGAGGAAATACTCCAAATTTAGGTTAGAAAGTCAGCGTTAAGCTATGTAAAAAATGAGAACTCAGGATGGGATCAAGAAATTCAGTGAAATAAGGTAACTGCATTACTCCAAGAAAATGGCCATAAACAACTGTCATTTAGCTTCACATGAGATCCATATTTCCAGTAGGCATTTTGGTTGAGAATTTCTAAGCAGCAAGATTTAATTTTATCTTTGTTACCTTTTTCTCTCTGTTTTATCTTTAAAAAATTAGAATGAATAGTTTAGCTTTTAAAACTAAAACTATATTCCATGTCTGGCATTTTAATTGTAGAGGCCAAGGGAAACAGACATTTCAATTAAACATAAATATTTTCTTGGTAAGGTCAGGATAATGCAAATTAAGATGCACAGATATATCTCCTTTGAGGAACTACAGACCTCAAATGTAAAGGAAACCAAAATTTCTTAGGAAAAAATAAGTCTTTTCAGAAATAATTTGTAAATAAGAAAGAGACTGCCTCACTCATTCTTAACTAAAAGAAAAAAAAGTGACACAAGTGCCTTAATCATAAGCAGTAGAAGAGAGACATATGAGGTTAGAAAATGTTCTCTTTTGGTGAAATTTAACAATATTTATTAAACACCTATTATGTCACAGGCATGTTTCTAGATGCTCAGGATAGGTAAGTACTAGCAAGACTCAGCTTTTGGTCTTAAGAAGCTACTGAGAGAAATCAACATGACGTCATACAGTTAAGTGATGATATGATAAGTGTTTTAATAGAGGTATACGGGATTCTATGGAAGTTCCTATGAAATCAAAAAATTTGTGGGAGGCTTCATAATGGCAAAATGTGCTTTCAGTCTTGAAGGGCGTTCATGGTGGATAAGGGCGTAATTCTAATTACAAGATCAGCAACACTAAGACATGGGGGTAGAAGAGAACTGGCAACATGCTAGAAAATATCAAGGATGTTTCAGAATGCCAGAAATAGGAGAGTGGATGTGCTGCAGAGAAGCAAATGTCCAGATGATGAAGCATCTTGTCAGCCTGTGTAGGATAAATTTAAACATTATTAATGGTACATCACTGAGAAACTTTAAGCCAATGATGAATGAGAAAATGAGCCATAGGAAGGCTTACAGAAGGTTATGATCAGAAACAGGAAAAGTAGATAGATGGTCAATAATGTGATAATCAATGAGAGTGCATATAAGAATTTGAATTAAAGTAGTGCTGGTGGGATTGGAGATGGGGGAAGGATATAAGATATTTATTTTGAAACACAGGTAGGTCACTCAGTGCCCCACAGGTCATGCAAAATTCCCATCCTCATGAAAGTTACATTTTAATGAGGTAATCATATAGTTACCAAACACCTAATTAAAACATTAAATTTCATATGATTAAATATTAATTTATATTAAATTATTACATCTTGCATTTCATATATGAAATAGCCAAAATAATCTTGAGAAAGAAGAACAGAGCTGGAGGACTCACACTCCCTGACTTCAGACTATACTACAAAGCTACAGTAATCAAAACAGTATAATACTGGCACAAAAACAGACACAGATCAGTGGAACAGAATAGAGAAGCCAGAAATAAACCCACACACTTACGGCCAATCAATCCATGACAAAGGACGCAAGAATATACAATGGAGAAAAGACAGTCTCTTCAATAAGTGGTGCTGGGAAAACTGGACAGCTACATGTAAGAAAATGAAATTAGAACATTCTCTAACACCAGATACAAAAATAAACCCAAAGTGGATTAAGGACCAAAATGTAAGACCAGATAATATAAAACTCCTAGAGGAAAACAGGCAGAACACTCTGACATAAATTGCAGCAATATTGTTTTGGATCCGTCTCCTAAAGTAAAGAAAATAAAAGCAAAAACAAACAAATGGGATCTAAATTACATAATATAGTTACTCAGGTCTAAAATGAGAAAATTATATAAAAATTATACATCAGTATGTTACTTCCCTACAGAGCTTCATTGAAGAACTTCCCTGCCCTCGTGCTCCATTCAAATAACACTTTTGTAGTGTATATTTAAATGATCCGTAGATATATGTCTATATGTTATAGTTAAGTGTGCATGTATGTTACGTTATATTATCTTAAATTACTCTATTTTTCAATTTCTCTTCCTTTTAAAACAAAGTTTCCTTTAGAATTCTTAGGTTTCAAAAGCAAGACCTGCTCTAGTTGTAAACATATGCCAAAAAGGAATACACAAGCCTGAAACAAAGAGGCTTACACACTGCTTCCCAGTAGCAAGAACTTTCTAGTACCACAGCAGTCTGTCTTGGAAAAAAGTCTTTTTGATTGTTTTGGTCCTTTGCTCTTTATTCAAGATTGATTACTACCGGATCTTTCCTAGGGCGCTGTTCACAATGGTTTTAAATGACTCAAGCTTTGGCACCCCCTCACTAAAGTATTTGCTTTAGTGAATTCTAAATTTCTCTTACAGAGACTACAACTGTCTCGGAATCAAACTGCCTTCTGCAGTAATTACTGAGCACATGGTACAACAGGAGTCCTTGACATTCATTAAAAAAAGTGCAGCGGGTGGGTGAGGAAAAAAAAGAGTAAGGAAAATTAATCACAAGAAATTAGCATGTTTAAGTAAATCATTATAGTTCTCAGGAAGAAAGGTCTGACAGAGACACTCAGAAGGAATCAGCCTCCAGGTTCAGCCAAGTTGGAGTTTTGCTTATCACTTCTCATTCTTCTTATACAGGCTGACGCACTAAACCATTTTTCCTTATATACTTGCAGGAAGGTCCATTTTTATTAGGGTTCCTTCATTTTAAAATGCTCTCTGATGCCATGAGAACTTGATTAAATTGCTACCCATTCTTAAAGGGAAAAGGAGTTTTAATCTTCAAGGAAAAAACAGTGATCATACACTTACTGCAATGCAATATGCTCACAAAAACCCAAGCGTTCCACAGTCACAGGAACCTGAAGCTTTGCGACAGAATTATTAGCAGGTAAGTTGATTTTGCAGAATGTTTACCTGATTGAATGGCTTTTAAACAACACTGTAACACAATATTCTGGTCACATAAAATTATATGCACAGCTACCCTCCATATAAACAGCAATATTTACTACTCTCCAAATAAATGGTACTGATAAAACAAATAAAAAATATAATATGGGGCCTATATTATTTGTGAATTCATCCAAAAATCAAAATTCTTTAAAACTTTTTGCAAAAGTACAAACTGTGGGGTTTTTCCTCAATATTTTACCTTTACTTATTTTTCTTTAAAAGGGCACCTCTTTTTTCAGTTCAAAATGAGTTTTTACTTTACCATCCCAACTCAAGTCTTTTTATAATGCATTTTAGAAACTCATCAGAGTACAAATATTTATTTTGTTCTACAATGATGCTTTCTACATTTATCAATTAATAATTTGATTCTTTTAGCAAGCAGTTATTGAAGAAATCCAAGAGCAGTACCAGGCACTATGCTTTTTGAGCCATTATCCTTTTGGATACAACATTTATTTCTATAAGGAGTGTTTTAAAAAATATCTTATTTGTGTACTACTGTATGAATTAACTTCGATAAACTGAAGTATCTCATATATTTACTATTTTAACATGATACTGAGATTATGATTCATAGTTTTATCTCTATGGTATGAATGGCATGTATTCTTGTCAGGGCTTGAACTATTTGATCCATATGTTCAAATATATTAATTCCATAGACAGATTTTCTTTTGGTATAACAGAGACTGCTAGCAGTTTATCAAAATCTTTGTCTTCTTTTTCCTCAGCACACAGCAGGATTACATCACCTAACCTCCCTTGCAGTTAGATGTGGTCACATGACCCAGCTCTAATGGAATGTGAGAAGACGTCATATGTTCACTGCTAGGTCTCACTTATACACATTTCCATGTGCTCCTCCTTGGTCTTTGCCCTTCTACCAGCTGGATGGAGACAATAACAAAGTCACAAATAAAAGGAGTCTGGATACCTAGTTGACTATGAAGAGGGAAGACAGCTTCCCAACCCAAACACTAAGCTAGGACTGTTAAATGAGCAAGAAATAAAGTGATAACACACTTCTGAATCTACTTGTTTTAGCAACTAGCCAATCCTAACTAATATAGTTGCAGAAAAGTTTGAAGAACTATATTATGAGATTAGAAAAAAAAAAAGAATGAGACTAATAGAAGCAACAGGGTTAAATGAAAGAAATTTCAGTAACTATCCTCCATTTGTTGCCTACACAGCAAATCCCGACAGCACTAGGACAGTCCATGGGTGTTGGAGTGGGAGAAGGGAGAGAGTCAACTTGAGGCAAGAGCATTTCCTGCCGCTCTTCCTAAATTACCTTCTTCATGCCCCTCACTTTTCCTGGTATGGATGGTGCAAAGAGCCCAGCCTTCAGGTTGGTCCTATTCAAATGCCTGCCTTGAGGCCAAGGTGGAGACAGAATTTGCAATCATTTTCAGAGAATCTTAGGACAGTTTGATGTTTGCCAAGGACAAAGTGAAAGCACTGCCTTTCCTGAGATGATAGAAGACTTTACACCTGGTCTATTTCCTGTCTCCACAGTCCTTCTTCATCCTCCCTTATTGTCTTCACTTTATCTTAGAACAGGTGGCCCTTGCTTTTGTTAATATTAATATCTCCACTTGTTCTTTAGCAGATCTTTTCGCACCTCCTCCAAAGCTTTGTTTCCTTAAATATTCCCTTTTGGAATCACAGTGTCAGCTTCCTCCTTCCTTCTGACTATAAACATACTCTTTTTTCTTATCCACAACAGACAAACAATCACACACACAAGAGAAATGACAATTAAAAAACAACTACCATCAAAAAACCTATTTTGTAAATCTGCTACCTTGGGCTAGAGCCCATTTGTTTTTCACCTCTTTAACCCCTCATTTATATACCACCTACTCACTCTTTCAATCATTATTTACTCATTATTTATTGTTGTTATTAGCTATTAACAATTTGTTCAATATTAATTTGTTTCACATCGAATAACACGTTTCTGGAGGCACAAATATGATGAAGACAAAACTTTTGCCTTTGAGGACTTCACAGAGCTGGGGAGAAAGACAGATGAAAATAATTACACAGCAAGATGATTTTTCTGTAGTCTAGATACACTTAAAGGGCTATGAAAGTGCTTCCTCCCTCAAAAGGTACAATTAATACTACTTTTCAGGCTGGAGAAGAAAGCTTCATAGAAGGAATGACATTTGAATTGAAAAGACATAAGCTTTTGTAAGCCAGACAAGAGGAAAAAGAGTATTTAGGCAGGAGTCGCAGAAATAACAAAGGCAATAAGTAATGTGAGAAAAACATGGTGTACAAAGAAATAATTAAGTTGAAGAAACAACAAGTAGTCTGCTGTGGTTAGAATGAAGGAAAGGCAATTGAGTAAGAGACAGGGATTGGAGATTGTCCAGAAGTGGCCACTTAGAGCCCTAGTTTGAAGGGTCTTTAGTGAGTTTGGACCTTTATATTATAGAAAAGTTTTAAATAGGGAAAAGAAGCGATATTATCTATATGAAAAAGTCACATGATGGAGAGTCAGGTTATACAAGAGTCAGGAAGAGGGAAGCTCATCAAAGGCCATTGAAAGCTTCAGGTAAGTGTACTGGAGGCCCATACTGAGGGTTAAGAGAGTCCCGCACTTGCATTATGAAGTACCTCAGTGACCATAAAATAATTTTCCCTCTTCTGCTTAAGCAAAAAGTAGACTTATTGACTTTGACTCCTTCCCCAAATTGACTGAGAAAAGGCTACTGCAACAGGTCTACAGAAATTTCTAAAGGCAAACATCCAACAAGATTTGGCTTTTAAGACCTCCCACAGTAAGCCTCCCTTATTAAGTGACTTGTAGTCATGGCCAAATAAAAGAACTAAACGCATAATAACTATTACTTATTCTAAGCATTAGAAAAAGTGCTCATCAGCACCCAATTTTTGTCTTTTCCTATCTCCATCTGGCCAAACTGTTAAAAGGCAAGACTTAATAACAGCACCCTCATGAACGAGAACTAGAGCCTTTTGCAGCAGGTGGTGCCCACCTCTGCCTACAGAATTGCAGCCCAAACAATCTGCTGGGAATTGCAGAGAACTCAGTAGAATGTGCTTATGACTCAGCCTGTTAAGTAGGAGGACTGTCATTGTTATTTTAACTCCTGCCAGAGTATGTGGGCAATGCTCCCTCTTTCTGTCTTGAGTTAACCAAGAGACATCCCTCTTCAAAACCTCACCCCAGAATAGGTCCTTGCTCAGTTAGAGCCAGAACAGTTTGGGGTCTGGGTATGACTGCCAGCTGATAGTGCAGATTAGAAAAGGCTTTCATAAAGGGAACATCTGATATCCTAATTTACCAATAGAATTTTATTTTTAGAATGTTTAATCTGCCTTTAAAACTATTCACACAGAGTGCCACAGACCAGAGCTGAATGCTGATGAGACAGTAATCAGCACAAGTCAAGGTACTTATTTTCGGAAAGGATGGTGAAAATACCAGGGTTTCTTTCTCTTTCCCTTAACTCTTGGGGTATTGTGGTCCTCCTGTTTGTCTTTCTCTTGCCAAATGTTCTCAACAGTGTAAACGTTCATCAAGTGCTGCTCCTAAGGAATACTGTAAAAATGAAACAAAAAAATCAGCCTATTTTACAGAATATTGTCTTAAAGGATAAACTTCACCCATTGATGTATGATGAAAAGATGTAAATCTATTCTGAAGATAAAGCAAAATCTAAGCAATGTCAGGTTGTGGCAAGTCTTAGTATTATGTAGACAAAAGACGGTGTGGAATAGGAAAATAAATATGTTCTGCTTTCAAAACGGTTTTCTCATTTCCACTCAGCTAATTTTTCTCTGTGTTTCTGGTGCTATAAATTACGATTCAAGATTACATATCAGTAGAATAAAATTTTGTCATAATGCTATAAAATCATGTGTCAAAAAGATGCAGGAAAGCTCCTCAGCATTCCAGAAGCGAGGGACTCTATTAAGACAAACTGAAAGAATCGTGAAAAGGGCAACAACCATCACTGGTGTGCGTGAAAGATAGCATGTGTATTCCAAAGTAACCTCTCTAGGCCTTCAAAAAGTGAGGGTCCACCAAGATAGAGATACCATTCTAGACACAGCTCAGAACATCACATAGTCTCTGCCCTCAGTGGGGAAAGAGAGGATGTTGAGATGACATCAGGGAGGTAGAAGATGTCAGCTTATTTAGCACCTTCCTGGCCACAGCAGGAGTGTGGGTTTTCTTCTGACTATTAAGGGCAGTCATTGGTGGATTCTGAACAAAAGAGTCATATCAACTGATTTATAAAAGATCAGACTATGTGAACAATACATTATACAAAAGCAATACTGAGCACAGGAGGCTACTGCATTTGCTAAAATGAGAGAGAGTAGATTCCAATGATACAGGTAAAGACAATGAGAAATGATTAGATTCTGGACAGAGATGAGCTTGTTACTGCTATTATCTGAAATAAGGCTTAAGAAGGTTAAATAATATGCCTCTAATAGGTAGTGAAGGCCAGAAATAAAGCAACCGTCAGGGTCGTTTACTACACTTTAAATGTCTACATGGGACTTTTGTGTCAAAAAGATGCTGATATTCTATGAAGTAGTCAGACTTAAATGTTGGCGAGATATAACAACCTTTATACTAAGAACTACATGTATTAGGTTTGAAAAATTCAATTCTAAATTTTACAGAATTAGTAATATTAGCACATGATTATAAAGATTTTGTCATTTACAAAGCATTTTCACTCCTATTATCCCATTCAATGTTAGCACAGCAAAATAGAGATATCTAACAGTCACATTTATGATATCACTGAAGTGTCAGCTACAAACGGGCACTCGCCATTGGCACTTGCCATCTACCTCTACAAGGATTAGATCAGGTACTGCAGCTGCTGATTTTCAACACCCCCTGAAAGGAGTTCGGGGTGGACAGCAGAAAGGAGGCACTCTGTGCTCCGGGGCGGGGGTGGGGGGTGGCGTAAACAGGCAGAACAGGTCTTCAGATAGTTAGATATTCTCAGGAGCTGATTTTATGAGCCCAATTCTTATATATTCTCAGATCTAGAAAAGCAGTAAAATCCTTCATGGTGACTTCTGCTTCCCGTGACTAGCAGTAACCTGCACAAGACTAGCAGAAACCTTCTGTAAAAAAATATGTGCTTGATTGCATGTATTCCCCCTTCACCAAAATCACGTATATACTGACCTTCCCCCCTGCCTCCTTGGAGCGGTTTCTCAGAGCTATCTGAAATGCTGTCTCCCCGGCTGCAGTCCTCATTTAGCCCCAAATAAAACTTAACTTACAACTCTCATGTTGTGCATTTTTTAAGTCGACAGAAGGAACCTTTGCCATCCTCAGTAGTTTGTTTTCTTTTTTTAACATCTTTATTGGAGTATAATTGCTTTACAGTGGTGTGTTAGTTTCTGCTGTATAATAAAGTGGATCAGCTATACGTATACATATACCCCCATATCTCCTGCCTCTTGCGTCTCCCTCCCACCCTCCCTATCCCACCCTTCTGGTTGGACACAAAGCACCAAGCTGATCTCCCTGTGCTATGCGGCTGCTTCCCACTAGCTATCTATTTTACATTTTGTAGTGTATATATAAGTCCATGCCACTTTCTCACTTCGTCCCAGCTTACTCTTCCCCCTCCCTGTGTCCTCAAGTCCATTCTCTGTGTCTGCGTCTTTTTCCTGTCCTGCAGCTAGGTTCTTCAGAAGCATGTTTTTTTTTTTTAGATTCCATATATATGTGTCAGCGTATGGTATTTGCTTTTCTCTTTCTGACTTACTTCACTCTGTTTGACAGTCTCTAGGTCCATCCACCTTGCTACAAATAACTCAGTTTCATTTCTTTTTATGGCTGAGTAATATTCCATTGTGTATACGTGCCACATCTTCTTTATCCATTCATCTGTTGATGGACACGTAGGTTGCTTCCATGTCTTGACTATTGTAAATAGAGCTGCAATGAACACTGTGGTACATGACTCTTTTTGAATCATGGTCTTCTCAGGGTATATGCCCAGTAGTGGGATTGCTGGGTCGTATGGTAGTTCTATTTTTAGTTTTTTGAGGAACCTCCATACTGTTCTCCATATGGCTGTATCAATTTACACTCCCACCAAGAGTGCAAGAGGGTTCCCTTTTCTCCACACCCTCTCCAGCATTTATTGTTTCTAGATTTTTTGATGATGGCCATTCCGACTGGTGTAAGGTGATACCTCATTATAGTTTTTTGTTTGTTTGTTTGTTTGTTTTGGGGGTACGCAGGCTTCTCACTGTTGTGGCCTCTCTTGTTGCGGAGCACAGGCTCCGGACGCGCAGGCTCAGTGGCCATGGCTCATGGGCCTAGCCGCTTCGCGGCATGTGGGATCTTCCCAGACCAGGGCACAAACCCGTGTCCCCTGCATCAGCAGGCAGACCTCTCAACCACTGTGCCACCAGGGAAGCCCGTCATTATAGTTTTGATTAGCATTTGTCTAATGATTAGTGATGTTGAGCATCCTTTCATATGTTTGTTGGCAATCTGTATATCTTCTTTGGAGAAATATCTATTTAGGTCTTCTGCCCATTTTTGGATTGGATTGTTTGGTTTTTTTTGATATTGAGCTGCATGAGCTGCTTGTATATTTTGGAGATTAATCCTTTATCAGTTGCTTCATTTGCAAATAATTTCTCCCATTCTGAGGGTTGTCTTTTCGTCTTGTTTATGGTTTCCTTTGCTGTGCAAAAGCTTTTAAGTTTCTTATGTCCCATTTGTTTATTTTTGTTTTTGTTTCCATTTCTCTAGGAGGTGGGTCAAAAAGGATCTTGCTGTGATTTACATCATAGAGTGTTCTGCCTATGATTTCCTCTAAGAGTTTTATAGGGCCTGGCCTTACATTTAGGTCTTTAATCTATTTTGAGTTTACTTTTGTGTATGGTGTTAGGGAGTGTTCTAATTTCATTCTTTTAAATGTAGCTGTCCAGTTTTCCCAGAACCACTTATTGAAGATGCTATCTTTTCCCCATTGTATATTCTTGCCTCCTTCATCAAAGATAAGGTGACCATATGTGCATGGGTTTATCTCTGGGCTTTCTATTTTGTTCCATTGATCTATATTTCTGTTTTTGTGCCAGTAGCATACTGTCTTGGTTACTGTAGCTTTGTAGTATAGTCTGAAGTCAGGGAGCCTGATTCCTCCAGCTCCGTTTTTCTTTCTCAAGATTGCTTGGGCTATTCAGGGTCTTTTGTGTTTCCATACAAATTGTGAAATTTTTTGTTCTAGTTCTGTGAAAAATGCCAGTGGTAGTTTGATAGGGATTGCACTGAATCTGTAGATTGCTTTGGGTAGTATAGTCATTTTCAAAATGTTGATTCTTCCAATCCAAGAACATGGTATGTCTCTCCATCACTTTGTGTCATCTTTAATTTCTTTCATCAGTGTCTTATAGTTTTCTGCATACAGGTCTTTTTTCTCCTTAGGTAGGTTTATTCCTAAGTATTTTATTCTTTTTGTTGCAGTGGTAAATGGGAGTGCTTCTTTAATTTCTCTTTCAGATTTTTCATCATTAGTATATAGGCATGCAAGAGATTTCTGTGCATTAATTTTGTATTCTGCTACTTTACCAAATTCATTGATTAGCTCTAGTAGTTTTCTGGTAGCATCTTTAGGATTCTCTATGTATAGTATCATGTCATCTGCAAACAGTGACAGTTTTACTTCTTCTTTTCTGATTTGGATTCCTTTTATTTCTTTTTCTTCTCTGATTGCTGTGGCTAAAAATTCCAAAACTATGTTGAATAATAGCGGTGAGGGCTTCCCTGGTGGCACAGTGGTTGAGAGTCTGCCTGCCAATGCAGGGGACATGGGTTCGTGCCCCGGTCCGGGAAGGTCCCACATGCTGCGGAGCGGCTGGGCCCGTGAGCCATGGCCGCTGAGCCTGCATGTCCGGAGCCTGTGCTCCGCAATGGGAGAAGCCACAACAGTGAGAGGCCCGCAAACTGGAAAAAAAAAAAAAAAAAAAAAGTGGTGAGAGTGGGCAACCTTGTCTTGTTCCTGATCTTAGTGGAAATGGTTTCAGTTTTTCACCATTGAGAATGATGTTGAATAGCTTGTTTTCTCTCTCTGGGTAGATAGTGTGTCTTCCTTACTTTTCTAACACCAGCCCCCTCAACTCCCATAAATGAATCCTAATAATATTGGTGGAATAAATGAAACTGCAATTTAGGTATCAAACAGGTTAAGTTTTCCCCATTCTTTTTCTGGTAGGAGTATAGCTTTGAAGTCTGAGAGAGATGAATTTGAATCTGGGCTCTGCAATCGCTATATGATGGTAGTAAGTTACCGAATATATATTGGTCTTGATTTCCCATCTGCAAAATTGCATTGCACTTGTGACCTGCAAGCTTGCATCAAATCTTACAGGTACTCATATTTGCTCAGCAAGGGTTAGTTAATCTCTTCTTTCTCTCCCAACTCCGTCAGAGTAGTTATTTACTCCCTTCAGAAAATAAAATTGTTATGAAATATTCTATGTCTATAAATATTATTATATATTGATATTTCTTTTACCTTAAACGAATTGTAACATTAAATGTAGTGATAGAGAAAATTAGAAAAAAATCCTTTTATAAAGTTTCTCTCATGATTTTTGAAGGGCATATGAACAGATAACATGGGCCAAACAAAAGTGTTTTTCTTTTATGTATCTTTCAAATTTCAGTAGTATTTACATTGTTTTTGGGAATAGTCAGTATTTCACCTATGGGGAAATAAAACAAATTTCAATATTGTGTTATGGCAAAAGCAGTAAAAAATACGAGTACCATTAGTTAGCAATATCCTTACAGCCAAAAAAACAAAACAACAACAAAAAAATCTTTTCTAATAGGAAAAAATGAAACAAATAGAATTGGCATGATATCACATATTAAGATAGTTGGATCTCTTATACAGAAATCTGGGAGAAGCTTTGAAAGCCATACTTAAACCATTTTAGCATTAAACCTTCAAAATGCTGAAAGTTGTTTAGAAATAATAGTTAATAATACTGAGCACCAGATGACTGAAACATTACAATGAGTCAACTTTACCACAGAGTGAGTCAACCAGATCTTTATGTATCAATATGGATGAATCTCTAAATATAATGTTGGGTGAAGGCAAGGTGCAAAAGAATATCTGCAGTATGATGCCATTTATACAAATTTTCAAAATGTAAATGATTATACGGGACATTGTTTCATATATATGTCATCAAATTTAGGACATCATTAAACATAGGAAGGTTATATCATCTTCAGGATTATGACACATTTTAGGAAGAAGGGAAAGGTTTATTTCTTTAGAAAAGATTTCAACAAAGCTGAATGTTAGCATTTTTTCAAATTCATGTGGCTGATACTCAGGTATTTCTTATAATATTTCCCATATTTCACTTTGGAAATTTTGTAAGCTTTCTTGATTAAAAATAAAATAGTAAAGAAATAATGAAAAGAGAAAAGTGCATACAGCTACAGCGGATTTAAGACTGGATATTCAGTACTTCCAGTAACAAGAGATTACATGAAAATGCAGCCTTCATTTCCTAGAATAAGAAATCATTCATCTGTACTCTTTCTGAAATATTATTCTGCTTTTATCAGAGGAATTTTGAGTTCAAAGACGTAACATGAAAGAAAATATTCTTTCTGCTTGTAAACTGAGCTAAAGTGTACACACTCCTTTATTTACTCATGCAACAACTGTAAAGTAACAAGTACAAACCTAAAATAAACGGTTCCCTGCCATCTCTTTGGGTAAGTGCATTGTCTTTTTTTCTTCCTTAATCAGAGAGAACCAACTCAACACAAACAAGAATCTGATGACTAGGCATTTCTACCACAACTAGCCTCACAATAATAGCTGGGCTGACATTCTTTCCAGTGCCTTGATCCCAGATCCTAGGATACAACCTTGGGTGAACTTCTATACCTATACCTACCTACCTCCTCTCTCTCTGCCTCATGCCCCTAATCTATAAAAGGAGCACCCTTATATCTACTCACAGGGTTGTTATACAGAATAAATGGTTTAGTTTATGTGAAGTAAGTCATGTAGGATCACAAATGGCACATAGGAAGTGTTGAGAAGACACTATTGGTATTGTTAACCACAGCAGGAGAGACAGGCTTAGTTCAATCCTCACTTCAGAGAAAGATTTTTTCATTCATTTACTATGAAATCATTCAAAGCATTATGAAATGCTATTTTAATAATCCTAAGTCTATTAGCTGTAGAATGCATGTATATTTTTCCCTTATCAAAATGAATTGATACTTATTTAATAAAGATTTTTTTAAAAATGTGGTTAACAAAGGTTTAGTTTCCACAATTGTGGGTTAACTCTTTTATTGTAGAGAGGATAGGGTCTTACCTATTCAAAGAAGTAGTAAAATGGTAAAGTTTGTTATATTGTGTTCTCAAAGGGTTGATAATATGTTCTGGTTTCTTTCTGTAAAAAAAAGAAGTTAGGAAATTAATAATTTAATCTCTGATCCATGTATATCAATTACATCATGTAGGTCAATACTAAATTCAACTCATGGCTTTATTCTTATATTGGGTAACTGAGACTATGAGATAAATTTCATGATGGTTCCTTATAGTCATACACTGAACTAGGTCCTTTTCTGAGTGTTTCGAATAGAGAAGTGAAAATGCTAACTGTTGCAGATTTTTTCTTATTTTTTAGCTTCACTCCAGTGAAGCTTTTAAAAAGAAAAAATAATATTTTAAATTGTTTTCAGCTAATAAATAGTAGGCAATTGTATTCTCTCCCAAGAGAATATATTTGTCCTGGTAAATTGTTAATTACATCCAGTAAGCTTTAAAGCACTGGGCCTCTAGCCCAGTCTGCACTGATTCTCTACAGCACAGGATGGAAGGGAATTTTTTAACAACTAATTACATTTTCTGTCTAGAGTACTAAACTTATTTTGACATTCAGAATCCTAACAGTCATTCTGGATTAGTAGTTCTGCTTAGAAATTCCACTAGAACAATACAAAGTATTTCTTACTGAAATAAACACAATTACTAGAAGGCACTAGCTTTGTTTTGTACCTTATAAGCCATTCAGGTGTACTCGCCCTCAATATATGAGTGTATTAAATGAAAGGGGCAGAGCTGAGCCTCATTTTTAAGTCCTGCTCTCTTACAATAGATGTCTAAATCTACACATCACTATGTGTCTCCACCAAGGACTGTGCGATTTTCACATCTGGTAAAACAGACCCCATCCTGTTCTCAAGGAAGATGTTGCTCTACTAGTAAGGAGACCTAAGAGTTAAACTGAGAGCTATTAATTCTTCTTCAAGACCCAGAAGGAAAGGCAAACTTGGAAAGACATAAAGCAGGTGCCTCAGTTCTTCTCTGTGACGCTTCAAAGAAAAATGTGTATATGGATATGAGCAGACAAGGTTTTGATTCAAAAGTGACAAACACTGACTGGGCCAGGACCTGTATTAAGTGCTTTTACATGTATTAGCTTACCTAATCTGTGAGCATCCACATACAATGTACAGTAGCAAACAAATCTATTAACGCATATTAAAGATAGAAAGGCTTAACATTTAAAAAAAATAAAGAAAATTCTGCAGGCAAGAAGAAACACAGTAGAATTTTCCATTCCCTCAAACAACTTGATAGATATTTTAGGGAAAAAAAATTTGACTACCCAGACCTCTGTACACAGCTATTTTTTCCTTTAGTCCAGCTCAGTCGTTCTCAAATTTGGAATATATATAACATTATTATACAGAGTGCTATACACAATAACAAGACTCTATAATATAGAGTTCTATGCACAATAACAAGACTAAAGAACTTTTCTTTTTGCAAATGCTCGATGACTTTTGTTGAATTGTTAATGATTTCAATAACTGGAAACAACATCAATAAATTAGTTAAATAAATGACAATACATTTGAAGACTAGAATATTTTGCAGCTTTTAAACAGTATCAACTAGCGTTATGAGTACTGGTATGAAAAGATAACCAAAACATAAAACAAATGTTTAAACAGAACGTAAAGTGAAAATAGCAAGTTGGAGAATGCTATACATATAGTAAGACTAAAGAATTTTTAAGGGTAGTTTTGATCAAAAGCAAATTAAACCTCACAAGTTGATTTTAGAACAAAAAGAAAATGGTAAATCAGCTCTGGACCTTGTTCAGAAAGAAAGTTTTTGGGTAATTAATCAATGAATACTGAATAAAATATCATCCTTTATTTCTTCCTTAAGTTCCTTCTTTTCCTTAAATTCTTTAACATGCATAGTTTTTTCACTTCATCTTCATGATTTTCAAATTAATGTGCACACACATGTGTGTGTGCAAGTACAAAATTATATATGTGTGCATGTATACTTTACTCTAGTAAAAATAAGAAAAATAGGAATTCTCTAAGAACAGGGGTCAGCTAATTATGGCCAATGGACCCAGTCCATCCTGATGCTGCCTGTTTTTCCAAATATAGTGTTCTGGGCACACAGCCACATCCATTCATTTCCTTGTTGTCTATGGCTGCATTCATGCTCCACTGCCAGAGCGGAGTAGTTGTGACAGAGACCGTGTGGTCCTTTATATATTTACGTATCACCCCAAATATTTACTATCTGGCCCTTTATAGAAAATGTTTGTTTACACCTGCTATCAAGGAACATGTTCGTCATTTGAGTAACACTAAAAACAATATTGAAAAATAATCCCATGTCTTTTAAAGTTTTTCCAAAATTTAACTCAACAGTTATATATGAATGAGAGAAATTCCAATCTTAAACACTTAAAAACTAATTTAATTCCAACAGAACTGGAGAATTATGGGCCAAAGGATGAGATGATTATTTGAAAGTTGACCGTGCCCTGCCCAATACCTATTAGTCATAAAAATAATACCCCATTTACCCATCATCCAGACTTTTGTGTGGTTTTTTTGTTTGTTATAAAATTAAAATGACTATCTTTTTTCTAGGCTTTATTTTATGAGAAAAAGATAAATGCCATCTGGGAATTATTATTATTATTTTTTTTAGTTAATTGTTTGTTTGTTTTATTTTGGGCTATTTTGGGTCTTCATTGCTGCGCACAGGCTTTCTCTGATTGTGTTGAGCAGGGGCTACTCTTCGTTGCAGTGTGTGGGCTTCTCATTGTGGTGGCTTCTCTTGTTGCGGAGCACGGGATCTAGGCACGCAGGCTTCAGTAGTCATGGCACACAGTCTCGGTAGTTGTGGCTCACGGGCTCTGGAGCACAGGCTCAGTAGTTGTGGCACACAGACTTAGTTGTTCCACAGCATGTGGGATCTTCCCGGACCAGGGCTCGAACCCATGTCCCCTGCATTGGCAGGCGGATTCTTGACCACTGCACCACCAGGGAAGTCCCTGGGAATTATTTTTAAAAAGGAACTTATGGCCTATTCCATAAGGCACATAAAATCGAATAGTCATTTTAAATTAACACAGTGCAGTTAGAGGTGATCATTTTTATTCCATACCAAAAGGTTTACATTAACACAGTTTTTGTTAAGAATATTATTTGGCACAGTTTTAGTATTTGATATATTATATAGATGGGCTGCAACACCCCTAAAATAATATTAGCAAACACTTACACAGCACTTATTATGTGCCAGACAATGTTCCAAGCACTTCATATACATTAATTCACTTATTCCTCACAATCACCCTCTAAGGAGGCAACTGTTGTTATCCCCATTTTACAGATGAGAAAACTGAGATCAAGAGACTTTAAATGCCCTTCCCAGCATGACACAGCTAGAAAACAGTCAAGCCTTGCAGCCTTTATAGACCTTGAGAGTTGGTTTTAGATCTTCAACTCTGGTTAACGACAAGTTCAGACATAAAGGCTTTGTGGCTTCTCTGAGAAGTGGTATTTCACCAATGAAAATTGCAGTTTACTGGAAATACTTAGCACATCTATTATTCAGTATATTCAGCTTCTTGAACAAATTGAAATTTACTCAGCTGCTCCATTATTTCTGTCAGGTTTGCTTATGCCACTTTCCAGAGCTTCTTAGAGCTGGGTCTGAACATTGTCAAGAATCATGACTGACACCTGACAAAATCAACTGGTCGACAATGATATTTAAGGGCTGCCTACCCATGATAGAGAACAGGATGTGCACTGGCATCACAAAGTAAGATGTGAATCATTTAAGGAGGAACCCAAGACAAACACTTGTTCAGCTATAAACAAAATCAGCTTTTATCAGCTGGTTACTCAGATAAATAGGACATGCAGTCCATGCACTTAGGCTGCATATAATCCACGTTTGGCTGTGGTATATTTATATGCAAGTTATGTGACACCTATAGGGTTGACGTTAGAATGATAAATTCATGCAGACTTTCAGAATCTCGTAAAGAAAATATTGCCAAGGCGTGGTTTTCCCAACTGATATAAGAACCCAAGTTTCATTAAGCAACAAAGTAATGATGAAACCTTTCCTGGATTGCCAGACCAGGATATACTTTTCATTAACCTTTGAAATACATTCTAGCATTAAGTATCATTTGGTTATTTTTCACATTTCGACAGACTTTGTTAGGTAACCTAAAAGCTGAGATGCTTGAAGTTGCTGGATAATCCTGAATAGCATTTCTGCCGGCTAAGCTTAACCTCATTGGCTAGCGTTAGCCTACTCGGTTAGCTCTCAAATAAACAATATTAACATCATTCTCCACCTCTATCAATCTGCTTTATGAGGTTTTGAACAGTTCATGTAATTCAGTGCACTTGTCCAGGATAACAAGATTTCAACTAAATTGCCAATACCGCTGGGAAAATATCCACAATCCAAGCAGTCTTGAAATAGGAGAACAGCTACCAACATAAACCATTTAGTCGAACATACTACTAAACCATTTCTATTCCCTGAAGGTTCAGAAGCAGTTCATTAGCACTGGTTATTTGTGGGTAGCTGAAAGTCACAGTGAGTTGGACAGATCAGAGAAAAGATCTTCCTTTCTTAGCGCTTTTGCCAAAGTTCTTTTAGGAGAACATATGTTTCTTGCAAAGGAAACATGCTTAAAAATATACACTGGAAAGAACTAAGGACAGTTAACACAAGCCCTATTCAGAACATACGGTCTCCAGTTGACCAGAGAATCTAGGTAAGATAGACAGTAAGAATTTCCCCTTTTAATCCCCAAACCTGCTACTCCAGGCTATCGCCAAGGACTAGCTGACTGCATGAAGGTGACAATAGAAATTATCTAGTCTTGTCCAAAGAATCTCAACATAATTCAGGGCAGTAAAAATAGGCTACAAATAGGTGAAGGGTAAAGGACTGGATTAGTCAGAAAAGTCAGTCAAGTTTCTGAGTCTTCACAAAATAAAGGTTTATATACTGTTCATACAAATCCTGATGTGAGTAGGGTAACTCTCCTGGTGGAGACCCAGTAATCTGACTGTATTCTTCTCATTGCTCAACTAACTCATGGCCTCAAGATTGCTGCAGCAGGAAAGGAAGCCATCTGGAGGGCTGTGCATTGGTTCCTCCATGCTTTAACATGGAAGGGACACACCTCACTGCCTCTCACAGCCTCCTGGACTGAATCAACAACACGGCTCTGCCTCAGTGCAAGGTGCTGAGAAACAGGGAAGACACATGGAGGTTTGCTGAGCAGTACAAGTCTCCATTGCATGAGGGACAAGGCATGATGAGATGCCCAGTGGCTGTTTTAGGGCCCTGTTTAGATTCCTTCCTTGAGAAGTGTTGAAAAGAAATAATGCTCAGTGAGATCAGCTAAAAACTTGTTTTGCTAAATTAACACATGCTGACTCTGTGTGTGTGTGTGTGTGTGTCTATAAATAAATAACTAGATAGATAGATAAATAAATAAGTAAATATTTTATTTTCTTAACATGAATTGGCACTGCAATATAGACAACCTTGGGGAGCAAGAGGCCACCTGCCAGTGTTTTCACTTGCTGATGTATTGCACTGATGTTTTCTGCTCAGAATCAGATACAGCTGAAGAACTAACTAACTTCTTTGCTTGACAGAAAGCCATCTGTTCATTTGTTTCTAATTTTTATACAAACACTAACCGTTTTAAAAATGGTAGAATAAGTTAATGCAGACGCTCAGGTTCATGAGGTGTAAGGGAAGGGACTGGGTGGGGAGGGGCACAAAAGGAAACAAGGCTGCCACGAAAATTATCGTGCCAGATGTCACATAATGATTTTACTCTCATGTTCAAAACTTTTCTGTCAAAGTGATAAAGACTAAGTTTCTTGGCCTGGCCTCAAGGGCTTCCATACTGTGACTATACTCTACTTTTTCAAGTTTATCCCCAACTTTCTACCATCACAAGCGCTCACAGGCTTCTTAGACTAGTTATTTTGTAGACCTATTAATTGCCCTTTTCTTTGCAGCTTCATATTTTTCTTCCCTTCTACAAAGTCCTCTTCTTTTTCTTTTCCGTGTCTTCTTGCCTCCCTGCCTCCCTCTCTTCTCTCCCTTCCTTACGCCCTCTAGGTTTGGCAACACCTTGTGGAACTGAAGCCCTCTTCTCTAAGATCCACCCCCACCCTCCCATCACCTCCAAGAATGCCCACTGCTGCCTGGTTCTTGTTTTTATCACTTATTTGGCATTCATATGAACTACTTTGTGTTGTTACTTAAGCTTATTGAAATGGAAACAAGTTCACATCCCCACCCTTTTTTCTGCTTTATTTCAATTCTAGAAGTCATTGGTTTCTATCAAATATATGAATTTTTTTTCATAGTACTTTGAGTTCAAAACAAATATAAATGAAGGACAAAAAATATTAAGCCATATAAGAATATACAATGCACTTCAAGTAAGGCTGCCATATTATTAAATTGTATTAGCAATTTACACTTCTATTTCCTTACACCACCAGCAGCACTGTGTACTATTAATTTGTTTAATGTCTACCCCCCCTCGCCTCAACTAATCTGTAAGCTCTAGATGGCCAGGGGCCATTTTCTTTTGTATGTACTCTCCTTTGTATTACTGCACTCCCTGGCTGGGAGCAAGTACTTAATAACTATTCATCAAATGAATGAAAAATTGAAGTATGTACTCCCAAAATGGAAAAGTATGCTGATACTTTAATTGTGAGTATATGAACTCCTCTGTTTCAAGCAGTGAAATCTCCTTATCTACCTGGCTTACTGTTTTCCTGATTTGAAAGTGGGTTCAATGAATGAAAGAATGATAGCAGTTTATTTCCCTAAACATTCTGGTTAGAACTTGGTTAAATTAGATCTTTGAAATAAAAATAACACAAACTTTAGATATGAAAGCTGTTTCGCAACCCTGGCCTATCACCTACTGGCTGTGGAATACTGGGCAGAACTTCTGACTTTTTGCATCCTCAGTTTTATCATCAGTAAAATAGAGATTATCCATGCTATTTCCCTTACAGAGCTGCTGCAAGAATTAAATAAAATCATCTGTAGAAAAGTGCTCTGACAATTGTGGGAAATTGTGATGTGTCAATATCAGTCTTCAAATAGTAGTTCTTCACCACTTAGCACAACGACATACACTTGCGAAGAGATTATGTATTAACTTGAACAAACCTCATGCCAATCCAAGATTTCTTAGCTTCAACTCTTCTCTTTACTTTTGCTCAGCTGCCAAATCCCTTTTGTAAGTTCTTAGGACACAGGATGTCTTTGAGAAGGACTGTGTCAGATAAAGAAAGAATCTCATTCACTAATAGTCCCAAGCTCACCTGCTGGGAGCCATCTGTCAACCTGCAGCAGCGTATAGAGGTTTCACCAGGAAGGCATTTGGCTGAACCCGGGTGACAGAGCACCAGGCTATTTTTGAGGTCACAGTGAGCACCAAAATTCCAGCTGTGGCCTAAAGAAATAAGAATTCAGCCCACTGGTGATGTTCTTTGCCTGAGCTTCTGCACTCTCTGAGGATGACATTCTTGACTGCTGTTATCATTTTAAAAGGCATGCATTTAGAAAAGAAGACTTCCACCAGAGAGAGGAAAATACATGCTGTGCTAATAGTCATCTGACCAGAAAAATAAAATTCTGGCAAATCTACTTTTCATCCGAAGAGCTGAAAGCTCTGGAAGCAGAGGGATTTCATCAACTTACTGGAGTGTTGGGGAGGAGTTTACAATTAAGGGTGATCTCCAGCTGATTCAGGTCCTTCATCTTTTGCTGCATATTGTTCAAGAGGCAACCTGGAATAACTTAATTAGCACAGTGGGGACTAAGTTGCCACCCACCCCTCCCCCTTCTGTAATGCTAATTTGAAATATCTTCTTTTCCTCCTCAAGTTACTTTCTTAACAGTGGCAGCCAACATTTTATTACTAAAGAAATTGCCAGTAATGACCTATTTTAAAAAGTGAAGATTTCTTAATGGAATGAGAATATTACTTGCTTGCTGAGAGAATGTATCAAAATAAAAGCTAGCCTTGAAAGGTACTGAATCTGTTATATTAGCACTCCAAGGTGTTCTGGAAATTCTATAACAATATTTATGCATGCATGATATGTCCCATCAATAATCTTAAAAATATTAAAACACACAAGGATAAATCATTAAGATTTCACCAAACAAAAGGGGAGGACTTGGCATGGAGATGCTATTAAAAAAAAAAAAAAAAAAAGAGTTTCGGGGCTTCCCTGGTGGCGCAGTGGTTAGGAATCCTCCTGCCAATGCAGGGGACATGGGTTCAAGCCCTGGTCCGGGAAGATCCCACATGCCGCGGAGCAACGAAGCCCGTGTGACCCAACTACTGAGCCTGTGCTCTAGAGCCCGCGAGCCACAACTACTAAGCCCGCGTGCCACACCTACCAAAGCCCAGGCGCCTAGAGCCTGTGCTCTGCAACAAGAGAAGCCACTGCAATGAGAAGCCCGCGCACCGCAACAAAGAGTAGCCCCCACTTGCTGCAGCTAGAGAAAGCCCGCATGCAGCAACGAAGACCCAATGTAGCCAAAAATAAATAAATATATTTTTTTAAAAAAGAGTTTGCCTCCCTGTAAATAGGAGGCAAAGGAGTAGGCAGAACATCTGCTGGGGAGCTCTTTAAAGCGTTTTCTCCCCCTCTTCTATTATTCTGTCAGTGGCTCCTCTTCTATTATTCTGTTGGTGGCCATGTAATTTCCCTCCTTTCTGCTCTTTTCAGGAGGGTGTTCTATTATTATGCTTTATTTAACTGGCTTAGATTTAAGTAAATAAATAGACACCACTGAGTTGAAGGGCAGTTGGAATGGAGGGAAGAGGAGAGCAGAAATTCAACACAGGAGGAGGGGCACAGAGAGATAGGGACTGCAGGACTGGAGCCAGATAGCAGAGAACCCAAGCACTGCATGTTAGTGAAAGGCTTTTATCTAAAGCTCCTAGTGGCCACTTACCATTTATAATCAAGCCATATGTGTCTGATTTATACAGAAACATATGAAAATAAGATTAAAGTCTAAGCATTAAAAAAACCCAGCAAGTGAGCCAATGAGATTGCAAATATTCCAGCTGCTCTAATTACTGTTGTTCCAAAGGAAATGTGAGGGCTGCTGATGCCTTGCTTGGGTTCCCCTGGGACCACATCAGCCACCTTTGGTATTTGCAGGCACAGAAGTTTGCTTCAGAGGTAAGGTTTTACCCTCATACTCTGAGAGTGGTTTTTAGAGCTACTCTACGCCAACGAAGAGGCAACAGTCTTTAAACAAAATTATTGCAACTTTAAAGGTGTATAACTGGATCACTTTGCCGTATACCTGAAACTAACACAACACTGTTAATCAACTATACTCCGATATAAAATAAAATTTTTTAAAATTTATTATCTTTTTAAAATTGTGGCTTCCCATAAGTACACTAAAAAGTCTTGGAGTCTTAGGGTGGTCTAACTCCACGTGCCAGCCTACTCTCCCCCCAATCCCACTGACCACCCCCATCTCTCAGGATCTTCCCAACACAGTGAAGTCCAGCAGCCTGTCCTGTGAGTGCCCCCTGCACCTAGTGACTGGCATTATGTCATCTTTAGCAGAGGCTTGACTTCAAAGACTTTAGAAGTACCTTCTCAGTGAAGGAGCCCAGATCCTACAGGACAGTGGTTTTGTTTGTTTAATTTATTAATGATTTTACTTTTCCCGTCTCACATCCATCCTATTTTTAATGTAATGACAAGCTGAAAGTCATTCAGCTAAAAGAAAATTCATGCAGCTAAAGAAAAACAACAAAAAAATAAAAACAGATAAAAAAGAGACTGGAAGCCATTTGTGACCTTCTCACATTTTGGATGCTCTATCTGGTTAGCACGAACTTGAAATTTTCGCCAGGCACAGCAAGTCTGCTCCAAGCTCTCCACTGGTTCTTTGGAGATTTCCTAGTGACCACAGAGGGGGATTAGGCCCTGATCTAATGGAAGGTAATCTTACCAACAGCCTCCAGAAATTCACTGAAAGCCACTATAGTAGAGCACAGACATGAAGGAGTGAGGACTCATTAGATCCAGATATAACTTTAAAATAATACTAAAATCTGGAACACAGATTTCTACTAAATTGTTTGTAAGAAAATACATATACCTCCACTGCAGGAACAAAAGATACAGAACTTTAAGCGTCAGAAGGAAGTTATAAGCTTCGCTGTCCTCAAGATTCCCTCGGAAACTTGTTCCAATGTGATTTTATGCCTTACAGGAGCCCATGCACAATCACAAAAGGCCCTTCACTTCTCACCATGTTCTTGAATCTTATATTGACTGAGTGTAGCATCACCTAACAGTTTCTAAAGTTTCAGTGTAAATATAAATGTGTATTTAATAGTTCTCTCATTCATTTAACTACTTGCTATAGGTGGCCCCTGAACGGCAAAGTTTCCAGTGGGGACCATAAGGAAGAGCATTTATGCCATTATATGGCTGGTGATAAGCCCAGTCATAACAGCCCCAGGTGAAATTTCTGGTTTCCAGTTTCCCAGAGAATTCGTTTTGAACATTATACAAACCAACAGTCATTTCTCTTAAATAATTAATTAAATAATTAAAATGATTTTCACCCCAAAGAAATAGTCTGTGAAGGTATCTTCAAATAAATCACTGTCATTGTAAGAGAACCTCCTTAAAAGTCACATTAAATTTTTTAATCTGATGATTTCATAATGGAAATGCCAACATTTTAAAAATTACAACTGAAATAATAATTAGAAAATTTGTTTTTTGTCACTGTCAAAATGTCAAGAATTGATTAAATTATATTTATTAGATTAGCAAAGAGATTTGAACTCTTCTCAAGTAAAAGCCTATAAAATAGATGATTGTGAGGATTTTAAAAATTTGAGTAATTTAAGTATTAATGCCCAATGAAGGTGTTGAATGAAATAAAGCATACGTCAAGTGATACAGCACACACATATCACTGATTTATCAACCTTAGGCAAAAATCTGATAAAAGCTCATGTTTTAAAGAAGCCCCACAGACCTCTCTTCCAGCACCTTTACTGGGTTACACAGAGCTTTCTTCCTTTTTTTTTTTTTTTTTTGTTCGATGGTGATACATGCTGGTAGATTTTAAGGTCACTTTGCATAATGTAGGGCTTGCTTTTCCTGTATATTTCCTGCTTGTTAAATTGTTACAACTGGAAGCAATTTTCTTATATTCACACTATTCCTGCCTATAAAGTGTTACCTCTGGAAGCTTCTTTTAGACATGTGTCAGCCAGTTGTACTTAGCAAAAGAGGCTCATGTGTTATACTTTGTTTATTACAAATCTGCAATTTTGTTGATGACCGTGGACTTCAGTGGATGTTGACTAGGGTTGTGAGACTCATATATAACTCCATTCATTTTCTTTTTTCTGGATACTTCTTGCAGTGGGTCACTAGTATAGCAGTTACAGCAAGAGGCTACTTGACAGAGTGGTAAAAAAGGCTTTGGAGCCTGCAAGACCCCTATGTAGCAAGTTATTTAATTTCTTCATCTATATATTGTGGATAATAATATCTACTTTCCTGCAGAATGGTTTTAAGAACTAGCGGTAGGTTAGGGAAAGTTTCTGATACATATTCAGTGTTTGTTACATGGTAGTAGTATTGGGTACTAGTACCATTACTACTATACTTAATGAATTGGGTAAGGCTGGTTTATCAAAACACTGAACAGAGAAAGGGTATTGCTACTTACTATGTTTTTTAGCACTTTAAAAACATGGGTAGACATCACAGTCACCTGAGATCCTGGTTAAAAATTCAGATTCTTGGCTTCCATTCTAGGGATTCTGACTCCAGAGGTCTGGAGTGGGTCCAGGAATCTATATCCCCTCACAAGTGCTCAGTATGATCCCTAGGAGGGTGATCTGGGGATCACAATTTGAGAATAACTGCTATATAATAGAGAATTAATCCTATTGGTATAATCATGATTATTTTGACTGTCACTATATCAGTTTTTAAAAAATAAGAATATTGTTCTCAAGATATTAGCTTAGTTTAAATGTTGCTGTTATTGTTGTTTTTTTAACTGTACAGGCTTTAACTTCTATAAGGGATACAAAATAAGCCCCAATATTTTTTCCTAATAATTTATGGATTGTTTCTCTTGTTAAAAAGCCTGATTTTTAGCTTTTTGTGCATGATAGACTCTAAAATTTAATGAAAGCTTTGGAGTCACACCCATGTAGGCATGCCCTTTATTGGTATAAAGGCTTCCTGGGTCCCATTCATATACTTCCTGGGAGGCAATGGACCCCAAGTTAAAAGTATTTAGGCTAAAGAATTTGGTATTAACCATTTGTTGTTTAGAGAACTATTTCTGTACTCTTTTGATTTTACAGGTCTAAAACATGGTTATTGTGCAATGGAAAAATAAATGTGGCCTTTAAATATCTATTTATTCCCTCTCAAATAGCTTTGATTGCTTATCCTGTAGGAGGATTGGAAAGAATAGTTCTTTACAAAATTGAATTGGAAAATTCTAATAAGGAGGCTGTTCATTCTGTGAAAAGAACACAAGTTTCTACTTTGGATAACAAGGAATTCGATAAAAGCAAACTTTAAATGCTACCACATTAAATTCTACCACAAGTTTTGGCAAAGCAGATATGTATTACCCAGCAAGTTTGATAGTTTGTAATGTAACTAAGCCCTAGGAGAGAAATGTAGGCAATGCCCAGTTTCTTTTTGCTTGCATTCCCCGGGGGATTAAAATACTTCAATGGTCCAGTGCTCTTAGGAAAAAGACCAAAACCATTTCCTTGTCTTGGAATACCTGGCTTTATTTATCGCTCCAGCCTCATTTTATACCTTGCTCCCCTTCCCCTCAGTTCTCCTGTTACACTGGCCTCCTGGCATCCCCCCCTTATATGCCATGCTCCTATAGCCACAAGGCCTTTGCATGTGCTTTTGCTCCACTTGGAATGCTCTTTTCTGCCCTCTTTGCCTACTTAATTATCACTTACTCAAAGATCATAGCTAAATTATCCTCCCTGACAAGGTCAATTCATGAATCTCTTCTACACAGCCCTCATCATATTTCTAATTTTGCATTTATTTATGATTATTTGATTATAAGCTTATTCCCCACTAGACTGTAAGCTTCATAAGGACAAGGACCATAACTGTTTTTGCTACCCAGACTGTAAGGACTTGGGGCTCTCAGACTATTAACTATATGGAAGAATGAATAAAAGAATGAATGAATGCTTGCATCATATTGTATCAACCTAGCATCTAAACTAATAAGAAACAATAAGTATCTAGATAAAGGTCTAGGAGTACCTCTTCGAGCTTTAGTTTCACGTGCATAAAAGGAGAGCATTTGAGTAAATAATCACTGGGTTCCTTTTCAGTTTTAAAAATCAGTGATTTAACAACCAAATCTTCATCAACTGACGAACTAATTAACAAAACGAGGCAGATCCATTTGGTGGAATATTATTCAGTCAGGAAAAGCAATAAGTACTGATACTTGCTACATCATGAATGACCCCTGGAAATATTATGCTGAGTAAAAGAAGCCTCTCACAAAAGACTATACTGTATTACTTTATTTATATGAAATGTCCAGAAGAAGAGGCAAATCCACAGAGAGAGAAACTAGATTAGCAATTGCCAAGAGTACATGGGAGGTAGAAATGGGGAGTGACTGCTAATAGGTATGGGGTTTCTATGGGGGTGATGAAAATGTTCTAAAATTAGATAGTAGAGATGATTACATAACTCTGAATATACTAAAATCACTGAATTGTGTATTTAAAAGGCTGGATTTTATATGTGAATTATGTCTCAATATAGCTATTATTAAAAAATCAATGACCCAGTGGCTACATTAATTCATAGCTTTAATATTAAAATCCAAAATAATTCAGTAAATATTAATTTTTTAAAAGATTTGTTTTCGAAGAGTTAAGCCTATCTTCCCATAATAGAACAAAACATTCAGAATATCCATTCTGAATATTTCTTCATTTGTTACTATATATTAGACACTGAATTATACCCCCTCTACTTAGACCTTATCAAAAAATGCATGAAACATCCTCACTGATTTCAAGGAGCTTATATAATCATATCTGGGATGGTAATTAACTATAACACAAAACACTGGATTGAGAGTTTTGTACAGAAGAAAAAGTACAAATCAGGGATTATGCTGAGCCAAAGGAAAGATTATACTGAATTCCAATTATTCAGGAGAGCCTGGTATTTCAGATGAGCTTTATAAAGTTACATATGATTTGGGCAAGCAGAGGATGAGGGATAGAAGAAGAAGAAACTGAGAAAATAGCAGAAGCAAAAGAATAGAAGCAGAAGAGAATGAGGAAAGTAGTTCTCATTAGAACTACAAGTGATTGGTGACACAAGGAATTTGGGGAGATAGAATGGGAAATATAGGCTGGGGCCATATGACAGGGAGCTTGGAATCCTAGTTGGAAGACTGTATATCTATTCTGTAGTAATAGGGTTTTAACTGGAGCTTTTAGGTAAAATATCATAAATTAGTTGAGTTTTAGGAAGATTAATCTTGAACTGAAATGGATGAGTTCATCAACCATGTGTGGAACGAGTGTCTTGGAATGGACCAACAGTCTTGGGATAGACCAATGGTAGGGTGGCAGGGTGAGGAAAGCTAGTAAAGACAATAATGAAGGAATAAGACAAATCAACATTGCAGAATCTAATGAAAAAAGATTTCAAGGAGAAATGGATGGCCATGAATAATATATTTTATGTACATGTACAGTATTTAATCTTTAACAGTCTTCTGATGTATTATAACCTGTCTGAGGTCTCACCGTCAGTTGTGTGTGGCACAACAGTCTTGACACAACAGTTTGTTGTGTCTGTTGTCTGTTGTCTTGACACAACAGTCAAGACTGAAATCAAGTTTTCAGTATTCTTTTCGCGGTATCATTGCTGCGACAAAGAGAAGTCATTCAGCATAAAGGCTAAGAGGCAACCATTCAGTACTTTAATAAGATTCAGGGGATCTCTCAAAAAGTGTTTCACCAAGCAGTAGGGTGAGGAAAAGAACCATTTAGCAAAACGCTAAGAAGAGAATGGGACAGATAAACGAGGCAGTAAGTAGAGCGGCCATGTTACAGGAGTTTGGATAGCAGAGGGAATGAGAAGATGGCAGCTAGAAATATTAGCAGGTTTAAGCAGTACGCTTTTAGTCTGGGACTTGCAGAATAAGGATTCTGGAGGATTCTGGAGTAAAAAGGTACCAGACTAGTCAGGATCCAGCGATGGAGCACATCCACAGGAGTAAGGCTGCCATATGATATTACATTGAAGACAACTGAAAGGGAGGGAATAATTTACCTTATTTCCAAAATCTGTTTGATATGGACTACTGACCCTGATATCAAATTTTATATTTTCTCTTCATTAATTCATCTTAGTCAATGGTACAGTTGTTTCTCCTTGTATTTAACTATATCTCTTAGGACAGTGGAAGGAAAAAAATTAAATATTCAGCCATCCCTCAACTTTTGACAACATTTAAAATGTTAAATTGGATCCAATGTCCAACTCTATTTGCAAGTGGAATGCCACCTACTGGAAATGTGTCTTGAATATGTATACTATAACACAAAAAGTGTTGGAGATTAGATGAGTTTTGTTATCATTTCATTATACTAACTGGCAGATGCTATTAGTTTTTCTGATCATTAAAAATAGAACAACTTCAAAATACATTTAAGGTTAACACATATTTCTGCTGGAGTTTAACAGGAACGCAACAGCAAACGATACATTTAATGTCATTAATGCTATAAGTTAACTGTGGAGTCCTCTTAAAATAAAAATATCAGTCCTGCTTTACCACATGTCATTTGCGTCTCTTAAGCATTTGACTACCTGCTGTGGTTATTGTTTCTTTAAATGACAATTTAATTATGGGGTTACTCAGCTTCAGAAAGGAGCCTCATAGATGCAAAAATAAATGACTCATAGACATGATCTCAACTATCAAATGTCAATGATTTATTAGATTCAAAATGATGTCATCAAAAGAATGATTTGTACTGATTTTTCTATAGCTTCCCTATATGCCCAACTTAATAGAGATGGATGGCAATTAGTTTCTGATTACAGTGGGTCCACAACGTGAATCTACTATATTTTTAACACCTTTTCAATTTCCTTATTCTTTCTTCACATGTTACTACAAAGAGGAAACCTGCCCTTTAACTGTGCCTGAAAACAAAATATGTGTAATCATGGCTGGCAACTCTATTTCTTTCTTTCTCTGTCTCTCTTTTTTTTTTTTTTCTTTTTTAACCCTTGGACATATATTTAGAAACAGTTTTCAAGTAAGTTTTCTGAAAAAGCCAGAAATCAGAAAGACTGAATAACATTACTAATGGCCCTCTGTTGTGGTGTTAAGCAAATGGATACTTTCTCAAAGAAAAGCCTTGATACATGATTTTAAGTGAGGAAGACTATTTTCCAAATTTGGAAAACTTCTTTTCAATTTGATTCTTTCATCATAGCATGAACATAGGTCACGGACTAATGAACTGACCATTTATAAAATGAGTATGCACACGAACAGCCATCTGTTCTCTGTTTAACACTAGCTTCTATCCCTTCTCAAAAGGTCAAGGTCTTGCTCTTTAGTTGATTCCCAGATGACTGTCTGAAGCTGTTAATATCTGACAACGCTACCTGAATTTGATACCATCAACTGCAAGTTGAAATTGCAAGTCATGCAAAAGATGTAGGATTTCTTGAAGAGCATGAAGGCAACGTTGGAGAAAGGCTCAAGTAACAGACAAATCATGGAAAAATAAAGATCTGGTATGGTTAGATCAGTTCCCCAGGGAAGAAGAGAAAATCCACAAGGATGAGGACATAATATTCATTTTAGCAGATAATTATTTGTATGTCAGTAATTATAAAGAAACTAGGGAATATTGATTAAGCTCTTGAAATTTTTATAAAAACAGCTTTTCTAAGGAGACACTGAAAAGGTCAAATGAGACATGAAGTATGTTGAACTGTACTATACTAAAATTTGTAGGGAAATGATTCTCAATAAAACCAAACAACACTTGATTCATTCCTTTTTCTTAGAATCAGCGTATTGTTGTAATTATAATATAAATATTTCTATGAAGAGTGATAACAAACTTATTTCATAACATCTAATTTTACATTTTCAAATTAAAGGTTGCCTCACACTTTTTTCACTATTTTTAGGGAAATTTGATCTGCGTTTGAAGAAGAGGTACTTCAAGTGTCCCCTATTCTGATACCAATTCTTGTCAGTTAATGAGGGCCTCTTGTACATGTTTAACGCAAAAGATCTAATTTTGAATAAATCTGTTTCCATAAGTGCTACCTGGAAGTCGTACAAAACTGTCTAAGATATTGAATTATCACCAAAATAGTTTAGTGGAGAAAACTACTAACGCATAGCAGCTAGAAGAAACCGCATTTAAAAAATTGTTTTCTAGAACAGTCCAGTTACTTCTATCTAAATATTTTTCTTTCAGAGCTTATTATTCATGTTTGCAGTCTCTCTCTCTCTCTCAGAATATTTCTGCTGCACTAACTAAAATGTAGTGGGAAATTCCTGATTATGTTTAAAATCTCCATCTCTTTGATTGTGCATAATATACCATAACTCTATAGTCTTGTCAACAGCCCCTGAAGTTCTCAGCATTTCTGTGGGGAGGCCATTAGATGTGGGAGTTTATTTCAGTAGCAAAAGTATTCTGTTTTTGGATTTGCCGACACTAGCACTTTGTCTTTCCTGCCCCCTTCTATAGCATGCCTGGCAAACTATAATTATCAGTATTTTCTTCTATAGCAGATAATTATTTGTTATTTTTGCTTAAGCAATAAAAGAACCTAACAGTGTTCTCCCCACAAACAAGACTCAGGTGCAAAGGGTTATAGCCTTGTCTGCCTGCACAATATGGAAAGATCCCAACTGCTCTCCATAAAGCAGACTGCCATTGTAAGTCACTCCAGTGAAATATCAGACAATTTTATGGAAATCCTTGACAAAAAGCTTCCAAGAGAAATCAAGATAGTCACATTTAAGAAGATCTCCCTTTTCTCAGTTCCAATTATCTTTTAACTGCTGATGTTCATACCAGAGAATGTATCAACAAAATGAATGCTGGTAAGATTCTTAAGGCCAGGAGCAAAACTCTTTTTGCTGGAATTTATGATTATGTAGCTAGGGTACTGAACTCCCTGTGTGACAGTCATTTTAGTTAACTCAATGGTCAAACTACCAAATTAGCTCATCTGGATTAGGGCAGATTAAGACAGGGATTTGTGCAGAATTCTCGTCTCAAAGGCATTGGGCACATACTTAATGAATACCTCAGGATCTGCTAGGAATACTAAATTGAAGTTATGATTAAACAAATGCAATGGTCCTAAGATTCCAAGTCTGTTCATCCGTCCTCATCCATACCCTGATCTGTAGCCTCTTTTTGGTACCTCTCCTTAAGGCTGGAAAGATCCAGTGGATCTCAAGGTAAAGTAGTACAAACTGGTGCAAACTAGTGAATGCACATGGTATGCAAAACAAAATCCTCCAGCAGACTATGGGACCTGCCAAAGCTCAGCAAGGCAGAGCCCTTAGCTCACCGGAATGTGTAACATGTCCCCCCAGGCGACTGCACATTCCTCTCTCCAGCAAAAGCGGGACATCTGTGGTTTTACTGTGGCGTTATACAAGCTTTTCCAAATCTCTTTTTTTGCCACCTGAGCATACATAGCCCTAATATTGTTAGATCAATTTTGAAACCAGTAGTAGTAATCGTGGGTTGTTCCACAGATGAAAAGACTTGGATGGTTACTAACAAGAAATGTTCTCTTATAGTATTATATTTACTTCAAAAATTGTGAGAGATTCTGTCAAAAATGTGCAAAACTGTGGCTTCTCTGTTATGTGGTCAAAAAAGGATACAAAGGGAGGAGAAACAGTCATAGAGGGATAAAAGAGTGTGGGTAATTCCTCTCCCCACTTAGCTGTTAACATGGAGCAAAAGGGGCTGCCCACCATCAAGCAGAAAAGCTTTGAATATGTGCCCTTAAATTATTCTGTGCCCTGTTTCCCTCTTCTACACATACAACAAGGTCAATGGTCTGTGCTAAGCCCCACTTTCTTTAAGTTTCTACATCAAATGACACAATAACTATGAAGGCACATTGGAGGTGATAAAGTTCTTTCTGTTGATTATTGATTAGTACTTGGGCATCTGTCATGAGCAACATGCTAGGTAGAAAAAATAATAATAGCCATGCCATATTGTACTTTCTACATTGTACTTTAACCTTAAATAAATGGAGCGGTTTATTTTTCCCAGAAACTTCTTATTCAGACCAGGTCTGAAGCCAAGGTCTGAACAGGCAGTCCTATTCAACTAACTATTATTGTCCCCATGATTGAAGCCAGTTGGACTCCTGGTGGAGTTGAATGAAACAATGACAGTGCACAGCCAGTAGTCCTCTTTGTTAAGGATGTCTTATCTTTCTTTGATATTTGAGGTTGAGCAGTTTCTTTTGTAAATGGTCTCAGTTCAAGCTACTGATTTTTGAACTAGAGATGTCTGCCTGAATCATTAGCCTCCCTCCCAGGGCTGCCAGTGAGGTGTGGTCGCCAAAGCATCTCTTGACACTTTGCTTCCTATTTCCAGAAAATGGGGCAAGTTGTGAAGCCATTTTAAGATTTGGTAGTAAATTTCCAATGTGTAACATTTACTTCAGCAAAGTGGCCCCAAGCACCATAGGTAGCTCTTCACTCTTATGAAAACCCCAGTGGAGTGGAGATGAAAGCAGCTCTTTTGCCTCTTTCTTGTTTACCCATTTCTGTCCCCCTGTAACCTTATAACCCTAATTATAGGAATGAGATCACTAAGCAGTTGAAACTAATTCCTGATTTACGCTTTTCTGAATGCACACTATGCCCTGCCTAACCTGCTGATTCTTTTCCTAGATAAAAAGAAGTAAGAATGAAGAATGAAGTAGTTAAAGAATGATTAGCTATCTACAGGCAACAGCCCCCTAAGGAGTCCTGCAGGCAGATCACTCCAGCAAGATAACATCTGAAGAGAGAGTCAGCCAGTCTGCATGCAATGGAGAATGATGCAGAACCCAACCTCCTGCCTTGAGGATTCATTTTCTTCCCCCCATCTTTTCCTTTAAAAACTGTCCTGGCTGACAGAATCTTCCAAGTTGGTCTCTGAACACGAGTCCAGTTTCTCCCCGGATTGCCCGCTTTTCTGATTAAAGCACCTTTCCTTTCTACTGACACTCGCTTCTCAAATTATTGGCTTTTGAGCAGTGAACAGCCGAACCTGAGTTTGGTAACAGAGTTAGTCCAGTTTTGGCATGCTCAGAATCCACTAAGGTTCTTACAATAACCTGAGTCTTCTTGGTCTCTTTCAGTTGTCAGGAGAGCTGGTTCCTGTTCTGCAAGTTCATTAAAAGAGATCGCCAGTATAAATATGTACTTTTATCGGTAGTGGGTATTAACTACCAATACTAGTAAAAGAGGTTTAGGATTTATTTCCGTATTCATCTTCCTATTTACAGTAGCTCTTCAACGTGCTGGGATTCTGATCCAGAGAACTTACAAAAGGCTCAATCTTCTGACAGCTCAGGGAGGCCAAGGTGACTCCAAGCCAGCTGAAGAGGAGTATGTGAAATCAAATGCAGTGTTTTCATCAGCATTTAGTTTATCACCAAATGGGTAGCCTACTGCCTCCTGGCATATTTGCTAATTCTACCTAAATGAATTTGAAGATAAAAAATTTTAGTAGTTTTATATTTGTTTTAAAAGCCAACGACATTTTTAACCTCCATAGTAAATGCGATCTGCCAACTTTTTCTTTTTAACAGAGAGTTGATTTGTTTCATTTTGGGGGAGAATATAAAAAGCAAATTAATGGTTGACCTTCATTTGAGCTGAAAACTGAAGCTTAGGCATATCAGGCAATTTCCTTTCAGACTAGATAAAATTTAAAAGATGAACAGGTAGTTTAGAAAAGCAACAAAGACAACATTATATGCTTCAGTCAGATGTTGTAGAAATTAGTTTGGGAGGTTTTTCACACAAAATGGCTGTGAAAAGAGGAATTTATAAAGATGAAACTTAAAGCTTGGAAGAGTTTATGCATGTCACATAAGTAAACAAATGGTCTTTCTTTAAATGCCATTAAGTAGAAAGTCTGTTTTACAATTTAATTTTAGTTTGTAGATACAAGGTGTCTTTGAAAATTAAGATTTATCTTTAAAAATATAAGTAGTACTCCTTCAAAGGGGACTAAGATGCTGAATATCCCTTATCCTTTCTTATCTGCAGGTCCTAACAGAAAAATGTATTGCCAGTCAAATGTGACAACCTTCCAGAACTGATTCGCAGTAAACTTAAGAACCATTATTATTATTTTTTTTGCGGTAAGCGGGCCTCTCACAGTTGGGGCCTCTCCCGTTGCGGAGCACAGGCTCCGGACGCGCAGGCTCAGCGGCCATGGCTCACGGGCCCAGCCGCCCTGCGGCATGTGGGATCTTCCCGGACCGGGGCACGAACCCGTGTCCCCTGCATCGGCAGGCGGACTCTCAACCACTGTGCCACCAGGGAAGCCCAAGAACCATTACTGATGGAACCCAGAATTAATCAGTATTTTTCTCATTTACATACTTGGTAAGTCATTAGCAAGAAATGGGGGAAAAGACACTAAAATAATTAAACTCCCAGGAACAGACCTCTATAGCATACTGATTTCCAAGCTCACTGTTATTTTGGCCATAATTCATTAAAGTTCTCTTTATAATAATGAATAGCTATTTACCTTTTTTTTAAAGGATGTTTTACATGTCAACGATTATTAAATATCTTATGAAAATCAATAGCATTTTCCCTCTAGATTCAAAAATTTATTTTCCTTAAGTATGAAACATGGTCAGAGTTAAGCCTAAAAAGAATAAGGAATAATTCCAAATGGGAATGTTCCAAAAATAAAATGTTCCAAAAATAAAAGTCTACATTATTTTGACTAAAAAATAAAAGAAAGAAAAAAAGAGGGAGAACTGGAAAAGATTAATTGACGAACTATAACTAGTGTATGTCACTAAATATAAATAAATACAAATAAAATAATTGGAATACCAGCCTCCATTTACTGACCATCTCTAAGTACATACTGATTTGTAGTAGAAACGTCGTTAGGTAGAGAGTCTGTTTTATAACCTAATTTTAATTTATAGATACAAAGTCTAAGTCTTTAAAAATTAAAATTTGTAAAGTACTTCACAGTCTTGCTAGGTACTTCACAATCAATGTGACATTTATTCCTCACAACAACTCTGAGGCAAGTATGATTGAAATTTACTGGTGAGAAACCTATCCCCCCAGAGTCACTGGCCAAGAGCACACACCTGTCCACGGGAGACGCTTAAACCTGAACTGACATGAGCTATTAGCCTCTCAACAATATGCTTGCTAGTCATAAAAAACTGGGCATGAATCTGTGCACGCAAATTAAGCATAACCTGAACCTGCAGGAAGGGTTGCATAGTCACAATCCTGGCTTAACTGATGGAGTCCTGCAGAGAAGCAACAGCAGAGCATTTGAAATCAGTCAGCCCCAAGTAGCACTAACACCTAGGGAAGGCTGCAAATTCTAGGCAGTGGCCTTCGAGCTACCCATGGTGTCTCAGCTCCACCAGCCCTACAAGGAGATGTGTCACTTTTGATTCTGCAACAGGGGCTGATGGAGAGCTCCTGCAAAACATCACATCTATGAGGCCAAAGGCAGAGAGTGGGAAATAATTACTCAATAATTCACCTTTCTTTGAGTCCGGCAATAATGGACCCTTGCAACTCTGGGGATTGGTAGGGATTTTGTTTCAAATTCGGAGAGGACAAACATCTATCCAGAATCGGTTCTGGTGGTGGATGACCCAGGAAGCGTGTTGTAGAGAAGATAAATCCTATTAAGCCAGCTGGGAGGAGTGAGAGCAGCTGGTCGGTCTGGAGGCTGAAATAGCTAGGAAAGGCTCAGAAAAATCTGCATTGCAGATAAGCCTCAAGGGAGACCCCTGAAACTCTTAACATCTCCCCAAGTCAGCTTCTCGCCTAAGAGCAGAGTGGCCTCAGGTGGTGTAATTTAGAATGTATATAATTTTCAGGCTTTTCTGGTGACCTTGGGTGATTTAACACAATTCTACCTTTTGTCTTGCTGCTTTTCACCTGTCATTGTCTTTTTTGTTTTGGTGAAGTGGGGTGGGCAGAAAGGAAAGGGGCACAGTAAACAGAACTGTGCAGTACCTTCCACACTTCTTTTATAAGTCTTATTTTTTATTTAGTGTTAGGTTTTATCTTTATCAACTTTATATCACTCAGCATCAAAACAACATAAAGAACTGAGCATCCACCTTGTCTGTTAAGAAGGGGGTGGAGAAATATAAACTTGGAAAGTCATAATAATCACTACCAAATATAGAGCTTCTGCATGTAAATTATCTTCATTAATTCCTGCAATATCCTAATGAGGTTGTTATTATCATTCCCGTTTTATACAACCGAGTCTTGATAAGTTCCCAATTTCTCATAGCTGATGATGGGCCAGATCCTGGATTTGAACCCAAGGGTATCTAACTTCAAAGTCTGTACTTATTTCACTGCATTATAACCCAGCATTTGTTAAATGTCTTTTATGTGCCAGACATTCTGCTTGCAAAAGGCAATAACAGCCATAGCCTCCAGAAGTTTCTGCTCTGTTGGGATGAAGGCAATTATAATAAACAGCTTTTTAAATAGAGGCTGTTAGTATTAAAAAATAAACTTCATATTTTCTAGAACGTGTGCCCAAATAGTAATTCAAGTCTTGTATATGATCTCAAGAAAAGTAATTACTGGTAGGAGGGAGAGATGAATAGGTGGAGCACAGAGGACTTTTTAGGGCAGTGACAGTGCTCTGTATGATACAATGATGCACATGTATCATTATGTATTTGTCAAACCCACTGAATGCACAACACCAAGCGTGAACCTTAAGGTAAAAACTACGGACTTTGGTGATTATGATGTGTCAATGTTCACCCTTGGTGAAAAATGTACCACTTTTTAGTAAGTGATGCTGATAATGGGGGAGCTATGCATGTGTGGTGGCAGGAGGTATATGGGAAATCTCTGTACCTCCCTTTCAATTTTGTTGTAAACCTAAAACTGTTCTAAAAAAAATGAAGTCTTTAAAAAAATGGGTGGGGGCAGAAAAAATACAATAAATATCTAATTAAAAGGTGAGAGCACATGCATGGTTTGGATGACCCAGGGAATGCATGGGATTTTGATAAGTGGAACTCTGGTTGAGATGTCAGTTAGCTATGCTTTTTAGGGAAAAAGAAGAAAATAAAGGATCAGTCTGTCAGTCAGTCAACATTGTTCTTTGAGCACCTACTCTGTCCCAGTTCTTTCAGTGGGTTCTGGGGTTATGGTCAGGAATGGGACAGACACTCAATGGACATTCTAGTCTTGTGGGACAGACATGCATTAAGTTGATAAATATAAGTGAGAGAAATGCAGAGTGCTATGAGAGCATGTGATACACAGGCCTATATTAGACCAGAGGCTGGGAGATGGCTTAAGGCTTAACCATGAAATCTGAGACATAACTAATGAGCAGGACTTAGTAAGTAGAGGGACAGAAGAAACAGGAGTGGAATGGGAGGTGAGGAGAGTAGAGAGAGTGCTCCAGGCAAAGAGGAAAATAAGTGCAATAACCCCAAGGCAGTAAACTCAGGATGGGCTGAAGAAGTCAGGCAGAGGCCACATCACGGATGGCCTTGTAGCACAGTTTATAGATTCCTGACTTTATTATGAATACTATGGTTTTCAATACAGGCATATCATGATTATATTGTATTTTTAAAAGATACGTCCAGCTACTACGTGTATAACGGCTTGTATGGAGCAAGTGTCCACGCAGGAATCTGTCACAGTTGTTAAGATCAGAGATGATGGGAGACAGACTAACACAGCCTTTGGGGATAGAGAAATGGATGGATTTGAAAACTGTTTAGGAAGTGGAACTGATGGGACTTAGTAACTGACTGGACAGGTATATTTTAGGTAGCAATTTTAATATAAACATTATTTATATAGTCAACAATAATACTTGCTAAAATGACATTTCAGAGTCTTTTCTTGAAAGTAAATATAAGGTTGCAAAGTTGGTATACAAATGATGACTAGGGGGCTTCCCTGGTGGCGCAGTGGTTGGGAGTCCGCCTGCCGATGCAGGGGACATGGGTTCGTGCCCTGGTCCGGGAAGATCCCACATGCAGCGGATTGGCTGGGCCCGTGAGCCATGGCCGCTGAGCCTGTTCGCCCGGAGCCTGTGCTCCGCAACGGGAGAGACCACAGCAGTGAGAGGCCCGCGTACCACAAAAAAAAAAAAAAAAAAATGATGACTAGGTTAGGCTGTAAGTAATGGGAAAACTCCAAATAACAGTGGCTTAAACGAAACGGAAATTCATTACAAGATTATTTCATATTCAAAATGGTTGCTGAAGCTCTAGCCATTACGTATGAATTCCCATCAGCAGAAAGGAGGAAGCAGTGATGAATAGCACACTCCTTCTTTTTAAGCAGTTGAGCTAAGCTTCACATACAACTTTCGTTCATATCCTTCTGTCCAGAAATTAGTCATATGGTTACACCTATATACAAGGGAGGCTGGAATTCTGGATCTTATTCTGAATGGCCATGTGATCATGAATCCTCCAAAAAGTTGGGGTCGTATTATTACTGAGGAAGAAAGAGATAATCAGTATTGGGGGCAAAAGTAATCTGTACCACCTTAATTATCAGCTAAGGTCTTAGGCATGGATTAGAAAAAAAATAAAAATCATAAATTGTACCAGGCTTTTAAAACAACAGAAAATTAAACCACATCAAAATGAACTCACTTTGAATTAGCACTATGCATTTGGCCTAAGTTGCCAAGTACAGTTTTAAACCTCAATTACAATATAGATGGGCTGGGTAAGTTAAACAGAGCTTCCCCATCAATAAATATGGTTTCGTACTGCCACAAAGCAGACTCAGCTGTGCCAATATTTGAACATAGTTGTTTATGGTCTCATTTCCTTTACTTTTAATAGTGGCCATAAAAAGCCAAACAAATGCATTTTATTCACATTCCTTTGAATGAGGCCTTGAATTTAAATTATGTCACTGGATCCACTAACATTTAACTATGGCTGGTGACTTATCCTCTACAGACATTCAACTTTGGAATAATAACTGCATGCAGAAAATGAGGATTGATAGCAGTCAGATAGCACATCGTATCTGCGTCACTCAGCATACATTCACATTGATTTATTTCATGTTTTGTCTGTTTGATGTGTTCTCAGTTTGTTTCTAATAATAAAGGCTATCAATAAGATGTTGGGTTTTAAGAATTAGGAAAAATAGTCCTTTTATCAATTATCCACAAATGGTTCCCAGTACGCTGAAGTCAAAGACTCTGTGACTCTTAACTTTCTTTCTACGTTTAATTTTTTCTTAACATTTTTTTTCAGTTTTTACAATTAAGCCACTCTACTGTTACTGCCATTTAAAAATTTTTCCTCTTCCTGGGTGCTTCAAGTCCCAACTTCACTGAGAGAGAAGAGACTTTCAATGAACTGAAGCCATATGAAATAATATTTTTGATAGCTAATTAACAGCACTACATTATACTCATTATTACCTAAATATTCACATTCTTAATTCTGTCAAGAAAAAGGATCACACAAAATTAAGTTGTACGTTCTATGCTAAACCTAAAATTCACATTTGTTTAATTTAACTATAGTATTTCAACTACATTCTTGATCTACTTTTATCTTCGTCCTTCCATTAGGTAAAAAAATATATCCATGAACAACTGCTTATTTTAGTATTGCTACTAATACATAATTTCTGGTTCTTTTGCATCGCATAAAGCATTTTAGTTCTAATGTCAACTTGGCATCACCCTGCAATTTCTACTGGGTAGGGAAGGGGTTTTCCTGTAACTGTGGCTAATCTCCAGGTTTGGATTTACTGGTTACTCTGGATCCTTGACAAAGTCTTCTATATAAAGATAGCTTATATTTGTTTTCTACTTTACAGCTTTCAACATGCATTCATATGTTCCATCTCAACCCTCAAAATCAGATACCATCATTATTTTATAGGAAAAAAAAGGCCCAGAAAAGGGAAATAATTTTTCCATTAGCTAGTAAATAGTAAAGGTAGAACAAGGTAACTAGCACAAAAAAGTGCAGTGTAAACATATATGGATGCTATGAAAATGATAAAAATGTTGAAAAATAATGTAACTCTAACAAAAATTTTGAAGATATTCTACAAGTCAGAATACAGATAGGCTGAGATAGAGAAAAAACACCAGGGAAACTGCTGCTAGGAGTTTCAGCAGGTCCATCCCAAGGAAACCTGGAGAAACTCCAAGCTGAAAGTCTTCAAATACAGAGTCCAAGGGGGCTGTGAGACCAATATGGCAATTCACTAAGAAACGTATTCAGAACAATTGAGACCCTTTCTCTTCTTCTCCTTTGCTACTACATTTTTAGCTGATGGAAGAAGGTTTTGCCCCCGGCAGTAAAAATAAAAACTAGTCTTTAATGAAAGCAGGTTATCAGTTTTGGAAACAGTTCTGGTACGGATAAACCCATGAAGAACTGAAACACATTGCGGAATTGTAGGGACCCTAACCTGTTCACTTGCTAGTTCCACCTCCATGCTCCTGCTGGGATGCCTGCTCCTGACGAAGTCAGCTCACTTACCCAGAACTTGCAGTCAGCCTTCTCGGTGAGGAAACTTACAATAGCTACCTATGATCCTCAGCCTAGTTCTTCATTCATTAAAACAAACAAACAAACAAAAACCCTTCAAATCAAGGCATCTGAGAAAAACCAGAGGCATGAATAGAAAAATACTTCTAAAACTGACTCCTGGAAATATTTTCTCCCATTCTGAGGGCTGTCTTTTCTGGGGCGAAGTGAGGGTAGCATCGACATATGTACACTACCGAATGTAAAATAGATAGCCAGTGGGAAGCAGCAGCATAGCGCAGGGAGATCAGCTCAGTGCTTTGCAATGACCTAGAGACGTGGGATTGCGAGGGTGGGAGGGAGGCTCAAGAGGGAGGGGATATGGGGACATACGTATGCATATGGCTGATTCACTTTGGTGTACAACAGAGACTAACACAGTATTGTGAAGCAATAATACTCCAATAATGATCTATTTAAAAAAAATGACTCCTGGAGAAACAGAGATGATTCAGGGAACAGAAGAAAACTTATAATTATAGGCATCTTTTTCAGAGGCATGTGAAAGAATATTGCATACTTTTTTTTAATTGCATACTTTAAAAATAAACTTCCTTCCAAAAATGAATTACAGAAAATTATCAGAGAATAAGAAAAAAATTCCTGTAAATTAACATATGATTTAAAATATATAATTAAAAAATAGAATTGGCAGGACTAAAGGCAAATAATAATTCAGCTGATTAGAAGAAGAAAAAAACTCCTTGAATGTAGAAAAAGTGAAAAAAGGGATTTTAAAAATATGTGAAAAAGGAGATGAAACAGATCAATCCAGTAAGTCCAGCATTTATAAATAAGAATCCTCTAAATATGGGACAGAGGCAGAGATAACCAGAAAAAGAAGAGAGGAAAGTGTCTTTTAGTTTAAAAGATTTAAATAATTTAAAGTAGTAACTAACTTTAAATAATCTTATTGTCAAATGAGATAAATATTAAAAGACCTACATATAGAAACATCCTTTTGAAATTGCACAAAACTCCTAAAATTTACTATAAAGAAAAAGAAAATCAAGGTTATTCACAGAAGAATGAGAACCTGACTGATATCAGAATTCTTATCAATAACACTGGATGCTAAAATATAATAGAGCAAAACTGCAGATCTAGCCAAATTACCAATCAAGTATGAGTACTATATGAAGACATGGTTTGAGACATGTAAGAACTCAAATTTATCGATAACCTGCCATCTATGAATAAATGCCTTTAGAAGAAGCTCCAATAAAACAGAAATGGAATATAATAAAAGGTAACATGAGATAGAAAGTACAGGGAGAAAGGAATATAGCCTAGAAGAAGGGTTGGGAAATTATGGCCCATGGGCCAAATACAGCCACCACCTGTTTTTGTAAATTATGTTTTATTGGAACACAGCCATGCCTATTCATTTACTTACTATCTATGTTTCCTTTGGGCTACAATGGCTGTATGATTAGCTGTAATGGAGACTGTACAGCCCTCAAAAACTAAGAGTATTTACTATCTTCCCCTTTATAGAAAAAGTGTGCTGACCTCAGTCTACAAGAAAGAAATTTGGTTGCAAGAGATTAAAGTCACTGAATCAGAATCAGAAGAGTTCTTAGAGTATAGCAATTATTAAACTGGCTTTCACTGGGATATGAGGTTGAGGATGGGTTTAGGGAAGCAGACTCTAATTTTATTTTGGTCCCTTTGTTTGGCTTGATTGTTTTTTTTTACCATGTGCAGGTATTTGATTAATTCCAAAATAATAAATTCAGCACTCATTCAAAAATATACATTGCATGCCTACTCTACAGTAAGTAGTTGCCAATGCACTGGGGAAATAGTGGACAAAGCAAAGTCCCCATACTTTTAGAATTTAAATTCGTTTGTGGGAGGAGATAGAAAACATACAATCTTGGCATTATTATTGACATTTGGAGCCAGATAATTCTTGGTTGTAAGGAGTTCATCCATCCTCATCCATTGCTAAGGATACTTAGCAGTGTCTCTGGCCTCTACCCTTTAGATATCAATAGCTCTTGTCCAGTTATGACAATCAAAAATGTCTCTGGACATTTCCAAATGAGCCCTGGCAGGGGGACAAATTGTCTTTGGTTAAGAACCACTGGTACAGGGTAAAAGGTCTGGCTTTGGGGCCAGCAGACCTGGGTCTTACTTCGTCCTCCACTAATTATTAGCGATTTATCCTTGGGAAATATACTGAACTTCATTAAACCTCATTTTCCTCTTCTGTGAACTGGGGATAAAGAAACTACTGTGTGGGTGGCTTCTGCTGCTGCTTCTCCTTTTCCTTCTTCCTCCTCCTTTTCTTCTTCTTTTTCTTCTGAAAATGTATGCCCTTGGCACATAATACACATTAAATAAATAAGAGTTATTATTATTTAATTATAATTGTAGCAATGAGGATGAGGGAGAGGAGGAGAGAAGTGTGTGGAGTGGAGTGTGTGCAAGGGTAGTGAGGGATGCAGGAGTCACTGTAGGCCTCGGATATTCGGGTGAGGGTTTGGTTCTGCTCTCGCCAAAGAAGCACTGTGGTGATGGACTTGTACTATGATATGTAATGTTCTACAAAAATAACTTGGCTATGGAGCACTTGAAATGTGGTCAGTATGACTAAGGAAGTAAACCTTAATTATCTTTTGTTTTAACTAATTTAAATTTAAGTATCTGCCTCTGGCTAGATGCTACCACATTGACCAGCACAGCTCAAGAGAGCAAGCAAGAACCACTGGAAGGAAAAACATGGGAACACAAAGAAGAGCTTACATTACAGTTTGTCTGTGAGAGGAATGGGGTGATGGTGTTCAGGGCAGGGAGAGCAGATAAAAACATTTCGGTACCTCTGGCATTGAGAGCCTGGATGAGGGTGGTGGACAGAAGAATTTGGGCAAGAGGTGGGCCACTGTAATGAGGATGTCCTCAGTGGATTCATTCCTATTGGTGCTGCCTTGAGACACTGACCTCAGCTCTGACCCTACTCAGTGGCCTCTGAGGTTATCGTTTTTCTTTACATGTGCTACCCTGAGGTCAGAACTGAGATCCACAGCTTCCAGCTCAAAATTCTTCATAAGCTCTTATAATTATCCTAATATTAGGCAAAATACAATGCCTGGTTTTTAAAATGTTTTTCCATAGATCTGATTTTCTGAAGCTTTAATCATTTTCTTTGTGATCCTGGGTTCTTGCTGAGCTGTCTACCACTTGACTAAAATTCTGTGAAACTTAGAACTAAATAACGAATTCTTATTAATCTATCCCTCCGTCAAACGCTTTTTAAATCAGTAAGATGACATGTTCTGTGATATATTTAGACTTAGCTCCTTTTCATACTGAAAAGTTTAAAACCATTTCAGTAAAAACTGATATTTTTTTCTAGTATTTACTGAGGTCCACGCCATGCTCATCCAGGATTCTAAAGAGCAGGAGTCTTTGGGGAGAGCAGGGAAATCCACTTAGTGGAGGTCACAGCTATCTTGGAATGGGTTATTTTAGCAGTCAAGTCAGTGCATTATTAAAACAGTCTAGATTTAGGACAATATACTCATTTATCTGTTTTGGCTGCATGGCAGTAGAAAGTAAAGGTTTCAGGGCCAGAACGAGTATACAAGCCCAGGTTAACTATCTTCTAGTGGAGTGACTTGGGTAGGTCACTGCCTTCTTTACACTTCAGTATTCTCATCTGTAATAAATATAACAAGATCTGCCGTTCCCATTCCAGAGATTGTTGTGAGCTTTGTGATGTCATGTATTAGAAAATGCTTTGTATCACTTAAAAAGAGGTACTGATTTTTTTCTTCTTAAAATCTAAATGCAACTTCTTAGCTGGTCACATTATTTTAACAATTTTATATTCCAAAGTCTACATCCTGGGTCTTTTTGTGAGCATAACATACAGAGTAGAACTAAAAATGCATGCACATATTAAGCTATATATTACATTTATTATGTCCCTTTGATTTACTGGACTATCCACTGTCTTGTAGAGGAAAAGTGCAGCAGTGTGACCAGAGTTATTTGAATTACTCAGGACCATGAGTGCTTGTATGATTTAAATTTTTTTTCATTGCTAGATCTCATATTTCCTCAAGTACCAAAAAAAGTCTTGGAAAGTCAGTCATTTTAGGGATTTCTGTCCCCAACTATTTAAAGTATTGGCAGTGTAGGTGTGCTTTTTAAGATTCTAGAATATCACAAATTCACCTGCAGCTATACCCAAAATTGTGCTAACCAGTTGCTCTTAGACACTATGTGAGAAGAATCCTAAACACCTACGTGTTGCATCTTATTCTGTATACATAACAATGAACTCTTAGCATGAGAAAATTCTACAATGAGCAAGAAAATATTTTTAAAGAAAACTAAGTACAAATATTGTTCACCTTGGAAATAAAACATAAGATCTTCCCGAAACGAAACATCATTTCCTAAATTCCTACACAATGCAAAGAAATATATGTTCATCGTAATCTGTTAAATGGAGTAGCTTTCTTTTAACAATTGCCAGATGTGGATCAATGTACTTCCGCTGCTTTAAATGGTCATAATCCAGAGTCATTAACACCAGAGAGAATCTGAAGAAAGGTTAATTCAAACCATCTGAGGCAGACCCAAGTGGAATTCACAAAAAATGACGATTGATTCAGACTTTTTTTTTTAGCGAGAGGGAGAGTTTGCGTCAGAAACACCAGAGATTATCTTGCCTACTCTGAGACTCTTAACGATTGAATGAATGATGAAAGGGCACAGACATGGTATTCAAACTCTGGCAAGTTTACCAATCCCAGTTTGACTGTGCAAAGAAGACCAGCACTGTCCATTACAGAAAAACTACAGTTTCACACACACTCGTTTTCTTAGCTTCAACTTGGCATATGTATTAAGGGCATTTTCTGTGTAGTCAGCAAGGAAGTACTAAGAAGTACTAAGATGCCTTACGACATGGTCTCTCTCCTCAAGGATTTTCCCCAAGTTTTCTCCTTGAAGAAATGTGTTTTTCTATTTTAGCTGACTTCTGTTCATATGAAAACGAATTTGATATTTCCCTGGAATTTTCAATTTAAAGTTTCTAATGACACTGAGCCTGCCTACTTGGCTGTTAAACGCCAAATTACAAAATGACAGTGGCAAAGTCTACAGATCAGGTCATGACATGGCTTAGAGATAGAACCAGCCTTTTAAGCAAAGGAGAAATGCTGATAAGTGTAAGGATATCACAGGTGTTCAATATGCACTTAAGGTGTTTTTCCTTGATGACGAGTATGCCGTATTTCTTTGATTTGTTATTTTCTTAGATACTGCATAGCTGAAACATGTGCTGTGGAAGGAATCAACCAAGTAGAGGCACCCATGTTCCTGCAGCTATAAGGGAAGATTGAGAGTTACAGCCTAGCAGTGAGGCAGAAAGATGACACTCCTCCAGATGGAGTCTGTCAAGTCTTCTTGTGAACACTTAGCCCCTCTGAACACTCTAATCGTCTACAAACACATGCATCCTTCCTTCAGAGGAATGCAGTTTGCTGTCACCAACCGAAACAGTCCTCCAAAGGGAAATGATTTTGTTGGGAAAAAAAAAAATGCATTCTTTAAATCAGAGACTATGCTCAATAGCCTCCTGTGACTTTAAGGAGAGTCCTCCAAGGCTTGTGCTAGGCTGTGTGTGGCAAGAAGACGGGATGTAAAAATTGGGAAGCTCTGCTACTAAGCACAGACGAACATAAGGGATGTGAAGAGCTAGCAGGCCAGAGAATTTAGCAGGCCAGGACTGTGCTGAACATCCAGGCGGAGAGGAGTCCAAGGAAATGATGAAGCAGGGAACAGAGCTGGAGTTAAGAAACTGGCCCAGGGTTATACGCACTCACATCCCCAAACCTGAGCCACAGGAATCCATTATTATATGGCTTGATAAAGCATTGCGCGTGGGCGGAAAGAGCGAAATGTAGCTCATTAGGACTGGTTCAATGGCTTTCATAAAATAACTGATTGGAATTGAAAAAGCTTAGAGCTAAAGAGGGACAAAACTCTCTCTCACCATCAAAGAGGCTTAAAAGTATGTAGTGCTACTGCAAGAAGAGAAGGACTCACATTTGACACGCTCATAACAACAGCTCCTATCATATCAATTTTTTTTTTTTTTTTGGTCTGGAAATTTGCCTTCTAACTTCTTGCTAATCAAAGCATGGTCCATGGTCCAAAAGCAACAACATCACCTGGGAGTTTGTTAAAATATAGAATCTCAGGCCCCTCCTCAGACCCACTGATTCCAAATCTTCATTTTAATAAGATCCCCAGTTGATTCATCTCTGCTGTAAAGTTTGAGACGCTTATCTCCCAGTATCTACTCTTATACCTTATCACCAATTCTCTGCATAGCTGACTCAGGAATCTTTTAATTTTGTTTACCCACTGATTATTTCTCCTCACTAGAAAGAAAGTTCCATTAGGGAAGGAAAAGGGCATGGAATTGGTGTTAAAGAAATATTCACTGAATGAATAAGTGAATTTTCCTCCAGTCTGAGATTAAGTCTGGATGATATGTTAAGGTCCCCATATCTTTACCACTAGACAATCTCACTCTCTTTTCTTTCACTTTTATCTGTAGGGAAGATGAATTTTGCTTGCCAAGCCCAAATCCCTGTCTGTGCTCTTTATCTCCCTTCCATTAGGACCTTGCTCTTTAAGTGTGTCCGTCTTCTGCTTCCATACATAGCACACCCCCCGACCCGCTCCCCTTCAGTTTAGGACTCTCAGTGTTATTAAGAGAAGGGGAAGTCACCGCCCTCCTTGCCTTACATATTCTCTTTCCTGAGAACCCTGGCCTTCTTAAGAATGTTTCCTATTATTTTCATATCCTTATTTACTTATTTACTTCTCGAGGTCTTGTTTCTGTCCCCACAGTTTGATTGGTTTGAGTCAGACCCAGATTCAAAACTGGTCCTAAAACTTGTGCAATTCTCTCAGTCCCTGGTCCTTCATTTTTTAAGTGGAGATATAAGAATCTACATTGGAGTCACTGTGATAATTAAAGTGCCAGAGGCTGGCACATGGCAGGTGCTAAAGTAATTTTAGATTCTCTTTCTTGGAGGAAAGCTGAGGCTAATTTTGAAACCAGCAAATTATATCTGACCAGGAACTTGACAATAGAGAATACAGTGATTCTGTTGTTAGGAAATATCTATTGGAAATCACTTGAAATATCATGTAAGAGTGACATAACGAAGTATCCCATTGCACTATTGTGATGACAGTGAAAAATTAGGAACAATGGGGAATAAACATGTCCAACGTCTACATGACAGAACATTATGCAGGTGGCAAAATGCTGTAAGAGATGAGTGGAAAAAAAGGCAGAATTCAAATTGTATGGTTCTGATCCTGATTATGTAAATTTAAATGCAATAGAGGAAAAGAAACAAGCTAAAAGGTTTAGAAAATGTTAACCATAATCTCTGGATTGTGTAATTATGGATGGCTACTATTTCCTTCCTTATACTCTTCTTAATTTTATAAACTTTACAAAATGTTGATTTATTGTTTTCATAACAGAAAACATAACTGAAATAAATAATAAATCCAGCAGTCTTTTATTTATTCTCATTCTTCAATTTTTCTGGAGAATTTGCATTCTAGCCTTGTTTTCTGTTACTTCAACTATCTTCTTTTTTCTTTGCTTTAAAAAAAAAAAATCTTCCTTGAACTTTGTCAACCCATCCCTCATTCTGCATCCTAAAGGTGAATGCTAACAAGAATTTCCTCTCTGGTCCTCTTCTCATCTTTCTTGATAATGTCATCCACTTCCTATTTCCCTAATTTCTCTTCTCAGCTTTGGATCTACATGTTCTGCAATCTACTAGACCAGTCCACCCACATCCAGCCATCATGGCCTAAACTGGCCTCTTCATTTTATTCACTCTCTCACTCATTCATTCAGCATGTATTGGCTGTCTACTACGTGCTAGGCTATCTGCTAGAGACTAGGGATATGATAAAGATAAAAGTGGGGCTCTTTCCTCAAGCAACTTTTACCTACCTTTCTCCCCTGATTTTTCCAGCTGTCAAATTCAAATGTTAGAGTCACCATTGAGTTCTTCTGCTTTTCATCCCTCCTACTAATCAAGAGGTTGCTATTCTCAGGGTATAAATTTGAGTTCGGAAACAACTTTCACTTTCGTGACCTCTTTTTTAATGCCCACTGTCAACACCCTGTTTGAGCCTTTATTTTTTCCTGGATTATCCTATGACAGCTTCCAAAGTGATGCTTTCTTCAATATGCTCTCACACACAACCCTGTCATATACAGAGCTATAAAATAAGTCCTGTGAAAACACAGTGTAGGTAATTGAGGTCTCCTATCCAGAATACAGTCAATAGATTTTCAGTGAATACTGAAAAGAACTCCTCAACTTGGCATTTACAGTCCTCTTTCACTGTATTAGGTTGAACTGAATGAAATTTTCATTTTGTAGTTCAAAAAGGGTAGAATATTAGGCATTCCTAATATTAGGAATATTAGGCATGGTACAACCTAACAGTATTCACGTATATTTCCATCCTTATCTTCTAAGAATCCCCTTCTTTTGCCCTGCATTCCAGAATATAAATGGGATCAGTCTATGCTTTTCTTGCATGTTCACTTCCTTTGGATCCTTTGCTAATGCCGTTTGTTCTTCTCAGAGCTCCTCCAGGCATTATCTCTCCCTTGAATATTTCTATTCATCCCTAAGTTCCACCTCAAAAGACTCATCCTCCACTGTTGAGTCTCTTCTCAACTGTTAGTAATCCTGCCCTGCAATGAGCCTGGGTGCTACTTCCTGGTTTTAATCCGCTGCACCCAGCTGAGCTCAGAAGGTGTTCTCTTGTATATACTCCCTCTACTCCCTTAGACCATCCTAATACATATTTGTGTAATTGTTAGTGCCCTCAGTTGTTCTTCTGGGTTAGTGAGTTGTACTTTAAGGGCGCATGCGCATTTTCACACTGTTTTCTGCTTCTTTATCCATTTTGGCCGTATGAAACTTCGGCCATGATTTCAATTAAAAAAAATAAAAGCCTTTGCAAGATATGGCATCAGTTATACTATTTAGCACTTGAATTTTCTGGCTAATTTTCTTATATAGATGATGCAATTCAGTAATATGACTTCATTGTAATGACATAGGAGATATTTTATGAATCCACTTATTTCAAAACTAATTTATCTCTGACATTCTTCTTTCAAGAATAAAAATCCTCAGGTTAAATATAAAATATATATTTAAAATATAAAATATACCAGAGCTTGAACATTACAGTTAAGTATTTGAAGATGTATTCACTCCTACCTTATATATATATAAACAAGAATCTACAAGCATACTGTTTTAACCTTATTTCAGTAACATATATTTCATGTGTATAATAAAACATTAAAATGATGATTATGAGCCAAAAAATCTACTAGAAAAAAATGTAGTATTCTGTGATTAATATGAAGGCCTTTGGGCCAGACTTGCGTTGACTGTCCAATTGGAATCTCAGTTCATTCATAATATGGAGACCATACCCATCTCCCCGGATTGTAGAGAGAGTTAAAATGTAGTAACGTATGTTAGGATATTATCTAGCACATAGTTAATAACAAAAATTATAGTTTTATTAATAAAAATGACAAGAATAGCATTCCCTAAAGCTATTATGATTCTAGAAGTTTCCTTACAGATTATATATATGTATATAAGCATATATATATAAAATGATGTCATACTTAGTAGTCCATAATAAGCAACGAAGCGTTTAAGAAGATTATGACATCATTCCTAGTATTACATTGAGAGAGAAAGAGAACAGCCTCCCCGCCCCGTCTGCTGCAGCAAAATTTTGGCTGAAGGCATGAAGAGCAGTAAACAATGCCAAGCCTGGGAGTAGTATTTAGGAAGCGTCCATAAGGCAAAACTCATACTGCAGTTTGGCGTCTTTCCCTTAGCTGGTGAAAGTGAAAGGGGACATTTCAAAAATTCTTTCCATCTTAACCTAAGACCAGAAAAACCCTTTTGCATACAGCCTGAAGAAATTTTGGCACGTGGTTTGCCTGATTTTCTACCTGATATTAATTATCTAATTAATTTTGATTAATTAGAAACATATAATGAATATTTGGGGTAACTGAAAAAAAAATGGACCAAATGTCTGTTTTAGAGTCTGTAATCTCATGAAAAACAAGAACAAAAAAGTAATGGGGGGAAATATCGACAAAGTCATTTATCCATCAAATAATTAAATAAATATTTACTGAACTCCTGCTGTTGTCCAGGGACTATTCTATATGCTGAAGATTTCAGTGAAAAAAATCAGTAAAGGAATTAACTAATGTCAAGATGATATTGATTAGAAAAACCATGATACAGGTCCCTGACTCTCTGAGAGTCCAATAGCCAAATTCTATTTTGATTTGACAATGTAACAGACTATTTGAATAAACCCTGATTTATTACACAAAATCTATTAACAAACCACAAGATGAATTTTAAAATGGTCCTAGAAAATCTAGGAATCAAGAAACTTTTGATGAGGTAATATGCCACTTCTCTAATACCCAGATAAATCGTAACAAAGCTGATTAATGCCTATTGACAATATACTGAATACATTTTTTAGTGGTTAAATAACAGCTTCATCCTTTTCCAATTCACGTAAATACCCCAAAGTTCAAAATTAATATAGTGAGTTGCTAAATGAGTCTGAAGATCAGGAAACAAACAGTTTCTCACCTGAAATATATCCTGTAGAAATTTAGTTAGATGGTAAAATACCAAATATATATATATATATATATATATATATATTACCAAATATGAAATGTTTTCACTTACTCTGAGTGAAACCTAAAAAGAGAGAATGGTCCTAAGGGTTTTATAGTATCCAAGAGGAATAGTAAGTCCTGTTTGGAAATTTCATACATGATTCCACTGAGAAATTTCTGAGGAAAAAAACACAATCTATTTCACATATCTCTGAGACTAGCCTATTAGATTTTGTTCAATATCTGAAATAATGCAGTTTCCTTTTTTAGAACACACAGATTTATTTTAATGAATTCATTCTCCTGTGCAAAAATATTATGTGACGCTGCCTACACTCTGGAAGAGGGGGGGGTGACAGTGGCATCTGCACCTTCCTTCTCTCCCACAATAACTACCCACCGCAGCAAGGCTCTTAAAAAGTGCTTGTGGAATGAATAAATTAAGGCTCTCATAATTACACATTGCAGAGAAAATTAAATAAGCACAATGCGTTCATCTCCTTCAACTGCTACAAATATTCACACTCACAGGTGTACACTTGCATACTTCTGGTATTTCAAGATCAGTTGTTAAACATTAGCCATTTTTTAAGTACATTTAAGAAAACAAACCTTACTGCATAAAATATTTTGGACTGATACTCGAGGTGAATGCCAAGGAAAGACTTAAAAGATGTATTGATCTTCTCAGCAAGGTGGAAAATGTCTTCTGTTTTTTAAAAGGCAAATTACAAATATTGGTTTTACTGACATGAGCATATGTTCAAGTCAAAGATCATCATAAAGAATTAACAATCCCATAATTGGCATCTCCGATCAATATATATCCTGATGTTGAATTTGAAGATTAATATTTTTCACATAAGGCATAAGGCCCAGGATCAATGATTCAACTGCTTTCACGGCAAGATGAAAGATTACTTTCTTATGCTGTCAATGCTAAATAAAGCATATGTAAAATTGGTTCTTTCAATAACGAACAACCTCAACCTTTAAATATATACAGTGCTGAAGACTAAAGCATCAGTGAAGAAGTTACAATATTTTATTCGCAAAACCCAACAATACTGAGTCATCCCTGGGCTTTCGTCTCTAGTGCTCATTCTACCTGGGAAGGGCAAGCCATTTTATTTAGCCATTTAAAAAATATCACTTACTAGCAGGATTCCCTCAGATAAAATCATTACTTAGCACATTTCTCTTAAATTCAAATTATTTAATTTTTCATTAAGAGAGAATTTTGGATATTTTTTAAAGCTGTTACAGTGATAAAAATCCCTAAAAAAGCCAGAAATATTGATATTTGCTAACAACTTGCAGCACAGACAAAAAGCATAATTCTTTAGACATCTTAGAATCAAAATAGCCTTGGACAATGGCATTCTCGGCATAGCAAATCATACATGCTATAGACAATGATCAATGTAGGCTTAAGGATAAAAGACCAACCATAGAGAGATTAATTTAAATAAAACATTCCAAATCCTCCCTCATTTTCTCTCATTTAAACACCCAAACAAAACATGTGGTACCTTTTACTTTTCTGAATGAGTAGTTTCCAATCAATGTTTCCTCGGTTAGAGACAACAAGCTGAAGAACCTACCGAAACAAAAGAAAAAAATTCATATATAGATTTATTAGCTAAATATTGAAAACTGTAACTCACCAGCAAGCAAACGCATTCGTATATCCAGATAATAAATCTACGTCTTGAGATCTGTAGCACAAAAAATGCAGTACTTGAATTTTTAGAAAGCCCAGTAAGGAATTTAAAAGCATTTTACTGTGAGATCACATATAGCAGATGCTTTGAAAAATGGATTAAAAAGAAAACAAAATAAAATGTAAAAAAACCCAAACCATTACCAGAGCATATGCAGCGATACCACCCAAGTCTAGCCTTTGAGAATTGCTGCAGAATCCTTCTCCCCTAGCATTATCTCCGCGGGCTGGCTCAGGCTCTCTAGTTCCAGACAGACGCAGTCTGCAAACCACCAGCTCCTGTCTGTGTGTGTCGGGGAAAGGGAAGCTGCAAATTAGAAAAAGTCCCCGCAGTGGCGAAAAGGAAAATAAGGCGAGTGGGAGAGGGTGAGAGAGCTCACTAGCCTCAGAATTTTCGAGAATGATGACAAGCCACCCAGTTCCGCCATCATTCACTGACAATAAGATGTAGCCCTGGCATATGATTTAGAGGTTTGCATAGGGGCTTCTGGTATCAAATGCCTGACAGGCATCTTAATTGCCTCCATCCAAGTGTGTCCCCAGGAGTCGAGTCTATAAGCCTATGAATGTCATCATCTGTTCTCCTTTGTGTTAATGCCAGACACATACACACACACACACACACACACCATGCTTAAATAGAGAAACCATTTTCCGGCATATAGGATTACAAAGAAGTTGGGCTACATAAACTGGACATGACAAAATAGTTTATGGGAATTTTTATTATCTGCATTCATGGCATCAGAGATTTTTGAGGTTTTGTCATTAGCAGAAAATTACAATATTTTTTGAAACTGAGTATCACATATTGCTTATTTATATTCCAAATAAATAACTGTGCTCATTAGAGAAATGTTTATATTTATGTATATTTTTTAATGGAAAATTCAATCCCCTTGTAACTGTGATAATTACGCACTTGGCAATGGTTTCCTTACAAGGGAGAATGCAGCAAAAAACAAAGAGGATTAGGAAACCAGGGTTGATGTGTGATTTCTGGGGGCAATCTATTTTATCCCCTTCACATAAAAAAGCAAAAAAGAGGTAGCAACCAGCTTGAGTATCGAGACTTTACAGTCCCTGAGGACCAAGACAGGGAATTGAATCTCTGACATAATCAGTATCCCCTTTATGTTAGTAACTGAAAGTAACAGTTGATATCCCAGTTTTACAGTGCCCCTTATGTAGGGAGGTTAAGTATGGAATAATTCCCTGCATTTATTTCCTGGACAAAAGGGATGGGGAAAATGTTAATAAATAAATTAATTTTTACAGCATTCTTAGCTCCCTGCATCAGTGAATGTAGCAAAATGCCATGTGTACCAAAAGGGCCGGCTGTGAAGAAGACTGCTGGGAGGGAGCATCACCATGGTTACCGGAAACAGAAAGTAGGAAAAAAAATAAGGTGATGATAGAGAAGATGGAAGGAGACTACAGTGGAGGAAATTCAGAGACAGAATGACATGCTTCATTTTCTTCTTTCTGGAAACAACTGTCTATCAGTTTTATATTAGATTTCAAACGCATTAGGATGAATCTGCATTCTCTATCAGCCACCTTTCTTCTCTACTTTTTGATCACCAGCTAATTGTGCTTTCATAAGTCTGGTTCTTTTGTATGACATGGATCCTGACACTCCTTGCCTCTGACCCTCTCCTGGATTCATGGACACCTCTGAACCTAGTCCACACCCTCTGACTCACAGTTGTGAAAGCTGAGGCCCAGGGAATCTGACCAAGGTCACAAAACTGACAGGAGATCCAACAGAGACACCATCCCAGGTTCCTGGTTTGGGTCCCCTGTTTTTCTTCTCTCACCAAGTGACTTTCTTTATGTGCTCTCTTCCATTCTGTTTGCAAGCACAACAAATTCCAGAAACACCCTTTGTCTTTGATTTTCTAAGCCTTCTTCTATTTGTTAAAGCAGAGATCTTCCTCTTTAAAATTATGCATTGCAATTAATCCGAGGACTAGCTTTGTTTAATAGCTGTGCTGTACTGTACTGGACGTCTGGAGAATCTGGGGTAATTATGTCACTGCTTTTCTTTCATTTCCAGTCTGGCAGTCAGATTGGCATGATCGCCCTTTTGTGAACCTATCTTGTAGAGCCTGAACTTAATCAGCATTTACTAGGCCCTCCATCCTCCCTGGCATCATTCTTTCTGCAAGCATGAAATTGGGCAATCGAATTGAATCAGCCTCCCAATGTTCTTCCTAGTTATAGACAATGTGAACCTTCCTGGGGTTACCCAAATAATGAAGCTGCAAAATTTAAAAAAAAAAAAAAAAAAAATCACTCAAAGCAACCACTGGGGGGCGTATTTCTGTTCTACTTAGTAAAAAATGTGAGTAGGATTTTGACCTTGATGTTTTACTGCTTTTATTTCCTTTATAAAATGTTCTTTCGATATTCGGTTCTTATGACTCGTTGCTTTTAGGTTAACTCATTGATAAGTAGAGCCATATTGCCTTTTTTGATGTTTAATATACAGCTGCTGCCACCACTATTACCCTCTGTCCCCAGTTGTCATCTATAAAATAAATTAGTCACAGTAAAAAAAAATATATGATTACCCTAGGTAACAATTACAAGAGATTTCAGGTTTCAGTGAATCCTACATAGTGGTTAGGATTCTTTTCCCCTCAAAAGTATCCTTTTAAATATGATCTTTCTATTAAACGTCTATTTTTTTCTTCAGTGATTTTGGACATGAAGGTTATTTTTCAAAGCAAATGTTTTGTTTTAATATGCTGTCCTCTATTGTTCACTTCTGAGCATAAAAAACAATGCACAAGACTATCATTTCTTGAAACATGAATCATTTTATCAAGACCTCATAAAGCACACATAGTGGTCTTGGTCAGTTTAAAAATTAGCTCAGCTTCCAAACATATTTGATACTCCTCGGGAGTCATTTAATATTTGGAGATACCTGGTTCAATCAACGAGAATGAGTCTAGCACCCTTTGTCGGCTCATTTAACCAATTTTAATGGCACACACACATATACTTCAGACAACTGATAGGTTCTACGTATGGGAAAAAAAGAGAACAACATTCCTCCTCAAGGAACTTCAATTATACTGAGTGGTACACAGAAGTAAACAGAAATCTAAGTTCACAGTTCTTTTTCTCACTTTGATGAGACACGATGTCTCTGCCACTCTGGTATATCTGCTTCATCTCAGGTCCTGATCTTTATGAATCCCCTGATCCCAAATTCAGTTAGCTCACCCCTGTGGCTCTTCTGGAAGACTCTTGGTTTTGTTCCTTAAGTGTACTAGTCTGAATTTCTTAAGCACTTTAGGAGAGGATAATGGAGGTACTTTTTCCTTACGTCCTTGAAGCCTTTGGTCATATCAGTTTCCCAGCTAGGGCTTTCATACCTTGCCCATTAGTGCCCACCATAACCAATAGTTTATTTCAGCAATAGTCTACTGTTTTTTCTCCAACCCCCATCTTATGCTTCCTTTTTAGTCCATTTAAAGTTCTGTCCTCTTTTATAATGGCTTCCAGAACTCTCCCAGGATACAGTGCCACAAAGCTCTTTCCTTCCTCTGAATCACCATGATATCAAAAAAAAAAAAATCACTGTGATGCTATAATGCCTGGTATTATATATGACCTCTGGCTGGTCTTCAGTTGTGTATAGTCAGTTATTCTGGTATTGACCAATTAAAAAGGCATAAGATATGCTTCTCATATAAATTATTAAGTTCCTATAATGTGCCAACCTCTTTGAACACATTATTTTATTCAACAACTCTGTTAGGAACCTCCTTTTCACAGTTGAGGAAACAGGTCCAATTAGATTTAGTTAAATGCTAAGGACACACAGCTGGTAAGTGGTGGCGCAGAAATTCAGTCCCTGGACTTCTGAGCTAATTAGGTTGTAATTCAGCTTAACACTTCTAAGGTATCAGAATAGGAGAGATAAATTAAACATAGAATTAAGACTTTTCCATTTTTATAGGACAGGTACTTAAGACAGACTATGTATTGCTCTAGGTGTGCATGAAAAAGATAGTAGCAGAAACAAGAATTTTTACTTTCAGGATTATTTCAAATTCCATCAGTTCATACTTAAATGATGTATAGTGTGAACACAAACATTCCTATAGCTGAGGAAGACATGGTAATTTTATTTACTACTATCTGGTCTATTCTTGGAAGAGTATACAGAGCCACATGCATGGGATACATGCTCATGTGTTTTTAAAAAACTTCATTGTTTGACAATTTGAGTTTATTGTGTATGTTTTTAAACATCTTGTTGCAATTAACCTATGTCTAAGAAGCATAGATTATAATAAAAAAATACCTGTCTCACCTAGTCAATCACTACCCTCATTTCATTATATCAAGTTAGAAATAATCAAATACCATGGTGAATCTTAAAGGTTACATCAGAGAACATTATATCAACACCATATTATATAATGCCTGCCTTATTTAAATTGAATTTATTTAGTCAGATTTTGGCTGTGGACACTTTTCTTCCAAATAACTCCATTCCCTCCCTCAAGCCTTTCCTCAAACATTATCTTCTCAAGGACGCTTAACCTAACCATCCTATTTAATACTGCAGTCTGAAATTTCCATTCTTTCTATTTTTATAATTAAAAAAAATTTTTAAACATCTTTATTGGAGTATAATTGCTTTACAATGGTGTGTTAGTTTCTGCTGTATAACAAAGTGAATCAGCTATATGTGTACATATATCCCCATATCTCCTCCCTCTTGCATCTCCCTCCCACCCTCCCTATGCAATTTCCATTCTTAACCTCCTTTATCCTATTTTGTACAATACTTATCATTGTCTAATATACTATGTAATTTACTTATGTTTATTCTTTATTGTCTTCTCTCCTCATTCACTTGTAATCTCCATGAAGGCAAACTCTTGCCCGTTCTGTTCACTAACGTATCCTAGGTACCTAGAACTGGGCCTGGTACATAACTGGTACACAATAAATATTCATTGAGCTCACGCCTATATGAATAAATAATTAAAATTATAACACTAAAACTCATGTAAAAAGCATGAATTACTTCCTAAAATTTCTGAATTCTGAGCTCATCAGTGGAGTACATTCAGTTTCAGAAATCACTAGACAAAACTCATGCTTTTAAGTATGTCATTTAGTTTATGTCTTGGTTAACAAATATACAAGTTTTAGGCTTTTCATCTTTGGCACATTTATAGCCATTTTGAGCACATCTCTCCTTTTACTTCAGATGTTTAAAAATATTTATTATCTATGTGTTTATTATTGATTTGTACAAAAATTCTTCTAGCAATTTTTTTGCTTGTGAATCCTTACTTATAACTTGCATATTTATCTTCATCTTTCCAATTACCTAAAAGTTGATACAAACTGCTTCCTTTCACTACTGGAGATACAACCAGCCTGTGGGGAAACCATATTTACTGGAGAAATGGGCAAGCCATGAAAGAAAATTGTAAGAATTAGTGTTGAGGAATTCTCACTTAATAAAATTGTAATTTAACGGTCAGTCAAGCAGAATCATCTTCAGGAATTATGAATTGCTTGGCGGATCTTCCTGGAAGCAGGAGATGAACCTTCATTTTATCTAATGTCTCCACAAGTGGGACCATTACAGTTTAATGGAAGACTGGATAAGGACACAAAATCAGATGCTGCAAAATCAAATGCTGCGTTGCTTGACATTAGATCTAAAATCCTGATTCGTTTTTGAAAACTGCTAAAAGGAGTTATTTTGTTTACTGCTCTCTAAGCTGTGAAGACTGTTACCTCAATATTCTAAATCTTTGTCATTCCTCCAATACTCAGCAACCTCAGAGAACTGGAGAACTAGCAGTAATTGAGAGGTAAGCTAGGGCCAATCCATCTGAGTTAGGCAGTCTTTAACCTGAACATCACTAGATTATTCTGAAAAGGTTTAAATTCTGCAAGCTCCTACAGCATTTGTTTTTTTTGCAGTGTTTTGCATCACTAGATTATTCTGAAAAGGTTTAAATTCTGCAAGCTCCTACAGCATTTGTTTTTTGCAGTATTTCCAGTTCAAATCATAAAACGTCTGCTGTGATGGTTTAATAAATGCAATGTCATATGTGAAATGATTTCTGAAAATGTATATATTACAGGAATTTATTTCGTGAACAGCCAAAATCCACATTCTGAAAATTCATGAAGTCCATACTTATTCTCCCTGCTGTTTAGGAGAGAGTAGATGTTAAGGTGATCGCCAACAAGAAATACATATGAAATTTCTTAGTCCCTGTCATTCCTCTTCCTCTAGTCCTTGTACCAGGGGTACATTAGAGATGGGAGGAGAGAATTAAGGGATTTGGGTATGTAGTTACACATAGGTTAAATAAAACAGCTTGTCAGAACTACATACACTTTGACTGTTTAGAATACGTTCAATGGTATATCTAAAAGTGCACTAAGGTCCTAAATCCTCCTATTGATTGGAACCAAAAAATATAATGATGGATACCAAATCCCTGTGTGAAAAGAAAGAACTGTAATGTAGAGTGGGGGCACTTTTATGTTTCATCCTATCATCAGATTTCTAAGCTACGAAAGACATACTGACTTTTAATTTCAAAGGAAATATTATACATGATCAATGTCTATAAATGAATATTCTTTCCCAACTGTACCATCAAGTTGGCTAGAAACAGTTCATGTGGGAAGGATCCTATATAGCAATGTTTGAAATTACATTATATTTATACTATCATTTTTCCATAGTTTTGTGGCTTTTTTTCCCTCTTTTGCTTCTAATAGCAAACCTATAATTGAAGAAATAAGAGTGTTTTATTTAATACTCCAGAAAAAATAACTCAAGATTTTTTTTCTAGACGTTTTCCATCTACTATGACTTATTTTTCAAGTGGATTGTGACAATATGCTGTTTGCAAAGGTAGCCATTGTAAATACCTGGGCCAACAAATGTGTCTGGGAGAGAAATTTCCACATCCCTAAGACCCCTAACTTTTTTTTCTTAAACTGCCACATTCTTATTGTTTTTTTTCCTTCCTTTCTAATTCTTTATGTTTTGCCTACCCCTTCCCAACTCTTCCTTCTCCTTTTACCCCAAAGTCAGGGGGAGCATGGTCAAGGAAACAGGAAAATATTTAAGGAATTATTTAAACAAACTTTCTACCAAGGTCCTGCGGTTTCAAGATAGTTGAGGGCAGACTCCATGCGTTTTACACCATTTTCTTTCTATAATATCTAGTGACTCTTCCTGCACGGGTGCACAATAAATAATATTAATTCGTTTTGTGGATGTTGACTTAGAAAAAAGTGGAATTGGAGATGGGGAGAAAAACATGTGGTTATTGTGATCACTGTACAGAGTACTACAGCACGGTATCTATTTATTTTGAACCCAGTAGAACTAAAGAAATAAAGAAAAGGGAATAGAGTGCCCAGCTTATAGACACCTTCTGCTGAAACACCTGTGGGCACATAGCTGCCATACAAGAAAAAAGCAGAAGGTGCCTAAATGACATGTTTTTCTAGATAGCAAAGGCTGATAATAATTTTCTTATTACTTCATATGTTAATTTGGAGCTGCTCAATAAAATGTATGATTGATTGATTGGCTGATGAGAGAAGGGGATGTGAAAGCTGTGTTAAATGAACAAAGACTGCACAAAGGGAAACCTTGAGAAACTGGCAGTCAGGACATTCCATTAAAAGCCAAGTGCAATGAAAGAGAAACTTATTTTTACAATTGGGGAAAAGTGAAGACGATAAAATAGCATAGAAATGCTAAGATGGACCCAGTGCTATATGTATCACCTGAAGAAAAAAAGTAAATGAAAAATTATGATGTGTGTTAGGAAAGTTAAGACGCTCAGATTAAAAGGGGAAAAGTAAGAATATGTGAGAAGGGTAGAGAAGGGTTAGAGGATCAAGCTTTGGAAGCAAACAGGGTTTCAATTATAAACCAGTGAGCCAGTCTGACAGGTGAGGCGGGCTGAGGCACTTGAAAGATCTCATTCAATGGCTGGCATTACTGAATGCCCAGCTGAGTCTGAACAAGAGTAGTTTTAAACAGACACATTGTTCTAAAGAAATCTTAAGTTTCATGTGCCCTCCAATGCAGTCTTATAAATCTTGAACAGCATCTATATTCACCAACGACTTGCAATTAGCTTTACTCCAGAATTTGCTAGACACAGCAAGTCCCTGACAGGGAATATTTTAATTTGGATGGCTGGCCCTCTACTCAGGATTTACATGTATTGATGATATGCAAATCAGTTCAGTTCAGTCTCATCAACAGCATAAATTAAATGCATCCTATCATGAGGATTATCTTGGAAAGAGAGAATGTCACCTTCAATATGCCTATGGCCTGGAGGTGAACAGTCTGTCTCTGAGTGAGGGAGAGTGAAAAACAGACAAAGAGCATTTCCTCACTATTGATTGGCTGCCTGCATGCTTCTTTAGGTTAAATGCTTGATTACTTACATAAAATATCTTTGCTCGGAGTAATTTTCCTTTTAACACCTGTTCACAGAGACAAGAGATCCAAAGATAGCATTTTGATTTAGAATCCCTGATACTGCACATAGTCAAATAATAGGAGAAAACAATCTTCAATTCACCCTTTGTTTAAAGACTGCATATTTCATTAATAAATGATACCCTTTAGCATAGGACACATGTTTTGTACTAGTGAGGATGGATTTACAACTTCCTGTTACACTTTCTAAGTAACTTAGTAAACAAAGAGCTAAAGGCTCCAGAGAGGAAGGTCACAAAATTATATGACAAATGTAAGAAAAAAACCCCTATGGTTTAGAAAGTACTACCAGTGACTGATATTTTTAAGAATTTATAAATCATGCCTAGAAATAGGTGATGAAAGGAAAACCACATACAGCTCATTCTACAGAGTAATTTAAAGACATTTTCCATGGAGTTTGCAATTCCCCCCAATATACGTTATCCAGCCAGCGTATTACGACACCATCAATGTAAAATAATTTTTAAAGTCTGGATTTAATAACAGACAAAAGAAAATGGTGAAAGTATTCTTGAGGCCCAATTACAAGTGGACTGGTCAAGTGGTGAACCTGTGTGAGGTACCTCAACTCGGTGTTTCTGATGCCGGGCATTGAAGACACTGCGGTGCTTACAGTGAGGGGTAAGAACAAGTCAAAGGTGGTAGAAGGCGGTCTGGAGTCCTGCACAGCTGTTGGAAGCTTTGAACTAGGTGAATGTATGACAGTATTGAATGGAAAAGGCATAAGCAGAATGGCATCTCTACCAAGGATAGATGTACATCAAGCATGTTGCAATGAGGGTATATGGGGAGAGGGAAACAGAAGTGGAGGTCAGAGGTAAAAGGGAAAAATTTTAATATTGTGAAGCAAGAATAGGGACTGCCATGTTCTGATGATCAGGTGCCCCCAAGATAAAGACTATGAAGAGCTCAATTCTTTGCCCCTGGGGTTCACATTACCACCACTGCCACCAGCAACAACAAACAAAAGGTTATGAAAAAACACCACGACAGAGGATTGAAAAAAAATAGGATAATTGCCACCAAATGTAAAGGTATTTTGTCTCTTATGCCAATGAAGCCAACAGGAGTTCTGTGAAAAGAGGGGTGAGGGGTCAAATTATGTGTGAATATGAACTTGTGCCAAGAACAAGCACAGTGCATTACCACAAAATCTTCTCTAACTAAAGATTATATTAAAATTAGGAAATTCATTTTTTAAAAAACATGACATTTTATTGTTTCCTTTTATTTTTTTATTCATGTTTCCTTTCCTATTATTCCTTCTTTACTAGCTACAATCAGTAATGCCAGGTAGCATCCAGAAAAAAAAAAATTGCTCTAATCAAGGACATTTTAAGATGAACTAACTTTCATTTCACACTGACTATTAAGAGTCAAATGAGGATACAAAGAGGATTCCAAGACTGGATTTATGACATACACTTTAAATAAAATCTGCAAATATTGCTCATAAAATTCTAACGTTGTCTTCACCATTCTTGCTGTATTTCTACAAGTTTTGCTCCTGATGCCTGTAAACTGACAGCCACAGAAGAAAGCTTACTCTTTCAAGTACAAAGTAACTATAAGATGAATAAAAAACCTGTTTATGTCAGATGAGTGCAATGTTACTTTAGCTTCACGGTTTTATCTTGATTAAAGACCAAAACCTCTATCCGGGATTTGGGGACAGCACAGCTCATACCCATGTTAATATTAACTTGGTCTGTAGAGCTTGGAACTGATTTCAGAGCTTGGGAGTTCCACTGTTGATTTAGTTTGAAAGAGGCCAAGAGATTCCACTGTGAGCTAGAGAACTATTCTGGGTTTGGATGGGGAAGCTGGCATGGGAGGATGGCAGGGGATGGGGGTGTCCTTAATCCTAAACTTGATTCAGATGGCCTCTGAAGGAGGATTGTTTGAAGATTATTTGATTCATTTGTTGACTGGATTGTTTTAAATTTTTCTAATGTTGATGAGAAGTGATATTATTTTCTTAATATTTCTATTTAGGCAAATGTAAATAATAACAGTAAGAGTTAATGTTTGCTGGGTGCTTAGTATTTGCCTACACTGTAGTAAGCACCTCACACATATTAATAGGACCTTACAAAGAAAATCTTTTATTACTTCCATTTTATAAGGAGGCAAGCTGAGACACAGAGGGGTTAAGATAACTTCCTCAAGGACAAACTGCTAGTAAACTGAAGAGCCTCCATGAACCAGATGATCTAGCATGAGTTTCACCATCAGCCTAAATTTTTCTGCCTATGTTTTGAATTCTTGATGGGAGTAGCCCATTCTGTTCACTATTGGGAAATGGGGAATTCTTGAAACAGTTCAAACAGAGCACTACCAAACCCAATCACTTTCCTCACTTAGCTCAGCGTGCCCAACAAACACACAGGCATTCAACATCCCTTCATCTGAATTTTATGCAAAACCAATAATAGAGAAGTAAAGGACATTCCAACATAGAGCGTACAATCACATCTCCTTTGTTCTTCGCCATCTTTAGCCTGGCTTCCTCTGAAAAGAGAACTTGTAAAATCATTGGGTCTCTGTGTACATCTTCCTTACTCCATCCTCATCCCTCCCTCCCACCACTGTCAAAAGAAATAGTCCTGGAAAAGTTAAAAAGAAAAGAATTGCTGTTTCCTGGACATCTGGGCTATTCTGCATTCCTTCCCTGAAATTAATGAGATGCTAAGTGTCACCTGTTTACCGATCTCTGTCCTCTGTCCAATTTATCATAATGTATGATCTCACAGGAGATAGTCATAAAAAAGCTTTAATTTGAGAGTATAAAGAGATGCAGCACAAGCTGGAAAGCCTGGAAATTGAACCAAACGGTATTTCTGGTATGAATCATAAAAATGAAATTATAGACAAGTAGGCATGCTCTTTATTTGTAATGAAGTCACAAAAAGCAAAACCCTCACCAATCTATTTGCCCACAACGAAACTCAAAGATGCCACCACACTAACTCAAACATGACATAGGTACGACATCCACTGGGGAAAAAAAGTCATATATTCGCAAGTTTTAAAAAATCTCAGAATTCTTTAAACTACACTGTTCTTTCGGAACCTACTAAATAAATGCAAGAAAGGTAAAAGCAGAAGAAATACACATTTATGTCTCATCATTTTTCAGATGAATGTTTCAGTTTTCAAAAAGATTACAACTGATCCACAAAATAAAATGCTTTATGCTTTTCTATCTGAAGAACTAAATAACAAAGCAACCTCAGGAAAAGGTGAGAACACAGTCAACAGTCTTTTCTTCTGTTCTATTTACTATCCTAAAGCTGTAAGACAAGGATTCACATTGCATCTGACAAAGCTAGCTTATTTCTCTCCCTGCTTCCCACGTGTCCTGTGTCTCCTAATTATCCTCTAAACACAGAAAGACTCATACTGGGGCCACTATTTAGCACTGCTCCAAATAACTGAATGCTTGTTTGATGACATGAGTAACAATCATGATAGTGTGGTACTTTACATTTTTTACTATGTACTCTCACATCAATTACTTCATTTTACCCCCAAAGCAATGACATCCCAGTCTTAATTTCTAAATACCACTTATCACTAAAAGGAACCAGAACTCCTTAGAAAAAAGTGGGTGATCCCAGGTCTGGGGCAGGGAAAGTACAAAGAGTCCCTGGACATCTTGTTGCCCCACAAAACAGGGAAGTGCTGAAGGATTAATGGGGCTCGTCAGAAGGACACCACTGCTGTCTTGGAAGGGCTCCCAGTGGCCAAATTTGAGATAATTTAGGCATCAAATATAATAATGATGGCGCTAGATTAAAAGGTATTGAATAAAATAAAATCCTTGAGTCTATAGTGATACTCTGTCACAGGTGGAGGAGGGGACAGACAGGTGGTGGGAGGGACGGAAGAAAGAGAGAGAGAGAGAATCCTAGAGAAGGGGAGTGGTGCAAAAGTCTTCTTTAAAGGAGAATGCTAGTTAACAGGAGTAGAATGATATATATATACATATATACACATATATATATTTTTTTCAAATCACCATTGCATCCCTCAATATAACAATGAACACAGGCAAGAATCATGAATGTATGCTGAAGCTACTGGGTGAAAGGTTGTTAGGAAAAGATATTCCCATGGCCTCAAAGTATCACCCACAGACTCCTTCTTTGTTACAGAGGGAGAAAGGTGCTTTAAACAATTAAGTGCCAGAAAGTTCCAAGATTGCCAATTTCCCCCCCAAAATATATACTCTGAAACTAATCATGAGGAAGCAAATAAAAAGTCCCATCATGTGGAATATTCTACAAGACACCTGCCCTGGAATTTCCAGAAACATTAATGTCATGAAAGAAAAAATAAAAGGTAGGAGCTCTCCACTGTATTAAATGAGACTAAAGAAACATGGCAATCTTGATTGACTCTTGAATTTAGAAAAAAAAAAAAAGCAATACGGGACGTTTTTGAGACAATTCAGGAAATCTAAATATGGGTTGTATACTAGAAGAGATTACTGAATATATGTTAAATTTCTTGTTTCTGGTAAAGGCATTGTGGACCTGAGGATGTCTGGGTCTTTAAAGAAAAAAAATGAATACTTAAAGGTGAAGTATCATAATGTCTGCAACTTACTTTCAAATGGTTGAGAAGAAAATTGAGTATATAGATAATATGTAGTAAGAGAGGGATAACATTAACATGGCAACACGTTAACAATTAGTAAATCTAGTGAAAAATACATAGACATTGTACTATTCTTTCATCAACTTTTCTATAGCTGTAAAATTACTCAAAATTAAAAGTTGGGAGGATAAAGATATTGTTTATGTTGCAAAAGGCTCACAATAAAGTGGTGGAGAAAGGTAGGTTAAATTGTTTTATAGAGTTCAATGTCATCAGCCCTTCAATAGAGTTTCTCATAGGAAGCCAAGAAAGCACAGAGCAGGATGGGCTGGATTCTAACTCCAGGCTCCTGAGACCATATCCTGAGCTTCTTCTACTCTTCTGCACTGCTCCTCACCTCTATCCTCACCTCTACATCACTTCAACCTCTTATCTTTACCTGCCTAATAAAAGGAGACCTAACCTAAGCTGAAGACCACCTGATTCTTCCTCAGTCCCCAGGTCCCTTTGGATCCAGGACTTCTGAAGATTCCAGGGCAAGGAACTCATCTTACAGACTAATTTTGGTATCTGCAAGCCCACTTGGAAGAAGAGTAGGTGAGACTCCCAGCAATGTTTGAGACTAGAGTTGGAGAGTAGCTGTGCTGGACAAGAGCCTTCACACCAGATTCACTCTTGGGTATGATTATATTCTGTGACTGAGTTGGAATGTGGCTGTTTAAACAGAAAGAAAATAATTTTCCTGCTATTTACCTTTATACTATCTGTGAAGAACTGGACAATAGTCTTCTCTTCTAACCAGATATGTAACACAGACATCATTTTGCCATCAGAGTAGCATTCTAGACTAAGTTTTAGTCTTTTAATGCTTCCAACATGGTCACATTTCGTGGGTGAGCAAGAAGATGCCATAAGTTGTCTGATCTCATTATTAGAATTAAATTCATAGAATTCAAGAATTTAGATGAACCTCAATGGTAATTCACTGAATGTATTTTGCATTAATAGTGAATGTGAGATTGCAGATTTTTCAAAGCCTACTGGATGTTATTAATGTCTTAACTATGTTAATTTTTTAAATTAAGATTTTATTTTTTTAGAGCAGTTTTAGGTTTACAGCAAATTGAGGGGAAGGTACTGAGATTTCCAATATACTTCCTGCCTCCACACATGTATAGCCTTTCCCTTTATCCATATCCCTCATTTCCCACAAGAGTGGTACATTTGTTACAACTGATGAACTATACTGACCCATCATAATTACCCAAAGTTGACAGTTCACATTATGGTTTGACTATTTCTGTTGTACATGCTATGGGTTTGGACAAATATATAATGACATGTATCCATCAATACAGCGGCAAACAGAGTATTTTCATTGCCCTAAAAATCCTCTGTGCTCTACCTATTCATCCCTCCCTCATGCCTCTGCCTCTGCCACCAACCCCTGGCTACCACTGACCTTTTTTACTGTCTCCATATTTTTTGCCTTTTCCAGAATGCCATATAGTTGGAATCATACAAAGTGTGTAGCCTTTTCAGATTGGCTTCATTCACTTAGTAATATGCATTTAAGATGAAGTTTCCTCTATGTCCTTTCATGGCTAGATAGCTCACTTCTTTTTAGCACCGAATAAGACTCCATTGACTGGGTAAACCATAGTTTATTTATTCATTCACCTCCTGAAGGACATCTTGTTTCCTTCCAACTTTTGAACTATGAATAAAGCTACTATAAATATCCATATGTAAGCTTTTGTGTGAATGTAAGTTTTCAAATTCTTAGGGTAAATACCAAAGAGCGTGATTACTGGATCATTTAGTAAGAGTATGTTTAGTTATGTAAGAAACCTCCAAACTGCCTTCCAAAATGGCTGTACCATTTTGCATTCACACCAGCAATGAACGAGAGTTCCTGTTCCTCCGTATCCTGACAAGCATTTGGTGTTGTCAATGTTCCAGAGTTTGGCCATTCTAACAGGTGTGTAGTGAAATCTCATTGATGTTTAAATTTGTATTTCTCTAATGACATATAACATAGAGCATCTTTCCAAATGCTTATTTACCATCTGTATATCTTTTTTGGTGAGGTGTCTCTTAAGGTTCTTGGTGCTTTTTTTAATTGGGTTGTTTGTTTTCATATTGTTGAGTTTTAAGTGTTCTTTATATATGTTGTATACTAGTCCTCTATCAGATATGCCTTTTGCAAATATTTTCTCCATGTCTATGACTTATCTTCTCATTCTCTTGACATTCTCCTTTTTAGAACAGAAGTTTTTAATTTTAATGAAGTCAAGCTTATCAATTATTTCTGTTATGATTCATGCCTTTGGTGTTGTATATAAAAAGGGTCACCATACCTAAGACCATCTAGATTTTCTCCTATGTCATCTAATAGGAGTTTTAAATCCTTGTTTATCAAATATTTTCTATCAAACGAACCTCCCTGGGGTTCTAGGCAGTAACATAGAATCAAACAAAAAAACAGACATAAGATCATAAAATTAAGGATAATCATGATTTCGGTGCGCAGCGAGCACTCTTTTGCTGTCTTCCTGTACAAATAATCTGCTATTTTCTAGTTCTTTAGTTAGGAGCCCTGTGAACCAAGACTGTATAATTGTTTGGCCATTCAACGGCTAACCTTAAATTCTTTCTGACACTTTAAATCCTTTCTGAAACAAGGCAGAAAATAAGTAGGTAAATAAATTAATAAATGTGTGTGTGTGTGTGTGTGTGTGTGTGTGTGTGTGTGTGTGTGTACACAGGTTGGCTCCCCTTTGTAGTTCAGTGCCTCCATAAGATTTACTAGGGGCGTCCAAAGCAAACAGTCCTTATCTTCTACATAAGATGTGCCAAGTAAACATTAAATATATTTCTGGATTGTGTGTGTGTGTGTGTATAACAAACAGTAACTGTTTGTTTAAATCCTGAGGTCTCAGTTTACCTGTTATTAAAATGAATCTAAAATTTTAGCCCCAGAATAACCTTTTAGACGTTCATTCTTCTCCACTCTAATACTCAGCAGCCTAGTGCGGCAGCATTTAATATTAACTCACAATGGACGGGACCATGGTTATACTTGTCTGAATCTTGTACCCTTGGGGAGAGGGACAGTGGAGAGGAACAGGGTCCACATAGCTAGAATGTAGGACACTTGTGGCCAGAATGGTGGGCTGCATTTGGAGGGGACAGAATAAGAGCAGAGGATTCCTCCTGGAGACAACTGGCTGCCATAGGCTACGAGGCTGGGCCAAGCCAGGGTCTCTTGGGGAGAGTTTAGAATTAATACCCAAAAGAATGAATTTAAATGCTCCATTAGAGACCATAAATAGGTATTGTAGTGACAGTCAAAGACCCAAAAGATCATCAACTGAAGTAGAGCTGTATATTTCTGTCCATGCCTTTGTTCGCAGTAGGTTCCTCTGTGAACAGGTATCCTGAAGCCGTCACCTTGAACACACCCATCTGATCCAGGACCACGGTGTGTGTGTGCTGGACTTGGCTCCCTCCTGCTTGCAAGAGCCAGGTATGTGAGTCTCTTCCTAACTCTGTGGTCAGCGACATTACGAGGGCAGCTTGAAACTGGCCCCAGGGGTAGTATTTACACACAGAAATTGGCTAACTCTACAAATCAGAGTTTGTTTTCATCCTACTCAACCTCCTTCCCCTTGAGAGCTAGGTTAACAGCATACTACTAACTCTCAAAAGTTTGAGATTCTTCCTCCTTTTGGCATAACTTTTACACTTCTTTAGGCAGTGGTAATATTTCCAAATACCTCAGTTTGGGATGAGGACCAACTAGTTAAATGTAGTAGGGACAGTCCAAAAATAAGAAAGGTACAAAAACAGGAAAATAAAATTACTTGAAATGACCTGTTGGTCCTGCCATCACTAGTTTAGGTGATGGTATTTGTAAGAGCAACAGTCATTGACACCTGGACATCAATGTACTGTTTACCAAGCATTTTCTGTGTGTTGTCTCTTATATTCTCCATGAGAATCTTGTAAAGGTGCTGGGCCCAGGGATTGTTTTATTCCCATACATACATTCATAAACTCAAGCATCTGATTTCCGGAGAAGGCAATACCAGGACCTGTGTTTCATGATTCCCAGTACAGGGCTCTTCTCACTATACCACTCTACCTCTTAAAAATAAATGTGTATGTGTTTTATTAATATTTTTAACTCTGTTTTGTGATGACCCAGTTCTCTCATATAGTGTTTGTTAGATTCTCAAAAATCCACCAAGTGTAATTAACCTTAATTTTAGTTAATGTTAAAAGTAGGTATTTTGAAAGCAAGTATAGGACTTTTAAAAGAAGAGATTATATACGAAAAGGAAATGACAGTGACACACAACTGCAAAAAGGGTTGGAGACATAGGATTGCATACTTTAAACTCCGACGTTATTAAGAGCATAAATTCAATTTTATTTAAATATATTATATTCCTGGCACTGTGCTAAGTCTGTCTCTAAACCCCAATGTTAAAAATAGAAGTAGATGGAATGAATGCAGGAAGTCGTTTTAAGCAAAGTTTCCAAATGGCTGGAAAGACGGTTTTGCTCATAACAGGCGAGGGATTGACAATTTTACAGTGAGTTAGGAACAGTGAAAAGAACTAAGAGTCTATAATTAAACCTTATTTTATTATAGGTATTTTTATTTATAAAAGTTCCTATCTACACTTTTCACAGTAGAGAAAAAAATTAGAATACATGCTCTCAATAAACACGCAACCTTTCTGCTCGGCAGAAACTTCACGTGCCATCATTCCATAACAGAAATAATTAACTAAATCAAAAAGTGTATTTATTCACTTTGAGTCATTTAATCTTCCTGGCAGTATGGTGTACTGAGTGGTGCATGGCTTTGGGAGGAGTCTTAAGTTTAAAACTGAGTTCTGTTATTTGCTAGTTGTAAAGCCTTGAGGAAATTAAGTAGCCTAGACTCAATAAAGACTTCACAAGATCATCATGTGAAATAAATAATTTGATGTGTACAAAGTAACAGCACATCATACCCTCCGAATAAAGGTAGCCCCCTTTCTTTCTTAATAGGCCACACAAACTCTGGTTTCCCTAAAAAGAAATCAATTTTGACTTCCACAGAGAGTGCCTTTCAGTGCCTGTAAGTTGCTCAAAATGTAAGTGCTTTCTCTACCAGACTGCCAGTCTTGAAAATGGAAATTCTTACTTAAATCAGAAAGCAAAATCTTGAAAATTAATATCATTACGCATTTCACCTACATTAACTCTGAATACAACTAAATTATCAAAATGTTTTCTAAAACAGAACAGGTACTTTAGAGCTCTCTGGGTTCTATGCAAGGACATGATAAGCACATTTAAAACTAAACTCTTTTATTTGTAGTGAGGTGGATGGACCTAGAGTCTGTCATACAGAGTGAAGTAAGTCAGAAAGAGAAAAACAAATACCGTTTGCTAACACATATATATGGAATCTAAGGAAAAAAAAAAAAGGTCATGAAGAAACTAGGGGTAAGACGGGAATAAAGACACAGACCTAATAGAGCATGGACTTGAGGATATGGGGAGGGGGAAGGATAAGCTGGGACAAAGTGAGAGAGTGGCATGGACATACATACACTACCAAACGTAAAATAGATATCTAGTGGGAAGCAGCCGCATAGCACAGGGAGATCAGCTAGGTGGTTTGTGACCACCTAGAGGGGTAGGATAGGGAGGGTGGGAGAGAGGGAGATGCAAGAGGGAAGAGATATGGGAACATATGTATATGTATAACTGATTCACTTTGTTATAAAGCAGAAACTAACACACCATTGTAAAGCAATTATAATCCAATAAAGATGTTAAAAAAAAACCCAAAACTAAACTCTTGAATGATTATGAAATTTACCTTAGTAAGTAAATACAGTCAGCTTGCCAGAATTAATAATGCAATATAAAAGAATGATTTTAAAAAGACAGTATTTTATGTATGCTACTTTTGAAAGGAACAAAATGAAAATTGATAGATAAAACTAGTAAGAGTAATTGATCCAAAATAGAAGACTGAGGAAGACACAGACCTCCAGGACAACACATTCTGTAACAGATACCCACACACAATCTATTTCTATCTAATAATAAGCAAGCCTTTCTTTTTTGTAGGCCTCAATTTTCCATTAATAAAAAAGCGTGGATTGTATTCATTTCTATCTAGCCCTTTAACTTTGTACCCAGTCAAATCTTTATTCCCTGTGCTAATAGAGAGTGAGTGGCACTATAACATGAAATCCTTTATAAGACGTCCTTTATGGTGTTTGAAATTGGACAGCATCAGCATCACATATCTTCTTCTGATTGTTTTGTTTAGAACAAAACTGAAATGAGGATGCGACAAGAAGAAATATGAGAAGGGATCAGGGTGACCTCCTCAATGTGACAAGGAGATCCTACCTACATTAAAATCCCTGATGCAAGTTATATATACAATTTAGCCTTCATTCTGAGGGAACTGAGATGACTAAACTTTGTGAGGTTTTATTACTTAATTATATTAAATCAAGCAAAAGTACATTATGAGAACTGTGACAAGTAGGAAGTGTTTCCAGAAATATTTTATCCATGACAAAACCAGTTCTATTCTCGGGTCTTCTGAATGTTGCAACTGTTACACCCTTTAGTTAACTGCAATAACTAATCTTGATTATTTATTAATCAGCTAAAAATTGTATTGTTGCAACATTTCCTAAAGGTTCTAGCTATGTCTGGTTAACTCTGGCTTAGAAATTAAGAAATACTAGCCAGGAGTCTGTTTCATATTCATCATCAGTGTTTCAGAAGTATTGCTTCAGGTTCAGAGAAAATATTAAGTGTAGGAATTAGTATCAGAGAGATCAAATATTTTTTTGAAAGAATATGCAACAAACTTCTGATTTCTTTGAATCTTTCAGTTAACTTTTCTAACTAGACCTAATAATACATTTTTAATACAGCACTCATGACAGCCTACTGCTGAAATTTAGAATAAACATTACTTTATAAAGCAGGATGTATGTTATTGCTATAAACATAAACACATGGACTCCCTGCACATTTCTTTTTCCGTCTAATAGATATTGTGAACAGCTTTAATGTTTTGAGTACAGTTTGATAGTCTCAGAGGAGGAGAGGGGGACAGGGGCTGTTGTTTAAAATCTGGCGTTTTATTAAGTATCTTATTCCAACAGCAATCATACTTTTAGTGTTTCTGATGTAAAATACAAAGCTGACTAATTAACAGCTATAGCTTCCACCAGGATTGACAATAATGAAATTAACCAAATGTTTGCTTCCTTTCTCTAAACAGTCAAAAATCCCTTTTCAAAATATTCTGGGAAGATTTACAAACAGATTACGTTGGAACTTTGTGCTATAAAGAATCAGCATTTTTTCCAGCATTTGAAGCAGCACAGAATCTAACGTTACTAAAAAGTGTCCAGGTAGCCTTCTCTACATAACTTCTCAATGGGCAAAACATGCAATTAAGATTAGCTTGGCTTTGTTCACTGCCAGTTGCTAAGATGCATAAAACCTGTAGTTCCCAGAGGGTTAGAAAGAGAAGCTAAGTAAACTGAAGCTGCTTTTAAAGTGTTTAACAAGGCAGAAACTGGAACGGATGTGCCACAAACCAATATCCATTACCACAAAGTGATTGCCAAATTTTCTTGTAAAATAGCTCTCAGCTGGCCTATTCAGCATCCTCCTGTTATAGCTAAAAAGAGCATCCAACTTGTGATTGTTACCATGAAAATAAGCAGGCAGCAGAATATACAGTAGCTGCAGAGAAGAAAACAATATGCTTCAAGAAGTTTTCTGACATTTAAATCTATATCACTTTCTTTAAAGGTCTAAGAAATAGAAATATCTCTTTACCAAGGATTTTTTCCAGACATTCAGTATGGTGATACACTATAATATATATTATATGTTTCCAGTTATTGCTTAAAGGTAATTAAAATTTGCTTTCAAGAATAATAACATAGTTCTAGAGAGAATTTCAATGAAGTCTTGATTGATTAATGGAGGGGTACACAGCTTGTAAGGTAGAAGCCACCAGAGTTAACTAACACTTTTCTGCAGCTGTGAGACGTGTGTAAGTCTGTTTTAGGGAACAGACTGGTTTCCTCACTAATCAAAGAGAGATGCAGCAGACACTCTCCACTGTCTACTCAGTAGACAGTTCCCTTGGTCAGTGATTGGTTGGGTTAGAGGAATGGTCCAGTTCTGGCTAATAATATACAAGGGAGAAACACTTAGAGAAAGCCTTTCATCCTAAGTTAAAACACAAATTTTGGGAAAGAGAATGCCCTTTTACCATTCTTTTTTTCCTGCCTGGAATACAAATATGATGCTTAAAGGTGTAGTAGCCATCTTGTGACCATGAGGCAAAAAGTAGGATTGAAAAAAAGTCAACATTCTAAAAATATAGAAAGATGTAAAAAAGACATAAGGACACTAGATGGCTAATGGTATCATTGAACAATTGATTTCATTTTGATTAACGTATTTCTGACATTTTGTACTTGTGTCATAGTTTCTATGACATCTGAAAAAGCTTCTCCATGCAGATTTGCCAAAATGATTCATAAATTCATGTGTGGATACAGCCAAGAGCATAAGTTCTGCTATTTGTTTAGCAAAGAAAAAATACAGAAAAGGAGATGGAAGGTCTGGTGAATAGCAGTAAGAGGACAAATTAAAAAATGCAATTAATTTGTGGCTGGTCATCATCTTAATTGTCCCTCTGAGCACAAGTTAAATGTACCTAGATAAAAATACAAGGTTTGTGGAACTCCTCACATTACCCAACAAAGCTGGGTGCATTGTTCCTTGTAGGACTGCCTTAGGAGTTTTTATTACAATAATGTACATTTGGTTAATCGACTCAGGAAATATTTTCCTACTGATTCTTGGATCCTAAAGCCTAATTTAGTGTGGAATAATTTACATGCCTAGATGAACTGAAGCAATCAGGACACTTTGTGTCCAGATAATGAACAGCAGTCAATTTATTTCTGGTGCTTTATTGAGAAAAACACTATATAAAGCTTCACTGTTTGAGTGGAAAAAACTGGAAAAAGGAGAAGCCTTAAAAAGAAAAAGAAAAAAAGCCTTCTTTCTTCTTTCTTCCATTTAAAGACTGTTGCACAATGAATATCATTTTTGGTAAAAAGACTGACTATGTTCTAGTATTAAAAATGTGAAAGAATTCTAGCATTCAAGCACAGTCTTTGCTTCTATGCAATATGACAAATATTTAATAATAGCAATAATGGAAATTATAGAAACAACTAATCCTTATTTTAACATCACTGCACTAAGTAACATGGATTTCTTTTTTTTATTATTGAGCTATAATAGAATTTCTCATGTAATTCTTATAACATTTATACAACCACTATGAGCTCAGTGGTTTTACTTTTCCTACTTGATAGCGGGATCTCAGGCACAGAGAGGTTAGGTAACATGTTCAAAGACACACAGCAAATAAATGGTATAGCAGGAATATGAACCCAGGTGATGTGATTCTAGAACACTTGATATTAATATGAAATACAACTATTTTTTATCACCAATGTCATTTTTCTTCTTTAGATCTTTCAAGCTCTAAAATCTGCTGGTATTTTAAGCATTGCTGTCACCAAATGTCTGATTATTTGGAGCTCACTTACCATGAAAGTATTGATGACTATAAAATTATAGGAACTTAAGGACTGAGTAGAAGAAGGTGGTTTGGGGACTTTTACATTGGCCAAGCAAACATACTGCTTTTAATTCAAATGTGTATTTTGTTGGTTTTCTGTTTTTGGGGAGTGGCTTTCTGAGAGGATCGGGTGGGGAGCAGTAGAATGCTGAAGCCTTCCAAGTGGTCACTCCAAAGCCACTGCTGCTCAAGGGTCATGATTCTGGCAGCAGATCTCTCCACACAATCTCTGCACCAGCCAACATGGGTATCTTAGAAAGAGAGGATGCGTTTTTGCCAGTTTATAATATCTAAAATACCTTAGAAAGAGAGGATGCATTTTTGCCAGTTTATAATATCTAAAATAAAAACAAAATTTAGGATTTGTATAATTGGAGTAATAGTTTTCCAGTTGAACAGGTAACGTGAGTGTTTCAGTTATTTTGTTTTTAATATGTATCAAGTTAAAAAAAATTGTTCTCCTATCTATTTATTCAGTGGAAAGATATAACGTGTGCTCCATGCTTGAAGCATTTTCTTGGCCACTGGACTATTTAAATCCATAATTTCATATTTTCATCAATCTTCCTATTTGACTCAAAGACAAAACTAGTAAAAAATGAAAAGACAGTTTTAGTTATTTAATTCTTCTAAAATCTGGATTATTTGGAGAATTGCTACATAACAGAACTACATGATTTTGGAAGCCATAGCATATTATATTCTTCATCTCATTTTTAACAAAGAATGCTTTTTGAGACTCAAATTTTGTATTTCTTCTCTCTTACGGGAAGGTCAGCTAACTCTGAAAGCCTTGTTCTGTGCCTGACACATTTCATATTGTCTCATTTACTTTACACTGATATTCTTTTTTATATGCATTAAACTTACAGGTGAGGCAATTGAGGATCAAAGAGATGAAAAAATTATGTAAGAAGTAAAGGGCAGACTCAATTGAATTCAGCTTTATCTGACTCCACAGACCAAGACATTTTTCTCTATAACAATATTGATAATACATAACTACATAATCATTTGACTTTTTAGATGTAGCATTAAAGATACTCCCAACACACACATATAGATATACATGCATATATAAAGACACACACATTTAGTTATATAATTGAATATATATGTATATACAGTGTACCTATATGCATATACATATATACAAGTATGTATGTATATATGCAAACACCCTTACACATGTGAAACGAACAGGACCATAAATTATAAAAAACTGCATTTCTTTTTTTTTTTTTTTATTTCTTAAATTAGGGTTTTTAAATATCATCAAGTGTTATATGTGGATTTAATTTAATACCATTCGCTTTCTCACAGTCAACCCACAATTTATAGAACATAACTATGCAGTTTTGATGTCACAAAAAAATCCTGAGCTTCACCTAACTTCTTTTTTTTTTTAATTAGGAGTTTAAATTGTAACAAAAATAAAATACAAATGCACTAATTTTTGTGCTATAAACAAGCAATAAGGTAAGTTTTAATTTGATTTTTTTAATCATCTCTGTAGGAGAAAAAAGCCATGATTAATTTATATAGAAAACAAACTCTCAGGTTAATAGGATACTAGCCATGTGACTTGACTAATAATGTTACAATACTCTCAGCTGCACTGTTACCATAATACTGTTGTCACTAGGACAACTGATTAATATTTATTCAATGCCCTACACTCTGAAAATAAGAAAGAAAGAAAATAAGAAAATAAGAAAAAAACAAATAAGAAAAAAACAAAGTGGCATTAAAGTAATCATTACTTGACTCTTGTATTTTACTAGGACTCGTGTCTCTAATATTGGGTCTTGAGACCCAATATTACAGCTTTGGTAATTTACAAAAGTGGATGCCTTTCCAAAGGTGGATTACATCTGCAGTAGGATTCTATTGGGCGGAATCTATTAAATCCTTAAGACATAGACAGATGGTAAAGTGTAAACTAAGGTGCAGCAAATTACAAGAAATTCACAACTATCTTTAGAAATTGGTAGAGTTTAAATAACCTAACTAAAATGTGTAAAATAATGCAATCACTGCCAGATTCTCCCCACCCACCCAAAAAAGAAAAGTCTTACAAGTATCCCATAGCTGAAATCCTCCTTAAAAAATTAAAAGCCTGATGCAATCTAGATACTATTCCAGTCCTATTCCAGTCCTGAAAAACGAAGTACTTGCTGCACTTGTACTTTAATGTACAAATAATATCTGTTTCAATCTCTATACAAATATTGGTGGTTTGCAGTGCTGACTATACACAGAATTAAATCATACAATTGGGTTAGCATATTTTTTGAAAATGGATGAGGAATCTAGGGTGAGCAGTCCACGATTGTGATTTCATTTTTCTGCCTTTACCCAGTAATTCAACAGTTTCTAAGCAAATAATAGCTAATATATATTAGTGTTTACTGAGCGCTAGTACTTTACATAGTATCTCTTTTAATTCTCAGAAAAGAAAATATCTATGGTGAGCGTATTACTCTTTTATAGAAGAAGAGCTGTGGCTGCAGAGGTAAATGACTTGCTCAAGTTTCCATCCCCCTATGCTGACCTAAGTAGTGACGTGGGAAGACAGAGGACATCAACGGAAGACAGAGGAAGGAACCAGCTTCAAAAGATATATACAAAACAGTAATTATTTTAAAGTCTTTAGGCTCCTATAAATAAAATCATCCCATATATAGCCCTCCCCTCCATAGTAAAGGTGAAAAAGTGTTGCTTTTCCTTCCCCACTGCCATAATGACTCCTCTCATTGCCATTTTGTTATTCTTGTCATTTTCAAGATTGTCTTGATACTGTTGGGGTGGAGGACAGGAAGGAAGGAAGGAAGGAAAAGAGGGGAAAAAGAAAAAGAAAGAAAAAAGAAAAGGAAGGTTAAAAAATGATTCAAATAGAATGAAACCTCTTAGAGAAGGAGAACTTATATATTTATGACACAGTTATTATTTTTAATTATAAAATAAAACCCGATACCACATTTTCATGCAGCTTTAAAGCCAAGATTTCAGTGATCTGTTTTCTACAGGGAGATGTATTGAGAGGAAAAAAAAGTATCATTCTAAACTGCCCTTAAAAATCTTTAAAACATGTATGACATCTACAGAAACTTGAAACAATCCTAAAATAGAGAAACAGATGCAAAATAGTTTTAAATGTTTTCCAAATGTTATTTTACCCACAATGTTAGTTAAGGTAGCATTGATTATGTACAGAGAAGAGCTGTATTCTAAGGACATTTGTGAACACTATATCCCGTTATACAATTAATATGTACAGTAATATGTAATATATCTACCACCAAATAGGACTTGTTACAGTTTTATTTCATTAAGTGATGATAAATATATTACATTGTATCTTTATTTTTACTGAATATATTTTGTTATATCCATGATTTATAGACATTGAGATTTTAGTCCAAAATACATGGTGAAAATACCAAATTATTCCTTGAAAAATAATCCATCTAAACCAATCTATCCTATGTTGACAGTTTCAGGTTCACTTATAAGTAAAAGATACAGTAAATAAAGTGAATTATATAAAAGAAGGGTGAAGTGAAAATACCTCAGGAATTGGAATCACACAAACCTAGACAGGAATCCTGGCCATGACATAAACTGTATGTTCTTGGGCAAGTTGTTTAATCTCTCTGACCTTCAAGTGACTCATAGGGGAAATATAACACCTACTTTGAAGAATTATAGGGAAGAAGAAATGAGAGTCTCTCTACAGAAGTACAACAGAATTTCTGCCCAGAGATTTCAGTCAATAAATGGTAGTTATGATGAATAATTAAGACTTCATTTCTTTTGTAAAGTATAGATTTCTGCCTACTGTATGCCTTACCCTAATTTTCTTAAATTACAGAAAATCTTTATTCAAAAATTCCCTAATATATTCTGAATTAAAATGATGATCAAGTGAAACAACTTTTTTTCAAGATATCCTCCATGCCAAATTTTAAACTGAACACTAATGCAGATCCAAGTTTAACTGAGTCACTAAAAGGAATGAAACAATAAAATTTTCAACATAATTTGAATTAATTTATACCTGAGAAGGCTCATGTGTAAATTAACAAGGCAACCAGAAGCATATAGAAGCATAATGAAGAAAAACAAATTCTGGTTATTTCTGTACTGTGACTATATTTAGATAAAATGGTTAACTGAGCCAAAAACTCTCATCCCATCTTCATAAAAGACAAATTGTATGATTTTGTAGATAATGCACTTTAGAAACTAATCACAGTTTGTGTATGTGTGTGTAGTGTATGATTTCTGTATGTATATTAGCTTTGTCTCCTTGTATTGCAAGGGCTTTGAGGGCAATGACATTGTTTATGGGCCGGTACTATGGTCCTCATCACTATCTAGCACAGTATTGAAAAATCAGTAGTCATTCCATTAGTATTTGTTGATCAATTTGTAATTAAGCTAAGTCCTTTTAAAGGTCTGAAATAACTCTGGGCTCACAGCGAACACTCTCTAGTTGCTATTCTTGAATATATTACTTATTTCCTTCACTTGCCTCTGATTCAGCCTTCAATGCATTTTATCAGGAAGGTGCATTACTGACCAATACGAGCTTAAATTCCTTTCCCTTCAGCTGCTCGTAGAGGCATCAATGAGCACTGAAACGATAGTAGAGACCAAATTTAGTGTTTGGCGCCTGTACCAAACACACTGTATATGACTTTATCTCTCATCTTCAGGTGGAAAACAGTATCTGGCTCACCAAAACTAAGTAACTCGTTCAAGGTCACAGTCTGTTGGATTCAACCGATCCACTTCACTTGAGCATTAGTGTAGAATATTTTGATCATGAACACAGATCATCTCTGGCTGAGTCTCACACACAAACGTATTGGTTAATTTTTGCTGAGGGGACTTTGACTTTTTGGATCTGTGCCTGTGAATATTGTCTCTGTGGGATAATTTACAGGTGGTTAATACAATTTATGATACGATGAGATAAATTAATTGCACGTTGAAAGTAACGTTTGGAGGAGGAAGGGAAGAAGGCAGTGGAGTAGGTTGATATTTTGGATTCATGACCTTTGTGGTGACAGACGTTAAGACAAAGAGTTAGTGAATTTCCTACCATGACTTTGACATTTTTGCTATTTTATATCATTGACTCACATGCCAAGTTCTCAAATCCTTTTCAGCAAAATAATACTGTAATGAAGTGTACTTAATGTTTGCTATTTTTTAGCCAAAAAATTGATGAATCAGTGAGTCAGAGCAAAAGGGCAGAAGAGTACCCTTTTGTCTTTTTCTCTACACTTGACTTTGGGGACAAATGGAACTGGTCATGAATTGGTTGTGGAAAAATGCGGTACACATTGGAAAACATGGATTCAAAAGGCAGGTATACTTTGGATTAAAATATATACTAAATTTCCATATTATTCCCCTCTGCCTTTGCCATTGATAAAAACACATTGTGTAACTGGGATGCTGATAAAACAAGCAGGTATTTCTTTCCCAGCACAGAACACACTGGTTTAATCAAATTATTGTTGACTACCCTAATGTTTGCTCATTGAGAAGGAAGTTAACCAACTCCTAAATAGGTATGTGTTAGAATAGCTAACAAAGAATATCACTGTTGTTAATAAGTTAGCTGTGGAAAAATAATCAGTGGTTTCCTTCTGTAAGAATCAAGTACATTTTAATAGCTTAATTAGCTTTTAATTCAAGACTATACCTGTACAACTGGTTTTCAACAAAATATTAAAATGATATCTTTTCTATGTGATCCTGATGTTTAAGAGAGAAAGCAACATCATTTTGGTAACTGATGGTATTCTAGACCAAAAACTTAAATTTTTATTTAAATTTTATGTTCATTTAACCTGCCCATCCTATGATTGTCCAGGGTCATTATCCTTTGGGGGTTATCTTAAAATTTATGGATTTTTTTCTGTTCCTACAGAGTGCCAAGTATAAAGACCAGAGTAAATAACTTTAGTATTAACTGAACAACGTTTCTGTAATATATTTGAATCTACTCTGTATATAATAAACTGTTGAGTGTAATTAATTCTGTATTCATCTCCACTCCTTCATGATTCAGCCACTTGTGACCTAATTTATGACACAAATCAGAATATATGGACTAGACATTTAAAATAGCTAATATTTTCTGCAGGAAAAATATTCTCAAGTCTGAGTACCTAAGGAAAACAATGTATTGGCCTTTATGCTAAGATGCTCATTTGAGTATTAAATACAGAAGCAATTTTGTGATCTTACTATTCCTAAAGGACTCTTTTCCCTAAAGAATACCCACAAATGGGGACTTAATTTTAGGACTAAAGATTTCACTGGTTTTCTTTTTCTACAGTTTTGTGATCCTCATCATCGTTGTTGACTGTTCTGAAAAGAACTCACTTATTATCAATATCATTTAAATGAGTATTGTAGTCTAATTATATTTACATTTAACAACAATGTCAAAAATTTAAATATGAATTTTAAAATAACAATCTGCTTTCTTATGCCTGTAATGAGAGAGCAGTGAAAATTTGTTCTTGACAAACTCAAGGAAGACATATTTGTTTACTTGCCCAAACCACACAAAAGCCATGTTGGTTTTTGAATAGTAGATTTGTGCCCAAATCTGTCACTGACAGTGAGCTCAGAGGACACCAGAAATATGCAGTAACCACTTTCTGTGATTATTGGCTTGAAGAAAAGTTAGAGAAAATTTTAAGGAGAGTAAAAAAGATATATTTTGAAGTTCAGCATTTATATAATACATTCTTGGGTATTTTCTCCATTAAAAAATTAATAAAAAGCTATGGCACTTTATAAGGTCATGATCATTAACTAAGCCCTTTTAATTCACGTCAGTGAAGTATATCTTTTTCCATGTAATTGATGAAACTGATGTCTAGGGCTGATAAACCTCATTCTAGGTTTACATATGTATTACTAAATAGTTGTATAATTATTTGCTACGTTACAATGAATGGAGCAAAGATCTAAACATTTAATCCCAGTTCAGTTACTGTTATGTAACAGGTCAGTTTATGGAAAAGACAGTGAAGAACAAAGAATAAGTAAAATTTGAAATTATACTAGCTTCCATATTAATCAAACATTATATTTAATTTGGTATAGCTGAGAATACCTAAAAAGCAATACACACAACATATTAATACATACAACATAGTAATACATACAGCACACAAACAGCATAGTACAACTGAGAAAACCTAAAAAGTAATACAAAAGTAATATATTATTTAGCAGCAGTTTTACTCTGGCTTTGCAATTTTATTAATGGAGGTTAAAACTATAAGCCTCCTCCAAATGTATTGACCTTTCTGCATTTTCATTGTTTGCTTCACAGCTTTCTTTATACTCCAATTCAAACCCTTTGATTAGTTTTCCTCTGCAGTAAAAGATACTTCACAAGATTATAAAGGAAGACTGCACTGAACCAAACATGCATGGCTGAAAAACACATTTATGATGGCTGAAAAGACACTGAGGAGGTCATGACCATCTCTGAAGCAGTACAGAGTGTTCTTGGAGCTCTGCAAGAACCAGACCTGCCTACAACACTGCAAAATTTAGCATTCTAAGTGCTCCCAAAACTGAGTCCCCATAAAACAGAGTTCCCCTACCGAGTTTATGATTAACCTCTCTATCTAAAACGTTATTCCCTTTTTTGTCCAACACCTGTTCCCCTCAAGACTGAGGAATATCAAAGAAAAGGGGGGACTGAAACTGAGCAGGACCCTGTGGGCCCTTCCAGATACAAAAGTCTTTCTGTGCCCCCTGTTTCATGTTTGTAGGAAAAAGGCTTCAGGCTGCTAGACCTTCCCTGTGTTCCAAAGGGCAGATTCCAACAGTTACTAATTAGGGAAGGAAGGGAATGCAGAAACAAAGGAAGAGCAGTCAAGAAACTATAGTGCAGAGATAAAGCAGGGTCGTGGTTCTTCCTCAAGAGATATACATAAAAGTATATATATATATATATATACATAAAAGTATATCTCTGCGATCTTCTGCAGGAACTAAGGCCCCCACCCAGGTGGAAGAGGTAACTTCGGGCTGAGCAAACGCACTGGTTGGAACCAGGAAGCTGATGATTGAGATTCCCGCAGTTACCTCACCACCAACCAATCAGAGGAGGGTTACACACCCTGCAGACCTCCCCCTAAATTTTGCCTATAAAAACTCTTCCCTGAAAGCCATCAAGCACAAGCCGCCTGTTCTCCTTGCTCGGCCCTGCAATAAACCTTTCTTTGCTCTAGACTCTGATGTATCCATTTGTTTGACCTCACTGTGCACTGGGCACATGAACATGCATTTGGCAACACTCCCTAGAAATGTTATGGATATCCAGTGATGTTTTCAAGCATAAATAGGGATTCCCATTTTAGTGCCATCAAGGGTGAGAACGCTTAGATAAAAATATAATACAAAGAACAATTGAGTGGATGTTACAAACTGGACGAATTTAGAAAATAGTATGTAAAGTGGAAGAAGTCAGTCACAAAAACCCACAAATTACATGATTCTATTCATATGAAAATTTAGAATAGGGAAATCTCTATAGAGGCAGAAAATAGATTAATGGTTGGTTAGGACGGATTGGGGGTGTAATTTGAGGAGGTAACAGCTAAAGGGTTCAAGATTTCTTTTTTGACATGATAAAAATGTTCTAAAGTTGTCTGTGGTAATAGTTGCACATACCTGTGAATAAACTAAAAGTCACTAAATTGTAACTTTAAATGAGTGAAATGTATGGTATGTGAATTTTACTCCCCCAAAACTATTTTTAAAAAGTAAAATGCAAATATTCCATTTAATAGAATATGCAAGTATTCTATTCAATAAAATGTAAGCCAGGGTACACGACCTTGTGATCTCATGGACATTTCTTAATGTCACTACAGATTACCTTTGGAACTACTGCTATGTCAGAGCAGTAATTCACTTAAATACTGAATTATACCTCTTGTGGTATTTGTGGCAATTGAGACCAGTATTCTTGTTAAATAATTCTATGTTTTATCTGAATAAAATTGAGGTTCAGATCAAAAAAAAAAAAGTTGTTGACAGAATCAAGAGCCCAGGATACGTCAAAGTCAGGAGATAGTTTGAATACCTGATGTATTTATAGATGAGGTTTTCATAAAGTAACTTAGAAGGGCTAAGCAACGTTATCTTTGTATATTAATTTGAGGACCTCCACAAAATCCACCCCCCCAACAACACACACACACACACACACACACACACACACACACACATACACACACACACACACACAGCAATTTCTTCTAGCAGATTAGAATCCCACCATAAGCCCTAGACAAAACACTAAATCATAGACCATGCAACAGTTTACATACAGTAAGAGCTCTGGAGTGAGACAATCCCTGGATTGCAACTCCTATTCCTCTATTTATTCTAGTGGCCTTGGGCAAAGCCATCAATTCTCAAGGCCTCTGACTCCTTATCTGTAAAATGGAGATCCTAACAGTAACTGACTTCTTTTAAGAGCTAAATGAGATAACACCAGGAAATAGATTAGCCAGTGCTGGACACATACTCAAGAAATGTTAGCTGTTATTAATGGCAAACTAACAAAAGTTACTTACGGGGCTCAGAAATAATCAAGCTGGCCTATGTTTTAAGGTGGAGGTTCCACCCATTTTGGCAGGTTATCTTGGTATTTGCATAGACCCTTGGGGCAGCCAGGCAGCTGGCTGGCCCTTTGGAGCTCTGGTCTTTTGAGATACCCTGGTTTCTTCTGCCAATGCTCAGCTCCCATTCCCTCCAGCTGGGCCAGGTCCCCGCTTCCACCCTCCTGTTAAAAGAATTCCTAGAAACACCTCTCTTAGCTGAACCAGCTACCCTCACCCTGTCTCACGCCAGTTCTCTCAGAAACGGTCTTGACCTGTGATCAACTCTCCTGTCCTCCCCTGGAGCGGAGGTATTACATCAATTTCTCTAACACAAACCAATTCAGTTCCTCACTGAACCCCCAGAACCCCCAGAAACTTGTGTCTAATCTGAACTGGAAGTAAGCCCTAACAATCAAGCCTTTGTTTTAAAGGGCTGTATCCTATTAAAATAATTCCTTATGGCTCAGAAATTTTTCATACAGCCAAAGAAGGCTAGAAGGAAATTTGCCAAAATGTGTACTGTAGCAGCATCTGGGTGGTAGAGTCAGGGGCTCTATGTTTCCTTCTGCTTCTTTACACTGTTCTGTACTTTCTAAAATTTCCATAGTGAAAACAGAACTATTCAGAAACCAGAAAAAAAAACCCAATATTTTAAAACATATCTTGACTAGGGAGGTGTGGGCAGTAGGGAAGAATAGTGTGTCAGTAAAGTCTTATTTTATGAGACTTGGATTGAAGTGGTGAAAAGGGGGCATTGAGCACAGAATGCAGTGCAGAATCCTTGAGAGAAAAAAGAAAGGGAAAGTGGTGTGTGGGGAAGTGGAGAGGTGGGCAAACTGAAGGTATTTCATGAGTTCACCAAAGATCAGGGTAAGCCTAGTTTTTAAGGTACATTAAAAATCACCACTCAGGCATGGACATATATATACACTACCAAATGTAAAACAGATAGCTAGTGGGAAGCAGCCGCATAGCAGAGGGATATCAGCTCTGTGCTTTGTGACCACCTAGAAGGGTGGGATAGGGAGGGTGGGAGGGAGGGATACGCAAGAGGGAAGAGATATGGGAACATATGTTTATGTATAACTGATTCACTTTGTTATAAAGCAGAAACTAACACACCATTGTAAAGCAATTATACTCCAATAAAGATGTTGAAAAAAAAATCACCACTCAGTTCACTGGTGAAAAATTCATCAAGTTTGTTAGTCAACTAAATCGATCAACCATTTGAGTCAAAATGGCAAATGCAAAAAGCCTGTAGATGCAGGGTGTAGGGTCTAGGGTGTCATTTTGTGACCCTGAATTCCAGGGGGCCAGCTAAAAATGGAGATAGAAGATTTAGTGAGAAAGCACTAAAACAGGGTCATGTAAATGTGGACAATTCCAGACTTAAGAATCTGTGAGTTAGTGTATATGGGTGTCATGTGGGCCAGCTCCGGATTTCAGACTGTCTCCACTTAAACCCAGGCCCAGCTACTTATAAACTGTGAGACCATGGAAAAATTGTTAAACATCATCTTTAAAATGGGATAATGATATGACCTAGTTCTTAGAATCATTGGATTTAATGAAATAACACATGGTCAGGGTTTAGCACTTATTAAAAATTAGGCATAATGATGAAAAAATGATTATGATGATGAAGAGCTTATATGAAATAAGTAAAACCTAGATCATATGAGAGTTGAAATCATATCAAGGGCTCCTATTCTCCAATTAGTCAAAGGAAGAAAATGATCACATGTATATTTTAGAAAGGAATGACATTGTTTAAAGACACATTTTCTCAGTAAGACTCTTCCCTGAGGAACCCAAGATTGGTTGAGTAAGAGTACCTTATTTTGTTTAACGACCAAAACTGTTTGTTCCTGGCTAATTAAACTCACTTGAATTTAGCATTATAAACAGAAAGAATAAATATCTGCAAAAATAGTTTAAACCAGTGATCCATATATTGTAAATTTCATTACTCCAATTTCAGCATTTACTTCAAATAAATTTTAGAAACCATTTAAACCCTACTGACAAATGAGTCATATTAGCCAACCAATAAACATCTCAAGAGTATTGAAGCAAATTTTATTCAACTTCTGTTTCAGTATTCTCAAGGCTAATATGCATAAATGTGGCAAATGCACATATAATTATTTTATAACTTATTTCATAAAGTATGTTTTAGGCTCACAGAAGTACTGTTTGCATTTTCTTCACTGTGGCACCCAAATGTAATAAGCATTCAATGGCACCGATACGCTTTTTTAAATTAAATAGCTTTAAAAGCTATGCTATGAAATGAGGAAAACATTTTGAAAGAGGAAGAGCAGATGTTTTGGGACACAGAACATGGACAAAATGAGCTGACAACATGAGGAGACTCAGGTGCAAGAAAAACTGAGAAACAAAGAGAAGGAAATTGTCTTTTCTTTCCTACTAATCTGTTTTTTTCTTTCCTCTGTTTCTTTTATGAAGAAAAAACTGGAGTTTCCTACTTATCATGCCAGCTAATTTGCTCAATAAGATTTTAGCCATTATCTGGATTTGGTCAGAAATTAACATATCAAAGGTACTATATGGCTTTGGATAGTCTATAAATTAACGAAATATATATTTCATAGCAACAGCAAAAATAGATTCAGTGTGTCATTTATTCAGTCAGTAGCTACAGGTACTACCCTTAAGAAGTAGGATCTAAAGATGGATGAAATAAATCAAATGCAGTGCCAGTGACATTGAGAAGCTTCTAGGAAACAGAAAAATATGGGGGGTGGGCACATTTTGTAATCATACAGACATGGGTTAAAATTCAACTGCATTTCTTATCTACGTGACCTTGAGCAAGTTAATTCTTCTAATGCCCAGATTCAACTATAAAAAATGTAAAAACCTGTATTATTAGATGGTTATAAAGAAAAAAATGTTTGTATATATCAGGAATCTAGCATGCTGCCTGTAACTTCATAAATGTTTGACCTCTTATCAACACAAATTACTAGGATTTATGATTTAATTCAAGCTGGGAAAAATACTCAGCCTCATAAATAATAGGCAACTTTAAGGTCTCAAATTACACAATTTGCAGGAGATATTTAATTTCCTGTCTATATTTGTCCTATAATCATGTAACTGAACAGTGAACATTCACTGCAGGCCTAATAATCTGCACTTCCTCCTCTGATTACCAGAGTAAATAGAGCTAATTCTGGTGAGGCAGAGCTACAAACTGTCTTCTGTTATCCATTCTCCTCTTCCTCTTCATCAAAAGAATCTTCAAATGTTAGTTGGGCACATGTTTACTCTGAACAAAGGCCCATTTCACCTCGATAGCAAAGTATGACCAAATAACTAAGTTCTGGTCAATAGAATTGAGAATAAGAGGTGGGTCTGGTCAAAGGGTAGGATCGTGCCTTTTCCCTGCTCTTTCCTCTTCCCACTCTCCAGGATGTATGTGTGATACGACAGTGGGAGCTGAAGCAGCCATCTTGGACGTAAAATGGAAGGTGCATGTTGAGGGTGGCAGGGCAAAAATATCGAGGGCATCTGGATCCTTGGTGATGATGGAGCACTATCCCAACCTAGGACTGGCTTAAATTTACTGTTATTTCAGGTTTTTTTCACCATTATCCTATGGATCTAGTCAAAATTAGTATACCTAAGAAAACTCTGCTCTCAGCACTCACAGAATTATTGGATTTGTTTTCCTTCCACAGTTACTAATGGAAAAGAAAAATCCTAACAAATTACTTCAGCTGCTCAGAAGTAAGTGACTGATCTAAAATAGATAGGAGTATAATTAAAGTTGATAGTCAAAATGAGAAATAAATAGCTTATAGGTACCTACTGACATATGGAATTGCTCAAAGTATTTATTGCTTCTCTCTGAAGCATTTTTCATCTTGCTAATGTCCTTTAGGGATTGATGAATCTGCTTACCTTTTACTTATTTTAAATGGAATTCTACTTTCAAAATAATTAAAAAGGAATTTTAGAGGACAATGTGTCATTAAAAGACTGGATACAATACTAACATTTCTGATTATCAGACCCATATTTTCTTCCTGAGGAGCTATTTTAATGTACTTAACAGTAATGTCCATGATTTTCAAAGGAAATGTATGATTTTTTTCCCCTCACACCAGGCAATGTCCCTCATCCCAAGAGTTCAATTACTATCACGTTATCAGAGGACACACACAATTGTTTGCTGAAAAGTTTACTTACTCAGTTTAGTCAACATGCAATGCACTGACTACACGTTGATTTGGACTGAATGCTCTACTAATTAAATATAATCTTGAAAACAATAGAATTCCAGCCAGACCTTCAAGATGGCAGACGAGTAAGACGTGGAGATCACCTTCCTCCCCACAAATACATCAGAAATACATCTACATGTGGAACAACTCCTACAGAACACCTACTGAATGCTGGCAGAAGACCTCAGACTTCCTAAAAGGCAAGAAACTCCCCACCTACCTGGGTAGGGCAGAAGGAAAAAGAAAAAAGAGACAAAAAAAAAAAATAGGGATGGGACCTAACCCCTCTGAGAGGGAGCTGTGAAGGAGGAAAAGTTTCCAAACACTAGGAAGCCCCTTCACTGGTGGACACAGAGGGTGGCGTGGCGGACGCTTCGGAGCCATGGAGGAGAGCGCAGCAACAGGGGTGCAGAGGGCAAAGCAGAGAGATTCCTGCACAGAGGATCGGTGCTGACCAGCACTCACCAGCCCGAGAGGCTTGTCTGCTCACTCGCCAGGGTGGGTGGGGGCTGGGAGCTGAGGCTCGGGCTTCCGAGGTCAGACTACAGGGAGAGGACCGGGGTTGGTTGCATGAACACAGCCTGAAGGGGGCTAGGGCACCACAGCTAGCCAGGACGGAGTCTGGGAAAAAGTCTGGACCTGACTAAGAGGCAAGAGACCACTGTTTTGGGGTGCGTGAGGAGAGGGGATTCAGAGCACTGCCTAAACGAGCTCCAGAGATGAGTGCGAGCTGTGGCTATCAGTGCGAACCCCAGAGACAGGCATGAAAGGCTAAGGCTGCTGCTGCAGTCACCAAGAATCCTGTGTGCAAGCACAGGTCACTATCCACACCTCCCCTCCCGGGAGCCTGTGCAGCCCGCCACTGCCAAGGTCCCGTGATCCACAGACAACTTCCCCGGGAAAACACATGGCATGCCTCAGACTGTTGCAACATCATTCCGACCACAACGCTATGAGACTAGATATCAATTACAGGAAAAAAATCTGTAAAAAAAATACAAACACATGGAGGCTAAACAATACACTACTAAATAACCAAGAGATCACTGAAGAAATCAAAGAGGAAATCAAAAAATACCTAGAAACAAATGACAATGAAAACAGGACCACCCAAAACCTATGGGATGCAGCAAAAGCAGTTCTAAGAGGGAAGTTTATAGCAATACAATCCTACCTCAAGAAACAAGAAACATTTCAAATAAACAACCTAACCTTATACCTAAAGCAATTAGGGAAAGAAGAACAATAAAACACCAAAGTTAGCAGAAGGAAAGAAATAATAATGATCAGATCAGAAATAAATGAAAAAGAAATGAAGGAAACAAGAGCTAAGATCAATAAAACTGAAAGCTGGTTCTTTGAGAAGGTAAAAAAAATTCATAAACCACTAGCCAGACTCATCAAGAAAAATAGAGAGAAGACTCAAATCAACAGAATTAGAAATGAAGAAGGAGAAGTAACAACTGACACTGCAGAAATACAAAGGATCATGAGAGATTACTACAAGCAACTATATGCCAATAAAATGGACAACCTGGAAGAAATGGACAAATTCTTGGAAAAGCACAACCTCCCGAGACTGAACCAGGAGAAATAGAAAATATAAACATTCACTGAAATTGAAACTGGATTAAAAATCTTCCATCAAACAAAAGCCCAGGACCAGATGGCTTCCCAGGCAAATTCTATCAAACATTTAGAGAAGAGTTAACACCTATCCTTCTCAAACTCTTCCAAAATATAGCTGAGGGAGGAACACTCCCAAATGAGACCACCATCACCCTGATACCAAAACCAGACAAAGATGTCACAAAAAAAGAAAACTACAGGCCAATATCACTGAAGAACATACATGCAAAAATCCTCAACAAAATACTAGCAAACAGAATCCAACAGCACATTAAAAGGATCATACACCATGATCAAGTGAGATTTATCCCAGGAGGGCAAGGATTCTTCAATGTATGCAAATCAAGCAATGTGACACACCATGTTATCAAACTGAAGGATAAAACCATATGATAATCTCAATAGATGCAGAAAAAGCTTTCGACAAAATTCAGTACCCATTTATGATAAAAACCCACAGAAAGTACATAGCGGGAACTTACCTCAACATAATAAAGGTCATATATGACAAACCCACAGCTGACATCATTCTCAATGGTAAAAAACTGAAACCATTTCCACTAAGGTCAGGACTATCAAACTACCAATGGCATTTTTCACAGAACTAGACCAAAAATTTTCACAATTTGTATGGAAACACAAAAGACACTGAAGAGCCAAAGCAATCTTGAGAAAGAAAAATGGAGTTGGAGGAATCAGGCTCACTGACTTCAGACTATACTACAAAGCTACAGTAATCAAGACAGTATGGTACTGGCATAAAAACAGAAATAGAGATCAACGGAACAGGATAGAAAGCCCAGAGATAAACCCACACACATATGGTCACCTTATCTTTGGTAAAGGAGGCAAGAATATACAGTGGAGAAAAGACAGCCTTTTCAATAAGTGGTGCTAGGAAAACTGGACAGCTACATGTAAAAGAATGAAATTAGAACACTCCCTAACACCATACACAAAAAATAAACTCAAAATGGATTAAAGACCTAAATGTAAGGTCAGACACTGTAAAACCCTTAGAGGAAAACATAGGCAGAATAATCTATGACATAAATCACAGCAAGATCCTTTCTTGACCCACCTCCTAGAAAAATGGAAATAAAAGCAAAAATAAACAAATGGGACCTAATGAAACATAAAAGCTTTTGCACGTCAAAGGAAATCATACGAAAGGCAAAAAGTCAACCCTCAGAATGGGAGGAAATATTTGCAAATGAAGCACCGGACAAAGGATTAATCTCCAAAATATACAAGCAGTCATGCAGCTCAATATCAAAAAAAACAAACAACCCAATCCAAAATGGGCAGAAGACCTAAACAGACATTTCTCCAAAGAAGATATACCGATTGCTAAAAAACACATGAAAGGATGCTCAACATCACTAATCATTAGAGAAATGCAAATCAAAACTACAATGAGGTATCACCTCACACCGATCAGAATGGCCATCATCAAAAAATCTACAAACAATAAATGCTGGAGAGGGAGTGGAGAAAAGGGAACCTTCTTGCATTGTTGGTGGGAATGTAAAGTGATACAGCCACTATGGAGAACAGTATGGAGGTTGCCTAAAATCTAAAAAAGAAGTACCATACGACCTAGTAACCCCACTCCTGGGCATATACCCTGAGAAAACCATAATTCAAAAAGAGTCATTTACCACAATGTTCACTGCAGCACTATTTACAGTAGCCAGGACATGGAAGCAACCTAAATGTCCATCAACAGATGAATGGATAAAGAAGATGTGGCACATATATACAATGGAATATTACTCAGCCATAAAAAGAAACAAAATTGAGTTATTTGTAGTGAGGTGGATGGACCTAGAGACTGTCATACAGAGTGAAGTAAGTCAGAAAGAGAAAAACAAATACCATATGCTAAGACATATATGGAAGCTAAAAAAAAAAAATCTGAAGAACATAGGGGTAGGACAGGAATAAAGACACAGACGCAGAGAATGGAGTTGAGGACTTGGGGAGGGGGAAGGGTAAGCTCGGATGAAGTGAGAGAGTGACATGGACATATACACACTACCAAATGTAAAACAGCTAGTGGGAAGCAGCCGCATAGCACAGGGAGATCAGCTTGATGCTTTGTGTCCACCTACAGGGTTTGGATAGGGAGGGTGGGAGGGAGACACAAGAGGGAGGAGATATGGGAATATATGTATACATATAACTGATTCACTTTGTTATACAGCAGGAATTAACAAAACACTGTAAAGGAATTATACTCCAATAAAGATGTTAAAAATGAAACAAACAAAAAAACACAACAGAATTCCAGTCTTCCCAAATGTGCTTATTTCCCTTCAGTATTCAATGCCCTTGTTGCTCTAATGTTGTGCCTTTGACACATGCTGCTTCATCCACAACCCCATTTTCTTAGCTACAACCCCCATCAATTCTCATCTAAACCAGGCAAATTCCATTCTGAAGGACAAACAACACCTCCTTACTCTTAGTTCAGATACAAAGATTCTTAAGGAACCATAACTTATTGGTCTTCTTCAGAAAGAGAGGCTAGAGATGTGATTCTGTTTTTAAAAGTGTAAAAAAAAAATGACCGAGGAAAAATGTATATGTATTTCTGCAGGTCCTAAGATAACACAGGTTCCACTATGCTTCCAGTTGCTTTTATGAAGGAGAGTCCTAATCCTGGTGCTCTTTTAAGCCACAGTGAAAGGTCTGGGGGCTGGAAGCCACGTCTGCAAAGACTGAACTGTCAATATGTTAACCAAATTAAAATCAAGTTAAGAGTGAAATGTGGTGTCTGAAAGATCGTCTCAGAAATGATAGAAATGTTTTCAATTAAAAAAGAAATGCAATATTGTATTATTTTGTAAATCAAAGCAGATTTAGTACACAAAAATTTAAGATGGACATTCATTCCTAACTGTCTCTAAAACAGAATTACATAGAATTTCCAGGGGGAAAAATAATATCTGTGTAATATTTTGTTTTAAAATATTTTATTTTTTAGGCTTAGACCCAATTAATTATTTTGAATGTTCTCCCTGAAGGACTATGGCTCACATCTAGCAGGTTCTGGGGCTGAAGTTACATGTGCCATTAGGATGAAGGAGGCAGGCATATAACAAGGGGTCGTGGACTATAGTTGAGTCTTCCAGAAACTTGACTTTAGATGTTTTCTGGAAAAAAAAATAACGACTACAGTGCAAAATTCTACAGAAGCACATAATTTAATAGGTTCTGTCCAGCATGCCCACAATTTACTAAATAAATGTTAAGCCACTGTATTAACCTACATAGAGAACTTAGCATAATAAGTCCTTACTGGATCCCTTGAAAAAATGAGCTCCGAGAAATTGCAGGGTTTCTGAAAGTTAAAAACAAAGTCAGGGATGCAGCCTGTGTCGTATCACTGATTCTCAAATTTCAGCATCAGAATCACTTGGAGGGCATATGATAAAACAGGTTGTTGTACTGCCATCCACATGTTTCTGATTCACTAGGTCTGGAGCAGGGCCCAAGAATTCACATTTCTAACAAGTTCCCAGGTGATGCTGATGTTGCTGATCTACGGACCACACTTCGAGAACCACTGTCCGACCTGAGGAAGAACGCAAGGAAGCCAAAGAGGGAGCTCAACCTTCACCTCTAGGAGGGCACAGCCACACATGGCATCACACTAAGCACCTGGGGAAAATCTAGAAGACATGGCTCCTTAATCAATTGTGTAAACTCACTGTAGTGAAGAAAGCCACTACCAAGGGACAGGAATTGTGGGAAGTGGAGAGAAAGAGAAGAGAGGCAGAGTGATGTGTTTGAGGGGGAAGACCAAAGATCAGTGGACATCAGTGAATGCGTGAAGATAGCGACTAGATTTATCCTTTCAACAAATATTGATTGAGCGTGTACTCTGTGTCCCAAAACTGGGCTGGGGGCTAGAGACTCATCAGTGTCCCATCAAAACAGAAAATGTCCCTGCTTTCTTGAACATTGTGGCTAGGAGAAATAAACAATAAATTGTTACACAAATAAATATAAAACACATAAGATATATCTACAATATATAACTGCTATGGAGAAGAAGAACAAGGCAGGGTAAGTTGAATTTAAGTGTTCATTTTTCACACAGGTGATGTGGTGATGTGGGAAGGATGCCCACCAGATATCAGACATAAGAGCTGCCACAAGAAACTGAGACAATTCCAACTGGTAACTTTATTAATTACTTATCCTCCAGATGCCAAGATTAGTATAAAGAACTCCATATAGTGAGGGTGTAGACTTCATGAGAGCCCTCCAGCTTAGAGGTCTATTATATTCATATATTCACAGATCTCGTTTAAGTCGGTCTGGGAGAGAAGATAAAGTATGTATTGGTTTTGTGGTGGTCAGCTTTACAGATTCAGAACTATATCCCATCCACAGATGTGCTGTGGAGGATCAGGCTTAGAAAAGAGGTTTGCATATTTCATATTTCAGGTCTCCAATGAAATTTTTCCAACACACAATGATCATGATCAGAAAACAGTAATACTGTTTGACTTAGTTATAATACTAGTTATAGCAACAGTTCCTTCTTTCACTTTCAGGATGGCAAAAAATAGTCAGGACTTAGGTCAGCCAATACTTCTGAAAGGATCTAGCAGAGATGGTTCAATGAGGAGAAAAATTATATGAATTCTAAGGTAACTTCTTGGTTATTCTCCATCCTATAGTACAAAGGCAGAAGGACAGAGGATTCCCTCCCAGGAAGAGTCCTAGCCTTTTTAAATTTATAAATGCTTACATCATGAAATGCAAATGCTCATGTATCTTATCCAAATAAGTCTAGTAGGCTCTAAACATACCAAAAAAAGGGGGAAAAAAAGGAAAGAAAAAAAAAACAAAGACTGAAAAAACTCTCAAACACTTACTGAGTACTTCTTTCCATGTACTCCTTTGTGGACACTCGTTTGCATATTTGAATTGCGTTTCCCTCCACTTTGAGAATTCTCCTACACTCAGACAGTGAAATACGCTGTTTGAATATTATTATTATTTAAGCTCTTAGTTTTCTGCGTTCTTATGAGGTCACTTCCTAGACTCCTTTCTAATTTCCTCTTTTAAACCACAGCTACATCAAGCTGACTGCTACTCTCAAAAGCATAGGACTTATGAAAAAAGTGGTTGGACATCGCCAATCCACTGATGGTTTAAAATACTTTCTGAATTATCAGGTCTTTTTAAAAAGCCCATGGTATGTTTAATTATGTAGACATATCTCCTCTGCGTTGCTTTTTAAGCTTTGAAAATACCAAAATCATGACAAGACATGAGAAGAATTCTATTTTGACAAAATGAAAAACACAAAAATTCTTCTACTCAGAAAAAAAGGAATGTAATGGAGAAAATAAACGCAAAAATAGAATTGGCTGAAAACCAGCAACCACAAGAAAAGAAGTACTGCAGGAAATGGAACTAATCAGTTATTATAGTGAAGATTTTTTTCCCCAGACTTTCTTGGGGTAAAAAAAAATTTAAATTAATGTAGAAACCAGGAGTTTGGACAAAGCTACATATGTAATCAAAGAATTCCATGTGAATATTTATTTTTCGAAAGGACAATAGAGTTTTCATTGAGTGGAACTTCGAAATTTAATCTCCTTGAGATTCTTCTGATATCTTAGTGAAACTTTAATTAGAAGCATTGGAGCTTTTGAGGAGTAAGGTCTGTATAATTATGCCATGATATCCTTTCTAAAGATATAACTGTCTACGTCCCTAACTCAAGTCAATTCAAGGGTCAGTGCATTCAGGAAGAGACTTGCTTTGGCTGAATCCCTCCTCAACTCAGCAATAATCATTGCCTATAAATTAGGCTTCTTTGAATTAACAGTCATTCCCACACTGGCAAATTTTGTAATATGAAAGTTGCTTCTTCCAGTTATCCTCTCATCATAGCTTACCCATATCATTTGGTTATTTTGGTATAAAATATACCAATCGTTTTTTAACTGTTTTATGCCTAAGAAATGCCATTTCTAAATATGGATATGGAAAATTGACCTCTGTATATGTTAAAATATATTTAGAAATAATTGTCATTTATTTGCTAGGGGTTTTTGGAAAACCAGTATCATCAAACTTGCCAAATAATCTGTTATTCTAAGTTTTTTTAAAAAAATTATTAGCTAATTTACTTAACAAAGGCATTTACTAAAGTGTGACAGCCTCTGGGCATATCTGCAGAGACGGCAGATTCAGGACTATAAAGGGTGGAAAATAATCTATACATAATCTCCAATATCATAATTGAATTTAGAGTGTGGTGTCAAGAAAAAATGGTGCCCAGAAACTCAGACCTTGTCCTGATATCTTGGGCTGTTACAATCACCATATTTAAAAACTATATACGTTAGAAACTATATGACTTATCTCCACTTGATTTATACACAAGAAAACACAGGTCTCAAGAGTTGAAATTCATTATTCAAGGTCACACAGCTACTTACGGGCAAGAATTTGACCCAGGTCTCCGTATGTCAAGGGACATTAATGGTCACTAACAATCATGGGGTAAGAGAGCTCCAGTCAGTTACAGAATAACACAACAGGTAATGAGTTGAAAAAAATTAATATGGACCTTTTTTCACACCCTTGTTTTAACCCACAGAAGCTTATTCGTAAATAAATTAGTGAAGGTTTGAGACATTTTAGTCACCATTTCACAATACTCAGGCAAAACACATTGAGGACTGAAAAGAGTTTGGCTGATGAAGAGGATTCTGAGTCAAAGTATTTTGTGGAATATTTTTTTTAACTCATTCTCTTTGTATTTCATAAATATAAGAATGAAAGTTGATGAATGTGCACTTTCTGCAAGATGCTCTGCTAAACAGCATTATATATATTACCTCATTTATTTCCTTTGATTACTATTAAATCAATTTTTAATCTCAATTTTTTGAGACTATTAACATAGCAATTGTCATATAGCCAGTAAGCGCTGGAACCAGCATTTGAACCCATATGATTCCACAGTCTTTATTTGTATCCAACAAATTAAATTGCTTAACTCTTAAAAGTTATCCCCTGACCCTGCCTACCTCCTTATTGTTATCTAATAAAATTTATTTCTTTTAAACAATTAGACTAAAGAAGCTGCTTCTGCCCAAGGAAAAAATTATATTCCTAAAATTAGATAGAAACAAACATTAAAATTGATTCTAAATAGGAATAAATAATATAACCAGGAGGTTCAATCGAAAATCTTTATGTATTGAGCATCTAAGATGCCTTCTCTGGGTTTCCATGCCAACCTTTCTATAATGCTAAAACAAGCTGTGCAACAACATTTACTCACACTGCATTATGTAGGCTTTTGATACATTAAAAATTATTTTTAATAAGCCCAATTAAATTTTGAATATTTAGCACATGGGAGAAGTAGCATTGGCACAAGTCATTGGTGAGGCAAGCAATGTAGCTTTTGTTTTTCTAAATGAGAGGAGCCTTAAAAAACAGATTTGAAGGAGATTTTTTATTTCCGTTAACTTTCTTTTTATGTATATCCATAGTTAGTCATAGCTTTTCAAAATAGAGTTTTATAAAAGTTATGCTTAAAATATAAACAGCTCTAAGTGTTTAACACTGAATATGTAGAAGACAAATCTGGAAATCTAGGGCACTTCCATCCTCTATTCAGACCACCTGATAAAAGAAAAATAAATAAATAAAAAACCACATGGAGGTGAATAGGTCTGCTGATCCTCTCATGCAGTTTGGAGAGATTTCTTTTTATTTACCAAGCTCATTAAGGACAAATATATTGTGGCTTGATTGACCGTTAAGTATGATAGGGTCCTCTAGTGGAGAAGAAGGGACTACTGCAGGTCAAGAGAGGAGAGAAGGGGGACCTGGCAGGTAGGTTCAGCATTCAACATGCAGAAGGCCCAGGCTGATGGCAGTCCAGACAGGGTGGTTAGAAAGGGGATGCTCAGATAGGACATTCCACCCAAAAACAGCAGATTACACTCTATTCTCAAGTGCACACAGAACATTCTCCAAGATAGATCACATCTTGGGTCACAAATCAAGTCTTGGTAAATTTAAGAAAATTGAAATCATATCAAGCATCTTTTCCAACGACAACGAGAGAGATTAGAAATCAATTGAGATTAGAAATGAGATTAGAAATCAATTACAGGAAAAAAACTAAAAAACAAAAACACATGGAGGTTAAACGATATGCTACTAAATAACCAACAGATCACTGAAGAAATCAAAGAAGTAATAAAAAATACCTAGAGACAAATGACAATGAAAACATGATGACACAAAACCTATGAGACACAGCAAAAGCAGTTATAAGAGGGAAGTTTATAGCAATACAATCCTACAATCCTTCAAGAAACAAGAAAAATTTCAAATAAACAATCGAAACTTACACCTAAAGAACTAGAAAAAGAACAAACAAAACCCAAAGTTAGTAGAAGGAAAGAAATCATAAAGATCAGAGCAGAAATAAATGAAATAGAAACAAAGAAAACAATAGCAAAGATCAATAAACCTAAAAGCTGGTTCTCTGAGAAGATAAACAAAATTGATAAATCTTTAGCCAGACTCATCAAGAAAAAGAGGGAGAGGACTCAAATCAATAAAACTAGAAATGAAAAAGGAGAAGTTACAATGGACACCTCAGAAATACAAAGCATCATAAGAAACTACTGCAAGCGACTATATACCAATAAAATGGACAACCTGGAAGAAATGGATGAATTCTTAGAAAGGTATAACCTTCCAAGACTGAACCAGGAAGAAATAGAAAATACAAATAGACCAATTACAAGTAATGAAATTGAAACTGTGATTTAAAATCTTCCAACAAACAAAAGTCCAGGCCCAGATGGCTTCACAGGTGAATTCTATCAAGCATTTAGAGACGAGCTAACACCTATCCTTCTCAAACTCTCCCAAAAAATTGCAGACGAAAGAACACTCCGAAACTCATTCTATGAGGCCACCATCACCCTGATAACAAAACCAGACAAGGATTTACAAAAAAAGAAAATTACACAGACCAATATCACTGATGAATATAGATGCAAAAATCCTCATCAAACTACTAGCAAACAGAATCCAACAACACATTAAAAGGATCATACACCATTATCAAGTGGGATTTATCCCAGGTATGCAAGGATTTTTCAATGTATGCTAGTCAATCAATGTGCTACACCATATTAACAAACCGAAGAATAAAAACCATATGATCTTCTCAACAGATGCAGAAAAAGCTTTTGACAAAATTTAACACCGATTTATGACAAAAACTCTTGAGAAAGTAGGCATAGAGGGAACCTACCTCAACATAACAAAGGCCACATACAACAAACCCACAGCAAACATTGTTCTCAATGGTGAAAAACCAAAAGCATTTCCTGTAAGATCAGGAACAAGACAAGGATGTCCACTCATACCACTATTATTCAACATAGTTTTGGAAGTTGTAGCCATGGTAATCAGAGAAGAAAAAGAAATAAAATGAATATAAATTGGAAAATTACTAAAACTGTCACTGTTTGCAGATGACATGATACTATACATAGAAAATCCTAAAGATGTTACCAGAAAACTACTAGTGCTAATTAATGAAGTTGGTAAAGTTGCAGGATACAAAATTAATACACAGAAATCTCTTGCATTCCTATACACTAACAACGAAAGATCAGAAAGAGAAATTAAGGAAACACTCCCATTCACCATTGCAACAAAAAGGTTTACCTCCTTAAACCTACCTAAGGAGGTAAAAAACCTGTACTCAGAAAACTAAAAGACGCTGATGAAAGAAATCAAAGATGACATATACAGATGGAGAGATATACCATGTTCTTGGATTGGAAGAATCAACAATGTGAAAATGACTATACTACCCAAAGCAATCCACAGATGCAGTGCAACCCCTATCAAATTACCAATGGCATTTTTCACAGAACTAGGACAAAAAAATCTTAAAATTTGTATGGAGACACAAAAGACCCTGAATAGCCAACACAATCTTGAGGAGAAAAAAAAAAAAAAAAAAAAACGGAGCTGGAGGAATCAGACCCCCTGACTTCAGACTATACTACAAAGCTACAGTAATCAAGACAGTACGGTACTGGCACAAAAACAGAAATATAGATGAATGGTACAGGATAGAAAGCCCAGAGATAAACCCGCTCACCTATGGTAAACTAATCTATGACAAAGTAGGCAAGGATATAAAATGGGGAAAAGACAAGTCTCTTCAATAGGTGGTGCTCGGAAAACTGGACAACTACATGTAAAGGAATGAAATTGGAACACTCCCTAACACCATACATAAAAGTAAACCCCAAATGGATTAAAGACCTAAATGTGAGACCAGACGTTATAAAACTCTTAGATGAAAACATAGTCAGAACACTCTGTGACATAAATCACAGCAAGATCTTTTTTGACCCACCTCCTAGAGTAACGGAAACAAAAACAAAAATAAACAAATGGGACCTAATGAAACTTGAAAGCTTTTGCACAGCAAAAGAGAACATAAGATGAAAAGACAACCCTCAGAATGGGAGAAAATATTTGCAAATGAATCAATGGACAAAGGATTAAGCTCCAAAATATATACACTGCTCATGCAGCTCAATAACAAAAACAAACAACCCAATCCAAAAATGGGCAGAAGATCTAAATAGACATTTCTCCAAAGAAGAAATACAGATGGTCAAGAGGCACATGAAAAGCTGCTCAACATCATTAATTATTAGAGAAATACAAATCAAAACTACAATGAGGTATCACCTCACACCAGTCAGAATGGCCATCATCAGAAAATCTACAAACAATAAATGCTGGAGAGCGTGTGGCGATAAGGGAACCCTCTTGCACTGGTGGTGGGAATGTAAATTGATACGGCCACTATGGAGAACAGTATGGAGGTTCCTTAAAAAACTAAAAAGAGAACTACCATACAACCCAGCAATCCCACTACTGGGCATATACCCTGAGAAAGCCATAATTCAAAAAGACGCATGCACCCAATGTTCATTGCAGCACTATTTACAATAGCCGGGTCATGGAAGCAACGTACATGTCCATCGATAGACAAATATATAAAGAAGATGTGTTACATATATACAATGGAATGTTATTCAGCCATAAAAAGGAATGAAATTGGATCATTTGTAGAGATGTGGATGGACCTAGAGACTGTCATAGAGAGTGAAGTAAGTCAGAAAGAGAAAAATATCGTATATTAACACATATATGTGGAATCTAGAAAAATGGTACAGATGGACCGGTTTGCAAGACAGAAATAGAGACACAAATGTAGAGAACAAATGTATGGACAGCAAGGGGAGAAGTGGGGGATGGGACGAATTGAGAGACTGGGATTGACATATATACACTAATATGTATAAAATAGATAACTAATGAGAACCTGCTGTATAGCACAGGGAACTCCACTTTGCTGTACAGTAGAAACCAACATAACATTGTAAAACAACTATACCCCAATAAAAAATAAATAAATAATAAAAAAAAATTTAAAAAAAGAAAGAAAGGGGATGCTCAGGACAGCAATAGAGAGGGGTACACAAAGCACTGGGAATAACAACAATCCAACAATAGCAATGAGAATGACAGTGAAAGTAATCAACACTCAATGACTACGAAAATAGTATTGGGCAGGGTGTAAGTTTCCAGAAAGATAGAAATGACAAGGCATATATGGTCTCTGCCTCAAAGAACCTAGAATCTAATTAAAAAGAAAAAGAAACGTTGAATAAGGAATGGGAATAAAGTGAAATGCCACGACATATCAGATTTGGATTATCGGAGTGCAGAGCCAAGACATATAGCCCAGTGGAGCAACGGCTGCCCTGAGAAACTGATGACTAAGCATGCATCTCAACAGGAAAAATGGAGAATAAAGGGGAGGAGGTGACAAGAGACGAGGCTGAGAATTACTTACAGGTGCTAACTAATTTAAGGTGAATACAAATATCAGAATTTAATTTGTGCCTTACCAGGCTATGCAGAAGCACTTAATATGTCATATCTAAAGACCAGATTTAGGCAACCATAGATAAACAGGAAAAGACAACTGTAAATTCGTTAAGAGTCATGACTACTCTTATTTCATCACCCATAATTGTGGACTGCATTGAGCTGATGCCTCACTGATCTACTGCTCTGTGTTTCCTGTCCATAAGTTGTAATATATTTGAGTGGAATATTTTTATTTCTGAGAAGGTAGCGTCAACTATTACTTTCTCCAAATGAGGAAGATTTAAAATCTGACCAAAGGTAAATAGACAAAAATTTCCACGTAAGAACTTTTTAAAAGACCCTAATTAATGACTCTTCTAATGACAATTTCATGGATTGAAGTCACAGGCCATACCCCTCTCCATGGGAGAGACCTACAGCTGCAAATCTCTTATATATATTAATAATTTTGAAAATTATTTTATGTATTGATTTGAACCCTGAATCAGTGACTCCAAATCATGAAATACTTTTGATAGTCATAGCACTTTCAAGTTATTTTGAAAAGTATTTGTCACAAACATTTCCTGAAATATCATAAAGGATGGGGGCAATATTTTCCTCAATCTGAGATTTAAGATTCATCAATCGACTTCGGTGATATGATTTCGTATCATTTATAGCCATCTGTAACACTTCTTGCAGCTCACTTTTCTTCCTCTGCTTTTAGAGTTCAAAATTCTGTCTTATGGAAATATCCATCATTTTTGCCCTGGCCATATTTATAATGCTGTGACGTCTGCCTTGATTCAGATGTGCATGGCCATGCCTTTCTGCTCTGATTAGTTCTTGATGTCTAAGTTTCTCTCTTTTCCTAATACATTCTGTCATATCACAGATGAGATCCAGTTGGTGAAACAAAAGGTGCCCCACCCTTTGTACCAGAGCACTGGTAGAAATGATGCTACAATGAGCTGTCTGTTTTTTTTTGGGTGTGTGTGTGGTATGCGGGCCTCTCACTGTTGTGGCCTCTCCTGTTGCGCAGCACAGGCTGCGGACGCGCAGGCTCAGCGGCAATGGCTCACAGGCCCAGCCGCTCCGCGGCATGCGGGATCTTCCCGGACCGGGGCACGAACCCGCCTCCCCTGTGTTGGCAGGCGGACTCTCAACCACTGCGCCACCAGGGAAGCCTGAGCTGTCTGGTTTTATGCTCAGTGTGAGGAGTAGCTCGCCACCGTTTCGCTACTTCTCTAAAGGTGAGCAGACAAACTCTCCTCGTTTTAATTATGTTTATGACGGCATTTTCTGAACTCCAACTCTAAACATATGGTCTGTCAAAAGATTTTTCTGTGTGATTTATGATTTTATTTATATGAAGTCTTATAAAGCTGAACAACTGAACTACATTATCAAATATTTAATCTATCATTTATTGAAAATAATAATATCAGGGGGTGCTGGTACTTATGAAAACAATAATTATTGAATTTAGCATGTGAAGCTTCTCCTTAAAAATATGCTGTAGAATGGAATATGTGAAGCTTAAACTATTGATCTCAAAATCCCAATTTCTTGGCTTAAAGGGTCAGATGGATCATAAATGTGCTTATCTTTACAAAACGCACAGAGTCCCAGCTGACAGAGTGCTAATATGGCAAACTCTCTTTCCTGTTTTTTTCCTGAGAAGTTAGAAGGGAGAGATATCCATCCTTACAGCCGAAGCAGCTTTTTTTAATTTTTATTTTTTTAAAAGAAGATTAAAGAGTTTACAGGAAGCAAGGAGGAAGCAAAAAGACAGACAGATGAAGGTGGGAGGAAAAGGTTATGATCCCATCAGACATTCTTTATTCCTGAAGAATAAACTGTGTGGTTTCCTAGTAATGATAAAAAAGGAAGGGGGTGAACTTGACAGGTGCTGCCACAAAAATGCTTTTGAAAGCCATCAGTTGCTGCATTTTAAAATTCTTAATAGATGAGGACAAACCATTTAGCAAACTGCACATTATATTTAGGTGCATCACATAAACGTGCTGTACAGCACATGGATGCACTTCGAAGGCTGTTCGAGTTACTGCCTCAAAAAGAAAGGGCAAGACTCTGCCTGCCATGTTCCCTTCTAGCACACTTCCTGGCACACTGTGGTGCTCACAACAGCATTTCTTTAATGAATAAATAATCTACTAGGTGTCCATTTACACAGGCTAGAAATAAGGTTTGCCTAACTCAATACTAAAATAGGAAATTATAAAAAGCTCTAAACTTGGCTTTGGAGGCAGATTGGCATAATGAGTGATTTTCAAAAGGAGGTGCCATGCGTTATCTTTCATCGCACTGACATTAATCAACATAATTGCAACCAGACAGTATTGACAAGATACTGTCACATATCACAACGTGCAGTCAGCATGAGCAGTTGTGTTCAAAGGTTTCTGTGTGATATGGGCCAGGTTCAAAATAAACCCAATGACACTCAATGAAATTTAAAACTGTGAGTCTGAAAAGTGTAATAGGGAGCAAGGTAAACAATACTGCTAAAACCTAGCCTATGAAATTATAATTTCTCGAGAAGTAAATGGCCTTATGAAAGGGAAAATATTTTGCCTTGTTAAAGAATGACTCTCAGAAGGCCTTAGGTTGTCTGAAGAATTTTCCCTTAAATACACACCCTTATAATTAGAAGTTAGGTCTTCTTGCACTTTCTTAATCCCCAAATTAAGAAATTAAAGCAAAATAAAATAATATGAAATAATACTTCTGCTGGAAAAATTGAGCCCTGGCGACATTCTTTTCTCTTTGCGCAGAGAAATAAAATTTGTGTAGGTGAAGGCTGCTGCTTCATTATTAGTCATTATTAGAGTTTTCTCTTTGCGCAGAGAAATAAAATTTGTGTAGGTGAAGGCTGCTGCTTCATTATTAGTCATTATTAGAGTTTTCTCCATGTCCTTCTTCAGAATACTAATTATATTCACACACATAAAAATATGCATTTTAAACTGTTTCTTCTAAATTTAAAGAGAAAGTGTAAGAAAAAAGTAACCCATATGGAAAAAGTATGCTCTTATTAGAGCATATGGGTTTTAGCTCTGTATAAGTATACATATTAAGAAACGAATCATTGAATGTCTTACAGGGAAGCCTGGATTTAGTAATCTCCTGATCTATTTATCATCAGCAGATGCTTACTCTGGTTGCAAGCTGAATGATTGATTATTCCCAGAAAGCTCATAATTGCTGTAATTAGGGTCACATGACCTCCAGCTTGTCTTGCTTAGAAAAAAAGCAGATGGCCAAATATTAACATTTGAATGAGCACCAGAGATCCTTTAGTTAAGGAGAGTTTAAGTTAAATGCACCAGAAAGCTGTGAATGTCTGATCTCAAACACACTTAGAGGAGTAGTTTAAATTCTTTTTATATTGTCCATTCTGCTCTCCGCAAAGGCCCGCCTTCCCTTACAAAGGCCAAATCAGAACAGTCCTACCCCACTAATTTACCCAGCAACCAGGCAACTATAGAGTCAGGAAGGAGTGATGACTCTACTTAAAATCTTCCCATTTTAAATTCTATTTTTTCTTTGGTTCAGAGTATATTAGCAGAATATTTGAAAAACTGAAATCATTCATTGACTTTTCTTAGTAAATAATGATATTACTCATTGTAAGGGCAAATACAAATTAAAAATAAGGGGCTTAATTCTCCCTGTTGAAAATTAGGGTAGAGACTTTCCCCTTTCTTTTTTCTTTTAGAAATTCTTGCACCTTCCTTTTCAAATGCATGTAAATCTTTATAATAGCTAATTAAGTCTCCAGTCACCCTCACATTCAGAAATGTTTTTTTCAAAGACCTGGGAGCCATCTTTTTGAAATGCAAACATTGAGGGGGAATAGCTCCTCTATCTCCCAATTCTTGCTGGAGAGTATTAGAGCCTAATTTAGGTTGGCTTCTTGCTCCAAGTTGTAAAACTACTTCCTGTTGGAAAGGTACTAGAAGTCTCTCCCTCCACTAAAGAAAGCCAATTAGCTAACACAGATGGTCACCCCAGTTGCCAAGTAAATTCAGTCCTCTTACTCGAGAACTAGTTATTGTTTCCCCTGAAAGCATGTATGTAATGGGTTGTATCTGCTTGGCTATTTAGAAGGGTGAAATTTCTTTTGGTCTTTGCAATCTCTTAGTGGATTGCCTCTGATGCCCATCACATTCTAATTTAGCGCTTATTCATTAACAGAAGTGTTTTCTTTCTTTACTAACTTTGTGGAAAGGATTTTGGGGTTGGGAGAAGTTTTTGTTTTTAATTATATTTCTCCAACAATTTCAATTCCAATTAACCCTTCTCCCTGGAGTGGAGGCCTTTTAGAAAATTTAACAGATAATTCAGATGGTGAAATTCCAAACTTCCCATGTGAAATTTATTAAAGAGATATTTAATTTTACTATTTCATTTATCTTTACTTATGAACAAGGTTGGTAATACTAATACCAAAATAAAACAAATCCAGATAGCATGAACGTCAGTTAGAACATTTGGCTCCCATGTGTCAAGATATTGATGTTTATTTTTTCTTCTAAAACAACCTAACATAAAACATAATTTTATTAATGTAAGCTCTTAGAACAGACCTTCAGATTAATATTTCTCTATGTAACTATTCTTTGTGCACAAAAAGAGCAAGAGAAGTCTCATGATGGATTGGATTCCTGCTCATAGTTTAAAAAAATATACACGTAAAAGTTCAACAGATATTTGCTGAAAGAGAAAAAATGGAAGGTTGAGACAGAAGGGGAGACGGAAGAGGCAAAATCCAGGTCCAAAGTAAACTTGTCCTGCATTCTCTGTTCCAGGTCTCCTAACTTCCCAGTCCTTTCTCTGTGCCTAGGCTTCTGTAGACCCCTTTTAAGAAATGCCCTTCTTTGTCTAGCTCTCATATTATATGTCTATTTAAATTCTATTCACTTTTAAACGCAGTTGAAATTCCTTTTTTTCTTTTATGTGGTCCTTGTAAATCACGATGAATTATACCTTGTCTGGATCTCTCTAGAAAGTTATATCTGTACTTAGTATTTGATTGTATTGCCATGTATTAGTTGCTATTTATATGCATTCATTTTCCTTCCCTTAACTTGACTACAAGCTACTGGAGACCAAAGGAACCATTTTTAATACTTCTAAAGCATCCATAGAACCTAGGACTCAAATGAACCACACGTGTATTCTCAAAACTTGATTTAGTAATAACTGCTCTGTTTCATTATAACTGTATCTTCTTGTGTAGGTTTACTTCATATATGCAGAGATTTTTACTATGAAAGTACTGGTAGCAACCCATGATTTAGAAATACCATCATTTATGAATTTCCATGGAAGTATGAAACTGAAAGAAGCAATCTGATTACCCAAAGTCTAGATCAGAAAAAAAAAAAAAGGTTATCATCTGGGCTGTTTTACTTTTTATTTCCTCTTAAAAATTTGTTTGGGGCTTCCCTGGTGGCGCAGTGGTTGAGAGTCTGCCTGCCGATGCAGGGGACACGGGTCCGGGAAGATCCCACATGCCGCGGAGCGGCTGGGCCCATGAGCCATGGCCGCTGAGCCTGCGCATCCGGAGCCTGTGCTCCGCAACGGGAGAGGCCACAACAGTGAGAGGCCTGTGTACAGCAAAAAAAAAAAAAAAAAAAAAATTTGTTTCGGTATCAGGCATTTATCTGTGACTAGGATTTTTTTATACAAACTCTTCTCTTCCTTGGGCACACTTCTTCCTTTCCCCACTCCTCATCATCCTCCCACCCTAAAGTGGTAGACTTCCACATGGGGCACCTTCCACATGGAGCTAATGACTTCTACATCCAAGAAAGCAGTACACTGTTTGACTAGCTGAGTGGGACACCATTTACGATAGTGTCAAAATGGTGAAGTAAAGAGCTAAGTATCAAGAATAGTATCAGTGTGGTCTTTATGAGATAAATAGTGAGCTGGTAAAAATATCTTCGATCAAACCATGACACAGAAGACACGATGTTTAATCCAAAGAGAAACCATTTACCTGAGAAAACTTTCTGAAAGCAAAACCAAATCAAATCATGTTTCAAACACTTTTAATGTCTCCCACTGGCATTTTGCCGTACGTTGCAGTGACAAAACATATTCCATTTCTGAAAGCTTCCTATGTTGCCTTGTTGAATGATGAAGTAATTGACTTTTGCATCTTCCTTATATTTATGTAAAGGTAAAGAGCTTCTATATTTTCTAAACTCAAAGTTAAAACAACTTTTGCCACTTGGTCTCATTCTTCTTCTGCAATTGAGCACCTTAGTAGTAACCAAGAAAGTTTATGAAAACTGCCCAGATATGGGAAAATCAGAAAATTAACAAATATTTATTCAGCCCCTATAATATAAAAGAAAAACAGCAATTCCAGGTATGGTAGAGGAGAAGAATCATGTTTGATAGAGAGGAATAACAACTATTTAGGTAACTCCTTGGTGGTGGTGGGGTTTCCATTTATAGCTGATGCATGATTATTCAAGTACCATAAGATATTTTAAAGTAACTTAAGTAATTATTAAGTACATGAATTTTCTATGTTGTGCAATACTTGTATGAAATAGAAGGGAAGCTGATTACATTCCACTGAAACACCTATATAATATCCTAGCCTGTATATATAAGTATAATTTCTCAAATTAATTTCACCTAGCCTACATGGCTGCTTATACATGCCTCAAACATACTACTAATAGGAAAAGATGTACATCTTCATTTCCAAATAGTTAAAAGAGGTAGAAAACCCCAAAAGGTAATTATTATTATTATTATGTGATATTAATGCCAGATGGCCTATTAGATCTCTGAGTCCCTAAAAGAAATGGAAAGTCAAAGTGAAATTTGAAAGTGTTTGGATCTATAAAGTTGCCTATCAAATCAAACATTCTACTCACTGACCTACTTTTTCCATATTTCCAAACTTACCTAAAATTCTTAAACAATGAAAAAAACTTGGAAATAAAAATCACAATTCGAGAAGGGAATCTCGTAATTTTACTTTACCTAATGGTTTCAGAAATGAAGCCCTCCTTTCCTCCATGGACACATATATGTTTTCTACCCCTTTTGTCTAGTTTAGTCTCATTTATGGGGCTGATATTCTTTAAGATGGTTTTAAGACCCCTTAAAGATGCCAGCATAGGTGTTTTTTAAAAGTGGACTAACTCATTCTTGTACCTTCATCTTATACCTAGAGAGCTACTTCTGGCAAGGCACTACTATGTGATAATAGATTTAGGGACGAGACTGAAAAAGTATTTCCACTCTATAAGCAAAACATCTTCAGTCAAATGATATCAAGTTCACTCTCATTTATCATTCTGAAGATTAATACCTTATAAATGAAGCCACTATTGAATGGTATATACACATATACTATAAGCAAGTAATTACATTTGGGTAAATATGTATTTTTCTGCTTATTTTTATCCTCCAAAAGACTGTTGCATATTTTAAGAACTATTACATTTCACAGAGGAATAGTTTATTATAAAAATTGTGTCTGATTTAGTGACTAGGTATCTCTATTCATAAAATGAAGATGATAATATTTAAAGTTCCAAATATGTATTTATATTCTAAAAATTAGCTAATAGGCTTCTGCTATATTTGAACTATAAACTTTATTTGACAGACATACAACTTTTACTGGAAGATAGGGGAGAGAGGGAGGAGAAGAGAAAGAATGAGAGAGAGACATGGGTAGATACACAAATATAGATGTATGTGTATAATGTATTTTCTTTTTTTTATTCAGCTCTTCCCTAAATAGATTTAAAATAGGGGAAAGAAAAGTAAACAAAGACTCTAAAGTAACATAAGTTGATGGTCATAAGACACTGAGTAATATGGAGTGAAACCAAATCCGCTTTGGTTTATTAGCACAAAATGGTTTTTTAACTAACATTGTTATATTGCTAAACAACTAGAAGGAATGATTTCAGAAAAGGCAGATAATTTTAGCTGCTTTAACAGGAATGGCCCATCAAGTATGCCCCAAAGTGAAGCCCTTGTATTGTTCACTGGCAAAACTGTCCAACGTCAGCATGCATATCTATGTATCTATCTAATGTATACGTATTATATACGCTGTATTCCTTTTTCTACCATGCAACTGATGATTTTCTATCCTTGGATGAATAACTGATGAAACTTAGTAAGTCTCATGTAGATTTATAGAAGCTGAGGAACAAGAAAACATATCCCATTTTAATATATAAAGTTCTTACTTTGCAATAAGTAGGCCATAAAAGAAATAAAGGATTTCTAAATGAACAGACTCCTTCCTACACAAGAAGAAAATGCACTTCTTATGTTTTTAAATTCTCCAAACTGCCTTAATAAGATATAGGCCCAAATTAAAGTCATGGTATTCTTTAATGATATAAATGATATAAAAAGATCAGCTGTGCTATTCTTTGGAATGGCATTCTTTCTTTCAGATGAATTCAGGAAAAGAATAAAAATCAGCTGGTCAGTGAATTAAACCCATAGGATTGGTTTCATAAGCATGGGGTTTGTATGAAAATATATCCAAGGGGTTGTCTCTTGTAGCCATTTGACACTACAAACATTTAGTTAAGACAAAAAGAATCAGCTAGAATATTTTTTTCTCATGTAGGAAAAACATCTGTTACTTGTTATTTAAGATATTTCCAATGGGTTGTATTTTCCTATTTGTCCTCTGGGGCATCAACAAGCCTATTTCCTCAGTATGTTAAGACTCTCAAAATAAAGGAGCAATTCTGGAAACATATATTCCTGGGGTATTTCACTGGTTCATATGAGGAGATTGAGAGGTGATAACGTTTGCCTCTCACCCCCACTCCAACCGCCTCCCCACCAATCCCATTCCAAATCATGTCATGAGGCTTATTTCTTGATTGGCATGTTTGTAATGGGAAAGGATTACTTTTTATAAAAAGGAGAAAGTAAGTATTTATGATGCTTCAGATTTCAGAAAGCTGCACAGAAGAAAACAAATTCTCCAAGGACTAACTGGCCTTTCCAGTTTGAAGTGTGATCCTAGCAGCTTTGCATCTCTCCTTAAAGTGGCAAAGAAATAATTAGGTAGTCTACAAATCTTTCCAGAATCTCAAAGTCACTTTATCACATGTCAATCCAATAATTAGAATTCTGAATATGTTTTCATCCATAAGTATACCATCATTATATTATGCTCAATGTAGGAATAAAGTAGAATGACAAAGCAATCACCCTTCTCATACCTTTACTTTTTTAAATTCCCCACATTAAACCAAGTAATTATTACTACTTCAAATGTGGTTTGGGTGATCTGTTTAAAGTCCCTACTTTTTTTGCTCAACTTTTTTCTATCACCAAGGGAAAGAATACAGTGATTAAAAATTATTATAACATATATACAATATATATACACACACACATATATATTTAGCTATATATTTAGTTTACAAATATATAATAAAATTGTTCATTTTTGCTTCTAATCTTTACAATTCATTCAATAAGCATTTTCAGGGTGTCCACTCCTATGAGGCCCTACCAGGGCAGGAAGCAGAAGAGTAAAGACCCCAGTTGCTGAGTTGCTAGCGAAGATAAGACATATCTGGAAATAATCATAACATATAACATAAAGAAGCATGAATGAATGCTATGAGAGATGTGTGAAGCAACATGAAGCAAGTTAGAGGGGAAACAGAACTTCTTCTTGAGGTGGTAACTGAAGGTTGACTATGTAGCTGATCAAAGACTTTATCTTGACTCTGGAAAGCAACCCACTGCAGCTTACTAGTAAGACTTAAGGGTATCCTCAAAGTATTAGCATTTTATACACTGTTGTTTTTTTTTTCCTAAGTGAAAATCTGCTTAATTGTGCAATACGCTGCTTAGTTTGCTCAGAGTATCTTTTTTTTTTTTTTTTTCCGGTACGCAGGCCTCTCACTGTTGTGGCCTCTCCCCTTGCGGAGCACAGGCTCCGGACGCACAGGCTCAGCGGCCATGGCTCACGGGCCCAGCCACTCTGCAGCATGTGGGATCTTCCCGGACCAGGGCACAAACCCGTGTCCCCTGCATCAGCAGGCGGACTCTCAACCACTGCACCACCAGGGAAGCCCTGCTAAGAGTATCTTTAATAAAAGATATCATACTACTCAGCAGAGCACAGAGAAATTATTTTCTGATCAGTTTAAAACAAAATATTTATATTCCAGCTTTTTCATTTATGTATTTTATTTTATGACAATAATTTAAAGATCTTCATTGGTTTTATTCCCTGTCTTGGGAGAAACACCAGAATGTATTACTCATGTAAAAACTATGAAAAGAAAAGGCCTTTGACAGAGAATTTAAAAATGAATTGAAATCTTCCCTATTTAAGATCCATAAATATGCATTATCTCATTTAATCCTTAAGTGAAGTATAAGTTATTTTTATTCCCATTTTACAGATAAAATAATAAAGTCAGACAATGTGACTACAAGCAGCTGAATTCAAGGCAGAGGGATAAACTAGAATTAGGAGAGAAATCCAGGTCCAGGTAGAAATAATGAGATATTGAAAATAGTCTGAATGCCCAACAGTGGGTAAATGGTAAAAAGAATTATGGAATAGGATGAAATATTACACAGCTGTTAAAATCACATTTTCAAGAAACCAGGAGTCACAGGATACAAAGTGTAACTTCACTTTTGTGAAAGCAAAGCAAGACAAAAACTGGAGGGAAGTATGCCAAAATACTGGTAGCAGTATTAATAATAAAAAAGAAAAATATCAGAAAAATCAATACATGTTTTTTAAAAGGTAAAAATTGTGGTATAAAGTGTTTTTAAGAATCAATATCAAGCTTGACTTTCTAGTTTCTGGACTTCACTCTGATTTCCTTTTGTAATAACTTGAGGAAATTTAAATTGTTTTCCAATCTGAATTCAGTAACACTATATTATAGAATCTAAGATAGAATCCATTGTAGGGCACACTTTGCCACCAAGAAAGAAAAAAAATTGCCAATTTAACTACGGCATTTTGTGATTTTACATAGTTTAATGTAAAAAAAGGTATATCTTAGAGTTGATGAAATGTTGCAAGGACATTTAAAGAATTTTTATAGAGGTACAATTGACATACACCATTATATTAGTTTCAGGTGTACAACATGATTCGCTATTTGTATATATTGTGAAATGATCACCACAATAAGTCTAGTTAACATTCATCACCATTTACAGTTACACAGTCTTTTATTTTGTGATGAGAACTTTTAAGATCTAGTCTCTCAGCAACTTTCAAATGTGCAACATGGTATTATTAACAGTAGTCTCCATGCTGTACATTACAGCCCACAATTTATTTCATAACTGGAAGACTGTAAATTTTGCCTCCCTTCACCCATTTCACATATATACGATATCTTCTTTATCCATTCATCCATTGATGGACATTTAGGTTGTTTCCATATCTTGGCTCTTGTAAATAATGCTGCAGTGTACATGGGGGTGCATATATCTTTTCAAATTAGTGTTTTTACTTTCTTCAGAAAAATATTCAGAAGTGGAATTGCTGGAACATATGGTAGCTCTATTTTTAAATTTTTGAGGAACCTCCATACTGTTTTCCATAGTGGCTGGGCCAATTTACATTCCCACAAACAGTGCACAAGGATTCCGTTTTCTCCACATCCTCTCCAACAGTTATTTCTTGTCTCTTTGATAGTAACCATCTTAACAGGTATGAGGTGACATCTCATTGCTGTTTTGATTTGCATTTCCCTGATGATTAATGATGTTGAGCATCTTTTCATGTATCTGTTGGCCATCTGTACATCTTCCTTGGAAAAATAACTATCATATCTTCTTCCTATTTTTTAATTGGATTGTTTGTTTTTTTGCTCTTCAGTTATATGTTTTATATATATATTTTGGATATTAGCCCCTTATAAGATATATGATTTGCAAATGTTTTCTCCTATCCAGGACGTTGCCTTCTCATTTTGTTGATGGTTTCCTTTACTGTGCAGAAGTGCAAGCACATTTCTGATATCCCATTTTATATATCCCTATCTAAAACTTGCTTTTATCTAGCAACACTAGTTATTTTGCTCAGCTAATATTATAGAAGAAGAAGCTTTTCTATAAGGGAAACCTCTTTTTTTCCTGAAGCAAAATAACCCAGCTCTAGTTGAGAAAAGGATAGCAATTCTATTATATATCATATTTTGTGTTGAGAATCTGGCTATTTCTGGTGAATTAATGTATCTTTAAAAAGTCTTGTTAAATCTAGCTGCTTTTCCAAAATGTAACTTAGATAACTGATTACCAAATTTAATTTAAATATTTTATCATTCTCAGCTGGAAAGAGAAATAATACAAATTGTACTGAACCATACATATCCAAGTGAAAAGACTTGGTAATATGAGATGTTTAAACATGCTTCCATTTCTATGCACACTTTATATATTTTAATAGATATATTTATTTTGGAGTATGTAAGTCATCCTGACTTTTCACAATCAGACCAAACACACTAAAATTATGTTCACACTCTCACAAAAGAAACTCTCCATATGGAAGATGGGTAGAGGATTACATTAAGAAAAGTTTTTGTGTATTACTCTTACAGTTATTTACACTTCTATTTAACAAAATCTTTTATTTCTTTTCTTTTTACATGTTTCATTTTAGCTTTTTTTTCTGAAAAGTGGCCAAAATGAAATGAAATTTCAAGTTGTCATGTTGACCATACCAACCATAAAACAAAAATACAAAAGGAAGAGGACAAAATACAATTCTTTTTTTTTTTTAATTTTATTTATTTATTTCTGGCTGTGTTGGGTCTTCACTGCTGCGCACGGGCTTTCTCTAGTTGCAGCGAGTGGGGGCTACTCTTCGTTGCAGTGAGTGGGCTTCTCACTGTGGAGCACGGGCTCTAGCTGTGTAGGCTTCAGTAGTTGTGGCTTGCGGGCTCTAGAGCGCAGGCTCAGTAGTTGCGCCACACGGGCTTAGTTGCTCCGGGCCTGTGGGATCTTCCCAGACCAGGGATCGAACCAGTGTCCCCTGAATTGGCAGGCAGATTCTTAACCACTGTGCCACCAGGGAAGCCCCAATTTACTTTTAATTAAAATTTTAAAATAACAATTCAAACTTAACCCTGTGCATTGAAAATATTCCTGATTCAAAGATTTTTACTTTGCCAAAAATCTCATTCTACTTGTAATTTTTGATTGGCAGATGGGTAGAAGCTGGCAGGGAAAGAAGAGTAGGAAAAAGTCCAAAATAGTCTTACAAGAAATTCCATGTTTAAATGTGTGCAAGTTTACATAGAATATACTGAGGAGTGAATATAAAAGGGAGTCAGCCTAAGTGTCTCCAATAAATTCAACTGTAAACTATATGAACACATAATGAAACAATGCAAGTTACAAATAGAGAGACTTTTTACTGTCACTATTATAGACATGTTCCTTTTTTTCCTTATTAAGTTGCCAATTATCAGTAGTCATGATTCCAGTATAACCTATTTGCTTCAATCCATCCAGATTTCAAGGATAAGAAAGCACAGTTTGTACACGAAAAGTAGAAATAACAGTAGTTGTGTGTGTGTGTGATATATTGGGGGTGGAAGAGCGAGGTCAGAATTGAGGCCAGAAAAGGTACATATTTACTGTGTGCCTCCTACGTGTTAGACACTGCAATCTGAAGGGTAAATATGGGCTTTCGAAGGCTAAATGCCTGATTAATGTATGCATAAAGGAAAAGCCAATGTTTTTCTTTATGTTAATTATTAATCAAAAGCCTGTACAGGGCTTCCCTGGTGGCGCAGTGGTTGAGAGTCCGCCTGCCGATGCAGGGGACACGGGTTCGTGCCCCGGTCCGGGAGGATCCCACATGCCGCGGAGCGGCTGGGCTGGTGAGCCATGGCCGCTGAGCCTGCGCGTCCAGAGCCTGTGCTCCGCAACAGGAGAGGCCGCAACAGTGAGAGGCCCGCGTACCGCAAAAAAAAAAAAGCCTGTACAAAAAGTTTATCAGCACCTGACATTTTGCTCTTTTATAAGCAACAAAAGCCCTTATTTTATTCAGGGTTTAGTTTTTTTTTTATTTTGTTTTACAATATAAATACATGTTCTAGAGAAGAAAGGAGAAGGGATAAATGAAATTGTAAGCCAACTGATGTGAGTGCCCTGTAAGGCTGTGTTATTACTCTAAACTCAGTTAAGCTGTTTTTGAGTCTCCCTTAAAACCAGTTAACAAGAAAATAGAACAAAAGGAATGGCATCTTAAAACTCTGCTAATTAACTGAAATTTACAATTGATGAGCAATTTTTCAACTCTACCATTCTTAGGAAATGTGGCTACCCAATTGTGGGCTTCAAAAGTATTTTTCTGCATATTCAGAAAGCTGACCATTCTTTAAAATGCTAGTCAGCTTTACAAAGAAATCACTCTTTTGATACGTTTATTAAATGAATGAATTAGAATTGGATCTTTTTATTTAATTAAAATTTAGCAAGTAAGACAGGTAAAATAAATGAAACTCGATAATCAAAGAAATACTAACTACGAAAACAAACACTGTTCAGGAAAACATGTCTGTAAGTGCCCCAAGTCTGAAATGGATCCAGTTCTCAACAAGTTTCAGCTTTCTACCACAACCTGCAAAAGTACTCTGACTCAACTGTCCAAAGGCCCATGATGCCTCTATTTTATTTCACAGTTTATTCATAATCAATATATAAACACACCACCAAACTTAATTCCAGCTAGCAGTCACAAGACACCTGGGATCAGATCAATAAAATCTGAAAGATAAACAGAAAACATCCCATAAATTAAATCAATGGAATGATTTAGTCTTTTATTTTACTAAAGAGGAAGATGATGTTAAGTTACTTGGATGCCTGCCCATAAAATTTACTGGCTGACCATATATCCAATCCATTTACAACAAGGGGGCTATGTAGCTGTAAAACTTTAAACTTAAAATTATCTTCTGGATTTCATTTAAAAACATATATTAGATGTCCAAATTAGATACTATTTTTATTTTCAGCAGTTTCTATTTATTTAAAGTGAAACAATTCTTATATTTATATTCTAAAACATCAACCTAAAGTATTTGTTAACAAATTCTGCACTCAATATACTACCATTTAACTTGAAAGATGTTTAAGTAAAAATAATAAAACTGAAGGATTTCCCTGGTGGCTCGGTGGTTAAGAATCCACCTGTCAATGCAGGGGACATGGGTTCCATCCCTGGTCCAGGAAGATTCCACATGCCACGGAGCAACTAAGCCCGTGCGCCACAACTACTGAGCCTGCGCTCTAGAGCCCACGAGCCACAACTACTGAGCCCACGCACTGCAACTACTGAAGTCCACACACCTAGAGCCCATGCTCAGCAACAAAAGAAGCCACTGCAATGAGAAGCCCACGCACCATAAGGAAGAGTAGCCTCCACTTGCTGCAACTAGAGAAAGCCTGTGAGTAGCCACGAAGACCCAAGGCAGCCAAAAAAAAAAAAAAAAGTCCACAAAAAAAAAATCTTTAAAAAAGAAATAATAATAAAACTGATGTATCTGGATCCTTAATCTGATTTAACATCCACAGGCAGTCTGCAGATTCAAAGTGCAGCATCAACAATCTGTTTAAAGGCAACAAAAGTCAAGTATGACAATTCCAATGGCAACCTAGCAATCTTCCCATCATTTTCTTACACCTAAGTCTTAACCACCAAATCACGCTGAGAAGCGCATTGTCAAGTGGAAGTAACAAGAAAGTAAACCAAGGACAAAAGCAAACCCCAAACTTCTGTGCCCAAAGTCAGCCTGTCTTTTGGACAGTTAGTAAAGAAAATAACTTTAAAATGACAGAGTGAGATTCTCGGCTTGCTGCAGGGAGCATCCATGGCTAAATCTCCAATTTAAAAAAATCAAGTTAGGTTCTAGAAGTGTGTTTGTGACTAACTGGTTGGAAATTGGAATATGTTCCACATGATATTGTTAGAAATGGTTCATTATTAGGCTCCTAGGTAAAGTCCAAAAGCTAATTAACCTAAAAATCGTAATTATTTAATGAAAAGAACCATCTAAAATAATATTAATATATTTTGAGATAATATGTTAATTAGCTTGATTGTAGTAATCATTTCACTATGCATCTGTATATCAAATTATGTTGTACACCTTAAATATACAATTTTAGTAAAAACTAATGTAAAGGGAATACTAGTAAAAATACGACTGAAAATGAAATTCTTGATTTTTAGTCTTAAGAGCAGGTGCTTAAGAAAAGTGAATTTTATCACACAGAATGAAATTGTATCCATACAACTTGGATAAAATTGTGGAAATTAAAAAGTAAGGCTTTGCAGGCATTTTGAGGGACTTCAAGACTAATGGTGTTGATAAACCTACTTCCACTTCAAATATCTGACTTTATTTTACTTTGATACAGATATTCTTTTAGTATAAAACCATCAGTTCCCAAACTATGTGCCATAGTACCCCAGGATGCCACAGTAAATTCAGAGAAGGATGAAATATTTTCAATATGTGAAAAAATACAGCAACATCCATCAGGCACCACACAAACTACTAGCCTGGAGTAGTTCACAATTTCAATATTGGATTATGCTACATTCCTTTCAATGATACCGCAGCTTTGCAAAGTTTGGGTTTTGACGGTGTTTGTGATATAAAAGCAAATACTAACACTGCATGAAAACCAATGTGGAGTAAGAAATGAGCATGACAATATCCGATCTGCCTCTTAGGTGTGAGGGCTGGGCAGTAGCCAACAGGCACACATATCCCATTAGTAAATAATTGCGAGTTTCTAAGTATAAAATAAAAAGATTCTTTTCAATTTATGTGTAATATTTTTTTTCAAAAGGTGACTAAGTGGGCTTCCCTGGTGGCGCAGTGGTTGAGAGTCCGCCTGCCGATGCAGGGGACACGGGTTCGTGCCCCGGTCCGGGAGGATCCCACATGCCGCGGAGCGGCTGGGCCCGTGAGCCATGGCCGCTAAGCCTGCGCGTCCGGAGCTTGTGCTCCGCAACGGGAGAGGCCGCAACAGTGAGAGGCCCGCGTACCGCAAAAAAAAAAAAAGGTGACTAAGTTAAGATCTAAATACTTCTTATATAATTAAATAAAACTGTGAGGTACTACTTTTAGCCTAGGGGTGCCATGAAAAAAATTACTGAGATACTCAGAATGCCATAAACTGAAAAAGTCTGGGACATTCCCTATTAAGCATAGTTGTTTTGTTCTGTTTTGCTTCAATTTTGCTCCACAAATTTAAAGAAAAGAGAAAGTAGGAGAGATTATTAAAAAAAAAAAAAAAAAAAAAAGGACTGGTAGAGAGAGATGTAAAGGAGAGGAAGAAAAATATTTTCCTAAAATCAGAGAAAAAATACTACGACAGTGGGAAGGACAGTGGTTCAACGCACTGGGCATGTGGACTGTGTGTGCATGTACATGTATGTGTGCATGTTCACGTGTGCTACTGGGCGTGCAAGAGGTGGCTAAAATAGTACACATGAACATTAGAGGATGAAAGACAAAGAACAAGGAGTGGGTATGCTGTATATGGGTACATGTTAACCTTGTTGATCATCAGTCATCATTCCCTAAGAAAAAGTTCCCTAGTTGCCAGGAGACAAGGAAAAACCACATAGAACCACATGTTAATTTGTGTGCAGTTTTAAGTCAATTTACTGTTTGATCACAATCTCTTCTTGCTAAGAGCTCTTTGGCATGCTAGATTGATGTCCTGATATCTTTAGGTTATTTTAAATAGATTGGATTTTATCTGTTCTGCAGGCACTTTCAAATATACACTGTCATAGTGTGGAATTTTTCAAAAGTCAGGCTTTATGATACATGAACCTGGCTGCTTTATATGTTCCGTAATGTGACTGGGGGGGGACATTCCGACCTGCCCCCATCTCTGTCCCCCAACCCATCCCCTTCTCCAAAAAAATTTATTTATTTTCTTTTCAATACAGCATGTGTCAAATACAAACTTTAATATATTAACACTATTTCAGTTATGTGAACCTTGTATTTGAACACACAGGTTTAGCAAGGTGTTCAGTGAAGGTGCTTAGTGTTGTACTTTTCTGATGCCGTTGTCCAATTTAAAGAAATAGTTGAAAATTCTCCTTTTGGCAGAAATAAGAAAAAAAAAAATCCCATCCTTAACCCACCTGATCTGCATTGAAAATATGTAATGGGAACAGTTTTGAAGGAGAAGAGTTCATTTTAGACCTGGTGAACTCACACTGTCTAAGGATTTTTGTTTGCTTGTTTGCTTTTCTTATCTTAAGAGGAGCACATCCATTTGCAGTGCCTAGAGCAGCTGCTTTGTAAAAAACTCTCTGAACCTTTTTTTTTTCCCCCACTCAACCCATTTAGTGAACAAATAGGCACAGAATAGTGAAGATTTATGTTTCCTTAAGGCTCAATCCTCACTGTGAACATCTGCCATTTCAAACACAGAGGTCAAGACTTCTTGTGTAGTATTTTGCTGAACAATGCTCTCCGCATAACTCAAATGAAATTCTTTTCAATAGGATTCAGCATCTGCTTCTAGGCAGCTTAACTTATCAGCATATTAAGAGCACCACTTCTTCATTCTCCAAGTCTCTTTCTCCACACCAAAAAGGTAGGGAACATGTCAGCAATCTTGAGAGTTAACCGCTAAAGCTTTTTTCCCCCTCTTTTTCCAATGAGAAATAATCTTATACCTGTTTATTACAAATCATGTTGTGTTGGTCAGATCAAATTATAAATCCTACAACAGGCTGAAGTATTTCTGTTTACATCTCACAAGGAATAAAAATTGAAAATAACAGACATATTTTCAATATTAGGTTATCAAGGTCAATTGAAAAGCCACTTTTCACACTTCCTGTGCTTCTCCCTCCTTAAAGTTACACAGGAGTCTCAATTTACAGAAACTATGACTGCTTGACTCATAGAAAAGCTAGTGCTTGAGCTTCAATTTACAGATACACAAGTAGGAAATACTATAGTTGCAAATTAAAATTAAAAATGGATTCTATTTAAAAATACATATTTAAGTGCTTTTTATTAATAAATATAATCTTTACGTTTTTAAAATACAGAACAGTTTTTTTAAAATAGTATTGTTTACTATTTCAAGGACCTGAAGTTCCTTACCATCAAAGAGCTTACTTAGAATCTAGTGGGATAGAGGTGGTCATGAAAAGTCAAAAGACAAAAGGCCAAAAGCAGAACATGCCTGCTGTCACAAAGAAATACCAACAAAGAGCTACGGGAGACAGGAGATCAAAGAAGGAAAAAAACCAAAATCCTTTTATATATTGATCGATAAGGATTCACAGAGGAGGTGTAATTAAGTTGGGCCTTGAAGGAGCCAAAGGATTTTTTTTTTTATGTTTTTTTTTTTATTGTGGTAAAAGTCACATAATATAAAACATACTATTTTAACCATATTTAACTGTACAGTTCAGTGGCACTAAGTACATTCACATTGTTGTGCAACTCTCACCATCACCCATCTCCCGAATTTTTCACCTTCCTAAACTGAAACTCTGTCCCCTTTAAACACTAACTCCCCATTCCCCACACGCCCCCCACCACGGCCCCTGGCATCTACCAATGTACTTTCTGACTCTATGAATTTGACTATCCTAGGTACCTCGTATAAGTGGAATCAAACAGTATTTGTCTGCACCTAATGTATATTGGAATGTATTTTTAAGGTTAACTTAATATATGTCCTGCAAACAGATTATACCTTTTTTTTTCTCCTTGTACAGTAACCCCTCACCAGTCATGTACTTCATACATTTTAGTGTACATACGTCAATCCCAATCTCCCAGTCCATCCCACCACACTCCCTTGGTGTCCATATGTTCATTCTCTACGTCAGGATTTTGATAGGTGGAGACAGAATGGGAATGAGACCAACTCAGACAATGGACTCAGCAGAAAAAAGTAACGAAAGAAGCAAATACCAAGGCATATTTGAAAAAACACCTGCAGTCCCACCTGGCTGGAGTATAATACACAAGAAAAGCAATAACTGGGTGAGAGGCTAGGTTGGGTCTGTATAGGCAGTAGTGATCTTGAATGACTATCTGAGGATACAGAATTTAACACATTTAATTTTGTATGCTAAAGTGAACCACTGAAGGTTTTCTATTCAAGAATGACATAATTAGGACATTTAAATGGCAAGGCTGTGTAGACTGGATCAGAGATGAGGAGAGATTAAAGAATAGACCATCTAGGGGACTCCTTCAGAAGTCCAAGTGATGGGTAATGAAGAGTCAGCTCGGGAAGAGGCAGTATCAGTGTCAATGCAAGGAAGGAAGAGTGCTCCAACTACTGCAGAGGCAAATGTCTTAGACCGTTCAGGCTATATAACAAAATACCATAGGCTGAGTGACTTAAACAATAGAAATGTATTTCTCACAGTTTTGGATGCTGGAAGTCTGAGATCAGGATGCCAGCTTGATCAGATTTTGGTAAGGGCCCACTTATTGGCTTGTAGATAGCAATCCTCTCGCTATGTCCTCCCATGGGCAGTGTCAAATTAGGATCACCTTTGTCACCTTGTTTAATACTAACATCCTGAAAACCTTATCTCTAAATTCAGTCACGTTGATGGGTTAGGGCTTCAACATACGGAGTTTGAGAGGGGACACAGTTCCGTCCGTGGTAGTGTGTATAACCTGTGGGACTTAGGGATTGGTTGGATATGAAAGGCATGTGACAGAGAAAAGGAGCAAAGAGAATCCTGAGGGTTGAAGACACAGACTCCCAGAAAGATGGTATCGTTCTTAGAAACAGGGAAGGCTGAAGGAAGAACAGGCTGCTGAGCAAGAGGACAGGGTGACAGCCTTTCTTAGACACATTGAGTTTGAGTTTCTGGCAGGATAATCAAGTGAAGATATGCATCAGACAACTAACTTATTCATGAAAGGTATGATTTTATGTGATATGCAAAAGAGTGAAAATTTACTTAATGTTAAAACAAAAATGAATGAACATTGTGGTAATATAATTAGAACCAGCCCACATTACTGTATATTTAATCACACTTTGACTTGACAGACAGGTGTAACATTAATAGAGCACTGCCTGTGTGGAAGCCCATATTGTTCGTAGTGAATGCCACGTCCTGCTGCCCAGACCGTGGGCTGCTCTGGGTCAGCGATCCAGCAAATCAATGTTTGTATCTCAAGCACTTAGAGTGGTGTATGGCACAAAGTCTGGGATCTATAAATGCAGAATGAGTCACTCCCCAGGAAAAGAGGCTGAGTCATGGGCACTTCAACTAATTTCACCTCTAGACTTGGTATTATTCACATAAAACAATATCATAGGAAGCGAGGCACTAGGTATGGAGCCTAATGGAATGTTCTGAACACATACGCTGACATGTTCACTGTAGCTGCTGTGACAATGCTTAGAAGTAGAGATTAAGGCTAAAGAGGAGCAGTTCCATGCTGGGATTTTGTATCTCTGTCACCCATCTACTGTCACAACAGAGGATAAAAAAAATAACCAGGTGATGCAGCAACTAAAAATAATAATAACTACCCATTTGAATTGAAGAAGTTTTAAATGCCTCAATTATGGAATTTGTTTTATGAAAACTACAGTACTATCTCTAATACAAAAACAACAATATAGGAAATAACCTTTAATACAACCCAGGCATTGTATAAACTATGTTGCAACCATTATTAATTTAATCCTCACAAGAACAAATACAGCAGATACCATTATTATTCCCAAGAGGAAACTAAGCTTATAAAGATTAACTATCTAGTACCTATGGATTAAGATTGGTAATCAATTGATTTTACAAAAATGCCATTTAATAAGGCAAAAAATGACAACTGTAGTCAGAGATAAGGTGAAATATATACATATATTTAGTATATGGCCTGTGTATATTTATATATTTTTTTCATTTTTTGTTTTTAAATTAAGACACTAATGGTTTTTCCTAACTGTGCAATTCCTTAAGGAATTCTGGCATATTCAAATTCAGGCAGAAACAATAAGGGTAAGCAGGCTTTGGAAACACTATAAGAAAACAAATGACAAAATTTTGAAGTAGAAAGCACCCAGACTCCTGTAGTTCTAAGCATTTTTAGTGGGACAAAAATTTTGGAAGAGGCAGCATTTATTTTTTAAGAAATGTTTGCTGTATATGTATAACTGAATCACTTTGCTGTACACCTGAAAGTAACACAACATTGTAAATTAACTATACCTTAATATAACATAAAAATTAAATTAAAAAAAGAAAGAATTCCAAACTCAGAAAAAAAAAACTTTTCGCTGACACCACCTCAAAGGTCTATGGCAAAAAGGCCTAATATATTCTTATCCCTGATCCTTTCATTTTTCCTTCTTTGTAATTTTTGTATTACGGATGTTAGGCACATAAATTGTGTAAGAAGTTGATCTATTCAAGGCTTATGATGAAAAACCACAGTAAGAAGTATGTTTTATTTGAGAGCTAAAATGTATCTGACTAATGCTATATTTATTTTGGTAATGAGATAGTACAGTTGAGTGAAGATGGAATCTGCAAAAGCCAATAAGCTTATTTTTTGCAGTATGGAAACCTATCTGCTCGCTCAGATCATTAGTCTTTAAAATCTAAAGTTTCCTTTGAAATGGCTTTGCAGTAAAGTGAATGCATTATCAACTACTTGTTCAAAATCTTTAATGGAGCACCTTCTCATCAATACTTGGATTTACAACTGAGATTTGAAAAGATATGGGATATATGTGGGGCATTCACTGAGCAGGCAGTATGTACCTTGGGTCTAACATCAGGATTTTTTTTAAGATTAATGCTACAACCTAGATTTTTTTTCTAATTCAGAAAGTACACATTCTCCTAAGATTATCAAAAGGCCATTTTGTCATCTCAGTTAAACTTGAATTTCAAAGGAATATAGGCAGTTTATAGGCAATCCTTAAATAATAAAGTGAATCTCTTTCCCAAAGCTCTAATTTCCTGAAAACTCTAGTAAGGCACTAAGAAGCCAAACTGGAGCATTCCACACATTTCTGGACCCACTTCTCTGAGTCAGAGGCTTTCTCCAGGGTGAATCCAGGGGTATTTAACTCCTACATATGTTGTTATTATAACTAATTTCCAGCATAATTTAATTAATTTAATAAAATAATTTCAACACCCCCCCAAAGAGGTATAAAAGGATTGACTTCAGAACTATTTATTGAGTATTATAAAGAACATTTTCATCAATATTAATATTCTTGTCACATTGCATGTTATATACAAGGAACCAAAAATGAGGTCAGAATTTATACATTACAATCAAAAATCCTACGTCTGGAACAAATACAGCTACAACAAAATTTAGGATTTCCTGTAAGTCTAAAAGCATTCATGTAGAAAACATCTGCTGTTACCACATGTTAAATATTAAGTAGTTTCTCAGACTCTGTCATCCCTCAACTGTACTAATCAAGGGTTAGAGTTTCAAATTCTCCCTGAAGTAACAGTGGACCAAAAAGCATTATAGTAGAATAAAAATAGCTTAAATTAACTGAACATCTTTTCCCTATTATTCATATACAGGTAGTCCTATACTTATAATCTGTTAACCATTTATTTAAAACTATAAGGAAAATATTACAAATGGTGGTTAAATTCCTAATCTGGCCTATTTAAACCTTAGTATAACTGAAGTAGTACTGCATAGCTAAATTAAATGTTGATGGCCTGACTGTGATACAAGACACAGCTTCATCATGATTTTACTGTAAGAATGTTTTCCCAAGCAAATGGAGTACAGTGGGGAATTAGTTATTCACTCTTTTGACTAATGATTTTTGAATAACTGCTTCATGGCAGGCACTTTTCTAAGGACTGGGATATAATGGTGGGCAATAAGTTATCAAAAGTTTCCTGTCCTTTTGGAGCTTGATTCCCTTGTGAACATAAATACATAAGAGAATGATGACCTCTACAAGGAAAATAAAGCAGGGTAAGGGGTGAGTGAATGAATGGCGGTGGGAGCTTTCTCCATGCCCAATTTCAGCAGCAAGAAAGAGGGAGAAGCTGAAGTGACATTTATCACAGCAAGAAAGCTAGACCCTCACCTGCTGCTTTTTCAGACGAAAACATTTCAACGGGCAGATCCTTGACCTACAACTGTCTTTAAGTTGGAAAGTATAAATATAGCAAATACATGTGAATTCTGAAAGTGCACAAAAAGTGCAATTTGGGAACTAGTGTGGGTTTTACTAGTAGTGTTGGTGCCAACACTAAAACTAACATCTTATATGTGTAGGACATTAAGTTTTTTTCAGATATATAGTCTTGCTTAATCCTGTAAACTAAGGTACCTTTATTGACCTAGATTTAGTTGGCTCTAACTCATTATCAGACATGATACCTGCTTTCCAATGAAAGGTAATCTCTAGTACGGGTTATCTTCAATTGTTAGCTTGCCAAAGTGTCAAGCGTCATGCAGGAAAGAAAATAATCGAGAGACAAAAGGAAACAAATGACCTAATGTTTGATATCCTTATGAAATGAAATGTTTCCAAATAATAGCATGTGCTTCATTTCCAAACCTTTGACATAATCAAAAAAAAAAAAAAAAAAGGTTACAGAAGGTGGGATCTGTAATCCATCCATAATGAATTGATTAACTCTTCTTGCTTGGGCCAGGGACAAAATCATTTACAATATACCACTGACTGATAAGTTCCTCTTGGTACACACACCTTCAACCAGTTAGCAGAGAAGGAAATAAGCTTTGACAGCAGTCAGGCAACACCAAAATGCTGTCCCAAGTGACTCATATGAGCACAGCCAGCACTAGCCTGTACAAGCAGGTCACCTTGTCACTTCTCAGAGCACTCGGTGTTTGATGGCCCTAGTGCCACAACAGAGTAACTGTATACACTCTTTAGCACTAGAGAAAGTCAACAGGCCCTTCCCTGTCTGTAATGAGGAACTCAATTACCAACTTCTGTTGTGTGTGTGTGTCAGGGTTGCAGTCATGCTGCACAATTGCTATTGTGTTTCCATCTGCCAGTTTCAGTGAGCTTTGGAAACAGAGCTAGAAGACTTAAGTTCTTTCACACAAAATTTTTTTTTAACTATTCCTAATAGCTGACAAGGGACATTTAAATAACTGAGGAGAGGGTGTGAGGGAGATGCAAGAGGGAGGAGATATGAGGATATATGTATACATATAGCTGATTCACTTTGTTATACAGCAGAAACTAACACACCATTGTAAAGCAATTATACTCCAATAAAAGATGTTAAGGAAAAAAGAAAAAAAGCGAAAATAAATAAATAACTGGGGAGGCATTATTTTCTAGCCAATCCCAAATCAAGACGGCCAAGTTGCTAAAGGAAGAGTGAAAACACAAAATAAGTATGTCCTGACTTGCAATAATTCATTCCCAAGCAAATGCATTGAGGAAGATAAGATTCAGTGTAATCATGCATCAAAGAAACTACCTTGACTTCCTGGTACAGAAATGAAAAATATCAACCACATATCAGTAAACGTTCGCTGCTGTAAGAAGGCAGCCTGTGCTTCCTACTGCATTCAGGGCAAGTTAGTTTACTGTTTTAACAGTCAATACAAATGGCACCCATAAGAGTTAAAACATTTTTTTTCCAAACACAAAAGAATTTTTCTTCATAACATCCTTAGATGGATTAGAGGGTCTAAGGGTCTTTACTCTTATTTTTGAAAAAGAGAATCAGCTTGAGAAGATTAAAGGAATGTCCTAAGGTCAACTAAATTGTCAGAAACATGATAAGCACCAAGTTTCCTGATGGGATGATAACCTGGGTAAAGCTAAAGGAACTGGCAGAAAATGCTGCATAATCAATCTTCTGGAAGGGCTCTGTGGAAGGGCTCTGAGGTCTCTAAGAAAATCTCTCCCAGCTGTCATCCACCTTTCCAGGCTCCATGCATTCTATTTAATCTTCCCCATGACGAAAGGATGGTTAAAAGTAAATGGTGTCTGCTCTCTGAAGGCAAAGCACACTGATGTGATTTGGAAATTTTTCAAATGATTACTACAAAGTCTGGTATTGCCGTAAGGCAAATTGAGCAGTGAATTATGACATTTTGACCTCAACTTTCAAAACACATTTTTTCCTATACATAAACAGGAACCATAATAGGTAGGATGTACCAACAAAACATAGTAAGTAATTTCAAGAACAACTTTTTTTTCAACAAAGGGTAAATGTGCCATTCAATCTTGGTACTAGTACTAGTCAAAAAAATCAACATTAAAACACTGTACATTTTTCAATGCTGGGATTTTTTTTCTTTTAGATTTATCTCACTTTTCTGTATTTGTAAGTTTTTTTTTTAAATGAACATGCATTATATCTAGCAATAAAAATATAAGCAACATGCATTATAGCTAGCAATAAAAATATAAGCAAAAATGTTTGTTATAAAATATTTTTCCTCTGTTGTTACAGTACAAAAGTCCTGCATTAAGAAAATATTCTGAAAACAGAATTTCAGATCATGTTGACAGTCATTAGTGTGATATCAATAATTTAGATTTTAAAAAGTCTTAAGGGCACCTTCATGACTTTATTTCTAAATGCATTGCTCTGTTAACATGCAACTTTGTGCTTCTGTTTCTAAGTTCTAAAATAAGGATACTAAAATCCACTCCTACTTAATTGCTAGGGCAAGTATAGCAATAACAAGATAAAAATCACAGGAATAATAAGACAATTACAACCTGTTTCAGGTGGTAATATTTCCTTAAAAACCGGCGATGATTCTGAAAAAGTGGATAGTTCATTTTAATCAGAATACTATCATGTGGTTTATTAGTATTCAGATGTTATTACTACAAATATTTTTTAATCTTCCAGAAGCAAACAAAATTCAAGGCAGCTGGTGAGATGGAAAGAGCCCAGGCTATGTGTTTGAATCCCACAATTTTCTTAGAAGTTAGCGTTTAAGTACATCTGAGCCTCAGTCTCCTCATTTTTAGAATGGGGATAACAATACCTATTTCCCAGAGTACTTTGAGGATTTAATGAGATAATATGTTCACAGCCAATCAGAAAGTTTAGCATATAACAGGGGCTCCGTAAATAAATTTTCTTCATTCTATAACATGCTCGTGCAAGTCTGCTGACATTTTGTGACTGATACTTATCCTCACTAATAATATATTGCCCCATATGTCAAATGACAAAGGGTTGACCTAGTTTTTCCTAAGGTTGACTCTGATAGGCTAAATGTACTAACACTGAAGTCAATGAAGATGATATTGGATTTCTGATGGTGACATTAATGATTTTACTTAATATAAGGCTTAACTATCCATGATTACTCTCTTTGTTTTCCATCAGCATAAACTTACACACTATGCAAATATTCTATATATCTACACTGTGCAGGGTTGGATGTTATGTGATCTAAGAGATACAAGGCATGCAAAGCACTCCATCTTCAAAGAGTTACAATTTAGTAAGAGCTAAAACACATGATCAATCTTTACAACGGAACTACAAATATTATTATGAATAGATGGGGTGATTCTACTACTGTCGTTGAGATTCTGGTCAAATCACTTAACCTCAGCTTTTCCTACGTGCGTTCCCTTGTAAGATTTATTCATATACATAAGAATACATTATTCTGGGGAAAAAATGAATAGGATTTTTATATACTTTAACTCAGAAAAAAACTGTAACATCATAAACTTTATATGAACAAGAAGTTCATGCAAGCCAACTGTCCTTTTCCTTATATTGTGAGTTAATAAATGCTTTATAACAAAGGAGAGGATAGGTTTAGAACTAAAACATATCCAAATTCTATCTTCTGAATAAAAATCTATCATCATATTTCCCTTTATTTTAGAAACCTAAAGACAACCTGGCTTCATAATTAAGGGACCTAAGTCAGGGATCTTCATGTATATGTTGGTATAACACCTCCTCTTCCTTCTTCTGGAGTGGAATTCACCTTTTTTTTTGTGGGGAACCAATTTTACATGTTTTAGATGGGGTTGACAGCACACCATCCAATCCCACCCCAGCCATAGGAAAATACAGGTCAATTCACGGACTCCATTCTTTGGACACACGGATGGGTTGAGTGCTGGGAATTCAGAACAAACTAAGCTAGGGTGGCCACTGTGGTGCACTGCCGAAAGACATGTCTCAGCTGTGGGAAGTGCTGCCAGTAGTAGAAGCTCAGTGCTGGGCCCCTTCAGATTGCCTCTCTTTCCCTGGGTGACCCACATCCAATGATGGATCCGCTCAGGGAGGTAAAGACCCAGCCACCTTCACCCAATGGGAGGCAGCTCTGAAAAGCATTCTCTCGTTGGGGGAGTCTGTCACTGGGCCAGCACAGCAGCTCAACTTCTCCCTCTGCCCACTCCAGTTTCTCTCTGTCTTCCATTAGCATTGATCCCAACAAATATCCTGTCAGCTAAACTCTGTCTCAGAGTCAGCCTCATAGAAACCCAATTTGTGACACAAGCCAAAGGGAGTCTTCCCCTACAGAGAAGGCTGCAGGGAGACAGTTTCTTTACCACTGGGTTAACTATGTTACAATCATGGCAGCTTGAAGCTGCTGTTATCTATCTTTTCACCACAGAAAGTAATTCAAGATAAAACAGAGCAGAGGGGACTGGAGAGGGAATGAGAGGGGGAGGCAGAGAGAGGGAGGAAAGGCGAGAGGAAGAGAGAGAGGGAGAGACAGGGACAGGGAGAGGGAGAAAGAGAACACAAGAAAGTGACAGCAGAACAAGAACAAGACTGATGTAATGATTTTATTGGGAAACCTGGATCCTGCTGTCCCTGTACCAGTAGCACTTCTGGATATTTTTATTTTAGTTTAAACTTACTTAAGTTTTTTCCTATTTATACATGAAAGATAATGATTACTAGGGGTAAATACTGATATCAAATCTTATAATTAACTTCAAATAATATGTTTTGACTGACACATAAAGCAGGGTCATGTCTGTCCGATGCCTGCCAATGGACTATAACAAAAGTAGGTATAAGAAAAAGAAAGTTTTAGATCATCTTGACTGCAAGTTCCTTTCTAAAGCAAAAAATATGTGATTCCAACAACAAATAAAGCAACACCAGCTTACAATCATACTGGAATATTTTGCCACGTATCCATAGACTCAGCCAGCAATTCAACACTATTCAGACGTAAATGTAAAAAAAAAAAAGTATACAATAGCCTTCTTGTTCCTTGTGTAAACTAGAATCTAGTAATTTACCTCCAAATGGAATAAAAGATTCTAGTGAATAAATCCAATTAGTCATAGTACCAAATGGAGTCTACCAATCTAGAAGACTAAATTATTATATTCTCAAGTTCCTTCTCCTAAGGAAGTATCTCATCTTTGGTTGAACATCACCATGCTTTCCCTTTGATACACTGATTGTCTACTTATTTTAAGTTTTAATTAACTACTCTTAGTCAATGTGCAAACTTCACTAAAAGCCTATCAGCTATTTCAGTATGTACATTACTAAGTAAGGAATGGTGAGGAAAATTGTGGAAAATGTCAAATGCAGCTTCAACTCTCACACCATAATTAAATTTATATGACTTATTCAAGTAAAACAGAGGAAACAGCAGCAGTAATAAAAAAAGTTCATGAGTTCAACAGTACAAAAATCATTTGGGCTTCCTACTAGTAACTCAATTTTATTTTGATGTATACTTTGAAAAAGATTGTAACGTTCAACTGTTACACCTGCTGAGGCTGAGAGGTTATGATTGACAGTCTTTCTTAAAGATTTAATTAACAAACTAAAAATTTATTTGGCTGCATTTTTTTCTTCCTTTTTTTGGGTGATGGAACACTGAGTACTAACATATTTTTTTAATCTTTTTTTATTGGAATATAATTGCTTTACAATGTTGTGTTAGTTTCTGCTGTACAACAAAGTAAATCAGCTATATGTATACATATATCTCCTCCCTGGTGGACCTCCTTCCCACCCAGCCCCCCATCCCACCCATCTAGGTCATCACAGAACATCGAGCTAAGCTCCCTGTGCTAAAATATCTACAAACGATAAATGCTGGAGAGGGTGTGGAGAAAAGGGAACCCTCTTGCACTGTTGGTGGGAATGGAAATTGATACGGCCACTGTGGAGAACAGTATGGAGGTTCCTTAAAAACCTAACATATTGTTTCATATAGTGCAAAGTTATGATGTTTTCCATCTCAAGCTAGGAACAGATCTACTGCATTTAAATACCAAAATCTTTGGATATTTCTGTAATTTTTCGTCTCCAACCTCTTATTACTCATTCATGTACCATGCCCTTGGCTCAGAGAACTCTCTGAAGTCAGCACTGTCACTTTAAGAGATAGGAACCAGCCCAGCAAATCTAACTACCTTATCATTTGAGCATGAGATTTTTAAGCTCTTTCGTTATTGAGTGTCTAGTCCTATACAACTGATCAAATAATATCTTCATTAGTGTAAAGATAAATAAATAAAATACAGATAAATAGTGTAGTTCAATAAAGTTGAACTACACTAATCAAATCATAAAATGACTTAAAATATAATTACATTGACCACTGATGGAGTAGTGTAAATGTCAGTGTAGCTGCTGTAATGAAGTTTTATATAAATTATCTATAGTATTAACAACATTATTTCAGCAGATTCCTAGGACAATTTCAATGAAAACCCACAGAATTCCTTCTTTGGTTAATTCGAATTAAATATAGAGCCTTATAAAAATGAGAGATGTGCGTCCTTTGCAAAACTACTTCAAGGAAAATAATCACTTGCTTTTGTAACTTGAAAATAAATCAGTATATGCTAGGACATCAGAAATTAATATTCATCTTATTCATTATCCAGAACACTTTGCTAACTGTTTCTCAATAAAGAAAACTGTTTAAGTGAAGGCAAGTCAATAAAACTGTGTGACTGGGTAAATGCTAGATACTTCTTTACAAAGTTGGCTTGGAAAAGTCTATTCACCATATTGAATTTCATCTCTAGTTACAGTGAAGAAGTCCAGTAAAATATAGGCAACTCCTTCAAATTTAAGACAAATATCCCAGGACATCAATTAAAAAAATGTATATTCAGATAATTAATACTGGAGAAGAAATGGGAAACATACCAGCAAAGTAAAAATGTAGAACCATATAGTGATTTGAAGATAGCCGTCGTCAAGTTACCAGTTTGAAGATGCCTACTGCAAGTTGGCATTTTAATAATGTATGATAAACCCCAGCAGAAACTGGTGCCTGCCTGACATACATTTGGAAAGTGGATTGTGCAACAAGAGAGTCAAAGTAGCTGTGATGTGCTGGGTGTCAAGGACACAACAGTCTTTTACTGTTCGTATTTCAGGATCTTCTCAAGTGAGGTTTTATAAGCTGTATTTCAAATAACCAGAAACACTGTGAAGACTTGGCAGTACTAAATATTTCCCTTTAGTTAGCTAAATACGTTAATACACACTGAATATTCTATGTTGGGCATTGTTCTAAGTACTTTAAATATATTAATTCACATGGTCCTTTCAATGAACTTAAGAGGTAGATAATATTATGGTCACCCCCGTTTTAAAGATGAGATATTAAGCACTAAAGGTCACATATAAGAGCCATGATCAGGATTTGAATCTGAGCTGTTTGATTTCATAAGCTGGGCTCCTAACCACTGTAACTGGTGTCCTTCTTTACAGGTAACTATAGCAATAATGACATGTTTATTACGATTTTTTGTTTTTCCTTTTCTTCTCCCCATACCTAACTGATCTAAACCAGGCTCTACAAAACTTTGGCCTGAGTGGTACTTTCCTAATGCAACCGAATTAGAGTAATCTAGCAACATTTCTAATGTCAGAACTGTCACAGAGTAGAGGGAGAGAAGGAGAAAAGAGAGGTGGGGGAAGAGATGGAGACAGAGACAGAGACAGACTTAAATATCCATTTAAAATCCATTTTGCTTTGGTTAAAGAATAACCTGATGCTCTTTTTTTCCCCACTAAGTGTAATTATAAAGGATTTAAGGCATAGTAAGTAAGCCTCATATGTATGTAGCTAAACCAATAGAAAGAAAAAAAAGAACTTGTTTTATTTTTATTCTGTTCTTATTTTTTTAATTGATTTTTTAAAGATAGAGCCATACTTAGGTATTACAGTTTGATTTCTTCACATTTAGTTGTTCTGGTTATTTTTATTTTTTTTTACATGACTCTTTAGGTTGAAATTGTTTAAGCCTCACAGGAGGTTGCAAAATTGGCTCCGGGTTATTGTGTACTTTTCACCCAGCATCCTGCAATTCCTTCATTCATTGTTTTGCATGAGAGAAAGTGAATGGATCTCTTTCTTTGTTTCCAAATCTACCATCTGAAAAGCAGAGACAATAATACTTGTGCAGGAGGCATGCCCCTGGCCTGCAAGGTGGCTTCACTGCAGACTCTTCAAGAAGCTGAACAGATGCAGTCAAACGCTGGCCTTGAACGTGAAACCTGCTGGCAACCCGCCCTCGCACAGGATGGTCCTCGTCACGGGTGCCAACAAGACTTGGCCTCATTTAAAAAGAAAAATAGTTCAGCCAATCTTTGTGGTGAGGTTTCTGAATGCGTAACTGAATTCAATTAAGACAGGAAAAAGGATTTGCCTTAATACACACAGAATGAAAAAAATCTTTTGTATTTTTTCCTCCCAAGAGCTCACTTTTCTCACATGAAAAAAGACGTTTCGTTTGGTATATAAGGAAGATGAATTGTAAAAAAGAAAACTTAAAAGGCTTTGTATCAAGACAGGTCACATTCAAGAGCAATATTTAGGTGTTGGGTTAAAAGAACAGCTGACACAATTAAGGACTGGATGTGCAGCTTATGGTTGAAAAGAAGCTAAAGAGCATTTAATCATATGGACATTGTGTATTTTTCAAGAAATAAAACCTCCAATGTTGCTTTTCCCAGACGGTTAGTGGAAAAGCTCTGAGACTGTTTTTTTTTTTTTTTTTTTTTTCGGTACGCAGGCCTCTCACTGCTGTGGCCTCTCCCGCTGCGGAGCAGAGGCTCCGGACGCGCAGGCTCAGCGGCCATGGCGCACGGGCCCAGCCGCTCCGCAGCATGTGGGATCTTCCCGGACCGGGCACGAACCCGTGTCCCCTGCATGTGCAGGCGGACTCTCCCACTGCGCCACCAGGGAAGCACGACACTGTTTTTTTTTACATCGGGCTCTCTGTCCAGTTTTAATCTCCATTAGGGAAATGGGGCTTTGACCAGAATAGTACGTTTCACTTTCAAGATAGCTAGTGGTAAGCAGTGATGTATTTCCTAAACGACGGCCTGCATTGTAAGTACAGCAGAATGAAAAAAACAAAACAAAACAAAACAAAACAATTGTGGGGAGACGGCTTCAGGTTTGGGTATTTTACCTCCTTCTGTGGATGAACCTCTTTCTTCAGCATCTGTTCACCGAGATGCTTCATTCCAAAGTAAGGGAGACAATCTCATGTTAGAAGTCAATGGATCTTATTTCTAACTCACTGCTATCTCTTTTAGATGGACATGACTCTTATTTCCAAAATTAGGATCTACAATCATGTCCTCGGAGAAGGCCCTAGCTTAAAATTCATAACAATTTTTTTTTTACTGTTTTTTGGGGGGAGCTGCATCAGGTCTTAGTTGCGGCACGCAGGATCTTCATTGAGGCATTAGGGATCTTTCGTTGCAAGCACCAGCTTCTCTCTAATTGTGGTGTGCAGGCTTCTATCTAGTTGTGGTGTGCGGGTTTTCTCTCTCTAGTTGTGGCACGCGGGCTTCAGGGAGCATGGGCTCTGTAGTTTGCAGCATGCAGGCTCTCTCGTTGAAGCATGCGAGCTCAGTAGTTGTGATGCATGGGCTTAGTTGCCCCCATGGCATGTGGGATCTTAGTTCCCTGACCAGGGATCAAACCCACGTCCCCTGCATTGGAAGGCAGATTCTTTACCACTGCACCACCAGGGAAGTCCCTAAAATTCATAGCAATTTTTAAAGGATTTTTTAAATGTTTGTTTATTCCAAAGGCTTTCCTCTATCTTGGAAGATAAAGAATTTGTTTCTTAAGACAAGAAGTTCTCACTATAATAAAATACATTCAACATAAAAGGATAAAATTATTTTACTATTGAAAGTGTCTTCTCTGAGGAAGAAGAAACAGAAGTTTTGCTAAAAACACAGCATGTACTAACTGACTTCACATAGTTCTCTCTTACAGTGTTCCTAGATACTCTTCATAGAAGGCTCTAGAATACTACATCATGACCCACTCTATTCTTGTCTCTTGTTGTAATTAGCATATATATGTCAACAAAGTTGAGATAATTGTATAACATTAAAATACGAAATGTGTGAAAAAACAGAAGAATGCATAGACACGAACACTGATACTCATTTAGAATTGATACATAAATAGAAGCTAAGAACTATAGTTCAAAAAAACTTATTTTTAATGTATATGCATAAAACGAGAAAAGTGGTTGTTCCCATTTGAACATAGGAATATTGATTTGACCTCTAAGTTGTACTTCACTGTTTGACATAATTTCTGGTTACAAGTTTTGTAAGGCTTTTCCTATTATATATATCCTTAGTTAAAATAAAAATATACCTATTAAACATTTATTACTAAATAAATTTTTTTTTGCCTTAATGTTATAAAAGATTGTGCTCTCAGGACAATTGCATTGGAGTAGGAATGAAAGGGAGCACTTTACTTGGCTTTTCAGTTGAGCTGAATACAGTGGTTTAAATAAAAAGAGGAAGAATAAAATTCCATCCGTAATTTATATTTTTTGCAATAAATAAAAGACAAAATCTTACAAATATGTATTTTTAAGAACTGATTAGAAGGTTGTTTTACATTCACTAACTTGTGATTTATCTATGATATGTATATGTGTATAATTACGTAGTAGGATGTTACGTCCTTAACGAAAACTTCATTACATAAGCAAATTGCTTCACTATAATAGATTGCATTTAAGGATATATAACTATAAATCAATCTTTCAGTCTGCTGGACCAATATAAGGAATAGAGCTAAAACTCACTCCTCTTCATACACATAGAGAATTATTAGGTAGAGAAAATATGCTTTCAACTCAAGGAAGGGTAACATAGTGAAAAGCCATCACTTGCAAAAGTCTCTCTTTTAAAATATATTTGAAATTATACTGGTTAGGAGGGAAAGGATAAATCACAGCTAAATTGTATTCAGAAATGCTGTTGCTTGAATTAAGAAAATGATCTGTGCTCTCTTTGTACCTATTTATAGGTTTAAAGTGTACGTATATAGGTAAGCTTGAAGTAACAATTTCCATGCATTTTACTCACTGTGTAGTAAAATATAATGTAATTTTATTTATCTGAAAATTACCTATTTCAAACTGCAAGCAGCATCCCTTTGTCCTATTATTTTGTGACTTAGTGAAGTTGCTATTTGTTATTTATATGCACATTTAATTTTTGTAGTAATGTTTATTTTTATAATAACACAAAATTTGTAATATATATAACATACAAAATTTGCAGTATCTTTGTAAAAATATATACAAAAAACAGCTTCCCCCTCTCTCTTTCTCATAACAATACTGATCTCCAAATGTGGGAGTACTGAATATAATGGGAAACCATTTGTCAGAAACCAATACTGATAATTTTCCTATAGATTATGTATTGTTCCTGGGCTAATGGAATAATCAATCATTAACTCTTTTAAAAGCTATATGATTGCCTTTCTTCTATCAGATAAGTTATATGAAGAACTCATAATTTTCCTTCTGGCTAAGAAAAAATATCCAGCTGATAAAACATATGCACTAAAGTCTCTGTCTTCAGGCACTTACCACATTTGGCTCCCCTGAATTGCAATGACTTCCTAAAAGTTAGATCAAAGTGAAGTACATCTTCAAAGATCAAACCACAAATCAGCTGTAACCAAAATTGCTTTGGTTCACCTCCTGGCAGAATGCCTGTATCTCAAGCTCTTCTTGGGTTTCTGGTGAAACCAAAGAAAATAGTAATGCAAGGACTGCATGGGGTAAATAAATACAGTAAGCTGGAAATATTAATATTTTCCCCAGTGAAATCTTAAGAGGAAATACATGATACTATTTTTAAAGAATACATGCTTTGAAACTCCAAGGGTATAAATATGTGTTCGGTCATTGACAAGGTGCTATTAAGAGAGCATTTTATAATTTTAGTTTTATTCTCCAGTATGTTCTAATTTATTATTAGTTGCTTCATATCTAAGTTCTGTATTAAATATGTCATAAACTAGTCTCATACACACTTCGGAGGGCTCTATTAAGAATTTTTGTAACTTTTTACTTAATAGGCCAAAACTATCTTATAAGGGTAGACAACTGTACACCTCTGTTGTATCTCCTATCTATTTCTCTTCCCAAGCACAAAATTTTAAGTTAAAATTCAGACATTTCAGAATGATAAATCATACTATAAAGCTGTACAGATCCCCTGATGAAAACATTTTTGATTAATGTAAAACCCTCAAATATATATGCTCCTTCTTCCCCCTAGGCTCTGCTCTAGCCTCTTCACTCTCAAGTCCCTAACTCTGTAACAAATAGATTTTCATCAACTAATTAATCTCCATAAAAATACTCAGAAAAACGAAGGAAAAAAATCATTTCTACTTGTAGGAAATCTTCTAAATGTAACTGAGTAGAAAGCTATAATTCAGTTTTTGATCACTTATTTTCACAGCAAAGAATAATTATTGCACACCACAGCTTGCCAATCACTGTATAAAACATGTGGAATTCACAGAAGAACAAAACACAGTTCCAGTGATGATATTAAGTGGTGGAGACAGACCAGACCAAACACACCACTGTACTACGTAAAAGTCCAATAACGGTTGAGGTGCGGACAATGTGACCTTGAGAAGGGTCTGACCCAAGGTAGGCCAGAGAGCAGTACCCTGGTCCTGGAACTCAGATCACAATCCTAGCCATCAAAACTCTCAGTCTGATACTGGGAGAATCAGAAGAATGCAAAACAATGAATATATATCCAAACCACCCTGAATCCCTTCATATTGGCTTGACAATTGCCAATCCATTAATTTTCTTTTCTATAAAACAAGACTAGACTTGAAGATCTCGAAACTCCCTTCTAACTCAATGCTAGGATTTTTATCAAATAGTGTAACTATTTTATACAAATTTACAGTTGTCTGTTCTTATATGCAAAACAATGACAAAGCAATTTCAGTATTGGCAATAACTTTCTTTTGAGTGGTCCAAACCATTCATTTCTGTGTTACACAAACCTCTGATTTTATTCCTCCTCCCTCAAACCCGTTTCAGGGGGCAAATAGTCAATAGTAATTAGTGTTTAACTTCTCTTTTAGTACGAAGAGACATTTCAAGGTTGATCCGTCTGTCAGTAATTTGATGGATTTTTCTTTCAATCTTTTGGAAATGAAAAGTGTGGATTGAAAGCTTTTGCTTTTCCTGAGAGTCACCTAGCTTTAGGAGGGTCACTTTACAAGTCCAGCAAAACTCAGGGCTGGCTCCCTGAGTTAGAACTCTGGCCAAAACGACGCAGAAAGCCTGACTCTACTTTTCAGCTTGCTGCTATATACCTGCAGTAATCCTAAGGGACCCATTTCTCCTTAAAAAATCAAGTTGCCGACTTAAATCCCTGGCTTCTGGCCCAGACACACATATGCTCTGAGAGCATCACTAGTAATATCCCAGAGGGGGCTCCAAATGAAAATTTAAAATCAATTGCTTGGGCTTCCCTGGTGGCGCAGTGGTTGAGAGTCCGCCTGCCGAAGCAGGGGACACGCATTCGTGCCCCGGTCCGGGAGGATCCCACATGCCGCCGAGCGGCTGGGCCCGGGAGCCATGGCCGCTGAGCCTGTGCGTCAGAGCCTGTGCTCCGCAACCGGAGAGGCCACAACAGTGAGAGGCCCGTGTACTGCAAAAAAAAAAAAAAATCAATTGCTCTATAATATGTATTTGCCTGCTTTTCATAACATATCTAGTATATTAACCCTAGTGGAAAATCTTTACAATGAAGAGGAAGGGAGTAAACAGCAGCTCAATTGACTTTGAAACCCTTTTAACTGTAAAATTTGACTTATCCCTCTTCACTGTAGCAGCAAGAATGAAATATCTCATTTACATGAGCTTCTGTTAGGACTTTTTAAAGCCAGAAAATGCTAGAGACCAGGTTTATGTGTTTTCAAGGTTATCATTAAAATGTTTCCTTATTTGGCATTTTTAAAAGTAACAACCCCTTATTCTCAAAGAATGGTAAACACTTTCGAGGTAATAACATATGTCCATTGAAGGAAAGTGGACTTTCTTGTAAGAATATGTTTCTTTTCCCTCTTTATTCTGTTATTAAATGGGGTGGAGGGCAGGAGCATGATATAAGTTATTGAAGTATTTAGATACAATGCTCCCACTGCCTTAAAAAACTTTTAGTAAGTAATCTTAACACACTAACCTCCTTTACTAAATTTACCTACAATTTTAGAACAATTGATCAACAACTAATTACTATCTGTCCCCTTCCATAGAAGCTCCTACCTTTATTTATTAATTCTCTGTAACTATTATTTAACTATTATTAATTAATCCTCTGTAACTATTGATATTAATATGTATATAATGTATGAATATGTTAAATATATGCCAGACCATGCTAGGTACCGGGGAGATCATGGTGACCAAAAACAGACTCAGTTTCCACTTTCAAAAGGCTTATAATCTCATAAGGGACACAGGTATTAATAAAATAATCAATATTTAAAATAGTTCTAAAGTAATTAAGAACTGAAAGAGGTGTTCTGAGGAAAAAAGAACATGAAATGGTTCGGGTAAGGATTCCCTGAATATGTAGGATGAATCAGAGCTAACCAGAAAGAGGGAAAGTGGGTGAAAGCATGAACTAGAAGAAACTGCATAGAGCCAAAGAAAGGAGAAAGGAGGCAAATTTGAGTGAATTATGGCAAAGTGGAGACTGGTGTGAGACTAAGGAAGCGGACAAGAGTCAGACCATATGGAACCTTGTAACCCAGGGGAAGATCTGTATTTACACCAGAAGACAAATGGGAAGCCATTAAAGACCTTTATTCAGGGACATGGAAACTGATAGATTTGTGTTTTTACAAAATTAGTCTACTCCAATATGGTGGACATGTAGGAGGGCAGGTAGAGTGGATGCAGGGAAATTGGTTAGTAAGAGGTCATTAAAGCAAGACTTTGTGTTCCTTAGAAGAATAAAGGGAGAAAGATCTCATGCAAGTGGTTTGACCCTCAGGAAGGTGTTCACTTTTGGAATCCAGGTGTCTTAGTCTGGGGAGAACATGGACCAGAGAGGTAGTGTGGCCACACTCAGTCCCCCTAGCTAACCTTGGAGTTGAAAGCATAATGTGAATCGGAGCCAAGATGGAGACAGGACAGTCAAGGGTGTTGATGGGGTTGAGGTTGAAAAACTGTTGGTGAGAAAGATGAGGCCTCTTACTGATTAGATTTTGCTAGTGCCCACTGTGGTTCGGTGACATTATCTTTTTCAAACACAAGAAGGCTAAAGGGAATTATTGAAGAAAAAAAATGTTCAATGAATTTTTTTCTAAATAGGGCAGAAGAGAAGTCTGCAAGAGGGAAGAAAAAAAGTCTGTGTAATTACAGTATAGCACAGGCTCAAGCTGCTAAAGAAGACACATTAATAATGTGCCCAGCTGGATAAATATACATAAGCGCTTTGCCATATGTAAAATCTATTTCTTTTTTTTTTTTTGCTTTTAAAACAGTGCCAAGGGGCATTGCTCATCTATATGACAAGCTGTTTCCAATGATCATCTCTTCCTGCAGAGCATTTGCCTCACCCAAAGCATTGTTTGGATTTTCACTTCTTTCAATTACAAGTGTTTAAATTCAAACATGCTATACTAATTTTGAACACTGAAGATTTGCTGTATTAAAAAAATATGGGATGACTAAGTTCTGAAAGCAAACATATGTGTTTGATGCAGCAAACCATAATAAAACTGGTAGGTGGGCTCTTGAGAATGTAGACCCACAGTAGAACGGAAACTCATAGTTCTTGAGCACTTATTATTATAAGCCAGGCACTCTCACATTTACCATTTCATTTAATAGTCACCACTTGCCAGTGTGAAAAGAATTCAATTTTCCATTTTGCAGATGAAGAAATAGAAGTGCACTGAGTTAGCTAGTAAGTGGCAATGCTGGAATTCATATCTTCCTGTGTGCAGCTGAAAGCCAAATTATTTTTATAATGCTAGTCTGCAGGCATGAGCTACACTTGTTTAGGCAATTCTTAGTCTGAGCAGGAACCAAGGCACTGAAGTTTGTGTGTGTGTATAAGAGATGGAGTTAGAGAAATAGAGAAAGAAAGAGATGGAGAGACTAACAGGTTGATTGAGTGTGAAGGGAGGAAGCAGCATATCACTGCTTTTTCTCTTCCTAAGAAAATGGAGAAGAAAAGAAAGTAGGGCTCATTAGTCACCATCATAAACAGTATACTGTGCATACACTTACTTGAGTATGATCAAAAAAGGAGGTTTTTAAAAATGAAATATAAAAATTTGTGCCACATTAAAAACATTTGAGAGAACTAAGGATATTTAGCCTAAGGAAGAGGACTCAGAGAAGGGGTATGGTATTTATGTTCTCATCCTGGAACAACCATCCTATGGAGGAATATGAGACATATCGTGGGTAGTTTAAGAGAAGAGCTTGCACAAATGAATGAAAACTGAAAGAACACGAGCTATGGCATGACTCTAAGAAGCTCTTTCTAGCAATGAGGAAAATGTGGTAAGCTGACTTAAGAGGTAATGAGTTCCCTAACACTGGAGGAATTCAAATAAGGACTGAATGAACTCAGATCATAAATTTGTTTAAAAAGGATTCATGAATACGTAATTGAACAAGATGACAAGATCTTTTCTAACGCTCTGATTCTTATTAATCAAATTCCATGATCTGGTTCAGTCTGGGGCTCACAGTGTGGTCCTGATAGTAACATCCCCAGATGTTATCCTGGAACCTTCAGAAGCAACATATCCTGGAAATTCAGCACAACAGAGAAATGCTCCCACATGGCAGCCCCGGGTACTGGAGTAGTCAGAATGGCTCCAAGTCCCACCCACATTGCTTGGCTGCCCTGTGCCTCTGCTTCCTGTTTCCTCACCTAATAAGTAAGGGTAATGTGTATTCAGATTAAAGACATCTACATGGGATAATTGGATACAATCCATAAAACGCTTGGGCAAGGATACCATATCATTATCTGTACAGTTTGCGCAAAGACACAAGAACCATAAAACCTGTGAGGTTGAGAGTTGAAGGGATAAACTCCCAATCAGTTGAATCCAAGGCTTTGTGCGCTTAAAAAACACTGTACTGAAAAAAATCCTCTTTTTAGTTTTCTTAAACGTTCAATGACGTTGCTTGGAGAGATATGACACAATGAATAACCAGATAAGGCTGGCCCAAATCTTAGAGCAATTCTGTTGAGAATGGACTATTCTCAAGGTAGAAGTTCACTCTTTCAAGAACCAAGTACCGAACCCCATTAGGTACAAATACAAGCATGACAAAACAGACAGGGTTGGGAGGAGGTGATGAGTTCTGGTTGGGATATAGTAAGTTTGAAGTACCAGGGGAATATTCAGGGGAAAATGTGAACCGCCGGCTGGAAATGTTAGGGATCGGGATGGAGGGGATGGGGGGGATGGGGGAAGAGGGAGCTAATACTAGAGATCCTATTTCATTGGTGGCAAAGGCAGGCACTGATCGCTGATAGAATCTAATTTTCTTCTCAAATTTTACTCTACCAGTACTTTAGACAAAATCTGTGATAGTATTCTTTGGACTAAAAACTGTTTCTTCAGAAGTGTTACAGGATTTTTATAGGCACCAGCCTGTTCAAAGTTTGACGATATTTGAGTTTATACATTAAATGATAGCTTTAAGTAATTTGGCAAGGAAATGTTCTCCACAGCCTAGAATAACTGCCAGTATTTCTGACTCTTTTGACTCTTTGTCCAGTTGTCTTAACTGGGTCTAGACATTAGAAGACCTAGGCCTTCATCAGTGAAGAGGCTTGGTTTCACCATCACACTGCTCTTGGAAAACAAAGCATAGCTCATGGATGTACCTACTTAAAAAAAAAAAAAAATCACACCTCTGGATACCATTAGAACAGAAAAGGCAAAACTCTCAAGAACTGACATGTGCCTTAAACCTCAGGGCATTTTCCAACTAAACTATTGTTTAGAATGAGGAAGAAGCCATAAATTAGTGTTCACAACACTCTATAAGGAAATGAAATATACAAGTTAAATGCCAAGTAGTTACATCCTAGAGTGGAAAAAGTATTATTGTTCTTGCAATAACTTAGATTATTAGAATGGAAAGAATTTTAAAAGCCAAGTTTACTTTTCAACATGTGCTTACTTTATAGCCATGCAATTAACTTACCTTGAAGAAAGTAGACTGGAAATTCATTTTCTGATTTTCATACAACGCCATATTTTGTGTGCCCCTCTCTTACAGTGATAGAGACTATAAAAGTTGTTTTATGAATGCATTTTGCCTTTAAAATGGGAAGAAAATATTTATAGCGAATGATATATTAGTCACCCCAATGAGATTACTCAGCCACATTTTTTTATTCTATTTTGAATGTGCCTTGACAATTAAGTTTATTTTTCTTTCACTTCTATTTTTTTAAAGAAAAAACAGTATTTCTGGAATTACATAACTCATTTATTTTCTAAAGAAAAAAAAATGTCTAAGTCAGTTAACCTTTCTAGACCTTAGTCCTAACTATAAAATCTAATTATACAAGGAAAGGGACTGGATTAAATCTTCTCTAAGCCCCCTTCCAGCTCTATGATTATATTAATCCATGACCTTTGGAAATAACTAAATTGCCCAATAGCAAGAGAATGGTTACAGCCCACTCATGATAAAATGCATGTAGCATTTTATGACATGACATGAACAGGGTGGGGTACAGAACAGTGTACAGTTATTCACACACACAACTATAATCATCTGTGTATGTTAGTGTACAAACACACACACATAGACACAGCCACATACACTAATTTTAAAAAGAACACTTTTTAAAGAAAATGTTACAAAACTATTTCAGTTGTTAGGGGAATAATACAGGCAATTTTAATTTATGTCTTTGTATATTTTAAATTTTAGTAGTTGTCCGTAATAACTTTATGTTATGATATTAGCAGATAAAGTTGTTTTTAAAAATCCATGTTGGGCTTCCCTGGTGGCGCAGTGGTTGAGAGTCCGCCTGCTGATGCAGGGGACACAGGTGCGTGCCCTGGTTTGGGAGGATCCCGCGTGCCGCGGAGTGGCTGGGCCCGTGAGCCATGGCCGCTGGGCCTGCACGTCTGGAGCCTGTGCTCTGCAACGGGAGAGGCCACAACAGTGAGAGGCCCACGTACCGCCAAAAAAAAAAAAAAAAATCCATGTTATTTTAACTTTTAATATAAGCTGATTTTTTAATCTGGGCATTTTTATTACTAAAATATTAGTGATAAATACGGTATAAGTAACTGAATATAGGACAGTCAATTGAATGCTGGATTAGAAAAAATCAATCACTACTGATATCAACCAATAGTGTAAAATTCAATGTCTATAGAGTTATATCTCTGTTTACCAGTTCATTCTTTTAGGAAAACAGAAATAAGGTCTCCTCCTTCAAGCTTTCTCAAACTCTCCCCAAACAACAAATATTGCCTGATAATATTACAAAAAAAGAGTCTGTCCACAATCATTTTTCTTCCTTAAACAGCATAGTTTAAATAAATCTAAGTCATTTCATTGCAATTACTGTAGGTAATCACATGTAGGGATTTTTAACACATTAATTCAAGGGTAGGGAATAGATGGTTATGAATATCTAATGAAATCTATATTATTTTCATTCAAAGTACCTATGCCATTTACTCCTCAGAAATCAGATTAAAATTAAAGCCACGTCAACAAGAAGAAAGCTAGTCCTATCTCGGTACTGAGATGCAATGATTCATTTATTTTAGTAGGCCATTTCAATCACTCATGAAATTTGGAATGACAAAGAGGACATTCTCAAATTCCAGACTTGATATTGTAGACATATCTGTTCATGATAAAGAATAATATAGTCCATCTGCCCTGGTCATTCATTAAACATTCTCAAACACTGTGATTTGAGCACCTGTAACATTCATCACGCTGAGAATTGGACGTTCCAGAATGAGGGAGATGTTTTTCTGCCTGAAACCTTGTAAGCCACCCAAATCTAGGGCCCAAGAGATAGTTCAGAAGTAAGTGATCCCTATATCGACAATTTTATTTACTTCAGTAACTCTACACTCTCTAATTTGACTTACGCAAATAACAGTATTTTACAAATTTTCGAACCTTCGGTAAAGAGGTACCTACAGAGATAAGGATGGAAAAGGGATTAGAAAACTATCATAGATTATTTCAATTATTTGTTTTAGTAACAGTTTAAAAAAATGGTGTTGCAGTAGGTGACCTGTGCGGTAACTGGAGGCTAAATCTATTCCTGATTTTTCCTACAGTTTCTTTGATATAACCCCAGTTTTCTCTCTGATCCTGTGCAATTGAGTTTGTATTTCTGGATTCCAGTTTCCTGATATGTGACTAATATGGGCATTGGTCTTTTGGTACATACATTTTTATGATTTTTTTACTTTAAATGTGTCATTATTGTACCTCATTGATATATATTATGTATGTTGTAATAGTGATTACTAATTAACTAGCATGTCTTTTAATTTTTTAAAATCCAAAAGAAAAGAATAAGTTAAAAGCTGTTTTCTCCTCAGAGACAAATCAGAAAAAGAAGAAAAACATTCTCAGGTATCCACTGGCTGGGGAAGTCAGACCTTACTTAGAAGGGGGCCCTAAAGCACTAAAGGGGTGTATTGCTAAAAGGACACGTTTCGTGAGACAATAAAAGTTAAGAAATGGTAGGAAGCTGGGTTTTATTAGTTTCTATAAAGTAAAACAATTAGACATAGCATAACTCATCAGAACAAAATTTAAAAGGCCATACTAGGGCTTCCCTGGTGGCGCAGTGGTTGAGAGTCTGCCTGCCAATGCAGGGGACATGGGTTCGCGCCCCGGTCCAGGAAGATCCCACATGCCGCAGAGCGGCTGGGTCCGTGAGCCATGGCCGCTGAGCCTGCGCATCGGGAGCCTGTGCTCCACAACGGGAGAGGCCACAACAGTGAGAGGCCCGCGTAAAGCAAAAAAAAAAAAAAAAAAAAAAAAGGCCATACTACTAAGTGAAGAATAAGTTTGAGGTGATGAGAACCAAGTTACAGAAAGACTATATAATGATTCAGTATAAAAACAGTTTTCTTCACCCTTTCTTCCCTCTCTCCCTGCCTTTCCTCTTTTCATCATCTATCAAATAACCATTATGAGATAGATACTGAGAACATAGAACTTGTCTTCAAGTTGCTCATGAGCGTGTGTGTGGGTTTGTCTGTGCTCACGCATGTGTGTCATTGTGCTGGGGGCTGACAGAGGAGCAGGCAAGTAAACAGATAATTACAAGTTCCTCCTCATTTAAAGGCGTTGGACTCCTGAAAGCCACCATGGTAAGCTGATCTACAACTGAAGATTTTAAAACTAAGTTGAGAGGAACAGCGCCAGAAAAAAATTAAGTAATCTCTTTAAAATATATTTATGTTTGCTAAAACCAAGAACTTTCTGAGCTGACTAATAAGATAGCCACTAGCCATGTGGAACCTTCAAAGGATGCAATTGAGGAACTAAATTTTAAGTTTCCTTTAATTTTAATTAATTCAAATTTAAGTAGCCTCTTGAGGTTAATTTTGGAAGCATAGACTTTCAAACAAAAGTTTTACTTTGAGTTATTATGAATGATTTTCTAGTAATAATTACATTTATTTAATGATTAGGTTTTATGGAGTATTATAAGTTTTTTGTTCTTACTTTCTAGTAGAACTAGTTTATATCTTTAAATTTTTCATTTTTTAATGACCCATTTAAACAATCCTACTTACCACAACCAATGAAATTCGTTTAAAGTTATTTAAAAGATGAAAAAAGAGAGTAAGAAAGAAAAGAAATCATTCCTTCCCAGTTTACCCAGATCATAGCTACTAAGAAAACTTTTTCTCCTTGGGATCTAAGGCACGTGAGTCAATTTATTGCACTGCAATGATTTTCTGGGGCAAACCAATGTCTCCATTATGAAACCAGAATCCATATCCAAAAGAACCAGTTTGTTCTTTATCAAACCACCCATGTTGTTTTCCCATGGATAGGTATAACATTACGTAGACTGTCACTGAGAACATTAGTCATATATTAGTAATCTCCATACATTACGATAGCCAATTTCTCTCATCTATGTATCTCTCCCTTCATTAAAGATATATTTCCAAAATTTATTGAGGAAATTATGCACATCCAAGTGCACACACACACACACACACACACACCAATGAAATATCACACTTGTACTCACAAGTAAAAATATGTCACTTCATAAACACTGAAATATAATTTCTAGCGAGGAGAATTTGATGCTGAGTTGAGAAAATCTGGTCTACTTATTTGTATCTCCAAGTATTTGTTTTTATAAGGGAAGTTGGAATCGTAGAATATGAATTAATCTAGCAATAGGTCTTGCTTGTTCATTGAGGCTACAAGTAGTGAGCAAGGCAGACAAAAAGGGGCTGAGACCTGGATAGACTTTTCATGGACATGGGAAGATTTCAAGTACTAACAGAGGCTCCTCTGAATAGTCAGACATAACGGGCTCAAGACCTGTGGCACATACAACACAATCCTGTAGGCACAAGGACTAGGGCCTGGAAGTCCTCAATTGCTACCTCTCAAAAATGCACGGTGGCCCGGCAGGTTGTGAATAGCAGAGAGGTTTGCCAATGAATCTCAGATATGTGCCTGTCCTGCAGGGCAGAAATAAAGGACCCCAGGGGCAAGAGAGTCCAAGGAGTATCAGCAGAGTGCTAGAGTAGAAATCAGGACACTTGAACCATAATAGAAAGCCACATGTGAAAGCCAGACAAGATCATGATTTGTCTGGAGGACAAGATGATGTAATCCTGAGGCATAGAGTGATGACTTAAAGATTACCTGTATCTTTCAATTTAGGCCAGGTTGGTCTTGAATATTAGGGAAAGGGTAGATACTAGGGGAGTATTTAGTGGTCCCAGTTACAGAGAGGAAGAAAGTTGCAGAGGAAAATAATGATAACAATAGTTAACACTGAACGAGCAGCTAGCGTGTGCCAGACACTGTTGTACGGCTTTCCACGTCTTATCTCACTTACTAATTACTTAACCTCAGAAAAACTTTATGATTTTTATCATCCCTGTTTCACAGATGAAGACACAGAGGTATAAGAGATTAAGTAATTTACCCAAGATTACAGCTAATAAAGAGCGGAGCCACAATCTCAACACAAGCAATCTGACTTCATAACTCATGCTTTTAATCACTACCCCCTACAGATTGGACATGAGAGGGCCCAAATACTGGAAGAGAAATAAAAGTCTTATGGAGGTAAAATTAATTTCATAATACCAATAGATTGATTTAAATTTGCTTGTCATTCAAACTTGTTCAATAATTATTCATCAGGTAATGTTACCCTTAATTATTCTAAGGGTTTTACATATGTGAAATCATCTAATCTTCCCACAGCCCTATGTGATAGGTGTAATTATTACCCCTGCTTGACACATGAGGAAACTAAGATATAGAAAGGTTCAGTAACTAAACCAAAGACACTCCAGATGCTATGTTCTTGGCCAGTGACCTCTACTCTTCTCAGGAAGGTAGAGGGTGCATTGTATTTATCATATACCTTTATAAGACTTCCAACGTGCAAAAGATAGTCTGTGTGATTTGGGGCCTAAAGATTCCAGGTTTGGGACTATAGAACTCTACTTACATGAATTATTATTGTGATTGGTAGTAAACAAGACTGACTTGGGGGGAAATCTGTGATTCAGAATATCGTTCAGCTTTCCTGAACTCCCACTTGCTTTATTATTCCAATTCAGACACCCATCCCCTGAGCCAATCCCAACCATTTCTCAATGGGCAGTCTGACCCCTTAGTGTGAGTGAGTTCTAGTTACTGAATGATTTTGTATGGACCATATTTTGGTTGGTATTAATCTCTATATCTGTCTCCCTGTTTCCTTTGCTTCCAATATTACTTCTACCCTTCCTTAAAAATGTTTGAATCAACAGAGGGTATAGTTGGAATATATCCTATCATCTAATAGAGGTATAACTCTAAATCTTTGAATTGTGTCGGGGAAATAATTTCCCTCCAGATTTTCTGTGTTGCTTTCTCTGGATAATATAGATTCTCCCATGACTCCAAACAGTGAGATGAAGACTTTGCTAACAAGTGGACTCTCACTGGGGAACCTCGTGTTCTGAGAGTCAAGCTAAGCCCTTTATAACAATTCTACTTTATTAAATGGGATTCCTGGCATCTTAACAACAGGGACTTCTGTCAGAGAGAAAAATTTTACCTGTTTATTTGTATTATTATCTTGATTCTTGACACACTAATAACCATTAGTGGTTACACAGTGTGACATTTTTTAAGTTAATAAAAAGACAAGTTTGCCAGACATAGCAAAATCAAGGAAAAAACATGCCCTGAAGATGTCTTCCTTTGCAGGTGCAAGTCATTTGAATGGTTGAGATGGACAGTGGCATATTGTGGCCCATGGTTCTTAACTCACTTTGGATCATCCTAACTCAAGAAGGAAGGGCAAAGGTGGTGAGAAACTCAATTCCCTACATCTTTAGGACACATCCTGGCCTAACCTCTGCCCCACCTCCATCCCTCACCCCCAGAACACTTCTCAAGTATCCTGCAGTTTTAAAAGAACCTTCATATGTTGCATTGAATTTGGTCTTCTCAAGGATCCTATGAAGTTTACAGAGTGGATATTCCCATCCTATTTAATGGATGAGAAATTGATGCTTGGAGAGAAGAAGTTAAATGTTCAAGTCACAGGAAAACTGGAGTTGAAACCTTCCTATTTTGGCCATGAATCCAGCACTCTTTCCATTACACTATAAGTAGCCCACTCATTCAAAAAAATTTAAACTGAAGGAATTTCTGTAGGCCACATTAGTTTGTTGTGTTTTGACATTCTTGCTTCCAAAAATGGGTGATGACATAGGGTTCTCTTGTGCATGTATGCAGTAATTTCCTGCTGGCTGGCTCACTGCTCTCTAGTTGAGATAATTCAGTCAACAGGTACCTCTCCAAAATGGGTAATTTAATATTTTACAAGACCCAGCGAAGTGCAGAACAGATATGCCAATACCCACGTAAAAGCTATTCTGGGCAGCTGCCATAAACAAACCATTCATGCTCTTCAAGATTCATTCTCTTTAAGACTCAAGGTCCTCATCTGTAAAGCCAAGAAAATAATAACTACTGCTTCAAAAGAGGTTGTAATGATTAAATGAAATAATGCATGTAAAGTACACTTTTACACAATGAAGCACTAAATAAATATTGTGATTAAGACTATCACTTATTGGTGGAGATAGGGTTCTTATTTAAATGATCCATCTGCTTTCTTTGATCCGTGTGCGTTTGCGTGTATCTGTGTGTGTGTGCACGCATGCACGTATGTATGTGTTGGGACAGGGGAAACTACTAATTTTCTTCTCCTAAAATTCCTGCAATGTGACCATTTTTCTATTCCAAAGATTAATTTCCTTTAGTAAAATAAAGTCCTTCCCAGCCCTGCCATTCTTTAATTCAATGAGCAGGGAACCAATTCTCCCAGCCTGAGACTATAATTTCTAGGCTACACTGGAAAGTTTTATAAACCATTTCAACTCACTCTGTCAAAGTGGGAAGATTCACCATTTAGCATCTCAAACGTGCCTCACGACATGAAAGAGGCCATTCAAAGAGTACTCAGAGGCATGAGAGGGACAAGATGTCCAGGAACTTAAGTGACAGTTGCTTCTTTTTATTGCTGCTTTAGATTAAAGATGCTGAGGTTTGACAATAAAACTAGGGTAAACTAACCTAACAAAATCACTATGAGAATGAAGTGAAATGTAGATCTAGTGCTTAGTAGTATGCCTGGTACTTACAACATCTAAGTAACTTCACAGTAATGCTTATAGTAGTGGTAGTGGTGATAGTAGTAGTGGTAGCAATAGTAGCAGCAGCAGCAGTAGAGTGGCAGTACTCACAAGGACGATGTCAGTAAGTTCAGAGCCAGGAGAATGATTAACAGGTAAGAATCAGAATCCAGTTATTCTCCACGAATCACCATGACCATTCTTCAGGCCTAGGATTTCTAAGCAAATTTTCTAAACATTACTGGAAGTTTTCTTTAAAATATTTATATGGCAGGGTCATCCAGCTCTAAATATATTAGAAATCTGAAGCAGCGATTTTTACTAATGCACTACGTATTACAGGAGTATTTAACACTAATAATTTTTGCACTCTGTCAGGAAATCTTTCTAAAGATGCATCTATATTTCAAGCATTTGGGGATCATTAAAAGGAATGGTAAATATGGAATAAAGGTAAACAAAATTTGCTCTTCACTTTCGTTATCATGAGTACAGACCTGCATTCACATAACTGTGAACAGAGCTTGAGCAATTTCAAAGATAAGACAACTTGTTAATCCATTATATTTTAACATACCTTTAAAATATGATAGTTGAGAAAGACTAAATACCAGACATAATGTAGAATAATTTCATAAAAGGAAAAACATTACCCAGGTAAATATTTCTTTGAAGCACAAAAAAATAGAAATCCACTAACACAATTATATCAAGAAATCAAGGATGAGCAAATGGACATCCTGAACTCAAACCCACATGAAAGAGAACAGACATGATTTGATTTTAGAGAAGAAAGTTAATTCTAGTTAAGATTATGAAATAGAATTATAACCTTACTACTAACTACCAGTGCGGTCTTGGACAAAGTACTTAACAGCTCCTTCTCCTCAACTTAATCATTTGTATAAGGTTAATAATAGTACCTATGTAACAAGGTTCTTGTAAGGAGTAAATGATTACACACATACTGGAAAAAGTGCAAGGCACAGGCTTAAACCCTATACAGTATGCAAACATTAGCTATTATCACATATTTACATATTACATGCTACTAGATATTATTATATATTGCATATTTTAAAACAGATGGTTTTATTTGAAATTTAAACAAATTTTAAGATATTTAGCACTCAGCGAATATACTGATGATTTTCTAACACATTAGTTTTATTTTTCTATAAATTTATTTATTTATTTTTGGCTGTGTTGGGTCTTCGTTGCTGCACACGGGCTTTCTCTAGTTGCGGCGAGCGGGGGCTTTCTTCGTTGCGATGCACAGGCTTCTCATTGCGGTGGCTTCTCTTTGTTGCAGAGCATGGGCTCTAGGTGCACGGGCTTCAGTAGTTGTGGCTCACAGGCTCTAGAGCACAGGCTCAGCAGTTGTGGCGCACGGGCTTAATCACTCCTCAGCATGTGGGATCTTCCCAGACTGGGGCTCGAACCCATGTGCCCTGCACTGGCAGGCGGATTCTTAACCACTGTGCCACCAGGGACGTCCTAACATATTAGTTTTAGATGAACAAAATTCTGCCTCACACCATGAAGAATATAGAATTCCTTTTTTCTGATTTTAGGATTGAGCTTTTTCACTCACTGCTGGGCTAATGGCATTAAAATTTGCTATTTTTTAAAAAAAATTCCAGTATAAGGATGACTCTATCTAGTCCCATCTGTGTATGCTACTCATGCCCGCAACAAGACAATTACTCTTGTGAGAAACACTGCTTTTCATGACATGACACTCCATCTGAGTAAATACAGAACCAGGGAACCCTTGGTTGGAAAAATAACTGATTTATATAAAATAATTCTAAATAAGAATTTTGGTTACTATGAGAATGTATGGAATCTTTCTCTGGAAGACTTTCAGTGTAAGAAGAACACAAAAATATTTGGGATGATTTAGGTTTTACTCCTTTGGAAATCAAATATAATCAGTAATAGTCATAGGTATTTATATGTAATCCTAACCTTCTTCCAGCCCATCTTAAATTATGTTGCATTGTTGTTTATTAAAACTGTACATTTCAATTTTAAAATATTTTTATATTAAATGATCCCTCTGATATTTTATTTCTTAGGGGGGAAAAACCTTGCTTTTTGACATATGAAATCTAATTTAGGATTGAATGTGCCAAGAAAAGTGCCAAATTATTATTATCATTGCCGGTCTGTCATTAATTTCTTAAACAAAAGCATAAACACAAGATGGATAATGGCTAATTATGCATCATTAAAGCCAAGAAATATCCAGGGGTTCGGATAGTTTACAAAAGAAACAATAACATCTCTGTAATTATACTGTCATTCTGAGATGTAATAACAGAGTATACAACACAAAATCTGTAAGGCACACTTCCACTCTGTCTAAAATGTGTCTTTATGTAAGCTCAGAATTCATTTTTTGGCTATTCTATCTTCAAAATATAGATGAGTAGGAGAAAACAAGAACAAAGAAAACAACTGTAGGACTGGAACATAAGAATTATGAAGGAAAAAATAAAGGTTAAGGCTAAATATTCTCAATTTCTTTTATAGTTAAGAGGAAAAAGATGGATAGATGTAAATTATTATTTATATACACGAAAGATCAACAGTGTTTGTAGAGAGGATGGTGACCAACTAAGTGCATCCCCTTTGATTATTAAACAAAATAATGCTATAACGTGGCAGCAAAGGTGTTTATGTAAGGTATTAAAAACATACCTTTTTGCATCTCTCCATGTTTCAACTTACATTGACAACTGTCAGCTGGTACAGAGGTGTGTCTACAGCCTAGGAACTGAAGGGATGGCGGTACATCATGACAGATGGGGCTGTGTGCTGCTGGTACCAAACATACTGCTATTGAGGATGCAAAAATTTGGGTCAACCCTTTAATATGCTTTTATTCTAATCCAACTGACAGTTTCCTTCTGAAGGTGTACTTCGTCAGAAATGTCATTATCAAAGATAGAAAGAAAATAGGATGCCTAGGGATACGCCCCAGGGTACCATAAAAGGATACTAAAATACCACTTTTTTTTTTCCTTAGGTGTGTGAGAGAATACAAAATGTATAAGGAGGTCCTTAAATTAAAGAAACTGATCTGTGCTCAAAAAGGGAGAGGAGAGTTCCAGATAGAATGCCTTTCTAGGGAGAACGACCTGCCAGGGGACTAGATGAAAGTGGGTTTTATCTCCTTGAAGAAGCTGGGGAAACCAAATAGCTCCTAGAAATAGGTCTTTAGCATTTGCATATAGGTCAACCCTCCCCCTACTCTGTCAGCTTCTAGAGATCACAGGTACATCCCTAGAGGAGAAAAATACCTAGACTGTCACTTCATACCCTTCCTACTCTTACCCTCAAAGACACTATCAGGTTTACTCTGAAGGCTAGGCTTCAGAAAAGACCTATTTTGATTTCAAGATTTTCTTTTGGGTCCTTAATAAGTTTCACATCAACTTAGTGCTGCCTAAAATTTCATTAACAGTCAATACAGTCTTTCTATATAAAATTAGAAAGAGAAAGTTGTAAAGGTAAATGTAAGGCTGCGGTACGCTTCTTTAAAATTCATCAATTCCAAAATACTGTGGAGTCAAGTAACATGGGTAACTTCTAATATCAGGCTCTTCTGAGAGTAGAGAGAGGATCAGACTGCAAGAGAAAAGCTGGAAGTGAAAGATAAAGTCCTTACTGAGCCCCCCAAAAGGACTTTGGAATTGCAAAAGATTCTGAGGAAAAAAAGGATGCTTTGGACAGAGCTATTCTTAGCTTCCTGCAGCTGTGCCTACACATACCCGACAGCAAATTTTCTGCAGATCTGTATTAAACGCTCCAACCTTGTTCAGCATGTGTATCTGTCATAGTCCAATTAGAAAAGTAGGGTGTTGATGAGGGGATTCCTTACAGAGGTGTGGATAAAAAGGAAACCAACAAGGGATGCTGCCTGACCAGGAACTAGAAAAGTAGTAAGCAAGGGGAAAGAACAGTGTAACCAGACTCCACAAAAGCTATAGCCATGGATAGGGGCCTGCCCTATCTACCAGAGAGACACAGGTATCCTTAGCAGCAAGAGGGAAGTGGGGGAGGGTGGATAAATACCTCATTACCCATTCTTGCTTCCTATTAGCTGAACCCACAAGAAGCCAGAGAGAACAGGAACCTGGATGAGGCAGATCCTGAGGGTTATACTCACCACCCCTGCCCACCCCCGCAACCAGGTAGACAGAGTCACTAGAGGTGAGGAGTAAATGATGAATCCTTTTGTTTAAATAAATTTATTTATTTTTATTTATTTTTTTTGCGGTACGCGGGCCTCTCACCGTTGTGGCCTCTCCGTTGCGGAGCACAGGCTCCGGACGCGCAGGCTCAGCGGCCATGGCTCACGGGCCCAGCCTCTCCGCGGCATGTGGGATCTTCCCAGACCGGGGCAGGAACCCGTGCCCCCTGCATCGGCAGGCGGACTCTCAACCACTGCACCACCAGGGAAGCTCAATAAATTTATTTTTATGTATTTATTTTTGGCTGCCTTGGGTCTTCGTTGTCACTTGCAGGCTTCCTCTAGTTGGCGGCGAGCAGGGTCTACTCTTCATTGTGGTGCGCGGGCTTCTCATTGCCGTGGCTTCTCTTTGTTGTGTAGCATGGGCTCTAGGTGCACACGCTTCAGTAGTTGTGGCACACAGGCTTCAGTAGTTGTGGCTCACGGGCTCTAGAGCTCAGACTCAGCAGTTGTGGTACACGGGCTTAGTTGCTCCGCGGCATGTGGGATCATCCCGGACCAGGGCTTGAACCCGTGTCCCCTGCATTGGCAGGCGGATTCTTAACCACTGCGCCACCAGGGAAGCCCCAATGATGAATCTTTTATAAATTTCTTTCCCCCTTAACATGGCCCAACTTCATTTTAACAAACCCTCAGTACCAAAAGGTATAATATGGCAGTATCAGTGAATAAGTAACTCAGTTGTTCAGATTCAAATTATGTGGATTTGAATTATATCTCTCAGGTTACCAGTCCAAGGGATACTGTCTTACTCAGCAGAGGAAATAAAAGGTAAAACTCAAACTTGCTAATAGCTTTGAAAAAAAGAAAACTCTTTCACAAAAGAACTTAGAAATTCTAATAATTATAGCTGACTACTGTATAGTAGCCCATAGTTTGCAAGACAATTCAAATATTTTTTTCATACCATCTACTATACCGCCTATTTTAATAAGCTACATCAAGATGATTCCTATTAGATTCTGATTTTTAAAATTATTACAATGAATCAAAAAATATCATAGAGAAATTGGGTTTTCCAATTAGCTACAGACCTTAATTAAATACTGTTTTTGAATATTATTTACAGGTGCTTTCAGATGATATGTAGGTACTGATGTCTAAGATATGACCTTCATGTTCTTTACAGATATTCTGAGGAGTACGTATATAAACATACTTGAGCAAAGGCAAATAATAAAAAGGTTTAGATATTCAAGTACTAAGTGATATAGTAAAAATATGTGGGCTGTACTGCAGTGTAGGAAGTAAATGTTAGAAATTCCATTTATAATTTTTTTCTTAAGAGGGAAAAATGAAATGAAATGTTACTAATATTTAATATGTAAGTTAACACTGACCCCTTCACTTGGTCTATATGTCAAATGCCACATATTACCAAGACTACGTTACCTATCTAGCAGATAACTGCATGGTCCCTAATAAAGGGAGTGAGAGCAGTTTCCACTTGTTCAGTGCTCTTGGCTTATAAAATGTGTAAGTTTACATGTGCCCAGGTCAGTGGATATGAGGTTTCTATTTAAACACTCTGATGCAAAATGGGTAAGTGAATTTAAAATGTCTCTATTCAGAAACAGAAAATGGAAGATAATACTGGAATCAAAGTACATGAAAAAAAAATAAAAACAGAATGCCTCTAGCCTTTAATCTAAAATCTTTTCAGATAAAGACAATGAAAGCCTATACACATCTGACAAAGAAATCAGAAATCATCAAGATGGTTATTTACAATATAGATTTATATCCAAAATCATTAATAATGAAACTCATATTTTCCTTTGAGATGTTAATAAAGCCATTGTGATTTTCAAGGAAAAAGTCATTCTTTATTCCACACTTAATTCACTTTTTAATTTCTCTCTTTAGATTTATAATTATATAACAGTTCAATCTACAGAACTTTTGAAAATATAGTAAAATTAATATGCATTAGGTAGTATGTTCACTGCTGTTTTAGTAATAGGGTATGCTATCAAAATAGTATGAGGTCACTGGTATAGACTATGAAGGTGGGAAGGCTTGATGGAGGGGGTGGGACTTGAGATGAAAACATAGGGTTTGGTTATAGAGAGGAGAGGGAAAAGCTTCTCTGAGCATCTGGTTTTCTTAATCTGTCCTTCTCAAAAGCATTTCTGTAGTTCTGGGATAGGGAGCACGACAGCTTGTTCCTTGCTAAACGGGCCTGAAACAGCTTTCTGACCCTATTGTTCCTTCCTTCATTTAAGAAAATGTATTCTCTGCATCTACTATGATCCAGCCAATGTGCCAGGTGATATACTGGTAAATAAGACTCAAGGAATTTATAGCCTAAGAGTTAGCTCTTCAGTTGCCTCTTCAGGCCAAGGTGCTGAACTTGGGTAGTTCCATTTCTAACCCCTAGAAATTCAGGCATTAAATCAAAGTGGACTGAATGCAAGTAGGTTCAAGACATATCAGAGTTAGTTGTGGGACTCTAATAATGACATTATGAAGGCAGGCTTTAGGTATGGTGTCTTCATATCTCTCTAGTCCAAAAAGCACAGGCATAAGCACCAGTGGTATGCAGTGGCTACCACATTTTCCGGAAAGACCAGAGTAATGGGCTGAATGATGATCCCTCAGAAGATAAGTCCACCATAATCACCAGAACCTGTGAATGTTACCGTATTTGGAAAATGAATCTTTGAAGATGTAATTAAGTTAAAGATTGAGATGAAGAGATCATCCTATATTATCAGGATGGACCCTAAATACAATGGCAAGTGTCCTTATAAGAGACACACAGGGGAGATTTTAGAGACAGAAGAGAAGGCCATGTGATAACGGAGGCAGAGTGATGTACCCACAAGCTACAGCTGAAGGAGGCAAGGAACGGAATCTCCCCTAGAACCTCTACATCTTAATTTCAGAATTCTGGCCTCCAGAACTGTGAGTAAATAAATTCCTATCATTTTAAGGCACCAAATTAGTGGTAATTTGTTACAGCAGCCACAAGAAATTAATACAACCAGTGAAGACTCTGGAGTCCACGTATGTGGTCCAGGGATGTTGTTCTAGTCATCCTTGGCGTTATTAAGAATTCTAGTTTGGCAGGCATGCAAGAGAATGGCTTGCATCTCTCTGAGCTACGGCATGGAATATCTGAGTGATCAGGACATAACTGGCACTCTGTTTCTCATTTGGAAGCACTGATAGTACAGGTCTCTCAAATTTAGAGGGTCAGAAACAACCTGACATTGGCTTAAATAATCATCTGCTACATGACCCTTGGGAGTTAGCAAAATCATGACAGAGAGTATCAAAACATACATGGCTGCCCTTTCCAACACCAAGTGTGTCCCTTGAGACTTTCTAGACTAAACGATATTGCTTCTTTCACTAGCCACTTGGATTTTTAGCAAAACTTTCTCCATATGAATGAGGAAGTTTTACTAAAGTGCAAGGGAGATTTCTGTAGCTTGGCATTATGTATCATGTTATATTTTAGCCCCAGCCAAGTGGAAAAGGTCTTCAAGGAGCCACAACAGGTAGTTTAAGGAGACATGGCTACCAAAACCTTAGTGGTTTCAAGGTATATTGGTGGGGTAGGATTTGGTAGTTCCATGAAGGTGATCTCCTGCATATGATCAAACTTGAAGGCTTGTGAGCCACTAAAAAGCCACATTTTTACCAAATAGAAAGTTCATGATCAATTGAGTGGAATATAACTTAGAGCTGAACACAGAGGATGTCTTAGTCTAGACACTAGGAAGGCCACAGTCTCAGGTCCATGTAGAGCTCAGGTCTGGGAAAAGAAGCCAGGCAGCTACTTTGGTGTCTCACTGCATTCCTCCAGTTATTTAGCTAGATATTAGCTCCAGAAAGGGTAAGCAAGATGTAGGCAGTGACAAACTGCAGCTTTGCCTGAAGAAAAGAATCGTTGGCCTTAAAGGACCTAAACTACCTACAGTACCTAGATAGGTAAGATCCAGGAAAATATCTGCTATCCAACTGACATTGTCAAAGCTTTGAAGTCTTGGAAAATGAATACAGCTTTCCGTCCTTGAACTTGGCATGGACTAACTAAATTTCCATAGGAGGCCAAAGATTTTAAATTCTGCAGAATTTACTTAAATGGAATAGTAGGATGGTGTGAGGGAACACGCTCTTTGACTCTCTCTGCTGTTAGTTTCACAAAGAAGGAAACAATTACTAGGATCTGAAAAAAAAAAAGGTGTGTTTATTCACACTTGGGTGGAGAGAGGACAGCTAGAACCTCCTCTCCCTCCCACTCATTTTAATAACATAATTTTAGATGCTTTTGTTGTTACTATAAAATTGTTTTCCTTGGCTCATTCATGTCCAGGTAATTCTAGGTTGACTATCAACACACAAAAAATTTCCACCATTGTAAATTTAAAGTGTGTTTCATTTTTATTCATTAAATATCCAACATTTTCAAAATAATTTAATGTAGCAGCTTTTTTTTTGTTTTAAACTGAAATTGGTGATGGTGGCAGGGAGGGTAGATATATCCAAGCTATCCTTGGGATTTTTCTTTTTCAATTAAAAGGATAAAATATACACTGCAACATTAAAGCTAAGTAAGTCAAAGGAGGAAAATAATCCAAGGCAGACCCTTGGATGCAACTACAATCAAACTGTTGACTAAAGGTTGACATGAATCTAAAGAAAACCAGGTATGGTCTGCCAGGACCACACTCAGCAGTCTACTAAAGTTTCCTTTACTTCTGTTTGTTAGTCAATGAATAGAACTGCGAGAAAGTATATGAAAAGTGACACTTTTCTAAAATAATTTCACTTTTTCTAAAAACACGTCAAGCTTATAACCATAGTTTGGCATTAAACTGAGCAATTGTAAACAATCACCAACCCCCCAAATCCAAACATTTTCTAGCATTTGGTTGTTTGGCATCTCGCAGATGCATCTCGTGATGGAAACCTAATTTTTTTATGGCACTTTATAACAGGCAGGAAGCAGAGTTACTTAGGTTATGACCATCAAAAAAAAATGTGGCTTTTTTGTTCATTTAGTTTATGGTATGTTTCATGGTCTGTAGACAAAAAGAAAAGAACTGCTTTTTTTTCTGGTTGAGTTTAAACCCACATATTATTAAAACATGCTGCTTAATACCTCAATGCAAAATTGCTATGAGTAATTTTCTTGGAAGATGTGGGTGTCTGAATGGTTTGCCAATGCTTCTGATTATTATTCCCAAGTTCAGTCCTGTTGGTAGAACATGATTTTCTCCATCACATATTATAAGCCATCATAGTTAAGATGTCACATAAAAATGACATCTTACTCTCTCAGTGCAGACTATCTATGTGCCCAGCAGAATCTTATGTTCTGAGTGATTTTGCTTTTCCATAAGAAACAAGAGTACCAACTCTTCTCTTGCTCTGTCCATATTTTTGGCTACATGTTTTAAATGTGTTGCAATTTCTCTGCAGAAAAGCCAATGCCACATAGCTTTAGGGTTTTAAGAAAACACAAATACCGAAACCACACTCTTGTCGATCTATTCTGAACAATGATTATGATGTAGGTTTTACTTTCATACATATTCACTATCTCCCTTGCCAAATCAGAAATTTACATTGTTCATCCCACAGTCAGTTTGGTTGGTTTTTTTTTTAAGTGTAAACATAAACCCCTCTCTAGAGAGCAAAAAGACAATAATGATATTAGTGTCCTTGTTGCCCATTAGATATGCTAGAATAGGACAGTGCTTTATTAGTGATTTTTAAAATTTCTTAAAGAGGGAGCCATTTTTAAGTGGAGCTAACTAGATACTATGTGACTAGGTTTCACAATCTGAATATTCTCATAGATCATAAATCCAAATCTGAATGATCCAGAAATTATGCTTTAATTCCAAAGGCTTTAAAACCATATAATTCTTGGAAATTCACTAATTATAGAATCAGACAAAAGGTGGTATACAAACTAAAATGATGAACCACGTCTTCTTCAGAGTAATGCTGATAAACCATCATCTTCACAGCTCCTTGATTTATGCTTTTCAAAATGTAACAACCAAATATTTTTGAAAGTGTGGCATTTTATAAAATTTTTTGAATTTTAAAATTCACTATTTAAAACGTGCTCCCGATTTAAAAATTTTAATGCAGAATCCAAGTGTTTTTCACATTTCTTCCAAGGATATTTGAATAGCAAACTAAGTCTCAATGATGGCTCTGTTTGAAAAATATTCATTATAATTAAATTCCAGGTTAAATAAATAACTTACACACCCCTGTAGAAGTTACTGTGATGGGATCTAAATTATACTGTAATTTTCATTTTCCCTCTAACAAACTATTTTAAAGTAATTTTATTAATCTGCAACCACAAACTTACTAAAGATCTCGATTCAAATTATCAACCCAGTTCAAGTTCAAATTTTAGACAGATAGCTCTGCCTCCTCATACATAACACTGACTGGCTGGATATAATTGGAATGTACGTTTATACTTGACCTGAGAGTGCCACATAGATGTAATTCAAGTCTTTTAATTACAAGATACTAATTAGTATTCCAAATATGTTCACTATATATTATTTAGGCATAAATTATTAATTTTCTTATTCACTGAGACTGAACATTATAATTAATCCTAGATCAAAGACAAATATTGAATGCAAAAGTCATACAAATTTCATATTTTATTCCCCAAGAAAGACTTAAAGTTGGAGGCCCTAGTTTCCTTCACTGATTTGAAACAAATACCCTAAACTTCCGATCAGTCTGCCGGTTTTCATGGTTAATCTTCTTGGTAAATCATTTATTGCCATTAAATTAAGCTAACCTAAGCTAAAACAATATAGATTTCAAGCATACTAGCATCCTTGTTGACCTTATGAAATGCTAATCTCATTGCCATTTAAGTTCTCCAACACAGCGAACTCTCACAAGAACCCACGGAGAAAGCAATTATCTAAGGTAAAGAAGCCTTTAGTTTACCCAGGATTGGGTGTAGAAATGAAGTAACTGCTCTTTGAGAATGGATGGAGAAGAGACTGGGAGCATAAGTCAAGAACCATGAGGAAATTACTTGGTATACTTAAGTATTTGACCAATGTTAACTCCCAGGATGGAAACTCAATGTAGTAGACAAGCACCTATTTAATCGATCAGTAGCAAAAGGTGAACAGACCATAAACCAGTATTGTTCAGTTCAACAAATAATTACTGAGTGTGTAGTGTGTGCCAGGCCCTCTGCTAGGTACTGGCTTTACAATAATGAATATGATAGTTCCTTCCCTCAAGAAGCATAAATATCCAGTAGGAGAGAAATACAAAAGCTGACCTGGTTTTGAAAGATGAAAAGCAATTAGTCATAGGGAAAAAAATCTATAATGGGAAGGATAGAGCAAGTAATGCATGGGGAGAACTATAGCAGTTTGGTAGTTGTGAGGGAGGCCAAAAAGATAGGCAAGGAGTGGCTGAAAATAAGATGGAAGAGATAGCATGCTTATAGATTTCCATGGCTTTACTGGTCATGTTAAAAAGACACTGAAGGGGGCTTCCCTGGTGGCGCAGTGGTTGAGAGTCCGCCTGCCGATGCAGGGGACACGGGTTTGTGCCCCGGTCTGGGAAGATCCCACATGCCGCGGAGCGGCTGGGCCCGTGAGCCATGGCCGCTGAGCCTGAGCGTACGGAGCCTGTGCTCCGCAACGGGAGAGGCCACAACAGTGAAAGGCCCGCGTACCGCAAAAAGAAAAAGACACTGAAGGGAGGATTTTAAACAGAAGAGTGATCTGGTTAGACATACAGTTTAGAAAGATCACTTTGGTTCATCTAAAGACTGAATATAATCTGGAAAGACTGGAGGCAGGAAAATCAGTAAGCTAACTGGAGAATCAATTCAGTAAGAGTAGAGTGGAAAAGAAGAAAAATTTGAAAGAAATTTATATTTTGGAAATACATTAGGAGTCTAGGATAACTTTTGGTTTCTGACTTGGAATAGGTCCATTACCTAAAATAGGGACTGTAAAAGGAATGTAGGATGGATGTTGAAATAAGTTTCCTGACGAACATGATGAGTTTCAGGTGCCTACAGAACACTGAGTAGAGCCACTTGGCAGGCAGTGGAGTATACGAGTCTGACTCTCAGAAAGAAGTCCAAACTGGAGATACCGATTAGAGAGTTGTCAGAATACAGGTGATTGTAAAGCTTTGAAAACAGAAGAAATCAACCAGTAAGAGTGATGGATCGAAACCAAACCAAACACTGTGTGTACGTGTGTGTGTATGTGTGTGTAGGTGATGATGGGGGGAGAGGGGAGATGCCAAAATTTAAGCTGGTAATTAAACATTTATTTGCTAGTCAAAACCCTTACTATTTCAAGCATTAACTGAGACCTGGTCTTTAGCTGTTTCAACACTAAAGAAATTATTCGTTAGCTCATATTAACTTTATGGTCATATGAAAGTCAAAGTCATGGATGAATGTTTCATAAAAATGTGTATAAACTCCCCCAGACCCCAAAATCTTAAAGTTCTAGTATGCCTTCACTTCCGTAGTTTGTGTAAAACCCAATTATAAATCAATATATTTATACTTTTCTTTCCTCACTGATACCTGATTTCTTCATTACAGAACCATGATGTCTGATTGACACCAAATACTAGGATTAGATCAGTTCAAATAAGCATATACCTATATGAGTTATGTGTAGCCCTTTGGACTTTTTCTGAAGTACTTAAATTTGTATAAAAATACAGATAAAAACTAGTTTATTTGTGAAAATCCTTGCATTTGAAAGCTTTCATAGATTTTTGTTCCACGGTGAACATAAAAAATTTTGACCAAGCTCTTGCATAATCTTCCTATTTTGTTCCCATGTGGCACTGCCTATATTGTATTCAAAGACCACTGTTTTGATTCATAAAACCACATGAATTGAAATGTAACTCATGTCAGCACTATAGTTCAATTTACAATCCTGCTATGGCACTAATGCAGTGACTTCCTCAGTTCTGTGCACGGTTATCTTGTCATTTGGATTCAGTCCCAGCAGAATACGAAGTACCGTTCCTCTATTAATTCAACTGCCCAGAGTATTAGACAATCTGTAGGTTGTGCCCACTTAGTTCCTTGTAAATCACTTCCCTCCTAGCCTTTCAATTCATTTGTGACTTGTGCATAGTAGAAAATCTCCCTGAATCCTTTTCTCACTGTGATTGCATTGGGCATTGTCTGAAAAGAATGGCTCTAATTATTCCCCTTTGATCATTTACATTTTAATTCTAGTTCCCAAACAGCTGGCCTCTGCTTTGAAAAATAGTACAACAAATCCTTTGGGCACACTGCCCTCCTCTTCCCTTCTTTTCCAAAGCACCATGCCTTCCAAAGGACTTACATTTGAAGTGGAAGACATTCTCAGAGAATGTAATGGATATATGAAGATCATCTAGAGCTAACAAGAAATTTAAAGGATTTATGAGAAATGTTTTCTCCATAAGTCTGATGGATTGTTTTAAGACTTACTACACAAGAAATAAAACATGGCATCATATATATTAGTGAATAAAACATTTTTGCCTGTCTATTGCAAAATAAATTTTTTCAAAAGCAATTCTTTTCTTTTTAAAATCCACACTTGCTACGAGAAGGGCAAATATCTGCCATGTGTGTAGAGTTGCATCCATCTTTTCCTAAAGCCTTGTCTTAGTCTCACCTTTCCAACAGCTCTGATTATTTGTATCACCCATTTTTGCACATAACCATATTATAACTTGGCTCTTATTTAAGTCTATCACATATGTTTCCTCCCTTAAGTACTTTAATAGGTAAATTAGTGAGGTGATGTGGTAAGTGTTCACGTATACCCTGTTTAGTTATCCAAAGGATGTGAAAGCGCTGAATTCCTCAACTCCAGAACAAAGTCCTGGAGGGTACGGATGCAGTCTTTTTTTTTCTTCCTTCTGCTAACATGGCTCATCACAGTCAGAGGCTCATAACAGATTCTTAATAAACATTTGCTGAATATGAAGTAGATGCTCACAATGGATACCTGTGTTCCTCTGAAAGACACATCATTCCAGCCTTCCTTTGTGACATTCAGTTTTCCTTAATAAAAAAACTTATCTGTCAGCATTCTAATCACTGAAACCTTTACTGGACAAATACCTATTTAACATGACAAACTGATTTGTGCAAAAGTATGAAATTAATGCAATGTCCTTTCAATTAACCATAGAATGTGAAGCAGTCTTGGAGACAATTAGATTTATCCCCTCATTTTGTAGATTAGACAATTGAGGCCCAGAGAGTCAAATGACTTTCTCAAGGACTCAATAAGAGGGGAGAGTGCTAATGTTTAATGTGTCTTAAAGAAAGGTAAAGATTGCGTGTTTTAGACATATGGAATTTTTTTTTTCCTTTTAAGAGAAAGAGACAGTATTGATTTCTTCAAATCTTACCACCCCAAAAGAGAGTGATTATTTCCTTTTTGTATAGTACTGAACAGGTTGTGTTAAACTTTTTGGGGTTCTAAACTAATTTCTCTAAAACCATTCATTGATTCAAAAATATTTATTGATCACTCCCTTAATCCACATAATTTTCTGGACAGTAGGGATATCTTGCACTGTGCAAGCAAGCAAATAAAAATTATATAGTGACTAAGGTCTCATATTCTCTACCTTAAAAATGAGATTATTGACGTTTTCAAAGATACTTAAAAAGTGACCTACTCTATGAAAATGTACACAGCCTACGTACAATGATCTAGATGGATAAATCTAAACACAATATAATAGTGTTTAATTCATCATGATAAAATCACTGTGTATACTATAATATACAATAAAATAAATAAGGGTCTGTAAGATATTATTTTCATTGACATCTTCTTCCAAATAAATTCAGTGCATTGCCCATGTCTATTCATGTTGTTTATCCCAGTATCAACTAGTGGGATGACTTAACATTGATTTAAAATTTCATGAACGCTTAGTTTTATGCCCCTTAGTTCAAGAATGGCTGATACGACCCATAGGTGTTAGACATCTCTTAGGTATGGTAAATCTGTCCACATTGCCTTTTTCATTGGAGTTACAATTGTGGCATGTAGAGCATTTTGTTCATTTTGTTACTTCCTGAGGAACAATACATCCGGGTCCTAAAAGATAGCCTTAATTTGACTTCCAGGTTCTTAGATCTAAAACAAACAAAACAGAACAAAACACAAAAAACTTGAGAGATGTTTGGCAACTATCCTCATTTTAAAGATAATGAAACAAGGGCCAATGAGGTTGTAGTTTGGTTTGGACTTACATTTTTTTTTGGTACTTCCTTTAGCAGTCCATGCAAAGGCAGTTGCCCTTTGTAAATCTCACACACACACACACCATCTTGTTCAAAGGATTATAAGTATTAATAAATGTGGACCTTAGCAATCACGAGTAGTTGTGGAACTAAGTAATTAAGTATGTGTAGGCTCATAAACGACAAATAAAACAGAGCATCAATGTGGACTCATAGAAATAACAAAGCAAAGCAAAGCTGTAGTTACACAAAGTATTGCCATATGCTTCCCCTCTCTGTTCTCTATTTTATCCTCTCTATCCTCAGAAATGGAGAAGAAACTTTTATAGACCTTCGGTGATGAGTCATCATAATGTTTGTGTACAATTTCAAATGTTTAACTTTCCAATTTTGGTTTGTTTTTTTTATTTTTATTTTTTTGCAGTACACGGGCCTCTCACTGTGTAGCCTCTCCCGTTGGGGAGCACAGGCTCTGGACGCGCAGGCTCAGCGGCCATGGCTCACAGGCCCAGCTGCTCCACAGCATGTGGGATCTTCCCGGACCGGGGCACGAACCCGTGTCCCCTGCATTGGCAGGCGGACTCTCAACCACTGCGCCACCAGGGAAGCCCAAATTTCCAAATTTATTAACTTAAGTGATGATAGAATAAAAGTCAGTAAATTATATTTAAGTGTAAAATGAAATAAAATTTTTATTAGAGTTGCATAGATTTTTCCAATATGGGGCCCATTTTTATTCTATTTTTAGGTTATATTATAACTAACTATATAACACAGTTATCCCAGATTTGAAGTACTGTTTGTATGTTAACTATATCTTGTGCTCTGGATACATGTACCCCTAGATTTTATGAAGATGGTATGTAATAGTAAATTTGACCACCAACGAGCTGTGTCATTTGAAGGTTAGTTTTCACTCCATCTGGAGGACTCCAACCTGAGTTCAGAAATGGCCTGAATAAGTGCCACTCTGTCTAAGTCAACAGCACTTTTCTGAGCAGGAACATTTTTCACACATGCCTTGGCCTAAACCAGGGCTCCTTGGCTCACTGGTGGGAGCAGATTTTCCACATACATAACCTTCTCTACAGATCTAAGAACCTCTGAGGGGCGTAATAATTTGGGGAAGGCAACTGCAGTTGTTCACTATCTTTTCCTCATTCTCTTTCCAGAAAAAGGATTCTGAATAAATTCAGTAGAATTATTCAAACAATAAACTATTGATATATTTTATCACAAGACATAAAGTCACAGTTATTTCATTTGTTACAAAAATCTCCAGTGGTTGCTCTCATGTTTTTGATATGTTTTGTGATATGAAAAATAACCCCACATAATACAGAAGTCTTAAGCAGTTTTCACCTTGAAACAGTTATTTTGAAATAGTAAAATGGATGTTCTCAAGGTTAAATATGCATACTCCATTTACATCCTTCTTCACAGACTGTCTCCATTTACATCTGATATGTACAATAAAATGTAATTTTTTTTAGCATGAGAAATTCAAATTGAATTTGCTTTAGGAAAATATGATGCCATTTTTTCATTATGACTAACTTAATACTATTTAACCTAACCCTCTTGCTAATGTTTGAGATACTTTGTATATTTCACTAACAATGAAATTAGAACAGGATCACACCTATTATGATCCCTATAAATGTGCCTAGGCCATGGTATTTTTTAAACCCGGCTCTAACTATAGCCATGGCCCATCACTCACTGTTCTATGTTCCAGTCTAACTGAAATGCAACTTGTTATAATTTCTAATTCTCTGTGACGCTAAACCACAGAAAACTATTACAGTGAAACAATCTAAACACAAGTATACTGATACAGCGGTACAAACGTCTAACTAATACCAGGGGCTTTCTAATTTATCCTTTTCTTATATGGTATTCTTCTCTCTCTTTTTCTTAACTTTTAAAGAAGAATATTGTCATTTCCCATGACACTTCCCTGATTATGTCTAAGAATCATTTTTAAGTCACATCTAATTGATAATATATTTTTCAGGTGAATGGTCACATGAAGAGCTTTCTTGACCACTATACCATTTCCAGAAGAGTCAAACAAATACATTTCACTATTAATTGAACAGGACAGTCAAAATTAGACCAGTTATTTAATTCCAATGTATTAAAAAGACATATTATTAAAAATAAAAGGCGGGCTTCCCTGGTGGCGCAGTGGTTGAGAGTCTGCCTGCTGATGCAGGGGACATGGGTTCGTACCCCAGTCTGGGAAGATCCCACATGTCGCGGAGCGGCTGGGCCCGTGAGCCATGGCTGCTGAGCCTGCGCGTCCAGAGCCTGTGCTCCGCAACGGGAGAGGCCACAACAGTGAGAGGCCCGGGTACAGCCAAAAATAATAATAAATAAATAAATAATAAAATAAAATAAAAGGCAACAGTATCATTTCACATGATGAGTATTTAAAACAAAACAAAGTCAAAACTCATTCCTTATACCATGAGTCCAAGATTTCACTTTGAAGTGTGAAATGTCATGTAGCATTCTGTAGAGAAAGAACAGTATTTAAATATCTGATTTCTAATCCCTAGAATATTTCCGTGTTCATGCATTCATAAAAGAGAGAATATATTTGGGTCTTAGTAGCTTTCTACCAGGACTACTGAGGTCCTAGGGGTTGAAAAATTGTTTGAAAAGCATTTGTGGTAAAACAACCACAGCAAAAGGTTTAGCAGCAACAATCCCATTTTTTTACAATATGAGAGTAACAGATTTAATTGTTTCTCTGCAATAGCATATTCACACAAAAGTCACAGTTTATTTTTGAGAAAATGATTTCATTTGTGGAAACTGAGTAACAAGAGCAATGCAATCTGTCCCAATTGAACAGCAAACATGATTGAAATGCCACATCACCTTTACTCCTGGAAAGGAAGAACTCCTCTGGTCAAAGACTTTAATTGTAAGTGGATCTCTGATGAAAATATAGAATGTAGCTTTATTTATACCTTACCTTGTTCTAAAAAGGATTTAAAAAAATTACAAATGGAAATCTAATAAAGTAAAGCATGAAACAGTTAGCATGTGAAATGTATACTTTAGGTTCTGCCTGGTTACTTGAAGTAGGACACAACTTTATTCTGAGGTTATTAGAGGCCAAGGAAAAAATAGAACCACAATTAGTGTCCATATGATAAAACCAAGCCAGTGGTTTAAGACAAAGTCAAGTAGTTTTTAACACGCTCTGACTTGAAAGAAATCTAAAGATGCCATGCGTCTTCATAAAGGGAAATATATAACTATTGTCCTTACATAGCCTTTATGTATTTGTGACCTCTTAAAAGTATGGTTACTATAATCTTAAAGACATTTTCTAGATTCATGTTCAACCAAGACAGTATATGTCAGGTGGTGCCAAACTGCAATCCACTGGTCAATGGACCTGTCATGTGTTTTCATAAATAAAGCTCTATTGGAACACTGCAATACCCATTTGTTTACATACTGTTTATGGCTATTTTCTTGCTACAACTGCAGAGCTAAGCAATTTCAACAGAGACTATATATGGCCCACAAAGCCTAAAAATTTTTCTGTCTGACCCTTTACAGAATAGCTTGCCAACCCTGACATTTGATATTATTTATAAAAACATTTTTAGAATGCAACTATTTAAAATCAGAAATAAATATTTAACAAAAATGTCTGTAATCCTTTGCAAGAAAATCTGTTTACTTAATTTTATACACTCATACCATTGATTTTCAATAATGGTTTACTAAAGTAATTTGTGTAGTCACATAGTTCATTTCCAATATGGCCTAGAAATCAGAGGAGTTGAATTGAAATTTGTCCTTATTTCTTTGCTTTGTTTTCCAAGGCCAATGTCCTCTTAAAAATACATATTTTGCATGCACATGACATAACCCCAATAGGAGAGCATGTTACTCACTGACTACAGTTCTACATGGCTTCTAACTCTTTGGGGCTATTTCAAGCCTGTGTTTCTGAACTTTTTGACACTGGCATTCCTCACCCCATCTTTATCCGTGTCACCACCTCCATTCTTTGGTATTGATATTTATTTTCTTAGCTGTTTGTGAAAATGTCTGCAACCATGGCTCCCAAACAAGTCCCTTAGTCTCTGCCTCTAAATAGGTTGGTGTCTCTATGCCACACCATATGTAGAAATTCTAGACCTGCCACTACATCCTCTCAAATTTTTCTTGATAATCTTAAAACGTCACACTCCTCACCCTCCTTCCCAAGTCAAAATCCTTCACTGACTCCAATGGCCTTATGATAAAACCAAAACCCCAAGTAAGCCCAGTATTTAAGGACCTCTACAAATCCAAGACCACCTACCCATCTTACTCTTCTCCAAAAGGAATCCCCCACTGCAGGCAATATGTTTACCTTGCTCTTTGTCACCTCAGTGTCTTTGCTTTTGCTATTATCCTACCCAGGTGCTTTCCAAACCAAGCCACTTATGCAGCCCCACTCCACATCCTGCTTCCCACATGAAATCTTTAGCTTCTGCACATGGTGATATACTTCCCTCCTCTAAATTTGTATAGCACTTACAAGACATGCTATTCTTTACCATTTACCTTATTGTGCATTATATTCTTTTTAATATTAGCTTTATGTCTTGTGTCTCTAGTGAGTGGCAACTAGAGGAGAACAACATGCTGTATATTTTACATCCCATAGCATAAGCATGGTTGTACATATAGAAGAAAATCAATCACTTTCTTGTTTTCCTTAAAGCCTTTCATCAGTTCTTTGAAATAACAGTTTATATTTGATATTTAGTGATATCTCAATATTAAAAGGCCTACATTTAAATAAAATTCCAAGAACGCTATTTAGAGTTTAATATATATTTGAATTATTGGTTGGTTTGTTATTCATATATTTAATATTTAACTTGAGTAATTGCAAGTCTGGGAGATAGATATATCATTCTACCTAACTGTTCCACATTAAAGCAATTTACATCATATAATTAATTAATCCTAAAAACAAAACAAAGTGGAAGTCAAGAAAAGAAGCTTGAAGAAAAATCAACAGTAATTCAATTCTTCATTATAAAATAAAAATACTACTTTCTCCTAAATTACGTGACATTTTGAAAATGCCCTATAAATAATACTGCATGAAAGAATAAAAAAATTAATAGTTTTGTTTTCTATTGAGGAAATGCCTAGGAAAAAAGTAAACAGCCTTGCATTATGCCAAAAGTACAATCAATCAAAAGTCTGGCAAACTGTGTTTAATGCTAAGTTCAGGAGAGCATTATACTAGGTCTACAAATATTTGAAAATTACATTTTAAGTATTTTAGCATAAGCAATATACATGAAGAGGTAAACTAAGCATTAATCTCAAAGGTGATTCAAGATCATCATGAGGGCTTCCCTGGTGGCGCAGTGGTTGAGAGTCCGCCTGCCGATGCAGGAGACACGGGTTCGTGCCCCGGTCCGGGAAGATCCCACATGCCGCGGAGCGGCTGGGCCCGTGAGCCATGGCCGCTGAGCCTGCGCGTCCAGAGCCTGTGCTCCGCAACGGGAGAGGCCACAACAGTGAGAGGCCCGCGTAACGCAAAAAAAAAAAAAAAAAAAAAAAAAAAAAAGATCATCATGAAATTGGATCAGCTCACTTACTGAATTTCAGGACATTTAGGCCATTGCCTGTAAGAAGCAAAATATGTGTAACTCCGTTATTGAATTCATTTATAAATTTCAGTGCCATATTGGTTGTTGCTTGGCACCTGGCCTTGTTTATAACTAAAGCTGCTGTGGGGAAATAGCCAAAGAACACATTCATATCGACACTGGAGTGATTTTTGTGACTACTTTCCTCAAACATGGATTTATAATTTTCTGTTTAGATTTTTTTAAAAACTTAGTTTCAAGTACAAAAAAGCTGCAGGGGTTAAAATCACTTATATATGTAATTCTCCAATATCTCAAGAAAATGACACAATTTGGGTTACCCATGTTTAGAGCATTTTATATCAACAAAACTCTAATCTTATCTCTATCACTGATTTCTAATTTTCTAAATGATTTCTCTCTTGTGATTTAACGCATTAGTGATGTTAACAAATATATCTACAGAGATTTAGAAGACATAATTAATCTTTGAAGGCTCTTAAGAGATTCTCAAAAAAAATTTTGCTTCTACTACCTTAAAAATTAGAATGCACTGCCAATTAAATAAAAGTCAACTCCCTTATAATGGTCAAGAGAACCTATGTGGCCTGATATCTGCCTTCTGCCCTGATTTCCTGTCTCATCACCCTCTACCACGTTCATCAGACTCCAGGGCCACTGGCTTTGTATTTGTTTCTCAAATATTCCAGGCTTCTTCCTGCTTTAAGGCTATTGTTTTTCCTGTTCCCTCTGCTTGAAAACTTTCCCCCCAGATATTCATATGCCTGGCTACTTCACATTACTCATGTCTCCAAGAACAGCCTATGCCATCCCAGACAAGTTCTATTGTGTTCTTGTTTTCTATTTCTTGCAGCATTTTTTTCGTGCCTGAAATTTGGTTTACATGTTAATTTCTGTCTCCCACCACTAGAATATTATCTCCATGAGGGCAGGAATTTGTGTGGTTTGTCCCAGTATCCTATATATTCAAAAAAGTTCCTGCTGTATATTAGGGATCTAATAACCATTTGGTAAATAAATGATTTGTGGACCATGATATAAGAAGTACTTAGGGCACACCAGCATGACATTTAAGTGGAAGAAAAACAAAAAGTATCTATTTGCCCTGTAGTATTTACGTTTAAAATGTTAAAATTTTGTGACCATGAATTTTTGTCTTTTATAAATTTTCTCCTATTTAAAAATTTAAAAATCTGTAAGACAAAAACTATGCTTCTTTTTTTTTTTTAACTTTTTGTTTCATCCAAAAGAATACCTGTGCAACATTTTTTACATTTCAGAGAGTTTGGCAGTTTAAGAAAGATAATAGGGTATCACTTTTCAAGTACGGAGATTAATAATATCCCTGTTGCACACACTAACTTTTCATAAGCAAGTATACAAATATGTATTGTCTGTAAAATACCATGTATAGATTATTCATAATACATAAGTTAAAATTAAAAAATGAATTATTCCCAAGAACATCATTTACTAAAAAATATTATTATTATTTTTAACATCTTTATTGGGGTATAACTGCTTTACAATGGTGTATTAGTTTCTGCTCTATAACAAAGTGAATCAGCTGTACGTATACATATATCCCCATATCTCCTCCCTCTTGCGTCTCCCTCCCACCCTCCCTATCCCACCCCTCTAGGTGGTCACAAAGCACTGAGCTGATCTCCCTGTGCTATGCGGCTGCTTCCCACTAGCTATTTTACATTTGGTAGTGTACATATGTCCATGCCACTCTCTCACTTCGTCCCAGCTTACCCTTCCCCCTCCCCATGTCCTCAAGTCCATTCTCTATGTCTGCGTCTTTATTCCTGTCCTGCCCCTAGGTTCTTCAGAACCATTTTTTTTTTAGATTCCATATATATGTGTTAGCATACGGTATTTGTTTTTCTCTTTATGACTTACTTCACTCTGCATGACAGACTCTAGGTCCATCCACCTCACTACAAGTAATTCAATTTTTACTCTTTATGGATCATTTAGATTTTCAGACTATCAAATTCAATAAACCACATCTAAGAAGAAAAGCATAAAATATCTTATTTTAAAAGATTTGCCTTCATAGGTATACATTCGTGATGTGCAATTAAGATGGATTTTTCCTATATTTATGGCTCAAAATAAAGATACTTCAGGAGAAGCCAATGTGTATAGCCCATCCTTTCTCAAATGTTCATGGAAAATATTTTAAGGAATTGTTCCATCTACTCAGTGATAAAACGGTAACTCCAATTCTGATTAATGACTAAATACATTCATTTAGAGAATTAGGACATACTATATGACATTCTTTAACAGAAGGATGACACTAGAATTCCTTCACTCCCTAGATAGTGGTATACAGTTTCAGTTTTCAGTGACTAGGAGTATACTTCTCTTTAAATATTTAAGCATGCTTTCTGCTTAATTTCTTTCCTCCAAGATGCTCTTCATGCCGTTCATATATTTGTCAGCTTAAGACTCGATAATGCCTAAGCAGTGTGGGTACGGTGAAGCTCTACTGAACACAGTAACCATGGAAACAACTAATTCTTATTTAATTTGCTGTCTCCTTGGATGAAGCAAAGAAACAAGAGGACTGGAACACTGGAGGCAGAGAAGCAGGAAGACATACGAGAGTAGAAAAGTTAAGAGGGAAACAGACACAGACACAGAGGCCACAGCCTTTCTAGCTCACTTCCTTTTAGCTAAAAATGTTAAAGTTGCAGAGACGCAAAAGGAAAGCTATTTTTGAGAAAATTTCATAGTGTTATAGGTCATAAAAAAGTTTCAACCTGGCTATTTTTGTTGGATTCCCCTTGAACACAGAGCCAAGTTTAAATACAAACTCAATCAATCTGGAGGCATCAGTATGGATAGTTCAAGTTCAGAGGAAAGCTCCTTGGCTTTTTAAGTACCTTGAGTCTGGGCACACAACCCCAGAGAGTTTAAACTTCTGTCCTAAGAGATCCAAACCACAAGAATGAACCTGGAGCAGCAGCCTTGTCAGTGTTTCCTGGACCAGGTTTAGTCTCACCACGTTTAGCAGTGGAGCTGGCATGGAGCTGGTTGGAATGGCCTGAGTCCCTCCCTCTTTTATATTCATGTGAAAGTCACAGTTGAGTCACAAAGTGGGGCAGGTATGCTGCCAGATCACCCCACCCTTAGGTCAGAGAACAAAAATATAACCAGAATTAGAAGCAGAGAGTCCGAGTGAGATGGTTCTTTACTGGCCTCCCCTTACCAGGCTGAGTTTGACCTGAATAACTAAATCTTAGGCCTGGTTCCACTACTCAGAACCTCAGGAAAGTCACTTAACCACTCCCTGTCCCAGTTTACTTATATGTACATCAGAGGTTCACACCATTTGCTCCTAACGGCCCCTCTTCCTCTCCAAACATCTAAGTCATATACAATTAGCAAGTCTTAAGAACTGATGTCCCTTCTGTCATAGGGCAGAGGCACAGAAGAATAGACTTTGTTTCCAGATGTATAAGCACACAGTCCTTCTAGGCCACCAATTATTAGGGTTACAAAAAGCTACTGTTACACAGACTATAAATATATTAGGAAGGAAAAGGAAAAGATTTCATTAATAAGTTTACTCATTTCAGTATCAGTTTTTTTATGGAAAACTTTCGATTCTTATTACAAAACTTGATGGTAGTCTTTGGGAAGAGGCTGAAATAGGGCAGTGAGACTGTCCAAGATTGTACCAAGTTGTCATAATTTACAATTTTGATATGGACCACCCTCACTTAATGTGGTATTTTTCAAAATAAAACAAAAAACCCCCAAATCATGGAACTAGTGATTGGTCTGAAAGTGATAAGAACTTAGAAAATACCCCACAAAACCTCAGTTTCACCAAAGACCACTTAATGGTCTATGATAATTTTCATCTTGTAATCTATGAATGAGGCAAGCTTTAGTTTGAGGCACAATGGCCAAACCCATTAAAATAAACCCTAGATCATACTCACTTGGTTGTTTTATAAGAGATTTAGCTTCCAATAGGATGCTCAGTGGTTTCTTAATGCTTTCTTAGCAGCAAAATTTCTAAAGTCCCATCAATCCTGGCTTCTGCTGTTTAAATGAAGATAAACTGCATTTTCCATGCAATAGCAGTGCCACCTGCACTTCTTAAAAGATAAATTTAAGGGACCAGTATTTCAATTCAGGACATTTGATCAACATGGAGATGCTCTGATTTTGAGTACTAGATTTAGCTGTATCATTTGATTTTAATAATGGGCAGTGAGATTTGGACTATATCTCTCCAAACAGAAAAATATAGTAATTGTTTGAAATTCATCTGATTTAATTTCGTTAATGAATAATTATGTCATTGTTTTACCTATAAAATTGTATTTAATACCAAATATTCTCATATGGAGCATCAAAGTATAATTTTAAATTTTCTATAAATCAACTGATTATATAACAATTTATCTCAACTATAGAAAATGGCATAAACATAAGGCTAACTCTGTGATTATTACACACATACACACACCCCCACACACACATACACACAAATACCACCATGCTAGCCCTTTGTGAAACACAAGGTAGACAAACTTGGTGGACTAATAAGTTGTTATAGGTGTTATGACTCCATATTCTTGTCCACTGAGCAAAGAAATTGTATGCTACAGATTGCAGATTTTTGTCTGAACAATATAAGTATGTGTAGTAAATTACAGAATCAGATCTTTTCCTAGCTATATTAGATGACATTAACATAAAAAGAATGCATAGCTGAATCCTAAAAACTTTTTTTTTGCTTATTTGTTTTCAAAGTGGGCCAAAGGAATGTGGTCTCATAAACACCAGAAAAATATGCAACATATTGTTTAAAATATTGTTCTGCTCAAAAATGTATACTCTAAAGGAAAGATTAAATTACAAGTTTGAGAGGCACAATACCCAAATAAAATAATACAGTTTCAAAGCTGAGCATTATTTAATCGTGCTGCTTTCTAGCCAATAAAATTAGAAAACATTTTCTCACACCAATTTATTATATAATTTCACTGCTGTTCATTAACAACATAATACAGTATGTTGCAATTGTTACAATATAACATGGCCAACTACAAATCCATTAATACCTAAAGTAATATTATATAAAGGGTTCATATTGGCATGATTATTCTATCTCAAACTAAAAGAGCTTGTTTGTATATTTACTTATAAGTTAGGTTTAAATATAAGAGAGCTAGATATTTAAGCAATGAAATATACTCGTGAATATTGAAGTACTGTGTTTTATGATCATTTTGAGATGGATTCAAGATGGCTAATGCTGATGCTGTACAGAGCAATGTAACTAGGAATATTTCATTTAAAATTAAATTAATGTAGTTCAACTTAGGTGAACATCAGTGTAGTTAGCTAGCATAAAACGAAGACAGTGGACTGCCTGACACATAATGACTTTACCAATCAATTCAATTTTAAAAAACAGTCAAACCATTTTATTTGATGTCAGGTGAATAAAATAACAAAATACAGTTGGCTAATCAAATTTTTCATTTTGAAAGCAATAAGTTGTAGTACAGGTGTACCATATTTTTCTTTTTTTAACTAATTTGAAGAAGGCTGGAAAGGACACAGTTGGGATAAGCAATTGTCTATAAGATAAGGGAGTCAGAGTCAACTTGGGTACAAATAATGGGAAGAAACAAGGTAGTAACTTTTCTTCCTGGTTCAGAAAGGCCTTCTAGAGGAAGGAAGCACGATCAAAGACTGGTATACAAGGAAAAGATTGTTCAATGCTAGAGAATATAAAAGTCAAGATCAAAGAAGGGGCCAAGATAGGGATGGAGCCCTGAGAAGGAGGAGAAATTGGCATAAAACTGCATGTTAAATGAGAAATATAGATATAATGGAAAATAAACTGCAAGATAAACAGCAGGCTATGTTTGCATTTTCTAATGATCAGTGATTTTTTTTTTTTGGCCAATACAAATTGAAAGGAAGGAGCAAAGGAAGAAAAGGAGAAAGGAAGGAAGGGAAAGATAGTGAGGGAGAAGAAAGGAAGAAAAGAAGAAAGCAAGAGGAAAGTCAAGTTGTGTGATCTTAGTTAAATTATTTTCTCTAAAAGGCCTATTAACATAACAAAAAGCAAAACATAAGAGTTGTCCCCTCTGGTGTATATTAATAAAAAACAAATTGTTTAAAACTTTCTTTAAAATCCACAATATAAATTTAACAACTGACTGAAAAAGGAAATCCTGAGCTCTGTCTTAACTTCCACAGAATTTCACTAAAATGTCTATGTAAAACGTATCACAGTTAAAAAGTATCACCACTCAAAGAGTTTACCTCTCTTGAACAGGAAAGACTAAGTTCAAAGATTACATTCACAGTGTTTCTCATAAAAAGTCAACTAATTGTGTTCATATTGTTTTAAAATTTTTAATTCACTATAGAATTTCTTCCAATAAGCATCCTATATAAATTTTACAAGAAAACACCTATGGCCTTAGTTCAAAGTAATGGCAGGGGAGGGATTCAAACAAAATATTATGTTGAGGTAGAAAAACAAAACAGATTTTTTCCCTCTTCACCCACTTAGACAAAGGCTCATCTCCAGCCTAAACGTAGCTGAGAATTTGCTTTCATTCCTCATCATCATCGTTCCTCATCTCCCTCTACCCCCACCTACTCACCCAAACTTTCTCACAGACCCTCTCCCATGATTTTGGCCCTTCGTGTGCCACTTCTTACTTTGTAGTTCTTTAACTGCTTTGGTGCCTGGAATCAATTACTGGGACTAATAATTTCTTGAGACACCAAAAGTTGCTTAGAATAATCTGAATGAGATTTTCATGTGCTGTCCAGCATTTAATGATCTGACCTTCTACAGCTGATTCAGCTGATTGGCTGAAGTATCTGAGATACTTAGTACTTCCATTGTGTGTCAGAGATGTTATATTTACAATTCCCTAGTTTATATATACAAATATTTATATAATTATATAGAGAGAATACATATATGGAAAAAGAAGGATATACAGGGTGTACATTAGGACATTTACATAACTGATACATAAAAGCTTGTCTTTGAGGTGTTGGGACATTACCCTGCCCAAGTGCAGTCCCTCGCACTTATGTATCGTATCTGAAACACAATAGCTGCTCATTTAAATGTTACTTCTTAGTTATTCCCCATTACAAAAGAAACAAATCCCTCTAACTTTATTTTTAAGATTTATTTTTTTACATCTTTATTGGAGTATAATTGCTTTACATTGTTGTATAAGTTTCTTAAAGCCAGAAGCCCTGTAGTATTTTTTGTGTCTCTATACATAGTCCCCAGTACAATATTCTGCATCCAGTAGAAACTTAAGAGATACATAATAAATTAAATAAATAAATAAATCAGAATAAATACTCTCCTAAATGAAAAGTAAAGGCTAAATTTGTATTGAGAGTAACAGTATTGAAGACAAAATGCCTAGAGAAGTCTAACATTCAAATATGAGATTTAAAAGAATGGAATGAAAAGAGAGGGAAGAAAATCAGTAAAATGATCAAAATACTGCTCACATATAAGAAGGTCTAGATTGAGCAGATCAAGGCAATGGCATTAAGAAAGGCATAGGGAGAACTAAAGTAGAAAAAGAACAGACATATCTGAGAGAATCAGATAGGACTCAAAGAGCGTAACAGCATCTTTACCTGATGTTTCAGAGACATAAGAGTTTATGACTGTTCCAGAATGTTATCTTTGGATAACTTCTACTAATGCATTACTAATAACTTACCTAAATGACTATTTTTAGCATTAAGGGATATGGTATTGACTTGGGGGTGGTGTTATCATCCACTGTAACTGTTATTTCAGAGTCTTTATCTTAATCTGTCAAGAGGAAATTAAGCATTGAAAGGAATTCATTAACCAAAGTGATCAACTTGAATACTAAAATCCCCAAGTTGGTTTCATATGGTCAGTCTTATGGGGACATCAATGAATATTTTAAGTATCCACATATTGTCATGTATACATCTAAGCAAACGTTGTAACTATTTCATTTTAAAGTCCAACAGTGCAACTCCATTTTTCAAAAGCATAACAATCCAGTCTATTATCTAGTTGCTAGTAAAATTTGACAAAAAAATGGATGTCATAAGAAAACATGCAAAAATACACCAACAAGCATTTTTCTTCCTTCTCCCTTCTGATGTTTAGAAAATTTGCAAATCGATTTAAGCCCAAAGTGGTAAAGGAATGAAATTATTCCTTCGGGTATGCTGTGCCAAGTTTCATTTCTGGTTGCATACTTATGACCAAGTTCAAGATCCTTGAAAAGAAATCCATAAAAGAGAAAATATCCCTTTAACCTCAGCAGAGCAACACAGTAGAGGCTGCTATGGGAGGAGAAAGGCATCTGCCTTGAGTTGGGTGTGCTCCTGGTGTTTGGTTTCCACTGAGAGGATGCCTGCTCTCTCAATGAATCTGAAGTAGCTACTAGGATGAGGTAATGGCTGTGCTGGTTTCACTGGGTCATGCTCTCTCCGCACATTTTTTCTCCTTCTCCTCCCTGAGGAGGTGCTGTAAACAAGTCATCCTCGGAGAGTTGCTACAGAGAATTAACAAATCCTAAATTTGAAATTCCTGAGAAACTGGCTCTACTTTTGACAGTCTAGACAATAACTAGAAGCTGAAAGCAGCATTGACAGTCACAAAGAAACAGGTTACTTGATGGGGGCAAGGGAAATGAAAACAGGAGGGAAACAAAGAAAATGAAAATTCATGTATTTAAAATATTATTTTTTTTAAAAAAAAGGAAGCTCAATTTTTAAATTGCTTAGATCTCCAGATGTATGTTAAGCAAATTTCTGCTTACGGGTAAAATAAAAACAACAACAAAAAGAATTTTGGAAATTAAATAACATTATAGCATATTGTGAAATACTAAAATTAAATAAACCACGGACAGATAAACAGCATGTACCACTGATCCTAAAGGCACAATAGCTCTGATCACATGCAAATCGTGATTCCAGATGTAAACCTACGATAACCAGATGAAATTACCAGGAAAGCAATGTAAAATCACACACACAAGCATGCACAGGCGTATGGTGGTACACACCACATACATACACACGCAAATGTAACACTTTTTACTGAAAGACAAAAATGCCTTTCACCTTTCCTTAAGAAGGAAATGCTTTTGTGCATGAAGAGGGGGTGACTGAAATGCCCATGATTTTTTACAGATTCATAAAGATTTCTACCAAAATATGTAGACACCAATTGCCCAGTTAAATGGGTGTTTTGAGTCACATTCAAGTGAAAGGCTATAATCTTCCTCCTGGGCATTCTCAAGAGCTTTTATTTATTTAATCTATTTTCATTGCCAAAAAAATTATAATTGCCCACAGTGAAATGACAGGGTTACAGAGTTATGCTTTATGCTAGGCTGGTACCTGCAGCTCAAGCATGGGACATTTGCATAATGTGGCTCACATAAAAGGCTTTGTTCTCCATCGCCTCACTGAGGCTGCAAACCTCAATTTCAGTTAGCAGTCATTTCCTCTCCCAGACCGATCATTTTAAAATAAATTATATTTTTAACATTTAAGTTAGTACCTTACGGATATTCATTAATCCTTTTGCCTCACATCCAAAATTATATACCACCCAACAACATATATTTGTTTTGCACTACAAATTTCATTCACCCCATAATCCCAAACCTTCAAGGATAAATATTTAAAGATTCATCTTTAATTATCCACTCCCTTTTTCAACATTAGGTATATAGTGTATTATATATGCAAATGTGTTTATGTGTGTGTGTGTATGTGGTGTGTACCACCATACCCCTGTGCATGCTTGTGTGTGTGTGAGAGCATTTAAACAAAAACCTTCACATCGAGTCAGTTTTAAAGGGTCTATGTGCTGGAAGCATTATGCTAAGGGCTTACAGCTGATGGCACACAGCAATTGTTACAAACGGGCTTGTTGCTAATAAAGCTTTTTTTACTTTCTGACAAAACCCTGAAACCCTGATGCTAGGCAATATAACATCCATTTCCAGTTTTCAAGGATTTTTTTTCTGACCCCATCCGTTTTACTACCCCCTCCCCCCTACACACACCCAAACACACACATCCCCACTCCTGGCTCCTCTCACACACTCCTTCTTTAAATTTCCATCCTTAAACAAAAGAAGAGGCTGGGGAAGAAAGGCATCTAGCACTGCAGCCCCCAAAGCACCTTTTAAGAAGAAAAAGAAAACAGATGCACTGTATATGCTGCTTCCCACCCCCATCGTTTAAAAAGAGACTACGTGGACGCTCAAGCTCACCCAGACTCATTTTTTCGTGTCCCGCCCTCCAACAAGACCAGACATTAATTTTTCATTTTCCTAAAATTATAAATATTCATCAATCTTGCTCTTCCAAGCTGTTTCTGAGAGAATTACAGGGAAAATGATGTCAAATTGACAAGGCTTCTCTAACTTACTCATTCGTCAGTGTGCAGTTCTCTGCAGTTAGATGGACAAAAAAACCAAACAAACAAAAAACAAAAAAAAACCCAGAAAACAAAAAACCTCTATCTCGAAATTCTTTTACAAGGATATCTCTCAAGACAGATATCCTAACCCGACGTAAATTCCCGGGCGTTTCAAAGTGGTACTTACCGAGGTCACACACCCTTCTACAAATCTAGAACACAGGTAGCAGCCCTGGTCCCCTGCTGCGTAGTAGTGACACCTAGAGAGGCCGGGCCTGAAGCTTCCGCCAGCTGGAAGACTGGACAGCTCGGCCAACCTGTGCCTGCTTCCAGGGCACAGAGGACGAGACAACCCCTCTCCATTCCCATTCCTTTCCTGGGCTCCTTCTCCCTCTACGCGGTGGGCGAGGCAGGAGAAAGAAAAGCACCCTATACAGAGGTGGGGACGGCTCTCTTACCTGGGCGCAGAAACTGGATGCACCCGCGGTCGTCGCTGCCACCGTTCAGGGACCTGAGGACCTAACGTCCTTCGGAGAAGGAGCAGAGGGGGGGATGGGGCAGGGGAAGAAGGATAAAGAAAAGAAAGAAGCGGAGGGGAAGAAAAGAAAGAGAGGAGGAGGAGGAGGATGCTGTCGCCGCGGCGCCCGAGAGCCCGCGCAGCCGGAGCGCCCGGCCCAGTCTGAGCGTCGCCCTGGCCGCCGGCTCCCCGCGCGGCCACCCCGCCCTCTTCAGGCCCCGCCTCCCGCCCCCCACAAGCCCCGCCCGATCGGCGGCCGGGTCGGCGGCGGGGGCGGGGCTGGGGCGGGCACAGCCGCAGCGTCCCGGAGGGGAGCGCGACCGCCCCGCCTTTCGCCGCTGCCAGCCAGCCGCCAGGCGGGAACCGCGAGAGTGGCAGCCTCAGCGCGCCGGCCAAACCCGGGCCACTTTGGGCCTGGGGCCATGGGGCCCTCTTTAGAGAATCCCTCCACCCTCACCGCCCACCTCCGCCACCAGAAGCTGTGTGAGACCAGCATCCTCGGGACAGAGGGACCCAGCGAACCTTCTTTTCCGACGTCTTTGGTAAACTCAGGGGAGCGTCAGCTTTAGTATCTCAAGGAGGAGTGCCCCATAGACGCCCCTCCTTTCCCTGCTCCATCACTGTGAGGCTGGGGTTCGGTTACCCCTCAGTGGCGAGGGCTCACTGGCCTTTCCTCCACAAACCTCCGGACAGCTGCTTCCAGAAAAGATAGGAAAATTGGGGAGAGCATGAGGACAGAGAACAACGTTTGTCAATACTAAAGGAACAATGGTTGAGGGTTTAGAGAATTACTAGACCTCTTCCGTCACTAATCAGATTTGTTCATTCATTTATTCGTTCAACAAATGTGTATTAAATCTGCTGTGTCAGGCACTGTTCTAGGCACTATGGAAACATCAGTGAATAAAACAGAACGCCCCTCCCCCCCAAAAAAAATCCCTGCCTTTTTGGATATTACATTCTAGAGACCCAGGTGTATGATCCAGAGTCAATTCATTTCATCTAAATCTCATGTATGACTGTGTCAAATGAGGATTAAAATATGTCATCCCTACTCCTATGGCATATTTAATATGAAGATATAATTAGATAATAAGAAGAGTCTGTGAAGAATATGAAGCATAGAAAACATTGACCTTGAAATGTCACCATTTAAAAGAATTACCTGTTAAATACTTTTGAAAGAGATGTGTCCAACTGAGAAAACAGATGATTGTTTACCATGGAATCTTCATAATCATAGAACATCACTTCATTGTAAGTAAGAGAGGTAAGATGCAACTTAGAATTGTTTCAAGCTTCTATATGGAGTACTAACAAGGTGTTTTTAAGATTACCAAGATAATGGGGTATGGTCTGTGCAGTTTCAACAGTAGCTATAATTTGGTTTTGTCACTTAAATTATCCATAGAATTATAAAACCATAGAACATTAGAGTTGATTTCTCAGACATTTGGTCCACTTCCCTCAATTTTCAGATTGAAAAAGAGACCTAATGATGGGACACTGTAAAGATTAGAGACCATAGCAGAACAAAGTCTGAAACCCTGGTCTCCAAAATCATACCCCACGCTCTGAGTATTGTTTCCCTCTGTCCAGTTTCACCCCACATCCCAGTGCTCGAAGTGAGATTGGAAGTATCAGGGCATACCAAGTAACAGAGAGGTTGGAGGATTTAGGGCTCCTCCTCCAAAAGTGACCCAATTGAGAAGAAGGAGGTCTTAGGGGACTATGAAATGATATGGTTGGAAAGAAAGAGTAAGAATCCTGCTAGAGTGTTAGCAGTTGACATTCTTGACCTGGCACACAGCTACAGATGCTCATTGAGAGTATATCTTCAATCCTGTATAGTCCTATTATTGAGTATTTCTCAGTTCCTATTAGTTCCGTGCTATTTGACACAACAATAAAGTTCTAAGGTGGTGTTGCTCTTTCTGCCTTCCTTCATTTCAGGTAGAACTCTCCTGGGTCTGCATCAACTTTGAGTTTAAAGTAAAAAGATATTCTGTTCCAGCATTGAACACAATCCTGCCCAACCTCATTGTCTGGAAACCAAAATATTTCTTTGATTACTTTAGTTTTACTGTTAGTTTTGAAGTCGGGTATTGTCAGGTCCTACAGTTTTACTCTTCTTTTTCAAAATTCTTTTGAATCATCTAGTACTTTGCATTTTTGCATAAGTTTTGGGGCCTTGTCAATTTCTATTAAAATAATACTGTTTTTAATTGGAATTGTGGTGAACTTATAGGTCAATTTTGGCAGAATTGCCATCTTAATAATATTGTCTTCTAATCCATGAACATGGTATAGATCTTGATTTATTTAAGTCTTCTTGAGGTTTTTTTTTAATTATTATTAACAGGTTTTATTTCTCAGAGCAGTTTTACATCAAAAAAAAAAATTGGGGCTTCCCTGGTGGCGCAATGGTTGAGAGTCCACCTGCCGATGCAGGGGACACGGGTTCGTGCCCCGGTCCGGGAAGATCCCACATGCCGCGGAGCAGCTGGGCCCGTGAGCCATGGCCGCTGAGCCTGTGCGTCCAGAGCCTGTGCTCCACAACGGGAGAGGCCACAACAGTGAGAGGCCCGCGTACCGCAAAAAAAACACCAAAAAACGAAAAGAAAACCCAAAATTGAACAGAAAGTACAGAGTTCCCATTACAGGGATCCCCTGCTTTCTAAAAGTTCGCTTTATGCCACTTCTCTTTTACAAAAGACGTGTTTTCACTAACTGAAAGAAATCAAAAAGGATTTTTGCTTTTACAAAAAAAAAAAGACCAAAAAAAAAGCGAAAATAGCATTCAATGTTTGTTTTGCAGCCAGCCGTTGTAGAGGCAGACACACCTGAGCAGTGAGAGTGACACCACCCAACCCCATCAAGCCCCCGTAGCTTTGAACTGTGTCTATGAGCATCTGTGCATCCATTAGCAAGCCGTGTCCTAAGGTAATTTCTTCTTCACTTTATGCCGTTCAGCTTACCAAATGTCTTATAGAAACGTTGTACTTTCGGTTAGCAGGGGAACGTGTGTCTTTCACGGAGCAAAACTTTTTAATTTTAATGAGGTCCAACTTATCAATTTTTTTTCATGAATCATGCTTTTAGTGTCATATTTAAAAACTCATTGTCAAACTCAAGATTTCTAGGATTTTCTCCGACATTATCTTACAGAGTTTAAGAACTTTGTGTTTTACATTTAGCTCTTAGTCCATTCAGTCCACTATAATAAAAATACCATAAACTGGGTGGCTTATAAACAACACTTATTTCTCAGTTCTGGAGGCTGGGAAGTCCAAGAGCGTGGTGCCAGCAGATTCAGTGTCTGGTGGGGGCCCATAACCTCATGAACAGAACCTTCTTTGGTGTCCTCACATGGTGAAAGGGGCAAGGGAGCTTTCTAGGGCCTCTTTTATAAAAGCACCAATCCCATTCATGAGGACTCCACCCTCATGACCTAAGGACCTCCCCAAACCCCACCTCCCAGTACCATCACATTGGGCATTAGGTTTCAATGTATGAATTTTGGGGGGGATACAAATATTCAGCTTATAGCAAGGTCTATGATTCATTTTGAGTTAATTATTGTAAGGGGTGCAAGGTCTGTGTCTAGATTCATTTTTTTGCATGTGGATGTCCAGTTGTTCTAGCAACCTTTGTTGAAAAGATTATATTTTCTCCATTGATTTGCCTTTACTTCTTCATCAAAGATCAGTTGAATATATTTGTGTGAGTCTATTTTTGGGCTCTCTGTCGTGTTGCATTGGTTTGTTTCCTCCTTTGCCAATACTATCCTGTCTTGATTACTGTAGCTTTATAATAAGCCTTGATGTCAGGTAATATCAGTCCTCCAACTTTGTTCTTCAAACTTATATTGGCTGTTCTGGGTCTCTTTCCTTTTCATATAAACTTTTGGATAACTTTGTCCATATGCACAAAATAGCTTGCTTGGATTTTGCTTGTGATTGCATTGAATCTATAGATCAAGTTGGTAAGAACTGATATCTTGACAATATTGAATTTTCCTACTCATTTATTTATATCTTCTTTGATTATCTTAGTGAGAGTTTTTTTAGTTTTTCTTATACAGATCTTACACATAATTTGCTAGATTTATACCTAAGTATTTTATTTTCTTGGTACTAATGTGAATGATACTACGTTTTTAATTTCAAATGTAAATTGCTCATTGCCGAATATAAGAAAGAAATTGACTTTTGTATATTAACCATGTATCCTGCAACCTAGTTATAAACTCTTATTAGTTCCAGGCAAATTTTTTTAGTCCATCCTTTGGAATTTTCTACATATACAATCAAAGAGTTTTACACTTGCAAACAAAGAGTTTTATTTCTGCTGTCCCAATCTGTATACCTTTTATTTGCTTTTATTGTCTTATTGCATTAACTAGGCTTTCAGTATGATGTTCAACAGGAGAGATGAGAGGGGACAATTTTACTTTGTTCCCAGTCTTAGGGGGAAAGCATCTAATTTCTCACCATTAAATATGATGTTAGCTGTAGATTGTACATGTTTATTATAAAGTTGAGGAAGTTCCCCTCTATTCTTAGTTTGCTGAGAGGTTTTCTCATGAATGGGAGTTTGATTTTATCAAATGATTTTCCTGCAACTATTGATAAGATCATATGACCTTTCTTTTTTATCCTCTTGATGTGAGAGGTAAAATCGATTGATCTTTTAATGTTAAAACAGTATTGCATACCTGGAATAAGTTCCACTTGGTCATGGTTTATAATTATTTTTATACATTGTGGATTTAATTTGCTAATATTTTGTTGAAGAGTTTTGCATCTATGTTCATGAAAGATATTAGCTGTAGTTCTCCAGTTCTTGTAACTTCTTTGTCTGTTTTTGATATTTAAAGTTATGCTGACCTTATAGAATGAGTTAGGAAGTGCTCCCTCTGCTTCTACTTTGTGGAACAGATTGAATAAAAATGGTGTCATTTGTTTAAATAGTTGATAGAATTCACCAGTGAAAACTTTTAAGCCTGTTGCTGTATGTTTTGGAAGATTATTATTTATTCAATGTATTTAATAGATTTAAGCCTATTCAGATTGTTTCTCTTTGTATGGTTTTTTTTTTTTTTTTTTTTTTTTTTTTTTTTTTTTTTTTTTTTGCGGCACGCAGGCCTCTCACCGTTGTGGCCTCTCCCGTTGTGGAGCACAGGCTCCGGACGCGCAGGCCCATTGGCCATGGCTCAGCGGCCATGGCTCACGGGCCCAGCCGCTCCGCGGCAGGTGTGATCTTCCCGGACCGGGGCACAAACCCGTGTCCCCTGCATTGGCAGGCAGACTCTCAACCACTGTGCCACTTTGTGTGGGTTTTGATAGATTGTGTCTTTCGAAGAATTGGTCCATTTCATCTTTGTTATCAATATGTGAGCATAGCGTTGTTAGTAATATTCCTTTATTTCCTTCTAATGTCTGTGGGATCAGTAGTGATGGCACTCTTTCATTTCTTACAATAATTATAATAATTTATAATTTATATCTTCTCTCTTTTTCTTGATTGTATGGCTAGGGGTTTATCAATTTTATCGAATTTTTCAAAAACCAACTTTTGATTTTGTTGATTTTCTCAATTATTTTCCTGTTTTCATTGATTTCTGCACTGGTTTTTATGATTAATAATAATTTTATTATTAATATATGCATTTAATGCTATAAATTTTCCTCTAAGCAGTGCTTTGACTGTTTCCCACAAATTTTGATAGGTTGTATTTTCATTTTCATTTATTTCAAAATATTTTTAAATTTCTCCCAAGGCTTTTCTTTGAGCCATGAGTTATTTTGGTGTGTTGTTTAATCTACAAATATTTGGAAACTTTCCAAATATTTTTGGAGTGATCTGTTATAAATTTCTAGTTTAATTCCATTGTAGTCTGATAGCATAATTCTTATAGTGTCTACTCTTCCAAATTTGTTAAGCTGTGTTATTGAATATTTATCTGCAATGTTTTGTTGTGTTTGTGGATAAGTTTCACATATATGTCTTTAAAATTATCTCTAAATTACTCATGTTTCCTAAAGCTACTGTAAATGGTACTTTTTTAAAATTTTAATTTCTAAGTATACATTGCTTGTACATAGAAATACACTTAATTTTTTAGAGGAATCTTGCATTCTATGAATTTTCTAGACTCGCTTGTAAGTTCAAGAAGCTGTTTGGTACATTTAGTAGGGTTTTCTATGTACATGATGATGTCTACAAAGAACTTTTTTCTAAACTGTATGCCTATTTTTTTCTTCTTTTCTTGCTGCAATGTCTAGCTCCTCCAGTACAGTGTTAAACAGAACTGATTAGAGAGGATGTCTGCATTTTTTTCTGATCTTAGAGGGATAATTCACATTTTAAACTTTGCCTATCATGTTAGCTATAAATTTTTTTACTTGCCTTTTATAAGATTGAGGAAGTTCCCTTCTATTACTACTTTGCTGAGAGTTTTTATCATAAATTTGTATTTGAATATTGTTAAATGTTTTATGTTTATTGAAATAAAAATATTATTTTTTTCCATTATTATCCATTATTCTAAAGGTATGATGAATTACATAAATTTTTGTATGCTAAACCAATGTAGAATCCTGTCATAAATCTTGATTTGTCATTATATACATATATGTTATATATATGTTAGAATAGTTTTGCAAATATATCTCACAGAAATTTTGCATCTGTGTTCAAGAGGGATATTTGTCAGTAGTTTTCTTTTTTGTAAAATCTTTGCTTATTTTAATCAGGTATTGCTGGACTTCTAAAATAATTGGTGAGGTATTTTTTTCTTTTCTCCTCATATATATTTGGAAAAAAAATATATATATATATAATTAGTGTTATTTCTTCCTTAAATGTTTGATAAAATTTACCACTGAAGTGATATGAGTCTGAAGTTTTCTTTGTGGGAAAGTTTTTTATAGCAAATTCAATTTTCTTAATAGATATAGTACTATTCAACTTTCCTGTTCTTTTTTTTTTTTAATATATTTATTTATTTTTGGCTGCATCGGGTCTTTGTTGCTGCACGCGGGCTTTCTCTAGCTGTGGCGAGTGGGGGCTATTCTTCGTTGCAGTGCACAGGCTTCTTATTTCAGTGGCTTCTCTTGTTGTGGAGCATGGGCTCTAGGTGCGCCGGCTTCAGTAGTTGTGACACGTGGGCTCAGTAGTTGTGGCTCATGGGCTCTAGAGCACAAGCTCAGTAGTTGTAGTACAAGGGCTTTGTTGCTCTGCGGCATGTGAGATCTTCCTGGACCAGGGCTCGAACCCGTGTCCCCTGCATTGGCAGGCAGATTCTTAACCACTGCACCACCAGGGAAACCCCTCCTGTTTCTTCTTGATTCAGGGATAATTTGTGTCCTTTGAAGAATTTTCTCATTTTATGTAAATTATTGTCAAATTTTCTTAGAGTTATTTATTATCCTTTTTTATCTTTAGGATCATTTTGTATCATTTAGTGATGCCCCTGCTTTTATTCTTGTTATTGATAACATGTCTTCTATTTTTTATCTTTATAAGTCTACATAGAGCCTTATAAATTTTAATGATTTTCAGGGAACTATCTTTTAGTTTCATTGCTTTTCTCAATCAGTTTTCTCTTTTCCATTTCATTTATTTCTGCACTTATCTTGATAATTTTCTTTCTTCTTTTTTCATTGAATTTAATTTGCTACTTTTTGTTAGCTTCCTAGGATAGAAGTTTATATCAATGAGTCTAGGCTTTCTTGTCTCCAAAAATAAGCATTAAAACTATAAACTTCTCTCTATACACAGCATTACCTGCATTCCACAAATTTTGACATGTTATGTTTTCATTATCATTTAGTTCAAAATACATTGTGACTGTCTAATTTGCATATAGAAATGGATTTGAAAGTTACTAATTGATAATCAATTTATAATTTAATTCCATTGTGGTAGAAAACATACCTTGTATGATTTTAATTCTCTTAAATGTTTTGAAGCTTGTTTTATGGCCAAGCATAGAGTCTATCTTGGTTAATATTCTATGTGACCCTAAAAAAGTGTATCAGAAGTTGACTCAAAATGGATCAGAGATGTAAATATGAGAGATAAAATTACGAAACTAGAATAAAACAAGAGAAAGATCTTTGTGACTTCAGATTAGGCAAAGAATTCTTAGGTAGGTCACCAAAACTGTGATACTAAATGAAAAAAAAATGATATAAACAAAATTAAAAGCTTTTACTCTTGAAAAGACTCCATTAAGAAAAAAAAAAAAAAAACAAGCTGAGGACCGGGAGGAAATACTTCTAAATTGTTGTTGGAGGTGATCATCAAGAGGGCCTGATGGCTAATTGCCCATTGAGCTGGACCCAGGCAATCAGAGGCTCCTCACCCCCACCCCTATCCTTGGGATGTACTTTCTGCCCACCGTTTGCACCATGGGACCCATTTTCAAGTATGAAGCCTTGAGAGAGCAATGTGTTGTTGAGACCATCTGGTTGGTATATGTGACTGAACCCAGTTAAGGCCTCTATATAAACTTTTCAGATTCTGTCAGTCAGGTGCCCAAGACAAGTCTTGCAGGTAAGTTCCCTTACTTATTAATCCTGAAACCTAACAATCTGGAGTAGTGTGCCTCTTTTTTTAGTCTCTCCCTCCATATACAAGGGCCAATTTCATATTTTGCCTGGGAAACTCTGAAGTTTACAAAACAACAATTATGTATCCTGTAAATGTTCTTGTGTATAAAAGTTATAAAGAACTCTTCAGAACTCAATAATAAGAAGATAAAGAGCCTATCTTACTCCCTCTAAAGACTAAAAATTTGAATAGTTACTTTACCACAAAATATATGATAATGGCTACTAAGACATAAAAAGATGCTTAATATAATTAACCATTAGGAAAATGCAAATTCAAAACATGAAGTACCAGTACATACACACTGGAAAGGATATAATCACAAAGACTGGAAATATGAAGTGTTGGTGTGGATGTGAAGAAACTGAACTCTCATACAGTGCTGGTAAAAGTATAAAATTGTATACCCGCTTTGGAAAAGAGTTTGTCTGCTTTTAAAAAATTTAATGTGCACTTATATATAACCTCGGTATTCCACTCTCAGCTATCTCCCCAAGAAAAATGAAAACGTGTCCACACAAGGATGTTTATCTTCATGTTCATAGCAGCGTAATTCATAATAGCTGAAAATTGGAAACCATCCATATGTTCCTAAACTAGTGAATGCATAGACAAATTGTGACATAGTTCCCCACTAGAATGCTACTACAGAATTAATGGGACAGAATAGTGATACACGCAACAATCAAGATAAACCTCAAGGACATTTTGCTAAGTTAAAGCAGCCAGACACATTTAGGTGTTTGCTTCATTTTGAGTTAATTTTTTACATGGTGTGTGGTACAGGTCCGACCAGTTGTCCCAGTACCATTCCTTGAAAACCATGTCTTTGCCATTGAATTGTTTTTGGCATATCCTTTGAAAATCAATTGACCAAAAATATGAGGGTTTATTTCTGGAATCTCACTTCTGTTCCATTGATCTGTATGTCCATCCTTATGCAAACACTACACTTTGTAATAGCTTTTGAAATTGGGGAATATGAGTCTCAACGATAAGGATTACGTTAAATCTATAGATTAGGTTGGGAATATTGCTGTTATTACAATATTGTCTTCCAGTCCATGAACCCAGGATGTGTTTACATTTATTTAGGTTTTTATTAATTTTTCTGTATTATTTTTAGTGTTACACTTCTTTTTGTGTTTTTTGCCAAGACAATTCAGTGCAGGGTGGGAAGAGTAGCCTTTTTTTAATTTTTCTTTCACACACACACTGTATTTTATTTTTACAGGAGATAAATAAACTGACACCAAGCATTGTAAATGGATGACCACAACAAAAGCAACAATGATTGCAATTACCAAACACGAAACACACTTATACTATCTTATAATACTGACATTCAGTCCAGTAATCCTCCACTGTAACAGCTCCTTTACTTTGCAGTGAAAATTGATTTGTATATTTTTTGCCTCTGAGTCCTTGTGGGATTTTTTTTTTAATTCAAACAGAAAGTCACAAAAATTATAATCATCCTCATCAGTTCACTCAGTCCCATGTAATTAATTTTTTTATCTTGATCTTTTGTTAGCACTTTTATGAATTCATCAGTTTTCCATTAGAGTTCTGAAAATGCTTATTCATTCTGTTCAGCAGTATAGTCTGTTACCAGAAACCTGTACTTGTCAGAGTCTTTTCCATGAATTCCTTGAAGATGAAACCCTTTTATAGGAACATTTTTGCAAAAGCATCAGAGTACACCTAGAACTGTCTGTAAATGACAAAAGACTTAAAAATGACCACGGTTAAAGATTTGATGAAAGTTCATAATAATGCAATTGAAAAGGAAATTTAGTTATTTCTGAGATATACATTTTAAAGTAATAACTAGAATTATGACTTATAACATTGTACCAGAACATATAAGATTTTTAGAAATTTCATGTAATGTCTGAAACATTTATATTAACATATTTCCATACAAATAACCCAAAGAAAGTTTAGTATTAGTTGTTTTTTTGTTTGTTTGTTTTCTTATACTGCAGATTCTTATTAGTCATCACTTTTATACACATCAGTGTGTACATGTCAATCCAAATAGCCCAATTCAGCACACCACCATCCCCACCCCACCATGGTTTTCCCCCCTTGGTGTCCATACGTTTGTTCTCTACATCTGTGTCTCAACTTCTGCCCTTCTAACCGGTTCATCTGTACCATTTTTCTAGGTTCCACATACATGCGTTAATATACGATATTTGTTTTTCTCTTTCTGATGTACTTCACTCTCTATGACAGTCTCTAGGTTCATCCACGTCTCAATAAATGATTCAATTTCGTTCCCTTTTATGGCTGAGTAATATTGCATTGTATATATGTACCACATTTTCTTTATCCATTCATCTGTCAATGGGCATTTAGGTTGCTTCCGTGACCTGGCTATTGTAAATAGTGCTACAATGAACATTGGGGTGAATGTGTCTTTTTGAATTATGGTTTTCTCTGGGTATATGCCCAGTAGTGGGATTGCTGGATCATATGGTAATTCTATTTTTAGTTTTTTAAGGAACCTCCATACTGTTCTACATAGTGGCTGTATCAATTTACATTCCCACCAACAGTGCAAGAGGGTTCCCTTTTCTCCACACCCTCTGCAACATTTGTTGTTTGTAGATTTTCTGATGAAACCCATTCTAACTGGTGTGAGGTGATACCTCATGGTAGTTTTGATTTGCATTTCTCTAATAATTAGTGATGCTGAGCAGCTTTTCATGTGCTTCTTGGCCATCTGTATATCTCCTTTGGAGAAAGGTCTGTTTAAGTCTTCTGCCCATTTTTGGATGGGGTTGTTTGTTTTTTGATATGAGCTGCATGAGCTGTTTATATTTTTGGAGATTAATCCTTTGTCCGTTGATTCATCTGTAAATATTTTCTCCCATTTTAAGTGTTCTCTTTTCATCTTGTTTATGGTTTCCTGTGCTGTGCAAAAGCTTTGAAGTTTCATTAGGTCCCACTTGTTTATTTTTGTTTTTATTTCCATTACTCTAGGAGGTGGATCAAAAAAGATCTTGCTGTGATTTATGTCAAAGAGTGTGCTTCCTATGTTTTCCTCAAAGAGTTTTATAGTGTCCGGTCTTACATTTAGGTATCTAATCCATTTTGAGTTTATTTTTGTGTATGGTGTTAGATAGTGTTCTAATTTCATTCTTTTACATGTAGCTGTCCAGTTTTCCCAGCACCACTTATTGAAGAGACTGTCTTTTCTCCATTGTATATCTTTGCCTCCTTTGTCACAGATTACTTGGCCATAGGTGCGTGGGTTTATCTCTGGGCTTTCTATCTTGTTCCGTTGATCTATGTTTCTGTTTTTGTGCCAGTACCATATTGTCTTGATTACTGAAGCTTTGTAGTATAGTCTGAAGTCAGGGAGTCTGATTCCTCCAGCTCCGTTTTTTCCCCTCATGACTGCTTTGGCTATTCAGGGTCTTTTGTGTCTTCATACAAATTTTAAGATGATTTGTCCTAGTTCCGTAAAAAATGCCATGGATAATTTGATAGGGATTGCATTGAATCTGTAGATTGCTTTGGGTAGTAGAATCATTTTCACAATGTTGATTCTTCCAATCGAAGAACATGGTATATCTCTCCATCTGTTTGTATCATCTTTAATTTCTTTCATCAGTGTCTTATAGTTTTCTGCATACAGGTTTTTTCTCCTGAGGTAGGCTTATTCCTAGGTATTTTATTCTTTTTGTTGCAATGGTAAATGGGAGTGTTTTCATAATTTCTCTTTCAGGTTATTCATCATTAGTGTATAGGAAAGCAAGAGATTTCTGTGCATTAATTTTTTATCCTGCAACTTTACCAAATTCCTTGATTAGCTCTAGTAGTTTTCTGGTGGCATTTTTAGGATTCTCTATGTATAGTATCATGTCATCTGCAAACAGTGACAGTTTTACTTCTTCTTTTCCAATTTGTATTATTTCTTTTATTTCTTTTTCTTCTCTGATTGCCATGGCTAGGACTTCCAAAACTATGTTGAATAATAGTGGTGAGAGTGGACATCCTTGTCTCGTTCCTGATCTTAGAGGAAATGTTTTCAGTTTTTCACCATTGAGAATGATGTTTGCTGTGGGTTTGTCATATATGGCCTTTATTACGTTGAGGTAGGTTCCCTCTATGCCCACCTTTTGGAGAGTTTTTATCATAAATGGGTGTTGAATTTTGTCAAAAGGTTTTTCTGCATCTATTGAGATGATCATATGGTTTTTATTCTTCAATTTGTTAATATGGTGTATCACATTGATTGATTTGCATATATTGAAAAATCCTTGCATCCCTGGGATAAAACCCACTTGATCATGGTGTATCATCCTTTTAATGTGTTGTTGGATTCTGTTTGCTAGTATTTTGTTGAGGATTTTTGCATCTATATTCATCAGTGATATTAGTCTGTAATTTTCTTTTTTTGTAGTATCTTTGTCTGGTTTTGGTATAAAGGTGATGGTGGCCTCATAGAATGAGTTTGGCAGTGTTCCTTCCTCTGCAATTTTTTGGAAGAGTTTGAGAAGGATGGGTGTTAGCTCTTCTCTAAATGTTTGATAGAATTCACCTGTGAATCCATCTGGTCCTGGACTTTTGTTTGCTGGACGTTTTTTAATCACAGTTTCAATTTCATTACTTTTGTTTGGCCTGTTCATATTTTCTGTTTCTTCGTGGTTCAGTCTTGGAAGGTTATACCTTTCTAAGAATTTGTCCATTTCTTCCAGGTGGTCCATTTTATTGGAATAGAGTTCCTTGTAGTAGTCTCTTAGGATGCTTTGTATTTCTGCAGTGTCTGTTGTAACTTCTGCTTTTTCATTTCTAATTTTATTGATTTGAGTCCTCTCCCTCTTTTTCTTGATGAGTCTGGCTAGTGGTTTATCAATTTTGTTTATCTTCTCAAAGAACCAGCTTTTAGTTTTTGATCTTTGCTATTGTTTTCTTTGTTTCTATTTCATTTATTTCTGCTCTAATCTTTATGATTTCTTTCCTTCTGCTAACTTTGGGTTTTGTTTGTTCTTCTTTCTCTAGTTCCTGTAGGTGTAAGGTTAGATTGTTTACTTGAGATTTTTCTTCTTTCTTGAGGTAGGCTTGTATAGCTATAAACTTCCCTCTTAGAACTGCTTTTGCTGCATCCCATAGGTTTTGGATCATTGTGTTATCATTGTCATCTGTCTCTAGGTATTTTTTGATTTCCTCTTTGATTTCTTCAGCGATCTCTTGGTTGTTTAGTAACGTATTGTTTAGCTTCCATGTGTTTGTGTTTTTTATGTTTTTTTCCCTGTAATTCATTTCTAATCTCATAATATTGTTGTCAGAAAAGATGCTTGATATGATTTCAGTTTTCTTAATTTCACTGAGGCTTGATTTGTGACCCAGGATGTGATCTATCCTGAAGAATGTTCCACGCGCACTAGAGAAAAAAGTGTAGTCTGCTGTTTTTGGATGGAATGTGCTATAAATATCAATTAAATCTATCAGGTCTATTGTGTCATTTAAAGCTTCTGTTTCCTTATTTATTTTCATTTTGGATGATCAGTCCATTGGTGTAAGTGAGGTGTTAAAGTCCCCCACTATTATTGTGTTACTGTCGATTTCCTCTTTTATAGCTGTTAGCAGTTGCCTTATGTATTGAGGTGCTCTGATGTTGGGTACATATATATTTATAATTGTTATATCTTCTTCTTGGATTGATCCCTTGATCATTATGTAGTGTTCTTCCTTGTCTCTTGTAACATTCTTTATTTTAAAGTCTATTTTATCTGATATGAGTATAGCTACTCCAGCTTTCGTTTGATTTCCATTTGCATGGAATATCTTTTTCCATCCCCTCACTTTCAGTCTGTATGTGTCCCTAGGTCTGAAGTGGGTCTCTTGTAGACAGCATATATATGGGTCTTGTTTTTGTATCCATTCAGCAAGCCTGTATCTTTTGGTTGGAGCATTTAATCCATTCACGTTTAAGGTAATTATCGATATGTATGTTCCTATGACCATTTTCTTAATTGTTTTGGGTTTTCTTTGTAGATCCTTTTCTTCTCTTGTATTTCCCACTTAGAGAAGGTCCTTTAGCATTTATTGTAGTGCTGGTTTGGTGGTGCTGAATTCTCTTAGCTTTTGCTTGTCTGTAAAGCTTTTGATTTCTCCATCGAATCTGAATGAGATCCTTGCCGGGTAGAGTAATCTTGGTTGTAAGTTCTTCCCTTTCATCACTTTAAGTATATCATGCCACTCCCTTCTGGCTTGTAGAGTTTCGGCTGAGAAATCAGCTGTTAACCTTATGGGAGTTCCCTTGTATGTTATTTGTCATTTTTCCCTTGCTGCTTTCAATAATTTTTCCTTGTCTTTAATTTTTCCTAATTTGATTACTATGTGTCTCGGCATGTTTCCCCTTGGGTTTATCCTGTATGGGCCTCGCTGTGCTTCCTGGAGTTGGGTGGCTATTTCCTTTCCCATGTTAGGGAAGTTTTCAACTATAATCTCTTCAAATATTTTCCCTGGTCCTTTCTCTCTTTCTTCTCCTTTTGGGACCCTTATAATGCAAATGTTGTTGCGTTTAATGTTTTCCCAGAAGTCTCTTAGTCTGTCTTCATTTCTTTTCATTCTTTTTTCTTCTGTTCCGCAGCAGTGAATTCCACCATTCTGTCTTGCAGGTCACTTATCCTTTCTTCTGCCTCAGTTATTCTGCTATTGATTCCTTCTAGTGTAGTTTTCATTTCAGTTATTGTATTGTTCAACTCTGTTTGTTCTTTAATTCTTCTATGTCTTTATTAAACATTTCTTGTATCTTCTCGATCTTTGCCTCCATTCATTTTCCGAGGTCCTGGATCATCTTCACTCTCATTATTCTTAATTCTTTTTCTGGAAGGTTGCCTATCTCACTTCATTTAGTTGTTTTTCTGGGGTTTTATTTTGTTCCTTCGTCTGGTACATAACCCTCTGCTTTTTCATCTTGTCTGTCTTTCTGTGAATGTGGTTTTTGTTCCACAGGCTGCAGGAATGTAGTTCTTCTTGCTTCTCCTTACACTTCTTTTGTTAAATTTATTTCTTAGTATCTTATTCTTTTTGATATTATTACAAATGGAACTGTTTTCTTAATTATATTTTTGGATTGCTTGTTGATAATTTATAGAAATATAACGGATCTTGTTTTCTGCAGACTTGCTGAACTCATTTATTAGCTCTGATAGTTTTTTTTAAATTCCTATGATTTTCTATAATTAAAACCATGTCATCTGCAGATAGATATAGTTTTGCTTCTTCCTTTTTAATATGCCTGCCGTTATTTTTTATTTCTGATTTCCCTTACTAGAAACTTCAGTACAATGCTGAATATCAGTGAAAGCATATATCCTTTTCATGTTCCTGATTTTAGAAGTAAATATTTCAGTCTTTCACTAGTAAGTGTAATGTAAGCTGTGGGTTTTTCATGGATATCCTTTATCAGGTTCAGGAAGTTCACATCTGTTCTTGGTTTGTTGAGTATTTTTATCATGAAAGAGTATTAGGTTTTGCCAGATGCTTTTTCTGCATCAATTGAGATGATCATGTGGTTGTTTTCCTTTATCATATTAAAATTGTTTATTATATTGTTTGATTTTTATATGTTGAACCAATCTTGAATTTTCTGAGATTAATCACATGATCCTAGTGTATAATCCTTTTTATGTGTTTTTGGACTTGAATTGTTAGAAGTTTGTAGAGGATTTTATTTACATATTCATATTTCAGGCTTTTTATATCTGACTATAAAATGTTTCTTATATAGACAGCATATATTTGAAACAATTTTTAAAATTAATTTTGCCAACATCTGCATTGTAAAAATTCATTATATTTAATATCATTACTGATAATTATAATTTACATTTACATTACTGATAATTTACATTTCTGATGCATCTAGAGATTCCATTATTTTTGACTCTTCCATTTTTCTCTTCACTGTGTTCATGTTTTCCTTTAAATATTTGAACATTAACATTTTTGCCTTGTTAAGATCCATTCATTCCTAGTTTCATCATCTCTCTTATCTCTGCTTTCCTTTACTTTTGAGCGATATTTCTCTTGGTTATAAGTCCTACTTTCTTGCTTCTTAGCCTATCTGGTAATTTTTTTTTTTTTTTTTTTTTTTTTGGCTGCACCATGCAGCGTGTGGGATCTTAGTTCCCTAACCAGGGATCAAACCCATGCCCCTTGCATTGGGAGTGTGGAGTCTTAGCCACTCTGGACATTTATTTCTAATATAAGCAATTAAATTGAAATCCTCTCTAAATATTGCTTTAGTTGCATCTCACCATTTTTTATGTTGCATTTTTATTATCTTTAGGTTTAAATTATTTTCTAATTTCTTAATTTCTTCTGTGATTGTAATTGTCATTTAAATTCAAAATACTGTGTTGTTTAGTATCCTAGATATCTTAGTTTTTTGATTTCTAATTTATTTACACTGTAGTCAGAGAGCATATTCTGAAGGACATTCTTCAGCCTGGCTGTCCCCAACATAAGGTTGTAAGGCATTTTTCCATGTTAATTTCCAGAAGTCTTTTGATTAGGTTTTATATGTAGATGTACAGTATACCTAAAATTAATGTTGATGGTATTAAACCATGAATTTTAAACCATGAATTTTAAACCATGAATTTTTAAACCATGAATTTTTAAACCATGAATTTCCTATTCACTAAGCACCATTTATTGAAAACACTTTCCCTTTCAAATGATCTGAGTATCACTTTCACCATAATTCAAGGATCTAATATCTGTGATTCTATTCCTGTATTCTCTGTTTTATTCTGTTGGTCTATTTATCTATTCTTGTGACAAGAGCACACTATCTTAATTGCTACAGCTTTATTTTAAGTTTTGATTATTCATAGAGTATACACTCAAAATGGTTCTTCTTTAAAATTGTATTTTTTACCCTTGAACCTATACATATTCATATATAATTTGGAATTAGTAAACTAAATTAAATATTACATTGAATTTATAGATCACTTTAGGGAAAATCAACAACTTCAACTAGGTCTTATTTGATACATTTCAATAATTTTGTATAGTTTTATGTGAAGAGATATTGCATATCTTGCATGAGGTAATTTACAGGCATTGATGTTTTTCTCATGTAAATGGTATAATTTTTTAAAATTTTGTTTTCTAATATTTTGTTGCTGATATATAAAAATATAGTTAATTTTTATATGACCTTGCATCCAGTGAAATGGATAATATAAAAAAACTTCAATTTTTAATTCCAGTAATTTCCCTTAGATTATTTTAGAATTTTGCGTTCGCAATCATTTTATCTGTTTTATTCTTTATTTGCAATCCTTATAAATTGTACTTCTTTTGCTCAGCTTTGTTACTGGATAGGACCTCCAGAACACTGTTGGATATGAGTCATGATATTATACAACTTTGTCTCATTTCTTATCCCAGGGAGAATACTTTCAATATTTTACTACTAAGTATGATGTTTATATAAATATACGTATTTTTTTGTAGACATCCATCATCGGATTATAAAGACTATTTATATTATTATTTTGCAAATAATATTAAGAATTATGAATGGGCACTGAAATCTATCAAAAGCTTTTTTATCTTTGTATGAGTTTTCTATTGCTGCCATAACAAATTGCCACAAATTTAGTAGCTTAAAACAAAACAAATTTATTATTTTACACTTTTGTAGGTTAGAAGCCTGGCATGAGTCTTTCAGGGTTAAAATCAGAGTGTCCACAGACCTGCCTTCATTACTAGAGGTTGTAGGGGAGAATCAGTTTCCTTGCTCATTCCAGGTATTGGCAGAATTCAGTTCCTTGTGGCTGTACAACTAAGGTCCCCATATATTTATTTATTTATTTATTGCTGGTTGTAAGCTGAGGGCTATTTCCAGCTTCCAGATGCTGCTGCATGTTTTGGCCTCCTTCCTCAGTCTTTAAAGCCAGTATGGGTGGAGGCAGGTGGGGGTAGGGGTTCAGTCTTTCTCACATTTCATCTCTCTGACCACAGCGGGGAGAGGTTCTTCACTCTTAAGGACTTATGTTATTAGAATGGACCCACCTGGTATTCCCGGTTGATCACCCCATCTCAAGGTCCTTAACCTAATCACATCTGCAAAGTTGTCTTGCCATGTAAAGTAACATATTCACAGGCTTTGAAGATTGTGTGTGGACAGCCTCAGGGGAGGGGAACATTATTCTATCTGCCACAACATCTAATGAGATAATTATATAATTTTTCTTTTTTATGATGTTCATATGGTAAGGAGATTTGTTTATTTTTGAATGTTATACCAATCCTGAATTCCTGGAATAAATTCAACTGCGTTATGATGTGTATCACCTTTGTTCTATGTGGTTAGACTTGGTTTAATACTTTATATTCATGTTCCATATTCATTGTCCAACATCTATGTTTATGAGAGGAATTGATCTATAACTTTTCTTTACTGTAATATTCATATCAAGCTTTAGTATCAAGTTTATTCGGCCCTGTAAAGTCTGTTTGGAAAATTTCCTTCTTTTCTATCTCTGGATGAATTTGCATAGTCTTTCAAAAATGACTGGAAGAATTTGCCAGTGATGCCACCCAGGCCTGGTGTTTTCTTTGTGGCAAGTTGTTCAATTAGAAATTAAATTTATTTATTAAATGTACTTAGATTTTTATTTCTACTTAGATGTGTTTTTAATATGTTGTGTTTTTCCAGATTGTTGTCTTGCTTTTCTAAATTTCCAGATTTATTGGTATTAAGTTGTTTATGATATCTTAATTATTTTACATGTAATTTTCTTTCATAATATTGGTAATTTGTACCTTTTACATTTCTTTTTCATCAACTTTCCAAGGCTCTATCATTTAAAAAAAGTTTTTCTGGTAAAAACTATTGCACAACTTTATTTTCTTTAAATTAACAGCAGATCTAAGTAAAATCTCATCACACTTCTGGGCTGGCAGGAATTAAAACTAAATATTTATTAGTGCTTTCCTGTCCCGAGCATTGTGCAAAGGTTCAGTATCTTAAATGGTGCCAGAGCGGAGTGAAGATCATAGCTCTGGTCATTGATCATTGGATCTCACTGGATAATATGGAGAAAGCCATTATCTAGCTACCTTGGTCCTTTTAGACTTTGCTTTTCCACTGCTTCTAGTCCATACTTGGTGTTCAGAAACCTCTGAAAGTACTGGGGACAAGGCATCCAACTTCTCTAGGTGTACCACACTGACACTCCTTGTCTTACCAGATTCTGTATCTCGCTGGACCTTCTAAATCCTGACCTCTTTCCAATACTGAGAAAACTTTTACTCTTCCCTTTTGTTGCCCTAGAAGGTACTCCAGCTATCCCATTTGCTTCCAGGCCACATGCACATACCTCTTCAGTGAGTGTAGGCATTGACAAGAGTCAGGAAGAGCTGTAGAATCCAAGCGGCTTCCACTCTGTGCCCTTTAAGATATTAAGGGTTTGGCTGCCTTCTTGGAACTACTGAGGTGTGCATAGAGCAAAACACAAACTCCAATTATTCTACTCCAGTGGCATAACAAAGGCCTTCTCTTGGCTTCAGCAAGGCAGAGTTTTGGTGAGTATACTACAGATCATGGGTGTCCTTTTATCTGGGTAAACAGAGCACACAACATTCTCTTGTTGGTTTCTTGACTGTACATAGACTAAAGAACTGTTTTTCTTTTTTCATCTAGCTGCTATAATCTCAATATAAGAGAAAAAGGAAAACGCTTCTTTATTAACTCTAAATAGCAATACTTATAATAGTTTATAATTTATACTTGTTTATAAATACCTACCATAACATTAGTGAACATCACTTCTCCGGGCTGGTTATTATTTTATCTTATTTTTTTATTGAAGTATAGTTGATGTGCAATATATAAGTAACAGGTACACAGTATAGTGATTCACAATTTTTCAAGGTTATACTCCATTTATAGTTATTATAAAATATTGGCTATAGAGTCTGTCATACAGGGTGTAGTAAGTCAGAAAGAAAAAAACAAATAATAAATACCATATGCTAACACACATATAGGGAATCTATGAAAAAAAAAGGTTCTGAAGAACCTAGGGGCAGGACAAGAATAAAGACGGCAGATGTAGAGAATGGACTTGAGGACACGGGGAGGGGGAAGGGTAAGCTGGGACGAAGTGAGAGAGTGGCATGTACATATATACACTACCAAATGTAATATAGATAGCTAGTGGGAAGCAGCCACATAGCACAGGGAGATCAGCTCAGTGCTCTGTGACCACCTAGAGGGGTGGGATAGGGAGGGTAGGAGGGAGATGCAAGAGGGAGGAGGTATGGGGATATATGTATATGTATAGCTGATTCACTTTGTTATAAAGCAGAAATTAACACACCATTGTAAAACAGTTATACTCCAATAAAGATGTTAAAAAATATATTGGCTATATTACTTGTGTTGTACAATATATCCTTGTAGCTTATTCTGTACATAATAGTTTGTACCTCTTAAACCTCAAGTTCTATATTGCCCCTCCTCCCTTCCCTCTCCCCAGTGGTAGCTGGTAGTTTGTTCTCTATATCTGTTAGTCTCCTTCTTTTTTGTTATATTCACTAGGTTGTTGTATTTTTTTAGATTCCATATATAAGTGATGTCATACATATTTGTCTTTCTCTGTCTGACTTACTTTACTTAGCATAATGCCCTCCCAAGTCCATCCATGTTGCTGCAAGTGACAAAATTCCGTTCTTTTTAAAGGCTGAGTGGTATTCCATTGTGTGTGTGTGTATATATAAATATATATATATACATATATATACATATATATATCTCACATCTTCTTTATCCATTCATCTGTTGATAGACACTTAGGTTGCTTCGATAGCTTGGTAATTGTAAGTAATGCTGCTATGACTATTGGGTGCATGTATCTTTTCAGATTAATGTTTTTGTTTTGGGGGGATATATACCAAGGAGCAAGGCTCTATCATTTTTAAAGTCACTTTTAAAAACCAACTTTTGCCTTTGTTGAACTAGAAAACAATTCTTTCCTATCATACTGATTTTTTTCTATTTTTTTTTATTACTTTGTACTACTTTCTTTGAGTTTTATTTGGCATTCTTTTCCTATCTTCCTGATATAGAAGGTGAGATTCTTTTCTAATATATGCATTTAAGGCAATAACTATCTAAGCATGGCTGTAGCTCTATCTCATAAATATAATATGTCATATTTTAATTCTCAGTCTTTATTTCTATTTTCCATTGTGATTTCCTTCTTGAACCATAGGTTATTTAGTAGAGTATTATTTCATTTCTAAACATTTTAGTATTTTTTACATTATAGTTTTGTTATTGACTTCTAGCTTTTTTAAAAAAATTTTCTCTACTCTGATCAGAAACTATACACTTTTATTTTACCAAATATCCCATTTACACTTAAAAATGATGTGTAGTCTGCAGTTGTTCAAGTCATTATTTTTTGTATATATCTACTAGATTAACTTTTAATTTGTGCTTTTAAATCATTTCTTTCCTACTGATTTTTTGTTAGCTTGTCTATTAATTTCTGAGGGCTGTGTGTTGAAGTCTCCCATTGTGATTATCTAAGTCTTCTTTTAATTTCACCAATTTTTGCTTTACATATTCGAGGTTATGCCAGACATTCAGAATGATTATCATTCTTGGTTGATTTGGCTATTTTATAATTATGAAATATTCCTCTTTTTGTGGTAACGTCTTAAAACCTCCTTTGTCTTATAGTAGAACACTTCCATCAGCTTTCTTTTGGCTGGTGTCACATGGCATATCCTTTTTCCATTCTCTTTTCTTTTGGTCTTTTTATGTTAAGTCATGAGCAATTTGTATGCAACATTGAATTGAGTTTTGTTCTTTTTCCAGTCTGACAGTTTTGATCTGTTTTGTCTGTTTCCATTTACTATAATTCATTTACTTTGAGGTTTTAATCTATCATCTTATTATTTGTTTTATATTTGTCCAAACTGCTTTATGTTTCTTTTCTTTCTTTCCTTTACCTGGATTAATCAACTATTTTTTAATTTCATATTACCTCTATTAGATTGTTAGCTGTACATTTTTTTTTTTTTTTGGCGGTACGCGGGCCTCTCACTGTTGTGGCCTCTCCCGTTGCGGAGCAACAGGCTCCTGACGCTCAGGCTCAGCGGCCATGGCTCACGGGCCCAGCCGCTCCGCGGCATGTGGGATCCTCCCGGACCGGGGCACGAACCCGCGTCCCCCGCATCTGCAGGCGGACTCTCAACCACTGCGCCACCAGGGAAGCCCAGCTGTACATTTTTTATTGGCCTTTTTGCGGTTATGCTAGTAATTACAACCTGCATACATCCTTTTACAATTTCCTGGAAATGCAAGAAACTTAGAACACTTCAGTTCCACTTATATCCCCTCCTGACTCATGTGCAACTGTCATACATTTTATTTCTCTGGATATTTTAAACTCTAAAATACCTTATTATCATTGTTTCATATCATCAGTATTCATTTGGAACTACATTCACACAGATATATGTTTATATTTAGTCCAACTCTTCTTATTCTTCTTGGAGGGAGAATCAGTCTACAGTAAACTATTCTATAATTAAAGAAGCTGAAATCCCTAGCAGTCCCTTTCATTATCCAATCTTGAACTTTCCTATGGAAAACAAGAATAATTCTGTCCGGATTACCTTGCAGTAAACAAAAACCACTCAAAATACTTTAGGCAGAAAGGAATTTAATACAGTAATTAAAATATGCATTTTTAGAACAGGTAGAATAAGGGGGCTCAGGCCTGGCCTTCGAATAAGAATGAGAAGACCATTTCTGGATTGGTCCATCAGCAGAGCTCTTACCTCTATCACAACCAGAAAACTGAAAATCATGCTGCTGCTATTGTAACTTATAAGTTTAATAACAGTGCCCTAAATCAGGGAACCACTACTGCTCACACCACAACTGCCTCTTAACAATCATGCAGCTAGTGACAGATGCAGAAAAGTCCAACATCTCCTCACATACACTTGTCAGCAGCAATAGCCAAATTACCAGCCCTACTACTTTCAAAACGGCAGAAAGTAGTTAACCGGATTGCTAGAACCCTATCTACAAGAGCATGGGGCACATGTAGGTTTTGGTGTTCTAGCATCTGCAGTGTGCAATAGCAGGATGAGGTTGAAATAAATGCTGTGCCAATTTATCATATTCAAATTGATTAAATTCTAATATGTAAGCAAGTTGTTCTCCAAATATGAGTCATTATGATTTAGTTCTTCTCAATGCTGTGTACAACTCAGCATTTCAAAAGAAGCCATTTGATAATGAGACCTTGCTACAGAGAATTAATGAACCTCCTCTTGTGCAAAATAGCACATTTTTCCTGTTCTACCTAAATGATACTCTCTCACGGATCAAGGTTATTTTGGCTGTGCCTCCAGCTTTGCAGGGCAATGTTCTAGTCAACATAAAATGAGAATATTTATTCTTGTGAAGTGACAGTGCTATGAAGATGTATGTGATGAATATTATAGCATAAGATACCAGAAACTCTAGCTGCCAGGAGAAGCCAGGTTGCCCCTCCAGGTCTTGTCAGGTGCTTAGAAGCCAACCAATAATCCTAATCAGCAGCACCTCGGAGCTGTTCTTACCGTTGGAAATGAAGTCAGAAATCTGAGTACAATTGTGCTGGAAAAGGCACAGGGTTGAACTGCTCCTCACACACAAGTCAGTTTACCTCAAGGACGATGGGGATAATTCAGAGGTTTTGTATTTTTCCATCAACAAGCAACAGTACTTTTGCGCTGCGTTTAAGCAGCCCTGAGTTATGATGATTGCTACTGAGCGTGCTCAGACCTTGGACACTGTGAAATTTCAACCCATCTCGAATTCTGCAGAAAAAGACTCCAGCACTGCAGCAGCTGCCTATTCATTTTACTTATACAAAAGTAATATTGGCAATACTTGAGAGTAAAAGAAATGATAAATAAAAGTACAATGTTTCTAACGCATGATAAATTATTTATACTCTCTTCCTGGCTTCTCAGATTCTCATCCTTGCAAGCCCACCTAACCATACACACACACTCCTCACTCAAAACACCAACACATATTTAAATGATGACCTCATACTGAAAGTAGCCAATATAATTAGAAAAGCATTTCCGATTTGAGTGCCATTTTTCAAAAATCATTATATTTGACAAGGTCACAAGACAAGGTCTTCAAATATCTAGAGGCCAAATAATTTTGCAGTGATTGCTGTGGCACTCTGAATAAGGCTTTGTGTTTTTAATTAATAGGACTGAAAAATGCAGAGATAAATGTAGTTTGACATAAATTGAAGAGACTCAGAAGCCTCCTAGTCACGTATGCTGCCCCCAACCAGTCTATTGCCATTTTATTGTGAAATTACTAGGGAAAAAACAATTGGTTAACTTTGCCATAACCTAAAATATATCGTACATTTAAAGATATTTCTCGGGCTTCCCTGGTGGCGCAGTGGTTGGGAGTCCGCCTGCCGATGCAGGGGACACGGGTTCGCGCCCCGGTCCGGGAAGATCCCACATGCCGCGGAGCGGCTGGGCCCGTGAGCCATGGCCGCTGAGCTTGTGCGTCCGGAGCCTGTGCTCCGCAACGGGAGAGACCACAACAGTGAGAGGCCCGCATAGCACAAAAAAAAAAAAAAAAAAAAAGCTATTTCTCAAATTACAGCAGTGAGGTATAAAACAAGACTAGTCCCTTGAATAGTGAATCAAAATATTTGAATGTCATTTGTTTTAATTTAGCTCTTTTCACATGAAGAATCCAGAACACTTGCCAAATTAAAAACTCAAGGAATTCATTTTTATTTTAAATAAAATAGAAATATACTCATTTTACCATGGAGTAATTTTTAGATTTTATTTAAATTTTATTATTTAGATCAAACTAAAATTCAGGTCAACTTTTGAAATCTTGACTAAGCTGCATTTAAAACTTTATTATATGCTTTATATCATTATTTATTACACAGTTCTTTAAACTTTATCCTTAAAGAAAGGTATTCATAGAAAGTCAAAATCATATTTCTGATATTGCTCTAAATTGAGCTAATGAAATAGGTGAATGATGCCTTTTAATGATCAGTTTCATTGAAATATGCTTTTTTAAGGTGAAGCTGGTTGATTCCATGGGTGAGGAGAAACTTGAAAATTAATCTCCAAAACAAAGCCACAAAGAGGGAGGAATGCGTTACATGCAACAGCAGCTTCTGTTAATAGCTTGATCTGATAAAGATCAGTTACTAAAGTTTATCTTAATTGACATGTAATTTAATCCAAGTTTGTCATATTAAGAAACAAAGTGAATATTGTATCCGCTACTTAAGAATAAAGATTGAGGAAAAAAGGAAACATCATCATTATTATGATGAATTAAATGTGGTTATTTTTGCAAGGATGCTTTTTGCTTGTGAAGATCTTAAAGACAGAAGGACTTGAACTTTTCATGAGGCATTTCGAGCACCAAATTTAACAAAGAATACCATGGCAGTTCCTAAAGATGGAAATAAACCAGCTACAATACTACTTTCAGTGTAAGAATATACGTAACAATGGTGTTCGGGGAAAAACTGTGAAAGTTTGCTATTGTTAAAGTATAAATTAGATATCATTATCAATAAATTTCTTTCCCTTTAAACATAGTGATATATTTACTAAGTATAATTTTCTTTTTTTTATCAATTGAATTTCCATGTATTCCTTTAAAATTTGGTTTATTTTTTATGATTCTTTCTGAGAAGTACAGGGTACTCTACTGGAGCACCCACTCCCTTGTATGTAGGCACACATTCTTCTCACATTTACCAAGTAATAGAGTCATAGTAAGCAAAGAGCAATTCTTTCTTATGTTGAAGCAAGTTGGTGAGAATTTATTTGTGTGTAGAAGATGATACCATCGAAAATATTCTCAAACTGTACCAAGTAAAGTTTCATCATTTTTTCAAAAAATTTTTCAGCTAAAAAAAAAAAAAACAAGGAAGAGAGCATCCAAACCACTAAAGAAATCCATTATGATAATAAGCTCTAAACACTAAACTAAGATAAACATAAAACCAGAAACAAATTGGATGCAGAAAGCAAGTCTACAGTTGCTCCCAAAGTCCACCACCTCAAATTCGGGAACATTCGTTGTCTGTTCAGGTATTCTTCAGATGCAGGGTACATCAAGTTGATTGTGGCAAGTTAACACCAAGGTTGTTTTTCTGGTTACTGATGCTCAGTGACACCAGCAAAGTCACTCTGTATTCTCTGCTGGATAATTATCCTCCACTGCCCTTTACTGAAAATGCATTTATTGTTCTCTGGTATATCTTCCTTTACACAGACAGTTCTCCACCCTTGGCATTCTTAAATCTATTGGTATTTTTTCCCAACATTTCTTTGTTACCAGGCATTCAAAAACCTAGTGTTTGTCTTATTTCCCCATATGCTGCTTTAGGATGTGATTGTCTTTATATCTTTATATCTCTCTCAAAACCATTTTCTCTGTTATGAATATTTCTCCTAGCTAGGTCATCCACAGCATGATTTGGTGTCTCCTTGGCAACCACATGGTCTTAACATTTCTCAGTATCCTATTTTACTCCCACTCATCACATTTCACTTTTTCTTTCTAATCATTTCTAATCATTAATCCTTGAAATGTCTTCACCTAGTCCTTGTTGTTGCTTTTATATCCTCCATTTTAATTGTCCACATTCTCATGCGTATTCTACATCCCAGTCTTTTAATGGCATTGATTAATTAATTAATTAACTGATGTTTAAAATGAGACACAGATCAGATCATTTAAAATATAGATAGATAGGGCTTCTCTGGTGGCGCGGTGGTTGGGAGTCCGCCTGCCGATGCAGGGGACGCGGGTTCGTGCCCCGGTCCGGGAAGATCCCGCGTGCCGCGGAGCGGCTGGGCCCGTGAGCCATGGCCGCTGGGCCTGCGCGTCCGGAGCCTGTGCTCCGCAGCGGGAGGGGCCACAGCGGTGAGAGGCCCGCGTACCGCAAAAAAAAAAAAAAAAAAAATCAAAATATAGATAGATAAATCTCTCCTACAATTCCCTTTGCTGCATTATTAGACTTTACAATTTCCAGTTGAAGTGGAAGTTTGGTAAATGAGGGTGATGCCTGATGTTCCTATATCAAGGTTATATACCCTGTTTTGATCCAAGATACAAATCTGAAATTTAAACAGGCAGCCAGTTTTTATAAGTCTGCTCTACCCTGGAATTGAGCTGCTGTCTCTAACCAAAAGTTAGATAGTAGAATGTTTTAAATAACAGGCTTTGAAATCACAGAAAATTGCTAAGTGTGAATCCTGGTTCTGCCTCTTACCAGATGTGTAATGTTGGACAAGATACACAAACTCTCTTAACTAAAGTAGGAAAATAATATTCTCCTCATTGAGTGGTTGGAAAGATACATCGAAATAATGTTATATATAGCAAGTAGTTAGAGCTTAAAAGATAGTAGCCTTTAATGAACAAGGCTTCCTAGCCACATAGGATAATTTGAGACCTCTATTTTGAGTATATTTAGTCCACATCCACTTACAGTTGATTTTTTAACCCTGCATTAGAGAACCTTATAGAAAACCAAGGTAGTGTTTTTACCCATTTTCTTCACCTGCTTCGTTGGTTCAATAAACCCTAAAATGTATATGTTTTTCATTACCTTTCATGTAGCTCTAGAAACTAGCTTTACTAAGTACCTTATATTTCAGTATCTTTTACCTGAAGAGAGGGAGGAAAAAAACCTATATACAGCATCTTAAAGTAAGCATATAGAAATACATCTTTTGTTTCAGTGGTTTTTCATTACTTTATTTTTAGTTTCTCTTGTGTTAAAAATTTTGCAATTTTCACACAGACCTAGAAGAAAGAGAATCATGCATTATGTCACCTATGTTTGCATAGGTGATTTCATGTACTGTTATGCTTACTGCAGTCATGAGTTTTCTGCAGTATAATTCTTAACTTCACTGGACCTTGCAACTTTCCCTGGTAACATTACTTCACAGTTATGGAGTTGATACATCATAACATGGAGGAGTGTGTGTGAATAGAGAGGACAAATCCCCAGTCCCCTGACTCCTGTCTGGCTACTGACTAGCCACACTTCTTCACTAACTCTCCAACTCTTCTCTTTCTTCTCTTGCTGAGTTTACACATAGCTGAAATAATATTAGATTTAATTTTATTTTACATTTATATCATTATCTTCAGAAACTGATAGATCCATTGTTTTGAAGTATCAGTCCTCTAAAATAATATGTCATAATCTGTGTTATTCATTTACAAATGAATATATAACTTTGTGCTCTGTGTGTAGACATAACAGGATTTCACCACACCCATTCCTTTGTTATTAACGTGTTTTATATTTCTGTTTTCTTCTCTCTTCATTAGATAATGCCTGTCAATGTTTTCTTGAAAGAACTGGTTCCAGGGTTAATTTTTTCAGGCTGCTATCCCAAACCTGGAATGTTCTGAAATGCTTAGCCTTTAACCTATTATGCATGGCTTTTGTAAGTCTTATTCCAGTCACCTACATGCATTCTACATTATTTGTCTTAACTGAAATTGCATCAGTTAAGGGCATAATGTTATGACTTTAATTTTTTCTGCCCTTATTCTACTTTCAGTATGCAGTTAAAAAAAGAATTTTTTTAACATCTTTACTGTAGTATAATTGCTTTACAATGTTGTGTTAGTTTCTGCTGTATAACAAAGTGAATCAGTTATATGTATACATATGTCCCCATACCCCTTCCCTCTTGCATCTCCCTCCCACCCTCCCTATCCGACGGCTCCAGGTGGTCACAGAGCACCAAGCTGATCTCCCTGTGCTATGCAACTGCTTCCCACTAGCTATCTATTTTACATTTGGTAGTGTATATATGTCAATGCTACTCTTTCACTTCGTCCTGTCCCAGCTTACACTTCCCCCTCCCCATGTCCTCAAGTCCATTCTCTATGTCTGCATCTTTATTCCTGTCATGCTCCTAGGTTCATCAGAACCTGTTTTTTTTTTTTTTAAGATTCCATATATATGTGTCAGCATACAGTATTTGTTTTCCTCTTTCTGACTTACTTCACTCTGTAAGACAGACTCTGGGTCCATCCACCTCACTACAAATAACTCAATTTCGTTTCTTTTTTATGGCTGAGTAATATTCCATTGTATATATGTGCCACATCTTCTTTATCCATTCATCTGTCGATGGACACTTAGGTTGCTTCCATGTCCTGACTATTGTAAATAGAGCTGCAGTGAACATTGTGGTACATGACTCTTTTTGAATTATGGTTTTCTCAGGGTATATGCCCAGTAGTGGGATTGCTGGGTCGTATGGTTGTTCTATTTTTAGTTTTTTAAGGAACCTCCATACTGTTCTCCAGAGTGACTATATCACTTTACATTCCCACCAACAGTGCAAGAGGGTTCCCTTTTCCCCACACCCTCTCCAGCATTTTTTCTCTGTAGATTTTTTGATAATGGCCATTCTGACTGGTGTGAGGTGATACCTCATTGTAGTTTTGATTTGCATTTCTATAATGATTAGTGACGTTGAGCAGCCTTTCAGGTGTTTGGTGGCAATTTGTATATCTTCTTTGGAGAAATGTCTATTTAGGTCTTCTGCCCATTTCTGGACCGGGTTGTTTGTTTTCTGATATTGAGCTGCATGAGCTGCTTGTATATTTGGAGATTAATCCTTTGTCAGTTGCTTCATTTGCACATTTTTTCTCCCATTCTGAGGGTTGTGTTTTCGTCTTGTTTATGGTTTCCTTTGCTGTGCAAAAGCTTTTAAGTTTCATTAGGTCCCATTTCTTTATTTTTGTTTTTATTTCCATTTCTCTAGGAGGTGGGTCAAAAAGGATCTTGCTGTGATTTATGTCATAGAGTGTTCTGCCTATGTTTTCCTCTAAGACTTTTATAGTGTCTGGCCTTACATTTAGGTCTTTAATCAATTTTGAGTTTATTTTTGTGTATGGTGTTAGGGAGTGTTCTAATTTCATTTTTTTTACATGTAGCTGTCCAGTTTTCCCAGCAACACTTATTAAAGAGGCTGTCTTTTCTCCATTGTATATTCTTGACTCCTTTATCAAAGATAAGGTGCATGGTTTTATCTCTGGGCTTTCTATTTGGTTCCACTGATCTCTATTTCTGTTTTTGTGCCAGTACCATACTGTCTTGATTAATGTAGCTTTGTAGTATAGTCTGAAGTCAGTGAGCCTGATTCCTCCAGCTCCGTTTTTCTTTCTCAAGATTGCTTTGGCTATTCGGAGTCTTTTGTGTTTCCATACAAATTGTAAAAAAATTTTTTTTCTAGTTCTGTGGAAAATGCCATTGGTAGCTTGATAGGGATTGCATTGAATCTGTAGATTGCCTTGGGTAGTGTAGTCATTTTCACAATGTTGATTCTTGCAATCTAAGAACATGGCATATCTCTCCATCTGTTTGTACCATCTTAAATTTCTTTCATCAGTGTCTTATAGTTTTCTGCATACAGGTCTTTTGTCTCCTTAGGAAGGTTTATTCCTAGGTATTTTATTCTTTTTGTTGCAATGGTAAATGGGAGTGTTTCCTTAATTTCTCGTTCAGATTTTTCATCATTAGTGTATAGGAATGCAAGAGATTTCTGTGCATTAATTTTGTATCCTGCTACTTTACCAGGTTCATTGATTAGCTCTAGTAGTTTTCTCTTAGCTTTTGCCTGTCTGTAAAGGTTTTAATTTCTCTGTCGACTCTGAAAGAGATCCTTGCTGGGTAAGAGCAATCTTGGTTGTAGGTTTTTCCCTTTCATCACTTTAAATATGACCTGCCACTCCCTTCTGGCTTGCAGAGTTGCTGCTGAAAGATTAGCTGTTAACCTTATGGAGTTTCCCTTGTATGTTATTTGTTGCTTTTCCCTTGCTGCTTTTAATATTTTTTCTTTGAATTTAATTTTTGATAGTTTGATTAATATGTGTCTTGGCGTTTTTCTCCTTGGATTTATCCTGTATGGCACTCTCTGTGCTTCCTGGACTTGACTGACTAGGTCCTTTCCCATTAGGGAAAGTTTTCAACTATAATCTCTTCAAATATTTTCTCAGTCCCTTTCCTTTTCTCTTCTTATTCCGGGACCCCTATCATTTGAATGTTGGTGTGTTTAGTGTTGTCCCAGAGGTCTATGACACTATCCTCAATTCTTTTCATTCTTTGTTCTTTTTTCTGCTCTGTAGCAGTTATTTCCACTATTTTATATTCCAGGTCACTTATTCGTTCTTCTGCCTCAGTTATTCTGCTATTGATTCCTTCTAGAGAATTTTTAATTTCATTTATTGTGTTGTTTATCATTGTTTGTTTGCTCTTTTGTTCTTTTAGGTGCTTGTTAAACATTTGTAGTATTTTCTCCATTTTATTTCCGAGATTTTGGATCATCTTTACTATTATTACTCTGAATTCTTTTTCAGGTAGACTGCCTATATCCTCTTCATTTGTTTGGTCAGGTGGGTTTTTACCTTGCTCCTTCATCTGCTGCACATTTCTCTATTTTCTCATTGTGTTTAACTTACTATGTTTGGGGTCTCCTTTTCGCAGGCTGCAGATTTGTAGTTCCTGATATTTTTGGTGTCTGCCCCTTGTGGGTGAGTTTGGTTCAGTGGCTTGTGTAGGCTTCCTGGTGGATGGGACTGGTGCCTGTGTTCTGGTGGGTGGGTCTGTATCTTGTCCTTCTGGTGGGCAGGGCCACATCTGGTGATGTGTTTTGGGATGTCTGTGGACTTAGTACGACTTTAGGCAGCCTCTATGCTAATGGGTGGGGTGGTGTTCCTGTCTTGCTAGTTGTTTGGCATGGGGCTTCCAGCACTGGATCTTGCTGGCTGTTAGATGGAGCTGGGTCTTAGTATTGAGATGAAAATCTGTGGGAGAGCTCTTGCCGATTGATATTACGTGGGGCCAGGAGGTTTCTGGTGGTTCAGTGTCCTGTTCTTGGCCTTCCCACCTCAGTGGCTCAGGCCCAACACCTGGCCAGTGCACCAAGACCCTGCCAGCCACATGGCTCATGAGAAAAGGAAGAAAGTTTAAAAATAAAAAAGAGAAACTGACAGAACCCTCGGAGAAATGGTGAAAGGAAACCTGTACAGACAAAATCACACAAAGAAGCATACACATACAGACTCGGAATAAGAGAAAAAGGAAGAAAAAAAAATATATATGTATATATATTAAAAAAAAAAAAAGGAAGAGAGCATCCAAACCACTAAAGAAATCCATTATGATAATAAGCTCTAAATACTAAACTAAGATAAACATAAAACCAGAAACAAATTGGATGCAGAAAGCAAGTCTACAGTTGCTCCCAAAGTTCACCATCTCAAATTCGGGAACATTTGTTGTCTGTTCAGGTATTCTTCAGATGCAGGGTACATCAAGTTGATTGTGGGGATTTAATCTGCTGCTCTTGAGGCTGCACGGAGAAATTTCCCTTTCTCTTCTTTGTTTGCACAGCTCCTGGCGTTCAGCTTTGGTTTTGGCCCCGCCTCGATGTGTAGGCTGCCCTCAGTAGTCTGTTCCCCACCAGACAGGAGGGGGTTAAAGCAGCAGCTGTTTAGAACTCTCTTGCTAACTCAGGCTGTGGGGGAGGGGGTGTACGGTAGTCATAATTGGAATGTGGAGTGAGCCTGAGGTTGCAGAGGCTGGCTTGACGTTGCCACAGCCTGAGGCATGCCATGTGTTCTCCCAGGGAAGTTGTCCCTGGATCACAGGACCCTGCAGTAGCGGGCTGCACAGGCTCCCTGCGGGGGTGTGGATAGTGACCTGTGCTTGCACACAGGCTTCTTGGTGGCAATGGCCATAGCTTTAGCAGTTCATGTCTGTCTCTGGCGTCCGAGCTGATAGCTGCAGCTCGAGCCCATCTCTGGAGCTTCCTTAGGCAGTGCTCTGCCTTCTGTGGGCACACTGGGAAGGAATCCCCTCTCCTCACGTACCCCGAAACAAAGGTCTCTTGCCTCTCTGGCAGGTCCAGACTTTTTCGCGGACTCCCTCCCAGCTAGCTGTGTCGCACTAGCCCCCTTCAGGTTGTCTTCACGCAGCCAATCCCAGTCCTCTCCCTGGGGTCTGACCTCTGAAGCTGAGCCTCAGCTCCCAGGGCCCACCCACCATGGCATGTGAGGAGACAAGCCTCTCAGGCTGGTGAGTGCTGGTCAGCACTGATCCTTTGTGCAGGGATCTCTCCTCTTTGCCCTCCACACCCCAGTGGCTGCACTCTCCTCCGTGGCTCTGAAGCTCCCCCCCTCCGCCACCCGCAGTCTCCACCCGCGAAGGGGCTTCCTAGTGTGTGGAAACCTTTCCTCCTTCACAGCTGCCTCCCAGAGGTGAGGTTCCCATCCCTATTCTTTTGTCTCTGTTTTTTCTTTTGCCCTACCCAGGTACGTGGGCAGTTTCTTGCCTTTTGGGAAGTCTGAGGTCTTCTGCCAGGGTTCAGTAGGTGTTCTGTAGGAGTTGTTCCACATGTAGATGTATTTTTGATGTATTTATGGGGAGGAAGGTGATCTCCATGTCTTATTCCTCTGCCATCTTGAAGGTCTCTGGAGTTAAAATTTTATCAGGCATATATCTTTCTACAACTGAGGGACCTTTTTTTTTCTCTCTCTCTTGTTTGTTCTTTCCTGAACCAAATATAAATGACTAAAAACTCTACAAATGTACATGCCTTTGACCAGCAATTCCATCTACACATAGGAGTACATACAAAATAAGAATGATAAATATTTTGCAATAAGAGTGTTCATTGTAGCTTTGGTAATAATAACAAGATGTGGAAGCAACATAAGTGACAATGCAGGTGGATTGATTAAATAAATTCGAGTATAACAATATAATGACATAATATGTAGCCATTAAAATGATAAAAAATAATGAGCATTAGTATATACTAGGCACAGTGCTAGGTATTGTATGCATAATCTCATTAGTTTGTACATCAGTCCTATCAGGCAGGTACTTTGATTATCTCACTATATTTATAAGGCAATTAAATCTTAGAGAAGTTGAGTAAGTAAGAGCATACAAGTAGTAAGCAGCAGAATTTAATTCCAGAATTTCTGACTTCAGAGCTCAGGGTCTTGACTTGTAGTCTGTCTTGAATTTGTAATAGAGGGAAAAATATTCATGATATATAAGATTTATTTCATGCAATAAAAAGGATTTTTATTTTAATTATTTATATTTTCTATGCCCACATATTACATAAATTACTGTATAATAAAATAGTACACACTGAATTAAAAGTATGAAAAAAATATACAAAATATTGTTTAATAGAAATTTATATGTAAATATAAAATACTTCCCCTAACTATTTTCTTTAAAGTCATGATGTTTTTAAATTCTTTTCAAAACAGATATTGTCATATGGTCAAAGGGCTCAGTGCCATGAATGTAGTTTTCCATTTCCATATCTGTTCAACACTATAAATATTTATCATTCTTATCGACTATGTCCCCCATTTTATAACAATCAGCTAGACACCTCTTTGGACATACATCAAGTACACTTTCTGCTTTAAAGCAAACAAAGTAAAATATATCCTCCAGTGTTATTTTCTCTTGACCATAACTGGACTCAGTAACCACTCTTTTCAAAATTCACTGTAATTATCCTTCAGGTACATTTTATAGGTACACTCTAACCAATTAAGTGATGATGATATTTTTATTGAGCATTCCTATATGTATTTGTTTAATTGAGATCTTTCTTACAAAAGTGAATAGAAATAACCTAGAACTGATATAGAGGACCTTCAAGATGGCAGAGTAGTAAGACGTGGAGATCACCTTCCTCCCCACAAATACATCAACAGTACATCTACATGTGGAACAACTCCTACAGAACACATACTGAATGCTGGCAGAAGACCTCAGACTTCCCAAAAGGCAAGGAACTCCCCACGTGCCTGGGTAGGGCAAAAGAAAAAAGAAAAAACAGAGACAAAAGAGTGGGGACGGGACCTGCACCAGTGGGAGGGAGCTGTGAAGGAGGAAAAGTTTCCACACACCAGGAAGCCCTTTCACTAGTGGAAACCGGGGATGGGCGGGGTGTGGGGAGCTTCAGAGCCACCGAGGAGAGAGCAGCAACAGGAGTGCAGAGAGCAAAGCAGAGAGATTCCCACACAGAGGATCGGTGCCGACCAGCACTCACCAGCCAGAGAGGCTTGTCTGCTCACCCGCCGGGGCGGGCAGGGCTGGGAGCTGAGGCTCGGGTTTCGTATGTCAGATCCCAGGAAGAGGACTGGGGTTGGCTGTGTGAACACAGCCTGAAGGGGACTACTACGCCACAGCTAGCTGGGAGGGAATCTGGGAAAATGTTTGAAACTGCCTAAGCATCAAGAGACCATTGTTTTGGGGTGTGTGAGGAGAGGAGATTCAGAACACCACATAAACGAGCTTCAGAGACAGGCGTGAGCTGCTGAGATCAGTGCGGACACCAGAGAAGGGCATGAAACACTAAGGCTGCTGCTGCAGCCACCAAGGATCCTGTGTGAAAGCATAGGTGAGTATCCACACCTCCCCTCCTGGGTGCCTGTGCAGTCCACCACTGCCAGGATCCCATGATCCAGGGACAACTTGCCCGGGAGAACACACGGCATGCCTCAGGCTTTCGCAACATCATGCTGGCCTCTGCTACTATAGGCTCTACCCGTATTCCATACCCCTCCCTCCCCCCGACCTGAGTGAGCCAGATCCCCCTAATCAGCCGCTCCTTTAATCCCCTCCTGTCTGGATGAAGAACAGATGCCAGAGGGCAACCTACATGCAGAGGTGGGGCCAAATCCATAGCTGAACCCCAGGAGCTGTGCGAACAAACAAGAGAAAGGGAAATTTCTCCATGCAGCCACAGGAGCAGCGGATTAAATCCCCACAATCAACTTGAGATACCCTGCATCTGTGGAATACCTGAATAGACAACAAATCATCCCAGAATTGAGGTGGTGGACTTTGGGAACAACTGTAGACTTGGGGTTTACTGTATGTGACTGACTAGTTTCTGATTTTTATGTTCATCTTAGTATAGTTTTTAGTGCTTGTTATTATTGGTGGATTTGTTTATTGGTTTGGTTGCTCTCTTATTTATTTTTTTAATTTTTTATTTTAATAATTTTTTTATTTTAATAAGTTTATTTTTTTTTTCTTTCATTTTTTTCTCCCTTGTCTTCTGAGCCGTGTAGCTGACAGGGTCTTGGTGCTCCAGCTGGGTGTCAGGCCTGAGGCTCTAAAGTGGGACAGCCGTGTTCAGGACATTGGACCACCAGAGACCTCCTGGCTCCACATAATATCAATCAGTGAGAGCTCTCAGAGAGATCTCTGTCTCAATGCTGAGACCCAGATCCACTCAACGATCAGCAAGCTCCAGTGCTGGACATCCCCTGCCAAACAACTAGCAATACAGGAACACAACCCCATCCATTAGCAGAGAGGCTGCCTAAAGTCATACTAAGTTCACAGACACCCCAAAACGCACCACCGGATGCGGTCCTGCTGACCGGAAAGACAGGATCCAGCCTCATCCACCAGAACACAGGCACTAGCCCTCTCCACCAGGAAGCCTTCACAACCCACTGAATGAACCTTACCCACTGGGAGCAGACACCAAAAACAATGGGAACTGTGACCTGCAGCCTGTGCAAAGGAGACTGCAAACACAGTAAGTTAAGTAAAATGAGAAGACAGAGAAACACACAGCAGATGAAGGAGCAAGGTAAAAACCCACCAGGCCAAACTAATGAAGAGGAAATAGGCAGTCTGCCTGAAAAATAATTCAGAGTAATGATAGTAAAGATGATCCAAAATCTTAGGAAGAGAATGGAGAAAATACAAGAAACGTTTAACAAGGACCTAGAAGAACTAAAGAGCAAACAAACAATGAGGAACAACACAACAAATGATATCAAAAATTCTCTAGAAGGAATCAATAGCAGAATAACTGAGGCAGAAGAACGGATGAGAGAGCTGGAATATAAAATACTGGAAATAACTGCCACAGAGCAGGAAAAAGAAAAAAGAATGAAAAGAATTGAGGACAGTCTCAGAGACCTCTGGGACAACATTAAACACACCAAAATTCGAATGATAGGGTTCCCAGAAGAAGAAGAGGAAAAGAAAGGGACTGAGAAAATATATGAAGAGATTATAGTTGAAATATTCCCTAATATGGGAAAGGAAATAGGCAAGTCCAGGAAGCACAGAGAGTCCCATACAGGATAAATCCAAGGAAAAACACGCCAAGGCACATATTATTCAAACTATCGAAAATTAAATTCAAAGAAAAAATATTAAAAGCAGCAAGGGAAAAACAACAACATACAAGGGAATCCCCATAAGGTTAAGAGCTGATCTTCAGAAGAAACTCTCCAAGCCAGAATGGAGTGGCAGGTCATACTTAAAGTGATTAAAGGGAAAACCTACAACCAAAATGACTCTACCCAGCAAAGACCTCATTCAGATTTGATAGAGAAAACCTTTACAGACAAGCAAAAGTTAAGAGAATTTAGCAACACCAAACCAGCTTTACAACAAATGCTAAAGGGGACTTCTCCATGCAGGAAGCACAAGAGAAGGAAAAGACCTTCAATAACAAACCCAAAACAATTAAGAAAATGGTCATAGGAACATACATAATGATAACATCCTTAAATGTAAATGGATTAAATGCTCCAACCAAAAGACATAGACTGGCTGAATGGATACAAAGACAAGATCCGTATATATGCTGTCAACAAGAGACCCACTTCAGACCTAGGGACACATACAGACTGAAAGTGAGGGGATGGAAAAAGATATTCCATGCAAATGGAAATCAAAAGAAAGCTGGAATAGCACTTCCCATATCAGACAAAATAGTCTTTAAAATAAAGATTATCACAAGAGACAAAGAAAGACACTACATAATGATCAAGGGGTCAATCAAAGAAAAAATATAACAATTGTAAATATTTATGCACCCAACATAGGAGCACCTCAAAACATAAGGTAAATGCTAACAGCCTTAAAAGGGGAAATCGACAGTAACACAATAATATTAGGGGACTTTAATACCCCACTTTCACCAATGGACAGTTCATACAAAATGAAAATAAACAAGGAAACACAAGCTTTAAATGATACATTAAACAAGATGGACTTGATATTTATACGACATTCCAACCAAAAACAACAGAATACACTTTCTTCTCAAATGCAGATGGAACATTCTCCAGAACACATCATATCTTGGGTCACAAATCAAGCCTTGGTAAATTTAAGAAAATTGAAATCATATCAAGTATCTTTTCCAATCAAATGCTATGAGACTAGATATCAATTACCGGAAAAAAACTGAAAAAATACAAACAAATGGATGCTAAACAATATGCTACTAAATAACCAAGAGACCACTGAAGAAATCAAAGAGGAAATCAAAAACTACCTAGAAACAAATGACAATGAAAACAGGACAACCCAAAACCTATGGGATGCAGCAAAAGCAGTTCTAAGAGGGAAGTTTATAGCAGTACAATCCTACCTCAAAAAACAAAAAAAATCTCCAATACACAACCTAACCTTACGCCTAAAACAATTAGGGAAAGAAGAACAAAAAAAACCCCTATGTTAGCGGAAGAAAAGAAATCATAAAAATCAGATAAAAGACAAATGGAAAATAAATGAAGGAAACAATAGCAAAGATCAATAAAACTGAAAGCTGGTTCTTTGAGAAGATAAACAAAATTGATAAACCATTAGCCAGACTCATCAAGAAAAAAAGGCAGAAGACTCAAATCAACAGAATTAGAAATGAAAAAGTAGAAGTAACAACTGACAGTGCAGAAATACAAAGGCTCACGAGAGACTACTACAAGCAACTGTATGCCAATAAAATGGACAACCTGGAAAAATGGACAAATTCTTAGAAAAGCACAGCCTTCTGAGACTGAATCAGAAAGAAATACAAAATATAAACAGACCAATCACAAGCACTGAAAATGAAACAGTGATTAAAAAATTTTCCAACAAACAAAAGCCCAGGACCAGATGCCTTCTGAGGAGAATTCTGTCAAACATTTAGACAAGATCTAACACCTATCCTTCTCAAACTCTTCCAAAATATAGCAGAGGGAGAAACACTCCCAAACTCATATTACAAGGCCACCATCACCCTGATACCAAAACCAGACAAAGATGTCACAAAAAACAAAAACTACTGGCCAATATCACTGATGAACATAGATGCAAAAATCCTCAAAAAATACTAGCAAACAGAATCCAACAGCACATGAAAAGGTTCATACACCATAATCAAGTGGGGCTTATCCCAGGAATGCAAGGATTCTTCAATATACAGAAATCAATCAGTGTGATGCACCATATTAACAAACTGAAGGATAAAAACCATATTATCATCTCAATAGATGCAGAAAAAGCTTTCAACAAAATTCAACACCGATTTATTATAAAAACCTTCCAGAAAGTAGGAACAGAGGGAACTTACCTCAACATAATAAAGGCCATATATGACAAGGCAACAGTCAACATCATTCTCAGTGGTGAAAAACTGAAACTCTTTCCACTTAGGTCAGGAGCAAGACAATGTTGCCCAGTCTTGCCACTATTATTCAACATAGTTTTGGAATTTTTAGCCACAGCAGAGAAGAAAAAGAAATAAAATAAAATCAGAAAAGAGGAAGGCAAACTGTCACTGTTTGCAGATGACATGATACTATATATAGAGAATCCTAAAGATTCTACCAGAAAACTACTAGAGCTTACCAATGAATTTGGTAAAGTAGCAGGATACAAAATAAATGCACAGAAATCTCTTGCATTCCTTTACACTAATGATGAAAAATCTGAAAGAGAAATTAAGAAACACTCCCATTTACCATTGCAACAAAAAGAATAAAATACCTAGGAATAAACCGACCTAAGGAGACAAAAGACCTGTATGCAGAAAACTATAAGACACTGATGAAAGAAATTAAAGATGATACAAACAGACGGAGAGATATACCATGTTCTTGCATTGGAAGAATCAGCATTGTGAAAATGACTATACTACCCGAAGCAATCTACAGATTCAATGCAATCCCTATCAAACTACCACTGGCATTTTTCACAGACCTAGAACAAAACATTTCACAATTTGTATGGAAACACAAAATACCCCGAGTAGCCAAAGCAATCTTGAGAAAGAAAAACGGAGCTGGAGGAATCAGGCTCCCTGACTTCAGACTATACTACAAAGCTACATTAATCAAGACAGTATGGTACTTGCGCAAAAACAGAAATAGAGATCAATGGAACCGGATACAAAGCCCAGAGATAAACCCACGCACATATTGTCACCTTATCTTTGATAAAGGAGTCAGGAATATACAATGGAGAAAAGACAGCCTCTTTAATAAGTGGTGCTGGGGAAACCAGACAGCTACATGTAAAAGAATGAAATTAAAACACTCCCTAACACCATACACAAAAATAAACTCAAAATGGATTAAAGACCTAAATGTAAGGCCAGACACTATCAAACTCTTAAAGGAAATCATTGGCAGAACACTCTATGAAATAAATCACAGCAAAATCCTTTTTGACCCACCTCCTAGAGAAATGGAAACAAAACCAAAAATAAATGGGACCTAATGAAACTTAAAATGTTTTGCACAGCAAAGGAAACCATAAACAGGACCAAAAGACAACCCTTAGAATGGGAGAAAATATTTGTAAATGAAGCAACTGACAAAGGATTAACCTCCAAAATTTACAAGCAGCTCATGCAACTCAATATCAAAAAACCAAATAACCCAATCCAAAAATGGGCAGAAGACCTAAATAGAGATTTCAAAAAGAAGATATACAGATTACCAACAAACACATGAAAGAATGCTGAACATCACTAATCATTATAGAAATGCAAATCAAAACTACAATGAGGTATCGCCTCATACCTATCAGAATGGCCATCATCAAAATATCTACAGAGAAAAAATGCTGGAGAGGGTGTGGAGAAAAGGGAACCCTCTTGCACTGTTGGTGGAATGTAAATTGATACTGCCACTCTGGAGAACAGTATGGAGGTTCCTTAAAAAACTAAAAATAGAACTACCATATGACCCAGCTCTCCCATTCCTGTGCACATACCCTGAGAAAACCATAATTCGAAAAGAATCATGTATGACAATGTTCATTGTAGCAATATTTACAATAGCCAGGACATGGAAGCAACCTATGTGTCCATCGATAGATGAATGGATAAAGATGATGTGGCACATATATACAGTGGAATATTACTCAGCCATAAAAAGAAATGGAATTGAGTTATTGTGTAGTGAGGTGCATGGACCTAGAGTCTGTCATACAGAGTGAAGTAAGTCAGAAAGAGAAAAACAAATACAGTATGCTGACACATATATATGGAATCTAAAAAACAATAAAAGGTTCTGAAGAACCTAGGGGCAGGACAGGAATAATGACGTGGACATAGAGAATGGACTTGAGGACCCAGGGAGGGGGAAGGGTAAGCTGAGACAAAGTGAGAGAGTGACATTGACATATATACACTGTCAAATGTAAAATAGGTAGCTAGTGGGAAGCAGCCACATAGAACAGGAACGTCAGCTCGGTGCTTTGTGACCACCTAGAGGGGTGGGATAGGGAGGGTCGGAGGGAGACCCAAGAGGGATGGGATATGGGGATACATGTATACATATGGTTGATTCACTTTGTTATACAGCAGAAACTAACACAACATTGTAAAGAAATTATACTCCAATAAAGATGTTAAAAAAAAGAGAATTAACCTAGAACTCTATTATATTTCTTCCCTCAGTATAGTTAAATGTTTTATTCATTTAAATAGCTTTAGTGGTCCTCCTTTCTCTTAATTCTTGCCACTTAGTGTTTTTGTCTATCTGTCTGTCTGTCTCTCCTCTCTCTTTCCATATATAAATATCTGTATATACCTATAGCTATATCCAAAGAAATTAACAGACTGATTTCTTACAAGGAAGGTGGTTGAGAAAATTAATGAATCAACTTCCTATTAACATATCTTCTGCTAAAGATAGGCATAAATTAACCCAAAGCTTTCTTGTGGGTAGGAAGAACACTTAGGAGTCTGTTGCGAAAGTCTATGCAATAGATATTGGTGAATAGGAGCCTTGTGGTCATGAAGAAAATATAGATAAATGCTTCGATTCCAGTGTAGTTGGAAGCTAGCGCATGATAAGTTTGTAATAAATAACTATTAAATGAATAAATGAGTAAATGAATGTAGAAATTACTAAAATAAAATCTTTTCCCTCCAGTAGCACATAATCTAATGTTGGTGACACATCTACAGAATTATAATCAGAATTATTTTAAAAAATCATTTTTGTTGAGTGACTCGAACAGAATAAGCAAAGGGTTTCACTCAATCCATTAATCCCCATGGTCTTTTGGAAATATTAATAAATCTTTTTTAATGTTAAAGAAAATCAAGATTAATATGAAGATTCTACAACGGAGTTGCAATAGATAGGATCTAAGACTAAAACAGATAGTAAGCATGTCTTAATACTGCAATATTACTTTATATGTATTTTAACTTCAGTTCTTTTACTATTGCAAAGTGTCTTTTCAAAAAATAGTAATGGATCAAATTACCATGAGCACAGAAATATAAAAGTTAACAAAATAAAGAGTACATAGGATTATGCTCTGTAGACTTAAAAAAATAATGATAACTTTTATTTTACTATTACTCTGTGTCAGACCCTGGGCCAAGCGCTTACTATACATGACATCAGTTAGTAATGATATTTAATAAATAAATAACACATCATTTAATAAACATTGACTACTAATTTGAACTATTTTAAAAGTATAATTTAAATTCTAAGCAAAACTGTTTAACAAATGCTAAATTTTTTATCAGTGAATTTGTCCAAGTGTATATTGATACATAATGTTAAAGAGTTTCATTCCAGAAAAATAGTTTTTGAATCATCAGGCAAACACACAAGCATGATTCAAAGGTTGATGAAACTTTACTCCAGTCATTTCCTTTTGTAACATTAAAGTATTTATATTTCTTTACAAGTGCTAGCAAAGATGCTGAGGCAGAAATTTCAAAGTAATTATAAAGTCTAAGTAGAATAGTATGACTCTTCCTTTCCTGATATTTCTTAATATTTGTGGAGTAAGTGAGTGATGAGATTTAAGGAATGATCTATTTTGGTCGTGAGCAAAATGACAGGGGGTCGAGGGGAGAGTAACTTACTGAGGTAAGAATAGCTGCTGTTTCTCTACAAGATTCAGACTGCCATGCAAGTGAACCGCCTAGCACAAAGGCCATTGCAGTAGTCCTCCCTTATCCATGGATTCGCTTTCCATGATTTCAGTTACCCCCAGTCAACCATAGTCTGAAAATGTTGCATGGAAAATTCTAGAAATGAACAATTCATTAATCTTAAATTGCACATCATTATGAATAGCTTGATGAAATCTGGTGCTGTCCTGTATGGTATGTGAATCATCCCTTTGTCCAGCATATGACCCCGTTAGTCACTTAGCAGATCTCAGATCAACTGCTGTGCTTGTGTTCAGCTAACCTTTATTCTACTTAATAATGGCCTCAAAGCACAAGAATAGTGACGCTGGCAATTCAGATATGCCCAAGAGGAGCTGCAAAGTGCTTCCTTTAAGTGAAAAGGTGAAAGTTCTCTACTTAATAAGGAAAGAAAAAAATCAGATGCTGTGGTTGCTAAGATCTACAGAAAGAATGAATCTTCTAGTTGTGAAATTATGAAGAAGGAAAAAAGAAATTCTTACTAGTTTTGCTGTTGACCTCAAACTGCAAAAATTACAGTGACGGTGCATGATACGTGATTAATTAAGACAGAAAAGACATTAAATTTCTACAATAAGATATTTTAAGACATAGACCATATTCACATAACTTTTATTACAGTATATTGCTATAATTGTTCTATTTCATTATTAATTATTATTGTTAATCTCTTACAGGCCTAATTTTTAAATTAAATTATCATAGGTATATATGTATAGGAAAAAGCATAGTACAGTTGACCCTTCAACAACATGGGTTTAACCTGTGCACATCTGCTTATACGTAGGGTTTTTTTTCAATAAATATATACTGCAGTACTACATGGTTAGCGGAATCCTTGCTTGGTTGAATCCACGGATGCAGAACCGTGGATACGGAGGGTCAACTGTAAGTTTATAGGTGGATTTTCAACTGTGCAGGGGTTGGCGCCCCAGATCCCTGATTTCAAGGGTCAACTGTATAAATAGGGTTCAGTACAATCTGCAGTTTCAGGCATCCACTGGGGGTCTTGGAAAGTATCCCCCATGGATTAGAGGAGACTACTATATTTCAGAGAAATCTGAAATCCTGGCCTCAGACACGGTCAGAGGAGTGCTGGGAAAAGTTTTTCCTATCCCCCAACTCTAAAACAATTTCCCTGCCTTGCTCTGCAGTCGTGTCTGTAAAATCCCAATTGGCCATCTTTTGTGGTCAATTTATGGGAGTTATTGGACAATATAGAAAAACTTAGTTTGTTAGCAAGAGGAACAGATTTGGAGTCAGCTGGTTTGCCTTCAATAAGCTTTATTTCCCTGTTGCAAAATGAGAAGACTATCTTCCTCAAAGGTTGTTTTGTGAGAATTCAGTGTAATTATGTAAGTATTTGTGTATTAGAGAAGGCTATGTAGGGTGATGCTAATTCACTTAATGTTTCCCATAGTGGATGGCTCACAGGCTTTGGGAGATGAGAGCACCAGTTGCCTGGTAAGGATTCAGGTAATTCTAGAAGTAACACTGCACTGCACTGCAGAGAAAAGCAAGCAAGTCACATGTTGATGATTTCAGTGTTTTGTATGAGGCTGGCCATCAGTGAATACATTGAAAGTTTGATAAGCATGTGGTGAGATAGAACTATATTAAATGATCTGGAAATTCAGGCCTGTCCTTCAGATTTCAAGATGGCATTGTTCCCAGACAAGTTACTCATTCAGTTCCTAAAAACTTCAGAGAAAGAGCTTTCTGCCTTAGTAAAGCACCCCAGGGTTTGCCAGGCACAACAAGGTAGAAATCCTCTTCCAAATATCTCACCGCATTCCTGCTGCAGTTGGTCTGATTGTGCCCTTATTGGAGATGGAAAAATACAGACGGGACGCTCTTAAAAGAAATCCATTATGTATATATATATCCTCCCAAAAAAGATGATGCTGATGATTCGCTTTGCAAAAACTTAAAAAAAAGTTTTTACATAGAAAATTTATTGTTAAACAAAATACTACCTTTGAACTATTTATAAAATAATCAAGTACCAAAATTAAACAGATAATAAAAATGATTAAATAAAAATACAAATATTGCTGTGGTTGATGGTTTTATGGAATATAGTTCTCCTTTGGATTCCTAACACTTGCAGTTACCCAAGGCCTAGATTGCTGCAGTCACTTTTGAACCATTTTAATCAGTCTTAGTGAATGGAGACTTTAGAAGGGGGGACAATAAGGAGGGAATGAGGGAGAGGAAGAAGGAAGAAAAGAAGGGGGCCAGAAGGTCTAGTAAAATTGAAATTCACTTGGGAACTGAAACGTAAAAATCTTGTGGCTGAATTGCAGTGAGATATACAGAGAAATGGACTCTGGATAGACTGAAAAATAAGTTTGTTTAAAGAAAACATGAAAAGGGCTTATTTTTACTGCTTCTTAAATATTAAGCAACATAAATGTTAACAGTGGTTTGCCAATATTTCCAAAGAATGAAATTTAATAAACTTCCTACATTCATTATATGCATTAGTTTCTCCTAGTAATTTCTAACATGATAATAATAATGCTTCATAATAGACTTTTTTTTTTTACCATCTTTATTGGAGTATAATTGCTTTACAATATCCTCTAGGATATTATCTTTTTAAATTTTTTTATTTTTATTTTTTCTAAAGTTTTTTTTAATTTAATTTATTTATTTTTTAACATCTTTATTGGAGTATAATTGCTTTACAATGGTGTGTTAGTTTCTGCTTTATAGCAAAGTGAATCAGCTATACATATATATATATATCCCCATATCTCCTCCCTCTTGCGCCTCCCTCCCACAATCCCTATCCTACCCTTCTAGCTGGTCACAAAGCACCAAGCTGCTCTCCCTGTGCTATGCGGCTGCTTCCCACTAGCTATCTATTTTACGTTTGGCGGTATATATAAGTCCGTGCCACTCTCTCACTATGTCCCAGCTTACCCTTCCCCCCCCGTATCCTCAAGTCCATTCTCTATGTCTGTGTCTTTATTCCTGTCCTGCCCCTAGGTCCTTCAGAACGAGTTTTTTTGTTTTTTCATTTTTTTTAATTCCATGTAAATGAGTTAGCATATGGTATTTGGTTTTCTCTTTCTGACTTACTTCACTCTGTATGACAGACTCTAGGTCCATCCGCCTCACTACAAATAACTCAATTTCGTTTCCTTTTATGGCTGAGTAATATTCCATTGTATATATGTGCCACATCTTCTTTATCCATTCATCTGTCAATGGACACGTAGGTTGCTTCCATGTCCTGGCTATTGTAAATACAGCTGCAGTGAACATTGTCCTACGTGACTCTTTTTGAATTATGGTTTCCTCAGGGTATATGCCCAGTAGTGGGATTGCTGGGTTGTATGGTATTTTTAGTTTTTGAGGAACCTCCATACTGTTCTCCATAATGGCTGTATCAATTTACATTCCCACCAACAGTACAAGAGGGTTTCCTTTACTCCACACCCTCTCCAGCATTTATTGTACATTTTTTGATGATGTCCATTCTGATCGGTGTGAGGTGATACCTCATTGTAGTTTTGATTTGCATTTCAGTAATGATTAGTGATGTTGAGCATTCTTTCATGTGTTTGTTGGCAATCTGTATATCTTCTTTGGAGAAATGTCTGTTTAGGTGTCCACCCATTTTTGGATTGGGATGTTTGGTTTTTTGATATTGAGTTGCATGAGCTGATGTAAATTTTGGAGGTTAATCCTTTGTCAGTTGCTTCATTTGCAAATATTTTCCCCCATTTGGAGGGTTGTCTTTTCGTCTTGTTTATGGTTTCCTTTGCTGTGCAAAAGCTTTTAAGTTTCATTAGGTCCCATTTGTTTCTTTTTGTTTTTATTTCCATTTCTCTAGGAGGTGGGTCAAAAAGGATATTGCTGTGATTTATTTCATAGAGTGTTCTGCCTATGATATCCTCAAAGAGTTTGATAGTGTCTAGCCTTACATTTAGGTCTTTAATCCTTTTTGAGTTTATTTTTGTGTATAGTGTTAGGGAGTATTCTAATTTCATTCTTTTATATGTAGCTGTCTAGTTTCCCCAGCACCATTTATTAAAGAGGCTGTCTTTTCTCCATTGTATATTCTTGACTCCTTTATCAAAAATAAGGTGACCACATGTGCATGGGTTTATCTCTGGGCATCCTATCCTGTTCCATTGATCTCTATTTCTGTTTTTGTGCCAGTATCATACTGTCTTGATTATTGTAGCTTTGTAGTATAGTCTGAAGTCAGTGAGCCTGATTCCTCCAGCTCTGTTTTTCTTTCTCTATATTGCTTTCGCTATTTGGGGTCTTTTGTGTTTCCATACAAATTGTGAAATTTTTTGTCCTAGTTCTGTGAAAAATGCCATTGATAGCTTGTTAGGGATTGCACTGAATCTGTAGATTGCTTTGGGTAGTAGAGTCATTTTCACAATGTTGATTCTTCCAATTCAAGAACATGGTATATCTCTCCATCTGTTTGTATCATCTTTAATTTCTTTCATCAGTGTCTTATAGTTTTCTGCATACAGGTCTTTTGTCTCCTTAGGTAGGTTTATTCCTAGGTATTTTATTCTTTTTGTTGCAATGGTCAGTGGGAGTGTTTCCTTAATTTCTCTTTCAGATTTTTTATCATTAGCATATAGGGATGCCAGAGACTTCTGTGCATTAATTTTCTATCCTGCTAGTTTACAAAATTCATTGATTAGCTCTGGTAGTTTTCTGGTAGTATCTTTAGGATTCTCTATGTATAGTATCATGTTATCTACAAGCAGTGACAGCTTTACTTCTTCTTTTCCGGTTTGGATTCCTTTTATTTCTTTTTCTTCTCTGATTGCTGTGGCTAAACCTTCCAAAACTATGTTGAATAATAGTGGTGAGAGTGGACAACCTTGTCTTGTTTCTGGTCTTAGTGGAAATGATTTCAGTTTTCACCATTGAGAACGTTGGTGGCTGTGGGTTTGTCATATATGGCCTTTATTATGTTGGGGTAAGTTCCCTCTATGCCTACTTTCTGGAGGGTTTTTATCATAAATGGGTGTTGAATTTTGTCGAAAGCTTTTTCTGCATCTATTGAGATGATCATATGGTTTTTATCCTTCACTTTGTTAATATCGTGCATCACATTGATTGATTTGTCTATATTGAAGAATCCTTGCATTCCTGGGATAAACCCCACTTGATTATGGTGTATGATCCTTCACATGTGCTGCTGGATTCTGTTTGCTAGTATTTTGTTGAGGATTTTTGCATGTATGTTCTTCAGTGATATTGGACTGTAGTTTTCTTTTTTGTGACATCTGTGTCTGGTTTTGGTATCAGGGTGATGGTGGCCTCGTAGAATGAGTTTGGGAGTGTTTCTCCCTCTGCTATATTTTGGAAGAGTTTGAGAAGGAAATGTGTTAGGTCTTCTCTAAATGCTTGATAGAATTCTCCTGTGAAGCCATCTGGTCCTGGGCTTTTGTTTGTTGGAAGATTTTTAATCACAGTTTCATTTTCAGTGCTTGTGATTGGTCTGTTCATATTTTCTATTTCTTCCTAATTCAGTCTTGGCAGGTTGTGCATTTCTAAGAATTTGTCCATTTCTTCCAGGTTGTCCATTTTATTGGCATACAGTTGCTTGTAGTAATCTCTCATGATCTTTTGTATTTCTGCAGTGTCAGTTGTTACTTCTCCTTTTTCATTTCTAATTCTATTGATTTGAGTCTTCTCCCTTGTTTTTTTTTTTTTTTTTGATGAGTCTGGCTAATGGTTTATCAATTTTGTTTATCTTCTCAAAGAACCCGCTTTTAGTTTTATTGATCTTTACTCTCATTTCCTTCATTTCTTTTTCATTTATTTCTGATCTGATTTTTATGATTTCTTTCCTTCTGCTAACTTTGGGGTTATTTTTTTTCTTCTTTCTTTAATTGCTTTAAGTTCAAGGTTAGATTGTTTATTCGAGATGTTTCCTGTTTCTTAAGGTAGGATTGTATTGCTATAAACTTCCCTCTTAGAACTGCTTTTGCTGTATTCCATAGGTTTTGGGTCAGTGTGTTTTCTTTGTCATTTGCTCCTAGGTATTTTTTGATTTCCTCTTTGATTTCTTCATTGATCTCTTGGTTATTTAGTAGTGTATTTAGTACTTAGTAGTAGCCTTCATGTGTTTATGTTTTTTCAGATTTTTTCCTGTAATTGATAGTCTCATAGCTTTGTGGGTGGAAACAATACTTGATACAATTTCAATGTCTTAAATTTACCAATGCTTGATTTGTGACCCAAGATATGATCTATCGTGGAGAATATTCCATGAGCACTTGAGAAGAAAGTGTATTCTGTTGTTTTTGGATGGAATGTCCTATAAATATCAATTAAGTCCCACTTGTTTAATGTATCATTTAAAGCTTGTGTTTCCTTCTTTATTTTCATTTTTAATGATCTGTCCATTGGTGAAAGTGGGGTGTTAAAAGTCCCCTACTATGATTGTGTTACTGTCAATTTCCCCTTTTATGGCTATTAGCGTTTACCTTATGTATTGAGGTGCTCCTTTGTTGGGTGCATTAAATATTTGCAGTCGTTATATCTTCTTCTTGGATTGTTCCCTTGATCATTATGTAGTGTCCTTCTTTGTCTCTTCTAATAGTCTTTATTTTAAGGTCTATTTTGTCTGATATGAGAATTGCTAGTCCAGCTTTCTTTTGATTTCCATCTGTATGGAGTATCATTTTCCAACCCCTCACTTTCAGTCTGTATTTGTCCCTAGGTCTGAAGTGGGTCTCTTGTAGACAGCATATATATGGGTCTTGTTGTTGTATCTATTCAGCAAGCCTGTGTCTTTTGGTTGGAGCATTTAATCCATTTGCGTTTAAGGTAGTTATTAATATGTATGTTCCTATTTCCATTTTTTTAATTGTTTTGGGTTTGTTATTGTAGGTCTTTTCCTTCTCTTGTGTTTCCTGACTAGAGAAGTTCCTTTAGCATTTGTTGTAAAGCTGGTTTGGTGGTGCTGAATTCTCTTAGCTTTTGCTTGTCTGTAAAGGTTTTAATTTCTCCGTCGAATCTGAATGAGATCCTTGCTGGGTAAAGAAATCTTGGTTGTAGGTTTTTCCCTTTGTCACTTTAAATATGACCTGCTGCTCCCTCCTGGCTTGCAAAGTTTCTGCTGTAGATCAGCTCTTAAGCTCTGGGGATTCCCTTGTATGTTATTTGTTGTTTTTCCCTTGCTGCTTTTAATATTTTTCTTTGTGTTTAATTTTTGATAGTTTGATTAATACGTGTCTTGGCATGTTTCTCCTTGGATTTATCCTGTATGGGACTCTGCACTTCCTGGACTTGATGACTATTTCCTTTCTCATATTACAGAAGTTTTTAACTATAATCTCTTCAAATATTTTCTCAGCCCCTTTCTTTTTCTCTTCTTCTTCTGGAACCCCTATAATTTGAATGTTGGTGTGTTTAATGTTGTCCCAGAGGTCTCTGAGACTGTCCTCACTTCTTTTCATTCTTTTTTCTTTATTCTGCTCTGCAGTAGTTATTTCCACTATTTTATCTTCCAGGTCACTTATCCGTTCTTCTGCCTCAGTTATTCTGCTATTGATTCCTTCTAGAGAATTTTTTAATTTCATTTATTGTGTTGTTCATTATTGTTTATTTGCTCTTTAGTTCTTCTAGGTCCTTGTTAAACGTTTCTTGTCTTTTCTCCATTCTATTTCCAATATTTTGGATCATCTTTACTATCATTACTGTGAATTCTTTTTCAGGTAGACTGCTTATTTCCTCTTGATTTGTTTGGCCTGGTGGGTTTTTACCTTGCTCCTTCATCTGCTGTGTGTTTCTCTTTCTTCTCATTTTACTTAACTTACTGTGTTTGGAGTCTCCTTTTCACAGGCTGCAAGTTCATAGTTCCTGTTTTTTTTCTGGTGTCTGCTGTCAGTGGGTAAGGTTGGTTCAGTGGGTTGTGTAGGCTTCCTGGTGGAGGGGACTAGTGCATGTGTTCTGGTGGATGAGGCTGGATCTTGTATTTCTGGTGGGAAGGACTGCATCTGGTGGTGTGTTTTGGGGTATCTGTGACCTTATTATGATTTTAGGCAGCCTCTCTACTAATGGGTGTGGTTGTGTTCCTGTCTTGCTAGTCGTTTGGCATAGGGTGTCCAGCACTGTAGCTTGCTGGTCCTTGAGTAGAACTGGGTCTTAGTGTTGAGATGAAGATCTCTGGGAGAGCTTTCCCATTTGATATTACTTGGGGCTGGAGGTCTCTGATGAACCAATGTCCTGAACTCGGCTCTCCCACCTCAGAGGCACAGGCCTGACACACAGCCAGAGCACCAAGACCCTGTCAGTCACACAGCTTTTGGGAAGTCTGAGGTCTTCTGCCAGCGTTCAGTAGGTGTTCTGTAGGAGTTGTTCCACGTGTAGATGTGTTTCTGATGTATTTGTGGGGAAGAAGGTGATCTCCACGTCTTATTCCTCTGCTCTCTTGAGGGTCTCTGGGCACATTCTTGAACAACTGTTCAAGACATGCCGTCTTACAGGACAGCCATAGAGACTTCTGAGTCTACCCCACCCTGACCAGAGGAGAAACCGTAAGCTTCATTCAGAATCCTTTGGGCAGGAAGCTCCTTCCTGTGCTCCTTCCTGCACCAGGAGAAAAGCGTGCCCCTGTGCCAATGCTCTTCCACCTGGGCCCAGAGGTAGAAGTCCAAGTCAAATGGAGAAAAACAGCCTCACTGAGCAACAAGGAGTGTCACCTGTACCCAAGGTGATCTTAGCAGCAGCAGAAAGTACCTGTGGTGGATTTTCAGGCAGAACTCCATAATAGACGTTTGTTATTATTAGGCTGGAGTGTGTTAGGCAATTAAGCAATGAAATGCTTACTTTGGAAGCAAATAAACATGTGGGCAACTACACTACTATCAATTAAATGAGCACTTTAGTACACTGAATGGTACCCTAATGAATGGTTCTGAAATGATAAAGTAATAATAGCTAATATTTATTGAGTGCTTATGTCAGGCACTGTTAAATGCTTTACAAGTATCGGCTTATTTATTTCTCACAACTCTGTGATAGAAATACCATTTTTATTCCTCTTTTATGTATGTGGAAACTGAGGTTGAAGAGGGTATGGAAGTTGCCTGCAGTCACAGAGCCAGGACGGGACTGATCCAGCAATGGAAGCCAAATTGTCTGCTCCCAAAGGCCTGTCCTCACTGTGCAACACCTTCTCAAATGGTGAGTGAAGCCCGTGATGTGAGCAAATGAGCACAGAAGTTCAGAGTTAATGTCATTCCTGCTACATAAAGTTAGAATATGCACCAGGGCACTCTAACCTTCTCACATTTGTCAAAGGAGATTATGAATATGCAGTGATTAGCTCTGAAAAGAGCTACATTTTGTAACATGATGAATTACAAAAGCCGATCCTCCTAAATCCCAGCAGAGAGGTCTGTACGGGATAAAAACATATCTTTTAGCTTGTTTCAAAATGAAACTATTATACAATGCACAAAAAAATTGTGGTACAGTACTGACCAGTTTCTTAGGACTTCAACTTTGCTCTTATTTGTTCACTTTCTGAGAGAGGAATAAGTTTATATAGAGGTCTTATATGACAGATAGCACATGCCATCACATTTTTCAGTTGATAACTTGAAGATACTTTGAAGTAATCCAGTTCAATCCTGTCATTTTAAAGAAGAAGAACCCAAGACTCAAATATTAATATCAAGTCGTAAGCAGGAGTGATTAAAAACTAGGCCTTTTGAATCCTTGTATTGAATATTTCCAGACAGCTTGCATAAATAGAACCACTGGAGGCAGAATGAATCCATTTCCCAACCCCCATTTCCACCTGCTTTGTACCCTGAATACTCAATTAGCTCTAAGAAAGCAAAATGAAGAGAAAAGCTCTGGGATGGGATTTTATTCCTCTCAAGACGTGTCAGAAAGTCATGAAATCTGGAAAAGAATTATCCCCTTCTGCTGGGCAAGGGATAATCTTTGCTATTGTGGATATGGTGGTCTGACATGACTAGTGGTTCCCCGGGGCTATTTGATATTTCTTGAATAAAGAGTCTTTGGAATGCCTTGCCGAGGATAGGTTGCCATGGAAACAGTGAAGTCAGCGGTTGCAGTCCTTAGTAAAAGATTTCATCTATTTGCGTACCTAGCTGGTGCAAAACATAGCTGGTGCAGATTTTCAAAACAGCAGCCTTGCTTCTAGAGCATGTGACATTGACCATTAACTCTGATTCAGGACGTCATATGTTAAATGTCATTCTTCAAACAATGATGCTAAAGCAGTCTGGAGGAAAATACCATAAGGATTGCCAGGCTGACAGTAGTCTCGCAATAGAACTTGAAGTAGCAAAGCCTGGATTATAAAGCCTGCAAAGCATCGTTAACTCCCCGTCCCTTGCCCCCACTCTCCACCCTAGAGAAATCAGCCATGAGTATCTCTTTTCCATGTCAGTGATGGAGGGTAAAGAAGAAACTACATGAGGGAGGAAGGGAGAGTGGGGAGGAAAGAAGGAAGGAGAGACAGAAAGAAGAGATGGGTCCAGGATGACTTGCAAAATTGAAATGCACAATAACAAATGCAAACAAGGAAGCGACCAGTGTGAATTCTTAGGCACTGCTGGTGGTAACCATTTTGGAAAAAATTAACACTTTTAGTGGATTTGAAAATGTACATAGTTGATGACCCTGCAGTTGCACTCCTTGGAACAGAGTCTCAAGGCATCCTTACACATGTGCAGCAGAACAGTGAAGATTGTTCCTGGCATCCCTGGGTGTAATAGCAAGAATACTGGAGACTTTACAGAATTCTCTACAAACATCAGCATGGATGATTCTCACAACCTAATGTTGAGTGAGGAAGTAAGCCATACAAGGATAAATGCAGTAAGAAAGTAAAATATTCACCAACTAAACAGTAGGTCATTTAAGGAAGCATACACAAGTGACACAGTTATAAAGAAGAATGAGAGAGTTATTAACACAAAATCCAGCATTGCGTTTATGTTTGGAGAGGAGAGAGGAACATTTTGGTTGGGACAATAACATGAGTACTATGAATATTCTCTTGCTTTAAAAAATTTTTTTAAAACTATGTATATCTCTATAGACACTTAAAATTACTTTTAAAATACTAAAAATTGAAAAATAGAAATTCAGATACCATCTTATATCATTTTAGTCATTATTTTTATCTTTCTCAACAAAGAACATTATAGATGGACATTGTTATTATCAAACATAGTAATAGCTTTTACATAGACTTCTATAATTTACGAAGACTGTTCCCAACACTTTAAGGTGGAATTGATTATTTCTGAATCACAACCAAATAATAGAGTCTCAGATGTGACATATACAAGGAAACAGAGCTAGAAAAGGAATAAAGTGAAACTCTGGTCTTGTGACTCAGTAGCCGGATAATCATTCTACTGTAATCGTACCAAAACCTCATACCCATTCTTGCTGTCCTCCTTATGTGGTACACTCTTTGATTAGAATCATTTGACTGTTGTTCTGTACCTCAAACTCCATGCTCTTATTGCTTACAATTCCTTTAAAATCTTGTATTCTCTCACATGCCCAAGTCTTTGCACATCTTTGTACGTTTCCTCGGCTTGTGGTGCTCTGTCAAATCACAACTCCCCTCCAGCCCGCTTAGCTTGCTCATTCTTATTCATCCTTCACTTCTGAGCTTAGATGTCATTCAGTCCAGAGCACCTGAGTCCCCAGAATCAAGTTAGCTGTCTCATAGTATCCTGGACAGCAATTATTTTCTAATTACTAATTTGTATCATCTACTACATTGTAAATTCCTTGAAAACAAGGGTTGTGTCTTGTTTACTGTCTTATTCCCAGCACCTGGATCAATGTATCTGTTGGCTGTTGCCACAATGAGACTACAAAACAAAGCACTTCAAAACTCAGTGGCTTAAAGAGACAATTGTCTATTCCTGCTTGTGCATTTGCAGGTCTGCAGGGGTTTGGCTAGTCTGGGTTTGGTCCAAGATGTGGATTGAATCCACCTCTGCTTCACATGGCTCTTTAATCTTCCCTGGACCTGTGCACTAGCTCGATTACACTCTACTCATAGCTACTGCAGAAAGGCAATAGAATGTGCAAGCATATTTGAGTCCTGTCTGCTAGTATTCTTTGGGATAATCACATGATGAAGCCCAAAGTCAATGGCAGGAAAGGACACTCTGCCATCAGTAAAGGGAACTTCAATGGCATGTGGAAAAGAGGGTGGATATAAGGAAGCGTGAAAAATCAGGTCTAATAATTCAAGTTATCACAACCAGTGCATGGCATACACAAGAGGGCTTCTAGATGTCAGAGTATGGCTTTGTTGCTCGCTTGCTTTCTCTTTCATGGGCCCCTTCCCCAATCACAGAGTCCTTTCTGTCTCACTCTGCCTCTTCAACCAGTATCTAACTGCACCTTTATTTACTTCTCCCCAAAACTATTTCCTACAAAAGCATGTCCTCTTGTTCAGCTTTGTGTGCCTTAATGGAAGACTAGGTCATCAAAATGTCTCAGAATCCAGGATAATGGATTTTAATAGCTTAGGTAGGTGATGGGGAAGATTTGGAGGATCCAGTAACCTTGCCTGAAACTCCTTAAATTCTTCATCAGGTCCCAGGAATATGCTTTATGGATAGTAGAGCTGAGCCACCAACATTCCATTACCTCTGTCTCTTAGGGCAAGTGTTATTTTATCACTATTGTGAATGTCACACATTTGCTCCTTAATAGTAAAGAATTTTCTACCCTTCTTTCTATACATCCTTTCTTGTTCAAATGGATAAAGAGGAACTGGGAGAGGAAGGAATAAGTAATGAGTGTTTTTAAAATGCAATCTGTATTTAGTCTCTGCCTCAAATATATTTTATTTGGGAAAAGAAAATGTTTTATAGTTTTTTTAGGAGCCAGCATAAATATATAAAAATCATTTTATAGCATTCATAAAACCTTTTACTATCTTCTATATGAATAGCATAGTGTATATGTAGAATTGAAACGAAGTTTAATTATGGAATTTTAGTGAAAAACTTGAAAGTAAAGGTAGTAGCAATAATTTTACCCTATATTCATCATCATTCATACAGTAATGCTTTTGTTAGGAAAACTTTTTACATTACTGGAAAAAAATTACAAGTCTGTAAACTGTTTTCTTGACATCATATTATTGGGATGTAATCAAGTTTTATTTGTTTCTGTTCAACAGTTAATAGAAAGCAAAAAAAAAAAAAAAAGATTTAATTTAAGACCTTACCTTGGCATCACATACTGAGAAATGTATGAATGTAATGTGAATGTGAGCCTAAGTGTTTTGATTATTTGATTTGTAGTGTTCTGTGTGATTTTAAACAAGGCTGCAAGTTCTTTGGTCCTTTCCCCATTAAGATCTGTTTATGGAGACTGCAGACTTGTTACAAGAGGTCCCTGAATTTCTGAAGTGTGATCAGCACTAGTGTAATGATTTTAGCTTAGATATTTGCCATTTAAGAAAGGGTAACTAATTTTTCTGTTTAATATGTATTTTAATTTGATTGTGAACCCTAAACTACGTGGAAGTATCAATATCATATTCAACTGTTTTCTTTTTTTGTTTTTTTTTTTTTTTTGTGGTACGCGGGCCTCTCACTGTTGTGGGCTCTCCTGTTGCAGAGCACAGGCTCCGGACGCGCAGGCTCAGCGGCCATGGCTCACAGGCCCAGCCGCTTCGCGACATGTGGGATCTTCCCGGACCGGGGCACGAACTCATGTCCCCTGCATCGGCAGGCGGACTCTCAACCACTGTGCCACCAGGGAAGCCCCATATTCAACTCTTGAGAGATGGCCTCTTCTAAAAATGAAAGCCAGCTCACCTTGTTTTGTGGGTTCCAATTAATTTGGAACTTCTGGATCCTAACTGTGTGTGAATTTGTCATAAATAGGCCACCATTTCTAACAAATCAGTAGATTCTTTGTCATTTTTGAACATCTAAGGATTAGAGCAAAGATACTATGGCTCTGTGACTAATATTTTACTTTTGCAATATTGAGGTCTCTAACATTAGTCTCATGGCATTTAGCTATGTGTTTATTTTAATCCTAAAAAAGCTTAATTAAGCTATTCATGTTACATCTCTTACTTTCTTCCATAATTATGTTTATTAGAAAAAAAAAATCCAAGCTATAAGCTTCTAGTTCCCAGGTAGTTGAGCTCAGAGTTGTGTTTGACTTGTGAGACACTAATAAGACCTTGAAGAAAAAACAAACAAATAATACAACCCCTTAAAAATGGGAAATATTAAAAAAAATAGGTGTTTTCTACCTATTCAGCATCATTTGCTAGGGAACTCTGCTGCTTTCCTTATCCCAAAGCAAGGAGGTTGTCTAATCTTAGAAAAGTTCTCTTACAGCCTGAAACTCTCTGACTCAGTGATTATGACTCAGCATGCTTGACAGCCAGGTCTAGCCTTGAAACATCAGATGCAATTTCCTGGAAGCTGTTGTCAAATCTATTTACAAAGCCAAGCAGAAAAAGTTTCATCAGGAACTCAATTGTGCTGTCTTGGGTATCTATAGAAGCTCCTTTATCTGCAGCAAGGCAATACAAATTACATGGAAGGGGGTGAACGGTGAAGTGCTTACATGTGGCAGTACACTGAAAAAGGGAATAATGAGTTTTATTGCTTTTCTCATTCCTCCACTCCCGACATGAACATTAAAAAAATTACAAAACTCGTGCATGCGTGCACCCATGGAAGAAGGGGGAGTATGGGAAGGGAGGAAAGACAGAAGGTTGCTGTTTCAATGAAGACATTTCAATGAAGGCAAGGTGTCAGAATAAAGCCTTTGGGGAAGAGATTATAAGAGCTAGAAGAACTGGTTTGTTTCTCCACTGGTGAGGTGAAGAAAGAGTGTGAGAGTGAGAAGAGCATCAGAGAGAAGAGATTTGGAGAAACGTATAGGAGAGGTGTACTGTACTTCTCCAGTCCACCCTCCTCATTATGGGGGTTGGTGGTACTTGACTCCTCTTCTCATACAATTGGATGCCCCTAAGTTATGTGCCTGTGAAATTTGGGGTTGAGTCTTTAATTAGGGAACTGGTGACTATTTTTTGACTGGAGTTTGTGGAATAACAGAATTTGGGGGCAAAGAAGGAAGAGGGCTAGAATGGTATTTCTAAGAGAGAAAGGGCAGAGCCCATCCCCATGTCCCATTTGGGAGTGACAGTCATTTCTAAATTTCTCATATAGGCTGAGAGAAGGCCAGAGAACTTAGTTTGAATCAGGAGCCAGATCACTAGTTCCCCAAGAAATTGCTCAGTCATGTAAGAATACTCTTCAACAGTTTGTGAGGTAGATGGTTGTAGTTAGGCATACAAAGATCAAGTGGTAGACAGACTGGGACTTCAGACTCCCATGGGTCTTTACATCTGTCAACAGCTGGTCGTCCTGGACACCTGGCTGAGAAGCAGACAGGGTGGAGAGAAGGTGGTGGTACACTGACTCAATCCTCACAACCCTAACTTCCGCCAGCTCACTGGGTGGCTTAAACAATAAAAAATCATTCTGTTACGGTTCTCGAGGCTAGAAGTCCTAGATCAGGGTGCCAGTATGGTCAAGTTCTGGTGAGGGTCACTTCCTGGCTTGCCGTCTTCTTGCTGTGTGCTCACATGGCCTTTCCTTGATATGTGTGCTGGGAAAGAGAAAGACCTCTCTTTCTTTCTCTTCTTATAAAGTGGCTTTATAAGATTTTATCAGATTGGGACTCCACCCTCATGACCTCATTTAACCTTAATTACCTCCTAAAAGCCCCATCTCCAGATACAGTCACATTGGGGGTTCGGGCTTCAACATATGAGTGTGGAGTGGAGTACATAATTCAGTTCCCAGCAATACTATTCTCCATCCAATTACAATATCATTTAGGTTTTAAGAGGTGCCCGCTGAACTTTTCATAATCAATCAATCTGAGATCATGGGGCAGGTGTTCTAAGCATCCAACTTTTGGTTACCTCAAATGATTTTTAGGATTAAAAGAGATGAGTATCATCAGAAACTGTTGAAGAATTAAAATAATGAAAAGTATTGGTAGAACCAAAGAGGGAAGGCCATAATCCTGACTAACATGCCCCTTCTGGATACACGTCCTCGAAATCTGAGCTTAGAATGAGAGGTCAGCAGCAGAGGACACTCAGTTTTATGTGACGAGTCTTGTTTTCATTCATTCTACTTCCTCCTTTTAAGAACTCAAAGTTGTAAATCTTTTATGTTATTATTATTATTATTATCAGCCACACCACACGGCTTGTGGGATCTTAGTTCCCTGACCAGGGATTGAACCTGCAACCCCTGCACTGGAATCACAGAGTCCTAAACACTTGACTGCCAGGGAATTCCCAAAGTTGTAAATCTTATATGTCTCATTTTAGCAAGAAGACCTCATTTATTTTGGCATAAGGAACTTGATAAAGAGAAGTGATTCTTAAAAGGAAGCAAAAGAAGCTCCAGGTACCACACAGAGATCAGATTACAGATTGAATTGGCCTTTTATAAATATTAGGAGCCACAGTAACTGGTCTAGCACAGCTCCTAGGTTTTGTTTTGCAATGTCCTGCCTCAATGTTCCACTGCGTAAGCTCCCGTTACACAGCTACAGACCTTATTGACTCATTACTGGGGTCAGTCAGGTGTGGAATGGGTTAGGAATTGCTATAATATCCCATTATATTGCTGTTGTACCCCATTATTCGAGCTGACGCAGGGCAGTGCACTGGATATAATGCTGTTCTTCAGTACAGAAAGAGACAGCTTAATTCAGAGACTGTAACAGCTCTAACAGACCTTTTTTTTAAAAAAAATAAATTAATTTATTTATTTTTGGCCGTGTTGGGTCTACATTTCTGTACGAGGGCTTTCTCTAGTTGCGGCAAGCAGGGGCCACTCTTCATCGCGGTGCGCAGGCCTCTCACTGTCGCGGCCTCTCTTGTTGTGGAGCACAGGCTCCAGATGCACAGCCTCAGTAGTTGTGGCTCGCGGGCCCAGTTGCTCCATGGCATGTGGGATCTTCCTGGACCAGGGCTCAAACCCGTGTCCCCTGCATTGGCAGGCAGATTCTCAACCACTGTGCCACCACGGAAGCCCTAACAGACCATTTTAAACAGACTTTTAACAGGGAGAATATTCTAAAAATCAAGGCACCTATGCAAACAAATGAAGAAGTCTCAGCTCCTACACACTTGCTATCTACAAATGCTAAGACAGTTCCAGTATTCAAGTTCAAATGCTGAGAGAGTGGTAAGGAGATTCCTGTGGTCATAGTGACCATTTTGAAGAACAGTGCCATTGAGATCAATCTGTAGATTTCATTTCACCTACAGGTTCAGGAGAAGAAGTCCCTTTGTTCTTGGTCAGGGTTGTCCAGGACCTGACACCAGACCTCTTAATTCCCTGGGCGATTGAGCCAGGCCACATGGCAGGGTCCACAGTTCTCTTATTCCTGACTCAACCTCTCAGGCTACTTTCCTGACATCTGGTTTACTATTCCCTTATGGTAACACTACCCACAATTCTATCTCCCTTCAATGCAGAGTCTTAAAGTGCACTGGAAGCCCTTAAAATGGTAAAAATCCAGGGCAAAGGCAGCAGGCAATCCCATTTGGGTATAAGGGTATAGAACATTAATTGAAATTAGATTCTTTTTACATTAAAAATAATACAGCTGTTTTGGAAAAATTAGCAGCTGTTTTGTACACTTTGGGTATTATGGTAACTAAATATTTACATTCATTTTTGTACTACTCACACTTGAAATTAAATGTTTGGGAACTTATTGTTTCATGACTGTCTTCCTCAGAGATGGTTAAGTTCTTGAAGGAAAGGATCTAGTCTCTCTTGACTGTTATGTCATCCCTAGACTTAGTAGAGATGATACATAATAGATTATCCATAAATTATGGTTGTAAAAATGGGCAAGCCCATGGTTTCCCTAACCATGGTGATTTGGTGACAAAGACTATTTTAGCCTCTTTTCTCATCTTTCTGCTACTGCTGTTTAGTGTCATTCAAGTTGGCTACTCCTTTTACTTCTTTGCAAGTGGAGCTTGAGTGTATCTAAGTGTATTCTTGTGACCTAGGGCAGGGTCCCTCAGGAAGTGGCATACTCGTGTTTCATAGAGCCTCTTTAGATACTTCAATAATGATGACATCAGAGGAAGCCACAGGGTATAAATGGGGGATCACTAGACTGGAAGCCAAAGGTATCTTAGTTTGCTAAACTATTTTAGGATGCTATTTAATTTCTCTGCACCTCAGTTTCCTCCTTGAAACGAGATGGAATGAAACACCTATTATATTTGTTTTTTGTTTGTTTTGTTTTTTTTAATCTGAAATGGGAAAACAGCCTGGCATATAGTACACATTCAATTCAAGTTAAATCTGATTTCCACAAATCTAAGCAGTTGTCAGTTACAGTTTAGATGCAAAAGATAACAAGTGGTCTTCTCCAATCCTGACCTCAAGAGCAAGTTCCCCAGCCTTTCAGTTGGACCACTTATTGCTTAACTACCTCCCTGCTCCCATAACTACAGTGTGCTGTCATGACGTATTTGCCCTTAGACTATCGTAGCAGCTTATAACCTTGGGAATGCTTAAGTCATGTTGCAGAAGTCTTAGTAGAAAGAGCAAGATGTGAAGTAAATAATCTGCAAGGTGTGGGTGCTAGGAAGTCTGTAATCTAAGGATGGAAAGGACTTTAGAATTCCCTAACTTTATGCTCAGACTATCCTTGTTGATCCAGAAAACTTACAGAAACCACCCTACAAGATTTCTAGGTCATGGTATGCAAGATTTTTCCGAGAGAACTGAGTACCTGTCGTCCTCAAGCTTCCGCAGGGGTAACTAGATAGCGAACCATGGGCAGAAGCCAGAAGGATACAATTACAGAAATCACAAGAAAATAACCATGATATCTGTAAAAATATCAGTCTTTCAAATATCATTAAGACAAAACATCTTTCTCAATTATAAAAAAGCAGATAAGGGAGATTCTGGAATTCTCTAATTTGACCATTGTCCCTTCTGCAATCCCTAAGGGTTTATTAGTTTTCACATCTTGAACTACGAAACAGAATAAAAGGATGGTGACAGGTGGGCTCACATGGTGCCTTTTTTTTTTTTTTCTGCGATACGCGGGCCTCTCACTGTTGAGGCCTCTCCCGTTGTGGAGCACAGGCTCCAGACGTGCAGGCTCAGCGGCCATGGCTCATTGGCCTAGCTGCTCCGCGGCATGTGGGATCTTCCCAGACCGGGGCACGAACCCGTGTCCCCTGCATCGGCAGGCAGACTCTCAACCACTGCGCCACCAGGGAAGCCCCACATGGTGCCTTTTAAGTGAATTAGTCATTTTGATTGTATATACAGAGTATAGCAACATCCCTCAAAATTTGTTAATACCCCTAGGATTCAAGTGTTGTTCAAAGCATTTTCTCTTTGGTGAACTATTGCCATAGGCCAGCGGCCCCCAACCTTTTTGGCACCAGGGACTGGTTTCGTGGAAGACAGTTTTTCCACGGAAGGTGGGGTGGGGAGGTGGAGGGTGGGAATGGTTCAGGCGGTAATGAGAGGGATGGGAAGCGGCAGATGAAGCTTCAGCTCGCCTGCCGCGCACCGCCTGCGGTGTGGCCCGGTTCCTAACAGGCCGCTGACTGCTAGCGGTCCGCGGCTGGCAGAGGGGGGTTATGGGCCCCTGCCATAGGCCGTTAAAAGTTCCAGTGATTTTCAGTTGCGGAATACGCACCCCACATTCATTTTCAGTAGATGCCTGGTTGCTTGAGGTCTGCTATATAATGCCTTCATTTTAGGTCCTTTGTTAATTGTTTTATTTTTCTTCACTATTTTTCCTACTAATTGCTATTTGGCCTTCATTAAGGAGATTAAAAACCTACCCACCACCTTCTTCTACTGCAGCTGACCTTATGACTGTCCTTTGAATAATAGTCATCAACATTTGTGCAAAGTGATTTTTATTCACAGAGTTCTGAGGCATTAATTAGTGTCATAACAACCCTAAGAGGTAAGTAATTATAATTCTCACACTTTTTACACAGGAGAAACTGAGATACAGCTGGCTTAAGTCATATGCCCAAGCTCATGCATAAGAAGGTGAAGAATAGACCAGGACCTGAGGTACACAAGAGCTTCCCTATGCCTGACACCGGTGAGCAATCTAGACAGATGGCATACAGCATCACACTGCAGAGTCTCCTGGGTGGGTAAAAAATCTTGTTTTGATTCTTATAATGGGGACCTTGAGTAGAATCTCATAAGGATGGAAAGTTTCTGAGATATCAAACTAGTAAATAAGCATAGGTTTTCCCCATGGGGAACTCTAGGGGAAATATGAAGTCCCCTTATGAAGACATGTGACATGCATTGAAGGTACCTATGATGCTAGTCAGCCATCCCTCTTTCTGTTACCATTATTGCATCTAATGGCTTCGTGAACATTACTCTTCCCCAAGACTTCTACCTCAGACTCTAATGTAGCACTAAGGAGAAAAACAATCACTGGCATACATTTCTGTATCAAACCTCAAACCATAATGGATTTTAATACAAGAGTATTAAAAATAGACTATTTCAAAATTATTTGGCTGATCTGTGAGTTAATAGCTTCCCATATGATGCACAAGGTTTGGGCATGATCCCATTAATAACAGAGGGTATCTCTTTGGCCAAGCCTAATTTTGAAGCTAACATTTATTGATAAGACTTAGGGGGGTTGCCATTTTGTGTGCACATGCTTGAATATTTGCTCAATGATCAGAGACATAATTTCTTAAAAGCATTCCATTTTTCATTATTTTGTAGCTTATTTTTAACATTCTGCTATTTTATGTAAGATAAAATGAAAATTATATATTAGTCTTCTCCAAATTTTTGCCCCTAGAGCAAGAATTGTTCATTTCAAACAAAAATGGAAAGGCTTTTGGAAAATTATAGAGTGATAAACTGGTGTCTCTAGATGCTTTTATGGAACCACAAAGTTAGGAGCAATTAATATCCTTCCTGACTCCTCACAGTGTTCCCTTCTGTCTGAAGTAAGGCAGAAATGAGAACCCATAGGCTGCACCTGACTAGTTCCCTCTGCAGATCCATTGGTCAGTCAGTCTTGGTCTGAGTTTAATTTAGGAGAGAAGTAAATACGATTGTGTAAATTTGACTTAACCCTAGACTCCAAGTTAAGAGGTAGGCACTACTGTCACTTTAGATAAGAGTATCTTCAGATAAAACACTGAGTTGCCTGATTTCTAAATCTATACTTAGTCCATTTGGTAATGCAGCAATCCAGTGAGCTGGGTTATATACTATTCTATACTACCTTGTCCCCCAAATAATCTACGAATGACTTGGGGAGGAAAAGCTTGGCACACTTTGGGAAGCCACTAGGAAGGAAAGCCATCAATTATACTTAAAGGCACCGAGTGTTGTTAATTCCACTCTAAAATAAGAATGAAACTGCCACCATCTCTTCATTTTCAGTGCGACAACTTACTGGTCTTCCTTCCCTTCCTGCCCTTCAGTTTATTCTCTTTATTGTTCAAATTAATGAATTTAATGAGTACTTACTGACAGGGAAAATCTAAAATGCAATAGATCATGTCATTCACTCCGCTATGTAAACTTCCGTAGCTTTAAATTTTAGATTTAAAATTCCATAGGTGGGATAAAGACTATTCATCATGTGGTTTCTATATGTTCTGCAATTTTCTACTGAAACCTTGGGGTTCATTCAGACCTGCTGCACTGCTATGATTTTATTTGTCTGAAAGAGGCATTATGTACCTTGATATGTAATGTTTCTCTTATAAGAATGTCCTTCTCCTGTTTGTGTGCTAAGTGAGATCTTACTCCTTGAGAGACTCCATTAAAGTTATTTTAGGAACAAATGTCCAACAACTCCTACCCACCCACAAACAACAGTCAGTGTTCCTACTCCTGTGCTTCAGCTGTGCTTTGAACAAATCTCTCTTCACACACATCACCCTGTACTGTAATCACATTAAGTGCAGAAATGATTTCTTTTTCTCCTTCACTTGTAATGCACATAATAAGGGCTCGATAACTGTTTATTGAACTATCATTTCATCTGTCCTATGTCATTCTCCCTCTATAAAGAATAGTGTTGTATTGTTTCATGAATGTCCCGTTTTATTAGATACTTTATTTAACCAAGTCTCAGTTGTGTCATGGAAAAAAAACCTGTGAAAATTATAATTATTCACTTCACAAGGATATTATGTAGATTAATTAGTAGACTCAAAGTGCTCAGAAAATGTAGGACTTATTGTTTAGGTGTTAAGTTCTATTATCTAAGATCAGCAGTGAGGCTTTCTAAATGTCAGGAGTAAAGTTTGAGAACCCGCTGCCACAGAAAATCTGTAAGAAGGTGCAAGCTAGGTGTGAAGTTTCTTTTTAAGTAATTTTGGTTCTGAAACATCACATTGTTGGCTGGAAATTGCGTTTATAAGAATAAGATTAAGGGGGAAGTGGAGTGTTCGGTGTTCTGTAGACGGATGTGTGACTGTATTTATAGGCATATATATGTTATATATATACCACAGGTACACAAATAAATAATGCTATAGGTGTACAAAATCATGATGCACATATCATATATCTAAATATTCTATACACACATATACACAGAGAGTGAGGGGAGAGAGAGTAAGAGAAGAGTTAGTTAGCTAGTTAGTTAGTTATTCCTGGTAAAGCCACTGCGGTTGCGGTTATGGAAGGCTCTCTGGGTTACACTTCCAACTTATGAGCATTGGAATTTTGTGTCCTTTCAAATCACAGTATGTATCCTCATGGCTTCAGAACCAACTATACACTAATCAGTCCATGGGTGCTCAGGGAAATCTTCATTACTGAATTTGTGAATTATTGGTAAAAACAGACGTAGGTACACTTAACTAAAATTTCTATAAAGCTTGAAGACCTGTAAAGTTCTTTCATATATATTTGAGATAAAGCCCTGTTTTCTGACATTATCAGGTTCAAAGATTGGTTGGTTAGTTGAAAAAAAAATTATTTCATTGAGGAAGCTTAAAAATAATACATACTTTACTTTTATTTAAGTGGTTCTAAAATTAATATCAATTTGTCAATATTTTTATATTGTGCCAGGTCTTTTCCTCTATTCTGGATTCCCTGCTTTGAATTTCATCTTCTTGCCTAATCCACATCTAAAATTCATCATATACAATTTTCAGATTTGGTTTCCTTAAAGAGGAGGGAGAATTTAAAGATATTTGTGAAGACAGTAGAGTACAAATTTCTTTGACATATTTTATGTTTTTCCCTTTAAATTTTTAGTTTTCTTGATATACCTGAATTGATAAACATTTTCGATAGATTTACATTTATGGAGTCTTTCCAAAGCATTCAACTTAGTTTTTATAGAAATGACTCTCCTTTTACATGTATATTTACATTAATTTATATAATGATTGAAATACGTAGTTACCATACATACCTAAGTTGTAAATACCTAAGTCCATATTCCATGAATTTTTGTCCAGAACTTTTCATTCACTGAATACATATGTTTTTCTTAAATGCTTACTAGTGCCAGACACTATGCACTATTTATGTTTCCATAAGAATGTATGCTTCTCATTCTGCATGTGACATTTGCTATAAAAATTAATTCAATATTGATGTTATTGTCATAGCTGTCAGGGCCTATGGAGAACCCCAGGACTCTCTCACACCTTGTGGCTTACGGACTTATGAGTCTGACAAAGTATACAAAGGGGCAGATTCAAGTGAGTAGAATTGCATGGGTAGATGCTAAATGTAAGGATGCTAATTCATGTATGTGTAAACATGAGAGGTCCAAATCAGTGAGCACCTGTGAAAGTACTTCAACATTTGAACCATCTGCCTGGACTCAGGTAGCTCTCATTCTTCTGAATGAAGAGCATCTCCACCCATTCCACTCTTTAGCACCCTCCATCTTGACGTATACTACTCCAAAAATTTTGAGAAAGACCATAAATGCTTCCGTAGTAACTCAGTCTGCCAGATGACTGCTTTTTGTCCATAATTTATACTGTACTTGTCATTATTGTACAACATTTTATTACCAGTCAGAGCAATTAAAAAGTAATTTGTTTCAGATAGTAATACATTTTCTACCATCTTCATGATGTAAAAAGAAAAAAGGAATACAAAGTAGTAATGTGTCCTGAGAAGACTTTCAAACAAACAAGCAAACAAAAAAGAGATGGTGTTAGATTGTTTATGGCTGCACTTGTTAAATGGCTATGTCTTGAGGTGGAAGAAGGATTAGCAGTCTTCTCTGCCAAATGCTTATATTTCTTTGCAGCAGGACTGTTTTCCTTCTTAATAAGGGCAACAGTTAGGTCCATAGATTTTGTTTTACTCTATAGTTGTTTTGTCTTCACAATAGACTAAAATAATTGGTGTTTCACTTTTTAAAAAGCACACCCTATAGTAGTTGCAACACTTGTCTGGAATACCCAGCTCTAATGTTTTTAATATAATGTTATACTTATAGATGAGGCTAGAGGAAGTTCAGAAATACATGTTTTAAATGTGGTTTTTGCTCTGATTCAAGACAGAAGTGTCTCAGGAAATTAATTGCTAGAAAAATGTTCTAGCCACGACTTGTTGTCAACATGAAGCCATAGCTCTGGTTCATGAGTCTACAATGCCATTGTTATCAATAAGACTTCTAGTTTCAGTACCGATTGTTGGTTTCATTCCAGCGCCATGAGTCAGTGAGCTGAGGTGGCTTTGCCTCAGCCAACAGGTGTAAGAGGTGAGAATTCATGACAAAGCTCCAATCAGATAAGAAGCAATCTAACCAACTAGTGATGCCAAGTCACCTGAGAATGCTGCTCTTGTCTGGAATTAGAACTACTTTATTATGATTAACATATAAAGCCATTTGAAGATTTGAATTTTACTCTAGGCAACAAGAAGAACAAAAATTTTCTTGTTAAATGCTTGAAATACAGTTTCAAATGCATAAGCTGGTCTCATCTTGAGAACTGGTATTTTACATGACAGATTAAGATATTCTTTTCTCTTATGTATGCAAGATCCAGGGGTTGCATGAAGCTTTATTGAATATTGAAAACCACAGACTACCTAGGCATGCACGAGCCTTCAACAAAATTGCAAAGGGGTGAAGCTAGTGTTTGGGCTTTACTATCTCTCTTTTTCTGTGATCCTTTTATTACACCCCTCTCTTGGTTTCTGCTAAGTCAGTGGTGGGGTGGAAAGATCACTGAGCTTGGAGTTAGAGGAGTTAAGTTCTCATCTCACCACTCAAAATAACAATTAGACTTACCCTAGTAGAGCATATGTAACAAAAATAGCAAACCCTTATATAGTCAGTCAAATACTGTTTTAAGTGAATTCAAGCATTAACTCATTTAATCCTTAAAACCACGCATGATGTGGGTACTATTCTTATCCCCATTTTATAGATGGAGGAACTGAGACAGAGTGGATGAATAACTTGCCCATGTTCACATAGCTAGTAGTAGCTGGAGCTGGGTATGGATTCAGGGAGTCTTGCTCATTGTTTTCATTTTGTGAGTTGGGCTCTGCAAACCTCTCCTCTCCCCATCCACTTGTTCTAATAAAAAATGAACTACTTGTAGTTCAACAACATGCCATGCTGTTCTTAGAAATGTATGCCTTTAAACATACTGTGACTTCTCTCTGGAATGTCCTTGTCCCCCTGTCTACCAAGTAAACACCTTTGTCTTTCAATTCCCAGTTCAGATATCACTCTTTTCTCCAACTCAGATAAAGTTAACCTATCCCTTGTGTGTGTGTATAATATGTGTATTTAATTGAAAATATATTAAATTTTTAAAAATTTTGAAGATTTTAAGAAATGTATACAATACGGTACAAATAAATTTATGGGAAGAAGCATTCAAAAGATAAGTAAGAAATTAGAATAAAAATAAAGCACAGCCAAATGCAGGAATACAAGGTATCTTATTTTAAAATATTTAATAGCATAGCTAAGGTTGGCTGCAAATACAGTTCTAAGCTTCTAAGTAACCAGAAAGAGAAAGAGATTCAGAATATCCATGGGATACATTTTTTAAAAGCCAGATGCTTAAGAACTATATAACTTTATATCATTCTGAAAGAAATTTCTGCCAACAGTCTTCATAAATAAGCTATTGGCTGATATACTAATAAATATTTTCAGCTGCATTCAGGATTGCTATTCAGTGAGTATGCATTAGTATGGCCATCCTGGTTATTAAAATGCTGAAGGACTTCCTTACTGATTGGTAAATAGACATTGCCTCGAACGCCTTTTCTCCATCCCTCAGTATTCTCTGCTTATCCGTATCATCCAGCAACCAGAGATGAAATTTGGCAAAGCAGGATGCTCTAAGAACTGCTCCAGCACTCTGGAGGTGTTCCTCCTGGTGGGCCAGTGTCCATGCCTCACAGGTTGTTAAATATGTTGGCTATCATCTCTCAATTAAAACAATACACCTCCTGAGACTTAGAAACTCCATTCCCTACATTACATAGCCACTTGGATTTCTTACGGATTCCTCAGTGTTAACACGTCATAAATCAAGTTTTAAGAAGTTGAATAAATGAGTAGATACAATATTGAGTTTTATGTTTTTCCTAATAGTTTTCTCAACTCAATGATCTAATGCCAAAGTACAATTTAGTAAAAGAAAATCTAAGAGGACCAAAGAATTTATACTTCTGGATGAACAGAATAACTACTCATACTAGCAATACTCCAAATAAAATTATTTATCACAGTCACAATTTTAATGAGAGTTAGCAACAGGGTGCTCCGGGGTTTCATTTTTGGTGAGACCTGCAAGGCAGCTATTTTGTGTTGCTAACTAAGGACAGATCCACAGGCTTTGATAATGTGCCAGATTGAGGAGCAGAATCAAAATTTTCAGTGAAACTAAAGAAGCCAATCAGAACAGTTGTCTGGAGAGATAGCCCCTCCATCTCAGCACAGAGGTGGCAGAGGATTTTTCCGCAGAAAATAGTTGTGGGGCCATGCCAAATATGACAAAATAGGCCCCAGAGCCCATTTACACACCAAAATCATGGCCAGGTTATTCGGCCAGGAGAAATTAACAAAGCATGTAAATTAAATCTTCTGGTTATCATTTTTTTCTTAATTTTCAATTAACTTTATTGAGATATAATTGACATACAATAAAATGAACCCATTTTAAATGTATGATTTGATAAGTTTTGAAAAATGTAATTATCCATGGAAGCCACCCCAGATCAAATTGTGAAATATTTTCATCCTCCTCCAAAGTTCCCTTCTCTCTCCTTTCAGTCAATATGTTACTCCTACCACCAGCCCCAGGCAATCACTTATGTGCTTTCTGCCATCACAGCTTAGTTTTTCTTATTCTAAACTTTCACAGTAATAGAATTACTTGATAGTTACTTTCTGACGACTGTCTCATTTGCTCAGCATAAAGTTTGCAACAACGATCCTTGCTGTAGCTGTTTTCAATGGTGAATAATATTCCATTGTATAAATGTCACAACATGTTTATTCACTCAACTTTTCATGGATGTTAGGATTGTTTTTAGTTTTTTTTTTTAATACAATTAAGAGCAATGCTGCTGTGAACATTTGTTTATAAACCTTTCTGTGAGCATATTTTGTATTTGCTTTTGGATTTCATTTTAACTTTTTGGGGGAAAAAATTAGGCTTACAGAATAATTGCAATAGTATGAAGAATTTTTATTTACTCTTCACTCTAATTCCCCTAATGTTAACATTTTACATAACAGTGGTAAAATTATCAAAACTAACAATTAAATATTGGCACAAAACTAGAGACTTTGTTCAATGTTCCCCAGTTTTTCTACTAATGTCCTTCTTGTGTTCCAGAACTCAATCCAGGACACTGCACTGCATTTAGTTGTCATGTCTCCTTAGTTTCCTCCAACCTAAGACAGTTTCTCAGTCTTTCCTTGACTTTCCAGTCAGGTGTAGAATGTACCTCATTTGGATTCATTTGATGTTTTCTAATGATTAGAATGAGAATATGAATTTTGAGGAAGAAACTCACAGAGGAGCTGTGCCCTTTTTAGTGTATTGTATCAGAGCTAAGTGATATCAGTATGTCTTACAACTGATGATATTAATCTTGGTCGTCAGTTCAGGTGGTCCCTGTCAGATTTCTCCACAATAAAACCACTATCCTTCTCTTCCTATACTCTGTGTTATTTATTCATCTATTTATCTATGTGTATAGATTTAAATATACATATATGTATTAAAATATATACCTTAAAATAAGATGAACTGTTATATATATTCCAATTCCAAGCCACCCTCACAGGATTCATTCTAACATGCCCCTTGTGCATAGTTGTAACCTTACATTGCTGAGTAGAAATCTCTGACAGTGAGGAGCTCTCATCATTTACAGTATACTTACTTATTTGTTTAGTTCCAGTACACATATAAAATAATTTCAGATTGCTAACATGTACCTCTGTAAGAAACAGACTTACCATTTAGAGTACAGTGTTTTGTACATTCTTTTTTTGTCTCTATAACTAGAGTATCAAGTCAAACACTATTACTAAGTTACTTTAGTCAGCTTCTTTCTTTCCATAGCACCATTGCCAGTCACAGCTCTGCTATGTACTAGCTCTGGGACAATGGAAAAATTACCCGACCTCTTTGCCTTAAGTTTGTCATCTATAAAATGGAGAATGTAATGGTAAGGATGTTCTTTATTGTGAGTAGATGCCTGGCACATAATATTTGCTAGATAAGTATTTGCTATTATTATTGCCTATTAGTCATTATCAAGGCAATAAATTGACTTGCAATTATGACACACATAACTGCATTATAGTCTAGTTTTGTCTTTTTCCTCTTTAGGTTGTGAGCTTTTTGAGAATAGGAATTAGGTCTTTATTTCTTTACACATGTGTCTTGCATGATAAGTTCTCAAAAGATATTTGTTGGTGTTATTGAGTATTAGGTACATGCTATATATTAATAAAACCAAATAATATGATATGGTAAGTGCATATTAATGTACTAATAAATAACTGTTTAGTATCTTTTCCTAGTCACAAGTTTGTGTTTTTGACATAATCTTTCCTGAAAAAGGACCTATTCACATATGCACATATTTCTCTTTTAGACACTTATAGAATGGTATCTAAAATTCCCTCTATTTGATCTATCCTTTGGGTTAACAGTTTATTTAAACTACTTTGGAGGGAAGATCCAACATAATCTATCATAAGAGCTAATGAGATCTTTCATCTTTCTATTTCAAAAGAAAAGATTTGACCAAGATGGCACAAAAGGAAGAGGAGTCAGGGAATGTGAAGGTAAGAACAAGAATATTGCTGTTACTCTGAAACAAGGATGCATATTTAGCAAAGATTAAAATGTAAACATTAAATCATGATTTCTCTCTAGGGGGAAGCTATAACATTTGCTTTCATAATGACAAATTTTATTCTTCTGGTAGTAATCTGTTCTGATTGTTGTGTTCCCTTTAATTCCCGCAAGTATTTTGCATTGAAAAGCATTACAGAGATATAGGAGAAATTTTTATCTGTCTTTATTTTAAATTTATAATTAGGAACTCTTTTGCTAGATAAATGTCAGATATAAATGAAGTAAATACATGTTTCATATTCTTTTATTAAACATCTGCAGAATGTGGAGAAATCATGTTTTAGAGAATCAGGAAGTAAATATTACCCTTAATATAATAATTTGGAATCATACAAAATTAATATAAAGTAAATACCTTTGAAATGGTTAACTTTGTGCTTTAGCAATAATAGCACTTGACAATGTTTAAATAGCTAACAAAGAGGGAATTTAATTTGCCTAAAAAATATTATTTAACCAAAATGATTAATATAATTTCTGGTATCTGGGAATTTTCATAAGGTAGTATCAGAAAAGAAAAGAAAAGAGTCAGCCAGAAGCTTTAGACAGATACGTTTTAACAACTTCGAATAAATTGGAGGTCAGATCAACCTCATTGTCTCAAAAATACTCTGATCTGTTATGCAATGACTGTCAGGTTTAACTGTCAGATTTCTCAGTGTCAAAACAAACTTCAGCTTTATCTACCTGTAGGTTTACTTTTCTTGGGTTGGTTCTGTAATGCAGTTGACTATTGCTTTACAAGAAGATATCTAAATATGGTAATGCTTCTAGCGATGGCTATTTACCTCATTTATAGCTAATATGTATCTCATAGATCTAGGGCCATTTTTTCTGCTTTTACCAAATCTTTTTGTTTCATAAATGCCAGATGTGGGTTAAAATGGAGTTTAGAAAAATGAAACAAGAAAGAGGAAAATGTTTTGCTTCCCATTGTTTATATGTGCAAATCTACTACACACACGTATATTTTTAAGGAATGATGTGGCTTAACCTATGAAAACATGGGTAAGTTTGTTTCTCCAGCCCAATGGGTGTTTGAGTCCAGATGGAGACTCTAAATTATTTAAGCAGACTTGGCAACAGTGCTCTGAACAATAGCTACCTGAACTGGACTGGTGTGTTCATTCTCCCAGAAAAAATGTCCCGTAGAATCTTAATCACTTCCAGTGAATCTATAGCTAAGAGTCTCAGGAGAAAGAATTATTCTGCTTCAATAGAAGCAGAAAAAATATTTATATTGCTTTGAAAGAAGCTGTTTCTATTTTTCAAACTTTATTGCTTTTTAAATTATGAAAGCAATAATGTTCATTGTAATAAATCCCAACAATATAGAATAAAATGTTACCAAGCTTCATCCCTTTCCTACCGGTCTCCCCCTCCTCAGGGATGATCATTGTTGGGTATCTTTTAAGATTTTAGTGCATGCAAACATTCTCAACATGTGTACATTCCTACGTATGTTAAATGGACTATATCATATATAACCATCAAGCCTATCATATAGAGATCTGCCCATTCTTCAACAATGCTGCAGAATATCTCATTATGGGATATACCATTGTTTTACTCCACAGCTCCCTTATTGTCAGTTCCATAGGTTGATTCATTTTCTGTTTTCCTTAACATATCATGCGGTCATAAATACTTCTATGTAGAAATATTTCTAAATTTGTACTTTATTTTTGTAGGAATTTTAGAAGTAAAATCATTGCTACAAAGAGTTGTGTGTAATATCTTGATAGATAATAAAAATTTGTTTACAAAAATGAAATTGTGTTCTTTGATATCCCCACCAAATTAGGCATGATTCTCTATACTTTCACAAATGCTGGTTATTATTATATTTTTAAAAAATTTTATTTTGTACATTTAAATTTTTCATTACTTGGAATTTATTTCATGTATAGTGTGAGGTAGGACTCAAATATAGCTTTTACCCAAATGAATATCAAGACCCAGAATCATTTATGCATTGAGTATCCTTTCTCTGGCACTTTTATTATGAACTATATTCTCAAGTGTAATCCATATATTGGTTAAAGTTCTTAGTTGCCCAGGAACCCATCACCAGAATTTGAAAACTGTGGGATCTGCTGAGCTTGACAGCTAATGGTGTGCTGAGAATTGTCCCTCCAAAGAGGCCTTTCCATTCCTTTGGGAGACTCTGGGCAAACAGCAAATCTACTTGGGCTCGTCTCTGCATAAAAGAAATTTGTTTCAGGATGTTATATAGCTCAGAGAATAATCAAGTTGCTGAAAAAACAAATTAGAATCAAGTTTCTGGGATGCTTCTTGAACCCCTGTCTGGCACAATCAGCCCAGAAAGCAGCCACATCAGCTACCACTCAAGCTTCCAAAAATGGCAGCCTGTTTATTCACATAGGTCAGATCTCACATAGGTGTGTTTTACTGCAGGAAGCTGGTCCACATGCCTGCCCTCTAGGTCCAAAGAAGGCTTGAAATACCAGATTCATTAAACCTAAGATGCTATCAATTGTAAGATACATGATTATTTTATGTACCACTAATAAAAACAAAACACTGACCACTAAACTCTGACATAATGTTTTCACTTAGAATATTTATTTTATGATTATTGAAAAGGAGAATATTTTAAATTTATTTAGACAGATTTTTATTGCATGTTCTTATGCATACATTAAAGAGGAAATTATAGGAAGAATGATTTGGTTAAGCAATTCTAAAACTTCAATGAAGGAGTCATCCTCCAAATATTCCTAATTTCAAACAGGGAAATAGAGGCAATGACAGATTCCCTAATTAATTTTTTAAGAATATAAATAGCAGCCTCAAGGGAGATTAGGAGGCACACCACTCTATCCAGAGTCACAACTGAAAATAGGATTCCACCCAAGTGAAGAAAGGGGAAAAATGTTCCCTCTTCTTTGCGCCCATGTTTCCAATCATTCTATCAGAAAAGACTTACATTGTGGCAGTATTCCATTAAGTGGCATTAACAAAAATTGTTCTGTTCAGAATATAGAAAGAGTGTTTCCCATCCTTTGGAGACACAGCCATGAGTCCAGTTTAGGATCACCATCCCTAAGAGGGCTGCCCTCTCTGACTCAGCCAACATTCTGAAACAGAAAGTACAGAACTTCACATTTATAATCTCTTTGTGAAATAATACTATTAGAAAAAAATGAGCTTGTTATAGATATGAAAAAAAGTTTTCAGAATATAGGTATGCTAATGAAAAGGAAATGCTCCAGAAAGAAATCCATCAAATAAATAGCAGTGAATACCTCTGAGGATGATACCGAGAGGAGGGAAAGGTGGTGAAGGTTTGATTGGAGACTTTCACTTTCTACTTTTCAGTTTCTGTTTAGGTTTTTTTTAACAATGAAAAAGAATGCATGCAGTCCTTTATGTAGCTAAAATATTGATTAACCCTTCTATAAGGATATAGATTAATATTATCAAGATATTAGCTGGGTCATTCCTGCCCAATGAAATCTAGGTGGGATTGCCATAAAACTCCAGCTCCATGGCTTAAGGAATCCCTAATCTCCAGATTCCAGGAATTTACTCTTTCATGGGCCTTTGTGCTTCTTCCTTCATCCTCATGTGCTGTATGTATTGTAGTAGGTGGGCTGAGACATATAGCTTGACAATCCCTAGGTTCCCTCTTAAATATCCATATGAAAGCTCTGAAGGCAATGCAGACCTTTATGAAGACTTTACATGGGGAGTGAGGGAGGACTAGACACCACACAATCTAAACATGCTTATTTACACTTCTGTTTTCCAAAGTTGCTTTTCACTGCTTTCCTGCTCCAATTTACCCTTTCTCCTTTCTCCTTCCACACAGCTCCGAGGCTCCTTGGATTTTCTGTCTCCCTTCCAAATTTTCAATTCCTATCCTTCTATTTGCCTTAGTTATTTAGCTCCTACTGCCAATTTTCACACATAAACATTTCAAGGTGCTCTACAGAACAGAGCAATGAGTTTATTGTTGTGGGTGCCAATTATTATTATCTGTCATTGTTATACCTTGCTCCCTTGAAAGAAAAAAAAAATATTTGTAATTCTTAAACTGTTTCCAATTCAAGGCTTGTTCCCTTTCCTTGTGCTTGGAGTTTTCTTGCCTGGTGCTTTCTACCTAACACAGGGAGTATCTTTCACCTTCTCCAAGGTGAAAGATACTTCTGCATTCACCACCTATTCGCCACTCTGGCCTCTACTCCAACTGGTTCAGGAAAGTGCTTTGCTTCTCATTATTTCTGAATCTGGGCTGGGTCGTACTTGCATGAACTCAAGTTCCCCAGTTGCTTCCAGTCCTAAGAAGATGGTTCAATTTTGTTCTGTGGGGAATGCTGAAGTCATTTTCCTGTCTTCCTCATCCCAGATTTTCTCCATGTACTATGATAATTTATGGAGACACTCAGCGCTCTCAGACACAGTGTGCTTCCCTAAAATATTCTGCACCAAATTTCCTCTGCAGTGACTTACCACAACCAAACCAGATTTTTTAAACTGAGTTCAATAGCACCTGCTTTTATGGCTCATTGAAATCATCTTTGATTTGAAAGTACATGCAGAGGACTCTTTAGATAAACATCACCTACAGTTGTGCGAAAAGAATCCTGGACTAAAACCAAATGTTAATCAATACTGGAATAAATATGTGCATGTTTCATTGGAGTATAGATTGGGATATGCAGTGAGATGAAGTGATGAAGAATCAATGATTGAGAGGTGCCTGCAGCCACCTGAATGAATCTCATGATAAAAATACTGAGTGGAAAACAACTTATATATGAATGCTGGTAGTATAATTCCATTTTTATGAAATTCAAAGGTACATAGGTTCAAACAAAAAACATAAAACATAAATATAGGTGGTAAGCCTATAAATAAAAGTAGGAGGGGCTTCCCTGGTGGCGCAGTGGTTGAGAGTCCGCCTGTCGATGCAGGGGACACGGGTTCGTGCCCCGGTCCTGGAGGATCCCACATGCCGCGAGCGGCTGGGCCCATGAGCTATGGCCGCTGAGCCTGCGCGTCCGGAGCCTGTGCTCCGCAACGGGAGAGGCCACAGTAGTGAGAGAGGCCCCCGTACCATAAAAAAAAAAAAAAAAAAAAAAAAGTAGGAGGATGATAACCCCCAAATTCAGGATACTGTTTATTTCTGAAAGGAAGTGCAGGATTGGAGAGGCACACTCATGGCACTTCAGAGACATTTGTAATAATATACTTCTCAAACTTGATGGTAGTCGTGCAGAGGTTTTTGCATCATTATTTTTTATGCCTTATATAAAGTTATACATATTCTGTATATGTTTACAAGCCCACTATTTAAAATAATAACTAAAAGCTCTTGTGCTCTATTAGTCTAATTTGAGATTGGTTTTAGTTTTTGAAACATGTTGTTTGGAGTATGTTTGGGGACTAAGGTTCACTACGTCTCAGAGGTAACTAAAGAAACAGGGTTGAGAGAAGTGCTAGATACTGGAGCAAGAAACTAAGTTTCCTGCCATTTCTGGTGAAATAACCTGTTTCTGTAAACCTGTTTTTCTGTAATTTTAGAAAGAGAAACTATTTTGTTAGCTAAATATGCTAGTTGCAGACTGGTACAACAGATTAATGAGGTACCTTGACCTTGAGAAATCCCTAAGAGATTAGGCACACGTAGATGAGAACATTGAATGAAAACACCCAGGAGACTGAACCACAAGAAGAATTGGATGAATGGGACGTTATCATGGGATAACGTCAGGTAGAATTTCATCCTGGAGATTTCTGTGAAGTGGGAAGTAGATTTTTACAATGTCTTCTTCAGTTTTCTAGGGCAATCTAGCCTGATAATTAAGAACAAGTGTTTGAGGAGAAACTGGCAACTAATGAAAGAAGCTGAGAACGCAGCTATGCAACCTTAAAACAAGTTCCCAGATCTCTCTCAGGAGAGGCACCTTTATACTAACACGTGCTCCTGCGATTGCCCGAGAAGTATCAACCACTAGCAACTAAGTGCTGCTCCCCAGAGATGGCATGTCCCTTTTGCTCCCACTCCAGTCGCCAAAGCAAGTCCAGTGGTAATACCTAACTGTAAGAGGGCGGGGAGATGCAGTTCAACAGAAGTAGAGAAATATTTGCACATGCACATGCAGTAATAACATCTATTACCCAGACCAGGCACCAAAAGCGTTTCATTTTGCATTTTAATTTATCGATGTGTAAATGTTTCTATAAGAAAAAAAAGGAAAACATTATATGATCCAAAAACTAATCAGTTTTCAGCAAAAACACTAACTGTAAACCTAGAAACTATTAAGAAATCTCTTGTCAAATCTGTCTGCCTTCATCTCCTCATTAGAAGAGATGAAATTAATGTAAAACTGACCAGTAAAGGGAATACGCTCATTCATTATATGAGCATTTATCACACAGCTTCCAGGGAGGACCCTGCACAGCATATAGAAAAATAGAGTTTTTGCCCTTTCAAGAGCTTCCTCTTGGAGCAAAGGATAAACTCCCATACATCATTTCAACAGACTCTACATAGATCACAGGCTGCTTGGGTTAAAAAAAATAAGGAAAATATGTTAGAAAAGAGAAAAATGTGTGAGAAACGGCAGGATATTATTTAAAACAGAACAAGAGATTAATTTTGAACAATTTTGCCTAACTACTCCATCTTTTCTGTAGTTAGGCATGTTAATCAGTTTTTCAAAATTAAAGTTTTCAATTTCGTAAATGAAAATTGTGGCTCTCATACTGCTGTGACAAAAATTAGGGGAACATTTAGCTGGAAGGCATATTAGATTCTGTTTTACACTTCTCTCTGCTTTTGAGAAATCCACCTTGGAACAAAGTCAGATGTATTCTAAAGTCGCACTTTGTATGTTTATCTTTACTAGCCAATTTTTTTTTCCTTCAGCCCTTAAATGCCCTTGGGTATAAAGAAGGTGAAATGTTCTTCCTCTAAATCAGTGATTCTCAAAGGTCTGTATGCTTAAGATCCAAGTAGAGTGGTTTTAAAAAAAATCCTCATTCCTGGATGATATTGCTAAAGATACTGATTCAGAAAATCTCAGACAGGGTTCAGCAGTCTCCGTTTTAAAGCAGAGCCCCCTGGGCTTCCCTGGTGGCGCAGTGGTTGAGAGTCCGCCTGCCGATGCAGAGGACTCGGGTTCGTGCCCCGGTCCGGGAGGATCCCACATGCCACGGTGCGGCTGGGCCCGTGAGCCATGGCCGCTGAGCCTGTGCGTCCGGAGCCTGTGCTCCGCAACGGGAGAGGCCACGGCAGTGAGAGGCCCGTGTACCGCAAAAAAAAAAAAAAAAGAAAAAAAAAATTATAAAGCAGAGCCCCTGTTGGTTCTGATATCGGAATCTGAATACCACCCTTTGAGAACCACTGTTATGAAGTGATCAACACAGATCCATCCATTCAAGTATTTTTTTCAAAACCTACTATGAGAAACCAGGAGACTGGCTGGGTACCATCCATGGCGCCAATCCAAGGAACTTGTGTGTGTTTTATATCACTGATTCTCTGTGAAATCATTGACATTTTCTATCCTCTGACCTCCATCAAACTACTAGCGAGTTCCATCATGAACAAGACACTAATTTAGTCCCTGTGGAGAGGCAAGAAAAATAAGACATTGGCAAGGACCTCAAGGAGCTTACAGATTTTTAGGGGAGTAAAGCCAGGAAGACCAGGTACAAAGCAGAAATAGATGGAGGTGCCATTTGGTGCAAGGAGGTGGCATTTGGCTGGGTCTTGAAGGAGGAGTAGCATTTTAACAGGAGTCTAAGTGGATCAAATACACTCTCGTTAGTGGGAACACTATGGACCCAGGCTTAGGCAGAGAGAGGTGCAATTGTATGTTATATGAGGAGGTGGCTAGTGATCCAGGTTAACTAGAATGCAGTGATGTGACGATTTTCTCAATGATTTATTTGCAGTCTAAAAATTTTTAAGAGAATAATTTTGTGTGTGCGGGAGAGGAGGGCAGGGTAAAGGAGAGAGGGAAAAAACAGCTGACATTATTCCTCCTGATAGTAACCATGATAAACTCTGTAAAATTTAATCATATTTAATTCTCAGGTTAATCCTTTAGTGAAAGGACAAGGAAGTAAAATTATGTAAAAGCAGACAGCAGGAGGGAGGGAGGAGAAGGGAGAGAAGCAGAACGGAATGAGAGCTAGATGGCTGCAGTGTGCTGTGAAAGAACATTACCCCATCTCTGGGGTTGCTGTGATTCTGTCTGATTAAGGTTGGCATAAAAAAAGCTACTTAGGAGCTGGCAGCCACACAGAGGAAGGCAAAAGAGATAGACCTGATTTTAAAACACAGTTGGCTCAAAAAGCTCCCAAGACATGACTCAATATACTCAAGCAAGTGTAATATGTGATTTGCGTAAGAATAGTATACATAAACAGCATTTCTATTGTGATAATAGGTCAAGTTCAAGAACAATACTTTGCTCCTAATTAGAATGTCTCTTAGAGAAATAAAAATCAGTTTGCCTAAGGAATTTATTCCGTCCTATACGTGTTTATTCCATTGTATGACCCATCTCTAATAAGAAATGTAATTATGCTGCATCACTCTTATTTTTAATTTATTTTTGACACTATTTTTTAAAGGATTTCTGAAATCAGAAAATGAATTACTTTTCCTTTTGCCAAGAATAGGCTGCATTGCAGTAGGTCCTAGAGAAATCTACTTACAATGCTTTGATCAGAAGGAAGCTTTCCCAAATTGCAATAATGAGCTCTGAGAAATAGAAAATAAATTTGAATTGTTATTTTTTGTGAAGACAATATCTCTGAATGGAGATAACGTAATTTTACCTATAAAAATTATTAATATAATTAATAATTAATGGATCTGTGCCATGTCATCAAATTGGAGTCTAGAATAAGTTAAGGTTTGCTCTTAAGTTCCATTAATTATCTAGAGTTCTTCCAATTTAAGATATCATGGTAAACAAAATTCCAAATTTTTGAAATTTAGAAATTTCTAAAAATTTCTCCATATTTGATAGAACGCATTATTCTCTAACCAAAAAAACAAAAAAGAACGAGATTTTTCAAAGCATTTAAATTGCAATTTAACCAAAAAATCAATTTCCACATAATTTCTAGGAATCTATCTACTTCATAAAGCAAGGCAATCTTTAACATGGTAGCAGATATAAAGGGAGAAGATGGGAATGTCAGATGTATGTATATATAATAGCATGAGGTTGCAGGGATGCAGGAGCATCATTTATCCTGAACAGATAATGTGGGTAGACTGAAATCTAGCAATGGGGATGTGCCTGTTTTGAACAACTTGTGTAGGAAAGTGGAAAAAGTACCAGAGCAATCTGTCTACATTAAACAAATTGCTTGGCTTTGAACCAGTCACCTAACTTCTCTGGACCTCACTCTATTCATCTGCATTATTCATGGAGTTGGACCAGATGCTTGTTATTGGAAGCTTTAAAAATGCAGAATACTGGGTTCCACCCAAATCTACTGAAACAGAATTAGTATTAACATGAGCTGTGGGTGCTTCCTGTGTACGTCAAGTTTGAAAAGCACTGTCCTAGATGGTCTTTATGTTACCCTAAGTTGTACTTTTCTTTGAGGCTCTCTCTCTTCTCTACAAGTTCTCCCTTCTGCAAGGAAGGCAACAGGCTTTGGAAAAAGGTCAATGTTTTCCTGAGTCTGGGAGTCAGACAAACCTGGGTTGGAATCCTGGCTCAGCAGTTAGTTCCTTTGTGACTCTGGATAACTGACTTCACTTAACTTAATCACAGTTTTCCTAAACTGTGATTAAGTAAATAAAACTGTGATTAAGTAAATATCTTCAATATTGCATATTAATACGTTCATCACATGTTTTGTGTTTATTAATGTTTGTCAAGTCTCTGACACATATTTGAGGCTTAATAACTGGTAGCTGTAATTACTGCTACTATTCTTATCATTTTTACAACCCTGAATTTCCCTCCTTAACTCATGTTAACTAAGGGATAAATCTAGCTAATAATGCCTTAAGGATTAATCTCTGCATCTCTTTCTGTACTTCCTTTCAAAAGATTCTAAGAGGCTATTGGTCATGGAAGGACATTGGCAAAATGGTCTTCAGCTCACCTCTCTTCTCAGTTGCCTCTGGGCTGTGACTAGATTCTGGATAAGCATCCACACCCTATCATCTACACTGGAATTATAGGGAAGAGTGAGGATTCAATCCTATGATCAAAGGCTTGTCTCTGTGGCAGACCCTAGACCCACTTCCTCTACTGCTCATGAGGAAGTAAAAAGTTTCCTGTCCTAGAAAGATTGCTGAACTCTGAGTTAAAGCTTGAAAAATATCTACCATCGGGTATTGTTATGTTCTAGATGAGCTGAAAGAAGAGTCCAAATATCCTCAATGCTTGCCACATACACAGCCATTTTTGGAAGAAATTGGCCTAGCCGGGTCTCTCCCCATTTTGGTAGCCGTTGCTACCAAGGGGAAGTAACCAGTCACTGACCTGGCCATAGCCAGTTTTATCTTGACTGTTGCCTGACCCCAGAGCAGGCTGGTTCCTAACATTTGGCATCCTCTGTCAAGAAAAAAATGGAAGCCCACATACCATTATCTCCAAAGTATTTGTTATAAATTGAAACTTAGCATTATTTTGATGTCTAGAATTTTTAAGTTAAATTTAAAATTTTAAGTACATTTAAAATTTTCTTTTATAAAGAAAATAATTATCTAGAGTTCTAGTGTTCAGTATCTTACGAGTTACCAATGAAAAGACTAGTATTACACTTCATCTCTCTCATTATTTAATATATATATTAAGTTATTTAACGTCACAAAATATTCTTCAGTAGCCTTTTGCAACTGTTGAAAATACCCCACTAATTTGTGAATTTCTACAAACAGATATAAAAGGAAGCAATAAAATGGACCATCATTATTCCTGGGCAACAGTATTTAACAACGTAAGAATCAGAAACATGATATCTGAGAAGAATGTTACCACGTTACTTAATTAGTTTTTTCAGTTACTTAAGGGCTTAAACTGCTCAAATTTCTCCCACATTCTGAAGCATTATATTTTTCCAACATAGCCAGCATAGTAAAACCCATAAACTTTCATGACATCTGTGTGCATGTTTTTCTTTTGATAGCATAGAGCAAAAGATGTTGAGAAGCTTTTTTCTGGAGCTTGAAGGGTGTTCATCAAAAGAGAGGATGCAGGGCTTCTCTGGTGGCGCAGTGGTTGAGAGTCCGCCTGCCGACGCAGGGGACACGGGTTCTGTGCCCCGGTCCGGGAAGATCCCACATGCTGCGGAGCGGCTGGGCCTGTGAGCCATGGCCGCTGAGCCTGCGCATCCGGAGCCTGTGCTCCACAACAGGAGAGGCCACAACAGTGAGAGGCCCGCGTACCGCAAAAAAAGAGAGGATGCTCAGGTTACAGGTCATCTGCCTCAAGAAGACATCCTTGTCCTCCTCAACACACTCATTATTTTGCAAAAGCTTGATATGCGGAGCCCTCTAAAAGAGTGTGGAAGTCCCTTTTGCTTGGGTTTAAGGACAGTAGGTTTCTGATCACACCAAGATAGTTGGCTAAAACTGCCTAATAGAGCTACAGCACACCAAACGATATCCAAGCCATCCCAAGCAAACTTTTCCATTTGGAAAATGAGTGGTTTGTGTGGCCATAATTTGTCTTGAGAATTGTCAAGCAAATTTTCTGTGTGCTTATGACTCCTCTATAGCATGGAATAAGACTCCTCTATATCATGGAATCTGGATAATTGAACCTGAGTTAATGTGTTGCATAAACTGATTTCTGCTCCTACCTCATGCACCATCATCTTTGCAATAAATATACATAATAATGGATAAGCTGGGATTTTTATTTCTTGAGATCCTGGGTGGCCTAAATAGCAGGTCTTATACACATTCTTTATAAATAACTTCACTTTAATGCCACGTTATCTTGTACAAGCCATTAATATCCCAGAGCTTCAATGATCTATTAATATAAAATGAGGAAAATTATATCTGTCACTGAGGGATGCTTCAAGGACTAACTGTGTTTATATGCTTAGAAGGTGCTCAGTTAATTAAATATGAATGTAAGGCAGACATGAAAGCAACCTAAACGTCCATCAACAGAGGAATGGATAGAGAAGATGTGGTACATACATACAATGGAATATTACTCAGCCATAAAAAGGAACAAAATTGGGTCATTTGTAGAGATGTGGATGGCATAGAGACTGTCATACAGAGTGAAGTAAGTCAGAGCAAAACAAATATCGTATATTACTGCATATATGTGGAATCTGGGAAAATGGTATAGATGAACTTATCTGCAAAGCAGAAATAGAGACACAGATGTAGAGAACAAACGTATGGATACCAAGAGGGGGAGTGGGGGGGATTGGATTGGAAGACTGGGATTGACATATATACACTACTATGTATAAAACAGATAACTAATGAGAACAGACTGTATAACACAGGGAGCTCTACTCAATTCTGTGTGGTGACCTAAATGGGAAGGAAATCCAAGGAAGAGGGGATATATGTATAAGTGTGGCTGATTCACTTTGCTGTACAACAGAAGCTAACACAACATTGTAAAGCAACTATACGCCAATTTAAAAAAAAAAAAAATATATATATATATATATATATATATATATATATATATATATATATATATATATATATGGCAAAAAAAAGACGACCAAAACCCAGAAATGCTTTTGCCAGTAATGCATTTACATTTCATGGTAAGGCTGTTGAGGTATTATTTCCTTTTTGCCATAGTGTTGTTGTCGTTGTTGTTGTCAAATACCTCTGAGAGTCACTTCGATGCAGGTAGTTAGTGCACTTAACTGGAGAGCCACTGGTTCCCTACACTGACAAAGGTTGAGGAAAGAGACAACAGGGAGCTGCAGCTGGTTGTTGAGTCAGGCTTCTACCTGAGGACTGCCACATTCGGATAAGCCTGCATATCTTCCTGGCTCAGACAGAGGAAATGAGCTTTTAGTCAGCAGGAGCCCAAGGGCATGAGTAAAATATCATTTGCTACATTTCTTAGATGTATTGCATAGAGAACAACTGAAACATTGATTGTCTCCAGCTGCTGCTTACTCCAGTTTTGTTTGTACTTTACTAGTCTAATCATTGGTGGACACTATTGCTCGTTCCCAAACTCTCATGCTTAGATTTCCTTAAAGCTACTCTTGTGTTGTGACTTTTTAGGTTTCCTAGAAACATTTTGTGGTATATGTATGGTTCAGAGTTACTTTGCAGAGTTGATATACAATATCTAACATTGGATAACAATGGGAAATACAGCATAAAAAGCATTCAAATGCATGTATTTAAATATGATTTTCTAATTGTTTAAATGTTTTGTGTTTTGTAGTGCGTCTGTTTTCTAAAAGGATTTGGAATAACTAGTGGTACTGATATGCATCCAAGATGAACACTTGAAATAAAAATTTTAAGTTCAGACCAAGATCCATGGGAAAAGAGAGTGAATGCTGAATCAGAAAGGATTAGGTAGCTACTCATACTGCATTCAAAATTTAAATCTGTGTCCCAAAATCTAAGAGGAGAAAGTGTTCACATTGAATGAAATAGCTATCACACTCCTCATGTGAGAATAAAATGTCCAAATTTACCTGTAGACACAAAACTACTAAATATGTATCCTGTCCTCCAGTAGACTGCATGCTCCTTGTATCATTTGTCTTTCTAAGCCTAACACTCATCACAAAGGCTGGCTCATAGTAGACCCTCACAGGTGTTTGTGGAATAAATTAATTTACTGCATGGATTCTTGTATCATGGTAAATATGAAACATAAAAATGGAGTCAACATTTTGCAAGAGATTCTAAATATAAAATTGGAGCCTAGTTCTTGTAGAAATTTTTCTGTGCAAGGTTATTCTTAGTTTAATTTTGTTTTCAACTTTGTTCCTTTCCCTAGTCCTGCCATAGTATTTGTTGATTTATCCTGGATATATAGATATCCTTACACAATATGCAATTTTTTTGCATCTGTGTATTTTCAATATATATAAATGGTATATTGCTATAGAGCTTATTGTTCTCAATTTTTTTCATATGACACCAGGCAAATTGCTGTATTTGTGTTAATTGGATTTAATTGCAGAGTATTTCATGGTGCTTAATCATCCCATTTTGTCTGTACATTTGCTTATCAGACACCAAGATTGTCTCTGACCCCTGTTGCCTTAAAAACAAACCCAGGTCAGCCTGAACAGTTTTTTCTCTGGGGTACATTCCTAACGCTGGATCACTGAGTCATAGTCTGCCTGGGTTTGGCATCATCAATATGCCAGATTGTTCTTTAAAGAACTGTTTTACTTCCACCTGCTGGGCAGGTGGAAGTAGAACAGTTATTTTCCTACACACTTTCCAACATTTGATATATTTCAGATTTCCCTACATACTTTCCCTACATACTTTCCAACAGTTGATATATTCTGATTTCAAACTTATGCTGATTTGATGTATTTAGAGTATTATCTTATTTTAATATGCATTTCTCTAATTACTGATGAAGCTGAGTATTACTTTACATACTTGTTCGCAATCAAATTTCCCATTTTGTCTTTCTAAAACGTCTTTTGATCATTTCTTCTATCAATTCATTTCTTGTTGATTTTTAGGAATTCCTTGTATATTTTATGTATTAATCCTCATTGAGTTTTAGATGTTACAAATGTCTTTTCCCAGTCTGTCATTAGTTAACTTTGTTTATGGTTTAATTCACTGATCAGACATTCTTTTTTTTTTTTTTTTTTTTTTGCGGTACGCGGGCCTCTCACTGCTGTGGCCTCTCCCGCCGCGGAGCACAGGCTCTGGACGCGCAGGCCCAGCGGCCATGGCTCACGGGTCCAGCCGCCCCCCGCGGCATGTGGGATCCCCCCGGACCGGGGCACGAACCCGCGTCCCCTGCATCGGCAGGCGGGCTCCCAACCACTGCGCCACCAGGGAAGCCCAGATCAGACATTCTTAATATTGATGTGGAGGACTTCCTGGTGGCACAGTGGTTGAGAGTCCGCCTGCCAATGCAGGGAACACGGGTTCAATCCCTGGTCCAGGAAGATCCCACATGCCACGGAGCAGCTGAGCCCGTGGGCCACAGCTCCTGAGCCCGTGTGCCACAACTGCTGAGGCCTGCGCGCCTGGTGCCCGTGCTCCACAGTGGGAGAGGCCACCGCAATGAAAAGCCCACGCACTGCAGCAAAGAGTAGCCCCTGCTCGCCGCCGTTGGAGAGAGCCCGCATGCAGCAACGAAGACCCAAAGCAGCCAAAAATATATTAAATAAAAAATAAATATTGATGTGTTAAAATCCAGTTATTTTGGCCTTATGGTTTGTATTTTGGGGGTAGTAAGAAGTCCTTTTTCACCTCAAAGTTCCCAAAATAACAATCTATACTTTCTTCTGTAAGCATTTTACTTTTATTTTCATGTATTTAAACATGAAAACTCCTATCAAAAAACATTTAAAACTCCTATCAGTTTCTATCACACCTTTGTATTTTATTTTGTTTTATTTTATTTTATATTATTTATAGGACATGCCAACATCAGAAATAATGTCATATATTCCTTTCCTTATTTTGGGTCTATCTTTGTGTACTGGAAAGTAGGCTCCATGAAAAAGAACTTTGTCGGTTTTGTTCTCCACTTTATTTCCAGTACCCAGGACATGCCTGGCACAGTTTCTACATAAATTCATTATGAAAATGTTCCACTTCAACATTAAAAAATGACCCCCAGATAACACAAATTTTAGCTCTATAATAGTTTAATCAAATATGACATTTTTAGAAACATTTAATCAGCAGGTTAAGTTTCTTAAGGCTTCTTAATTTGTGGTTACTAAACAAAGACATCACCATAGAGAAGAATGTTTATTTTTATATATGTGGAACTCATTAATTTAATGAATTTACCAAGTTGTTTAAATATATTCAAAATGGAGGTATGAAGATAGCTTCTTTTATGCATTTTAGGATTGGAATTTTATCTGTCAAATTACCCTTGTGAATTCTGGCTATCATGTAAGGTATGGCAACAACTGAAGAAAATGTAATTAATAGCCTCGGATCTATACACAGATTATACATAAATGCATTCTGAATCTGGGATTCAGATTTGTGGGATAATTGCATCACGTAATGTTGGCGCCCCATTCCCGGCCCCTAATGCCTTGGTACATTTCTGTACCTTCCTTACCTGCCTGCTTCCCCAGACACCTTTTCACTCCTTGGCTTTCAGTATGTTTTCAATAGCCAGACCTAAGGCTCTCCTTCAGCCCACTGCCTTAGGCCTAGATTATGTGGCCCAGCACTCCACGTGGGAATATTATATTTCAGTTCCCTCATCCCTGCTGGGGACATCTCTGAGGAGCACCTCCTACTCCAGGGTTCCTCTGTAGGATCAGTGGGAATGACCCTCGATGAGACTTTTGCTGGAGACCCCGCCTTCATCTCTAGCATGACTCACTCTTGGGGAACACTTCCTGAATAAATTACTTGCACACAGATCCTCTTTGTAAGATCAGCTTCTGGGAAACCCAATCTAGCACAATAATTGATGAACTCTGAAAGACTCTTAAGCCTTCTTTCTTGGAGCTGATACAGAACAATAAAGTTTAGGTATACCTCGACTCCACTTGTTTTTCAGAGTTGAGGAACCCAATCTTTCAGTGTTAAAAAGAAAGTATGTTTAGAAATTTTAAGAAATATAGCAAACTCGTTTGTAATTTCTTTTTAAATTCTGAAGATAGGATAGGTTTCTCTTTCACTTCATCCCAGGAGAAACATGACCAAAGAGCAAAGAGCTAATTAGGAGAAATGGATATGATAAGAGCAATTCTGCAGTGGAAGAGACTCTGTCTTAGAACTTTTAACATCCTAGATAATTAATGGAATGTTTTAAAATAGATCCTGATCCTGAATTCTACCTAGGAAAACAATTAAATCTATAAACTGTAGGCAAATCATCCTAAAGATGTGAATTCTTCTGAACTGACCCAGCAGGCATATGGTTTCTCTTACCAAAACTTTGCCAGAGGCAAAAGGGTTTCCAAATCTGCTTTTTTATTGACCTCAGAAGCTGTCATCAAGCTTCATTATATCCAATTTAGTTTCCTCTGGTACACTGTTATAATTAAAATATTTTTGAACATGTATATTTATATGGTTCAAAACAAGTCCCACATTTCTGTTATAATTGGCCTGTTCCCCACCTTCATTCCCACAGATAATCACTATTATCAGTATATTATGTATTCTTCTAGAGTTTCTTTATGTAAATATAAATATGATTTCTTATCCTTTCCAGTGCCCTGGTGCCCAGGTATAGAGCAGTTCAACTGGGTTGCAGCCTATATGGCAGCCTAGGTTGCAACAATAGATGTTGCTATGAGGTTGTAGAGATAGCTCTTCCAAGACTGCTCATCAGGATGCTGGGAGTTCTTTAGACCTCAACCTTATCTTCCTGATCAATTTCTCTCGCGATAGTAACAACAGGGGAGTATTTGTATGGGCATCTTTTGAATTTTCTAGGGGACAAATATTGAATATTAGCTTCCCATTTAACTTTCGATGGCAATGAATTCAGATGGACCCTGTGAATGGGCATGTCTAATTGTCATTTGCTGACATATGACACTGACCTATTCAATACCACATGTCTATTTTCACTGTATTTTGTGGCATCAGTTATTAAGACCTGAGTGTACTCTGTACATTAGTCAAACTTTTTTTCCTAAACATAAAGGAGACAGGCAAATTAATACGATGGGAAGACAGAAGTCTCTCATGCACAGCCCCTTAGGCTTTGTCTTTGAAGCCTACATAGAATAGAGAATTAAACATTAATTTTTAAAGAAGGCAAATATTCTTTTTAATCTCCTTCAAAAGTAATTTTTATTTTTTAACTAGGAAGTGTTAAGTTATAAAAGTAATGTGTAAGTATATTCTCATTGTTAAAAAAATCAGTGATACATAAGAAGCTAAGTTACAATGCGGTAACTTTTCCAGCCCCCACAAATGTTATCCCCAGAGGGAACCACTGCAATCAGTTTTGTCTTTACCCTTCCAGACACTCTTCCTGTACATTTATACATTCATGCCTCTATACACATCATAGCTTTGATATGCTCATTTTCATGAATGGAGTCATACTCTGCAAAATGCTCTCCCTATCTTTCCCACATAGAGATAAAATTTGAATTTTTTAATGTAATATATACATCTGACCTAGTAATACATACATACATCTGACAAACTGCTTAACCTCTCTTCGTCTTAGATTTATTTTTCGTCGATATAGTGACAGTCGTAAGGAGACATACCCCACTGGGTTATCATGAGGATTGCCTGAGGTAATGCTTGTAAAATTCCAGTAGCCCCTCGACCTCTTCAAATGTTTATTGGACATCTTTACTTCTCTTCTTGTAAATTACCTGTTCATGTCCTGATTTTAGTTTTCGAAATGATTATTTTTCTTATTGACCTGTATGTTTTTTATTGACCTATACATTTTTTATTTTGTTAATTAGCCTTATGTGTATACATATATGCAAACATTTTTTTTCACAGCTTGTCTATTTTTTTTTAACGTCTTTATTGGAGTATAATTGCTTTACATTGTTGTGTTAGTTTCTGCTGTATAACAAAGTGAATTAGCTATACGTATTATTTTCTTTTGACTTTGTTTAATGGCATTTGAATTTTTCCTATGGGCAAAAGTGTTATTTCATTTAAGACATATATGTGTGGCATAGCTATATAAAACATTCCTCACATTTGCATTCTAGTGAGGAGATAGGAAATTTACAAATGGACATACTGTATCACGTCAGTTAAGTCTAGGAAATGCCAAGTACTTTAAGGACAAAGTAGGGAAAGAGAGGAGTGAAAGCTGCTCTAAAATGGTGATAGTTGAATGAATATCATAACCAAGTGAGAGAACGCTCCATGGAAACACCTGTGTTAATAGAGTTTCAGGTGGAGGGAACAGCAAATGCAAAGTCCTCACTCAGGCACAGGTTTGATATGTTGTGGAACCAGAAAAGGCCAGTGTGGCTTGTACAGAGTGAGTAAATGGGAAGAAGAAGCAAATTGAATTGAATAGGTAGCCACCGATCAGATCATGTATGGTCTGAAAGGCTGGAGAAAAGTTTGTGCTTTTTGGCTATATAGTAAGGGAAGTTATTGGAAGATTTTTAGCAGGGGAGTGACATGGTGTGACTTTAAGAGTTACTACTCTTACTGCTGTGGTGGAAAAACCAGATAGGAGGCTACTGCAGTAATTTGGGTGTGAGATATAGAGACCTGGACTAATGAGGTAGTAGGTAGGAAGTTGGCTAAGAAGTACTTGTGTTTGGTTACTTTGGGAGTATAAATTTATTAGAACTTACTAAGAAAATTATGGGGTAGAGAGAAAAGGGAGACTTGCAGATGATGTCAAAGGTTTTGGCTTGAGAAACTGGGTGAATGGCAGGATTATTTACTAAGATATAGAAGAAAAAGTGAAGAATAGATTTATGGAAGGGGATCAAGTTGTGTTTGACTTACTCTATGTGAAATGACTATGAGATAGCCAAGTAGAAATGTCAAGTAGACAATTGAGTATGGAAATTAGAACGAGCAGGGCAGAGCAGGGCATAGAAATACGAGAATCACTAGTGTATGGATGGTATTTAAAGTCATGTTACTGGATGAGATCACTCAGGGTTTAATGATAGTGAGGTGATGAAGACCTAGGGAACTCCCACATTTAGAGATCAGGAAGAAGAGGTAAATTCTACAAAGAAAGATGAGCAAAATCAGCTTACAAAGCAGGAGGAAAACCAGGACCATATCGTGTTCTGCAAACCAAGTATGGAAAATATTTGTACTATGTATAATGCTCCTGAGAAGTTGCATGATAGGAGGATTGAAATGGAACAGTGGATTTAGCACTGTGGAGGTTACTAGGATCATGAAAAGAGAAGCCCTAGGAATAATAGCCAGATTAAAGTGGGAAGAAGAAATAACACATCATTATTTCTCTTTAAAGCATCTTCATTTCGAATCAAATGGCAAAGGGCTCCTCTATGCAAAGATTCTATAAATGCATGATAAAAGACATTATAATGGAACTATTTTAGACTCAAGTTTGTCTGAGGCACTATAATGACAGATGCACAACCCACAGTGAGATATGAGATGTAAAAAAGTTTGTAACAGAATATTGGTTTCCATCATTGGTTGATTACTTACCTCTAACAGTTCTTGGATAGGCTAAGAAAATAGATGATTGGAAATTCAAAGAGAATTGTTGGATAGAGTTTTGGTGTTTTCTGTGGTTGTTCTAAACTGCAAAAGATGAGGTGCTTGCCCTTTTTTTCAGACAAAAAAGAAGGGGAGTTGCAATGAAAGAACATGGAGAGCCTAACATATTCCCTCCACTATGGCCATGTTCAACTCATGCCTGAGAAAACGCAAAGGATAAGTCCTGGGCTGGCTTTCTGGTTGCTGGAAGGAGGTTGCTGTTGCTTCAGAAGCATCCTACACTCTCAGGTTCAGCAAGGCAAAGCTGTATGTTTCTCCTCCGCCCGATAGAAGCCATGTCAGAAGAAAGACAGTGTGAGCTTGTCTTTGTTCTTGCCTAAGTCTTGTATCAGACTCTGCTGTATAGGAAACCAACCTAAAATTCAGTGGCTTAACATAGCCAATGTTTGTTATTTTCATGCGTCAGCCACATGATTATTCTGTGGCCAGCTGGCAACTTGGCTGGATCGCCTAGAATAGCTTCATTCATATGTCTGGTCATTGGTTAGATGTTAGCTGGGGTGATGGTGAGGACATCTCTCATCTTTAGTCGGCTAGCCAGCACTGTTCACATGGTAGTGGTCACAGGGAGAACTGAAAATTTCGAAGAGTTAGTTTCCCTTATGCCCCTCAATTACTTTACATTTTTTTCTTTGTATGAGTGTTGTATGTTAATTGCAAATTTTATTCCTGTTATTTATATTTTTGTTAATATTACTATCAACAATAACATAATAATGACATTAACATCTACTTTTTCATATTTACTAGCAATTTATTGTGGAATTAATAGCCAATATTTAGAAATTTCATGGATGATTATAAAAAATAAAATGCATCAATCAATTTTCAATTTATTGAATATGATATATATCTGTAAGACCTGCTTAGTTATTTTTTGTTTGGATTCTCTGTTTTGGATCTACTTTTTTGCCCATAGAGATGAGAGTGTCACCGACTATTGTTTTTATATATTACCATTTACATTTCTCGCAGTTTTATTTTAATGATCCATAATTTGATGTATAAATATGATTGACAGGTAGTTAATGTGATTTGCTCTCATTTATAATTATAAAATATCTTTATTTTTCTCAGTCAGGATTGTTGCCCTGAACTCAAGCTTATAAGTCCCTACTTACATTATTTTAATAATAGCTTTTCCAAACTTGGTGAAAGTTTGGTAATTCATACTTTTTCATAATTCAGACAAAAATTGAGCTAAATTTATATTTAGTTAATGAATTATTTTTCATAGACCATTTAAATTATTTACCAAATTACAAATTTATTAAATGATTAATCAAATTCATCAAATTATTTATCAAATTACAAGGATTAATCTTCCAAAATTTTAAGAGAATAATTTTTTTTAGTATTTTGGAAGTTTTATTTGCAAATGGATGTTTAAACAGCTACACTCTGCACTTGCCCTAAGAATATTTTCTTTGAAAGTGAATCTTGGGGCCAAAGATTTTGCTAGAAACCATATAAAATAGTTCAAATATTAGAGTAGTTACACATATTAAAGATTTTTGTCCTCCCTGCAACAAGCACCACACAAAAACTACTAATATACTACTTACAAATCCATAATATCTATTTAGTTATATAACCATTATTTTCTCAGCCTTTATTCTGTGCACTTAACATTGTGCTAGGCATTTCTGCACATTATCTAGTTTAATTCTCACAGTGTTATGTGAAGCAAGTATTTTTATTTTTATTTACAAATGAGAGAATTGAGGCTCAGAGATGTAAAGTGACTTCTCATGGTCACACAGCTAATAAGTGGCAGAAATAGGATTTGGACCCAGGTCAGTTTGATGCCAAAGAACATGCACTTCATCAGCTTTGCTCCTACATTTAATAAACCCTTCTTAGGAAACAACCTGAGTGCATAAAAGGATGTTAGCTTAATAAGTAAGAAATGTATTTACAGAAAACAGTATAACAGTATTTAAGTATATGATTTGGGGTTTTTGCTAGGTCAGGTAGACAGGTCTTTTGGCTGGGGTGAACTAATGAGGTTTCACTATTAGCATTTTTGTATTATGACATTACTGGGGACTGAATGATTTTAGAGCTTGAAGTGCATCCTGATCTTCTAAAAATGTTGATTTTCTCTAAAAATAAAAAGTAATGATCTAAAACAGTTTGCAAAGTTTTCAATATAACTACATTATGCAAATATATGATTTGGGGGCCAAACTGAAAACTCTGCCGTGAAAGTCTTAGAAGATACTCAGATCTCTAGGAGAGGAAGTGGTAGCGCTGGCTTTCAGTGACCCGCCCCCCCCCAAATCTACAGGCAGTGCACAGGGCAAGGAGGGGGTTTCCTTCCAAGGCTGTCGTATGAGAAGCACTAAATTCTGCGGTCTGGGCCGCTGGTGCCCTCTGCAGGACAGATGGATGCTCTACAGCCCTAAAAAGTTCTCTTAGCAATGGAAGCGTTGAGTCAAATTGCCTTCTACAGTGGCATTCTTTGGCTGTTCGTCGACTAGAGATTAGCTGGGGTGATGGCGATGACATGTCTCTAATCCTTCAGCAGGGTAGCCTGGGCTGTTCACATGGTAGTGGTCATAGGGAGAATTGAAAATTTCAAAGAATATGTTTTCCTAATGCCCTCAATTGCTTTTAAATTTTTTTCCTACATACAGGTGTTATGTAACTATAATGCAACACTCATATAACAACTTTTAAAGTTGTTCGGTTAAGTCAGGATGATGATTTTTTAAAAACGGGAGTGGAGACACAGAGCTGGAGATGGCAAGAGTAGACTTTTCTTTAAAATGTAAATTAAAGACTTTGCGAGGCTGTGTGGCATATTGCAAAAAACACTCTCTGAAATGAGAGAACAGTGAGCAGATCCTGGCTTTCTCATTCACTGGCTCATGACTTTGAATGTGTTATTGAACATCTCTGAGCTTTACTCTTCTTATATTTGAATATCTTCCTTATTGGTTTATTGTAAGAATTAAATAAGTTCTGTAAAGTACATGGCATTCAGGACCTCTGAAAGCATTTATTATTACTTGATCTATTAAGTTTTAAAATTTTATGTGAGAAGCAAACTCGGGTGAGGATGGAAGGGTTGGGGATTGTGGAAGAAAGTAGGCAACGTGGAGGAAGGCTCTACATAGTTGTCACTGAAAATATATCTCAGTAAATACATCATATATAAAGAATAGAAGAAAGGACACAAAATATAAACACATGTTTCAAGTATAATAAAAGAAAAGCCATGTAAGGTCAATATTATGCACTTTTTTTCTAAATTAGAAACCTAACTTGCAGTCTCTGCTCAGGGTCAGACTTTAACTATTGGTTAGGTTTATTTACAAGCTTTTTCTTGATGATTTTCTGACAAAGACTAATTTGGAACTCCCTGACTTTGGTAAAGAGACAATCTCTAGCTTTGTCCTCTTATCTGTTGTATGGAGAATAACAGCATCCTAACTCCACTAAGGCTTTTGTTTCTTTTTTTATGCTAAATATGAAATTCATATAAAAACACCTAAGCCTTATTATCCTGGGCCTCGTTATAAGTTCTTCACATATAATAACTTATTTGACTCTCACAACAATCTTCCAACGAAGGGACTGTTACTTTCCTCATTTTTCAAAAGAGGAAACCAAAGTAGAAAGAATTTTAATAAATTGCCAAAGTTGACACAGTTTATGTGTTGGACCCAAATCCATCTTAGGCAATGTGGTTCCGGTTATCTATGTGCTTTCCTGTATATTCAACCTTGAAACGTTTTTATAAAATGCTATTTAAGTTAAGGCATTGCTATTAGGATTAATATTAATCAGGTCATTATTTCTCACACTCAGCTAAACTGCTTCATATTGCCAGACTTTCTAAAATTATGTAATTGTTAGTATCAGTCTAGAATGAGTGGCAATTCTAGCTGAGGCGATTTTTTTCTTCTTACCTGATGACAGCTGATTTTAAGGGTACCTAATGACTAAGTTTTTGCTTAGAACTTCGTGTACCTGGCACCTTTAGCTAACTCAAGTCAATAAAGCTTAATAAGGTACTTTATTTTTAGTTGGCCTGACTCTTGCCCTGTGCTTGCTATACTTTAAGCTTTTCATACTCTTCAGAGACAGAGCAGGGAGGAGCTGGAGGCTTTTTACTGAGCAAATTTCAAAATATTAGACCAAGCTTATAGCTAATTCAGTTTTCATTTTCCAACCAGAGATTCTTATTAAAAAAAAATAGTTCTCTTTTAAACTCTCTTTAATGAATAATTTATTTAGCAATATTTTATTTCATCATATTGCAGTTAAATTTTTGCCAGAGCTAATGGTAACTCTAAGTTGTCATTTTTATTTTTCAAAACTTAAAATATAAGTTTGAACTAATTTACCCAAAAGAAAATATAAAATAACTTACACATACAAAATCATAATTTTCTATTCATGACAATAAGTAACAAGGCACAGTGAAATATTTCTGTGTGTTTGGACACTTTTTTTCGTCTATAGCATTACAAAGGACATTATACAATGTGCTACTTCACTAATGTACCTGAGGTTATATGACAATGAGGGTTTTGTTAGTCTGCCAACACTATGGGCTTTAAATTTTGAGAAGTAAAAACTGCAAGCCTAGACTAAAACTCCTTTTCAATTGATGCTTCATAAGGAAATTAAAATTCTAAATCTGTTATAATTTTTCTCTAATATTATTACCTATAAAGTTTTATTGAGGTTGTATTTTCAGATTTAATGCTTTTTCACGTTATAAATTGATAAAAACTCAAAGCAGGAGGAGACCCAAACTCAACCAACAAACTACAATCAGGAAAATGAAGGCATTGAGAGTTTAAATGCCTTCCTCAAATAGGTGCACAACTAATTACTGGCAGCCTTGGTGATATTTAACAAATTTTTAATATGTTGTAGTTTCATTTTCATTCAGGTAAAAATATTTAAATTTTTTCTTATAACTTGTTTGACATCTGTTTATTTAGAAATATTATTTAATTTGTAAACATTTGGGAATTTTGCAGATATCTTTCCTTTGTTGGTTTGTGATTTAATTCCACTTTGGTCAGAGAAAATACTTTGCATGATTTCATTTCCTTCCAGTATACTGAGAGTTTATTTATGGCACAGAATATAATCTATTTTAGTAAGAGTTCTTTGTACACTTCAAGAGAGCACATTTTTTGCTCTTGTTGGAAGTCACCCACTGAGGGTGTTGCTGAACTTGCTGAGAAGCTGCTTTGTGCAGCCTGCAGAACTTTCTGGGAAGATGTCCATGGGTGTGTCATGGAAACTCACTGGGAGTGAGCTCAGTTGGGTGTCCCACTCGCCAGCTGAACAGTGTAGAAGCAAGAAGGAAAAAAAATAATGCACACCAGAACCGGAAAGAGAAGGCCCTTCCTCCTTCTGCTGTGTCCATGAGGGTCCCTCTACTGGCAAAGCTTACCATCTTGCCAGCTGGAAAGAGAGAAATATTTATAAGATTCAGCTCCAGTATCACAAGCAAGACAATCAAGAATGGATTTGGAGCTGAGAGGCAATAACTTGATAACTGGCACACTTAAAACATAACTCTCGCTAACTTGTATTAAAATAGATCTTATTTTCTCTATTCCATTGTATCAATAACAACCATCAATAACAAATAGATTAGGAATTAAAATCTTTGGAATAGCCACAAAATAAATAGAATCATAGTGCTTGTAATTTTCATTTTAATTTTCAATGAAATAAAATTAAGCTGTCTTATAAATAATGGATTTTTCAGTAGATGGTGCTATTTGCCTTATATTTTAATTTTTTCCAGACAGCTTAGCAATACTTTCATTTCCCTTTATTTAACTGATATATACCTTTAAAAAGTTACAGAATACAACTTATATTTAAGCAGTTTACAAAAATACGTAAAATTTAAGTCACATTTGATAAACTAGGCACACTTTCTTAGAGCAATAAAAAAATACAAAACAGTGAAGTTTTCAGACAAGTACACATTCTGACAGCCATCATTAGTTCTTAATTCTAAGCTCCTCAGTATAAAAAGATAAAGTAAAATTGATGGGTAATACTAAAAATCACTCACAATACCTTTGTTGAATTGATTTCCAGGTGAGTGATGTCCGGAAAGTGGATGGAGCACTGAAAACAACTTTCTCCAGTATACTTACCTAATGGAACATGTGAGTTTTAGTATAATAGAAGCAATTCAATTGTAGAAATAGAAAACGGTGTTGCCTAGAGTTTTGATGGGTAAGTAGTCAACTGACTGCTAAAGATGAGAGTCCGACATATGCTAATGATGGGAATTGAACATGTTTTACCACTGAAAGGAAATAAGAATGGGATTGAGAAGTAAGTCATATGTAAACTTTCATCAGCTTAAAAACTTCAAAGATAAATACTTTATTGAATAATATTTTTATATTTTACTCAAAGTACATAGTTTCTCATATTAGGAAAAGGTATAACATTTTGCTTTGGAGAGTGCATACCATTTATATGCTAAAAGTTGATTTTAAGATTTGACTGATAAGGTTTTGCAAAAACCTGTGGACTTAGAATACTGTGATACAGTATTCTTTCTGACAGCATTGTCCTAGTTATTTTGGGAGGGTTTTCAGTGGAACATATTTGATTGTTTGTCCTCCAGTTTACAAATACTCAATTTGTATATAAGTAACCTTTGCATATAAACATGTGCCTCTACAACACTTCACTTCCACTTGAGTCTCTGTTATTGTTGCTGTGAGAATTGTGGAAACAAACCAATTGTGTGCTTTCTTTTCTTCCATTTCCTTTCATTCCTAAATATTTTTCCAGAGCAATTTAGTCCTAAAGCTTTAGGTAGGGCAGAGAAATGTAGGGAGCGGGGAAGGAAAGAGAGAGACAGAGACAGAGGGGGAGAGAGAGAGAGAGAGAGAGAGACTGAAGAATACGAGGCTGTCTGCCTTGAAGGGCAGCTTGGTGCAGAGCCTCATCAAAAACAGAAGGCAGGGCTTCTCTGGTGGCGCAGTGGTTGAGAGTCCGCCTGCCGATGCAGGGGACATGGGTTCATGCCCCAGTCCGGGAAGATCCCACATGCCGTGGAGTGGCTAGGTCCTTGAGCCATGGCCGCTGAGCCTGTGCGTCCGGAGCCTGTGCTCCGCAACGGGAGAGGCTACAACAGTGAGAGGCCCGCGTACCGCAAAACAAACAAACAAAAAAAACAGAAGGAAGCTGACCTGAGAGGGCACTCAGCTAGTGGTATCAGAAGAGGGTGAGGAGGGCATCCGAGCAGGGAACAGATCTGATGTGGGGAGTCAGAGCCCACTCAGGGTTAGGAAGAAATACTTGTGGTGGGAAGGAGGCACAGTATGCAAGTATGAATGGGCTGAGCAGGGTGCCCATGCACACCCAGTGTGGAGTGTCTGAACCTGAGGACTGTGGTGAATGGCGTCCCCACAGTGGAGTAGCACAACCTTGAGTGTCCAAGCCCAAGTAGGGTGAGGAGGGCATGCACATGGCAGTGGGCGATGGCCTGGTGTGCAGAATCACAGTCTGAAAAGCATATATCTGAGCATCTGGAGTAGTCCTGTGAGGGGTATTGGACATCAAAATGGGCATCAGCACACTTGGATCTAAAACAGTAGACTGAATGCACTAAAAATCAAATTTGCATACTAGGATGAAATACTTGCCCTTATTATGATACAAAGTCATCCTATGATGTTAATAATTGTTTTCAGTCACCAGATTTTATGAAGCTCCACATTTTACAGTATCTCAACTCAGGATGTGTCAATGAGAAAGCAAGGGATATTCTTGGAATAGGTGCCCTGATCTCCTTGGTTTCTTAGACAAACACTGACAAGCACTTTCCACCAGGGGAGTCTAGGACATCCTCATCAGGTCTTAGCATGTTGAAAAATCATGGAACGTCCCACAGACTTCTTCCTGTTTGCCCTTACTGATAAATGAGACAGAGGGGGCATTTGTCTACCTAACAAGATACATTGGAATGCACTTAACCCTTAAATGAGCACCCTTAGCTGTTCATGGTTTGGGAATCACCTACATCCCCCTCACATTTCTACACCTCAAATATAAAAATTCAAATATATAATAGTGGTTTCAGCCAACTTTACTCTCTTATCCTACTTTTGAACAGCATCCTCTGCCCTCCCAAACTCCCCAAGGAGAGTCTGATTTTTCTGAATGGATATCCCTTATGACAGAAAACTCATTACTCATCAGATTGCCCATTCTGTTTTCAGTTAGAATGATGTGTTTTTCCTTGAAACAAAACTGTCTCCCTGTATCTTTGGCCCATCAGAACTTATTCTGACCTTACAGCCACACGAAATGAAGTGTAACTCATGTTTCCCAGGACAGCCGTTCAGACACTTAAAGCTGCACTCCCTGCCCTAATACCATATCTTCTTCACAATAACCAGCCCCAGTTCCTTCTGCAGCTGATTGGATGGAATGGTTTTCTGATCTCATATACCTATTTGAAATTTATTCTTCTTAACACGTTCCCATTTTTCCTATTCCTCCTGACCTACATGTGCAGAACTGAACATGATACCCCAAATAATTTCATCCCCACAATTTTGGTATTGATGTAAGTAATTTCATATTTCTATGAAAATTAGCTCTGCTTACTATCTTTGCAATTTTTCTGTAAATCTAAAACTGTTCTAAATAAAAAGTTCAATTAAAATTTCCTGAATTTATTTTTAAATAAAAATATTACTACTTAAATATTTAATTCAACATATTAAACATGTACACACTCATATACCTAAATGCACCTTCATTTTTTTAATAGAAAAATTCTAAAATCCCACTATTAAACTTACTGTGGAAGTTTAGTAAGTCATTTAATTTTAGAAGACCAGTTTCCTTATCCAGAAAATAAAAATTTGAATTAGATGTTCTCTTTTATAAATTTTTAAATTCAAAGCATGGGACTTCTTTTACACATTATTTTCAGTAGAATTTAGAAGTTAGATCAAAGCATTCCAGATTCTCAGTAACAGTACTTCAATAAACTTTTCTGACAGTTTCTGTAGTATTCCACGAGATGGTGCAATGTTACTACAAGAAAATATTCAAATTTCCAGTTTCACAAAGCTTGTTGCTAATCATCCCTATATTTCATCTGTTAGGTTGCATCTATTCTTTCAAAAACTATTGGAGAAAATAAACATAATAATCAATCTAACAAAGAACTTAACTTATGCTAAAATCCACTATTTAAATCACAGGTGGGCAAACTTTCAGAAAGGGCCAGATAATAAATATATTAAGATGGGTTATATTGTAGCCTCTATTGCAATTACTCAAATATGCCATTGTAGCACAAAAGCAGCCATAGATAATTCATGAATAAATGTGTGCGGCTTTGTGCCAATAAAACTTTATTTACAAAAGCAAGTGGCTGACTCATGGGCCAGTAGTTTGATAACTCCTGATATAAATCACAGATGAAATTGAGCCACCCTTTTTGTTGCTTAGCAAAATGGCTCCCATATATGGAAGGCAAGGAGACTGAAAAAAGAGGCAGACCACTCCAGATTGGTAGGTGGCAGGTTTAATAAGCAAAGGAACTTACATAGGCTTGTCTTGGGTGGCTGCAAGATGAAAAGATCTCCTCACCTGCCTACCAGAATCTTATAAGTTTATGGAGAAAGCATAACTGGGTTCAGTCATGCATTCAGTCCATATGGTCTCAACAGCACCTTACTTTCTCAAGGCTATGTCCATGGAATGGTGGGCGGAATATACATCCCAAAGACAGGGGAGAGGGTGAGGAGCCTCTGATTGCCCAGGTCCAGCTCTCAGGTGAACCAGCAGTCATGTCCTCTAGATGAGCTCCCCAACAATTTATTAGTGACCATGTTTACTGAGCCAAAATTGGTACTTCTAGAGGTGGACAGACTCCAGGGTGGCTCCTCCCTGATCCTTCTGGTGTTTATGCTTTTTGATGATTCCCTCCCCTTGAGTGAGGGCAGAAGATGAGACTTCCTTTTAACCCGTAGAATATTGCAAAGGTGATGCGATGTCACTCCTGTATTTATGTTTTATTACATAAGACTCCATCTTGCTAGTAGACTTGTTCTGGAGACTCTCCTTGCTGGTGTGATAAATAAATGGCCATATTGGGAAAGTCTACTTAGAGAGAAGCTGAAGGTCACCTCCAGCAGATAGTAAGTAAGAAACTGCATCCCTTAGTCCTACAGCCATAGAAAATGAGTTCTGCTGACAAATGAGCTTGAAATGGAAACCTTCCCCAGTCAAACCTCTAGGGGAGAATTCAGCCATGGCTGACACTTTAATTGCAGTCTTGCAGAGGACTAATTTAGGCTGTGCCTAGACCCCGGACCCACAAAACTATGAGATAAATAATATGTGTTGTTGTAAATTGCTATTAGTTATGCAGCTATAGAAAACTAATCTACCATAGTTTTCAAAACTATGGATGGCTAGACCTCTATACATACTTATTTATCTATATGTATTATATTTATATTTAAATATTTCTTTACATCTCTGCCCTACATGCAAAATTCATTTGGTTTGACATATACCAATTTATTTATCTATACATATGCATATTTATTTATCTATATGTATTATATTTAAATATTTCTTTACATCTCTGCCCTACTTGCAAAATTCATTTGGTTTGACTGTGGTTTTTGCATTGCTTTAAAGAAGTTATAAGACAAAAGAACAAAACCAGAGAAGACAGGATTTTTAAAAACGGAATTATAGTTTTAAAAGTCTGTACTCTTAGGAGAACAGAAAAGACTCATGGGAAAAACCAGTGGTCAGTATTTGGTAGGTCTGGTTCCTGTCGTTTTCCTTTGGTGAAATGTTCTCAAAGAATTTGAATGCTATCCAACTGGCATCTTTGCATTGTTATTACATGCCTGAAAGCCTTTGAGTTTGAATCCCATGACGCAGACAAAAAAGGAAGACAAAAACAAACACAAAACAAAAAATTAGGAATGAAGAAAGGAAGGAAGGAAGCATTGTCAGTAAAATATCACATCTAGCTCAAAATGAGTTGCCTTCTTTGAGAGACAGAAGAGGTCTCAGGGAAAGCAGTGCAAGTATAAATGTTGATGCACCTTAAGGTAAAGGATTCTCTTCTCTAATCCTCATGCTGAACTTAGGGAAGTAGAAAAACAAACAAACAAACAAAACCCCCCAAGATTTGAAAACTGAAGTGATCCCACAGCTGATTTGCTTCCCTGAGACATCAATGTCCATTTAACCTCTTCTCTCATGACCACACAAGTAGTGTCATTTTCGGGGACTCTGAAAGCTGTACTTTAGAGTCATGAGATTTCTGCTATGTTGTTGCCATGCGGGTAGTGTTGATGTCTTTTCTATAACTATTTTTAAAGGTTAATGAAATTCGTGCTGGGTGAAGCCCACTGTGTCACAGGAGTTTTATTTTTAACCTAATTCCAAGAGTACTGCTGCTAGTTGAGCAAACTGGGAATTATAGTGACTGTTCGGAAATGAAAAATAAGAGAACAGAGGAGTCTGGACTTCAGTGTCATGTAAAACCAATGAATAAAAAACTTCCAAAACAAGGAAATAGATAAAAAGGAGTCAAATATATATCTCTATCCTAATGTTTCGTTTAAAAATGAGAGTATTTCCTGGTGCTCTGAGGCCACAGATGCTGCTTACTTTAAGTAGTGACTACACACTCCCCATAGAAAGTATGAACAGAATGGAAATTCTCTCATCTTTACAAAGTTTTTTCTGACATCTTTGGCATGATCATTTGAGAATGTTTCCTAATTTATACTGTAATGTTCTATCTAGAAAAACAATGTGGATGCTTTTTACTTGAAGAATTTCCAAAAAGAATTATCTTTGTCCTTAAAAATAAGCTACACATATTATAGTTCTTTGTGGTTTCCAAAACTCCATCATATATTTTTATCAGTATTTGAGCAACCATAATTCTTTTGCTGTTAGAAGCAAAAATGTTTCATCATCCCTGATTTGTAGCGAATACTAACTACTCTGATGCATTATTGTAAAAACTAACATCCACACTTACGGGTATCATTCAAATGCTGATTTTTATCTCTAAGCTGCTATTACTCACAGAGAGTCAGTGAGAAATGTGTTTCCTTTGGATTTTGCAGAAGTTACGAAAGATTTATACTAGGCATTTGAGTTTTTGACCAATGTCATCCATTTAAAGAAAATACTTATTCTTTTGTGCTGTGGAGTCAAGACGTTATCAATATTGTACAATTACTCTGTGCATATATTTTTTGCTTTTGGTTTTCATTTTCTTCTTTGGTAAACTTGAAGTAGGGTAAAAGGTAGCTGTTTTAGAAAATGCCAAATTCTAGACAAGGTCATTTAAGAGAGGTGAGATTTATTTTCCTCCCTGTAGAGCTGGTAGGCTCTTTATAGTTCCACATGACAGAGTGGATGGCCCTCAATGAATCATTGTAGAGCAATGGCTGTCTTCACGTTGAAGTACCTTGACCCAAGCTTTCTACATTGACAAATTTCCTTTTCCTCAGAAAACAGCGTTATAATAACCTACTGTCTAAGGGAAATGGAGGTGGATGATGAAACGCTACTTCTCCATTAAATTGTGGGTAATAATAGCATCTGAAACGTTGCCGCTCATTGCCTAGATAGACTAACTAGCAAAAATGAGGTATGCATACATATATGTATTTTTTCTTATTCTGGATTTGTTTTTTCTGTTCATAGACAGATGGAAATTTAGAAAGTCACTGGAATTATCTGCATCAGGCAATGTAATTTGATATCATGCTGTTACTATCTGAAAAAGATGACTGCACATAATTGGAATGTGGAGATTTTTTTCAAAAGCAGTAGCATCTATTCACATTGAATCACTAAGCTGGATTGTTTCAAGGAAATAGAAGTGCAAAGGACAATCAGTTTCAGAATCTGTTTGCATTAAATATGAGTCAAGTGATTCAGTTTATCTCACAAGTGATGGGACTTATGCAAAATAATGAGAGGTTCAATAATTCAGTCAGAGTTTATGCTCAAATTAACCCTCATCAGTCCTAAAATTGTTACAACTGTCCATAATGCATTTCCTGTGTGATCGTGACTCCTAAGGTCCTAAAGTAACACAAATTAATACTACAGACGCTGTGGGGCTGTAGAATCTCAGAAGATGTGCCATCCTTCCAGTTGTGAGTATGACTTTCTGGTCAATACTGACTTAGAGAAGGAGGCAGGCTTTCACAGAGATCTCATCAACTTCAAAGTTGCCACAGGTTTACTGTCATCTTCTAGCTGCTCTTTATTCTTCCTAATGCTATTGGTCAACCGGTCAACCATCTCTTTTTCTGTAACCACAGGGAGGGAAAGAAAGAAACCATTACCCAAAGAGCTTACAACCTGTGGGACTTAGGGAGTGAGGTGTGATGTTCTGGAGACTCCTACAAAATCTACTCCAAGAATATAGTAGTAGTGGTAAAGTGATCCAAATCCATACATAGTTATTTAAAGCATGGGAGGAATGTACCTACATTTTATTAAGTTATGCCCTTTTGAAGAGTTTCTTGCCAAGGCCATAGAGTAAGTAGGAAATTGGGATTTGAACCTAGCCAGAGTCAGAGTGTGTGCTCTTAACCACCAGGGTGAAGTGTGTCTTCTGACACACTACAGAGTTAAACCCATTGACCATCAGCCCACAATAGCTTCTCAAGATTCCTTGTAGATGAAACACGCCAGAATCTCTTTCCAAACCCAGAGGTGTGTGATACAAAGGATGCAGATTTTTGCACTAATTTCCAAGTCCAGAACTAGGTCATAGTAAACGGTTGATCCAGAGAATGATGTATCCCTCACTGAGTAGAATGTTAAACATTGATTGGTGATACTCTTTGAATGCAACTTAGTTCAAATAATTGCAGGGTAAGAATAGAAATAGTAATAAAGGAATTCTCTCCTTGAAGTCAGTGGAAAATTGAAAGATTCAATTTACTTCAATTTTAATTCTATTTTTTCCTCTTAATAAATAATAGTGAGAGTAACATCAGGAAGTATTTGAGGAAGGAGCATTAAATATACTATGTTATGTATATTTAATTGGAAATAGAATTTTCAACTTATTATGCACGCTGTATGTGATATGCATAGAGAAGATAAAAATGTAAGTTCCTCCCATAGGTGGTAAAATTGCAGGCCTTGTATATCACATGCTGAGTGCTGTATGAATACCAATAATACTTCCTTGTCTTCTGTTCCCACATATGAAATCAACAAGGGGCCCAAATATGTTGGGACTGTGTCACTTAATACTAGTTGGGATTTCAAGTTCTTAGCTGAGAAGTATTAATGAAATCAACTTCCATCATTTTCCAGGAAACTCAGCATTGTACACTCCACAGAGCAGCTTATCCATATGTGAGGAAATGATTTTTGTTGTTATACTTTGATGGAACTGTTACCGCCTAAGAAGGGCCTTATAAAGGGACTAGAACAAGTGCTTAAATGCTGACAGATGGGTTAAACACAGACTATGTCATCTAAAACAAACATTTATTATTATTATGAATAATCAAGAAACTTGATGTATAGGCATGTGTGTGGGTAGGGGTTTGCATATGAAAATCTAGACACACTGACTGAGATAGCATTTTATGTGAAAAAACACGAAATGGCCTATAAACACAATAAATCATGATAAATCTTTCTCCTTTTTAACTTTGAATTTTCTGTAACCTTATATGTAAGGTGTGTCTCTTTTATGCAGTGTCTTTGTTTGCTTTTCAATCCAGCCTGAAATATTTCTTCTCAATTGAAATGTTTAGTCTATTTATAGCTAGTATAATGAGCTTATATCTACATCTTATCATTTGTTTTCTGTTACCCCCACTCTATGTACATTTCTTTCTCCCTTCTTCCACCTCTTTTTGATTAGCTTTTTTGTTGTTGTTATTTCCACTCCATGAACTTCTTAGTTTTACATCCTGATTCTTCTTTTAGTGATTACCTTGGATATTACAATATGCATTCTAGCCTTGTTAAAATTTAATATAAATTAAATTTACTATTTACCACTTCCCTCAAAATTAAAGAACTTAAAAATAGTTTAACTTAACTTGCCTCTCTCTTGCCTTTTGAAAACCATTTTGACATTTTTACATATATTTCAAACCGTCAAAATATTATTATTGTTGCTTTGTACAGGCAATATTTGCTTTATATTTATTATACATTTACTCTTTTTGGCTCTTCATTTTTTCCTGAATCCCTATGCTTCCATCTGAGCATCTAAATTCGTTTTCTTTATGGCTGAAGAACTCTTTTTAGTAAAACCTGCTGCTTCTGATTTCTATTATCTTGTTTTTCTGACAGTATCTTTATTTTGTGTTGAAGGATATTTTTTCCTCTGTATCTAATTCTAAACTGAATGTTATTTTATTTTAGTTGCATTTTAAAGATGTCATTTTATTTTACTTATTTAATTTTTTGGCATCCATTGATTCTAGTGAGATATTATCTTTTGGTCTCATTGTTGCATCTTTGGAAGTAATGTGAAAGATTTTCTTTTGTATTTGGTTTACAGTAGTTTTACTTATTTTTACTATGATATTCTTAGATGTGACTTGCTTTGCATTTGTTATGCTTGGAGTTCAGCGTGCTTCTTGAATCTGTGACTTTCATCCTTGGAAATATGAAATATTGCTTTTACCTCATTTTTTTCTCTTCACTATTAGTCCTATCACCATTTCCTACAATGCTCTTATGATCTTTGGTGTGTTTTCCATACCTTTTACTTTCTATACTTCACTCTGTATATTTTCTCTCTTCCAGTTCAAGTAAGGTACTGTTAAATATATGTATTAAGTTCCTAATTTTAATTAGTTGTAGCTTTTAGCTCTAGACATTTCACTTAATTTTTTTAATTAGTGATTTTATTGTATGTAAATTATACCTCAGTAAAGGTGATTTTGTTTTGTTTTGTCTTGTTGTTTTTCTTATTTTTAATTAATTTTTTAAAAATTTAATAAATTTTTAAATGTTAAACTCCGTTTATAGTTATTACAAAATATTGGCTATATGCCCCATGTTGTACAATACATCCTTGTAGCCTAGTTTGTACCTCCCACTCCCTCACTCCTATATTGCCCCTCCCCACCCCCCCACGGGAAACCACTAGTTTGTTCTCTGTATCTGAGTCTGCTTCTTTTTTTGATATATTCACCAGTTTGTTGTATTTTTTAGATTCCACATATAAGTGATATCATACAGTATTTGTCCTTCTCTGACTTATTTCACTTAGCATAATGCCTTCCAAGTCCATCCATGTTGCTACAAATGGCAAAATTTTGTTCTGTTTTATGGCTGAGCAGTATCCCATTATACATATATCCACATCTTCTTTTTCCATTCATCTGTTGATGAACACTTAGGTCGCTTCCGTATCTTGGCTATTGTAAATAATGCTGCTGTGAACATTGGGGTGCATGTATCTTTTTGAATAGTGTTTTTGTTAGTTTCAGTTATACACCCAGGAGTGGAATTGCTGGGTCATATGGTAGTTCTATTTTTAGTGTTTTGAAAACCTCCATGCTGTTTTCCACAATGGCTGCACCAATTTACATCCCCACCGACAGTGTAGGAGGGCTCCTTTTTCTCCACATCCTCGCCAACATTTGTTATTTGTGTTCTTTTTGATGACAGCCATTCTGACAGGTGTGAGGTGATATCTCATTGTAGTTTTGATCTGTGGTTTATAATTTGATTTTATAGTTTCTGGCTCTGTGCTCAAATTCACCATTTTGTCATTTAAATTCTTGAAAATACTAGTCAAAGTTAGTATGGAGTCCATGTGTAATAACCCCATATCTAGATGTCACATGGGTCTGTTTTGGTTGTCTGTTTTTTATCTCAGGTTTTGTTCAATTTAAATTCTTGTCATTTTTCTTGCCTGGAGAGTTTTGATTGAATGATTGGTATTATGTGTGAAAAATTTAGAGGTAATTTGAGGCTGGTGATGATGTTATCTCTTTACGGAGAAGGTTTATAATTATTTCTGGCAATTAACTATGGTAGGCCCAGGGATGCCACCAGTACCTGAGGTGTTTCCAGAGATCCTCCTCCTTCAGGGGTCCTAAACATACCCAGGAGGTTTCTAAAGGCTCTGCTTGCCTTCTCAGCTCATGCTTTTGAAACAGCAAATGTTTTGAGTATAAGATAGTGGTGTCATATAATTTTATAAAGTATGTTTTGTTCATATTTTCTAATTGTTTTTTTCTGTGATGGCAGAACTTAACTAAGCTATTCTGTCATTATCTGAAATAAATACCTATTTTTAAAATATTGAGACATGCTTCAATTTCCTCAAGGTCAGTATTATCCTTTTTTATTTTTGCTGTATTAAATCTATAAATGTGAGCTTGGCTTTAATTTTAATATTGGTGCCATTTTTTGTCAGTTTTTCTTCCAGTAATAAAGCAATATTCTACTTATACTGATTAAAAATGAAATAGATTGCATCCCATTTTGTAATTAGGCCGGTTTAAAGTATGCAATAATTATTTATAAAATATCTTTATGAAGTTGTGAAACATATTTTTTATCCTTCAACCCAGGAAAATATTTCAATTATCTTTAATTATTGCCTCTTTTTATTTTTGTCTGAGCTTTCATATGTTTCAGTCATAAGTATTTGTTTTTATTATCTAAACTTCACTTCTAGCACCTGGCATTTTAAAAATATTTGCCCCTTTTCTTGACATTCTACTCCATTTTGTGCTCCAAAGATTTGATTTTTTGCACTATGTTAATTTTATTGGTGTTAGTTTTTAATAATCCTCACTTATCTCAGTTTTGTCCTATTTCATCTCATCCCTTTTTCCTGTTTTAAGCATTTTAATATTTTTCAATTCTGTATTTTGTCAACTCATCTATGATGACATATTGTTTTCTCCTTTTTTCTGTAGATGACAAATTGTACACGCCTTTGACAATAACAATACTATATGTATGTATGTATGTATTACCAAGCACTTCTGTTCTTAATTTTGGATATTTTACTGCTACCCACATATATTAATTCTTAGGAACATTGTTTTCAAAATCCAGACTCTTAGCAATATATATAAACTTTTCCTTCTCAGAGATAAGAGAAAGTTAGGGTAGTGGCAGGTTTAGTTATCTGTCTTCATTCTTTATTTCTCAATAGCTGTATATGGCATCTTCACCTTTGCCATAGCCTCATGGCAAACATGAGGTAGACCTTTCCCATCCCATTAATGTAGATCTTGGTCACATGACTTCTTTTTGGCCAGTGGGCTGTCAGGGGGTATGATACAAGCAGAGCATTGAAAAGTGCTTGGTCTCTTGCATTTCTGTCATTGCCAAGAGAAAAACATATTGTGTGTAGCTCGTGGGTCTCTGAAGAATGAAAGGTACTTGGAGTAGACATCTGCAGTCTGAATGCAAGCCCTCTTGATCTTCTCTGAAAGCAGCTAAGCTCTCAGAACTTGTGAATGAAAAATAAATACTTCCTGTCATACACTGCTGAGTTTTGGGGTTGTTTGATATGCACAATTTTGTGGAATCAGCTTACTGATACACGTCTATAAATAATTTGTTAGTATTTACTGGTTTTAAAATAACTGATAATAAAGTAACTCTCCCTTCATTCTTTCTTTATTCTTTATTACTATTCACAACTTCAGGACAGAGACTTAGGGCAAACATAATTCTAAGTAAATTCCAAATCAATTCTTATTGGTTCTAAATTTGTTCACTTGTCTGTATTTCTTAGATTTTTTTTCTCTCTTCTGTTGATTTGGACTTACCTATATCATGTTTTTCTTAGAAAAACTCTGCAAAGTAATTTTCAGTGTAATGTCTTTGAACCTGACGAGTAATACATTCAGCAGAACACAAGGGAAATGTACTTTATCATGCTGAATGACTCATTTGGCAGTTTCTTATCCTACCATTGATTATCTTCCAAAACAAGTCCTTATATCTTTTAAAAAGAATAATTTCCATTTCCATAGTAATCACACTAATTAGAATTTTCCAAGCAGGTATCTTCTTAGAATTTATTGTATAGCAGTACAATAATCTGAAACTCATGGCACACACTGTTGCACCTTAAGTATTTTTGATCCTTAAAATGAACAGTTCAGTGCATTATCTGCTGAGAAATAGTATTATAATAACCACAAGAATCATTAGAACATAGCTAATTTGCTACCATGGGGTGGTTTCAGTACACACAAAAAATTGAATTCTAAATAATAAGAGCAAGACCACAATGTTAAAGTGTTGGCTAGGTAATTTTTTGAATCTTAGAATTTGAGACCTAATTCTTTTTCAGGACACATGCAGATTCCCATTTATAAGCTCACCACATTGAAATGTTATTTTATCAGATCTTTAGGATACGTCAGTGTCCTTCAGTCTCTACACACAGTCTGACTTTGATAATCCTTTGGTTGTCCTAAAGCAGCTTAATATTTACTCATAGGGCTAATAAAGCAAGTAATCCTAAGTGGGACTGAATGAGAGAAAGAGATAAAAACCACTCTAAATTGGTTTGCTCTAAACTGAAAACAGTGAGATGACTTGTGAATGCTTTATTCTCCTCTACTTAACCCAGTCTCGGGTTGTTCTCTTTGGAGGAACACACTCTGAACCACACCTCAAGATCTTCGTCAGGTAAATCTTCTCATAAGAAGTAGCATAATTATTTTTGTGAAACCTCTAACAGTCCCACACAGACGTAAATGCTTTGCCACTCTGCTTCCCTTCCTGTTAGCTACTCTACTGTTTATTAATTGGCTCTGTGTTACTCTTTCCCTTAGATAGTGAACTCTTTGAGAGCAGAGAGCATGACTCATGCTAATATAATGTTGGGAAATTCGTTGATATCCAAAATATATCTGTAGAATTAAAGGATAATCTCAGACAGAGAACTAAGAACAGAATCTAATTTTTCCCTTCTTTTACTCTTAACATTGGGAAACTAAACTACACATCTTAATTGAAAATCTTTTCTTAACCACATATATTAGTGTTAAAACAGTTAATATTTTTTACTTCTAGTTTATTTGATATTAAGTTGACATAGAAAACAAAAATTTGGCTTTGTTGTTTGGGCACATGAATGTCTCATGTACACTTAACAATTTTTAGAATTATCTGGAGGACCTGCAGATACAGGCTTTCCCCATTTACTGAGCTATCTAATTGAATCAAAATACTGTTTTTCTGTGAACTAAAATTAGGTTTTCTTTTAAAACATTTTCAAAACCACGGTATGCAATATCATTTTCCCACTTTCCTATCTCTTTATGAACTTTTCTAAACTTTTTTCTTAGGAATTTCTAGTTCCCACTTGCTCCCACATGGTTTTCATGCTTTGTCAAAAATCATCCTAATTTCTGTTCCTCTCAGCAGTTTGAGTTATTCTGGTTGACATAAACTATCACTTACTCCTTTCTATGGAAAATTTAAGTGTTGTTTGGTACTGAATAGCAGTAAACTGAAGGTGGCAAGAGACAGTAGCTTTTCTGCAACAATCCTTTTTTATGACAGATATCCTTCAACTAGTTCCACATTAAATAATTACAATATGCAACAATGAGAATTGGAAAGAGTTAAAAACATTACACGGAAACTGTGTCCCTGCACAGGTAACCGGAGATGGACTGTTGAGGCCATCAGCTGACAGGAGATGGAGTGATGCAAGGCCTCATGCTAATACTTTAGGGAGCCTCAGAATTAAGCTAATCGATATACTTAAAATTTTATTTTTGACAACTGTGAAAGTTGAAGAAGTCTAGTAGTTCTGTGTCAGACTTTTCTTAAGGAAAACTAATATTTGTGAACTTACTCATAAGAAAGAACTGTCCATTCTCTTACAAATCAGTAAGCTGCTAACAGATTCTTATAAGGGATTGATGTGCTGCTGATGGTGAGAGCGAGTGTTTCTGGAAGTTCTGTTTACCGTTATGGCTGCAACTCAGTATGTATTTATATGGCATCATGGTCCTTTACAAAGAGAAGTGTGGGTTTGGGTGATATTAGGAGACAGATGGTTAATACAGCACATAATGGAAAGAAACTTCACTGAAGAAATATATTTACATATTTTTAGACATTGATATATGTTCCAGTGACCTGTGAATAAATCACTGGGACAAGTATGGAACAAATGGCACTGACATTCCAGTGCTCGTGAGGTGCTGTCAGTTATTGCTGTAACTCCACATGAGTCATCACACACTTCCGAACCACTTCATGTCACAAGCAGAGTATGCCACTTTCTCTCTCTAATCACACTGAAATTTGCCCTTTTAAATCTTTTAATGCATTAGTGATTTGGGAGTACATGATAAAATCCAGGTGATTTAGTCTTTTCAGAGAAAAAGAAGAATTTGATAGTTCTTCTCTTAAGAAACGTATTCAAGTGAAAAGAGTCTCATTTAAAGGAAAGGATTTAACTGACTTTTAAAAAATATAATTGCTTGTTTCTTTAGTTTTGTGTTCAGGTAGTGATGGGAGTCATTTAACAGCCAAAACTGCAAAGAAAAGAAAGGTGCTGATTTTTGAATTTTGAGGTGTATTCTTTTGTTCAATCAAGTAATTTTACCATATGAGAAGAAATGAGCTATAGATTCTGAAGACACAAACTGAGGATTTAACATCAGAGGACAATGCAAATTTAATTTACCTGACTGCCCTTCAAAAGAAAATTTTAAACTAGTCTTAGCAGATTAAGTAGCGTTATATCACAACAATTTATCTTACTGTAAGTAAGTATAAAATTTACCCAGGTACTGGGAACTTTAAAAAAGGCTCCATCTTTAGATAACCATTTAATTATTTTCATCATTATTTAACTACAATTTCTGAGAAAACATAAGATGTTATTTTGGGCATTCAGTTCACTGAAAGGATGTATGAAATATGTGAGCTTATTTTTTCAATGTTATATGGAACTGATATATGCTAAGGCTTACAAAATTCTAACCTATTAGACATAACTTCTTAATACAAATCATTTTTTTACTTTTTCTTGTTTAAAACTTGGTGACATCATGAACTCATTGGGGGAGCTGGCCATCTGTCATTATCACTCTTATGAAACTGACTTGAGACACTTAGCAACAATGAGACATTTCTCTACAGAGAATTCTAGATCCTATAACCAGTTACAATTACTGTTTCCTTTTTCATATTTGCCTTAAAAATTTGCAGATAGAAGTTGGAAATTTACAGGGAATTTGTACTCCTGTTTTTTATCCTTCTAAATTCTTCTGTCATTCTCCTGCATTTATGAAGCACATGGGAGTTGGCTTCTAGAGGATGGTAATTTTGGACACAGGCATAATTCTTTTTTTAAAAAATTTTATATTGGAGTACAGCTGATGAACAATGTTATGTTAGTTTCAGGTGTACAGCAAAGTGAATCAGTTATACATATACATGTATCTTTTTCAAATTCTTTTCCCATTTAGGTTATTACAGAACATTGAGCAGAATTCCCTGGGCTATACAGAGTTCCCTGTGCTATATCTATTTTGGTTATCTATTTTAAATATAGCAGTATGTACATGTCAATCCCAAATTCCCAATCTATCCCTCCCCCAATCCTTCACCCCTGGTAACCATAAGTTTGTTCTCTAAGTCTGTGAGTCTGTTTCTGTTTTGAAAATGAGTTCTTTTTTTTTTTTTTAGATTCCGCATATAAGTGATATCATATGACATTTGTCTTTCTCTGTCTGATTTACTTCACTTAGTATGATCATCTCCAGGTCCATCCATGTCACTGCAAATGGCATTGTTTCATTCTTTTTAATGGCTAATATTCCACTGTATAGATGTACCACATCTTCTTTATCCATTCATCTGTCAATGGCCATTTAGGTTGTTTTCATGTCTTGGCTATTTTAAACAGCACTGCAATGAACATTGGGGTGCATGTATCCTTTCAAACCATGTTTTTCTCCAGTTATATCCCAGGAGTGGTGTTGCTGGATCATATGGTAGCTCTATTCTTAGTTTTTTAAGGAACCTCCATACTCTTCTTCATAGTGGATGTACCAATTTATATTCCCACCAACAGTGCAGTAGGGTTCCCTTTTCTCCACACCCTCTCCAGCATTTATCGTTTGTAGACTTTTTGATGATGGCCATTATGACTGGTGTGAGGTGATATCTCATGGTAGTTTTGATTTGCGTTTCTCTAATAATTAGCAATGTTGAGCATCTTTTCATATGCCTCTTGGCCATCTGTATGTCTTCTTTGCAGAAATGTCTATTTAGGTCTTCTGCCCATTTTTTTGACTGGGTTAGTTGTTTTTATGATATTCAGTTGCATGAGCAGTTTGTAAATTTTGGAGACTAATCCCTTGTCTGTTGCATTGTTTGCAAATTTTTGTTCCCCATTCTATGTGTTGTCTTTTCATTTTGTTTATGGTTTCCTTTGCTGTGCAAAAGCTTTTGAGTTTAATTAGGTCCCATTTGTTTATTTTTGTTTTTATTTTCATTACTCTAAGAGATGGCTCAAAAAAGATATTGCTGCAATTTATGTCAAAATGTTCTGCATATGTTTTCCTCTAAGAGTTTTATAGTATCTGGTCTTACATTTAGGTCTTTAATCCATTTGAGTTTATTTTTGTGTATGGTGTTAAAGATGTTACAATTTCATTTTTTTACATGTAGCTGTCCAGTTTTCCCAGCACCATTTATTGAAGAGACTTTTTCTCCATTGTAGAGTCTTGCCTACTTTGTTACAGATTAATTGACCATAGGTGCATGGGTTTATTTCTGGGCTTCCTATCCTGTTCCATTGACCTATATTTCTGTTTTTGTGCCAGTACCATACAGTTTTGGTGACTGTAGCTTTGTAGCAGAGTCTGAAGTCAGTGAGTCTGACTCCTCCAGCTCTGTTTTTTTTCCTCAAGATTGCTTTGGCTATTTGGAGATTGATCACATGCTAGGCTACAAAGTGAGCTTCTGTAAATTTAAGAAAACTGAAATCATATGAAGCATTTTTTCTGACCACAACACTATGAGAATAGAAATAAACTACAAGAAAAAAACTGTAAAAAGCACAAACACTTGGAGGCTAAACAATATGCTACTAAACAACCAATGGATCACAGAAGAAATCAAAGAGGAAATCAAAAAAATACCTAGAGACCAATGAAAATGAAAGCGTGACAATTCAAAACCTATGGGACATGGCAAAAGCAGTTCTAAGACAGAAGTTTATGGTAATATAATCTTACCTCAGAAAACAATAAAAATCACAAATAAACAACCTAACCTTACACCTAAAGCAACTAGAGAAAGAAGAACAAACAAAACCCAAAGTTAGGAGAAGGAAAGAAATCATAAAGATCAGAGCAGAAATAAATGATATAGAAACCAAAAAAACAATAGAAGAGATCAATGAAACTAATAGCTGATTCTTTGAAAAGATAAACAAAATTAATAAACCTTTAACCAGACTCATCAAGAAAAAAAGGGAGAGGGTTCAAATCAATAAAATTATAAATGAAAAAGTTGAAGTTACAGTGGACACCACAGAAATACGGAGGATCATAAGAGACTACTACAAGCAACTATATGTCAATTAAATGGACAACCCAGAAGAAATGGACAAATTCTTAGAAATGTACAATCTCCCAAGACTGAACCAGGCAGAAATAGAAAATATGAACAGACCAATCACAATATTGAAATTGAAACTGTGATTTAAAAACTCCCAACAAACAAAAGTCCAGGACCTGATGACTTCAAAGGCAAATTCTATCAAACATTTAGAGAAGAGCTAACACCTATCCTTCTGAAACTATTCCAAAAAATTGCAGGGGAAGGAATACTCCCACACTCATTCATGAGACCACCATCACCCTGATACCCAAACTAGACAAAGATACCACAAAAAAAAAAGAAAATTAAAAGCCAATATCACAGATGAACATAGATGCAAAAATCCTCAACAAAATACTAGCAATCCGAATCCAACAATACATTAAAAGGATCATACACCATGATCAAATGGGATTTATCCTAGGGATGCAAGGATTTTTCAATATCCGCAAATCAATCAGTGTGATACACCACATCAACAAACTGAAGAATAAAAACCAAATGATCATCTCAGTAGATGCAGAAAAAGCTTTTGACAAAATTCAACACTGATTTATGACTAAAAAACTCTCCAGAAAGTGGGCATAGAGGGAACATACATCCACAGACATTACTCTTTGCTCACCTAACTAGTTAATCCCAGCTTCTCAGCCCTCTCTTGCCTTTAGAAGGCTGTTGTAGTCTTGGAGGCATCACCATCAGCCAGCTGCCATTTACCCTCCCAGGAAAATAGCTAAAGCACATTTAGCTGTCTTCTTCCCTGAAATTGAAACTCATGGGCCAGTTGCACATATACTGAATCTTGAGATGCATGTCCCAAGTATTAAAGGATGAGGCCAGAGTGTGGTTCAAGCTACATTCATATTTTTTACACATATCATTAGCTTAAACCGTGTACTTAGACCTTAGCTTCCTTGGACCCCTCCTGATTGGCCCAGGAAATTGAATGCATAAGGCTATTATGCATGTCCTTTCTTTTGCTTCCCTGCCATAGTCTGAACTTGCCTATGTCTTTACATTTGTCTGACATCTGGATCTTAACTTTGACTTTGTGTAATGGTGACATATTCTATTTCTAAAAGAATTATCCCTTTTATCATAATCAGTAGCTTTCACATTGGCCTGTATGTTTTACTTTCCTCTTGCCCTCACCTATTTGTAATCTTCATGACCTTGTCTAAACCATGACTGAAATAACCACATGGCACAGACTTTCCAGAATCATTTGATTTACACTATATGTCCTATTATCAGTCCAGGTGGCAGAAAATGTTTGCCCACTTTTGATTTAGAAAACAGTGTCTAAGTTTGGTCATATCCTACTGCTAGATACCTCATAGGAAGTGAAAGGAATGTCATATTAGCCTCAGTCTGAATGATCATGTATTCCAAATTAGAGTGTCTTACGGAAATGTTAAATATTTGTGTACTAAAGACTCTCATATTTGAATATCTGTAGATATAAAACAGCTTTCAAAAACAAGATTAAGTAGTTTTATCTTCTGTAGCATTTTGTAGGCGATAATATATTTAATATTCCATTTTAAAATAGGGTTCTTAGATGTGTAAGAGATGATTCAAGAAATATACTGTTCTTTTTAGGTTCTTCATATGATAAATATTACTTGAAAGATCTAGGTACTTGTTTTTCTTATTTTCTCACTTCCTATTAGTTCTTCCCCTCAGTCAAATTTGTTTTCTGCTTCCATCACTTTACCAAAGCTACTTTTGTTAAAATTACCAATGTATTAACTTGCTAAAACTGCCATAACAATAAGTACCTCAGACCGACTGGGTTAAACAGTAGAAGTTTATGTTCTCACAGTCCTGGAGGCTAAATGTCTGAGTTCGAGGTGTCGGTGGGGTTGGTTCCTTCTGAAGCCTCTCTCTTTGGTTTGAAGATGGTCATCTTCTACGTCTTCATATTTTCTCTCCTTAATGTATGTTTGTGTCCAAATTTCCTCTTTTTATAAGGACAGCAGTCATATGGAATTAGATTAAGGCTCACCTAATGATCTCATTTTAACTAAATTACCTATTTAAAAATTCTATCTCCAGATATAGTCCATGGCTAAACATATGGCCATCTACAAACCAAAGAGATTATGGTGTGTATTAGCTATTCACCATTTTATGAAATAGTTTAATTAAAAAAAAAACTTACAAGATTGACCCTCTCTTCCTTCCCACAAAAAGAAAATGGCAGGAATTTTCAGATAACATTTTGAAGAATGTAGGAAATCTAGTTAATCCTGAGTGCAGTATGTTTCCAAATTCATTAGTTCTGAAGATGTATTTCACAGAACATCTCTTAAAGTTCTACCTGTGATCATCTCCACCAGCAAAAAGATGACAACTTGCTGAAGGCTTAGATGATGTGAGCCTTTTTTAGCAATGAAATATTTTTAAATTAAGGTATGTATTTTCTTAGACATGATGCTAGTGCACATTTAATAGACTAATGTATAGTGTAATGTATAATGTATAGTGTAAACATAGTTTTTATATGCACTGGGAAACTAAAATATTTGTGTGACTCGCTTTATTGTGATATATGCTTTATTGTGGTGGTCTGGAACCGAACCTGCAATACCTCCGGGGCATGCTTTTACCAAATATGTTCAGAGTTAGGTGTTGAGTGTGTTTTGTTTTAAATAAGAAGACCAGGCTAAGGAATATGATTTCCCATGTTAGGTAAGTGACTGGGTCATTGGTCCTTTTCTGACTGGATATTAAGAGAAAAGGAGGTTTAAAAGGCAAGTTCCCACTTTCACTGTAACAGTGGGAGTAGGAGCATTCAGAGGCATGTTTCTGGCCGACAGGACTGTGGTGGGAAGGGCAAGAGAGCAGAGTGAAGACTCAACCCTGACCTAGGAATGGAGGCTGCTGTGGTGCAAATCCTGCTTATGCAAATTATAATTTGAGACTAAACAAGACCCCTATGTGATTCTCTAAAACAACTATTCCATAGTTCAGGAAGGGTCAGAAATATCACAAAAGTCAGCAGCCATATCCATCTTGAGTGAGATCTCTGAGCCAGGCAAGTGCCCTTAGCTGGGGGTGAAAAAAGGGGAAAACGCACCTGGTGCCACTCGTATGATTTCCTTGTCCACAAAATCTCACCTAGTTCCTCACTGTTTTCTTTTTTTAAAATGCTGGATGGTACAATTTAAGCCAAGCTGAGGGTAAGAATGATTTGAATGAGGTACTCCAGAGACTGTCCAGTGTGACCCTGATTGGTTCATCCAAGTCCATGAATCTGAACCAGGAATGTTGAGTCCTGTGGTCAAAGCTGGGAGATGAGTAAATAAACTCTTGTCCTTCGTTAGGAATAAAAGATGTTTTATTCAACAAAGCAGCATTCCTATTCTCTCAACTTTCTGAGCTTTCAATGAGACATAGCTCCAAAGGGCATAAGAAAACTTGAAACATAAAATACAAAGCAAAGAAAACACCCTTGCCCACATTTGTTGAGTAAAAACCTTACTCTTTCAAGGTTGTCATTCCGTTACCTTTTATAAACTTCTCCTTATTATAATAATTTGACAAGGATGAAGTATTTTGACTGAGATCAATTTATTATCCTCCATTCCTGTTGAGAAGAAAAAAAAGCCTAAAACTGAAATACAACTTCAAAGTCACTGAAGTCTCTCTTAACCACAGTAGAAAGATTACATCAAAGCCAGAAACATTTTTTCATCTGTGTCAAAGATGTCATTATTGGATTGTTTGAGCAAGATATTAAACCAAATGAAATTCTGCTCAAGTGTCAATGCACAAGCTCTACAGGTTTTTTTTTTTTTTTTTTTTTTTTTTTTTTGGACAATGGAGACACATTGCAGGTTGACAGCAAATAGAAAAGATAGCTTTTGAAATCGTGTTAGTTTGGTGGGGTCTCCCCTACCATTCCTCCATCAAAATGTGCTATTCCATTATTAAGAACTTCCACTCTGCTTTTATGGACTTCATATTCATTCTATTCCTGTCCTAGACGATATGACTTCTGTTCAAATAAGAACTCTTATCTTTACTCCATTATCTAGACTATCTCAAAAGAATCAAGGTATTTTTGCAGCCTATTTTTATGAGACCATTGAAGCCAATTCTTCAACCTGCCTCTCTATACAATCCCTCTAGCAATTTAACATTTTCATAACAATTTTGAACGATTATTTTCAAACGTTACATATTTTATTGGGTTAACGTCATTCATTTTCTACTTAGTAGAAAATCTTTAGTATTGGCATGTAAATTTATAAGGATCCATTAGGTCATTCACATTTAATGGACTTTTTCCAATAATCACATCTACTTTCTTTCCACTTAAGATTCTGTTAATCAATCTGTTCTCTCACCTACTTACCCCCTAAAAAGCCACAAAAATCTTTTGACATGTTCAACTACAAGGAGCTATTTTGAAAAAGCTCTGTGTATGTTGATAGTTTTAACTTATGTTTTTGCCCGAAGTGAATAAAAATAAATACAGATAAATTAAAATATTCATATAAAATAGTTTATCTTATAGTCATAAAAATTCTTGAGAAGTTCACTTGGTCTTTTTCTTCTGTCTTCACTGTAGCCATTTATTAAGCCATTTTAGCATATTTATTAGATTCATCCATGTAGTCCATGTGATTTATACCTTAAAAGAAGTATTTTTCCCCAAAACTTAGCAAACTAGAAAAGGAAGAAAAACTTCTTTAAATTAATAAAGGGTATCTGTTCCTATAATCAACTTTTGTGTAAACAAACCACCTCAAAACTAGTGGCTTTAAAAACAATTTATTATTACCTCTCATGTTACTTTGGGTTGACTGGGACCAGTTGGAGAGTTATCACTTGGAGTTTTGTGGCTGAACTTCGTAGTCATGCAAGATGACTCACTCACAGGCTGGCAGTTGATGCTGATGTTGGCTGAGAGGTACCCGGGCCTTTTACCCAGAGAGCCTACACACGGCCTCTTCATCTTGCTTGAGTCTCTCACAGTATGGCCGTCCCCGGGTAGTTGCAATTCTTACATGGCTGCTCAGTGGTCTTAAGAGTGAAAGTTCCGAGAGACAAGAGGTAGAAGCTGCTAATCTATAAGGGTCCAGGCCAAGGAACCTGATGTTTTCTACCATTCAAAGTTTCACAAATCCCATCCAAATTAAACAGGAGGATATTTAGAACCCATCTCTTTGTTTTGGTTTTTTTTTTTTTTTTTTGCGGTACGCAGGTCTCTCACAGTTGTGGCCTCTCCCGTTGCGGAGCACAGGCTCCGGACGTGCAGGCTCAGCGGCCATGGCTCAGGGGCCCAGCCGCTTCGCGGCACGTGAGATCTTCCCGGACCGGGGCACGAACCCGTGTCCCCTGCATCAGCAGGCGGACTCTCAACCACTGCGCCACCAGGGAAGCCCTAGAACCCATCTCTTAATGGGAAGAGAATGTAGGAATGTGAGGCAGTCTTTAATCCACCATAGCATTTAAGAAAAATCTATGACAAAAAAAATAAAAATGAACATTTAGAAGTAGTTTAAATTCAAAAATAAGTCAAAAATTATCTCAACAATATTATTGCTAATAATTAGCTAGGAGGTCCTAACTAATGCAATAAGCAAAGGAAATTAAATATGAGACATAAATATTGAAAAGAAAAATACTGCCATATTTTACAGGCCAAAAAATCATTTCCCTAGAAAATAAAAAACTTGAAAATTCAAACCAATGTTAAAATTCATCAAGATGATAAAACAACATTGACATATAAAATAGTCTGCTTTTATAACATTTGCAAAATTCAGTTTAGAAATTTAAGGGGAAGAGACACACGATAACAAAAGAAAAGAAAAGAGAAGAAAAACCAAAAAAATCCCAAGGCTACAAAATACTTAGTAAAATGCATAACAAGAAATTTCTAAGAACTTTATTCAAAGGCATGAAAGAAAATAAATGAATAGAGATTTATGATATTACTGGAGTACAGTACTGGAGTACTGTTTTTCCTCAAACTAGTCTATAATATAATGCAATCCTAATGAGTAACTTAACAGCATTTTTATTAAATTTATGATGTTTAGATAATTTTTGTAAAATTTGATGTTTATTTTAAAATGCATCAAATGAAAAAGGCAATAATAACCATAAAAGTTTTTTAAGTTTACAGATGCTTACTTATATCTAAATATTCCATAGGTCTACATAAGTACGACATTGTTTTATGAATGCAGAAAAAAGGGAAAACAATGAAGAATTAAAAAATAAAAGAACAAAAGTGACTTATGCACACATGGAAATGTAATACATAGCAATCAGTGGTAATAAGTTAGACTATTCAATAAACAAATCTCAGACAGATTTGAGCATTAAATATGAAAAAGCTGATTAGAAATGAGTGTGGGAAAATATATTTGTTAAACAAACAAAAAAAGTACAAACTTATATGGACATAAATGACAAATAATTAATATCTTGGTTCACATAGAATCCAAGGTCAAAGTTAAAAGACAATTATTAGAGTAAATGAAATTAGTTACATAGTATGTAATAAACAAATGATTAATATTCTGAATACATAGTAATTTTAATATAAACACAAAATCTCAAACTCTTAATTTATCCTTCCCCACCCTTCCCCCTTTGGAAATGGCGTTTGTTTTCTGTCTGTGAGTCTATTTCTGTTTTGTAAATAAACAGAAATTGTATCATTTTTTAAGATTCCACATATAAGTGATATCATATGATATTTGTCTTTTTCTGTCTGATTTACAGACAGAGAAATTACAAGTTTTGGATTAACATGTATACACTACTATATATAAAATAAATAAGCAACAAGGACTAACTGTAAAGCACAGGGAACTACATTCAATATCTTTTAATGACCTATAATGGAAAAGAATATGAAAAAGAATATATATATATGTGTGTATATGTATAACTGAATCACTTTGCTGTATACCTGAAGCTAATGCAACATTGTAAATCAACTATACTATAAAAAATATCAACACAAAACCACATTTGAATGTAGGATCTTCTAAATAGAAGAAACATAAATAGCCAATCAGCTTATAAAGATTTTCACTGCCATTTAGACATATATATTAAATCAATAATACAAATAAGCACAAAACATTCTATTTTCCTTAGAGATTAAATATTTTCAAATGTTGATAAATATCTTATTATGACATCATGAGGAAAATTACTCTCATACACTGTCAGTGGGATTATAAATCAACCCAAGTCCTTTTTTGATAATGACTATTACTTTTTTTTGGCCATGCCAAGCAGCATGCGGGATCTTAGTTCCCCTACCAAGGATTGAACCCGTGTCCCCTGCAGTGGAAGTGCAGAGTCTTAACCACTGGACCACCAGGAAAGTCCCGATAATGACTACTGAAATTAAAAATCTACATATTGTTTTTGAGTCAGCAAGTGGGTTTTTTGTGTCTTTCCTAGAAAAATAAATTGGAGAGTCAATATCCTTAGAAGTATAGAAAATTTCAGAAAAAAATGCTATTGGTAGGGAAATTGGTGAATAAATTATAGTCCATTCACACTATGAAATACTATGAAGCAGTTAAAAATGCTTAGCTAGGGCTTCCCTGGTGGCGCAGTTGTTGAGAGTCTGCCTGCCGATGCAGAGGACACGGGTTCGTGCCCCGGTCCGGGAAGATCCCACAAGCCGCGGAGCGGCTGGGCCCGTGAGCCATGGCCGCTGAGCCTGTGCATCCGGAGCCTGTGCTCTGCAATGAGAGGGGCCACAACAGTGAGAGCCCGCATACCGCAAAAGAAAAAAAAACAAAAAACTGCTTAGCTAAATTCTTATAATATGATGTGAAACATGAAGGATGTAGACTGATACATAAAATTGGTCTTTTTTGGTTTTAAAGGGAACACTTTCAATTTAATAAAAAGAAAAGCAAGAAAGGGAGGAAGGAGGAGAGGAGGGGAGGGAAGGAAGTAGGGAGGGAGATGTGGAAGAAGGAAGAGGTGAAGGAGAGAGAAAGAGAGAGATTAGATGAGAGAACTGGAAATTCAAAAAGCATAATTGAATTTCCCAAAATTACAGTGAAATGAAAGAACTGAAACTTCAAGCACAACTTCCTTCATATGCAGTATCTTTCCACCATATACCAATGATTCAATTGAAAGGAAATAAGAACGGGCATAGCCTACATCGGCAGCATCTGGGAAAGGGCATGATACATCCAGTTGAACTACCGGGTTAGTCCTGGCTTTGGATCCCAACTCTGCCTCTCACTGTGTGTTCTCATAAATGTCACTTGCAATTCTCTGCATTGTGCCTTAACCTACCCCAATTTGGTCATGCTCAATATTTAGTCTGTTTGTCTGTTGTTTGTATTTAGTCATTTTCCCCTATTGTATTAGAAAAAAACCTGCCAAAAAGTTTAAACTGAGTGGTACTTAGTTAACCTCCCTCCCCAACACTGCCAACTCTCTAAGAAGTAATAATGAAAGTTCAGTCCAAATTTTGCTATACTTACAAGGATTAATTCAGTAAATATTTATTAGCAATCAGGTATACCATGTGTATGATTTATTCTGCAAGCCAATGAAACACATATCATACTATCTATCCTGAAATATATAAATTATGAACACTTTTGCACTGTGTCTCTGTTTCCTCATGTTTAAAAGAGTAATATTAATATGCACCTCAGAATATTAAAATGAATTAGCACTAAATAAGATGCACTTTGTGAATTGGAAAGCACCATTCAAATATTATTGGTATTATACAACATGAACTTTACCTCATGTCTTGCTATTCTTAAATCAAAATCAGAAAATATTTCTCATTTTTATTACTCAACAGTCATATTTTTGTCTTCCCAAACCTTCTAAGGCTACCCTACACCTTTTATTTTATTTTTTCCATTTAAAATATTGCAACAATCCCTTCAACAAATGTGTGGGAACAAAATCAATCTCACCTTAGTTCAAATGTTAATTCAACCCTAAGACCTTATTTGATACCATCCAACATGATGTTTTCTTATATTTAATGAAACTACAGCCTTTGCCAAAGAGATTATTTGGACTTTGCTCTAAGGGCAAGTTTTCTTTGCTTTTAGTGATTTCTGCCTTTCTCAAGACTGCAAGGCAAACAAAACATAAAATAACTCATCTAAAGTCCTTCCTTCTTTAATCTTCTCATTTTATTTTTATTTAAAACAAAAAATTGGATATACTGAATTTTATAAATGTAACCTTTAGGTTATCCTACACAATTCTTTTTGAATTTTATAATTCCCTACTGATACTGCTTAAGCACAATCCTTTTGCTATTCCTTCATATCCAGTTATCTATTATTAAAGAAATAACTCCCTTATTCTTCCATCTACTAAAAATATTGTCGTTTTGTAAAGACCTTACCAAAAAAATCCAACCAATAGGAAGATTAAACCCAGCCTCATCAAGGTAAATAGACAAGCATCAAAGGGACTAAAATTGTTAAATTTGTCTTATTTCTCATCCCTTTGTCATGGAATTGCTTGTATTTGTTTTCTCTTATATATCAACTGATAGCTGAAGTATTTCCTATTTTTCTTCACTAGCTTTTCTCCCATTCTTCAGCATAAATGCTTAAAATAAACAACTTCTTCCCACATTATACTTGTTGTATCAAGGAAGTCAACCTGAGATGGGATTTTTATTTTTATTCGAAGTAAGTTTGATCACAGTTCATATTCTCTGGGGGGAAAAAGTCTCAGAAAGTACTAGCTTTTTTTTTTTTGCGGTACGCGGGCCTGTCCCGTTGTGGAGCACAGGCTCCGGACGCGCAGGCTCAGCGGCCATGGCTCACGGACCCAGCCGCTCCGCGGCATGTGGGATCTTCCCAGACCGGGGCACAAACCCGCGTCCCCTGCATCAGCAAGCGGACTCCCAACCACTGCGCCACCAGGGAAGCCCAAGGACTAGCTTCTTTTAAAACAATCTCACTCAGTTGTATGGCAGTAAATCTAATAACTGTCAAACTGTCAGGATAAAATGTCTTACTACATAAACTTCAACATTTCAGATTAAGCACTTTTCCTTATGAAATATTTTGCTCATAATTTTTGTATAACATTGGTTTATTAAGGTTTAAAAAGTTATTATCTAAAATTTCTATTATACTTAAAAATCTAAGAAAAAATTATTTCAGCTGGATTTTGTCACAGTCCTATAAGATATATTGCTATATAATTTTCATTTTTTCTATCACTTTAGGGATCTCAAGCCTAGCAAGTATTGATAAGTTGTTCAGCATTTTGATCAAGTTAGCAACATGGCAGGATTTAAGGTAAAGTTAAACCTTAAACTATGGTATTTGTCTTTCACAACCATAGCAAGCACTGTAGCAATTTATAAGTGTGTGTGTATATATATGTGTGTATATATATATATATATATATATATATATATATATACACACACACACACACAGTTATACATATACAAAGTTATAAACTGATATATATATATATATATGTATGTATATGTTTATGATTAACAAAAAAAACAGAGTTAGAGCTCCCAAATGCCAAAGTTAGAAAAACTGGGGTAACAAAGTACACTCTTTTAGATTTTTAAAAACACACACTATTTTTTCTATCTAATTGTTCTGTATATTCTTATGAACATAGAATTCTACTTTCTCATGATATGGATATATCTAACCTCATGATCAGAAGTCACTCTGTGTTATTATGAACACACATGAGAAGGTCCTGATTATTTTATGGAGAAAAAAGATTCCTTTTTTCCTCACAGCTGTATCAATTGGAAGATTATCTTCTGCATATGAAATAAATTTCATTCATTTATTTCATTCTCATATTTACTCAAAATGTGTTTTTTACTTCTAAGTTTGGCATAGTATTCATGATCTTGATGTTCATGAAATATGTCTAAATCTGAATTAAATGTTTCCTCACATACTACCTTATTTATCTAGACATTACATAAGATCTTAATTAGAATATTAGTATTATAGAGTAAAAGCACTATAGTTATACTCAAAGATTTAAAATACAAAAATTAAAATATTGAAAAATGTCATCAACTGCAAATAAATCAAGATCTTCAACTTCATCACATCAGCCTAAGTCCCCTTTGCCACATGGGATGACATATTCACAGGTCTGGGGAATTAGGCCATGGACAAAACTTTTAGTTATTTTTTTGGTGAGGGAGTCATTATTCCACTTACCACGCTCCTATACAAAGGTTGGATTTCTCTGAGCACTTTGATGGTTAAGATTAAGCTTTTTCTTTCAGTTTTGAGGGATTGGGGGAAATATTCATTAAGATACAAATGCATTACCTAAAAATAACAGTTTTAAAGTCATATGTAAAGGAGTTAGATGAAGGATAACTCAAGAAAATAAATAAATAAAATGCCATATTTAAAATCCACATTAAAAGTAGAATTGATTTGACACAACCAAATCATTTATGTAGAGGAGAAATTCTAGGCACTCACCCTGAAATCAGAGCTTTTACTCTGATTTCAAAAAGGAAAAGAAATGAAAAATTTGATACAGAAAATGTACAGATTTCAAGATCAAATAAAGGGGCTTAAACACCGTTCTCATTAATATTAATGTAGTGAGATTAAAAAATCCGCAATTAGCGTTTCCCCAGTGGTGAAGAATCCGCCTGCCAAGGCAGGGGACACAGGTTTGAGCCCTGGCCCGGGAAGAGCCCACATGCCGCGGAGCAACTAAGCCCGTGCGCCACAACTATTGAGCCTGCGCTCTAGAGCCCCTGAGCCACAACTACTGAAACCCACGCACCTAGAGCCGGTGCTCCGCAACAAGAGAAGCCACGACAATGAGAAGCCCGCGCACCGTAACGAAGAGTAGCCGCCGCTCGCTGCAACGAAGGAAAGCCCGCGTGCAGCAAAGACCCAACACAGCCAAAAATAAAATAAATAAATAAATTTATTAAAAAAAAAATCCGCAATTACTGTTAAGTCTCTGATTTTATATTCCAAAATCATGCTCACTAAACATAATAATCTTGTGTAGAGTTTGTGATTTTCAATATCCACATTTAGACTCTTTTCCTAAAAATATATATCAGTATTTCAGTTACATGCACACACATATCATGTCTTGACATATGCTGTTCTTACTGTTTCTAATTTCCAACTTCTATATTCAGCAGTGTGCTATACATTTTTTCACATGATTTACAAATATGTGTTCCTTACCTTATCATGCTATTCATACTTTATATCTAGTATAAAGAATAAATGACCATGTAATTCATATAAAATTAAAAATTACTCTTAATAGGTATATTACTTCTTGGACACAACTATGAAGTCTGAAACTTGAAGCAGACTGAAAGATATATACAGTACATCATATGTAAGAGTTTTATATTTATGTGTTATTTTAGAGTCACGGTAAAATAATATTACTATCGCATGAATGTTTTAAATTTTGTTTTACTTTAAATAAAATATTCCCCCCATTATGTCATCTTTGCAGTGGACATTGATTAATCATTAGGAGTTTTTAAATAATCCATTGTGGATCAAAGATCAAAGCTATGATAGAAAGTTGAATATAATTTCTATTTGTAGTTGCAAAAGTGCTCACCAAAAGTCATTCAAAAATAATTTGCAATTTCTTCTTCAGCCAACAGTCTTTAAAAGCAAGTTGATTTCACAAAAGGTGAACATTTTTCATGTTTTTTAGTACTGTGCTTTTCCCTGTCCTTCAATCATATGCAACATCTTGTTCAGAATGACTTGTGATTTGAATAAAATAATGTTTTATAATGATAAAGTTCTGGTGAGAAAAGAAGAAAAAATGTTAACAAGTAATAACTCCCCCCAAAATCCATTTAACCAAGACATGACTCAGCCCAGTGTGGAGTGGCGTGCTATGCTGTTTCTTGCTAGCTTGCTTCACCACCTCCCTAGGAAGGTGAACAATTACTGTTAGAAAAAGTGAACATAAAATTATTGTGGGGAAAAGTTAGATTCATAGTTGTGTAAAAGTTCTTTAAGCCTCTGTCAAAGTGGTATGTTTCCTTAAAGTGAACAAAGGAAACCATAGGGCTTATGGCTTTAAATAGTTCTTTTACTTCTACAAAGGTACTTCAGATCTTTCGATCTATACAGAAATTCTGTAAACAAGTAGACTATTCTTATACAGGCTCAATTCAGCAAATATTTTCCAGAGATAGTTACTGAAATAAAAGTTCAAAGGGCTGTTAATTTTTTGTTTATAAACATTGAGAGCTGGTATGTTTAATGGTCAAATAAGTTTAAGAAACAATGAATTAAATGAAGTCAATTAGCTGTATTATGAATCCCAAGAGTGGGAGAACTATATCTGTATCTATTTCTGTACCTTTCATCACAAATGCCTTAGAATATGCTCCTTTCTCAAATTCTTAAGATGTTTCATATTGCTAACGTGAACCTTTTATTTTTTATTTTTATTTTTTTTGCGGTACGCGGGCCTCTCACTGTTGTGGCCTCTCCCGTTGCGAAGCACAGGCTCCGGACGCGCAGGCTCAGTGGCCATGGCTCACGGGACCAGCCGCTCCGCGGCATATGGGATCTTCCCGGACCAGAGCACGAACCCGTGTCCCCTGCACCGGCAGGCAGACTCTCAACCACTGCGCCAGCAGGGAAACCCAACCTTTTATTTTTGTGCATTTTAAATCTACACAAATGTCACCAGGACAGAAAATTCTAAGAATCACATTTCCTTGGAAATGTTAGTTAACATTAAATGACATGAAAGTTGTCAGTGAACTATGTCTTGACAGTCTGTCCTACTCTAAAGTGTAATGGCATTACACAAGAGATACTGAAGTTTTTAAAGTAAATATTTTGAGCAGAACAGTGCATTCTTTTAAAAAGTAGTTATATGAGACAAGACTGCTTAGCTACAAATATTTATGTTGGAGTTTGTAGATGTGATAATGGTATTATTTCTTCTTTGTGTTTGAGATCAACCAAGAGCTATTTAGACAAATAAATTTGGCTTGGGTCTGGGGCCACCCTCCGGCCCCTAATGCTTCCTTCACAGGTGTCCTTTGACAACTCCCATCCAAAACTCAATTGCAGAACAGATCTACCGGAAAATCATGATGGGAATTACTGCATTACCTCATACTTACTAGTCCCATTAGCCCATACAGAGAATGACAGGACTTCAGATTTACTGATGAAGAAACACTTGGGTCTTCTCCAGCTCAAATTGCTGGATAGAAGGTGGAGCAGGGCAGAGCCCACATGCTCTTGGAACAGATAACTCCCAAAGGATCTGAGCCAGGCAAAACTCACTTTCTTTTCCCAGCTTCACTAAATAAGTCAAGGAAAATTTTAATCCTCTAAAGAGAAATAGATTGGGTGATGGGAGAAGAAGGACAGCGGTCCCTTTGTATAACAGTTTGAAATTTTGTGTGCTCTTTCAAATATTTGTAAATATCTAGATTTTTAATTTTAGCCAAAGTGTTTAGGTACTCATCTATAATTTTGGATATTAATGAACATGATATCATCTTTTTTAATGGAAAAGTTGAATAGCTAGCTAGGTATTTTGGTGGAGATCACTTAACAAATGGGGTGGGGGATTCTTGGATACTTGAACTCTGTGGCATATGACGCTGAAGCTACGTTTCACACTGGTTTGAGAAAAATGTTCTACTACAATTAAACTAATGCATAACACATGAAAAATTTATCTAGAAAGTTGTTTATTAATCATGAGCTCAAATTAGTAGATGTGGCAAAACCAACAACTACAGAAATGTGACTATTCTTATGGAGAACACGATTGTCTATGAATAATAAATGTATATGACTCAATACATAAGAAATAAGAATTTTTAGTAAAAGATGGAAACATTTCAAACGTTAAAATTATTTTATTAAAGTCTTTATGAAAAAAATAAGATGGATATAACACATGCTCTGAAATTTCTTATCTTCACATACAAATTCCTGCTGATGGGACTATGATTAACCAAGATCAGGTTAATTGACTCCTGATTTAATTACTGGTAGCCAGGGAGTGGGTTCATATTGTGTGAACATATGCCTGGGCTTGCGGAGGCGGGGGAGTGTGTGTTGGCTGAGCAGACAATTTTCTCTCTGGGTTGTGAGAGTGCAGATGATTTTTGCTCTTTTTCCATTTGTATATGCATTTTTAAATGTTCTTAATAATTAAATGAATAAATTGCAAAAAGATTTTAAAATTTAAAATATGATTATTTAAATATCCTCTTTAAATTCAATTAATTTTCTGTACTTTGGCAAAGAAGTATGTTTAGTTCCATGGACTCATGGAGCATGCATTTGTATAGTTTCTTTAGTGGGTTGATAGCTAAACTGAAATATCTGGCCCTTGCTTACATTTTATGATAATCCATATCCTGGTGAAATTTCCGGTTGAAGGCAGAAGTCTTGCTTTCACTGTGACAGGAGTGCTAATGTGAGACGTGGCAAGTATATTCACAGTGTGGACTTTGTATGCCTTAAACTTCAAGCCATGGATACACTTGTACAGTGACAGTTTTGAAATGTTTTGGTTTAGTCTACTCTGATTTGTTTTTTTCTGGACAAGTTTAAGGAACTTTAAGAAAATTAGTTCCAAGGTACTTTGAGAAATTAAGTCACTTTGAGAAATGAATTTCTGCAGTTACTTTAAAATGGAAGTTAGGTAATGAACATATATGATTATGTTCATAAAATACCACAGGATAACAAAAGTTATGTAAGCAGTATATAATATCTAAATTTTAAAAAATGCCCTCAGCCCATTAAATGACAGCTAAAAAATTTGTTTTTACAAACAGGCAAAATCTTCCCAACCATTTTCTGAACTAGAGAAAATAATACTAGGGACAACAATAATTATAGGTAACATTTATTGGATGCTAACTATGTACAGACTGGTTGCTAATTAACCCTTTTATATGTATGCACTCAGTTAATTCTCCCAACAAGCATATAGGGATAGGTACTGTCGAGTTCCCATTGTACAGATGAGGAAACTGAGGAACAGAGGTGAAGTAACATGCCCAAAGTCACACAGCTAGAGTAGATGGAGCCAAAATTTAAACCCAGACATTTAGGCTTCAGTTTCTGTATTATTACTTTTTATGCTACAGTAAATGTAATGAGAAATAAATATCAACATTTTAAGCCTTGATTTCCCTTTTCAAGTTATTCTAAGCAACTAAATAGGGTGGGTTTGAATGTGGGATATTCTAAGATATCTAATTAAACTGTCACTCTTTTTCCCAAATTCACTCAAAATTTATTCTTTGCCTTTGCATTATTGCCCTTTCTTTGGTGGCATTTTATTAAGTAAGAGTATGGCATGTTAAGTGGTATTTTCTTCCAGGTTAAAATTTTTGGGAAAACAATTCTCCTTAACATTTGTTTGAGAGATTAGATCTGTTGTCAGTAGTTTAAATTATAAATGTTACATGAAAAGTACATATTTGTACTTCTAATATCTTTTAAATTAACCATTAGGGCAATCTTTATATTCTAGCAAGATTTTGTACCTATAGGCGAAGCAAGAAGTTTACTGAATTGTTTAAGAAAAACTAGGAAAGCCCTGGTCTCCAAATTTGACACTCAATACTATAAATCCTAAAACTAATTAATTGCAGATTCATTCCTGCAGATTTATATTCATGCTTAGCTGTTGTATTTTAACCACTAACATCATAAAATTTAATAACAAATTCCAAAGGACTAATAAATAAAACCAAAGCTACCTTTCATAATACAGGCTAAGATAATGAAACCATGTACCGTAAGTCTTAAAATCATTAGTGTTTAGTTTAACTGCAGATTAATTTAACAAGTAAAACTTGCCATTTTCAGGAAGTCTAATCTTAGAATAAACCCAGGCTAATTGGAATTGTTTAGTTCAAATAAAAATCAACAAGTATGACACACGTATCTGTCTCATGCCTTAATGGAGAGGGTTTGCTGTGAATGGTAGAGGAAACATTCTCTGACCGTTTTAACAAGGATAGTGCTTGCTGCATTTTCCCATATAGCATGTAATACAGTTGTGGTCTGTGGATTTGAGAATGTACTTGTTTAACATTCACAGGCCTGTGCCCATTTACCCCAGGACATGAGTGCCTGGAACACAGGAGCTTCTCAATAGGCACTTTTGAATAGACAAAAGAAGAAAAAATGAATTGATCAATCTTTCCATCTTTTCTATTAAGAAGAATTTCCAGGTTGGAAATGGCTACACAGAAACAAAGAGAAAGCTCAGAAGAGAAGAGAAATGAGTGAGATAACACATAGCTACTTCAAATGAATGTGAGAGGTAGATTTCATTTCTAGGTGCTAAAATAAATTTGTCTCTAAAGTCCATTCATTCTTCTTACTGATGTGCCATCTTCATGAAAATATGACACAGAAATTAAAAAAATATATATTTCTGTACCTCACATCCCAAAATTTGAATTTCGTTTGGGATAGAGGTCCAGGAATCTTTATTTTGTGAAAACTTCCCAGTCAGATCTGAGAATCATTGCATAGAGAATGAAGTAGAGGGATCAAGATTCATTTTGTACATATGGAGATCACATTAACTCCACATGATTTAAAGAAGTGTTGAAGTATTCTCACTGCTTCACATTTGTCACAAAGTGACTGACTGTATATATCATCCTACTTCAATTACTCCAGTGTTTGAAACAAAAAGTCCAAGAATCCCACATCACGACAGCAATTTCTATTGTTAGTAAAAATTAAACATTCTTAAGTTAAGCCTACTTTTCAGCATCAGATTCCCAGATCCACAGTAGAGGATGTCTGTAATACATTGTTTCCTTTTGTCTTTGTCTTAAGTCCTTGTCATCATCAGGATGTCTCTGCACGAAGCTGCTTGATGAATGACATGTGAGGAACTTTATATGGTATTATTGCCTTGGCATACAAATAGAAAGGAATGTGAGATTTTAGAGTTTTATCTTGTCAAATCTTTTTATAGCAGCTGAAGGATAGACATCTAGACATTGTTCTTATGAATTCTGGTAATAAAAATTGGGAGAGTTCAAGCTTCACAGAACTAACTTGTCACAGATAATAGCACTTACCATCCATTCACCTCATACCAATGTCCTATTTTATTCTAAGTTCTAAGACACTTCATATATATCACTTAATTTTTTCACATAGGATTTCTATAAGTGGCAGGTCTTATTCCTCTATAAACATAAATCATTATTATGGGAAAGAAGGAAATGTAAGTAGATTGAAGCATAAACCTAAAGCAATCTACATTAGTAGGAAAATGTTCTGGTGATTGTCATTATAGCATGAAGGTATTAATTTTTCCTTTTGTAGTTACAAAACAACGATGCAAAGAAAGTAAATTTATTGTGGTTTTTAATCACATGGATATCACACATTTTTGGTTGGTCAGTTTGCATAAATATCATTAAAATATTATATTTCTAGCAATTAGATATCAAAGCCACTATGTGACATAATGTTAGGTTGCATGATAGTCTTTCCATATTTTTGAAAGCGTTGAGCAAATAAGTTTTTCTGTGTCTGTAGAAGACAGTGAGATTTCCCTTGGGTCCACATTGTGTCCTGCTTGGATATCATTTATGACATTATTTAGGACTTGTGTGAAAAATTTTATATTAACAACACAAAAATTTCTCTTTCTCAGTATTCCTTATATAACATTGCACAGCATCCTGCTGTTGAATTGTCATTATCATCGTCTTCATCAGTATCATCAAATAAAAATGATTGAAATAAATTTAAATGTATAACAATACTAAGTGAAAGTAGTCAACCTGAAAAGACTATATACTGTATGATTCCAACTATATGACATTTTGGAAAAAGCAAAAGTATGGAGACAGTAAAAAAAAAATTAGGGGATGGTAGAAAGGAGGGATAAATAGAGCACAGAGGATCTTTAGGGCAGTGAAAATACTCAGTGTGAGGCTATAATGGTGGATATATGTCATTATACATTCATTCAAACCCATAGACTGTACAACACCAGTAGTGAATCCTAATGTAAGTTATGGATTATGGATGTTACTGGTGTTTCAATGTAGGTTCATCAGTTATAAAACAATTTACCTCTCCATTGGGTGATACTGATAATTCAGGAGCCTATGATGTGAGGGAGCAGGTATATGTGGGAAATCTCTATGCTTTCTGCTCAATTTTGCTGTGAACCTAAAACCGCTCTAAAAAATAAATTCTATTAAAAAATGAATGGAATACTAGTAAATAAGAGTTTCAAATTTAGTTGTAATTTCACTATTTTCCACTGTGGTAACAAATGATATCTATCTTTGTGAAAATAAGCATGCCCTTTGACCAAATAAAGAAATATATTTTTCCAAACAGTAGCAAAACACAATGAATTAATTTGTTGTTCTGTTTATAGAGTATATAAAGTCAAACCAAAGATATCACTTAGTTAGAGGATTAGGGTTGTAACTAGGTTAAGCACTTATGTTGGATTTTTGAAACAAGTTTTCCCAATGGAAATAAAAAGTATTTCTTCATCTATTATTACTTCAAATGATTTTGAAAAATCCAACCACAGCTTCCTCCTTAAAACTGAAGTTATCAATCTTTGAATTGCTACAAATCAGAATAGATACTATAATTAGGATAGACCTAGCCATGTTAGTTAATTCAGCCTGCAAGAATAGGCGATGAGGGTCCATGTTCTGTAGGGCCACCAGCTGTAGTGACACATATACTCAGATGCAGCACCATCTTCAGGGCAGACCACGTTACTGGGAGCAAGCCACCCTGAACCACACTTCTGAAGTTGCCACCGTCTTTGCCTACCAGACTCTCAACTTAATGAATGTGCTCATGAATATATGCTTGTAACCTCCAACTTGTTCAACAATGAATGACTCTTTGATTAATAGCTGCATGGCTGGATGTACCACAGCCCTGCAACCTAGGAGATGACCCTTATCCAGTAAGAATGCTCTGTGTTGCTTAGTGATTAAAGAATCTATTTCGATCCTGTTTCTTGGGACATTTTGAGTTATCGAGAGGGCCGTAGAAGTAAGAACTGTAAGTATAAGCGCAGCATATTGAGGGAGAAGCTGACAAGGAACTAGTTTGTAAGTAGGGTAGAGTCACTAGAGTGGGGAGCAAGGGAGAGCTAGCTTCTGAGGGGATGATGAGAGGCCCATAACTCCAGCACTTCTTTTGGTTCATCTAACATGCGATTGTATCTTGAATGGTTACAGTCTTCCAATTCTTCGAAGGTTCTGAACAGTTCTTGGGTTTCCTTACTTTCTGGCATTCAGGTAGCAAATCTCTCTCAGGTGACCCTGGTATACCCTGCTCCTTGTTAGACGAACAACCTTAAAGTGTATGCAATGACAAAAATGAAATAAATAAATTAATGCTACTGCTATAGCACACACTCTAACAGCAAGCCAATCTCACACCATACTATTAACATTTAACTTTATGCTGTTTCTAATGGTGTACAGTCACCAATGATTGTATGTTTTGGCCAAAATCATGTGAGTAGTGTTGAATGCTATTGATTGAAATATCAGGTTTCTTTATGACAGCAGACCTTTTTAAAAAAATTATTACAAAGATAACCAACTAGGAAATCTCAAGAAGGGATTTTAGGATCTCAATTATATTAGAATAGTTATTATTTGAATTAAAGTATAATTTTAAAAATTCTGTTTTGGAAATTTGAATAAACTTAAGGCAGACAAATATGTCATTTTTTCCATGGACTCTGCCTAATTTAAGATTAAATACTTTTGCAAACCTTCAGCCTATTTGCAGTTAAAATTTCATGTCACCACAAGAATTGCTGAGCAGAAACACATATAGAATATGCAAAGTGGTTTTGAAAGTGCCTCTGAGTTTTAGTTGTTTTAGGACTGACATTCCAACGCATCCAGGCAATTAAGTAATAGAAGTAATAAAAGACAATCCTCATCTGAACCATCTGTATATATTGTGGTTATTCTCAGTGATCCAGTGTGCAGTTTCTGTAGCTCACATTAGTTAGCAGAATGCCTTAACTGTATTCCAGTTTAATAAATATGGGTTCTCTTGTCTGCATTTTATTCCCTTTCCCATATTCCCTACACCATATACTCCTATTCTCATCCCCTTTCCTGTAAAATGCCTTTAATGTATTAAATGTAGAATATGGTCACTTACTGTTTTTAGTGCCCTGAGGGCACCCCAGGGGCTTGAGAAAAGTACTATCTCTGTGCACATAGAAGCAAAAAGTCAAAATAAAATAGATAAACCCATTCAATTATGCAGATATATTTTGTCTCCTAGACAAAACCGATACCTTTCTTCAGTAACTAAGATTGACTTGAGCTCTAGAAGAATCTAGATCTATTTTTTATAAAAGATGCCAGAAAGATTTTTTTTTGATTTTTTTTCAGAAAGATGTTTTAATTTGATTTAGTTTGTTTATAAATTCAACATAGGGGATATAGAACTCTATTGTTTTTAGACAGAACTGGTTAATACAGGGATTATGACAATATGTATACTTTCCCTACCTTCTACCACTCTGTGGATTTCAAAGTATTTTGCAAATATGACTTTAATTCACACACCCAGCTCTGTTACACATATGTTTTATTGGGCAAAAACAAAACAAACAAACAATAAAAACACTACAAACATAAAAAGGTTAGAAATATGCTGGCATTTTCACTATAGAGTGGGGAGTACTCTAAATTCAAGAATTTCGTAAAAACAATGAGAAAATTTTAAAATGCAGGAAAGTGAGAAGACAGTCAATAAAGTATTACTGCCCAAAAAAAGATGTTTAAGCTCATCCTTCTTTCTTTTTTTTTTCTTTTTCTTTTTTTTTTTTTTGCGGTACGCGGGCCTCTCACTGTTGTGGCCTCTCCCGTTGCGGAGCACAGACTCCGGATGCGCAGGCTCAGCGGCCATGGCTCACGGGCCCAGCCGCTGCGCAGCATGTGGGATCTTCCCGGACCAGGGTATGAACCCATGTCCCCTGCATCGGCAGGCGGACTCTCAACCACTGCGCCGCCAGGGAAGCCCCCTTCTTTCTTTTAACTCCTGAATATATGGACTAGTATATTTAGCTAGGTTAAAATCATGGAAATGCTATGCATAACCATAATCCTGACTGCTTCACTGTAGATTTTTTTTTTTTAATTGACTCAAGTAGTTTTCAAATATTTACTCGGTAAAAAATAATGTCTCATATATAAAGAACATTTACCAGGGGAAATTTTTATTTGCTCCAATAACATTAAAAATGTTTCTACTTCCTTTTAAATATTTGCAAAGGCTGCAATGCATTCTTGAGATATATGTCCTCAGCTATGCTCTTTTGAATTCTGTCCAGCGGTTACTGAAAGTTGGAACTTGACATCAAACAGAAAATATTGCCTCATTGCCCTGACAGATTGCTATTTTGTCTACTGAAATTCTACACATATAAGATTTTTTAAAGATCCTTTAGAACATTCAAGATATTTATTCTGAAGTGCTGTCAGCTCTCAAGATGTGAAGTATATTCCATCTTCAATCAGAGATAAAAATACTGGCCTATCAGAATCAAATCGTCTACCTTTTCTGGATATTTATGATATCCATATTATGATTAGAGAGAAAAAGATCTTCATAAACTGGAGATATGGTTAAGGGTATGTTTGCTGAGCATCCGGAAAGTTATGCTACCTAATTAAGTGAAAAATTAACTTTCATAAACATTTTCCAAAGTAAACATCATGTTTAATGTATTGCACGTGCAATAGTGGCTATGTATTCATTTTTGCTCTTATGACATGTACTTATTAGTTTAAACTGTAGATCATTTGACTTTGAGTAAAGTGCTTATCCTTGGGTGCTAAGCCAGAGTTCAATTCTTACTTACTACCATCAGATAAGCTACCTCAGTTCATTTTTAAAATAAGTAAAGTATAAATAATCATGTCCTTGCCTTACATCATTGTTGAGATGTTCACATTGGAGCAGAACAAGAGGAAACCTAACCGCCTTCAGCATCCTGAGATGACAAAGTTGTGGAATGTTAGAGATTTACTCTCTAGATCAAGTTCATGAGAATTCAGAAACACTATAAGCATAATATAAGTATCTCAAGGGTTAGTATATATTTTTGCTGAAATATTGAATAAATGTAAAGAAAAAGTGGCCTATCATTCTTGTAAAGATTCCATTCCTCATTGTTTTTACGTCAAAGAAAAATCACTAGATAAATAAAAATAATAAGAAAAATATTTAAGCTTTATTGAAATGGTATCATGTCCCAGGATTAATGTCCACAATTCCTTTTTATCCTTGGTATTTATCTTTTCCTTCTTAAGATAAGCACTTTTATATCTAGGTATGTTTGAATCCATAACAGTGATCAATAAGAAAATCCATCATAGGAAATTAGCCAAAGGATTACACAGAATAAAATTTTGCCTTTTGAAGTAGTTTTGTTGATGCATAAACTGTTTACATCTCTTTGAACTTGAAATATGTTTGGCTTTGTGGCCGTTTTTCTGTGATACTTATATATCCTTCCGTGAAGTAATTGCCTTGAATATTTAATGAGATGTGATGATGGAACTAATAATTCTGCAAAATGAATAAAAATGCTTTCTCAGTGACCAGAAAAATAAAATTGCTTTCAGTAGTGAATCAATGTATTTTCACTTTACAAGATAAACAGCAAACTGCAGTTCTGAAGTACCACACTTTCAATGAAGAGAAACTTACCTGAAAAGAGGTCACATGCTATTTTCTGTGTTACCCATACAAATCTAAAATTGGGTTCATTTTATTTATCATAAATAAATTGCATGTCAAACAAATGCTGAGAATTTTTGATTGATAATATCCTAGGCAAAATAAGTCTTGGTAGTACCTATAATGACATAGTGGAAACCTTCAATTCCTCTTCTGACAGGGGCATTGTTCCTTATATTCAAATAATATTTTGACAGTCTGTAATTCAGAATTAGCCAGTAACTGGAAGGTATAACTTTTTGAAGATCAAAACACATAGATTCATGGGAAACTGATTCCAGTTTATATCTGACTCTTCCAAGTAGACCATGTCTGTCATATGTCTGTCATAGCCTTTACCTTCTAATTCATTCTTCTTAAATCACTGTCCCAATGTGCTGCCCTGACTTCTTCTATAAACCTTTATAAATTAATGAGAACTCCAGTTAAAGGGTTGTGAGAAGTCTGCATTATCCATCAATCTCTAAATGTATAAATGTACATTATGTATTTGGACTTTAGTAATGGAAAATTGGATTCACCCATTAAACCTTTATTTTTAGTGACATTTGAAAAACAGTTGTCTTTTCCTATAGCAATATTTTAAAAAATATTTTCTCTAAAGAGAATAAATATATTTCTCAAAAGAAAATAAATCAACAGGTACACCAATCCTAGGGTCTTTGATATGTGTTACTCTTGATGAAGTATCTTTTTAAAATAGACTTTATTTTTTAGAGAATTTTTAGGTTCAGAGTAAAATTGAGCGAAAGGTACAGAAGTATCCCTCTACCCCAGACATGCACAGCCTCTGCCATTATCACCATCCCCCACCAGAGTGGTACATTTTTTACAATTGATGAAACTACAGTGACACATAATTATCACCTCAAATCCAAAGCTTACATTATGGTTCACTCTTGATGTTGTATATTCTATGGGTTTGGACAAATTTATAATGATATATATCCACCATTATAGTATCATACAGAGGAGTTTCTCTGCCCTAAAAAATCCTCTGTACTCCACCTATTTATCCACACACCCACTCCCTGACCCCTGGCAATCACTGATATTTTTATTGTCTTCACAGTTTTACCTTTTCCAACATGTTATATGTTTGAATCATACAATATGTAACCTTTTCAGATTGGCTTCTTTCATTTAGTAATATGCATGTTTGTTTCCTCCTTGTCTTTTCATGGCTTGATAGCTCATTTCTTTTTAGCACTGAATAATATCCATTATTTGAATGTACGACAGTTTGTCCATTCACCTACTGAAGGATATCTTTGTTGCTTCCAAGTTTCAGCATTATGAATAAAATTGCTGTAAACATTTGTGTGCAAGTTTTTGTGTAGACATAAATTTTCAGCTCATTTGGGTAAATACTAAGGAGTGTGACTGATCGATCACATGATAAAAGTATGTTTAGTTTTGTAAGAAACTGCTTACTTGTCTTCCAAAGTGGCTAAACTAGCAATGGATGAGAATTTCTGTTGCTCTGTCATCATCAGTGTTTGGTGTTGTCAATGTTTTGGATTTTGGCCACTCTATTAGGTGTGTATTGGTATCTCATTGTTGTTTTAATTTGTATTTCCTTGATGACATACGAAGCGAAGTATCTCCTTTTTTTTTTTAGCGGTACGCGGGCCTCTCACTGTTGTGGCCTCTCCCGTTGCGGAGCACAGGCTCCGGACGCACAGGCTCAGTGGCCGTGGCTCACGGGCCTAGTCGCTCCGTGGCATGTGGGATCTTCCGGGACCGGGGCACGAACCCATGTCCCCTGCAACGGCAGGTGGACTCTCAACCACTGCACCACCAGGGAAGCCCGTGAAGTATCTTCTTACATGCTTATTTGCCCATCTGTATATCTTCTTTGGTGGGGATATGTTAAGTTCTTTGGCTCATTTTCTTAGTTGGGTTGTTTGTTTTCTTATTGTTGAGTTTTAAGAGGTTTTGTATATTTTGGATAACAGTACTCTATCAGGTGTGTCTGTATCTATTACAAATGTTTTCTCCAAGTCAGTGACTTGTCTTTTCATTCTCTTGACTTTGTCTTCCACAGAACAAAATTTTTTAATTTTACTGAAGTCCAATTTATCAATTCTTTCTTTCACAGATTATATCTTTGATGTTACACCTACAAAGTCACTGCCAAAGCCAACATCATCTAGATTTTCTCCAGTGTTATCTTCTATGAGTTTTATAGTGTTGGGCTTTACATTTAAGTTAGTGATCCACTTTGAATAAATTTTTATGAGGGGTGTAAAGTAGGTGTCTAGATTCATTTTTCTTTTTTTGCATGTGGATGCCTAGTTATTCTAGCACTATTTGTTGAAAAGACTATCTTTGCTCCATTGTATTACATTTGCTCCTTTTTCAAAAATCAGTTGACTAAATATATGAGGGTCTATTTCTGGGCTTTCTATTGTATTCTACTGATATATTTGTCTATACTTTCTCCAATACCATCTTGTACACTCTTGATTACTATAGCTTTATATGCCTTGAGGTCAGGTAGTATCGGTCCTCTAACTTTGTTCTTCTCCTTCAATACTGTGTTGGCTATTCTGGGTCTTTTGCATCTCCATATAAACTCTAGAATCAGTTTGTCAATATCCACAAAATAAGTTGCTGAAATTTTTATTAAGATTGCATTGAATCTAGAGATTAAGTTGAAAAGAACTGACATCGTGACAATATTGAGTGTTTCTATCCATGAGCATGAAATATCTCTCCATTTATTTACTTCTTTGATTTCTTCATCAGTGTTTTGTAGTTTTCTTCATATAGATCTTATAAATTTTTTGATAGATTTATACCTAAGCATTTCATTTTTTAGATACTAATGTAGATGGTAGTGTGTTTTTAATTTCAAATTCCACATGTTCATTGGAAACATGTTATATAGGAAAGCAATTGACTTTTGTGTATTAACCTTGTATTCTGGAACCCTGCTATAATTACTTATTAGTTCCAGGAAGATTTTTTTCCCTTCTGATTTTCTATGTAGACAATCATGACATGCAAACAAAGGAGGCACTTAGTTTTTTCTTCCCAATCTGTGTACTTATTATTTCCTTTTTTGGTCTTATTGCATTAGCTGGGACTTCCAGTACAAAACAGAAAAGGAGTGGTGAGAAGGGACATCCTTTGGGGAAGGTGTGGGATAACTTAAGTTTTACTCTAGAACAGTTCTGTCTAAAAGAAATATAATATGACCCTTATATATAATTTAAAAAGTAAAAATAGTAGGTAATGTTAATTTTAAGAATATATTTAATTTAACCCAATGTATCCAAATAATAATGATATAAAATATATTAATGAGATAGTGTATATTCTTTTTACTTTCATACTATCTTTGAAAGTCAGTAATTTATTTTTACAGTACATCTCAATTTAGATATTACATTTGTATCAGAAATGCATTTTCATCTGTGCAAATTAAGTCAGTCTCCTAACTCTTGTGTCAATGTGGTATTATTAATATTGAATTCAAAGCAGTATTGCATAAGTTGTAAAGCAACTCTAAATTTATATATGTATAACAAAGCATTCCTCAAATTCGTCTTGTAGATTTTGCAGCAAATTTTCATAATGCTCTTCATTAAAATTAAAACCTTCTGCATATTCAAGTTAGAAAATGTTTAAAATTATTTTTACTGATTTGTGTTGTCCAAAGTTTTAATATCAACATAAATACCTGTACCTATCTCCCAAGTCAGAAGTAAGCTTTTCCTTTCATTGGAGCTTTGAATTTAGCTTGTTCATAGACAGTGTGGTAGCAGCCATGAGAAAACATAAATTACATCACCACGTTTTTTGTACTTTGAATATTGAATGTCTGCCAAGCATTTCTTTTGTTTCAAACAATATTGTAAAACTATCCTAGTACTTAACCAATGAGCATTGGCAAAAAATAGATCATTAAATAATCTTCTATTTCTTTTAGTAGTTTCATAGCTGGAGATAATTCATACGATTTGCGTATATACACTATACAATTTTAATAACTGTTGCTAACATATTTTGCACAGCTTGCTTCAGAAAAGAAGAATAAATAAAATTTGAGTATGGATCACAGTGAAATGTTGCAATAAGGGAAATATCAGCGTCTTGTTCTTAAATTTTATTAAGTATCTGGAGCATCAACCATCATAATGAAAACTTTTCATATCTAGCTAAAGTACTTCTTTAATAGATATGAGATTAAAAATTATCTGCACCCAAGTTCAGTATTTTAGGCCTCAAATTGACAGCGTTCTCTGTAAATGCTGAAGTCCTGATCTGCTTTGAGAAGGAGACACTCAAAGCTTTAGCGCTGTAGAGACTGCTGAGCCCAGAGCCCTGGATGGAGAATGCGCCTGGCCTCGGAAACTTTTTTTTTTTTTTTTTGCGGTACGCGGGCCTCTCACTGTTGTGGCCTCTCCCGTTGCGGAGCAAGGCTCCGGACGCGCAGGCTCAGCGGCCATGGCTCACGGGCCCAGCCACTCCGCGGCATGTGGGATCTTCCCGGACCGGGGCACGAACCCGTGTCCCCTGCATCGGCAGGCGCACTCCCAACCACTGCGCCACCAGGGAAGCCCTGGCCTCGGAAACCTTTAACCACACTGTCCAGATCTCGGTGGCTAGTGGTCAGTGCGCGTCTGGACAGGAGGGAAATTTCGGACACTCCCCGACCACCCAGGGCGTCCCTAGAGACAGGGCGTTGGAACCTCGGACAGAGTAGAGGGAGGCACACACTGTGAGAGCTGGGGGTGGCGTCAATAGTGCCCTGAAAGCGCCGTGCTTGGGGCCCCTGAGCTACAGGACAAGGACTCGGAGGAGGAATGCGAGCGCGTCCCAGCCGCTCCTGCAACCGCGCGGGGCGCGAGTCAGGGCCGGGACGCCAACAGCTTTCCCCGGAAGTACGGACCAAGCCTCGAGCGGCCGCGCAGCAGGACGGAGACCCGAGACGCGCGGGGCGCCGGCAGCCTGACCCCGGGCATCCCCGGCCGACGGCCCCAAACCCGACCTCCCAGCTGCACCGCGCTCCCGTTCACAGACTTGCTTCGCATTGGCCAAGTTACGAGTGTGGAGTTTCCCTGGGGCTCCGTGAAAAGCGTCCCTGCCCCTCCCTTGGGCTGGTCCAGGCTTAGCTGGAATCCAGGTACTAGCCCATGGCCCCCAGTTTCTCTGAGTCTCCGGCCGGGACTCGGCGCCAGGCGCGCTCACGCTAACATATCCACGCACTAACACACCCAGAGCGAGGGAGGGAGGGAGAGAGGGAGAATTGTTAGTGACGGTAGCGGAGACTGCTGGTTTCGTAAAGGGGAAAAAAGTATATATATTATACATATATCAGTTTAGACAATGTGTGGGATTATTTCACAACGGTACCTCTCCGATATGAAAATAACCATTCATCTGCAGATCTATTGAACCAAATAAAATTTAAGATTTGCACTCAGTTTTTTCAATGAGTGAAAAGAAAGAGTGTGTAGTAAGGGACGCTAAAGAAAGTTAGCTCCGTGTATTTCATTTTAGTTACTTTTTATTTTAGCCTCTCTGTATGGTAGGGGGCGCGCTGAGACCGTCCAATGAAAGTCTTAGGCGCACGTTTCATTATTGATTCATATGCTGGTATGATATGAAATAATACAGTACACTTGGCTTTCAAATGACTAGATAAAAGTTCAGTTATTTCCATATCTGATTCCCCTTTAAACTACCTGTCAGTCATAATAAGTTACTCCTACTAAAGAAAAGCATCTCTAAGTTCTTTGGCTTTAACCATTGTGGTCAGAGGTATAAAATAGACTTATTCTAAAGCCACTTGTGTTGCGTGCATTAACTGACTATATGAGCAACAGACTGTTGAATGTAATCTCATAATTTATCTTGAATTTTGCCACTGAGTTAGTAGGAGGAATACTAGTACAGAGGAATCTATCTTTAAAGACTTTGGTACTAAATTTACATGACACGTACAAAACACGTGGTCCTTAAACCCTTTCTATCTCATGGGATACGTGGATAAAATGCTTGAAAACACTTCTTGCTTATAAATGCTACAAATGAACTATAATAATGTATGTTCTCTTTCAGAAGTGTCCCAACTTCCTTTTTCTAAGGTAATGGAGAGTTGCTGTTTTGTTGAGCAAAGAGAAAAATCACTACAGGATTATATATACAATATTTTGTATTTATAATCACAATTAACTTCTAGTTTTAAATAACAAAACTGTAGTGGAAAATTATTATTTTTCCCAAAATAACTTCAAACTGGGACTTCCCTGGTGGTCCAGTGTTTAAGACTTTGCCTTCCAACGCAAGGGGTGTAGGTTCGACCCCTGGTCGGGGAGTTAAGATCCCACATGCCTCGCAGCCAAAAAACCAAAACATAAAACAAGAGCAATATTGTAACAAATTCAATAAAGACATTAAAAATGTTCCACATCAAAAAAAATCTTTAAAAAATAACTTCAAACTGATGAGTATTTATGGCTGTAGCTTGTGAATCATATAAAATGATAATTTATGATAATATATGAAAGGTGACCAAGTGTTTCGTGCTTCAAAAAAATCTAACTGCTAAATGAAATTGATGTTTACATATAACACTTTTTCTGACCTTCAGTTTCTTCATTTTAAAACATTGCCATTAGGCCAATCTTTCCTCAACTCCACAATTCTCAGGCTACAATTTTGAGTTATGGTTATTATATTTCATGTATTTATCTGAAGATATTATGCTATCTGAATAATACAAGGGTATTCAAATGTTTAATGTACATTAAATAGTGATATTAACACAAGATAGATATAGCAGTTTAGGAAAGAGTGAGGTGAGGATGGATGAAGAGGAAGAAAATATGTTCAATTTTAGATTAGATGTTTGAGTAGCCTCATTGAAGAAGTTTAAGCAGGTTGGATATATTCATATAGAGTTTTGGAAAGAGGACTGGATTTGAGGTATGGATTTAAGGTTTAAATTCAATGAGAGTAGCTGAAACTCCATATGTAAATAAAATTATTTAAGAAGAGCTTAGTGGGAAAAGAAAAGGCCGGTTAACCAAATTCGTTCTTTTGGAGAAACAGGCAGACTGAAATTTTATTAGATTCATGGTAGATTAGAAACAGTTTTGTATCAGCTGTGATAGTTGCTCAATACATTTTTAAAGGACAATGTTTGTACTTCGTCTTTCAAAAAAACATTATCCTCTTAATCCCATTTGAAATTTAAGTTTCTAATCGTTTTTAGTCTTGTCTTTAAACAGGTAATTGTGTTCCAAGGAAAAGGGATGTCTAAAGCCAAGTACAGATGATAGAGCTCACATGGATAAAGACACATGAGAGCAATAGTTGTGTATTTCTGGTAAAGCATTTTTTCACAACATTCAAAAATGCCACTCTTTTAACTGATATTCAGAGCAGGCTAAGTGTTGTGCTTAACAATTGTACTATTGGCTGATGGGGTATAAGAGGCCCATATAAAGAAAATTATCTTTCGGGGAAGAAATACAGCAAACACAATGGCCAAAGTTACGGCCTATAATTTTAGACAATTGAATTTGAGTCTGGTCAAGCTACAGGCCAGTGGTAATTAGTATAGCAGTATGTCGTTCAACATCTCGAAAACTCAATTCTTATTCTGTAAAGTGATGATGGCAAGAGGAAACTTTATTGGAATGTTGTGAGGATTACATGAAACAACCCAAGAAAAGCATTTACCCTGGTCAGTGCTTGATATATAGTAGTTCCCCTGAAAGTATAAAAAGTGTTAGTCATCATTAATCACCACCATTTCATTTCTGTTTTATGTACTAATTGTTTATAACCATAGTAGAAGAATTCTCTTGTTCTCAGTATTGATGAGGCATCCAATATTTGTGTGTTAAAAAAAAAAGAAAAGGAAAGAAATCTCTTTCTTCTCAATAGGTATATTGCTTATTTCCTTTTTCCCCCTAATCTTACTGCATTGGTAAGATTCCAGTGCAATGCTGAAAGGTAGTGGTTACCACAAGTGTTAAGTCTTATTTTAGTGGCAAGATTCCTAAAGTTGTATTATTATATATATTTTGCGTAAGTTTTTGGTAGGTATAATACCATTTATAAGCTTGATAACTTGACTACATGTCAGAGAAGGTTTGAATTACAAGAGGTATAAATTTGAATTTAAAATTTACAAAAGTTAAAGTTACAAAAAACGTAATTTATTTTGAACATATGTAAATAAGTTATGTTGAGATCCTATTCAAGATCTTGCTGAAGGCAAGAACTGATTCTTCATAACTTGCTCACTCTGACTGGCATCTAGTAGATGCTCATCAGATGTTAGATGATGTCTGTATGACTATAGCTATAAAAGCCACTATACATTTCAACTTGACAGTTCTCAACCAACAGGTCAGACATTTTTGATAAAAATAAGATGATACAGATTGGTCACTTGCATTAATAATATGGTTGGATTGGTTTCCTATAAAAGAGAGTTTTTAAGTTACTTGTATTTACCATGTATTTGAACCAATTGAGTGGGCGTGAGATGTATATGACTTGCCTATTTTTCTGCCTATCCTAAAAGAGAATGTGGTTTCTACAGTTTCAGAAAGATATTCACACATACTATGAGTTTCAAACCGTAACTTCTGGTCTCATCACATTATTCTGGCAGTTCATTTCCTGGATGAGTAAAATCTGCAAGACACAAAAGTCCTTAATAGCCTTTGGTTGTCATGTACACAAAACTTCAGTGAGTTTGTTTTTTTTTTTTTTTTACATTGAATAACATGACCTAGAGCTATCTGAAAGCCTAAAGAAAACTCAAGTGAAAACAATACTTGCAAAATTCTCTGGTTCTTTTTCTGGAGGCTAAAACATGTCTACTAAATCAGTTCCAAATACATCGGATCACACCATTACGCAGCAGATTGGTGATATTAGTCATGGCATTCTGTTTGTAGGCCTGTTGCCTTTGGGACCACACATGGAAGCTGTTATATAGTTACTTGTATCACAAATGCTTGATACTGTGTTATTCCTCCTAAGTTACCTGGCGGCCATAACCTTGCCTTGACCATCTACCTTCTGCCATGGTGCCTGTGGAGAGCATTTTGCCACGTATTTGTTGAAAGAGTGAACTCAATAGTTCTTGCTGATGTATAGTAGAATTTGGTCTGGAATGTTGGTAAACATGGGTAAAGATTTCTCTCACTTAAAATTCTTTTTTCTTAGGTCTTCTCATTTTCAAAATAACATGTTTTACTGAGATGCCAAGCAGTATATAGATTGTAAATGTCCAATGATTAAGATGAGGCCTTTACCCCAAAGGAGCTTAGGGGAGGACACAGGTGAATTGACAATAATGCAACGATGTGCCCTTTGCCACCACCCTTGACTTCAGTGTTTCTCTGTACTATCTATGACTTTTCTTTGTCTTTTGGGGTTTTTGCCCTGCCTCTGTAACTAAGCCACCATTTAATTGAGTAAATAGTTGAAAGCATTTCAGTAATGAAAAAAAAAATTGTATCATCCATGATAAGATGTATAATCTCTTTTTTTCTATGCAGTTTTTTTTTCACACACACACTGTATTTTATTTTTACAAGAGATAAATAAACTGACACCAAGCATTGTAAATGGATGACGAAAGCAACAATGATTGCAATTACCAAACACGAAACACACTCATACTATGTCATGATATTGACATTCAGTCCAGGAATCCTCCATCTATGCAGTTTTTTTAAAAAAAATTATTTTGGATTCCTCTTACCAAAATCCCTTAAGACTTATAATGATCTATAATATTATAGCTGTTTTGCAGAAATCTTTGAGTAATTCATAATGAATCTAGTTTCAAAATTTCTTCCAGTGATGTGATTTATTGGTTTTACTAGAGAAGTTGTTTGAACGTCTTTTCTTCATTTGTTAAACACATGGACCAAAACAATTAAAATTTTAAGCTTTATCTAGCTAGATAAATTCTCAGAATTATGTTACACTGTGTTGGTATGTGAAGCTATTGTACTTACTTTGATTTTATTGAACTTCATAAATTTGGATGGAAAATAAATTACACTTGCAGAATAAAAATGTTTATCTTACCTGAGTTGTTGCTAAATTAAAGGCAAATATTGAAAAATGAATGCTTTTACATTTCTCTTTATTATAAAACATGATGAATGTAAAAGTAAAGGTGAATACTAAAGATATGTATTTTCTTTTTCTTCAGCCAGTTGCATTCTTATTTTTCCCTGCCCCAGGCTCATTATCCTTGTAAATAAGGAAAGTTAACTCTTGATTCTCTTTTCTCTTGAATCTTTATAATTTTCTTTATATAAAAGGATTTGGTCTTCTTTCTCCATTTTTATTGAAAGTGGTATCTTACCACTATCATAATAACCAACCCAATTTCCCCGCTCTTAGAAGAGACACCAATGTGCATGCCATCACATGAAAGTATTCATCCTGAGAATATCATGCAGTCACTACTTTATTGCCAAGCATCAAACTAGAATATTAAACTAGAATATTTTCATACACATATTTTGTCAGAAACCAGAAGGCCCAAGGATTCCAGTTTATTACCTATCAAAAAAACCCCAAGTTCTATCTTAAGTAAATAAATATTATGGGAAGTCTAAGTATTTATGTTGAGGATCCTGCCCTCAAAAAGACAAGCAGTTTCATATTTTTCTTTATCTTGTGTTTTCCTTCCTGATGATTTGTGTCATAACAGCAATTTTGAATTTGTAGGGTCTATTGTTTATAAAACACTTAATAGCTAAAATTATACTTAACTTTTTGATGCAATAAAATCGTAAAATTATAAATCTGCTAAATGAACTAAAGATTCCTTCCACCTATGCTTTTTATGTGCTACTATTTATTCCTATTGTTTACTGTCAATGTCCTTTAGCCTAATTGCAATGAGATAGACTACAAACCGTAGAGAGCCATGGAGCATCTCAGAAAGAGAATGTCAGAAAAGACTTACAGGGTTTGCGGTTTGGTTAGGTAATTTTGTTTTGAATTTAGTACTATTTTATTCAAGTTGTTATAATGTATTACTAACATTTGATGATCAAACTGTCCCCAGTTTAGCCAGTGGGGATCCTTTCAAGCTGAATTCTCTGTACTTTTAATGTGTTGTCATCTTTCTTTGAGCACATTCTTGCTTTCTGGCGGAAAAAAAATTCTGGTCTCATTTTGTAGTTTTTCTGGTAAAGATGTAGAATCATCTATTTTTTCAAGGATCCATGTTTGTTTTTAAATACATAATGATGTTTTTAAACCAAGAACTGGACATTATGCCTACTCATTGCTGTTGAGCTGTCCTTTAGAAGTTGCAAGCCTTCAAAATAATTCCAAAATAGTTATATCAGACAGATTCTGACAGGGCAATCATCTAGGTAGAAAATTTATAATATCACTGACTTTGTAATAGCACTGACAGACCCTCACCTTTTAGCTATTTTAACACATTCAGGGATCAGAAATGCACATCTATATTATTCCCATTGTACATTGGAGAGTTTTCTTATGTTAATTGGAAGTCTCCTCATTACCATTTCTATCCTTTTGATCTCTACTACTTGGTCCTCATTCACTTTCTAAAGTAAAAAATACTTTATTTCCCATCATGCCTTCTTTAACAATTCATATTTTTGTTAAGACGTGAGTTTATGTTTGTGTTTATTATACATATGGAATTATCTGCTAGCAAAATTTTTCCTTGTTCATGAGATAAAATTACATGTGAAATATCTGAATTTTCTGGTGTTCAGAAAGGAAAACTGACTTTTAAGTGCTCTAGCATCTAAAATATATCTGAAATCTAATATTCTAGTACATAATCTTTTTTCCTATTAAATTACTTTAACATTAAATCTCTATATTGTATCATCCGATTTTTGTGTATAAAATCTGTCTCTTCTGAATCATTGAGCATGAAAACATCTTGTCAACAAAACCAGGAGTTCCATGTGGGCAGTAGTAAGATGTGTGTTTCAATGGAAAACTTTTTGTGTCAAAAACACTATATGTTCAGTAGTAGTAGGCTCTGAAATGTTTATTGATTGATTCATAGTGATTGGTTTGGCTATAGTTTTAGATTGATACTGTTTATTGATCAGTTTTAAACTGCAAGTTAATACAAGCTGAGAATGATTAGGAGACCTGATTTCTCTTGCATTTATTAGCCGTGGTACCTTCTCAGGCTGAGTTAGAGTATAATGAGGATAATGTCCTTATCTTGTAACTAAGGTTGTGAGTCTGCATGTTGCCAGGTAACACTCCATCTCTGAAAGCATTTTGTAAACTTCAAGTTCTAGATAAATATTAGGAGTTGGTCAGGGAATCACTCATTGGTAAGATCTGGTTGTTCTATATAAATGGAAAAGAAAACCTTGATAGCATGTCTCTGGCTATTTGTGGCTAACAGCTGTGAGCTGTTAGCCATCAGTACTCCCAAAAGTTAGGGGTATGAGTCTTCTGTCCTAAAAGGGATATTTCTATAAATTCTTGGGACAATAATTGTTGTGGTTTTAGGCTGAAAGTGTGGAAATTATTTATTATAAATTCCACCTTTTATCTAGGTAAGTCACAAGTGAGTCACAGGTAAGTCCTGAGTGTGAGAGGGCTTCCTCTATCACCAAAATTAGGCTGCTGTACTTCATTTTAATAACAAAGGTAACTTTTTGTTTGCATTATGCTTAGAAAAGTCTTATAATTTGCTCTGTTGCTCTAGGATCAAAATTCTGACTATTTTGAAAAATAAAATTATTTTATAAATAATTACAGCAATTCAGAAATAGTTTACCCCAGTTTGGAGGAATTTAAAAAGCTGGAAAGCAAAGATTATAAGGAACCTGACCATGAAACACCTGGGATGATGATCAGGCATATAGGTACAGATTGATGACGGTGATTGGTTTTCTGTCTCTTCTGCTAGATTGTGAGTTCTTTCAGAGCGTGGGACATGCCTTATTCATCTTTCACCAATCAGGGCATTAGAGTAAATGAGGTAAGTGCCAGGAGAGATGTGTGTACAAAGTACTATGGGAATATGGAAGTGAAGTTTGATTCAGCCTCATGAGAAGTCAAAGAGGTTTTATAGGAGTGATGATTCCTGAGCAAAATTGACTGTTGAAATTTCCCAGGTGGAAAAATCTCAGCAGAACAACAAGAGAGATTCACAGTATTACTGGTCAAACAGGTGTTAATTTGGAAAGACACAAGGTCAGGAGACTATGTCATATGTTTGGGGAATAGTTAGTACTGAGGTACCGCTTTTCTTAACAAGACCTGGGCATAAAAGTTTTTGAGTCCTTTGCTTTCTTGGCTTTGTCCTTGAACACAGAGCCACCTGCCAGCTGAAGCCAGAAGGCTGTTTTCAGTCAGTACACTCCTGAGTTATTTCAGCAGGCAGTTGGGCCTTTTCAGAGAACTAGGTTGCCAAGATGTGGGTGGGTGTGCAGACAGTGTGGAGGGGGGACCAGATGTATGCCAACCAGGTCAGTTCCCCAGAGCTGGATGGTGATGTCAGCAGAAAGGTCTGTCTCAGTGAATGAGTAGACAGGCGATGACCAATGCATATATTTAAAGCCTGACACAACAAGTTACTATATTCACTATTTCCCTACATTGATCCAAACTGGCTCTACACTTGTACATCTGTGAGCCTTTCACACCATATGTCCCGATGTTCCATTTAACCTAGTTTTTAGGTACTAGTATCAGGCAGTAGGAACAAGCAAAGTCAAGTTTTATTTGGAGAAGAGCCTCCAGAGGTATTTAGAAATTCATAAAAGAGGAGAGTATACAGTTTTCTATTTAGGACAATGTTGAGCAAGACTTGAAGTTTTTTGCAAGTACAGTTAATGCTGTTTTCCTTTGACTGAATTGAATTGAATTTTAATGAGGTGAGTATCCTCCTGGTGCCCAGCCCAGTCCAGGTGGTGTTACAGGAGGCATCCAAGTAGTTGTGATTCAGGAGGAAAATGAGCTCATCCCAGGGAATAATGGCAAATGAATTGGGAGAATATTACAATTAAAGCTAAGGCTATGTCCTTTGGGAACATGCCTTTCACTGCATGGGTACTTATTCATGGATGCTGCCATGAATGAAATGAACCGATCAGGACTGCCTTAAAATTCCCCTCAGCTTGACCAAAGTTTAGATAGACTTCTTCCTGCCTGTAGGTCCTGACCTTCCTTTCCTTAGAGCATTTACTTTAAGAAACTCATAATTCTTTCTTTGCCCTTTTGAGATATAAATCTTTAAAAGAAAAACACCTCTTGCCAGTTTTACAACCCAGGACTTCCTTTCTCAATAATAGAAAGTTATTGTGGAAGTGTAATTCTTATAGACTTTTTTTTTTTTTGCACGCAATTTTCATATGCAGGGATAAATAAACCAAGTCAAGAGGTGTTCTCTAGACTTGCCAGACAGATAATGTAAAATGGGAAGCTGACTCCATTTCTTATTCTCAATCCAATATGTTTTCTTCTCACTCACATTTCTTGTTTTGAAAAGGAAGAAAGTAAGAAACTGTTGGAGAAAAGGCTAGAGGGAAGGATATTGAAATCATCCCAGTTGAGAAACCCAGGTTATCAGGACTTCAGTGTTTAGAAGAGGAAGGGAGATATTTGAGAAATGGAGTAAGAAAGAGGAATCCGGATTTAGCAGTGTATTAGATAAAAAGTAAAACTGACAAAATAGCACATGCTGGGTTTAGGAAGTGAGAAAGATAATAAGGGTCCTCCAAAACACAAGAATATATATAGAATATATGTGATGTATAAGTCGCCTGCCTTGGGGATTTATTACAAATTGTTGGTGTTGGTTAAAAAATGGACAAAAGTGGTCTATAGGCAATTTGAGATACAATGCTTGCTGGTTAGAGAATATGCGGAGAAGGAAAAAGAAAAGCAAAAAACCAACAACAGCAACCAAAACAAAACAAAAAAAAATGTAGGATTGACAAATTAAATGTCCGAGAAAATAAATACTCATCAAAAATAATTGCAGAGGCCTTCCCTGGTGGCGCAGTGGTTGAGAGTCCGCCTGCCGATGCAGGGGACGTGGGTTCGTGCCCCAGTCCGGGAAGATCCCACATGCCGCGGAGCGGCTGGGCCTGTGAGCCATGGCCACTGAGCCTGCGCGTCCAGAGCCTGTGCTCCGCAACGGAGAGGCCACAACAGTGAGAGGCCCGCGTACCGAAAAAAAAAAAAAAAAAAAAAAATTGGAGAACCAAGAAAAGAAACAATGGAATTTGTACTCAAGAAAACCAAACAAAAAAGCCAAAAAGCTGCCTATGGATACATAGGTAGTTAATTTGTACTGACCAACAGCCAGTCTGAGACAATAGTGCTCATCTCTTGCAGGGAGCCAAGAGGATCACCAGAGCGACTGAAGGTCTCTGAGATTGACAGCATGAACTAATGTATTACATTATTTTGCCATTTCTCTGCAAGGGAAGGAAGGCTACAGAAAGAGTCACATTTGCGTTGAAGAGAAGGGGCAGAGAAAATGTAGACCATGGCAATGATGCTCAGAGAGGAAAAGCTTTAAAAGTCCAGTACTTTACAGGGCCCTGGGGTAACAGAAGGACACAGAGTATCTGCAGAATGAGTAATGCAGAATCAGAAAAAATGAAAGGGGAAGTCACAGAAGACAGTATATTTTCAGAGGCAGTCTATGGTAATAATTAAAAGATTATTAATCAGGCATATGTATAGTCAAGCACATGTATAATCAAAATATACATAGCATTTGGACGTTGGATACTGGAAGAGACTCAGTTCTGGTGGAAATATGAACTGTGCAGCCCACCTGCAGAGCTGTGTGGCAGCATTAGTCACATCAAGAATAATTATATCTTAAAACAAATGTCTTATTCCTAGCTACTTAAGGTAGGTGGGTAGAGTTGGATAGGATTGAGAAATAGAAGTGAACAAGTAAATAAAATAAGGGGATTTGCAGACTGATGACATTAGTGAGCCATGAACTGAGCACCGGGATAAACTTTCCAATGAGAGAGAATTTGAGAGCAATGTAAAACACAGTCAGTTCTGTGACATACAGTGCAGTAACTTTCCAGGCAAACAAACTACACTGACTCCAAACCACTCCAATATATGTGGATATTTTCCATTCCCTGGGATTCAATAGGTCTCTTCTTAGCCCACTAACCTCTAGGGCTTCTCCAAGTGTATAAGTGAGAACACTGTTTAGATGGTCTTTGGTAGTATTGAAAGGCAGTATCTGCCTGTCTCCATAGTTACACTCCAAATAGATTAATTTTTATAGATCTGATGTCAAGACAGTGAAATTACTGGAACTTTTTGGCAGTACTTAATGGCAGAGCTCAGTAAGTAGGTTTTTGTTATTTCATGGGAGAGAAAAGAATAAAAGCAAAACTAATATCATATAACATGCATAAGAAAAATGATGATCTTTTTGTGCCTCCCGGCCAAGAACTGACAGGATTAAAGAGAAAAGCCTAAACACAACACATGTTTTAGATTAATTGTAATGGTAAAAATCAGAGCACGTCTCATGACTTTCTGGTTTGAATAATGGATGATATTTCCAGAATTATTTTCTTTAAAGATTGTCTAACCAATAGTCTCTTGTTATTCTAATTCAAGACTTCTTCAGCGCTGATTTTTGAGGTGCCTAGTATGAATGAAGAGAACTTGATAATGTTTCTGCATCAGTAATTTACTTTTTCTACGATGAATACTCCTTAAAATTATCCAAAGACATTTTTGACATAGTTCCAGATAAATCAGATGAATGAATTATAATGTGGTTGGAAAAAGTCTCCTAATATAATGGTGAACTTAAAAAGGAAATTTCAGATCAATGTGCATTATTTAGTCCCGATTTTGTAAAAACCTGTGTTTATGGGTTCTTAAAATTTTAGGAAGTATATAAAACAAAATGCAAAGAGTGGTTATATCTGGATAGTTTTTTGATTGTATATAATTTGTAATTTTTTCTTTAGTAAAACCTGGGTTATTTATATAAAATTTTTTAAATTTAAAAATATTAAAATTTCCTTTTCAGAAAGTAAAAGGCAAGACATTTTATCCTATTTGTTTTGTGAGTGATGCTGTCTTACTATGATTTTATTTTCCTGCTTAGTAATGAGTACAAGCATATTGTTTCCTTATGGCTATTTGTTTCTTTTTTTAATTTTTATTTTTGGCTGCGTTGGGTCTTCGTTGCTGCGTGCAGGCTTTCTCTAGTTGTGGCGAGCGGGGGCTACTTTCCGTTGCGGTGCACAGGCTTCTCATTGCGGTGGCTTCTCGTTTTGCGGAGCTCGGGCTCTAGAGCACAGGCTCAGTAGTTGTCGCGCACGGGCTTAGTTGCTCCATGGCATGTGGGATCTTCGCGGACCAGGGCTCGAACCCGTGTCCCCTGCATTGGCAGGCGGATTCTTAACCACTGCGCCACCAGGGAAGTCTCTGTTTCTTTGTTTTTAATTTTGTGATGAACCTCTTCAAAATATAACCCATTTCTCTATTGATATTTTCCACTCCTTATTTGTAAGCTTATTTATATTTTCTTGATTTTACATAGGCCCTTATACTATCTTTTGTACAATTTCCTTATACTATCTTTTCAATTTATTTACTTTTAATTTTTAAAAAATTTGTTGTCAACAGAATTCACTCTTTTAGGCATGCAGTTCTATGATTTTAAATATGTGTAGATTTTCATAACTACCACCACAATACAGAACAATTCTAACAACCCAATGAATTCCCATTAGCTGCCCTTTTGTATTCAGACTCTTCTCCCATCTCTGACCCTTGATAACAACTGATCTGTCTTCTGTACTTATATTTTTAGCTTTTCCAGAATGTCATATAAGTGGAATCATCCTGTATGCCACTTTTTTGAGACTGTTTTTTATTTGGCCTAATACATTTAAGGCTCATCAGTGTTGTGTATATCAATAGTTCGTTCCTTTTTTATTGCTGAGTAGTATTCCATTGTATGGACATATCACAGTGTGTTGACCTAGTCACTAGTTGAAGGACATTTAGGTTGTTTCTGATTACTGGCGATTGCAAATAACCATCCTGTATTCACGCACAGGTTGTGTGAACATGTACTCAATTCTCTAGGATAAACAGAATTAGAATTGATGGGTCATATAGTGAATGTGTGTTTAACTGTTAAATAAACTCTTAAGTCTTTTGATGAAAAGAAGTTTATAAATATGAATTTTAGACTCTTTACAATTGTTTTTTTGTGTGTGTGTCTTGTTTAATAAATTCTTTCCTTCCCTCAAGAGAAGAGGGATATCATGGAGTGTTTTCACCTACGTTATTATCTAAAAACTTTACAGCTTTTCCCTTCTCATTTAGATCTTTAAACCACCTGGAATTGAGGCACAAATATTCAGGGTCTTCATCTGTTTAAATACTCTGGCATAATAGTAGGCTAATGTTTTGGTTTTATTTTTCAACTATTTCCCCTATAGCTGTAATGTTTCTTTCTAATGTTAAAACTATTTTAATGGGAAAAGAAAGTCAAAACAAATTGGAATGAATTTCACAATATTATTGTCATAGAATTGAATTGAATGCAGAAATTCTTACACATGGCTTTTTTTTTCTTTGCTTTTAGCCTGAATGAAATGATAATAAATACAGATCTCAAAATATGCAGCAAAAGCATGATGTTTTCTATTTGCATTTTTCTCCAAGAAAAAATAGCATTAATAAAACATTAGACAAATAAGAAAATCATCAGGAATAGAAAAGTATGACTTGATTGAGATTTAAACCAAAACCATGCAATATCAAGTTGCTTTATCATTGCTCTTCAAAGAATTACCCTATATGAGCTTGGTTCAGTGTAATGGAATCTTTCCTAGTATATGCTATAATTTTTTTTCACAAAATATTTTTCTGGCCTTATTCAGTGTATAAATAGGAAAATATTAATCTGAGGCTCTTTCCAGGAAACATATTGAGAGCCATTTCTGATATCTTCCTACCTAAATCAAATAAAAGCCATCTTATCTTGAGCTTGCTTTTAGGATCTGTACTACTTCTCAAATATATCCTTCATAGATTGAGCCTTTTGACCTTCAATAATGACTTTATTCTGTGGATGACAGCTGCCAGAAACAAACAAACAATCAATCAAACAAAACTTCATAGACAGAAAGATCTGCTATTCCTGTAGGGATAGGTAGCAGAAATGACCTCCTCACCAAGAAATGCTGTGTGAGTTTAAATTGTCTTGGAGGGTATTAGGACACAAGTTGGTAAAAAATGGTTTAGTTCTTACTGTTCACTGGAAATGGATGCTCCCTCTTGGCCTCACTGTTCTCTTTTCTGATTTTTCCTCTCTTTCCTTCCTGCAATCAAGTTAAACTAACAATGTTTAACTTTTTATTTTGAAATGTTAGTTTAAAATTTTAAGTACAATTTATCCATGTTTTTCCTTGTATGGACCCTGCTTTTGGTGCTGCATCTAAGAAATCTTGATCTAACCCAAGGCCTCAAATATTTTTCTTTTTGTAGACTATGGTTTATTTTTTGACTCTCTAATCTGTTCTATTGAGCTACCTTCATGCCAATACCATACTGTCTTGATTACAGTAGCTTTTGAAATTAGGTGTTTTAGTCCTCCAACTTTGTTCTTTTTCAAAGTTATTTTGGCTCTTTTAGGTTCTTTGAGTTTGCATATGAATTTTAGAATCAGTTTGTTAATTTCCCCAAAAACCTTCCTGGGATTGTGATCCAGATTGCATTGAATCTACAGATCAATTTAAGTAAAGTAGACATCTTAAAAATATTTAGTGGCACAATCCTGAACAAGGTATATCTCTCAATTTATTTAGGTCTTCTTTAATTTCTCTCAGCAATGGTTTCCAATTTTGTGTTCAGACATAATACAGGCCTTGAACATATTCTTTCAGATTTATCTCCAGGCATTTTATGTTTTTGGTGTTCCTATGAGTGATTTTGCTTTTTCAAAATTTCAATTTCTGATTGTCCATTTCTAGTTGATAGGGTCACAATAGTTCTTCATATACATTGATCTTTATGTTTCATATTGATTTGGGGAGTTTTAAGGTGTTTGTTAACACACTTTCTTCTTTAATAGCAGTAACACTCAAATGCCAAAAAGAGTATTTCCTACTTTTGCCTAACTATTAAGGATTTTCTTTTTGTCTTTTTTTTCAGCAACTTGAATGTGACATACCTTTGTGTGTGTGTGTGCATGTGTGTGTGTGTCTGTGTTTGCATTTACTCTACTTTTTGTTCTCTGAGTTTCTTACATGTGTGGTTCAATGACTGTTGTTATTTCCAGACAACTCACACCTATTATTTCTTCAAATATTTCATATGTCCTGTACTATCTCTCATCTCCTGAGAATTCAATTATACGTATGTTAAAACATTTGATATTTTCCTACAGCTCTTGATTGTTTCATTCTGTTTTGGTCAGTCTTTTTTAATCTTTGTATCTGAGTATGAGCTATTTCTTTTGACCTGTCTTCAAGTTCACTCTTTCCTTGGCTTTGCTGATTCTACTGATGAGCCCATTTTAGGCATCTTTCATCTCTCTTACTGTTTTAAGTTTTTGTTTTATTGATAGCATCTTCACTTGATTCATTCTTTTTTTTCCTTTTTATTGAAGTACAGTTGATTTATAATGTTGTGTTAGTTTTTGGTGTACAGCAAAGTGATTCAATTATATATATATATATATTTTTTCAGATTCCTTTCCATTATAGGTTATTACAAGATATTGACTATAGTTCCCTTATTGTTTATCTATTTTATATATAGTAGTGTGTATCTGTTAATCCTAAACTCCTAATTTATCCCTCCCCCCTTTTCCTCTTTGGTGACCATAAATTTGTTTTCTATGTCTGTGAACCTGTTTCTATTTTGTAAATAAGTTCATTTGTATCATTTTTTTAGATTCCATATGGAAGTGATATTGTATATTTATCTTTCTCTGTCTGTCTTACTTCGCTTAGTATGATAATCTCTAGGTCCATCCATGCTGCTGCAAATGGCATTATTTCTTTCTTTTTAAGGCTGAGTAATATTCCATTGTGTATATATATATATATATATATATATATATATACCACATCTTCTTTATCCATTCATCTGTCAATGGACTTTCAGGTTGCTTCCATGTCTTAACTATTGTAAGTAGTGCCACTGTGAACATTGGGGTGCATGTATCTTTTCTAATTAGAGTTTCCTCTAGATATATGCCCAGGAGTGGGATTGTTGGGTTATATGGTAACTCTATTTATAGTTTTTTAAGAACCTCGCTTGATTCATTCTTTTTGCTCCATCTCTTTGCTGAAATTACCCATCTGATCTGGCATGTTATCTACCCTTTCTGTTAGAACCTTTACCATATACATAATAATTATTTAAATTCTTCAGATAATTCCAACATCTGTGCCTTATCTGAGTCTGGTCTGCTGATTAATTTTCTCTTGGCAAAGAACTAGTTTTCTTGCATTTTTCCTATGTCATGTAGAATAGTGGAGTAAGGTAAATGTTTTGCTTGGAAATGGACATATCTTTCTTTCTGCTATGCATTTAGTGTGAGATTACATTAATCTAGCTGCACTGTGATTGACATTTCTTTTCACTACTCTTATTCTCAGTGCAGGGGACATTTGGCAGTATCTGGAGACTTTTTTTTTTTTTTTTTTTTTTTTTTTGCGGTACGCGGGCCTCTCACTGTTGTGGCCTCTCCCTTTGCGGAGCACAGGCTCTGGACGCGCAGGCTTAGCAGCTATGGCTCACGGGCCCAGCCGCTCCGCGGCATGTGGGATCTTCCCGGACCGGGGCACGAACCCGTCTCCCCTGCATCGGCAGGCGGACTCTCAACCACTGCGCCACCAGGGAAGCCCTGGAGACATTTTTGTTGATCACAGCTGGGCAGTGCTCCTGGTATCTAGTGAGCAGAGGTCAGAGATGCTGTTAACTATCCTTCGGTACTGAGTACAGCCACCACAACAAAGGTTAATCTACCTCAAAATATCACTAATGTCAAAACTGAGAAAGTGCCCTGGGGGTAGAGGGATTTTTATGTTTGTTTATTTCTGCTCCTTTCCCTCAGCAGCAATGGGTTTTCAGCAGTTCCTTAAGAGCTATAGTTTTATTATTGTGGTTTGTTTGTTTTTTCTTCTAATCTTGCCCCCCCACCTTAGATTAATGCTTTTGACCCATAAAAGCAACTAAGGTGAGGATTCCGAGTGTTTCCTATCGTTCTGTAGCACTTGCTCCTCCAGAACTGTGCCACTGCAGGTGAAGAGTGCAGACGACAAAGCTGGCAATAGTGATGGAACCCCTCCCCCTATCTAGAGCCTCCAGGGCTTCGCATTTTCTTGCCTGCATTCAGCCCCCACTAATTCATCAACAGTTCTATCTGAATGTTTACCATGTTTGGCTGGCTGGGCCTCACGTGAGCAGGTGGTCCCAGCCTGTCCAGTGTTTCCCTGCAGGCCCCTGTCTCTGGCTAGTTAGGTGTTATGCTTCCTCAGCTCACTGCTGGGTTTAAGTACACTCATGAACTTGTAATTAGTCTGAATTTATCTTTGTTGTGAGGATAAGGAGCAATATTCTTTCTAGTTCTCTAAATTCCCAAGCAAAAATTGGAAATTACACCATACATTTTTGGAATAAAATTAACCATCAAGAAGCAAGTGTTTCTGAAACAGATAACCCACCTCAAATTTTTAAGCTTGTTTTTGACATAAAAACATTTCATATGACAACCTATCTCCTGCGTTTGTTTTCTTCATCATTTGTTTGAGTAAATAAGTAAATTAATCCAAGCTTAATTTAAAATAATATTCTCTATGTAGAGAACAGATTTGTGGTTGCCAGGGGGGAGGGGGAGGGGGGAGGGATGGACTGGGAACTCGGGCTTAGTAGATGCAAAAGATTACATTTAGAATGGATAAACAACAAAGTCCTACTGCATAGCACAGGGAACTATATTCAATATCCTCGGATAAACCATAATGGAAAAGAATATAAAAAAGAATGTATATATGTGTATAACTGAGTCACTTTGCTGTACAGCAGAAATTAACATTGTAAATCAACTATACTTCAATAAAAAATAAATTTAAAAAATTAAAAATAAAATAATGTCCTCTATGTTGAAATTTCACTCAATATTTATACCTACTTAAGAGAAATAATAAAATAAAAATATAGTTATGCCTTTGTTGTTGCTTTGACTTGTTTTTAAATTTTACAATGTGAAAATTGATCTATTAATATCTACCAAATCTGCCCTTTTATGCATTTCATTTATCACTTTTGAGACTGCACATATCACCATGCCTATAACTTAGGAGTAACTTAAAACCTGATGGCTAGGGAAATGGCCCTTTGAGAAATGTGCAGAGTATCAGAAATTTCCCTGTTTCTGTGGTTGAAAAAGAGGAGTAGTGTGGAAGTGGGTTACCCCATAACAGAGATGCCTATAAAAGTCATGAAACATTCTCTGGATAAGTTTCTTCTTTTTTCCTCTTCTCCCCTCTCCTTCCTCCCCCACGTCTTTTCTCCTTGTTTCACTTTTCCCAAAGACTTGACTGAAATATTTTGATCTTTTCTTCTTCATAATGAAAAGCAATTTCTTTCCACTTCATTCATTATTTCAGAGTCATTAATAATTCTTTTAAATGTATTTAAACATGAAATTGAAGGCTGTGTGGTATTAATTATATTTGTTCAACTGAGGCCCCTTAAACCTGAGTTTCTCTGTGTGGGAAGAACTCACTGACAGAAGGGGAGAATGACGGATCACTGTGGGAAGGCTGGAACTTGTCTAAATCTATCAAAATGTCATGACCAAATTAAGGTTTAATTAAAAGCTAAAAAAAAAATCACCTGATGTTGAATCCCAATTGTTTCAGAAAATAACTCCTTGCAATATTAGAATTTAATATTTGAGTCTCTTTCTAATCCTTGTGTCACAAATTTGATTTTCAACTATAATGGATGCTTGCCTTTTTCAAAACTAGAATGCTGAAAATATCTGACATTTCATCCCTAGAACTTTACTGTGTTATTGAGCTCTAATGGAATTCTCTTGAGTCAACTGGTCAATAATAATTCACTGAGTGTTCTCTGGGTAAGATTAGAGCACTTACAGCATGGTAGTAGCCCTGCCATGAACGCTGTTTTCTCTCCTTCTGCCTCACTCTGTTCTCACACAAATTAAAAAGTAGTAGGATGGAGAAACTAAAAGACCATAAGATGTTCATTAGACTGCAGATCTCAGCAGGGACCATGCATCTTATATTTGTATCAATAAAGTACTAAATAAAATGCTTTTAAAAATCCAAGAAGTGCTAAAAAAAAAAAGGCAAAAAAGTATAATATTTAACAATGTTCTTCATTTTTCCAAAGGGATTGGGTTTTGTTTTGTTTTTATATAAATTTATTTATTTATTTACTTTTGGCTGCATTGGGTCTTTGTTGCTGTGCATGGGCTTTCTCTAGTTGCGGTGGGTGGGGGCTACTCTTCGTTGTGATGCACGGCTTCTCATTGCGGTGGCTTCTCTTGTTGTGGAGCATGGGCTCTAGACACGCGGGCTTCAGTAGTTGTGGCACTCAGGCTCAATAGTTGTGGCTCACGGGCTTAGTTGCTCCACGGCATGTGGGATCTTCCCAGACCAGGGCTCGAACCTGTGTCCCCTGCATCGGCAGGCAGATTCTTAACCACTGCACCCCCAGGAAAGCCCCGGGATTGGGTTTTAATAGGATTCACGGTATCGTCATATGATATGGGCATATCCAACATAATAATATTTGACACAGTCTTGAAATGCTTCCTTCATCTGGCTTTCAAGACAACACCCCCAGCTGGTTTTCTTCCGTCTTTTTCCCCCACCCTTCTCTCCACTCTTTCCCAGCGTCCTTTGCCAGCTTCCTCTCATCTCCTTTCCTCTATGCCTTGGAGAAGACAAGGAGGTAGTCCAGGATATCTTCTCTTTCATATTCACATGAACTTCCCTCCTGAACTCTAGATGCTTAGAAGGAACTGACTGTTTAACATCTCCACTTAGATGTTTAATACACATCTTGAATCTAACATCTCCCAAACTGAGCAGTCTTCTCCTATCATTTAATGACAACATTATTCTTCTCATACAGTGTAGGCTCACCAGAGCCCCAGCCTTGCTCTGGTGAAGGCAGGGATTTTTTCCATTTGTTGGCTGATGCATCCAAAATGCCCACAAGAGTGCCTGGCATATAGTAAATGTAAACTAAATATTTGCTGGCTGGATGTGTCTCTGAAACCTAATAATATCAGAAAACTCAGTAAGTCCCAATTAGTATCTGCTGATCAGTATTGGAGCTTAATAACAAGCTCATCTCCAATGACCTACGTTAATTTCATTAAGTTTTTTTATAGTAACAAGGTGTAAAATGCTTTTAATGTAGAATTAAAAGTTACATAGGCATAGGCATAGGCATATTTTACATCTAATCCGGAGATGGGGTTAGTGAGAAATAGTTTCTTACCCTTGGGCCAATATTTAAAATCCTCTCGCACATTCCAGAGCTTATACTGTGCACACCTGTATTTGCATATGGTATTTGCCTTAATATATAAAATAAAACCCACTGATCTTAAAATACTTTGTATTTTAAACAACTAAAGCTATTCTTGTCTTTGATAAGTTAAACATTGAAAAGAGACAAAAATTTGTCAATTAATGACACATTATTTATTAAATTTTGTGCATTTATTATGTGCCAGACACTGTTTTAGACACTGTAGAATACCAATAAGCAAGACTGGCAAAATTCAAGGTGTTTACATTCTGTTGAGGTAAATAATACTAGAATTTTTAAAAAGAGATAATTTTAGATAGTGTAGTGAAAAGATTAGGGGTGTAATTTGACTAGAGGAGTGAGCAATGTTCTTTGAGAAACATTTATATTGTAGAAAATGTGGGTTTGAAGGGGAAACTATGCTGACCCACAGTATTTAATGCATCCTACTTAGATAACTGGCTGAGGGAGAAGTTGGCAGGGTAAATCTGGTGGAGAAGAGGGGAGGTAATGATCAACTGATGGACCTCTGAGGCCTCAGAGTTTTTTCTGTGACCCATTTAAATCCCTGAGCACTGAAAACTGAAAGAAAGCATGCTCCTCAGATGAAAGAAAGTGTTTTAAAAATTAGGACCCAAACCCACACTGTCAACTGCCCAAGCTCACACCTCACAAATAAATCTTCCCATTAAAAGAAAAGAAATAGTCAAAAGAAATATGTGGAATCTCTAAGAACATCTCTGAAGAAACTGAAGCAAAGGCTAGTGAAGACAAAGTATCACAAGAATTACTGGAGATAAAGGGAAAGGCATTGCACAAATAATTCTCCATAGTCCCAAATGAAATATTGACCACATCAACCATCTAGAAAAATCTCACTAAAGGTGTACAACATAATGATTTGATATTTATATGCATTGTGAAATGATCACTACAGTAAGTCTAGTAAACATCAGTCAGCTTACGTAGTTATACAATTTTTTCTTGGGATGAGAACTTTTAAGATCTATTCTCTTAGTAACTTTCAAATATGCAATATAGTATAATTAACTACATTCACCATGCTGTTCATGGTGTTAATAAATAGGTGTTCACCTATTTATTTTATAACTGGAAGTTTGTACCTTTGACCCCTTTCACCCATTTTTCCCACCTCCCCATCTCCCTCCTCTGGAAACTACCAGTTTGTTCTCTGTATCTATGAGCTTGGTTGTTTTGTTCTGCTTTGTTTTTCTTCTGTTTTGTTTACATTCCATATACAAGTGACATCATACAGTATTCGTGTTTCTCTCTCTGACTTACTTCATTTAGCATAATGTTCTCAAGGTCCACCCATGTAGTCACAAATGACAAGATTTCATTCTTTGTTGTGACTGAATAATATTCCATGGTATATCTATATATCACAATTTCTATATCCATTCATCCATTGATGGACACTTAGGTTGTTTCCATATCTTGGCTATTATAAATAATGCTGCAATGAACATAGGAGTATCTATATTATTTCGAGTTAGTGTTTTTGTTTTCTTCAGATAAATATGCAGAAGTAGAATTGCTGGATCGTATGTTAGTTCTATTTTTAGTTTTTTGAGGAACCTCTGTAGTGTTTTCCACAGTAGCTTCACCAATTTACATTCCCACCAACAGTGCACAAAAGTTCCTTTTTTTTCCACATTCAAAATTCAAGAATATTTTCTTTCATTTTTTTTAACCAAAAATAGAATGAAAGAAATGACTACAAATAGAAAACATTTCTATTAATCTACCCTATTTTCAGAGTAAAGATACTTGTTTGAAAACAGTACAAATGATTTAAAAAATGATTACTCATAATTGAAGGATTTCAGACTTTTTCTTCTGCTCTTTTCTATATTGTTTGATGTTATACAGTCTTATATAATATGTGTATCATATATTTTAAGAAGTTTAAACTCAAAAACCTTAAACAACTCTAGTTAAAACTATAATTTTATTTTTTGAAAAAATTAAGGAGGAAATAACTAACACATTTTTAAAGACACAGATATGTAAACAGTGATTATCTCTAACAAAATATAAGCAGTGATTAACTCTTGGTGGGATTTTGTAATTTTTATTTCTTATTTATGCTTCCCTTTGTTTTCCCCAATTTCCATAGCAGACATATGATATTTGAAATTAAAATGCATATGTATTAAAATGAAATGTTACCTTCAAACACACACACACATATATATACACATACATAAAACCAATGCATAATTACTAGTCCAAAGATCCCTAGGTTGTAGATATGTACAAAAAAGAATGGTGTGAAAAAAAGTATTTCATATAAAATTCAAACCACAGCATTAAGAGCTTTTGTTACGATTTGATTTGTTTTATTTATATCTTCATTTTACTTGCAATGTCTTTATCATTTTTATTGAAGTTGGATTATAGGAAAAAAGAAGGGAGAGAAATGGGGAAACTATAAAAAGTGAACTGACTCAGGGAATAGAAAGTAAAAGAAAGGTATTGGCAGATAAGGAAAAAATAAATGAATCATGGAGCTTACCCATCCATGTCTCTCGTTTTGCATCAGGATTTGATAAAGCAAATGACAAACAGTTGTCATGAGTTAGGTATTTTTATTTAACAACCCACTGGTCCATAAATGAACCTCTATTAGACATTCTATTTAAGTTAAGATAATAAGGATGGTAAATATATGTGTCAACACCCAACATCCTGCTATCCATACAGTTCCATGAAGGACCCATATTCTAACAAAACTGACTCTACCAAACTAGTACAACTCAAGTTTCCATTTCAGTGGCTGAGTATCTTAACATGAATAGACCCATTGATTCATTTTTCATGTACCAGAAACTGTTCAACAGAAAAGGGAATCATCAGTGAACAAAACAAGGTTTATGTCCTTATGGAGCTTAATTTTAGTGGGTGAAGACAGGCTATAATAAATAAACAGTTTAGAATATGTTAGAGGGAGACAATTTCTACGAGTTAAAAAAAAGAAGTAATGGTGACCAGTCATGCTGGGGCAGGAGGTGAGTTGGAGTATGAAATGCAGATTGCAGTATCAAATGGGATGTTCAGAAAGTGATATTTGAGTAGATTTGAAGGTTACAAAATTGCTAGTCAAGAAATCTGGAGAAGAACTTACCAGAGTTACAGCTAAAGAAAAAGCTCTAAAGTAAGAGTGTGCTGGCTTCCTCCGTGTAACTGTTTCAGAGTAAAATAATGGGAGAATAGTAGACAAGGAGGCTAGAGAGATTAACAGAGAGTCAGGTTATGTAGGGACTTGTAAGCCATATTAAGGACTTAAGTTTTTACTTTGATTGAATGGAAATACTTTGCCAGAGTTTTAGCAGAAAAGTAACATCATATGACTTATGTTAAAAAGGATCACGCTGGCTGCTGTGTAGAAAATAGACTAGAAGGAAAAGGTAGAAGCGGAGAACCTTATTATGAAAATATTGTAGTGATCCAGACAAAAAGCAACGGTAGGCTCAGTCCTGTGTGCAAGTATCAGAGCTAAGGAGAAATGATGTGATTATTTGATATACATTGAAAAAAAAGCTGAAAGGTGAGTTACATATAGAATAGTCAAACATAACCCAAGAGTTGTTGGTTTTGATTTTTTTAAAATTTTGAGTAACAGGAAGGATGAGGGATATAAATTGAGAACCAGGTTTTGAAGGAGAGAGTAGCATCATTTGGCAGCCTAAAAGGGGAAAGATATTTCAGGTAGTTAACAACAACTGAAATAGCTCAAATCATTGATCAGAGCATTAGGTGAGGCTTAAGTGGACACAGCAGTTTTTTTAAAGGACCAATTTGTCGCTGCATGGCAACTCACACTATATCCGGTTTTAAATTTATTTATACTCTACTTCTAAAATTGAAGTAAAACTGTGAATACCAACAAAGCAGACACTATGAAAACAACGAAAAAGACAGGAATCAAGTTTTTTAAAAGAATAGTCAATAATGGAGGTAATGACCAAATTTTCTGCCACAAATACTTAAATTGTCCCAAGACTGCTGCTATGAGCAGTTTTGCCACGTGCTTTCTCTAACTCAATTATTGGCCCCTCCTTTGTTTTGCCTGCTTGCTAATAAACCTTTATGTTTAGCCAAATTTTATGTCCTTTCCACATGGTAGACATGGGGTTAGGAAGAGGCTGGACATGGCTTCCTTTTAATTCCAGTCACCACCAGAGGCCAGCAGTACTTCCCTGAACATTGTTAATCAGCCCAATTGTAAAGTGAGTGCCCAACAAAGACACAGCCAATTGAAACAACGTATAGACAAATAGAGTTGAAAGTTTGGCATTTTCTTCTGAAGCCTTAGTGACTGCACTTTCTGTTGGTTACCCAGCTGATCTCTTTGTTTCTTCCTGTCAGCATGTGAGGTCAACAGCCACAAAGCAACCTCTACACTTTTCAAGTTGATTTTAAAACCAAACCATGGTCCCAAACTAGACATAGGCCCTCATTCCTAGAAATGTAATTCATTTTGTGAAGAGATAGGGGAAGACAAAAGTGTAGGTCTCAGAAAGTTGGGATGTTTAGTTGCTGACAGTGTAAAAGTGGGGGAATAAAACCCACTACCCACTGAAATGAAGACCAACACTCTCAGCGACATTTTTGAGCCCCTACTCTGCAAGAGGGAACTCATTTAGATACCAGAGAGACCAAATGTCTGAAACATAGCTCAGAGCCTTTAAGGAAGATAACAGAAATGTTAACAGGAACACAAAAATTGAGAAGTTAAAGGTTTGAGAGACCAAACAGAGAAATATTTAGGATTGTATCTGCCTTTCTTTGTCCCTTTCAACTAGAGAGCATTGTATTTCCTCTGGGGAACAGAGATGACAGTAAAGACTTCATTTGATTTGAGCTATTAAAAAGGACAGAGCTGATTGAAATGAGGGTTTGAGTTGCCAAAAAGCTCTCTTCAACCTTCAACTCCTCCTAGCCTGTTTTAGAGCACTCTGTTCTTTCTGTCCTATTTTCCATCAGTATTTCTTCATACAAATAATATGCTGAGCTCTAAATATAATTTTAAAATAAATGAGTGAGAGGTCAGGGGAAAAAAAACTGATTGTCAACCAACAGATTGTGTCTTTTCCCTGAGAAATCACTCTTGCAAGGAACAACAACAAAAAAATAGGCCCTTTTAAAAATCACAATTTGAGGTAAATATTTCCATTTAACTTTGGCTTGAATGAGCTCTGACTTGTTTGTACTGTCTGGGGTCAAATTCCATACATTTTTAATTTAATAGCACATCCCTGTGACTACATCACCTTGCTTTTTAATACAATTTTATTTTCTGGACTTGAGTATTTGGAACCAGAAACTTAAAGGGTTGTGTTGCTAAGACACCGAGTCTTAGGTCGAAAGACGAGGATTCTCGTCACACATCTGTTGCTGACTGTATAGGACATTGTGGAAACCACTTATACCTTATGCACATCCACTTGTTCAAAAACATCTTTTTATCAACTTTGCTGCTAAAGGATCAAATATAAAATCCTACTGTAGTGCAGGGAATTAAAAAAAGTTATCAGGAAGAAGAAATAAATTGGTTTTAAAAATTCTAAGATTATTTTATCTGTGGCATCGTGAGCCACATACCCTGAAGCCTTCCTCTGTGTTTTGGTTTAACAGCTTTATTAAGATAGAATTCACATACTACCCAACAACTCACTGACCCCTAGGCAACCACCAATACACTTTCTGTCTTTATAGATTTGTCTATTCTGGAAATTTTCTATTAATTGACTCATACAATATATGATCCTTAGTGACTAGCTTCTTTTGCTTAGCAAACGGTTCACCCATGTTGTCCCATGTACTTCATTTATTTTTATTGTTGAACAATATTCCATTGTATGAATATATCATATTTTTTCTATCCATTCATCACCCAAATATTGGGTCGTTTCCATCTTAGGTTAGTATGGACATTTGTTTGTAAGTTTTTATGTGGACATATCTTTTCATTTCTCATGGGTAAATATCTAGCATTGGAATTACCGGATAACATGGTAAATCTAAGTTTACCTATTAGAGGAACTGGCAGACTGTTTTCCAAAGCCACTGTACTATTTCCATTCCTACAGGCCTTGTATGAGAGTTCCAATTTCTCCACATCCTGTCCAACACTTGTTATTATCTTTTTTTTATTTTATTTTATTACAGCCACCCCAGTGGATGTGAAGTGTTATCTCATGGGGGTTTTGGTTTTCATTTCCCTGATGGCTAATAATGTTGAGCATCTTTTCATATTTTCTTTGGAGAAATTCTATTCAGATCCTTTCACTCATTTTAAATTCAGTTCTGTGTCTTTTTAGTATTGAGTTGCAATAGTTTACTCTGTGTTTTTACAAGTGTCCAAGTCCTGTTACTCCTGATACAGCTGATTTTACTTGATGAAAGTATCCACTTGCTCTCAGAAAGCCACCTTCTCTTGCCTATGCATTTTCCAGCAAAAGTTCCTCCATTCATAAACCAGGGTTTTCACTGTAAATTTAAGCTGGTGTTTCAGTCTAAGTAAAAATGTATTTCTAGAGATGAATGAACTCACTTTATATTGTCAGAAAATAAAAGCTGTTTAGCCCGTTACACTTCCCTTATTTGCAGTAGATGCTGCAGAGCTTGGAGACCATTACTTCACTGCCCCAAAGTGCTTTTGAGCACTTTAGTTGAGATCTGCTCAACTAAAGTGCCTTTTGTTTATTTGAAATGGGATTTGGTTTGTTTTAGACTTAAATGCCTCTTTCCCTGTATACTTTAATCTCTAAATCATCTCAATTCCTTTCAGAAACAGACATGACAAATCTTTGATATAAAAATGCTGGCAGATGTGGAAAATGTACTTAAAGTTCTTATCTTTTAAAGAAAAAAGTCACTTTTTGTTCCCTTTGTGCCATAGAAAATGAGCAGTATCCTTGAGACTGAAGTCTAAAACTACCTGTGGTGTATTAAATCATAAAGGTCTAAGTGTCTTCACCAACAAAAAGGAAGCCGTAAAGTCTTTCTGAATGTGAGAAGGTTGAGAGTAGAGGGAGATTTTGAATTGATGAAAGTGAGATACAGTAAATTCTATCATTTATAGTGACCTGGGACTGCCTTTCTTCCCATTACCTACTTTTGTTATGTGGAGGTTATCACATTCTTTTCCTGCCCCATAGGTAAGGCCTAGGCAAGATTTCAGGTTAGATACAGATTTTTTTTTTCAGATAGACACCCCTCCTTTCCTTTCAACAATCATGTATTTAATACTATCTCTTCCAGTTCCCACTTTCCTCACCAAGTTATTTTTGATTATTAGTTTATTCTGCAATTCTACCACTCAGGAATATTTTCATTTTTAAAGAATATTCTTAAAAAAGAAAGAGCTTTCATAACCATAAGAATGCATTTCTCCCAGTGGTCTAGTATTCTTCCAGGAAAATGTTTGTTGATTTATTAAACATTTTTATATTTTTCTGAAGATGGTAGTGTAGCCTTAAAAAAATATGCACAACATGAGAGTTGTGACTTAAGTTTTATTTGGGGCAAAATGAGGACTATAGCCCTGGAGACAGCATCTCAGATAGCTCTGAGAAACTGCTCCAAAGAGGTAGGGGGGGAAGGTCAGTATATATGTGATTCTGGTGAAGGGGGAATACATGAAATCAAGCACATATTTTTTGCAGAAGGTTTCTGCTAGTCACAAGGAGCAGATGTCACAATGAAGGATTTTAGTGCTTTTCTAGATATGAGGAAATATAAGAACTGGGCTCATAAAATGGGCTTCTGAAAATTTCTAACTATCTGAAGACCTGTTCTGCCAGTTTTTCCCAGAGCACAGAGTGCCTCATCTCTGTTCTCCACCCTGAACTCCTTTCAGGGGATGTTGAAAGTCAGCAGCTGCAGAAGCATGTGATATAATCCTTGTAGAGGTAGATGGCAAGCGCCAATGGCAAGTACCAATTTGTAGTTGACAATAGCAAGTATTTTTTGTGGTCCCACTCAAATCAGAGGGAAAATATTCTGCAATTGTCTGCATACATAACTTTTTCTTAACCTCAATTTTTTAATCAAAAACTGTATTGCCCAATTTAATCACTCACCTAATTTGTCCCCCTTAGTCATCAGTACTGATGAATAAGTCAGTTCTACATTCAACAGGAAATTTGTTATCTTGGACAATTATCAAAAAAGAAATGTCAAATGTTATAGCAGTTTCAAAAAAAAAAATTCCAAAAATACTTCTGAACCATAGAAATGTAAATAACTTCCCAGCAGGACTATTTGAAAAGTCCAGCATTAATATCAGTGTAACTATTTTAAAAAATATGTCATGTTATTATACAAATAAAAGTTTTTACAGGTATCAACTTTTGTTATTTTCCTAACATAGAACATGGACTATTGGTGCTTGGCCTGAGAGAAGTGAAAACACAGCACAGTGGTTATGACCAAGATGATCTCTTACTTTCTCCAGATTGTCTCATGGCCTCTTGGAAAACAAAGTGCCTCTTGGAAACCAATCTGCTATGCTCTCTGCTTGAATTGAGTAAAGGAAGGAACTCTAGGAGAGGTTCTCCACTGGCTGTAAATTTTAAAAGAGAAAAGGTATGTTGCCCATTTTCTCACATTGGTTTACTTTCCAGATTGAAGGTTTATTTATTTTTAAGGAATGGGCTTCTGGCCTTTTCAAATCCTGCAAACTTTTTGAAAAATGACTGCCATCATTAGACTGTCGATCACAGGCTCAAAAAGTGAAAACTCAACCAGAAATATATCAAAATGAATATGTTTTAGAGGCTTAACTTTCATGTAAGATGCTTTCAGTTGCAAGGAACAGAAAATTCAATCTAAAATGGCATAAGAAAAAAAGGGGAATCATTGGTTTAGTGTAGACACCAGAGCTTGGTTTATTCTCATTCATATCCAGTGAGGAATTGAAAGAAAGTTCAGTTCCCCAAAATTTTTAGTTTACAGACTGAAGCTCTTTGACCATAATGGGCTGGACTTGATTACGTGCCCAAATCCATTCCACCTAGTGTCTGGGATTTGGAAAAATATAATTGGATTAAACTCATGAGGGCCTTCTCCGGAGCTTAAGATAGAAGCGGTTTTTCCCTTTCTCAGATACAACGCTTTGGGCTCCATGTAAAGGAAACTCTACCTCAAATTAGCTTAAATTGTATTTAGTATCTCCCATAGTAGGAAGTTCAGAGAGGGGAGTCTCCAAGTATGGTTAAAATAGGACTCCAGCTTCTCTGCAGTTTCCTTGGCTCTGCCTGTCTCCATGCACTGGCTTTCTTAAGATGGGATAGTTTCTGGACTTTTCAAGTACTATAAACCTACCCATGAAGTTTCAAGACGGCTAAAATAGCCACTCGGATGACCCAGCAGGACAAAGAAAAAGGTTTTACTCCAAAACTAGAATAACATTAACTCAAGATTTAGTATGTTTGCACCAGTTCAGGTCATATGTCAACTCTCATCTGGTATCAGTCACCAGGAGAACGCCATGATCTGTCTGGCTGAAAGCTGAGTTCCGTCATTGGATAGGCAGGCAGGATCATCACAATTGGTCTAGGACTAGTAACCACTTTTGAGCTGGAGGTGGGATCACCTTCCCTGAGAATCACAGAGCACGTGGGGAAGGCTGAACCCTTGAACAGGGTTCACATTTTGCAAGGAGGAGGAAGGAGATAATAGAGGAGGATATTCAGCCATCAGTGGTCAGGACACACCCACATTCAGAAAGGAAGAGACAGTAGTTGATGAGGAATACAGAGATAAATTATTCTTGTGACAATGCTCTTTTCTTCTTCTAACATTTGACTGATAATATGCATAAAACTTGCCTGAATAAAATATGGTAACTCAGGAGTACCACTCTGGAAACAATCAGATTTCAATTGCAAAAAATATTCAGAGAGACCTCCACTTAACCTGGTTTCAGTTCTGGATAGAATTTGAGGACCCTGATGATGTTCAGTGATTTTTTTTGCTTAGAGTTCCAAAAACTCCTGAATAAATTTCCAGGTTCTCTGCATTCAGTCAACACTGATGCCCAGAGAGAGACCAACTCCTTTCACTGGATGAGCCTTCTTTTATTTGTAACTTATTTCCTGGTTCCTAAAAGAGAAATTTCCATTTCACACTAGCCCTTGTGCATCACAATGCATTGACTGGCAATAATAGCATCTGCAGCAAAGGAGACAAAACAACTCAGAAGTTTGTTTCTCAGATCAGAGCAGATTTCAGTTCAGATGTCACCACCCTCTTCCTGGGTCCCTCCCTTTCTCCATTGATCAGCTTCCTTTCTGAACAAAGGAAGAACAGGACCAGGATAAGTGAAACTTTATAAATGGATGATAAACCCTGATTGTACTTTGAGAATACTTTACAGGCTGAAATAACTTACTAATGGAGTTAAAATAGGAAGACGTTGTGTGTAATCTTATCAATATGTAATAGAGACATACTGGAATTCAGAGAACCAAGATTTTCTGTTCTAAGTTTTTTTTTTTATTATTTTGTTATTTAGTGATGGCAACTCATTAGGTAAAACCAATCCAATAGTGGAAAGATTAGATTGTTATATTTCTTAAATCTAATATAGTCAGCTATTAATCTCAAATACAGTCCTTTTAAATTAAGAAAAGAATGAAAATCAAACTAGTATTGATTACATGCTAGCTACTTGACTAGATGGTTTGTCTCACTTTTCTCAATATCCTCACTTGACTGATGAGTAAATGGAAGGCTCTGAAATCCATGATTTACCTAATGCCTTCAACATAGCAAATGTCCCATTGTGAACCACCAGGTAGACAGAGCAATCGATTTCAATGAGGAAAGGAAAAGACACATACTAAACACCCAGTCTGGCTCTGTGCAAGGCAAATCCATACAGTATGTCACTCCCTCCATTTAGCAGACAAAACAATCATGACTCTGAAAGGTTTGATGATATGCCCAAAGCCACAGGTCTGTGCATGGAGGAGCAAGGAGCTCAGGTCAGGGGCTTCTGACCCCAAGGTCATTCTCACTTCACTATATCATGTGATAACTTGTGCTGAAGCACAGCAGAATAATATTGAGGTATTCTTCCAAGAGCTGAGCTGTTAGTAGTTGGGAATACCAGTTTTAACAGATATAAAGCACATAGGCACAATTCAAGACAAAGACATGGGAAAGGCGTAGCTTTTCACATCAGTTGAAGGATGTGTGACGTCCTCTCCTCCGCTAATGGCTGTTCTGAGGACAGCATGTCTGTAGTCTGAGAGTTTCTGAAAAGGTAGTTTTGAAAATGCTTCACTGCCTTCCTTTTTCACAAAGTTGAAATATAAACTACAAAACAGTAAATAAACTCTGAATCTTGCTGACAAATCTACTCACTCTGCATGCTCCTTTTTCCCTCTCTAATTTGATATTATAATCGATTTGGCTAACGTCTGACATAAACTTGTGAGTGAACATAATCCGAACATATGTATCACAAGTGAGCCTCTTGAGTGAAATGTACACTGCTTGTCACGTTGAGCTATTATTAATGTATATTGGTTAGGAATCAAATGTGTTGGTTTCTCTTTTCCCATTTAATTATTAAGTATGATGTTCAGCTCCTCTACTGTCTAGGGTAAAGGGTTTTTCATGAAATCAATCAGTACACATAACTCTTGAGAAAGTGACTCTTTACTTCTGAAGTGCCATAGACAATTTATCACCTCATTATTTAGTCTTTTATCAAAATTCTAGTTTCCTTGGGGCTTCCCTGGTGGCGCAGTGGTTGAGAGTCTGCCTGCCGATGCAGGCGACACGGGTTCGTGCCCCGGTCTGGGAGGATCCCGCGTGCCGCGGAGCGGCTGGGCCTGTGAGCCATGGCCGCTGAGACTGCGCGTCTGGAGCCTGTGCTCCGCAGCGGGAGAGGCCACAGCAGTGAGAGGCCCGCGTACCGCAAAAAAAAAAAAAAAAAAAAAAAAATTCTAGTTTCCTTGACTGTGGAGAACTCCTTCGGTCAGTCAGCCTGACAGCATCTTTCTCTATGGCTTTCTCTATGGCTCTATGCCACATTTGTGGCAGGGTAAAAATAATTGCATGTCAGAACAAACATCCTGGAAACTTTCCATTGGCCTCATCTTGTTAAAAAAAAAGTACTTGAACTGAGTGTTGAAAACCAGCCCCTGATTTAAAACAGAAAAAAAGTTTCCCTTTTTGATATGTCTTTTTCTTTGCCTTTATTCTATTAGCATTTTGTTCACAAAGAACAGCATACAATATTCAGGTTTTCTGCTGCGCATGTTAATAACTAGTTCATGGATTATCCAAATTCTCTAGGTTTTATTTTTCAAATTCCACAAAACGCTACTCTCATTGAACTATTTGACAAATATTTTCAAGTGTTTCTGCAAAATATCAAGGCTTGCATCTTGAAGGGAAAATCTCTCCCTTTGAATTACTCTATAACTGAAATTCGGGACTTAACTGTCATCCCATATTTGGAGCAAGAATTTATTCTTTGTACCTAGCAAAAGCCCATGGATGTGTCAGGACCATTAATAAGGCAGGAAGCATCCCTCTTATTTTATTATCCTTCCTCCCGGACCATATATACATCCTTTAAATTTCAGGGATTATCAAATTGAACTCCATCTTATCTGATTTTTTTCAATAGTTGAAAAAGTAGAGTAAACACATAGATGGAAAAGAAAACCCCTGTGTATGAATGAGACCTGGTGTCCTCTTGTTGAATATTTGCAATCTGAACTCTATGCACAATACCCTCCATAACCTTTTTTAAAAAGAATTGTACAGCCTGTATTCAGCTGCAATTCCTCTTGACATTCCAGCATTGGATGACAGTGGCTTCCAGAACATTCAACTATTCTTTCTCACTTTCCATTGTACTTATCATTTTTTATCTCTTCAGCAGTTTCCTGTCTTCTTCTCATCATTACATCTCTTAAAAAATCTGGTTGTTCTAAATACTAGCATGTGATGTCGCTCAACAATGGTTAATATATTGATTTGGCCAGAGTAGTTGAAGAGTCAAAGATGAATATTTTTAGCCAGTTATTTTTCAAGCTCTTTATAAAATCTATAACAATGACAACAGTGTTTGAAAAGTTAGGGGAGGGAAACATGGCAGCTTCCAGAATGAAAATGCTATAAATGAAGGGCCATGCCTGGACAGGGAGAGGGAGAGGAGGGAAAATTAGCTGAGGAAAGAAGGGACTTGTATCTGTAGAAGGGCGGGTAACTCACATGTGTTGTTGAAACTTCAAATTCAGTGTAGTTAATGGAACACCCATATGATGAGACAAGATGGGGACCCACTCCCCCACTGCCTCAGTCAGTGATAGGTGAAAATTATAATTTCACTGAGTATCTCCTCATAAGGCAATGGATGTTCAACGACTATGTAACACTTAAACATGTTTTCTGCCATCTCCTAATTTTTAGGATTTCATATAACTCAAGTTTCAGACTGAGCTGTATCTGCATACAAATTACAACTCACCTTTTTAGCCTGGGGGTCCGATCAATAGAATTATAAAAAGAGGCATAAAGGTAATCTTAATTTTTCTAGTAAGCAAATTAAAATAGTTAAAAGAAACAAGTAAAATCAACTTTAATAACAGATTTTATTAAACCTAATATATCCAATATATTATCAGTTCAACATTACACTAATTTGAAAAACATTCATATTTTCCTTTCTACTTTTCATACTAAGTCTTTGAAATCTGGTGTGTGTTTTACACTTATGACACATCGTCATTTGGACTTAGCCAAATGAAGTCTAGCCAAATAGAGTCATGGGATAGTGACTACTGTATTAGCACAGATCTAAATGTCCTTAGAGCTTCTTCAAATATTTTGTAATGTGCATGTGTGTTAGGGAAGTAATATGTTAAATAATTTGACTACTTTATTCCTATAATATTTGGGATTTCGGAAACAACTTATTTCTTAGCTGCTAGATATGTATATATTTTCAAGTAGAAAATAATTTGCAGTGGTTCTTTCCTAATCATGGCCATTCAGCTCACCAAGAACTTATTTCACCAAGAGGTTGCCATTTTCACAATTAAGTCAAACCCCTAAGCTGGGAAGTAATTTGTTTTTTCTCAATTATGTGTAAACATCTGAAATCGAGAAGTCTAGTATTTTCAATTAAATAAAATCTAGTAGGGTAATAGAACACCTACTTAGATTTCATTTGATAAACTTCATCTTCCTGCAAAGAAATTTTGAATTCAATTAAATGATTAGTTCCCACATTACCTTTTTCTTTCTTGGTGCTATGATTACTATCAAATGTTGATTCATGAGCTAGAGGTAATCCAAATTGATCCAAGTCTGGTGACAGTATCAGCATAGCCAATAGTAGATTTAAGAACTTTGCCTGATTGTATGTTATTTTCCGGATCACGTACCTTATGTCTTTACTTCTGTCCCACTGTGCTCATTTTGATCAGTGCACACTACCTGAATGCTTTGTACCTCCCTTAAGTAGAAAAATGTTTGGAAGAGTCCTTTGGGCTGTTCATTAAGGTGGCACTTGATTCTTATACTTGTGCTCTGGATACGCATATATTAGTAAACCTATTCAGGCAGTCACATGTATTCACACCGAAGATGTGTCAGACACATCTGTCTCTATCTAACTCTGTCTCCCTCTGCAATTTCACTCAGCCATCTTACTGAATGCAAACTCCAAAAGGGAATTCTCCTAAGAAAAGGGTACTAAAAAGGTGACCAGCTGTTTCACCAGCAAGCTTACAGAGCAGTTTCCTAGAAACTATTATATGATATGCAAAGCTAAAATGTGTAAGTGATTTTAAAATAATAAGTCGTTTAATCCACACCACAAACTTATGAAATGAAGAGTACTACTACTAGGAAACTGAGGCACAGAAATGCTAAGTAACTTGCCGACCACCTAAATCTAGTAAGTGGATGTGGACCCAGGCATTCTGGCTCCAGAGCCTGTCCTCTCAACTGCTACCCCACACCACTCTTTCTACTGACACTTGTAAGAAAATCCACATTATTCCGTTTTATTTTTGCTGAGCCCTTCCAAGGAGTCTGAAAGGAAGAGAGGACCACGTTACTGCATCAAACACACAGGAAATATTTTATTAGCTTTTAGATGGAAAAAAGGATAGAGTAAAAGTATTTCAGTAGAAATCCACGGCCCTCCTCAGGGAGCCCACTCTGGCATCCAGGGCCCCCCAGTCGTGGTAGTGCCTGTAGTCCCCCGGCCTCACTAGGTACTGCCGCCCGCGGTAGTTGGGCATCTCATAGAGGACCCACCAGCCCTCCAGCACGTGAAGGGAGCGGATCTCATTGAAGTGGAAGCGGTCGCGGAGCGAGGAGCAGTCTTCCGTGAGCTCCGCCATCTGGCCTCGGTAGTCCTCTCGCTCGTACATCCTCAGCCGGTGGGAGCTGGTCTGGGTTCAGCAATCAGCAGATGCGAAGGGTCAGAAAACCTAGCCTTTAGCAACCAATCACTCACACCGCTGGGGGAATGGGCATTTTTAAAAATCTTTTCTATATCAAAGATGACAAATTAAAAAGACAACCAACACCAGGGCCACTGGGTATAGTTGGGTAGATTGCACACTGCAAAACTGAAGAGGGGGCCCTTCACACAGATCAAGACATTCATGGTGCTCCATAGTTTTCTAGGGCCACAACCTACACGAATCATATTTAGTACCTACTTAGTACCATTCTTAAGTGACAATTTTTATATATAATTTTTGCTCTCTCCTTTATAGACTTAAACAGTGGTCTGGAGCTCCCCTTGGTGGATATAAAAATAATTAGATATTAAAATAAAAAGGCAAATCTATCCCTGGCAAAAGGCATTATTTTGGAACTCCATAGCATTAGAAGAGGCTGGGAAGAGAGGAAGTCGAATTGCTTTCCCCGAAGTGAAGCACAGGTGGTGGCAGTCCAGTCCAGGCAACTCCTTAATCCCTTCCTTTCTGCTTTGAGTCCTGCTATTCTAAAATCCCAAGAAGCAAGAGCCATCGTAACAATTAGGTTTCAGTTCTCACCTCTAATATATGGTCTGGCAAAACACTTTTAGGTAATTAATAAAAATAGAAGCTCAAGATCATGAAGGAGGCCTGTCTAGATCAATAGATTATAAAACCTTTAGAAAAATGTAAGGGCAGGCTGTCAGTCCTGGGCAAATCCTGTCTGTCTCTTCCTGAGCACTTGTTCTTTTATCTGCTTGTTCCTTCCCAGCAGGTACCCACTCAATTCCTTCTTCCTTCTTCCACCATTAAATCCTCGTTAGGAAAGGTTCTCATAAGCAGTTCATTCTGAGGTATAAAAAACTGCTAATAAGGTATCTTCTATGGTTTGCAAAAGACTCACGTGTGCGTTATCTAATTTGATCTTCACAACAGCCTGACACACGTGGAGCAGCCATTCTAAGTCTTTTCTTCTTTTAAGAGAAACTAATGACTAGAGCTTTCAGGCTGTAATCAAAGGGTCAGGGCTGGAAAGTAAAAGCCCAGATTTCCAGGCTCCTAATGCCAGTCTGGGTCCTATCAAGGCTTTCAACCCTCTGAAGGGATTTCAAATTTCCCGAGTGGTACATTTTCCACAGGACTCTGTCATAGGCAAATAAAAGCCTCCCTAACTGTGGAATTCCAGGCTGCTCAGGCTTTACTTGGGTAGCAGTGGGCTTTGCAGGTGCTACTAGAATCACATTGTTGGTTGTTTGTTTTGCCTAATCAAAAAGCAGAACTTGAGGGACCCTTGATATTCATAATGGTTAATATTTGGAGGAGGGGTTAGTTTGCCAGGTGCTGGGCAATCTCCTTTTGACCTCATCACAGCTCGATGAACCAACTGCCCTTATTAACCCCGCTTTACAGATGAGGAAGGAGAGAAGTAGCCCAGTAACTAGCCTAAGGGCACCTGGGTGTGAGGAGTTCACCTGTTGCTTATTCCTCAGCGGTGGCACAGACGCTCTAAACTAATGCCGTGCACCACTTTTGCCCAGTAGAGGTGAGCTTAATTTTAGCAAAGGAGGATACAATTTCAATTAAGAGCATTGCATCACTCAATTTTTCGGTGGAATGAAACCTTAAAGACATTAATAAAGGGAAAGAGAACCCGGTTAGAGCCAGCAAAAGAAGGCCACCGTCCTGCAGCCTGACCACTGTGTCTGGAGCACTGGTGTGACCCGAGGGCACGGCAGGCCCAGGGGAACCGGACTCACGTGGGGGATGAGGCGGCAGGAGCGGACGGAGTCGTTGAGGCCCATCCACTGCTGGTAGTCGGGGTAGTCGCCGCGCCGCAGGAAGTACTGGCAGCCCGAGTAGTCGGGCTGCTCGTAGAGCATCCAGCAGCCGCTGTCCACCCGGATGGAGTTGCAGCGGCCAAAGCAGGGCTGCAGGTTGGCGTGGTCGCTGCTGCACTCGTAGTGGCGGCCCTGGAAGCCCCGGTCCTCGTAGAAGGTGATCTGCAGGGAAGGGAAGGACAGGGCTCAGAGGCCTGGGCTCCAGCCCGGCTGCGGGCCCCTCCCGCCGGCGCGGGGCTCACCTTCCCCATGGCTGCTGGATGCGGGGATGCGAGTTCAGTGCGGTGGGGCGGGCGCGCGGGTCTATATAGCAGGAGGGCTGCTGCGTTGGCAGGAACGACACAAAAGGGGCCCCCGCGTGAGGAGGATTTCCTCTCTCTCTTCTATATAATGACGGCGGGGGTGGGCAGGGGACTTATTGTATGTTTTCTCTTAGACTCTCCAGAGCTTTCGAACTGATGACCCGCGTAAAACTGTCACTTGGTGCCTCTGGGGCCTTTAAATGAAGCCTATTCAGGAGATTGGAAGCGAGCAAAAGTGCCTAACGGGGTGAATGCTTGTAATGAAATATTTTTTAACCTTTTTGAATTTCGAAATGATCTCTTTTTGAGGAACAACACCGGGTAGTGACCGGGTCAGAGGTCAGGATGGGCTCCAGCGGGAGGCGTTTAGATGAGAGAGCGTTTCCTTGGTGTGAGGATGTGGGACGTGGGATGCACCTGCCTTCTCCGCAGGATGTCTGAAGGAGGATGGGATTCTCCTCTAAGAGAACCTCCTACCAGCCTCCCCGCTGATGAGCGGGTGCAGCAGACAACACACCGGAGGAAAGGTGATGGGGGTTGGACTCCGAGGAAACCCTCTTTAAGCACCTGGCTCGGCTCTGCTCCCTGGAGACTGGACCAGGGCCGCCTCCAGACTCAGCTGCTGCCTCCGGCCCACCGGCTGGAAGCCTGCAACTTTGGAGTTCATGAGGGGACTCATGGGTGGTTGTTAGTCACAGGTAAATTTCTAGTTAATATTTTTGCTCAGTGCTAAGCTTATTTGTTTGGATCTAGCTACTGACAAATGCAAGTTAACCTGCAGGTGTAACAAAGTTTTAAATGCCACCATTTTGCAAAGCTTCTGCCTTCTCTCCCTTCCCCAGCCCTGGGCAAACCCTGAGCACTCGTTAGTTAAGGCTCTGACTCCAGGGGCTGCAGGCTTCCTCCCTGCCCTCAAAGTCCCCCTTTCCTCCCCTCACCCCCAGCAGCTCCTGGTGCCCTACTCTCGTTAGAGCAGGCTTTCTCAACCTCAGTTCTACTGTAACATTTCAGGCTGAAAAACTCTCTCTTGTGGGGGGCTGTTCTGTACATTGTAGGATATTTAACAACATCCTGTCCACTACCCACTAGATGCCAGCAGCACCCGCTTCCTTCCTCCCCAAGTTATGACAACCAAAAGTGTGTTCAGATATTTCCAAAAGCCTCCACGGGGGACAAAATCAATCCCTGTTGAAAACCACTGATCTAAAAGTGCTGGCCATATACCTGGCATTCTCACCATCAGTTACCCCACTGCGTTAATGGGATCATTTGCAGGCTGTGTTTGTGGAACTGCAGAAATTCCTCAGAGATGCTCTGGGGACACTCAAAGAGCAAGGAGGAGGGAAAAAGGGAGTGTGTCTTTCTTATCCCCTACTTTAACCAGAGCGTTCTCACTTGTACCTGTTTTATATAAAATCTTGTTTGAAAACAGAGTTTTATCACTAAATGATGATAATTAAAAAAATAAATTTGAAGACCATTGGTTTAAGGTATTGTGATTCTCATAATGCCCTTCAAAATACAAATATTTTACCTACTAACCACAGTACATAATGAAATTGTTTTCCCTTTACAGATCAGTGTAGATGAGTTTCCCAGGACAGCTTGCTAATTTCTTGTGAAAAGATCTTGAGAGAACAAAACACAGCCCTGATAAGTCCTGATGTGATAGAGTCTGGAAACATTGGATCATGGTACTAGGCCAAAGAGAAAAAGAATAAGATGAATATCACATGGAAAGTTCAGAGATTAGTCTGTGAACAGTGCACTGGGGAAGTGGGGCTGTGAAGAGCTGGCAAAGAGAATGCACTAAAACTGGGCTTTGACAAATTCACAAATTCACAATCTGGTCTAGAAGCTGCAGTTTGGGGCTCTAATCTTCATCTGAAGATTAACGTAGGGTTTTATTGGTTTTTTTGTTTTTTTTAGATCGTTGAGGATTAGTGCAGTTATTCATGATCCTTTTTTAATTTCACCATTACCCTCAATCTTCTAACTTGCTGAGTTTAGTGCTGAGTAGATTTCTTCTTAAGTAAAACTTTTCAGGAGACTGAAAATGGATAGCATCAATTTGTATTAGTTAGGAAATCATGGGGAAAGATTTTAGTACTGTATGAACAGAAAAAGACAAGTAGTATAGAAACACTGGGCACAGAGTTTAGCTAGAATATAGTCTGTTCTTATCCTGTGTACTCCAAATATGCTTACTAAGGCATTTAAGATTTTCATCGAAGCTCTTGCATAAAAATAGCAACAACAACAGTCTTTTAGAAAATAATGCAGGGTAAAGTGGGGAATTGAAGGACTGTCAAATAAAGCATGTAATACTAAGTATGTTGGCAAGAAAATGTGAAAAACTTGAATCACCAGAGTCTGTCTTCTAAAGGTTTTCCCAAAATGATGTGGCAAATTTTCTTCCAGTTGACTTATTATTTGAATCTTTTGATCAATGTTTATTTTCCCAAGATATGTGTATCAAATAATGAATTTCCTAGTAATTGTATTCTTTCTTGAAGTATTTTTAAGGCATCCTGAAAAAATATTATTACTTAAAGCCAACAAATTATATTTTTACTCTAAATCATATACTATACCATGAAGTTCTGCAATTGAGCTTGTTTCAATCAAAAGCAGCTGCAATTCCCTAACACTGGTCACAGAAAGGTACCAAGGTTCTCAAGGGAGCTAAGTATATATATACAAAGCATTATTAGCCTGAGATATTAATCAGTTGAAGCAAAGGAAACTTTCCATCACAGTTGTCTTCTATCAAGGCCTTACAAACCAGCTGCATATTTAGTATGAGAATATTTGCTTTTTTAAAAAATATCTTTATTGGAGTATAATTGCTTTACAATGGTGTGTTAGTTTCTGCTTTATAACAAAGTGAATCAGCTATACTTATACATATATCCCCATATCTCCTCCCTCTTGTGTCTCCCCCCTACCCTCCCTATCCCACCCCTCTAGGTGGTCACAAAGCGCCTGATCTCCCTGTGCTATGTGGCTTCTTCCCAGTAGCTATCTGTTTTACATTTGGTAGTGTATATATGTCCATGCCATGCTCTCACTTCATCCCAGCTTACCCTTCAACCTCCCCGTGTCCTCAAATACATTCTCTACGTCTGTGTCATTATTATTATTTTTTTTTAGATTCTATATGTATGTGTTAGCATACAGTATTTGTTTTTCTGTTTCTGACTTACTTCACTCTGTATGACAGACTCTAGGTCCATCTACCTCACTACAAATAACTCAATTCCATTTCTTTTTATGGCTGAGTTATATTCCATTGAATATATGTGCCACATCTTCTTTATCCATTCATCTGTCAATGGACACTTAGGTTGCTTCCATGTCCTGGCTATTGTAAATTGAGCTGCAGTGAACATTGTGGTACATGACTCTTTTTGAATTATGGTTTTCTCAGGGTATATGCCCAGTAGTGGGATTGCTGGGTCATATGGTAGTTCTATTTTTAGTTTTTTAAGGAACCTCCATACTGTTCTCCATAGTGGCTGTATCAATTTACATTCCCACGAGCAGTGCAGGAGGGTTCCCTTTTCTCCACACCCTCTCCAGCATTTAGAATATTTGCTTTGAATAAATTTATAGCATTCATGCTAAGAGCAGAAAATAATTTGAAGGCAATTCATGGTTGATCAATTTGTGAGAGCAGTTGTGAAATGCAGACTGTAAAAAACATGTATAAATTATCTGCTCTTTATGTCAGCATGCTAAGATAAATGCTAAAAATGAAATAAAGTTTCCAATTTCAAGGCAATAATAAGAAGGAAGAAGAAGTACATTGCATCATATGGATTTTAAGTTATTCAAATTCTACATACATCTGTGATAAAAAATATATTTACTACAGCAACTTCCTCCATGGTCCAGTGGTTAAGACTCCACCTTCCAAAGCAGGGGGCATGGGTTCAATCCCTGGTTGGGGAACTAAGACCCCATCTGCTGCATGGTGCTGGCCAAATATATATATATATATTATATATATATAAAATATAATATAATATATATTATTATTAAGTTTAACAGATAAATTTACTCTTCCCTCATATTATATATATATATATATATATATATATATATATATATATACTGGAAAAGAATTCTACCCCAAAATGGCAGAGGAGAAAATAAAGTTAAATTTAAAGTGTAAGATTAAGAGAGGAAAAAGAAATAAAAGGAATCCAAATCGGAAAAGAAGAAGTAAAGCTGTCACTGTTTGCAGATGACATGATACTATACATAGAGAATCCTAAAGATGCTACCAGAAAACTACTAGAGCTAATCAAGGAATTTGGTAAAGTAGCAGGATACAAAATTAACACACAGAAATCTCTTGCATTCTTATACACTAATGATGAAATATCTGAAAGTGAAATTAAGGAAACACTCCCATTTACCACTGCAACAAAAAGAATAAAATACTTAGGAATAAACCTACCTAGGGAAACAAAAGACCTGTATGCAGGCAACTATAAGACATTGATGAAAGAAATCAAAGATGCTACAAACAGATGGAGAGATATACCATGTTCTTGGATTGGAAGAATCAACATTGTGAAATGGCTCTACTACCCAAAGCAATCTACAGGTTCAATGCAATCCCTATCAAACTACCACTAGCATTTTTCACAGAACTAGAACAAAAAATTTCACAATTTGTATGGAAACACAGAAGACCCCGAATAGCCAAAGCAATATTGAGAAAGAAAAGCGGAGTGGGAGGAATCAGTCACCCTGACTTCAGACTATACTACAAAGCTACAGTAATCAAGACAGTATGGTACTGGCACAAAAATAGAAAAATACATTAATGGAACAGGATAGAAAGCCCAGAGGTAAACCCAAGTACATATGGTCACCTTATTTTTGATAAAGGAGGCAAGAATATACAATGGAGAAAAGACAGCCTCTTCAATAAGTGTTGCTGGGAAAACTGGACAGCTACATATAAAAGAATGAAATTAGAACACTCCCTAACACCATACACAAAAATAAACTCAAAATGGATTAAAGACCTAAATGTTAGTCCAGACACTATCAAACTCTTAGAGGAAAATATAGGGAGAACACTCTATGACATAAATTACAGCAAGATCCTTTTTGACCCACCTCCTAGAGAAATGGAAATAAAAACAAAAATAAACAAATGGGACCTAGTGAAACTTAAAAGCTTTTGCACAGCAAAGGAGACTATAAACAAAATGAAAAGGCAACCCTCAGAATGGGAGAAGGTATTTGCAAATGAAGCAACTGACAAAGGATTAATCTCCAAAATTCACAAGCAGCTCATGCAGCTCAATATCAAAAAGCAAACAACCCAATTCAAAAATGGGCAGAAGATCTAAATAGACATTTCTCCAAAGAACATATACAGATTGTCAACAAACACATGAAAGAATGCTCAACATCATTCATCATTAGAGAAATGCAAATCAAAACTACAATGAGATATCTCACACCAGTCAGAATGGCCATCATCAAAAAATCTGTCAACAATAAATGCTGGAGAGGGTGTGGAGAAAAGGGAACCCTCTTGCACTGTTGGTGGGAATGTAAATTAATACAGCCACTATGGAGAACAGTATGGAGGTTCCTTAAAAAACTAAAAATAGAACTACCATACGACCCAGCAATCCCGTTACTGGGCATACACTCCGAGAAAACCATAATTCGAAAAGAGTCATGTACCGCAATGTTCATTGCAGCTCTATTTACAATAGCCAGGACATGGAAGCATCCTAAGTGGCCATTGACAGATGAATGGATAAAGATGTGGCACATATATTCAATGGAATATTACTCAGCCATAAAAAGAAATGAAATTGAGTTATTTGTTGTGAGGTGGATGGACCTAGAGTCTGTCATACAGAGTGAAGTAAGTCAGAAAGGGAAAAACAAATACTGTATGGTAACACATATGTATGGGAAAAAAATGGTCATGAAGATCCTAGGGGCAGGATGGGAATAAAGACACAGACCTACTAAAGAATGGGCTTGATGACATGGGGAGGGGGAAAAGTAAGCTGGGACAAAGTGAGAGAGTGGCATGGACATATACACACTACCAAATGTAAAATAGATAGCTAGTGGGAAGCAGCTGCATAGCACAGGGAGATCAGCTCAGTGCTTTGTGACCACCTAGAGGGGTGGGATAGGGAGGGTGTGAGGGAGGGAGACACAGAGGGAAGAGATATGGGGTATGTATATACATAGCTGATTCACTTTGTTATAAAGCAGAAACTAACACACCATTGTAAAGCAACAATACTCCAATAACAATGTTAAAAAAAATAAAATAAAAAAATAAAAATCATTCATCTGACCTTAAAAAAACAAAATAAACAAAAGTGTAAGATTATTTTTTTCTATGTTAAATTGCTAAATTATTTTTTCCAAAAGGATTAAAGCAGAATATATTTTAAATATCCTATGTCAAATAATTTAATAAAACCAAGAAAAAAGATATTAAAAATAGGGAGCGAAATTGGTGAATATTTTTATTGGAAAATTTTAGCCGTTATCTTTCTTTACCAAATAGTCACAAACAGTTAAACCAGGAATTATAGCAGACTTCTGAAAAAGAAGTCATCTTAAAATATTAAGGCCTAAGCAAAATAAAAACATAAGCTAAGAAACACTGCAAAGAAATCATGATTCATATTTCACCTTTCATTTCTTTGTGCTGTTTTCACTCATGTCCTAAGAAGCATCATCCTTTTGAAAAAAATATAAATAAGGAAGTCTAATCATATTATAGCCTAGAGAAAATTTTTTTCAATTGTTTATTCTCTTTTTCTCTAAGAGCTTTTTGTATGTCATTATTAAATAAATAGTTATGTAAATCAACCTCAACAAAACGAAATCTACATTTTTTTCTGAGAAAGAAAATGAAAAACTACTAATATAATTGGCCTAGATATCAAAAAAAGCAGAAATTTTTCATTTATAATAGGAAAAGTTTTTTAAATTGGCTGCCACAACAGAAAAGAATAATACTGAATTCTAACATTAAACAATATTGCTTACTAAAACACTGCAACAGAATATATGATAATATATTTTAAAACATTTGAGTTGTGATATATAATAATATGATATATGATGAAAATACATTTAGTATTACAATTAACTCTACATTAGTAAATAACTCACAAAATCTCTCTGGTTTACTTTTTCTACAAAATGAGGGTGTTCAGTTTAGAGATATCAGAAGCTTTAAAGGTTATCTTTATCACGTAAAATTCTATTCATCACTAAAAAAAGAGAAACAAGTGTCAGCTAGTACAAAAATAGCCAGACAAGTTTTATGATCCTTTTTTTTAAACTGAAAATTAGGATACGAAAAAAGAGTACATTGTACTTTCTGTTGTTCTGTCAGATTATTATTTAGTTTAACAGATAAATTAACTCTTCCCTCATATGCAAATTACCTTAACAGAGAACTACTGCATCGTAGAGAAATTTATTTCAGACTCCTATCATCTTAGTGCTGAGACAATCAAATTACCTTATCTTAGAGAACAAGAACATAAAGCAGCAGCTAAGATAACTGAATGATTCTTCTGGCAGTCCCACCCTAGTTAATGTCTAATTTCTAAAATTCTTCTCAGTCTTCTTCCTATTAAATTGTTTCCATCAGAACAAAGTATACCTCATCTCTCCAAACTTGAATTAAATTGCCATGATTATAAAACCTGCCTCAAAAGAGGAGCTAAACTTTATCCTTTTACTATTATGATTTGGAAAGAAAAGTTTATTCTTATCAAACGTTTGTACTACTGTCCTAGGTGTTTGGAATAATTATTGCACAAAATAGGTGGAGATCACCACCCTCTTGAATTTTATTCTAGCCAGTGAAGATGGACGTTAAAAGTAGACAAAATAACTAAATTATAATTTTAATGTAATAAGTCATGTGAAAGCTAGAAAAAGAAGGTTTTCCCACACTGGATGGTGAGATCATGAACTAATATTGGCCTTATGGGAGCTCCTAGAATCATTTAACCTGCTTCTTTCTGGTATTTATTTCTCTACGTTTGATTCAGCATTATGAAATTGTCTTACTTTTTCCTTTTCAAATAACTATTTACTAGTGTAACAATCAACCCTCCTTCCTTACTAATCTTATCCAATGAAGAAGAATGTCATGTCATGTTGTGTTTGTTCAATATATGTCCATTCACAAAACGTATCTTTTGAATCTTCCTTTACCAAATTCTAAATTAATATTGTTTATTGACAGGACTTATCATGAAAATGAAAAAAAAGCAATAAGAGTTAATAGACAATAAGTATTCTAGACTTTCTTATATTATCCAATTCTTTATGAAAAGCCTATTTTGTTTAATTTGGCCAAACGTGTGTCACTCTACAAAGCATGTTAATGTGTTAAGTAGTAAGACTAAACATATACACTGATAGCTAGTATGATTTTGGAGTAGTTCATGACTTTGGAATGCTAAGGAATCAATGAGCTTTTTATTTCTAACTCCTCTGTTGACTCTTTAAAAAGTTAATAACAAATTCATGAATTTAAAAAGTTACTTTTAAGAGCTACAGGAAATTCTTTAGTAGATCAAAAGCTTAATATGCTGGTTAATTAAAATGTTTATAAAACTGGAAGACAAATCCATGGAAAGCTTATTATTTCCTTTGTTAAGTGCACAAAATATCACAAAATAACAGTGGGAGCAATCAGTTTAAAAAGTTTATGATGATGAGATTGAGAAAAAACAGAACAGTCAACAGATGGCCCCAGATGAGCTCAGACACTTGCCAAAATCCTCCATGAGATATCTCCATTGGCTGGGCTATCAAACACTAAACGTTTTCTAGGGAAACAGATAATATGGCAATCCATTCTGCATTTCTAACTTACATAATTTTGGAAGAACTTTAACTGTGGTTGGTAATAGAATGATGTCCTATTGTAGAATTTGAGCATCTCCAAATAGATTTTATGCAATTGTCTCCTTCTGTGGGTTATCAAATCAATATATACTTGTCATCCTATGTTTATTTTCTGGGTGGATATCTAAACTCCATTGTTGATCTGTTAAGAGAGAGCAAGATTGAATAGTTGCTGGTTTATGTCGAAGTGTGGTTATGCCCATTACAAAGAAAGAGAGTTAATAACATTCATGGATATTTTAGAAAACATTGATAAATTTAATTTGACTCTTCCTTGAGCTGTTCCTTGGCAGTAGTTCAATTAACATATTAAAGAAATATTATCCTTTCAAAAATATAATTTTACACTTAAATCTTTTAAATGTCAACCTCCCACACAATGACAGTTACTTATTGTTCCATTGTCTTTTTGCCCAGTATTAATTAATTATTTTTAAAATGTATTTGTTCTGGATGAAAACGTTGTACAGATCATAACCTATAATTTTTCAGTTGAAAATATAAAAGTAGAATTCATGATTTTTGTTTTTATCCAAAGTTGCTTCTCCTTGTCAAGCTTAATTGAAAATCTAATAAGAATAAGGGAAAATAAAGTTAACTAAAAGACAGAGACAAAATACTATGAAGGTAAAACTTCAGATTACCTGCAGTTATGCACATCATTTCTGATTAGGGTAGGGAACTGCTGAAATCGATTAGAAAACATTATGATCATTCTTGATTTAGTTGTTTTCCTTGAAAAACTGTCAAAAATATTATTCATGTAAGTTTGGAAAATATGTTTGCCACCTATGAAAAGCACATATTGAATAGCTGAAGAAGTTAATTCTGTTTTGCTTCTCTTGACTTGTGCAAACTAGGTCAGACCTCTCAGTTATCCTGACCCACCTAAAAAGGTGATCTTCCTGGGCATATGCATGGCCTCGTAGCACAGTGGCTGGGAGGAGAGAGGTCTTTGTGGGCAGCCCAGTACTTCAAGGTTGTGTGGATCCCCCAGGATAGGGTCAAATTCAGACCTGCTTTTGTAAATAAAGTTTTGTAAGGACGTTTTTGTGACTAAACTTTTACAGGTACTTTCATTCGTTTCCATATTCCCTTTGGCTGCTTTCATCCCACTATGGCATAGTTGCATAGTTGCAACAGAGATCAAGTGGCCACAAAGCCTAAAATATTGGGTTGGCCCTTTAGAGAAAAAGTTTGAAGACTCCTGATCTGGGGTGAGAAATTTCACTGTTTTGTTGGTTTGTTTGTTTGTTTTTGTTTTCCCTTGGGGCATGCCATAATGCTTCATTTTTCATTATATAAAGGACATGTTCTTAGAAAAACAGGATTCATGGTAATTTAGTGCAATTTAAAAAAAAGCATAGCTTTCCAGGTAGGTGGAACATCACCCCATGAGAGCACCATTCTTAATAACCTTAGTAGCTGTAATATTCTGAGTAATTTTTTTAGTCTCTCTGAACTTCAGTTACCTGATCTATAAAATGATACTAACAATAACTGCTTTGCAGGTCTTTTGTGAAGATGAAATGAGATAATCTGTGAACAGGCTAGAAGGAGGCTTGTGGGGAGTGAACACATGTTAATACCCCCTCACCTGTTCCAGATGCACCAAAGGCCCCCAGAATCCAAACCTGACAAATTCTCATTTTTTGATGGCACAGGCTTTTGTGTGTGTGTGTGTGTGTGTGTGTGTGTGTGTGAATTTCTAAATTTTTGCAATTTCTAAGGCAACATTGGTGACACAGAGATGAAGATCCTTTCCCACGGCATGACTGGCAGGCCCTAATGAGCTGGTGGGGGAAGGGGAGTACTAGCATTTCTGGAAATGTTTGGGGGGGGGGAAATGGGGGCAGGGTGGGGGAGGAAGGGGGAAAAAGTCATTTCTTCAGGGCCTAACCTGATTAATAAGGTGACGAGTTTGAGATCATATGGGGCTGGATTTCTCTGCTTTCTCTTTGCTTCCTGAGGATTCTGGGTTTCCTGGGTTTTTTTTTTTTTTATTAAGGAATATATTTTGTATATACTATTGGCAAATGATCACCACACTGTCTAGTTAACATCTGTAACCATACATAGTTCAATTGTTTTTTTCTTGTGAGTGGTGTGAACCTGCAGAGCATGAACTCTCCCATGTCTCCTTGGTGCAGCCCACCCTGCACTCCACCAGCTTCACACTTATGGTTGTGATTGCAACCTGGCTGTGGGCATGAACCAGAAGACTTTGCTCTGAACAAGAACCCAAGTTAGCCTAGAAAAACCTAGTCAGCTGTCTCTACATACAACTGCTGTGGGCTAGTCTGGGAGGATGGGATTAAAATGAGCAGAAAATGGAGATGACATTCATATAAAATACTAGAAGAGATTAGATGATGATAATCAAAACATTTCTGCACATATAAATATCTGCAACAACACACACACAAAGAAAACTGAATATATTACCCAAATCTAAATTAAATATTGACAAAGAAATTGCAGATATAAAAAATTGAATAAAATATTTTAACCTGGGACATAAATGAACCAAATTTTCATTTTCTTTTTTTAATAGTTATGTTCAGTTTGTTTTTGTTTGTTTTTGCGGTACGCAGCCTCTCACTGTTGTGGCCTCTCCCGTTGCGGAGCACAGGATCCAGACACGCAGGCTCAGCGGCCATGGCTAACGGGCCCAGCCACTCCACGGCATGTGGGATCTTCCCGGACCGGGGCACGAACCCGTGTCCCCTGTTGAGGCGGACTCTCAACCACTGTGCCACCAGGGAAGCCCTCAGTTTTTAAGAGTTGGGAAAGATATACGTCTCAGGTAAGTTTCTCCAGGAAGGAAACTTTTAGCAGCTGTGTCCTGCTTCATTAATCCCCTCAATGAAGCCAACTTTTCTGTTTCACAGAACAGTTAAGGATGGGTCATTGCCCAGAAAGCTGACTTAGATACTAGTTCATCCAGGACTGAGCTGGAATTTCTGCTCAGGAACTAAAGAAGCTGTAGAAAGTCTTCTGTTCTGAGCTGGGCATTACCCTTCAGCAAAAATTGATCAGACCAAATTTACTAAAGAACCATCAGACTGGTAAAGCAATGGTTGAAGGGCTTAGAAACTTCTAGGATGCAGACAAAGACAGCAATGCAGGGACATCAGAGTTGTGTTGAAATGTGTTAAGAAATGTCACTGTTAGGCATGTTCCAAAGTGTAGAACTGACAACATGAGTAGAAAACAAAGGAGTGATGTTAGCTCATAGTAGAACTTTTAACAAGGCTGCCCAGAGCTGGCGTGGCATACTCTATGAGGGAGTGAGTTATTTTTCAGTAAAGATAAATCAACGTGCTATATCTTAACAATCAGCATGAGAGGATAGATGGGATTTAAGTGTCTGATGAATGGTTAGACTACATGACCTTTAAGAACTCTTTCTACTCTGAGATGCTAGGATTCCAAAAATAGTTAATTAACCCAAGGAAACCTTTGAACTGCTCTGTAATGGTTCCTCAGGAAGGAGGGAATTAACCCCTAAAGATATGTAAATCCAGAAATCTTCACAGATACAAGCTTATAATGAACAATGGGAATCAAGTAAAGGAACTAAGGCAGTTCTATCGTGTACAGAATTTGGAATAATTCAATTCATAGAATAAGGTTCTCTGTGAGCAGGATACTCTGAGAATTATGAGGTGAAGGTTGGAAATTAGGGAGAAACAATTAAAAGGACCATGACTACACGTCTGCTCAGTGAAGAGCGTATTCCAGGTCACGATTCCAGGCCAGAAAGTGACTTTGGTGACTCTGAAGCTTCAGAAAGATTTTGTTCTCCACCAATTAACAGTCTCCATCCCATGCTCCCCATCTTTGCATGTAAAGGTAAAATACGATTTTGTTCATCAAAAGAACAAAAACGTACATATGTGCTAAAAATTGAGATTCTTTTTTAGATTTCTCTAATCGTAAAACTCTATAACTTCATCAAAGTTGAATTATTCTTGTGTGTGTGTGTGTCTGTGTGTGTGTGTCCCTTCTTAGTGACTTCCCTAAGCACTTATGATTCCTTGAGGTTTTGTGGGAGAAAGGAAAAATACTAATTATTTAAAAATAATAAAAAAAATATTCTGTGCATCAGTCTACTTTTCCTGACTTCTGTAAAAGCAAAGCTTATCTCACTGCAAGGGATGAAAACTCAGGTCTACAGTGGTCAAGCATGAAACATCAAGTGGGCAGCTGCCTGCACTACAAAGCACCTGCCTAGTGACGTTGCCTTTCAATCAGTGTGCAGGCCTGTAGGACCAAACAAAACACCTCAGAAGACTGGTTGACCTAAGAGTCATTGGTTTGCAAGAAAAAGGTTTCTAATGTTTAGTTCTTCTTAGAAATAAAACGAGGAGCTGCCTAGCAAGAAAAATTGGCTAAGGCTCACAAAGGTGGACGAGTAGCAAAAACTCCTCAACAAAAATGGTGAGAATTAAAAGGCTAAATGAGCTAGTGTTGCTTTTCCCAGTTAGCTGTTCCACCAGTTCATGGTCATGTACTCTAGACTGTATGGTGATGGTCTTGAAGTGTTGCAGCTGAAGGGATAGGGTGATCGGTAGAAGGGAGAGCTCCACACGTGAGGTTCTCACTTTTACAGATGCTGCTGGAACCCAAAGAACTTAAGTGACATGTGCCAGGGGAACCAGGTCAAGAACCCAGTTACCATGTGTCTCAGAGTAGCTTATTATTTGATATTAGAGACTGGAATATAAATTGCTCTTCCTTCTGTTTCTATGAAGAAGAATCTCACTTTAGCTGAGTGTCTGTGATAATCAGTCATTGGCTTGGGTCTTCTCCTTTTTGGTCACCTTCTTCCTTACTGGCCAGTTGCTTGGAATTAGGACTTTATTAGGTCTATCAATAACAGGACCAGGGCAGATAAGAACCAGATGACAATTTTGGCGACTGCCGAAAAACAGGTAGATGTCCTTTTGGTTTGTTTTAACTTTTCCTAATTGCTTTGGATTCATTAGAGAAATATCATACCACTGACATTTCAGCCAGTTACAGGAGACCTCTGGCAATGCCTTCAGACCCTTCTGTGTTCTTTTAGTCAAATTCTATTCAATCTAATTCCTGTTAAGATTTTCAGAAGTATTAAATTTATCTCAGGCATGTTCCCCATTATCTTTGTTGCCTTAATGAATAACATTTTATCACAGAAACTGACTTAACTAAATGTTATTCTCTATTTTCTTTATTAGTTGCAGAATTGCAAGATACATCAAAAATACTTTATGACTTACTGTCCCCATTTAATTGAGCTAATTCTTCCTCTAATTCATAATGAAGGTGTGTTTTAGTGTCATTATGAATATTGACTAGATTTCCCATACTATATATCAGGAAGTTATATTATGAGATTTGTGCCTAAAACTTTTAGGTACTAAGATCTCAAAGCATGTAAATTTTCTAAGAATACAGCTTTAGCCATTATTTAGGTCTGTTATTTCTGGTTGCCACCGTTCATGCATTAGTTCTTCTCTGAAGAATTTAATTCTCTGAGAATTTACATTATGCTTATTTCTAACATGTAAAACCAGAATTGTATATGTGTTTTGATTTAATTAAGGCCTATAGCATTTTGATCAAATTTGTTGAATTAAAATAGCTATAGACCTTCAAATGTGGATTCAGAATGATTTTATAAAAATTTCTTTCCCCCAAAAAACTTCTTGGCACCCAAAATTCTTCTATCCCCAGCCAGTTAATCCATGGAAGAAGCCAAAATAGCCTCAGAACCAACTACCCATATTAGACCCAAAATGTATCAGGCAAAAATCCTCAAATGTGGGGGGATATTTTTAAAATTTGTTCCATTAAAAACAACAAAACACTGTTTCTATTAGTGATGTGGTCAATGGCCATACTTCTTGTGCTGAGAAAGATAATTTTTAGGAATAAAACTAGCAAATCAGAGATTGAGGGCCACAGTGTGGCCTGCACACAGTCAGCAAGATGCTCAGCAGGTGGGAGTTTGTGGTTCCTTGCTGTGTGGCTCAGGGCTGGGACAGCCTTAACTCTGCGGAATATATTTGAGCTATTTGCGGTAATCTCTACGCCTGCTTTCCTCTCCAGACCCTACACAATCCTGTGGGTTTCATGGATCATCAAAGCAACATGCTTAATTTCCTCCACATATTTTAACAAAATGTTTGGTGCCTCTCCAAATTATAAGTAAAATTAATCCGTATGTTACTTTGTTGAGCTATTGTTTGATATTCAAATGGAGAGCACTCAAAATTCAACATTTTTGAGCTGAAAGATATCTCAAAGATAATCTAATCCAGCCCCAGCATTTCATTAAGGAGAAACCCAAAGCCCAGGTGATGTAACTTTTCCACTGTCTCACCGCTAGTGTGTGACAGAACCAGGAATACTGATCAACATTACTTCATCCTCTCTTTGGTTGGTTTGTGATAAATCATGCAGACTCAGGCATGAACCCTGCCCTTTTGGATATCACTATTTAAGGAAAGAAAACAAGAGTAGCCACTCGGCAGATATATTATTTAGTCACATGCCCTACACAATTTTGTATTATTATAGTTTCTTCAGTGCAGTATTGCCAGGGACTTATTCCTCTTCTCCTTCCCTCCTGAAAAACATCAGAAATGCAGGAAATATGTTGTTGCCATCAAGTATATGAGGCATAATTCTCAACAAAATACATATCTTAAATATCAAATGTGTAAACTTCATAGGAATCCTATGGCTGTCATGAGAATATGCCTTGCAGACCACCAACTACTGAAACAGTCATTGACCACGGGCCCAGCTGCTACACTGAAATTCATCACTACCTTCTGATGACTGACAGCAGCAGGGGTACTCGGGCAGGCCCATTGGTAGAGACATGGAACCCATCTGATGACTGGATTTGGCTCATGGACTCCCCGATGGCCTTGTTGAACCTTCCTTAGGTTTGACCACAGTGTAGAGGGCTACATGCTAGTGTGCAGTACTTCCTCCCATCCTGTCCTCTTCATTTCCCTGACTCCGGTTCACACTTGCTCACGGTCTGACAGCTCTCCCAGTCCTTTCTCAGCACCTTCTCTATCTTCTTTCCCATAGGAATTTCCTCCAGTAAAATCTTTACACATATAGCTCTCTGGGCTGGAGAGTTTAAGAATCCTCTCCAGGGTTGCCAGAAAAAGGCTATTCAACCCCATTGCTGTTGTTCAACCTCTTAGTTCTTCTTCTTTCTACTTTTTTACCTCTGTTGACCAGATAGCAACTTCTGTCCCATTGGCTTCAGTCCAATAGCCATCCTGTCCACATCGAACATACCTCTGCAATATATGCACCATTAGATTTCAATTTTACTACACAAATCTGTTTACCTAGTGGGGCTCCATAGGCTATCCATCTGCCTCCAGGATAGGATTAGAAGGCTTTAAATGGCAGCAGAAGGAAATACTTTTAGTCTGTTCTAAAGTAGCAGTTATCTTTAGCCATAATTTAGAAAAGCAACAACATTTGATAAATAGGAGCTTTAAACAGATCCATCTCCATAGACCTTTTGGATTCGAAATTATAATAAAAATCTTTAAAGTCAAACAATATGCAAGCAGAGTACAGTGTACAGAGCTCAGAAGCATTAAAAATATTGTATGAATACAAAGGTCTATTATTTACTGAATAACAGGAATAAGAATGAGTCTCGAAGAGTAAGAAATGTATTACAATTAGGGCCCGCTGGACGGCTACCCCGAGATGGCCACTAGAGGAACCACCGGGGAAATAACATCACTGGAGTCCAGAAAAAAAATAGAAGTGAGAAGTAATGAGCAGACTGTGCAATATCAGAACAAACAGAGTGGGAAAATAATAGCACTCACATCTAATGCCCTAAGTTATTACTTGGAAAAAAGGGAAAATGAAAGGCTCGTCTGTAGATTAAAGGAGGTGCATATGTTAACAGCCTGCTCTCAAAGCATGGGGGAAATCGCCTCTGTAATTCCAGCTTTCTGTCTGATGCTGAAAACATTAATGGCATCAGGTCCCTTTGCACGGCCTTTCATGTGAGATGCTCTGTATTTTAAAGATCATTAAAGCCATAGGATAATTACTGAATCTGAATTAAAAGAAGCAAAGTAGTTATGAAAGGAAGGAAATGATTCCATGCAGTCATCAATTCCAAAATCTATTCAACTTTACAGTGAAGGGAAGGACATTCTTCCCTTTTCACAGGCACTTGGATTTTCCACTGGCTTGGCTTCGACTCTCATTTACTCATTAACCAGATTCAATTTATGGGAGCTCCAGCTACACCAGTTTTCTTTTCAGAAAAAATCTTCTTAGAAATAGTGTGGATATTTTTTAGGTGTGATTTTCTATGGAGGTAAAAGGTAGTATGGGTCAAAGATATAAGTAATAATAACAACAAACTGATACAGCTGCACACTGCTTTAAAGTATTTATTTGTATTTACTCTCGTATTCTTCACAATGACCCTTTAAGATATTATTCTTATGCCCATTTTATAGAAGCAAAATTGACACATAGGGAGGCGAAGGAATTTAATCATAATCACACATTTTGATCACAGAAAATCACATCCTATGTGGCATTCACAAAATGTAGTCCAACTGAGCAATCTGATTCTGAATCTTACACTCTTTCCTCTGGGACCCTAAAGTTCATGCTTTCTCAGCACTGGTACTTCTCAAAATAGCCCTTTGCTCTACATTATTTCTCAAGCTCTCTTTCCAAGGGCTGCTTCCCACCTGCTCTCAAGTACTCTGTCCTCTTCACTTCTAAAAAAATATTCATTTGAATCCACCACCTATATGTGGGCTGGTCTGTACTACCCTCTGTCCTTCAAGTGTATAACTCGCTGAAGATGTTCTCTTTACCTGATATGTCCACCCTCCCCCTACACCATCTCTTTCTTAACAGACCCTGCCTATGCCATCCCTGAATCTCCCCATCCACACCTAAATAACTTCTTCTGTCTGAAACCACCTATGACCTCCTGCTAACCAAATCCAGGGGATTTGTCCTTGAGTTAACTCCCAACAGCATCTGACACTATGCCCTTCTCATTACTTGATTCTCCATCTGGAAGTTATATCAAACCTATCCTCTCCTAGATTTGTTTCTTTCTTTTCTAATTTTAGTTTTTCTGTTTTCTCACTGTGGGTATTTTCAAATGCTCTCTCCTTTGTTCTGGGTATTTCTCTCTATAGTTTCACTTTCTCTTCATGTTCTGACTTGGTCTTCCCAAAATCTACATCTCCATAAGGTGTGACTATATCAGTTACAAAGCAACTAAATGAGGAACTTTGGGTAAGGACTGAGCATCATATATTTTAAAATCTATCCAAGTGACTGGAATGTACAGGCAGAGTTGAGAAACACTGACAGAGGCCTACCTCTTGAGATTTTAAATCAATTTTATTTATTTATTTTTTAAAATAAATTTATTTATTTATTTATTTATGACTGTGCTGGGTCTTCACTGCTGCGCGCAGGCTTTCTCTCGTGGTGAGTGGGGGCTACTCTTCGTTGCGGTGTGCAGGCTTCTCATTGCAGTGGCTTCTCGTGTTGCAGAGCACAGGCTCTAGGCGCGCAGGCTTCAGTAGTTGTGGCAGGTGGGCTCAGTAGCTGTTGCTTGCGGGTTCTACAGCACAGGCTCAGTAGTTGTGGCGCATGGGCTTAGTTGCTCCGCGGCATGTGGGATCTTCCCAGACCAGGGCACAAACCTGTGTCCCCTGCATTGGCAGGCGGATTCTTAACCACTGCACCACTAGGGAACTCCCATAAATTTTATTGTTAAGGGAAAAAGTATTAGATAATTTACAGTGTAATCACCTATTATAACAAGCAGTAGGGCATAGGGAGAAAGAGCTTCTGGGGGAGGCAATGGTTCCTGTTGTTAAAGGTTCTTTCCATGTACAAGCCACAGCATTCATTATTTTAGTTCAGTAAATGGATTAGATCATCATCCAATGAACAGGGTCCCTCTTGTATGCCATGTTACCAGAGATAGGAAAAATCATCTTTTTACTTGAGTTCCATGGACATAGACTCCAGAATATATGCTCTGCTAAAAATTAGGGGAGATGGGTGTGTTTGGCAATGCCCAATAGAAACAATTGTAAAGAGAATGTTAGATAAAATATATCATTATATATCTTTTGGCCCATCCTATAATCATGTTTCATTGCTTTCTAAAGACTTTCACTTATCTCTTTTGAGAGCCTCCTTCCTTTGGCTTCATCCAAATACCATCTTTCCCACTTTATATTACTGGGCTATTTAGCTCTGAAATCTCTTCTCAGCTACAAGCCCAACATTGCATACTAAAAGATTCTGCTATGCCCTGCCACAGGAAAACAGCAAGGGACAAAAATAAATAAACTGGAAGATACTTTGAAATTTTCATATTGTCTCACCAGTGCCTGTAAGAAACAGACATATTATCCATTAATACAAATCATGGGATAACCTTTAGAATATAAAAGGAGTCACAATCAAGTTTGGTTTAAAAAACTAATTTTTCTCTGACTTACAAAGATTTGTTTTTAATTACAGATATAGAAAATGTTAATAGTCTTTATCTCTAGGTAAGGCAGTAGAGATTTTTATGCTTCATTACATTTTCATGTATTTTTTTGAATATTTTACAATAAATGTATGTAAATTTTATAACCAGAAAAACCATGACTGTGAAAAACACTCTAGTCCTATTTTTTCAACTGCGCTTCATTTCTCTATTTCCAAATTACTGCAGGATACTTCCACAAGAGTGATCAGAATTAATGAATCCCCCTGACCTTTCAGATCAGCCCCCTTTCCTAGTACTTCATTGTAGTCTCCTTTAAATTTTAATTTTTCTCCCTTTCATCTTTCATTCATGCCCCCGTCCATTCACTCATTCAATAGGGATTTATTGAACTTCATTACAAAAAACACTGGGCTCAGTGTTGTCTAGGCAGTCTATAAAAATCTTAATTATGGAGCGACTTTCAAGATGGCGGAGGAGTAAGACGTGGAGATAACCTTCCTACCCACAAATACAACAAAAATACATCTACATGTGGAAAAACTCCTACAGAACACCTACTGAACACTGGCAGAAGACGTCAGGCTTCCCAAAAGGCAAGAAACTCCCCACATACCTGGGTAGGGCAAAAGAAAACAGAAAAAAGAGACAAAAGAATAGGGATGGGACCTGCACCAGTGGGAGGGAGCTGTGAAGGAGGAAAGGTTTCCACACACTAGGAAGGCCCTTCGTGGGCGGAGACTGTGGGTGGCAGAGGGGGGAAGCTTCGGAGCCGCGGAGGAGAGCACAGCAACAGGGGTGCAGAGGGCAAAGCGGAGAGATTCCCGCACAGAGGATCGGTGCCCGGCACTCACCAGCCCAAGAGGCTTGTCTGCTCACCCGCCAGGGCGGGTGGGGCTGGGAGCTGAGGCTCGGGCTTTGGTCAGAGCGCAGGGAGAGGACTGGGGTTGGCTGCGTGAACACAGCCTGAAGGGGGCTAGTGCCCCACGGCTAGCCTGGAGGGAGTCCGGGAAAAAGTCTGGACCTGCCTAAGAGGCAAGAGACCATTGTCTCTTGGTGCGCAAGGAGAGGGGATTAAGAGTGCTGCTTAAAGGAGCTCCAGAGATGGGCGCGAGCCACAACTATCAGCGCAGACCCCAGAGACGGGCATGAGATGCTAAGGCTGCTGCTGCCGCCACCAAGAAGCCTGTGAGCAAACACAGGTCACTATCCACACCCCCCTTCTGGGGAGCCTCTGCAGCCTGCCACTGCATGGGTTAAAAACAATGAAAAAAATATTAAAAGCACCAAGGGAAAAGCAACAATAACCTACAAGGGAATCCCCATAAGGTTAACAGCTGATCTTTCATCAGAAACTCTGCAAGCCAGAAGGGAGTAGCAAGACATATTTAAAGTGATGAAAGGGAAAATACCACAACCAAGATTACTCTACCTAGCAAGGATCTCATTCAGATTCAATGGAAAAATTAAAAACTGTACAGACAAGCAAAAGCTAGGAGAATTCAGCACCACCAAACTGGCTTCACAACAAATGCTAAAGGAACTTCTCTAGGCAGGAAACACAAGAGAAGGAAAAGACCTACAATAACAAACCCAAAACAATTAAGAAAATGGTAATAGGAACATGCATATTGATAATTATCTTAAATGTAAATGGATTAAATGCTCCAACCAAAAGACATAGATTGGCTGAATGGATACGAAAACAAGACCCGTATATATGCTGTCTACAAGAGACCCACTTCAGACCTAGGGACACATACAGACTGAAAGTGAGGGGATGGAAAAAGATATACCATGCAAATGGAAATCAAAAGAAATCTGGAGTAGCAATTCTCAGACAAAATAGACTTTAAAATAAAGACTATTACAAGTGACAAAGAAGGACACTACATAATGATCAGGGATCAATCCAAGAAGAAGATATAACAATTGTTAATATTTATGCACCCAACATAGGAGCACCTCAATACATAAGACAAACACTAACAGCCATAAAAGGGGACAGTGACAGTAGCACAATAATAGTAGGGGTGTTTAACATCCCACTTTCACCAATGGACAGATTATTGAAAATGAAAATAAATAACAAAAAACAAGCTTTAGATGACACATTAAACAAGATGGACTTAATTGATATTTAAAGGACAGTCCATCCAAAAACCACAGAATACACTTTCTTCTCAAGTGTTCATGGAACATTTTCCAGGGTAGACCATATTTGGGTCACAAATCAAGCCTTGGTAAATTTAAGAAAATTGAAATTGTATCAAGTACCTTTTCTGACCACAATGCTAGGAGACTAGATATCAATTACAGGAAAAAAAATGTAAAAAATACAAACACATGGAGACTAAAAAATACACTACTAAATAACCAAGAGATCACTGAAGTAATCAAAGAGGAAATCAAAAAATACCTAGACAAATGACAATGAAAACACGATGAGCCAAAACCTAAGGGATGCAGCAAAAGCAGTTTTAAGAGGGAAGTTTATAGCAACACAATCCTACCTCAAGATACAAGAAATATTTCAAATAAACAACCTAACCTTACACCTAAAGCAATTAGTGAAAGAAGAACAAAAAAAAACCCCCAAAGTTAGCAGAAGAAATCATAAATATCAGATCAGAAATAAATGAAAAAGAAATGAAGGAAACAATAGCAAAGATCAATAAAACTAAAAGCAGGTTCTTGGAGAAGCTAAACTAAATTGATAAACCATTAGCTAGACTCATCAAGAAAAAAGGCAGAAGATTCAAATCAACAGAATTAGAAATGAAAAAGGAGAAGTAACAACTGACACTGCAGAAATACAAAGGGTCATGAGAGATTACTACAAGCAACTCTATGCCAATAAAATGGACAACCTGGAAGAAATGGACAAATTCTTAGAAAAGCACAACCTTCCGAGACTGAATCAGGAAGAAATAGAAAATATAAACAGAGCAATCACAAGCACTGAAATTGAAACTGTGATTAAAAATCTTCCAACAAACAAAAGCCCTGGACCAGATGGCTTCAGAGGCGAGCTCTATCAAACATTTAGAGAAGAGCTAACTCCTATCCTTCTCAAACTCTTCCAAAATATAGCAGAGGGAGAAACACTCACAAACTCATTCTACGAGGTACCATCACCCTGCTACCAAAACCAGACAAAGATGACACAAAGAAAGAAAACTACAGGCCAATATCACTGATGAATATAGATGCAAAACTCCTCAACAAAATACTAGCAAACAGAATCCAACAGCACATGAAAAGGATCATACACCATGATGAAGTGGGGTTTATCCCAGGGATGCCAGGATTCTTCAATATATGCAAATCAATTAATATGATATACCATGTTAACAAATTGAAGGATAAAAACCATGTAATCATCTTAATAGATGCAGAAAAAGCTTTCGACAAAATTCAACACCCATTTATGGTAAAAATCCTCCAGAATGTAGGCACACAGGGAACTTATCTCAACATAATAAAGGCCATTTATGACAAACCCACAGCCAACATCGTCCTCAATGGTGAAAAATTGAAACCATTTCCACTAAGATCAGGAACAAGACAAGGTTGCCCACTCTCACCACTAATATTCAACATAGTTTTGGAAGTTTTAGCCACAGCAATCAGAGAAGAAAATAAATAAAAGGAATATAAATCAGAAAAGAAAAACTAAAACTGTCACTGTTTGCAGATGACATGATACTCTACATAGAGAATCCTAGAGATGCTACAAGAAAAGTACTAGAGCTAATCAATGAATTTAGTAAAGTAGCAGGATACAAAATTAATGCACAGAAACCTCTTGCATTCCTATACACTAATGATGAAAAATCTGAAAGAGAAATTAAGGAAACATTCCCATTTACCACTGCAACAAAAAGAGTAAATATCTCAGAATAAACCTACCTAAGGAGACAAAAGACCTGTATGCAGAAGACTATAAGACACTGATGAAAGAAATTAAAGATGATACAAACAAATGGAGAGATATACCATGTTCTTGGATTGGAAGAATCAACATTTTGAAAATTACTATACTTACCAAAGCAATCTACAGATTCAGTGCAATCCCTATCAAACTACCAATGGCATTTTTCACACAACTAGAACAAAAAATTTCACAATTTGTATGGAAACAGAAAAGACCCCGTATAGCCAAAGCAATCTTGAGAAATAAAAATGGAGTTGGAGGAATCAGGCTCCCTGACTTTACCTTATACTACAAAGCTATAGTAATCAAGACAGTATGGTACTGGCACAAAAACAGAAATATAGATCAATGAAACAGGATAGAAAGCCCAGAGATAAACCCACACTCATATGGTCACCTTATCTTTGTTAAAGAAGGTAAGAATATACAATGGAGAAAAGAGAGCCTCTTCAATAAGTGGGGCTGGGAAAACTGGACAGCTACATGTAAAAGGATGAAATTAGAACACTCCCTAACACCATACACAAAAATAAACTCAAAATGGATTAAAAACATAAATATAAGGCCAGACTCTGTAAATCTCTTACAGGAAAACAGGCAGAACACTCTATGACATAAATCACAGCAAGATCCTTTTTGACCTACCTCCTAGAGAAATGGAAATAGAAGCAAACAAACAAAAAAACCCAATGGGACCTAATGAAGCTTAAAAGCTTTTGCACAGCAAAGGAAACCATAAACAAGATGAAATGACAATCCTCAGAATGGGAGAAAATATTTACAAGGGAAGCAACTGACAAAGGATTAATCTCCAAAATTTACAAGCAGCTCATGCAGCTCAATATCAAAAAAAACAAGCAACCCAATCAAAAAATGGGCAGAAGACCTAAATAGACATTTCTCCAAAGAAGATATACAGAGTGCCAACAAACACATGAAAGAATGCTCAACATCACTAATCATTAGAGAAATGCAAATCAAAACTACAATGAGGTATCACCTCACATGGGTCAGAATGGCAATTATCAAAAAATCTAGAAACAGTAAATGCTGGAGAGGGTGTGGAGAAAAGGGAACCCTCTTGCACTGTTGGTGGGAATGTAAATTGATACAGGCACTATGGAGAACAGTATGGAGGTTCCTTAAAAAACTAAAAATACAATTACCATACAACCCAGCAATCCCACTACTGGGCATATACCCCGAGAAAGCCATAATTCTAAAAGAGTCATGTACCACAATTTTTATTGCAGAACTATTTACAATAGCCAGGATAAGGAAGCAACCTAAGTGTCCATCAACAGATGAGTGGATAAAGAAGATGTGGCACATATACACAATGGAATATTCCTCAGCCATAAAAAGAAACAAAATTGAGTTATTTATAGTGAGGTGGATGGACCTACAGTATGTCATACAGAGTGAAATAAGTCAGAAAGAGAAAAAGAAATACTGTTTGCTAACATATATATATGAAATCTAAAAAAAAATAAAAGGTTCTGAAGAACCTTGGGGCAGGACAAGAATAAAGACGCAGACGTAGAGAATGGACTTTAGGACAGGGGGAGGGGGAAGGGTAAACTGGGAAGAAGTGAGAGAGTGACATGGACATATATACACTACAAATGTAAAATAGATAGCTAGTGGGAAGCAGCCGCATAGCACAGAGAGATCAGCTCGGTGCTTTGTGACCACCTAGTCCCATGGGATAGGGAGGGTGGGAGGGAGACACAAGAGGGGGGGGATATGGGGTATATGTATACTTATAGCTGATTCAGTTTGTTATACAGCAGGAACTAACACATTGTAAAGCAATTATACTCCAATAAAGATGTTAAAAAAATTTTAAAAATCGTAATTATTTCCTTCTTTTTAAGTGTCTACCTCGAAGAAAAAACAAGAGTCTCTATGTTCAAATCTCAGCTCCTCCACAAACTCTAAAGACTGAGTAAGGAACAAGTGGGAAAGGTTTAAATTTTGCTGATCACCCACATTTTCTAAAGTGTAGACAAAACGTGAGCTACTGGAGAGGTGAAATCCTAAGGAAGGTTTCTTGCTGGAGGAAAGTAAGAAAATCCAGTTTCAACTCTCAGGTAGATGTCAATAGAAACCTGGCGTCTTTAGAAAATATCTCTGTGCTTCTAACGCAGAGGGCACGGTTTCTATCCCTGGTTGGGAAGCTAGGATTCCAGGATCCCACATGCCTAGGAGCCAAAAAACCCCTCATGCCCATTCCCACCCCCTGACCCAGGCAACCACTAATCTACTTTAAAGAAAAAAAAAAAGTTTTTTGTTTGTTTGCTATTTTTTTCTCCAGTTTTATGGCTCTCTTCCTGAAGAAAAATAAAAACAGAGACTTGAGGATGGATTTTTTTTTCTAAAAATTCAGATTCAGCAAATGAGTCTTTAAAAATAAAGATGGCTAACAGACTCAATCATTTTTCCATACATAGGGTTTCCTGTGTTCTGTTCAACACCTCAGGCCACATGATGGGCCCTTTACCTGGGCTGAGGCATGAGATTTCTAGAGCTCACAATCCTCATTACAGAGAAACACATATGCCCCTCAATATCCAAATGCTGAGGACATTTTCTAATATAAAATCTTCTTATCTCTAGGGTGCTTTCACAGACCATCTGAAAGTCTGCTCTGAGATAGTGGTCTTTTAATCCAGCTAACAAATTGCTTAGTTCTTAGAGGGAATGCTTCAATATGAATAAGCAAGTGATACCTTTTGTGCAAATTAAATATCATTTCAAACCCCTTTTCATACTTTCACTTTATTAAACCTATTCAAATGATCTCCTCAATGGATATTTTTATTTGGCACTATCAGTGTAAACAAAATGTGTTACAGTAAATATTTGTTAACCAAATTTGCTATCACCCCACAATGGAAGAAAGAACTGCTCTTAGAGTATTTTGATATGTGCATCTGGTTTGCTTTCATATGAGGGCCATTTGCTGCCTTTAGTGGTCACTGATGACTCACTGGTTCATGATTCTACACCAGATAGAACTTATTTATCTCCACACGTAAACAGACCCTATCATTTCTGTTATGTCTTCACGTGTACAGTGACATTTGAAAAATAATTTAACAAAAGCTTAGCATCAAAATGTTAATTCAAAAAAAATTTTTTTATTGTTTGTTCAACTCATGTTCAATAAACAGAAAGGAGTAAGATAAAAAGAGAAAGGAGGAAAGAGCCCATCATGTGAAAATGTGAAGGAGCTTTCCATCACATTACCCACCAAAATCTCTCTCTCTCTCACATACACACAACACAAACACACACACACAACACACACACACAAAACTCACACTTCTTAGGGGCTCCATCACTCTTTTTTTCTCTCACACTCTTTAAGAATGATGATTAAAGACACAGTCATAGTAAAAAAAAAAAAAAAAAAAAAAAGCGCCACATCACAGTTTTCTCTAATAAAAATCTAATTAATAAAAAACCAAGTTTCCAAACAATTTTGAAGGGCTGTAACACTCCATAGTTACTCTATACACCCTTAAATTAGGATACCTTATATGCAGGTATGACCACATCAGGATATTGGGAGCAAAGAGAAAAATTAAACCTACTTTTCCTTGTCCATATTTCCTGTTCAGAAGCCCTGTTCAGATTGCTTCCACATCTAGCACCCCAACTGCTAGAGCTGCCACCTCGTTCTGATGGGGCTTGGCATTCACGAGTCCCTGGGGACCATGCAAAACAAAAAGGTGGTGGGATTGCTGGGTCATATGGTAGTTCTATTTGTAGTTTTATAAGGAACCTCCATACTGTTCTCCACAGTGGCTGTACCAATTCACATTCCCACCAGCAGTGCAAGAGTGTTCCCTTTTCTCCACACCCTCTCCAGCATTTATTGTTTCTAGATTTTTTGATGGTGGCCATTCTGACTGGTGTGAGATGATATCTCATTGTAGTTTTGACTTGCATTTCTCTAATGATTAATGATGTTGAGCATTCTTTCATGTGTTTGTTGGTAATCTGTATATCTTCTTTGGAGAAATGTCTATTTAGGTCTTCTGCCCGTTTTTGGATTGGGTTGTTTGTTTTTTTGTTATTGAGCTGAATGAGCTGCTTGCATATACCCTGAAAAAACCATAATTCAAAAAGAGTCATGTACCAAAATGTTCATTGCAGCTCTATTTACAATAGCCAGGAGATGGAAACAACCTAGTGTCCATCATCGGATGAATGGATAAAGAAGATGTGGCACATATATACAATGGAATATTACTCAGCCATAAAAAGAAATGAAATTGAGTTATTTGTAGTGAGGTGGATGGACCTAGAGTCTGTCATACAGAGTGAAGTAAGTCAGAAAGAGAAAGACAAATACCATATGCTAACACATATATATGGAATCTAAGAAAAAAAAAATGTCATGAAGAACCTAGGGGTAAGACAGGAATAAAGACACAGACCTACTAGAGAATGGACTTGAGGATATGGGGAGGGGGGAGGGTAAGCGGTGACAAAGTGAGAGAGTGGCATGGACATATATACACTACCAAACGTAAAATAGATAGCTAGTGGGAAGAAGCCGCATAGCACAGGGAGATCAGCTCGGTGCTTTTGGACCACCTAGAGGGGTGGGATAGGGAGGGTGGGAGGGAAGGAGACACAAGAGGGAAGAGATATGGGAACATATGTGTATGTATAACTGATTCACTTTGCTATAAAGCAGAAACTAACACACCATTGTAAAGCAATTGTACTCCAATAAAGATGTAAAAAAAAAATAGAATACCAAAATAAATAAATAAATAAATAAAATTGTTCCCTTGGTTAAAAATAAATAAATAAAAAGAAAAAATAAACAAAAAGATGGCTCTGTTTAAGTGCACAAGCACTCTGAGCAACACTTCCCTCTGGCTCAGCACAGAGTGGATAAGCAAAAACACCCAGCTTTCAGGTTTGGTCTGTCCCCTGTGAGGGACTGGACTGCACATCTAACATCCTGACTTTCCCAGCTGCTGCCTGAAGGTCGGGCTCCCTCCCCACAACATCCTATTGATGTAACTTTATTTTTGATAATATTTGTTTTGTGAATGATTTGATAAATCATATCTTTCAGAGAACTTTGAATTTGACTACTTGTAAGCCATTTTGTCATTCTTTGACCAATATACCACTTCCATTTCTATATGGAGAAATTTCCCAGTTATGTGTTTAGACCGTGTGAACGTGTCCTGAATTGCTGCTTGCGCTCAGATACATCTTTTCCCACTTCTAGGTTCTTCATTTATTACAAGGGCTGGATGTTTGGGAACTACATTTCCCAGAATCCCTTTCCAGCAGAGTTCTGCCTATATTTAAACAATGAGGCATTACACAAAATTTAGAAAGTTGAAAGAACACAGAAGCTCTTTTTTCTCTTCCAGCAGCAATGAGCTTCAGGAGACACTGTTTTAAGAGCATCATCTAAGAATTCCACCACAAATTGCCTACACAAATACTCAGGCAGCTGCCATTCTGGACCCTAAAACATTATTGGTACATCTTGAGTGTCTGAAGGATAGAAGGAAAATGTGAAACTGGAGGTGGTGCCCCTTACTCTCTAATCTCATGCTCTCCAGTGGTTTTCTAAGCACCTAAATTCCTGTCCTAAACACTATCCTATCTGAAATACCTAGATTCAGTACTCCTTTGTTGACTATAAACTGGCTGATACAAAGGAATTCCCCACTTTGCCTTGTAGAAGTACTGTAGGCAAATTCTACTTTTCCTTACCATTTTAGACAGGGCTTAAGCACCTTAACTAGCCTAGTCTCATCTCCTTCCTGGGAGGCAAAGATAAAGAAGCAGTAACCATCAGTTGATGTGGTATCCAGGCTAACCAATTACTGATAGGTTTCTAAATGAAAAGTATTGCTGTGCTTTTTTTAACTTTTTATATCTACCCAAGTTTGGCCAATTTTCCAAGCCTGGTTTTCTCCTCCATTATCAATGTTATATATTTCTAATACATTTCCTTTTTTTTTTTTCTTAAGAGAAACAGGGCCAGTTTCTGTTGCTTGCAACCAAATTTGTTGATGATACAAAAGGAGAAAAAGAAGTCAGATCAATTGTTTTATTTATTTGTTTGTTTGTTTATTTATTTATTTTTGGCTGCGTTGGGTCTTCGTTGCTGCCCGCGGGCTTTCTCTGGTTGCGGCGAACAGGGGCTACTCTTGGTTGCAGTGCACGGGCTTCTCACGGTGGTGGCTTTCCTTGTTGCAGAGCACAGGCTCTAGGCGCGTGGGCTTCAGTTGCTGTGGCACGCGGGCTCAGTAGTTGTGGCTTGCAGGCTCTAGAGCACAGGCTCAGTAGTTGTGGCGCATGGGCTTACTTGCTCCATGGCATGTGGGATCTTCCCCGACCAGGGGTCTAACCTGGGACCCCTGCACTGGCAGGCGGATTCTTAACCACTGCGCCACCAGGGAAGCCCAGATCCATTGTTAATTTTGGAATTCCTTGCAGCAAACGTTAATTTGGAAGTATTGTTCTCAGGGGAACTGAAATATGAAAGTGGTTTGTTCCATAAATGGTTTTTGTAAATTACATCATATGAATATGGGCTTACTATCTACCCTGCTTATATGAAAGGTGGTCTCTGTTTCCAAGACATTAACATCATAATGTCAGTGTTACTTTTTCTCCTAGAGAGAGGAAAACCACAGGTCTTTAGAATCTAGCCTGGGAATATTATTAAAGGATAACAGGCAAACTTATTTTGGATGACAATAGTAAATCTTGTGTGATTGATTTATTTTAAAGTAAGTTTTCAAAGCACTGGAAAGTAGATGATGAAATATGTCATTTAAAAGTTCTCTAATTCAAACTTCACAATATTATTCAACATGTTTGCTTTTGACTTTTAATTCAGAACCCACCTATTAATGATGATAGGCAGTTTTGAAAAGTGCTTTTCAGAGTTTCAGAGTTAATTGGCTATATTTTTACTTCTGTTATTAAAACATGCTATTTATGTTTTTAATATTTCCTTAAAGAAATCGCACCAATTTCTTTCCATGTTTATTGTAAGCTATATAATTTAAAATCTTACTTTTCTTTTGAGATTTTAAAACTTTCTCAAACTGAATTCCCTATAACTGTAATATAATGCCACTTAGACTTTGTCTTACTTCAAAGCAGGACAAAAATCATTCTTAATGAAATCTGCTTTGTATTACCATACGTCTTCATTTAAGTTTGTTTGATTTTTATTTTTCTAATTATCAATCTAATAACTTCTTTCGTTTTTCTTGAGTTTATTCTTCCATTTTTAGCATTTCTTCCGTTTATCTTTTAATCCACTGAATACACAACTTTTCTTATCCTCCCTATGCATGCTATTGTTTTTGTTTCAAGTTCAACACATTTTGGTTTACGGAGAGCTGTAGCTAAGCTTCCCCCCACCCACAAAAGAATAGGAAACTATGCTGATGTCACTTTTTTCTGTTTGTCTTTAAGTAATGCTACATTTTATCCAGCCCCATTTTTATTGAAGAAACTTTAAAAACTTACTTGTGTCAAGGAATAATGGTATACAGCTATCTATCTATGTTTTTGATTGACATGGGCACAGAATTATAATATGTTTAGCTTTGTGATTTTAAATCCAGGTGGATGAAGAAACAAATCAGTATGCTCCAGACTTTACACTGCTTTTCCATATTTAACCTTTATATTTTGTTTAAAAATCTTACAATTTTTTATATTTATTTTTATAAAAGAACACTGAGTGTGTTTCTGAATTTCCAGCTTTCATTAAGAAAAACTGAAACTGACCCACGTGCATCACATTATACACTGGACAGGGTTTGCAAATAGATTCCTATATATCATGAAGCAGGGCATTAACACTTAACTAGAAAACGGAGTCACATGGAAACTTCAAGATGACAAATGCTCAGCCAATCAATATACAAAATGATGCATCTAGTAAATCTTTAGCTTTAGATAGAAAAAAACACAGACTAGAATAAAGAGATGGAAAAGTAATTAGCAGTTGTGTTTAAATTATGAAAATATGGGTAATATGTGACCTTTGCTTTTCATGTCTTATTTGATTTTTTCAAGTTATTGAATAGTCTGTATTACCTTACACAGGAATTAGCAGGGGAAAGGGAAAGAAAGGAAAGATTCACAGTGCTCAGAGTGCTGGTGGAACAGCTGGCATTATTAGTCAGGTGTCAGGCAAGGATTGGAAAGACAGGCGAGTATAAGAGGTGAGAAATAAACAGGAGAGCAGGAACTAGAATAAGAAGGATTTGGAGAAGTTGGAGGTCTGGCATCTTCCCAGACTGATCATTTATTCAGAACTCCTACATCAAGCCTATTTGGTCCATAATATAATTCCTGTCCATTTAGAAACTGTATTGAGACACAGACAAGCTTGTGTCCAAGCTGGCTGCACTGTGTTTTGCAGAAGGAGGAAACTGTGATAAGAACATGGAGATTTCCACTATTGAGATATAGGTTGCAGATATGAACCCTGAAGTGTGGGCTACAGTGGTAATTTCGACGAAACTGCAGGAATAAGTCAGTGCAAAGAGAAATCCATGATATCATGTTTGAGATACTAAAGAGATTTACCAAGTCCTCAATCCTATCTGTTTGAATTCTGCTCTTTCCCCCTATACACTCCCCACCCACTGCTCACCTGTTTACTAACCTCTCGTTCTTTTCTCCCCCTAGTTTTATTGAGATATAATTGACATATAACATTGTGTAAGCCTAAGGTGTATAACATGGTGATCTGATATATGTATATATTGTGAAGTGATTACCACAATAAGATTAGTTACCACATCCGTCACCTCACATAGTTTTTGTTTGTTTGTTTTTGGTGGTAAGAACATTTAAGATCTACTCTGGTAGCGACATTCAACTATACAATACAGTGTTGTTAACTATAGTCACCATGCTGTATATTAGATTCCAGAATGTACTCATGTTGTAAGTAAAAGTTCGTACCTTTGACCAACAGCTCCTCCATTCCCTCCACCCCTAGCCCCTGGCAATGACCAATCTTCTCTTTGTTTTATGATTTCAGCATTTATTCACAATAGCCAAGACATGGAAACACCCGGAGTGTCCGTCGACAGATGGAGGGATAAGATATTTATATAAATAAAATGGTTAATGGTTAGTGGTTAAGTAACACCAGTGCCTTCAGAGTCAGGATATGGTCTAGGATTCAAACATAGGAAATTTCCATCCAGGGACCACACTAACCATTATGCCACTAACCATTGTGCCATCTTACCTCCTACCCATTTTCCTTATCTCCTTTGCTGAGCTTCTCCACCGTTTGAACCTAAGTGCACAGATACTCCTACATCGTGGCAGCAGTTCTTATTGTAATAAATGTTAAAGAGCCTCTGGTGGAAGTTTTATAGCATCAGAATCTCATCTTCACGATTGATGATGTCGTTGCTTAATTGTCTCATTTTCCAGGGTCACTGAACGCTGTCAGGCTCTATCTGCAGGAATCTGTTTGCTAAAAGGCTCAGCAAAGAACTTGATATACTGCTACTGCATCAACATAGAACTGAAAACATGCAATTCTAGAGTTTTCACTTTTAAATCTTTATGTAGTTAGCTTGATACATAAAATTTACATTTGGACATTGTCCTAATAACTTTCTGTAAGAAAAACTAATTGCATTCTGAGAGATCAATTACTTAAGCCTTAAATAACCAACTTACCGTGGTGAAAACCACTTATTTCATTTTCCCATAGTCATTTTTTTACATTATATAAAATGCACTTAGCTCTTAATGGCAATACTTCTTTCTATGGTAATTCACATATATTACTTAATTTTTCACATGCCATTTTTATGAGAGCTGCAGATCTCATTCCCAGATAAGAAGAAAGCATTATTATATGAAAATAGGAAAATATAAGTGAACCTAAACAAAAACGCAGTTTCTGGGCTCAGTGTCAGGGAACATGGAATAGACAAAATTGTCCCTATTCTTCCTATTAAGTACAACTAACAACCCTGGACATTATACATAAAACAAACATAAGAAGACTCTGAAAGGTTAAAAACAAGAAGACAGATCATCTAGGGACCTAAAAACCTAAATGGCATGCTGGTGAGTTCCATGGGTTTTCTTTTTGCCTTGTGTATCCCAGCCCAGGTACTACAGAAGCTGGCAGCATGGAATTGCCGATGGGCTCAGACAAACAAAAGTCTCAAGAAAAGGAAAGCCTGGTTTCCCTAGAAAAGAACCAGGAAAAGGGCAGCCTAGAAAGACAGAAAACTTTCAAACACAAAGAAAAACTACAGCCCCACGCCCACCTCCACCAGCAAAGGCTGAGAGGAGAGACTAGACTTCCACCCTTGCTAGGCTTTGCTGAGGTGCCTTAATCCCCGACCAAAATGGTACCAGTCAGAGAGGGTAAAGTGGGAAGCCAGGTGGTAAGCAGGCCTCCCTAACTCCCATGGCATCAGTGGAAGGAAGGAAGGAAGGCAGGCAGACAGGAAGGCAGACCTGAATAAATACAGAATTTCTCTAGAAATATAACCACAGCTTAATTTCTTAGTTTCACTGCTGGTCCTCAGTTATTTTCTGATTTTAAAAAATGATCCTTAATTGACATGTGTGTGTGAGGGAGAATGAATATATATGTATGCAAATTCAAAGAAAAACATCACAAATATGATGCACACATCTTGCTGATTTTTTTCTAATCAAGGTTCATTAAGCAGAAAGAAAAACCGTATACAAAAGAAGCTATTTCTGACCAAAACATATTCATTTATATATGAATATGAATAAACTACGAATTTGAAATTTGCATACTTTAATTATCTAATCAAATTTATATATGTTACTGTAGCATTCTCTAATTTTGCATAATAAAAATTTTATTTCATCCTATTGGACAAAAATACTCTATATCTAAATTTTTACCATCTATCTATCATCTATCTATCTATAAATTTGATGGTTTTTAGGAAGACAAAAAATATATTCAGAATAAGATGCTTCCTGTTAGATTATTGTAAATATAATTGTGCAATTTCATGAGAATTTTCATGACTCTTTCTAATAGTGAATGTATAATATGATATATATCAATGTAATATACATCCATTGTAATAACTGGATTCACTTTGTCTGTATTTACCATAGCTATGGACTGAATTGTGTCTCCCTAAAATTCATCTATGAAAGCCCTAATCCCCAGTGTGATGGTATTAGGAGGTAGGTCCTTTGCAAGGTGACTATGTTTAGATGAGGTCATGAAGATGGGGCCTTCTTGATGGAATTAGGGCCTTTAAAAGAGAGACACCAGAGTGCTCTCTTTCTGTTTCTCTCTCTCCCTTTCTCCATCTATTTCTATTTCTATCTCTCCAATCCAGGAAAAGAGCTCTTACCAGAAACTGAATTGGCTCACCTTCAGACAATGAGAACATAAATTTCTGTTACTTAAGCCACACAGCCTGTGATATTTTGTCACAGTATCCCGAGCAGACTAAGATATTTATCATTAATCTTATGTCCACCAATTTTTTTCTTCCTTGTTTTCTAAATTAACTACTCCCTCATCTGTGCTCTTTATTCCTCTCATTTCTGTCTCTGGATGAATATTTCTCTAAAAGTTAGTGTTTAGGAAGTATAATTAAAAACATATCTTCTTTCAGCCCTCTATAAATGTAGAAGAAAGAAAAACAGTTTCATTATTGAAAAAGCATTAAACCAGAATGTGAGGCACATCACAGGCAGCCCACTAAAGAGGCTGTAGAGTCAGAAATCTCACCTTTTTACAGGCAAGCAGTTACAACCCATTACATGCATGTTCTCAAGAGAAACGACAGATAATCCTCAAGAAACGGGACTTGCCAGCATCCTTTGTCACACATAGTTCATCCTAAATTCACTTGCTAACTGTGATGACCTTCTCTGTTGGTTAATTGGCTTTATTCAAAGGAAAAATAAACTTGTCACATCTTTATGACAGGAAGTAGTTTTGCAACTTGGAACAAGGTGCCCACTGAGGTGAGGCTCCTACCTTCCCACAAAGACTGGGAGACAGGGGTGCTGTCTTCCTTGATGATTACATTTCAAAGACACAGTTTCCAGATTCTTGAGAAAGACATTCCTGGTTTGAAAAGCTGCTAAGAGGCTTATTTGGTTTTTAAAATGGCTCAGATACTTTTCAAAGAGACAGAGAAAGAACTTAAAATGACCACGTTTTCTAAAGTAAATGCATGATGAAAAAGGAGTAAGGAAAGTTCTGTCCTTATTTTCAACAGGGAGAATTAAGCCTCTCATTTTTAATTGGTATTTGCTTATATAGTAGCATCTATCTTTTTTTTCACCTTCAGTTTCTCCAGCTTTATTTGCCCTTACTCCTCAACATGTTTAAGTTCCATGCTTAAACTCATGAACAAAACACAAAAAAGAAGGGGCTTCCCTGGTGGCGCAGTGGTTGAGAGTGCGCCTGCCGATGCAGGGGACACGGGTTCGTGCCCCAGTCCGGGAAGATCCCACATGCCGCGGAGCAGCTGGGCCCGTGAGCCATGGCCGCTGAGCCTGCACGTCCGGAGCCTGTGCTCTGCAACGGGAGAGGCCACAACAGTGAGAGGCCCACGTACTGAAAAAAAAAAAAAAAACACTGAAAAGAAGGAGAAAGTCTTCTTCCTCAATCTGCCCCTAAACCATCCATTCCCTCTTTCACCAAGGATGTTTAATTTAGAAAACTTGCACAATGTAATAGTCTAGATGCATAATAGTTACTTTGTAGAGTTGAAAAGTAATTTTTCTCAAGTCAGGTTTAGAGGAATATTTAACCTACAGTAAAATTCACCCTCTTTAGGTATACCTTTATATGAATTTTGGTAAGCACATGTAGTTGTGTAACCACTACCAAAATTGAGCTATAAGACGCTTCCATCACTACAAAGCCTTCCCTCTTCTCCACTTTTAGTCAATCTCCTTAATACAAGCAACAGTGTTTCCTGATTCTGTCTAGTGGCTTACAGTTTTAACTCTGTAAGAAAGAAAAGAGAGGATGGGATAGGTTGGTGCCTCTCAGCGTCCCTCGGTCCTCCTTCCAGCCCCGGTCTTACTCTTTACCACCTGGTGGACCATGGACAATGGTCCTTAAATAAGATTTTCTATTCTTGTTTGGGCCACCCAGGGGTCCTATTCTATTATGTCATGGTAGCCCACACTCAGCCTTTAGCCATGTATTAACTTTATATGCTTCCTGCTTATCTACTAATATGCCTGCTGGAAATTTTTTCTCCAGTTTTGCCACAGGGCAGGGAATTTGCTTACCTCCTCATTCAGCAGTCCCAGAAGCCCCGCTTAGCATCAGCTTTTATATATTCTGCTCACACATCAATCTACCTAAACATCAACTAAGCATTTCTGTCTATTATATGTCAAGAAATGTTGTAGACTACCAAGACACAGCTGTGCAAAATAGACAGTTTTCCAGTTCTCATGAAACTTGTGGAAGGAAAATTAATTAATTAATTTCTGGTAGCAATAAGTGCATTGAAGAAAGTAAACCAGAATGACTTGTTACGATTACAATTGATACTACAGAGAATGACAGGAGGAACATGTATGTTTCCATATGACACAGTGTTTAAAATAGTCCTATCAAAGTTACATTTGTTCTTTTATAGGTATTTTAGGTATCCTTTTGCTTAACATCAATTTATTCCGTTTTCTGAACAGGCTACAAACTTTTCTCACTTGCAGGACTCTTATCTTCTTTTTCTTTTATAATTCCTTGATCAGGCAATTCTTTCTGTAATGTGTCTTTAAACACGTAGTTTCTTTTAATAAACATTATCTGATTTAGTGATTTTTAAAAATAATTTTATTTATTAAAATAAACAACTTTGGAGAGGAGTGAAGATGGCAGATTAGAATGATGCAGAATTCACGTCTCTGCACAACTAGGGCACCTACCAGGCACCGGTGGGGGATCACGGACACCAAAGGGGATGGGAGGAACCCCCAGTGACCAGGTAGGGTGTGGGGAGTGGTGGGGAGTGAGGGGAGAGGAGAAGTGGAGGTGGGATGGGACTGGTGCCCCTGAGGGGCAGCTGGGGGAGGGGAAGGGATCCCACACCTGAAGGGGGAAATTTGGGAACCACTGGGAGGGCAGAGTATCAAGAGAGAGCGTGGCCAGGCTCCCTTCCCCACTTGGACCCCCAGGAACCTGCTGAGATCTCCAGCCTAATCCTCTACCCACTGAGGCCCCCTCCAGCCGCATGGATCCTGAGGGAGTGAGAAGGAGGGAAGGGGGAGCAAAAGTAAAGGCCGGACGTCCGGGACCGGCACCTCTGAGGAGCAGCTGTGGGTGGGAAGGAGTTCCATACCCAGCTGGACCCACCCACGGTTAGGGGTCCAGGGGCAACGGGGGAGACCCTGGGGGAGACGTGGGGGGATGCGGAGGAATGGAAGGGAACACAGCCAGTGTCTTCCCTGTCCACTTAGTCACCAGGGACCCTGTTGGGCTCACGGGCCTAAACCTCTGCCTTCGGAATCTCTCTCCTGCTGTGCAGAGCCCAAGCTCCACCCCTACACCCCACCCAGGGCCCCACTTCTACACTCAGAGACGCCCTCAGGGACACCCTCCAACCGTGCTGGGCCTAAACCTCACCCACACACCGTCACTTGGGGCCCTACCTCCAAACTCGGAACTCCACATTCCAGAGGCAGCCCTTTGGATGTGCTGCCTCTCCGCTTCCGAGGGGGGGGGTCCTAAGCAGAGGCCCCGCTTCTGTCTAAGTTCCACTTCCGCCTAAACTCCACCCCCCCATAGCCAAGGTGTATTCTTTGTTTTTTTCTTTTTTCCTCTTTTAGATTGGGGTTCTGTTATGCCTTGTTGATTCATTTATATTTTTATTTTTTCTAATAAATCTTTAATTTTTCTAATTTTATTTTATTCTTTATACTTTGTTATTGTTCTGCTCCTTTTGGCTTGTTCCACTTTTCTTTTTTTCTTCTTTCTGTTGTGGTTTTGTTTTACCTTATTTCAGTTGTTGCAATTACGTTTTTATTTTTCCTAATATATTTTTATCTTTCTAATTTTATTTTGTTTTTTATCCTTTGTTATTGTACTGCTCCTTTTTTTTCTCTTTTTTTGCCTCACCATGTGGCTTGCAGGATCTTGGTTCCCAGGCTGGAGGTCGGCCCTGAGCTCCTGTGGTGGGAGCTCTGAATCCAAACCACTGGACTAATAGAGAACTTCAGACCCCAGGGAATATTAATCAGAGTGAGGCCTCCCAGAGGTCCCCAATGACCTGCAAACTACAGTGCTGCGTGTCTCAGGCCAAATAACCAGTAAAACAGGAATACGGCCCCACACATCAAGGAAAAAAAAAAAAGAAACGACAAAAAAATATGTTACAGACAAAGAAGAAAGATAGAAACCTACAAGACAAAATAAATGAGGATGAAATAAGCAACCTACCTGAAAAGAAATTCAGAGTAATGATAGTAAAGATGATCCAAAATCTCAGAAACAGAATGGAGAAAATACAAGAAACATTTAACAAGGACCTAGAAAAACTGAAGAGCAAACAAACAGTGATGAACAACACAATAACTGAAATAAAAAATATTCTAGAAGGAATCAATAACAGAATAACTGAGGCAGAAGAACGGATAAGTGACTTGGAAGATAAAATAGTGGAAATAACTACTGCAGAGCAGAATAAAGAAAAAAGAATGAAAAGAATTGAGGACAGTCTCAGAGACCTCTGGGACAACACTAAATGCACCAATGTTCGAATTATAGGGGACCCAGAAGAAGAGGAGAAAAAGGAAGGGACTGAGAAAATATTTGAAGAGATTATAGTTGAAAATTTACCTAATATGGGAAAAGAAATAGTTAATCAAGTCCAGGAAGCACAGAGAGTCCCATAAGGATAAATCCAAGGAGAAACACGCCAAGACACATATTAATCAAACTATCAAAAATTAAATACAAAGAAAACATATTAAAACCAGCAAGGGAAAAATAACACACAAGGGAATCCCCATAAGGTTAACAGCTGATCTTTCAGCAAAAACTCTGCAAGCCAGAAGGGACTGGCAGGAAATATTTACAGTGATGAAGGAGAAAAACCTACAACCAAGATTACTCTACCCAGCAAGGATCTCATTCAGATTTGATGGAGAAATTAAAACCTTTACAGACAAGCAAAAGCTAAGAGAATTCAGCACCACCAAATCAGCTTTACAACAAATGCTAAAGGAACTTCTCTAGGCAGGAAACACAAGAGAAGGAAAAGACCTACAATAACAAACCCAAGATAATTAAGAAAATGGGAATAGGAACATACATATCAATAATTACCTTAAATGTAAATGGATTAAATGCTCCCACCAAAAGACACAGACTTGCTGAATGGATACAAAAACAAGACCCGTATATATGCTGTCTACAAGAGATCCACTTCAGACCTAGGGACACATACAGACTGAAAGTGAGGGGATGGAAAAAATATTCCATGCAAATGGAAATCAAAAGAAAGCTGGACTAGCAATTCTCATATCAGACAAAATAGACATTAAAATAAAGACTATTACAAGAGACAAAGAAGGACACTACCTAATGATCAAGGGATCGATCCAAGAAGAAGATATAACAATTGTAAATATTTATGTACCCAACACAGGAGCACCTCAATACATAAGGCAAATACTAACAGCCATGAAAGGGGAAATCGACAGTAACACAATCATAGTAGGGGACTTGAACACCCCATTTTCACCAATAGACAGATCATCCAAAATGAAAATAAATAAGGAAACACAAGCTTTAAATGATACATTAAACAAGATGTACTTAATTGATATTTATAGGACATTCCATCCAAAAACAACAGAATACACATTCTTCTCAACTGCTCATGGAATATTCTCCAGGATAGATCATATCTTGGGTCACAAATCAAGCCTTGGTTAATTTAAGAAAATTGAAATCGTATCAAGTACCTTTTCTGACCACAACGCTGAGACTAGATATCAATTACAGGAAAAGATCTGTAAAAAATACAAACACATGGAGGCTAAACAATACACTACTTAATAACCAAGTGATCACTGAAGAAATCGAAGAGGAAATCATAAAATACCTAGAAACAAATGACAATGGAGACATGACAACCCAAAACCTATGGGATGCAGCAAAAGTAGTTGTAAGAGGGAAGTTTATAGCAATACAATCCTACCTTAAGAAACAGGAAACATTCAAATAAACAACCTAACCTTGCACCTAAAGCAATTAGAGAAAGAAGAACAAAAAAACCCCAACTAGCAGAAGGAAAGAAATCATAAAGATCAGATCAGAAATAAATGAAAAAGGAATGAAGGAAACTATAGCAAAGATCAATAAAACTAAAAGCTGGTTCTTTGAGAAGATAAACAACATTGATAAACCATTAGCCAGACTCATCAAGAAAAAAAGGGAGAAGACTCAAATCAATAGAATTAGAAATGAAAAAGGAGAAGTAACAACTGACACTGCAGAAATACAAAGGATCATGAGAGATTACTACAAGCAACTCTATGCCAAGAAAATGGACAACCTACAAAAAATGGACAAATTCTTAGAAATGCCCAACCTGCCGAGACTGAACCAGGAAGAAATAGAAAATATGAACAGAGCAATCACAAGCCCTGAAATTGAAACTGTGATTAAAAATCTTCTAACAAACAAAAGCCTAGGACCAGATGCCTTCAGCGGCAAATTCTATCAAACATTTAGAGAAGAGCTAACACCTATCCTTCTCAAACTCTTCCAAATATAGCAGAGGGAGAAACACTCCCAAACTCATTCTATGAGCCCACCATCACCCTGATACCAAAACCAGACAGAGATGTCACAAAGAAAGAAAACTCCAGGCCAATATCACTGATGAACATAGATGCAAAAATCCTCAACCAAATACTAGCAAACAGAATCCAACAGCACATTAAAAGGATCATACACAATGATGAAGTGGGCTGTATTCCAGGTATGCAAGGATTCTTCAATATATGCAAATATATCAATGTGATACACCATAATAACAAATTGAAGAAGAAAAACCATATGATCATCTCAATAGATGCAGAGAAAGCTTTTGACAAAATTCAACGCCCATTTATGATAAAAACCCTGCAGAAAGTAGGCATAGAGGGAACTTTCCTCAACATAATAAAGGTCATATATGACAAACCCACAGCCAACATCGTCCTCAATGGTGAAAAACTGAAACTATTTCCACTAAGATCAGGAACAAGACAAGGTTGCCCATTCTCACCACTATTATTCAACATAGTTTCGGAAGTTGTAGCCACAGCAATCAGAGAAGAAAAAGAAATAAAAGGAATCCAAATTGGAAAAGAAGAAGTAAAGCTGTCACTGTTTGGAGATGACATGAAAATATAATAGAGAATCCTAAAGATACTGCCAGAAAACTACTAGACCTAAGCAATGAATTCGGTAAAGTAGCAGGATACAAAATTAATGCACAGAAGTCTCTGGCATTCCTACACACTAATGATGAAAAATCTGAAAGTGAAATTAAGAAAACCACTGCAACCACTGCATTTACCACTGCAACCAAAAGAATAAAATATCTAGGAATAAACCTACCTAAGGAGACAAAAGACCTGTATGGAGAGAATTATAAGACACTGATGAAAGAAATTAAAGATGATGCAAAGAGATGGAGAGATAGACCATGTTCTTGGATTGGAAGAATCAACATTGTGAAAATGACTCTACTACCCAAAGCAATCTACAGATTCAATGAAATCCCTATCAAACTACCAATGGCATTTTTCACAGAACTAGAACAAAAAAGTTCACAATTTGTATGGAAACACAAAAGACCCTGAAGAGCCAAAGCAATCTTGAGAAGGAAAAATAGAGCTGGAGTAATCAGGCTCCCTGACTTCAGACTATACTACAAAGCTACAGTAATCAAGACAGTATGGTACTGGCACAAAAACAGAAATATAGATCAATGGAACAGAATAGAAAGCCCAGAGGTAAACCCACGCACATATGGTCACTTTGTATTTGATAAAGAAGGCAAGAATATACAGTGGGAAAAAGACAGCCTCTTCAATAAGTGGTGCTGGGAAAACTGGACAGCTCCATGTAAAAGAATGAAATTAGAACACTCCCTAACACCATACACAAAAATAAACTCAAAATGGATTAAAGACCTAAATGTAAGGCCAGACACTATCTAACTCTTAGAGGAAACATAGGCAGAACACTCTATGACATAAATCACAGCAAGATCCTTTTTGACCTACCTCCTAGAGAAATGGAAATAAAAACAAAAATAAACAAATGGGACCTAATGAAACTTAAAACCTTTTGCACAGCAAAGGAAACCATAAACAAGATGAAAAGACAACCCTTAGAATGGGAGAAAATATTTGCAAATGAAGCAACTGACAAATGATTAATCTCCAAAATTCACAAGCAGCTCATGCAGCTCAATATCAAAAAAACAAACAACCCAATCCAAAAATGGGCAGAAGACCTAAATAGACATTTCTCCAAAGAAGATATACAGATTGCCAACAAACACATTAAAGAATGCTCAACATCATTAATCATTAGAGAAATGCAAATCAAAATTACAATGAGATATCGTCTCACACTGGTCAGAATGGCCATCATCAAAAAATCTAGAAACAATAAATGCTGGAGAGGGTGTGGAGAAAAGGGAACCCTCTTGCACTGTTGGTGGGAATGTAAATTGATACAGCCACTATGGAGGACAATATGGAGGTTCCTTAAAAAACTAAAAATAGAACTACCATACGACCCAGCAATACCACTACTGGGCATATAACCTGAGAATACCATAATTCAGAAAGAGTCATGTACCAAAATGTTCATTGCAGCTCTATTTACAATAGCCAGGACATGGAAGCAACCTAAGTGTCCACCAACAGATGAATGGATAAAGAAGATATGGCACATATATATAATGGAATATTACTCAGCCATAAAAAGAAATGAAACTGAGTTATTTGTAGTGAGGCGGATGGACCTAGAGTCTGTCATACAGAGTGAAGCAAGGCTGAAAGAGAAAAACAGATATCGTATGCTAACACACATATATGGAATCTAAGCAAAAATTTAAAAAAAGGTCATGAAGAACCTAGGGGCAACACGGGAATAAAGACACAGACCTACTAGAGAATGGACTTGAGGATATGGGGTGGGGGAAGGGTAAGCTGTGACAAAGTGAGAGAATGGCATGGACATGTATACATTACCAAATGTAAAATAGATACCTAGTGGGAAGCAGCCGCATAGCACAGGGAGATCAGCTCGGTGCTTTGTGACCACCTAGAGGGGTGGGATAGGGAGGGTGGGAGGGAGGGAGACGTAAGAGGGAAGAGATATGGGAACATATGTATATGTATAACTGATTCACTTTGTTATAAAGCAGAAACTAACACACCATTGTAAAGCAATTATACTCCAATAAAGAAGTTAAAAAAAAAGAGTACATACTGTATGATTCTATGTATATAAAATTACAGAAAGTGCAAGTGATCTACAATGACCACAGCAGATCCAGTGGTCATGTGGAACCAAGCAGAGGGTGCAGATGAGAGGGAGGATCACAAAGGACATGAAGAAATTTGGGGGATATTGGATGTGTTCATTATCCTGATTGTGGTGATTGTGGCTTTACAGGTGCATATGTGTGCCAAAACTTAACAAATTGTAGACTTTAAATATGTGTAGTTCATTGTGTGCTGATTTTACCTCAATAAAGCTGTCAAAAACAACAAAGAAAGAAACGAAAAGAACATACATATCTAAATGTATGCATGCTCGTATTTGCCACTGTATTGTAGAGGCAGTAAAGCAATAGTTAAATGCTTGGCATTTATAAATATGTAAATTGAAGATATGTGTATATCAATAAATATATATGTATCAATATATGTGTGTATATATATATATGCAGGTACATATATATTTAGAAGATATATATATACATACACATAAAGGCATATATTAACATGTATATGTTAATAGCATATAACATTTTAGTTGTCTTTATCAGTGATCAAAGGATTATGAGGTTAAAACAGATAAACCACAGAAAGTGCTTAGCAGAGGATTATACTATTAGGCACATATTAAACATGTTTATTTCTTTATAGTCATAAATTTTATATATTGTTTGTGCCACTACAGATGATTTGGGATTGTGAATTATTTTAATAATAAAGGTAAAAATTTTAAACATTTATTTAAAGTAAATGCCTTATTAAATGGCCAAATGAATGCAGATATAAAAGTAAGTAAACTTCTCCAGAGACTTTAAAAAATAATCACTCATCAGGCAGAAACATAAGTTTAAAATCATCAACAAATCTAGAGCATTTGCACAAAATCTCTGAAGTTTAATAGAATAACGATTTATCTTTCAGGAAGTAATTTGACATAATTTATGAGAACTGCAATTATCTAAATTGACAGGCAATTAGATGAAAGAAACTAATTTTTGTGGAAAGAAAATAGACACGGTTTGTGTAAATATGGATGACCTAATGGACTGCTAACAAACTCATATTTCAAAGGTTTTCTACTAATTAAAATTTTCATAAAGTTAACTAAATGAAATGTATGACATTTGGAAGTCATCTTTCAAAATTGCTTCAAAAATGTTAAATTACTTTTGAAAAATCTGCGAACTGTAACAAATTTGAGAGGAGGCAAGAGAAGCATTTCCTTTTTCTATTAGCTCAAAAGGATGGCTATTTATTTATTCGGAAATAGAATACATATGTTCAAGGGCAAGAATAAGAAAAGATATCTCCTCAAAAGCAGAGATGGGATTCACAATAGTGGGGTGGATAATGTTGATGGAACATTTCAAACAATATTCTTTTCAGCTTTGATGCTTAATTTAAATTTCTCTCTATCCAAAACTCACAGTGCTTTTGTGCTAACATTCAGAAATAATTTAACTTGGTTTAATACCATGTTCAAATAATTGATAATTATCAATTATCTTTCATAAAATGAAAAAATGTCTTTAATTCAATATTTTAATATAATTGAGAGAGATTTCAATTATATTGAATTAGAACCTCTTTTTTACTTTTAGGTTTTAAGTTCATTTCTTAACTTGATATTAGTGGAGACAAGTGAGTCTCAGAACACTTTAAAAATTCAAATTACTTTTTTTTTTAAAGATTTTTGTGTGTGTGGACCATTTTTATAAAGTCTTTATTGAATTTTTTACAATACTGCTTCTGTTTTCTTTCTTTATTTTTTGGCCACGAGGCATGTAGGATCTTAGCTCCCTGACCAGGGATCAAACCCACACCCCCTCCATTGGAAGGCAAAGTGTTAACTGCTGGACCACCAATGAAGTCCCTCAAATTACTTTTTTTTTTTTTAAACATCTTTATTGGGGTATAATTGCTTTACAATAGTGTGTTAGTTTCTGCTTTATAACAAAGTGAATCAGTTATACATATACATATGTTCCCATATATCTTCCCTCTTGCGTCTCCCTCCCTCCCTCCCTCCCTCCCTATCCCACCCCTCCAGGCGGTCACAAAGCACGGAGCTGATATCCCTGTGCTATGCGGCTGCTTCCCACTAGCTATCTACCTTACGTTTGGTAGTGTATATATGTCCATGCCTCTCTCTCGCTTTGTCACAGCTCACCCTTCCCCCTCCCCATATCCTTGAGTCTGTTCTCCAGTAGGTTTGTGTCTTTATTCCTGTCTTACCCCTCAAATTACTTTTAAAGAATGTATAAGAACGTGTAAGTTATAAAAGGTAGCAAGATGACAATCTGTTTTTTACAATTCTTAGCTTGTCCTCTGGAGCAAGTATTGCATTGAAAGCTCAAGAATAAGAATAATATAAACACTACTTTATGGAATAAAGCATCACTATTCCTAGCAGAAGACAAGAATCTATTTACTTTCTTGGCCTCCAGCACTCTTAAGTTCCTGGTTTAGAAACATTGGCTTTGTGAACAAAACTGGTGTGTTATAGAATGGGTTCAAGATTTCTTTTCCAAATCCTTTCTCATCTCAGCCTGGTTCAGGAGATTTGAGCATTTCTCAACGCAAAGTTGAAAGGGAAAAAAAAGGTTTGTAAGGAGTACTAAGGACAAGGAAGAAACGAAGATGCCCTCTGCCTTAATTGTTTTCACCGAGGTGAGGATATCTGCCTGGCCCAGATACTCCTTTCTCAAGGTAAATATGACTGGAGTTAGATGGGAGATCAATGGTGTTCTTAGATTATGACATGCATGCTTCAGGGGAATCACAGAGGAGGTGTAGCTCGTTGTTAGAGCGTTGCCTGCACAGGCACACTTTGAAAGCCCACCATTCCCAGGTTAGGGGGCCCACTCCTATACACCCACATTTGTCCGTCAGAAACGGGCCATCTCATAACCAGTTCCACTTCCCCAAGGTAATTACGTCAGAAACAGAAGATTGTCCCTCATTAACTCGCTTAAGTCCCTGTAAGTCCAGAATTATTGTCATAACTATCTTATTTTACTTGAAGGGTCAACACAGTTGACAGCCAGATCTCCTCATTCATTTTTTAAATAGAATATACTCAATAATTTAACTTGAAATATTCAATACTTGCTTTTACTTCTCTTTTTGCAAAGGCAGGTAAGAATACCAACATTCTTTGGGAAATCCCTCATACTCATAGGCTACTACATTCTCTTCCCTTTTCTTCATCTCATCAAAATAAAATAATCACAATCCAAATTTTTAAGAATTCTTTTTTACATAATACATGTTCAAAAGTAGGAAACATAACCAAACTAACTATATTTCTTACCCACTGCCAAAGTATTTCTTAAAACTCTTGCCTGCTTTTTTTGGAGTATTTCTCTGGAATTTTGTTTATAAAACCATATAAAAATTGTGAATTATTAAAGGATATAACAGAATCTCTACATACAGCATATACATGTATATGCGTGTATGTGTAAATACATGTATGATTATATCTTTTTATATGTGCATATACATATTATATATATGCACACATACATGTTTAATTTCTACCTGCAATGCATGATTCTTCTACCTCACTCTTTGGAGACAGCCTAGAAACCTTTTAATTCCTAGAAGATGACCCAAGTTATCTTTTTACTGACACAACATTAACCTTGTTATTTAGCTAATACCAGCATTTATTGAACACTTAGGATCATATTAAATTTTATTCTAACAACAATCCCATGAGGTAAGTTTTATTACATAAATATATTTTATTCATGATAATTTTGAGAAATTATTCAAAGTTACACAGCTATTAAGAAATTCAAACTCAGCTCTTTCTGACTCTAAATGGATGCTTATAAATACCACATAATGTGACTGACTTCTGATGGGTACTTCAGAGCTAATTTTGCATGGCAACCTAGGCAGTCACTTTTATAGGTAATACCTCTTAAAATAGGTCCCTTGTCCTAAAATATCTCCCCTGGTTATGGTTATACCTAAAATCCCACAGTATGTCATACTCCTTAAAGCAATGTATTCAATTACATATGTGAATGCACGTTCTATTCTCACCTCTCTATCTTCTTTTACTCTTGTCTCAGATAAATAAATATTTCTTCCTCTTGCCTAGGTAACACTTCCACCTGTATTTTCGTATCCATCATTTCCTGCTTCCTGTAGGACAGTAGTTCTCGGACTGTGCCACATGGAGCCTGCAAATACTTTTGCTGAAAACAAAAACAATTAATTGCAATATATTTTTATCAAGTCCATGACATTTCTGTACATAAAATGGTCCAGTGTTAACATCCCAGGCGATAACACACAAGCAAGATACATATACACACCTAATCTCTTAGTTATTCACACTGATAATAAGTGTTTGCATCAGGTGACTATGTTTATGTTTAACCCATTTGTCAACTTTTAAGCAGCAGCCCTATTCACTTTGATAATGCTTCTTCCAAGAAGAAGCAGTGTCTTTGTCACATGTTTTGTCTCCAAATAACTGGTTATACTTATTGAAATAGTTCTCTGTATACTGTGCTGTGGGATATTCACATGCTGCTAATTTAGAATGAATCCATTCTACCTCTGACTTTCCTGGAAAAAAATGTAAGTGGATTTCACTAACATTTCTGAACTATAGAAACTAAAAAACTGCAATTACTAAAGGAACGTCTGCTGAAATGAAAGAAGCGGGCAGATCAGACAGGCAATTTCACTGGTGGCATGCAGCCATTCAGTGTAGGGCACACAGGCCTTCAATTTCATATATACGGAGGTAAACATAATGCAAGCATTTTCACTTTTGTGTGCATATCTGCATAAAACATCCATGGCATGTGGATCATTGTATTTCCATTTCAAAGTTTGCAGTAACTTTGATACAGTCTTGCTTTTACAAATAAGTACTGATGTTTATCTCAGCTGAATTCCTTAAGAAAAAGGAACTAGAAATTATATTAAAACAAAGTGGCATATCCAGCTTGCCACTGAGAAGACTTCTCATGTGTCAGAAAGAATTTATTTTCATACTTTACCTTTTAACTATTTGTGCTGTCTTTCATCCTGAACATTCTTGGTCAAGGTTTAACCCGGCACACACAGAGGAGCACATGTTACTTTTGTGATCATCTGTTTGCTGCTTTGATCTGCTTCTGGATCTAGAGGAAAAAATAAATAAGCAGAAATTAGTGTCCTTTTTAATCACACATCTCTGACCTTGGAAGAAGATCCAAGGGCTCCTTATTTCCAATAAATCCAGTAGAGATACTCTGGCTGACAGTAAACCTATGGGTTTTGTATTAGTCAGGCTTCTCCAGAGAAACAGAACCAATAGGATATATACACACACACACCTGTGTATATATATATATACACGTGTATATGGAGAGAGACAGAAAAAAAAAAAGAGATTTATTGATATTTATTATGAGGAATTGGCTCACATGATTATGGAGGCTGAGAAGTTCCAAGATCTGCAGTCTGCAAGCTGGAGAACCAGGAGATCTCATAGTATAGTTTCAGTCTGAGTCCAGCTTGAAGACAGTCAGGCAGTGAGAGCAAATTCTCCCTTACTCAGCCTTTTGTTCTAGTCAGGTCTTCAACGGATTAGATGAGGCCCACCCATAATGGGAACAGCAATCTGCTTAACCCAGTCTACCAATGCAAATGTCAATTGATCTAGAAACATCCTCACAAACACACCCAGAATAATGTTTAACCAGATATCTGGGTAACCTATGGCCCAGTCAAGTTAACATATAAAATTAACAATCACAGGTTTATCATTTTAGTTTTTGCTGGGAGGCAATGTAGCCTAATGGTTAAGAGCCTATCCTCTGAATGTAGTCTAACTGGGCCAAAAACCCACTTCTTGTGGATGGACCTAGAGTCTGTCATACAGAGTGAAATAAGTCAGAAAGAGAAAAACAAATACCGTATGCTAATACATATATATGGAATCTAAGAAAAAATTTTAAAAAAAGGTCATGAAGAACCTAGGGGCAAGACGGGAATAAAGACACAGACCTACTAGAGAATGGACTTGAGGATATGGGGAGGGGGAAGGGTAAGCTAGGACGAAGTGAGAGAGTGGCACTGACATATATACACTACCAAGTGTAAAACAGATAGCTAATGGGAAGCAGCCGCATAGCACAGGGAGATCAGCTCGGTGCTTTGTGACCACCTAGAGGGGTGGGATAGGGAGTGTGGGAGGGAGACACAAGAGGGAGGGGATATGGGGATATATATATATATGTATAGCTGATTCACTTTGTTATACAGCAGAAACTAACACACCATTGTAAAGCAATTATACTCCAATAAAGATGTTAAAAAAAAAAACACCTCTCTGATCCATCTACCTCATGGGGTTATTGTAAGCATTCAATGAAAGTGTATAAACAATAGAGGATAGTTTGCCATTATTATTGAATTATTACAGTAGTCTTTGTAGGAGTCTCCAGGGTACCTGACTTTAATTCCCTACTTTCCAAATTCTTCTCTTTTTACAGGCATAAAACTGTAAATTTGGGAGAGAAATAGAGCAAGTGGGAGTGCAGAACCTCATTGTAATTTTGAAGCTGACTGAACTTTGATAGAAGCCTCAGTCTCCAGAAGCCTGACCTAAAACACTGTGTAACTACCACACACGGAGAGCAACATGTGGCCAAGAATGCTGTCCAGAGGCGGCTGTCCTGATGGTCACTGTCATCTTAACCTCTGTTACACCGAGACTTTATGGGCCATAATTCTAGGATAGCTCTAATGGTCAGTTTGAAAGTTGATTATGAGTTATTTTGAAGGGGATTTTAGCAGTTTTAACTGCTCCAAGATCTTTTTATAAACACCATCATGTGTGAAGTAAAGTAGATGATGGGGCATATAGTTAATATAACCAAATGCTAAAATCGACAAATGTCTTTTGTACTCCTTGAAGTAATCCAGCTTTGCAACTCTCTGTGAAGTCATGATATTGGTTACGAAAATCTTTCACCATCCGATTGTTTATTTGCCGTCAGCTTTCACCAACAGGGAGAGTGGGATATCTCAACTCAGGGGAGCCAAAGTGAAGGTGATTCCAGGGCACTCTCAGATTGCCTTCTGTGTGTGAACAGGAGAGAAATCCAATAACTCAAAATTTAAAATAAAATCTAAGAATTTCATTTTTTACTGGTTAGGTTTTCTAACTGGCCAAAGTGCCAGATGCTGCCACATATTGTCCATTTTTTCTCAGTTGAACTTTGAACTCAGAAAATGGTTAGGACATAATTTTTCTTTTTCAGTGCAGTTTAATGGGTTACATTTATAGAGTTCTTTATAGTGTTCAAAGAGTCTTCTGTGTTCTTATGTATTCTCTCATTATCTTCGTAAATTTAATATACAAGGTGTGTGGGACAGGCATTATTTTCACAACTAAGAGAGGGAGGGTGAGGGTGGAGAGAGAGGTTCTTTGGGATTGAGTGACGTAGCCCTGAAGCACTAACCTGGTTCACAGTCATGAAAACTCCATAAGGAAAGGTAAGTTGGTCACTCATGCATGCTCTGCCCTGAACAATACCTGGCACACAGGAGGTGCCAAAAACTTTATGTGGGATAATCAACGAACCTGATTAGAAGAAGAACTGGGAATAGAATTTAGTTCTGCCAACTTTCATGTTGCACCTTTTATATTGGCAAGAGTCCTTCTCTGTCCTCATACTTCCCCGATTTTCCTCCGTCTATTCTTGATGCAGCTGTTGTTGGGTTTGCGGAGGCAAGGCCAGTGAGCCCTCTCCACTGAGGGGTACCGGAACCCCAGCCTCACAGTGATGGAGCACAGAAAGGAGGGGCGTCTATGGGGGACTCCTACCTGAGAGATTAAAGCTGACGCCCCCTGAGATGCCCAAGGACGTCAGAAAAGAAGGTCCGCTGGGTCCCTCTGTCCTGAGGGCGCTGGTCTCACCTTGTTGCTGGTCACGGTGGTGGAGCGGGATTCTCTAGTGGAGGCCCCGCATCCTCTGGCCCGCATGTGGCCGCGCTAGGCTAGCGCTCTGAGGCTGCCACACTCGCGGCCTCCGCCGTGCGTCGGGCTGGCTGCGGGGCACGCGGGACAGCTGCCCTCCCCTCCCGGACGCTGCCGCTGTGCCCACCCATAGGCCAGGAAGTCGGGCGGGACTTCTACGGGGCGAAGCCAGCGAGGTGCAGGAGGCGGAGCCTGCTGGGGGCGTGGCGGCCGCGCGAGGAGTCTGCTGCCGAGGCTACGCTCAGACGGCGCGGCTGTCTATCGGCGGCCGCGGCCACAGCAGGAGCACCTTCCGCTCTTCCTTTTCATCTCCACCTTTCTCTTCTCTTCCACCTCTCCCTCTCTCTCCATTCCCGGCCTCCCTTTCTCTCGTTTGTTTGTTTTTTTTCTTTTCCTTTCCTTTACAGCATTTGCTCTCCAAGTCACAGATTCCAACCTATTTGCGCCCAGGTAAGATATCTGTCACTACTTCTGCTACTGTGTAGGGCGCTTTGCACATCCCTCTCCCGGGTGTCTCTTGTGCAGCAGAAGCCTCAGCTAGGAAAAGGTGGGGGAGGGGTCTCCATGCCTTGGCAACTGGCCAGGTGGACCGAGCTGTTTGGCCCCCACCTGGCAGAAGCATCAGTCTCGGCCTCTCCACGTGTCATCATAGACGTCGGTACTGGGCTCTAGAAAAAGAGGGTGCCACCTTGTTAAGGACCACTTTAAAGCGCCAGGGATTACTGTTACCTGAGGTAAGAATGTAGAGTTATGCACGGATAATGGGGGTGGGAATTCGAGATGAAGCAAACTGTGGCAGTGACCTGCTTGCTGTGGAGTGAGGGGAGCTTTGGCACTTACAAATAATTTTCCCTGCAAGCGCTCTAGAAACAACTTGAAAGCTAGGATAGATAAATATTCAGATTTCTAAAATGCAAGAAAAATCAAGATTAATGCAAGTGGATGGTGGGGCATGAAGTAATGAGAATGGAAGAGTTTTACCCTTTTCCGAATTTTAGTCTTTTCTCCTTTATTTCTCCTCGTTTATTAAAACGAGAGAAACAAATATCCGTACCTTATATAATCCATTTTTTCTTTCTTCTTTTTAAGGTTGTTTCAGAGCTGCTGTGATGGCTGACATCTTTCTCCTTTTCTTTTGTTGGGAAATTAGATAGAAATTTTGAGAAAGTGTGTATAAGAGGGCAAGAGTTTGCAGGTGTGTGTCCTGGGAAGGGAAAAAGTAAAGTGACCCAACTCAGAAAGACCATCCTTGAAAACTGAAAAATTAGTATCATTCTACCTGGTACTACCAGGCTTTAGGATTATGTCAGCAAATAAAAACCTTTCAGTTGCAACAAGCCCACAGCCAACTGCTGTGAACCCCCTTATTATAGTGCTTCCAGGATATAGACCCCAAGGTTGAGGCATACATCCGTGTATACACACAGACATATGTAATGTTACAAAACAGCAATGAACTTTTTAAAGGAAAATAATTTGAGGACTTAGAGATCGAACTATGCATGACAATTGTAAAACAAACCAAAAGGATGTTGTGGATGTTGGTAAGAGTATGTGAAATTAATTTTAAATGTACACTAGATTTTAAAAAGACCAGCCAGGATTGAAAGTAGTTGCAAACTCAAATGGACAGTTGAATTTAAGTGATATTACCAGGAGTTTATTATATTTGAGAAAAAAAAAATCAAGCTTTCTGGTAGAAGAATCTCTTCTGCTACTAAAAATACCAATTTAAGTTTATTTTTAAATTACTTAAGGTCTCTTTTGCTTCACACACTTGATGACTTTGTCTCTCCATCCAATAAAAATAAAATTAAATTCCATTGTCATGTGAGGTAGTTCTCCTCCAAATCTACTTAGGTTCTTGAGGATGAAGTGTGCAACGGAAATGGATCCAATAAGTAGGCAATTTGCCATTTCACTGCTCTTAACTCTTCTGAAAGCAGAGGGGTGAGGTTGTGTTAAAGCCTTTTCTCCATTCCAGTTCCTCCATGAGTTCCAAATCTCAAACAAGCACAGATCTGAGACTGGCTAAACATGATTGGCACTGCAGAGCGTCCTCTGACCTCATCTAGGATCTTCCAAGGATCAGTCTATCCTGCATTTACAGCATACCCGATATGGGGAAAAGCAATATCAATGTGAAAAGTCTGAACATTGGAAGGGATCTGATAGGGAATTAGATCAAGTAAAGGATATACTGATTTAAACAATTAGTCCAGGGAACTAGACTAGGCATCATAGAGATGTTTATATGATAACAAGGAAGAAGGAACTTATACGTCAGAGAGCCTCACAATGGAATGGGAAAGACACACACACACACACACACACACGTTATACCTGAACAGTTCTTTGTGCTTTGTTTCCCATATATGTGAAATGGGGATGATGATAATGAAGACGATGATAATACAAGTAGTAATAAAGTAATATCTGTCACTTAGTATTTTCTATATGCCAGGCATTGCTCTCAATGCTTTACTTGTATTAAATTCATTCATATCTCACAGTAGCCTTATAAGGTAGCTACTGTTTTATCATTACCCCAGTTTACAGATAACGCGTGAAGAGATCACTCAGCTGGGAAGATCACTCAAGATCACTCAGCTGGGAAGTGACATCATGATTAGTGGTCCACACAAATCACAGATTTTTTTTACTTCATTTGGAAGATTCCTTTGGATCAAGTTATTATCATTGCTATGCCATTCATATGGAATCATTCTACTACTCCTTGTGGTGCATGGTTCTGAGGTGCCACAGGGGGTGGCTAGTCCATACAGAGCTGAAAGGAAGGACCAATATGTGAAGAGTGTTAAAAATAGCGCCAGGTGTTTTAATTAAATGTGACAAGCAGTTGAGAGTCACCAAGCAAAGGTGACTATCTACATTATATTTAAAGAATCAGGTGACTGTAATAGTATAAAAACGAAGGAAAATTAAGGGAGTACAGTGAAGATAACATATTAGTTCAGATGTTAATAGATTAGAGCTGAGAAATAAGGAGAAAAGGTCAATCCAAGATTATAATGCATAAGAATATCTATATCAAAGCATGGAAGGTAAGTAAGAAGGAGGGAGCAAAAAGCAAAGCTGTCTACAAAGTTACAAGCCTTGTATGCAGGAAATTGTATGCTAGAGAAGGAAGACCTTTTGATTTAAAAGAGAGACTCACTGTGTGATAGGCAATGATATGTCCATGTGGAAATGTCCTGTAGAAGTGTTGTCCCATTATGTAAGTATTGAAGATTGGTTTAAGTAATACATGGTGTCAATGATCTTTAACCAAAACCAACCAAACATGTCTGTATTTGAACAATTGAACAGAGTTAAACTAATGGCCTTTTTGAAATGATAGAAAATATACACCACGGGAAACCATGGATGGTTTCAGTTAGAGGGTGTTAGAAAGGATATATAGGATTCAGACATAAGTTAGGTGACTGGGGGAGGGTTTAAGGAAGCAGGACTTTGCCTTGGTTGAATGATGTCAGGAAGCAAAGGTAATTACCTTTGTGATTGAGGATCGTAACAGTTCTTATCTAGATGAGAAGGATGGAGCAAGACTGGAGCTTAGTTGGATTAAAAAATTCAGCATTTTCTTATAGTATGAGCCAGAATGTGAGAATAAGAGAATGTTGGTCATACTTTTAATTTGCACAGTGTTCATGCTTTTGTTGTTCTCATACTTGATTTTAGATCAGCTTTATTTTGTCTTAATCCATCTCAGTTACAAAATCGCTTTGTCCGACACTGGAGTTCTGAGAAATTGTTTGTAAGGCCAGGCTAGCTGTGAGGAAAGACCAACTCCTGGCACCACTGATTCTTAATTAGTGAGGAGCCATATGAATCATCACAAAATCAAGTAGTGTTCTGTACAATTTTATTAAGTATATATTTTTGTACTTGATTTCCTCAAAGTTAGTAATCCAAATCTAAACCTAGGCATTTTGGTCGCTTTTTAAAAAATGATAGTATTTTTTTAGACCATCTCATTTTCCAAACACACTAAATGATAAAAAAGAATTACTGAATAGTTTTTGTGTTTCCAGATTTTTATGGATTCATATATTTATGATCAAGTATACATATGTTCTCTCATATAAAGAATAATTTTAATTTGCTGGGTTGCATATAGAAAGTTGCATTTTTTTCTCTTAAGACTGAATCAAATTTGCACTACTTCTCATTTCATATTTCAGGGAGACTTGTTCTGGGAAGAAAGCCTGTGGTAGAGCAGAAAAAGTTTACACTCATTCCCAACAGGTGACCTTGTTACTCAAGGAATTTCTGCAATTGACAGTTTCTGTGGTAGAAATACTTTTGCCATGACCCATTCCAAGATGACAATATTTTATTAACCAGCTCACAGATTCCTAAAATTTTATCAGTCAATCTCCTGATACAGTAAGGGTCAGCTCCAACACATCACTGTTACTTCTGACACCCTGCAGAATAATTGGAAGGGGCAGAGGCACAAATACAATAGAGGAATGTTTGCCACAGGAAAAACAAAAACAAAAAAAGTTTCAGAAGTCTCCCAGGGTCCCCATACTCTCAGTCATAGAAATTTAGAACAAAGAGTAGAAAAACAATTCAAAACCACTCCTGGCATAAGGAGGTCCTTTGGTTTCCAGCATTGGAGGCTGACACTTCAAAGGGTGGGTCTGAGGATTGCAGTTTACAAAGAAGACAGAACCCTAGCTCTTTCCACGTTCCTTCCCCACTCTTGAAGCCAGTGAAGCCTAAACGTGGAAAGACTATCATGTGTATTGGAAATGTGGCTTCATAACTAAGATCAAAGCTTTAATTTAGGGGAAAATTAAAATTCACTCAAGCAAAGAGCCCAAGATCTAGAAGTTGTAGCGTCTGCTTAGAAGTCTCTTAATTGTGTTGAGCTCCGCTTAGCCTTTGGGTCTAAAAATAAAACAAGACTAGAGTCTCTTTTTTTAGTATTTCCTTTTAGTTTTATTTTATTTGGGTCTGTAAAGTTATCTGCACATTTGGAATTAGTAAAGGAACATTGAATTGAAAACTGTTTCTTCAGCAGAGCCAAGTTAGAAATCTTATTTTTCTCTTTGGGACAGAATGATGCATATTCATTAATCATTTTTGCTTACTTAATGATTATGTTTGGGGTTTTTTTGTTGTGTTCAGATCATGGAAATGGAAGCAAAGGAAGACATGTCCATTCTGGCCTAGAGCCACCACTGTGTGGTGACAAATAATCTGGAACCTTCTTTGTAGTAAAGCTGTGAAGAGAGATGCTTCCAAATACACTGACCAGGACATGGCCTCTCTTCAAGGAGCCTCTGGCTGAAGCAGAACTTTCTTAATTTTCCTAATAGCCATTCTCCTATAGAGAAATTAAGATTATATTTCTACTTATTTTGTTTGATTTAAACACTGTTCTTTCAAAGACATTGGGTATGAGTGCCCTCTGCTGTAGAGAAGTCTAGGGAAATTGGCAGAAAAGAGCTTCAGGGGATAGAGACTTGTTTGCTGAGCGGTGATGTTGTTGGTAAATACTTAAAGTTTTGTGTCCAAAGCTATTGGTTTCTTTTATAGAAATATTCAGAAAGCATTGCCATTGTAATTTGGTAACATTTCAAGACATTTCTGGAATATACTTCCTTGTTTTCTTTTATCTAATTTTCCAAACGAACAACTTGCTACTGTCCCTTTCATTGGCACAAACTGCTAATGAACTCTACAGAGCCCCTAATCCTATGCTCGGGCTGGGAGTTCTGTGGGAGAGAGTAAACAAAATGAGAGAAAATCTGGCAAAAGAAGTGAAACAAATATGGCAACATGTTTTTAAAAAATATATTATAAAAGCCTCTGTTTTCTAAGGCAAAGCCTCACATTGTAATAGAGATTTACATAAATATTGACAACCATGGGGAAAAAGACATATAGAGGGTGCAGCACACTCTTATCAGGAAAACGTATTGATTTCTTTTACGTAGTGTTGATAGGTAGTTCCAACTACAGTGTTAAAAAAAAGAAAGCCAAAAAAAAAAAACTGAATGAAACCATGAAGGGCATGGAAGGTCTCTTTGAACAAAGCCAAACTTTATATTTCCATGATGGTGGAAGAGGCGGCATTTACATTAGAAACGTGCCATGTATACTCTTCTGATTTTGGTGTACCTGCTAACTGTGCCTTGGGTTGCCATTATATATGTACGTGATTATTGCTCTTTGCCAGGACTGTGTGGGAAACGTATTTTTGATTGCCTATAGAGCCCCAACATCAGTCTTTCCTTACCTTTCCTTGCAGTGCCCAGATCCTCCTAGTGTTTGAGTGTCTGCATTCAGAACTCCAGGAGTGAACCTGAACTAGTTTAAACCAGTTAAGATAATCCCATACTTTTCTCCCCCAGTGGTTGGTTCAAAGATAGGCATGTGATCTAAAATAATCCAATACCAGTGAAAACCAGGTCTTTTGTTCAGATGGTTTGGAGAAGACACTATCTAATCTCCCTGAACGTGAAGGAGGAAACATGGTGCCCTGGATACTGTTAGCATCAATCATGTGTTTAGGAAAGGAGGTATCCTTAAGATGAAGCTGACACTGGAAAGGAAGAATTAAGGGACAAAATGGAAAACAGAAAATAGATCCCAGATTCTTAGCGAGTGTCCGCTGAGTCTCTGAATTAAACCACCAGCAAGCCTGTCTTCACACTGTGCCTTCCAATCACATGAGGTAATAAATTACCTTTTGGTTTAAGACACCATGCTTTGGATTTGCAGGTATTTGCACCACAGTAAGCCCTTAGTGACAATAGGTTACTTTTTTCTGAGAACTGTTCTCAGAAATAGACTGAGACTGATTCTTTTCTCAACCCCCCACCTTATTGGGGCTTTGTAAAGAGAACGTTCACAAGTAGGCACTCAATATTGCTTCTAGAATTGCTGCATGCTGGGTTATTTTTTCTTTCCCACCTTTAAAACACCTTCTGTTTCAAAATATAATCCTCCAATCCAACCCAACTGTCTTTTTAAATTTTAAATCTCCATTATTTTCTCACTCTTATTTGTATCTAGTGTCACAGTTTGACTCATTTTTGTCATTAGCTTCGATCCCTTTATTCCTTCTTCAGGCTTCTCATTCAGTATTGTTTTTTTAAAAGTACTTAAATTCACTTTGTAGTTAGAATGAGAAGCTTTTTCCTAGCTGCCAGAATTTGTTTCTACAGCTTGGTGTTATGACTCGGAGGCAGAGTTCCTGGGGAGCAGTAAACACAGAACAATCTATTCCTCAGTTCATTGCTCCCTGTGAGTTCCCTACTCCCTTCTTCATTATGTGTTTATATTCTCTCATTAAATTATAAATCCTCCTATAGAGTAGCTCTAGCTTGGTCTTTGAGCTGGAACTCAATAGGTGTCAGATAAACCACACTGTCCCTAAGTAAGAGAGCCCCAGTAAGAGGCTAACTCTGCTGAAGCCAATTCCTTCAGCCTTTTAAGGGACAAGAGTCTCTCAAACAAACCAATCTGAAGTAAAGCACTAGTACTATAAATGTCAGTAAATTAGAACCTTATTGTGCAGCCATTCAAAAATATCTGTGGAATTTTTTGTAATATGCTTTGATAAAAAATTTCCATTCTTGGAATCCATCCTGAGAAATCATTCCATTATTTGTCATAGAAGAAAACACATAAATATGGACCAATATGGGATGAAAATACTCTGTAATCTTTAAAAATAGTGATTAATATCAGAACATGGTTGTGATCATTTTATGGTAAAAGTAAATTATAAAAATGTGAGCCCAAACACTATTATTGGAAATTATAGTTGACACAACCATTTTGGAAAAAATATTGCAATTTATAGTAAAAGTTGTAGATGTACCTATCCTACAACCCAATAATTCCACTACTACGTATAAACTCTAAAGATATTCTTGAACAAGAACACTAAAAATGTAAAAGAATATTCAAAACAACTTTATTCATAATAATGAAAAACAAGAAGGAATCAAAATGTCCATTAAACAGAATAAATAATTGTGATATAGAATGGGGCACAATAAAACAGGAAGAGTTAATGAATAGCTACACATGTTAACAAAGACATAATCTTAAACAAGAAAAAAATACATACAAAAAATGATTTTATTTAATTAAAAACCAAAAAATGGGCAAATCTAAGCAACATATAATATGTAAAGATATGTAAACTATAAATCAAGGGAATAATACTATAGTAAAACTATAGTAAAATAGTAAAACTATAAAGCAAGGGAGTGATGAGCACAAAATTTAGGATTGTGATGAAGAGAGAGGAAGATGTGATTAGAAAAACCCTCCAGTAGAGTCACAGGTGCGACTAACGTTCTAGCACATGTATTGGATACCGTATTTGTTTTTTATTCTTCTTTAACTTATTCACACATGTTATATATATTATTTTTGTACAAGTTGTATTTCATTTTAAAACAAGTTGCATGACAGTAGGTTTAGTATATTCCCATTTATAGAATATTATGTATAAATGCATTTGTATATAATTGTATATGCATGCCTTGGCCCTAGCAATCTTACTTCTAAGAATTTGTACTAAAGGAATAATTGTATGTATGCAAAGATGTATGTAGCCTTAATTTTCAAAGCTTTATGGGCCTATGAATATAGAGTTGATCACTATAATTGTTGACTAAAAAATGTTCACAACCTCAAAGCTGAGTTATGTTTTATTCGGCAGACATAGACTGAGGACTTCAAACCTGGGAGGTGGTATCTCAAGTAACCCTGAAAAATAAAGGAGTTTTGTGACAAAGGGTATGAGCATACTACCTCTCAGAGTGTGTTATGCAATATAATATGTTCTGAAAATAACAATATAAATGTAATTTACCTATGTTTGTTCATAACAGTTTGGGTTTTTATTTATACATTAGTATGCTTATATAGTTGTATTGTTGATAAAACATTAAGAAGGTATCCTAAGTTCTTTTAAAATTATTATCACATTTAAGGTAAAACCATTCTTTTCATTATGTCAGCTTGCTTTCTCCTATACTGTATTGAACCGGAATTTGATTATAGGACATTTCTTTTTACCCCATCCTTTGCTCTGAAAAATTGCACCTTTGTAAAAAATGAATTAATAAATTGCTTTTATAAATCACACATGTTGTTTACCTAAGCCTTATAGCAGTATCTGAATTGGGCCTATGATTCCCATGGTGAAGCACTTTGTTCCTTCACCTAATTACAGCAGGACTGAACTTCACAAGTAATCAGATAATCAAAAACCTCTCCAGCAATGTGAGCAGGTGGGATACGTACAATTTAAGCCTATTTAACAAAATATCCTCAAATTTTAATTCTCCAAAATGCTGTGAAAAATAAATTGTTGACAGTACCATATGTATAATATTTATAAAAGAACTATGAAAGAAATCTGAGTTCATGAAGAAAAATAAACAATACAAATTTTCCTATTTTGCTAAAGAAAAATATACTCATGTATTTTTCATATCTCAGATTTTTAGGAAAACCTTCATATTTATAAGAAATCAGAACTGATTTCTGTCACACTTCTATTATTTCTAAATATTTCTATTATTTCTTCGATACAGCAGCAAATCAGGATCCTTAAAAGAAAAAAAATGACAAAGTGAACTTCATTAAAATTAAGAACTTCTGTTCTTCAAAAGACACCATTCTTAATGAAAAGACAAACTACAGACTGTCAGAAAATATCTGCAATCTCATATGTGATAAATTGTTTTAGCCCAAAATATTAGAGAACATTCAAACCTCAATAATAAGAAAACAAAAGTCCACCCCCCAAAAAATGGGTGAAATATTTGAACAGACACTTCACCAAAGAATAAATATAGATGGCAACTAAGCACATAGGAAGATGCTCAACATCTTTTGTTACTCAGGGAAATGCAAATTAAAATCATAATGAGATACTACTACATACATATTAGGATGTCTGAACTTAAAGAGATTGACCATACAAAGTACTGTTGATCATGAAGAAAAACTGAAACTCACATACACTGCTGATGGGAATGTGAAATTATACAACCACCTTGGAAAAGAGCTTGGCAGTTTTTTTTTTTAGCTTAAACACACACCTACCATATGATCCTCCCTTCCACTCTACTCAGGAAAAATGAAAGTATATGTTCATACAAAGATTTGAATATCTGTATGCAAATGTCCATGTCAGGTATATTTGCAAAAGTCAAAAACTGTAAACAATAAATGTCCATCAATAAGGATTTACTTTATATGCCCAATCTTTTTAATCATACACATTGTAATAGAAATATAATGAATTTATAGTGGTTGCTTGCTGTTCATCTCAGTTGTGAATCGGACTAAGCCAATTTTATCTTTCATAATTGTCTATTTTTAATGAATATCGGAAGCCTTTTAGGTAAGAAAAAGATGAGAAATCAATACCTTACACCTGGTGGTAGGTTACTATGAAAGTAAGTCCTAAGATCAAAGTATGCCATACATCAAAAACATCTACTAGGAAAGGGTTTCAAAAGGAGTTTAACTGTTACTGTAAACTTGAACTCCCCTCTCTCTTTCCTTTTATGCTTTCTGAGTAGCATCTTGCTAGTTTATTCAGAAGCCAAAACGACAATATTCTTTTGCTGTCATCAATTAACATTCTGATTGGATCATACAACATAATCTATTGTCACATGATGGATGACAATAGCAAAAAAGGGAATTCTGAACTGCACGTGCTACTCCAAAGGTAGGTATAAAACCTAACCACCAGCCTCACTTGGTTCATAAACCCTATTCATACAATAGGGTAAAGACGCCTGTACCACATGTAGCCAATTTACATGTTCTGAAAATTACTCAACTCATGAATAATTTGATTAATATTCCTCATATTTACTAATGAATTCCTTAGTGTACAGATTTGAAATGTAAGCCAAAGCAGCTAGAGACTTTTGGTTGTTTCCTGGTCTTAAAGTGTGTTTTTCTAATTGAGACACTTCAAATTTAACTAACTTCTCCTTTAATATAGATAAAAATTACTTTACATATATACATACCATATTGTAAATGCTGAATCATTTTTTTAAAATTTATAACTAAATTTGTATGCTAATAATGCTTTTGTAGACAAAACAAATTATCATTTTGAATCCTTGTATGCTTTGCATATTTATTTACCCCCAATTTCGTCGCAGAGCCTATAGGTTCCAGACATTTAGAGACTTATCTTCATCAAAATATATTTATTTGTGCTCTAATTTCTTTCAAAACACTCTATTCCTACTGGTACCAATCTGTTGCATTATCTGTTGTTGAAATAGCTAGCTTAGTCATATCAAGCCCTCACTGGTAACAGTGTTACGTTGATGGGCTTTAGCAAAATGGACGCTTTAGTGACCTCACTGTGTTAATGTAAAAATATCATTGGCAGCAAGAACATTTCCTAGTACTTCTCAGCACTACCTACAACTGATTGAATATGGCATGTTGAAAGACTGAAAATTAAAGTAATCAGCAGTTAGTTTCACGGGCCTGATTAAGATGTACATCATAGATTGGTCATTAGGGGGATAAACAAGTGAATGTGACTGACAAGTGTAGTGGGAAGAACTCTAAGATGGTCCCCAAGATTCCTATCCCCTGAGGTACACACTCTGTGTAATGCCCCCCCTTTGGGCATAGACTGATGAGATAGTTACTTCCTTGATTAGTGTATGTTAATATGACAAAGGTAGGGTGATTGTGCAGGTGTTATTAGTGCTCTAAATCAGCTGGCTTTGAGTTAATCAACAGGGAGATTACCTTGGGTGGACCTGATCTAATCAGGTGAGCCCTTAGAAAGGGAGTCCAGGCCTTCTGTAAAGAGATTTAAAGTAGAGACATTCTTCCGCTCACCTTAGAGATAAAAAAGTCCATGTTGAGAACTGCCTATGGAGAGGGCCAGGTGGCAAATACCTGAGAGTATTCTCGAGGAGTTGGGAGGGCTCCCCAGCCAATAGCTAGCAAGAAAAGAGGGCCCTCAAGCACATGGTCCCAAGTAAGTGAATCCTGCCAACAACCTGAGCGATTTGGAAGCACATATTTCCTTAATAGAGCTTGAAGATGGAGACATAGCCAGAGGACACACTGATTTCAGCCTGGTGAGAATCTGAAAGAAAGCCTCTGCCAACATGGCCAACTCCTGATCCATAGAAACTGAGATCATAGACATATGTTGTCGTAAGGCATGGATTTTCTGGTAATTTAATTCATAGCAGTAGAAAACCCATACACTAGTACAGAGATGAAAGCACAATCCCTGGTAGGGCTCTTTGCTTCCTCTGGATGGAATACTCCAGTTTGGGAATTACTGCTCTGGCAGTATATGCTCTCACGCCAGGGGACATAAAAAGCTGCCAGTGTGAACAGATATTCCAACTTTCCATGTCATCCATGACTGTTACATCAGCAGCTCTCTCTCGGCTCACACCTAGAGCTGTGTGGGAAGTCACTTATGATCAGCTGATGGAGAAGGAAGTGACCCAATGGCCCAAGCTTTTTGGGTCATGGATAGGTCAGCTTGGTATGTGGGTACAAATTGAAAATAGATAGTGGCAGTTGCATTATACCCTCACTAATGAATGGCCTGGAAAGATAGTGACAGATGAAATCCTCCTACTGAGCAGTATTTTGGGCAATGTACCTGTTTATCCATTTTCTGTGTGCAGATAAGTGACCAAAATTTAGAATGTACAGGAACATGTGGGCAGTAGCCAGTGGTCTGTCCAGCTAATTAGTAGTAACAAAGGAAAAACGTGGAAATTTGGGGGCAGAGGCATGTGGATGAATGTATAGGAATGGATACGAAGTGTAGAAGTCTTTATATCACATGTAAACGCCCAACACTGTAAAAGAGCATTTACAATAAAGAGACACAAGGATAAATATATAGATTAAATGACTTGTTGGGTTGATACAAAACAGCATTTGCCACCTTAGTGCTGGCACGATAGGCATGTGAATGAAGTGGCCATGGTGACAGACATGGAGACCATGCATAGGCTCAGCAACATGCCCTGTCCCCTTCCAAAAGCCATGTAGCTACTGCCTCTGCCAACTGCCCCCAACATGCCAACAACAGAGGCCAATGTTGAGCCCCCGATATGGCACATTTCCCTTGAGGAGACTGCTAGTCACCTGGTGGCAAGTTGACTGCCTTAAGTTCACTATGACTGGAAGGATATGCAAATGGGTACGAATTTGCCTTTTCTGTATGTAGGGCCTTGGCTAGTCCCACTATCCAAGGGTTTATGGAGCATTTGATCCATTGTCGCAGGATGTTGTAAAACATCGTATCAACCAAAAGTACTGCTGCACAGTAAAAAAATGGTGTGGGAAAGGGTCTGTGATCATGGATCCACTGGTCATAGTCATGCGTCACCACCCAGGAGTTCTTCTGAAATCAAAGAATTTTATATGATGCCAAGTCCCCAACAGTAAAATACATGGTTCTGGAAGCAAAGGGATGGAGAGGAGTGATTCCACTTACCTCTCCTTTCAAAGACCAACTTAGGAAATTTGTGCTTATTGTCTCCACAGTCCTGTCTCCGGAGTTAGATGCCCTGGTTCCCAAAGAATGAACACTTTTACCAGGGTTTGCAACATGAATCTTGTTGAACTATCAGCCTGTGTCCATGGACCAGCAGTCAAGAAGATAGCATAGGATGTTTGGCATCCAGGTGACCCTCTGTCACCTCTTGGTACTCCCCTCTGTTCAATTCAATTCTGACAGTAAATAGAGAAATGCAGCATCTGGGATCGAGAAGGCCATGTTGATCAGGGGCTCAGATCCTGTTGAATGAAAAAGCTATCATGAATATTTTCCATTCCCCTCTTCTAGCAAGATCACCTTCTTTACGAATCTTAATGTTACAGAGTATAACATCTTAACTTCTGTTTTGACTTTTATTTTATTTTATATTACATTAGGAATTACTAACAATGGTTATTTAACTCCAGCTCAGAGAGATGAGGTTCATTATTTCCATGTAGAAAAAATAATGAAAAATGGGAGCAAGATGCTACTTGAAAATCATTTTAGAAATTAAATATTTATTAGGCTGCAATTTGGGAGGGAAATATTCTCCAAGAGTAAAATTTTGACCATGACTGCTGATTGATTTCCTTGATCTTTTTTTTTTTGCGGTACGCGGGCCTCTCAGTGTTGTGGCCTCTCCCGTTGCGGAGCACAGGCTCCGGACGCGCAGGCTCAGCGGCCATGGCTCACGGGCCCAGCCGCTCCGCGGCATGTGGGATCTTCCAAGACCGGGACACGAACCCGCGTCCCCTGCATGGGCAGGCGGACTCTCAACCACTGCACCGCCAGGGAAGCCCCTGATTTCCTTGGTCTTTAAGAGTAGACAGTTTGTTATGACACTTACTAAGATGATAAAAGGTTTTTGAAGTAATTTTCTCTAAAGAATAATAGTACTTTGTTACATAATCTCAGGGTCAGTAGTAGATTTTTATCTGTTAAAATTAGATGTAATCTAAAAATATTAGAAGCCGTCTAATAAAGTTGATTTTTTAAACCATATTTCCTACAAAAAATAAAAATGAAAGGGAGGATTTTAAAGCCATTTGGAATGTTTATTTCTGAGTTTTCCTTTTCCTCCCCCTTGTTGTAAAGTAAAACAGTAGAATGTTAAGATTTGAAAGTGATTTTCAAATCATTTGGATAAACTCCCTCACTTTTTAGAGAAAGAAACTAGAAAGGTTATTTGAATTACCTAAGGTCATGATGGTTATTGCCAGAACTCCCAACTATAATGTGTCAAAATCTATTGTAAAATATTCTCTGTCACTGTGTTCTTGGGATAATTATGGTAGATGTTTATTTTTTCCATATTTCTTGATGACAAATTTCTTGCCTTTTTAATTTGTGTGCTTGTTTTTTTCAATATCTAAATACACTTTAGCCTGTAGTCTGCACTTCTATTTCCTTTCCTGAAAAAAGATATAATATTTAGAGAGGCTTGCCTTACATGTGCCTATATAATATTAAAATATGAAAGAATCACACATAAAAAAGACTATTCACTCAATATATTCTTTTTTCTAATTCACAGGATGTTTAAAATTTCCTACCCATGCCTCTGACACAGAGATTCTGCTCCAAAGGATACCAGCGTCCGCAGCTCAAAGAAGAAAAGTAGGAATAGAAACAGATTTCTACTAAAATTCTTATTTTGCTTAGATCTTGATATCTCTCAGCTCTTGGGTAGTTTTTTGCTAGACACAGGTGTTTTTTGTCTTTTTTTGGTTTTTAATTCTTACTTGAACTATTAGTGATTCAATGGAGCTTGTTAATGTTTAGAAAATTTCTAATAACCTACTATAGCTGTTTTTCCCCTGCGTTTTGCTTGTACTTTCCTCTTTTTCTTTAAAATTACATGAAATCTAATAGTTTAAATTTATTACTGTTTGATATCTTTAAAAATAACTTAGTAGCTATAAAAGAGAACACATGAACTTAATTTAATTTTTGGTTTTTCTGCATTTCACCCCTTTCTACCAGAATCCCTCTCCTTTATACTTTCTTTACAGATGTAGTCCACACTTTGGAAAATTTGAGGTGCTTGTAATGCAGTGCTTCTATTTGACATCTCTTTTTCAGTGCTTTACAATTCAATTTTATTTTTATCTTTTTTAGTATGCTGCTACAAATGGGATTTTATATAATTATTGCTTACTGTATAATATGCATTTCATAATGTCATTGACAGATGAAGTGAAAAAGTGAATGGCCCTCGTATGATTTCCTGCTTTGAATATGTGTGCTACAAACTTCCAAAATAAGCACAGTTCTATTTACATTTGCAAAATGATTTGTACTTCCTTTATAGGAGAGGTTTCTATGTGGATGATAAGAGGTAGTCTCTCTGCTGCAGCTTATTAATTTCCATACTAATAATAACACTTTGCCTTTATGTGTCGTGTTTCTGTTGGGAACTTCAGCACTTTCCTGTGACTGGTGTCAGGGAATTACAGCTGCCTCTATCTGGGAACACTTCAATTACTTAATTATAGATGATTTTGTGTAGGGCATCATATATTTTATGCTCAGCATGCTTTAAGAACTCTTCAATAAGGAATATAGTTACTAGAAAATGTATTGTTTGAATCTTGGGCATAAACAGCTTCAGTGTTAATCAAATAGATTGAAGTAATAAAACAATATCTGCTACTTATTGATTAGAGAATTGTTTGTCACATTCTTTGAGAAAACATGCTAAAAAGCTTTAGCTGAAAGTAATTTAGGGTCTCAGTTGTTTATTTTCTCTGCCAAGTCACTTAGGAATATATTCATTTTCTTAACTTTTTGCAGGTCTCCATTTACATCATTTTGTATCATTGCCTTTTAAAATGCCTCCCAACTCAATCATAAGCTTGACTATCAAAAAGGGCCTTAGGGAGCAAAAATAGATTTTGTGCCTGTTAAACTCTGTAAAATGACTCATTCTATCTGTCTTTATAGGTCAGCATGAAAAGTAAAAGAATTTCATCAAGATTTTTCTACTTCATAAAAGGATTGATGCTGTTTATTTTTAATTTCATGGAAACCTATATTCAGCTAAAAACTTTGCATATTATAAGCTTGATGTTATGTTCAGAAATGAAAAGTATCATGGATGGCTAAAATAATCTATAGTGAGAGGAAAAGCACATTCTCAAATATCACTAAAAGAATCGTTAAATAAACCTTGAAAATAGAGTCCAAACTGAAGTCATCATCTACAACCAATTGTAAATTTGTAAAAGCCCATTTGCAGCATATTCTTTCTCCCATACCTTCAGAATCCCTGACCCTGATGTTCTGTATCCTTAGCTGAAATCTGGTTGCCAGGATCTTCAATGGGGGTGTCCCAGTCATTCTTGATGGTTTTAGAATTGTGCCATGAGCCAAATGTTTTCCAATTTCTTCACATCAAAATGTCTCTTCTGGGGACTTCCTTGGCGGTCCAATGGTTAAGACCTCATGCTTCCAATGCAGGTGGCACAAGTTAGATCCCTGGTGGGAAAATAAGATCCCGCATGCCCGTGCCGTGTGGCCAAAAAAAAAAAAAGCTCTCATATGTATGCTTAATTTTCTAAATAGCTGTCTTCTTGTTTGTAAATGGTATGCCAATAGATAAACTTGTTTTCTAGTTATAAACTAATATATCTATTCTTGATTTATTTTTTAGATGTTCATTTCTCTCTATATTGTGGTTTATAGGAAATACATTTATATTTAAAGGTGATTAGTGTTTGCACAATACATTAACCTAATGGTTTCCAAATTTTTCTTTTAAGAAAATATTATTTTTAGCCACTTTCAAAGAAAATCCTATGTTTCCTCTACTATATAAAGCAAGTAAAAGTACTCTACTCTGGAGCATAGAGGACAGTGACAACTCCTCTCTCTGACTCTTGCTGCCTGAGATGGCACAGAGGCACTTTTGAGAAACTCTAGAGCTCTACAGAAAACAGTTGTTCAATCTTCCTTGAGTTTCTCCATGGTTGTAGGGATGGAGGAAATCTGTATGGGGAAGGGGCTGATAATCTCATCCAAGCATCAAGAAAGACCAGCCAAGTCAATTACACAGGAAAAGGAGAATCTAGATTTAGAAAATGGGAGTCTAGGTTTAGAAAAAAAATTGGCAATTCTTTAGACGTGTATATCATTGACCCTGAAGAATTCCATTTTCATTATCAAAAAGTGGTCATGAACGTTCATTGAGTTTATGGTGTTATTCAAGTTTGCTTTGACACCTAAAGGGCCTTTGAAACATGTTTGTCTGTTGCAAGTGTTTAATGAGCTTGATTAAAAAAACAAAAATAAAACAATTGCAAACTGGAAAACAAAAAAGAAAACAGTATTCAAACCATCTCCTTAATTTAATGTATTAACTAATGTGGAGGAATTTTAGAAATAGACAGACAACCTCTTTTTAAGTACACATTGAGCACATGCCATGACTATAAAGATGAATACGATGAACATATATGTGATTATTTCATGAAGAGGCTGAACCTAAATAATTACACACAGATATTTTCTGAAATGATTTCCTCATTTAAATCCTCAAAAAGATTGTAAACTAGAGAATTTGTTGGAGTAAAATTTGATTAATAAAATCAGCATTAAAAGAGTGCTGATCCCTACATCTTGGAAAATTATAAAACGCCTCCTTATTTTTCTATTTCTACACCTCTTCCCATTGTCTACTGCATTGGTAAAACCTTATCATGAAGAACTGATTAAAAGTTTAAAAACAACTTAATTTTGCTTAACATACAATTTGTCACTTAGTTTAAAAGAAAGTAAAAATATAAAAGGAGTTAGAAGACAAAGCAAAATCAGAGTGTTACTAGAAATTTTGAACTCTCCTCAAGTATTCATGAGAGAATATCTGGATTTCATTTTTCTTTCTTTTCTTTTTTTCTTTTTCTTTCTTTCTTTTTTTTTTTTGCTTTTGCTGTTTATAGCTGAATGCCATCCTTAGAATAACACAGCTGCCAGCTATTTTGAAGAATGAAAAGTGAAAGCAGGACACATTAGAGAGATGTACCAATGTTGCTCTGAGGCAACAGTGCTGATGTGTTTATGAGCCCAGGCCTCTATAAAAAGTGTTGGATGTTAATAATCTTACTAACCCTACAAGAGTTTTCTAGTTTCTTTTCTGTACTAATCCTCCACAATTTCCCCAGAGATAGTTAACATATAAAACTTGGTTCCATTTTAGTTTTACATATGGTGGCTTCCAAGAAACTAGTCTATAAGCTTGCTCTAAAAATCTTATGGTTATATCCTGTGTATTATTATTTTTTAATAAGCTTCTTTTTTTTTTTTGGAAATTGTATTAAGTGGAACTTCCAAGTGAAATTGAATCAGAAGATAGAGTTGATACTAATGGCTTAGAATACAGTGCCTAGTGCATGGTAGGGCCTGGTGTCTGTTAACTGGTTGAATAATATGTTAATATATACATTTTCCAAGGATTAGGTGAATAAAAGCAAGTATAATATAAAGAGGTCAACCAGACATCTTTCAAGCTGAGAGTTACAGAGCAACCAGTTATTGCATACTGATAAAAATGAACATAGTTATAAAGAAAAAGACATGCTAAAAGAAAAATGCAAAAATGCTGAGTTGTAAGCTCATTACGGGAAGTGCTAAAATTGTCCCTCACAAGGCTAAAGGTTTACAACTTTTACAATATGTAGGGCACATAATCGATGTTTGATAAAGATCACAACACAGAGGAAGAAAATAATAGGGAGTAGATCATTATCTGAATTTAATATCTCTTTGGCCATGATTAAGCAGAACTATTGTGAACTATTTTTCTTCTTAGTATTGGCTAGATGGAAACACTACTTGCTTAAAAGACTGGAAACCTGAAGGCGTTTAAAAAGAAACCAGATTGTTTATGCTTACAAGTCTCCTCCCACCACATACAAGTACACGTACCACCTCCACACATACACCAACATGTGCAAAGGGGCTCTGAAAATATTTCAGGTCGAAAGCAGAACATAAATTTACTTTTTAGATGCAGTGCCACCTTCCAGCACTGTGGTTCCAAATACTTCAGACTGAAAAGTGACTCATATCAGACCCAGAAAATTAGGGATACGGAACATGCTTGAGCAGTTTTTATATAGTTATGCTTGTTCTTATTAAATTTCCATTCCTATTACTCATTGCCACCCCTCCTTCCTTGAAGTGTTTGTTTCAAACTACATAACAAGATCACATAATTGCAGCTTGAATCCTAAGGAGGAGAGAATCAATTAAACTGGCACATTCCCCAGATACCACGATTGCCATGGGGGAGGAGTGGGTGCCCAAGCTGTCACACTGCATGTCTGCCAACTTAGCTACACTGGAGTGAGGACCCTGCATGCTGAAGGCACAGACTCCTGCCTCGGGTCCTCCTCTTCCTATCCCATGATTATCCCTCTATTGTAGCAGTTTTTTATTCTGGACATGAACACAAGCATTCACATGTTTATCTCTTCTAATATTTTTAACTCCCTGATATGGAGATCAAGTTTTAAACACATCTGTATCCTCTGAAAGGATTAGCAGAGTATGTCTGATGCAGAGCAGGCCCAGTGAAAGTGTGGTGATTGGATAGTGACTGAATGAGTGAATGAATGCAGTGAAAGAATAGTGACTGGATAAGGGAGGGAGAAAAGGAGTGTGTTGGGACAGGAGAGTTACATTTAGAATATCCTTTTCTGCAGACAGTGTCTTGACTTAATTAAGATCATAGTAGAGGGTATTAGCAAATGCCTTCTGAGCCCAGAAAGATAAGGAAAATGTGCAAAATTTCTGGGAGTAAACCCATTAGTAAACCAGCAGGGAGTATTGGGGACTCTGACACACACCATCTAAAAGCATTCTAACTCAAAAAATTTATATATATATGTGTGTGTGTGTGTTTGTGTGTGGCAGGCTGCTTTGTCACGTTAAGGATGAACTCTAATGATAGATATTTTAAGCAAAGGAGTAGCCCCTGGGATCCGTGTTAGTGGAGGATGCCTTTTACCGTGTATTATTTTGTCTATGGAATGCCCATAGCTATTGCTGAGCTAAAGTGTCAGGGCTTATATTGCATTTAATTTTATTTTTCTGTCTTCGGTAGAAATAAGAGAGGAGGAGAAACTAGTCCCGCCTTTTTTTTTTGCGGTACGCGGGCTTCTCACTGTTGTGGCCTCTCCCATTGCGGAGCACAGGCTCCGGACGCGCAGGCTCAGCGGCCATGGCTCACAGGCCCAGCCCCTCCGCGGCATGTGGAGTCCTCCCGGACCGGGGCACGAACCCGTGTCCCCTGCATCAGCAGGCGGACTCTCAACCACTGCGCCACCAGGGAAGCCCTAGTTCCGCATTTTTTTTTTAAATTTATTTATTTTATTTTTGACTGCGTGGGGTCTTTGTTGCTGCGAGTGGGCTTTCTCTAGTTGTGGCGAGTGGGCTTCTCACTGCACTGGCTTCTCTTGCTGGAGAGCGCAGGCTCAGTAGTCGTGGCGCACGGGCCTAGCTGCTCCACGGCATGTGGCATCTTCCCGGACCAGGGATCAAACCCGTGTCCCCTGCATTGGCAGGCGGACTCTCAACCACTGCGCCACCAGGGAAGCCCTAGTCCCGCATTTTAAAAACATTTTTACTATTGAAAATATCAAGCATGTACAAAAATAAAGAGAAGAGTTTAATAAACTTTCAATATCTCCATCACCCAACTTCAAAAATTTTCAACTCATGGCCACCTACTCCCAACAGGGGTATTTTAACACAAACCCTATATATTATACAATTGTACCCATAAATATTTCATATACATAAATATATACGTATGCATATATGTAAACATAAACTACAATGCTATTGTTACATCTAAAATTTAATAATTTCTTAATATTATTAAATATATAATCCCTATTTGAATTTCCCTGATAGTTTTGGAGGAGATATCTATATTTCATTCGTTTAAATCAGAATCCAAATAAGGTTTACAAATTACATTTGTTTGAATTGCCCCTTAAATATATTTTATTCTATAAGCTACCCCTCTTTCTTATTTTTTCCAATTTATTTGTTGAAGATATTAAGTAATGTGTCTGGAAATTTTGGTCTGGCTTTGCTTTTTGCATTCATATAGTGTCATTTAATATTCTTCTCTGGCTTTTCTAACCTGACATTTAAATGATAATTGATCTCATTCAGGTTCAATTATTTTAAAGTAAGCTTCTTGGGCTTCCCTGGTGGTGCAGTCGTTAAGAATCCTCCTGCCAATTCAGGGGACACGAGTTCGAGCCCTGGTCCAGGAAGATCCCACATGCCGCGGAGCAACTAAGCCCATGCGCCACAACTACTGAGCCTCTGTGCTGCAGCTACCAAAGCTCATGTGTCTAGAGCCCGTGCTCCACAACAAGAGAAGCCACTGCAATGAGAAGCCTGCACACTGCAACGAAGAGTAGCCCCCGCTTCCCACAACTAGAGAAAGCCTGCATGCAGCAACGAAGACCCAACACAGACATAAATAAATAAATAAATAAATAAATAAATGAGTGAATGAATGAATGAAGTAAGCTTCTTATCAATGTTCACAGCTACTGATTTGAGCATGATTTCTTCAACTTTTTAATGGATAGGATTTAAACATCTGAATATTTTTTGAATTTTATTTGTTTATTTTTTATACAGCACGTTCTTATTAGTTATCTATTTTATACATATTAGTGTATATATGTCAACCCACATCTCCCAATTCATCCCAGCACATCACCCCCTCGACCCACTTTCCTGCCTTGGTATCCATACATTTGTTCTCTACATCTGTGTCTCTATTTCTGCCTTGCAAACTGGTTCATCTGTATCATTTTTCTAGATTCCACATATATGCCTTAATATACGATACTTGTTTTTCTCTTTCTGACTTACTTCACTCTGTATGACAGTCTCTAAGTCCATCCACGTCTCTACAAATTACCTAATTTAGTTCCTTTTTATGGCTGAGTAATATTCCACTGTATATATGTACCACATTTTTCTTATCCATTCGTCTGTCAATGGGCATTTAGGTTGCTTTCATGACCTGGCTACTGTAAATAGTGCTGCAATGAACATTGGGATACATGTCTCTTTTTGAATTATGGTTTCCTCAGGGTATATGCCCAGTAGTGGGATTGCTGGATCATATGGTAATTCTATTTTTAGTTTTTTAAGGAACCTCCATACTGTTCTCCATAGTGGCTGTATCAATTTACTTTCCCACCAACAGTGCGAGAGGGTTCCCTTTTCTCCATACCCTCTCCAGCATTTGTTGTTTGTAGATTTTTTGATGATGCCCATTCTGACCAGTGTGAGGTGATACCTCATTGTAGTTTTGATTTGCATTTCTCTAATAATTAGTGTTGTTGAGCAGCTTTTCATATGCCTCTTGGCCATCTGTATGTCTTCCTTGGAGAAATGTCTATTTAGGTCTTCTGCCCATTTTTTAATTGGGTTGTTTGTTGTTTTAATATTGAGCTGCATGAGCTGTTTATATATTTTGGAGATTAATCCTTTGTTCGTTGACTCATTTGCAAATATTTTCTCCCATTCTGAGGGTTGTCTTTTCATCTTGTTTATAGTTTCCCTTGCTGTGCCAAAGCTTTTAAGTTTCATTAAGTCCCATTTTTTAAGTTTTGTTTTTATTCTCAGTTTTCTAAGAGGTGGGTCAAAAAGGATCTTGCTGTGATTTATGTCATAGAGTGTTCTTCCTATGTTTTCCTCTAAGAGTTTTATCGTGTCTGGTCTTACATTTAGGTCTTTAATCCATTTTTAGTTTATTTTTTGTGTATGGTGTTAGGGAGTGTTCTAATTTCATTCTTTTACATGTAGCTGTCCATTTTTCCCAACACCACTTACTGAGGAGATGGTCTTTTCTCCATTGTATATCTTTGCCACCTTTATCATGATTAGTTGACCATAGGTGCATGGGTTTATCTCTGGGCTTTCTATCCTGTTCCATTGATCTATATTTCTGTTTTTGTGCCAGTACCATATTGTCTTGATTACTGTAGCTTTGTAGTATAGTCTGAAGTCAGGGAGTCTGATTCTTCCAGCTCCGTTTTTTTCCCTCAATATTGCTTTGTTTATTCGGGGTCTTTTGTGTCCCCATACAAATTTTAAGATTTTTTGTTCTATTTCTGTAAAAATTGCATTGGTAATTTGATATGGATTGCATTGAATCTGTAGATTTCTTTGGGTACTATAGTCATTTTCACAACATTGATACTTCCAATCCAAGAACAAGGTATATCTCTCCATCTCTTTATATCATCTTTGATTTCTTTCATCAGTGTCTTATAGTGCATACAGGTCTTTTGTCTCCTTAGGTAGGTTTATTCCTAGGTATTTTACTCTTTTTGTTGCAATGGTAAATGGGAGTGTTTCCTTAATTTCTGTTTCAGATTTCTCAACATTAGTGTATAGGAATGCAAGAGATTTCTGTGCATTAATTTTGTATCCTGCAACTTTACCAAATTCATTGATTAGCTCTAGTAGTTTTCTGGTAGCATCTTTAGGATTCTCTATGTATAGTATCATGTCATCTGCAAACAGTGACAGTTTAACTTCTTCTTTTCTGATTTGGATTCCTTTTATTTCTTTTTCTTCTCTGATTGACGTGGCTAGGACTTCCAAAACTGTGTTGAATAAGAGTGGTGAGAGTTGACATCCTTGTCTTCTTCCTGATCTTAGAGGAAATACTTTCAGTTTTTCACCATTGAGAATGATGTTTGCTGTGGGTTTGTTGTATATATCCTCTATTATGTTGAGGTAGGTTCCCTCTATGCCCACTTTCTGGAGAGTTTTTTTTATCATAAAACGGTGCTGAATTTTGTCAAAAGCTTTTTCTGCATCTATTGAGATGATCCTATGGTTTTTATTCTTCAATTTGTTAATATAGTGTATCACATTGATTGATTTGGGTATATTGAAGAATCCTTGCATCCCTGGGATAAATCCCACTTGATCATGGTGTATGATCCTTTTAATGTGTTGTTGGATTCTGTGTGCTAGTATTTTGTTGAGGATTTTTGCATCTATATTCATCAGTGATATTGGTTTGTATTTTCTTTTTTTTTTTTTTTTGTAGTATATTTGTCTGGTTTTGGTATCAGGGTGATGGCAGCCTCGTAGGATGAGTTTGGAGTGCTCCTTCCTCTGCAATTTTTTGGAAGAGTTTGAGAAGGATGGGTGTTAGCTCTTCTCTAAATGTTTGATAGAAATCACCTGTGAAGACATCTGGCCCTGGACTTTTGTTTGTTGGAAGATTTTAAATCACAGTTTCAATTTCAATACTTGTGATTGGTCTGTCCATATTTTCTATTTCTTCTTGGTTCAGTCTTGGAAGGTTATACCTTTGTCCATTTCTTACAGGTTGTCCATTTTATTGGCATAGAGTTGCCTGTAGTAGTCTCATAGGATGCTTTGTATTACTGCGGTGTCCATTGTAACTTCTCCTTTTTCATTTCTAATTTTATTGATTTGAGTCCTCTCTTTCTTTTTCTTGATGAGTCTGGCTAAAGGTTTGTCCATTTTGTTTATCTTCTCAAAGAACCAGCTTTTAGTTTTATTGATCTTTGCCATTGCTTTCTTTGTTTCTATTTTATTTATTTTTGCTCTGATCTTTATGATTTCTTTCCTTCTACTAACTTTGGGTTTTGCTCATTCCTCTTTCTCTAGTTCATTTAGGTGTAAGGTTAGATTGTTTATTTAAGATTTTTCTTGTTTCTCAAGGTAGGATTGTATTGTTATAAACTGCTTTTGCTGCATCCCTTAGTTTTGCATCATCATGTTTTTGTTGTCATTTGTCTCTAGGTATTTTTTTATTTCCTCTTTGATTTCTTCAGTGATCTTTTGGTTATTTAGTAACGTATTGTTTAGCCTCCACGTGTTTGTGTTTTTTACGTTTTCTTCCCTGTAATTTCTTTCTAATCTCATAGCATTGTGGTCAGAAAAGATGCTTGATATGATTTCAATTTTCTTAAATTTACCAAGTCTTGATTTGTGACCCAAGATGTGATCTATTCTGAAGAATGTTCTGTGTGCACTTGTGAAGAAAGTGTAATCTGCTGTTTTCGGATGGAATGTCCTATAAATATCAATTAAATCTCTCTGGTCCATTGTGTCACTTGTTTCTTATTAATTTTCTGTCTGGATGATCTGACCATTGGTGTAAATGAGGTGTTAAAGTCCCCCACTATTATTGTGTCACTGTCGATAGCTGTTAGCAATTGCCTTATGTATTGAGGTGCTCCTATGTTGGGTGCATATATATTTACAATTGTTATATCTTCTTCTTGGATTGATCCCTTGATCATTATGTAGTGTCCTTCCTTGTCTTTTGTAACATTCTTTATTTTAAAGTCTATTTTATCTGATATGAGTAATGTTACTCCAGCTTTCTTCTGATTTCCATTTGCATGGAATATCTTTTTCCATCCCTTAACTTTCAGTCTGTATGTGTCGCTAGGTCTGAAGTGGGTCTCTTGTAGACAGCATATATATGGGTCTTGTTTTTGTATCCATTCAGCAAGCTTGTGTCTTTTGGTTGGGGCATTGAATCCATTTACATTTAAGGTAATTATCGACATGTATGTTCCTATTACCATTTTCTTAATTGTTTTGTGTTTGTTTTTGTAGGTCCCTTTCTTCTCTTGTGTTTCCCACTTAGAGAAGTTCCTTTAGCGTTTGTTGTAGACCTGGTTTGGTGGTGCTGAATTCTCTTAGCTTTTGCTTGTCTGTAAAGCTTTTGATTTCTCCATCAAATCTGAATGAGATCCTTGCTGGGTAGAGTAATCTTTGTTGTAGGTTCTTCCCTTTTATCACTTTAAATATATCATGTCACTCCCTTCTGGCTTGTAGAGTTTCTGCTGAGAAATCAGCTGTTAACATTATGGGAGTTCCGTTGTATGTTGTCATTTTTCCCTTGTTGCTTTTAATAAATTTTCTTTGTCTTTAATTTTGTCAGTTTGATTACTATTTGTCTGGGCATGTTTCTCCTTGGGTTTATCCAGCCTTGGACTCTCTGCACTTCCTGGACTTGGATGGCTATTTCCTTTTCCATGTTAGGGAATTTTCATCTATAATCTCTTCAAATATTTTCTCAGTCCCTTTTTCTCTCTCTTCTCCTTCTGGGACCCCTATAATGCAAATGTTGGTGTGTTTTATGTTGTCCCAGTGGTCTCTTAGGCTGTCTTCATTTCTTTTCATTCTTGTTTCTTTATTCTGTTCTGCAGCAGAGAATTCCACCATTCTGTCTTCCAGGTCACTTATCCGTTTTTCTACCTCAGTTATTCTGCTATTGATTCCTTCTAGTGTATTTTTCATTTAAGTTATTGTATTGTTCATCTCTGTTTTGTTCTTTAATTCTTCTAGGTGCTTGTTCTTTAATTCTTCTAGGTCTTTGTTAAACATATCTTGCATCTTCTCGAACTTTGCCTCCATTCTTTTTCCGAGGTCCTGGATCATCTTCTCTAACATTATTCTGAATTCTTTATCTGGAAGGTTGCCTATCTCCTCTTCATTTAGTTGTTTTTCTAGAGTTTTATCTTGTTCCTTCATCTGGTACATAGTCCTCTGCCTTTTCATTTTGTCTTTTTTGTGAATGTGGTTTATGTTCCATGGGCTGCAGGACTGTAGTTCTTGCTTCTGCTCCATGTGAATTTTTAAGAAAAAATGTATTATGTACTCATATTGATATTTCCACTTCAAATTTAGAGCTGAGATGAGTCTCCTGGAGGTAGCATATAGCTGTTTTGTTTTTTAAATCTTTCCAGCCACCTGTGTCTTTTGATTGGTGAATTCAATCCATTTTCTTTTGGGGAATTATTAATAAATGAGGACTTAGTACTGACATTTTATCTTTTGTTTTCTTGCTGCTCCACATCACCATTGTTTCTTTTTCCTTCTGTTTAGGTCTGACATTTTAGTTTTGTGGTTTCCTCTGATGTTTTTCTCAGATCCTTTCTTTTTTGTATTTCAGATCTCTGTTCCACTTTTGTGTTTTGTGGTTACAATGAGTTTTGGATAAAATGTCTCATAGATAAAATATTCTTTTTTCTGCTGATAGCATTTTATCTTCATTTGCCTCTATGGGTTGTGTCATTTTCCTCTTCCACTTTTGTGCTTTTGGTGTCTCGAATTATCCCATTTTATTTTGAGTTTGTTATCAAATTGAAAAATCTATAGTTATTTTTCCTGCTTTTTTTTCCTCTTTAAACTTTATGATATAATTAAGTGTTTAACAAACTGTTCTGATATAAAGTTGCAGTTTTCTGATTCTACTTATCACCTTACTCAAAATTTTGTGTATTCCTGCCTTTTTGTTTCAGGTAGCAGAGCTCCTTTCAACATTTTTAGTGGTGATGGACACACTCAGCTTTTATTTTTCTCAGAAAACCTTTATATTTATCCTTCATATCTGAAGGATAACTTTTCTGGATAGAATATTCTTCTTGACAGTTTTTATCTTTCAGTATTTTGAGTATGTCATTCCACTCTCTCCTGGCCTGTATATTTTCTGCTGAGACATCTACTGATAGCCTAACTGAGATTCCTTTGTAGGTTACAGTCCTTTTTTCTCTGCCTGTCTTTAAAATTGTCTCTTTATCATTGACTTTTTTTTAAATTTAATTTAATTTAAATTTTTATATAACAGGTTCTTATTAGTTATCTATTTTATACATATTAGTGTATATATATGTCAATCTTAATTTCCCAATTCATCCCACACCCAACCCCACCTCCCCTTTCCCCCATAAGTGTCCATATGTTTGTTCTCTATGTCTGTGTCTCTATTTCTGCCTTGCAAACTGGTTCATCTGTACTGTTTTTCTAGATTCCACATATATGCATTAACATATGATATTACAATGGAATATTAGCCATAAAAAGGAACAAAATTGGGTCATTTGTAGAGATGTGGATGGACCTAGAGACTGTGATACAGAGTGAAGTATGTCATTGTTTTTTGACGGTTTTAATGTAATGTGTATTGGAGAAGGTCTTTTGGGTTGAGATAATTATATGTTCTTTTAGCTTCATGGATTTGTATAATCTTTTCTGTCCCCAGGTTGGTAATTAGAGGCCTTTCTTTCGTTTTTCAGTAGGTGGCGCTATGGCACAAGTTTTGGGTTTCCCTTATTGGGCTGCCTCTGGCTATATTTGAGAACCTGCATTTTACCCCCACCAACACCGTCCAACAGGAATGAATGAATTCTACAAAGATGAGCACTACATACATGTACATACATTCCTGTTGGGCCAGTATGGTACTGGCACAAAAATAGAAAAATACATTAATGGAACAGGATAGAAAGCCCAGAGATAAACCCACGCACATATGGTCACCTTATCTTTGATAAAGGAGGCAAGAATATACAGTGGAGAAAAGACAGCCTCTTCAAAAAGTGGCTCTGGGAAAACTGGACAGCTACATGTAGAAGAATGAAATTAGAACACTCCCTAACACCATACACAAAAATAAACTCAAAATGGATTAAAGACCTAAATTAAGGCCAGACACCATCAAACTCTTAGAGGAAAACATAGGCAGAACACTCTATGACATAATTCACAGCAAGATCCTTTTTGACCCACCTGCTAAAGAAATGGAAATAAAAACAATAATAAACAAATGGGACCTAATGAAATTTAAAAGCTTTTGCACATCAAAGGAAACCATAAACAAGATGAAAAGACAGCCCTCAGAATGGGAGAAAACATTTGCAAATGAAGCAACTGACAAAGGATTCATCTCAAAAGCATACAAGTAACTCATGCAGCTCAATATCAAAAATACAAACAACACAATCCAAAAATGGGCAGAAGACCTAAATAGACATTTCTCCAAAGATATACAGATTGCCAACAAACACATGAAAGAATGCTCAACATCACTAATCATTACTGAAATGCAAATCAAAACTACAATGAGATATCATCTCACACCAGTCAGAATGGCCATCATCAAAAAATCTGCCAACAATAAATGCTGGAGAGGGTGTGGAGAAAAGGGAACCCTCTTGCACTGTTGGTGGGAATGTAAATTGATACAGCCCCTATGGAGAACAGTATGGAGGTTCCTTAAAAACTAAAAATAGAACTACCATACGACCCAGCAATCCCACTACTGGGCATATACCCTGAAAAAACCATAATTCAAAAAGAGTCATGTACCAAAATGTTCATTGCAGCTCTTTTTTCAATAGCCTGGAGATGGAAACAACCTAAGTGCCCATCATCGGATGAATGGATAAAGAAGATGTGGCACATATACACAATGGAATATTACTCAGCCATAAAAAGAAACGAAATTGAGCTATTTGTAATGAGGTGGATAGACCTAGAGTCTGTCATACAGAGTGAAGTAAGTCAGAAAGAGAAAGACAAATACCGTATGCTAACACATATATATGGAATTTAAGAAAAAAAATGTCATGAAGAACCTAGGGGTAAGACAGGAATAAAGACACAGACCTACTAGAGAATGGACTTGAGGATATGGGGAGGGAGAAGAGTGAGCTGTGACAAAGCGAGATAGAGGCATGCACATATATACACTACCAAACGTAAGGTAGATAGCTAGTGGGAAGCAGACGCATAGCACAGGGAGATCAGCTCGGTGCTTTGTGACTACCTGGAGTGGTGGGATAGGGAGTGTGGGAGGGAGGGAGACGCAAGAGGGAAGAGATATGGGAACATATGTATATGTATAACTGATTCACTTTGCTATAAAGCAGAAACTAACACACCATTGTAAAGCAATTATACCCCAATAAAGATGTTAAAAAAATTTATTTCATTTTCTCAGGTATACTAGATTTCTCTTTAAAGCAACATTAATATAAGAATAGAACATTAAAATGATATAGAAAAAATAGCTGTACATTTTGAAAGAGTAACATTTGCATACATTATTTCCATGATATTGGAAATAGATTAGACTTTGAAGTAAGCTGTGCACACATAGTTCACTTAAAACAAAATATCTCTCAATGTGTTTATTTTCCCCTAAAATGTATTAGAGCCACTTTTCTTAGAATACTAATTAGGAATAAGAATTTTGCAGAGAATGCTTTCGGTGATGAATTCTTCTTACTGCACACTGTCTGCTCACCATACTGAACTGCTAATCATAATCATAGATTTTATGAGATTACTACAATGTACTAGGAAAGAGCACAGTCTCTAAAAATTATATAGACCAAGGCATCTTTTTCACTAAGCGTGTCTCTGCCAGAGATGTAACTTCCTTTCTATCAGAAATGGGGTTGAACAGACCATGCTGCAAGAGGGATTTCTTTTTATTTAAGCATAGTCTCTATTCTTCTACCCACCTATGTAGCCTTATTATCTGAAAGGTCACTAAACATCTCTGTGATATTTCCTTTCAGCTTCCTGAAAAGTGCTTTTAGTTTTACCGTGTTTAAATGCAATTTTGGTTAACCAGAAATTGTCATTCTCTCTCGTTATCCAAACATCAGAGAAGGAGAGTTTGGAGAAAGTAAAGTGAAAGAGGAAGATCAATTTAATATTTGGTTCATTTTCATGTTATTGGGCTGTGATGACCTAGGGTTGACCTATATAACTTTTCAAGATGGTTTCTAATCCAGCCCAGCCAATATAAATAACTTTGTTAAGTAGACTTCATTTGCTGTCTGAGCAGGATGACTTAACAGGCCACAGTTTACATCTCTCTGGTGACTTCTGTCAGAATCATGAGGTTTTGTGCCAAAGGATCCTTTCATTTTTGGTAGCCCATCTTCTCTCTTGGTCTTCATTATCATCTCCTCTCCTTTACCAGACCCACTCAGCATTGCACATGTGGGCTGGAACCACACTTCAGGCAGTCCAGCTGATGGACAAGAAAGACAGCATTGAAGTGAGAAGAAAATGAAATACATGCTTTGAGTTTGTAAAAATTCAAATCAAATTATAATCCAATCAACCTTTTTTCAAATCAAGTATTTCAAAATAAGGATGACGCTCTCACTGGTAGAATGTATATGTCTGTTAGATTGGTCATAATGCACCTAGTGTAGATGCCTCAAAAGGGCAGGAGTACCAGAAATATACAGAGTTTCAAGTCCCCTCTGTAGAAGTGTGCTCTCATGGCCACTCTACCCACCAATTCTGGTGCTTACTGAGCTACAGTGAGCACCTGGAACATGAACTTCTCCTGAGTCTCAGTTGGCCTCTTGCTCATGACGGGCAACAGGACACTGCACAGCTGGCTGCTAGAGTAGACACAGGTGGTGTAGCTCAGGGTATTGCAATGGAACAGTGAGTGTCTGATATCTCACTGTGCTTGTGGATTGTGGATACCACCAAGACTCTGCCAGATGTTGGTCTTCTCAGGCCAAGGAAGCCTGAATAATGCAGTGCACACCCAAAGCTGAGGAAGCACTAGAATAACCTTAGAGAGGATGAAGCTGGACAAGTATAAGATGAGCCTGATTTTTCCATTGTGAGTTTAAAAAACTCACAGAATGAGTTGGCAAGTGTTTTGGTTATCTATTGCTGCATCCAAACAAACAAATAAACAAAAAGCCCAAAGTTTTCTTGCTTAAAACAACAACAATAAGAGGATTCCCTCTTTCAGGAAGATAAAGTAGACATCATTTCCCCTGTCCCTCCCATGAAGTAAAACAAACATAAGCCTTTGAAGGTAAAGATTAAAGGCAGAAAAGCTAGGACTTGGGGGTCCAAAAGAAAGACATGGTGAGGAGTTTATGAGGTTTTTGTTTTTCTTCTCATGTATCTGAGGCTGAGGCTGGCTGAAGAAGCCAGCCAACTGGAAGCAACCAACAGTCACAGAAAAAATCCTCAACAAAATCCTGCTTTCTCTAGCCAGAGGATCAGGAAAGGGGGAGCAAAGCTCTAGCAGGACTGCCACAGAAAAGAGAGAAGACAAAAATCTCTACTACCAGGAATGAAAGAGGGAATATCACTATAGACCCAGCAGACATCAAAAGGATAATAAGGAAATTCTACAAACAACTATATACACATATTTTACAAGTTAGACAAATGGATAATATTTTTGAAAACACAAATTAACACACTCAGCATGAAGTAATTCAAATAGTCCAATAACTATTGAGGAAATTTAATTTAAAATTTTTAAAAACTCTCCCCCAGAAAGAAATCTTCAGGTCCAGATGGTTCTGGTAGAAAATGTAAAAAATTAACACCAATTCTATAAAATCTCTTCTAGAAAATATAAGAGGATAGAGCTCATTTCACTTTATGAAGCTAGTATTACCCTGATATCCAAATCAAAGACAATACAACAAAGGGAAATACAGACTAATATTCCTCATGAATATAGATGCAAAAATCCTTAAAATATGTTAGCAAATTGAATTTGGAATATATATATAAATTATATATGTTGACCTGGTAGAGTTTATTGAAAGGATGCAAGTGTTTCAATAGTCAGAAATCAATCAATGCAATCCACCATATTGACAGACTAAAGAAGAAAAATTACACAATCATATCAGTTAATATAAAAAAAAGCCATTGACAAAATTCAACACTCATTTATGATGAAAACTTTCAGAGAAATAAAAATAAAGGGGAACTTCTTAAACTTGATAAATAGCATCTGCAACAAAAAAGAAAACATAGCTAACATAATATGTAATAGCAGAAGACTGAATGGTTTTTCCCTAAGATTGGGAAAAAGTTAAGGATGTTTACAATCACTAGTCTTATTCAGCTTAGTACTAGATATTCTTGCCAGTGCAATAAGGCAAGAAAAGGAAATAAATGGCATACATATTGGAAAGGAAAAAATGAAACTTTCCCTAGTTATATGGACATATACATAAGAGATAAATAAATAAATAAATAATGAGATTAATCATTGGATTGAAATTTCCATTTAGGACACTTGTCTCTTCCATTTGCAGAAAATTCTCATCATCTATCTCATCTCTTCCATTTTTGCTTCTCCACCATTTTCTCACTTCTGTTGTTCTCTAATTCTTATTAGAAAGATCTTGGAGTTTCTAAATCTCTTTTAAATGCCTGAAAATAGTTCAGATGTTTTATCTCATTTATCTGGATGCTTTTTAGTCAACACCTCAATTCTGTTTTCCAACTTAGTTGTTTTTCATGTCTGTGAAAACTAAAGTTTATCTTGGTTGTGTCTTATTTTTTTATTTAAATGACTAAATTTTTATTGCCAAAATTTCTTTTTTATTACTTTTATATCTACTAGTACTTACTTGAATTCTACTCACTGTTTTATTTTTTTAAAAAAAATTCTGGTACACAGTAGTTGAGAATCCAATTTCTGAAGCCAGATTTCATGGGTTTGAATTTGAGCTCCACTACTTACTATGTTAGGCCAGGCAGATCACTTAAACTTCCCTCTCCTAGTTTTTCCATTGCTAAATGGAAATTGTTCTCTTAAGGTTTTTGTAAAAAATATTGAGTTGTTAAATGTAAAGCTTTTAGAACAATGTCTGGCATGTAAAAGTGTCCTCATAAATGTTGGCAATATTATCATTCATTTTTATTAATGTCATTTCTTAATTTGCCTCGTCTAGAGTCTAAAAGAAAATTTTCAAACATTCCTCATGTTTTAATTTCAGCCAGAAAAAATGCATATTCTGTTTATAAATCTCTTGTTGATGTTGTTACCAAAACCTTTTTTTCACTTACATGCTTTGGAATTTTCATTTGAAAGTTCATTTTGAGTAGGAAATCTTAATTCCTTTTCTCTCTTTTTCCTTTCATTTCTTACATCTCATGTTCATCACTATCCTGCAATCAAGTCCTATTCCAGAGCTTATTGTTCTATACTGTAAAGAGCTCGCACACAAAAAAGTTGAGTGACATTTTGATGTAGCTTTGTTCCTTCATTTCCCATCTTAGCTACATGTTTAAAGTTAAAAACAAAAATCAATTCTACTGATCAGGCTTTCTTCCACGTTCAGCCCCTTCCCACTCCATTCCCAGAGCCAAACATTTATATCTCCTAGGAGAAAAATCTTGGTTATAGGTTCAGCTGTCAATCTCATGATTCTATGCTTCTCTCTGAGGCTCAGAAAGAAATTTAGTACACCCTGTTTTACCCTTGTTTGGTTCTTGGAAGAACACTTCAGGAGGTTTATTTTCCCTCTAATTATAAAAGAAATGTGGGTGTAACAGAACTACAGTGGAACTCCCATCTAAGGCAGAAAATGCAGAATTCCATCCTCATCCCCAAGTACCTTGGCAAAGAACTTCCCTGAATATGTTAGAACCTCTATAGAAAACTGAAGACAGAAAAATGAAGGTCAGTAAAACAGGGTAAGGAGAAAATTTTTGTTTTTGTTTATTTGCTATAAAGCAAACGTGTTTTTCTTTAAACTTACTCTATAAAAGTTAAAACATGGTAAAAGAATTACTTACTGTATCAATATAGTTATAGCGTTCTTTAACATGAAATTCATTGTTTCATTATTATTACTACAATATTCTTTCCAACTCCTTTAAAAATCCACTTGTGTCCCTAGTGTGTAATATAGCACATTACTGCTCAATAATGGAAGCCACACACTCTGAATTTTGTTCCAGTTAATATTGGCATTGGGACAATATTTTCCTCTTGAAATTAAGCAAAGTATTTCCTTACCCATTTTGCAAATATGTTTTGTAGTCGCAAGTAAAATATGCATCATTAAAAAGGAAATTATTTTGATTGATTTTTTACCTTGTTTATATAAATCTAGAACTACCTGTTTTTTAGCTCTAATTAAAAATAACAAAATTGATTTTCTAATCATAGCCAATTTTATAAAAATTGGTTTTATAAAAAGGACATAATCTCCCATCAAGACATAGGAAGAGCTTGAAATATTCCATTTAGGATGTTCTTCATCTCTAATTCTCAACAGCTCTGAACATTAGCTTTATCTCGTAATTGGCTTTTAGTGCTTCTGGCCAAGCAGGCCCTGTTGAATAAAATCTAAAAGTGCTCTGTTTTATAGATCATTTGGAAAGTAGTATGATCTTGTTACTTTTTCCTGAACACAAACTGAAGTGCCTCCTTTCCTCTGCAATCACTGCTTTGCCTGGAGAATGGCTTCTGTGAAAACACTGCAGGAAAGAGTCTGGCTTCAGAGCTATGGCTCCTGTAAATTCTGAAAAGGACCTATGTGTTCCTTAATTGCCCTGCAACATACTCTTATAATATATACTGAGCATCTTATAAATGTGATATCTAAGGCTAAAATATTTGGCATAATACTTTCTTGCCAGATAAATGGCTTGAGAGAAAGGATAACAGCTTCTTATTAGTGCTGGGAAATAATGAGGTTTTCAATCCTCTCTATTCATTTCTGTTGGAAAGGAACATGATATATTTCTCAGTCATTCTCTATAGATTAAAAATCTAACCTTAACCCTAGTTTGAAATCAGTGAAAGTGATTTTTTTCAGAGACCCAAATCTGAAGACTTGTAGATCTGACTTTGTTGTCCCTTCCCAGGGTTATAAGTCAGTAGCAGGAATTGAGAGACACAGACATTTTTCTTCATACAACTCAATGATCTTACATGCATTTTCTCCCTAAGAACAAGAATGAGAGGAGCTCACTCTTAATATCCTCCACATGGGCAAAGAGGCTTTGGCTACACACAGTGGCTCTGTCACTGGAATGAACTCCATGAAGGCAGAACATATTTTCAGTTTGTTTACTGCTGAATCCCCATTGCCCATAAAAGTGCCTACTGCAAAGTTCAATAAATATTTATTGAATAAATAAATAAATTTATCCATCCATCCATTCATTTTATTTATTTATTTATTTTTGACTGCGTTGGGTTTTCGTTGCTGTGTGCAGGCTTTCTCTAGTTGTGGTGGGTGGGGTCTACTCTTCGTTGTGGTGCACAGGCTTCTCACTGCTGTGGCTTCTCTTGCTGTGGAGCACGGGCTCTAGGCACACGGGCTTCAGTGGTTGTGGCACATGGGCTCAGTAGTTGTGGAGCACGGGCTTAGTTGCTCTGTGGCATGTGGGATCTTCCCGGACCAGGGCTCGAACCTGTGTCCCCTGAATTGGCAGGCAGATTCTTAACCACTGAGTCACTAGGGAAGTCCCCATCCATTCATTTTTAATTCATTTAATCTCTTTGGATACTGACAGATATTTAATGATTTAGATAGTGTCATTACTATGATTTCATACATGAATTTCGTTTAGGAATATCTTACTCTGGATGACTGAGAAAGCATATCCTGAGAAGGAAGCTTATTTGATAATACTTGAATGGAAAGAGCAATTCCAGGATGGAAGGGTGAGGGGAAAGAAAGAATGAGTCAAGAAAAGTAAATATGAGGGCAACCTTACTGAACAGATTACATCTTTATAACAAGTGCATTTTGTTCTCAGTGTCAGGTGACATCTTCCCAAGATATCTTTGGGGAAAAGGGAGGAGAATTTGTCCACTGACTTCCTCCTCTCCCCTGTCTCTCATTAGTCCAAGCTAAATCTTCCACACTTTCTGGTAGAGTTACCTGACCTCTCCAAAGAGTTGTTTGAGAAGCAATGGTCCTGAAGACCCTGATCCAGTCAGTGTACAGAGGTGGTGATTACCCCACCAGTGGGCACTGTGTGGGTAGCTGTAGTGGCATACTGGCTCCCGATCTTAGGCAAAACAGAAACTATTTCTCAAACATCTCCATCCAGAAAACTGGACAAGTATACCTGTCTAGGTTGAGCATAAACTGAATTTGCTACAACTAGTAATCCAAATCCCAGTCCAAGTATTCTACAAGGTATGAGTGGCTGAACTGGGACTTGAACCTTAGGTGTTTGATTACATATCTACCTTGTCACACATGAAGTTTTCTCCTCATCTATTTCTAGTTTTCAGTATATATATTTAAGTCAAGAGGGAACTGTGCAAAAAAAAAAAGGGAGAAAGTAGGATTGAAGTCATATTAAGTACAGTACACACACACACACACACACACACACACACATATACAGAGCAGTGTTCTTTGAAGTCTGCTTTTTTTCAGAAGTTCTTCTCAGGTTCGTTAATCAGTAATGCATCTTCAGACAAACAATTAAAATTTAATCTGAGGAATCGGGTTCATCTGCTTTTATGTTTAATATATTGCCGTGTTTTCTTTTTAAACACATTTCGCTACTAAAAAAAAAGTTTGGGGAAGAATAGAATTGAAGACACCATCGACTGTAAGTCTGTTATTTACTCACTGAAATCATGTATATGGATAATTAACACTTTGGAATAAACAGAAAACTCTTCTGTTCATTAAACTATAAGGGGTTCTGAGGAATCAGAAGACGCCCAGAGTTTATAGCTAATTTACTCTCCTTCAACTTCTGATTATAGCATTTATATAGCATTAGGATCTAATTTGAGCATGAATCATAATGCATCTGGGGATAGTTGTGAAAATATTCTGAGCTCTTTGCTACCAGTGGGTGGAGTAGAGGATAGTTATTATAGGTGCCCTAGGACACTGCCAAGATAAGAATCAATAACATTTAAAAAGTAACGATTAAGACGCAGTTTGTAATAGCTACTTCAGAGCTCTTCCTAAAGACCAAAAAATGTGTTGGGGCAGTGACGCTTACCCATTTACATAACAGATCATCTAATCAGACTAAGAACTAACTCACTAAGGTCTAGAGTCTCTTTTCGTGGCACAGGACTGCATACAGCTACCAGGAGGAAACACTTGAGTTTTACTCTGTTAAAGCCACCCTCTGGAGCTGCTGTTTCATTTCTGATACTACCTATGCTCATTCTAGTAATGGGACAACATATGAGAATTCCCTAACCTTTCTGTCTCAGCCCCTTTCTTCCCACCATCCAAAAGATTTTATCTTTACTTGCCAATTTTTACATCCAAAGCTTTATTTTTTCTAAAAGTTTTATCATTTTAGTTTTTATATCTAGTTCTATGATCTCTTCGAGTTAATTTTTGTCAATGGTGAGAGGTAACATGTAGATATCCAGTTTTTCCAGTACCAGTTATTGAAAAGATTATCTTTTCCCATGTGTCAAAATTACATTAGTACATTTCTGTAAAATAAACTGGCCATATATAAATGGCCTATTTCTAAACTTGCACTTCCGTTACATTAATCAATATCCTTATGCCAGTACACTGTACCTTTGAAATCAAGTAATGGAAGTTTTCCAACTTTCTTTTGCCTTTTAAACAATTATTTTGATTAATCTAGATTTTTGGCATTGTCATACAAATTTTACAATTGGCTAACAACATTCATAAAAAATAAATGAAAAAGGTTTACTGGGAGTTGCAATTTTCTGTAAGATGATGTAGCCTCATTTCTCTCTGATGAGTACAACTAAAATCCTTGGACATAATACAACACGTAATCATAAAATTACTCTGAAAGGTAGAAAGGCATACTAACTAGGGACCCCAGGACTTCAGGTGGAGCTGCCTCATTGCCTGGGCAGGACACTTAATAGGCTCTGTTCATGCCCACAGCCCCTGTAGATGTTCAACAATCATTAGTTTAAGCCAGTACATCATGTCCAGGGATGAATGGAGTCACACAATCTCTAAGACTCCCTCCAACCAGGAGGCAGAGCTGTGCTCATACAGTCCTTGTGTCTGCAGCCACATGCAGTAGGGTGATGGAGGGGTGTAGTTTTTTCTGTGGTGTTCAGCTGGACCAAAGCCTGCGCCATCAAAATGTCTATCCTGCAGGACCTCCTTCTCTCTCAGTCCCCTGCCCAGAAACAGCAGGCTTATCCTGCTTTGTTTTCATTTTGTTTCTGTCTGTGCCTGTTAGTGTTTTAGGGTTGTGCACTTCTTCTGTGCCAAGACCAGGACAGATAGAAGACAAAACAAAAACAAAAAACAGGGGGCTTACCACCGAATTTCTCCTTGAACGCCCGAAGTTTCTTGACAGTCTACTTTCTTATCTCTCCCTTTTAGAGTCTTCTGCAGTTTGCTTCATTCATCTTTACCATGATTTTAACTATCATAAGACCTCCACAGTTAATTTCTAGTAATTCAAATTGATAAATCTGATTTGAGACACTTTATGCACAGAAAAAAAAGCCTTTCCTTAATTGTAATCAGAATTTATGTATGTAGGAACATATTTGAATTTAAAGTTTGGAATCAGGAAAATGACCTTAGTTTATTGTAAGGATAGATCATTTTATATATGTAGAGATTTTTTTCTCTCTCTCTCATTTCCCAGGGATAAATTATTCCCTAATTTGTGAGGTCTTAATGACATAATTATGCTATGAATGATTTTTCCCTTAGATAAAATTTTAAGGATTTTTCAATGTAATGACTACACGCAAAAGGCTAAATAACTTGTATAATATTATTTTGAACTCTTTAGTTAAATATTTTGGCTATATCTTGTCTCAGCTATGAAAAAAATTTTAATTTACAGCAACTATTGAGGAAAAATAATTCCTTGTTTTGGGGAGAATTCTAATTTTGTAAGTTAGACTTAACATGATTTTTATTCTGTTTTCTTTTATTTAAATTTTTTCATGTATTTGTTATTTTATCATAATAATTTGCCTCAAAGATGAGACCAGACCAGTGTCTATATATCTTAATGAGTAGAAAAATCTGTGTAGAAAAGTCTGTGCCCTTTTCATAACAATAACTTTTTAAATATAATCAATTTAAATATTTACCCTATAGCAGCAATCTGAAACAATCACAAGCTGTACTGCCTATGAGTATATTTATTGTGGGGCATTTCCTCTAAAAATAGTTATCCCATGTTCCTTTTTTTTTTTTCACTCTAAGTATCTTACAGTTTTGTCAATTATATCTCAATAAAACTGAAAAACATTGACAACAATAGTACTAAAAAAATCATCATGAAATACTTCTAACTCCACAGAAAAGTGTAACAAATAAACAGGCATTTGACACCTGATTGAAATGTCAATATTTCTCCAAATGTGCTTTAGATCTGTTTTAAAAGTAAATAAAAACTGATATATACAGTTGAAGCCTGCATTTGCACATTTCCTATCACATTTGCTCCCTCTCCAGTGAAGCTGAGATGGGTCCTCCATGCACAAACAACATTGATCTTGTGTTTTTTAAATTAATAGTAAACTCAATTTCAGTTGAATTTACTATTATCAATAGTACTCTTATTATGATTCATATAGATCTAATAAGGTTTCTTAGCTGAGATTTAAGTTCTAGCTCTTCTTCAAATCTGCCAATTCCTTGGTCTACTCCCCAGCTCATGTTCTTGAAGGAGCACTCCCCATGCAGCACAGCAGTCGCATCGATAAGGAGCAGGGCGACCTGTGGTGGCTGGTACAGGCAATACAGGCATGGCTTCCTGGAACTGCCCTGAAACCCAGTTGTTCAGTCTCCTTTTTTTTTTTTTTTTTTACATCTTTATTGGAGTATAATTGCTTTACAATGGTGTTTTAGTTTCTGCTTTATAACAAAGTGAATCAGTTATACATATACATATGTTCCCATATCTCTTCCCTCTTGCATCTCCCTCCCTCCCACACTCCCTATCCCACCCCTCTAGGTGGTCCAAAAGCACCAAGCTGATCTCCCTTTGCTATGCGGCTGCTTCCCACTAGCTATCTACCTAACGTTTGGTAGTGTATATATGTCCATGCCTCTCCCTCGCTTTGTCACACCTTACCCTTCCCCCTCCCCATATCCTCAAGTCCATTCTCTAGTAGGTCTGTGTCTTTATTCCTGTCTTACCCCTAGGTTCTTCATGACATTTTTTTTTCTTAAATTCCATATATATGTGTTAGCATACGGTATTTGTCTTTCTCTTTCTGACTTACTTTACTCTGTATGACAGACTCTAGGTCTATCCACCTCATTACAAATAGCTCAATTTCATTTCTTTTTATGGCTGAGTAATATTCTGTTGTATATATGTGCCACATCTTCTTTATCCATTCATCTGATGATGGACACTTAGGTTGTTTCCATCTCTGGGCTATTGTAAATAGAGCTGCAATGCTGGAGAGGGTGTGGAGAAAAGGGAACCTTCTTGCACTGCTGGTAGGAATGTGAATTGGTACAGCCACTATGGAGAACAGTATGGAGATTCCTTAAAAAACTACAAATAGAACTACCATATGACCAAGCAATCCCACTACCAGGCATATACCCTGAGAAAACCATAATTCAAAAAGAGTCATGTACCAAAATGTTCAGTCTCCTTTTTAATGCCATTGTCATTATCAGAGACCCCAGCTCCTTTACTCTCCTGTCATCATGGTCACTATGTCCTTATAGTTCTCAGCATGAAAGTCACAGATAAGGGCATGCAGACATGGTTCATGGTGCAATGTAAATGAAGAGAACATATTAAATTAATAGTTTTAGATAAAATTAGTCATGGGGAGAGAAAAGGTAAAAGTGAGACCTCCACCTCCATAAAAAAGCAGAAATTTAGTAAACCCGATGAAAGGAAATACATAGTTCTGTGTTTCCAGTGAAAACAACTAGGCTAATAACTACAGTATGATTATTTGCAGGCTCATTTCAGCTTGATCCTACTTTATTTTTATTTTGACCCTAATCTAAAGTAAAACAGTATAAACTCCCTCATAACTGTTCAGTTTCAGTTAATAATGCTCAAAAAAGAACCATCATGGGAGGGAGCTGAACATCATTAAAACTAGGATCTTTCACATTTCCTATCCATGCTTCTTAAAGAAAAATGAGAAGTTTTATTGATTTCTTTTTTAATAGGCTGTTGAAATGTATTTCCTAGGTGTATTCAAGAGCAAATAGAATCAAGAAAAAGAGCTTAGAGCTAACATAAATATCTTTGAATTTTAGAGTTAGCATAAATATCTTTGGAATTGTAAAAAAAAAAACCACACAAATATTACAGAAAATCTCTGATAACCTAGCAAATAGGTTATTTCTTTCTGTGTTCAAAGACAACATTGTCTACCCCCAAGTCATAAAAATATTTTATTGTATTTTTTTCTGAAAGGCTTATAGGTTTAGCTTTAACTTTTACATCTCTGATCCATCCCAAGTTCGTTTTTGTGAGGTAGAGGATGAGGATCATTTTTAAAATGGATATTCAGTTAGTCCAGCAACATTTGTTGAAAGTTTTCCTTTCCCCACTAGATTACACTGGTTCTTTGTTGAGAATCAGCTGAGGGTATAATAGCATTTTTTTTTTTAAATCCCGACAGAAATATTCTTCCCAAGAAGAATAAAGTCAACCATGAACAGAAATGCCCCAAACTGCTATTTCCCTAGCATAAGCCCATCTATCATCCACCCACACCTACATATATAAACAAGTATAAATTATTTGTAATGAGGATAATAATACAACATGGCTACTAAAAACACTAGCTTTCCTAAAGGAACTTGGTTAGAAGGAGTTTACCTTCTCAAGGAAGTCATTTTTAAGACTTGCATATCTACCCTCAAGATGTCTCCTCTTTTCATTTAGATCTCCCCCATCCAATACAGACAGAATGTGTCATATTCATATTTTATTTCTAGTATATATTATATATAACATCTCATATTTTCTTTTACTGTGGCATATATTTTTGGGCATTGATGTTATTATCTACTCATCTTTCTCCCATACTTTGGCTTTGAACTTCCTTGGGCAATCATTTTATTTTGCAGACCTTGCTCCTCATTTCTACTCCTATATCACAGTGCTTGAAATGCAAGTGTTTAATAAAAAATAAAAAAAAATGTAGGTACAATCATTTGAGCTCAGCTTTAATACCACCAGTTATCAGAAGAAAACCCTATTATTGAAATACTTTACATTCAGCTGAAAACATTTTAAATGATAACACATAAATAATCTTTTCTCAGTGTGCCATTCTATTAAAATAACGTGGGTCACCTGGTGAAACCAAGCTGCAGCCTAGACCGAGTCAGAATTTCTGGCAGTGGAGACTGACGGTACCAAATTCTGGAATTACAGATTAAAAAGAAACTCGAGGCTAGTCAATAGAAACATTTCAGTTCACAACTCCTATCGTATTTATACTTGAACACGTTCATTTTTGTTTCCTTTAATGCAGATGGAGCCATTTCACTGGAATAAATCTTTCAGGAACAAATGCATTCTGTTAACTACAGCTTTAAATATATATTTTTCCTAAAGAATATGAATAGTTAATCATAAGGAAGTTTAGTCTGTCTGTGTTAGTTATAATTTATTAATTCATTTTCAAAACAATATATTTTATGTTGTTTTATATTTCTGTACAGTGACATTAAAATGACAGTTTACTTAAAGCAGATAGGACATTTTCATATGTGGCAGCAGTTACCTCCAAATAAAATGTTTCAAACTTGTAAGTATACATGTACAAAGATGTGAACATGGAATTGATAGGGTATGGGAAAATAATGGACAGATTTGACCAACTCAGGATAGGTAAAGTCTTTTAAACTTAGCAACACCTTAGATTTTGTACAAGGGAAATAGATAAGGAAAATCAAAATGATGCATTATGAGGATCTTTCCTCTGCAGAAAGTCTCAGGTTTCACTAGAATCAGTTTATGTCCTCAGGAAAAATGTCTAATGATTGATGACTCAGTTTGGAAGGATTCTGCCCTCTCTGGAATTTTAGTTCATCTAGTCTTCACTGCTTCTACTTTATTCTAGTGCCTTTCAAAATATTTCTGTAATTCATCCAGCTTACTTTTAGTTGTTGCACTGGGAACTTTGGCCAGTCGCAACCTATTGTACCCTGCCTGGAAATGGCTGTAAGCCCTAAAATTCTACGGTCCACCGATGGTGAGGAGAAGATTGTAAAAGCTTGAGAAGAACAACTTTGTTGAATTAGATCTCATTCACAATGTAGGGTGTGGCTCAAAAACAGTTACGCTGACTTCCTCAGAAAAGCGACAATGTAGACCTGTCATCCTTTTGTCTATTAGGCATTTTTTTTTCTCTTCCATTTTAACTACACATCAGTTTATTGGGAATATTGCTACATGGTTTGATTACTACATAGAAACAAAAGCCAGTATCATGGAGATTTCATAAAAGTCAATCATTGTAATGAATATAACTATGGGGTATAAACAGCAACCAAATTTTAAAAATTAAACAAAATGTACTATATTCTGTATTTTTATATCATTTAATACTCTGTTTTATATGATAAAGATTTTGAGAATTTGGATTAGACAGTATCATAATTTATAGGCTTTTATAAATAACATGAGAGATTCTCACTATATTCAAAAAGTTAAATAACAATTTCTAAATTGTTTCTAAAGTGAATAATTTCTAAGTATGAAAACACCTTGGTACTGAATACACCAAAGTTCTGTGGGATGGTACTTTGATTTCTCAGTATTATATTGTTTCTCCATCCTACCAGTCATTACTTCTCAGTGATTATAGAATCTGGGTGAGAACAAATTTCTAAACCATTTACTTCTGCCTGTCTTATGTGATACTGGGTAAAAAAGTTTGTTGTATCAAATCTGTTCTATATATAGATAACACCACACATACACAATCTCTTTTTAAAAAGATATTAATACATTACTAGATTTTAGGTATTGTTTCATTACCCAACTATTCTAGAATTTATCACTCCATTCCTCTCTTTGATATTCTTACTTCTCTGAAAGAACAGAGTGCCAGGCTACTGTGCTCTTCTACTTTGTTACTTCAAAGTTTCTCTTATCTGTAAACTGAGATTCTTAGGAAATTTTATTCAGAAGCACTAAGCACTTTATTGAACTACTGCTGAACCATAATCACTGAGCTTTAATTGATGAGTCATTAAGGACAAGGCCATTTCTAGCAGGGGCTACAAAAGTGTGGGAAGATCATTGAGAATACAAGAACAGCTGCCTAAATTATTCATAGTACTGAATTTTCATCATTTAGAGATGAAAGCATTTTATGTGCTAATCAAGAATCATTCATCCACCTGGACCCATGACTTTCTCTCCCTTTCTCTTTGACAATTTTTCTTTAACAATTTCCTGATACTGGTTTGGGGTTCAACCCAACCTTACTGACTCATGACTGACCCCCTTTTAAAAAATGGCTACTATTACAAATGGCAAAATTCCCAGTTAGTCCTACAGTTAATTTTTTTCTTCCCTCATTTTATTGTGAACTCATACATATAAGATTATCAGCTGCATCAACTTCAGAGTGTTCTCTTCCAAGCTTTCCTTTCTGAGAAGGCTATGAAGGTAGGTGACCTGAGGAAGTAATTCACCTTTCTGCACTATTACAGCCCTACCTCCACACCTCAAGAGGATTTGGTGAAATACTGCTTTCTGCCTAGACTCAGTGCATCTGTAGGTGGATCCAAAACATCTTTCAATATCACACAGCCAGTTGTCTCACTTCTCACACTTACATTAGTATTTTTCATTGAAATTCATGTTTTCCCCCTCCATGTAACACACCTGAATTTTTAATGTCTTAAATGCAAACTGGATAAAACTTATGAAAAGCCAAAATAATCAGGATGCAAAATGTTTGATGAATTTCAAATTTCCCCAAAGCCTAGGTTTCAACCTCATATGTAGAGAGTACTAATTTATATAATCATAGGTTAGTGGAACACTGCTATAAAATAGTGGCTTAGAAACCTGAATGTTATGATAGGGCATTTTAAGCACTTTATGGAACTACTGTTGAATTATAGCCACTGAGCTTTAAATTGCTGAACAGTTAAGAACAAGGCAATTTCCATCAGTGACTACATCAGTATGGGTATATCATTGAAAACACATTAATATCTGCCTAGATTATTCATAGTACTATATTATCATCATTTAGAGATGAGAGCATTCTATGTGCTAATCAAGAGCCATTTGGCCACCTGGACCCATGCTTTCCAACCTTTTTTCCTCTACCCCGTTTGTTGTTTTTTGATAGATTTCATGTAACATTTACTCAGGATACAGAAGAGCATGAGCTGCAGAACAAAGACAGCAGCTGCCTAAGTGTTCATGCCTAGACCAGGCATGCCCTCTAGGTGTCCTCTATGTGTCATTCAGGGACTACCCTGTGATCCAAAGACCTATTCCAGGTGCTCTTAGGAACTGGTGTCTCATTATGTTCATTTTCACTCTAGGACAGCAGTTGTAATTTTTAATTCTGGCTTAAATATATAATCTACATAAAAACTCACTAATTAGAGAAGCTATCTTGAATTAACATATTGAAAGACAGGATGTATCAACCAACAGCAGTTGGTCAAAATGTAACAATTTCAATGGAAAAAGTACCCACAACTGATTCTCAAGGTTTCATTCACTAGTGCTTTCTAAGGAATTAGGGCACTAGCTAGCAAGGGTTAATGTGTGCTCTGCAAAAGTGACTTCTGTGTGTTTTCCATCCTCTCCTTTTCCAAATGGAGATTTCACACACTTACCTATTCTTTCATCATCAGTGTGCTGAGGGCACATAATTTGACTTTTAGTTAGAGCATATTACTTGGCTTCTTGCTAGAAATCAGTTCCATGATGGCAGGTATCTCTGTCCTTTTGTGTCTCTAATATATCCAGAGAACCTAGAACAGTGCCTGGCACATAACTGATGTTCAATAAATATTAGTTTGATGAATGAATGAATGGTGAAAAAGACTGTAACTCACCAAGAGATTTAGGACTCCAAGGTAGATGCAGCACCTAAATGAGAAGTTAGAGAAGCCTCCCTAATGAAAGATACACATGTGTATAGAAGCAGCATGAGTTTCCTTCTCATCTTTAATCCCCACTTCTTCTTTGCTAAGAGAACTCTGATGTTGCTTGGGGCAGCAAAGTGCCTACCTAAACACACACTGTCTCAGTCTCCTTTGGAGTGGGGAGTCAGATAAAAAGGGAAAGAAGTGGACCTTTCTTTCCAACTATAATGGGTAACAAAAGGAGTTTGGTACAGATTTCAGCCTGGTATTTGTACTTCTGATCTGACATTGGCAGTTGCCTAAAATCATGCTTCTTTTTATATAAGAAAAATAAGCACTTACTGCACCAATGAAGTTGAGGGTTTCTTTAACTTGCACATGAATTCATTTCTAAAACATATCATCAGTACACCTCTTTTCCACTCCTTCACTTTTAATTTTCCCTTGATATACTCTAATTTGGACTCTGACTCCAGATATTAATGAAAGTGCATTTATTTCTCTTACTCAATCTCGCTCTAACATAAAACATTTTAACCTTTGCTTATCCCTTATAATTTTCTCCATGTTAGGTTTATTGACACCACTAACCTGCCTTCCTACTAATCAGCATCCTCCTTTTAATCTCCTTCATGAGTCTCATCAATATTGGTACTCTCCAGGATTCTATACTCAGTTTTCTTTATTTCTCACTTTGCTATTGTCTCTTCAAATATACTAGCAGGGTTTCGAATGGCATCTACATGCTGATAACTTTTATTTTTAATTAAAAAATCATTGAGTATAACAACCCACAAGCATGCAGAAAATAGTGTGAATCCTAAATTTAATGAGTCATCAAAAAGTAGAAACTTAGCAATCACCACTCAGATCAACCAATACAGTATCAGAGCACTTCAATATCTTCATCAGCCTCTGTGGTCCCAAAAGTAACAACTATCCTGATTCAGTGACCATTGATTTGATGAATTCTGTCTGTTCTTAATTCATATATTTGGTGTCACAGAATGAGATTTTTGTGTCTGACTTTTTTCCCTCAACATAATGTCTGTGAGAATTCATCCATGCTGCTCTGTGTATCAGTAGGGTTCTTTTTCCTTATTGCTGTATTTTAGTTCTTGGTGTGAACATATCACAATTTGTTTATCCATTCTATCCATGGACATTTTGATCATTTCCAGTTTTTTGGCTGTTATAAATCATGCTACTATGGACATTCTAGTATATGCCTTTTCATGCAAATATGTACTTATTTTTTGGATGTGATCCTCTAAGTGGAATTGCTGGTATGACTGAACAGGACCCCCTCCAATTACTCCTCCTACCTCTTGTGTGTAGAAAAACTTTAGCCTCCTAGGCCTTCCCCAAGTTCCAAAGAACAAATTTAATCAGAGAAATAAGAAAATGCAGAGATAAAGGAAAACAGTCAAACAAGGCAAAATAATAATAGTTTAGCCATTAAACAAAGTCAAGGACCTTTAAGCCCTCCTCAAGGGCTACAGATAATATCCTGAGCCATATACTTCAACTGTTTTGCACATTCTGAAACCCCCACAATGTGGAAGAAGTTAACTATATGCTGACTACAAGCACATAGACTCCAGACTAGTTGGAACCAGAAGGTTGATGATATGTTGACTCCCGATTACCTCACCATCAACCAGTCAGAAGAATGTCCACAAGCTGATCATGCACCCCACAACCCTGTCTTTAAAAACCTTTCTCTGAAAGCCATCAGGGAGTTCAGGTTTTAGAGCATTAGCTGCCCACACTCCTTGTTTGGTTCCTGCAATAAACACTGCACTTTCCTTCACCACAACCCAGTGTCAGTAGATTGACTTTACTGTGTGCAGGAGAATGGACCCAAGCTTGATTCAGTAACACTGGTCCATGGGATATGTGTAGGGTTCACTTTAGTAAATACTGTCAGTTTTCTGAAGTGGTTGAGTCAATTTGTAGTCTCACCAGCACTGTATGAGAGTTCTGGTTGTTCCACATCCTTATTAGCCCTTGACATTTTTTCTTTTTCTTTCTTTCTTTTTTTTTTTTTTTTTTACATTTTAGCCAATCCAGCGGCTATGTAACTATATAGAATTATGATTTTAATTTGTATTTTCCTGATCACTAAAGAGGCTAAAGAGATTAGCTAGGTTTGCTACATTGGCTAGCCATTTAAATATCTTTTTTCTATTATTTCTTCAAGACTTTTGAACTTTTTTTCTATTGTTTTATTTTCATATTTATTTATAGTCATTCTTTATATATTCTAGATGCAAACCCTTTGTGAGATACATGGATATGTTATCTTCTATTATTTTGTGGCTTACTTTTTACTCTCCTAATGTCTCTTAATAAAGAAAAGTTTTTAATTTTAATAAAGTCAAATTCATTATGTTTTCTTTCATATTTAGTGGTTTTGTGTTCTGTTTATGAAATATTTTCTTAATCTGAGTTCATGAATATAGTATTTTTATTATTTCTTCTAAAAGCTTTCTCTCATTTTTTACCTTTTATGTTTACATACAAAATAATTTAAATTTATTTTTGTGTAAGGTATTATGTTAGAGTTAAAAATTATTTCCTTTTTTTCTATATGGATAGAAACTGTACTAAAACAACATCCTTAAAGTGCTAAAAGGAAAAAACAGTCAACTCAGAATTGTATATCTGGTGAAATTATCCTTCAGGAATGAAGGCAACATAAAGACATTTTCAAATAATGGACATATACAAGAATTTTTCACCAGTAATCCTAGTGCAGAAGAATAGTTAAAAGAAGTTTGTCAGTTTATAGGAAATTATATCCAAAGGAAACTTGTACCTTGAGAATGAGGAAAGTACATGAGAAATTGTAAATATCTGAATAAATATAAGATAAAAGAAGTTTGTCAGCCTATAGGAAATTATATCAAAAGGAAACTTGTACCTTGAGAATGAGAAAAGTACATGAGAAATTGTAAATATCTGAATAAATATAAGATAAAGTTTTCATCTTAACACTTCAAAAACAGGTATGACTATTTAAAACAAAAATTATAACATTGCCTTGTGGGTTTCAGTGTAGGAAGCTGTAATTTGTATGACAGCTATAACACAAAACAGCTACAAAGGGTGGATGAATGTAAGGGACTGAGAGAGATACAAAGTTTCTAACTTTTACAAGAAGTGATGCAATATTAATTCAAAATGAACTATGAAAGATATATATATATATATCTCTTTCATACATATATGATAATTTCTAGAGTAACCAAAAATAGATAAAATGGAATAAGTAAATTAAAATAGAATACTAAAAGTGCTCAAATAATTCAAACAAAGGCAGGAGAAGGCAAATGGATGAACAAAACACAAATAATAAAATGGTAGGTATAAATCCTACAATATCCATTGAATGGCAGAGATTGATAGAGTGGATAAAAAAGCAAGAACCAACTCCATGTTGCCTACAAGGGAACACTTTACATATAATGACACAGGCAGGTTAAAAATGAATGGATGGGAAAAGATACACCATGTAAACAGTAAGCATAAGAAGGTGGGAGAGATATATGATAATGATAATTATGCAGTGTTCCTCAGTCTTGGGGTCTGGCATCGGGAGGAGAAGCCCCCCAGAACATTTGGCTTTGAAGGCCAGTGGGGCTTGATCGCAGGAACTCCACAGGACTAGGGGAAACAGAAACTCTACTCTTGTAGGGTACACACAACGTCTTGTGTGCACTGCGACCAAGGGAAAAAGCAGTTCTCCATAGGAGCTTGGGCAAGACCTACCTGCTGGTCTTGGAGGGTCTCCTGGGGAGGTGGGGGGCAGCTGTGGCTCACTGTGGGGACAAAGACACTGGTGGTGGTAGTTCTGGGGAGTACTCACTGGTGTGAGCCCTCCTGGAGGCCACCAGTGTTCCATACACTTTCTAAAAAAGAATACTTGCACTCAAATCCTTGTCTCATTGTCCTCTTACTGGAAGACTAACACAGATAACAAAACCTTAAGTGAATTCTCAGTTCCTGAAAATATTGAAGAAAACTAGGAAGCCAGTCTCAGTTATTTAGCTTTAGGTTTGCATAAGCAAAATACACAAATGCAAATAATATATTAATAAATACATAAATATGAATAAAACTAGTTTCTGTATAACTTTATTATGCAAATAAAATTTTACTGTGAGATTTGAAATTTTTAAATCTTATTCCCATCTAAATTCAGCAGTTGATTATTTCATTATATTGTTTCTCTGACTTTATTTACAATGGTTTGACATTTGAAAATAATACTCTGGTGAAGAGCAAACCATATGATTTGTATTTCACTTTTTCAGAGATTTTTTAAATTATACCACCAATAGTGATTATAAATGTAAAAATCATAATCTCATATATATATATCTCCAAAATTAAATCTGATACTGAGTACAAATAAATGTGTAAAAATAAAACCAACTGGGCAAAATGCCCAGAAAACACTTCAGACAGCAAAATAATTAAACAGAAATCAAATGTCCCACATGAAAAACTGGGAAAAATTAAGATTTAATATGACTAGAGTGTTGAGTGATCTGAAGATTGTGGCACGATGCCTTGAGACCTAATGTCTCTATTCCACTCTTAACCATTAATGCAGCATTTGCCAGGTGGTTCACCTGAAATTGGTCATTAGTCTTAATATTCTTTTCAAAGTTGTAAAAACGGAAATGAAAGGAACACTCCTCCCCTTTAAAATACCAATAATTGGTTTAAAAAGCACAAAATCTGTGAGTCCAGCTAGAATAAAAAATGAGTTATTATTAAGAATAAGACTTGCCTAAACCTTTTATCTACCAGTATATTCTGAATGATTCCTTATGGCTATATCCATAGATGATTCAACTGTTTTAAGTACTATACAATATGCTAACTTATTTCTTGTAGTTGTACTTGTGGGTGAAATTTATGCAAAAGAATATTAACATTTATTTTAGTAAAAGTGTTTATAAATGGTGGGAAATGTAGCATGTTGAGGGAAGAATATACAGAAAAAGGAGATAATATAGTTAAATTTCAATCAGGTATATTTTCAAAAACCTATGTGATGAAATTTATTAATTCAATAAAAATTCCAGTATTTAAGCAAAATCATATTTTTACTTTTATAAATTTCTTATCTTACTCATTTTCTGATCTGATCATTAGCATCAACTACTTTTGTCTCACAGATAGAGTTATCTGTAACTTGAAATTATATATTATAAGGAAAATGTTAGAATGGATTTGTCTAATATTATTATTAATAATTTTATTAATTTTAGTATGCTGATATTCCTTTGCTCCTTTCTGCCTGTATAGCTGCTTCCTAACTTTAATGACACTAGTTCAAGTCCTATCCTTTATTTTATTTTATATTGGAGTATAGTTGATTTTGTATTTGGTAACAGCAGCTCTAGCAAACTAATGCACAACCCTAAGTGATTATAGTTAGTATCACCAGTAATAGAACAAACATTATGTTCTCCTGATAGAATGCACCAAGGAAGACATAACATCACTTCTGTGGGACTTTGGCAAAAATGAAAAACCTGAATTTTATAATGATGAAATGGCTGATAAAGTTATATTGAGGAACATTCTATTTTTAAAAAACCTGGCTAGTATCCTTCATATATGAGTATGAAAGACACGTCATGAAAGACAAGGAAAGACTGAGGAATTGTTCCAGATTAAAAGAGGCAAATGAGACATGACACATAAATGCAATGGTGGACCTAGATTAGATCTTAGACCAGAAATAACACATTAGTGGAACTATTAGAAAACTCTGAATGAAGTCTCTAGATCAGCTAATATTATTGTATCAGTATTAATTTCCTCATTTTGATAATTATACAAGATACTAATATTTGAGTAACCTTGATGAAGCTTATACAGAAATTCTTTGTACTATTTTTACAACTTACTTGTGAGTCAGAATATTTTTCATTGTGAAAGTTAAAAACATTCAAACAAAAACAAAAGCAAAAATAAAGTCATGCTACAGACGCAAACCATCAGAGAAATTTTTTTCCTTATTAATATGCAAATTAAACCCTTCCAATTCCACAAGGTAGTGGATTAAAGGCAATTTTAAAAAGTTATGTGTTACCCCCATGGCCTTAGGCAGTATTATAACCAAGCCATCATAGCCCAGTGATTTGGCAGTAAGATTCAACTATTAATTCCCTCTTCTTATGCCATTTAAAAATTCTTTCTCTGAGTATATTTTCTGATTTTTAATTATTTTAAACTCCTCAAAGATAAGAATGAACTCTTCTGATTATCCACAATTACATTTAAACATGGTAACATTGAAGGTACATTTCAGAATCCTGGAAAGGATTTCATTATATCACATTGATAAGTCACAGAAATGTTTATTGACCTTTTAGATACTGAGGCTACACTGGTGGTAGAACAGAGAGTCTTCTGATGACACCAAATGATTTCTCAACACAGGGTAGTCTCCCCAGCCATAGCCTGATGAAGAGATTCTCTTTTCAGAGATCAATAACACATATGGATAGAAAGGCTGATCATATGTACAGTGTGCTCCCAAGATAAGGTAAGAATTTTCATCCTCTTAAAATGACAAATTTCAGACTTCTACATATGCTGGACTTCTCAAACATTAGGGGTTTTTTATTTTTTCTTTGCTTTTTTTGGTTTTTGTTTGTTTGTTTGTTTTGGTATGGGTGGCTAGTGGGGTATGGAAATGTTTCAAACTATAAATGAAGTCTATCTACCATAAAGAGAAATGGTTTCTCACGTGCAGTTGGGTATTTGGTATTGCTACAATACAACAGCATCTGGTAGGGAGCACCTACCGTCTGGCACAATTTACAGTTAAGCTTCTGAGTCACTGCCTGCAATTTAGAGCAAGAGAGAAGCTGTACACAGAGCATTCAGCTGGGTAAAGTATTAGAGGAAACATGATTTAGGTTGTGTTCTCTAAAAGGGAAAAGAGTCACCATACCTATGTGTCCATTCACTTTCCATGGGAGCACGATGCACATCTTTTGGTTCCATCAGTGTGTTCATTGCTTCTTGTGGCAGACACATCTAAACTGACCCCAGTGAGTCATACCCTCGTATGATCTCCTCTACTCGAGTGTGGGTGGGTCCTGTGACTTGCTTCTAACCAATAGAATATGGCAAAAGTGATGAGATATCATTCCCTGGATTGAGTCACATTATATAAGACTTCCTCTTAGAGGACTAGGTAGAGAGGCTCCCCTTGCTGGCTTTGAGTAAGTAAGCTGCCATGTTCTGAGGGCCTGTGGAAAGAATCGAGAGTGGCTCCTAGAAAACAGACAGAAAAAAAGAAAAAAAGCAGGGGCCTCAGTCCTACAGCTGCAAAGGGATGAATTCTGCTAACCATCTGGGGCAGGCTGGAGGTAGCTCTTTTCCAGCAGTGCCCCAGGTGAGAATGCAACCCTAGCTCACACCTTGACTTCAGGTAGTGAGACGCTGAGCAGAGAATCCAGCTAAGGGTACTCAGACTCCTGACTCAAGGAAACCTATGCGATAATAAATGTGTGTTGTTTTAAGCCATTACATTTGCAGTAATTTGTTACACATCAATAGAAAACTTACCCTCCCTCCGCCCAAATCCTTGTATTATGAAATACTTGACCTTACTTCAGTAGATAGCCCTGTATTTGTCCTTCACTAGAGGCATGGAGTGCCTCTGGTGCCTGTCCAAATTCTCTGCAATCGAAAGGTCTTGATCATTGAGAAAAGGAGCCAAAGGATAGGGAGTAATGAGTTCTGACCTTGGTCAGCCTCTCATCCACCAAGCGGTCAGTTTTTAATTAGTAGGTATTTTTTTGCCATTTCATGAAAACAATTCCTGTCCTCAGCTTAAAATTGGAGAAATCCTAGGTAATACAATGTAAAACTTCTATAAAAAATAAATTGTCTAATGGAACACTCTAGCCAAAAATTTCCCGTGCCCAGAAAATGGGGCAGACAAGTATGAGTCTTTTCTGTGTCCTTCTCAAATGAAAAAACCAAATGAGTTTTGTCTTGAAACTGTGCTTTGGGACCTGCCTTCCTTTCTGAATACAATCACACACACACACACACACACACACACACACACACACACACACACACACATTCGATCAGTCACTCACTTGTTCATTCATACATTGTATGGATAAAAATACCGATAACTTGAGAGTAGCAAAAACATGTTTTTGACCTTCTTTACTCTACAAGCATTTGACAAGAAACTGGACTTACTTTATAGCCAATTGTGCTGGATTGAACCATGTATATAATGGATGATTCAGATTATTTGTGGGTTTTGCTGGTGTTTTAAGACATTCTGTGCTTCAGTGTTACTAACAGTCCAGCCCTAGAAAGAGGATTCTACTTTTGACTGAACTAAATTCTGATTTATGAAACAATCCATCACAGCACTTTCTTTGATTCCGTTGGCACAATTAATGTTCCAAGTTAGCAAGGAATCAAATGTTGACCTGGCATTACCTCATAACCCTCTCAGCCTCATAGATTTGGTTTAAGAAGCAAAAGGTATTTCCACGAGATTTCTTATGGAGTAAAGAAATCAAGTACTCATATTCTTCTATTGGTACGGCCCTTCATGCAACATTAATGCAAAGGAAAAATCCTGACTTTCTGAATTAGCTGATGACTACCACAGCACCTGAGTTGTCTCCTGGGAGAGATTCTAAGTGTGTTTATTTGCTGTCTGGTCCAGTGCTAGCTCTACCATAGTCTTACCCATATAAATGGTACAGTTTACCCATCCTCCTCTTCTCTCCAACCTAGAATTCTGACGTCATTATCTATCCTTTTTGTGTTACTGGTGAAAGAACCAAGTCACTTCCCTAATTGTTCAGTTTTTACTAAAGAATATCCAATCTTGAACAGACGGTCTCTGCTGTAGAATAAATAAAAATGGAACTGTTCAGCAGAACTCAAAATAATATTTTCCTTATATTTTATATAAACATTGTAGTTAATGAGACCCCTTGGAAGCTGGAAAGACAACAATTGATGGGAATTCTGACACAATGGACTGCTGTCTTTGGCTCAATATTTCAATAGTTAAAATGGAGTGAAGAATGTGGTACAAGATATTCTTTCCACTAATTGGTTACTGATTTTATTTAGTTGTTAAAAGAGGAACAATATAATAACACAATGCTATTCCATTAAAGTTAAAATAAATTTTATAAAACTTGATTCCAGCAGAGGTGGACAAACAGGGCATTTAAAGAGCTAATTAAATATCCTTACTTGCAGGGCCAGAGCAAATATTTTCAGTGCGTTTTGGTTCTTCTGTGAGAAAATGAGTCTCTGTGAAACAACTGCTTTTCCCCAAAGACCCATTCACTTTCTGTTTATTTGCATTGAGTGCCTTTCCATTGTTTATCCACAAATAGCGATGGGTTTAGGAGATTCTGCCAATATCAAAGTTCTATAACCTGATGAGACAGAGATCTGCTGATTACACACCTTAGAACTATCAAGGGGTCTGTGGGTAGTTGGGTCTACTGTGTAAATAGTACTAATCTCACTAGATGTAGAATCACTACTGTTCTGCTGCTGAGCACAAATTTGTCCTCTGATTGATGTATCCTGTCTAACAAATAGGCAAGGAAGAGTGCCTCATAAATGAGATACTTTATTCCGTGGGTGCCCTCCCTGTTGCACACTGTGAAGGAAGGCAGGTTGTTTTGATAGCCTTCTAACTCAGAGATTCTTCAAACCCAGACTCATCTGGAACCTGGGCATATTAATCCAGAAGCTCAGGGCCCATGTCAAGCATTGCTATTTTTCTATGTGCTCCAGGTAGTTCTGATGTCAGGCAGGGCTGAGAATGCTTGCCCTGAATAATGCCCATGGAAGGAGAACAACTAGGCAAACAGCACTGTGAGATCAGGGTCACTTGGCCTGACTCCAGGGCTCAGCTGTGCCTGGGCAGAGGGGCCCTCCAGACAGTGGAGGCTCCAGAGGTACCCAGATTTCCAGGTTCCACAGCAAAGATGGGCACTAACAGGAACAGTAGGCACCAGCATGGCTTTAGAGATGTTGGACAACAGTGGCCTTGGCATGGCTATCTGGGTTCTGGACATAAGCGAGCACCAGGAACAGTGGCCACAGTGACGTGGCTCACACGGCGTCCCAGATAGCAGAATCCTCCACTGCAGGCATGGCTGGGGAGATCCCCATCGGGGAGGAAAAAAAGGCAAATGTCAAATCTGGGAGCACATGTGAGACATGCCCTGGAGAAACCAAAAAACGACTTAAGGAAGAGCTAGAGGGCTTGAAACAATGAGCAGGAATAAGAAACATAAATTTTGTTTATTATGACTCATATGATCACATTTTCCCCTGGGCTGAAGAGTTCTATATATTCATGGGTAATCTACCCACACACAAGTTTTAAAATAGTAAACAAACTGCTCAGAGCCTGATTAGGCAGATAATCAAAGTTGTCTACATTTTCTCATATACTTCGATATAATTCAGTGAACAAAGACTGATTTAGAATCTTAATTGATATTTGGATTTGGCTCGTTCTACCTGAACTATGTCATATTTCTAAAGCATACACTATGAAATACAAATTCTAAACTTTGAGTTATTTTTAGTGGTTATAATAATAAAATGTGCACCTTTAACTTACCACGATATATTTTCAACTAACATTAGAGTGCTTTACAATGTCTGAACTTTATACCAGCATGCTTTCACTTCCCTTTCTTCTTGTCTTTTGTGTTCGTGTTGTCCTGTATTTTATTTTTATGTGTAATAAACTTCACAATGTATTATTACTACGTATGTTTTAAATTAAGAAATAGCCTTTAAATATATATGTATATATATTCTGAATATATATATTGAGTATATGTTAAAATTATAGATCTATAGATCTATTCTGCTTTCATTTTGCTGATTTTCTAGGATCCATTGGTTGATATCTTTCATAAATCTTGGAAAATTCTTGGCCATTACATCTTTAAATCTTTATTTTGTCCCTTTGTCTGTTTCTTTACCTTATGTGCCTCCAGTTGCCCATGTTTTATACCATTTGATGTTGTCTCAGAGATCTTGACATTTCCTTTTCCTTGCAGATTTTTTTATTCCAATATATCCTGAATCATTTTCCACAGCAACACGCAGCAGAACAGCACATATGCTAGTTTGAGAACATTATCTCCGCATGTGCCCTGGGGATCAATTTATTTTCTTTTCAGGGATTCTCTGTAAGTTATACATCAAACCATGCTTCTGGAGTTTTTATAGATTTCTCACTTTCCAGTTATTATGTTGTTTTTAATTTTTAATTTTTTAAATTTAATATTTATTTTATATTGGGGTATAGCTGGCTTACAATTTTGTGTTAGTTTCAGGTGTACAGCAAAGTGGTTCAGTTATACATATACATATATCTATTCTTTCTCAGATTCTTTTCCTATATACATTATTACAGAATATTGAGTAGAGTTCCCTCTGCTATACAGTAGGTCCTTGTTGATTATTTATTTTAAATATAGTAGTGTGTACATGTTAATCCCAACCTCCCAATTTATCCCTCCCCACCACATTTCCCCTTTGGTAACCATAAGTTTGTGAGTCTGTGAGTCTGTTTCTGTTTTGTAAATAAGTTCATTTATATCTTTTTTTTTTAGATTCCACATGTAAGTGATATCATATGATATTTGTCTTTCTTGGCCTGACTTACTTCTCTTAGTATGACAATCTCTAGGTCCATCCATGTTGCTGCAGATGACATTATTTCATTCTTTTTTATGGCTGAGTAATATTCCATTGTATATATGTACCACATCTTCTTTATCCTTTTGTCTGTCAATGGACATTTAGGTTGCTTCCATATCTTGGCTATTGCAAGTTCCACCCTTGATGTAAAATCTTTAAATGGGACTTGCACACAGTACCTACTGCACATAAGTTATTAAATATCTCTAGTCTCATTTCTAGTCTCAAGTATGCAATTACCCTAAAATTTGTACTCCTTTTTATTTTTCCTACTTCTTTTTTTTTTAAATAAATTTACGTATTTATTTTTGGCTGCGTTGGGTCTTTGTTGCTATGCATGGGCTTTCCTTTAGCTGCAGCGAGCAGGGGCTACTCCTCGTTGTGGTGCGAGGGCTTCTCACTGCGGCGGCTTCTCTGTTGCAGAGCATGGGCTCTAGGCACATGAGATTCAGTAGTTGTGGCTCGTGGGCTCTAGAGCACAGGCTCAGTAGTTGTGGCTCATGGACTTAGTTGCTCCGCAGCACGTGGGATCTTCCCAGACCAGGGCTCGAACCCATGTCCTCTGCATAGGCAGGCAGATTCTTAATCATGGCGCCACCAGTGAAGCCTTTTCCTACTTCTTAGAACATAAAAATGTCAAAACTTAATACTAATACATGTGCATAAAACATGTTACGTAGATTATAAGTATATCTATAGAAATAAATCCTATATTTTATTATTGTTGTCATTATATTCATGTCCTATAGATCCCTACAAAATCCCACTAAATGCTTGTTGATTGAATAATCCCTTACCCTATGCGCAAATACTGTTAGTGATATAATCAAATATAGTATCCATGTTAAACAAATCAAGACCTCTAACTGTTAATGTAAATTCTTTGCTATGACATGAAATCAAAGCCCAGTGTCTTTCCTTCTTTAGGTACTCAATAAACTTACCAAGATTTAATGGAATGTATGAATGAGAAAGATGCATTAAGACAACTGCATAATCCAATGTTAAAGCCTGTTTTCAATAGTGATGCTGTCATGTTGCTTCTTTTCCTTTTTTCCCTCTCCCCTGACAAATTTTCCACTTGTATTCTCCCTTCTCTGTGCCTGGGAGGCTGTACGTGTGGGCTCCCTTGCTGGCTGACTTTAGATGGGGTTTGACCAATGCATGGTACCTGTGGGAGAGTAAGAGAGGAAAGGGCTCAGGGCATTTTTTGCCTTGTCTGGTGGAGCTTCTCTGGACACACTACCTTTCTCTGTGATCATAGCTTCTGCAGGGTAGCCCCTCTTTCATGGTTGCTGATTTCACTGGAGAAATGGTAACTTTTTTTCCTCCCCTTGATGGTCTAGTCCCAGGGATGTTAAGAGAGGCCAAAGTTGGTAATTCCTGTGAGTATCAACAACTCTTTTTCTTTTTATTTAGCCATGTCCACTCTTATGTAGGTTGCTCCTTTATTAAATTCTCTCCATTCAAACAAACTATCTGATTCTTCTACCTCCTGGGACCCTGACTGATGCTAATATAAAGAACTCTTCTTTTATATCTTTTAACAATAACTCACCCATATTAAATACCAATCTGTTCTTGAATTTTAAAGGTTAACTTTCAAACACTCCTCTGGATCTCATTTGGTAAAATGGAGATTTGGGGCAACACTAGCATTGCTGTTTAGATTTCATGAGATTTTATTTCCTATCACAGTGTCTTCCCCAATATGTATCATCAATTAGCCTTCAAGTAGTTCTCACTTAATGTTATAACGTACAATGGGCAACAGGAGACAACATTTCAACTTAATGTGACTTTCCTAATGTGAAATGGTTATTTTGTTATGGTTAATAGCATTTCTACTATATAACAAAGCAATTTACATTGTCATTTATAACTCAATGAACACAGTTTAAAAATTTTAGAGTGGTCAATGTTGTATGCTTTTTTAGATTAAAAGCTCTAAATGGGTCTTTATAGTTTAAGTATGAATGTACACTCATATGACTAATTTTGTTCCTTAAGACTAGGACCACAGAGTCTCAGGAAAGAAGTTTGTAAATTACTAAACTTGTTTGCATTTGATGTCATCAATTTAAATCTTGCAATTAATTTTCTTCTAATTGAGCTATATGTTGTATCTAGCTCTAAAATTTATTTTCCATTCCATTTTTCAGATATATAAATTCTTCCTTCAAATTTTTAAAAACATAATTGTAAAATATAATACAAATATGTAAAATATTATATCATTATATATAATATAATCTATTTTTCTCTCTCCTATTTCTTCAATTTTCCTGTCTTTATCTATTTCTTTTGCTGAATGCCCCTTTCATTTTTATTTCAAAGATATTTTTATGATTTTTTTGAAGCTGGAATGTCAGAAATGCTTTCTGTGATATTTACCTGCCAAGGATTTTGTGTGTAGCAATTTCTTCAGGAGAGTTCTAACACCATTCTTTACTTTTTAAAATGGTAGCATAAGAACACTTAAAATGGTAGCATAAGAACGTTTGAATCTGTTTAATTCAAATTTCAAGTGCAGAATTATCATTTTGAAATATAAAAATGTGACTGAAAAATTGATGAAAGAAATTATAGATTCTACTATTAACAATCAGGAAGAGAAATGATGGTTTTCCTAACAGAGTAATGGTGAGAACCAAGTAATATTCCAGATAAAATCTCACATGGAAACATATTTCAATCAACTGATTGAAAGGTGCAAACTGATAGTTTTCCCCAAGGTATTATACAAATGAGGGAAGAAAGAAGAAAATGGAAGCAAGACTTTTATGTCCTACTAGGTGTCAAACATGGAAATAAGCATCTCACATGTTATTTTATTAATCCTCACAATAACCCAGTAAAGTATTACACCTTTGCTTTAGAGGTGAATAAACAAGAGCTCAGAGAACTTGAGTAACTTTCGAAAATCACAGAAATAGTATTTAGTATTTACTTGTATAAACATTTGATTTTATTGTTTTGCCTTTTTAACAATTTTCAGTATAACACATATCTTCTCATTGGGCAAAAGATAATGCCATTTTTATTCTTTGATCTCTTAAGTTTATTACCTAGAGAAAAGCATAGTCTGAAGGCTGAATTAATGGCTAATTATTTCTCTTAATCCAAGATGTCTTAGATCATTTGAAATGTGCCAATAACCCTTTGGGTCCCTACTGTGTGCATTTGTCTTTCCCTGAACTTCTTTATTTCTACACAATAAATGACAATCATTCTAGGGGGAAAAGAAACACATTAGTACTCCCCTTGGTTTTGAATGAATTTTATGACCATTAAAGGCCCCAGAAGGAAGCTGCTCACTATTTACAAGAGCCAGGACATGGAAGCAACCTAAATGTCCATTAACAGAGGAATGGATAAAGAAGACATGGTACATATATACAATGGAATATTACTCAGCCATAAAATGGAATGAAATTGTGCCATTTGCAGAGATGTGAATGGACTTAGAGACTGTCATACAGAGTGAAGTAAGCCAGAAAGAGAAAAAAAAATCATATATTAATGCATATATGTGGCACCTAGAAAAATGATATGGATGATCTTATTTGCAAAGCAGAAATGGAGACACAGACATAGAGAACAAATGTATGGATACCAAGGGGGTGGGGTGGATGAACTAGGAGACTGGGAGGTTGGGATTGACATATATACACTACTATGCATAAAATGGGTAACTAGAGGACCTTCAAGATGGCAGAGGAGTAAGACATGGAAATCACCTTCTTCCCCACAAATACATCAAAAACACATCTACATGTGGAACAACTCCTACAGAACACCTACTGAACTCTGGCAGAAGATCATAGACGTCCCAAAAGGCAAGAAACTCCCCACGTACCTGGGTAGGGCAAATGAAAAAAGAAAAAACAGAGACAAAAGAATAGGGATGGGACCTGCACCAGTGGGAGGGAGCTGTGAAGGAGGAAAAGTTTCCACACACTAGGAAGCCCCTTCACTGGCGGAGACCGGGGGTGGGCGGGGGGGAAGCTTTGGAGCCACAGAGGAGAACACAGCAACAGGGGTGCAGAGTGCAAAGCAGAGAGATTCGCACACAGAGGATCGGTGCCGACCAGCACTCACCTGCCAGAGAGGCTTGTCTGCTCAGCCGCCGGGGTGGGCAGGGGCTGGGAGCTGAGGCTCGGGCTTCGGTGGATCCCAGGGAGAGGACTGGGATTGGCTGCATGAACACAGTCTGAAGGGGGCTAGTGTGCCACAGCTAGCCAGGAGGGAGTCTGAGAAAAAGTCTGGACCTTCCTAAGAGGCAAGAGACCATTGTTTCGGGGTTGAGGAGAGGGGATTCAGAGCACCACCTAAACGCACCTAAATGAACTCCAGAGATGGGCACGAGCTGCGGCTATCAGCACGGACACCAGAGACGGGCATGAAACACTAAGGATGCTGCTGCCGCCACCAAGAAGCCTGTGTGCAAGCACAGGTCACTCTCCACACCTCCTCTCCCGGGAGCCTGTGCAGCCCGCCACTGCCAAGGTCCCGTGATCCAGGGACAACTTCCTGGGAGAACGCACGGCGCGCCTCAGGCTGGTGCAACGTCATGCCGGCCTCTGCCGCCGCAGGCTTGCCCCTCCTCATTCCATACTCCTCCCTTCGCCCGGTGTGAGTGAACCAGAGCCACCAATCATCCACTCCTTTAACTGCCTCCTGTCAGGGTGAAAAACAGATGCCAGTGGGCGACCTACACGCAGAGGCAGGGCCAAATCCAAAGCTGAACCCCAGGAGCTGTGCGAACAAAGAAGAGAAAGGAAAATCTCTCCCAGCAGTCTCAGGAGCAGCGGATTAAATCTCCACAATCAACTTGATGTACCCTGCACTTGTGGAACACATGAATAGACAACGAATCAACCCAAAATTCAGGTGGTAGACTTTGGGAGCAACTGTAGACTTGGGGTTTGATGTATGTGACAGACTAGTTACTGATTTTTATGTTTATCTTATATAGTTTTTAGCGCTGGTTATCATTGGTAGATTAGTTTATTGGTTTGGTTGCTCTTCTTTTTCTTTAATTACTTAAAAAAATTTTATTTTAATAATATTATTTTACATTTTTTATTTTAATAACTTTTCTTTTTCTTTCTTTCATTTCTTTATCCCTTCTCTTCTGAGCCATGTGGCTGACAGGGTCTTGGTGCTCTGGCTGGGTGTCAGGCCTGAGCCTCTGAGATGGGAGAGCCAAGTTCAGGACATTGGTCCATGAGAGACCTCCCGGCCCCAAGTAATATCAATTGGCTAGAGCTCTCCCAGAGACCTCTGTCTCAATGATAAGACCCAGCTACACTCAACCACCAGCAAGCCACAGTGCTGGACACCCTATGCCAAACAACTAGCAAGACAGGAACACAACCCCAACCATTAGCAGAGAGGCTGCCTAAAATCATAATAATGTTACAGACACCCCAAAAGACATCACTGGACATGGTCCTACCCACCAGAAAGACAAGATCCAGCCTCACCCACCAGAACACAGGCACCAGTCCCCTCCACCAGGAAGGTTACACAACCCACTGAACCAATGTTACCCACTGGGGGCAGACACCAAAAACAATGGGAACTATGAACCTGCAGCCTGCAAAAAGGAGACCCCAAACACAGTAAGGTAAGCAAAATGAGAAGACAGAGAAATATGCAGCAGATGACGGAGCAAGGTAAAAACCCACCAGACCAAACAAATGAAGAGGAAATAGGCCACCTAGCTGAAAAAGAACTCAGAATAATGATAGTAAAGATGATCCAAAATGTTGGAAACAGAATGGAGAAAATACAAGAAGTATATAAAAAGGACCTAGAAGAACTAAACAGCAAACAAAGAATGATGAACAACACAATAAATGAAATTTAAAATTCTCTAGAAGGAATCAGTAGTAGAATAACTGAGCCAGAAAAACGTATAAGTGACCTGGAAGATAAAATAGTGGAAATAAGTACTGCAGAGCATAATAAAGAAAAAAGAATGAAAAGAACTGAAGACAGTCTCAGAGACCTCTGGAACAACATTAAACGCACCAATATTTGAACTATAGGGGTCCCAGAAGAAGAGAAAAAGAAAGGGACTGAGAAAATATTTGAAGAGATGATAGTCGAAAAGTTCCCTAATATGGGAAAGGAAATAGTCAATCAAGTCCAGGAAGCACAGAGAGTCCCGTACAGGATAAAAACAAGGAGAAACGCGCCAAGACACATATTAATCAAACTATCAAAAATTAAATACAAAGAAAACATATTAAAAGCAATGAGGGAAAAACAACAAATAACATATAAGGGAATCCTCATAAGGTTAACAGCTGATCTTTCAGCAGAAACTCTGCAAGCCAGAAGGGAGTAGCAGGACATATTTAAAGCGATGAAAGGGAAAAACTTAGAACCAAAATTACTCAGTAAGGATCTCATTCATATTTGACGGAGAAATTAAAACCTTTACAGACAAGCAAAAGCTAAGAGAATTCAGCACCACCAAACCAGCTTTACAACAAATGATAAAGGAACTTTTCTAGTCAGGAAACACAAGAGAAGGAAAAGACCTACAATAACAAACCCAAAACAATTAAGAAAATGGTAATAGGAACATACATATTGATAATTACCTTAAATGTAAATGGACTAAATGCTCCAACCAAAAAACATAGACTGGCTGAATGGATACAAAAACAAGACCCATATATATGCTGTCTACAAGAGACCCACTTCATACCTAGGGACACATACAGACTGAAAATGAGGGTATGGAAAAAGATATTCCATGCAAATGGAAATCAAAAGAAAGCTGGAGTAGCAACTCTCATATGAGACAAAATACACTTTAAAATAAAGACTATTACAAGAGACAGAGAAGGACACTACATAATGATCAAGGGATCAATCCAAGAAGAATATATAACAACTGAAGACTCAAATCAACAGAATTAGAAATGAAAAAGGAGAAGTAACAACTGACTCTGAAGAAATACAAAGGATCATGAGAGCTTACTACAAGCAACTGTATGCCAATAAAATGGACAACCTGGAAAGAAATGGACAAATTCTTAGAAATGCACAACCATGAGACTGAACCAGGAAGAAATAGAAAATATGAACAGGCCAATCACAAGCACTGAAATTGAAACTGTGATTAAAAATCTTCCAACAAACAAAAGCCCAGGACCAGATGGCTTCACCGGTGAAATCTGTCAAACATTTAGAGAAGAGCTAACACCTATCCTTCTCAAACTGTTCCAAAATATAGCAGAGGGAGGAACACTCCCAAACTCATTCTACAAGGCCACCATCACCCTGATACCAAAACCAGACAAAGATGCCACAAAAACGGAAAACTACAGGCCAATATCACTGATAAACATATAAGCAAAAATCCTCAACAAAATATTAGCAAACAGAATCCAACAGCAAAATAAAAGGTCATACACCATGATCAAGTGGGGTTTATTCCAGGAATGCAAGGATTCTTCAATATACACAAATCAGTCGATGTGATATACAATTTTAACAAATTGAAGGGTAAAAACCATATGATAATCTCAATAGATGCAGAAAAAGCTTTCAACAAAATTCAACACCCATTTATGATAAAAACCCTCCAGAAAGTAGGCATAGAGGGGAATTACCTCAACATAATAAAGGCCATATATGACAAGCCCACAGCCAACATCGTCCTCAATGGTGAAAAACTGAAACCATTTCCACTAAGGAACAAGACAAGCTTGCCCACTCTCACCACTATTATTCAACATAGTTTTGGAAGTTTTAGCCACAGCAATCAGAGAAGAAAAATAAATAAAAGGAATCCATATCAGAAAAGAAGAAGTAAAGCTGTCACTGTTCGCAGATGACATGATACTATACATAGAGAATCCTAAAGATGCCACCAGAAAACTACTAGAGCTAATCAATGAATTTGGTAAAGTAGCAGGATACAAAATTAATGCATAGAAATCTCTTGCATTCCTATAAACTAACGACGAAAAATCTGAAAGAGAAATTATGGAAACACTCCCATTTACCATTGCAACAAAAAGAATAAAATACCTAGGAATCAACCTACCTATGGAGACAAAAGACCTGTAAACAGAAAAGTATAAGACACTGATGAAAGAATGAAAGATGACACAAACAGATGGAGAGATATACCATGGTCTTGGTTTGGAAGAATCAACATTGTGAAAGTGACTATACTACCAAAAGCAATCTACAGATTCAGTGCAATTCCTATCAAACTACCAGTGGCTTTTTTCACAGAACTAGAACAAAAAATTTCACAATTTGTATGGAAACATAAAAGACCCCAAATAGCCAAAGCAATCTTGAGAAAGAAAAATGGAGCTGGAGCAATCAGGCTCCCTGACTTCAGACTATATTATAAATCTGCAGTAATCAAGACAGTATGGTACTGGCACAAAAACAGAAATATACATCAGTGGAACAGGATGGAAAGCCCAGAGATTAACCCACACACATATGATCACCTTATCTTTGATAAAGGAGGCAAGAATATACAATGGAGAAAAGACAGCCTCTTCAATAAGTGGTGCTGGGAAAACTGGACAGCAACATGCAAAAGAATGAAATTAGTATACTCCCTAACACTGCATAGAAAAATAAACTCAAAATGGAGTAAAGACCTAAATGTAAGGCCAGACACTATAATATTCTTAGAGGAAAACATAGGCAGAACACTATGACATAAATCACAGCAAGTTCCTTTTTGACCCACCTCCTAAAGTAATGGAAATAAAAATAAGCAATTGGGACCTAATGAAGCTTAAAAGCTTTTCCATAGCAAAGAAACCATAAACAAGATGAAAAGACAACCCTCAGAATGGGAGAAAATATTTGCAAATGAAGCAACTGACAAAGGATTCATCTCCAAAATATACAAGCAGCTCATGCAGCTCAATATCAAAAAACCAAAGAACCCAGTCCAAAACTGGGCAGAAGACCTAAATAGACATTTCTCCAAAGAAGATATTCAGATTGTCAACAAACACATGAAAGTATGCTCAACATCACTAATCATTAGAAAAATGCAAATCAAAACTGCAATGTGATATCATCTCACACCAGTCAGAATGGCTATCATCAAAAAATCTACAAACAATAAATGCTGGAGAGGGTGTGGAGAAAAGGGAACACTGTTGCACTGTTGGTGGGAATGTAAACTGATAAAGCCACTATGGAGCACAGTATGGAGGTTCCTTAAAAAACTTAACATGGAACTACCATAAGATCCAGCATTCCCACAACTGGGCATATACCCTGAAAGAACCATAATTCAAAAAGTGTCATGTTAACACAGTGTTCATTGCAGCACTATTTACAATAGCCAGGACATGGAAGCAACCTAAGTGTCCATCGACAGATGAATGGGTAAAGAAGATGTGACACATATATGCAATGGAATATTACTCAGCCATAAAAAGAAATGAAATTGAGTTATTTGTAGTGAGGTGGATGGTCCTAGAGTTTGTCATACAGAGTGAAGTAAGTCATAAAGTGAAAAACAAATACTATATGCTAACACATGTATATGGAATCTAAAATTTAAAAAAAGGTTCTGAACAACGTAGGGACAGGAGAGGAATAAAGACACAGACATAGGGAATGGACTTGAGGACACGAGGAGGGGGAAGGGGAAGCTGGGATGAAGTGAGAGAGTGGCATTGACATATATACATTACCAAATGTAAAATAAATAGCTAGTGGGAAGCAGCTGCATAGCACAGAGAGATCAGCTCGGTGCTTTGTGCCCACCTAGAGGTGTGGGATATGGAGGGTGGGAGAGAGACACAAGAGGGAGGGGATATGGGGATGTATGTACACGTATAGGTGATTCACTTTGTTATACAGCAGAAACTAACACAACATTGTAAAGCAATTTTACTCCAATAAAGATGTTTAAAAATAAATAAAGTAGGTAACTAATGAGAACCCACTGTACAGCACAGGGAACTCTACTCAGTGCTCTGTCATGACCTAAATGGGACGAAAATCCAAAAAAGAGGGGATATATGTACATGTATAGCTGATTCACTTTGCTGTAGAGCAGAAACTAACACAACGTTTTGAAGCAACTACACTCCAATAAAAGTTAATTTGAAAAAAGAAGCTGCTGTTTTGATAAATGGTGTCAGACACACTTATAAAAATGTTGAGTGATAATGACAGCATTGATCTGCAATGATCACACTTGGGAAACTTTCAGAGGAATATTATAATGTGTAGAAAGATTCAATGTGTTTCACTAATTTTCCTTTTCCTTTTTCAATATGTCTGTAGATATATCACTTGACTCATTATGTATTAATGTACCAAGCACACTGCTAGTCAGTTTGCATATATTATCTCTACTCCTAACAAAACCACCATGAAATGTGGGCTATTATCCCCATTTTATATTTGAGTAAACTGAGATATCATGATGTTTCATCATCTGGTCAAAGTCATAGAGCTGTGAGTGTTGGAACTGAGATTAGAACTCAAGTTTTGGAGAACCCAACACTGTCCTTGCACTATCTCATGAGAACTTCTTTAAAAGACAAACAAAAAAAAATTCCAGAACCATAAAAATAACGCAAAAATCTTCTTTTAAACACCTCAGCATTAAATAAGTTGCATTATTCAAATGAATTTTTTAAGGATTTTAACATCATGTATATTTTGTGTATTCTATTGAAATATTTTGCTGCTTAATGTACCCATCCTCCCCTTACCATGTTGAATTCATAAAACAAAAGCTTTGCTTATTTACTGAAAATCTTTTGCTAGAAATATGAGAACAAAAAATGCTCTCTTTCTCAGGGAAGTCTTAGAAAAATGATAAAAGCATGATATGTATCTGTTTTATCATGTGTAAAGTGAATATAACTTTCTTTTCAGAAAACAATTGTATGTATTTTTCTAATTTAATTAGCAGAATGTTATAATTGGGTTTTTTACAGAACATAATCTTGCATCTATGGGGAATTTTTATTTTTCTCATAAAGCTACTACACTGAACATATAGTTTCACTAAAGAGAAGTGTATGCTTTGATTAATATTGGTAGAAAGCCCAGGATTTTATCATTGGAGAGAAATCTGCACACTTGAGAGCTGAATTGTCAGAATAAATATACTGATTGTCCTAAAGATTTTTTTCGCCAGTTCTTCAACAAATATTATTTCAATATAAAAGGAAATAAATGGTTCATGAATTTAAACGTTATTCTTTTTTATTTCAAATTCCAAATTTCCCATAAGAACTGGATAAAATCCCAACAGAACAGCTGAGAACATATATCCTGGAATGTACTGTGGGTATTACTTCTATTTGATAGGGCATTGCTGTTGTTGAATTGTACTGAAACAGAAGTAACTTTTTCCTGGAAAAGTCTTCTTAATATGGGAAACATTACTTGAATAAATGAAGATCTGTCAATCACATGAGTCAAAAAAAGGAAAACTACTGAGAGTTAAACAGTCAAGGACCTTCATTATAACATAATCATATAAACTACACTGTATTTCCAGGACCTAGAAATTAGAAATACTACAATACAAATCTGCGAGAATCCTAAAACAATTTGAATCAATGTCAACCAATATTATTTGGCAAAAGTACAATATATATTATTTGGCAAAAGTACAATCACTGCTGATGAAAAAATACTAGAAAAAGCATAAAGCTATATGTTAATAATATTGTGTAAGTCTGGCTTGCTGTTTGAATGTGGAACACTTATGTAGAGCATTCATTCAATTCTTATTAATTCATAAATACTGCATCAGGGAATTTCAGATTATAAGGAACAGGACATGGCCAAGTAAATTGTTTAGCATTTATTATCTAAACACAAGAAATACTAGACACTTGCATATCCTTCTTTAGAAACCAGATTTTGCTCCCTCCCTCTCTATTGATTTCATGATAATTATAACCATGCTTCTTTACTGTTTTTACTTCTGCTGTATGTGTAATACAGTCCCTGATTCAGCTCCTTTCTCCTGAAATCAAAATTTTCCCAAAAGGAAGGTATGAGTGAATAACATTAGTTATTATCTTACTTGGAGCAGAGTTCTCAAACCAGGTCACCTCAAAGGCCACAGGCTCTGTACATCTAGCCCATGTAGAAAATGTCTGTTGGCTGAAGCATTGGGTTGTGTCCATGGAAACCAACGTACATGACAAAATTCTTGGTGAATTATAAGAGGAAACTGCTTGTGGCCACGTTATTTAAATGAGAGCACAGGCCCAGCAGTACTTAGTGATTTGTGGGCTTGTCTCCTGTGCAGTTATGCAAGGTTATATATTATATAGATTATAGAAATAAGGAAAATCCTGTTCTTTAAGGAGGTTTCAGTCTCAACTCAGTTTTTACTGATTTTTAGACACAATCTTATTTAAACTCTCTTCATAAGAGTTCTGGATTATCCTTCCTCTGTGTGTTTATGAGTTTCCTCCCTGAAACATTCAGGGTTTGACCTACCATGGGGCATAAAAAACATTTGAAAATGGGTAATCAACTTATTTCTTTAAAAAATGTACCATTTTACCAAGGAGACTATGTTTTACCTGTCTATCTACCTATTTATTATTTATCTACCTATCTCTGTATATAAACATATATACAGTAAATACTACAGAATTCTATATTATGTGTTATATGTATTTGAATGATGTAAAAATAATAATCAGGTTTTAATAAAATATGAGAGGATTCTAGGAGGTATGACTGAGGCATTTCCATAGTGTATAAAAGCAGTTATTTGGGGAATTATACCACTTTCCTTAATTTTTCAGAAGTGTGATGTTCTTTATTTGCTCATGTTAAACATATAACTGAATTGAAAATTCATGTTTTACATCTGAGAAATCAAAAATTTTTGTAAGCAACATCATTCTCCAAATGTAACAAATCCTTTCTTAAGGTCCGATAAATCATGAAATTATTTAAATTAGAAAATGTTTCATGCTTCCAGATAAACATTCTTGATCAGCATATACTGAGTATTCACACCTCTATCAAGAAAATAAATCTTTATGAGTTGTTGCCTTACATTTTATGGTTGTATCCATTGTCTTCACTGAACTATAAATTCTGTCAGATAACATCTTTTATCTTTATAGCACCAGTACCTGGAAAACTTACTTAATATATGCTATTTTCTGAATTTAGTTGCTTTGAAAAATAAATGACATCAATAATAAGCAGAGTTCACATGCATTTAGATTATTAGGCACAGCTGCTTTAAGTGAAAGATTATAGATGACCTTAGAGAAAGCAGTCGATGGAGTCAGAAACCAGACTGCAGTGGGTGAAGCGAGGTTAGTGAAAGTACTTTAGACCGTCACAAAGTTCTGTAATGAAGAGAAGAAAAAAGAGAGAGAAGTGTTTTAGTGCAAGAGCAGTGAAGGAGACTTTGATTGTTTGAGGGTAATGAACTGAAATCTGTGTACAGAGAGAGTTAAAGCAGGAGAATTTGAAGTTGAAAAAAATAGCACCTATTCTTTTAGGAAAAAATAAATGCAGCAGAAGATAGAAGAGAAAAGGATTAAAGCAAAGAGAACACAAGAAGGAACTCTTCCTCCTTTGGACTGGGATTGAAGGTAATAAGGATATATTGTGAGTAAATGCATACAGTTAGCCTAGTGAATAAAATTTTATATATGTATAACTTCTAAATTATATTGTCTTGCTTCATTGGCTAATGTGAAGAGTGGGAATGAAAATATTATTTTGAAAATATTTGACTTTCTCCCTGACATCCATCAAGTTCTTAATTCTTACATATATGTATATACATAAAACACATGTACAAACATATATGTTATCTATACATACGTATATATTTATATATAAATTATTATAAATATATGTATATATTATTACTATAAGTATGTGTATATATTATATATAACATATGTTTGTATATATATAAACATTTTCTCTGTATAATATTATGTAAATGGTGAGCTTTAGTGTGCAATTTTAAAAGTCAATGAACGTGGTAACTAATAAAATTAAATATTGTAAATCTTTCTATAAGATAATTTAAGCATGGAAGCTTCTGAGTCAGCAGCCTACTCATTGTTACATAAGTGAATAAACTCAAAAACAGAAATAGCTTCCTTTATACACAACTTTAGCTTCCTTTTTCACTTAATGGTTGTTGGTTAAGACAAGGCAAACAAATAAAAAAGCATTTCAGCATGAATCATCCAGGAATATACCGATGAATATATGCATGTGTACTCACACATACACACACACACACACACACAGAGAGAGAGAGAGAGAGAGAGAGAGAGAGAGAGAGAGCGCCATTACAGATAATTTTGAAGACTCTGTTTCTAAAAAATGAGGAAAGGCTTTGGACACTGAACAGATAAGCCATGGTTGATTCATTCTAGAGAAACTCTATATTCACTCAGTCGTTTTCACTAGCAAGCTAGTGTAGAAAACTGAAATATAATGAAAAGTACACGCTATACTAAAGAGAAGCAGTAAAAAAAACTGTATTCCTGCGGGGCGACAAGGCATGCCACAAAAAGCAGCATTCAGCACTTGGTCAGCTCAGAAACCTCTGAGCATGTCCACTATGGCTGCAGAGCTCAGATTTCTCGGAAATATTTCATCCAGCTTCTTCGTGTCACCTCTACTTGCTTTCAACTTTACATACATGAAGAAGTACAGTCTCTGGCACATTAAATCTTTTGCTTTCTACTACCTGCTTCTTCTCTACATACACAGTTAGAGTTACCTTTATGTGACTTTGCTCTAAACTTGGAATCCTCTAAAGTGGCCAGAACTTATCTGAACAGTTCCTTGCACTGGTGAAGCAGATAACTGAGTCTTTGGTGAAAGTTTTTCCAAGGGCTTTGCCAATCACGACGATCATCTCCTTGTTTCTTGAACCAAGAGGTATTTGCTCATATTCCACAGGGTAACCAAAAGGTATCTTATAATGTGGTTCTGTAAGTTAATTTATAACAAAATCTAAGGTTTTATTAACACTCTTTTTGGGAATGGCTTTCTTCAATATCACCATTTTAATAATTACTGTCTTCCCTTTACAATTAAACTTATCTAATAATTATTTATTACCTACTGTATGCTTTAACTTTTAAAACAACTTCGGAAGGTAAATGTTTTTATATCCATTTTTCAAGCAAAAAAGTCGAAGCTAAAAGAATTTAGATAATTTCCACAAGGTCACACACACACACACACACATATACACACACACACACACACACACACACACACACACACACAGAGCTTTGATGAACAACCAGGACTAGACCATAGTGATACTAGTTCTACATACTTTCTTCTACACCATGCTTAATATTGCTTTGCAAATAATTTCATTAAGATTTTAATCCCACAGCTTGCAATTTATTACTTAAGAATGTCTTCACCTAAAATAGGTTGCATTTTAAGTGAAATACATGATTTAAGATAAAAGATTTAAATTGAAAAACATTATAAAGATGAGACCCCCCCAAAAAAATCATAGAAATTACTAGATTAATAGCAAAACAAAGGATTACTCAAACATAAAGAAAGGGAAAACTTATAAGTTAAAGAAACACTTCATTAATGATTCATCTTCTGAGACACAATCAAGTAGGAAAAATAATTTTACTTGATATGTATAAAAGGCACAGGAAATTCATTCTGAGAAAAGGAGTTTTAAAAATCTTGAGAAACTTAAAAATATTTTTGAGTATATAGCACAAAATAAACAGGTAAATAAATCAGTTAGGTTTCCTTTCTGTGAAGAAACTTTAGAAAAATTAATCTAAATATGTCCAAGAACAGGAAAAAATAATTGCCATTTAATTACAAAATTTGAAAAACATACTTAATAGCTGTTTCTTTTATCATTTACTAGTGCATGTGTACTGAATGAAAAATCTAAGCAAAACATTTATTGAAAATTACTAGGGAATTGGAATAAGAAATATTTAAAAAATTCACATTGTATCACCATAGCTCTTCACTTAGTAATGCATAATTATATCTTTGGCAAGCATTTTGCAATAAACCAACTGCTAGAGCACTTACTTGTCATCAAAGTTAGGTATGCCAGTACTGCTTAAAATAGTCCCATATGCTAAACTGTAGTTTAACTGGACTAAATTTAACTGATAGTTAAATTTGATAGTTTCCACCCTTCTAAGATATTAACTGACACCAACAATATGGCTTTAGTGTTTCAGAAATAGTCTCTACCTCTTATATAAAGGCATGGAAGACAAAATGCCCTCATTCAAGTGATGTAATGTTAAGAAGCCAGAAAATGTTGTGAATTTAGCAAGTTTACCTTCTTTATATTTATTCCTTCCCCAGCCACAATACTTTTTTTTCATTGTTCTACACCTTCATTTTTTCCCCTCTTTATTAAGCTACAATTGACATATAACATTGTGTACCTTTAAGGTGTACAATGCATTGATTTGATACACATATATTGCAAAATGATTACCATCATAGTATTAGATAACACCTCCGTCATGTCATGTAATTACCCTCTCTTGTTTGTCATGAGAACATTTAAGGTCAATTCTCTTAGCATTGTTTGGTAACTATCGATGTATAAGTACTAAGCATCTTCTGTCAAATTTATCACTAAATATTTCATATTTACTAATGCTATTGTCATTGGGATTGTTATTTTCATTTTTACTTGTCAGGGAGGAATAAATTTTCCTCCATCCTTCTAAGTTCTTCTGACACGAAACCGATTAATGGGAGAAAATTAAACAAAAGTTTATTAACATGTACACATGGGAGAGGCCCAGGATAACTGAATAACTGGCCAAAATGCACTGGCTGAATCATTCACCTTAAATATCTTCAGCTAAAGACAAAAGAGGATGGTTGGGATAGTGGTTTAGGACTTCAAAGGTGAGGAAGGCAACTGACATGAAAAATGGAAAATCAAATATTTGGTGAGCAAATGTTTGCTGGACATACAGCATGGCACTAAATGGCAATGTTAAAGGACCAAGAACTGTCTTCCTACTTCTCCATTCCTTCAGCAGTGTCCTGGAAACCAATTAGAAAAAACCACTTTCAGGAAGTCTGACTCTGTATACTTAGGGAAAAGGAGAAGGAGAAGGGGAGAGAGGAACAGGCAGAGAAAAAAATGGTTTGTGAATAACTGAAATATGGTAATAGGATTTCTATACTCTTCACTTATTCTATATGGGGCTTGATCAATTGGTAGCCTCAGTGCATAAAATTATCTCATACTTAAGGAACAATATTGGAGCTGGAGTGAAAAAAGAAGTCAGCTCATTTGGGAGGGTGTGTGAAATGCTGTTGATTATCTTTCCCTTTTCTGGTCTCAAAGGTGAAGTTATCACTTTGCCTTTAATAGGTATCATCCCATTTAAAAAAATCAATAACAGGTGTCAATATGGTTCCACGTCTTTGGGGGAGAAGGAAGAGTGATTGTATAGACAGTACATCCACTTATGGGCACTGTAGCAACAGTTTTCTTTCAAAGCAGAAAGTTACTCATAAAAGAATTTTCTTTGCAGTGTGTAGGAGAGTAAAGTAAAATTTGAGCAGCTTGAATCTGATTCATATATATCTGAGTTTTCTGAGTCATTTGGTAAAGGAGTCTGGACAATATTGCTTTTATAGGGAGGGCTGAGGAGCTTGAAAAAATTCACCCCTAGGGAAGCAGTAGCTGGCCCATAAAGAAGCCAGAGGGGAGACACTGTTATGAAAGTTGTGCCTGACGAGGGCACTGGGAGTTGCCTCAAGTGACCTCAAGGGACTTAGGTCTGGATCCAATGGAGAGCAAAGATGCTGTGAGTGAAAAGGAACCAGACTTTCATTAAAAACTCTCTTAGGCCTTGTGCTGCTGGTAGCCATGCCAGAGTTATCCTATTGACAGAATGTGGTGGAACCCAGGAAAGAGCCTGAGACTGGCTGTGGAACTCAAAAAGCCTGGCTTGGGCTTCCCTGGTGGCACAGTGTTTGAGAGTCTGCCTGCCGATGCAGGGGACACGGGTTCGTGCCCCGGTCCGGGAAGATCCCACATGCCGCGGAGCGGCTGGGCCTGTGAGCCATGGCTGCTGGGCCTGCGTGTGCGGAGCCTGTGCTCCGCAACGGGAGAGGCCGCAGCAGTGAGAGGCCCGCGTACCCCTCAAAAAAAAAAAAAAAACCCTGGCTACTGCAAAGATCCTCAGAAATGATTGGGAAATGATTGGTAGAGGTGGAAGACTATAAGAAAGTCAGCATCTGAGCAAGATGAATTATTATTTAAATTAACCTATTATAAATAGGTTAATTATAATTAATTAACCTTTTATTTAAATTATTTCCTATTATAATGGGAAAGTAGGCAGGACCTCTGTGTGTAGATGCAGTTGGGTGGGAGATGTGACAGTGGGAGTCTGCAGAAGCTGTCTTCAGCTTGCTTCCACTTCCCTGGGAAGATAGGAGATTAGGTTATCATTGGAAAGGGGATTGAGATGCTGGAGGAATGAGAAGAGAGGAAAAGTCACTCATGGGAGAAGAAGAAGAAGTCAGGAAAATGTCGTCTGATTCCTGGGTAGCACTAAGGACCCACCTGAGGTTAGTGATCCGAAATGAAAAGTGAGCCTGCCGGCAGGTTGTAACTCTTCCCACCAATTCTGGGCTCTGCTGTGCCCTTACTGATGGAGGAGTGAAAGGGGTAGTTCCCAGAAGCACATGGGACTTGGAGACCTCTCTTCATACCTAGTAGGATCCTATAGTAGGGAATCCTGTTTGCAGGCATTGACCAGCACCTCAAGGATATCACGGCCAAAGTCTCTGCAATTCTTTTGATTGGTCTCAATAAGGTTGCTATTCTTCCAGCCCTCATGTCTGAGTTCTAGGTAAGAGGAATGAAAAAGGCATATGAAAGAAATGACTGTCCACCAATTAGGAACAAAAAGAAGTAATTAATGAGAAAGATATCCATTGCAACACTCATTCAATAAGCATTTACTGAATACCTATGTGTGTCAGTCAAATTGGGCATAAGGATCCAAAGGAGAACACGACAGGCAAGGTGTCTGTTCCCACAGAGCTTCTACTCTACTGGAGAGACACAGAAAATGAATAAACTGAACAAATACAGGTGACCCTTAAATAACGTGGGCTTGAACTGTGTGGATCCACTCATACACAGATTTTTTTCAATAAATATAGTACCTTATTTTCATTTTACATAACCCTGAGGCTAGATTATAAATGTGTACTATAGAATATATATGAATGCAAAGTATTTCTGATCCATCTTCCTGATGGCTATTTCTCATCATCTCTCTGTTACGTCAAGTGTCTAGCAATGGCTGTAGTTTTGTCACAGCTTCTGCTCCCATTGTGGTTCCAGATCTTTGCCAACAACTTCAGCTGTTAACTCTGTTAACACTTCCTGAATTCCTCCCACGTTTGGAATAGTAGTAGTTTCCTGATATTACCAAATGTTGGGTTGCCTTACTACATCTTGATTGGCTTTTCACCTTTTCCAATGTCATCATAACTATTTCCTCATATTAAATTCTCTCTATTGAAGTATCTGGTTGGGTTGTTTTCTTGATTGAAACATGAATGAAACACAATTTGCTGAGGAGAAATCTGTCATATAAAGAACTGGTTCCCAGAAGAGAAAGTCCAATAGGAGCTAGTCACTTCAGGAAACCACTAAGGTGGGGAAACTAGTAGTGCTAATAGTTTATGAAGAGAGACTACATGGTTGGATTTAGTTTCAACACATTTTAGGAAGTCTGCCTGAAATAAAAGAAGGCAGAAGGAGCACCTTCCTTTCAAAATGTGGTTTCTGTCCTCAAAAATTCAGAACTATTACTGAGAAACACTCAAAAATTGGGCAATGCTGGGCTGGAGACATTTGTAGTGAGCACCTACACCTCATGTGGCTAAAACGAAGGTGAGGCAAGTGAGGCACTTTTTTGGGAGAAGAATATAAAGGGGCACCAAAAAATCAGTAAGCAAGCTCAATAATATTAATGCAAAAATCCACAATAAAGAAAATACCAAATTTTAATGAAGGCAAGGTCCAACCCTATACTTAGATGACTCATCTCACCCACTTCATTCCATCCCAGCTCAATTGGATGAGAAGATACTGGGAATGTTGGAACACAAGAAGAGGTGTTCCTGCAAAGTCAGAGTTGAAGGTGTTGGAGTGATGCCCAGACCTGTTTGAAGATATTGCCCAACTGCTGGTGGCTTTCCAGGAAATTAGAGGTGGCACGCCATGGGGGTTCCAGTCTTCTAAGGAGGGATGATGCCCAGCTGGTGACGGTAACTTGAGGGGGCATTAAGAAACAGTTTCTGGCACTATGTGGGGAATATTTTTAGAAACTAGAAACTGGAGCCAGTTTTATTTATCAGGGTAAAGAGACTATCCTGGGGAAGAGTGATAGGAAGAAGAAGCAAAACGGAAATAAGAGTGTCTTTTCTCCCTTCTCCAGTCTTCAAGCCCCTTTTAATAATTCTAATTAGTATATTCCGGCTGGGAGACATCTGAAAAATTAGAAATATGGTTTTTAGAGTCCTGGATTCAGCACCATAAAGCAACATATAGAAAGGTAGGTTTGGAGAGGAGAATCAATAATTTAATGACTAACACTTTGAGCCTGGCAGTGTGTGCTGCTTTCATCAATGGAATGTGGGTGGAAATGGCATATCAAAATGAATTTCTTCTCCTTCCTGGCAAAGCCACATATGGTTGTTATGGACTAATTGAGAAAAACTTTACCTAAGGCTGAATTATTAAAAATGTGATAATTTTCTTGAAGTCACTGATGCTTATTGATGTTTATTCATTGCTTTTTTTAAAAAAAATGTATTCGCTTTTTAGATTCAAAGTGCAAAGATGAAAATTTGATGAAAATATTTGTCTATCTACCTATCTATCTAATCTCAGCTTCTCACACCCAGCTGCCCTGAAAGCAGTGATTGCTATTTTTCTACCTCTCTTGGGGAAGAAATAAATAATGTGAAGAAATGATGCTGATCATTGCTCAGGGATCTTCAACAAGGTGAGAGCTGGATTTGTCTGGGAATAACTAAGAAAGTCCTTCTTTCTGCAGGTTCCAAGTACAGTCAATTTAATGAACCAAATCAGTGATTTATCTAAGGAGACTTATAAACATTGACTTTATTGTGATAGCAGAGGTAGTTTGTTTTCTAAAACTGAAAAGTCAGGAGACATGATGAGTAAGTTCTTTTAGATGAGCCTTTCCAAATCCCAGAGCTTTAAAATGAGCCATTTTATGATACATGTTAGGGAATGTCATTTTAAATTAAATTGTTGGCTTCTGTGCCTACCTTTCAGTGAAAAAAACCCACCAGTCCCTAATGGATTTTCTGTGAGAGGCAGCAATACTAGGAAGGTCCTCAGGAGTTTTCTCCAAACATAGCAAATGCCAAGACAAAACAGTGATCGAGTAACTTCTATAAGGGCTTGTGACATTATTTGCTTTTCTTAGATTGTGCTCTTTCTGTAAGGAAGCAAAATTCACATCGTTTTTATTTTGTGATGGCCAGAGGGGCTGGAAAACAGATCATTGATTTGACACACTATTTCCTAGAATATGTTCTACATTTAAACAGTAAGACAGCTCAGTTCTGCAGATAGTATGTGACCTTTGTGGCCGGAGTTCAAATGAGGGTAAAAAGAGCAGTTCTCCTTCTTAGCTCATGAAGATGCAATGATTACTGTTGCAGGCAGAATAGAAGATCATAGTAACTGGATGGTTTTACTTGGTTTTATTCTCTTATTCTTTTGAAAAGAACAAAAGGTCTTCCACGGTATCTACCACATCTTGCTACTCTCAAATTCATAAGGATAAATAACCCCAGTGATCAGGAAAAAAGATAATATTTTGTGCAAATAACAATGAAGAAACTCTCAAACAAATTCCTGCAGCACTACATATACATTAATGAAAAAGAGGCAAGAAACAGAGGAATCTAGAAAACTTTGCTCTGAAAATCGTGTACCAGAGGCCAGGACAGCTTACGTGAGCCTATAAGGTCAGTGGGTTAAACACATAAAGGACTACCCAGATGATGAGAGAAAGGCCGGGAAGCAGCATGGTCCAGCTCAGTGTTCAACTCAGTTCATGGATTCATCCTTGTGGCCAAAAGTGCCCAGGCCTTTAACAAAAGTCAAAATCAGAAATGACAAGTGTTTTCCTCTCTGCGTCACTTTATTTTCTGATTTTTATAATTTATGCAAAGAGGAATAGATAAGATGATTTTTTTTTTCAGGCAAGGCATGATCTTGAGAAAACTTGCCATATGCCGGCCAGGTGGCTGGAGTTAATTTTAGATGTCGCACTTTGGTCAGAACCTCAGAGCCATGCTGACATTCCAGAGGATGTGTAGATCTTAGAGGACAGGAAGTCAGCTCTCCCTCAATGTTACCAGTCGCTGGTGTTTGAGGCAGTAAACCACTGTATGCCTTTCACCTCATTGGTAGATTAGAAACTGCATCATCTTCAGCCGTAGGAATTAATAAGGAGCATAAATCCAGTCACTCTTTGGAGAATGCTACTGAAGATTTTCTACTTCACACACACACACACACACACACACACACACACACAATATGGACTTGTTGCAAATCTACTTAATTTATCTCAGTGCCCAAGACCTTCAAATATTGACCCACCACAGAGAAGAACCCATGAAATTATTTTGGAGGGTTTCAGCACTTCAAAGATATGGAAACTTTGGTTTTATTGTTTGGGTCTTTATTAAAGAAATTTGAGATACTGTGCCTTGCTGTTTCCCTGTAATCTTTAGGGAATAGTTCAATTAGAGTGTGAGAGTGGGCAAAAAATGAGAGAATGAATGAGGGGAAAAGAGGGACAAATCTTGGTGGGTAAAATAGGGAAGTGTTGTCTGACATTTTCGTCTGATGAAAGACTTTCCTTTTTTCCTTTTCTGACTTTCTCTCCTTTTGAACATGAAATTAAACAAAAACAAAAACTTTATCTCTTTCCTTAATTGACCTACTGAAGATAAAATTTGTTTCCTTTAAAAAGTACCTCTTGTAGGGAAATATAAATTAAACTTTCAGTGGTTTGGAACAATTAACTCACCATTTGGAAGATAAATTATATGCCTGCCTGACCAAAAAATGTGCCTTTTGATCTGAGGAGCAAGATATGTAAAGTTTGAGTCTGCCTAACTGTGATGACAAGTGAGATTTCTCTCAGGCAAAAAAATATAGAAAAAAACAAGTGCAAGAATAAAAATACACTCAGAATACTTTTCCTCCAATCAGAGAGCAGAGAAAACCACATTAACAATTGCTTATTGAAATACATTTTGTTTTCCCTGACAGTTAATACCAAATAAAATCAACCAGGGGAGAGAAAATAAGAAAAGTTTTAATAAAGTGAAAATATGACAAGAGCACAGGTTAAAATAATATTTTGTTTTCACAAATAGATGCTGTATTAGCACCTAGGGCTACTGTAACAAGATGCTACAAACTAGGTGGTTTAAACAACAGAAAGTTATTGTCTCACAGTTCTTGAAATTAGAAGCCCAAGATCAAGGTGTCAGCAGAGTTGGTTTCTTCTGAAGGCTATGAGGGCAAAACTGTCCCATGCCTCCCTCCTAGTCTCTGGTGGTTTGCTGGTAATCTTCAGCATTTCTTGACTAGTAGACCCAACACTCCTATCTCTGCCTCCATCTTTACATGGTGTTCTCCCTATGTGTGTGTCTGCCACTGAGTCCAAATTTCCCCTTTAATAACAACACCAATCATATTATATTAGAGCTCACCCTAATGGCTTCATTTTAACTTGTCTGTCAAGACCCTATTTCCAAATAAGTATATTCACAGGTACTGAGAGTTAGGACTTCAACATCTTTTGAGAGAACGTAATTCAACCAAAAAGACACATTACTGCTTATTCATAGTGAAACACTCACTCTAAGAGTCAACCAATTTGCTAATTTAACTAATTTATTAATTTTTAGTTAAGCCTTTAACAGACCTTCAGATGGTCAGGGAGAGAATCTTGAGTGATAAGAAGGCTTTGCAATAGAAAACCCTTCAGCATTTGATTATTGAGAGATGTGTGTTTCTCTGTGCTTGCTTAAATACCTGTAAGTTGACAGTTTTTCTCTTCAGGCAGTGGCATCAAAGAGGATTGTGAGCTCTTAGAGACCACAAGCCCCAACACAGACAGCAGGCATATTATGTAGCCTGATGTGTTCAACAGAGGACGGGGAGACCACTACAGCTTGGAGAATGATTGAGTCTTTAAGTCATCTGCACTGCATAATAAAAACTGCTGAAAGGGGCACAGAAACATTTATTTTCAGGGTCCAACTCCTTAGACTTTTTGAGGGGGTAAAAAAAAAAAAAAGTGTTCTTCTGTTGTTTCAGCTCTTTCTCCAGGAAGAAAATACTGAACATTTTACAAACTATAGATGAGTCAAAAAATAGATTGTCTCTGAAGACTGTCAGTAGACCTCTGTGCTCCTGACAGGTGAGATAGACCTTTGTCACCATCCTCCAACAGGAAACTATCCTCAGGTTTTGTCTATGGCATTCATTTTCAAAATGTAGTCTCTGGACCAACAGCATCATCATCACCCGGGAACTTGTTAGAAATACAAATCCTTGGGCCCAACCCCAGACCCAGTAAATCAAAACCTCTGAGAGTGAGGCTGGTTTTAACAAGCTTTCAGGAGATTCTGAAGCTCCCTCAAGCTTGAGAACCATTAGTCTTCACTAAAGTGAATATATTGCCGGCCAATATAATTGAAACCAAAACTATCAGATTTTCGGTCATAATCTGTATTTAGGGTTTACTTTAAACTGTATGTTTGGAGTTATTGGCTATTCTTGCTCTTCTGAAATATTTCTTTGCTAATAAAATTTTAGGACTTTTTCTGATATAAAAGCAGTAAGTGCCAGAATATTTTAGTGTCACATGTTCAAACTGGGGAGGAGAGAACACTCTCAAATGCAACCGTTGCTGAGAAAGATTTCAGACATATCATCAGTCTTGTTCATCTCATTCAGATTAGAGAAATCTTCTCATAGGATTGCAGAACTGATTTACTCTGAGTGTCTTGCTTTAAAGTTTTTTTTTAAACACGAATGCCATCCCAGACCTGCTGAATCAGAATCTTTGTTCTTAGGGGTCCAGGTAGTGTATAATCAAAAACATCCTCAGATGATCCCACTGAACACATGTTATAAACCATACAACAAACTTTGCAAATTTTATCCGTGACATCCTTTGAGGGGTGATTATTTTTAACATGAAGACATCTGGTCTACCGTAACCACCTGAGAAAGTAATTAACCATTTTAAAATAAATAAACCCATTTTTTATACCTCATGGAGACTACCACATGGAGAAAGAGGAGTCCCAGCTGAAGGCACTGGGAAGGAGCCTAACCTAGCCTAATCTGGAGGGTTTAGCTGCATCTTGAATGTAATAGCTCCCATTGAGTACATACCATAGGCCAGAGGCTCAATTTACATTATCTTAATAAATATTTTCTCTTATACTTCCAACCACCCTAAAAGATGATTACTATTAGCCCCATTTCTAGACTAGGAAACTGAAAGGTAAGTGATTTGTCCAACACTGCAAAGCTAGTAAGTGGAAGAGCTGAATTGAAGTTGGATCTCTCTCAAGTTTGGCTATTATTTCTCTACTGCTGCCATACACAGAAGTGGCAGGCACTGGGAATTTAATACCAATTTGTAGAGTATTTCAACAAGACAATCTGACAAAACATAACAGGAAATCCAGGGGCAAGCAGCTGGCACCAGTGACACAGGTCAAGAAGCAGCACATGCTGGATGCAACCCAAACACCCAACAATAGAAGGACAATGAAAAATAAAAGTGACTTAACATTTGTTGAACTTTTTACTATGTACTAGGCTCTATTCAGACACTTTACCTGTTTTAACTTATTTAATCCTTGTAACAAATCTATATGGTAAACATTATTCTTCTCTCAGTTTACAGAGATGTTAAGGAGCTTGTGCAAGGTCACTGAGATTTGACTCAGGCACTCTGGTTTCAGATAATGCTCTTAGCCATTATGGAAGTTAGGATGTATCATGATGATGATAGTACCACATGGTAATGTATATAAGAATTATAAACATGTAGACTACACCAACAAATGTGTGTGGATAATATTACATACCAATTCAAAACTATTGAATAATTTGTTCAATTGCATGCTACAATAAGTATAAGACATTTAACATGTATTTTACACTATACATAGAGAATTCTAAAGATGCTACCAGAAAACTACTAGAACTAATCAATGAACTTGGTAAAGTAGCAGGATACAAAATTAATGCACAGAAATCTCTTACATTCCTATACACTAATGATGAAAAATCTGAAAGTAAAATTAAGGAAACACTCCCATTTACCACTGCAACAAAAAGAATAAAATACCTAGGAATAAATCTACCTAAGGAGACAAAAGACCTGTATGCAGAAAACTATGACACTGATGAAAGAAATTAAAGATGATACAAAGAGATGGAGAGATATACCAAGTTGTTGGATTGGAAGAATCAACATTGTGAAAATGACTCTACTACCCAAAGCAATCTACAGATTCAATGCTATCCCTATCAAACTACCACTGGCATTTTTCACAGAACTAGAACAAAAATTTCACAATTTGTATGGAACACAAAACACCCCGAATAGCCAAAGCAATCTTGAGAAAGAAAAACGAAGCTGGAGGAATCAGGCTCCCTGACTTCAGACTATACTACAAAGCTACAGTAGTCAAGACAGTATGGTACTGGCACAAAAATAGAAATATAGATCAATGGAACAGGATAGAAAGCCCAGAGTTAAACCCATGCACACATGGTCACCTTATCTTTGATAAAGGAGATGAGAATATAGAATGGAGAAAAGACAGCCTCTTCAATAAGTCATGCTGGGAAAACCGGACAGCTACAGGTAAAAGAATGAAATTAGAACATTCCCTGATACCATACACAAAAATAAACTCAAAATGGATTAAATACCTAAATGTAAGGCAAGACACTATAAAACTCTTAGAGGAAAACATAGGCAGAACACTCTATGACATAAATCACAGCAAGATCCTTTTTGACCCACCTCCTAAAGAAATGGAAATCAAAACAAAAATAAACAAATGGGACCTAATGAAACTTCAAAGCTTTTGCACAGCAAAGGAAACCATAAACAAGACCAAAAGACAACCCTCAGAATGGGAGAAAATATTTTCAAATGAAGCAACTGACAAAGGATTCATCTCCAAAATTTACAAGCAGCTCATGAAGCTCAATATCAAAAAAACAAGCAACTGAATCCAAAAATGGGCAGAAGACCTAAATAGACATTTCTCCAAAGAAGATATACAGATTGCCAACAAACACATGAAAGAATGCTCAACATCATTAATCATTAGAGAAATGCAAATCAAAACTACAATGAGATATCATCTCATACCAGTCAGAATGGCCATCATCAAAAAATCTGCAAACAATAAATGCTGGAGAGGGTGTGGAGAAAAGGGAACCCTCTTGCACTGTTAGTGAGAATGTAAATTGATACAGCCACTATGGACAACAGTATGGAGATTCCTTAAAAAAACTAAAAATAGAAATTCTATATGACCCAGCAATCCCACTACTGGGCATATACCCTGAGAAAACCATAATTCAAAAAGAGTCATGTACCACAATGTTCATTGCAGCTCTATTTACAATAACCAGGACATGGAAGCAACCTAAGTGTCCACTGACAGATGAAAGGATAAAGAAGATGTGGCACATATATACAATGGAATATTACTCAGCCATAAAGAGAAACGAAATTGGGTTATTTGTAGTGAGGTGGATGGACCTAGAGTCTGTCATACAGAGCGAAGTAAGTCAGAAAGAGAAAAAGAAATGCCGTATGCTAACACATGTATATGGAATCTAAAAAAAAAAAAAAGGTCATGAAGAACCTAGGGGCAGCATGGGATTAGAGACACAGACCTACTGGAGAATGGACTTGAGGACATGGGGAGGGGGAAGGGTAAGCTGGGACAAAGTGAGAGAGTGGCATGGACATATATACACTACCCAACATAAAATAGGTAGCTAGTGGGATGCAGCCGCATAGCACAGGGAGATCAGCTCGGTGCTTTATGACCACCTAGAGGGGCGGGATAGGGAGTGTGGGAGGGAGGGAGTCGCAAGAGGGAAGAGATATGGAGATATATATATGTATAGCTGGTTCACTTTGTTATAAAGCAGAAAGTAACACACCATTGTAAAGCAATTATACTCCAATAGAGATGTTAAAAAAAAAGCATTATATTTAAAGGGTAGTCTTTCAAAGGGCTATATTAGCTATCAATTCTTGTGTAAGAAATTAACCAAAATTTAGCAGCTTTTAACAACAAACATTTATCATCTCATATTTTCTGTGGATGGGGAATCTTGACATGACTCAGCTGGGTTCTCTGGCTTTGGGCTTTTCACAAGGCTGCCATCAAGATATTGGCCAGGGTTTCAGTCATCTCAAGGCTCCATTCAGGCAGGACCTGTTTTTAAGTTCACTCATGTGGCTCTTGAGTGGCCTCAGGTTCTCACTCACTGTTAGTCAGAGGCATCAATTCCTTGCTATTTGGGATAGGAGTGCTGACAACATGGCTACTTGCCCGAGAGAGAGAGAGGGGGGGGGAGAGAGAGAGAGAGAGAGAGAGAGAGAGAGAGAGAGAGAGAGAGAGAGAGAGACCATAGTCTTTTTGTGACCTAATCTCAAAAGCGACATACATATCACTTTCACCATATTCTATTTGTGAGTCACTAGGTCCAGCCCACTCTCAAGGGGAGGAGATTACATGAGAAATACCTGATTACAAGAGCTGGTGTTTACTGTGGGCCAAGTTAGATGTTTCCTACTACAAGCATAGATGTGTTTTGTTATTTCTAGCTTTTCATGACATCTTTTTTCAAGCCACTTTGGGGCATATTTCCCAAAACGTAATACTTTAAGCAAAGCTTTTGAATAGTTTTGAAGCTCTTGGAAATAAAACTAATATATACTGGTATATGATTTACAGCACTCCATAGTTGAAACACAGTTCACTTGTGTTACCTCACTTGGTGCTTGGAAGAGTTTTTTAATTGCAAACTCACACAAATTTTTCTTAAAGTCATGATGCCTCCCTTGTTACTTATTATGGGACCACTTAAAGAGGAAAATATAAGATTTCACAGATTGGCCCAACACTGAGCCCAGGGTCTTTTACAACAGGAGAAATAAAGATGAAGCTCAAGGAGTAGGAGGGAAAAAAAAGTAATTTGAGAGAATAGACACGTTTATGAATTCCAATCAGCCTGGTGGAAATATCTTATAGTCTCCTGGAAATACAGAACTGAAGCTGAGAGGTGAGAACTGAAGAGCTTTTTCTTACTTTATAATTTTGATTATAAAAGTAACAGGGCTTCCCTGGTGGCGCACTGGTTGAGAGTCCGCCTGCCGATGCAGGGGACATGGGTTCGTGCCCCGGTCTGGGAAGATCCCACATGCCGCAGAGCGGCTGGGCCCGTGAGCCATGGCCGCTGAGCCTGTGCGTCCGGAGACTGTGCTCCGCAACGGGAGAGGCCATGACAGTGAGAGGCCCATGTACAGCAAAAAAAAAAAAAAGTAACATACATTCATTGAAAAACTTTCAGACAATTTTTAAAAGCATGAAGAATAAAAATGTTATAGTCATACAGTCTAGAGATATAAGCTGTTAATATTTCCTAAGGCTCGTCGTAGAAATATATATTTGTGTATGCCAAAAAAAATGGTGTGCAAAGTCTGATGGTGATTCCATCTTCTAAAGGGTGTCAGCTGATTCACATTAGTATTAGGAGTGGGTGGGTAAATCTCTTCAGTTAGAGAGACTGCTGAGGTAGGAGTAGGAAAAGATGAAAATATCTACATCTCTGCCAGTTCTGTGCCATTGAAGGGTAGGGTCTGGGGTCAAGGGCACACCGTTCTGCAGGGAACATTAGAATGTTTACACAGGCAAAAGTAGTCCTAGAACTGAGAAGAGGCTGAGACTTTAATATGCTTTGTATCATAAAGTGAGAGGAATTGAGCTTGACCAGGGAGCATAAGAAAGGGGTACCCAAAATAGAGAAGTTTTAGACATCAAAGGAAGACTGAAGGACTTTCAAGGACATGTATATGCATATTCATTTTTTCTTTATTTCACTGATATTCTATTTTCTTTAATCTTCAGTAAAAAGTGGATGTGATTGTATATGTGTGATTGAAAAGGGCTCTTTTCCATATCTCAAGTGACATGATATAGAACAGGGATACCATGAAGAACAAAAAGAACTAACACTTTGCAAATTTAAATTAAAAATCAAGTCTATGGAGATAGCAGCTTAAAGAACTAGGATTCAAAGGCACAATATCTCTTCCCAAAGACTCTCCTTTTAGCAACCATATTGGTTTTTTTATTCTATACTACTGCTCCACTGATCCACCATGGAGATTTATATCTGGGTAAATTGAAGCAAAAACATTCAGAGGAGGCAAAACTATTAAGAGAAGAACCCACAGTGAAGCATTTGGAAATATCCACAGTAAAGAGATGGTCAACGAAATGGACAAAAAAAAAATAACAAAAAAAAAGTGAGTATTGCATAAGTGACTGGATGAAGAGTTTCAAGGATTGGAAAGTCAATAGTGTCAGGAGTTATCAGGGGTTTACACAAATGAAGATAACAACAAATCCCCTGGATCTGGCAAGAAGGGGGACAGATAATCTTAGAAAGAAAGCAATATGCAAGGAGGGAGGATGCAAGCTGAGAGCAAGCAAAACCTAGACTGAGGTTAAGAAGGAGACAAATGAATAAGGAGTGAAGGTAATAAGTGAATATTTATTAAGGAACAGGATATCCCCATGGCAGTCTCAAAATAACTCCCTGTAAGTTAATTAGTAATTATGGGGGTAAGGGGAGTAGTAAATTTACTGCAGATAAATCTGGAGTACATCAACAAATGATCCAAGTTAACCTTACCTAATGGGATACCATTTTTATAAAGACTGAATGACTTACAAACTATAATTATTCAGATTTTAGTATTTGGTAGTCACTTTCTTTAAAATGAATGGAGTGAGCCAATCACCTCAAGGAAAACATAGTATTTGCTGCCAGTGATAAAATTAGAACATTGGGGGCTTCCCTGGTGGCGCAGTGGTTGAGAGTCCGTCTGCCGATGCAGGGGACGCGGGTTCGTGCCCCAGTCCGGGAGGATCCCACATGCCGCGGAGCGGCTGGGCCCGTGAGCCATGGCCACTGAGCCTGCACATCCGGAGCCTGTGCTCTGCAACGGGAGAGGCCACAACAGTGAGAGCCCCGTGTGCCGCAAAAAAAAAAAAAAAAAAATATATATATATATATATATATATATATATATATATATAGAACATTGAAGCAAAAATTAGAAATTCAGGAAAATTCCATCTACCACCATAATTTTGATAGCTTCCCAGTCCTGAATAACTTCTTGATGAGATGGTGTTAATATTAAACAAATGTAATTTTTTGATATTGATAATGAAATTTGACATTTGGAAGATCTGCATAACCCCGGAAACCAATATTTTCCAAAATTACCAATGCCTGATGTTTCAAAATCTTGCATGGCTGCATAGTTCAGTGATATGGTTTCAGATTTCACATCGAAACTAATCTTTAGGTAACTACTTCTTATTCAGATGTGACGTAGTATCAAAGACAAATATCCACAATTATCTGAAAATCTATTGAAATGCAACGCAGTTTTAAAGCTGGTCAGTTTTAATTTCTCATACAGTAAACAGTGATAGATAGAACCAAAATGAACAAAATCTTTTTGGCCTCCTCAATAATCTTTAAGAGAATAAAGTCATCCTGAAACTGAAAAAGATACGTTGATTTTATTGGTGTGGTCATTTGATTCAACTCTGAGGAGATTTGCTGAGAAATTTTTAATCTAAATTGGTATAGTTGATTCTGAGGCTTTTCTGTCTTTTTCCATTGACTGGCAATGAATTGACTGGCAACAGAAGGCTTGCTATTTTCATGGAGTTTTTTAGAGATAAGTTGTAAAAATGTGTAATTTACATTCTGAATTTACATTTGAAAATCTGTAGCTTTTGAAATTCATCAAATTTGATCAGAACTTATTATGCCAAAATTGATTGAATCAAAACACATTTACAATTTTTGTTTTAGATTTTTGCTAAAAGAAGCTGTTCCACATTAGGTTAAAATGTCATTTCTAAATGTCCAGCCTTTAGTAACAATCATAATGTAATTACCTCAGTGAATTCATTTCTGCAGAGAAGGACCGATGGGTGATAAGCAACTATTAGCAATGGCATAACTAAATGATGGTAAAACTTTTGTTCTTTTTTCTAAAAAAAAAAGCTATTTCACAATAGTAATAGGTTTATGGGCACCAATTTCATAATGCAGTTCACCAGTACAGCAAAATGCTAATCAATATTCATCATTGCAAATTAGAAAAATAAAACAACTTTTATTACGAGTTAGAAGAAGAAAAAATTAAGATTAAAGGGACCTTAAGCAATTTTTTAAAGGCTCCTTATTTCTCCTATCATGAAATTCTACAAATTAGAATGGAAGTGCAAAAGATGTCATTTAGTCAGATGTGAAGTTCACCTTTTACAAATATGGAAACGAAGATGTGTGTAATAAAGTTGAGAGAAATTTAACACTTCTGAAAATCTTACCGTGAAATACACTGAATGTTTGGTAGTTAGGCTAAGAGGGCATTGTCAGAGGTCACCTGAGTGTGATTAACCATAAATATATTTATTTTTGTCTCACAGTATAGTACCTAGGTGAGTGTTTCTTGATGGTGGGCCACCACTGCCCCAGGCTGACTCTTAAGGACCGAGACCTTTTCCACTTTGTTATCATTTGGTGCTCAAAACTTTCTAACCTGGTGCACAAAACTTTCTTACATCTGTTGAATAACAGCTCATCAGGTCACCACAGAGTTTTTTATTCTGTAGTAACCATTGATATAAGTGCGCTGTCTGCCTGGTAGAATTCACCTACACCATTCAGTGTCATCTTGTCCATTCTTCTGCAAATGGTTTCTTTATCCAAATCCTAAATTATTCTCTCCTCATATTTTCTCTATCCTTCTTGTATTGTTCAAACTACCATATAATTTTCTCCTTAGCAGCGTATTTCAAATAGTTAAAAGACATAAATACATTTTACACATGAAAATCATCCTAACTTTGTTTGATTTCAATTTCTGAAATCAGAAATCCCAGGCAACTTTATAATTCTTTTCCAAAAATAGATGAAAAAACAGGCCAAGGAGTAATTGTCCTTTTTAAAAGAATAAACATTTTAAACACAATCTTTATACATATATATTTCCCCCCTCTGATTTTTCAGAATCTCCTAAACTATATCTGCCCCAACATCATTGTCCCAGTGCTCTATTGAATAATTTCCACAAATCCTTTTGCCAACGTTTTACAGCTGTTTGCATTACAGTTTACATTAAGAAGCAGCAAGAGCAGTATCTCACCAGCAGCTAAAATTCAATGTAAAAGGGAGAGGAAAAATGACTAGTGATCTCAGACTGTAATACTAATTGAGACGTAGGGAGACTAAATCCAGATGGGGACAAAACAGAATGGCACAGGCAGAAGAAGGCTGGCTGGAATCCCAGACAGTAACAGAGATCATTAGTGCTCACCACATGCATGTAATCTCCTCTTTCTGGGCACACTGCTGGATCCATGCTCCTCAAAGTGTGGTGCCTTGACAAGGTGTTACTCTATAAACTGTTATTAATCTGTGATGTTGTAAGGAGCTAAGACTAGTATATAAAGCAACTGTATCAGTAAGCACACAATTAAGTTCAGCTAATATTCTTTCCCTAGAAAAACTTTCTCAATGAAGGAAGCAATGTGTTGGTTTATATTCTTATTTAAATATCAAGGATTTAACAGAACAGTTACTTTGAGCAGCACTGCAGGAGAAAACATTCTCCAAATTCTCAGATCTTGTTGAGGACAACTGACTGGTTTTCACTAATGTAATATGAGCAGAAATAACATGAGTCAACTCCCAAACAGGATATTTGTAGTGGCCACTTGGTTGTGCCACCCGGATCTCCTTTTTCAGGATTGAAATACTCATCCTCCAGCCACTGTCGGTGCTGACAGCTCACAGTCCACTCCCAATGATTGCTTTTGCCTAAAGAGAGCTGATTTCCCTGCTCCTCCCCACCCACAGGGTGACATTGACTTCTTGGGTTACATTTATATTCAATGACTTATCAATTTATGCATATAAAGTCCTGGACTCTATTTGGACAACTCTGAGAGGCCATCCCAGCTCCAGAGCTCCCTGTGGGTCAGCTGAGGCCTTTGTTTTGACTACATCACAGCTCAGCTTCTCTCTCTGCCCAAGCAGGCTTCTTTCATTCTTTCACAGGTTTGATTCTAAGAGCACTCCCCCAAAATCTTCCTGAACACAAATCTTCATCCCAGAGAGTGTTTCCCAAGGAACCCACCCTGCCATAATGATGAAAAGCAGATCTGACCTCTTCTAACTATTTCTCTTCTCTGGGCTGACAGTCTTCTGAAGAAGATTTCACTGGAGACCTTAGAAGGTGGAGGAGTCATATGATGAGTCCTTGGTCCCTAAAGGATCCCCTAGAGCCTGAGCCTACTCATCAACAAATATCGGACCAGGATATGACAAAATTTGCCATTTATTTGTTAAGGACCTGAGATTCGTTATTATGTGTTAAAACAGTTAATCCACACAGACTAATATAAAACATAGATTATTGACTCATTTGTAACTAAATATTAAGTAGATTTTTTATCTTAGCCCCAAACTAGCATGTTTTCCCTCCATTTTTTTTTTTTTTGCCAGTCAATTGGGACTACTGACAAAAAGAGTATTTATTTAATTTTGTCAAGTGATCTTTCCTTTTCATCTTTACATTTAACTTTTCAGTTGCATAATGGTAATTCTTGAAGATATTATCCAAATTTGTTTAAAGAAATATGAGGAGGCAACAAATCAAAACTTTCTTTTGGAAATTTGAAAGGATTATGTAATTTTCTAATGGAACACCTCATACACAAATCATATGCAAAAGTAGTACACTTGAGTACATGGTCTCAACTTTAGACTTAAAAGCAATTATAAACCTATTACAGTCTAGATAGGTAAGACAAGTTGACATACAATTAAACTGTGCTAATATCCCAAGCTAATGTTTTTCTGATGAAATGGTGACTTGGATAAATTATTCTCTACCACTAAGAAAGGACCAAAGACATAGTTCAGTGAAAAATCACACATGGCAAATAAGAGTAGACTACGATTTAAAAAAAGGAAGCTGTATGCTTTAGCCAAAGAGTACAGAGCTATACACTACGGGTATGTGCTTTTTGTTGACTCATTAAAAGAAGGTACTAATATACACTCTAAGGAGTAATTAAACTTTATAAAGAACTGTGAATGGTCTGAGAGTTACAATTTTATGGATATTGATAGAAGACATGAGTTTCCTGGGTCAGAAAAAAAAGAACAGTTTATTACTCATAGCTATAATAGAAGCCAAATTATCAGCATTTTTTGCACTGATTTCTTGAGTCTAATTGTCACATAGCAAAATGAATAATGCCAGATGGCACCTGCACACACAATAGATTACATTATGTAAGAGAAACCCAGAGCTTAGGGAACCCAAATTGTTTAAAGTGGACAGTAAGCATGCCTGCCCTTTGCTCCAGAGAGAGATATACTCTCTACTTTCCAAGGCTGTGATCAAACCTTGTCTTGGTTCCAGAGGAGAAACTATCTCTATCCTCCAAGGCAGTTCACTATACAAACATCCTTGAAAGATAGTCTAGAACAAAGGGCAGTCACGGCAATTGCTCAAAAGCTACACAGAAACTCAAGGGACCTGTGGAGAATTGTCTCTCAAAAACCCTAAGAGAAATCCTTTTCTATGCTTGCACATAAAAGTACAAAACTAGTGTTTTCTGTATCAGTGTTTTACATGCTTATATAAAAAATACAGGGCTTCCCTGGTGGTGCAGTGGTTGAGAGTCCGCCTGCCGATGCAGGGAACATGGGTTCGTGCCCCAGTCTGGGAAGATCCCACATGCCGTCGAGCAGCTGGGCCCGTAAGCCATGGCCGCTGAGCCTGCACGTCTGGAGCCTGTGCTCCGCAATGGGAGAGGCCACAACAGTGAGAGGCCCGCGTACCGCAAAAAAAAAAAAAAAAAAAAAAAAAAAAAATACAGAAAAGTATAAAGAAGAAAATATCAATGCTTTGCTTTTCATATTGTGTTTAACATTTGCTAAAATCATCCTTTGATTTTATATCTTGATCCTTTAGAGTACAGAATATATTCCTTGAGAGCTATGAAGATTTGCAAGGTTTTCCAAATGTTCTAAATTTTTCTTTAATTTCTTTTATGCCAATCCAGTCTCCTTTGGGATTTTCCTCTCAGATTCTACCCTTGTGTAGAGCATTTTACCCGTCTGTTTTCCATCCCTCTGTTACTGACTGATTCAACCATATCTGTGTTTTGTGCCTGGAGGAGGATTTCATCTGTCATGATGAGTACCCAATTAGGCCATGTTTATTGTCTTGCTGCTGTTACTTTTCCCCCTGATGCAAGTCACAGTGATTGTTTAATGGACCAGAAAACATCTGATGATAACACAGGACCTCTGGGCTCCTGGATTCCTGTGAATGTCTCTGAGGTTCTTTCATTTGGTTTCTGCTGTGGAGCTGACACTGTGAAATTAATGGGCTGACCTAACTGAGGCCACTAATGATTAGCTGTTCTTCTCTCATGAAAGAACGTTTTGTCCAATATCTACACATACAGAGTGCAGCATCAGAGAGGTTCATTTTTCTAGCTTCTTTGCTTTATGATAGCATGGAGTGTCCTGAGAATTATTAAAAGCTTCATCATAGGTACACAGGCATGTCATCTGCCTGGCTTCTGTGAGCATCTGAATTTGAGATTATTTAAAAGATAGTAATGAGAAAGAGATGGGAAATTGCTAACCTGTACTTTTTGACCTATCAATCACAGTAGTTATGGAACCAAACCCTAGCTAAGAGCAGATATTCTTCTCTTAGGAAGAGTTGGGGTAGAAGTGATCAATTTAATGGATGCAAAGATTATGGGGCATGAGAATATATATTTTACTCAATAAGTCAATAAATATAATTGACTGGTACCTGATATATTAAGAGTTGGGAGAGATACAAAGTAGAATGATTCTTTCATTTTAATAGTGTATAACCTATGAGGAGAAAAGGGATATAGAGGTGTGAAAAGTTATGCAGAAAATAGGACAAAATAAAATAGATAGTAATGGAAGAAACTATATGTCATAGGGAATAGCAGAAAGTGATCAGTTACCAACTGGTAAGGATTTAAGTGTTTCAGTGTTCATGAGAGAGAGAGCTTCAGGCTGGGGGTGATCAGAGAAAGTATCTCATTTATGCATGGCAGCTGGTTGTCTGTCAATGTTGAGAATGTGTCCCAAGTGAAAAGACATTGAAAAGAAGAAAAACTACAGTAATTGTCTTTCCTTAGTCTTTTCCCTGGATATGTAGAATTAAACAGGAGTCTAAGTACATTTGAGAGTCATTGCCAATTTTAGCCCAGAAAGAAAGTAATTATATGAAAGCTATTATTCAAATAATCCAGAAAATATTAGAATGCCCATCAGATACATAAGTGGAAACTCATTCACATAGAAAAGAATAGTTTTAGAAATCCAATATTCAGTGTTGTAATCAGTATATGATATATTAGACACAGCATTGGAGAAATGGGATCTCAGAGATGATTAAGAGTAATAATGTTAGAGTTGAAACATGTGTGATTTAGAGTAATTTTGATGCAAAAGCTATGTTACTGGGACCATCAGTGAGACTCTACAATAGTGGTTTTCAAGCTTTTTTTGCCAAAGATGTTTTTGATATTCTAAAGAAAGCTTTGTTCCCTCTCTCTCTTTCCATATCTCCAAGTTCATGCACACAACATTTTCATTCAATTTGGGGTATCCATTTGCCCCTGAAACTCAAGCACATACTCAGAATTAAGGAACCCTGTTATAAAGATCTGTTAAGCTACCATCTATCACCACATATCCACACTGACTATCATATGTCAGCAGTCCTGCTTCACAAAACGAAAGGGGAGGTGGGACAGGTCCTGAACACCTTGGTGTCAGATTCTATTTATGAAAGGCTTTATTGTTAAGCTACTTACAGACTTATTCTATCTTCTAAAAGAAAGAGGAGAAATACTTCTCAGGCAGCACCATTAAAAATGCTCAGGTGAAGTGAGAAGAGTAACATTGACATATATACACTACCAAATGTAAAATGGACGGCTAGTGGGAAGCTGTTGCATAGCACAGGGAGATCAGCTCAATACTTTGTGACGACCTAGAGGGGTGGGCTAGGGAGGGTGGGAGGGAGGCTCAAGAGGGAAGGGATATGGGGATATATATATACATGTAGCTGATTCACTTTGTTGTACAGCAGAAACTAACACAATATTGTAAAGCAATTATACTCCAGTAAAGATATTTTTTAAAAATGCTCAGCTCTGCCACCCTTGAGCTACACTTTCATATCTGATGCCCAAACTTGCCCATTGTAGTTTTCACTAATTGCTGCAATTACTTAAAACTTCAGTAACCATCAGAGAGGATACCTTGAGATGAGCAATATTGGACCTTCATATTTTTACTATTTATATGAGTACAATGCTCAGATCAAGATATTCTGTTTGAATAATTTCGATTTCAGTGTAGACCAAACCCAAACTGAGTCTTTAAACTGTTAATAACAACTCTACTTGGCATGTGTTCTGGAATGGGTAGGGTCTCTACATCCTATTTATCTTTCTCTTTGTACTTTCTTTTCTATGTTCTGGTCACTTGGCTTTCAGACCTCAACAATGTGAAAAACTTGCAATGTACTTGCCCATGAAAGATCTTGCATCTAGGTTTCTATGACTTATTAAACCTTTTCTTCAGTCTAGGAATTCTGTGTGATTTTTTTTTTTAATATAGAGCATGAATTGATGGCATTGTGACTTTGCTGAGCCTACTCATCCCATTTTTGACATCCTCCTCCCTTTAGGGGCCTTCTTTATTTTCAGAGGTCCTGGGATCTCATGCTGCAATATAGTACCCATAATGAAGAAGAACAATGGGATAAACCCAACCCATTGTAGAATAAGAAATTTAACTTTTTATACCAGCTTAAATACTTACTAGCTGTTCACCCATAAGAATCTGTCTTAAACTCACTATACCTCATCTGCAATATAGGAATTATAATAACTACTCTGGGAAATTTACTGCTGGACTTCTTGTTCTTTGTTCCCTATATAAGGAGCTTGGAAGTCACCAGTCTATCCTAACAAGTAAAAAGCTAAACAGACTGAAAAATCCACAACTCTTCTTTGATCCATAAGAAAGGGAAGGACACAGGGCAAACCACTGCCCCCAAACTGGAGAGACAGACAGATGAATACAGCAAGTCACAGCTTACTGGAGCAGAAACTTACTGCTGGAAACTGCCACAGAAACCAGTACCGGAGGAGAAAAACCTGACCCAGACATGGCAAATTGCTGGAGGCTTCGTGTTGACAATTCTGAGAGTTAAAAACCCTAGGGGGACCCAGTCTTAGATAGGGGCCCCATAAGACTGTGAGACTTACCTCCAAAAGCTCAATCGGATTCCCACAATAAATACTGGAGAAAAATCCCCTTGGGCTTCCTCCAATAAGGAACTTAGGAACAACTTTGAAGTACCCCAGAGGATTCTGTTCTTCTCAACCGGGCCCGCCCTCAGGGGAAACTGCTTAACCAGAGCCTCTCCTGTGGGGGGGAAATCATCAGAGCCTAATTGACCTGGGGGAAGAGAAATACTCAACTCCAGCTGGATCTACCCATCATTTCCCACCAAAGAGGGAGAGAAAAAAGCTGAGAAACACTTGTGAACACAGTCCAGAGGCATAGGCTCACCAAAAGATTGAGACCTAATCATAGGACCTTAGAACACTTTCTCTCCCCCAACACCTCACTAAAGGCCTATTTATAGCAGTTACTTTTACCCAGTGTATCATGTCTCGCTATCAAGAAAAAATTAAAAGGCATACCAAAAAGCAAAAAACACAATCTTAAGAGACAAAGCAAGCATTAGAACCAGATATGGCAGGGATGTAGGAATTATCAGACCAGGAATTTAAAACAACTATGATTATTATGCTAAGAGCTCTAATAGACAAAGTAGACAGCTTGCAAGAACAGATGGGCAATGTAAGCAAAGAGATGGAAATCCTAAAAAAGAACCAAAAAAGAATGCTAGAGATTTTTTAAAAAACCCTGTAACAGAAATGAAGAATGCCTTTGATGGGCTAATTGTAGACTGGACATGGCTGAGGAAAGAACCTCTGAGCTTGAGGATTTCTCAATAGAATCCTTGAAAACCAAAGAGCAAAGAGAACAAAGATTGGGGAAAAAAAAAAAAGAAATGAATATTCAAGGGCTGTGGGACAACTACAAAAGGTGTAACATACATAGAATGAGAATACTTGAAAAAGAAGAAAGAGAAAAAGGAACAGAAGAAATATTTAAAACAATAATGACTGAGAATTTCCCCAAATTAATGTCAGACACCAAACCACAGATCCAGGAAGCTCAGAGAACACTGAGCAGGAGAAATGCCAAAAAACTACACAACATGTCATTTTTAAAGTACAGAAAACCAAAGATAAGAAACTTATTGTTGAGTAAAAAGATAATGGTAGTAAAAGTTCTTTGAAAAAAAATACTGTGAAATTTAAGGGCTTCCTATTGTTATTTATAACAACAACAATAATAATAAAATCTTTGATACTAGAATATTTGGTTCATAAATTATGGAACAAGATCAATCGGGCCTCTTTCTCTGATTTTGATTATGATAGTGATGATAATTAAAATAACTTTGTCTTTTAAAGATTATTTATTTTTGCATTTATATATTTATTCAACATACGTATGTGTCAGACACTGGGCTAAGTGTCAGACACTGGGCTAAACATTCATAATACAGAGATGAATAGCCAGATTTCCTACTTTGAAGATATTCTTGGCCTAGTGAAGAAGACACATGGGTTAGCAGATTCAATACCGTGGGGTAGAAGTATATGCAGATATCATAGATGCACAGAGGGTTGCAAAAAGGCTCCAGCCTAGAGTTCACTGCACCAATCACAGCAACTCTTTCTCTACCTTTCCTTAAGGCTGGAGCTGGTTGCTATGACATCAATTGTCCAACTTGGAGACACTGTGTGCTCCCAGTTTGGAGTAAAATTTTATTCATCAAGGAAGAAGGCATAGTTTAAGGGTAGTAGACTGGGAGTTTTCAAAGACATCCATTAGTTTTGCCAGTCCAACATTCCTTTCCCATTCTTTTGGTAACAGATTCCCTCTTTCATGAGAGCATTTTAGGCAGTCAGAGTGGTCTGACTGTGTCCTCCACCATAGAGTGGGCACATGATTCAATCCACACCAAACAGAATCTTATTTTGTGTTTTCCACCAGAGCTGTCAGAGTAGAAGCTCTTTCTTCCCTGAAGTTACTAAATGGCTAATATATGAGTCTGGAGCTCTGAGGGTCTCCTCAGTCACCAGGGGAGTACCTGTCAGAAAAAGACATCAACACAGACAGAGCAGATGAAGACATATAGACTTGATGATATTGTTTGAACCCTAAGATCCAGCCATACCTGAATTGGTGCATCCTTTGGGATTTCTACTTGTATGAGTTAATATATTTCTTTCTTTGCTTAATCTGATTTAAATTAGGTTTTGATCACTTGCAAATGAGAGTTATTAATGAAATCCAAAAGGTAGCTATGAGTCTTCCATTATTTCTTCCTTCCAGAAAGTTAGAGGGCAGAGAAAGCTGAAATGGTCCTGCTCTGCAATGTGTCTATGATAAATCAGAAATTACCAATCCAATGGAAAAGTCATTACTAGTTTTATGCTATGACTTTCTTAATACAGTCATTTTCTTCTTCATTTTGTCTATCTGCTACATGTACCCTATAGCGAATTGAGCTTGTTATTGATTCTGTAGGCAGAAAGTAGAAAATCCTATTCTAGTCAATGTTGACAAGACTGACTCTCCTTCCAGCACACAGGCCACCTGTTCAATATGATGCCTTACTTCCCATCTTTGACTTGGCTGGGCAGCAAGAGGGGTGGGGAATCATGATTTTATACTGTTGGATACACAGACACAGATTTAGAAAGTTGAAGATAGAAATGGAGAGAATTTGGTTTCCATGGAGTTAAGCAGAATTATTCTGTTGTAAGTGACATGGCCTCCTTTGCATCAAAAGTGCATCATACTGATGGATACTTTTAAATGCAAATACTTTCTGTGCTAGGGGAAAGCAAACATATTGACACAAATATCTTCATGGGTTTTAATAATGAAATGTGAAAAAGGAAATCCCCTATGTCTCTAGAAATAGTCTTGAAAGGAGGTTTGAGTGGCAGCAATGGCCAAGTGGTTAAGATATTGAACTTGAAAAGAGGTTTGACAATTCTGCCTTGAGCACTCAATTAAGTGTGAGCTATAAAATAGAAGTTTGTTAAACATTAAATACAATGAATTGTTATCAATATATAAAAATTATTATCCAAGGCCATAAGCCAAAGTTATTCAACTCTTTATTGACAAAGCAAAAAGTATCTGAGTGTAATGGCAAATAAAGGTGGATCAAAGAGATTAAAAGGAAAAAAACATTCCTGTTATTGTCCTGCTATCCCAGAGATTTTGAAAAGTGGAGTAAAGTGAAATAAGAATAAGTTCTTAGTTTGGACAGAACCATTCTTGTTGTCTGGAGGTAGATTATTATAATTTTCTTCATGGTAAATAAATATGAAGAAATGAGACAGAAAGTGGTAAGAGTCATGCATAAAATACTAGGCAGATATGGAAATGTCTATTACCAGTCTATTCACAGTGGGAGACAGGAGTCAAATACTACCAGGTGAGCAGGTGCAGAATTGAAAAACTGTGTATTTTGTTGTATTTTAAATTCAACAAAAATTTAAGTTAATAAACATCAGAGATCTGTGAATTGAAGACTTGAATACACAGTTTCACAGAAAAAAATGAAATGAATTGTTTATTAATTTTCAATATGCTGAAGAGCTGACTGGCTAATGAAAGGGAAAATACAGGTGAATAAAAGCACAGACATCTAACAGCATATCATGAAGGGGCACATAGTACTCTTAGGAATCTTATGAAAGTATGAAAAAGACGCATTGTAAGGGTATTGATCATCCTTTGGCACTATTTCAACTATTTCATCCATTAATAGTTACCTCACAAGCTCCATTCTGATTTTCTTTTCGTAAAAGTTAAGCAGTCCTTGTTGACTGCCCATCTATTTCTTCTAGGGAAGCTATGTTCCGTTGACCATCTCCACACTTCTCTGAAGGTCAAGCCTCCTTAGATACTGACCTGGCTGGTCACTACAATGATTGAAACACCTTGGATTGAAACACCTTGGACTGGGGCAGTTAAGAGCCACTAACTGGGCTCTCTTGGTTTAAGCCCCCATGACACCCATTGCCATTAGCAAACCAACCTCTGAGAATCCTCTTATACCATCAGTACTGGCCTGAAGAGCCACCACTGATGATGCTGGTGCTTCTCTTACCAGTGCCTTCTTTTTGTTTTTTTAGTGTATGTATTACTTTGTTCATTTTTTTTTTTTTTTGAGCAATATGTTGTGAACATCTTTCTTCAATAGCATCTTTCTATCATGTAAAGGCAACCAGTGCCTTCTTGATGGCCTTGGTGAGTGACATGTCTCCTGGGACTTCCTATGGAATGTAATACTTGAGCGTGTCCTTTGTTTTCACATAACACATCCACTTCAGCATGCTCACTCCCCTTACCCTTTTATTCCCTCCATCACTTTCACCTACAGCAATTTAAGTATTGCAACATCCCTCTGTATAAACCCTCACTTTCCCTTAGCTTCCAGGATCCACCCTAGCAACAAGCTGGAATCATCTACTGGGGTGTTTACTAAGTGTTCAATACTATATCCAGAGAAAGTACTCTCAAACCCATAAACTCCCTTTTTCAGGCTTATCAGGTCCCCCCTTAATGTATCAACAAAAATGTCCAGTCCCACAGCTACTCTCTTAGCTTGTGTCAGTGCATGCTGGCTAACATTTGCAGCTCATTGTATTATGGCTCCTCTCTTCCCTTATCAGGCTTATCTAGGTAGGGGCATATCCTGAAGGGGCCTCCTGATGCTTTGCAAAGGAAAGGGCATAAGAGGGGAATGCTCTCTTAAAGGTCAACCACATCAGTAGTCCCTGATACTAAATCTTATAGAAAATTACCAATATAAAGAAAGATGAGCAAGTGTCACTTCAGATCCTACAAATATTTAAAGGATAGTAAAGAATGTTATAAACAATTTGATGCCAATATATTTAATACTAGAATAAATGGACAAAGTCCTTGATAAACACAATTTACTAAAAAGAGGAACTAGAAAATCTAAATGGCTCTTTATCTTTAGGAAGTTGAATTCATAATTAAAACCTTCACACAAAGAGAACTCCAAACCCAGATAGTGTCACTGGTGAATTCTATCAAATAATTAAGAAAGAAATAAGACCAATTCTACACAAATATTCCTTCCGTATAATCTAACAGAATAAATGAGGCAGTATAATCTAGATTAGATTCAATTTCATGAATCTAATAGTCCTCAAAAAAAAAAAAGAGAAGAGCCATGTGATTATCTCCAAAAATGTGGAAAAGAAAGAGAAGAGCCATGTGATTATCTCCAAAAATGTGGAAAAAAAAAAAGAGAAGAGCCATGTGATTATCTCCAAAAAGTGGAAAGTCATCTGAAACAATTCAACTTAATCATGAAAAAAACTAAAAAAAAAGAGATTAAAAAAAAAAAGAGAAGATTTAAAAAAAAAAGAGAAGAGCCATGTGATTATCTCCAAAAATGTGGAAAACTCATCTGAAACAATTCAACTTAATCATGAAAAAAACTCTTGGCAAACTAAGAATAGGAAGAACATCCTCATTCTGATAAAAATCATCTACAAAAACCTGTCACCAACATCATACTTAATGGTGAATTAATGAATGCTTTCCCTCTAAGATAGGGTACAAGACAAGATTATTCTCTCTTTTCACCTCTGTGCAAAATTTTAATATCCAATGAAACATGGTATACAAAAAAAGAAAGAATAAAAAGCATAACATTTAGAAAAGAAACAACAAAACAGTCTCTATCTACAGATGTCATGGTTGAACACATAAAAATCCTAGGAAATCTGCTAAAACCAAAAGTAACTTAACAAAGTTTGCAGGATAGAAGACTAATATACAAAAAGTGATCTTTTTCACTAGCAAGCAAAAATATAAAGTACTTAGGAATAAATATAAAGAAAATATGAAAGATTACCACATTGAAAACTGTATAAAATATTGCTGAAAGAAATTACAGATCTAATTAAATGGAGAGCTATACTATCTATATACATGAGAAGATTTGATTTTAAGATAACCACATGCAATGCCTTCCCAAAGAAAATCTCAACCGATTTTTTGGTAGAAGTTGTAAAGCTGATTATAAAATTTCTATTCAAATTAAAATGACCTAGACTAGCCAAAACAATCTTTAAAAGGGAGAACAAAGTGGGAATACTTATACTATTGACTCTTAAACTTAGAAAGTTAAGTCAGTGAGGTATTGGTGTAAAGATGGACAAATAAATCAATGGAACCAATAGACATACCATATTCGATCAATATATTTTTAATACTGAAAAATATATTTTCAACAATGTTACCATGCAATTCAATGAGCAAAGAAAAAGAAAGGGCATTTCAACAAATGGTGCTGGGATGACTTTATATCCCCATTTTAAAAAGAAAAAAACTGAATCCTATTTCACATGAAACACAAGAATTTATCTGAGATGGGTCAGAGACCAAAACATAAGTCAAATCTATAAAGTTTATAGAAGAAACATGGGAGAGTATCTTTGTATCATTGGTGTAGGCAAACATTTCTTAGGACACAAAAATATAGCCATAAAAGAAAACGTGATAAAGTAGACTTCATCAAAATTAAGAATATTAACAACTCTATTTATAAAATGGGTAAAAATGTTGAAGAGCTATTTCACAAAAGAAGATAATCAGATTGGCTCTTTAGCACATAAAGAGTCGCTCAATAGAATTAGTCGTTAACAAAATGCAAATTAAAACCACAATGAGATAACACTATGCACCCACTAGAGTTATTGATATTAAGATTGAAAATACCAAAATAGTGAGGCTACAGAGCAAAGGGACCTCATATATCATTTCTAAAATTAAAAATGATAAACCCCTTTGAAAATTACTTGGTAATTTCTTGTAAAATTAAATATATATCTATCCTCAAAATGAATTATACAATGATATTAACAGCCACTAGTTGAGAGTTCAACTAAACCACTTTAAAATGTTGCTCCCTCAGCATATATTTTGGGTGGACAAGCAGCCTGCAGGGACCTTGAACTGACACCAGCCGCTCCTGAAGGCACATGCCCTACATAACAGCTTTCAGGGTCATAAGTAAATGTGAGTTCCTGGTATGACTCCCCCCAGTGACTCTTGTGATAAGCACAAGCCTTCTTTTTGTATGCTCTTTATTTATTTTTTTAGAGCGTTAGTATTTATTAAACTGAATTGAGTTGAGAGATTACAAGTATTTTTCCCTTCTATTCCATTTACTTGTTTATTCCCTTTTATTCTTGTAGCCAACCCATCGCCCCCATCAAACATTCTAGTGTGTTTTACAAATACCTTGAAATGTGGAAATTATGCTTATGTCTTTGCTGATGTGAAACAGTCAAAACAACATGTAATCATTAAGTGGTTGATATAAATGCAAATTTTAAAATTAATTAGTTCAAGAACATTTTTTGAGAGAAAATATATATTTCTATGCTCTTTAGATAAGACATGCTCTCTCCCTCCCTCCCTCCCTCCCTCCCCACCTACCCCAGGAAGTTTACCAAAATCCCAATCTTTTTTGGTTTGAATTGGCCAATCCAGCCTTAGCCTGGGAATCCCAAAACACTCCACCCTAATAAAGGCATGTGAGTATGTGCCCCAGATCCTGCCACACTCTCTCTACCTGCACCTGAACTTGACATCTCCACGTGGCCCCTCAAGGCACCTGTGAATAATAAACTTCTCTATTTCACTTTCCCTCTCAGTTTCTTGTTGAACCCTGGCTCACCATCTGATACCCTGGGTCTCTACTTAATAAATGTTAATTTAACAGTCACAATACCACCGTATCCACAGTGTCTGAAAACTGAAACAACCTAAAATGTCCAACAGCAGGAAAATAAGTAAGCAAACTGTGGTATATTCATATATACCACATATATTGCTGGAATACTTCTCGGCAATAAAAAGGAATGAATCACTGAAATACACAGCATGGTTGAATCTCTAAATATTATGTTAAGCAAAAGAAGCCAGATCCCCCCAAAATGCATGATGTATGATTTCATTTATATGACATTTTAGAATAGGAAAAATTGATCTATGGTGATAGAAATTAGAAAAATGATTCCTGAGGGCAGGAGTGGGGGAGAAGACTGGAAAAATGGCCCAGGAAACTTTCTCTGGTGGCGCAGATGTTCTATATGCTGATTGTTGTTGCTTGAAATGAGTGTATACATTTGCCAAAATCCATAATATAGTACATTTATATTTTCTGCATTTCAAAGTGTATAAATTAAATGTCAATAAAATTAAGAAAAATATATTTTTTCTCTACGCTGGATCCAGGTCAGAATCTCTAATCTCCTTATGTTTACCTAAAATATAAATCTGAAGTAGGACAGTGAGAGTGAGTATGTAATTTCAACCATAATTCTTGTGTTTATATATAGTTTTACAATAGTCAAATGGTCTTTAAAATGTCATATTCTTTAAGAATTTACTATAAAAAACTCACAAGATGCATCCGGAGTCACCTTGGTTTTACCATCACTCTTGGGATCCCACTCAGCATTAAATGTGACAGCTTCCATTTCATAACTATCTTCTCCCCAACAAATAGATTTTTCTTGAGTATTTGACATTTGTACTTTTTAATTATAATTTTTTTTTTCTTTTTTTTTGCGGTACGCGGGCCTCTCACTGCTGTGGCCTCTCCCGTTGCGGAGCACAGGCTCCGGACGCGCAGGCTCAGCAGCCATGGCTCACGGGCCCAGCCGCTCCGCGGCATGTAGGATCTTCCCGGACTGGGGCACGAACCCGTGTCCCCTGCATCGGCAGGCGGACTCTCAACCACTGTGCCACCAGGGAATCCCTAATTATAAATTTAATGATAGTTGCTGCATTAATGGAACCCACTCCCTGCTTACCAAATCTCTCTTTCACACACTCATAGCTAGCAAATATGTCTTCTTTATTGCATCACTACTTGCCATATTAATAGGTGATATAACTTTTAAGTTAAAATGAAAATGTTACTTTTAGCCGAGGATGTAGGTTCTGTTCCCCAAATGAAAAAAGACAATGTAGTTTCCTCTGGTGACTCAAAAATGTTTGTGTTGGCAAGTATAAACAGTGACGTATTGAAACCAGATGTATTTTCAAACCCTCACATCAAATAGTATAAAGCCTTATATTGGGCCATACAGTGCCCTCTATGGGGGTCTCTGGCCAATTCTTCCAGAATCATTCTTGCTGCCTGGAGTCCTGTGCCCATCACCATATCTGTTTTGTAGTTTGCAAGGTCTGTGCCTTCTCCTTCCCACTGGGAGATACTTGCAAGCAGTGGATACAACTAGTAATTCCATTTGGACTTCTTTTTTTCTAATGCCCTGGGCTCTAGTGATCCACAACTGGTCATTCAAAATGCATCATATGAGATATATAAAAACCTACATTAAAACTTCCTCGTGGGCTTCCCTGGTGGGGCAGTGGTTGAGAATCCGCCTGCCGATGCAGGGGACGCGGGTTCGTGCCCCAGTCCGGGAAGATCCCACACGCCGCGGAGCGGCTAGGCCTGTGGGCCATGGCCGCTGAGCCTCACGTCTGGAGCCTGTGCTTCGCAACGGGAGAGGCCACAACAGTGAGAGGCCCGCGTACCACCAAAAAAAAAAAAAAAAAGTATGTGTAAACAATTTATAAACAAATAAACATATTTGGGGATATTTGTCCAAAAATATTAAAAAAAAAACTTCCTCGCATTTGTCTAGTTTCCTTCACAATACATGTATATATTAAAATAAAGAGTTTTTAAAAATAAATTTTACACAACAAATAAAGAACAGGATTTCACTTAATTTCCAATTGAAAGGCTGAGTCCTGAAATCCTGAGATCGTTGTTAAGAGATGTCATGCACATTCCTGGACTTTTAAATGTAATTTAAAGGAAATCAGAATTTTACATTTCATTAGAGCAGAACTCTACACAGCTTGTGGGAGTGATCTATCAACAGGCGTATATGTCAGCCAGCTTAAGAAAGATACACAGAAAAAAAAAAAAGTATTATCCTCATGGATCAGTTGAAACTCAGCTACCCTGATTTTTTCTGAAAATAGAGTTTTTCAGTTCTTTTAAAAGAATGACTCATTCTATGTAGGTTTGTGTGACTGAATTTATTATTTCTGTACTTGAGAGAATTCAAATCAAATGTCTCTGAGACTTCTCTGTGATTAGGGGAGCTTCATGATGGCCTTTGGAGATAGTTTGTTTACCGTTGACATTCATTTAATTAAATCCTAACAGCACAGCTAGCAAAACAAACAAAATAACATGTTTTGGCTTTAATATAAAAATATTTTAAAATATTAAAATATATTTAATATCTTTAATATGAAAAAGTAATAGAGATATATGACGGAATAACATTAATAAAGAATCAATTACTTTAAATTATAAATGTATATTTTCTAATTTGCCTTTATTTTATATGAGAAGAGAGTAATGTCAGACCACTGTAATTATTTTTAAAGAAAAATATTAATTAGTATTTTGGCATAAACCTCATCTTTCAAGATTATGTTTTCAAATACTACATTACATCTCTTTAAACAAATCTTGTCTTCAGAATAATTTAGTCATTCAGGTGTGTACTAATTGATATGAAATACCTCAGAAGACAAATAAGCTGACATTCTAAGGGAGTTTTCCTAATGAGCTTGTTAACACATAGGCATTTTTGTCATAGAATTTTTTAACTTTTCTTAATTGTGAAACATATCCAGAAGGAAACCAGATAGATAGATAGATAGATAGATAGATAGATAGATGAAATGACAATCATTAATGGAATTCCTTGCCATCACTACCTATGTTAAAAGACAAAACGCCGATATTGTAAATGTTACCCCCACTTCCTACCTTTCCTAGATCACACCCCGTTTTCCATCCTGTAGTAGTAATTGCTATACTGAGTTTTATTATAATAAATTCCTTGCTTTTCTTAATAGTTTTATCACAACTACACGCATCACTAAGCAATATAGTTGAATTTTGTCTGATTTTGAAACTTGGTTACAAATGAATTCTGACTACATGTTTTCCTTTGTACTTTTAGCCAACTTTACGTTTCTGAAATTAATCTATGTTCATGTGCAACTATAGTTTTATTTCCATTGTCATGTAGTATTTTATTGTATGGATGTACCATAAACTATTTTCCTGGTGTACCATCAATAGATAAATGGCTTGTCTTCAGTTTAGGACTATTATAAACATTATTTTCTTTTTCTTGGTGCACATGTACAAGACTCTCTCTAGGACTGGAAATGCTGGGTCATATAATATGGATATTTTCAACTTATCTAGAGAAGGTAAACTTTTGTACTGTAGTTGTACCAAGTACACTTGAACCAGCACTATGAGAGGTCCCTTCGCTGCACATCTTCACATAAATGGTGCTATCAGAATTTTAAATTTCTGTATACTGATAGGTGATTTTAATTTGCATTTCTGTAATCATTAATAAAGTTGAGCAATCTTTCCATATGTTCATTAGCCATTTGGATTTCCTCTTTTGTGAAAGATTTGTTCAGCCCATTTTTTATTGTCACATTGTATTGATTTTATTCTGTATATTATTGACTTGGCACATCTATTCTTATATTTATTCTGAATTACATCAAATGTTATCTTTTTAAATGTATTTAATTTTTAAAATTAATACTTCATTGCTAGCTTGTAGAAATATGTCATGTGCAACAAATTTTCATAAATGGATTTGTATCCAACTGCTTTGCAAAATTCTGTTACTGATCCCAATATTCTATCTTCAGGTTCTTTTGGATTTTTAATCTACAAAATCATGTTATCTTGGACTTATGATAGCTTTGTACCTTCCTTTTTAATCCTTATACTTTCTATTTCTTTTTTTAACCTTAATGTACGGCTGAGAGTATCAGCCATAGATACTAGGTGAATAGACGTCGAGGTAGAGTGGAGGTATCAGACTTCCTTGTCCTGTTCTGACCTGAAAGGAAAAGCTTTCAAAGTTTCACCATTGAATTTTGCTTTTTTTTTTTTTTTGTAGATTGTCTTCATCATATTAATGAATTTCCTTTCTACCTCTAGTTTCCTAAGAGTTTTCATCATGGATGGATGTTAGTTTTGTTAAATACTTTTTGCATCCAGCAAAATGATCATGTGGTTTACTCCATTTATCTTTTCCTATGAAAACAGCATTAATTGTTTATACAATATTAAATCCACTTTGCATGCCTGGAATTAACCCCACTTCATGATGGTGTATGATCATATTTTGTTTTTAATTCAGTGCTGGATCCAGTTCTTCATTGTTTGTTTAGGGTCTTTGTATCCTTATTCTTACATGATATTAAATTTTAGCATTTCTTTCTCAATCTTACTTGTCAAGTTTTGGTGTCATGTTCTTGCAGGCTAATAAATAAGTTAGAGAATATTTCTTCTTTTTCTGTTCTCTGGAAGAGATCATGTAAGAGTAAAATAACTTCTTCCTTGACTGTTCCGTAGTATTCTTGACCTTAATCGGGGTGGGGTAAAACTACTGCAAGTATGAGAGATTCATTTAGGATTCACCAGATTTCCTGCAAGCTCATCAATTCATTTAAAATGGCATTTTAAAAAGAATTTCCATTGAGCACTTTTTGCTGTTATGTAGTAGGAACTTTTCATAATATTATATTTAGCATGCCATATTGCCAACAACAAAAGTCTCTAAATTTAACTTAAAATATGTTTCAGATAATTGTAAGACCTCTAACTGGAGCATAAATAGGTAGTTGGAGGCTGTTGGATAACATAGAATAGGTCCTTGTTGATTTACAAGTCTTTCTTGGGAAGGAAATATTTAAAATCATAGAGTAACCAGGTTTTTCTTGTACACATACGCAAAGAAGAGCAGAAGACAGTGATTAGCTTTCTTCATAGATGAAGAATTAGCTGAGGATCTAATGAAGTCTTTAGAGAAGGTTTGATAAGAGGTGTTCAAAGACAGCCATAGCGATGACACATGACATTACCTTCACTCTGTATCAAAGGGAAATAATAGTATTCACAGATACTTATACAGTGCTTATTATTATATAGAAAGTGTTCTAAATGCTTTACGTATGTCATTTCATTTAATGCTCACAACCGTATAAGGCAGAGTTAGTAAAGCAAGTAAGATAGAATAACAAAATAGCCACACTGGGATTTGCAACTGGCAAACTGGCTCTAAAAGTCAAACGATTAACCCCTGTTCTACACTGCCTCTAAATGCTTTAGTGAACAAACTTTTATAAGAATTATGTTTAGAGGTCTATAACTGACACTCTTACTGAATGAACTTTTGATTTTATGTCACCATGAAGCACACATTTGCTGTTTTGATAAAAGAACATCCATCAGCAGGGTGCAAGATGAAGCTGACACACCTGAAGCAAATTCATTCCATCCCTAATGGGGGTCAAAAGTAACCCTACACTGGACTGAGACCATGGCTCCCCTAGGCCTTCTACCTTCATCAGTGGAAGAGGAGAGGAGGCCCGCGTACTTGGAGTTTCAACTCCATCAGCAGAATTCAATTCAGAACCAGGACCCTTGGTATAAGCTCAACCTTCCCCAGGAAGTAAATACAACCGTCTTTTTGTTCTACTTTCAAAGCATGTTTAAAATGTGGCCATTTCTCACTAGTTCTATGCTACCATGTTGGTGTGAGCCACCATCATCATGTCACTGGATTCCTGCAGTTGCCTTCTAACTGGTCTCCCTCATTCTGCCCTTGCCTCCTCATTCTATTATCAACACAGCCGAGTGATCTGATACTTTAAAAATGAAAGTCAGATATTATCACTTCTCTGCTCAAAATTTTCTAAAGGCTCTACATTTTACTCGAACAAAAGCCAAGGACTTTACAATGACTTTCAAAGCCTCCTGCTCCCCTATTATCCATCTCACTCTTACTCTGACCACTCCCCACCTCACTCACCAGCCCCAATGTTCCCCTTTGCTCCAAGAAACCAGGCACACTTTATTTTAGAGCCTTTGCAAAGATTGCTCTCCCCACTGTGAATGCCCCTCCCCTGAAAGGCCCTCATGACTAACTCTCTAGCCTCGTAAGTGTTTGTTCAGATGTCTCCTCAATGAATTCTTCTTCCCTGAGCATCCATTTAAGTCTGCAGTTGACTCTCTTCACCCTGCCCCTCAGCGCTCCCGATCACCCTTTCCTGCTTTGGACCATCGTTTTTCTACAGCACTGATCACCTTTAACATACTACATAACATACACATTTATTCTGTTTGGTTGTTAATTGCCTGTTTCCTTCTGTTACAAAGTAATAATCTTCTGAAGCACAAGAAATTTCTTACATTGGTCAGTGCCCTTCCCATGGAAGACACTCAATAGATATTTGTTGACAAACCAACTGAATTACTGAATAAAGTAGCTATTATAGAATTTTATTTCCCATCACATTTGCATGCTTTATGGAGATGTCACTCTTCTTTCTGAATTTTAATAACAAGCAAAATGTTTTAACTCCTCTTTTGACTTTCACTATTAAAGAACTTGTAATCATGGTGATTTAACTCTGATAAAGAAAAATGAGTTACATATTTTCAGGTGGAAACTATTTAAGATAAATAGCAAGGCGACATTCAAGAAGAATTCTGAACATTAGAGGTTAACTATGGTGGAATTTGGAAGGGAAGTATTCATAAGAGTAAAATATTTTGAGACCCATTAAAACAATGCAAGGCTTTAAAACACATTTTTCTAAGGAATAATATTTTTCTGTTAATGTGATCTTCATCAGAGTGACCTGTTAATGTGTCTGTTAAAATAAGAGGTAATCTGGAGAACATGAGTAAGGCTAATGTATTTGGTTTTTAACCCGATCCCATGCAAGAAGACAGCTCAATACAACTACTCCAGGTGTATATCCATACTGATGCCTGATTTTAAATCTTCCCCCATGATGAAATAAAATGACAGTTCAAGGATGTCCCCTGAATTTAAATAGCTCAAACACTTCAGTTTATAGAGAGGGAAACCAGAGTGATTATGTGAGCTACCTAGGGTCATTCGCCTAATTAACAGCCTAACTCTGACTCATTTTAAATATTCTCTGCCACAATATCCTTAGAAAAATAATACTAATTATTTTCTCACTTTTTATATGATAAATTTTCTTGTATTTTCTTTGAACGCTAAGTTAACTTTAAGCTAAATTCAGTATTTTTATTTCCCTTCTTCAAAAAACAGGCTTCTATTTTTGAGGAGTTTGGTTTAAATAATTACCTATTTAATTTACCATGTGAGAGAGTAACAGATAAAAACAGGTTAATTAATTGGCACACATTTTCCCCAGGTTTCAAAAATACTTTGATGTTCTTGCTAATGTATATGTCATGAGGATGATTCTTCTAAAGACTTGAATGCTGGTAATTCAAAGAAATGCAGTGCCAGATAAGAACTTGACTTCTACTGAAACTCTCATTTGCCTACATTTTTATTTCTCTTGGGCTTGATTAACTTCTTCAAGTACCAAGTCTAGTAGAATGAGTATGTTCATAGCAGAAAAAAATTATTGTATTTTAGTCCTTGGTTAAAATAGTTCAGCAATTATAAAATAGAATGAAAATTCATATACTTTAATTTTTCCTCTTTTTATTAAAATCCTTCCCCTCACCCCCATCTGTCTTAATGTTAGAATTTCTTTTTGATGAATATATTTTCATCAGATATGCAATTGTATTTTCAAAGACTAGAGATCCATATGATCCGATGCCCTCATTCTAACATGTTTCCCAATGCTTTGCGAGTAGATACTGTATTTCCAAAGAACATGATGTTTTACACATTTTTGGATACTATATACTTCATAATGTTTATAACAAACTCAAGCAAGAGTTTGATGGCTAACCCATAAATACTTCAGAGATGTCCAAGGAGAGTGTGGGATAAGTGATGAAGATTGGAGAGGGGTGTGGCTTACAAAACAGGTGAGAGAGGTTCTTGGTGATCTAATGAAAATAAATTGATGAAGAAATTAAAAGGCAAATCAGTTGAAAATAAACATGGAGAAGAAGCTATACCATCCAATAATCATTAAAAGTTTCAATTGCATAATGAGTCAAGAAATCAATCGCAAATGCTAGAAAAGCTCAATGTCACTTTCACGTGTCATCTTCTTGCTAGCTGCTCATTGTACTCATTCACCTATCAAAACAAGTCAGAAAATGTAGAGTACAATTAAAGACTCCCTGGAACTGTTATAATTTTCGGCGTGTGAGACCAGAAGAATAACTTTACAAACTGAGGACACAAAATGCTTCTTGCTCTATTGATTGGTCTAGCACATCTATAAGCCTTTACCCAGTCCTCAGAATAAATTCCATTCCAAATATGGGATGACAACAGAACCCTGCTCCTCAACACCCAATAAAAAGGAACTCAACTCCCCTTAAAGATATGGCACTTCTGATATTTTCCAGCAACTGGTGTGGTTGGAGATATTTGTCAAAGAGCTGATTGAGAGAAGCTTTTTGTAAAACTTGAAATATGAGAATCAGGGCTATTCTGAGAAATTTATGGACAGCTTGTTAACATGTTCAGGAAAGAACCTGAACTTTTGGATTCATGGGGTCTCAAACAGTAGAAGTTTATTCATGCTTTAAACAAAGTGCTGATATAGCAAAGGCAAAAAAAAAAAAAAATGTCAAAAAGGGAAACTGTTTTTTACCTCAGCTGCTGGTTTCTAAAACTCAGTTCAAGTAGTTTATTTAACAAGATGCAGGCTGTAGAAAGTTTGAGAATGTTTACTCTGAACATGCAATTATTTTCTCCCTGTGCCTCTAGAGAGATGCTGCCAGGCTTGCCTACTGATGGAATTCTCCCTTAGCCAAGAAAACTCGAATATTGATGAATATTTTTTGACTGCTGCTAAACTGTTTACAGCACTTCAGATGTAAATAGCTTACCTCTTGGAAACATAGCATTACCCTCTGACAAAAAGTAGGTAGTAGGGTTCATTTTCTGTTTCATTTTATTTCTTGGTTTTGTGTTTATGGGTCATGAAAAAAGGAATCAGGTCCATTTTTTTCCTTTTTATTATGAAAATTTTGATACATGTATGAAAGTAGAGAAGAAAACATAATGTACTAAGATCTGGCTTCAACAATTTTCAACTCCTAGGCACTTTTGTTCCACATATACTCCTGCTCAATATGCCATTGTGTGGGTGCACCATACTTTACTGAACCAATCGACTGTTGATGGACTGCTGTGCTGTTTTCTGTCTTTTGCTAGGAGATCATAAATAGTGCTCCAATGAATAGTTTTATACATATGACTTTTTCATGTTTTCTGTGGGGAGATGCCTAGACTTGGGATTTCTTTGTGACAGGGTCAAAGCAATTCTTATTTTACTAGATGTGGTAAATTATTTGCAAATATGACCCCAACTATTCTCCTGCCTAAATTTACACACACTTGCCTTGAGACAGTGTGACTCCTCCCATCAACAAATACAGTCTATTTCCGCACTTACTGAATCAGCTGGCCTTGAGACTTGTTTTGGTAAATAGAATGTGGTGAAAGTGATCCTGTGCAATTCCGATCCCAGGTCTCGAAAGGCCTTGCAATACTTCTGCTCCCTCTCTCGGGATCATTGCCTCTAAGAGATGAACAAGTTCAGTCAAGCCTATTGAATGATAAAACACCACTTAGGGAAGAGCCAAGTCAACCTGATTTTCTCAGCCAATGCCCCCCAGATATGTGAGATGGCCTAGCCATGGTCAGCCAACCTGATCCTCAACAGACAACAGACATATGAGAACTAAGCAAAGATTTGAAGAACTGCTCAGCTGAGGGCAGCCTAAATTTCCAACCCACAGAACTGTACACTGAATAAATGGCTATTGTTTTAAGCTACTAAATATAGTGTATAAATTAATTATTGCCAGTGTAGTTTGTTACCCAGCAAATTAATTTATATACTACATAACTGCCAGATTTTCCTCTGTTGGTATTTTACCATTTTGTAATCTCAACAATAATATGTGAGAGTATTTAATTCCTGCTTGCCATAGAGTATGTTGTTGAAATTTTGGATTTTTCCCATCTAAAGGGTAAAATACAACATATCAGTGTTGCCTTATTTGCATCACTCATTATAAATGAGGTTGAATGTCTTTTCAGATGATTAAGCATCACCCAGTTTGTGATTTCATCAAAAACTTTGCTTTCTTGTACACCATTAGCATGTTTATCAGAGCACTTAGGCATATCCAACAAAGGAACAGAAATTAATTTAAAATCATGATTTAAGGTAAGCTTCCCAAAATTTTGACCTATTTATTAAATTTCTTATATCTTCACCCTAATGAATTGCTTTTGCAAGAGCTAATGGACTCTATTAATTTCATGAAAACTCTTTGCTCTAATTTAAGACCTGAATAGCCTATTTATTGAACAATAGGAATGAGATAAATCAATATGGTTGATTCTCCACTCAAAAATAGTACTCTGAAAAGCCCCTTTTTAGGACCAAATCAGAAATCTCCAGTTCAAATTTAATGTAATATGCATACCACAGGTATGGTGTGTACTTAATGGTTTTGTTCATCCCAAAGTAACGTTAGAAATCCATCTCACTCTAATGGTCAAAGTAAATCAAATGAAAAATGAGTCTTCCTCCTACCAAGTTAACTTACCAAGTTATGCAGGAAAGACACAAGCATGCAAATAATGTATGCAAGGAAGCAGAGTTTATCATGCTCCTGTCCTCCTTTTCTAAGAACAAATGACCACAGAAAGGATGGACCATGAGCAAATCTATGAACAGGGAATCTTGGTCATTTGCTCCCGGGAAGTCTACCACCTGTACATGTCCACATTTCTGTGCCCTCTTCTGTCTTATCTCTTATCCCAGAAAGTGGGAACCATCTGTTTATTCAACTGTTGCTTTAGGACAACTGGACAGGCACAGTTTTGTTCAGCTAAACATCCCCAGCCATTAGTCCAGTACCTGAAACATGATAGATGTCCAAAAAATATTTGTTAAGCTGAAATAAACTGTAATTGTTAGCATAATTTGTTATCCAACTTAATAGGAGTTATCAATATAGAAATATGTCACATAGCTTTCATATCTTGCTATAAAAACTAGGCTCCCAATTCAAACATACTTATGGGTTTTAAAGACGTTCACACTATATATAAAATAGACAACAAATAAGGGCCTACTGTATAGCACAGGAAACTCTACACAATACTCTGTTATGGCCAGTATGGGAAAAGAATCTAAAGAAGAGTGGACATATGTATATGTATAACTGATTCACTTTGCTGTACACCTGAAACTGACACAACATTGTAGATCAACTATACTCCAATACAAAATTTTAAAAAATAAAGACATTCACAATTAAGTGTCATTTACATAGTAACTCCAAGGAAGGAAGGATGGCTTAATTCATTGTAAAGAAGACAGCAATTAATTTTTTATAATTGCAATTTCACAGTAAAAATGCCCTGATATTGACATCATGTAAGAGAGGGAGAAGGAATATGCAGGGAGGAAAATGGATTCTCTCAGAAGGATTAACACTTTACTTAACTATACTGGTTTTATGAACACAAGGGTGTGGAGCATTTTCTAAACCACTTTCTCAGCCCATTCACAAGGGGAGAGAGGACACAATATGTTTCCCAGTCTATGAATTTATGTATGTCTGTTCCATGTCCTTGTCATTAATTGCTCTTAGGTGCTTTGCTGATTTACAAAATGAAATTCAAGTTTACTAATAACTTAGTCCCAATAACAATGGTACATTGAAGCCTTGTAAACGTTCATCCAAAGTGATGCAGATTTTGCCCAGTGGAGGGAGGTGGGGTCAGAAGTATCTGATTCTAATTCTTTGTTCCTCTATGCACACTATGTGATCTTGGGCTTACTACATTTCTCAAATTCTTAGTTCCCTCATCTACAAAAATGGGAAATTTAAGATGTCATAAATGAAACTGCCCAGCAGGTGCCAGGTGAAAACTGGGTGTTCAGTAACTGTGGATGACTTTCCCACCTCCCTGAAAATGATCATCCTATTAATGTGGGGATTCATGAGGAATCACATTTAAGGCACTGGAAAATTCAACTCATCAAGCTGTAGGAGACTGACCCTGGTTTGAACTTGGGCAGGTTGCTTCACCTCTTGGAGCCTCTGTTTCCTCATCAGTAAAATGGGGATATTGAGAGAAGTAAAAGCACCTGGCACAGAGTAACAACCAAACGAATGTTAATTTCTTTTATTCATTTAGAATTAGTGTACTTGAAATTTGTAACTGACTACAGTAGTTTGCTAGGACACATGAAAACGAAAAATTATCCTACTGTAGCTGGTTTTCCCTGAACTGCCATCACTGACTAACAAAGTAAGAAAAAATTAGCTTAGAACAGAAATTCCTGGTTCCCTGAACCCTGACAATGCTTCATGACATACTGATAGGATTTCACCCAATGCATTTCTATTTTAAGTTTGTCGGGAAGTTGTTTCACAGCCCAGGAAATGTTCTCACAGTACAATAACCTCAGGATTTAGCATCTACTTTTAAAATATCACTTGTGCTAACCCTTTTCTTTTTCTTTGTTTTCTTTTTTTTTTAACCAGAAACATGATGGGGAAGAAAGGGAAAGAAATAAGCCCTCCCTGAGGGATTCTGCAGGGAGAGGACAGACAGTGAACATTTGAACTGAAACCTGGTCTGATCTGAGAAACAAAATTCTGGTTTATTTTGTCTTTTAGCCATAGCCACTCTTGCCAGTCAGTATGATACAACATGAAACAAGTGCTGGAATGAAATGGAATTTTCCCTTTGGGAGATCAGGGAATAAACACTAAAGCAATACTGTGCATTCAGCTGAAAGAAATGGTCTGTTTCAGGACAAGAAGTGTGACTCAACACAGGAGCGAGTGATTCACTTAAGGGTTCACTGTAAAAAAATTACCTCTTTTCATCAGGGACTGTCAAATTTTGTTCCAGTGACCCCTGTTAGGAATCACCAAGACCAAAGTGAAGAAGTGGCAAGTTAGAGAGTGATGGAAGGGCACAAAAAGCACGCTTTTTGTCTGATAAGTTTGTGCTCACTCCATCAAACGTTCCAAGACTAAAAAGATGATCAGGGCTTCCCTGGTGGCGCAGTGGTTGAGGGTCCGCCTGCCGATGCAGGGGACACGGGCTCGTGCCCCAGTCCGGGAAGATTCCACAGGCCGCGGAGCGGCTGGGCCCGTGAGCCATGGCTGCTGAGCCTGCGCGTCCGGAGCCTGTGCTCCGCGATGGGAGAGGCCGCAGCAGTGACAGGCCCGCGTACCGCAAAAAAAAAAAAAAAAAAAAAAAAAAAAAAAAAAAGATGATCAACTCTGAGAAAATGATTTAGCCATCATAAGATCAGGTAATAATAACAATAAATACAATAACTTTAAAGATATAACCTACACTGTTTATTATGTGTGTAGCTTATTAGTTATTAGTCATTAGTTCAAATCCTAGTTACACTTTCCCTCTTCTTTCCCTCACAAATGATGTGTCAAATTCAGTCTTTGCATGTCCTAAGACTCAAATCAAAACTAGATGAGCCAGTGGTTCCCTGTATAGCTCACTTGAAATTGAAATCTGTGGAGGTTTTCAGGAGTGACTAGTCTTGAGTTATCAAAATTTAGTAAACTTTTATGCATACTCTTAAATCTGATGTGACAAACCTATATTGTTGTAGGATTATTTGTTGTCAGTCTTCTCCATAGCCATTCTACCTTCCTCTGAATTTCCTGACTGTGGAGCTCCTGTCAGTGTAAATATTATTGTTGACAACCCCACATCCATTTACTCCTTTTGCTTCTCACAGAATTCAAATTCTGTTCTAACATTTAATCTTCCCCCATTTGGTCTTTATTAGTCATTCTCCAGAGAAACAGAACCAATAGGATATATAGAGAAAGAGAGATTTATTTTAAGGAATTGGTTCATGCCATTGTGAGGAGGGTTGGCAAATTTGAAATGGTAGGAGAAGCAAGCAGGCTAGAAATTCAGATAAGAGTTGACATAGTCTTCAGTATGAAATATGAGAGGCAGGCCAGCAACTGGAAATTCAGGCAAGATTTCTATGTTGTAGTCTTGAGGCAGAATTCCTTCTTTAGGAAATCTCAGTCTTTGATCTTAAGGCCTTTAACTGTTTGGATGAGGCCCATCCACATTATAGACAATAATCTGCTTTAGTCAGTCTACTGATTGTAAATGCTATTGTCACAGCAGCATCTAGACTGATGTTTGACCAAACAACTGGGCACCATAGCCTAGCCAAGTTGACACATAAAATTAATCATCACACTGCCCATATGGCTTAAGGCACCTAATCTAATCATGGCTAGTGGCATTTTCTCTTTCCCATGTTTGTTATAAAAAAGGAGGTATTTTGTCTCAGTTGTTGCTGTTAGACATCTTGAAACCTCATAGGAAGTCAGCCTGATAGTAAAGCTAACCTTTGAAGAATTGTAAAAAGATGGAGCCAATATCTTATTTGAACCATACCTGGAACCCACTTTCTCTCTGACTTTCTGTTATATGTGATTATAGATGTCTTCATTGTTTAATCTAATTCCAGTTGGTGTTTTTCTCACATGCAGTCAAAAGCAACCTAACAGATATAGGATAGGACTAATATTTCTTTCAGTTCCTTGGGAGGGCCTCTTGGGCTTAAGCCAATATCGTATCTAAACCCCAGTCACAGTGAATAAGTCAGGATTGAGGACATGGCCAGGTTCAGCCAATCATAATTAAAGAGATTTGAATCTGAATCTTGAAACTTTGGGCACGTGACTTTCTTTTTATTTCGAAGTGAATGTAAATAAGGATACACATCATCCTAGGCTCTACTGACAGCTATCTTGGCACTGTGATGGGACAACTTGCCTGTGGCATCCATGAGAACGTGCCTACAGATCTTCTGCTACAGGAACGTGAGTGACAGAGCACCTCAAGCGCTGCACTTTAAAATTCATTACCAGACTGGTGCCAAGGTCTTGCCTACCAAGTGCAGCTCCTTACCAAGTTAAGAGTTCTAAAATGAACTCCTAAGAGACACAGAATTTCTTTGCTTTTTGACTTCAGCTCAAGGACTCCCAGAAAGCTCACTGAGCTTTCCTTACACTGAACAGATGTCTATGACACTTCTACCTATTCTCTGTCTCTGTTTTTCTCTTTCTCTCTCTCTCTCTTTCTCTCTCTCCTTCACTGCACTGAGGTCTGATGGCTCTCCAGACACTCCCAGCTTCCTCCCTATTTCCATTCACATAATCACTTCCCCTAATAATATTCTTGCACATTTAATCATGTCTCAGAGTCAGCTTCTAAAAAATCTTGGCTCTGTCTAAACAGAACAGGCTCTATCTGTTCACAATGAGCCAAGAAATTGAGAGAAAAAAGAAGCTGGAACTGGTTATATTGATTAAATCCTGGATAAATACTCCCCTACAGTTATAGCTACCCTTGGACTGTTGAGTTACATAAGCCAGTAAATTCCAAACTTTTTTCTTAAACTAAGTTAGATTGAGTTTTCTGTAAGTTGCAGATGAAAGCTTCCTAAATGATACAATTCTATCTCTAAACATGTATTTCCATGAGTTTTCATTGTGTGTGTGATCAACATCCTGATAGCAACTAGGTTTTTGATTTTGTTTTTGTTTTTGTTTTTGTTTTGCGGTACATGGGCCTCTCACTGTTGTGGCCTCTCCCGTTGCGGAGCACAGGCTCCGGACGCGCAGGCTCAGCAGCCATGGCTCACGGGCCCAGCCACTCCGCGGCATGTGGGATCCTCCCGGACCAGGGCACAAACCCATGTCCCCTGCATTGGCAGGCGGACTCTCAACCACTGCGCCACCAGGGAAGCCCAGCAACTAGGTTTTGAATAGCAACCAGTCTTTACAGGTCCTGAAAGATCAGAAACAATCACATTTTTATTACTTATTTTTTTAAATGTATTTATTTACTTATTTATTTTATTTTTGGCTGTGTTGGGTCTTCGCTGCTGTGCGCGGGCTTTCTCTAGTTGTGGCGAGCAGGGGTTACTCTGTTGCGGTGTGCGGGTTTCTCACTGCAGTGGCTTCTCTTGTTGTGGAGCATGGGCTCTAGGCTTGCAGGCTTCAGTAGTTGCAGCACGCAGGCTCAGTAGTTGTGGCTCGCGGGCTCTAGAGCGCAGGCTCAGTAGTTGTGGTGCATGGGCTTAGTTGCTCCGTGGCATGTGGGATCTTCCCAGACCAGGGCTTGAACCCATGTCCCCTGCCTTGGCAAGCGGATTCTTAACCACTGCGCCACCAGGGAAGTCCCACAATCACATTTTTAAAAGAAATCTTTACACAGAAAAATAAAAGTGGCTTTACCTAAAATAATGCAAGAAAATGGACAAAACCCCTCTTCCTTTTAACAATTTAAGTCAGAGTCCAGAAGAGTCTGGGATCTCATCCTTGCACAACTCACACAAGTAGAGGGCAGGACTGGTCAGAGACAGGTAGGGAGCTCCTCACTGAATTTTCCTAAGGTCACGAGTCAAACTGCAGGAGGTAAGAGATTTTCAGCATGCTTTTTTGTTTATTATATGATCAGGCATCAGGAGTTCATGAACTACGTTAGAAAAATGACAAAACCTCATATCACTGAATTCCTTAACTTAACATTGTCTATGTCTCAATGTTTAAGTAAGTTAATTAAAAATATGTGTACTGGCTTTTCAAAGTAGTCTTGCTAGGCGGCTAAATAATGTTTCCAATAAGGCTGCCATTTGTCAGAAGGGCTTTCGTGTTTACAAACTAAAGAACGTGGAGCTTTGTTATGACTAGCCCGGAGTACGTGGAATCTGGAAACTAGATGGATGCCTTCTTTAGTCAAATAAAGAAAATTCTGTGCAATGACTCAGAGTCCCAAAACAGTATCTTGATAAAATCAAAGAATGCTTCTGAGTATTTTTATTACATTTCTAAGGTCAAAAAGAGTTTATTCTAGATAAATTTATTATAGGTAATTTATTTACTCTAGATAATCACTTTCTTTTGTAAAAAATTAATAAACAGAAGCCTCAATTAAATAGAGTTGGGAGACCAGAAAGGGCAGCTCTCACACCCTGAGATGATAGCAGAGCCCAACAGGAAGAAGAAAGACTCCTCTTCTTTCCTGGCAAGGACTCAGCCAATGAAAAGCCCCGGACTCTTTGTTCACTCTAGCCCTCCCAACTTCCTCTTCCCCTCTATAAAAGCGTTCTCTTTCCCTTGCTGTGTGGAGACTTGCACGTGGCTCACCATGGTCGCAGACCCTGAATTGCAATTCTCTGCTAATCTTGAGTAAACTCATCTTTGCTGGAGAAACAGCTGGCTATCTTTGCTTTTTCTTTTTTCTTTTCAGGTAAACAGTTTCACTTCCTACTCTCCAAGTTGATTCTTAAACTTAATCCTTTAGCCTTTGGATAATGCCAAGGTCTACTTTCTAAATAAATAGAGGACAGAATATATATGTGGCTTACACAAGGTCTTACTTGATTTGTAATAGATGTGAGACCAGAGTACAGACTTTCTGATTTCTATCCTAGAATTTGGTGTCTGGCAATACTCTCCTTTAGGATGCTATTGCAGAAAATCAAGGCCCCTATCAAAAATCGAATTACCTCTACAGAAACAGTCCTCTCTATGAAATTAATATTTCTCAGTTGGTGAATTCACTAGGTGGCCCTTTCAGATGTGTGAGATAATAGAAAATGTAAATTGGGCTTGGCCCCCCACTTCCTGGCACAGAGTTCCAAAAACCCTTGGGGTTTCCTAAATGATGAGAACAATAAAAAGTATGTTTTGTTACATTAATTAGGTAAGTTTTGAATCTCAGAATGGGAGCTGGTTGCTGGGAAACCAACCCCGTGATTACAGGGTTGGAACTTTCAGTCCTACCCAGACCTTGGGGAGGGGAGAGAGGCTGGAGGTTGAATCAGTTGCCAAAGGCCAATGATTTAATCAATCGTGATCATGTAATGACGCCTCTATAAAAAACAAAAAGACAGGGTTTAGAGAGCTTCCAGACTGGTGAACATATGGAGGTGATGGGAGAGTGGGAGCCTGGAGAGGACACGGAAGCTCAGCATCTATGAGCCACTCTAGTAAATTAACCAAACCTGAAGCGGAGTCATTGGAACCTTCCATCTATGATTGACTGATCAGAAGCCCAGGTGACAACCTGGGTTTGCAACTGAAATCTGAATTGTGTGAGAGGTGGGGGATGGACAGTCTTGAGGGACTGAGCCATTAATCTGTAGAACCTGATGCTATCTCCAGGTAGACAGTGTCAGAATTGAGTTGAATTCTCAGATACCAGCAGGGTGTCCAAGAATTTCTTGTTGATGTGGGCAAAACCTCCACACATTTGGTGACCAGAAGTGTCAGAAGTGAAATTTTCTGTGTAAAAGTAAAGAAGACGCACAGGAAAGAAACACACAGGAGATAGACTGAACTGAGGTCTTTCCCTCCAATAGGAAGGAAAGACTGGGTTTTTTCCTTTTTACGATGAGAAATTCAGAGGACAAAGACTGGCTTGTGACATTCCTCTAGGTGGAAACAAGTTTTACCAATGACTTTTCTCCACCTCACTCTGTGGTAGGCAGAATTCTAAAATGACCCCCAAATGACACTTGTCCTTGAATGACTTTCTCTCCTTGAGTGTAGGCAGAACATGTGACTATATTATGTGGCACAGTTGACCTTAAGATAGGGGAGATTACCTCAGTGGGCCTAACCAAACCGCATGAGCCCCTAGAAGCAGAGTGCTTTCTCTGGCTGGTTGCAGAAGAAGTCAGAAAGATTTGGAGGACAAGAAGGATGTGGCGCAACTTTGCTGGCTTTAAAGATGGAGGGGGCTACCTCAAAAGGACCTAAGATCAGACTCTAGGAGCTGAGAGCAAACCCTGTCTGATAGTCCATTAAAAAAAAAAAAAGAGGGCTTCCCTGGTGGCACAGTGGTTGAGAGTCTGCCTGCCAATGCAGAGGACACGGGTTTGTGCCCCGGTTCGGGAAGATCCTACATGCCGCAGAGCGGCTGGGCCCGTGAGCCATGGCCGCTGAGCCTGCGCGTCCGGAGCCTGTGCTCCGCGACGCGAGAGGCCACAACAGTGAGAGGCCCGCGTACCGCAAAAAAAAAAAAAAAAAAAAAAGAAAGAAAGAAAGGGAAAAAAACAGAAATCTCAGTTAAAGGCACAAAAAAGCTAAATTCTGCCAACAACCAGAATTAGTTCAGAAGTTAATCCTTCTTCAGATTCTCTAGATGAGAATGCAGTTTGGCCAACACCTTGATTTCAGCTTTACATGACACTAAGGAGAGAACCCAGTCAACCCAGTCAAGCCCACCTGAATGCTGACCTACAGAACTTAAGATATTTTAACATTCTGTGCAGTCAACAAAAATGTATTGTTTTAAGCCAGTAGTTTGCAGCAATATTTCATGTAGCAGTAGAAAATTAATACACCCATTGTATCAGAGACACTGAATTTTAGAATCAAAAAAAAAAGTATTCTGTGATGGAACACAAATAATTAATAGAGAATTTGAAGTTTAGAGAGGAAAAGTAGCTAATTAGAAGAAAGTTCAGACCCTACAGATCTGGAGAGTTTGCACCTTACCAAGTATTGCATTTTAATATTTGACAAAAATGTTAATATATATGGAATGTTTATCTCTAAGAAAGTGCTTGAAGCACATTGCTAACATTCTCTAACATCTTCCACACAAGTATTCAATAAGTATTTTGTAGCCTTTGAATTCTTTTCTTTGGTTCTGATCCTACCTATTTCATAGGAGCCTCCATTGATACAAAGAAATACCCAGATACCCTTATTAAGTCATAGTAATTCAGATTAACTTACAAGAGGCAAGCTCTTAAATCTTGTCATTATAAGCCAAAATTATCTCTGTTGGACAGCCACTAATGAAAATAGAGTCCTATGAATTGAATTCCTTATTTTTGAAGTCTAGCTGTCATTTTCACTGGTTCATGGGAAAAAAAATTCATTCAAAAAGGTAAAACTGTATCTTCATCCATTCATTCATCTAGATAATTCATTCAAGGGTTCATTTAATCCACAAGTATAGTATTAACTTAAGCTCCCACTATATGCCTGCCAGACTCCTTCTGATACCCCTCAGAACTAGAGGAGGCAACCCACATCTTTGCTTCTATAATCCTACAGCAGCTCTCCTTTACTTCTCAACCCATATCCTAAATATCTGTTTACGACTTATCTCACCTGTTGGGAGTTCCTTGAGCATCTTGTTCATTGTGTATTTTATGGACCTAGCCCAGCTACAGGCACATTGTATTTATTTACTCAATAAATATTTGTTGAAAAAATAAATAGCAATTGCTGTGCTAGGTACAGGGAATATAAAAGAGCATTTCATTGCCTTTAAATAGTTCAGTCTCCAAGTACACATATTGACAAGAAGAACACTATTACAAGGTATGATAGTGTCTATGCAAGAACTAAGAACAGGGTATTTTGGGGGCATCTAAACAGTCTGAGAAATAATGATAAATTATGAGTAAAGGCTGGATAGGAAAAGGAAAAGGAAATAGGCAGGAACAAATGTGGGCAAGAAGGACACAGCTGAGGCAATCTCAGAAATACGGGTGGTTCACTATGTCAGGATGGTAGAATGAGGGGGTCACAGTGAGGGGTGGAGCTGGATAGATATGTAGAAGACAAGTCATAAAGGTTATAGTAAGCAATGCTGAGGAGCTTGGACTTTGCTCTTCGGGTAATAGGAAGCCAATGAGGAATTCTAAACTGGATGCTCACGTCAGAATACAGTCTGGTGCACAGAGTGATAGACTGATCAAGCCACTGATGTTTGTGAATTCTGGCAAGAAAGAAGAAGGGCTATCCTGGCGGACAGACAATGATTACCAGGAGTCAGGGCCCAGGAAATATGCAGAGATCCAGGCCACCTGGGAGGTGAGACATGGGCTTGGATTGGCTCTACCCACCTCTTGGACTAAGCTTCAAAGTCAAGACTCCTGCTTGGGAACATGAAAAGAAATATCCCAGTTTGTCAGAATGGGGCAAGAATTCAGACTCAAAAGAAGAAGCAATTACTCCTGATACCAAACCAGATGTTCAGAGGAAAATTTGTTTAGCTGCCCATAGATGAAGAGCAGAGAGTCAGACAGTCTAGTCCAAATAAGCCTTGTCCACATCGTGAGCTGACCTAACAGAGATGCAACAACTGAAGGACATTCAGAGTTGTATCTAGCCCTAAAAATAATCTTCCTTGGCATGTTTGAGAAGATTTAAGGGCTATAAATAAAGCTATATCTACAAGAAAAACATTTTTCATTTATCATAAGAGAAACACTTGAAACACTTTTTATTGTCACCTCAAAAAGAACCTGGAAGGAATGTGATAACAGAAAGAGAAAGTTTTAAAGTAGGGGAAGAAGATTAGGGATGTAGGGAAATGTTATTCTAGTGCATTGAACCTTAAAGAGTAGTCCATCAGCATAGAAGCATCACAATACTTGGAAGTATATTAGAAATGCAGAAACTCAGGCCCACCCTAGACTCCCTGAATCAAAATCTCCATGTTAACCTGATAAGAAGGTAATTCATTTATACATTAAAGTTTGAAAAGCACAGATTTATGGGATAGCTGACTAGATATGTTAGTATCCACAGTATACCAAAAGGGCTCCAAGCCATGGCCACTGAGCCTGCGCGTCTGGAGCCTGTGCTCCGCAACGGGAGAAGCCACAACAGCGAGAGGCCCGCGTACAGCAAAGAAAAAAAAAAGGGCTCCAAGACTCTGTGTGTGTGTGTGTGTGTGTGTGTGTGTGTGTGTGTGTGTGTGTGTGTGAGAGAGACAAAGATGGACATGTTGGTTATAAAGCTACCAGGAGGAAAGTCAGCGAGATGCTGAGGCCAATGCTAAGCGCCCATTTCATAGTTTTCCCATTTCATACTTTTACTTATCAATTTGCACTGGCTCTTGATCATACCAAATCTTAGTCACATATTGATTCAAACACTTGATAGAGTAATAAGGGCACTATTTTTACAATCAGAAAACCTTGTTCCAAAGTTCATCCGTACAACTAACTAACTAGGTTAACTTTACCTTCAAGGTCTTCATTTAAACATTGGGTCTGTGTCCATCAGAGTTCACTGCAAAGAAACAGAACACCTCTATGTTTTCAAGTACGACTAGGCTTGTAGAAGACAGAATGAATGGCTCCAATTCTCCACACCTTAGTCATGACCTCATCATTAGCAGAGCGTATGCACTGCAAGTTTGTGCTTTTCTCCAAGGACTCCAGGAGTCAGGGTACAGACCCTTAAGCAAACCTGAATAGAATACACAAACAAGTGATTAGCCCTGTCCTGAGCTAAAATTCAAAACATACCAAAGGGAAGCCTGTATGAACTTGTCACTATGTTTTATAGAAAATATGCATATCAGTGGTTTATACCTGGTATTGGTTACGTTACCTGAGTTTCTCTTATTGAGCTTGCTCATGCAGCTTTGTTTTAGCTATATGACCAATGACGTGTAAAAGACCTTTCCTGTTCAGATGAGACTGGCTTCTTTGAAATCAAGGTATCTCACACATCTCTTGGTGGTTTATCATCCGAAGACCAAGCTTATCCTGGGTAACTTGATCCTCTCTACCCTACATTCTTTCTCCTGCTTCACCATACCCTTCACCATTATTAAAGCCTTGCATGAATATATTCTGCAGAGTTTCGTAAGTGTTTTCAATAATTTAACCCCTGTGATTAACACCATTGGTATAATTTCTCCACAAGTATGCTCCACCAGTTTTTGGCTTTGAGCTTGGCCATGTAAGTTGCATTAGCCAGTGGTTTATAGACAAAAGTAACAAGGTACCAGTTCTGAGCCAAGGATCTAAGTGCCCTTTCATGTTTCTGTTTGCCCCCTTGTACTTCTGCTACTGCCATAGGAAGACTTCCCCTCCAGCTGGGTAGTTGCTGCCTCTTCCACATAGACCCAAGATTTAACAGATGTGCAGTGAAGTTGCCCAAGCTAAGCCCAGCTGGACAGACAGCTTGAAGCAGAACCACACTGCTTAGTCACACACAGATTAGGTCAGCCAACCATAAAAAGTGGCAGATTCATGAGAACACGGGATTGTTGTTTTAAGCCCCTGGACTTGGGGGTGGCCACATTAAGCAGTATTTGTGAAGAAATAGTTAACTGGTACAGGTCTGAATGTAGAAATTAAATGCTTACAAATATTTTGGAAGAACTGGGAAATCACTAAACCTTTAAGAAATGCTCAGAGAAGATGCAATCCAAACACTAGGAAACTGGTACAAATATCCAGATAACAGAAAACTTCAGGAAACCACTTCTCCACAGTGCCCCAACCAGGGAAATGGGGAGTTGTGTTGCTACATAAACTCCATGTCTGCTAAAACTTACTAGCGTCAGAGGAAAAATGACTGCTACCTCCCTTCTGCTTTCCACATCTTCTACTTTCAACTGGCACAACCCTTCTGACAAAGGAGTCAAGAAAACATAGTTACTGGATTTTAGTCTTTACACCATAGCCACTAGAAGAGACTGGGGATAAATGTGGACAGCCTGTGTACATTTTCCAATAGAAGTGTTATAATTATCTTGTCTACAGTGTTCTTGTAAAAACTTAGTAAACAGTATATACAAAGTGATTTTAATTTACAGTGATGTAACTATGATAGGAGGTTCAAAAGAAAATAGCACCATTAAAAATGGAACCTACCTTCAAACTGATTTCCTCATTTCAACAAATAATGCTTCTAGTTTGGAAAGACCTACTTAAGGGCATTCTGTTTGAGAGTGAAATCCTGGACAACTGTGGACTAAGCAATGAAGTGACAAAAGGGAGTTAAATTGCTTATTTGGATAAAAAAAAAACAGATTTGCAATTTGCTTCATGGGGGCTCAAGAAGGAAGTCTTGGTTGCTTGGGGATTTGGAGAAAAAAATGTGTGAGAAAAGTTGAGAGTGAGAAAAAAGACTGAAACTGAGTAAAGGAGTCCCAGTAATGGGGTAGCAGCCAGTGCTCAAAAAAGAAAACTGATTTTCTGGGAAGGAACTGAATAGCAAAATTCAGGATATTTGATATTGTTTTCATTTGTTTATTTTTTTAATATTTTTATTTTTTTTGCTTAAGTCCTTGTATTGTGTACAAACTCTCAGCAAAAGATTCTTACACAATAGCCCTGTGTCAGTGGTACTATAAGTCATGAAGGTAAAGAGGCCACTTGAAGAACAAGGCAAAGTGGGACAGCAACCTAGAAAGGTGTCCATCATGACAGACAGGAATCAATAACTGAGTTAGGAAGAGAAAATTCAAGACAAGAAGTGATGGAAAACCACCAGGAAAAGATAAGTGTCATCTTTAGAATCTTGAAAAAAAAATAGACAAGGGGTTTGTGCTTTCCATTTTTATATGACATGAAGTGTGAGTTATGTCATTTAGACATTGAAAGACAGAGAGACATCAGAATACTGGAAGACTTAGGGACTATTGGACTACATAAACTAGTACTCTATAAAGAGTATAGCAGAGCAGTCCCACCCCCTGCACCCAAAATGGAGCCCGTGTTTCTGCAGAGCTGGAGTTCCTGGCTCGGGGTCTCTTCCCTCCGCCGTCACTGAACTAGCCCGGAGCCCGATGGGAGGGGGGCCTTACTGAGGCTGCCAGCTCTGGAGGTGACCCAGTAGCCGAAGCCGCGACAGTCCTGGGGACCACGGACCAGTAAGTCCCCTACATATGAACAAGTTCTGTTCCAAGTGTGCATTTGTCACAGTAAGTTAAGCAAAATGAGAAGACAGAAAAACACACAGCAGATGAAGGAGCAAGGCAAAAACCCACCAGACCTAACAAATGAAGAGGAAATAGGCAGTCTACCTGAAAAAGAATTCAGAATAATGATAGTAAAGACGATCCAAAATCTTGGAAGTAGAATAGAGAAAATACAAGAAACGTTTAACAAGGAACTCGAAGAACTAAAGAGCAAACAAACAGTGATGAACAACACAATAAATGAAATTTAAAATTCTCTAGAAGCGATCCATAGCAGAATAACTGAGGCAGAAGAACGGATAAGTGACCTGGAAGATAAAATAGTGGAAATAACTACTGCAGAGCAGAATAAAGAAAAAAGAGTGAAAAGAATTGAGGACAGTCTCAGAGACCTCTAGGACAACATTAAACACACCAACATTTGGATAATAGGGGTCCCAGAAGAAGAGAAAAAGAAAGGGACTGAGAAAATATTAGAAGAGATTATAGTTGAAAATTTCCCTAATATGGGAAAGGAAATAGTTAATCAAGTCCAGGAGGCACAGAGAGTCCAATACAGGATGAATGCAAGGAGAAACACGCCAAGACACATATTAATCAAACTATCAAAAATTAAATACAAAGAACAAATATTAAAAGCAACAGGGGAAAAACAACAAATAACACACAAGGGAACCCCATAAGGTTAACAGCTGATCTTTCAGCAGAAATTCTGTAAGTCAGAAGGGAGTGGCAAGAAAGTGATGAAGGAGAAAAACCTACAACCAAGATGACTCTACCCAGCAAGGATCTCATTCAGATTTGACAGAGAAATTAAAACCTTTACAGACAAGCAAAGGCTAAGAGAATTCAGCACCACCAAACCAGCTTTACAACAAATGCTAAAGGAACTTCTCTAGGCAGGAAACACAAGAGAAGGAAAACACCTACAATAACAAACCCAAAACAATTAAGAAAATGGTAATAGGAACATACATATCGATAATTATTTTAAATGTAAATGGATTAAATGCTCCAACCAAAAGACATAGATTGGCTGAATGGATACAAACACAAGACCCGTATATATGCTGTCTACAGGAGACCCACTTCAGACCTAGGGACACATACAGACTGAAAGTAAGGGGATGGAAAAAGATACCATGCAAATGGAAATCAAAAGAAAGCTGGAGTAGCAATTCTCATAGCAGACAAAATAGACTTTAAAATAAAGACTATAGGGCTTCCCTGGTGGCGCAGTGGTTGAGAGTTTGCCTGCCAATGCAGGGGACATGGGTTCGTGCCCCGGTCCGGGAAGATCCCACATGCCGGGGAGCGGCTTGGCCCGTGAGCCATGGCCGCTGAGCCTGCGCGTCCGGAGCCCGTGCTCCGCAATGGGAGAGGCCACAACAGTGAGAGGCCCGCGTACCGCAAAAAAATAAAAAATAAAAAAATAAAGACTATAACAAGAGACAAAGAAAGACACTAAATAATGATCAAGGGATCGATCAAAGAAGAAGATATAACAATTGTAAATATTTATGCACCCAACATAGGAGCACCACAATACATAAGACAAACGCTAACAGCCATAAAAGGGGACAGTGACAGTAGCACAATAATAGTAGGGAACTTTAACACCCCACTTTCATCAATGTACAGATCATCCAAAATGAAAATAAATAATGAAACACAAGCTTTAAATGATACATTAAACAACATGGACTTAATTGATATTTATAGGACATTCCATCCAAAAACAACAAAATACACATTCTTCTCAAGGGCTCATGGAACATTCTCCAGGATAGATCATATCTTGGGTCACAAATCAAGCCTTGGTAAATTTAAGAAAATTGAAATCGTATCAAGTATCTTTTCTGACCATAACACTATGAGACTAGATATCAATTACAGGAAAAAATTTATAAAAAATACAAACACATGGAGGCTAAACAGTACATTACTTAATAACCAAGAGATCACTGAAGAAATCAATGAGGAAATCAAAAAATACCTAGAAACAAATGACAATGAAAACACGAGGACCCAAAACCTTTGGGATGCAGCAAAAGCAGTTCTAAGAGGGAAGTTTACAACAATACAGTCCTACCTTAAGAAACAAGAAACATCTCAAATAAACAACCTAACCTTATACCTACAGCAATTAGAGAAAGAAGAACAAAAAAAATCCAAAGTTAGCAGAACAAAAGAAAACATAAAGATCAGATCAGAAATAAATGAAAAAGAAATGAAGGAAATGATAGCAAAGATCAATAAAACTAAAAGCTGGTTCTTTGAGAAGATAAACAAACTTGATAAACCATTAGGCAGACTCCTCAAGAGAAAAAGGGAGAAGACTCAAATCAACAGAATTAGAAATGAAAAAGGAGAAGTAACAAATGACATTGTAGAAATACAAAGGATCATGAGAGATTACTAAAAGCAGCTCTATGCCAATAAAATGCACAACCTGGAAGAAATGGATGAATTCTTACAAATGCACAACCTTCAAAGACTGAACCAGGAAGAAATAGAAAATATGAATAGACCAATCACAAGCACTGAAATTGAAACTGTTATTAAAAATCTTCCAACAAACAAAAGCCCAGGACCAGATGGATTCACAGGTGAATTCTATCAAACATTTAGAGAAGAGCTAACACGTATCCTTCTCAAACTCTTCAAAATATAGCAGAGGGAGGAACACTCCCAAACTCATTCTACGAGGCCACCATCACCCTGATACCAAAACCAAAGATGTCACAAAGAAAGAAAACTACAGGCCAATATTGCCGATGAACATAGGTGCAAAAAGCCTCAACAAAATACTAGCAAACAGAATCCAACAGCACATTAAAAGGATCATACACCATGATCAAGTGGGGTTTATCCCAGAAATGCAAGGATTCTTCAATATACTCAAATCAGTCAATGTGATACACCATATTAACAAATTGAAGGAGAAAAACCATATGATCATCTCAATAGATTCAGAGAAAGCTTTCGACAAAACTCAACACCCATTTATGATAAAAACCCTCCAGAAAGTGGGCACTGTGGGAACTTTCCTCAATATAATAAAGGCCATATATGACAAAGCCACAGCCATCATTGTCCTCAATGGTGAAAAACTGAAACCATTTCCACTAAGATCAGGAACAAGACAAGGTTGCCCACTCTCACTACTATTATTCAACATAGTTTTGGAAGTTTTAGCCACAGCAATCAGAGAAGAAAAAGAAATAAAAGGAATCCAAATTGAAAAAGAAGAAGTGAAGTTGTCACTGTTTGGAGATGACATGATACTATACATAGAGAATGCTAAAGATGCTACCAAAATACTACTAGAGCTAATCAATGAATTTGGTGAAGTAGCAGGATACAAAATTAATGCACAAAAATCTCTAGCATTCCTATACACTAATGATGAAAAATCTGAGAATGAAATTAAGGAAACGCTCCCATTTACCATTGCAACAAAAAGACTAAAATATCTAGGAATAAACCTACCTAAGGAGACAAAAGACCTGTATGCAGAAAAATATAAGACACTGATGAAACAAATTAAAGATGATACAAAGAGAGGGAGAGATATACCATGCTCTTGGATTGGAAGAATCAACATTGTGAAAATGACTCTACTACCCAAAGCAATCTACAGATTCAATGCAATCCCTATCAAACTACCACTGGCATTTTTCACAGAACTAGAACAAAAAATTTCACAATTTGTATGGAAACACAAAAGACCCTGAATATCCAAAGCAATCTTGGGAAAGAAAAATGGAGCTGGAGGAATCAGGCTCCTTGACTTCAGACTATACTACAAAGCTACAGTAATCAAGACAGTATGGTGCTGGCAGAAAAACAGAAATATAGATCAGCAGAACAGGATAGAAAGCCCAGAGTTAAACCCACAAACATATGGTCACCTTTTCTTTGATAAAGAAGGCAAGAATATACAGTGGAGAAAAGACAGCCTCTTCAATAAGTGGTGCTGGGAAAACTGGACAGGTACATGTAAAAGTATGAGACTAGAACACTCCCTAACACCATACACAAAAATAAACTCAAAATGAATTAAAGACCTAAATGTAAGGCCAGACACTATCAAACTCTTAGAGGAAAACACAGGCAGAACACTCTATGACATAATCACAGCAAGATCCTTTTTGATCCACCTCCTAGAGAAATGGAAATAAAAACAAAAATAAACAAATGGGACCTAATGAAATTTAAAAGCTTTTGCACAGCAAAGGAAACCATAAACAAGATGAAAAGACAACCCTCAGAACGGGAGAAAATATTTGCAAATGAAGCAACTGACAAAGGATTAATCTCCAAAATTTAGAAGCAGCTCATGCAGCTCAACATCAAAAAAACAAAGAACCCAATCCAAAAATGGGCAGAAAACCTAAATAGACATTTCTCCAAAGAAGATATACAGATTGCCAACAAACACATGAAAGAATGCTCAACATCATTAATCATTAGAGAAATGCAAATCTAAACTACAATAAGATATCATCTCACACCAATTGGAATGGCCATCATCACAAAATCTGCAAACAATAAATGCTGGAGAGGGTGTGGAGAAAAAGGAACCCTCTTGCACTGTTGGTGGGAATATAAATTGATACAGCCACTATAGAGAACAGTATGGAGGTTCCTTAGAAACTACAAATAGGTCATAACCATATGACCCAGCAATCCCACTACTGGGCATATACCCTGAGAAAACCGTAATTCAAAAAGAGTCATGTACCGAAATGTTCATTGCAGCACTATTTACAATAGCCAGAACATGGAAGCAACGTTAGTGTCCATCAACAGAGGAATGGATAAAGAAGACGTGGCACATATATACAATGGAAGTTTACTCATCCATAAAAAGAAAGGAAATTGAATTATTTGTGCTGAGGTGGATGGACCTAGAGTCTGTCATACAGAGTGAAGTAAGTCAGAAAGAGACAAACAAATACCATATGCTAACACATATATATGGAATCTAAGAACAACAACAACAAAAAAGGTCATGAAGAACCAGGGACAAGACGGGAATAAAGACACAGACCTACTAGAGAATGGACTTGAGGATATGGGGAGGGGGAAGGGTAAGCTGTGACAATGTGAGAGAGTGGCATGGACATATATACACTACCAAAAGTAAAATAGATAGCTAGTGGGAAGCAGCCGCATAGCACAGGGAGATCAGCTTGGTGCTTTGTGACCACCTAGAGGGGTGGGATAGGGAGAGTGGGAGGGAGGGAGATGCAAGAGGGATGAGATTTGGAAACATATGTATATGTATAACTGATTCACTCTGTTGTGGGGCAGAAACTAACACACCATTGTAAAGCAAATGTACTCCAGTAAGGAAGTTATAACCCATAGACTAAAAAATATATATTAAAAAAATTTAAAAATAAAAAGAGTATAAGTAATAAAAAAGGATAGATTCCAATAGGTCAGAAGTGCTGGAGTATGAGGCACAGACTATTTCTTATTTTTTGTTTCCTATTATTAAATTATATAAAAGGGAAATGGGCACATAATTAATATGCAAGTAATATTTATTTTATTGATGATTTAGGCATGAAAAGTACCAGAGATATCAGATGATATTTTAAATTTGTCCCATGAGGCATCCTGGACTAATCTAAGAAGTAACATTACAGATCCCCTCTCTTTTAGATTACTGCCATAATTTTATCTCATTTGATATATTATTTTTTAAGTCCTAATTGCATTAAATAAGGCTTACACTGGAAAGATAGATCTTAAAAGGTTTCAGGTCTTGAACAACTAAACAAATGTGTCTTTGTATATGGAACAAGGGGAAGACAGAAGGGTATTTTTAGCCTTCATTAAAAAGCTAGGAAATATAGTCAGAGGGATGTGCTATTAAGAATACAGTATGTGAATTATGACCCCATATCTTTAGATAACACACTATAAAAGTCACAGCTCATTCAACCCAAAGTGAAAAGAATAATTCTTCATCCGAGTTTTTAATTTAAAAATGCCTTGTTTGCTCTTTCCTGAAAGAATGACTTCTTGGAAGTAGATAAAGCAGTTGGGTGACAGCTAATTTTTCTCTGGCTTCCACTCATTGGTATTAAAATTATATTTGGGTGTTGAGTGTACTTTGGGGTTCAAGAAATACTGGTAATAAATAAAAGGACAAAAAGCCAGTGTGCTCTCAAAACAGACAATAGGAGCTCAAAGGAGAAGGGACCTTTCTGGAGAGATCCTTGTCCCATTCATAGTCATTTCAATCATTCCTTGCACCTCAGTTCCAAATAAGTGTTTTAATGTCATCTTTTTTCTGCAGAGGAGATGAAACTTTTCTTTGGTTAAACAAAGAAAAGGAAAGGAAAATGCTGTTTAGTCTTCATCTAACAGTTACCACACACTGATTTCTCATCTTAGACATCCTCATTGTCTTCTACTTATATTTCTGTTATTATCACCCCTTAAAGGCACAGATTTTTATTTTAAATCTTTTACCTCTTTGTCAGTGTTCTCTATACAGTAGGAACTCCAAAAATTTCTGTTGTTCAAGATGATGATCTTTGTTCTATTGTGTCATGGCTTCTTGCTGTCTTTTCCTACTCTCACCCTACTAGCCAAGAAAAATCTCAAAATTTTCCATGTCTGACATCTTGAACTCCTCCGTTTCTCTTTTTTTTTTTAATCTTTATTGGAGTATAATTGCTTTACAATGGTGTGTTAGTTTCTGCTTTATAACAAAGTGAATCAGTTATACATATACATATGTTCCCATATCTCTTCCCTCTTGCGTCTCCCTCCCTCCCACCCTCCCTATCCCACCCCTCTAGGTTGTCACAAAGCACCGAGCTGATCTCCCTGTGCTATGCGGCTGCTTCCCACCTTCGTTTCTCTTAATAGATCTTTATACATCTGTATTTTAAAAAGACACAATTCTATTTCAGTTCCATAGTTTGGTTTTATCAAAATATTCTAAAAAGTAAGTATATGATATAGTTTTCTTTGTAGTTGAAATCACATGTATTTATGGCAGAAGGAGTAAAAAATCAGTTCATTAACAGAGGGGTAGAAAAAAATGCTGAATGTATTCTTGTATTTTTTTCAAAGACTTTTTTTTTTTCGGCAGTCTGCTATGTACTTATCTCAAGCAATTTGGAAGGTAGTAATACCAAGTTCTTTACTGTAAATATCAGTGGCCTCTGGTGATATGAAGAAAGAGGAATCTGTGCATCTCCTTCCCCAATAATCTTTCTGCTGTATTATAGTGAAAGTAAGTGTCAGAGCAAAGTCTGACAAACTTATAAACATTTACTAGCAAGAAGACCCAAAACAGTCATACAACTTATCATTTCATGCTCAGATGCTAAGTAATGTCTATGCATATACACTCCAACAGCCTACCACAGGAGATCCTTATTCTAAGGCACATAGAATAATACCTAACCATATCATCCAAATTCTTTTGGGACAAGAAACAAACAAAATGCAGTATACACACTACCGAATGAATCTCTGAGATCTACAACACTGCACACCATAAGTGCTAGGCATCTAGGCTTAATGGACTCTTACATCTGGATCATGAAATGTCATGGCACCTACATCAGTGTTTTATAGGCAATCATGTACCTTGAACTTCACTCATTTCACCAAAGGAAACTTTTTTCTAACATTGCTGATGCTAATTAGTGAATCCTTTGGAGTAGACTACTATACTATTTAAAGAACATATGCAAACACAATTGGAGTAAGAATTTCTAATCAAGGTCTTCCAAATGGTACTATCATACTATAGTTTATACAATAGAGAAAAGGTTACACATTAAAGTTAAAATACCCACTTACATCACACAATTCAAATGAAGTATTTTGAGGTAAATTACCACATAAACAATGTAATAGTCTAGAACCCCAATTTGATGTTGATCATCTTGAAGATAATAAGCATGTTTTCTATTTGTTCTGTATTCTTTCTGAGTTCAGCACCACGTTAATATATGAATGACAAACTATTACTGACTTAACATTTACTTAGGAATAGAATAACAATAAGGAAGAAGGAAGTGAAGAACAAGGATGTAAAACTTGGGCTGGGGAAAGATCTAGAGCCTCTCAAGGGGCCACAACAAAGCTTCTCATGGCAGCAATGTTTGTTCAAAAAAAGTTTCTCTTGGTAGTAAATATGGTCAAATGCCTCTCCTCTGGATTCTCTCTTATATCACTTTATGATTTGTTTTTAAGCTGTTGGGGGTAGGAGTTTATTTATTTATTTTTGGCTGTGTTGGGTCTTCGTTTCTGTGCGAGGGCTTTCTCTAGTTGTGGCAAGCGGGAGCCGCTCTTCATCGCGGTGCATGGGCCTCTCACTATCGCGGCCTCTCCTGTTGCGGAGCACAGGCTCCAGATGCGCAGGCTCAGTAGTTGTGGCTCACGGGCCCAGCCGCTCCACGGCATGGGGGATCTTCCCAGACCAGGGCTCAAACCCGTGTCCCCTGCATTAGCAGGCAGATTCTCAACTACTGCGCCACCAGGGAACCCTTATGCTTATTTTTATGTTGCTTTATAATATCTGTGTTTTTTCAGCATTCACTGTTTTAAATAATTTTTGGAAATAAGGAATAAATGAATTTTAAAACTGATTTTGTGTGAGGTATACTACAGTCAGAAACTGTTCCTCTGGTTCCTCTAATCAAATCTTTGAGCTAGTTCACCTGCTGTTCTTCCTATGTAGAATGTCCTTCTTTTATGTTGGCAAACTGTGTACTTTTCTTCTTTCAGTTTCCATCCTCCATGAACATTTTACAAATTAACACTTCTCAAATATTTTGATTTTCTACTCTTGAATCCCAACACCATACTGCTATCTTCTATCTTCATTTAGCTGTCTTCTTCAGTAAATGATAAACTCCTCAAGGATGGTGCAAATTTGTTACTTTGGTTTTAAATTTCATCATAGCAACAATACATACTTGCAAAAACTGGTATTGAACAGCATTATCTAAAAGCAAGTTATTTGATTTTCTGGCTTTTTCACCAAAATATCTGAAAATCATCTTCACATATATTAAGGGTTAACACTATGCATACTGATTGAGTGATATAATAATGGCTCACATAATTTTATATTTTACCATAAAAATAAAAGCAATAGTTTGACTTATTATCTTTGGATAAGCTAAAGCTTTTAAAGGTTAGATAATTTCCCTAAATCACAAAGATAGTCAGTGATGGGGCCTTGATGTTAACTCAGGTCAGTTTCACTGCAAGTTTATACTTTTAACAAACACTGGACACTACATCCCTAAGGAAACAGAAGGTTGCATCCTTGGAAAAGTATAATTTGTTTCTTAAATGAGAGAAATCCAAAAGCACCAAATATAGTTAAGAGAATACTTAGAAAGAACAAAATTAAATGCACTTGAGAGAAAGACGCATAAACAAATTTAATGAAATTGGAGGTCAGAAGCCTATGACCAGCTAAACAATTATGTAACCATGGAAAAGTTGCTTAGTCTTTGAGTTTCAATAATTTTATCTGGTAAACGAGGTAGCTTAACTAGATGAACTCTAAAACTTTCTATAACTGAAAGTCTATAGACTTTCTAAAGACCCAGCTCAGATATAGGAAGTAAAGATGTTTCCTCAGTGACTATTGTCAATTACTATATATATTCAGCAAAACTATAAATCAGACTATCTCAGGAATTCTGTATATCTTTGTGTGATGTCAAAACTTGATGTTACTTTCCAACAGAGATTTTTATAGCTTAGTTCCTTACGTTGATCTCCTGCATCATTGAAACAATCATTTCTTTCTTCTTGCTTGCATTTTAGCTGAGAGACAAGCAAAATAAAGCTGAAGTTTAAAACACATAAATATTTGTTTTTTGGTAACATTGACTTTTGAAAATAAGATGGTGTTCTTTGGAATTTCTCTGATGATAAGTTATTAAAAATATGATTTCCCCTAAGAATGTTTTATCACACTGATGTAGGTATTGACAGCTGAAGATGAATTTAAATATACATATATATTGTATCAGAAAGGATAAAAACAACACCATATCCGCATTCTGAAAAGAGACATTTTATTCAGACATGGTTAAAGGACTAATATATATTGTAAAGTTTTGAACTACAGTAACAAATGAAACAATAACCCTATTCTTTCTATCTGAAATGATTATAACTATGATCGCAGTAAGTTATCTTCATAAAAAAAAGTAATCTAAGTTTTAATCAGTAGCATGTACTGAAAATTCTCTTTTAAGTGGATTACTATCTAAACCTTTAACTCTGACGTTCCTTGTTGAAGAATTTTTTTCTCAGTGACCATGGAAGTATCAATAATATTTTGAAAATAATGCTGACTTTCTTCTTGAATTTAATTCCAGATTTATGTAACAAATCAGCGATCACTTGCACTCTCAACATCCAGCTCACCAGCCAGAAATACCCACTACTGACATTTTAACATATAGTCCAACCTCTCTCTTTGTGTTTCTCTGTGTAAAACAATATTTTATCCTGTGTGTTAAACTTAACGTGAGAGCATTTAAACTAATAAAGATAGGCTAGATTGTACTGTGGAAACAACCTCCAAATCCCAGTGAGTTATGACAACCAATCTTTATTTCTCCATCATGCTAGATCCACCATACTGGTCAACAGGGGCTCTTCTCCCAAGGCATCTCCAGGACACGGGCTGAAGGAAGCTTTCATCATCTTTAGCTGTGCCATCTGGAGCATGTGGCCACAGCAGTTGTCATCACAAGGGAGAAAGGAATTGCCATCATTCAGAGGCTTTCCACTTCCCCAATCCAGAAGTGACCACATCATTTCTGCTCACATGTAAATGGCACGGAATAGTCACATGGCCCCTGGCAGGGGGTGAGAAATCTGGAGAAACACAGCTGATGTTTGGTGAGTAGCACTAGTTTTTGCCACAGGCATTTTCTTAGGTCAGTGAACGAATCCTGACCTTTAGTGCTCAAGAATTGTTTGTGTAAAATTAAGTTTAAATTTACAACGTAACACCTACCATTCCTATCTACATGGGAAAACAAAAGAAAGTACCACCAGGAAGCACTCCATGCCTCTAGTGAAGGACAAATACAGGGCTATCTACTGAAGTAAGGTCAAGTATTTCATGGTAATACAAGGATTTGGGCGGAGGGAGGGTAAGTTTTCTATTGATGTGTAACAAATTACTGCAAATGTAATGGCTTAAAACAACACACATTTATTATCGCATAGGTTTCCTTGAGTCAGGAGTCTGAGTACCCTTAGCTGGATTCTCTGCTCAGCGTCTCACTACCTGAAGTCAAGGTGTGAGCTAGGGTTGCATTCTCATCTGGGGCACTGCTGGAAAAGAGCTACCTCCAGGCTTCCTCAGATGGTTAGCAGAATTCACCTCCTTGCAGCTTTAGGACTGAGACCCCTGCATTTTTTTTTTTTTTTCTGTCTGTTTTCTAGGAGTCACTCTCGATTCTTTCCACAGGCCCTCAGAACATGGCAGCTTACTTACTCAGAGCCAGCAAGGGGAGTCTCTCTACCCAGTCCGCTAAGAGGAAGTCTTATATAATGTAACTCAATCCAGGGGATGACATCTAATCACCTTTGCCATATTCTATTGGTTAAAAGCAAGTCACAGGACTCACCCACACTTGAGTAGAGGAGATCATATGAGGCTATGACTCACTGGGAGAGTCAATTTAGGTGTGTCTGCCACAAGAAGAAATGGACACACTGATAGAACCAAAAGATGTGCATCGTGCTCCCATGGAAAGTGAATGGACATATAGGTATGGTGACTCCTTTCCCTTTTAGAGAACACCATCCAAGTCATGTTTCCTCTAATACTTTACCCATCTGAATGTCTCTGTGAACAGCTTCTGTCTTACTCTCTGCTCTCTAATTGCAGACAATGACTCAGAAGCTTAACTGTAAATTAATTGTGCCAGATGGCAGGTGCTCCCTACCAGCTGCTGTTGTATTGTTGTAGCAATACCAAATACCCAACTGCACTGTGAGAAACCATTTCTCTCTATGCTAGATAGACTTCATTTATAGTATGAAACATTTCCAAACCACACTAGCCACCCTTAGAAAAAAAATTTAAGTACAGCATATGTATAAATAGAAGTCTGAAATTTGTCATTTTAAGAGGATGAAATTTGTTACCTTACCTTGGGTGCCCACTACATATGATCAGCCTTTCTATCCAAATGTGTTATTGATTTCTGAAAAGAGGTTTAAATTCTCTTCATTAAGGCTGTGGCTGGGGAGATTACCTTGTGTTGAGAAATCATTTGGTTTCATCAGAAGATTCTCTGTTCTGTCACCAGTGTATCTTCAGTATCTAAAAGGTCAATAAACATTTCTGTGACCTATCAATGTGATGTAATGAAATCCTATTCAGGATTTTGAAGTGTACCTTCAATGCTATGTTTAAATGCAGTTGTGAATAATCAAAAGAGTTCATTCTTATCTTTGAGAACTTTAAAATAATTAAAAATCAGAAAAAAAAAACCTCAGAGAAAGAATTTTTAAATGGCATAAGAAGGGAGAATTAACATTTGAATCTTACTGCCAAATCACTGGGCTATGATGGCTTGGTTATAATACTGCCTAAGGCCATGAGGGTAACACACAACTTTTCAAAATTACCTCTAACCCACTCCTTCACAGAATTGGAAGGGTTTAACTTGCAAATCAATGCGGAAACAAGTTTTCTCTGGTGGTTTGCATCTATAGCATGACTTTATTTTTGCTTTTGTTTTTGTTTGAATGTTTTTAACTTTCACACCGAAAAAAAATTCAGACAGAAAAATGTTGAAAAAATAGTACAAAGAATTCCTGTATACACTCCATCAAGATTATGCAAATATTAATATCTTATATAATCATAGGATAGTTATCAAAATGAGGAAATTAATATTGATTCAATAATATTAGCTGATCTAGAGACTTCATTCAAAGTTTTCCAACAGTTCCACTAATGTGCTATTTCTGGTCTAAGATCTAATCTAGGTCCACCATTGCATTTACGTGTCATGTCTCATTTGTCTCTTTTAATCTGGAACAATTCCTCATCCTTTCCTTGTCTTTCATGATATGTCTTTCATACTCATATATGAAGGATACTAGCCAGGTTTTTTAAAAATAGAATGTCCCTCAATATGAATTTATCTGCCACTTCATCGTTATAAAATTCAGGTTTTTCATTTTTGGCAAAATCTCACAAAAGTGATATTGTGTCTTTCTTGGTATATTCTATAAGGAGAGCATAATGTCCGTTTGTTCTGTTACTGGTCATGTTAACCATGATCACTTAGAGTTTTGTATTAGTTTGCTAGGGCTGCTGTGACAAAATATAGCAAATTGATTTGCTTAAACAACAGAAATTGATTGTCTCAGAATCCTGAAAGCTAGCAGTCTGAGCTCAAGCTGTTGGCAGAGTCAGTTTCTTTGAGGGCTGTGAGGAAGGACCTGTCCCATGCCTCTCCCCTACCTTCCGGCAGTCTGCTGGCAATGTTTGGTGTTCCTTGGCAGGTAGAAGCATCACCTTGATTTCGGCATTCATCTTCATGTGGCATTCTCCCGGTACACATCTATGTTTGTCCAACTTTCTCCATTTTATAAGAACACCAGTTATATTGGATCATGTACTGCCATCCTGCTCCAATATGACCTCCTCTTAATTATATCTGTAACGACTCTATTTCCAAATAAGGTCACATTCTGAGGTTCTGAGACTTCAACTTACGAGTTTGCGGAGAGAGAACGCAATTCAACCCACAACAGGTGGTGTCTGTCTGATTTCTCCATCATAAAATTACTCCTTCCCTTTGTACTTACTATGTATCTTATGGGGAGATAAGTTAACACTACACAGTCTCAATATTTTCTTTTCTATCACACTTTCAGCGACTAATTTTAGCATCCATTGATGATTCTTGCCTGAAGCAATTATTACTGTATTTGACAAATGGAATTTTCTATTTTCATCATTCTCTACATTTAATCTTTGGAATTCTACTATAAAAAAAGAGGTTTCTTTCTCTCCCACTGATTTTTTTTTGATTTTTAAAAAATTATTTCTATCACTGTGGACTCATGGATTCATATTTTATTCAATGGATTATAAGCCATTATTATCATTATTAATTTTGTTACTGATATGGTTGTTGGGGGCGACTTCAAGTTATTGCCTATGTCCTTTAATATGTTCCCATCATTTCTGAGCACTTTCTAATTTTATGGCACCACAATATATTTCAGGCTAATCTTGTATTTTCCCTATTCCAGCCCTGAATTTAGCCATTTGTCCAAGGAGTTCTGGTTTCTTCTATTGGAGAGTTATTCATTTAAACTCTTTTCCATGTAGTGCCTTGAACTAGTAAAATAAATTAGTAACCTAGTTGGAGGAGTGAAATCTCATCATATTCACAGGTCCTGCCCACACTCAAGGGAAGGGAATTATACAGGGCAGTTACGCCAGGAGGCAGAAATCTTGCAGAGCAACTTTCAATTCTGCCTACCCCAAGTGCTCCGACCTCACCCTATTCACAACTTCTGCAAACAGATCTATATACAACTGAGAACTAAGAGGGAGGGTAGGATAAACGAAAACATTTTCAGACCATAAAGTGAGTATTAAAAAAAAAACTGTATTGAATCTGTGCTATGGTGAATAACTACTTACTAGATCAATATATCTGCAGCTTTCGTGATTGGTTATTCTTCTTGGTACTCCTTTTCTAAGCTATCATTTTTTCCCAGAAGAGCAGCATGGTACTTTCTTTGCACAACACTGGAAGCCTCTCACTCTAAATTTTGATTCAGTAAACACCATCAAAACATGTGACATTAGGACAATGCCTCCCTCTTTAAAATAAGATCAATATTTACTTATTTGTTTGGCAAATATGCATATTGTAATCATGGGTCAAGTATGAAACAGTAAAAAGGATATTATTTTAATCTCTCTTCACCCCGTTTATGTAACTCTAGAATCATGTTTGGCTTCATAAATGAAGTCTTAGGTACAATTCAAAAGGAGAAAATGTAATTTGACTGTCACAGCCACTAAAAGGCAAATGGATAATATCCTATCAACACGCAAGAACAAGATTAGCCACTCCATTTTTAGAAGCTCTTCATCTATCCATTACACTATATTCACCTTCAACTTCATTACATCCATAGCTAGTAAGCATCAGCATTAGATCTTAGTTGACAATCGGGACTTCTGGTCTGGTAGCCCTGTTAAATTTGAAATACTGATCCACTTTCCCAGACGTTTAGAAAGTATCATGTCTTGCTGCTTTCTAGTATACGCTGGCTGTAATGGCCTCTTTAATGGCTCTCCCAAGCTTTGATGAGCAGATTGCTTCTGCAAGAGCTCTACAGAGTTAAAGGCTAGAAGCTGGCTTGAGAACTTAAACTTCCACAACTTATGAGAAGTTTAATTTTTCCTCCATTAATCACAAGTGCTTTCTGATTCTGAATCTAAAGCAAGTCCATTTATTCTTTGGTTGCCGTGCAGAACTGTTGTACAAATTAGCCTGTACATCCTGCTCATGTGGTCTCAGTGAAGTCGTAATACTTACTGCAAAGTTCTTTTGCCAGAGAAACAGTGAGTTGCAGAGATAATAACTTCTTGCTAGTTGTAGACACTGATGAGTCTGACACACCACTTTCTCCTGCTCAGAAAGAAACTTGGCGCCATTTTCATTCTTCCTATCTTTCATGCTCACAGTGTGGTCCAGGAACTCTGCATTACTGGCATCAATTTGGGTCCCAGTGCAGATGTGCTGTGTCAGAATGTGCATGTGTAACTTGATCCCCAGGTGATTCTCATGCACATTAATGACTGAGAAGCAGCGCTTATAACTATTACTATTACGTTGGTTAACAATATGGCACTTTTTTCCTGAGAAAATCTAGATCCCTTAAGATAAGAAGAGCATACCAAGAAAATGGTTTCTTCAAAGGCTAAAACCTAAACTTATTCAAGGTCTATTCAGCTTTGTTCTTGCTTCCCAGGGTTAGGGATAAAGAGCAGCATCACCCAAGGCAGGTAAAGAAGGGGGTTTTCTATAAATCCTACTACAACCATCTCTCCCCATATAATATCTGACCTTGGTGTTGGCCCTACAGCATTTGAGGAATAGATTCCTACAATACCAAGATTTCACAGGCATTTGCAAAGACTGTTTGAGGAGGAAGAGGAGCCTTGAGCCCATCTGGCTAGGCTGGGGGGTCTAGAGGGTCTGGAGGATCTGGAAAAGATGGGGTGGATGTCACAGAGCTGGATGCCTGGATGCATATATGTCCACTAACATTTTTCCTTCCAGAACCGATAATCCCTCCACGTCTCATTTTCCATTTTAAACTCACTGTAATAGTCAAGTATTTCTTGGCTTGGCTGCTTTCTCTGAAAGTACATAAACCAAACTGGGGTATTTGCTTCCCTGAAAAGCCTACTCTTTGCCGTCTCATCAGGACTCCTCCCACTGCAAGATTATACCCCTCTTATTACTTCCCTCCATCCCCCATTAAGTCTAGTCTGAACTTCCATATTTCATTGATAAATACATGTCTGATAAGTATCAGTGCTTTCAGCAAATATCAAACTTTAGCATCAGAATCATCTGGAATGCTTGTTAAAACACAGCTTGCTGGACCCCATCCATAGAGCTTCTGATTCAGCAGGTGGGGAGTGGAGTGGGGCCCAAACTTTCGTATTTCTAAAAAGTTTCCAGTTGATGCCGATGCTTCTGGTCTGGCCACCACTTCTCTCAAATGGAATTCTGAGTATTGGTAGTGAGATGAGAAGCTTTGGAGGAGCTGGTGCCACACTAATGTCTCTTGTATGGACCAGGTTAACTTGGGTCCGCTGCTGTTTTCAAAACTTTCAAACACAGACAGTTGTAGGGTGGCTTCCTGAATTGGATATTTAATGGGGGAGGCTGGCATGCCAATTATGGAAAATAGAGTTGAAACAGCACCATTTGTATAGTGTCTACTTAGTCTCAGAGACCCATAAATTAATCAACTATCAAAGAAAATTCCGGGGATTTTTCCTTTCAAAAGTGATAAGAAAATCGTGTCTTTTCTTAGCAAAGAGAATAAAGAGGGTTGATCCATCGTGCCATCTGAAATGTGTACATTGAACTGTTCTGTATCCATTAAATATGTGTCATTTCTTTGCACTTCTATTTCCTTGTGGGTCTTCTCATACTTATAGATGAAACAGAGACCAAATCATGGTTAGAAATACTAGTTTAAATGTGAGGGAATGGGACTGGGGTGTAATCTCAGTTCTTATGCACCAGCATGAGGTGTGTGACAAAGAATGAAAGGTGCCTGCTCTGGACAGAGTTTCTGGAGAACAGGAAATTAAGAAAGTGTCTACTGAAAGAAAAAAAACTATAAAAATGCAAGAGCTTTGCCTTTAGACTTAATAATTTAGGAAAGTAACTTACATGTGTGGAGGGCAAAGTCCTAAATACTTTTTAGAAATTCTAAGTCAATTCAAGCTATTTGTGCTACAATCAGATATTTAGATTATGTTAACATTGGGTCTGCATAGCTGAGGTAGTTCATGTGAGTTTCTGGTCCAGTAGCATATTAATAACTGTTTTATCTGATCTTAGGCAATAAACAAATCATTTTAATTGTTTTTGTGAAATGCCATAAATTCCTGCCTCTATTAGTCACAAGACTATGCATGCTGCAATAAGAACTAAACCACAGGGAGGAGCTTCAAGATGGCAGAAGAGTAAGACGTGGATATCACCTTCCTCCCCATAAATACATCAGAAATACATCTACATGAGGAACAACTCCTACAGAACACCTTCTGAATGCTGGCAGAAGACCTCAGACCTCCCAAAAGGCAAGGAACTCCCTACGTACCTGGGTAGGGCAAAAGAAAAAAGGAAAAACAGAGACAAAAGAATAGGGATGGGACCAGCACCAGTGGGAGGGAGCCGTGAAGGAAGAAAGGTTTCCACACACTAGGAAGCCCCTCCGCGGCTCTGAAGCTCCCCCCTCCATCACCCGCAGCCAGAGACAGGCAAGAGACACAAAGGCTGCTGCTGCCACCACCAAGGAGCCTGTCTGCAAGCACAGGTCACTATCCACACCTCCACTCCCGGGAGCCTGTGCAGCCCGCCACTGCCGGGGTCCCGTGATCCAGGGACAACTTCCCCGGGAGAATGCACCGTGCCCCTCACGCTGGTGCAACGTCACGCCGGCCTCTGCTGCCGCAGCCTTGCCCCACATCCATAGCCCTCCCTCCCCACGGCCTGAGTGAGCCAGAGTCCCCGAATCAGCTGCTCCTTTAACCCCATCCTGTCTGAGCGAAGAACAGACGCCCTCAGGTGACTTACACGCAGAGGCGAGGCCAAATCCAAAGCTGAACCCCGGGAGCTGTGCAAACAAAGAAGAGAAAGAAAAATCTCTCCCAGCAGCCTCAGGAGCAGTGGATTAAATCTCCACAATCAACTTGATGTACCCTGCATCTGTGGAATACCTGAATAGACAACAAATCAACCCAAATTGAAGAGGTGGACTTTGGGAGCAATTTTATATATATATATATATTTCCCTTTTTCTCTTTTTGTGAGTGTGTATATGTATGCTTCTGTGTGCGATTTTGTCTGTATGGCTTTGCTTTTACCATATATCCTGGGTTCTGTCTGTCCGGTTTTTTTTCTTTTCTTTTCTTTTTTTAGTATAGTTTTTAGCACTTGTTATCATTGGTGGACTTGTTTTTGGTTTGGTTGCTCTCTTCTTTCTTTCTTTCCTTTTTTTTTAATTACCTTTAAAAAAATTTCTAATAATTTTTTTATTTTAATAACTTTATTTTATTTTATCTTCCTCTTTCTTTCTTTCTTTTTTTTCTCCCTTTTATTCTGAGCTGTGTGGATGACAGGCTCTTGGTGCTCCAGCCAGGCATCAGGGCTGTGCCTCTGAGGTGGGAGAGCCAAGTTCAAGACAACTGTCCACAAGAGGCTTCCCAACTCCATGCAATATCAAACAGCGAAAATCTCCCAGAGATCTCCATATCAACACCAAGACCCAGCTCCACTCAACGACCAGCAAGCTACAGTGCTAGACACCCTATGCCAAACAACTAACAAGACAGGAGCACAACCGCACCCATTAGCAGAGAGGCTGCCTAAAATCATAGTAAGGCCACAGACACCAAGAAACACACCACCAGACGTGGACCTGCCCACCAGGAAGACAAGATCCAGCCTCATCCACCAGAACACAGGCACTAGTCCCCTCCACCAGGAGGCCTACACAACCCACTGAACGAACCTTAGCCACTGGGGGCAGATACCAAAAACAACGGGAACTATGAACCTGCACCCTGCAAAAAGGAGACCCCAAAAACAGTAAGTTAAGCAAATGAGAAGACAGAGAAACATACAGCAGATGAAGTAGCAAGGTAAAAACCCACCAGACCTAACAAATGAAGAGCAAATAGGCACTCTACCTGAAAAAGAATTCAGAATAATGAGAGTAAAGATGATCCAGAATCTTGGAAATAGAAAGGAGAAAATACAAGAAAAGTTTAACAAGGAACTAGAAAAAGGAAAGAGCAAACAAACAGTGATGACAACACAATAAATGAAATTAAAAATTCTCTAGAAGGAATCAATAGCAGAATAACTCAGGCAGAAGAACAGATAAGTGACCTGGAAGATAAAATAGTGGAAAAAACGACTGCAGAGCAGAATAAAGAAAAAAGAATGAAAAGAATTGAGGACAGTCTCAGAGACCTCTGGGACATTAAATACACCAACATTCAAATTATAGGGGTCCCAGAAAAAGAAGAGAAAAAGAAAGGGACGGTGAAAATATTTGAAGAGATTATCGTTGAAAACTTCCCTAATATAGGAAAGAAAATAGTTAATCAGGTCCAGGAAGCACAGAGAGTCCCATACAGGAAAACTCCAAGGAGAAACATGGCAAGACACATATTAATCAAACTATCAAAAATTAAATACAAAGAAAACATATTAAAAGCTGCAAGGGAAAAACAGCAAGTAACACAAAAGGAAATCCCCATAATGTTAACAGCTGATCTTTCAGCAGAAACTCTGCAAGCCAGAAGGGAGTGGCAGGACATATTTAAAGTGATGAAAGAGAAAAACCTACAACCAAGATTACTCTACCCAGCAAGGATCTCATTCAGATTCGATGAAGAAATTAAAACCTTTACAGACAAGCAAAAGCTAAGAGAATTCAGCACCACCAAACCAGCTTTACAACAAATGCTAAAGGAACTTCTCTAAGTGGGAAACACAACAGAAGGAAAAGACCTACAATATTAAACAATGAAGAAAATGGTAATAGGAATATACATATTGATAATTACCTTAAATGTAAATGGATTAAATGCTCCAACCAAAAGACATAGATTGGCTCAATGGATACAAACACAAGACCCATATATATGCTGTCTACAGGAGACCCACTTCAGACCTAGGGACACATACAGACTGAAAGTGAGGGGATGGAAAAAGATATTCCATGCAAATGGAAATCAAAAGAAAGCTGGAGTAGCAATTCTCATATGAGACAAAATAGACTTTCAAACAAAGACTATTAAAAGAGACAAAGAAGGACACTACATAATGATCAAGGGATCAATCCAAGAAGATATAACAATTGTAAATATTTATGCACCCAACATAGGAACACCACAATACATAAGGCAAATGCTAACAGCCATAAAAGGGGAAATCGACAGTAACACAATCAGAGTAGAGGACTTTAACACCCCACTTTCACCAATGGACAGATCATCCAAAATGAAAATAAATAAGGAAACACAAGCTTTAAATAATACATTAAACAACATGGACTTAATTGATATTTATAGGACATTCCACCCAAAAACAACAGAATACACTTTCTTCTCAAGTACTCATGGAACATTCTCCAGGATAGATCATATCTTGGGTCACAAATCAAGCCTTGGTAAATTTAAGAAAATTGAAATTGTATCAAGTATCTTTTCTGACCATAACGCTATGAGACTAGATATCAATTACAGGAAAAAATTCTGTAAAAATACAAACACATGGAGGCTAAGCAATACACTACTTAATAACCAAGAGACCAATGAAGAAATCAAAGAGGGAATCAAAAAATACCCATAAACAAATGACAATGAAAACAAGATGACCCCAAACCTATGGGATGCAGCAAAAGCAGTTCTAAGAGGGAAATTTATAGCAATACAATCTTAACTGAAGAAACAAGAAACATCTCAAATAAACAACCTAACCTTAAACCTAAAGCAATTAGAGAAAGAAGAACAAGAAAACCCCAAAGTTAGCAGAAAGAAAGAAATCATAAAGATCAGATCAGAAATAAATGAAAACGATACGAAGGAAACGATAGCAAAGATCAATAAAACTAAGGGCTGGTTCTTTGAGAAGATAAACAAATTTGATAAACCATCAGCCAGACTCATCAAGAAAAAAAGGGAGAAGACTCAAATCAATAGAATTAGAAATGAAACAGGAGATATAACAACCAACACTGCAGAAATACAAAGGATCATGAGATATTACTACAAGCAGCTATATGCCAATAAAATGGACAATCTGGAAGAAATGGACAAATTCTTAGAAATGCACAACCTTCTGAGACTGAACCAGGAATAAATAGAAAATATGAACAGACCAATCATAAACACTGAAATTAAAACTGTGATTAAAAATCTTCCAACAAAACAAAAGCCCAGGACCAGATGGCTTCACAGGCAAATTCTATCAAACATTTAGAGAAGAGCTAACACCTATCCTTCTCAAACTCTTCCAAAATATAGCAGAGGGAGGAACACTCCCAAACTCATTCTATGAGGCCACCATCACCCTGACATCAAAACCAGACAAAGATGTCACAAACAAAGAAAACTACAGGCCAATATCACTGATGAACATAGATGCAAAAATCCTCAACAAAATACTAGCAAAATGCAAGGATTCTTCAATATACTCAAACAAATCAATGCAATAAACTATATTAACAAATTGAAGGAGAAAAACCATATGATCATCTCAATAGATGCAGAAGAAGCTTTCGAGAAAATTCAGCACCAATTTATGATAAAAACTCTCCAAAAAGTAGGCATAGAGGGAACTTACCTCAACATAATAAAGGCCATATATGGCACACCCACAGCCAACATCATTCTCAATGGTGAAAAAGTGAAACCATTTCCAATAAGATCAGGAACAAGACAAGGCTGCCCACTCTCACCACTATTATTCAACATAGTTTTGGAAGTTTTAGCCACAGCAATCAGAGAAGAAAAAGAAATAAAAGGAATCCAAATTGGAAGCGAAGAAGTAAAGCTGTCAGTCTTTGCAGATGCTAAAGTTGCTACCAGAAAACTACTAGAGCTAATCAATGAATTTGGTAAAGTAGCAGGATACAAAATTAATGCACAGAAATCTCTTGCATTCCTATAAACTAATGATGAAAAATCTGAAAGAGAAATTAAGGAAACACTCCTATTTACCATGGCAACAAAAAGAATAAATTACCTAGGAATAAACATACCTAAGGAGACAAAAGACCTGTATGTAGAAAACTATAAGACACTGATAAAAGGAATTAAAGATGATACAAACAGATGTAGAGATATACCATGTTCTTGGATTGGATGAATCAACATTGTGAAAATGACTCTACTACCCAAAGCAATCTACAGACTCAATGCAATTCCTATCAAATTACCAATGGCATTTTTCACAGAACTAGAACAAAAGATTCACAATTTGTATGGAAATACAAAAGACCCTGAATAGCCAAAGCAATCTTGAGAAAGAAAAACAGAGCTGGAGGAATTGGGGTCCCGGACTTCAGACTATACTACAAAGCTACAGTAATCAAGACAGTATGATACTGGCACAAAAACAGAAATAGAGATCAATGGAACAGGATAGAACGCCCAGAGATAAAACCATGCACATATGGTCACCTTTTCTTTGATAAAGGAGGCAAGTATATACAATGGAGAAAAGACAGCCTCTTCAATAAGTGCTGTTGGGAGAGTTGGACGTATAAATGTAAAAGTATGAGATTAGAACACTCCCTAACACCATACACAAAAATAAACTCAAAATGGATTAGACCTAAATGTAAGGCCAGACACTGTAAAACTCCTAAAGGAATACATAGGCAGAACACTCTATGACATAAATCACAGCAAGATCCTTTTTGACCCACCTCCTAGAGTAAGGGAAATAAAAACAAAAATAAACAAGTGGGACCTAGTGAAACTTGAAAGCTTTTGCACAGCAAAGGAAACCATAAACAAGACGAAAAGACAACCCTCAGAATGGGAGAAAATATTTTCAAATGAAGCAACTGACAAATGATTCATCTCCAAAATTTACAAGCAGCTCATGCAGCTCAATATCAAAAAAACAAAGAACCCAATCAGAAATGGGCAGAAAACCTAAATAGACATTTCTCCAAAGAAGATATACAGATTGCCAACAAACACATGAAAAGATGCTCAACATCACTAATCATTAGAGAAATGCAAATCAAAAGTACAATGACGTATCTTCTCACACCAGTCAGAATGGCCATCATCAAAAAATCTACAAACAATAAATGCTGGAGAGGTTTTGGAGAAAAGGGAATCCTGTTACACTGTTGGTGGGAATGTAAATTGATACAGCCACTATGGAGAACAGTATGGAGGTTCCTCAATAAACTAAAAATAGAACTACCATATGACCCAGCAATCCCACTACTGGGCATATACTCTGAGAAATTCATCATTCTAAAAGAGTCATAAACATAAAAATAAGTAAACATAAAGAATTAGACTACTACTATGTGCCTGTGTTATAAGAAACTACCCATGGGGATGTACTACCATCTCTTTTGGAAATATTATTCATAGAAGAAGTCATAGAAATTCAAACAAATTTCTAAGAGCATTTTTTTTAATCTGATCTTTAGTAATCCAGAAATTATTAATGTAGTTTAGACATTTGCTCTGGAGAAATAAGCAGTCCAAAGTGTTTTTCATCTGTAGAGGAAATCAGTTAACATACTAGAAAATGTCCCTCTGCTTCTTACATGAGGGGATTAAATCTATTTAGAATTTGTGTAGGGATAGGAGTTTGTTCTTTGGTCATAACAGCATTGCTTCAACTGCTTACACTTTCTTTGACATAGGGTCTTGATGAGTTTGACAAGAAATGATTCTTATGGGGAAGAATGAAATTTTTCTGTTGCTAAAGAGACAGCAACCAAATTTCAGATGGCAGAGAAGATTTAGAAACTCACTCAATATTTCGCAAACATAACCTTTGAAAATTTTTAGGATCACATCCTTCAGAGCAGGTTTCCAATGAAAGTTCTACTGTGGACCAGCAATATTTCTAAACCCTTTACATCAGACATCAAGTTAAAGATTCGAGGAAAATAAGAAAGGAGGCAAATGAGGAGAAGAGTCCTAACATCTGTTTCCAAGAGAAAATGGGACCCAAAATATGACTATCTCAGGCTTCAAGAAACTACAAGAAGACACCATTGAAAAGCAATTATACTCCAATAGAGATGCTAAAAAATAAAATAAAAATAAATTAGTTCCAGACAAAAAGAAACTACAAGACCTGAAAGAGAACCACAATGAGGTATCACTTTATGCCCATAAGAATGGCTGTAATCAAAAAGGTGAGAATTAACAAGTGTTGGCAAGGATGTGGAGAAAAGGAAACCTTCATACACTGTTGGTGGGAATGTAAATTGGTGCAGCTACCATGGAAGACAGTATGGAGATTCCTCAAAGAATTAAAATATTCTTGTATTAAACTTCTGGTATTTATCTGAAGAATTCAAAAACAGTCATTTGAAAAGATATATGCACCCTTATGTTCATTGCAGCATTATTTACAATAGCCAAGATATGGATACAACCTAAGTGCCCATCAACCAATAAATGGATAGAGAAGATGTAGTATCTATATACAATGATATACCACTCAGCTATTAAAAAAAAAAGATAAAATCTTGCCATTTGCAGCAGTATGGATGGACCTTGAGAGTATTATGCTAAGTGAAATAATTCTGATGGAGAGAGACAAGTATCGTATGATTTCACTCGTATGCAACAAACACACAAAACAAAATAAAGGAACAAGTCAAAACAAACAAAGACATAGATAGAGAGCAAGTAGTGGTTACCAGAGGAGATGAGGCAGAGGTGGGAATGCTAAATGGGTGATGGGAATCAACTGTCTGGTGACAGATGAAAACTAAATTTTTGGTGGTGAGCACGCTGTAGGGTATACGGAAGTAGAAATATGATGTTGTACACATGCAGTGTTAATTTCACTTATATAGAAGTTTAAGTTAGACAACTAGGATAAAAAGATATACTTTAGGTTCAAAATATTTTCATTTGTTGATTTTTAACAATGATATTCTCAGAACTTCATACCATTTAATGCCATGAAGATTACTTTAAAATATATGCTTGAGACAATAAACCCAGAATTGTATTTACATGGATTTTTATTTTAAAGAGAAAAATAATTTTTCCTTCTGCTTTAATTGATAGAAGACATGCTGTAAAGATTCAGACCTCAAACCTTTTGATCTTGGGACCCCTTTACACTATTAAAAGCTGAGAACACCAAAGAGCTTTTGTTTGTGTCAGTTATTATCCATCAATATTTACCATACTAGAAATTAATACTGTGGCATTTAAAAATATTTATTTAAACGCATTGAAAATAATGGTAGTATACATAGTCTCTATAGTATGCATAATAGTAAACATTTTAATGAAAAATAACTATATTTTCCAAAACCAAAAAAAAAAAGAGTGAGAGTAGCATTGTCTTACATTTTTGTAAAATGTATTCAATGTCTGGTTTAACAGAAGACAGCTGGATTTTCATATCTGCTTTTATATCCAATTTGTTGTGGTGTGCTATTTTTGATTGCGGTACACAAAGAAACTATGGCCTCACTTAGATACGTAATTGGAAAAAGAAGAACCTCGTGGGCCCTGAGAAAAGTCGTGGGGATGCTCTGGTGGTCCTGGAAACACACCTTGAGAAGAGTCATTCTAAAGCAGACCAAACAGCTGAAATGGAGGAGTTACCCCTGTGATACAAAAATAAAGAATGTTTTCCGTACCTGGAGTTCTGACTAACCATTTCAAATTCTCGTTTGAGTGGCAAATTGTGTTACTGACAGAAAAATTAGAAGGCCTGTATTTGCCCACATTGTAGTGGTAGGTGGGAGCAATGTTTGCATAATTCCTGCCCTTTTAGTAAAATGCCTGCTGAAAGAGGGGAGTAGCTGACTAAAACATATGCTTTTTCGTTTCATTAACTTTCACAGTAATGGGAAGCAATGTTGTTGCACCTATATGAAGAGAAATTGATGAAGAGAAAGTGCACCGAAACAAAACAAACCACAGACGGGTAAATATAATCTAAAAATTGAATTTTGGGGCAATTTTACTCGTTAGAGAAAGTGCATTTAGGAGCATGATAAAATATTGTAGTAGGTGTATGCTGAAACGTAGATATTTCCAGCCCTCATACTATCACAACTTCACCTTTGTAACGCAGCTTCTGCTGAGAGGGTTATAATGAACTCTCCCTAAGAGTTCTTTAGCTGATTCATAGTAAGAAGAAAAATTAAAATATTGACAAATGCTTAGAAAAAGTGCACTAAAAGCCTGCATCCTAATTTCCTGAGGGACTTCCCATTTTCCCTCACACTTTAAAATCACATTCTTCCTTGATTTAACAAGCTTTTAAAACATGAAGCTTTTAAAAAATAGAGACTAGGGGCTTCCCTGGTGGCCCAGTGATTGAGAGTCTGCCTGTCGATGCAGGTGGCACGGGTTCGTGCCCCGGTCCGGGAAGATCTTACATGCCGCGGAGTGGCTGGGCCCGTGAGCCATGGCCGCTGAGCCTGCGCGTCCGGAGCCTGTGCTACGCAACGGGAGAGGCCACAACAAAAAAAAAGTGATATAAAAAAATAGAGACCACGTTTAGCTTTCCTTCATTTTTACAATAAAATATTACTGAGGAGAGCAACACCAAAAGACAAATGGCTTTATTTATGATAGAGGACACATATAATTATACACACCTATAACTTGGTCTTATTAATCCATTTACAAAATACTAAGCTTTTTTTTTTTTTCACCAAGGACCAAATAAAGAGCTAATCGAAGTTATTACTAAAATTTACAGCAAAGATAAGGGAAACCAACCATATCTTCACCCCCTTGAACCTAGTATTAAACATGACCACTTTGCTTCGAAATGGAATCTTGACATCCCCGTATTCTAGGAAGTGGTGTCAGAGGTTTTTTCAGTGAGTTTTCAAAAGGAAATCACTTTTTCGACATGTTAGTATCAAAAGAAGAGATTCACTGCTTCAATAGAAAATGTATCAATTCTATGCACTAATATCACATTCATACCTTAAACATTATCACTGATCTTTGTATCAAGAAATGTTCTCATTATATTTGCATTTTATTAATTTTTAAATTAAGGCAACCAACTATATCTGACAAAGAGTTTAATTATTACTTATATATGGAACACTGGGGTAATCTAAAAACTAGACTAATGACTACAGGGGAGCAAACCAAAATGTTTCAAACCTCCCGGGCTATTGTGAGATTGCCACTGCCTGACAGAGTCAAAGTGCCCTTGGTTGCTGCCCAGGTGTGCAGCAGACTGTGCTACATGGGAATGCCTCCTCTGGAGGACTCTGATTTCACCCAGCAGTTCCCCACTGTGGTAACCAGTAGTGAAAAATCAGGGCGGGGAGTTGGACTAGTCTAACAGGGGTCATGACATAACACCATAACAGTGCTGACAAAAAAACACACTGCTCAATTTGGGATTTTCTCAAATTGTTTTCTAAATGGAAAGATTAAGTATTATCCAGATAGAATATTTTTAGACATGAAAGATTTCAGATGGAAAGTTGGAATATTGGCCCACCTGTTTTAAAACAGAATATCTTGCAATCTTATGGGGGCTGCAGGGCCAAATTGCTCCAGGGCTGAAATAGAACAAGTCCTGTGAATCCCAGCCCTGAATAACTTCCACTTAAATGAGGTTAGTTCTTTCTTTTCTGGTTGAATTCCCATTGAAAAAGGAATTAGCAATGACAGCAAATCAACGATCAATGTGAACGTTATTAATAACCTGTGGATAATGAACTTTAAATCCTGCCTGGTCACTCTGTGGGCACCAATTTCATTATGGTAAAGCAGGGCTGTGGTGAGGATTAACACGGGTAAAACACAAAGCACCTGGCACAAGGTAATTTCTCAATAAGTGGTATTATTTATTGTTTACAAAAGAAATATTTTCTTCAAGCTATAGATAAGATCCAGTGGTAACTCATGTAAACGATGTTAAAGAAGGCAATATTTCATGTCTCAGCAGCTGCTCCTTAAAGCCTTGAGCTTTTATGTCTAGTGTAGAACTCTGAACCCACTGAGGATCCAATAAGGACAGATTAAAGAAAGATGATAAAAATATTATTTTCCCTTTCCATATAGACATACTCTCTGATTTAGGGACTTTCTGCATGAGGCACTCATTGGTCATATCTCTTATATTTAAATATATTTTATATTTTATTCCCTATTCACGTTCAGGCACTTCATTTCACCAAGGTTTCATCGTTTTCTGGAATGAAAGGGCAACATGAAAAGAAGTAACTGACCAGCTCTTACTATATCCTCATTATTCTGAAATGTCTTGATTAAATCCCATTACTATTATTCAGGGATAATGACTCCATTTTTTTATAGATTCTTAACATCCCTGAGTATGAACATGAACATATGTTCTTGTATTCTACTTTAATTTCCTTTTTATATTTTAATGGCATCTTTCAATAAGCCATTAACTCACCATCATGCACATTATTTGGTGAGGACATTTCATTTTCCAATCTACTATCATTGTAATATGTTCCAGGTGCTTCAGATGTTTAAATCTAAGCAGAAATTTTAAAACTAATCACCCTTACTATGGAAATATTCTCTCTGAATGTGACAGCTCATAAATTAATTCAAATATATTTTTGTGTTAATTGAGCTTTCTTTGGTTATTTTTCAATTTTCAACTTTTAATAAAATCACTATGTATTTACCATGTTTATCTAATTGATACCGAATTTAATAAATTATGTCAACGTTATTATCTGTACCCATATCTCTCCCACCACCTTTATTCAAAAGCATACAAATACAGACACACACTCTGATACCTACACACACACACACACACACACACACACACACACACACACACACACACAGTTAAAACGAGGAAGAGGGAAATGTTTTATGCCTGTTTCCTTAGTATCTGAGTTTAGTTTTTATTAATTTGGGGTCATGGCTTCTTTCCACTATTATAATGATTATGTGCTCTTTTTCTATTACTCACAACTAAGTGCATGGATTTTGAATATGCGACATCACTAGATATGGAGAATAAAGTGGTGCTCCTTGACATTTCCCAAAACCTCTTCATCACCCAAGTTCCTAGTTGATATTGAAATCACCATTCAGTTTTAATATATGATGTACCTACTCTAATATGAATTATACATCGTTTGTATGTGAATTATATATCCATGTTCATCTTCAAATTCTAAAGGCACCTGTACAAAGTTAAATTCTTCACTTTAATGTAGGTCAGGACACCTAACTTACTACTAATCAATCACCGTGACAGTATATTTGAAGAAAAAAATAAAACTTGCCTTATCTTGCTTATTATCTCTGAGTGAAGGTTGTGTGAGAGATTAGTACGAACCGTGGTATCATGTATTTTCTTGATTTGCAATTGCATGCCTCACTAACAATCAATTCCTCTCTTCAACTAGTTTTCATTTGAATGTTTAAAAGAGATATTTTACTGGTTACATTGTCATTTTTGCTACTTCCTTTTCAGGAAAATTATGCTTTTAAAAAGGTAACTATGGTTACACATGAGTCAGTAGCCAGCCTGTTTTTTTTTTTTTAACTTGCTATAAACCAAATAGGACTGAAATTTACAAAGTTGATGGATCCTCACAATTTAGAATTTTTAGGCAACGACTCTTTCTTTACAAAATGGATATAACTGCTTGCTGTTTACTTAACTATTTCTATTCTACAATGCCTAAGTCCTACTCTCAGAAAGTTCTTCCCAACTACTAGAAACACAGTATGTCTTTCCCTGGAACCCTCTTTGGAATTTTTTCTGTCCATTATTTCTCAAAGGGTGTCACTTTCTCTTAAGAAGTGCCTGGTATGGTTGCTAATTATGCCAATTCCTAAGTTTCACCCTAGGCCTAATTAACTAGAACTTCTGCTGTGGAACATGGTAATCTAAATAAAATATTTAACAAATGTCCAGAAAATTAATATGCACACTAAGGGTTTTTTAAAAACAAATTTTTATGGATTTTTTAAGTAAAATTCCACATGTCATAAATCTCACAATATATTATTTTGTGCTTTAACCATCAAATAGGATTTAAAGAAATCTTATGTGTACAATTTCAACAAGTATATACACCTATGTAACCTATACCCTTATCATGCACTAAAACATTTCCATGACCCCCCAAAATTCCTTCATATCCACTTCCGGTCAGTCTCCCCTCCCCCAGAGCACTGCTCTGATTCTGTTGTTTTTTATATATTTTATGTGATTTATATTAATGCATTTGCCACCCGAGACTGTTTATCCTATTGATGCATAAGATAAAAGCCACTCTCACAAGTTCCAAGCATATGGTCCTGGCTTTTCCCTGACTGGTGGGAAAACCTGCTCCCATTCAAAATAAAAATTTAATTAAGAACTGAACCATTTTTAGCAGCTATGGAAGATTCAGGTGCAAACTGAGTGTGACTATACTGCTCTTCAAAAATTCTACCACACCTGCTTCCTTAATCATTTCCAGATGAATACCACGTGGATTATTAATTAAGGGATGGGTGTATTTTAACGTTAAAAAGTATTTTCCTGTGAGATCCTCAAAACTCCCGTCAACAGTGTTAATGTGTGCCTCAGTGACTAATATTACCATATTCTATGACTAATGATACAAATTTTGATATAACTCTATAATCCCTGTAATTGACTTTTTAACAACAGACTATACATTCTTTTCAAGTGGATGTGGAGCATTAACAAATATAGGCCATTTAATGCTCCATAAAATAAGTCTCCATAACCTGTGGTGGTAGTACACAGGTATACGCTTTTATCAAAACTCACTGCACAGTCTACTTAAAATAGGTATTTAAAATAGGTACATTAATAGGTACATAAAATAGGCAAATGATAAGATTGATAAGGGATTAATATTCAACATATATAAACAGCTCATACAATTCAACATCAAAAAAGCAACCCTATTAAAAAATGGGCAGGGCTTCCCTGGTGGCGCAGTGGTTGAGAGTCCACCTGCCGATGCAGGGACACGGGTTCATGCCCCGGTCCGGGAAGATCCCACATGCCACGGAGCGGCTGGGCCCGTGAGCCATGGCCACTGAGCCTGCGTGTCCGGAGCCTGTGCTCTGCAACGGGAGAGGTCACAACAGTGAGAGGCCCGCGTACCACAAAAACAAACAAACAAACAAAAAAAATGGGCAGAAGAACTGAATATATATTTTTCCAAAGAGGAAATACAGATGGCCAACAGGCACATGAAAAGATGCTCAACATCGCTAATAATCAGGGAAATGCAAATCAAAACCACAATGAAGCATCACCTCACACCTATCAGAATGGCTCATTTGAAAGAACACAAATAACAAATGTTGGCAAGGATGTGGAGAAAAGGAAACGCTTGTATACTGTTGGTGGGAATGTAAATTGGTGCAGCCACTGTGGAAAACAGTATGGAAGTTTCTTTAAAAACTAAAAATAGAACTACCATATGACCCAGCCATTCCACTCTGCGGTAGAATACGTGGTGGGAATATATCCAAGAAAAGCAAAAACACTAATTCAAAAAGATACATGCACCCCAATGTTCATAGCAGCATTATTTACAATTGCCAAGATATGGAAGCAACCTAAGTGTCCATCAACAGATGAATGGATAAAGAAGATGTAGGGGACCTCCCTGGTGGTCCAGTGGTTAAGACTGCACCTTCCAATGCAGAGAGTATGGGTTTGATCCCTGGTCAAGGAGTTAAGACCCCACATGCCTCGGGGCCAAAAAACCAAAACATAAAACAGAAGCAGTATTGCAACAAATTCAATAAAGACTTTAAAAACGGTCCACATCAATAAATAAATAAATACAATCTTGTTTAAAAAAAAAAAGATGTGCTATATATATAGAATGGAATACTACTCAACCATAAAAAAGAATGAAATTTTGCCATTTGCAGCAACATGGATGGACTTGGAGGGCATTATGCTAAGTGAAATAAGTCAGACAGAGAAAGACAAATACTGTATGATATTGCTTATATGTGGAATCTAAAAAGTATAGCAAACTAGTGAACATAACATAAAAGAAGAAGACTAACAGATATAGAGAACCAACTAGTGGTTAGCAGTGGGGGAAGGGGCAACATGGGGGGGTGTGGGAGCTATAAACTACTGGGCATAAGACAGGCTCAAGGATGTATTGTACAACATGGGGAATATAGCCCATATTTTGTAATAACTATAAATGGAAAGTAATGTTTAAAAATTGTATAAAAGTATTAAAAACTAATGTACCTTTAAAACAGGTACGTTTTATTTTAACACTTTATTGTCTTTTTTAAGGAAGTAGAGTCACTGGAAAATTTAGCATGAAAAATGTGAATTTTCACTGTTACTTCTGTAATAATGTCTGCTTTTGTTTACAATAATACAGAGACAAATGCTTTTAAGTAAAATGATGTTTCAATCACAATGGTATCCTTTGGAGAGAATAACAATTTGATCATAAAGAAAATAGACTGTAGTATCTCATTAATAGTGGGGGGTTCAGATCACCAAGTTCTTCCCTCATCCTATTAGCATATGTCCCATCCCCAACCAAACAAGCAAGTCTATCATCCTAGAGGCACAGACCACATATCTGAAGCAGTATTGATAGGTCATGCTATGAGCTGGCATATTTTGATTTATCTTTCTTTTTTCTTTCTAACTCGACACACATTTTTAATGTACACACAAATTCAGTAGCTATCCAACTTTAGCTTATGTTTCATGATTTACATGATTCATTTTATATGCAGTATTTCATGCTTAATCACCTTTTGGAGAGTTACATGTTATTTCTTTCTTTTGAACATCACTATTTTTCATTGTGATGTGCCTGTTTGTGATATGCTTTTCATTTTCTCATGCTTTCTACAAGAAAAAAACAATAAAAGAGGTGGCACTTAAGTTAAATGTATCTATCTACACACATAAAATTCATAGTTATATATCTATATGCATACTACTACTTGATGACAGTTTCTTAGAAACCTAAGGAAAATTAAATAATAAAGGAGGGAAAGTAAGGTGAAGCTAATTAAATTATACTCATTTTCCCACTAGGACAGTGATTAGAGGTTGGTGTGAAATACCTGTCTTAGCATTCTGAATGACTGCCTGAAATAAAATTTGGTATGTCTAAGCTTTCAAACTTTTCAATATTTGAAACTGTCTTATGATTCCTCATCATTTTGCCTTCAAATATTATTTTCATAGTTACAAAATTATGTCCATTGAATAGTCCAATGTCAATCTTGCTTCAGTGTTTTGTATAAAATAACTTGATAAATATTTGCCAATGAAAATTATCTTGTTTGCCTTTATCATTGCTTTTCTGGTATTCTCTTTGTTATTAATATATGAAGTATCTTCTGGATGATAAATATTTAAGCCTACTTCTCCTGAGTCTCCTAATTTAGAGGGCAGATTTTTGTGTGTGTGCAAACTTCTCTAGTTATTTTTCATCACCTATCTGCTAGTCTGGCTTTCCGTTTGAAAACCTCATAAACATATAGTCTTCATTAACATCATTAGAATAGTCTTAGATTCTGTACAGAATTCCTGAATTTATTATTGCAAATGAGGCTGTCTTAAAAGATATATTATAAAAATTTACATTAGCAAGCATGCATGTGATAAGACCACAGCAACTACAACAAATTATATACCAAATTTGATGACATTTGTGCTATTTAATAGCACATACAGCTTTGCTTTAGAAAACTACTTACAGCCCAGAAAGTGGGGAGCTCAGAGGTAAGCAAAGACATTTAGGTCTGAGACAGTAACATGAAAGATAGGATGGGATACAGGGCAAGAAGACAATGCTTGGTTGAACTGGTGACGAATGTGAGGAGGTAGACTTCAAGCTCAGAACACTGCGATGTCAACACAGAACCAGGAAGGTGCATGAAATTCTAGAGGCTGTGAGTGAAAAGAACTCTCAAAGACTGTGAGATCCTCTGGAATAGGAATTCTGAGGTTTTCATCCCTTTATTTGCTGTATCTACCACAGAGCCTGGCACATAAAAGGCCTAAGTGTTAGTTGAATGAATAATATGTGAATGAAGTAGAAATCCATTTGGGTTAAAATAAGGGGTAGGATTTGTTTCTTGGGTGGGGGGGGGCACCAAGCTCACCTCTGTAGTCACATGTTTCTTTCTTACTCATTATCTTCAAATAATACTGATTTTCATTGCATTTTTAGAATACTCAAAGGTCTTCCTTGCTGAAGAATTTGCTCTTGCTGTGCCATCTTCCTCAAACATATTTCCGTAGCTGGCTTTTTGGTTTCAACTCAGAAGCCATATCCTCAGAAAAAGACCTTCCCTGACCTACTGTATCTTAAGCATCTTCCCCAGTATTACTCTCTGTCACATCACTCTATTAATTTTCTTTATAGCAGCTAACTTAATCTGAAATTACCTCATCTATGTAAGACCTCATTTGTTTACTGTCTATGCTCTTTTCCCAAAGAATATAATCACCTTGAGAATAAAGACCCCGTCAATCTTGTTCACTGCTTTAATCCCAACTCCCTGAACACATGGCACATGTGAAATATTTGTTGAACAAATAAACTTCTGAATAAAGTGTGACTTTTTATATCAATATACTTTGGGCTGAAAAGGCAGAAAAACCTCAAGTGGCAGAAAAATAAGGAATGCATTGGTTTCATCATTAAAGAGCTCATACATGAAGTGAAGGGATTCTTACCACAAAACAATGTCACCAGGACGCATGCGTCAGCTTTGCCTCTTTGGGGCCAGCTCCGTTGTCAAGCTCTGTATGATGGCGGCTTCAATAAGGGAGTGAGCTTCTTTTCCCCAAGAGCCCAACCTATTTCTTCTTCGTTACACCCTTGTCACCAACCCAATAACCGGCCAGAAGAAAGAGGTTGCTTAACTGAAACCTAACAGGTGGTTCTTGGAAGTCACAAGTGGCAGCAATCCCACCCAAATCACATGGCTGAGAATGGCGGAGGGGTGGTTTCCCAAAGGAAATTTGGAGTATTATTACCAGAATGAAAGAGAACAGATGCTGGGCAGCAAACACAAGATGCTCTGTACAGTACCTTTCTTTGAATCCTTTAATTGACATCAATGATAGCTAGATTCAAACCTAGCATTTTATTTGAATGTTATTCAGTTTTACACAGTGCTGCTATTTCTGATCAGAATAAGGAAAACAGAAAGGAGGGCAGAGGCTATGTTACTTAATATTCCTTTCATTGTTCATGAATATTTCTACAGCTCCTAACAGCAGGTTACCACTCTGCCCTAACACCTCCACAGGGAGGGAGATCACCATCCCCATAGAGGCTCATTCCATCCTTTATCAGCCTTAAATTATGGGACCATGACTCTTTTCTTTTAGCTGAAACCCGATATATAATACTTAGGAAAGTCTCAGTGGTACAGCCTGCAAAGCTCTGGTTGCTAGAGCCATGGCAGACAGTAATTCCTTTGCCTCAGAGGAAATTTCGTCTGCCTTTCTTTCTGCTCCCATCCTCAGGCTACCTCGATTTAAAGAGCTCTCAAATTCAGCATGTCTAACACTGGAACTACCAGCTTCTCTCAGTAGTACTTCTGCCTGCCTTCTACGTTCTAAATACAGGTTTTCCCCCCGCTATACAAAAGTAGAGTGTTTTTATGAAACCTTTCATAAAATGGTAGAAAGCAAGGAAGCACGTACCTTAGGACACATCTTGCTAAGGGATGCACACAATGAAATGAGATAAAACACAGACGCTCAAACCCAGTTCAAAGCTCTGGTGACTTGATGCTGTGATGCTGAGTGTAGTTCCAGGTAAAGCAGCTTGGCGGTCCCACTTTCACTGCTCAGGGTGTGCGCTGCCTCTGGCTGGAAAACAAAGGTTGAACGCTATTTTTGCTTTTCGCCTTTTTCCATAAAAGTGAAAATTCTGTTTAAATTTCTTTCAGTTAACGAAAACAGTACATGCCAATGTAGGTCTTTCCTAATAGCGAAATGGCCTATAGCGAACTTTCGAAGGGGGTGGGGGAATACCAGTACCTTCTCTCTATTTTCACTGCCCTTGTCATACTTTAGACTCATATTGTATCTCATCTGTGTCATTGAGTCACCTCCTAACTGCTTTCTTTGCTCCTACTTAACCTTTTCTAGCTCATTCTCAGACAGTTTGAGAGTTATTTCAAAAATACACACCTGCTTCTTTCCTGCTTGTATCTGTTAGAGATGCCTTACTCCCTTTAGATTATAGTAAAGGATAAAAGCCCTTCCAAGTATCTGCCCTGTCTCTCTCTCCAGCCTCAACTCTTACAGCTACTCCTTCACAGCTCACACGTGATCATGAAACCCTGGAATCTCCCTGGAGGTACCGCATTTTCCCACACTTTTGTGGCTTTTCACCTGCGGTTTCAACTGCCTAGGACACCTTCCTTCCTTCTCTGACTGCTCACTTCTACTCTTCTTTAGAGATTCTACTTTACCTCCCAGGAAGCCTCCTTTTCACTCTGTGTCTGAACCAAGGGCCTCCTCTGTGTGGCCCCATAACTATCTTCTCTCATAACAGTCTTTACATTTGACTGTGAGCTTCCTGAGAGTAGGAATAGAACCTGTTATTTCTGTATCTTACACTTAGGGTTTTTAATCAGAGTTCAATAGATGTTGGTCAAACAAAAGAGTTGACAATCACTGTTGCTCAGTTGGAAGTTTCCAAGATTGTAAGGGCACAGCCTAAAACTCGACAAAGATGAAATTCCACACATTACTTAACTCCAACTCTAGTCAATCAATGTATATATGTATAACAATTATGATGAAAGGAAAACATGGAATTATTGTGACTATTTCATTACAAAGGGAAATATGTAATCTAGATTGCATTATAGAAACTGATACTTTCATAAAAGGGAAATTGCCAAAAGGAAACATGCAGAAGAGCACATATTATGTGCTGGATGGTGTCACAGCTAATATAATAAAACTACCGGATTTGAGCTCCAAGTCTGACCTTTTAGCAACTCTCTTCAGTGTAACAGAAATTCAACTAGAATAAAAACAGCATTCAAAAGATGGGAGGAGAGGCCTTACCAGAGAAGGAATGGTGACAAAATAACAACTCCAAAAGATAAGGCCTCCAGACCACACTTTCAGAATTTACTGTTTCTTTCCAAAGCTTTCAAAAACCTTAAGGTTCGATCGTAACTAGAAATTTTACATTGTAATAACTGAATGTGAAAGAGGTAAAAGGTTTGTGATGGGAACAGCTAAAAACAAACATTTAACATTTTAAGATAAAGGCATTCAGTAATTATTAATTATTCACAAAAGCGGGATTAATATTAGATATATATTTATAAGCCAAAGGATCCTGGTGTGTGATTTTTGTTATATGTCAACTTATATTAAAAATTCAAGGAGGAGCTTCAAGATGGCGGAAGAGTAACACGCGGAGATCACCTTCCTCCCCACAAATACATCAGAAATACATCTACACGTGGAACAACTCCTACAGAACACCTGCTGACCGCTGGCAGAAGACCTCAGACCTCCCAAAAGGCAAGAACCACCCCCCGCAATGTACCTGGGTAGGGCAAAAGAAAAAAGAAAAAACAGAGACAAAAGAATAGGGATGGGACCTGCCCCAGTGGGAGGGAGCTGTGAAGGTGGAACGGTTTCCACACACTAGGAAGCCCCTTCGCTGGCAGAGACTGCGGGTGGCGGAGGGGGAAAGTTTCGGAGCCGCGGAGGTATGCACAGCAACAGGGGTGCGGAGGGCAAAGCAGAGAAATTCCCGCACAGAGGATCAGGGCTGACCAGCACTCACCAGCCTGAGAGGCTTGTCCGCTCACCCGCCAGGACGGGCGGGGCTGGGAACTGAGGCTTGCGCTTCGGTCGGAGCGCAGAGAGAGGACTGGCGGCGTGAATACAGCCTGAAGGGGTTAGTGCGCCACGGGTAGCCGGGAGGGAGTCCTGGAAAAAGACTGGACCTGCCGAAGAGGCAAGAGACTTTTTCTTGCCTCTTTGTTTCCTGGTGCGTGAGGAGAGGGGATTAAGAGCGCTACTTAAAGGAGCTCCAGAGACGGGCGCGAGCCGCGGCTATCAGCGCGGACCCCAGAGACGGGCATGAGGCTAAGGCTGCTGCTGCGCCACCAGAAAGCCTGTGTGCGAGCACAGGTCACTATCCACACCGCCCCTCCCGGGAGCCTGTGCAGCCCGCCACCGCCGGGCTCCCGTGATCCAGGGACAACTTCCCCGGGAGAACGCACGGCGCGCCTCAGGATGGTGCAACGTCATGCCGCAACGTCACGCCGGCGTCTGCCGCCGCAGGCTCCGCCCCGCATCCGTACCCATCCAACACCCCGGCCTGAGTGAACCAGAGTCCCCGGATCAGAGGCTCCGTTAACCCCGTCCTCTCTGAGCGAAGAACACACACCTTCAGGCGACCTATACGCAGAGGTGGATCAAAATCCAAATCTGAACCCCGGGAGCTCTGCGAACAAAGAAGAGAAAGGGAAATTTCTCCCAGCAGCCTCAGGAGCAGCAGATTAAACGTCCACAATCAACTTGATGTACCCTGCATCTGTGGAATACTTGAATAGACAGCAAATCATCCCAAATTGAGGAGGTGGACTTTGGGAGCAATGATATATATCCCCCCCCCCCAATTCTCTTTTTCTGAGTGTATATGTGTATGCTTCTGTGTGAGATTTTGTCTGTATAGCTTTGCTTTTACCATTTCTCCTAGGGTTCTATCTGTCTGTCCGTTTTTGGTTTTCTTTTTTTTACTTAAAAATTTTTTTCTTAATAATTTTTTTTATTTTAATAACTTTATTTTATTTTACTTTAATTTATTTTATCTTCTTCTTTCATTCTTTTTTTTCTCCCTTTTATTCTTAGCCAAGTGGAGGACAGGCTCTTGGTGCTCTAGCCAGGCATCAGGGCTGTGCCTCTGAGGTAGGAGAGCCAAGTTTAGGACACTGGTCCACAAGAGACCTCCCAGCTCGACGTAATATCAAACGGTGAAAATCTCCCGGAGATCTCCATCTCAAAACCAAGACGCAGCTCCACTCAATGACCAGCAAGCTACAGTGCTAGACACCCTATGCCAAACAATTAGCAAGACAGGAACACAACCCCATACATTACCAGGGAGGCTGCCTAAAATCATAATAAGGCCACAGACACTCCAGAACACACCACCAGACGTGGACCTGCCCACCAGAAAGACAGGATCCAGCCTCATCCCCCAGAACACAGGCACTACTCCCCTCCACCAGGAGACCTACACAATCCACTGAACCAACCTTAACCACTGGGGACAGACACCAAAACAACGGGAACTATGAGCGTGCACCCTGCGAAAAAGAGACCCCAAACACAATAAGTTAAGTAAAATGAGAAGACAGAGAAACACACAGTAGATGAAGGAGCAAGGCAAAACCCCACTAGACCTAACAAATGAAGAGGAAATAGGGAGTCTACCTGAAAAATTCAGAATAATGATAGTAAAGATGATCCAAAATCTTGGAAATAGAATGGAGAAAATACAAGAAACATTTAACAAGGACCTAGAGGAACTAAACAGCAAACAAACAGTGATGAACAACACAATAAATGAAATTAAAAATTCTCTAGAAGGGATCAATAGCAGAAAAATGGGGCAGAAGAACGGATAAGTGACCTGGGGGATAAAATAGTGGAAATAATTACTGCAGAGCAGAATAAAAAAAAAAGAATGAAAAGTATTGAGGACAGTCTCAGAGACCTCTGGAACAACATTAAACACAACAACATTCGAATTATAGGGGTCCCAGAAAAAAGAAGAGCAAAAGAAAGGGACGGTGAAAATATTTGAAGAGATTATAGTTGAAAACTTACCTAATTTGGGAACGGAAATAGTTAATCAAGTCGAGAAAGCACAGAGAGTCCAATACAGGATAAATCCAAGGAGAAACATGCCATACACATGTTAATCAAACTATCAAAAATTAAATACAAAGAAAAAATATTAAAAGCAGCAAGGGAAAAACAACAAGTAACACATAAGGGAATCCCCATAAGGTTAACAGCTGATCTTTCAGCAGAAACTCTGCAAACCAGAAGGGAGTGGCAGGACATATTTAAAGTGATGAAGGAGAAAAACCTACAACCAAGATGACTCTACCCAGCAAGGATCTCATTCAGATTTGACGGAGAAATTAAAACCTTTACAGACAAGCAAAGGCTAAGAGAATTCAGCACCGCCAAACCAGCTTTACAACAAATGCTAAAGGAACTTCTCTAGGCAGGAAACACAAGAGAAGGAAAAAACCTACAATAATAAACCCAAAACAATTAAGAAAATAGTAATAGGAACATACATATCAATAATTACCTTAAATGTAAATGGACTAAATGCTCCAACCAAAAGATACAGATTGGCTCAATGGATACAAACACAAGACCTGTATATATGCTGTCTACAGGACCCACTTCAGACCTAGGGACACATACAGACTGAAAGTGAGGGGATGGAAAAGGATATACCATGCAAGTGGAAGTCAAAAGAAAGCTGCAGTAGCAATTTTCATATCAGACAAAATAGACTGTAAAACAAAGACTATTAAAAGAGACAAGGACACTACATAATGATCAAGGGATCAATCCAAGAAGAAGATATAACAATTGTAAATATTTATGCACCCAACGTAGGAGCACCCCAATACATAAGGCAAATACTAACAACCGAAAAAGGGGAAATCGACAGTAACACAATCATAGTAGGAGACTATAACACCCCACCTTCACCAATGGACACATCATCCAAAATGGAAATAAAGAAAGAAACACAAGCTTTAAATGATACATTAAACAACATGGACTTAATTGATATTTATAGGACATTCCATCCAAAAACAAGAGAATACACATTCTTCTCAAGTGCTCATGGAACATTCTCCAGGATACATCATATCTTGGATGACAAATCAAGCCTTGGTAAATTTAAGAAAATTGAAGTCGTATCAAGTATCTTTTCTGACCACAACGCTATGAGACTAGATATCAATTACAGGAAAAAATCTGTAAGAAATACAAACACATGGAGGCTAAAAAACACACTACTTAATAACCAAGAGACCACTGAAGTAATCAAAGAAGGAATCAAAAAATCCCCAGAAACAAATGACAATGAAAACACGACGACCCAAAACCTATGGGATACAGCAAAAGCAGTTCTAAGAGGGAAGTTTATACCAATACAATCCTACCTTAAGAAACAAGAAACATCTCAAATAAACAACCTAACGTTACACCTAAAGCAATTAGAGAAAGAAGAACAAAAAAACCCCAAAGTTAGCCAAGGAAAGAAATCATAAGGATCAGATCAGAAATAAATGAAAAAGAAATGAAGGAAACGATAGCAAAGATCAATAAAACTAAAAGCTGGTTCTTTGAGAAGATAAACAAAATTGATAAACCATTAGCCAGCCTTATCAAGAAAAAAAGGGAGAAGACTCAAATCAGTAGAATTAGAAATGAAACAGGAGATGTAACAACTGACACTGCAGAAATACAAAGGATCATGAGAGATTACTACAAGCAACTCTATGCCAATAAAATGGACTACCTGGAAGAAATGGACAAATTCTTTGAAATGCACAATGTTTTGAGACTGTACCAGGAAGAAATAGAATATATGAACAGACCAATCACAAGCACTGAAATTGAAACTGTTATTAAAAATCTTCCAACAAGCAAAAGCCCAGGACCAGATGGATTCACAGGTGAATTCTATCAAACATTTAGAGAAGAGCTAGCACCTATCCTTCTTGAACTCTTCCAAAATATAGCAGAGGGAGGAACACTCCCAAACTCATTCTACGAGGCCACCATCATTCTGATACCAAAACAAAAAAAGATGTCACGAAGAAAGAAAACTACACGCCACTATCACTGATGAACATAGATGTAAAAATCCTCAACAAAATACTAGCAAACAGAATCCAACAACACATTAAAAGGATCATACACCATGTTCAAGTGGGGTTTATCCCAGGAATGCAAGGATTCTTCAATATACACAAGTCAATCAACGTGATACACCATTTTAACATATTGAAGGAGAAAAACCATATGATCATCTCAATAGAGTCAGAGAAAGCTTTTCACACAATTCAACGCCCATTTAAGATAAAAACCCTCCAGAAAGTAGGCAGAGAGGGAACTTTCTTCAACATAATAAAGGCCATATATGACAACCCCACAGCCAACATCGTCCTCAATGGTGAAAAACTGAAACCATTTCCACTAAGATCAGGAACAAGACAAGGTTGCTCACTCTCACCACTATTATTCAATATAATTTTGGAAGTTTTAGCCACAGCAATCAGAGAAGAAAATGAAATGAAAGGAATCCAAATTGGAAAAGAAGGAGTAAAGCTCTCACTGTTTGCAGATGACATGATACTATACATAGAGAATCCTAAAGATGCTACCAGAAAACTACTAGAGCTAATCAATGAATTTGGTAAAGTAGCAAGATATAAAATTAATGCACAGAAATCTCTTGCATTCCTATACACTAATGATGAAAAATCTGAAAGTGAAATTAAGAAAACATGCCCATTTACCATTGCAACAAAAAGAATAAAATATCTAGGAATAAACCTACCTAAGGAAACAAAAGACCTGTATGCAGAAAATTATAAGACACTGATGAAAGAAATTAAAGATGATACAAATAGATGGAGACATATACCATGTTCTTGGATTGGAAGAATCAGCATTGTGAAAATGACTCTACTACCTTAAGCAATCTACAGACTCAATGCAATCCCTATCAAACTACCACTGACATTTTTCACAGAACTAGACAAAAAATTCCACAATTTGTATTTAAACACAAAAGACCCTGAATGGCCAAAGCAATCTTGAGAAAGAAAAATGGAGCTGGAGGAATCAGGCTCCCTGACTTCAGACTATATTGCAAAGCCACAATAATCAAGACAGTATGGTACTGGCACAGAAACAGAAATATAGATCAATGGAACAGGATAGAAAGCCCAGAGATTAAACCCACACACCTATGGTCACCTTATCATTGATAAAGGAGGCAAGAATATACAGTGGAGAAAAGACAGTCCCTTCAATAAGTGGTGCTGGGAAAACTGGACAGCTACATGTAAAAGAATGAAACTAGAACACTCCCTAACACCATACACAAAAAATAAACTCAAAATTAATTAAAGACCTAAATGTAAAGCCAGACACCATCAAACTCTTAGAGGAAAACATAGACAGAATGCTCTATGACATAAATCACAGAAAGATCCTTTTTGACCCACCTCCTAGAGAAATGGAAAAATAAACAAATGGGACCTAATGAAACTTGAAAGCTTTTGCACAGCAAAGGAAACCATAAATAAGACGAAAAGACAACCCTCAGAATGGGAGGTAATATTTTCAAATGAAGCAACTGACAAAGGATTAATCTCCAAAAATTACAAGCAGCTCATGCAGCTCAATATCAAAACAACAAACAACTCAATCCAGAAATGGGCCAAAGACCTAAATAGACATTTCTCCAAAGAAGATACACAGATTGCCTAAAGACACCTGAAAGAATGCTCAACATCATTAATCATTAGAGCAATGCAAATCAAAACTACAATGAGATATCATCTCACACCAGTCCGAATGGCCATCATCACAAAATCTACAAACAATAAATGCTGGAGAGAGTGTGGAGAAAAGGGAACCCTCTTGCACTGTTGGTGGGGATGTAAATTGATACAGCCACTATGGAGAACAGTATGGATGTTCCTTAAGAAACTAAAAATAGAACTACCGTATGACCCAGCAACCCCACTACTGGGCATGTACCCCGAGAAAGCCATAATTCAGAAAGAGTCATGTACCAAAATGTTCATTGCAGCTCTATTTACAATCGCTAGGACATGGAAGCAACCTAAGTGTCCATCAACAGATGAATGAATAAAGAAGATGTGACACACATATACAATGGAATATTACTCAGCCATAAAAGGAAATGAAATGGAGTTATTTGTAGTGAGGTGGATGGACCTAGAGTCTGTCATACAGTGAAGTAAGTCAGAAAGAGAAAAGCAAATACCGTATGCTAACCCATATATATGGAATCTAAGAAGAAAGGAACAAAGGTCATGAAGAACCTAGGGGCAAGACGGGAATAAAGACGCAGACCTACTGGAGAATGGTCTTGAGGATACGGGGAGGGGGAAGGGTAAGCTGGGACAAAGTGAGAGAGTGGCCTGGACATATATACACTACCAAACGTAAAATAGATAGCTAGTGGGAAGCAGCCGCATAGCACAGGGAGATCAGCTTGGTGCTTTGTGACCACCTAGAGGGGTGGGATAGGGAGTGTTGGAGGGAGGGAGATGCAAGAGGGAAGAGATATGGGGACATATGTATATGTATAACTGATTCACTTTGTTATAAAGCAGAAACTAACACACCATTGTAAAGCAATTATATTCCAATAACGATGTTCAAAAAAATTCAAGTGGAGTTAGACTATGGTACTTATACTGATTTCCTAAATTTATTTCTAACTTGCTAAAATGAGATTTTTTTAAGACTTTTTATTTTGGAATAGTGTTGTATTTACAGAAAAGTTGCAAAGATAATACAGAGAGTTCCAGTGCACCCCTCATCTCACTTTGTGTTTCCTCGTTTGTTAACATTTTATATTACCATTGTATACTTGTCAAACCTCAGAAACTAATATTGTCACATTTACTATTAACAAAATTTCAGACTTTATTTGGATTTGACCAGTTTTTGACCTTAGACTCTTCTTTCTGTTCCATGATCCCATTCAGGGTGATACATTGCATTTTTATTTTTTAAGTATCTTACTAGCTTTATTTAGATGTAGTTGACATATAACATTATATAAGTTTAAGGTGTACAATGTGTAGATTTAATACACTTCTACATTGCAAAATGATTACCACCATAGCATTAGCTAACACCTCCATCTCATCATGTAATTATCATGCCTTTTTTGTGGTGAGAACATTTTTTTTATTCTTATTCAAATTATTTTCCCAATTAGATTGTTATAGAATATTGAGCAGAGTTCCCTGTGCTATACAGTAGGTCCTTGTTGGTTATCCATTTTAAATATAGCAGTGTATACTGAGTGAAGTGAGTCAGACAGAGAAAGAGAAATATTATATGATATTGCTTATATGCAGAATCTTAAAAAAAAATGATAGAAATGAACTTATTTACAAAACAGAATTCAGACTCACAGACTTAGAGAATGAACTTATGGTTACCAGGGGGGAAGGGTGGTGGCGAGGGATAGTTAGGGAGTTTGGGATTGACATGCACACATTGCATTGAATTGTCCTGTCTCTCTGTCCCCTCTGATCATGACAGTTTCCTCAGTCTATTCTCTTTTCATGACTGACAGTCTTGAGAAATATTAGGCACGTACTCTGTAAAATGTTCCCCAATCTAGGTTCGTCTGTTTCTAATGACTAAACTGAGACAAAATGAGATTTTTCAGGGAACTAGCACTTGCTTAAATAGTCATTTTTAGAAGCCCTTTTCTTTGTGTGCCATAAAAGCCTGTGAAATCCTTCTTAGTTTATTCAGCCCCTAGTCAGACCCCAAAATAAGATCCAGCAAGATTAAATCACAATTGCCATTTTTTATTTTAAACAGTTGTTATGATTTATTCAGGCACTCTTTCCAAGTTACAGTAGCTTTGAAAATGTTAGATGTTCTGGTTGTCAATTGGAATGGAATTGGGAGTGCTGCCAGCGCCCCTCAATTAAGCTGAATTGGGGGTGCCCGCCTTTTGCCAGCTCAGGTTGGCATTTTTCTGAGGCACTGAACCCTATTGCCATGCTCTGGGGGGGTCAAGATCAGACTCTGGAAATGTCTTTGGTCATCAAGAATCTGCTGTATGTGCTAGAGTTGCAGGAAAAATGTTATACAAATTCAGAGCTTCATCTACTAAATTTGTTTTCCTATTTAGCCATTTAAATCATTAATCAAATGAGCCACGTAAGCCACCCAAATGAATGTGGTTTTGAAAGAGATTAAGGATCTAAGTAGGGGCTGAATTTAAATGCTAACAGCATTAAATTAAGAGTCGGTGAGAGATAAGGACATTTACCATTTTGCCTGGCTCTACACCATTTACAGATACTTCCATTGCTGTGAGTGATTTTTATAATAGTGAATAAATAGAAGCCCTACATAAAAGTTCTCTTTAAATGCCAGAGAGATGAGTAATTTAAAGGTAAAGTTGTTTAAAGTCATTTTTGCAACAATACGGGGACAAATTTTCCATGGCCTCATTAGGCAGCTTAAGAATAGGACTTAGATATTATCAAGATTCTTTAGCTATATACACAGGACAGAAACACTTATTTAATGGCTTGGTAATCTATGTGTCAAATATGAAAGTAAAAAGAATGTTCCTTATGTTTAAAAATATATTGTATGTTCAGAAAAGAAATACATCATGGGAAGCAGATCCTCCTCTTTACATATTTACTGAAACTACATTTCCTTTAATAACGAGTCATTGATGTTGCACCTAATTTTTTATAATAATAATACTTTATTTTTACCAGGATTGAAGAATCCAAAACAAAACATGATTTGTGGCCTTTCTCTGGGTAGAAAACTGGGATTTCATTTGTAAAATAAGTAACTAAGAACAGATCATGTGCAAAGATTGGAGTATTGCATGTTAACTGGTGAAGAATAACTGAATTCCTTAGGAGTCAGAGCTTTTAGAGACGCTCTTCTGCATTCTGTGCCTTTAATTATATGACCTTCTCTTTTTTTTTATCCCTCCTTACTGTTTATAATGTAAATATTAGCTCCTACATTAAGGTCAGTAAGTTTTTAGAAGGGACCAAAGAGAAAAAATTTTATACTTACACAATGTTGAATTTATCATTTAATAATTTGACTTTATTGTAATATTTATTACTACCTTCCCTAACAATATAGTTTAACAATATAAAATTGTCATTATTGTGAATCAAAGTGATTGAATATATTAATAACTTTTAACTATTAATTCCAAAGGAAGACTTTAGGAAAACAGGGATCAGCTATTTGGTTAGTAAATAAAATTGTCACTTTGAAATCCACTTTACTTCAAAATATATGCTGATACTTGTTATACAAATTGTTTCTGAAAAAGACCTTAATAAAATTCAGTTCTTATGTTTTCTTCTGTGGGGCATTAAGGGAAACTTACCTTGTTTACTGTACATCAAATTAAAAAGTTAACAAAATACTACTTTACATACCGACTGTCAATAAACACAGTATGCATATGTTCTTAAAAAATAGGATTTAGACCTTTATAAACTTAAGTTAGATATTTTGGGTGAAATTTTAAAAAGAGCTTAGAGTCAAAAGTTTTTTTTCTATTTTGATAGTCATGAAATACTGGGAGATAAAAATGCTTTTATTAAAAACCATAATCATGTTATTATTTCTTTTTTACATTCTTGTAACTATTGCTAATTCTACCATCAAAATAGTTGAAACTAAATCTTTTTTATTTCCTCATTGACTTGCCATACTATCAAGCTCTCGATAAAGAAAGTAAAAAAGGGCCACATGGGTGAGAGAACAATCAGGGGCCTTGGAGTCAAACTGAACTGGGTTCAAATCCTGACTCAGCTACTTTGATCTGGAGCAAATCATTTAACTTCTGATTATCATGACATTTTTGAAATGGTGATAACTGCATCATAGTGTGTGACGAAGATTATATGATAAAATATACTGAAAATACTGAGCTCAGTTCTTAAAACAACGCCAATGTATATTGATTGTTTATCTATGCGATTTCTAAACTGCCCATCTGTTCAGCATAGAACTTCTGGGAAGAGCAGGTTAGAGATTTACTGAGCAATTGCTTCCCTGTGTGTCTTAGGGAGAGGGTCCAAGAGTGGAGGACATAGGCAGAACAGGTCTAAAGAGAGAAAAAATGAACTAAAATATTTAATAACTCATTAGAAAAAATGAGACTGTCCTCCACAGATTTTTGAATAAACTCAACCATATAAATATTTACTTTTCTAAAATGAAATAATCGCTGGTAAGAAAGTGAGTTCTAATGTCCATACTACCCAAGACAATCTATGGATTCAATGCAATCCCTATCAAACTACCAATGGCATTTTTCACAGAACTAGAACAAAATAATTTAAAATTTATATGGAAACACAAAAGACCCCAAATAGCCAAAACAATCTTAAAATTAAGAAGAACAGAGCTGGAGGAATCACGGTCCCTGACTTCAGACTATACTACAAAGCTACAGTAATCAAAATAGTATGGTACTGGCACAAAAACAGACACAGAGATCAATGGAACAGGATAGAAAACCCAGAAATAAAACCACACACCTATGGTCACTTATGACAAACAAGGCAAGAATATACAATGGAGAAAAGACAGAATCTTCAATAAGTCGTGCTGGGAAAACTGGACAGCTACATGTAAAAGAATGAAACCAGAACATTCTCTAACACCATACACAAAACTAAACTCAAAATGGATTAAAGACCTAAATGTAAGACTGAATACTATAAAACTCCTAGAGGAAAACATAGGCAGGACACTCTTTGACATAAATCATAGCAATATATTTTGGATGTCTCCTAGAGCAATGAAAACAAAAATAAACAAATGGGACCTAATTAAACTTAAAAGCTTTTGCACAGCAAAGGACACTATAAAAAAAATTAAAAGACAACCTGTGGAATGGAAGAAAATATTTGCAAGTGATACAACCAACAAGGGACTAATTTCCAAAATATACAAACAGCTCATACAGCTCAATATCAAAAAGAAAAAAAAAACCAATCAAAAAATGGGCAGAAGACCTAAATAGACAGTTCTCCAAAGAAGACATACAGGTGGCCAAAAGGCACAGGAAAAGATGCTCAGTGTCACTAATTATTACAGAAATGCAATCAAACTGCAATGCAGCATCACGTCACACCAGTCAGAATGGCCAACATTAAAAAGTCTACAAATAATAAATGCTGGAGAGGGTGTGGAGAAAAGGGAACCCTGCTACACTATTGGTGGGAATGTAAATTGGTGCAGCCACTATGGAAAACAGTATGGAGTTTCCTTAAAAAACTAAAAATAGAGTTACCATATGATCCAGCAATCCCACTCCTGGACATATATCTGGAGAAAACTCTTAACTCGAAAAGATACATGCACCCCAATGTTCATTGCAGCACTATTTACAATAGCAAAGACATGGAAGCAACTTAAATGTCCATCAACAGATGAATGGATAAAGAAAATGTCATATATATATGTGTGTGTGTGTGTGTGTGTACACACACACACACACACATACACACACAATGGAACATTACTCAGCCATAAAAAATGAATGAAATAATGCCATTTGCAGCAACATAGATGGTCCTAGAGATTATCATACTAAGTGAAGTAAAAGTCAGAGAAAGACAAATATCTTATGGTATTGCTTATATGTGGAATCTAAAAAAAAATGAGACAAATGAACTTATTTACAAAACAGAAATAGACTCACAGACATAGAAAGCAAACTTATGGTTACCAAAGGGGAAAGTGGTGGAGGGATAAATTAGGAATTTGGGATTAACAGATACAGGCTACTACATATAAAATAGATAAACAACAAGGACCTACTGTATAACACAGGGAGCTATATTCAATATCTTGCAATGACCTATAATGGAAAAGAATCTGAAAATATATATACACATATATATGTATATGTATAACTGAATCACTTTGCTGCACACCTGAAACATTGTAAATCAACCACACTTTAATAAAAGAATAAAAATTACAAAAAAAGAGTACTAGTTTAATGGCAATCCTTGATAAGTGCTCAATATTTTACTTGATAAAATCAATGCACAGGTATAACTTACAGTCCTAGCTGTCTAATTGGATGCAAACATTATCAAAACCTAGAAGAAAAAATGTGTGTACACAGTTGAGATAAAGACTCCTAGCAACTGAGGGGTTGTTTGTTCCTTGAAGGAGTAGATTACGCCTTACTTTTTGTTATGTCCCTAGCACATAGCATAGTATCTGTCACATAATAGGCTCTAAGTAAATGTTCACTCAATTTGTGAATGACTAAACTTTGAGTCACTTGGTGACTCACTTAAACTTTGGTGAGTCTGAGGGCTTTATTCTTACTTGTTATTGTAAAGAAATAGTGGTCTAGCCTTGGAATTTGGGGGTGGCTTAGAATGTTCTCCATATTATCAAAATATATATATTCTTATAATTATTATGTTGCAATGACCAATGAGTCCTTTTATAATACAATGGGGCAAAATGGAATTTAAACAGTAAACAACCTAAACCAAGTATCAATATTTGTATGGAATTTTTATTTTACAAAGTGCTTTCAATATGTGATTTCTCTTATCACCTGAACATTTCTCTAAGGTAGTCAGATATCTTCATTTTAAAGATAGAGAACTTGAACTACAAAGAAAAGTAAGTGATTTATAAAGCCTTGCACAAAAGTAGCAATGGAACTGAACTTAATCTCTGGCTCAGCCCATGATGGTTCTCCTAACAGGGAGGTAGCATTAATATGTGACAATATACTAATGATCTATAATGGGAAAGAATCTGAAAATATATATACACATATATATGTATATGTATAACTGAATCACTTTGCTGCACACCTGAAACATTGTAAATCAACCACACTTTAATAAAAGAATAAAAATTACAAAAAAAAGAGTACTAGTTCAATGACAATCCTTGGTAAGTACTCGATATTTTACTTGATAAAATCAATGCACAGGTATAACTTACAGTCCTAGCTGTCTAATTGGATGCAAACATTATCAAAACCTGTGCATTCAATATAGCATTGAATCAAATGAATTAAGTATGCACCATGGCACCTTCGTAAACAGGATGGGAAGGAAATGACCTCTGTCTGTCACAGGGGAGGAAGGAAAGAATGAACATGGGAGAAAAGTGCAATAGTTTTCAAGAGGGCATGTAGACATCAGAGTACCTTTTTCATCATAACACTATTTGTATATTTAAACCATTCAGCAAAGTAAGATGGACCAGCTTGACCTGTGTCATTTCACCTAAAAACACATTACTCTGTGATGTTTTCATTTCCTATGTGTATTTGGCTCTCCCATTAGAGTGGAAACTTCATGAGGGTCAGAGGCTAGACCATACCACAATAAGAGTTCCTAAAGCATTCTCTACCCAGAAGGAATTCATTTATTTTTTTGTGAATGGGCAATATATACATTGGCAACAGTATGCATATGGCTAAGAACATGGGACTTAAAGTCAGATCTGTGTCTGAAACCGTGTTCTCTCAATCACTAGCTGTGTGACTTTGGGCAAGTCATTCCACCTCTGTGAGTCACGCTGTTATCTGTAAAAAGGGGGACGGTGATAAGACTTACTCCATAACTTTGTGGTGAGGATTAAATAACTTAATGCTTGTAAAAACCTAGCAGGATGCTGGGTACCTAACATGCACTCAGTAAATGTTTCAATACTGCAATACACTGAAATTTCAAGCTCAGTGAAGTTCTGGGGCTACATGCTGATCTCTGTAGATGTGGAGAAGAGACATTTGGTTGATTCCCAAAAACAAAGGTAGGTGCTAAGAGAACATTTAAAAAAGTGACCCAAAATATATTTTTAAAACAAACTTTTAATTTATCCCACATGCCATCTGGAATAGAGTAACAGAACAAAGAAAAAAAACATAGAAGCAGTGTGACTATCACTATAAATGATTATAAACAAAATCAGCTTGCAGACACAAGCTCACTGACTAAGAAAACCTTGTGACATGTCAAGGTTTACAAAAGAGTGAAGACTTGAGATTTGGCTGGTCACAGAGGGGACATTCAAAAAGAGGAATATGTGCAGTATTCTTTTTTGACTAATTTTCCTTATTCCTAGAAACAAGTTTCTCACACAGTTATTATTTTAACAAAGTCCAGCCAGCTTATTTTCCAGTGTGTACTTGTTCCGAGATCTTTCATCTTTCAACGTATTTTCAGATCCTAATTGCTCCGATGAACAGGCTAAATGAATGCAATGATAGAGGTCCCTTAAAGTGAGAAAGAGAATACTAATTTGTTAAAAAGAAAATGACACATACTAAATGATCTCTATCATATTTCGAGTGATATTTATGAGAGAAAACTAGAGTCGAGCAACTGAAACGGTTTGTTCTACCCAAAAGTAGCAGAAAAATGAACAATCACAGAGCAAGTACTACAGGTACTACACATCAATTCAGAAGAGAATGTGATGCCAAAATAAGGTAATTATTCCACTGACAGTTCTCCTTTTGTGGCTTTAGTATTTACAGGAGCCAATTCATACAGCCTAAAAAGGCTGTGAACACTTGAATCCTGACTGTTCAGCTCTGGGGCTCAAGCAGAGGGACGCTAGCCAAGCTCCTCTGCCACAGCCAGATGGATCAGCTCCTTCAAGACACAAATGTTGATTCACAGCGCATCCTCGGTTTCTCCTTTGCTTCCTTCAGGGTCTGGGTTAAATTCTAATGGCGTGGACGACTCCTCCATTGGAATCGCATCTCCCTGCCTCCTGTCGCTTTCCTTGGTCTCTGCATGGATCAAGTGTGGCAAGCAGTCCTGCTCCGAGTTACTCCAGACGTAGCCGGGTAAAGTCACGTGGTTGTCGGGCTGCCGGCTGGCCGTCTCGGCCGCTTTGCGGGAGATGAGCACCATGCGTGTGCTGGCCGCCGTCTGCGACTGGCTGCTGGTGCTGGGCGTCACGGTAGTGAGCACGGAGCCGTATCTGTGGCCGCCGCATGGGGGCGTCCTTTTCCAGTCCACAGAGAGATTCCACCGACTCCACATCTTCTTCACCTCAGACTGAACCTAAACCGCAAGGACCATATTGTGCATCAGAAACCATCAGAGATCCTGGAACCTTGTTAGATGGATGTCTGCCTGATTTCAATGATAGTAATAATCACTAAGGTTCCACTGTGCGCCAGGGACTTTATATATACAGTTGACCCTTGAAGAACACAGGCCTGAAATCCCCTATGACTTCACAATTGGCCTTCTATATCTGGGGTTCTGCATTGGTGGATTCAACCAACCCCAGATGGTGCAGTACTGTAGTACATATTGAAATGCAGCCAATACATATATCGGACTCATGGGAGAGGAAAAGAGGACATGGGGTTGGAGGAGAAAATGGGATAAATAGTGCCAGCTAAGGCTGTGGAAGGGCATGGAAGGTACTCAGCTGGAAATGTAACTGTAACACCATCGCTTCTGCATGGGCATACTGAAGGAGGGAAATTGAGAAAAGGATTGGATGGTGAAAAGTGGGTGCTGCAAGGGCATTCGTTGTAGGGTAGGGCTCTTGTTTCCATTCTTGCTGCTGAAGATTCAATTTTGCTATTGCAACTTTCCAGAAGGGAGCTTTTTGAAAGTTCCATTGGAAGCAGTGGAAACCTGGTAAGCTGATGTCATCTAAAAGATCGGTACCATTCTTTCTCTCCAGCCAACTCCTAAATGAACTGAAATTGTCCCATCACCATCTTGTAGTTTAAAAAATGTCAAAATGTTCTAATGGATTATTCCCAGGGAAAGTTATATTTGAGTTTCTTATAGAACTTGAAATAAAATATAAGTTGAAGCATTGACTGGAATATGAAGTTCACGGTCCTTCCAAGTATCAATCTGCATTCCAGTTAAGTTGGGTTTTTGATATCAAGGGTTGCAACTGAATTGACATTGAAAAGTGCTGGAAGAGGAAGACCTTGGCTTATTTACATGAATTCTTCCTTTCTCAAAATAATTTATGATTAAAATATCTCCCTTCTCTGTGTCCACTTTGTCCTGTAACCCCTGAGGATTCTAAAGAGATTCCGGTCACATTGCGATGGCCATTTATGAGCTTACTCGGAGCTAGACCTGCAGGAGGTATGAGGTTCCTTCAAACTTACCTCTCCATTGCAGTAGCAGTAGATGATAGACACAAAGAAACCCTGGAGGAGAAAATAGAATGTTTTAATTAATTAATTTTAATTATAAAGATCACAGCACTAAAGTGTCTTGTGCCACAATGCGTAAGTTGAAAAACTGGGTTCTTTTTTAATGATTCCTCCAGAAAATTATGCAAGTTATCTCTCCTAATATTTCGAAATCCTTAAATATACATGAAATTTGTCTGAGATCTTTCCTTGGTATGAACTGAACCAAATAACTAAATAAAACACGCCAAGATACATGAAGAACTGGTTTTTGTTACATTTGTTTCATGTGTTGCCACCCCAGGACCACAGAACATCCCCCAGTCAGTAAGTGAAATTTTTACACTGTGAATGCTGGAAACTACAGACATAGGGTCTTATCAGGTGAAAACACACAGAAACTTTTTTTTCACTCGTTCAAAAATATTTATTGAGTTTATACAGTGTGAAATGCTCAGCATGACAGGGATAAACAACTTAATCAAGACAGACAAAGTCCCTGTTCTCTTAGGGCTTACATCCTAGTAGGAAATACGGATGGATAAAATATAAACAAATAGGGGCTTCCCTGGTGGAGCAGTGGTTGGGAGTCTGCCTGCTAATGCAGGGGACACGGGTTCAAGCCCTGGTCTGGGAGGATCTCACATGCCGCGGAGCAACTAGGCCTGTGAGCCACAACTACTGAGCCTGCGCGTCTGGAGCCTGTGCTCGGCAACAAGAGAGGCCGTGATAGTGAGAGGCCCGCGCACCGCGATGAAGAGTGGCCCCTGCTTGCCACAACTAGAGAAAGCCCTCGCACAGAAACGAAGACCCAACACAGTAAAAATAAATGAATTAATTAAAATATAAACAAATAGCCACAGGAGAAAAATGTAAGATGATAAGATAAAGGCCATGCAGGCAAAACAAGTGGTATTGAAAAAGAAGATGGAGAAGATCTATCAAAGGGGGAACTCAATGAAGACCTCCCTGAGGGGGAGACATTTAAGCTGGTTTGAGTGAGAAGAAGAAGCCAGGCCATGTGAATATTAGAGGGAAGAGCATTCCAGGCAAAGGAAACAGCAAGTACAAACCCCTGAGGCAGAAATGAACTTGAGGTACAGAAATTGTGGAAGAGCTAGTGTGGCTCAAACTTAGTGGGCATCAGGGAGCATGGTGTGAGGTGAGGTCACAGCCGGGCAGGCTCCCCGCCAGGGAGGGCTGTGCACACCAGGAAGCTGCGTTTGGATTTTATTCTGACTGGAATGAGAAGCCTCTGGATATGTTCAGCAGTTCAGTGACATTATCAGATTTATTTTTTTATTTTTATTTTATTTTTTATTTTTTTGCGGTAGGCGGGCCTCTCACTGTTGTGGCCTCTCCCGTTGCGGAGCACAGGCTCCGGACGCGCAGGCCCAGCGGCCATGGCTCACGGGCCCAGCCGCTCCGCAGCATGTGGGATCTTCCCAGACCAGGGCACGAATCCGTGTCCCCTGCATCGGCAGGCGGACTCTCAACCACTGCGCCACCAGGGAAGCCCTATCAGATTTATTTTTAAGATTCTTCAGACTATTGTATGGAGACTAGTTGAAGGCAGGAGGTGGCAGCAAAGGAGTAGCAGGAGGAAGAGTTAGGAGGCGCCTGTAGCCTCCACGTGAGGGAAATGGTATCATGCTTTCAAATGAGATCAAATATAAGGAAGCAACCTCTTCCTCTTACTTGTCTCCCTTTCTCTTTTTTCCTCTCCCCTGCCTATCCCTTCTTTTGCTTTCATTGACTTTCCATACACACACACACACACACACACACACGCACACGCACACGCACACGCGCGCACACACACACACACACACACACACACACACACACACAGATTCCTGCTTTGTAGGTGTCACGTATTTTACAACAATGTGCTTTCTTGTCTCATAGCCCAAGCTTGTCTGTGAGAAACAGCTCCTGCTGTGGTCGGAGGTTAACCTGACTGACCACTGCAGGACAGAAATGCGCAGGTGCCAGAAAATAGCCCCTTTCCTGGCCCTTGGGAGACAGGTGCGTGAAAGCCAGAGGGAGGGGCAGAGGAAGGAAAAAAGCAAAATACAGGAATCAAATTACTAGTAGCACTCTCTACCTGAAAGGAGTTGAAAAAGAGCTCACAGTGCATCCGGATCTCCCACCCAAGCCCAGCAAAGGAGTGGGGCAGGCACACGAACACGATGTAATGCACTCCAAAGACCAGCACCAGCACCAGCGTTGATTTGGCGAGTTTCCTGGAAGAGAATGGCAAGCCTTTTAATTAGTCAATGTAGAGTGCCTTTCCATAGAGACAGCTTGCTGGAAAACATAAAGCTTATTTAGCAGAGCTACCAGGGTCTGACGTTCCCCCATCTCTTTGGATCCACTGCTTCTGCTAGTTTTTTTTTCCTCTCCCTCTTCTTCCTGTCACTTCTATACTAAATCAGGTAGTTTATTCTCACTTCCCATGATTACTATCCCCTAAGTCTCTTTAATCTCATTTCCACTCTTCTTGCTTAAAGGATACTATTTTCATAAAATTGTAAAATGCCTTTTTTTTTTCTCTGTCCTAAGTCTTCTTTAACTTCTATGTTTGAGACTTAAAGAGGTACCACCTCCATCCTCAATAACTGTCTTTACTTTCACAGGCAGCATTTTGGCTTGTTCTGTTCATTTAGAACCAACTACTCCCTGGTCTCTTCTTACACTTGGATCTTCATTTATCATTTCATATTTTCTTATGAGCTACATGTGGTCAATACCTCTTGCCTTCCCTAAATATTCTCTGTCAAATATTCTGTCTCAAATTATCTATAGTTGTAGGTTTGTTTGTTTGTTTGTTTACAAACTAAGCAATGTGACCTTTATTTCCTTTAACTGCTTCTTCATACACATTTTCTTGTGTATTTAGAGGAATCCCAGTTTCCAATATAATGGATTGACTTTAACATGGCCCCTAATGATTCCCAACCTTCTGGTATTTACATCCTTGTTAATCCTCTCTGCTTGAGTGTGGGCAGGACTTGGGACTTACTTCTAACCAATCAGTTATGGCCAAGATGGTGGGATGCCGCTTCTGTGACTATGTTGTCCGAGAGTGTAACATACATTTTAGTAGCAGACTCTCTCCCTTGTTTGATTCAGTGAAGCAAGTTGTGAGCTGCTCTACTGAGAGGCCCATGTGGCAAGGAGAGGTGGCATCTGACCAACCCAGCAAGAACATAAATCCTGTCAACAATCACGTGAGCTTAAGAGTGGATTTTTCCCCAGTCCAACCAACTGACATCCCAATTATATCCTTGTAAAGAGACCCAGAAGCTGAGGACCCAGCTAAGCCACGCCCAGATTTCTGACAAACAAACCATGAAATAGCCAGTGTGTTGTTTTAAAGCCACTAAGTTTGTGGTAATTCATTTTGCAGCAATAAAGAGCTAGTCTATGACGCAAGCACATCATTTTCTAGTTAGGTTTTGTTTTTTTTGCATTTTTTATCCAAGAAACAGCCAAATCAGGCTTCTTCTTTATTTCTCAAATATCCCTCTTTTTCTAAGAATCATTAATGCCCCAGTAATCTCAAATGATTATAATCTTCTTCCTTTCCTCACTAGTCTTTCTTTCAGTTTCTTTCTTCCTTTCCCCCTCCCTCCCTCTCTCCCTCTCTTTCCCTTTTTCTTTCTTTCTTTCTCTTTCTTTCTTTCTTTCTTTCTTTCTTTCTTTTCTTTCTTTCTTTCTTTCTTTCTTTTTCTTTCCTTCTCTCTCTCTCTCTCTTTCTTTCTTTCTTTCTTTCCCTACTTACTTATTATTTTTTTTTTTTGCAAATAAGCTGTCTATTCTGTCTTGGTTTAAAGATAATCCACTCTGTTCTCTCCAGAGTTTCTCAAATCTCTTGAGCAACTTTCTACTGAAAGTATAATTTCACATCATTCGGATATTCTAGAAATTAGTAGCTTTTATTCAGAACTATAGAAATAAGTAGCTTTTATTCAGAATGAGAGAAATAAGTAGCCTTGATTCAGAACTAGACAAATAATTAGCTTTCAAACACCACTGCACTTTTTCATTTTATGAAGAATGAAAGGCTACTTATATTTTCCATTTTTTATCATCCTTTGACCTTTGTCTTCACCAATGGAATGTGACATGAGACAAGCTATTCTAGTATAGCACAGACCCTTCACTGTAAACACAGGCATGATTTTAATACTACCACTTGCAGCATATTGAAAATGACTGGAGCTAGCAGCTGATGGTTTGTTCATACTGTGCATCCTATTCTAGACTTCAGTCCATCTGTATCTGTACTCTTTTCTCCCTGACAGTAAATGCTGCCTACACGGTGCACAGGAATGATTCCACAAAGGACTTAGAGAACGTTTGTGAGAGAAGATCGAAATGTTGACTATGATTTCTTCCTTTCTGTGTCTGTGATAGCATTTCATGACAATGTGAGGCAGAAAGAAATAGATTCTTGTTTGGGGATTACAAAAACTAATCCACATGCACCTGACTAGTGGTGCATATGTTCAGGTGGATAGAAGCCACTTCCAAAACGATTCAGAACTTCCAAAATGATCATTGGGAGAAATGGACACATTCTTAAGACAGTTTGATAATGATTATAAATACTTAATTTGTCCTTTTCTTCAGCAAAGACTGAATAACAGACCTCCTTCAATCAGTACATTTGAAAGTTCTTAAAAATCAATATTTGGGAGGTACCAATTTGATGGGAAGATTGGAAACAATATAGCAAATACACTTTCTTGATTTTTTTCAGTTATGACATTATTTTAAGAAGGCAAGTGAAATTGTCAGCCAAGATCATCAACAAGAGATTACATAGTTACATAGGTTACATAGTTAATGGTAAAATCCCCTCTGCTAAGAACAGATTTTTAAAAATATACTTAGAATTTAAGCATATTGGGAAGGTTTGTTGTTATTTATATTTTCCTAAAATATATATACTTTTCTGATAAATAGCACAAGCACAGTTAAACCAAACGAAAATACACGTTCACAATTTAGTCTCTTAGAAACATTTCAGATCAACTGATATCTGTCCTTTACTCTAAATAGTAACCAAAATATTTCCTCTGATGGATGTATGTCCTGGAATTACCTGTATTGTTTTCTTGTGTCATGCCCAACCGCATTCGTCTCCCAAATTTTGGTAGCCAGAACTCTAACAGTATTCAGAAACAGAATAAAATTCAGCTGAAAGAGAAGATAATATTTCAAAGAATTATTAAGTTAGTCTTCAAGTTGTTTGTAAAAATTTACATAAATTGCACCTCTTTGTATTCAAAGACTGAACATTACCCATTCTGTAAATGTGAATGAGGAAATCTGAGGTAAGATATTGGAAAGATAGGGATTCTGGATTTGCCCTCATGAAAACACAGAGATAAAAGTTCAACAGCACTAGAAACTAGAAATACCAGAGGATAATCTGCCAGAATCCATGGGGAATTTCCAAACCAAAGTTTAGATGAACTTCTGTGGCAGACTTGCTGGATAAAGGATAATAGTTATTATACAAATGTAATTGACAGCCCTTTTTGAAATGAATTCCCAACTTCTGTATCTATTTTAGGGAGAAGAATAATAGGGTTGCTTTGGGGATGATGTCTCTATTATGATGTATGAAAAGCACTGGGTGAAGTATACAAGGTTAAAAAAAAAAGCCAGGTAAGATGCTGTATAAGAAATAGTCTCAGTGTAGGCAATTAAATTGAGGTGTGGGAACCACCAGACAATCACATTCTGGCTTTAAAAAGGGGGAGGGAGGGCTTCCCTGGTGGCGCAGTGGTTGAGAGTCCGCCTGCCGATGCAGGGGACACAGGTTTGTGCCCCGGTCCGGGAGGATCCCACATGCTGTGGAGCGGCTAGGCCCGTGAGCCATGGCCGCTGAGCCTGCGCATCCGGAGCCTGTGCTCCGCAACGGGAGAGGCCACAACAGTGAGAGGCCCGCGTACCACAAACAAAAAAAAAAAACAAAAAAAAAGGTGGGGGGAGGGAAGGGAAAGTATTGGTGGGATAAGACATTTTATGTCCAAGGGTCTCAAGGATCAGTGAAGAGGTCCAAAATGAAGAGGAAAAAAAGATCTCCAGGTCAGGGGTCATAAGGAGGTAGAAGCCCGAACCCCTTGGGTCCCTTAATCCAGGGAGATGTCTACAGTCCAGGAAGCGCTAGTACTTAGGAATAATGGAATTGTGGATTGCCAAGAGTGGCTTTCTGTTAATGCCAGAGCAACAGCTAGAAGAGAGGACCCATCAAACTCTGCATTCCTGGGGATAAATTATCCTGCAGAGTCTCCAATCATTTCTGGAATTTGGAGAATTTTGGTATTGGGTGATTCATGTGCCCCACTGCCCAAACTAGTTGATTATCTGCATCAGCCCTTAATTCCAACCACCTTCTTGGCCATCCTACCACTGACTACCCCATAGGCAACTCTCACCAATCTCACAGCCTCCTATAAGAACTGGGGGCTGGCTTTTCAATAAGTGGTGCTGGGAAAACTAGACAGCTACATGTAAAAGAATGAAATTAGAACACTCCCTAACACCATACACAAAAATAAACCCAAAATGGATTAAAGACCTAAATGCAATGCCAGACACTAAAAAACTCTTAGAGGAAAACATAGGCAGAACACTCTATGACATAAATCACAGCAAGATCCTTTTTGACCCACCTCCTAGAGAAATGGAAATAAAAACCAAAATAAACAAATGAGACCTAATGAAACATAAAAGCTTTTGCACAGCAAAGGAAACCATAAACAAGATGAAAAGACTACCCTCAGAATCAGAAAAAATATTTGCAAACAAAGCAACTGACAAAGGATTAACCTCCAAAATATACAAGTAGCTCATGCAGCTCAATATCAGAAAAACAAACAACCCAATCCAAAAATGGGCAGAAGACCTAAATAGACATTTCTCCAAAGAAGATATACAGATTGCCAACAAACACATGAAAGGATGCTCAACATCATTAATCATTAGAGAAATGCAAATCAAAACTACAATGAGATATCATCTCACACCAGTCGGAATGGCCATCATCACAAAATCTACAAACAATAAATGCTGGAGAGGGTGTGGAGAAAAGGGAACTCTCTTGCACTGTTGGTAGGAATGTAAATTGATACAGCCACTATGGAGAACAGTATGGAGGTTACTTAAAAAACTAAAAATAGAACTACCATATGACCCAGCAATCCCACTATTGGGCATATACCCTGAGAAAACCATAATTCAAAAAGAGTCATGTACCACAATGTTCATTGCAGCACTATTTACAATAGCCAGCACATGGAAGCAACCTAAGTGTCCATCAACAGACGAATGGATAAAGAAGATGTGGCACATATATATAATGGAATATAACTCAGCCATAAAAAGAAATGAAATTGAGTTGTTTGTAGCGAGGTGGATGGACCTAGAGACTGTCATACAGAGTGAAGTAAGTCAGAAAGGGAAACACAAATACCGTATGCTAACACATATATGTGGAATCTAAAAAGAAAAAAAGAAAATGGTTCTGACGAACATAGAGGCAGGACAGGAATAAAGACGCAGACATAGAGAATGGACTTGAGGACACGGGGAGGGGGAAGGGTAAGCTGGGACGAAGTGAGAGAGTGGCATTGACATATATACACTACCAGATGTAAAACAGATAGCTAGTGGGAAGCAGCCGCATAGCACAGGGAGATCAGCTCGGTGCTTTGTAACCACCTAGAGGGGTAGATAGGGAGGGTGGGAAGGAGACGCAAGAGAGGGGGATATGGGGATATATGTATATATATATATAGCTGATTCAGTTTATTAAACAGCAGAAACTAACACAAAAATATAAAGCAATTATACTCCAATAAAGACTAAAAAAAAAAAAAGAACTGGGGGCTGGGTCTTGAGCCCCATACCCTAGGGGAAGGACAGAGCTGTGCTGTGAAATTGTGGAAGAAGGATGTTTTCAGGTTAATAAGAGCTACTAGTTATTGAACACTGCCTAGTGTAAACGCTCACATAAATATGATACAGGAATTTTTATTATGCCTATTCATTATGAATGAAGAAACTCTAGCTCAAAGAGATTAATTGATTTGACCTAGACTACCCAGCTATCAGCTGGAATTTGAACCAGGCCTATGTGAGTCTGTATTGTGAATTCTTAACCACTACCTTTATTTTTTAATTAAATTTAACTTTTTATTTATTGAGGTAACATTAGTTTATAACATTGTATGTTTCATGTGTACAACATTTAGACTTCTGTATATACTACAGCGTGCTCACTACCAAAAGGTAGTTTCTATCCATCCCCTTTACCCATTTCGTCCTCCCCACACCTTTCCCTTCTGGTAAACACTCCTGTGTTCTCTATATCTAGGTGTTTGTTTTTATTCGGTTTGTTCATTTATTTTGTTTTGGGGAGATATTGTTTTTGTTTTTATATTCCACATGTAAGTGAAATCATACAATATTTGTCTTTCTGATTTATTTCAGTTAGCATAATACCCTCAAGGTCCATCAGTGTTGTCACAAATGGCAAGATTTCTTCTTTTTATGGCTGAGTAGTATTTCATTGTGTCTGAATAGATGATAGATAGATAGATAGATAGATAGATAGATAGATAGATAGATAGATAGATACAGATATAGATATATAGATACAGATATAGATATGGATATCATATCTTCTATACCCATTCAATGGGCACTTAGGTTATCTCCATATCTTGGCTATTGTAAAAAGTGCTGTGATGAATATAGGGGTGCATATACTTCGAATTAGTGTCTTTGTATTCTTCATATAAATACCTAGAAGTGGAATAGCTAGGTCATATGGTAGTTCTGTTCTTAATTTTCTGAGGAATCTCTATATTGTTTTCCATAATAGCTACACCAATTCACATTCCCACCAACAATATGTAGAGTTCTCTTTCCTCCACATCCTCTCCAACACCCGTTATTTCTCATTTTTCTTAATAATAGCCATTCCAATGGGCATGGAATGATATCTCATTGTGGTTTTTTTTTTTTTTTTTTTTTTTGCTGTACGCGGGCCTCTCATTGTTGTGGCCTCCCCCGTTGTGGAGCACAGGCTCCGGACGCGCAGGCTCAGCGGCCATGGCTCACGGGCCCAGCCGCTCCACGGCATGTGTGATCTTCCCGGACCGGGGCACGAACCCGTGTCCCCTGCATCGGCAGGCAGACTCTCAACCACTGCGCCACCAGGGAAGCCCTCTCATTGTGGTTTTAATTTGCATTTACCAAATAATTAGTGATATTCAACATCTTTTTGTGTGCTCGTTTGCCACCTGTATGTCTATTCAGCTCCTCTACCCAACTTTTGTTGTTGAGTTGTGCAAGTTCTTTATATATTGTGGATATTAATCCCATTATTGGGTACAAGATTTGCAAATATCTTCTCCCATTTGGTAGGTTGTCTTTTTTATTGTTGATAGTTTCCTTTGCTATACAGAAGCTTTTTAGTTTGCTGTAGTCCCATTTGTTTATTTTTGCTTTTGTTTCCCTTGCCTGAGGACACGTATTCAGAAAGATATTACTAAGACCAATGCCAAAGAGTATGTTGCATATGTTTTCTTCCAGGAGTTTGTGGTTTCAGGTCTTACATTTAAGTCTAATCCATTTCGAGTTGATTTTTGTGTGTTGTGTGAGATAGTGGTCCACTTTCATTCTTTGGCATGTGGCTGTTCAGTTTGCCCAACACCATTTATTGAAGGGACCATCCTTTCTCCATTGTATATTCTTTGCCCCTTTGTTTTAAATTAATTGTCCATATATGTGTGGTTTTATTTCTGGTCTCTCAATTCTGTTCCATTTATCTGTGTGACGCTTTTTCTGCCAATACCATGCTGTTTTGATTACTATAGCTTTGTAATACAGTTTGAAATCAGGGAGTGTGACATCACCAGCTTTGTTCTTTTCTCTTGGGATTTCTTTGGCTATTCAGGGGTCTTTTGTTGCTCTATACAAATATTTGGATTTTTATATTCTAGTTCTTTGAACAATGTCCTTGGGATTTTGATGGGTATTGCACTGAATATGTATATTGCTTTAGGTAATGTAGACATTTTAACAATGTTACTTCTTCCAATCCATGAGCATAGAACATCTTTCCATTTCTTTGCATAGCCTTCAGTTTCTTTCAGGCTGTCTTATAGTTTTCAGTGTACATGTTTTTCACCTCCTTGGTTAAATTTATTCCTAGGTATTTTATTCTTTTTGTTGCAATTGTAAATGGGATTGTTTTCTTAATTTCTCTTTCTGCTAGTCCATTGTTAGTGTATAGAAATGCAACAGATTTTTGTATGTTGATTTGTATCCTGCAACTGTACTGAATTTGTTTATTAGTTCTAACAGGGTTTTTTGTGGGGTCTTCATGGGTTTTTATATATAAAATCATGTCATCTGCAAGTAGCATCAGTTTGACTTCTTCCTTTTTAATTTGGATGCCTTTTATTTCTTTTTCTTGCCTAATTCCTCTGACTAGGACTTCCAATACTATGTTAAATAAAAGTGGTAAGAGTGAGCATCCTTGTCTTGTTCCTGATCTTAGATAGCTTCCAGTTCTTCCCTGTTGGATGTGTTAGCTGGGATTATGATATTGTCATATATGGTCTTTATTATGTTGAGGTATGTTCCTTTTATACTTATTTTATTGAGAATTTTTATCACAAATGGGTGCTGAATCTTATCAGTTGCTTTTCCTGCATCTACTGAGATGATCATATGATTTTTATCTTTTATTTTGTTAATGTGGTGTATCATGACTGATTTGCAGCCATCGAATCATCCTTGAATCCCTGGAATAAATCTCGCTTGATTATAAGATATGATAATCTTAATGTACTATTGCATTCAGCTTGCTAATACTTTGTTGAGGATTTTTGCATCTAGGTTCATCAAAGATATTGGCGTATAAGTTTTGTTTTTGTGTGTTGTCCTTGGTGTCAGGGTAATGTCCTCATAAAATGAGTTAGAAAGCATTCTCTCCTCTTCAATATTTTGGAAGAGCTTGAGAAGGATAGGTAATAAATCTTCTGAGTGTTCGCTAGATTTCACCTGTGAAACCGTCTGGTTCTGGACTTTTGATTTTGGAGAGGTTTTGATTACTGTTCCAATATCCTTAATAGTGATCAGTCTATTACAATTTTTCTATTTATTCATGATTCAGCCTTGGAAGGTTGTATAATTCTAAAAATTTGTCCATTTATTCTATATTGTCCAATTTGTTGGCATATACCTGTTCATAATATTCTATTTTAATCCTTTGCATTTCTGTGACATCCATTATTATTTCTTCTCTTTCATTTGTGATTTTATTTATCAGAGCCTTCTCTCTTTTTCTAAGTGAATCTAGCTAAAGATTTGTTAATTTTTTTAAACATTTTCAAAGAAACAGCTCTTAGGTTCATTAATCTCTTCTGTTACCTTTTTAGTTTCTATTCATTTCTTTCCACTCTAATGTTTACTATCTCCTTCCTTCAGCTGAATTTGGGCTTCATTTGTTTTTCTTTTCTAGTTCTTTTAGGTGTAAAGTTAGATTGTTTATATGAGATTTTTCTTCTTTCTTGAGGTAGGCCTGTATTGCTATAAACGTCCCTCTTTGTACCTCTTTTGCTGCATCTCATGGATTTTGGCATGTTGTATTTTCACTTTCATTTGTCTTAAGGTATTTTTAAATTTCTACTTTGATTTCTTCTTTGACTCAATATTTGTTCAGTTGCATGCTGTTTAGTCTCCACATATTTAAGATTTTTCCAGCTTTCTTCTTGTAGTTGATTTCTAGTTTCATCAGAAAGAGTGCTGTTATTTTTTTCAATCTTCTTAAATTTATTGAGACTGGTTTGGGTCCCAACTTTTGGTCTGTCCTTGAAAGTGTTCCATGTGCACTTGAGAAGAATGTGTATTCTGCTACATTTGGGTGGAATGTTCTGTATAAATCTACTAAGTCTACCTGGTCTAATGTTTTACAGCTGCTGTTTGCTTGTTAAGTTTCTGTCTGGATGATCTATCCATTGATGTAAGTGGGGTGTTAAAGTCCCCAACTATCACTGTGTTGCTGTCACTTTTTTCCTTTTGGTCTGTTAATTTCTTTATATATTTTGGTGATCATATGTTAGGTGCATGTTGGTGTTGTCCCCTTTATCATTATATAATGTCCATCTTTGTCTTTTGTTACCTCTTTTGGCTGGAAATCTATTTTGTCTGTTATGAGTATGGCTACATCCACTTTCGCTTGGCTGCCATTTACTTGGAGTATCATCTTCCATCCCTTCACTAGAGTTTATGTTTGTCTTTAAAGCTGACATAAGTCTCCTGGAGACAGCATTTCATTGGGTCATGTTTTTTTAATCCATCCGGCCACTTTGTGTCTTTTGATTGGTGAACTGAATCCATTTTCATTTTGAGTGATTATTGATAAATGAGGACTTAGCACTGCCATTTTATCTTTTATTTTCTAGTTGCTCTGTATCTCCATTATTTCTTTTTCCTTGTGTTTCTGACTGCCATTTTAGTTTGATGGTTTTCTATGATATTTTCTCAGTTTCCTGTTTTTTATGTTTCATGTCTCTGCTCTAGATTTATGCTTTCTGGTTACCATAATGTTTGTTTAAAATTCTCATAGATAAAATTGTTCTTTTTCTGCCGATAGCATCTTATCGTCATTTGACTACATGACTTCTGTACTTTCCTCTTCCATTTTTATGTTTCTGTCATCTCAAATTATCCCTTTATATGTTGTGAGTTTGTGACCAACTTGCAATAGCTATAGTTGTTTTTACTGCTTTTTTCCCCTTTAACCTCTGCGTTATTCTGACATAGAGTTGCAATTTTCTGATTCTACTGATCACTTTACTCAAAGTTTTGCACACTTTTACCTTTTCGTTTAGGAAGAACAGCCCCTTTCAACATTTCTTATGAGGCAAATCTGATACAAATGCACTCCCTCAGCTTTTGTTTGTCTGAGAAATTTTATTTCTCCTTCATATCTAAATGATAACTTTGCCAGAAAGAGTATTTCTGGCTGATAGTTTTTATCTTTCAATATTTTGAGTACATCATTCCACTCTCTCTTGGCTTGTAGAGTTTCTGCTGAGAAATCTGCTGATAGCCTAACTGGGGTTCCTTTGTAGGTTGCCAGTCTTTTCCTCTGGCTGCCTTTAAAATTCTTTGTCATTTATTTTGACAGCTTTAATATAATGTGTTGTGGAGAAGGTTTTTTCACATTGAAGTAATTAGTTGTTCTCCCAGCTTCATGGACTTCTATATCCAGTTCCTTCCTCAGGTTTGGAAAATTCTCTGCTCTTATTTCTTTAAATAAACTTTCTCCTCCCTTCTTCCACTCTTCTCCTTCTGGGATACCCATTAACATAATGCTGCTCTTCCTAATAGAGTCAAATAGTTCTCAAAGAATGTCTTCTTTTTTTAAGATTTTAATTCTCTCTTCCTTCTGTCCGTATCATTTCTAGATTCCTATCTTCAAGCTCACTAGTCTCTCTTCCATATCATCTGCTCTATTTCCAGTGCTTTCTTCATCTCATTTATCAAGTCCTTCAGGTCCAGAGTTTCTCTTTGGTTCTTTCTTAGAGTTTCAGTCTCTTTGGAAAAATATTCCTTCTGTTCATCAATTTTATTCCTGAGCTTATCGAACTGCCTTCCTGTATTTTCCTTTAGTTCACTGAGTTTCTTTATGACAGCTACTTTGAATTCTCTATCAGTAAGATTGCAATATTCTGTGGCTCTAAGTTTGGTTTTTGGAGAACTGTCACTTTCTTTTTGTGATACAGTGTTACCATGGTTCTTCATTGAGCTTGATGAGTTGTTCTTCTACCAGCATATTTGAAGTAGAGGACACCTTTCTTCTTTAGGTAAAGCTTTTTAAAAAAAAAAAACTTGATTCAAAAGATTCAACAGATTAGTAACTAGAGGCCTCTCTTGTTTTCCAGTAGGGGTGATATAGCACAAATTTTTGGTCACTTATCTGAGCTGCTTCTGGTTATATTTGAGCATCAGCATTTTCCACTCTCCACCACCTCTGTCAGAGGTGTCATCCATTGCCCTGGTTGTCGCTGCTTGTGCCTCTGGGGTCATTAATGCATTGCTGCTACTGGCATCACTACCTGGGACATTGGGTTGGTGGGTACTTCTGCTATGTCCATGGGCTCATGCTCCACTACCCCCGGCAGGGTGGGGAGGGTAGGTAGCCAGGGTCCCAGGTGTCCTTACCATGTCCAGGGTTGTCAGGCTCATAGGCACTGCCACTGTGGATAGGGGCAGGCAGGGGGAGCCAGAGTAATAGGCATCTCCATAACTGGAAGGACAGGGTCATAGGGCCACTGTCACTGTTGCCTGGATCTCTTTGGCCAGGGGCACCACTTTGGCTGGAGGGCTGGAGTCATATGTTCTGCTTCCCCTGATATTACCAGGTTCTCTGGGGCTGCAGGCTCAGTTACCATGGCTGAGGGTCCAGGATCATAGGCACCACCTCTGCTGTTCTGCCCAGTTCTGCCTCTTCCATGTGTTTCAGCCCACCCACCTTTAGATGTGTGGGATTCTCTGATGTCCTGCTGTGTTGAGCAAAGGCACCTTTGTTGAGTTATGGATGTTTTTACTGGTTGTAGATCGAAGGGGAAAGGGCACCTTTGTTGAGTTATGGATGTTTTTACTGGTTGTAGATTGAAGGGGAAAGGCAAAGAGAGTGACACACACTGCCATGATGCTGATGTCACTCTTAACCACTATCTTATACTTTCGTTTCAGGAGGATAAAAACATGAGAGTTGAGGATTTTCATTCATCCTCACCCACTACAACACCTGATTGATGTCCACATAATCTTTTTCAATAAGAAGGTGAGAAACTACTACTTGTCTATCACATGAGTGCTACTTTCTATATGGCCAAACTTATTTCATGCTTCATTAATTCCTCTCTCCCTAAGACTATACTCCCTGGCAATACAAATGCAGCTGGGAGTGAAAATAGTGGGGAGTGATGCTGTGTAACTACTGTGTGAAGGACCAAGTGCTAGGAGCTGAAGCTGGCAGCGCTGTGGAAGCAATGTTAGCTGGGTATTGTCATTTGCCATTCCTTATTCCTGGAAAAAATAAAGAATTACAAATGGCTTCAGATGGGCCAACCTTAAACTCCGTCCATATTAAAATGCCCATGACCAGGGACTCTGTACTCAAGTCAGTAGACCATACTAAGTAAATACTGCAAACTCCCAGAAACTTATTAAAGAAGATACAAACCAATTAGTCCATAGGTTTTGTAACTCAAAGGACAGCAAAGTGGATTATGGAAAGAATTAAGAATTAAGAAAAATAGACCTTGCTGCCTTAAAAGATAGGTAAACAAAATACACACATACACACACACACATGCACACACACATATTGATACACGCAGTAACAGTTGAATGAATTTCCAAAAAATTATTATAAATAATTTAGGAAAGTATAGAATATAGGTTAACTAGAAACTAAGCTATTTACTACTTACTTACTATTCTAAGTGTTTTAGGTGAATTGACGCTTAGTCTTCACAGCAGCTCTATGAGATTGGCGTATTGCCCCCATTATACAAATGAGGAATCTGAGTCACAGCTTACACAAATTATGCATGATCACAGAGCCAGCAAGCGTCAGAGCCCTAATTAGTCCCATGCAGCCTGGATGCATAGCATGGACTCTTAACCACTGCACCAAACTGCCCATAAAATAGAGTTAATAGCAGATTGAGATGGAGACAGAAAGTTTTTAAAGAGCAGGATGGGTTAAGAAAAGATTGTAAAGAATCTAACTTATAACCCAGTTTTAAAGTCAGTATTAGAAACCTAAACATTAGGTCTAACAGAGTAGGAAAGTGGATTTAGCAATTTAGAAGACACTTGAAGAATCTTCCCAAATGAAGGGATGAAGAACAAAGACCTCTGTGATGAGGGATAGATGCTTACATGGAGAGCATGGAATTCAGAGTCATTATGAAGATTATTTCTCTTTCTGAAGGAAGTGATAAATAGAACAAATCAATGAAGACATAAAAGAAAAAATCCTGCTCTAAAGAAAGATCCAAGTCTGCAGGAGGAAAAATGACTCTATATATGGGTAAATGGAATGAAAAAGAACACATTCTCGTGAGATTTTTTTAAAAATTTTAAGTGAAATATCATTCAAAGAGAAAAAAATCATTTAGAGAGTCCTTGCATATCTCAAGTAATCTTCTTGGAGGAAAAATTTTGCTTAAAGCTGTTAATAAGCCAGTAGCACATAGAATAAATTTTATGCAAGGGTGGTTTTAATAAGCCAGTAGTGCATAGAATAAATTTTATGCAAGTGTGGTTTTAAAATAATGCAAATATAAACATTAGAGTCTCTGTCAATTAAATTTTTAAAGATTTATTCAAAGTGAACCACAGATGAATTTCAAAGTCAAAATTTCAGCCATGAAACCTCTGGCTCCTCAGGCCATCTCAGAGACTGCTCCTAGAATCAGCTTTGCCTGGATCATTCGCCCTACTCCCTCCACTCTCTCACCCTTACTAGGACAGCTCATTCTCAGGATTTAAGCTGAATGTCACTTCTCAAAAGCTATTCCCCACACCCAAGCCCCACCACAGCACTCGTCACATTTCAATGTCTGTCTCACCCACTATGCTTAAGTTTAAGGAGAAATTGATGCCTGTTTCCCCCATCTCATCCCCACTGCCTCACACAGCACCTGCCATGTTCTTGGTGTTTAATCAAGATTTGTTAAATGAGTGAATGAATAAATGAGTGAATGAAATGTGCACTCTCTAAACCCTACTTATATTGAGGTAAATCAGCATATCCCCCTTCAAGGTAGAATTTTCACTTCTAGGTGTTTATCACGAAAGACATAAGTAGAGAAAGAAGTCAAAATTTATGTACAAGAAATTCCACTGTTATAAAATATATTTAAAACTATCTATTTACACTTAAAAATTTCATCAATGCCTTTGGATACACGATGGGGAAGATTTGCTATCTCCCCTTTCCTGATGTTTCCTCCCAGGGAAGGTAGGTCAACTGATGTGCACTTCTGTTCTCCCTACTCCCTCTTACTGTCTCCAACCCTGGAGAAGATGGATTGAAGTATTTGATGAGTGAAAATGGGATAAATACTGAGTTTGCTTAACTCAGCCCATCCTTCTTTTCTTTGGGAGCTTGCAGTGAGCAGACTTTATCTGCAGCATCTCCAGGCTTAGGAGCCTGCCCCTCAGCAATATGTGCCTGGGTGGGCAGATCCTGCCTAATTATGGGGTTCTTCAACTGGCCCACTTGGCTAACAGACCGAAGATCACAACTTCCAACCCAGACTCTAACAGCTATAAGGGTTTTACTTTGTTTCTCTCTCTCCTCCTTTGTTTTATATCTCGACTTATTGAGAATCTGAGCAGCAAAGAGGGATGCTATGTATTAGCTGCCCTCAGAGATTCTCTGAATACATCACATCTCACCCCATATATTGGTTTCTTTTTCAATATCATGAACATGAGAAACATTTTTGCTTTGTTTATATGTGTATCAATTCTAAATGTTGAACATTTAAGTGATAGATAATAAACTCCTTAATCTATATCAGCTACTATAATTTGATTATCTGTATAATAGATATGAAGACAAAATATGTAGTTCACTTCTTATCCGTTGGAATTCAATTTATAACTTAGGGGTAAATGCTAGAGCTTTCATTTCACTCAAGGTTCTATAGTTGACTGATTTAGAAGAGGAAAGAGATTATGGAGCAGAGATTTTCCTCTGGGTAAAAAAAAAAAATTGTATTTGTAATTCCATCAAAGATCAGAGATTAAATTTTATCCATTTTACTTAAAACTTCTCCCTTACCAGTCATCCCTCTCATGCTCCCTTCTTGTGCTTCATGATCGAGCCTCCTTTAATAACAACTGGGTGGAAATGAATCACTGACTCAACAGCAGCTGAGAAGCTTATGTTCTGTTTGTCCCCTTCTTTTCATATTTTATAAAATGCACTGGATATGATTTTTTAAACATATCGCTTTAGAATTCTTCTTAAAGGAATTTATTAGAAGTACCATCTTATTCCATCTGCCAGAATTCCCTGAGATATCCTTTGACAGGTACATGGAACAAAACATGTATAAGAAAAAAATTGAAAGTCTGGAGCTCTCCATTTAATGCACTCTGAGTAGCATGCAGTCTCCTCAGGGGCCACTACTTAGTTAGTCATTCAAATTAGATCATTATTCATAGAATGAGCAAGCCCATGACAAACACCACAAACTACTTGTTGACCACAGACATTAGTCCTTAGCTTGGGTACACAGTGGTGCTGTAAGCCATGGTAGACATCTAAAAACAAGCAAATATACCAATAACAAGGAAGGAAGGAAGGAAGGAAGGAAGGAAGGAAGGAAGGAAGGAAGGAAGGAAGGAAGGAAGGAAGGAAGGAAGGAAGGAAAGGAAGGAAGGAAGGAAGGAAGGAAGGAAGAGAAAGAGAAAGAAAGAAAGGGAAGAAGGAAGGAAGGAAGGGAAAGAAAAAGGGAAGGGGTAGGGAGGGAGGGAAAGAAGGAAAAGAAAGAGAAAGGTAGGGAGGAAGGGAGGGAGGAAAGGAGGGGAGGGGAGAGGGAAGGAGGGACAGACTATTGCCCTGTATTTTCCTAAAATCCATCAACACATATAAAGCAAACTATAAACTCTCACAGTTATAAGTTCTCTGTAGGGTTATTTAAAGCTCAAAAATCTCTGCAATAGTGTTGCCAGATCAACATCAGGCAAGAGCCCCCCCAGAATGCTTGCCAACATGGACATTTTTTGATTCTATGGCTTACTTTTGAGGAGTTACCAGAAAATGAACTACTGTCTATAGAAAAACAAGTACATAAATTCTAACGTCTCCATGAGTGACTGGCCCTGATTTCCAATTTCAGTGTCTTTAATAAATAAAAGTTTTGGGTTGATTTAAGACTGAATCTTGGATTTTCTATTTTACCACTCCCACGGTATAAACATTGCTTAGATGTATGTACCGTAAGAAAAGTAACTGGAAGAAATTTCGACCCTCCAAGTATAAAAGATATATTATTAAATAGTAATACTTTAAAATTAGTAATTAAATTAGTAATACATTTACATTTTTATTGATGATATTTACCTTTTCTTGGCACCTTTAAAAAATAGTTCTTACTGCACATTTGCATTTTAGTTCAGCTAAGATGAAGCAACACATTGTATAGAGAAATATTTTGGGAGTTTGTGGTCTCTCCAAAGGAATGGATTTATATGAATTGAAGATATGGGCTTGACTCCTATCAAAAGAAAAAAAAAACATGGATTGCTGTCACCCTGCTCATGGTCACCAACTGCTGAAGCACTGATGTCCTTTTGTTGCTCACCTTAGTTTAACACTGTTTATGGTTGTTCCAAATTTAAATATTTATTTATTTGGCTGTGCTGGGTCTTAGTTGTGGCACGTGGGATCTTTGTTGTGGCGTGCGGGGTCTTTAGCTGCAGCATGCGGGATCTTTCAGGTGTGGCATACGGGATCTACTGCCCTCATCAGGGATCGAACCTGGACCCTCTGCACTGGGAGAGCAAAGTCTTAACCACTGGACTACAGGGAAGTCCTGGTTGTTCCAATTTTAATGCAACTCTTTAATTCCTGTATCTTTCTTTGGAAGCCTGCATCAAGAAAATGACCTCTCATATAGAAATCTGAGGACCTTTAAAATATCATAATTGATGTCAGAGTCAGTCAGATAGAATTACGTACTTAAAAGTGAATAGCCAGGACTTCCCTGGTGGTGCAGTGGTTAAGAATCCGCCTGCCAATGCAGGGGACATGGGTTCGAGCCCTGGTCTGGGAAGATCCCACGTGTCGTGGAGCAACTAAGCCCGTGCGCCACAACTACTGAACCTGCGCTCTACAGCCCGCGAGCCACAACTACTGAGCCCACGTGTCACAACCACTGAAGCCTGCGCGCTATAGCCTGTGCTCCACAACGAGAAGCCACCGCAATGAGAAGCCTGCACATCGCAACAAAGAGCAGCCCCTGCTCACTGCAACTAGAGAAAGCCCGCATGCAGCAATGAAGACCCAATGCAGCCAAAAATAAATAAATAAATTTTTTTAAAAAAGTGAATAGCCAATAGCTCTCTTAGATAGATTGCCATACCTCCAGACTAGTTCATTTAATCCCTGTTCCTGATTTTTCCTTCCAGGGAAGGCAGCTCAACTGATGTGCATGTCTGTGCTCCTCAGTCCCCCATACTGTCTCCATCCCTGGAGAGGATGGGTTGACGTATTTGATGAGTGAATGTGGGAAGAATACCGAGTTTGCTTGACTCAGCCTATCCTTCTTCATCTTGGGAGCTTGCGGTGAACAGATTTTCTCTGCAGCATCTCCAGGGTTAGGAGCATCTTGTGCCTGGGGCACCATCCCCATAAGGCCAAAACCCAAATCTAATCAGATCACTATCCTGCTTAAAATCTTTCAATGTCTTATAATTTTAAGGAAAATTCCAATGTCCTTATAGCACAGAATACGAGTCCAATCATGATTCAACCCCCATCCACTTCCAGTCTGATCTCTTGCATTTTCCACAGATGCACGCATCCTTCCAGCCACAGAAAACATGACCTGTCCATTTACACCCTTAACGTTCCTGAACACATGACACATGTCTGTCCTCCCACAACCATGTGGACACTCACTGGTTGCACTGGTCAGGCCTTTTTCAGTAACTCCAAATTTCATTGTCAAAGGAACTGATCTAGTTCAGCGTTTTCCAAGTGGCTTAGGGTGTCACCACCATGATTTTGGCCATATCAATATTATTCATCTACTATTATTTACTTAATACCCTTCTTCAAGCAATCCATTTTATTAAATTATTAAAATTTAAATTTCATATCATTACCATCAGTGGAAAACCAACAGAAGCTGCTACAAGCAAGAGGCAACTGTAAAAATACAATGGAAACAAGTCATATGAAATTTTACCTAGACTGGGTTGCCTGTCCCCCACCTCCATCCCCCAAAGGAAGACACCACACACATTAGAAAAGTGTTAAAGACCAGTATCAAAATGAGACCTCCAAGATGTGTTCAGAAGGGTTGGAGAGGGACCAATATTCTCAATGTTAATTGATTTTACTTTATAACCTTGCACGTATGCACCAGGGTATGTGCTCTCACCCTGACAAACACTGGCAGAGCTTAAATTCAATTACCACAAACAGGGAAAACTGGGGGCTCTGGAACTACGCTGCCTGAACCTGACTCCGACTACAGCACTTTCTAAATGTATATACCTAAGCTAGTTGCATAACTGCTCTTGGACTCAAACCAAGAATAATGAAAATACCAATCTCAAAGTTGTTTGAGGGTTAATGAAGAAAATGTTTTGAGATAAAACATGAAGCAAAAAATGCACTCCAAAATATTTATTCATCAAATGATAAATAGAAAGAGATTTAACTCTGTCAAGGGACAAAAGAAAAGACACTTTGGTAAAAATGAAATTGAGCAGGGACTAGAAAGACCATTTGATCCCACATCAGAGGATGATAAATGAAAGGATGGAGGGATGAAGGCGACTAATACAGGATGAAGGAAACAAGTAAAGACAAATACCACAGAGTTTCTGTTTTTCTTTTCCCTAACCTGTAATTCCAAGATCTCAGATTTCTACTAAGACCAAAGCTCTCTCCACCCCGTATTACTGGCCTCTTCAAAGACCATCTTGTAAATGCTCAGGAGCAAATCTGCTCAATTTTACAATCTGTATTTTTATGTCTGTGGTTTTATTTCTCTTCAGCTATTATAGTCTCTTCTGGTTGACACCAGTGAAAACGTAGGTTCTCGGGTGTCAGGGGGCAGTGTCCCGCTTGGTCGGGATTTATCACCTCTGCCAACTTCACCTTCACCACTTCTAATCCATTCTGCCCTGCCTGTGGCTTCTCCTGCTCTGTGGGCCAAGCACACTGTTCCTCCTAATGCTGCTCTGGGAGGCCCAGGACCAAAACAATGCTTCATGTCCCATTGTCAATTAGGAAATATTCCTTTCATATTTTTTTAATAAATTTATTTATTTTTGGATACGTTGGGTCTTCATTGCTGCCACAGGCTTTCTCTAGTTGCGGTGAGCAGGGGCTACTCTTCCGCTGTGGTGTGCAGGCTTCTCATTGTGGTGGCTTCTCTTGTTGCAGAGCACGGGCTCTAGGCATGCGGGCTTCAGTAGTTGTGGCACGCGGGCTCAGTAGTTGTGGTGCACGGGCTTAGTTGCTCCACGGCATCTGTGATCTTCACGGACCAGGGATCAAACCCGTGTCCCCTAGGCAGGCAGATTCTTAACCGCTGTACCACGAGGGAAGCCCATTCCTTTCATATTTTAATGCTATATAGAACTTAAAATCATCTTCAAATCAACAGCAAGATGTTGAGGGTGAATAATTAATTATATTTAGAGACATTTATTTTCAGAACAAAAATTAATGTTTCAAATTACCCTAATTCTCTTAAACATAATTTTACCACATATGAACAAAACACAGAAAACCATCGTGCTACAATTTTAGATTCTATGATTCCAAAATCAAGTTGTTCCTTCCAAATTTGTACTAAAGTCTGTGATTATCTCTGAAATTCAATTCTCTTGATATGATTTCTTCAAGTTAGAACCTATGAACGCTCATCCATACTACGAAATGCAAGATTAAAAAACACACAAACCTTTTATTCTAAAGTTAACATATAAAAAATTATCAATGTAGCCATAAAATTGAAAAGATTATTTTCCCATAACTTCAAGAAAAAATTTTGACATGCTTTGGAATGTTAAGTGAAAAGAACATGGTCCAAAAATGCAGGTTATAGTCTTTGTTTTGTTACACTGGCTGTGTGACCTTTATCTGTGTGGGCTTTAGTTTCCTTCTCTAGAAAATAAAAAGGTTGGTAAAATGGACTCAAAAGTTCTGTAATTATACTGGCTTTCTGCTCTTATTTCACTTCTTCCCTCTTACCGTGTCCCAGAATATTTACTTTGTACGCATGTTTTATTCTTTCAGCAAGTGTTTATTGAGTGTCCACTCTGTGCCAGGAAAATTACAAGGCATTAGAATATAGAAGTTGAGAAAAATATGGTTCTTGTTCACAAAAGCCTTTCAGTTTAGTGGACAAGATGGACATTCAACAAACAATCAGAAGCATTATACTTGATGATGATCTTGAGAAATAAAAACCTCACCGTGCTCTGCAGATTATAATAGGTGACCTAATTTTGATTGGGGGCAACAAGGAAGCCACAATGAAGAAGTGACATTTAAAGTGAGGAGTAGAAGGAAGCATATCCCAGCCTTCCAGGGGTACAGGGCAAAATGAAGAATAGTCTTGAGAGGGGCAGACATGGACAAGTTCAAGGAACCGAAAGGGAAACAACGAGGCTAAGGCAGAGAGCATAAAGGGGTGCAGGCAAGAGTGACAGGGTCTCCTCTGGACTATCAGGGATGTTGGCTTTTATTATAAGTGCGGGATGTAAGCTTTTTATTATAAGAGCTCACATTATTTACTGTGAGCTTACTAGGTAGGGACATTGACCCTGAAATTAGAATCTGAGCTCCACCACTTACTAGCTGAGTGACCTTGGGCAGTTTCCTCATTTAGAGTTATTGGGAGGATTAGCTCAATCAATGTAAATGAAGTGTTTAAAACAGTGCCCAATGGTGGTAAGCACTTTGCTGTGTATGTTGTTATTATTAGCATCATTCTTCCTGGCTTCAGGACACAGAAGAGCTCAGAGGAAGGAGTACTACACTCCAGGTGCTGAGACCAGGGCTCCAGGTGCATCTCTTCCCATACAGGCTGTTTCCACAGTAAAGTGAGGAAACCTTAAAAGGAACTGAGATAACCCTGAATTGTAATAAAGAAACAAAAAGGTAACTTTAAGTGAACAGAAAGGTGCTCTTGAATCTCTTCTCTGATTTTTGAGATTAAATGGATGTTATGATATTGGGAAAATATTTAAGAATTCTTGCTTTGCATTGCTCATAATATTAGTCCTAGAAGACGAAAATGGCATCCCACCTAAGTTTCCTTCAAAATGTATTGAGTGTATCATCATTTCTGGTTCTCTTTCATCAATGGTGAATCTTTCAGAACCTCTATAATCACCTAACTGTACTGTTTCACATTGCAATTTAGAAACCTCAGCAAATAAATTTCTCATCCACACTGCTGATGTGAGTAACTAAGATCTGTAAATAAACAACAAAGCTTTGGATAAAATTCAACTATTTCAGTGGAAAATGTCCTATGATTTACTTTTTTCTCCACTGTTCTTTGCTTCAATTCCTAATAATTTTACAAGGATCCCTTAGATTTTAATAAGCCCTTCCTTTTCATCAAAAGAAAACACAAACTTAATGTTCTTAAATTTGCCTCATTTTTATAATATTTAATTACCTCTTATTTATCAATTCAAGTACAAGGTACTGAAGACACAAAAAGTATTAAGACATGGGTTATCCCTTTAAAAAGATGGTAGTAAGAGATGGAGGAGCAAACATAATAAAGGAGGAAGAGAGAGAAAGGAAAGTTAAAGGCCTGGAAATGCAGATAAGGTTAGCATATCAGGGCATAAAAGGGAAATCAGAGTAGTAAACCCCAGTTAATTTATAAAGTTAATTATCTTCTTTAAGTTTATTGATAATCTCTCAGGGATCTAGTTTATCACTAGGTTTGATGGGATGGTTTATCACTACATTAATACAGCAGCACTTCATTAAAATTAATATGAGTTTCTAAACTGAAGTCATTCATTCATTCATTTATCCACAATCCATTTTTTTAAATTTTATTGAAGTATAGTTGATTTACAACGTTGTGTTAATTTCTGCTGTATAGCAACGTGACTCAGTTATACATATATCTTCTTTTTCATATTCTTATCCATTATGGTTTATCATAAGATGTTGAATATAGTTCCCTGGGCTATACAGTAGGCACCTTGTTGTTTATCCATCCTATATACAATAGTTTGCATCTGTTAATCCCAAACTCCCAATCCTTCCCTCCCCCACCCCCTCCCCCTTGGCAACCACAAGTCTGTTCTGTATATTTGTGAGTCTGTTTTTGTTTTGTAGATATGTTCATTTCCACAATCCATTTTTGAGCTTCCCCTAAGACTTAGAATTGGGTCTAATTTGATAACAGGCTGCTGTAGCAAGGGTACAAACTGGCTTCTCTAAAACTTCTATACTTTATTTTCCCCTCTAAATATTTACATCAATGAGCTTCTGAAGTGAAGATTCCTCTTCAATCTCTTCTACCTTGCTATCTGCATTTTTCCTATGAGATAAATAAGTTTTTACCTGACTATCTGGATAGATCTTACAAAACCTCAACCACATTAATGGCTGTCCTTCTGGATCCATCATGCCAACATGCTGACACACCTTGTCCAAAAGAAAACAAAATGAGAAAAGTAAGAAACTGGAGAACAAAGAAAGACTGAAAAAATTGGTTAAAAATCAGGCTGCTACTATTTACAACAGCCAAGACATGGAAGCAACCTAAATGTCCATGAACAGATGAATGGATAAAGAAGATGTGGTGTGTGTGTGTGTGTATATATGTGTGTGTGTGTGTGTGTGTGTGTGTGTGTGTGTGTGTGTGTATACATATATGTATATATATATATATGTATACACACACACACAATGGAATACTATCCAGCCATAAAAAAGAATGAAATAATGCCATTTGCAGCAACATGGATGGACCTAGAGATTGTCATACTAAGTGAAGTAAGTCAGACAGAGAAAGACAAGTATCATAGGATATCACTTATACGTGGAATCTAAAAAAATGATACAAATGAAAATATTTACAAAACTGAAATAGACTCACAGGCATAGAAACAAACTTATGGTTACCAAAAGGGAAAGGTTGGGGGGGCATAAATTAGGAGTTTGGGATTAACATATACACACTACTATATATATAATGGATAAACAACAAGGACCTACTGTATAGCACAGGGGACTATATTCAATATCTTGTAATAAACTATAATGGAAAAGAATCTGAAAAAGAATAGATAGCTAGATAGACAGATAGATATAGATAGATATGTATTACTGAATCACTTTGCTGTACACCTGAAACTAACATAACATTGTAAATCAACTATACTTCAATTAAAAAATAGACAGAAAAAATCAGGCTGCTATATTACTTTCAAATTATTTAACATTTAATATTGGGACATCAGTCCTTTTTTAAAGATGTATATAATCTTGGGTTAATACATGAAAACCAGGAAAACACAAGGTGGTATAATTTCTTCATCAAACCACAGAGAAGCTAATACCATAAACTCTTCAGGGAAGGTCAAGAGTAAACATTTCTTTTTTTTTTTAATTTTTATTTTATATTGGAGCATAGTTGATTAACAATGTTGTTAGTTTCAGGTGCAGAGGAAAGTGATTCAGTTATACATATACACGTATCTATTCTTTTTCAAATTCTTTTCCCATTTAGGTTATTACAGAATATTGAGCATTTTGGTGAGTTTTGTTAGACACAAAGTGTGTGATTTTGTTTTCTTTTGTAACACAGACATAATATACAGGCAGATAAGTCCCATGCAATACGACTGCGAACTCTAGTCTTTTTTGGACTAGACAGTCCAAAAGAGTATGGAATCCTCTTAACTCCTTGGGGAAAGTATGTGAAATAAAAGCTTTAGGCAATGTTTTATAATAAATCACACTATCATTTTTCTCTCTCGATAATTCCTCTGTTCTCTTGCTATTACATCTTCGTGCCCTCCTCCTACCTATTACCAGGTGATCAGGTGGTCAGAACTTTATAAAATAATGGCTGAAAAGGGGGAAGAGTTTAAGGACCGCCCCAACTGCTTGAACCTATAAATGCTCATAGATATTTTGAAGTCCCGGAATTTTCCCTACATGTTGGCAGATTAAAGGGAGGGTATGCGCTTTCTTCATGGATCGCAGTGTCAGCCATGAATAAGGGTCTGATCCCCAATCCAGACTTTCCCAACAGCTATTGCTGTAATGTGAGGTTTAGGAAACAAAGTGACAGACAAACTTTCTCTGGGTTTTAGCAGTAGTTTAATTATGCATCTTTTTCTTCTTTATTTAAACTATACAGGTTTTTAAACTTACCCCGATAGCTGCTAAGATTGGGGCTTGATAAATCCACTTGATGTCTCCAGCACTAAGTTCCCAGCATCTGAGACATGAAAAAGAACTTCCATTAAAGAATCAGCAAAGCAAATAAGCAGTGAGAGGTAACATTTTGTTTTACCAAAAATTCCAGACCCAGGTTTTTGATTAAGAAACAAGTAGACAGGGAAAAAAAAAAATCTCCTAAAACACCCAAAGCAGTAAAAAAAAAAAAAAAAAAAAAAAGTGTAACAGTCCTGGTTTCCATACTATTAGCTACTACTTGGGGATAAGTAAAGTATTATAAATAGTGGTTTATTATTTTTATGAAAGAGTCAAAACTATGTTTCTAGAGCCACAAAAAAATTAGTCTTCTAAATGTGGTACCACTGATTCTTTATTTTTGTTATCACTGGAAAGATCCATAACAATTAAACCTTGTTGATAGAGAAAGTCCTCTCACTTTCAGAAGTTACTCCATTGGTTGTAGAACATTGACATTAGTACATTCTTATCCACAGAAATGCAACAGAAAACTGACAATCATGCAAATGATTCTTGTTGATAGGAATGTAGAAGAAAAGTGAATGCAAATGATTTTTGTCCATAGAAAGGAAAATTAGCTGTGTTTGGTGGAATGTAATTGCTCAGTGATCTGTGAATATTGACCAGTTTTTACATTTATTTGTAAAATTATTTCAGTGTACATATTACTAGATATAAACATGTAATTCTTTTATTTCTCCTTTGAACAAGTTACAACATCTTACTGGTTTCCTCATTAATTAGTGAGTTAAAAAAATCTTGATAGGTGCTCATTTTATATTTGCATTAGATCATGATTTTATCTTCTATTTTAAAAAGTTAGTTTTTAACAGTACTTAATAAAAACACTATTTGATTTACTTATTTGTTATATTTATTTTCTGCTTCCTGCTCACTCCAACTAGAATTTAAGTTTACATAGGCAGGGATCATTGTTGTTTTTGTTTTCTGTTACAAGTGCCTAGAACAGTACATAGCATGTAGGAGGTCAATAAACATTTGTTGAATTGAATTGAATTCAAAGTAAGTTAGACCCAACCTCACCCAATCTGGTTTGTGGTAAAGGTCTTACACTAGAATAAATGGAACAGAGTTGAGAAAAACTAGTTCCACTTGAAACTTTAATGTAGCACTTTAAATGGTTTTTTTAAATTAAAGATACATAAATAAAAGCCTTCAGTTTCTTTCTCCTTAGACAAAACCTAGCATTGATTGTGGCAACAGTAAATGAAATTTTATAAAGAAATTTTAATGATATAATTTTTAATTTCTGGATAATAAACTTATTAAGAAAGTTACTTTTAAATTAATGAACAAATTATGGATAATAAAAAGCTATTTCAACTATTCCTTGAAGGTAAAACATTTTCAGTACACATGTAATAACAACATATTTTTTAAATATAATTTTGTACATAGGCAATACATTCTCATTTCAAAAAACAAACTATATAAAAAGATAGACATTGAGACATCTCAGTCCTCCCCATGTTCCTGTATACCTCTGACCTTGCCTTTCTCCTTACAGGTAACATCTTTTATTACTTTATTGTATATGCTTTCAGTATTTCTTTATGCATATACAAACACATACAAATATTATAATCTTATTTTCCCCATCTTACAAAAATGCAATGTACACTCTGTTCTGTAACTTGCCCTTTCCTTTTAATAGTATATTTTTAATTTCTTTCCATATCAGTACCAAGAAGAGCTTAGTAGCCCAGCATTCCATTGGAAAGAGGTACCACAGTTAAATCAAACAGACCCCTAGACCAAAGTGTAATTCTGGTCCAGCCACACTGAAATCTGCAAAGTCAATGGGCTTGAAGACTGAATAAGAATGGAAATCAAACACAGGGACATTTCATACTTGCATACACCTTACTTGTTTACACATTATTGAACATTGCCCATATTATTTGTATGCATCTATTTTCCACATTGTTCAGCCAGACAAGAAAGATAAAAGTGTTAGAGTCGTGCAAAACATCTATCACACTACGCTAAAAAGGCTTCCCACTGTAAGGAAAGTGGTACATATTGTGAGAATATAAATTGAACATTGATTCACTAAATTCTGGATTTCATAAATTTGGATTTCATAAATTTTCTTTTCAGCTTTGACATCTGGTAATATCTTCATAATCTTCCCTCTTTGTTTCAATGACATTTCATCGTGGTGTCTCCTAACACACTGGAATTCAATTACACAATTTCAGCTCTACAAAATACTTTTATCTGGAAGAAGGTCAAACCAGCTACTTCTAAATACAGGAAAAACTTGACTCTGATCATTTTCAATGTCAAAGTTTCAAATTTGCCCTTTGATAAGAGGCAACTGAGGTTTCAGATATTTTAAAGAAAATGCTATTAATCCTTATTTTTCATTAATTGTTCAATGTCCCAGCTCACACCGTGTTTGTTAACATGGCTGAGAAACTACCCTCTGTCCAGATTTTTTTAAAATAAATTTTAACACTCTAGGAAATGCAGGACTAAATGTCGGTAAAAACGTAGTTCTGAATGGTAGAGCATGAAACACAGTAGTCTGTATGCTGAATGGTATGCTGACAGACTAGAAAGTAGGATTTCCTGCAGCCAGGACTGGAAACAGGAAATGCATTGTTCCACCAGAGGGATCCAGGGAATTATATTGATTGAATACTGCATTGTCTCCACAACTCACACTCTGATAAGAGTAGAGGAAGTGAAGTTCCCTGAGAGCCATGCAGATTTCCTAGGAATGATGGAGTGTATCTTTTCTTGGTCCTTTCAATTGCAAGCCCTAAGGTTCCTGCTGGCATCTCTTACCTCCTTTGAATGAGCAGGGAAAAGGTAATAAGGTATCTTGTAAGGTGCTTTTGCTTTTGTAAGTAAAAACAAAATTATTCACTTTTTAAATCATTTGTCCCATCTAAACTACCCAACTATCTTACCCTACCTTAGTCAAATAACACTTTGATAGAATTTTAGAACTGGAAGAGACTTCTTTTGTATATTCTATAGAGTTTAGAGTACCTTCTAAAACTGGGTCTTATCTGCTTATCTCTAAATGTCCAAGATACAGAGAAAATCAGAGTTCTAGCTTTGAAAGGCCAGATCAGAAAAAGATAAATCGCAACTATAAGAGACATGAGCAGGGGCCCCATCTGTCCTTTGGAGGTGCTCCAAGTCTGCTCTCTCCACTTGAACTTTGTGACATGGCACTATACATAGGTCAGATGACGACACTCAAGAAAACCCACAAAAACTTTTTAACTTAGACAAGCTGAATTTCATGAAAAATCAAATCTGGCAATTATAAAATCATGCCATGAATGTGGTAATACAGTTTTATTTTCTATGCAAAATAAATATAAAATGACCCCTTAACCCAATTATCGCACTCAGATCAGGGCACTATAGAATTCAAGATTTTATTCTAAGTAAGGTAGGAATAAATATTTTATGCAAAAGAGTCACATGATCTAACTTATATTTAATATTTTTACATTAATACAGCTGGTTTAGAGCAATATTTAGTATCAGCTGTATTTTTCAAAGTATTACGTACCTAATGGATTTTTTCTCAAAAATGATAAACATGTATTTCTTATTTTTTCAGCAAAAAGACTTATGATTATTAATGACTTAATATCTAGTTTATGATTTTTTTAAAAATGCAAGATAACTAAGAAAACTAATTAATTCAATATAAAATGTACTATGAATATATTTGCTTTCTTTCCTTGCTCAAGGCCTAGAATAGCTGTTGAATGGATGAATGCGTCAAAATTGCTCCAGGCTAGCTGTAGGCTTTGGAGATGTAACCTGGTATCTCTGGGTCTCATTCTATGCATCTCTCAAATGTGGGGATTGGACCAAACAATGCCTTCCGTTCTACCTTCTCTAAAATTCCAAATCTAAGTGATTTGGTTACACATCTCAGGGTAAAATTATTTAGCATTATTTAGCACCTCTTTACTGACTCAACCTCCCTCCCTCCTCTAAGAAATCAAACAGCAATGCTGCAAGTTTTCTTTGAGATTTCCAATATCGCTGTGTAAATGGAACAATAATGATAACAATGTAGATAACGTTAACCCCCAATTGTCAACAAATCCAAATGGCATAAAGAGATAAAGCAAGTAAAAATAAAACCCTGCGGGACCCTACTGGGTACAAGCCCCTCTGTGTCCCCACTTCTTGTTTGTAGAAAAAAGCTTTAGTCTCCAAGGGTTTCCCCAAGTTCCAAAGAGCAGACTCAAACAGTTACTAATTAGTGAAGTGAGAAAATGCAGAAACAAAGGAAAAGCAGTCAAGCAAGAAAAGTAATAGTAGCTTGAAGAGCAGAGTCACAGGACTCCTAGTTCCTCCTGAAGGGATACAGGTAACAATCTGATGCATATCTTGCATTGTTCTGCAGAAACTAAGACCCCTACCCTGTGGAGGATGTTGACTACATGCTGACCACAAGCATGTAGACCCTGGACTGATTGGAACCAGAAAACTGATGATTAAGATTCCTAAAACATCACCTGGTTACTTCACCACCAACCAGTCAGAAGAATGTCCATGAGCTAACCATGCACCTATGACTCTCACTCCTAATGTTGCCTTTAAAAACCCTTGCTCCAAAGCAACAGGGAGTTAAGGTCTTTTGAGCATTAGTTGCCCATTCTCCTTGCTTTGCGTCCTGCAAATAAAAGCTGTACTTTTCCTCACTACAATCCAGTGTCAGTAGATTCGCTTTGCTGCTCATCGGGTGAGTGAACCCAAAGTTCAGCTCAGTAAAAATAATGCAAAGCTGCAACCTAAGTGTCCACCGACAGATGAATGGATAAAGGAGATGTGGCACATATATACAATGGAATATTACTCAGCCATAAAAAGAAACGAAATTGAGTTATTTGTAGTGAGGTGGATGGACCTAGAGACTATCATACAGAGTGAAGTAAGTCAGAAAGAGAAAAACAAATACCATATGCTAACACATATATATGGAATCTTAAAAAAAAATGGTATGAAGAACCTAGAGGCAGGACAGGAATAAAGACTCAGACATAGTGAATGAACTTGAGGACACGGGGAGGGGGAAGGGTAAGCTGGGATGAAGTGAGAGAGTGGCATGGACTTATATATACTACCAAATGTAAAATAGCTAGCTAGTGGGAAGCAGCCACATAGCACAGGGAGATCAGCTCGGTGCTTTGTGACCACCTAGAGGGGTAAGATAGGGATGGTGGGAGGGAGGGAGACGCAAGAGGGAAGAGATATGGGGATATATGCATATGTACAGCTGATTCACTTTGTTATAAAGCAGAAACTAACACACCATTGTAAAGCAATTATACTCCAATAAAGATGTTAAAAAAAAAAGAGCAAAGCCAGTTAAGTTCTAGAACTGAGGGAAAGCTGATGAATGGGGAGTTCTGGAGCAAGGCTGCACCTAAAGATAATGATCTGTAGACTTCAGATTTGTGGAACAGTGGTAGTTCTTTGTAGAATTCAGGTGCTCACATAATGTGGCATTTTTTTCACTGCACAACTGACAAAATGCTTCTGAAGGAAATACTCAGTGACTCAAAACAAAGGTATGGGCTCAATGAAAAAAAGAAGCAAACAAAAAGGAGTTGCTGTCAGGAAATGTACACGATCTGTGGATATTAAACTGTATTCTGTTAACAGGGAAGAATGCTCAGCATTACTACATCTATAAGTTAAAAGTGTCTCTCTTAAATCGCCTTTTCATGTATCATAAGTGTATTAGTCTGCTCGGGCTGCCATAACGATGTAGTATAGACTGAGGGCTTAAACAGCAGACATTTATTTTCTCACAGTTGGAGGCTAAAGTCTGAGGTCAAAATGCAAGGCACTGTCATCTTGCTGTGTACTCATAAAACCTTTACTTCATGTGCAGACACAGAGAGAAGGAGCTCCCTCACGTCTCTTCTCATGAAGACACTAATCCTATCATATCAGGGCCATACCCTTAGGATTTCATTTAACCTTAATTACCTCCTTAAGGGCCGTATCTCCAAATACAGTCACACTGGGGATTAGGGCTTCCCACATATGAATTTTGGGGAGACACAATTCATTCCAAGCAATAAGTTTGACCATGAAAGCAAAGAGCAGGCACTGAATGCTTCTCCATGTTCTCCTTTTCTTTGTTTGACTCACCATTACTAAAAACAGAAATAATATGAAAAAATGAATGTTTCAGTCTCCATTCATCATGTAGCATCCAAAGAGAAACAGACAACTGGGGGGCTAGTGATTCCCTAGGATGGATTCCACTTCTAATGTGCATTTGTTTTATCATTTAAGAATATTTAATTACGCTATAGAAGACAAGAGAACAAATGGGGTGGATTAAACCTACAGTTTGCATTAAATGTAGAGCACATGCATGTTAAGCACAGGTACTAAATATCTGGGGCAACTGAGCACTAAATATTCACGATGCGCTAAATATATAAGAGGCACAAAGTATCCCCAAATATGCAGGAAGTACTTGATAGTCTTGATGTCTTAATTCAGCCACTGATTGGTGGAACCCATGGCCACATATCCTTTGCCCAAAGAATGCAAAAAAAACCCAGAGCTGCTCAGCAGGCTAAGTGGCAAGCTAGAGCCATGGCCAGGTGAACTCGCCCTTATATCTCTCTGAGACAGCAAGTGTGTGTCTCCGGCCCAAGGCACCTTCTGTCTGTGGGTCCCCTTGTTGCAACCACATTTCTGGTCCTCATAACCACACCATCAGTGGGGAAGGCTGATGTGGCAGAGAGAGTGAGAGAGAGACCGAGAGGAGATGTGAGCACTGCCTATCCCAGGACTCAGGTAGTGCAGTCCTTTCACCTGTGTGCATGGTATCCTAAGTGTGTTAACTTACCCATCTCTTTCCCTTTGCTTCTCACTGTATGTTTCAAATTGATTTCATAAACCATGGAGTTTATGACCATCCTAATCGGGTCTGTGAGTCTTTCTGTCCCATGACTCTGGGATGGATAGCTTGCTGGTAATGTATCAGAGGCTACAAGGTAATTTCCCACATAACGTCCCTAAAGGGCAATGTCATCAAGAACAGCAGCAAGTCTTGAGAAAATCCCAGGCTCTTGCTTTACCTCTTCTTGTTTCCACTCACCTTGCATCAGCCAGAGTTGCTCGTGCCACAGCCCAGGCTGTAACAAATGCCGCTGGGAACCCTGCAATCAGAAAAGGATTCAGACAATCAGAAAAGGATTCAGAGACCATATTTCATTTGAGATTAAGGGATTTTTTCTTATATTCATCACATAAAAATATACTATTAAAAGGTGAGAGAGAAACACAGGCATGAAAAATGTTGCTATGTGAATATGAAAAGTCCACTTAATTTTCATCTTGTCCGTTTGAGAAGGTAGTGGTACACTGATGTTATTCGTTCTCAAAAGTCTGAAGATGAAGACTGGCTCTATTTTCCTTTGAAGGGTGTAAGGTTAAGCCATGTATGGAGGGGACTGAAGCTCCCGGGGTCAAAGGCAGGCGGTGGTCGGTGCATCCAACTTTGCCTCTTGAAATGCCGAAAGCCACATGCTTTCCAAGAGGAGTGAAGCAACAAGAGGGACTCATGAGAAGTGGCAGGAGGGCTGTTGTTCTAAAATACTCAAATTTTCTCATTCTAAAAGTTGAAGGCATAGAGAGGCTATACTGCAAGTTACAAAATTAGGAAGTTTTGATCAGTTTAGCCCTTCTTTTTTTGTTCGTATCGGCTCCAGACAGAAGCATTTGCAGGCACTGAAAGCTTAGCAAAGGGTGGTGCTATATTAGTTTGATGATTTGAGCATGACATATTTGTCCTTCATAAACAATAAACACCTATGAGCTTGCAACATCAACTCTATTATACTGACTTTCCATGAGTCCTTTGCCCCCAGTAAAGGTTGACTGCTCAGTTCACGCTATACCCGGACTCTGACATCACAAAAAATCACAAACCATAACTTTTATGCAGCACTGCAATAGAAGATCAAAGGATTTAATGGATAACTCTTCATTATGTGGCCTTTTAGAAAGAAGTTTTAAAAAAAGGAAGAGAAACCATAGGAAGCACTTTACAAAGAGAGAAAAAAAATTGAACTCAGAACATTTTTTTAACACAATATTCTTTACCTTTTAAAAAACACATTTTTAAATTTTCAGATATATTTTCTAAGCAAAAATGTAAACATAAAAATAGATTCAGATGAAAAAAAAATTAAAATAAGGTGATATCCCACAAAAGGGAATTTCTTTGTTCTCCTTAGTGATCTAATTGAATTTAACCTCAGCCTGCCTGTGTGGCTATTTAATTTTATGACTCTATATTCCAATTTTATTTATTGTTTTTATATAACTCCTTTTTAAAAAATTCTGCTCGAATTCTATGTTCTAGGAAATTTTTGTCAAAAGAGATCTACCCAATTCTGTTTAATTCTTAGGTTCAGCTTGCTATTCTATCTATCTATCTAGTCCACCTATCCATCCATCTGTATAAACATATATCCACTAAGCACTTATTAAATGCCTTTTCATTTGTTAAGAACTGTTATAGTCTCAGAAGATTAAAAAAAAGAACAGAATAAACAATATCTCCATTTTCCTGAAACTTATATCCTGGTATGGGAGGCAAAATTAATAACACAACTTCAGTTATCAATTAGCGCTATGAAGAAAAAACAAGAATGATAACTATGTAATGGAGAGAGCATGGCTCCTTCTGACAGAATGGTTCAAAAAGGTCTGACATGGATCCCTTTGCTGTTCTACTGCCTTGGTTATCTTTAAAAAATGTCTGCCTTTGATCAAAATGTTCACATTTTCTCATTTGCAGGTCTTCATCTTCTGCTTCCTTTACAATCTCCTGATCAGGCAATTTCCTGAATGATGTTCTATATATAGAACATTGATTAATGGTGCTGGATTTGGAATTGTGTCTTAAATGATAATTATAGCAAATACTTTATATCAGACACCATGTCTTAATGAAATTGCTTTTCTCATCCTCTTGGAAGACCCTCATTCACAAGATGAGCACAGAGACAACCATAGAGGAATAAAGAATAGAAACCACCTTGAGGCTTTCTAAGAATTTTTGGTCACCAATCTTAGTATCACATTATTATGTAATTAAGAACATATAAACAAAGGGAAAAATCTTTGAAATCTAGACGTTATTTTCAATTTAAGTGTTACTTTAAGTAAATTTAATGTAAATTGGAATGTTATTCTATATTTGCATTTATCTTAAGAGCTGAGTTATTTTCATAAAATACATCAGTATAAATAAGTGATTCTGAGAGGGAGGCAATCTCTGGTCTCAGAATAAGTAGACTCGAGCTTTGGTGTGGCTTCATTACTATTCTCCCTTAAAATGAAGGTTTGGACTAATAGTAGTCAAAAAAACTTTAGCAATTCAACACTTTCTTCAAATAAAAACTTATTCTGCAGCCCACTGCATAAGCCAGAGATGCCTTGAAGCCAAAGTGGGGTAAAAGGGTCTTGCCATATTGGCCCATGTAATTTTATCTTGTTTTGGACACTTCAGAGTCTTCATAGAACCCAACCTCAGCCTTACCATCCTCCTGAAATGCTACTGTGGCATTGCAAAGTCATAGCTTGATCATAAAGTGTAGAGTTAACCCTAAAAATTAGAAACCCATCATGACATGGGGATTCCCAGATTTGCTACAGACATACAATGTCTTACCAGAAACCTTGATTCCCCTGGGAATCCAGTCTATGTTGACTGGTCAGACATGAAGCTCCAAGCTATGTATTCAGTTCCCTCTCTACTCACTGCAGGATGCTAGAATTTAGTATCTATCACTTGCTGATTCATTCTTTGAGGAACCTAGAAATTCGTCTATATAATTTTGATAGAATTGTTCTCAAGTCTCATAGGACTCTAAGGCCAATACTGAATGAGTCTTTCCTCTCTGTAAGGAAAACTGCAGAGCCTTTAAAGTTTTCCATTGTTACAAAGGTGAGTGTCTATTTATGAAACTTCAGAAGAGTTACCCTCCCCTGAGATGGAATTACTACAGTAAACAAAAGAAATCTTTAAAAAATATATCTAATTCATAGTCTAAAATCTGCTCTAGAAGAAGAGTAAGGCATTATGAAAAAGGACCAATCTAAAACAGAAGAGCTACAATAGAAAAGAAAATGTTTACTGAATTAAATATTGCCAGTGGGCAGAAACTGTAGAAGATCAATTGGTGGAGAGGAGGTGGAATCTTGAAACCGGGTGAACCCACAGAGATAAATCTACATAATGGTTACAAATATAAATTTGACTATAATTTATTTTCTTTTAAACAGATAATAACCTGTAGAATTTTTTAATGATAAGTAGTAAAACCCAAAATTACATCTTGAAGGTCTGGAAAAAGTAATAAGCAGGGAGAACCAAATTCCTTATCTTTCATAAAGTAGGGCCAAAATATAGATCTCTTATTGACTCTAATGGTTAAATATAATTTTAACTTTAAGATAACTTTAAGGTAGAATTAATAGTGGCATTAAAAATCATAGGGCAAGGGAGAAACAGTTTTTCTAGATTTTTAAATTCAGCTTAAAGCAAACAACAAAGATTTTTAATTGTATAAAGGTGTCACATTGACTATCATAAATAATTTTATGAAGAACAGATTTTATAAATTAAATATTTTGAATATAATACATATGATGAGAATAGGCCTACAAAAAATAAAATAACCTAAAGGGTCAGACTCCATGCTTCTTGTGTGCTGGGACTTTAACATATACCTTGTATTTCAATTATATATGCTGCCAAATGGATGATCAAAAAACGTTTGCTGGATTGAAATAATTTTATACAGAGATAATAAAACCGGAAGTGTTTTCTGATTATTTTTCTCCTGATTATTTTAAGATAATACAAAATATGAAAATATTCTACAAGAAAGCTTGGCAACAGGGACGTGACTACGTGGTATAACCAGGATAGGTGTTTTTATATGATAATACATACATTCTGGCATCTCACCTGACAGGTGAAAATTAAGAATGGCTGCTAATACAGAGGTAAATTACCACATTCAATAAGGATAAAGAAGCAAGAATGACACTTTTTTTCCTATTATGTTGTATATTATATCCCCAGTACTTATTTACCTTATAACTGGAAGTTTGTTACCTTTTGACTGACCTTTTAAATATAGAATTAAATATATTTTTTAAATATGTAGTTGGAACCAAGAATAAAGTGCCTTATTCATGAGAAAATTGAGCAGGGATAGGAAAAATTAAGAAAATGGTTAGTTGAAAGAAAAGAAGCATAGTCATCATTAGAATTTGCCTTTACTCCTCTATACATCTTGTTTTGTGATAAAGATATACAAAAAGGTCATTTTAAATATCTGCCTTCAATTTACTAAGGCAGACATGGCATATGTTCCTCTTTAGATGGTAATTTCCTTCCTTCCTTCCTTTCCTTCCTTACTTAATAATAAGTTCCTGCCAACTTATTATTAAGAACCAGCAAAATCAATGTAAATAATGCAACTCCACATATCATTACAAAGTGAGTAATAAAGTGCTGAGTATTTACCTAGCTGAAGAGAGCTTAAAGTTATAATAATTGGGTCCAAATGAACAACAAAGGAATCCAAGCAAATTCACTTCTCTAGTGAAGCCAATAAATCACTGGAAGAAAGTCTGAAACTGGGTTCACTATGGATTAGTCTAGCAAAGGATCCTCCAAAGCAGCTATAATGTTTTGATATTTATTTTTCTTATAGAAAGTTGGAAAAATGAGTTTGAAATAAAAATGATATTCTAAAATCATACTCTCAGTGTTGAGATAAGAGAAAAGAGTCTATTAATCAAATAGACTTGGATATTTACTTCAGTAGCAGAGAGAAATTCTTAAAAGAATATTACTATTTTGGGGGGCTGCCCTGGTGTCCGCCTGCCGATGCGGGGGCCGCGGGTTCGTGCCCCGGTCCGGGAAGATCCCACATGCTGCGGAGCGGCTGGGCCCGTGAGCCATGGCCGCTGAGCCTGCGCATCCAGAGCCTGTGCTCCGCAACAGGAGAAGCCACAACAGTGAGAGGCCCGTGTACCGCAAAAAAAAAAAAAAAAAAGAATATTACTATTTTTTAATTATATATGCCCTAGCCTAGAGCATTTATTTTTTTGGAGTTGCAAAGAGAGAAGCCAGAAGACAGACCAACTATAGCACCATAACTCTGTAAATATTACTTGTTACTGTTTTAATTGTGGTTAATTACATAATATTGCATGTAAGATGCTTTTTGTAACGTGATCTTCCATGTAGATACTACTTGCTTTCATGCATGTTCTTAAACCATTTGGTGAAATGAAGATTTCAAGTTGTGATGCTTCTCTACTGTAATTGTCACTCTTATGACAAAATTTTGTGGACAAATAATTAAAGTTGTAAAGGAAGGTGAGAACCTCATACTTGCATAGAAGCTCACTGGAACCCTCACTGTTTTTTTAATTCTCATTTTCAAAGACAGATTTGAAAACTAGTTTCCTGGGTTTCAGTGAGGCAAACTCCTGATTTTACAGAGCGACAGACTGAGTGATACAGCCCAAATAAGAGCTGACAGGGGAATTTGCTATCAAATCAATATGTAAATAAAGAAAAACAAGTTTATTACCAGTGTGACCAATGTCATAGAAAACCAAAAAATAAAATGGAACTCAGACAAATTCATTGTTGAATTTTCTATCAACATCTTTACTAACTTCTAGTAATTATGTGGGTACACAGATATAATTTTGCCTTGAACGCAAACTACCAAAAACTGTTGAAAAAATTTCCAAAGTACCCTAAACAAATAAAGTGTATCTTTTTTTATTTTAGTAACTGTTAGTCAAAGATAAGGGAGAGCCTAAAAACAAACCGCTTTCATAAATTTTTATTCACAACAATTATTATTTCATAATAAATATCGCTTGACAGTAAATTGACCCTTTGTCTTCTTAAAGGTTATTAACTAACAGGAAATTCAATATCCTTTACTTCATGTTTTCAAATGTTAAGACAATATTAAGACAAAACAGGCCAAAAAATTCTTATTTTGATGTGAAAAAAACCTTCAAATTTAATCTTGAGCCACTTAGTTGATTTTTTTCCCTGTGCTGAGCACGTCATAATTTGGATATTAAAATAGCAATTGTTAATATTGACACTTCATAATTTTAACCACGTATGAGTTTTAATTTTTCTTAAATTATAACAAACAAACAACATCCTTTCTCCACATCACATTAAGTTAGTGCCTAATTCAGTAATCCCTCTAGTACTGACAAGGCATTTTTGGAATGTGAGCTGAATATCCTTTTTTTAAAATTATTTATGCCGCAAGTAATTTGAATTATTTCCTTCCAAAAGACATCCACGTAATTAGTTTGTAATTTGCATTGTTAAATGCAGTCAAGATGGTCCTATAAATTCCTTTCTGGCATTCTCATCATATGACCTAGAATTACAAATCAAAGGTGCATCATTATAGCTTAGAAATTCAAAAATCAAAATTTTTAGGATGAAATTATTGTTAAATCAAGATATTGACATAAGATACGATGAGCACAGCAGTTCTAAATGTGCATGGCTAACAAGGTATTTCCCCCAAAGAATCCTCTCAAGAATCTGGCCTAAGAACACTAACCCTAAGTTAAAAGTGAAAAGTTTGTTACCACTAGGAGGATTATAGACTTGATCTTAATACATTTCCTGAATAATTAAAGAGAAAGAAAGGATAAAGATAGAATAGGGAGGGATTCTTTCGGGAAAATGACAGAAAGAATGCTAATGACAGGCAAGACAGAAAGCCCTACAACCCATAATCCAGTTGAAAAGGAAAGGAGACAGAAATGCCTTACCCCAGCCTATCAAGGTGAAGCCCCACAGGTACTTGGTGTCCGAAAAGAACGCCACAAAGATTAAACTATGCAGATAGAGGCCTTCCACCAAGATCCAATAGTAGTTTGTAGCCAAGAAGTAAATAAACATCACAACAGCAATCTTGCACCCAATCTGTTACAAATAAACCAACATTGCACCATATTAGAATTCCTAATCGTACCGGTTCCAACATTAGACCACTAAAAAGCAGTTCCTCCATTTATTTTTTTATAATCTAATATCTCTTATACCTGGGAAGGCCAAGACTTTTGAAAGAGACCAGAACAAAGTTATTTTAACATAGCATTTCTAAGACTGCTGGCTTGATTCTATTTTTAAAATAAGATTTTTATTCCTTTAGGAGTTATAAGAAATCACTTTTCCTTAAGTTTTCTTGTTTATAAAAATACCTGATCATCAGAGAAAATTAGGAAAGTAAAGAAAAGCATAAAGAGGAAAACTTAACCATCATTCTACCATGAATTTATTTTATTCTGGTCTTTTTTATGCCCCAAAAGTTAATGGCTTAAAATGATAAACATTTAATATGTCTTATGAATCGATTGATTGGCTAGATGATTCTGCTGATTTGGGCAAAGCTCAGCTAATCTTGGCTAGGCTCACTCATAGAGGTCTACCCGCAACTGACACACCATCACACCTACTTCATTCTAGTTCATTTAAAAAGTCACAAAGCCAATCCAGAATTAGAATCAGCAGAGACAACAACGATCTACAGGGCAAAGGGCAAAGATACCAACAGCATTAATTCACACCATCAATACAATCAATCTATTCTACCTAATTTCCAGATATATTGCTTCAATGGTGATAATGCTTCTCATTAACTGAATTATTGGGTGATTCTACTTACTAAATAACAACAGGACATTTAAGAGCAGAATCAAGTACCATGGAATCTTATTTGGGAACAAGTCTTTGAGGCTACAATAAAGGAACTAAATGCCCTGGGTTTTTAAATCCCAAGCTCCTGGTCTTGCAGGTGGGCTTTTTACTTTTGAAAGTGGTGAGCCATGCAAGGGCTCATGGTGAAAACACTTACATATTGTGATTTGTCCACAGAAGGCACTTCTATGGAACTCTGTAGGTCATCTTGCATTATCAGGGACTGCAGCTCCTTTACTCCTATGTGAGCATGGACCACTCTGTCCTTGACAAAGATGCTCGCAGCTCTCAGCATGAAAGACACAAATAAATGCATGTGGATATAGTTCCTAGTACAATGCAATCGTCTATGGAGAGAAAATATTCAGTATTTAGATTTGAATAAAATTAGAAATGGAGAAAGAAAATACATAAATGAGCTCAAACTCCTCCCAAAAAGAAGAAATAAACCTGAACAAAGACAGAAACAATTGGGGTCAAAAACTAAAATGTAGCTTTTTGAGACTTAATTACAAATTTATCCTGATCAGCTACCATGGTTATCCAGATTATGCAGTGTTAAATATTATGCTACATTATACTATAGCATTACATTATACTATATATTAAGGTCATAAATAATCGATGGAGAACCACCTTGAACAGGGATAAGCCTTATTAAAACTGGAATGTTCACATTTTCAATATATTCTCTATATGAAAAAGTAAGATATTTTGATAGAATTACACAGTTTTATTTCCTAGGAATGTTAGAGAGAAAACAAGCTTCCTTTAATATAAAAAGCTTTGGAATTATAAAAGGATCTTAGACACAAGTTAAGTCAGTAACATACACAGGAGTAGATATAGCAGCATCAACTAGTACAGAAAGGTAACTCCAAAAAAAAAAGATTTCTTTTAAGTTTGATTAAAACAAAATCAAAAACACCAGGAAAAGGGATGTATAATCTGGTCAAAAGGCCCAGCTCTACCATTGCTTGACTATGAAAAAAGCTGAGCTTTCGTGTACAATGAACACACTGATACTACGTCTCTTCCTGAAAAGACAAAGTACTCAAGTATAAGGAAGTAAGAAATGTTTTAATCCAGAAGAAAAAGAAGAAATGTTTTAATCCAGTAATATATTTTTATATTTCATAATATAGAAAGAATCTACTGTTAAATACTCTGATAAACTATTATGTAAACTGAGGAATTATTACTTAGTCATTTGTATCCTCCTGAAATTTCATGTAACTCTTATTCTCATAAATATCTATCTATTATTTTGAACAACCACAGCTAACTTTGATGTAATGGAATGAACTCTGGATCCGAGTCAGAAGATGAAGGTTCTGTTTCCAGCTGGACCACCTATGACCTTGTGAGTTTGAACACTGAGCTTCAGTTTCTTGTCTCTCAAATGAGATCATCCCTGCCAAGCCAACTTCACGAGGTTATTTTGAGGAACCCCTCTACAACCCCAGAAATGTGATCGTGTTACCCTTCTAGTTAAAAACTTCATTGGCTCCCTGTACACTACCTTATAAGACAAAATTCAAAGCCCTTGACAAGAGCCTGTAAAACCTAATGCTACAAAATCTAGTTTCTCCCTGGCCATTCCCATATGGCCACTCCTCCCTACGCATCAAATGCTGCATTCACATGGGACCCTTCTATATTCCCTGTGTATACTCTGCTCCTTTGTGCCTCTGACCTTTGTACATTCTGTTCCCATCATTTGGAATGTGCCAAATTCCTTCTCATCATTCAGTATCAGCTCACACACCAGTTGTTCTGGGAAATCTCTCTCCCTTATCTTGTTAGTTTTAGACTAGTTCCTTAGTATTCCCAAAGCCCTTTATGAAACCTGCATTACAGTACTAATAGTATTTTAATTGATAATCATCTAATGTGTCAGTGTCTCTCAATGGTGTATATACTACTTTTCTGGTCTTCAACATATCTTAACTTGGCCTCCATCAATACCAAAAAGGGACTATCACATGATAGAGAAAAACGCTTGTTGAACCAATGGACTAGTAAATCAATAAAGCAAATGCTTTGGATATATAAACTACACCACTATACCACTACTATATGAGAAACTGCTGGAAGTGGTTGGAATATTACAACTAGTCATTATTTATTAATTCAACAAACATTTACTGAGCACCAGGACATATCAAGTACTACTGAGAGTGCAGCAATGAGCAAACAGAAAAAAATAAATGCCTACTCTGTGTGGCTTTACATTCTAGAGGGAGAGACAAAAAATAAAAAGATAAATAAGTAAAACATCAGATAATACATTAGACAGCTATAAATCAGAGGAGAAAAGTAAACTAGGAAATAGGTATGAGAAGTTTCAAGGAAGACAGGATTGTAAGATAATAGGAAACAAAATATAAAATTTTTCTTTTAGTTATAGTTTCTGTTAATTTCTAAATCCTCTATTTCCATTTTCTAATGTATCATCTAACCTCACTCCTTCTTTTCCTGCATATAATTTAGCACTAAATTTTTTCAGTTGTACAATCTTAATTTAATATGTCTCAGAACTGTCCATTTCTATCCAATCCCCAAGGCCACTGCCCTAGGCCAGGCAACAGTCTTCTTGTCCTGATGACTCTACTAGCATCTTCCAAATGGGCTTCCTACCACCAGTTCACACTCCACCTTACAATGCACGTTCCATGTCACTCCTCTGCTTAAAATCCTTCATGGCTCCTCTCTGGCTCTTAGGGTGAAGTTCAGATTCCATATACAGGTCTCAATACCTTCCCAGGCTGCCTCTCTAGCCTCTGTGTCCATCACCTGCCTACAGCAAAATTCTCAATTCTCAGATATTCCATGTTTTTTCTTGATCTAAACTTAGGTTTGGAACTCTCTCCTCAGTTTCCTCTTTTGGTTAAATTTTGTGTATACTCATGTGTCATTTGGGAAGTCTTCTCTCTTGTCCCTCCTCTGTCCTCCCAAATCACTATAAGCCACCTGAATCACAGCACTTCTCAAACTGTAAACTCATTGTTTTCTCAGCTATTTGTGTCATAAATCAGCTGCAAGCATCAGCCTATACACGTAGTTCACTGTTTTATCACCATATTGGCTTTCAAAATTCTGTGTTGACTTAGATTAAGTTGAATTGAATTAGACAAAAGTTTAAGTGGATAAAAATTAAACCACAGCAAAAGCAATAAATACTATTTCTTTATATATGATCTCAAATCAATTAGAGATTATTTAAAATGAATTTCTGCCCTATGGCACCAAAATCACTTGGGAAAAGTGAAATAAGTCTTTACATCATGAGTGAAAATTTTTGTAACTCACTTGACAATAGTCTACGTCACTTTGCAAAACTATACTACAATGCAGATCTATTGGCTTAATGGTTTCATACTGCTTTGATGCTTTAAGTTTTTAAACAAACAAACAACAAAGAAGAACCCTGAATTTTTCATCAAAAATAAATTGTCAAAGTCAAATAATTTTACACTACAAAGTCAAATAATTTTACACTAGGCTGAATTCAGAAACTTGTGTTTGGGAAAAGTATTTGGAGGTACAGATTATGAGAGGTCTGTGTCTTTGATGAATAAGAACAGAACTACCCTTTCATGGAGAAAGTGACTGGGAATCACTCACCTGAAGTAACCAATGATGAGAATAGCCACAGCCAGAGATCCAAAGGAGACAGAGTAACCAATAGTGTACATGACATAGAGGCGTTCAAAGAATTCTTGCTGGAGGGCAACAGATTTAATCAGAAAAGCAGGTTTGAACAAATAATTTGATGTAGATAAACTTAAAAATCATGCTTTTAACCTCTTTAAAGATAGGCAACGTGTGACCACATTCGTATAATATACAGGTTATTTTTCTGGCCTTCCTTTTACTCCCTAAATTCAAGTCAGGGTTAAAGATATAATTAAAATATTTGGCATTTCTTCTTGCTTAAGTGAGGCCAAATTCAATGTTACAAAATTTACTTCATGTATTTTTACAGTGTTCATTTTAACTAATTGGAACTGTATATCTAACATGTGATATTTGGAGTAAATAAAACACATATTACAGACTATTTTAAAACTGGTAAAAAAAATATGTCACTTTTGGAATATTACTTCTAGTTTTCTTTAGCTTTTTTATTGAGCTGTAGTTTACATGAAACAAAATGTGCAGATTTAAAATGAGCAGTTTGATGGGTTTTGACAAACCAAGTTCGTTGTGCCACTTGCTAGTCAAAAATCCACCCACCATCCACCCCCAGGTAACTACTGTTCCAATTTCTGTCACCACAAATTGGCTTTATCTGTTCACGTACTTCATATATTTCTCAACTGTTCTTATATTTCTTAGAATTACATAGTATATACTCTTTTTGTCAATATACTGTTTTGATATTCACTGATATTGTTGCATTAATCAATGGTTCATTCCTTTTTTTTTTTTTTTGTATTTTAAAATAACTCTAGATTCAAAAGAAGTGGAAAAGATAGTAAAAAGGGTCCTATGTACCCTTCACGCAGTATCCTCCAATGCTTACATCTTACATAAGTTCACTAAAATATCAAACCAGGAATTTGGCATTGGTGCAGTTCATGTGTTTACAGTTTTGTGTCATTTTATTACATATGAAAATTTTTGTAACCTTCTCTGCAATCAAGATACAGAACTATTCCATCATCACAAAGATGTTCCTTGTGCTGTTTCCTTTACAGTCATGCCTACCCTGTTCCTCTCCACCATCCTTATCACCTGCCAAACATTAATCTGTTTTCTATCTCGATAATTTTGTCATTTCATAAATGTTATAGAAATGAAATCATACAGAACATGATCTTTGAGATTGGTTTTTTTCACTCAGAGTAATAACCTCAAGATGCATTCAAGTTGTTACACATACCAAGTTTGTTCTTTTCTATTGCTGCATAGTACTGCATGGTATGCATGTGACCTACATATACCATATTTGAAAAGAGTTTCAAACTTTGTAGATAACATACAAAGTTGGGTCATGTTTTTTATAGACTCTTTCAATCTCTGTTAATTGGTATATTAAGACCATTTGCTTTTAATATAATATTGATATGTTAAGGCTAAGTCCATCATTTTATATTTTTATTTTCTGTTATGTTTTTCATTTCTGTGTTTTGCTTTTCCTGCCATCCCTGGTTACTTGAACATTTTGTAGAATTCCATTTTGATTTATATTTTTGTATAGTGCTTTCGGTGGTGGCTCTCGGTATTACATTATGTAGCTTAATGTGGAAGATTTGATCATTGAATTTTCACCTTTCTTCTATTCTAATTAAACATTGAAAAGTATAAATCTTTCTCTACACTCTGCTTTTGCTGTTTCCCACAATTTTTTATATATATTGAGCTTTCATATTTATTCAGTTCAAACTTTTGCCATTGGTCACATAATTTCCAACTATTTATGAATTGTATACATATTTTAATTTATTTTCAATTAATTCTTTTGTGGTCAGAGAACATACTCCATAAGATTTTAATCTTGAGATTTACTGAAACTTGTTTTATAGCCCAGCATATGTTCTGTCTTGATAAAACTTTGGTGAGTACTTTAAAAGAACGTAAATTTTGCAGTTATTGTGAATACTAATCTATAAATGTCAATTTATTCAAATTGTTTGAAATATATTCTATAGAAGGTTTTGTCCAATTGTTCTATCAATTACTAAGAAAATGGCATTCTTTAAAATGTCAACATGCTGTAATTTGGTTATTTCTCCCTTTAGCTCTGACAAATTTTGCTTCATGTAATCTGAAGCTCCTAAATGCATGTATATTTAGGATTATTTCCTCTTGGTAAATTGATTCTTTATAATTTGAAATGTCCCTCCGTCTTGGTAATTACATTTATCTGTATCTTTATAGTTAGAGTACATTTCTCAAAGACAGCAAACTACTGATTCATACTTTTATTATCCATTCTGACAACCTCTGCCTTTTAAGCAAAATGTTCAGTTCACTTACCTTGAATACAATCATTCCTATGGCTGGGTTTAAATCTAACATACAGGTATTTGCATTCTAAATGTCCTATCTCTTCTTTGTTCCTCTGTACCTACTTCCTTACCTTTTATTGGGGGGTAGGGGATGGGGAAATCAATCAAGTATTTCTTAGTATTTCACATGTGGGTTTGTCTTGTTTTGTTTTGGGGTGGGGGGCAGCTTAAGGGATCTTAGTTCCCTGACCAGGGGTTGAACCCTGGCCCTTGGCAGTGAAAGCTTGGAATCCTAACCACTGGAATGCCGGGGAATTCCAAAACTTGTGTTATTTTTTAGCAGTTACTATAGAGACTTGGTTATGCATCTGAACTTATTAGAGCTTACATTTAAGTAATATTGAACTATTTCACCATATAAATAGAACTTTACAATCATGTACTCAATTTTGCTCCCCTAGCCTTTGTCCCTTTTAGATTTTGTTCTGCATAATTTATAAACCCCAATAAGAGGCTATTATGTTTGCTTTAAGCAGTCAACAAATTTTAAATGAATTAAATTATAGATATAACGATAGATATAAACATAGCAATAAATAAGGATAGGTATATAGTTTTGTTTATTATTTTAGTCTGCTATTTTTATCCACATATACACCTGTTCTGGTACTCCTCATGCCTTTCTGACAATCTATGCTTCCATCTGGTATATTTCTCTCCTGCCTAGAGAATTCTTTTGAGCATTTCTTATACTGAAAGGCTGATGAAGATAACCTGTCTCGGATATTTTCTGTCTGAAAAATATCATTATTTTGCCTCTGTCTTAATGAATATTTTCACTTTAAAGATATCATTCCATTGTATTCTGGCCTCCACTGTTTATTACTAAAACACAGCATCTTTTTAGTTGTTGCTCCCCTGAATATAATGTGCCCTTTTTCTCTCACTGCTTTTAAGATTTTCTTTTTACTTTGATTCACAGCAGTTTAACTATGATGTGTTTAAGTATGGTTTTCTTTTTATTTACCCTGCATAGGGTTTGCTGAATCTCTGGAACCTGTGGATTGATTTATTTCATCCACTTTAGAAAATTATGGGCTATTGCCTTCTCAGATATTTATTTTGTCCTATTCTTTCCCTCTCTCTTTACCTCTAATTTCACATATGTTAAGACAATTACATATTATCTCACAGTCTCAGATGGTTCTGTTTTTTTAATTTATTTTTTCTCCTAATGCTTCAGTTGGATAATTTTTACTGACCTCTCTTTAGGTTCACTGATCTTTATCATGCTGTGTCCAGTTTGCTGTTGAGCATATCAAATAACTTCTTCATTTTTTAATTGAATATTTCAATTCTACAATTTCCTTTTTCTTTAAGTTTTCATTTCTCTGCTGATTTTCCCACCTGTTTTATGCACCTTTTTCACTAAATCATCTAACATAGTTATAATAATTATCAAGTCCTCATCTGCAAATTACAACATCTGGATCATCTGTTTCTTCCTGCTTTTGTTTTTACTCTAGATTTTGGGTCCTTACCTTGTAATTTTTTATTACACTACAGGCATTGTAGGTAAAAGAAGAGTAAGGACTGGAGTATGTAATATTAACAGCCTGAAAAGGGCAGTCCTCTTCCTCTACCAGGCTTCTTGGGTTGGGAGGATGGATTACTTTGTTTTTAAACTGGGATTGGGTTTGCTGTAGTGCTTTGGTTTTTTTGTTTTTATGATTCCCTTTATCCTGATTTTAGGTTTTGAGAGCAGATTCAAGACTTTTCCTTCAGCAGATTGTGGGATCTGAGCACCAGCAGCCTCTAGTGGCCAGTATATGGGTTTTAGTCCATCTGACAGTTTTCCAAGCCACAGAAGGACTCTTTCTGCTTTTTGAACCATCCATCAGCTTTGGAGCTGCTGGAAATTTCACTTTGCTCTCCAGCTCTGCCCTGGGCTTTCTGCATCTCAGAAGATGTCACTCCATTATGCTGCTCTGCTCTAGTTCTCAGCTAGCCACTGCCTTGCTTTGGATGACGACATCATGTGCCTAGGAAAGATCTTTCTCAGTTCTATTTTGTCAGGCTGCTGTCTTTCACTTAGTGAGATTTGTCATCTTGGGGGTCTGTCTCAGCTTTCCTGCCCTCCCCCCGGTCTATGAGCTGCAGCAGTCATGCACTTAAAGAGAGCCACAGATACCCCAAGAGATGTCTCTTAGCTCCTCTGTTCCATGCCATGCCTTCAGCTTACAACTCATTTTTATTGGAGTATAGTTGCTTTACAAGGTGTTAGTTTCTACTGTACAGCAAAGTGAATCAACTATACATGTACATATATCCCCTCTTATTTGGATTTCCTTCCCATTTAGGTCACCACAGAGCATTGAGTAGAGTTCCCTGAGCTATACAGTAGGTTCTCATTCATTATCTATTTTAGGGCCTGAAACATTTTGATATTTTCTTTAGGTTAGAGTGACCTGGCTGAGATATATGCATATATACTTATAAATATGTGTCTGTTATATTATGTTTACATTACACTATATGATGCTACATTATTTATGTATAAAAATTCAAATTGGTAGTCAGTAACGTGATGCATGATTTTTTTCTTGGTTACCTATGAATGGCTACATCTCATCTCACTCTCATTCTGTGAGGGTCCTACGCACATCTTGGGAAATTTCTCTTGGCCCACCTGCTACACCCCAGCCTTTGGCACACTGGCTCTAGACACTCAGTGAAGGCTTATGGGAAAGAATTGGATGATGGGTAATAGCTCACTGTGACTGGGGTTCATTCCTTGGAATTCTAAGCCCTTATTCCAGTCCTTGTCTGATAAAAGTTGTTTTAAAAGTCTGGTTCTTTTCTTTTTACCCCCTTCCATAGCCTGGTTGCTCCTATTCTGGCGCAGAGCCAGGGATAAATGCAGCCATAGGTCTTTTCTCTCATAAGAAGGGCTTTCCCACTTCTGCAATTAGGTTCATTTAGATTTCTTGGCATCCTCAGCTTACTGATAGGTTTTTACAGATTATTAATTTTGTATCTTACTCAACTTATTCTTATTGTTGCAACTTCCCACATCCTGACTTTGTCTCTTGTTTCTTTTTTAAAACATTTATTACATATTATTTTCTCTTAATAAAATGTTAAACTTTTTATAGAACATATCTGGAAAATGTGTAAAATACAAAAAAGAGAAGGAAAAAAATTCCCTAATTCCCACCAAGCAAAAAGAAACACTGTATTTCATGTATTTCTTTTCACTCTATTTCTATGTATCATTTCCTACTGTTTTGAATATTTGCATTCCCAATTTATATACAAATTTATTATCTGATTTTTTTTTCCAGGTAACTGTATAACAAAGGAATTTCCCAAGACCACAAACTCTTTATACAAAATATATATTTGAGCTTATTTAACCATTTCTTCATTGGAAATTTAAATTCTTCAGAATATTCACTATAATAATTAATGGTTCAATGAACATTATTCCATTCAGTTCCCCCCACTTCAAATCTTTATGCTTGAATCTTAGAAGTATAATTTTAAGATCAAAGGATATGACCCCCTTGAAATTTCTTAATATATCTTGTTAAATTACTGTCCAAAAGTCCATATAACCTTTAGACATGAGATATATGGTAATTTCTACAGTATGCTACTATTTAAAATATCATACTCTAAAGAATTTAACAACCTCATGGCCCAGCATAAGAATTTTCTTGCTTTTTTTATTGAAAGTAATTAGCTCATTTTGTCAAGTCAATGATATGGAAATTATTTAAAGAACAAAACAATAGATGTTTTAAAAATCTTTACCTTCTGTCCCCTATAAAGATGTGGCATTTATTCTAAATGCACTTTTTCATTTTTACCTTTTTTTATGCAAAAACTCTGATTATAACCATTAATAATTAATATCTCATAAGTAATATCATTTTGCCCTACACTATATCAAAACTTTAGAAGGTATCCAGTTTTCTTATTAAAAGATATTTACATTCTTAAGTTTTCTCAAGTTATTGCTTAAGGGTTGTAAACAATAGAAAACACTCTTTATATTTTTGATTAAGGAGATAAATTACTTACACTAACAAAATCAAATTTTTCAGTTAACTTTTAAATCATGTTTATATAAAATAGTATATATTTTGGGTATTTCACCATCCTTAGCTATTTTGATTCTTGGAATACATAGTAATTAAAAAGAATGGTTGTAATATTCTGAATAGAGTTAAGTGTAAATAAAATCATGATATAATTTAATGGCCATTTAAAAGCTGTGAAGACTTGCCCTTATCATTTAATGCACAAATTCATAGCTGAGTATACTAACTATTGTGAATGTTTATTTATATCAATGAAATTGAAATTATTTTGAAGTAGTTTATATTAACTCATTGTTGGCTTTGGTTCCATTGTAGAGTACATAATTGTCTCCTCACATTGACTAATTTTATCTAAGAAGCATATCAACAATGAAATATAAAACTGAGGTCTTTTGGCAATTTACTAAAGAGTCATTAAGGTGGTAGTGATTTGTGCTAGAAAAAAAGTTAAGAAAAGAAGTTCTGACTATTAATGCAAAATCAAACAGGGACTTTCCTGGCAGTCCATTGGGTAAGACTCTGCACTTCCAATGCAGGGGGCGTGGGTCTGATCCCTGGTCAGAAAATTAAGATCCGACATGCCGCTCAGCACGGCCAAAAATAAATGAATCAAACGAAGAAAACTCCAACTTACCACTTCTGCCACTGCTCTCCTTCCCTCCCCACCAAAAAATAAATGTCATCAAGCATAAAGAAAAATGTCTAATGTTAGGAGAGTTATGTATTATGACTGTTCTTAGGATCCTCATAAAATCATTTATACATCAACTTACCATGTTCATTCCTAGCATCATATGCTTATAGCATCATGCATTTTACTGACGAGGTCTGCGTGATAGGAATTTAGGCATAACTTTTTTTTTTTTTTTTTTTTTGCGGAACGCGGGCCTCTCACTGTTGTGGCCTCTCCCGTTGCAGAGCACAGGCTCTGGATGCACAGGCTCAGCGGCTATGGCTCACGGGCCCAGCCGCTCCATGGCATGTGGGATCTTCCCGGATCGGGACACGAACCCGTGTCCCCTGCATCGGCAGGCGGACTCTCAACCACTGCGCCACCAGGGAAGCCCCTAGGCATAACTTTTAATCCACCACATATAACCTAAAAGTAACTATCTAGAAGTTTTTGAAATTTACATATGATTACCATACCGGAAACAGCACTGACCCTGCCATGATCCAGCTGTGTCACTTTGACCAACACTTAACTTTTGGTTCTGAATTGCCTCACACGTGTAAAATTAAGGTATTGTGTGAGAAGACCTATAAGACACCCCTTGCTCCTCTTTAATTCTGAAACTCTAATCGTTCATATACTAATGAAATCACCTGCTGGCAAATCTTATGATATGGAAAATACATCTCAAAAATACAAAGCTCCTCCAGGAACAGAGTGAGATGAGATGTAGCCATTCATAGGTAACCAAGAAAAAAATCATGCATCATGTTGCTGACTACCAATTTGAATTTTTATACATAAATAATGTAGCATCATATAGTGTAATGTAAACATAATATAATACAACAGACACATATTTATAAGTATATATGCATATATCTCAGCCAGGTCACTCTAACCTAAAGAAAATATCAAAATGTTTCAGGTCCTAAAATAGATAATGAATGAGAACCTACTGTATAGCTCAGGAAACTCTACTCAATGCTCTGTGGTGACCTAAATGGGAAGGAAATCCAAATAAGAGGGGATATATGTACATGTATAGCTGATTCACTTTGCTGTACAGTAGAAACTAACACCTTGTAAACCAACTATACTCCAATAAAAATTAACTTTTAAAAAATAAAATAAAATACTAACTTCTTAAAACAGGAAAAAAAAATGTTTCAGATCCTAGACCTTTCCTTAACTAGGTATCTGAAAAGATTCCAAACTTGCTTTTATCTTTTTTGATCTTTGTGTCATATAATATAAGGATTTTTATAATAGTGGTTGACAATCAAGAATTGTATAAAGACTTTTGCTTTCCCTTAGGGGTTCACAAATACAAAGATACCATTACCTTTCCTATGCTGATATCTGGCTGCAGAAAGCGAAGGCAGTCTGAATAATTAGCCCATGTTTTATTTAAACTGTGCATAAAATCCCATGTTCCATTGGGGTTACAGTGTCGGAAAGCAACTCCTGTGAAGACATGAAGAAAAACACTGAGACTGCTCAGTTCTTGTAGAGTCCATTATAAAAAAAAATATATTTCTATTCCAAATTAATCATTTCAGAAAAATTCAATACCTTTATGATTGAAGTCATAAATATAAGGAGGGCATGGGACAGCCAACATTTTCCCCACTGTTCCTCTAGGCCAACAGATGAGTCCATCCCATTCTGGGAAACAATTTCCCTCTGATAAGGAAAAAAATTAGAAAGCAAATAAACAAAGATGCAGTTAGAAGCAGAGAATGAATGCATTCAAAATACAAAATTTCAGGTCACTGCCTATGTAAAACACAGGCACTGTAAAACAAATCGGTAGTTTTGGAAACTAGAATGGGGTAGATTTGATGCAAATACCCCAAAACTCATCCACCTAGCCTCATCAAAGGCCCATTGATAGGAACATTTGATTTGCATAAATTAAACATATTTTAGTGACTCCAATATATATGAGTTATAGCAATTAATATATAAGAAAGACACAGACCTACTAGAGAATGGACTTGAGGATATGGGGAGGGGGAAGGGTAAGCTGTGACAAAGTGAGAGAGTGGCATGGACATATATACACTACCAAATGTAAAATAGATAGCTAGTGGGAAGCAGCCGCATAGCACAGGGAGATCAGCTCGGTGGTTTGTGACCACCTAGAGGGGTGGGATAGGGAGGGTGGGAGGGAGATGCAAGAGGGAAGAGATATGGGAACATATGTATATGTATAACTGATTCACTTTGTTATACAGCAGAAACTAACACACCATTGTAAAGCAATTATACTGCAATAAAGATGTTTAAAAAAAGAAACATCAGAATTCATTGAGAACAATTTCTTTTTTATTAATTTTTATTGGAGTATAGTTGCTTACAATGGTGTGTTAGTTTCTGCTGTACAGCAAAGTGAATCAGCTACACCTATATGTATATCCCCTTTTTTTAGACTTCCTTCCCATTTAGGTCACCACAGAGCACTGAGTAGAGTTCCCTGTGCTGTACAGTAGGTTCTCATTAGTTATCTATCGGATAATATCGCTTATATGTGGAATCTAGAAAAAGGGTACAAATGAACTTATTTGCAAAGCAGAAATAGAGACACAGATGTAGAGAACAAACGTATGGATACTAAGGGGGGAAGGGGGCGGGGTGGGATGAATCGGGAGATAAGAACAATTTCTGTTCGTAAAAGTCTATCATAGTTGTAGCTACATTTTTTACCCTAGACTTTTTTTTAACTGCTGTTAAAACATGTGACACATGAAATAGATTGAGCTTCACAGGTAAGCTCCAAGATTTGGGTTTGCCCTTTTACCAATTACTAGTAATTTCTTTGAGTCTCACACTCATCTTACACAAAATTCTCAGAAACTCTACTCTCCTCGAGATGAATCCAGAACCTTATTACTTCTCACAATGTCCACTGTCAAACCCCTGGTCCAAGCCACCATATCTCCAGACTGAATTACTGCAGTGGCCCCCAATGGGTCTTCTTAATTCCATTCTTGCTCTCCTCTCATTTATTCTTCATACAATAGCCCCAAATCCTCCAAAGGCTTCCCATCTCACTCTGAGCAGAAGCCGAGTCTTTCCAAGGCCTAATGGCCCCTCAGGATCTTCTCTCTCCCCTGGCTTATTCCCCACTCACCCACCCCAGCCCATACTCCTTATCCCCTTTCCTACTATAGTTTTCACCTGAGCTCTCATCACCTTCCACTATTAAGTGTTATTTTATTATCATTTTCTTAAACCATAGGATTTAAGGAGCTTGAGGGTGAGGAATTTTGTCTGTTTTTTTAAATTAATTTTTATTGGAATAGCTGCTTTACAATGCTGTGACAGCTTCTACTGTACAGCAAAGTGAATCAGCTATACATATACATATACCCCTCTTGTTTGGATTTCATTCCCATTTAGGTCACCACAGAGCACTGAGTAGAGTTCCCTGTGCTATATTTTAGGTTCTTATTAGTTACCTATTTTATACATAGTATCAATAGTGTATATATGTCAATCCCAATCTCCCAATTCATCCCACCCCCGCTTGCCCCTTGGTATCCATATGTTTGTTCTCTACATCTGTGTCTCCATTTCTGCTTTGCAAATAAGATCATCTATACCATTTTTCTAGGTGTCACATATATGCATTAATACGTGATATTTGTTTTTCTCTTTCTGGCTTACTTCACTCTATATGACAGTCTCTAGGTCCATCCACATCTCTACAAATGGCCCAATTTCATTCCTTTTTATGGTTGAGTAATATCCTATTGTATATAATATACCACATCTTCTCTATCCATTCCTTTGTTGATGGACATTTAGGTTGCTTCCTTGTCCTGGCTATTGTAAACAGTGCTGCAATGAACATTGTGGTACATGACTCTTTTTCAATTATGGTTTTCTCTCAGTATATGCCCAGGAAGAGGATTGCTGGGTCATATGGTAATTCTATTTTCAGTTTTTTAAGGAACCTCCATACTGTTCTCCATAGTGGCTGCATCAATTTACATTCCCACCAACAGTGCAAGAGGGTTCCCTTTTCTCCACACCCTCTCCAGCATTTATTGTTTGTAGATTTTCTGATGATGCCCATTCTAACTGGTGTGAGGTGATACATCATTGTAGTTTTGATTTGCATTTCTCTAATGATTAGTGATGTTGAGCATCTTTTCATGTGCCTCTTGGCCATCGGTATGTCTTCTTTGGAGAAATGTCTATTTAGGTCTTCCACCCATTTTTTGATTGGGTTGTTTGTTTTATGGTACTGAGCTGCATGAACTATTTGTATATTTTGGAGATTAATCCTTTGTCAGTTGGTTCCTTTGCAAATATTTTCTCCTGTTTTGTTTCATGCGTTTGCCACTCTGTTTTTCAGGACTCCCCTCCATTAGTTGTGTATGAAACTTTCAAGAAGAGAGCCTATCAGCCATGTCATATTCCAACTTACCCAAAAGAGACTATTTTTCATGAGTGCTGTATTCATTTTCCATTGCTTCCATAACAAATTAGCACAAACTTAGCAGCTTCAAATACCCCAAATTTATATCTCACTCTTTCTATAGGTCAGAAGTCCGGTGAGCTCAGCCAGACCTCTGCTTATAGATTCACAAGGCTGAATCAACGGCTGGGCAGCACTGTGATGCTTTCTGAGGCTCTGGGGGAAAATCCATTTCCTTACTCATTCCAGTTGTTGGTAGAATTTACTTCCTTGTAGTGATAAGACTGAGGTTCCCATCTCCTTCCTGGCTGTCAGCTGAGGGCTATTCCCAACTTCTGAAAGCCACTTGCATTCCGTGGCTCATGGCCCCCTTCCTCCATCTTCAAAGTCAGCAAGGGAGATCAAGTCCTTCTCACATTTCAAGTCTCTCTTCCATTCTTTTTTTCCATTACTGACTATTCCGCCTTCCTCTTTCACTTTTAAGAACCCATGTGATTACATTAGTCCCATCCAAATAATCCAGAATAATCTTCCTATTTTAAGGTCCACAACCTTAATTCCGTCTGCAATGCCCTTTTGCCCTGTAATATAACATACACAGGCAGAACACCAGATATTAGGGTTTGGACATCTTTGAGGGGACATTATTCTGCTACCACAAGTACCATTACAGCTCTCTCAATTTTTTAGTTACCAACTACACTAACTGTAGCTGAGCATTTTTGTTATAGCTAACATTCGTTATGTCGAGTTGTTCAGTTTTGAATAGTCAGCATGATAGAACCTCATGCAAACACCGATTTCTACAGAAAAGAATTCAGCACAAACCTGAAATTAACTTGCTAGTGTCCACCATATCACATGGAAACAAGTACTTGATTTGCTTTGTGAATTGCTGAAGCAATAAGAAAAAGAAAATATCTTCCCTCACCACATTGTTCTCGTAGAAGAGAATGTTTCTTGGAAACAGCCTCACTTTGCTCTCATAATAAAAGCCTGGGCTTTACATATTGCAAGTAATCCGGGAACTCATTACGCTGGCTCCTGTTTCTGGTATATGGCTTCACCTACTTCTTTCCACCATGACATGCTTTGTGTGTGTTTATCTTCCTTCTTGTTTAAACAGAGTATAATGAATCAATCTCTTCCATAAACTTTGCACTAGATACTCTTCTACGTCTTGATAGCATTCCATATGGCTTCCCATCCATTCACTTTAACTTTAATAAGTCATGCATCCTTATTTATCTGGATCCAATCCTTTACCAGATACAGTATCTATGGTGCAATCTACATAAAATGGACCCAGACACATATTCCTGTGTTCTTGTAACTAGTTGTCCCTCTAAAATGTATGCTGCAATGTCGTGTGAGATTTTCTGACAAGAGTTGATCATGTGATGGACTAAGGTCTTCACAGAAGTCTAAAAGTCAATGATCAGTTTATTCTATAATTATGTAGTTTTTAAATTGCAATAAAGAACACTGCTGATATTTTCCTTATGCTTTAAAAGGAATCGTGTTTTTGTTCCCTAAAAGATACCAGTCCAAATATACATACAGTTAAATATCTAAAAAAACAACCCAATCAAAAAATGGGCATAAGACTTAGATAGACATTTCTCCAAAGAAGATACACAGATGGCCAACAGGCACAGGAAAAGATGCTCAATATCACTAATTATTGGAGAAATGCAAATCAAAACCACAATTAGGTATCACCTTACACCTATCAGAATGGCTATCAAAAAGTCTACAAATAATAAATGCTGGAGACGGTGTGGAGAAAAGGGAACGTCCTACACTGTTGGTGGGAATGTAAATTGGTTCAGCCACTATGGAGAACAGTATGGAGGTTCCTTAAAAAACTAAAAATAGAACTACCATATGACCCAGCAATCCCACTCCTGGATGCACGCACCCCAATGTTCACTGCAGCACTGTTTACAATAGCCAAGACATGGAAGCAACCTAAATGTCCATCGACAGAGGAATGGATAAAGAAGATGTGATATATATATATAAAATGTAATATTACTCAGCCATAAAAAAGAATAAAATAATGCCATTTGCAGCAACATGGATGGACCTAGAGATTATCATACTAAGTGAAGTAAGTCTGACAGAGAAAGACAAGTATCATATGATATCCCTTATATGTGGAATCTAAAAAGATGATACAAATGAACTTATTTACAAAACAGAAATAGACCCACAGACATAGAAAACAAGCTTATTGGTTACCAAAGGGGCTTATTGGTTACCAAGGGGGATAGTGAGGTGGGGGTGGGAGATAAATTAGGAGTTTAGGATTAACATATACACACTACTATATATAAAATAGGTAAACAACAAGGACCTACTGTAGAGCACAGGAAACTATACTCAATATCTTGTAATAACCTATAATGGAAACAACATATATAACATAGATATATATATAAAACTGAATCACTTTGCTGTATACTTGAAACGAACACAACATTGTAAGTTAACTATACTTCAATTTTAAGAAATTTTAAAAAGTAAAATAGAATAGCATGTCCTTTAAAAAAAAAAAATACCATGCCACAAACAGACATATTTCAAAATTCAGAAAACCAACACTCCCCCAGAATAATGTTTCTGTAGATTGTAATCATCTCTCTGGTGGCTCTTTGACAAAGAGAATAATCAATATTCACAAAAGGTTGAAAAGATTGTGAAAGCCATGCCCTCATACAGCTAATACAGAGATCTTAAATAACATCTCTTTGATCATCATTTCACATTCTATGCGAGTAAATACTTTCATTATTTAGCAAGAAACTAATTAATTTCCTAATGAGTCACCAAACTCCCTTTATAAATTAACACCATTAATTACACTCCCTGTAATCTTCTGTGTGTGCCAGGACAAACTGACCATTAGTGAAACTTGTCAAACCATGAAATTTACACAGAGCAAACTAAAATTTGGAGAATATAACTTTGACTCTTTTCAGTTCTACAGTTACCCAAAACATAATACAACCATACAATTGTGAAATAAAACTGGGATCATTAATATTTTGGGTTTTGTTCTTAAATACCTAAATAGTTGTATAACGAGGTATTTGCATTTACGTTTTCTTTTCTTTCTTTCATAGATAAGAAGAAAAATTATATTTTATTTTTATTATAAAATTTTTTCAGAAATAAAACAGAGGATATTATATACCCACAATCTAGAATTTACAGTTGGTAATATTTTACCATATTTATTTCATCTAAATGAATGCTATGGTATTTTAAAGTAAGTTGCAGGCAGCATAACAGCTCACTCCTAAATATTCTGATATGCATCTCTCAATTTTAGAAGAATTTTAAAATGAAAACTTCTTAAATTAACTAGTGAATTCAAAATGTCATTTATCTTTTCACACTTGTAAAGTGAAGAAATGCTAAGTCAATTTACATATATAGACATTTTTCATTGAAAGGGAGACCAAAGTTCGTCCAGATTTAATTCTATCCTATTGTATGGAGAAAGATCTCAAAGAAAGTGCCTTTTCTCTTTTAATATTTATTCATCTACACATTTCACATGAGTTGCACCATCACAAATTTTAGATGTTACATAAGTTTACATCCAGATCTCTTACTCTTTTTAACTCTTGTGGTGTGTGACTGATTCCCAGTTGCTTGTCTTTGCCGACCCTATTCCCTCTGCCAGGAATGTCTTTTTACTTCCTCCTGTACACATCTAAATCCTACTCCTTTAATTTCAAGATTGCTCCTCCAGAAAGCTTTCTCTGATTCCTCCCTGATGAATTAAGATGCTTTTTCAGTGGTTCCATAGTTGTGATACCTCTGTTGTTACACTTACACACCATCTGAAAGGTGTCTACTTCCCTTATTAGATCATCATTCCCATGGGGTAAGGACAGACTTTGATTCATTTTTTCCAGTGCTTACTACAGAAGCACCACACTGTAGGCACATAATGTCTTTGCTGAACTGTTAAAGGGACAATAAAGATGACAATGTTGGACTAGATAGTCTCTAAGATGTCTTCCAGCTCAAAATTACATGAGACTTCATAGAAAATAGTTCATTTAGCCCTCCTAGATAACAATCTTTATAAATTCCTTCATGACAGTGTTGCTCTTTGTTAGTAGACCTACATGTTTGAGATATCAGGGTCAGTGTTCTTTAAAGGTAATGTAAGTGATTCCCTTTCCTGACATTATTAGTCTAGCCATTCAGAGAACTCTTTCCTAGTATAAGACACCTACAAAGGCTGAATTAATATAAAAACCTTCTTTGTTAAAACATGGCTTAGCTGGCTACAAATTAAAGGAATAAATCTGAGACCAGAAATTATTCCGTAGGATCAGTAGGCACTGCATTTGGGGCTTACATTAGAGGCCTCTACTGACTTATTGGCTAAGAGCCTGGATTTTGATTGTATTCTGGTAACAAAAGATGAGTCTGAGACCTGATGAAGTGGGAAACTGGACTGGAAACTCCTGTATAACTCCAGGATCCCCAAAATATGAACGCCTTAGTGAGTGAACAAGAAACAAAAGTATCTTTCAGAAAGAGATTGGCTTGTTTCACTCCTGGCTGCATTTAGAGTTGGACTAGGAAACAATGGAGAAAACGATTCTTCTCTGTCAATTTCTAACCACAAGCTCACATTCATGTGTGGTCTAATATGTGGTCTTAGTTTAAACTGGAAATAGATCAACAGTTCCACTAGGCACCTTGCAGAAAACAGAAATTTTGGAAGAGTACCTCATTACATGAATACCTTATAAGTTCTTTATCATAAGTCATTAGACACACAAGGAAATAAGCCCCCATGTGTGGTAGTCAGTATTGACAAGCAAAGTCTGTGGTTCTTTTAATAGCAAATGCAGAATATAAAATGTGTCTAAGAAGGAAAAAGAAAAGAGATTAAAATATTTAAGATAAGGAAACTATCAAAATTAAATAGGAAGATCCCAAAAAACTGAAAAATAGAATAATCAAAATTAGCTTAATGGATGGAGTAAAGAGCCATTAGACAAAGCTGAACAAAGAGTTGGTGAACTGGAAAATATATTTGCAGAAATTAACAAAACAGCAGTAGAAAAACAAAGAATCATATAAGACATAAAGATACAAAGGGTAATGTGAGAAGTTCCCATACTTGTCTACTTAAAGTTCCAGAAACAGAGAATAGGAGAATAGGGGAGAGCAAATTTTCAAAGACAAAACAGCAAAACATTCCCACCACTGCAAAAAGACACAGAACCTTAGACTCCAGAAATCAAATGAACTCATACCTAGATACAGAATGAAACTGCAGAACATCAAAGTCAAAGAGAAACTCTTAAAACGAGCCAATGAGAAAAACAAATCACCAACAAAGACTGAGAACTGATTTGTCAACAACAACAATAGAAGCCAGGGTGGAAAAGTAAAACAATATCCTTAGGAGATAAAAGTAAACAATTCTCATCCAAGGATCATAAATCCAGAAAAAGTATCTCTGAAGATTGAGACCGAAATAAATACCTTTTCAGACAAACAAAAACTGAGAGAATTCACTATAAGTAGATTCCAATGTAAAGAAATCCTTTAAAAAGATGTATTTCGGGAACGGCTTCAAGATGGCAGAAGAGTAAGACGCAGAGATCACCTTCCTCCACACAAATACATCAGAAATACATCTACATGTGGAACAACCACTACAGAACACCAACTGAACACTGGCAGAAGGCCTCAGACCTCCCAAAAGGCAAGAAACTCCCCACGTACCTGGGTAGGGCAAAAGAAAAAAGAAAACACAGAGACAAAAGAAGAGGGACGAGACCTGCACCAGTGTGAGGTCTGCACCAGTGTGAAGGAGGAAAGGTTTCCGCACACTAGGGAAGCCCCTTCGCGGGTGGAGACGGTGGGTGGCAGAGAGGGGAAGCTTCAGAGCCACGGAGGAGAGCACAGCAACAGGGGTGTGGAGGGCAAAGCAGAGAGATTCCCGCACAGAGGATCGGTTCCCGGAACTCACCAGCCCGAGAGGCTCGTCTGCTCAGCTGCCGGGAAGGGTGGGGGCTGGGAGCTGAGGCTCGGGCTTCGGAGGTCGGATTCCAGGGAGAGGACAGGGGTTGGCTGCGTGAACACAGCCTGAAGGGGGCTAGTGCGCCACAGCTAACCGGGAGGGAGTACGGGAAAAAGTCTGGCGCTGCTTAAGAGACAAGAGACTTTTTCTTGCCTCTTTGTTTCCTGGTGCGTGAGGAGAGGGGATTAAGAGCGCCGCTTAAAGGAGCTCCAGAGACAAGCGCGAGTCGCAGCTATCAGCGTGGACCCCAGAGACGGGCATGAGACGCTAAGGCTGCTGCTGAAGCCACCAAGAAGCCTGTGTGCGAGCACAGGTCACTCTCCACACCGCCCCTCCCGGGAGCCTGTGCAGCCTGCCACTGCCAGGGTCCTGTGATCCAGGGACAACTTCTCCGGGAGAACGTACGGCATGCCTAAGGCTGGTGCAACATCACGCTGGCGTCTGCCGCTGCAGGCTCACCCCACATCCATACCCCTCCCTCCCCCCGGCCTGACTGAGTCAGAGCCCCCGAATCAGTGGCTCCTTTAACCCCGTCCTGTCTGAGCGAAGAACAGACGCCCTCAGAAGACCTACATGCAGAGGTGGATCCAAATCCAAATCTGAACCCTGGGAGCTGTGCGAACAAAGAAGAGGAAGGGAAATCTCTCCCAGCAGCCTCAGGAGCAACGGATTAAATGTCCACAATCAAGTTGATGTACCCTGCATCTGTGGAATACCTGAATAGACAACGAATCATGCCAAATTGAGGAGGTGGAATTTGGGAGCAACGATATATATTTTTTTCCCCTTTTTCTCTTTTTGTGAGTGTGTATGTGTATGCTTCTGTGTGTGATTTTGCCTGCATAGCTTTGCTTTTACCATCTGTCCTAGGATTCTGTCTGTCCGTTTTTTTTTTCTTTTTCATTCACTTAAAAAATTTTTTTTCTTAATAATTATTGTTTATTTTTATTTTAATAACATTATTTTATTTTACTTTATTTTATCTTCTTCTTTCTTTTTTTCTTTTTTTTTCTCCCTTTTATTCTGAGCCGTGTGGAGGACAGGCTCTTGGTGCTCGAGCCAGGCATCAGGGCTGTGCCACTGAGATGGGAGAGCCAAGTTTAGGACAAGGGTCCACAAGAGGCCTCCCAGCTCCACGTAATATCAAATGGCGAAAATGTCCCAGAGATCTCCATCTTAACGCCAAGACCCAGCTCCACTCAACGACCAGAAAGCGACACTGCAGGATACCCTATGCCAAACAACTATCAAGATAGGAACACAACTGCATCCATTAGCACAGTGGCTGCCTAATATCATAATAAGGCAACAGACACCCCAAAACATACCACCAGACGTAGACCTGCCCACCAGAAAGACAAGATCCAGCCTCATCCACCAGAACACAGGCACTAGTCCCCTCCACCAGGAAGCCTACATAACCCACTAAAACAACCTTAGCCACTGGGGACAGACACCAAAAACAACGGAAACTACAAACCTGCAGCCTGCAAAAAGGAGACCCCAAACACAGAAAGTTAAGAAAAATGAGAACACAGAGAACACACAGCAGATGAAGGAGCAAGGCAAAAACCCACCAGACCTAACAAATGAAGAGCAAATATGCAGTTTTCCAAAAAAAGAATTCAGAATAATGAGAGTAAAGATGATCCAAAATCTTGGAAATAGAAGGGAGAAAATAAAGAAACGTTTAACAAGGACCTAGAAGAACTAAAGAGCAAGCAAAGAGTGATGAACAACACAATAAATGAAATTAAAAATTCTCTAGAAGGGATCAATAGCAGAATAAATGAGGCAGAAGAACGGATAAGTGACCTGGAAGATAAAATAGTGGAAATAACTACTGCAGAGCAGAATAAAGAAAAGAGAATGAAAAGAATAGAGGACAGTCTCAGAGACCTCTGGGACAACATTAAATGCACCAACATTCAAATTATAGGGGTCCAAAAGAAGAAGAGAAAAAGAAAGGGATTGAGAAAATATTTGAAGAGATTATAGTTGAAAATTTCCCTAATATGGGAACGGAAATAGTTAATCAAGTCCAGGAAGCACAGAGTCCAATACAGGATAAATCCAAGGAGAAACATGCCAAGACACATATTAATCAAACTATCAAAAATTAAATACAAAGAACAAATATTAAAAGCAGCAAGGGAAAAACAACAAATAACGCATAAGGGAATCCCCATAAGGATAACAGCTGATCTTTCAGCAGAAATTCTGCAAGCCAGAAGGGAGTGGCAGGAAATATTTACAGTGATGAAGGAGAAAAACCTACAACCAAGATTACTCTATCCAGCAAGGATCTCATTCAGATTTGATGGAGAAATTAAAAGCTTTACAGACAAGCAAAAGCTAACAGAATTCACCACCACCAAACTAGCTTTACAACAAATGCTAAAGGAACTTCTCTACGCAGGAAACACAGAGAAGGAAAAGACCTACAATAATAAACCTAAAACAATTAAGAAAATGGTAATAGGAACATACATATCGATAATTACCTTAAATGTAAATGGATTAAATGCTCTGACCAAACGACATAGACTGGCTGAACGGATACAAAAACAAGACCTGTATATATGCTGTCTATGAGAGACCACTTCAGACCTAGGGACACATACAGACTGAAAGTGAGGTGATGGAAAAAGATATTCCATACAAATGGAAATCAAAAGAAAGCTGGAGTAGCAAATCTCATATCAGACAAAATAGACTTTAAAACAAAGACTATTACAAAAGACAAGGACACTACATAATGATCAAGGGATCGATCAAAGAAGAAGATATAACAATTGTAAATATTTATGCACCCAACATAGGAGCACCTCAATATATAGGCAAATACTACCAGCCATAAAAGGGGAAATCAGTAACACAATCATAGTAGGGGACCTGAACACGCCACTTTCACCAATGGACACCTCATCCAAAATTATAATAAATAAGGAAACACAAGCTTTAAATGATACATTAAACAACATGGACTTAATTGATATTTATAGGACATTCCATCCAAAAACAACAGAATACACATTCTTCTCAAGTGCTCATGGAACATTCTCCAGGATAGATCATATCTTGAGTGACAAATCAAGCCTTGGTAAATTTAAGAAAATTGAAATTGTATCAAGTATCTTTTCCAACCACAAAGCTATGAGACTAGATAGCAATTACAGGAAAAAATCTGTAAGAAATACAAACACATGGAGGCTAAACAATACACTACTTAATAACGAAGTGATCACTGAAGAAATCAAAGAGGAAATCAAAAAATACCTAGAAACAAATGACAATGAAAACACAATGACCCAAAACCTATGGGATGCAGCAAAAGCAGTTCTAAGAGAGAAGTTTATAGCTATACAAGCCTACCTTAAGAAATAGGACACATCTCAAATAAACAACCTAAACTTACACCTAAAGCAATTAGAGAAAGAAGAACAAAAAAAAAAAAAATCCCAAATGTAGCAGAAGGAAAGAAATCATAAATATCAGATAAGAAATAAATGAAAAAGAAATGAAGGAAATGATAGCAAAGATCAATAAAACTAAAAGCTGGTTTTTTGAGAAGATAAACAAAATTGAAAACGCATTAGCCAGACTTATAAAGAAAACAAGGGAGAAGACTCAAATCAATAGAATTTCAAATGAAAAAGGAGAAGTAACAACTGGCATTGCAGAAATACAAAGGATCATGAAAGATTACTACAAGCAACTATATGCCAATAAAATGGACAACCTAGAAGAAATGGACAAATTCTTAGAAATGCACAACCTTCTGAGACTGAACCAGGAAGAAATAGAAAATATGAACATACCAATCACAAGCACTGAAATTGAAACTGTGATTAAAAATCTTCCAAAAAACAAAAGCCCAGGACCAGATGGCTTCACAGGAGAATTCTATCAAGCATTTAGAGAAGAGCTAACACCTATCCTTCTCAAACTCTTCCAAAATATAGCAGAGGGAGGAACACTCCCAAACTCATTCTACGAGGCCACCATCACTCTGATACAAAACTCAGACAAAGATGTCACAAAGAAAGAAAACTCCAGGCCAATATCACTGATGAACATAGATGCAAAAATCCTCAACAAAATACTAGCAAACAGATTCCAACAGCACATTAAAAGGATCATACACCATGATCAAGTGGGGTTTATCCCAGGAATGCAAGGATTCTCCAATATATGCAAATCAATCAACGTGATACACCATATTAAAAAATTGAAGGAAAAAACCATATGATCACCTCAATAGATGCAGAGAAAGCTTTCGACAAAATTCAACACCCATTTATGATAAAAACCCTCCAGAAACTAGGCATAGAGGGAACTTTCCTCAACATAATAAAGGCCATATATGACAAACCCACAGCCAACATCATCCTCAACGATGAAAATCTGAAACCATTTCCACTATGATCAGGAACAAGACAAGGTTGCCCACTCTCACCATTATTATTCAACATAGTTTTGGAAGTTTTAGTCACAGCAATCCGAGAAGAAGGAAAGGAAATAAAAGGAATCCAAATTGGAAAAGGAGTAAAGCTCTCACTGTTTGGAGATGACATGATACTATACATACAGAAAGCTAAAGATGCTACGAGGAAACTACTAGAGCTAATCAATGAATTGGGTAAAGTAGCAGGATACAAAATTAATGCACAGAAATCTCTTGCATTACTACTATACACTAATGATGAAAAATCTGAAAGTGAAATCAAGAAAACACTCCCATTTACCACTGCAACAAAACGAATAAAATATCTAGGAATAAACCTACCTAAGAGACAAAAGACCTGTATTCAGAAAATTATAAGACACTGATGAAAGAAATTAAAGGTGATACAAATAGATAGAGAGATATACCATGGTCTTGAATTGGAAGAATCGACATTGTGAAAATGACTATACTACCCAAAGCAATCTACAGATTCAATGCAATCCCTACCAACTACCACTGGCGTTTTTCACAGAACTAAAACAAAAAAAATTCACAATTTGTTTAGAAACACAAAAGACACAGAATATCCAAAGCAATCTTGAGAAAGAAAAACGGAGCTGGAGAAATCAGGCTCCCTGATTTCAGACTATACTACAAAGCTACAGTAATCAAGACAATATGGCACTGGCACAGAAACAGAAATATACATCAACGGAACAGGACAGATAGCCCAGAGAGAAACACACACACATATGGTCACCTTACCTTTAATAAAGGAGAATATACAGTGGAGAAAAGACAGCCTCTTCAATAAGTGGTGCTGGGAAAACTGGACAGCTACATGTAAAAGAATGAAACTAGAACACTCCCTAACACCATACACAAAAATAAACTCAAAATGGATTAAAGACCTAAATGTAAGGTCAGACACCATCAAACTCTTAGAGGAAATCACAGGCAGAATGCTCTATGACATAAATCACAGCAAGATCCTTTTTGACGCACCTCCTAGAGAAAAGGGAATAAAAACAAAAATAAACAAATGGGACCTAATGAAACTTCAAAGCTTTTGCACAGCAAAGGAAACCATAAACAAGACGAAAAGACAACCCTCAGAATGGGAGAAAAAATTTGCAAATGAAGCAACTGACAAAGGATTAATCTCAAAAACATACAAGCAACTCATGCTGCTCAATATCAAAAAAACAAACAATGCAATCCAAAAATGGGCTGAAGACCTAAACATACATTTCTCCAAAGAAAATATACAGATTGCCAACAAACACATGAAAGAATGTTCAACATCATTAATCATTAGAGAAATGCAAATCAAAACTACAATGAGATATCATCTCACACTGGTCAGAATGGCCATCATCAGAAAATCTACCAACAATAAATGCTGGAGCGGGTGTGAGAAAAGGGAACCCTCTTGTACTGTTGGTGGGAATGTAAATTGATACAGCCACTATGAAGAACAGTATGGAGGTTCCTTAAAAAACTAAAAATAGAACTACCGTACGACCCAGCAATCCCACTACTGGGCATATACCCTGAGAAAACCGTAATTCAAAAAGAGTCATGTACCACAATGTTCACTGCAGCTCTATTTACAATAGCCTGGACATGGAAGCAACCTAAGTGTCCACTGACAGATGAATGGATAAAGAAGTAGTGGTACATATATACAATGGAATATTACTCAGCTATAACAAGGAATGAAACTGAGTTATTTGTAGTGAGGTGGATGGACCTAGAGACTGTCATACAGAGTGAAGTAAGTCAGAAAGAGAAAAACAAATACCGTATGTTAACACATTTATATGGAATCTAAAAACAGAAAAAAAAATGGTCAGAAGAACCCAGGGGCAAGACAGTAATAAAGATGCAGATCTACTAGAGAATGGACTTGAGGGTACGGGGAGGGGGAAGGGTATGCTGGGACAAATTGAGAGAGTGGCATGGACATATATACACTACACTACCAAACATAAAATAGATAGCTAGTGGGAAGCAGCCGCATAGCACACAGAGATCAGCTCGGTGTTTTGTGACCACCTAGAGGGGTGGGATAGCGAGAGTGGGAGGGAGGGAGATGCAAGAGGGAAGAGATATGGAAACATATGTATATGTATAACTGATTCACTTTGTTATAAAGCAGAAGCTAACACACCATTGTAAAGCAATTGTACTCTAAGAAAGATGTTAAAAAAATTAATTAATTAAATAAAATACTATTAAAAAAAGATGGATTTCAGGAGGAAGAAAAATTATAAAAACATACAATTAAGATAAAACTATATGATAATAGCACATAATTTGGCAGCAAAGTATTTCAAAATGCTTTCATTATTTGAGAGAGGGAAGTTATTGATAACATTAAACTTTCTTAAATATACATGAAAAAATTCTAGGTTAATCACTAAAGAATTAAATATAACATATATCTTCCAAACTAGTAGGGGGAGGGAGGATAAAATAAGGAAAGAAGTTTCAATCAATTCAAAAGAAGCCAACAGAAGGTGGAAGTGGGGAGTAGAAGGGACACACAGGAAGAGCTGGTGAAATTAAAAGCCCAAATAAGATGGTAAAATTAAATTCAAATACTGTATATTCATTACCATAATTAATGTAACTAGTTAAACTCTTCAGTTAATAGACAAAGCCTAACAGAATAACAAGAAGTCCACCTGTGTCTCCTTTATAAAAGATACTCCCCAAACATAAGTAAACAGAAAAGTTTAACATGAAATGAAATGAAAATGAAAATTTTCTGGCGATTGGTTTGCACAACAATGTGAATACACTTAACACTACTGAACTGTACATCTAAAAACATTTAGTATGATTAATTTAATATTATGTGTATTGTATAATAATTAAAGGTTTTTTAAGGATGGGAAAAGATGTGCAAGGCAAATACCAAAGAAGAAAGAACTAATGTTGTTTATTAAATATTATTATTTTAATATAATAATTTATATTATATATTAGTTAATATTTTTAACAGCTTTATTGGAGTATAATTGCTTTACAATTGTGTGTTAGTTTCTGCTTTATAAGAAATTGAATCAACAATGACTAATGAAATAATGATCACTTTGTCCATTATATGTAGAGTGAGACTAATTCCTGCCCAAATGGTCTCAATACACTGTATGTGTTTACATAAAAAAAAAAGAAATTGAATCAGCTATACATATACATATATCCCCATATCCCCTCCCTCTTGCGTCTCCCTCCCACCCTCCCTATCTCACCCCTCTAGGTGGACACAAAGCACCGAGCTGATCTCCCTGTGCTATGCAGCTGCTTCCCACTAGCTATCTATTTTACATTTGGTAGTATATATAAGTCCATGCCACTCTCTCACTTTCTCCCAGCTTACCTTTCCCCCTCCCGTGTCCTCAAGTCCATTCTCAACGTCTGCATCTTTATTCCTGTCCTGCCACTAGGTTCTTCATAACCCTTTTTTTTTTTTTTTTTTTTTTAGATTCCATATATATGTGTTAGCATACGGTATTTGTTTTTCTCTTTCTGACTTACTTCACTCTGTATGACAGGCTCTAGGTCCATCCACCTCACTACAAACAACTCAATTTCATTTCTTTTTATGGCTGAGTAATATTCCATTGTATATATGTGCAATATCTTCTTTATCCATTCATCTGTCAATGGACACTTAGGTTGCTTCCATGCCTTGGCTATTGTAAATAGAGCTTCAATGAACATTGTGGTACATGACTCTTTCTGAATTATGGTTTTCTCAGGGCATATGCCCAGTAGTGGGATTGCTGGGTTGTATGGTAGTTCTATTTTTAGTTTTTTAAGGAACCTCCATACTGTTCTCCATAGTGGCTGTATCAATTTACATTCCCATCAACAGTACAAGAGAGTTCCCTTTTCTCCACACCCTCTCCAGCATTTATTGTTCGTAGATTTTTTGATGGCCATTCTGACTGGTGTGAGGTGATACCTCATTGTAGTTTTGACTTGCATTTCTCTAATGATTAGTGATGTTGAGCATTCTTTCATGTGTTTGTTGGCAGTCTGTATATCTTCTTTGGAGAAATGTCTATTCAGGTCTTCTGCCCATTTTTGGATTGGGATGTTTATTAGTTAATATTTAAAACAAAAGTAAACTAGAAATAAAGAAGGCTGCTTCATATCAATGGAATGTTTGATTTACTAGGAAGTATAACATTTATAAACTTGTATATACTCAATAACATATTTTCAAAATATATGAAGCAAGAAAATTCATCCTCAGAGTGGGATATTTTAAGATATATATATATATATCAGGAAAGAATAGGTCAAATAGATGAAAAATCATAGACACAGAATACATGAACCACACATCCAATAAGCTTAACCTAGTGGACACTATAAAACACTGTACTCAGAAACTGGACAGTACACATTCTCTTGAAGACCATATAGGATATTTATCAAAACTGACCCCAATATAAGCCATTAAGTCTCAACATACTTTTAAAAATTAGTATCATGCAGACCACATTCTCTGATCATAACCAACTGAGAAATCAATCACAATTTTTTTTTAAAGCATAGCTTTAAGGACATTATCTACTTCATTCAGATTGTTGGGAATTTAAAGCATTCAGTAAGTAGCACCTCCCTCTTTTTAAAAAATGTCTTTGAATATATTCAACTATCAAGGCATTTCACTATATAAAACATTATAATCTTCCCACTACTCCAATTCAATAAATGACTTTACTCAGTGGCCCCATTTAGGACTGTGAGTGACCATCAGACCCCAAGGAACACAAGCCACAGGTCCCTGTGCAGCTGCAACAGTAGAGGCGCACAAGAGCACCAACACTACCACAAGCTCATCTGCAGCTTTGTAGTTTTGTTTTTGTAGTTTCCCACTTGAACTTGGAGCTAACTGAGAAATTACATAAGGAGTCAGGCAGATGAAGATAAAATAATCATTTTATTAAGCAGAAAGTTTTTTGGAGAACATGGTCTATGTATGTATCAATGGGCTTGCTTATGGGCTCCTTTGAGTTTTACATACTACCTAAAACTGCAGGTGATACCCACAAGTACAGAGCCTGCTCCTCCAAGCTTACTGCACAGTCAAGGGCAAAACAATATGCATGCTCTCTGCAGACAGACAGATCCCAAAGACAGGTCTGAGGGAGACACTGATGTGCACGTGCCCGGTCATTCTCAAACTCACAAACCAGGCAAGTCACTCATCCACAGGGAGCGAAGAGCTGGTAGGTTAAGGAGATGAAAAGAGCGTTATTCTGCTACGCAGCTCTCCACATGGAAACATGGAATGATTGATGAGGAACTCCCTAATACTCACTAAGGAGGAAATTTGCATTTTTTGTGAAGACCAGTGTTCTCAGCATCTTTACCTCCTTCCTGGAGCTGGGCTGTGATGTTGAGTTCACACTGCACTTTAGCTTTCAGCACAAGGACAATCTGCTCTTCTATAGTAATGGTGCCATCAGAATCCAGCTGTAGACATGAACAAAATACAAGCAGAGAAAAACATGCCTGTTACTTTTGTTTAAAGCCACGATACAATCTTTCATTATTTCATCTTCTAATATAATTAAAAATTAGTTTTGATGTGAAGCTATCTGAAATAGTTCTTTATCTGAATCAAAATTCAAAAATCCATCAATGCATAAGATTTTAGAATAATCATACTTTTACCCTGATTAGCCTAAAGGAAAAAAATCCCCTTTGTTAAAAAACTCCAGAAATTTTTAATTTAATTAGGTAAGTCTAATAGACATAATATAATCAGAAAAAATAATAAACATATTGAAAATTTCCTGAAATGTTACAAAGACCAATATTTATTAATCCTCTTACAATATGTCAGTTATGGCACATAGAAAGGAGAAATGGACTAGAAGACTATGCTTAGCTCTACTGAAAATTTACCAGTGAAACAAATCATTCCATGTTTTGGGGCTTTGGTTTACTCATCTATGAAATAAGAGGGTTACACCAAATGGTCTCTAGTTAACTTTTTTCTATTGAGATATTATTGACAGATAACATAAGTGAGTTTAAGGTGTACTATGTAATGACCTGATACATTTATATATTGTGAAATGACTACCACAATAAAGTTAGTTAACACCTCCTTCCCCACATAATTACCTTTTGTGTGTGTGTGTGATGATAATATTTTAGATCTACTCTCTTAACTTTCAAGTATATAATAAAGTACTGTTAATTATAGTTACCATGTTATACACTAAATCCCCAGAACTTAGTCATCCTATAGCTAGAAGTCTGAATGCTTTGACCAACGTCTCCCTATTTCGCCCACCTCCCAGACCCTGGCAGCCACCATTCTACTCTCTTATTTCTATGAGTTCAGCCTTTTTGGGTTCCAAACAAGTGAGAACATACAGTATTTGTCTTTCTCTGACTTATTTCACTTAGCCTAATATGCTCAGAGTCAATCCATTTTGCACAAAAGGCAGGATTTCCTTCTTCTTTACAGATGAATAATATTCCTCTGTGTGTGTGTGTGTGTGTGTGTCACATTTTCTTTATCCATTCACCCATCCATGGACACTTAGGTTGTTTCCATGTCTTGGCAATTGTGAACAATGCTGCAATAAACAAGAGGGTACAGATATCTAAACTCTGAGATAGTGATTTCATTTCCTTTGGATATTATCCAGAAGTGAGGTTGCTGGATAATATGGTAGTTGTGTTTTTAATTTTTTGAGAAACTCCATACTTTTTTCCAGAGTGGCTGTACCAATTTACATTCCCACCAACAGTGCACAAGGGTTCCCTTTTCTTCACATCCTTGCCAACATCTGTTGTCTCATCTTTTTGATGATAGCTATTCTAACAAATGTGAGGTGATATCTCACTGTGGTTTTGAGTTACACTTCCCTGATGATTAGTGATGTATCTATTGACCATCTGTATGTCTTCCTTGGAAAAATATCTATCCAAGTCCTTTTCCCATTTTTTAATTGGATTGTTAATTTTTGCTGTTGAGTTGTATGAGTTCCTTATATATTGTGGATATTAACCCTTTATTAGATAGATGGTTTGCAAATATTTTCTCCCATTCCATAGGTTGCCTTCTAATTTTGCTGATTGTCTCTTTTGATGTGCAGAAGCTTTTTAGATTGAGGTAGTCTCAATTGTTTATTTTTGCTTTTGTTGCTTGTGTTTTTGGTGTCATATCCAAAAAAATCATTGCCAAGACCAATGTCAAGAAGCTTTTTCCCTGTTTTCTTCGGGTGGGTTTACAGTTTTGAGACTTACATTTAAGTCTTTAACCCATTTTGAGTTAATTTTTGTGAGTGGTATAAAATAGGGGTCCAATTTCATTCATTTGTATGTGACTACCCAGTTTTCCTAAAACCATTTATTGAAGAGACTGTCCTTTCTCCAGTAGATATTCATGGCTCTCTTGTGACAGATTAGTTGACCATGTATGTGTGAGTTTATTTCTGGGCTCCTGATTCTTTTCCATTGGTCTATGTGTGTTTTTATGCCAGAACTGTGCAGTTTTGATTACTATAGTTTTGTAATAAAGTTTGAAATCAGGAATTGTGATGCTTCTAGCTTTGCTCTTCTTTCTCCGGATTGCTTTGGCTCTTCAGAGACTTTTGTGATTTCACATGAATTTTAAGATTATTTGTTCTATTTCTGTAAAAAAATGCCATTGTAATTTTTATAAGGATTTCACTGAATCTCTAGATGGCATTTGGTAGTATGGACATTTTAACTATATTAATTTTTCTGATCCATGGACATGGGATATCTTCCCCTTAATTTCTGTTTTCTTCAGTTTATTTCATCAATGTCTTGGAATTTTCAGTGTACAGATATTTACCCATTTTGGTTAAATTTATTCATTATCTTTTATTCTACTGTAAGTGGAACTGTTTTCCTTATTTCTTTTTCAGAAGTTTGCTGTTAGTGTATACAAACACAACTGATTTTTGTATGTTGATTTTGTATTCTGAAACTTTACTGAACTCATTTATTAGTTTTGATAGCATCTTTAGGGTTCTCTAAATACATGATCATAGCATGTTCCATTAAAGACAATTTTACTTCTTCCTTTCTGAGTTAGATGCCTTTTATTTCTTTTTCTTGACTAATTGCTCTGGCTAGGACTTCCAGTACTATGTTGAATAGGAATGGTGAGAGTGGGCACTTTTGTCTTGTTCCTGGTCTTAGAGGGAAAACTTTCAACACTTCATCATTGCATATGATGTTAGCTATGGTTTGTCCTTTTTGCATTAATACTGTGACTCTATAATGGTAAAATGCATCAACATATCCATTATCCATTTAATCAATATTTGTTAAATACTTTTTAATGTGAAAAATAATACGCTTAATATTTTATAGTAAAGATTTTCATTTTCAATTATTTTTATGTAGTACATTTTCTTCAAATAAAATACCTCATGAGAAAACCTCGTGTGTGTGTGTGTGTGTGTGTGTGTGTGTGTGTGTGTAAAATAACAGTACTTCCCTGGCCTAAACCTAGGAAGAGGCAACTGCAGAATCACACTGTCTCACTAATCTGTACCTTCCTTTATACCTGAACTTGCTCTGAAAAACCACAGGGCTTTTTAAAGCATTGTCAGAAAAAATCACTATCAATAGGAATAGAAAGATGTATAACAACATTTTATAGGACTCCAACACAATGCTTCTTTCTACTGGGTATCTTTCACTAGATACCATCATACATTTTCCCACCCTGGAGCATGTTTCTAACATATAACACACGAATAATAAATGTTTGTTGGATGAATTCACCTAGATTTGGTTTTAACACTACTAGCATTAAAAAGAAATTCTATTATTGGAAAACTTCAATTTCAAAGAAATATCTTTTAAATATGATAAAACATTCATAAGCATGTGTTCAAAGTATGGTGCCTGGACCACCTGAATCTGATGCCTATGTAAAATGTAGATTCTTAGGCTGCACACCCACCCAGTGAATCAGAATTTTTTTCTGGAGGTAGAGGCTGGTAATTTTCATGTTTCACAGGAACCCCTGATTCTTAAACTTACTTTAATGGGTTTGAGAACAAACATATTTGAAGGTACAAGTTGATGATGAAGATCACGCTATTAGTCAAGGTTCATTCAGAGGAGCAGAACTATTAAGAGATTGAAATAGATTATAGATAAAAAGATAGAGGTAGAAATAGAAATAAAGCTAGAAATAGAATAAAGTATGTGTTACAGAGATTTGACCTATACAGTTGTGGGAGCTGGTTTAACAGTCTCCAGAAGGCTAATATTTTTGTCTGATGCTGAAGCTAGAAATCTGTAGGTCAGGAGTCAAAAAGAGAAGATGAGTGTAAAGAGAAGGAGAGTGAAAACAAGCTGGAACCATCAGCATGAGCTAGAAACCATGAGGACACACTGGAATCCATGGGAATTCTTGGTGCCTCCAACCTTCATGATGGGGGTGCCAAGCAGAAGAAGCCAGCACTCTCATCATGGACCTAAATATATACTTTGCCAAGGAATCAGGTGAGTTAAAGGAGGACCCAGAGAAAGATGACATAGTTGCAGGCCTGGCTGCTATCCCTCTCCCATGAGATCAGCCAGCAGACAAGCAACAATGTCCATGAGATACAGAAGTGCCTGCTTTGACTATCTGAGTGTAAAAAACAAAATAGCTGCTGCTTCACCTTTGCCCTCAAACACTCATGAAAAAATGTCTCTTGTGGCTCATCTTAGCCAAAAATATGAAGGGAAGGGAATTCTGGGTAATACAGTTTAACATAGCCAAGTTGACATTACAAAGCCGCCAAAATCCACATCTGTCAACTTGGCACCCATAAACAGCTCTTTAAACCACACAATTTCCAGAAAACTCCATAACAAAGTCATGCTTCCATCTAACACGATACAATTCATTTGGTACCAAGAGTGATTCCAGAGGGACAGAATTTTAAGGAGGGAAAAATCTGTATTTGTCATCTATAGCTGTGTAACAAATTAACCCAAAACTGTGTGGCATAAAACACCAAACATTGTTTATCTCACAGTTTAGGAGAGGATTAGCTGGGTGCTTCTAGCTTAGAGTCTCTTATGAGGTTTCAGTCAAGAATTTACCCATAGATGCTATTAACTAAAGACTTGACTAGGACTGAAGGATCCACCTCCAAGATGGCACACTCACATGGCTATTGTCAGGGGGCCTCAGTTCCTCAGTAGCTGATGCTTCTCTCCATTTGAGTGCTTGAGTGTCTACAACATGACAACTGGCTTCCTACAGAGTAAGTGATTCTAGAGAGAAAAAAGGAGAAAGCTTCGATGACTGTTATGATCCAGTCTCAGATATCACTTACAGTCAGTCCCATCAGATTCTACTGGTTAAAAGCAAGTCACCAACTTTCATTCCAGGGGAGAGGAATTAATCTCTACCTCTTAAAGAAAGGTATCAAAATATCTATAAATATATTTTTTCTTTCTTTAAAAAAAATTTTTGAGGTAATATAAAAATTTTTATTGAGATAATATTGGTTTATAACATTATATGTTTCATGTGTACAACATTATATTTCTAATTCTGTATATCCTATAATGTGTTCACCACCAAAAATTTACTTTTCATCTGTCACCATACAGTTGATCCTTTTTTTTTTTTTTGGCTGCATTGGGTCTTCGTTGCTGCACATGGGCTTTCTCTCTGGTTGTGGTGAGTGAGGGCTACTCTTTGTTGTGGTGCACAGGCTTCTCATTGTGGTGGCTTCTCTTGTTGCAGAGCATGGCCTCTAGGCGTGTTGGCTTCAGTAGTTGCGGCACATGGGCTCAGTAGTTGTGGCACGCAGGCGCTGAGGTGCGTGGGCTTCAGTAGTTGCGGCATGCGGGCTCAGTAGTTGTGGTGCACGGGCTCTGGGTGTGCAGGCTTCAGTAGTTGTGCATGCACGGGCTCAGTAGTTGTGGCTCACGGGCTCTAGAGCACAGGCTCAGTAGTTGTGGTTCATGGGCTTAGTTGCTCCGCGGCATGTGGGATCTTCCTGGGCCAGGGATTGAACATGTGTTCCCTGCATTGGCAGGCAGATTCTTGACCACTGCACCACCAGGGAAGTCTCCAGTTGATCCCCTTTATCCATTTTGCCCTCTCCCTGCCACTTCCCCTTGATAACCACTACTCTGTTCTTTGTAGCCATGTATTTGTTTTTGTTTGGTTTGATTTTTTTTTCTTTTTATTTTCCACATATGAGCAAAATCAAAAGGTATTTATCTTTCTCTGTCTGACTTATTTCATTTAGCATAATACCCTCAAGGTCTGTGATGTCACAAATGGCAAGATATTTTTAAACAATCACAATTTTCTGCAGGTGGTCATCTGTTTTCTAGAAAGAGAATACTGAAAATTATGTTTTCTGTGGATTTGTTAACAATAATAGGGTCCAGAGCTTTGAATTTCTGTTTTCTGTTAGGGACTTAGAGATTCTTTAATCAAATATGATAATAAAACCTATCAATTTACCTAAATTGATAGCCTCTCAATGATACAATCCTTTGCCAACCCCAAATCTTTAATATCAGGCTGCAAATAAAATTATCCTCTAGAATTGTTCTTTAAGGAAAGTGGGAAAACGAATCTTTTAATGTTGTGCAATAAGACATTATGGACTGAACATTAGAAATAGAAAGATGTTTACACTACTAGCTATAGGAAGTACACTTAGAGATTATTGATCATTATGATTTTAAATTACATAAAATTATAGACTGGCAGGTTAAACTGAAATGAAGGATACAGAAAGAATATCTATCATAAGAACTAGTTTTAGCATCAAAAAATTGCCTTATTCCTGAAAATTATGAATTTATTATTTATTATTTTCTAATGTATTTGTAATACAAAGAGTAGATCAGTAAAAAGGTATGTAGTTTAAAGATTTCTGGATAGTAGTCATAGTTCAATGCCCATATTTATTTTAATGTGAAAGGAGAAAATAAAACTAGTTTTGGGGATTGGAATACACACCATAATTTAGGTATCAGGCTAACACAATGCAGATTCTGAGTTAAAAGCAGCTACATTAAAAGTGAGCCATAAAAATCTCACTTATCGGGCTTCCCTGGTGGCGCAGGGGTTGAGAGTCTGCCTGCCGATGCAGGGGACACGGGTTCGTGCCCCGGTCCGGGAGGATCCCACATGCCGCGGAGCGGCTGGGCCCGTGAGCCATGGCCGCTGAGCCTGTGCGTCCAGAGCCTGTGCTCCGCAACGGGAGAGGCCACAACAGTGAGAGGCCTGCGTACCGCAAAAAAAAAAAAAAAAAAAAAAAAAAAGTCTCACTTATCAAAAAGGGAGAACAAAATGGAAAGAGACAAGCCAAGTGAATGGGCCAGGAGGAAAAACTGACTTCTTCCCATCTATTTTCTAGAAACAGTCAGGCACCATTCAAATCGGTTGGCTTTATTTTTATTTTATTTTAATTTTTTCTGGCTGTTTTTTCAGTTCAATAGTTACTTTCTTTTACTTCAATCCCAGAAAACACTGGGTAATCTGTGACCAAGTTTCAGAACTATAAATTTGATTCAGAGAAATCTGACCTCAAATATTAAACATGAACATTTCAAATCACCCCTTGTACCATTTTTACCTGAACAAATTCATTTTTGTTTCCTTTTGTGCAGATGTAGCCTTTTTACTGGGCTAACCTTTTCAGGCACATAATCATCAAATAAACTACAGCTTCTAAAGATAATTTTGTTCTAAAAAATGTGGCCAGTTTAACCAGGAGCAAGTTTGATTAGCGTGTGCTAATTGATGACCTGTTAAATTGATTTTTAGTCATTTCAAATGAGAGTAAGAAACTGTTTCCTTTATATTGTTTTCTCTTCTGCCTTTGTTACAGAAACAAGTGTTCTTTACCATAGAGGGACATTAAAATCACAGTGTACTTAAAAGAGAAGAACAGTCTTCATATTCAATGTCTATTACTCCAAAAGCAAAATTGCATCCAAAACAAAGTGGTACATTTAGAAAAACAGATGTTAGCAATTTTTCCTGGGCAAGTGATCATTTACAATTTGAAAGTAAATGTTAAATTTCAATCTGTCACATATTTGACGACTAAAAGAAGCCGTAATTTGATCATGTATATTTTATTAAAAGTACGTAGTTATCTTTATATATATTAATTGTTACTGCCAGTACATGTGAATCTTCATAATTACAATATTCACATATGTTCCATTTTCAAACAACCATGAATCCATAAATTAGATGTAGTATACAAAAAGAAGCATTCTGGAATTTCTACTTCTGGCATTGATGGAGTATATGCATTTCCTTCTATTCCTCCCAATGAGTACAACTAAAAACTCTGGACATTATATATAAAATGAACATAAGATGAATCTGAAAAGTGGAGAGCAAAATATAGACCAGCTAAAGACCTCAGATCCTGAAGAACAATACTGTGGTAAATGCTCTGGGTTTTCTTTTTATCTCATATATTCCCAACTTGGAGTTGGAGAAAGTGGGCAACTCTGAAATATCAACAAGTGCTGGCCAAAAAAAAAAAAACAGGCCTCAAGAAAACCCTGCTCTCTATAGCAAAGAAAGGAAAGGGGCAGCCTGACAAGACAGAAAACTTTTAGACAATAACAGCTTAATCCAAGCCAAACACCACAGAAAAACTGCAGTCCTACCCCAACCCATACCTACCAAGGCCAAGTGGAGAGCCTAGACTTCCATCCTTGCCAGGCTGTAAGGAGGGGTCCCTACACCCTCCCCAGAGTGGTTTCAGAGCAAAGTAGAGGGTCGGTACTCCTACCCACAGTGGTCTGTAACAAGGCCCTTCACATCCCTGGTATCAGTGGAGATTACATGGGGAGCCTAGACTTTCACCCCGAGCTGGCAGTAACGAGATGCCCCTACATCCCCTGCACTGGGGTGGTGTCAGAGAAGACCTAGTGGAGAGTCAGTCTAGTAACAATGAGGCTACCCCACTGTAGTGTTGGTGAAGACCACGTGGGGAGCAGAATTCACACCCCCACCCAGCAGTAACAAGGAACTCTCCAACTTGAGTGCAACAGATGCTGGCTGGGGAACCTCAACTTCTACCTCCACTGAGCGGTAACGAAGAGATGCCCCCATTTCCTCAGTTATATTAATACCAGATAGTTGACTTCTGAGCAAACTACCAGAGACCAAGAGGGACATTATATAATAATAAAAGGGTCATTCCCCCAAGACATAGCTATCCTAAATGCGTACACATCAAAAAAGAGAAAAACATGTGAAGCAAAAACTGATAGAAGTGACAGAAGTAACAGACAATTCCACAATTATAGTTGGAAACTTCAATACTCCTCTCTCAACTGATAGAACTAGACAGAAGATCAACAAAGATACAACTCAACCAAGAGGATCTAATAAACGTTTATAGAACACTTCACTCGACAATGCAGAATACATATTCTTTCCAAGTGCTCACAGAATAGATACCAAAGCAGACCATATCCTGGGCCATAAAACAGATCTCAACAAGTTTAGAACTGAAATCATACAGAATATGATCTCAGCCCGCAGTGGAATCAAACTAGAAATCAATAAGAGAAAAATACCAGGAAAATCTCCGAACATTGGAAACTAAACACACTTTTAAATAATCCTTGGGTCAAAAGAAAGGCTTAAGGGAAATTTTTTTTTAATGCATTGAACTGAATGGAAATGAAAATACAACATATCAAAATGTATAGGACACAGATAAAGCAATGCTGAGAGAAATTTATAGCACTAAATACCTATATTACAAAAGAAGAAAAGTCATATATCAACAACATAATCTCCCACCTCAAGAATAAAATAAAACCAAAGAAAATAAAAGGAAGGACACAATAAAGATAAAAACAGAAATCAGTGAAATTGAAACAGCAAAACAATATAGATTATCAATGAAACAAAGAGCTGGTTCTTTGAGAAGGCAATAAAGTTGATAAACTTCTAGCAAGCAGACAAAGAAGAAAAAGAGCAGACATATTAAATTATAGAAATGGAGAACAGATTAGCGGTTGCCAGGGGTTGAGGAGGAGTGAGGAGTGGAAAGGAGGTGGGTGTGGCTATAAAAGAGCAACAGGAAGGATCCTTGTTGGGATGGAAATGTTCTGTATCTTGACTATATCAATGTTAATGTGTTATCTGTGTATTGTGCTATAGCTTTATAAGATGTTACCCTGGGGGAACCTGGGTAAAGGATACACAGTTCTCTTTGCATTTTTTTTTTACAACTGCATGTGAATCTACAATTATCTCAAAAGTTAATTTTTCAAAAAAGAATTATTTTGTCCTAATTTTAAAAAACACAATATGTAAAAACATTACCTCATTCTAGTAAATGAAGATTTGCCACAAGGTGGTTGTAAAAAACAAAGGTAAGTGAGAATTGTTCAAATATGATTATTTTATAATTTTGCAAAAACATTTCTCATAAAGTGAAGTTTCTTTAATGTTTAAAAGTCCTCTTAGAAAGTTACTATAACATTCATATATCAAATTAGACTATAATTTGGAAAGGATTAGAAGAATATGTTTATTGAATTCTGCTGAGGAATGGGATCTGGACAGCTGCTGACCCTCAGAGCAAGGCTGATAATCAGCTCATAGGACATACATTTTAAAAAAGAATACGTTTAAAGAGAATGAATTCCCTTGGAGGCGACATTCTATTTTCCATAGTCCATGAGAAGGATGAGCTGGCCTAATATAAAGTATTTTGCTTGTAATTTAGGGTTTCTCGTATACTCTAGAATTGATTGCCAAATAATAAATCCATTTTATTAACTCTCTAATCCATGTTTTCACACAGGCCTCAAAAGAGTTCATATATACCTATTAATGTTTTATTTTACATTCTTAAATGCTGCTGTCACTCTCAAGAGTATGATTCCCTTGAGAGTGGCCAAAGTTTTCATATTGTAAAGGGAGTTTGAAAATGAAACATGTTTTTAATTATTTAGAATGTATTGTCTGTAATATTCAGTTAGAATAGAGACAGGAATCTGCCATAATAAACTGATAGTTTGGGGGAAAATATTATTGAACCACCCACCTTTAATTCAATCACCAACTATGGAAGTGTTCCCCCAATTTGTCCTTTTTTTAATTCAAAGAAAAACAAGCAATATGTATAAAATACAAGCATAAATACCATAAAAACCACAAAAGTGTCCATACTTCTCAAGTTTTATAATCCTTTCACAAACTGACCTCTAACCCAGAACTAAATCTGAAGACCAGGCCATTTTGCACATTTGGCTGTATAAAATTCCCCATGACCCTGTTCATATGAGAAGCAAATTAAAAGCAGTTTAAGAATAAAATGTATCTAAATGAATTTTTTTATAAAACAGAAACAGACTCACAGACATAGAAAACAAACTTATCGTTACCAAAGGGGAAAGTGGTGGGGAGGGATAAATTAGGAGGTTGGGATTAACATATACACACTATTATATATAAAATAATCAACAAGGACCTACTGTATAGAACAGGGAACTCTACTCAATATTCAGTATTAACCTATATGGGAAATGAATCTGCTGTACACCTGAAACTAACACAACATTGTAAATCAACTACAATACAAATTTTTTTTTTAAATTTTAATAAAAAAGAATTTCTTTAAAGAATAAAATGTGTCTATCTACACCATGGCTCAGTAACAGTTAAGATGACAGCATTCGGAATGCGATCACATAGAGCTGTCATCCTGCACACCTATTATTCATTCTTTCTCTTTCATTTCAACCACATGAATTTATTGTAGGTATTTATAGACCTCCAATTAATAATTAGAATCAAAGCACAGTTAATTCTTTTAAGAGTCATATAATGATTATAGAAATGGAGAACAGATTAGTGGTTGCCAGTTATTGGGGGAGCATGGGAGGCAAGAGAGGAGAGGGAAGTGGTTGTGGCCATAAAAGGGTAGCAGGAGGGATTCCTGTACTGAAACTGTTCTATATCTTAGCTGTGGTGGTGGTCACGTGCATCAACATGTAATAAAACTGCATAAAACAAAATACACAAATAAATGAGTATATGTAAACCCAGTGAGATCTGCATAAAGTAGGTGGATTATATCAATGTCAATTTCCTGCTTGGGATATTGCACTGCAGTTATGACAGACGTTACCAACGGGAGAAAATGTGTGAAAGGTATACAATATCTCTGTATTACTTCTTTTCTTTCTTTTTTTTTTTTTTTGCAGTATGCAGGCCTCTCACGGCTGTGGCCTCTCCCGTTGCAGAGCACCGGCTCTGGACACACAGGCCCAATGGCCATGGCTCGTAGACCCAGCTGCTCTGTGGCACGTGGGATCCTCCTGGACCGGGACACAAACCCGCATCCCCTGCATCGGCAAGCAGACTCTCAACCACTGAGCCACCAGGGAAGCCCTCTTTTTTTTTTAATTTTTGAATTTTATTTTATTTACTTTTTTATACAGCAGGTTCTTATTAGCTATCCATTTTATACATATTAGTGTATATATATCAATCCCAATCTCCCAGTTCATCACACCACCACCCCAACCCCTGCCACTTTCCCCCCTTGATGTCCACACGTTTGTTCTCTACATCTGTGTCTCAGTTTCTGCCCTGCAAACTGGTTCATCTGCACCATTTTTCTAGGTTCCACATATATGCATTAATATATAATATTTGTTTTCCTCTTTCTGACATACTTCACTCTGTATGACAGTCTCTTATCCATCCATGTCTCTACAAATGACCTAATTTTGTTCCTTTTTATGGCTGAGTAATATTCCTTTGTATATATGTACCATATCTTCTTTATCCATTCATCTGTCAAGGGGCATTTAGGTTGCCTCCATGAGCTGGCTATTGTAAGTAATGCTGCAATGAACATTGGGGTGCATGTGTCTTTTTGAATTATGGTGTTCTCAGGGTATATGCCCAGTAGTGGTATAGCTGGGTCATATGGTAGTTCTATTTTTAGTTTTTAAGGAACCTCCATACTGTTCTCCATAGCGGCTGTATCAATTTACATTCCCACCAACAGTGCAAGAGGGTTCCCTTTTCTCCACACCCTCATCACCATTTGTTGTTTGTAGATTTTCTGATGATGCCCATTCTAACTGGTGTGAGGTGATACCTCACTGTAGTTTTGATTTGCATTTCTCTAATAATTTGTGATATGTTGAGCAGCTTTTCATGTGCTTCTTGGCCATCTGTATGTCTTCTTTAGAGAAATGTCTATTTAGATCTTCTGCCCATTTTTGGATTGGGTTGTTTGTTTTTTTTAATATTGAGCTGCATTAAGCTGTTTATATATTTTGGAGACTAATCCTTTGTCCATTGATTCGTTTGCAAATATTTTCTCCCATTCTGAGGGTGGTCTTTTCGTCTTGTTTGTAGTTTCCTTTGCTTTGCAAAAGCTTTTAAGTTTCATTAGGTCCCATTTGTTTATTTTTGTTTTTATTTCCATTACTCTAGGAGATGGATCAAAAAAGATCTTGCTGTGATTTATGTCAAAGGGTGTTCTTCCTATGTTTTCCTCTAAGAGTTTTATAGTGTCCAGTCTTACATTTAGGTCTCTAATCCATTTTGAGTTTATTTTTGTGTATGGTGTTAGGGAGTGTTCTAATTTCATTCTTTTACATGTAGCTGTCCAGTTTTCCCAGCACCACTTATTGAAGAGACTGTCTTTTCTCCATTGTATATCCTTGCCTCCTTTGTTATAGATTAGTTGACCAGAGGTGCATGGGTTTATCTCTGGGCTTTCTATACTGTTCCATTGATCTATATTTCTGTATTTGTGCCAGTACCATATTGTCTTGATTACTGTAGCTTTGTAGTATAGTCTGAAGTCAGGGAGCCTGATTCCTCCAGCTCCGTTTTTTTCCCTCAACACTGCTTTGGCTATTTGGGGTCTTTTGTGTCTCCATACAAATTTTAAGAGTTTTTTTCTAGTTTTGTAAAAAATGCCATTGGTAATTTGATAGGGATTGCATTGAATCTGTAGATTGCTTTGGGTAGTAGTATTTTAATTGGATTTGTCCTTTACTTGTCTTTAAATATTAGTACTGTTATTAGTCATATACAATTGTATATCAGTTGTGTATTTATTGTAAATTATACCTTCCTCTTTGGTATTTTTTTAATCTTGGATTTACCACTATACAATTCTAACATTTAACTTTCTTCCTGATTAAGTTTCCAGGGTAAATGTTTAGTTAGCCCTTTGACCTTAACCTTTCTGGAAAATGAGGAAACTGGTACACTTTTACTCTCTCTCAAGTTTTGTCTACACCCAAGTATTTATTTCTGCCATACGTAAGTTTTAACAGCTAGTTGAGCAAAAGTCCCTTATTTATGCAATTTTTCCATATTGATTACTAAAGATTAAATTTTAGTCCAATTAGGAAAAAGAAATCTGTTGGCTTTGATTGAAACTACACTTAAATGATGAACAGTTATATGCCAACAAATTAAACAGCCTAGAAGAAATGAATAAGTTCCTAGAAACATACAACTGACCACTACTGGATTAGGAAGAAATAGAAAATCTGAAATGACCAATTTTAGTAAGGAGATTGAATCAGTAATTAAAAACCTCCCAACAAACAATAGTCCAGGACTCGGTGGCTTCTACCAAGCATTAAAGAAAAATTAATACCAATCCTTCTCAAACTCTTTCAAAAAACAGAAGATGAGGAAATACTTCCAAACTCATTTTACGAGACCAGCATTACCCTTATGTCAAAACTAGATAAGAACACTACAAGAAAAGAAAATTACAGGCCAACATCCTTGATGAACATATATGTAAATATCCTCAACAAAATATTAGCAAACTGAATTAAACAATATATTAAAAGGGTCATACATCATGATCAAAGGATTTATTCCAAGGATACAAGGATGGTTCAGTATCTGCAAATCAATCAATGAGATACATCACACTAACAAAATGAAGGACAAAAGTCATATGTGATCATCTCAATAGATTCAGAAAAAGCATTTGACAAAATTCAACATCCATTCATGATAAAAACTCTAAACAAAATGGGTACAGAGAGAACGTACCTCAACATAATAAAGACCATATATGACAAGCCCACAGCTAACATTATACCCAAAGGTGGAAAACTGGTATATTTAAAATAGATAACCAATAAGAACCTACTGTATAACACAGGGAACACTGCACAGGGAACCTAAATGGGAAAAGAATTTGAAAAAGAACAGATACATGTTTATGTATAACTGAATCACTTTGTTGTACACCTGAAACTAACACAACATTTTTAATCAACTATGCTCCAATATAAAATAAAAAATTTAAAAAATAAAGTCAATAGAAACCTGAAAAAAATAAACCTAATTACTTGCTAAAAACAAAACAAAGGTGAAAAGCTGAAAGCTCTTCCTCTAAGGTCAAGAATGGCCACTCTTGCCACTTTTATTCAACATACTACTGGAATTCCTAGCCAGAGCAATTAGGAAAGAAAAGAAAGGAAAGGCATACAAATCAGAAAGGAAGAAGTAAAACTGTCTCTATTTTCAAATGACATATTATATATAGCAAACCCTAATGACTCCACCAAAAAAACTGTTAGAATTAATAAACAAATTCAATAAAGTTGTAGGATACAAAATTAATACACAAAAATCTGTTGCATTTCTATACACTAATAATGGATTATCAGAAAGAAAAATATTTTTTAATCTCATTTACAATTGCATCAAAAATAATAAAATACTTAGAAATAAATTTAACAAAGGATATGAAAAACCTCTACACTGAAAACTATAAGACATTAATGAAAGACATTGAAGAAAACACATATAAATGGAAAGATATTTCATGCTGATGGATCAGAAGAATTAATATTGTTAAAATGTCCATACTACCCAAATAATCTACAGATTCAACGCAATCCCTATCAAAATTTCAATGGCATTTTTCATAGAAATAGAAAAAATTTTTCTAAAATTTGTATGGAATCACAAAAGACCCTACATAGCTAAACCAGTCTCAAGAAAGAAGTACAAAGTTGGAGACATCACACGTCCTGATCTAAAACTATATTACAAAGTTATAGTAATCAAAAAAGTATGGTACTGGAAGAAAAACAGATACAAGATCAATGGAACAGAACAGAGCCCAGAAATAAACCCACATATATATGGTCAACTAATTTTCAAGGATAGTGTCCTCAATAAATGGTGTTGGGAAAACTGGACATGCAAAAGAATGAAAATGGACCACTATCTTACACCATATACAAAAATAAACTCAAAATGGATTAAGGTCTTGAAGGCAAGACCTGAAACCATAAAATTCCTAGAAGAAAATATACAAAGTCAGCTCCTTTACATCAGTCTTGGCAGGTGTTTTTGTTTTGTTTTGTTTTGTTAATTTGACACCAAAAACAAAGGCAACAAAAGCAAAAATAAACAAGTAGGACTACATCAAACTAAAAAGCTTCTGTACAGCAAAGGAAACCATCAACAAAATGCTATTTCACCCCTACATATATGTTTATATTTTATACAATCAAATGAGTTATGGAGAAAAAGGTGGAAGGACACATATTACCTGAGTGGGATGGGGACGGTGGAATGGTGGTGAGAGGAAAGAAGGAGGAAAAGTGTGTGTCAAACAGAAAAAAAAGTCATTTTTTGGAAAAATATATACTGTATGTCAAATGAAAAAGTAACATATAAAGTTTCATTTATAACATAACTGAAAGTATGTATTCATTGGATATGTGCATAGCCAAAGACTAAATGAGAATGTAGGCAGATTTTGTCTTGGATTCCTATTATGTTTACATACTAATTTCAATAAAGTTCTTTCTAAAAGTTAAAACTATATTGATAATTTGAAGAAGTCTGAATCCCTAATATATTAAAGATCAAAACCTTCTACTCTTTACAAATAAAAAATGAAACCCAGAGTTTAGCCACTTATCTATGGTCACCCAGCTCAGTTATAGTAAAATGTGCACTAAAAGCCAAGTTTCCTGTCTCCCAAGGAAATGTTCTCACACAGGACTGATTCTGTCATTCAAGCCTGTTCGATAATGTGCTGCACTATGACAGAGTCCATCTCATGTGGAAAGGAAAGCAGACAATAATTAGCACTATCAAAACTGTGTTGACAGAAAGACAAATAGTATATGATCTCACTTATATGTGGAACCTAAAAAGTCAAACTCATGGAACCAGAGACTAGAATGGTGGTTACCAGGGGCTGTGGGGTGGGGAAAATGTGGAGCTGCCGGTCAAAGGGTACAAATTTCCAGTTATAGGATGAATAAGCTCTGGGGAGCTAACCTAGAGCATGGTGACTAGAGTTAAATACTGTATGTATACTTGAATTTTGCTAAGAGAGTAGTTTTTGTTTGTTTGTTTTTGCCACACTGCACAGCTTGTGGATCTTAGTTCCCTGACCAGGGATTGAACCCAGAAGTCCTAACCACTGGACCGCCAGGGAATTCCCACTAAGAGTAGATCTTAAGTGGTCTCATCACACACACACACACACACACACACACACACACACACACACACAAAAGATAACTATGTGAGGTGACGAATGGGTTACTTGACAGTGGTAATCATTTCACGATATATAGAGATATTAAATCACCAAGTTGTACACCTTTTTGCAAATCACATTATATAATATAAAAAAGAATAAAATAATAAATAAATAAGCCACTCCTCACACACACACACAGTGTTGACCTTTGTGGGGACATAACAAATCATCAAGAAGATCATTTCCTTCAGGCAGTAGGCAACCAGAATTTGAGTTACAGAAAAATCACACTACAGGCCAAACTGCAGTGTCCAATATGCCATTTATAATTGGTGTTACCACCCCAGGCAACACATCTGTCATGTGGCACAGTTGTAGGATCCTGGGAAAGAGTAGTGGCTTGGAAAATTAACATGTTTGGTATTATATCATCAGCAGTGAAGAGAATAATTTTGAGCAAAAGCAATGAAGTAAAATCACCATTAATAGGTCAACAAACTATAAGGTAAAGTTTCACATAGTAGAAACACTGTGCACTCATTAGCTATAAAAATTGTGCATGTTTATTAAGCGAATAAAGAAAAATTACAATGAGAACTTGTAAATTATACAATGTTCTAAGGCCTCTCAAAAAAGGTGTGAATAAAACTTTGGTTTCCCTAATTTCTGATATAATGATATCAGAAACAGCTAGTTTTCCATCAGACAACAGCTAGTTTTATGAACGAAAAAGAGGAGGCCAAGATGTAACAGTTCTTAGATAGCTGAGTGAATAATAGGAGAAAAAAGGAGGAAAAGGTAGGCTGTATTGAGCAGTTTAGTTAATAGATTGGGAATGATAAAGGGGTTCTGAACAAGTAAGAAGTGAAAGTCTATGGTCTTACTGTAGGTAAAGTAAAACTGCTGGGGGAGGTCATCGAGAGGACATGACCACAGGTAGAGCCGAGGGCTGGACCCAGGCAATCAGAGGCTCCTCACCCCCTCCCCTGCCCTTGGAATGCACACTCTGTCCACTGTTCCCACAGTGAGAGCTGTTTTCATGGACGCAGCCTTGAGAGAACATGTTGTTGAGACCATCTGGATGGTACACGTGACTGAACCTAGGTAAGGCCTCCATATCAACTTAAAAGATGGTGGCAGGTGAGTGTGGAGATCTCCTCATCTTGCTGCTGCCCAAGACAAGCTTCATATTAAGTTCCCTTGCTTATTAAACCTGCCACCTACCAATGTGGAGTGATCTGCCTCTTTCTTCCATCTCTCCTTGCCCTCTGTGTACAGGAGCCAGTTTCACATTTTACTGGGGGAGCTCCTGAGGTTTTGAACCAACAAAACTTAACCCACTAAGGGCAAAAAGGGGGGTACTATATTTGATAACATTGTGAGAGATCAGGGTAACTTGGGACACAAACCTTGGAGAGACTAGGGGGAGAGACACAAGAGGTTACAATTCAACAATAAGATGTTTTGTCAAGTTGATTTCCTCTCCCAAAGGAACCATCATCACTCAAAGGCTGGTTTAAACATTAACTCAAATTTAGAAACATTTACGAAAATGCTGAACGTGCTCTGCTTGTAAACGTGAGCACGTATTTCACTATATTTATATTTCCAGTGACTATCACATTGTCTGGTGCATGAGAGACCATCAAAGTATCAATACTTGCCGATTGGAACTGTCATGAATAAAAAGTTATGGGGTTTTTTGTTTCGGTTTTTGTTTTTTTTAATTAGATAGGATACTTTTTTTTTTTTTTTGCGGTACGCGGGCCTCTTACTGCTGTGGCCTCTCCCGTCGCGGAGCACAGGCTCCGGACGCACAGGCTCAGCGGCCATGGCTCACGGGCCGAGCCAACCCGCGGCATGTGGGATCCTCCCAGACCGGGGCATGAACCCGCGTCCCCTGCAGCGGCAGGCAGACTCTCAACCACTGCACCACCAGGGAAGCCCTAGGATACCTTTTTTTTAGACAGCTTTTTTGAGGTATAATTGATATACAAAGAGCTGCACATATTTAATGTGTGCAATTTGATGAGTCTGGACATGTGCAAATACTCCTAGTACCATCACCATGATCAAAATAAAAGATGTAGCCAACATCTCCCAAAGTGTACTTCTGACCCTTTTGTTAGTTTTCGGTTTTTTGTAGTAAGAACAGTTAACATGAGATCTACCCTCTAAACAAATTTTAGGTGCACTAAGTGTCAAGAAAAAAAAAACTAAGAAAGCTAAGGGGGACAAAAAAGTGCACCATATTGCTAACCATGGGCCTTGTGTTGAATAGCCAATCTCTAGAACTTAGTCATCTAGCATGGCTGAAATTTTAATGAGAAGACGTTAATAGGTAAGTTATTCTTTGTTTTCCCATATCTACAGAATTAAAGCACAGATCTTATGTAATTTCAGCATAAGACTGTGCCAACAATATGCTTAACTAGATAACATAAGGAAATTTCTTGGTGCACATATCTGACTCCATAGGTAGAGCAGGCTTCAGGAGAATGGGAGAACGTAAAATTCATGAGGGCAGGGATTTTCAGTTTTGCATTTTTTTTTCACTTACTCTACCACTTGTCCTTGTTTGCCACAAAATTGGTAAGAAATGGAGTGGATTTTGGAGAGGCAATAAAAGTGCTCATTACCTTCCTCATAAGATTGTTGTGAGGATTAAAGAAAATAATGCATAGAGATGCCTAATTAAATACCTTTATATAGTGAACACTGTAAAAATGTTAACTATTACTACTGCTATTATCACCAAGCCTATACTTTTATTACATTCTAAATATATTCGACCAAAATAAACTTAGTGAAGGAAAAAGAAAAAGAAAAAAAAAAAAAGGCTGAACATAAGAAACCTTTGGCAGAGGTTTTCCCAGCTCTAGTTGAGTATCTACCATTCACACTGCAAAAATGTGGAAGTCAAAGACAGACAAGATATATTAGAAAGAAGGAAAAGGAACAGATCCTGCAGGGAGGGGAGACAGAAGTCACGAGCAGAGGCCAAGAGCTCCTTTTTGCAGTAGTGGCAATCTTGTCTCCTCCCATAGAGTGAAAGCTCCTTGGAGAACAAAGCCATCTCTTAACCACTTTCAGAACCTGCACAATGAACATAATACTTAGTAATGCAGTGCAATTTTATTGAATTAAAAATGAGAAGTCTGGGGCTTCCCTGGTGGCGCAGTGGTTGAGGGTCCGCCTGCTGATGCAGGGGACACGGGTTCGTGCCCCAGTCCGGGAAGATCCCACATGCCGTGGGGCGGCTGGGCCCATGAGCAATGGCCGCTGAGCCTGCGCGTTCGGTGTGCTCCGCAACGGGAGAGGCCCGCGTACCGCAAAAAAAAAAAGTCCTGGGGAAAACGAATTTTCACTGGGGGCAACTCCTCAAATTCACAGAAATGCCTTCGGCCAGTCATCTACTCATTCTACACTGATTGTTCTGGTTTAGCACTGAGGAGTGTTGAGAGTATTTATTTCAACAGTATTCGTTGAATCCTCCCAAGGGCAAGATACTGTGGCAAAAGGTAGACATAAAAGAAATTCAAGCCATGGATCTTGCCTGGGGGTAGGTCAAGGGGTACAATGTGGCTCTCAGACTACACTATAACCATGAGTGGTAAGAAATGCAATAAACTCACAAACAAAATGTTATAACTAAATATTACCAATCTGATGGGAAACAGAGTATGCTGTGTCTTTGGAATGATTTTAAAAGGCATTCTTGAGGATGCAGGAAAGCCCCACGTATCTACTCACGATTTCTTCCAGTTTTTAGGTATCTCTAAGCTCAATTAATCAACATGAAATTGTGCTTAAGTTTTGTTTAGATAACTACCAAAAGCTTCTGAATATTGTGTCTTACAGACTTTATTCATCTAAGAAATGAGATGCCAGAATATATGTTGAGAGGAGACGTCCTGCCTTGGTACTCATTACATGCACGAGTGGCTTGCTAAAGGCAGACTCTATTACAGTGTAAACAGAAGAATATTCAAGCTTAGGCATATCTCATGGCCACAAAATTGCATTGTTAAATACAGTCTCTGCTGTCAAAAAAAATGTATTTTAAAAAATAACTGAGAAACTTTTTTTTTTTTTTTTTTTTTCCACTACGCGGGCCTCTCACTGTTGTGGCCTCTCCCGTTGCGGAGCGCAGGCTCCGGACGTGCAGGCTCAGCGGCCATGGCTCATGGGCCCAGCCGCTCCGCGGCATGTGGGATCCTCCCAGACCGGGGCACAAACCCGCGTCCCCTGCGTCGGCAGGTGGACTCTCAACCACTGCGCCACCAGGGAAGCCCACTGAGAAACTTTTTATCACGGGAAACAGAACTAACCTGATTATAAAAGTAAGGAAAGTAACAAGCAGTATAAACTATTCTCATCTCGGAAATTTCAGCCAGTTTGCAATTTGATGTAAATGGTTTCATAAAAGAGAGGCAGTTTTACCTTAATTACCTTAATTATACATATAAGTTTCTTCCAATCTTCTCATATAAATATTTGGCCAAATAGTATTTTTTAATTTAAAATCAGAACACAATTTTTAATGTGTAATTAATGCCATTTCAATCAACCAAAATATTCATAATCTCTGCAGGACCAAGAAAACTTGGGAACTACATTTTATTACAGAGAAATGTTTATTTTACTTGACTAAATGTTCATTTATTCAAGTGGTGTTTATGATTCCTTGCTCTGTGCTGGCCATTTGGGATACAAAAAGGAGCAAAAACAAGTACAGCCTTTGCCTTCATGAAAAGTGCAGTCTAGAAAAGGAGAAAGAGTAATTACACCATGATCACAGAAAATGTTAAGTTACAACTCTGAAAAATGCTACAAGAGAAAGTAAGATATACAGGGTTCTGAGAGCTTATTGTAAGGACATTTTTGCCTTACTGGGTAAGCCAGGCTTTCCTGAATAAGGTACACATGAGCTGATATCTAGAAGACAAACTGGAAATTAACTTGGTGATGCACACAGGGGAAAGAATCCAGGGAAATTCTTGAGAGAGGGCAGACAAGGGACTGAAAAGTTGGCCAAATAACAACATTTTTGTTTGTTTGCTAGACATTTGAATTTGTTATCCTGTATCTCATAATAACAAAAGTATTTGACTTAGTTGCTAATTTAAGAAGCAATATATAATAATCCTTCTACCTATGATTATGAAAACACTTACCAATATTTAATGAGCATCTACTGGTACCATTCACTCTAGAAAAATGATTAAGAATCAGTTCCTGCCCTCAAGTAGTCCAATACCTGTGACAGGAGCTCAATACAACAAATATGACAGTTTTTAAAGAAATAACGTATCATTTGTGACTTAAAAATTATACATGTTGTCATTCAAAAGTTCTATACTAGCCTTACATTTAACAACTTAACAAAATTAGCAATGATGTTACTTCTATTAAAAACCTAGAGCAACTATCATACTTAATGATAAATCTTTAGAAGCATCCCACTGAAGTAATAAGCAAGGTAAGATGCCCACAATAATTACTGTTATCGTTCAACTTTATATGGAATTTCTAGCTAATGTAATGTAAGAAAAAAGATAAAAAGAAATAACAGATAAAGGCTACAAATAAACTTATCTACAAAATAGAAACAGAGTTACAGATGTAGAAAATAAACTTACGGTTACCAAGGGGTAAAGGGGGGGAGGGATAAATTGGAAGATTGGGATTGACACATACACACTATTATATATAAAATAGGTAACTAATAAGGACCTACTGTATAGCACAGGGAACTCTACTCAATACTCTGTAATGGCCTATATGGGAAAAGAATCTAAAAAAGAGTGGATATATGTATATGTATAACAGACTCATTTTTCTGTACACCTGAAACTAAGACAACATTGTAAATCAACTATACCCCAATAAAAATTACAAAAAAATAAAATAAATAAAGTATTCAAAACAAAAAAGATGTACCTTCTAGAAATTCATGAAATACTAGTTCTCATAGTCCTGATCTATACAAAGTGAACAAAATAAAATCTACACTATTGGGCTATAATCTGAGATAAATAATATGACGGTAAAACACAGTCACAGATGAAGTGCTCAGTAACTGTTTGTTATTAATGTTATTATTGTAAATAGAAGTTATCTCTAAAAAAAAGAAAGAACAGATACAGATATTGGAGAAAATTGTTACTGTTCAGGAATAAACTTCATAGGTATGAATCAATAAATAAAAATAATAGAGATTCTCTATACCAACAATAACTAATTTAAAATGTGATAGAAATTATGGTAATGATGATGATGACGACAACACTGATGGCTGACACGTACAGTGAGCAAACTCTGTTACAGGCACTACATTAAATGCTTCTCCTGAGGTTTTCATGTAATACACATGTCAAAAAAAAATAACTTGCATTAGGTCATCCCATTTTTTTCCTATTTTTCACCCCATTTTTTGGGAAGAAGAAACTGAGTTTTTGAGATAAGTAATAGCATGAGAATAGGAAACACAGATTCCAAATTCAGTTCCGATTAGAAGGTCCATAATCCTGACCGTTTTGTGTAGTTCCCTCTTCCTCCAGAAAGCCATGATTTACTTTCTTTGAGAGTCTATAAAATTCTATCATCCAGTGGACTAACTGGCAAGCTCAACATTTAGCCTGCTAGTTTGTCAGTTATTAAGACAAGAGATCTCTGGAAACACCCAACTCCCTCAGGGTTGCTTTACCAGCAGCTCTCTTTCCTCCATCTTTGTGACCAGATATAGGTTCCACTGCATCATTGGTACCCAGGGCAGTCATCTCTGATCCTTAGAATAGAATGACATTTTTTCAATTAAAATTGGAGTAGGGCTTCCCTGGTGGCACAGTGGTTGAGAGTCTGCCTGCCGATGCAGGGGACACGGGTTCATGCCCCGGTCCGGGAAGATCCCACATGCCGCGGAGCGGCTGGGCCCGTGAGCCATGGCCGCTGAGCCTGCGCGTCTGGAGCCTGTGCTCCGCAACGGGAGAGGCCACAACAGTGAGAGGCCCGCATACCGCAAAAAAAAAAACAAAAAAAACTGGAGTAAATGATCAGAGACTTGAGTACCAAGTGGGATCAAAGAAGATGAATAAAAGAAATACAAATTACCTTAATCAAACATTTATGGAGAGCTACCACTCAAAGGCACCATGCTAATTGTCACAGAGGGTTCCAAATTGCTTATTAGCCCCTTTTCCCCTGTGAATTTACAATTCAGGGGTAATCTTATAGAAAACCAATCTGCATGTCTTTTTTCAAACTAGTTAGCCAACCCTTTTAATTCCACGATACTCTCACTGAGAATATCATTCTTTCATGTGGTTTCAAGTACTCCCTATTTAAAAAGGGATGATGCTAAATCCAGAGCTTCTCTTAAACTCCATAATCCAATATCCAACCATCTCCTAAATATCTCACAGGCTCCACCAACTCAGCTTATCTAAAAATCTAACTCATCGATGATACCTGCCCCAACCCACTCTTCCTTCAGCTGAATGTACCTTCTACCTCTCGAATCCATCTGCCTCCCTGCATCTCCACTTCTACAAGGACACACCAGTGATTATAAGACTGCTGCAACTGCCTTATGATTAGCTGTACTGTCTTCAGAACGACTTCTTCAAAGGAGGAGATAGATGTTAATCAAGGACTCATTAATAAATGGCAAACTATAAAATCTATCAGCATTATGAATAAAATGTCCTATTGCTATCTGAAGGAGTTGGGTTCTGAAAAAGAAAGCATAAGGAATAGACGGAAGAGTGTTGCAGGCAGAGGGAATAGCCTTGCAAAATTCACATACACACACACACACACACACACACACACCTTTGAAAAGCCTTCACTTACCCCCAATCTTGTTTAGAAACTATCTCAATCTAATAATCATTCCATTAAAAAGCTCTTTACTAATTGGCTGATAGAAGGAAAGAGCTGACATTTTCATTATCAGACACCTTAAGGCTTTTGTTGTTTATATGTTTTTAATTTTAATACTCTCACATTCTATGAGATAAATGTCATTATTGCCCCCATTTTATTTATTTATTTATTTGTTTATTTATTTTTGGCAGAGTTGGGTCTGTGTTGCTGTGCATGGGCTTTCTGTAGTTGTGGCGAGCGAGGCCTACTCTTTGTTGCGGTGCACGGGCTTCTCGTTGCAGTGGCTTCCCTTGTTGCGGAGCAGTGGCTTCCCTTGCTGGGGAGCACCAGCTTTACGTGTAAGGGCTTCAGTAGTTGTGGCACGTGGGCTCAGTAGTTGTGGCTCGTGGGCACTAGAGCACAGGCTCAGTAGTTGTGGCGCACGGGCTTAGCTGCTCCGTGGCATGTGGGATCTTCCCAGCCCAGGGCTCGAACCCGTGTCCCCTGCATTGGCAGGCGGATTCTTAACCACTGCACCACCAGGGAAGCCCTATGTCTTCATTGTTAAGTCTACCAATAATGGCTTGTTGGTAATTCCATTTATTATCACCACAATTTCCAATACAGCATGTTGGTTTATTTGATTGATTGATTATCTATCCCCTTGCATCTCTATACCCCACTCCTCCTTCTCTACCTTCCCATACACAACCATTTACGTGAAATATATATACAAAATATTAACTAAATATGTTGCTATAATATGTATTGCTGTTTTATGTGCATGTATTTGAATGTACGTAAATGGTGATATACATCTCATTGTTTCTGTGCTGTATCTCAGCCTATTTTAAGGATCTCATTCATGCTGCTTTGTGTACATTGAATCCATTGCTTTTTATTGCTGCCTGTTACCCCACTGAACACCCAGATTGTTCCCAGCTCTCTAACACCACAGAATTACTGCAATAACCATTATGGACTTGTGTGAGAAATTCTTGGGGAAATAGACCCAGGGTGGATATTGCTGAGAAAGAGCATGTGTGTACACATAATCCAGCTAGTCAGTGCCCAGCTGATCTCCACAATGAGGGCATCAGTCTGAGGGGTGGGTTCAGGAGCAGAAGGCCCCGTGTGACTCATGGCTACTCTACTTGTTAGCTGTGTGATCCAAGAATGCTACCTAACATCTCTTAGCCCCATTTTCTCATTTATAAAGCGTGAACAATTTACAGTGCCTAGCTCATAAAGTTACTGTGAGAATTAAAGGAAATAATGATAAAGTGCCTACCACAGTATGTGGTATGTGGTCATCATTTTCTTCCCACCCAGTAAGAGATTTCTGACTTTCCAGGAGACCCTGAATTGCCACACTGGAAGGTCAGTAAAGCCCATCCTCCTAACTGCACAGAGGAAGAATGGAGAGATCAAGTTTCATGCCTGAGGAGGCTGTATGTTATCAGAGGAGGGATCTGAATGCAGCTTTCCCGGCCCCCAGGCCAGTGTTCCTTCCCCTGTACCAGAATGTCCACGGTGGCGCTGGGATTCCACTCAGGCAAAAATGAGTAATAACTAGAAAACGAAACCTGCCCTGCGTTGGCATCTGCTCACACCTGGTACTCTATGGAACTGAGGTACTTCCACTCAGTATGTCACGAGCTCCTGGGAACTTTTTCCAGTTGTGGTGGTGGATTTGTACTCACTTCCTCTCACACACTGTCTGACAGCCACACTGATCTGCAGCCCTGGAGCCTGGAGAAGGTGCCTGCATCGCGTGGCGTCAGCCCATTCTCAAACCCAGCAAAACCAGTGCTGTTCCTGGATAACTTTGTAAGGGAGGGAACAGCCATGGAGGTACACCCCTGAGACAGTCCTTCTAGAAGGAACCAGCTACCTGTCTGGAAGGAGTGCAGTTGGCTGACAGCCTCCAGCTGCCGTGCTTTCAAGCATCTGTCTCAGCTCTGGATCTCAGTCAACAATCATACAAAAAACCCTAGCCGATGACTGAGCACAGTGGAAGAACCAGGACGTGGCCATTTCTTCACCATGTGGGATGCCTATGATGGGCAACCTTTGCCCCCGAGCTCTCCATGGGGCTGGCCAAGACTTTGTCAGGTTTGCAGCCCAGTCTGAGGCTCTCCTTGTCCAATCCTGCTTCCTCACCCTGTTACCTTTCTCAGGTTTTACCCTCCAATAAAGAAAATACTACACATATTCACACAGTTGTCCTCACTCTGACTCTAGGAACTGCATTGCTGGGCTCTTCAATGATGCCTGACGCATGAATTCATGGCTTTTGAACTGTGCACTGAGGCAAAGGCAGCATCTTCACCAACCAAAAACCACAGGGATATTTAAAACAATTCCAAGTACTAGCCTATGTTGCCTATTGTGTAATGTAATCCAACGTTTGCCAGATAGTAAACATTTATTCTACACAAGCTCATTCTGCTTGGACGAGTTTCCTTTGTTGTTCTATCAATATATTACATTTTTTAATATGTGTCTTTGCTGGGAATGAAGAAACTGAAGATCAAAGAAGGTGTCAGCGTGTCAACGTAAATCACTTTAATGTAACCTTCAGATTTTGTTTAGAGTGCCAGAAATCTAACGTATTATCACAAACTCATTTCACATAATTCTTAATCTATAAATATAAATGGAAATGGGTTTTAAGCAATGGGCCTTAACCAGAGGCGATTTTGCCTCCCAAGGGACGTTTGGCAATAGCTGGAGACGTTTTTGGTTACCACAAGGCAGGGGTTGGGAGCTGCTGCTGGTTTCTAGTGGAGAGGACAGGAATGCTGCTAAATATCCTGCAATGTACAAGTCAGCACCCATAACAAAGAATTATGTGGCCCAAAATGTTGAGAAACCTTGGTTTAAAATCATAGAAAAAGCGTTCAATGTCCTGATTGTTTTTTTGAAAGCTAAATATTCTTCCCATAATCGCACAGTGATTTTCTTCTCCATTGTACTAAACAATGTCTCTCTATTTCCTTAGAAAAAGTAATCTGGAACGCTGAATAAAATAAATGGCTAGAGGTCACTTGTCCCTTATACAAGGAAGGGGAGTTTTCAAGCATATTATCCAAATATCTTATGAGAGAGAAATGCAGGAAATACATTAGAGATCACCCGAGCTCTATAACTGTCACCAAATTCTTAAGAGTTTTTCCATTCATTCATAATTCCTTCTGTTACCTTGGTGAAATTGTTCAGGTTAGAGCATACTCTACTTTTGAGCATTCACTGACCATCTTATTAGTCAATGTATAACACACATCGTTTGATTTTTTTAACATATTAAGTTCACTTGAAATATCCTGGTCATATTACATAAAGCCCAGTATTTAGGAGAACACCTATTTCTATTAACGTATGTAGCTATGTGGTTAAAAAAACAAAACAAAAAAACCTGCACGTTTAGAATAACAAATTTAAACTGGCCATTTGAAAGCCAAGAACATAGTATTAAGTTTAGACAGTACCAGTACATAAATTAATGCCTTAATTTTCTCATGGGGAAAGAATTTAAAAAACCTAATTTGGGGCTTTATTTGACGGTCAAAGTGCGCCCCCTCCCGAACAGAAAAGAGAAATAACGTTGATTTCCATTTAAAGTTACAGGGCTCTTAAACTGCATTACACTACAAGCAACTCTGTCTAGCTCATCTAAAAAGCTGAGTGTAAATCCTACATTTTATTTGACTCAAAAAAATGTGAGGATGAATTGCGCATTAGAAAGGGTCCATTGTGAAAGATCACCCAGAAAATCTCTAAACGATATTAGCAGTACGAAAATGACAACTACCATTTAGTCTAAACATAACTCAGCTTTAACAAGTTATATGTATTTTTCTATCTAGTCTCCTCGCTTTAATGAAACGTGATTCTGTAACAGGAAGAGTCAATTATCCTTTCAGACAGTGGTCACAAACAATCCTAGAAATTTAAGTTCTCAAAAGTGACGGTAGGGCTTCCCTGGTGGCGCAGTGGTTGAGAGTCCGCCTGCCGATGCAGGAGACACGGGTTCGTGCCCCGGTACGGGAAGATTCCCACAAGCAGCGGAGCGGCTGGGCTCGTGAGCCATGGCCGCTGAGCCTGCGCGTCCGGAGCCTGTGCCCCGCAACGGGAGAGGCCACAACAGTGAGAGGCCCGCGTACCGCAAAAAAAAAAAAAAAGGGGGGGGACGGTAAATTGCCAGCAGACAAAAAATAATTTGAATTAATTAAACGGGGATCAAGGAGACTAAAAGTAAGAAAAGTTCTTCACCTCTCAACCCTCCTGACCCAGAACCCCGTTGTTAATAAATATCCTAGCTCCACTAAATGAATGCCTGTCAAACCTTGCCGGGTGTACTTGTGTGTGTGTCTGTCTCTCTCTGAGTGTGTTAGTGCGTGAATGTGTAAGCGTCAGCGCCCGCGCGCGCCTTGGTCTCGGCCGCCCTAACGTTGAACACCGGCCGGAGGCTCCGGGAAGCAGGTGCCGTGGAACAGGGGCTCTTACCTGGGCTCTGGCGAGGAGGCAGCCGCCGAGCAGCAGCCACCCCCAGAGGTGGGGTCCGGCCATACCCGAGCCAGCCCGAGCGAGGAACAGGGACACTCTTCCCGAAGCCCGAAGAAAGATTCACACTCGCAACTTGGCCGGCGCGAGGCAAACTTGTGGCCGGGAGCGCGGCGCAGCTGGGGTGTCGGGCTCGAGGCTACTAGTCGGGGATGCCCGGGGCCAGGCTGTCCGAGCCCCGTGCCTTTCGGTCTCCGTTCTGCCGCGCGGAGGCTCGCGCCTTGGTTGCTACTTCCGGGGAGAGCTGCTCGAGTCCCGGCCTTGACTCGCGGCTCCAGCGCCCAGTGGATCCGTGCGCGCCCGGAGTGGCTGCAGGGGCGGCGGGGAGGCGCTCGCGCTCCTCTTCCGAGTCTCTCTGTCCCGCAGCCCGGGGTATCGAGGGCGACAGATCCAGAGCGCTGCTGCCGTCACCGCCGACTCACACTGTCTCTTCCTCCCTCCACTCTGTCCCAGGTTCCAACGCCCTGTCTCTAGGGAAGCCCTGGGTCGTCGGGGAGAGTCCGAAAGTTCCCTCCTGTCCAGACGCGCGCTGACCACTAGCCACCGCGACCTGGACAGTGTGGTTAAAGGTTTCCGAGGCCAGGCGCATTCTCCATCCAGGGCTCTGGGCTCAGCAGTCTCTACAGCGCTAAAGTTCTCTGATTGCCGTTCTCTTAACCACTGTAATAATACTGTGCGTGCGTGCGTGCGTCTGTCTGTGAATGAAGGAGAGAGAGAAAAAGATTTTGCTCCAGCAGAAATCTCTGGGTCGAAACATTTGGGGATCGTTTTATATTTTGGATCCATGCATTTAAAAAAAAGACAACTATTTAATATTCTTTAACAGTTTTTTGTGTGTGAACGCCTTCGTTTGACACAAAGTCTTTTTCTTTATTTTTCTTACAGGCATAATCATCAAGGTGCCAGAGACCTTGCTTCACAGACATTGAGTTGAAGAATATACAGTCTCCGAGGATCTGATACAGTTGGGAAGGAATGAGTCCCATAGATGAAACACAAAAATTCCCTCACCTCCTCGGATTTGACATTTGTCACCATTGGTTTTCATTTGAGTGCCAAAGTGAAAACTGGGTTTGTTTTTAAAACAGATAACTAATGACTGGCCAGGTCTAAAACAGGAGAAATAAATGACTTTTATTTCTAATTCTATGTCTGAAAAAGTTCACTCCTATCTCTATTTTTATTGTTTATAGTACAGATATTTATTATAAACAATTTCATGTGCTTTTTGAAAGTAGCAAGATCTAAATAAGGGGTGCTCAACCCCCGGGGCTGCGGACCGATAGCGGTCAGCGGCCTGTTAGGAACCTGGCAGCACAGCAGGAGGTGAGCGGCTGGTGAGTGATGGAAGCTTCATCTGCTGCTCCCCATCGCTCGCATTATATGCATTTCCTTTCATTTCAATAGTGATTTAAACAGGGAGTACAAATAAATGTATCTTCTCTGTTCACTTTTTTTGGAAACTCAAGGGAAAGATATATTTAAAAATTCTTAGTCACATTTTTTATTATAATACATATTCGAAGAGAAAATTTTGCAAATGCATAAAGTCACACAGAGGAAAATAAAATCCAAACAAATTTCTCTACCTAATCTTTTGTCTACTCATAATTATTTTGAATTAAGATTGGCCTTGTACTGTACATACCATTTTTTTTTAATAGATCTTTACTGGAGTATAATTGCTTCACAATACTGTGTTAGTTTCTGTTGCACAACAAAGCAAATCAGCCATATGTATACACATGTCCCTATATCTCCTCCCTCTTGCGTCTCCCTCCCACCCGCCCTATCCCACCCCTCTAGGTGGTCACAAAGCATGGAGCTGATCTCCCCGTGCTATGGGGCTGCTTCCCACTAGCTATCTGTTTTACCTCTTGTATATGTGTCAATGCCACTCTCTCACTTTGTCCCAGTTTACCCTTCCCCCTCCCCGTGTCCTCAAATCCATTCTCTACGTCTGCATTCCTGTCCTGCCTCTAGGTTCTTCAGAACCTTTTTTTTTTTTTAGATTCCATATATTTGTGTTAGCATACAATATTTGTTTTTCTCTTTCTGATTTACTTCACTCTGTATGACAGAGTCTAGGTCCATCCACCTCACTACAAATAACTCAATTTCGTTTCTTTTTATGGCTGAGTAATATTCCATTGTATATACGTGCCACATCTTCTTTATCCATTCATCTGTGGATGGACATTTAGGTTGGTTCCATGTTCTGGCTATTGTAAACAGTGCTGCAGTGAATACTGTGGTACATGACTCTTTCTGAATTACAGGTTTCTCAGGGTATATGCCCAGTAGTGGGATTGCTGGGTCATATGGTAGTTCTATTTTTATTTTTTTAAGGAACTTCCATACTGTCCTCCATAGTCACTGTGGCAATTTACATTCCCACCAACAGTGCAAGAGGGTTCCCTTTTCTCCACACCCTCTCCAGCATTTATGCGTGGGTTTATCTCTGGGCTTTCTATCCTGTTCCATTGATCTATATTTCTGTTTTTGTGCCAGTACCAAACTGTCTTGATTACTGTACCTTGGTGGTATAGTTTGAAGTCAGGGAGCCTGATTCCTCCAACTCTGTTTTTCGTTCTCAAGATTGCTTTGGCTATTTGGGGTCTTTTGTGTTTCCATAAGAATTATAAAATTTTTTGTTCTAATTCTATGAAGAATGCCATTGGTAGCTTGATAGGGATTGCACTGAATCTGTAGATTGCTTTGTGTAGTATAGTCATTTTCACAATATCGATTCTTCCAATCCAGGAACATGGTATATTTCTCCATCTGTTTATGTCATCTTTGATTTCTTTCATCAGTGTTTTATAGTTTTCTGACTACAAGTCTTTTGCCTCCTTAAGCAAGTTTATTCCTAGGTAATGTATTCTTTTTGTTGCAGTGGTAAATGGGAGTGTTTTCTTAATTTCTCTTTCTGATTTTTCATTGTTGATGTATACGAATGTCAGAGATTTCTGTGCATTAATTTTGTATCCTGCAACCTTACCAAATTCATTGATTAGTTCTAATAGTTTTCTGGTGGCATCTTTAGGACTCTCTATGTATAGTATCATGTCATCAGCAGTGACAGTTTTACTTCTTATTTTCCAATTTGTATTCCTTTTATTTCTTTTTCTTCTCTGATTGCTGTGGCTAGGGCTTCCAAAACTATGTTGAATAAGAGTGGATAGAGTGGACATCCTTGTCTTGTTCCTGATCTCAGTGGAAATGCTTTAAGTTTTTCACCATTGAGTATGATTTTTGCTGTGGGTTTGTCATATATGACCTTTATTATGTTGAGGTAAGTTCCCTCTATGTCCATTTTCTGGAGAGTTTTTATCATAAATGGGTGTTGAATTTTGGTAAAAGCTTTTCTGCATCTATTGAGATGATCATATGGTTTTTATTCCTTAATTTGTTAATGTGCTGTATCACATTGATTGATTTGTGTATATTGAAGAATCTTTGCATCCCTGAGATAAATCCTGCTTGATCATGGTGTATGATCCTTTTAATGTGTTGTTGGATTCTGTTTGCTAGTATTTTGTTCAGGATTTTTGCATCTATGTTCATCAGTGATATTGGTCTATATTTTCTTTTTCTGTGATATCTTTTTCTGGTTTTGGCATCAGGGTGATGGTGGCTTCATAGAATGAATTTGGGAGTGTTTCTCCCTCTGCAATTTTTTAGAAGAGTTTGAGAAGTATGGGTGTTAGCTCTTCTCTAAATGTTTGATAGAATTCACCTGTGAAGCATCTGGTCCTGCACTTCTGTTTGTTGGAAGATTTTAAATTATAGTTTCAATTTCATTACTTGTGATAGGTCTGTTTATATTTGCTAATTCTTCCTGGTTCAGGAAAAATTGTACCTTTCCAAGAAAATTGTACCTTTCCAAGAATTTCTCCATTTCTTCATGGTTGTCCATTTTATTGGTATATAGTTGTTTGTAGTAGTCTCTTATAATCCTTTGTATTTCTGCAGTGTCAGTTATGATTTCTCCTTTTCCATTTCTAATTTTATTGATTTGAGTCCTCTCCCTTTTTTTCTTGATGAGTCTGGCTAAGGGTTTATGAATTGGGTTTACCTTCTGAAAGAACCAACTTTTAATTTTGTTGATCTCTGCTATTGTTTTCTTCATTTCTATTTCATTTATTTCTGCTCTGATCTTTATGATTTCTGCTCTGATCTTTATGAACTTTATGATTTCTTTCCTTCTCCTGACTTTGGGTTTTCTTTGTTCTTCTTTCTCTAGCTGTGTTAAGTGTAGGGTTAGATTGCTTATTTGAGATTTTTCTTGTTTCTTGAGGTGAGGTTGAATTGCTATAAACTTCCCTCTTAGAACTGCTTTTGCTGCATCCCATAGGTTTTGGGTCATTTTGTTTTCATTGTCATTTTTTTCTATGTATTTTTTAAATTTCTTCTTTGATTTCTTCAGTGATCTCTTGGATAAAATTTTCTGAGTCTTGATTTGTGACCCAAGATGTGATCTATCCTGGAGAATGTTCCAGGTGCACTTGAGAAGAAAGTGTATTCTGCCACTTTTGGGTGAAATGTTCTATAAATATCAATTAAATCTATCTGGTCTATTGTGCCATTTAAAGCTTGTGCTTCCTTACTTATTTTCTGTTTGGATGATCTGTCTATTGATGTAAGTGGGGTGTTAAAGTCCCCTACTATTATTGTGTTACTGTCGATTTCCCCTTTCATGGTTGTTAGCATTTGCCTTACGTATTGAGGTGCTCCTCTTTTGGGTGCATAAACATTTATAATTTTGTATCTTCTTGGATTGATCTTTTGATTATTATGTAGTGTTCCTCCTTATCTCTTGTGACAGTCTTTACGTTAAAGACTATTTTATCTGATATGAGTATTGCTACTCCAGCTTTCTTTTGATTTCCATTTTCATGGAATATCTTTTTCCACCCCTTCACTTTCAGTCTGTATGTGTCCCTAGGTCTGAAGTGGGTCTCTTGTAGACAGCATATATATGGGTCTTGTTTTTGTATCCATTCAGCCAGTCTGTGTCTTTTGGTTGGGTCATTTAATCCATTTACATTTAAGGTTATTATCGATATGTATGTATTACCATTTTCTTAATTGTTTTGGGTTTGTTTTTGTGGGTCTTTTTCATCTCTTGTGTTTTCCACCTAGAGAAGTTTCTTTAGCATTTGTTGTAAAGCTGGTTTGGTGGTGCTGAATTCTCTTAGCTTTTGCTTGTCTGAAAAGCTTTTGACTTCCCCATCAAATCTGAATGAGATCCTTGCTAGGTAGAGTAATCTTGATTGTAGGTTTTTTCTCTTTTATCACTTTAAGTATATCCTGCCACTTCCTTCTGGCCTGCAGAGCTTCAGCTGAAAAATCAGATGATAACCTTATGGGGATTCCTTTGTATGTTATTTTTTGGTTTTCCCTTCCTTCTTTTAATATTTTTTCTTTGAATTTAATTTTTGTTAGTTTGATTAATATGTATCTTGGTGTGTTTTTCCTAGGGTTTATCCTGTATTGGACTCTCTGTGCTTCCTGGACTTGGGTGACTATTTCCTTTCCCATGTTAGGGAATTTTTAACTATAATCTCTTCAAATATTTTCTTAGACCCTTTCTTTTTCACTTCTTCCTGTGCGACCCCTATAATTTGAATGTTGGTGCATTTAGTGTTGTCCCAGCAGTCTCTGAGATTGTCTTCAATTCGTTTCATTCTTTATTCTGCTCCACGGCAGTTATTTCCACCATTTTGTCTTCCAGCTCACTTATTCATTCTTCTGCCTCAGTTATTCTGTTATTGATTCCTTCTAGTGTATTTTTCATTTCAGTTGTTGTTTTGTTCATCTCTGTTTGTTTGTTCTTTAGTTCTTCTAGATCTTTGTTAAACACTTCTTGTATTTTCTCAGTCCATGCCTCCATTCTATTTCCATGATTCTGGATCATCTTTACTATCGTTACTCTGAATTCTTTTTCAGGTAAATTGCCTATTTCCTCTTCATTTATTTGGTCTTGTAGGTTACCTTACTCCTTCATCTGTGACATATTTTTTTCTCATTTTATTTATTTATTTAATGAGTGGGATTTTCTTCCTGCCTTACTGGTTGTTTGGCTTGAGGCTTCCAACACTGGAGTTTGTAGGCTGTTGGGTAGAGTTAGGTCTTGGTGCTGAGATGAGGAACTCCATGAGACCTCACTCCAATGCATATTCCCTGGGGTCTGAGGTTCTCTGTCTAAGGCTCCAGCAGTTCAGACTCAGAGCTCCCACCACAGGAGCTTCAGCCTAACCCCCAGCTCATAAACCAAGATCCTGCAGCTGCATGGGGCTACAAAAAAAAAAAAAAAAGAGAGAGAGAGAGAGAGAGAGAACAATAACAAAGTAAAAAATAAAATTAGACTAGGAAACTAACAGATGTGTTAGAAAGAATACAAAAATAAAAATATAGATGAATCAACAAATGGAAGGTACATCAGTACCACAATAGTAAAAAAGAGGAGGAGGGAAAAGGAAAAAAATGGGAGGAAAGGCCTCAGCTGTGGAGGGCGAGGCCTAAGCAATGGCGAGGTTTAGGTGGTGGGCAGGGCCTATGCTTAGGACCCACAGGGCTGGAAAATGCCCTGGGGGGCTGGGAGGAGGGGGAGTTAGGCTCAAGGAACAGAAGGGGCCCAGGCATGCCCCCTACCCCTGGTCTCAGAGGGCAGGGGACCTCACCTGGGAGCCCAGCAGGTTTCCTGGGCTCAAGTGGGCAGGGAAAATGCCCTCCTCTCCTCTCCTGCTCCTCCCAGAGGGCGCTTTCCACCTGCCTCTCCTGATCTCTCCGGCCTCCCTCCTATACGCCCAGGACCAATGCGGCCAGGGAGGAGGGGCGGCCTTGGAGGGCAGGGGACCGGCCTGGGAGCTCATCAGGCTCCCCGTGCTGGAGTGGGCAGGGCAAACGCCCTCTGCTCCTCTCCAGCTTTTCCCAGAGAGTCCCTCCCGCCTGCCTCTCCTGATCTCCCCAGCCTCGGTGGTGCCAATCCTGTCTGACCTCCACTTCTCCTCTCCTCTCTGTCCCCCCACATCCTACCTGTTCACTTTGGGGTTCCTCCCATCTCCTTGGGCATCAGAGTCCCCCACCAACGGCCGGCAGGTGCCCTAGTTGTGGGGAGACACTAACTCTGCATCTTTCCACACCACCATCTTGACTCCTTGTACATAACATTTTTTAAAGAATGAAAAACAGACTCAATAAGAATGTTCAGTTGGGTGGCTTTTGTTATTTAATTTTCTATACTTTCTGTGTATTATATGATAAAGCATTCTGGAAACAAAAAGTTATTAAATATTCTAGAAACAAAAAAACAACTGGGATGACTATCCTTGAACATGTATTTTTATGTAAATCATTGAATATTGTCTTAAATTTTTAAATCAAAAATTTTGTAAAAAGATATGCTCAACTTTAAGGCTTATTGTAGATATTTATAAACTGAACTTGTTTATGTTCATTGTGAAGCATTTCCTTACTTTCTTGCTTTCACTGGTATCATTTTTTTAGAATCTTGTCCATTTCGCAAAGATGACATGTCCTTATTTTTTTTTTATAAATTTATTTACTTATTTATTTTTGGCTGTGTTGGGTCTTTGTTGCTGCACTCAGGCTTTCTCTAGTTGCAGTGAGTGGGGGATGCTCTTCGTCGTGGTGCGTGGGTTTCTCATTTTTGTGGCTTCTCGTGTTGCGGAGCATGGGTTCTAGGTGCATGGGCTTCAGTAGTTGTGGCACGCAGCCTCAGTAGTTGTGGTTCACGGGCTCTAGAGCGCAGGCTCAGTAGTTGTGGCACATGGGCTTAGTTGCTCCACAGCATGTGAGATCTCCCCGACCAGGGCTCGAACCCATGTCCCCTGTATTGGTAGGCGGATTCTTAACCACTGCACCACCAGGGAATTCCCGACGTGTCCTTATTGTTTTACTTTCATTTTTTAGTTTATTAATAAGGTTGAGTATTGCATACATTTATTGGCCAATTGTGTCACTTCTTTTCAAAACTTATTCTTGCCTCTTGAGGGAAGAAATGAAGTGGCACACAGCTTGAAGGCAGAAAGCCTGGGTTTGAATTCTATCTCTGCCATTCCTAGCTGTGTAACCCTGGGGAAAATTACATAATGTCCTTCCTTTTTCTTAATCTCCTCAATTGTAAAATGGAGAAAATAAGAGTACCTCCCTCAAAAGTTCGTTGGAAAAGTTAAGTGAGTTAACAAACATAAGCACTAAGAACATATCTGGTTCAGCGGAAATGCTCAATAAATGTTAGCTATTGTAATTAGTATTGTTTTATTTACTATTACTATTATTAATGATTTTAGTCTTGTGACCATACTGTGTGAATGGGCAAAGGACTGTGGTGAGTTTGAGTGATTCTTACTTATGTAGAAAAGTATTATTTCTATTTAGAATATTAAGTCTTTTTCTGTTATAAATACCAAAATGTCCTTTCAATTTTGTTTCTAGCTTAATTTAAAACGTCTTAATCAGTGCAGAAGTTTTTTTTTTTAATTTTATGGATCTAAATCTATCAATCTTTTATAGTTTCTTTCTTAGCTTTTAAGCCAAGAAAGAAATTGCATTCTAAAAATTAGAACATCTTTTCATCAGATATTTTTCTGTTTTTTTACTATTTCGTAATTTTACATTTAACATTTTAAAGTATTGACTTTTTTTAAATGGTGATTTAACCATTTTCCCAAGTACCTAACCAGTTAACACAGCAACATTTATTAAAGAATCCATCCATTTAATGAGGAAGATATTTTGAAGAAATGTGGAGAATGAACTTTGCTGATGGCTCTAAAATCACAACTTCGGCTCCACATCAGGCCGCTATGCTAGAAGACGTTTAGAGCATCTGTCCATTTTATCCAGGGTGGAATCCCATTCATCAAATCCAGATGTCAAAAGCCCCTACCAAACAGTTGGCAATGTTTCTTCTGAGTATCTGAATGTTAGATTTGGAGAGCTGTAAGAAATTAGCCCTCTGAAGGCCCAGTCTTGAAGACTTTCCGGCTGGAACTCAGGAAGCAGGCAGATAGCAGCAGGAAAAAGCCTGGCCATTTAAACACAGTTATTGGTCAGTTACCCCAGAAAAGAAAAGGTACTCCACAAGGAAAGGGCTTCTGTCTGGACCCCAGAATGATGTTCAGTGGTTCGTATGCAAGTGGTTACCTGTGTGTTTCATCTGGAAAGGTTGTTATTAGTAATAACGACTCGCCTTACAATGTTTGTGTGAGAATTAAACGAGATAATGACAACGTCAAGAAAGTTTTACCAGTTGCACAGAATTACACATATGATAGTAAGTTTGGTATTTACAGAATACTTTCATGTACACTGTCACACTCAACTTGTAATTGTTAATATGCAAAGCCTATTATAAAATACTTAGTAATTAATTGGTAGCTTAAGAGAAAATAATGAAAAGGAAGCAACAGCAAATCCTAAAATATTCCTACTGAGAATTAAAGAAAACAATTAATTAATTCAGAGCCTACCTTAGTCAAGATAAAGCCAAAGAAAATTAAGAATTTGAACACTTATGTGCCTGTCCACTTCCTCTCTCTTTTCTTTTAATTTTTTAAAATTTTATTGACGTATAGTTGATTTACAATGTTGTGTTAATTTCTGCTGTACAGCAAAGTGACTCAGTTATATATAGGTATTCTTTTTCATATTCTTTTCCATTATGGTTTATCACAGGATATTGAATATAGTTCCCTGTGCTGTACAGTAAGACCCTGCTGTTTATCTGTCCTATATATAATAGTCTGCATCTGCTAATCCAAAGCTCCCAGTCCTTCCCTCCCCAACCCCCTCCCCCTTGGCAACCACAAGTCTGTTCTCTATACCTGTGAGTCTGTTTTTGCTTCATAGATATGTTGATTTATGTCATATTTTAGATTCCACAGATAAGAGATATCAGAATGGCCATCGTTAAAAAGTCTACAAATAACAAATGCTGGAGAGAGTGTGGAGAAAAGAGAACCCTCTTATACTGTTGGTGGGAATGTAAATTTGTGCAGCCACTATGGAAAAACAGTGTGGATTTTTCTCAAAAAACTAAGAATAGAGTTGCCATATGATCCAGCAATCCTACTGCTGCGTATATATCCAGACAAAACCCTAATTTGAAAAGATATATGCACCCCTATGTTCATAGCAGCACTATTTACAATAGCCAAGACATAGAAACAACCTAAATGTCCATTGACAGATGAGTGGATAAAGAAGATGTGGTACGGGCTTCCCTGGTGTCACAGTGGTTGAGAGTCCGCCTGCCAATGCAGGGGACACGGGTTCGTGCCCCAGTCTGGGAAGATCCCACATGCCGCAGAGCAGCTGGGCCAGTGAGCCATGGCCGCTGAGCCTGCATGTCCGGAGCCTGTGCTCCGCAACGGGAGAGGCCACAGCAGTGAGAGGCCTGCGTACTGTAAAAAAGAAAAAAAAGATGTGGTACATATATGTAGTGGAATATTACTCAGCCATCAAAAAGAATGAAATAATGCCCTTTCCAGCAACATGCGTGAACCTAGAGATTATCATACTAAGCAAAGTAAGTCAGAAAGAGACAGACAAATACCACTTCCTCTCTGTTAAATCTACATTTGCCCTGGCTTGTTAAATACCCAATATTTTTCTTTCATTTCTTGAATAATTAGATGAGAATGTCTTTCCCAAAAGCTAACTAATGGCTCAGCTCAACCTTCCCTCCAAGACTTCTGCCCTCTGTTCCCTCTTTATATTCTCTATCTATAGAGGTTTTAAAACTTGTCCCCAAAATTCTTTGAAACTCTTCCCTTCTTGCAGGAAGTGAGGGATAGTCTCTGTCTCCTCCCCTTGATTCTGTGACTGCTCAACCTATAAAATACAGTGGAAGTAAACCTTAGCTTTAAGAAACTGGCAGCTTCCACTTCTAAGGACTCAATTTCACTCTTGGAATTTAGCCTCCACGCTCTGTGGAAGTCCAAGAAGCCCACAGAGAAACTCACATGGAGACAACTAAGGATCTTAGCTCTCAACTCTAACTGATATTCCAGGCAACAGCCAATGCCAAGGCAGCCATATGAGTGAGCCATGTCAGAAATGGATCCTCTAGCCCAAGTTGAGGTTCCTCAGCTAATGCTGTGGGGAGCAGAGATGAGCCCTGCCCAAGTTACAGATTTCTGAGCTAATGAATGGTTATAGTTACTTTAAGTCATTGCATTTGGGGTTGGCAGGTTATGCCGTAGCCATAACCAAACACTACCATGCCATCTAACTGCTACTCCTGTGGCCTCGCGAACTCACCTACCAAAGTTTATATGGAAGGCAAAAGACCCAGAATAGCCTACACAATATTGAAGGAAGAAAAAAGCTGGAGGACTGATGCTATCTGATTTTAAAACTTACTAAAAAGCTATAGTAATCAAGACAGTGTGGTAATGGTGAAAGAACAGACAAATATATCAACGGAACAGAATAGAGAGCCCAGAAACAGACCCACATAAATACAGTCAACTGAACTTTGACAAAGGAGTAAAGGCAATACAATAGAGCAGAGACAGTGTCTTCAACAAATGATGCTGAAACAATGAGACATCCACACGCAGAAAAAAAATGAATCTAGACACAGGCTTTATACCCTTTACAAAAATTAACTCAAAATGGATTACAGTCCTAAATGTAAAATGCAAGACTATAGAACTCCTAGAAGACAACATAGGAGAAAACCTGATGACCTTGGGTATGGTGATATCTTTTTAGATACAACACCAAACATCCATGAAAGAAATAATGGGTAAGCTGGACTTTATTAAAATTTAAAAACTCTGCGCTGCAAAAGACAATATCAAGAGAATTAGAAGAGGGAAAAAATATTTCAAAAGACACATTTGATGCAGGACTGTTATCCAAAATATACAAAGAAGTCTTAAAACTCAGCAATAAAGAACAAACAACCCAATTTAAAAATGGGCCAAAGACCTTGACAGTTACCTCACAATGGCAAATAAGCAAATGAGAAGGTGCTCCACAGCATCATTAAGGAAACGCAAATTAAAGGAACAAAGAGATGCCACTGCATACCTCTAGAATGGCCAAAATCTGGAACACAAAATTGAAGCCATGCATGTGTGGGACAGGAGGTATAAGAGAAATCTCCGTACCTTTTTCTCAAGTTTGTTGTATACCTAAAACTACTCTTTACAAAATTAAATCTTGAAAGAAATCTTATCTAGCTGATGGCATAAGATATGAGAATAATTTGGTTCCATTGTTAGTTCACTCGTGACCAGAATTCAATCCTGACCAAGTACTGACTGGACAGGTGACCTCCTCTGTCCTTTTAACTCTATTTTTGTCTTTCCAAAATCTACTGGCTTTCTCAGAGTTGTCTTCTGTCCAGAATTTATAAGAACTATGATTCTTCTCTAGAAATGACACAGAATATTGGAATTTGAAAAACCTTTCAACTTCTTCCCAATACTTAAATTGCCCCTACAAATCTAAAGCTGTATTTCCTCAATAAGAATAATTCAAGTGATGAAAATCTTACTAATTGAGTAGGTAGTGAGATTTACACGGAAAACAACTGATTGGACTAGCCAATGCCATGGATTCAATGGCTACAGCTGGCTATAACAATAGCCATATAACAATAACTATATGGCTATAACAATAACTCATATTTTATAACTCATATTTTATAGTGTTGTATAAAATTTTTACAAACTTTACAAATTCCCTTCAAAAATTCATACCTTGCAAAATATTTGTGTCAGCAAAATATCCTGGTCCTTCAAACAAGCAAATAGTTAGGTAGACTAAGGGGCCCATTTTAAAGATGGTACCCATTTAGCTGAGGAAACTGGAACTCGAAAGAAGCTAAGTGACTTGCAGAAGAATACACAGCAGCAAGTAAGGACTTAAGCTTTGGTCTTCTATTTTCACATTTATCACTCTTCGTACTATCCTATCCTACCTTTATATGATGCACCATTTAGCATTCGTATAGAACTTCGCAGATCTACTAAGTGCCTTCTCCTTCATTTTCTCATTTCTCCCACAAAGATAATTTCCTATTAGAATCACATTTTTAAAGCTATTCTTCTTAAACTGCAGGATTAGTCACATCTCAGACAGTGTGACATATCTCTGACTGATTTATTTTCAGTCTTTCAACACAAGGGGCCATATGCTCCCAAGAATGTACCAAATACCACTAAAAGAGAAATTTAACCTAGATAAGAAAAGGAATGATAACTTGGGGATAGATTAGGAAAGAACACTGAAAATTTCCAACTAGTTATTCCTCTAGTTCTTAAAAAAAAAAAAAAGATGCAAGAACCCTTGAAAAAGATAATTTGGCTAAGATTTTTAAGACTTAGGGAGCATAACAGTTTGTTAGCAGTTTATACTCAGTACTTTCTAGACACAGAAGCTCACGGTAAGAAGTAAATGTTGATAAAAACAAAGAAGGAGGACATATGGTTTGTGTCCTAAAGAATTTATATGACAAAGCAAAAATATCAACATAGACGAAATAAGGTATTATAGAAGTAGCTACAGGCGGCGGAGTGAGGGAATGATCACTCTGAGGTTTAAAAGGCTGAGGTTACTTTAAAGGTTCTAGGAGGCGGGAAGATATGCAAAGCTCCTTAGGTGATATGACGGATGGAGAAGGTGTTTTATGTGTTTTGTATGGCATGAGCTTACCAAGAAGCTGGATGTATTACATATTATATATTATAAATTTCTAATCTGTATAAGAAACCACGAAGAAAACTGCCTTGTTGGTAAGAATGGGAAGGTGAGAAGCAGCAGGGGCTGGGAGTCCCTCCTTCTGGGCTAAGATATGGAATGTGGAATGGCATGGCAGCCAGTCATACACCAAGGGAAAGTTGAGACATGAAAATGTCTTTATAGGAAAAGCATTCTGTTCGCTCTGTGTAGAGCACTGAGGAGTAGCCAGGGTATTGTGTAAGAGGTCCACGTGCAATAATAACAACACACCAAGCACTGTGTTAAGTACTAGAGCTTCAGACAGAACAATCTCATCCTGTCTCTGATGTGGTCCCAAGAGGGAGCAGTGGACGCAGTGGAAGCCCACTGCACCCTGTGTGGGTGAGAGAAGGTTTCTAGGGGAAACATGGGAACTGAGTGTGAAGAACGGCTACATGTGAGTCAACACAGGGGAGGGATGCTGAAGAGGACATTCAAGGCAGGGAGCAAAGTCTGCTTAAAGGGAAGGAGATCGGGGAGAGCATGATGGAACATGAGTGTGAGAAGGAAGGGGAAGTGCAGCTGCAAGTCCTGAGGATGAAAATGACAAGCAGGAAAATACAGAAGAAAGGGCAGAGCTGAGAGAAAACTTGAAAGAAAATATTAACAGGACTTGGTCACCGACTGGCACTGGAAGATAAAAGGGATGATGGGGTTTTAAAAAGTCCCAAGTTTTGCAAGTCTTAGGGACATAAAGAATGGGCATAGTGTTGGCTGTAATGGAAAGGTAGGAAGGGTACTGTTTTGAGAGGGAAGGGAAGCTAATCTTGACTTTCCTCGTATTAAATTTCAGGTAATATTAGAAATAGAGGTGGCAGGTGGGGAAGAATTTGGGGATTGAAGAGAATATGAAATTGGAGAGTGGGGCTAAGATGAGCGCTAGAGCCACATTTAGGAATCGTCCAGATACAGGTGGAAGCCGAGACCACCTGTGCAGGAATTACTTGAAGAAACTCAAAGTAATGAGAATATAAATTATTTTCTCATAGAACTTGTACACACACATCTAATACATAGAGTATAGCATAATCCTGTTGTATGCCTCCTTCAGACGTTTGGAGTATAATTAACAAATGAGTAGGATGTTGGTAAACTAGCTCTACTGACTCTCACGTATCAATATCCAGTTGGTTTCTAATCTGGAACTATGAGGTCAACACTTGTCAAACATTTATTAAGATGCACTATGAAATGTGCGTTTATTCTCTCCACAAAACTTTTTTGCTTGTACAGAAAAGTTCAAGAGATACAAATATCTGTGCAGACGTCAAATATCTTTTGATAAAAGACTATCTTGATTAGTTGAATTATAATACGCATACACTGTATTTCCAATAAGACATAAATAGGCTTTAGAAATTAAAGAAACTTAATAGAGCCATTATATACAGAACTCTAGCTGACCTGATTTGCAAAATGTTTAAAGTTAAGTTATTGTCTAATCTTTTCAGATCTAATAATTTTCCCTAAATTAAAATAAATCAATGGGATCTGTATAAAAAGTTATAGATAATGTAATAAACCTAATACCAAAATAACCACTAACATAAGTTATTCTGAACCATCCATTAGTGACCTGCGTAATGCTATCTTTAATAGGTTAACAGGTTAAACTAGACATCTAAAAAATAAGGAGGCTTTAATGAGAAATTCAAATTGCTCTTGCCATTCCTGAAAGTAAAAGAATATCCCTTCACAGAGTAAATAGCCATAGCCTTTCATTTTAGGTGGTCCCAAGGATAGGTACCGATGACTAACCCAATAACTGGGCAGATTTTTTTGGCAGGTACTTCTCAGGATATTATAATATTACAAAAGAGAAACGTCTACTAAAGTCAATTCTACCACTTACCTTTTAAGGAATTCGGACCTCACTAGTTAGAATTCATATTTTGTTTTATTTGCAATAAACAAGTACTGTACTAGCCTCTGGACATACAACTACTATAATACAATATTTATTTTCGTAAGCTATAAAAAGCAACATTGGGCTTCCCTGGTGGCGCAGTGGTTGAGAATCCTCCTGCCGATGCAGGGGACACGGGTTCGAGTCCCTGTCCGGGAAGATCCCACATGCCGCGGAGCGGCTGGGCCCGTGAGCCATGGCCGCTGAGCCTGCATGTCCAGAGCCTGTGCTCCGCAACGGGAGAGGCCACAGCAGTGAGAGGCCCGCGTACCGAAAAAAAAAAAAAAAAAAGCAGCATTATCTGCAAAGACAAAATAGGTTAAATAACTCAAGGAAGCAGTCTGAGATTTAGCAAGAGATTAATTTTCCAGATGATTTAACTGAAGATCTGTTGAAATAAAGTTTTATTTTCTATGAGGTAATTAATGAAGGTTTAAGGCTCCAGAAAAAGTGAGTGTCATTATAAAGGGCTGGAGGAATATTAACATAGAGGTTTGCATCTCTACTTCAGATGCTGGAAAGGAAAATGTAAGCAGCAAGCCTGTGAACTTTTCTCTGTCAGAGGGAGAAAAAACCTCAAATCTCTTTGTGAAGATGCTGTATTGGAGGGGGGGGGGGCGGGGAATCCCACAATCTTCACTCTGGATGAATTGCTAGAAGGACTCCTAGGACACAGAAGCTATTATATGTGTGGTTACAATTCATTACAAAGAAAGCATACAGATTAAATTCAACATAGGGAAAAGGCACATGGGGTAAAATTCAGGAGAAGCCAAGCACAAGCTTCCAGGTGTCTTCTCCCAGTGGAGTTGCACAGACTTTAATTCTCTCAGCAGTGATGCATGCAAAGCACTGCCGACCAGGGAAGCTCACCCAAGCATTAGTGTCCAGGGTTTTTACTGACCGCACCTACTCCATCCTCCCGCTAACTCAAGCCAAAACAGATGCTCAAAGATAGATCCTTAGGGGCTTCCCTGGTGGCGCAGTGATTGAGAGTCCGCCTGCCGATGCAGGGGACACGGGTTCGTGCCCCGGTCTGGGAGGATCCCACATGCCGCGGAGTGGCTGGGCCCGTGGGCCATGGCCGCTGAGCTTGCGCGTCCGGAGCCTGTGCTCCGCAACGCGAGAGGCCACAATAGTGGGAGGCCACAACAGGGAGAGGTCCGCGTACCGCAAAAAAAAAAACATAGATCCTTTTTTTTAGCATAAACTATCTGGTCAAGTCAGCAAGGTCTCAGGCATACAAAAATACTTTCATCCAGCAGAATATTGCCAGGGCTCAGAGCTTATCTCTCACGAGTCACCCAAGGGCCAATCCTGAAGACCTGGCCTTTTGCGGGAATGTGAAGGAAGAGATCCACCCAGGCCTGCTGAGCTAACCCTGCACACATGTTAATGACCAGACTTCCCAATAAAGATACAAATGGTATTTACTAGGAATGGAAAGATAATGGGGAGAGATCTATATCTGTAAAATGTTGTTAGGAGGATATATCTTGACTATGTTATGTTGTTTATTATAAATAAACTTAGAATTTACAGATTTATGGGTGATATAGTTTGCTACAAAATGAGATGACCATGCAAAGTTAATCAACAGGGTGTGAAGAAGAGATGTTTCATAACCAGAATTACACCCTTTGTTTGAACAATGTCTCTGCATACATTGCTTAGAAAGAAACCCGTCTGTTTAATCTAAAACCAAAGCTCATTCTACTGCAGGAGATTAGGGACATTTTCAGAGGGACATTTGCTGAGAGGTATCAGACTTCTCCAAGAAAAGACTATTTTATTTGTGCCTGGTGTTTGCCTGATCTTTTGAACCATTAGCCAAGTTTGGTGCTGGTTAAGAGCTAGAATTCAAGAGAGTCTAATTTGAAAATTCAAGCCTCTGCTGTGTTATCACCAGGACATGGGTCAACGAGACAACTCTTCTCTGCTTTAAGACACATTGTTCTAGGTATGAATCAAATGGCACAAGATCAAAATAGCAAGTAAATTGGTAATATAACAACTTTGGGAAAGACAGAGGGCCCTTTAAATACTCTTAGCGGAATGTTCTCATCGCATTCCCAAACCACATCCATACACCCAATGTATGGGCTCTAAAATGACTCTCTCTAAATAAAAATATGTCCCTAAAGAAGCTTTTCCTTTTGAACCCAAGAGTGTGATTGTCTTCCTTCTCCCTTTTTTTGTGTCTAAGATTCGATGTCTAAGGACACACATTTAACTCCTCCACTAAATCACAATGGTAATTGGAAATGGGTGAAGCACTGACGGCAGCTGCTACAAAAAACTAAACACTTCCAACCAACCATCACTGTGAGTCCACGGTGAGCTTGTTGTTCCATTTCTTGCATAAAACATGTGTGTGCCTTTCACGGCCATTCTGGCATCAGATCCTTGAAGAGAATTCCAAAGAGTTCTAAGTGTGACGTGGACTCTGTATATTGAAAATTAAGAAACATCACTATTTTGTTATAGATAATGAAGATATATCTGTTATGGGACTTAAAATATTTCATTCTGAGAGAAAAAGAAACTAATATTTTTGAACAAAATGCCTAGGGTAGTAAATTCATTTTTGGCCATGATTTCTGTGGCTTACAGAATATTAAAAATCCAAAAAACTAATTTTCTATTCTTTGACTTTATTTTTAGGCTGGATGATAAATTGCTTTCTAGTAATAAATCACATGTATTATTACTACTATTATTCATTGAATAATAAATACTTTCAATTAATATCTTCTGATATGTGGTATTTGGAAACCAAGAAAAATATGACTACACTCTCAAAGACAGGACTAAAAGCACATTGTTTATCTTTCCAAAAAAAATTTATTGAACACCTACTGTGTGCCGGATGCTTTTAGGTTGTGGCAATACCATAGTTTTTTGGGTTTTGGTTTTTGTTTTTTAACATCTTTATTGGAGTATAATTGCTTTACAATGGTATATTAGTTTCTGCTTTATAACAAAGTGAATCAGCTATACGTATACATATATCCCCATATCTCCTCTCTCTTGCGGCTCCCTCCCACCCTCCCTATCCCACCCCTCTAGGTGGACACAAAACACCGAGCTGATCTCCCTGTGCTATGCGGCTGCTTCCCACTAGCTATCTATTTTACATTTGGTAGTGTATATATGTCCATGCCACCCACAGTTTTTTAGAATCAGGAAAAAATCTTTCTTCAAGGATCTTAAAATTTTGCTCATTGATAGTCTGCAATAAAACATCAGTGTTTGGCGCACTGTGTTAGAGGTAATAGCAGAGCCAGTTTAACCGCGATTCACGACTTCCCCTTCTGGGTCATGTACAGCCTAGACTTGGCAAGAAGGTGCTATTCCAGGTCTACATACCCACAGCAACCTGCAAACTAACAGGAGCTAAATCCTATTTGCATGCTAGAAATTAAAAGATGCCTTTCATCATCAGTCCTCCAGTGCTTCTGTTATCTTTTGACATTTATGAGAGTTAATAAACTGCCATGGTTTCTGCAAATACAACTGGCAGTAATCCACAATTGATTGAGTTAATTATGCAGAACAGTTGTCAAGAGCTAAAAATAATGTGAAGGAAGAATTTTAATGAAACGGTGCATAATGCTATAGAGCTGCACAAAAGAGTGTAGACAGTTTATTTGCAAATTTTCCCTAATAAACTGCGCGTGTGTGTGTGTGCTTGTTTTTAATGTATCATTCTATAAAGTATAGCATATTCCTAACATTCAGAGTAATGAAAAATAAATTTTTAGAAATTCAGTCTTTTCCAATAGCTTGACTGTATAATACTTTCTGATGTTTAAATTCTGATATAATGAAAGCATCTTCTCATGATGAATGCCCATTTATTATTAATCATAATCTTTTTAAAATTTATTTATTTAGTTATTTATTTTTGGCTGCATTGGGTCTTCATTGCTACGTGCAGGCTTTCTCTAGCTGCGGCGAGTGGGGGACTACTCTTCATTGCGGTGTACCTGCTTCTCGTTGCGGTGACTTCTCTTGTTGCGGAGCACAGGCTCTAAGTGTGTGGGCTTCAGTAGTTGTGGCACGCAGGCTCAGTAGTTGTGGCTCGAGGGCTCTAGAGCACATGCTCAGTAGTTGTGGCACACAGGCTTAGTTGCTCCACGGCATGTGGGATCTTCCCAGACCAGGGCTCAAACCCGTGTCCCCTGCATTGGCAGGTGGATTCTTAACCACTGTGCCACCAGGGAAGTCCATAATCATAATCATTTGATTCTAAGATAAAGGGGGCAAAGATGTTGATGCTAAGGTTACTTTATTCAATTCAACATATTCATTAAAGGTTCAAATATTCTTTCGTTGCTTTCTTATTATGTGTGTGCTATGCTGCAAGGAACCTGGGCTACAGGATATTCATTGCTTACATCCATGAGTTCTTACCAGGTATCAGACCCTGGGTGAGTAGCATGATAACCAAACACCAGAAGAAGCAGAGTTTCAGGGATTTGGGCAGTGAATTTGCGTGTGTCGTATCCTAATGGTTTGGCCATCATTTTTGACAGTTTTCTTTCTAAAGTCGTGTTTATTTCACCACTTCTACTTTGTCTATTCCAGAGCAGTTATTCTTACTTGATATTTCAAATCACACAATCCGTAAACATGTATTTCATTCAAAGATAGAGGATTTCAGGAGTTGCAATAGCTAGATACCAACACAGAGTAGGTAGATAGATAAATATAACCTAACAGTTTACCCCAAGTCTTGATGGAATGGGACTCATGAGTGGACACAACAGAAGAAAGAGATCTCATGGCAGTGTTGAGGGATGGCATGAAATGTTACCCAAGATGAGACCTTCCTGAAAGTATGTGTGAAATTCTAACTTTAGTGGTGTTAGGTCCAATGCAATTGGTCTTAAGCTGTTGCAAGTTCATCCTGACCTCATCTACTACTATGTAGCCTATCTCCCCAAGGAGTTTGTGAACTGGCTTTGAGTGCAAGAGCCCTGCACCCAAATCCAGGTTCTGTCAGTGCCAGAATCATCTGTGATCCTAGAATAAGTTATTTAACCCTTAAGCACCAGTTTCCTGCTTTTTGTAAAGCAAAGCAGAGGAGAACGATACCTATATCAGAGATTTGTTGCAATGATGGAATCCGTGACTGAGACGGATGTGGTCACTCCCCTTCAGAGAATAGTCAAGTAAAAAGATTACAATACCTCTAAGTATACTAGTATGATGGTAGAATAAAAAAGCAAAATCTCCCCAATGTCATTTTGACTCAGTCATTTTCATTATGGAAAATGATCTAATTGCAAAGAACAGAGCCACACTTTTAAAAGGGGATAAAATTCTAATATGATTAAGTGGCTCTCATTTCTGAAGCCCCAGGCATTTGTCCTATAGGAATCAAAGCAGCAGAGTCAGGAGGTCCGGCGATTGGGAAGGCAGGGACAGAGAATGTACCGGAGGGAGACTTTTAGGAGGGTGCGTAGTGTTGTAAGTCAGGAACTGCTTGTTGGATTAACGTTTTAACTTAAAATTCTACCAATTATTAATTAGGTTTTAAATATAGAATATAAATTCTTAAAATTTTTACCTTACTTGTTATGGGCTGAATGTTTGTGTACCCCCAAAATTCATATGTTGAAGTCCTAACCCCCAATGTGATGGTATTTGGAGGTGGAGTTTGGAGCTCTCTTTCTGCCATGTGAGGGTACTGCAAGAACCCTAACCTTGAACTTCCCAGCCTCCAGAACTGTGAGAAATAAATGTCTGTTATGTAAGCAACCCAGCCTGTGGTATTTTGTTACAGCAGCCTGAACTAAAACATCATACAAATAAATTGTTATGCTTCTTAGCAGGTTCTCTTTTTCTGTGGCTCTCTCTGCTTGTCTCTCTCCAACTGTCTCACTAATTATTGATTGATGGCAGTGTGCCAAGTGCTCAGAGCTTCACAAGTATCAATTTATTTAAGCCTCACAACTCATTATTGTATTGATATAGATACAGTCCAGATGTATATGAAATATAGATGTAATTATACAGTTGTCTGTATGTATGTCAATACTGTATCTACAGCCATCTGTAGCATCTGGGTGTATCTACATTTAAATCCATGGATCACAACACAGACTCAATGTGTAACACATACACAATGTATACACACATTCATGTGAGTTATATGAGCACGACTCATCAGGGATTAATTAACCTGTGATGTCCAGAAGATGAATATGATGAAGGATATAAGTCTAAATCTCACTTTCTCTTAAATAAGGTAACTGGGACACCTTCTTTGCCAGATATATGAAACAAATGAAAGATTTGATGATTGAGATCTTTTCAAGGATTCTGCATTTGAAGAGACATAGTAAAATCAAGAGTGGAGAACAGTACATAGTAAAATCAGGAGTGGAGAACAGTAATCTAGCTACTTAAACTGATTACTAACAGAACATGGTAGAAATGAATGCCCAGATTTCTGGGTCTCTGAGTCAGTGTAGGCATGGTGAGTTTTTTCATATGTGTGTTTCAGGAGGGAAGAGTTGCTTGGTTTAATATGAAAAAAACTTCTTTTTCTTACAGAAGAACTTTTTTCTCAGTTTAACTCTATTGTCCTGGTAGTTGGTAATTTTGGCAGTAAGTTATCGGTCAAATTTGTTTCTTTATCTTCCGGGTCTAGGTCTTCACAGGTCTTTTACTATGAAGTTGGGAGAATTCACATCAAGGCTGAAAGCCTGATTCCATTTCAAATCCAGAGCCCTACATATAAATTTGACCCTGGAGACTGATTGGTAATATGTGGTTGAAAATTAGAGAATGAACCACTGCAAAAAACACTACAGCCCAGGAGAGAGTTGCAGTGTTTCCCGATCTTTACATTACCCTGACACCTCTTAACCTCACCAGGGTTTCTTTCAGTGACCACAGAGCTTTATGTAGCAAAGCCTAGAAGTGGAAATGCTGGGTCAAAACATAAAAATATTTTAGAAGTTTCTATTATGTGCATCAATTTGTGCTCCCAAAATGTGTGTTGATTTGCAACCCTACCCATAAAATGTACGCAACAATTTTAAAAGTATTAATTTGAGAGGCAAAATCGCATTTTAACTTGCATTTCTTTGACTATTAATGAGGGAACATTTTTGACGTGTTTATTAACCACTTTCACTGCTTGGTTTTTAAATGACCTGTTCATGTCCTTTACCTAACAGGCCATCTGAAAATAATCATAGCACATGTCCAAATAAAGAACATGGTTTCTTGGAACAGATTGTTTCTCTGTATTTTTTAAAGAAAGGTATTAAATGAAAGCATTATTATCACTATCAGGTTAACAATTGTAACTTGGAGAATGACAAGTACACAGAAAATTTCTCTATCCGGTATTTTAAAGCAAAGGCTTTTATTTCTTTTCTAAGAAGGGAGTGCAGGATGGGATGATTCCCTGAGTCTCAGCACAAAATTGATAGTGAACTGTTTTCATTGTGGATCATTACCACCATCCCTCACACCCAGACTTTAAGTTCAAGCTATTAGCTATCGACATGTTCCCCATTCATTACTTCAACCAAATGTTGTATTTCTAGACTGTTTTCCTGGGACCGTTTACAGTCTAGAAGAAATTTAGATAAAGAGGCCAAAAATAATCACATTTTTCTATGCTGCACAATATGGCCAGAATATATAACATTTTAGAGAGTTGTTAGCGTTCACTGAATAGTGTCTGAGTTTCACAAGGACATTTCAACATTTAAGCAATTCTACCTTTTGCAACAATTCTACCAGGAAATTTAAGGAATTCCTTACATCTTCTAAAGTGCCTTGGGGTCCGTGACAATGTTATTATTTCTCCTTGGCCGTATATACCGCTCCCATTGTAAATCTCTGCCTTGTAGGTACACGAGAGCAGTTAAGCAGAGATGCCCGATTGTTGGAGGAGGTCATCAAGAGGACGTGACCGATACCTGACATATGAGCTGCACCTGGACAATCGGAGGCTCCCCACCCTCCGTTCCCATAGCCGGAGCCATTTTCAAGGACACAACCTTGAGAGAGCAATGTTATTGAGACCATCTGGACACTGAACTCAGATAAAACCTCTATCTCAACTTTTAAGATTCCGGCAGGCAGGTGCAGAGATCTACTTCTTGTGGCCGCCCAAGACAAGCTTCATATGTAAGTTCCTTTGCTAATTAAACCGGCCACCTACCAATCTTTGGTCTCTCGTTGCCCTCCATGTCCACGGGCCGGTTTCAGATTTCACCCAGGGAGCTCCTAAGGTTCTGAAACAACACAGATACACCCTTACTTCATATCCATGATCTTTCAAAAATTTCTGCCCAAAGTTTAAGTATCAATTGGTATATGCTGTACAAATAATAAAAGGAAAATCATCCTTGCTTTATATCCAAATTACACTTAAAAAGAAAGAAAAATATTTAGCACCTTACAATCTCTAACTACTTCCCCTGGAGTAGTTTTCTCACTGATGAATTTCTAGAGAACATAACAGCGTGACTGTAAAACAGTCTTGGCACAGGAATTGAGGGTTTGGGCCACCCCTAGATCTACCCGTTAGTGTGAAACAGAAAGAGTAAACTGGTTAGTGCCCAGGTGCAGTTCTTAGGCAGACTAGACTAATAATAATGATAAGTCAGAGCCCCAGGTCTCCCAAGGGGACAGTAATGGGAAGGCAGAGCAAGGAGCTTAGAGTGGAATCGATGCTGAAGGCCCAGCTTTAGGATCCAGGGCACACTAACAGCACAGAATGAACCTCAGAGAATAACAGAGCCTACTGGTCAGTGCTGGGCTGATAAACCCCAGGATGAGTTGGCAGCTGGGGGTGACCTGTATGGCCAACCAGAGATCTGTAAGTCCAGAGTAATATCAAAATTTCCTTGAAATAGCTTAAGTTCTTCCCGCCTCTGTCTGATGGTTCAGTAACTAGAGCGGAAAAGGGCCTAAAGCCTGAAGACTGCCTCTAAAGGTGAGGCGTTCAGGAGATCAGACTCAACAGTGAGATGGGATGGGCAGTTTTCCAAGCCAAGTTTCCCATGTACCTGCTCCATCCACACTCTCCGTGTATTACCTGGACAATTCCTACATTGATGGGGAAGCTTTTTGATTCTCTAAGCTGGTGGATATATAGCATCCAAAGAGCTAGCCTATTTCTTCTTTTAAAAATCAAGTATGGTAAAAGCATTTTGGAAAGCAGTTGGGCAATTTATCATCTTAAACATATGCTTATCATAGGACCTAGCAATTCTACGATGATGTATTTAGTTAATAAGGTAGCTATTATCACCCCCATTTTATAAACAAGCCTCCATGAAGGGTAAGTGATTTGCCCAAAGTCACAGAGTTAATGAGTGATGGGAGCTGAAATTGGTATTTAGGGGCATGTTCCCTCTACCAAGCCTGGCATTCCATTACACATGGCACCTCCTCAAAAAAAAGAAAGAAAGATTTTTATTCCAAGTTTGGTTTAGGAGAAAAGTAGTCAAAAAATGAAACACTTTTTAAAAAATAACTCATTATTAAGAAAAGTGTATTTTTCTGAATATTTCCATCATAGTGATTTTAATAATACCATTCACATGTTTCTTGTTTTATTAAAATATATGAATATTTACGGCTTCCCTGGTGGCGCAGTGGTTAAGAGTCCGCCTGCCGATGCAGGGGACACGGGTTCGTGCCCCGGTCCGGGAAGATCCCACGTGCCGTGGAGCGGCTGGGCCCGTGAGCCATGGCCGCTAAGCCTGCGCATCCGGAGCCTGTGCTCCGCAACGGGAGAGGCCACGGCAGTGAGAGGCCTGCGTACCGCAAAAAAAAAAAAAAAAAAAAAAAAAAAAAAAAAATATATATATATATATATATGAATATTTAATATGTCCAATCAATTGTTTATGGTGCTGACTTCATAAAAATGGGGCCTGTATGATTATTACTAAATAGTTCGCTAGAGTTTTTACGGAAATCAATTTCTCATTTCAAGGCTGATTTGGGAAAGAATGAAACATGCTCACTTGGTTAAATGTCATGAGTTAAACAAGACTATTATTTTCCTGGAAAACAATTTTACATTCATATCCAATTTGTTTACTAGCATAGAATATAGGTCTGTAGAACTTATCTTTAGTAATTTCTCTATTCTCTGGATATAAACATAAACCTGATTAGAGAATAAAGAAACCTAAATAGAATAAAGAATAAATAAAGAATAAAGAAATTACTAAAGATAGGTTCTATGGATCTATAATATTATGCAGCAAACAAATTGGAAATGAATATAAAATTTGTTTTTCTGGGGGGAAAAACAAAATGACTATACACTTTGATTAATATAAATAGGCCAGAATTTTACCTCTAATGTAAGACAGAACCACACAGGGCTTGTGAGGGCTGGCAGTGTATCAGAATAAAAATCATGACTGCACCGAAGAAACTTTTTTATATCCTTTGTAGTAACAACTAGTTAGACTCCAAAGAGCATAGCTGAGAGGTACTGTAAGGTACCTCTGAGAGCTGTAAGGTACTGCTGGCAATACTCCTGTTTGAGAGGAAGTAGCTATTATTGAATTTTATTGAAACAGAAATAACTTTTCACCGAAATAAAAGTTATTCTTTATATGTGAGTTATTATTTTCAGTAAGTGAAGATCTGCCAGTAAAATGAGTCAAGAAAGAAAACTAACAAAGAAAAACTACCAAAATTTATAGAATCATAGGTCAGGCTCTGTTTAGAACTTCCATGACCTTAATTTAGCAATAAATGCTTGCCTGTGAATTCAGGCTTAAATTAAATTCATAGGAGCCTAATACAAATCCAGCAACAATCCTTAAATAATCTGGCTACTTTCTTGCCTTCCTGTATTTTTCCATGTCCTTATGAAATTCTTGAGCTTTCATGAAGAGGCCATTATATTTCCCGCATGTATACTTATAGTTTTTTACTAGTTATAACATTTATTCATATGAAAGGTCTGGGTTAATCATTTAAAAATATTTACTAAATGCTTTTAAATAGGAACTGGGAGAAAACCCATATTGTCAGGTGCCCCGTAAATTCAGTGCCACCTGGAAACTCCTGAATGGCCCACTGAGTTGGCTTGATAACTTAATTAAATTAAACCAAAACAGATCTGGATTCTGTTAAGAGCTCAAGTAAGTCTTAGGCACTAAGGAAGGATACCAGCTATGCCTATGAGACCAAACATGTCTGAATAACAGTTTTTCCCCCATTTGAATCTGAATTCCTGGTTTTATGTGTACAGACAGACCATTTTAAAAAAAAGGAATAAAAAAAAGCACATGTTCTCAAGCCCCTGAGGAAAGGGGAGGCATTAGGTGCTGAAGACAATCATCTGTCAAATGTACCTTAGACACTTGAAAGAGGCATTTTCCATTACAGGGGTGGGAATGGGAGCACATAATAAGGGAAGATGGAAGGGGGACTGGGTACCGCAGAGAACAGAGCTCGTATATGTGAATATGACCAAGGCATGTGCTAAATATTATGAATGAAGAAATAAAATGCTACGTCACTGAGTGGAACCTAGATTTTAATTGATGATTCAGATTTCTTTTTTCTTATTCTTACTTAATTGCCTGTGTCGGCTGGGGAGCAAGTCCAAAAATAATAGCAAAACCCTGTGGGTCCTCTTACGAATCAATTTACAGACTGTAAATGAGCTTCTGCTGATCAGTTCTCGTCGTAACATGAAATTTCGACTTCAAACAAGGACAAGTTTTACAACCATATTTAATCTTCAATCAAACAAAACCTATCTGATGAAAATCACATATTTGGAGTCCTAATTTTATTTGTATGTACAAAATACGTTAAAATCTAACAGCAGGGGTTTAAATAAGAACTAGTCTAAAATAATATGGATAATAAAATTTCTTCTCAAGCTTGCCGGGTTGGTTTTCTTTGTACTACTTCTTAGAGTGCTCATTTACATTAAAAAGTATAGTAGTTCAAGTTATGCCATTTAACACTATATTATTTTGGCAAAAATGCAAGCATTACTGACTGAAAAACATAAAACAACATGGTGAATTTGGCATGCTGCTACAATGTGTGATATGGCAATGGAGGTATCAATAATTCCTTCTAGAATTATTAGCGCCTAATAATTAGGCATTAGACTCTCACAAGCTGTAAGGAGCCGGCTATTCCCAGGTCACCCAACAGGCATTTGTTACATATGCGCAGGAAAAAAGCGGGAAACGCTCGGACCTATGTGGGCTTCACGGAGAGCTAGAAAAGTCATTCTTATTCACGAGGAACTGTCAACTTTCACAACTCAAAGGTGTGCCGGAGACACGAACGTCTAGTCATCCCATCAGAAGCCAGCTCTCTCTAACTCCTTCTACTGAGCCCACAACACTCACGACTCAGCTTCCCTCTCAGTTTCTCCCTCTGACGTCCCATCCCGGCTGACACACGCAGTCCCATGTTCTACTGCCTTCCCCGGGACATCCAAACGACCGAGAGAGAGAATTTGGCTGGATCCATTAGACACTATCCAACATGGAGCGTCTCTATTGGACTGAGTCCTCAAATCAGATCACCTCATTGGCTGGTGGGCTCTATGCTTCTAACCTATGTGGCGAGTTGCTTTGGGCGTAAAGAAGGGTTGGATCCATCAGTAAGGGTCATGATAACCAAGTCACATGACAAAAAAACTGAAGAAACTACAGCTAAACATAGTAGCACTCTGTCCCTAGAGTGCCGTGGCCTTGTCTCTAGTTCAACTATGCAAAGAACTGTTACCAAGGACACAAAAGTGAGTAAGGAGAGGTCCCTGCCTTCCTAGGGCAGTTTCAAACTATTAATATGTTTTTAGGTGGGATTTCATGTTGATCATTTCCCCTGTGAATTAGAGTATACATACACACAGCAATTTGGGAAAATGTTGCAAAATCACACAAGAATTGAGAACCAAAATAACATGAAGCAAAATAGCCATGGGTTGATTTATTTCAGGGAAACCCTCTATTCACTCAGTGGTTTATTACCACCAGGATAGAGCATAAAGTGCTGCTGATATAGTATGAAGAATAGCACATGCCATGTTGCTGAGAAGTAGCAGACAAAAATCCCACTCCTGTGGCAGCCAGACTGAATGTGCCAGATAGCATCTTCCCAACTTGGATTAAGGCAGTGAGTATCCACCTTCCAACATAACCAAAGAGCTGGGATTTCTCAGTCATCTCATCCAGTTTCTCCAGTGTCACCGATAATTATATTCACTTCTAATGGACAGAAGAGAAGCACAATCCTCTTAAAGTAAGAAAAGTCCTTGTCATTTCCACCTCTGGGCATTTATAGATGGACACAGAAAAGAAACAACAGGAGCCCTGTGCAGTAGAGATGAGAACAGTCAAAATATAGAATTTACTAAAGGAATCATTTCCAGAATGCTGAGGTGTACGCTTCTGGAAGCAGCTTGAACTGCATTCCCCTAAGGAGTAGCTCTTTAGTGATATCATGTTGCCGTTTGGCCCTTTAAGTGATATTACTGGAGGGGATGATGACTGTCAGCCTGGGGGACTGCAGCTGCCAGATGGGTTTTTCCTGGATGAAGTGGCAAGTTAGCAGCAGAAATGACAATCAAATTCTATGTGGAAAAGTCTAGAAGAAGCTGCCAAGTTCTGCTGCCGATAAGCTAAAGGACAATTAATTATACCTAGACATTCTTGAGCAATCCCGATGTGCAGCAGCGCTCTCAAGATGAGAAGCTAAAAGGCAAAGATGGTGGCAACACCAGGAGTCTGGCTCAGGCGTTGTATCTCCCTGGAGTGTGCTCTGTCCAGGAGATGACATGTGTCTGTGGACAGGGTCACAGTTATGCTCATGGCATATTTTCCCATATTGAGCTAATTAAAAATTTCTCTTCCTAAAAAAAAAAAAAAAAGAAAATTTCTCTTCCTGGTATGCCATTGTCTATTCTGATTTGTTGCAGATAACAGGACTTCAATTAGGAGAAGAGACTGGATTTTTAAAAAACATTTTTAAAACAGTAATGAATAGAGAACTACCTTTTACTTTGGACAGAGAAAACATTGTATCAATGATCCAACACAGCATTTAGATATAATCGTTATAAAATTTCGTCTGACTTGGCCTTCTGCTTCTGGGCAAGGTGAGATAATAGGGACCAGATTTACCCTCCTGCTTGAAACAATCAAGAAAACCGGGCAAAATATACAAAACAGCAGTTTTCGAGACGGCAGCAGATATTAGCCAATAAAGGACAGCAATCCTGGAGAGAGAGGAAACAAGTCAGGTGAGTCCTGTTTGTCCCCAGTTATGCCTGGAAGGATCCTGTTCTACTCCCTGGGGTCAGGAGACAGAGCTGAGAATCCAGGGAGAGACCAAGACCCTGAGTTTGAAGGGCAGACTACTAGAGGAGAGAGTTGCAGAGAGAGCGAGCCTCAGAGATCTGCAGAGGATGGGTATCCAGCAGGGCACTGATCTGACATACGTGAAGAAACTACCCAAGGCCAGGGAGAGAGCCATCAGAAATGGCTCTACAGTCATCCCTCATTATCTGTGAGGAATTGGTTCCAGGCCCCCCACAGATACCAAAAGCCACAGTTGCTCAAGTCCCTTGCAGATGGCCATCCATATCCACAGATGCAGAACCCAACTGTGTATCTTCATTTCACTTGCTTAGCTTCAAAATGTAGAGCAACTGGTTCTTTGGATTGGGGAAAGAGAAGATATTTTAATAGGACAGTAAGAACAAAAAAGACCTTCTAACTTAATCTCACTAAAATCAACGTCTCTAAGGTAGGGCTCTTCCTATCCACTGTAGAATCACTCGTTTTGTTGTTTTTGTTTTGTTTGTTGGTTTCAGAAGAATAGCAAAGATAGTATAGACAGCTTCCATCTACTACTATTTCTGTACCCTGTTTCTCCTGTACCGTTTCTCCTACTATTGATGTCTTACATTTAGTAAAGTACAATTGTCACAATTAATGAATCAATGTTGAAACATTAATTCAAGTCCACACTTTATTGAGATTTCTCTAGTTTTTCCTAATGTCCTTTTTCTGATAGTCCTCATTTGTACAGCCTTGACTCTACTATTTCAGGGATGCGTGGACAACAAATTTATCAAGCATGTGCTCTGTCAAATGAAAAGCTTTTAGTGTTACCTTCATCTGACAAAAGAATTACACTCAGTAAAAAATATTAAGCTATTTCCAACTTAAACCTCCATATGAAAACGACATATTCTAAGATTTAACGCACTCTTATAAAAGAATAACTTAGGACTCTGGCAAAGATTTGGGGGACTTGGGTTCCCCCAGTCCCACTGGTCCCTCTAACGGCTTCATACTGCTCTGCCAAGCAGATCTGTAAATCTTAAAATCAAGTAGTGATACTTCAGAGCCCTCCACTGGCCACTGCTCACTACTGCAACCTCATTTTGGTCCATTCTTGACCCTAGTGATCTCCCTGAAAATATCCTCCTCCACCAACATGAGCGAGGTCAGCTTTTAAGGCACCTTGCTAAAAGCCACATAAGTGCAAACAATGTCTTAAAGGTGAAAATTTATACAGTTAAAAGTTTACACCCTGCCACACATATTGTGGCAAATTTGAAAACTTTTAAAGTAATAGTCAGCAAACAACAACCAATCAGGGCCAAATTCAAGACACCTAACTCCAAAGATGCATTAAAGGACATTGACTGCAGTAAAATTATCTTTTCATAAATTTTATTTTCAATTTAACAAATCAGGAGAAGATATAAAGTTTAAAAAATTTCTTAATTAAAAAAAATGTTAACTTCTTTCAGTAAGGTGAAGACATCAGAAAAAATTCCTAGGGCAGCAACTGGTGATTTGCTCATATATCTCACTCATGACTATCAGTTTCAAATCACTTTACTTTGATCTCTGCCTCATCTTTCTTCTCTTTTGTTTTGGCCTAAGACATCAGTATAGATGTTCTGGAACAAAAATTTTCTTCGGGGGCATAAATTGTCAACAAGAATGAAATCATACCAAGTATCTTTACCAACCACAATGGAATGAAATGACAAACCAGTAACAGTAGGAAAACTAGAAATTTCACAAATATATGAAAATTAAACAACACATTCTTGACCAACCAAAAGATCAAAGAAGAAATCACAAGAGATTAGAAAAAAATCTCAAGATAAGTGAAAATGTAAACACAACATACCAAAACTTAAGGGATGCAGTAAAAGAAGAACTAAGAGGGAAGTTCACAGGTGTAAATATGTACATTAAAAAAGAAAGAAATCAATAACCTAACTTTATACCTCAAGGAACTAGAAAAAGGAGAACAAACTAAACCCAAAGTTAGCAGATGGAATGAAATAATAAAGATTAGAGCAGAGATAAACAAAATAGAGAATAGAAACACAATAGGAAAAAAAATCCAAGAAACTAACAGTTGGTTTTTTGGAAAGATCAACAAAATTAACAATCCCTTAGCTAGATTAACTAAGAAAAAGAAAAGAGAAGACTCAAATAAGTACAATCACAAATGAAAGAGGGGACATTACAACTGATGCCACAGAAGTAAAAAGGATCATTAAGAGAATACTACAAACAACTATAGGCCAACAAATTGGATAACCTGGAAGAAATGGATAAATTCCTAGAAACATACAACCTACCAAGACTGAATCATGAAGTAATAGAAAGTCTGAACAGATCTATAACTAGTAAGGAGATTGAATCAGTAATTGAAAACCTCCCAACAAAGAAAAATCAGGACCAGATGGCTTAACTGGTGAATTCTACCAAAAGAAGAATTAATGCCAATCCCACAAAAAAATTGAAGAGATGGAAATACTCCCAAACTCATTTTATGAAGGCAGCATTACCCTGACCTCAAAGCTAGAGAAAGACACTACAAGAAAAGAAAATTATAGGCAAATATTCCTAACGTATATAGATGCAAAAATCCACAGCGCAGTGGTTGAGAGTCTGCCTGCCGATGCAGGGGACACGGGCTCGTGCCCCGGTCCGGGTGGGTCCCACATGCCGCGGAGCGGCTAGGCCCGTGAGCCATGGCCGCTGAGCCTGCGCGTCCGGAGCCTGTGCTCTGCAACGGGAAAGGCCACAACAGTGAGAGGCCCGCATACCGCAAAAAAAAAAAAAAAAAAAAATCCACAGCAAAATACTAGCAAACTGAATTCAACAGCATGTTAAAAGGATCAGACAACCATGATGAAGTGGGATTTACCCCTTAGATGCAAGGATGGTTCAACATATGAAAATCAATCAGTGAAATATACCACATTAACTGAAGGACAAAAAACACTTGATCATCTCAATCAATGCAGAAAAAGCACCTGACAATAGTGAATACAGCTTCATGATAAAAATACTCAATAAACTGGGAATACATGAAAACTACTTCAACGTAATAAAGGTCATATATGGAAAGTCCACAGCTAACATCAGTCTCAATGGTGAAAACAGAGCTTTTGCTCTAAAGACAGGAACAAGGCAAGAATGCCCACACTTGTCACTTCCATTCAAAATAGTATTAGAAGTCCTCGCCAGAACAATTAGGCAAGAAAACAAAAGGCACAAAAATTGAAAAGGAAGAAGTAAAATGATCTCTGTTTGCAAATGAAACGTATACAAAAAACCTTAAAGAGTACACACAAAATAGTTAGAAGTAATAAATTCAGCAAAGTTGCAGATACAGAATCAACACAGAAAAATCAGTTGTGTTTCTATACACTAATAATGAACAATCCAAAAAGAAAATTAACAAAACAATTCAATTTATAATAGCATCAAAAAGAATAAAATACTTAGGAATAAACCTAACCAAAAGGTGAAAGACTTGTACTCTGAAAACTACAAAACATTGCTGAAAGAAATTAAAGAAAGAGCAAAAATGGAAAAGCATCTTGTGTTCATGAATTGGAAAATTTAATATTGTTAGTATGTCCATATTACTCAACACAATCTACAGATTAAACACAATCCCTATCAACATGCCAAAGGCATTTTTTGCAGAGATAGAAAAATTCACCCTAAAACACCTCTAGAATCTCAAAGGACCCAAAATAGCCAAAACAATTTTGGAAAAGAAAAATGAAGTTGGAGAGAGATCTCATACTTCCTTATTTTAAAACATACTACAAAGCTATAATAATCAAAATAACAATGGTACTGGCATAAAGACAGATATATAGACCAATGGGATAGAATACAGAGCTCAGAAATAAACCCTTGTTTATAGTCAAATGATCTTTGATAAGGACCACTCAACTGGGAAAGGACAGTATCTTTACCAAATGGTGTTAGGAAAACTGGATATCCAAGTGCCAAAGAATGAAGTTGGACGCTTATTTTATACCACATACAAAAATTAGCTCAAAATGGGATAAAGACCTAAATGTAAGACCTAAAACTATAAAATTCCTAGAAGAAAACAGGGGAAAAGTTTCAAGACATGAGATTTGGCAATGATTTCTGGATATGACACCAAAAGCACAGGCAACAAAAATAAAAGTAGACCAATGGCACTACATCAAACTTAAAAACGTTTGTGCATCAGAAGATACAATCAATAGAATCAAAAGGCAACCAATGGAATGAGAGAAAATATCAGCAAATCATATACCTGATAAGGTGTTAATATCAAGAATATATAAAGAACTCCTACAATTCAACAACAAAAAAATCAAGTAACCCGATTAAAAAGTGGCCGAAACATTTGGATATTTCTCCAAAGATAATATTTAAATGACCAACAAGCATATGAAAATACACTCAACGTCACTAGTCATCAGAGAAATGCAAATCAATACCACAATATTATGTCATGCTCATCAGGATGCCTACCATCAAAATAAATAAATAAATAGATAAGCATTGGAGAGGATGTGGAGAAATTGGAACACTTGTGCACTGTTGATGGGATTGTAAAATAGTGCAACTACTGTGGAAAACAGTATGAAGTTTCCTCAAAACGTTAAAAAATAGAACCACCATATGATCCAGCAAGCCCACTTCTCTGTATTTACCCAAAAGAATTTTTAAAGGAATTTGAAGACATATTTGCACTACCATGTTCATAGAAGCATTATTCGTAATAGCCAGGAGGTGGAAGTAATCTAAATGTCCATTGATGAATAAATAAAGAAAATGTAGCAACATACACACAACGGAATACCTTTCAACCTTAAAAAAAAGTAAGGAAATGCTACAACATGGATGAACGTTGAGGACATTATGCTAAGGGGCCGAATCCAGTTACAAAAAGACAAATACTGCATGATTTCACTTATAAGGACGAATCTAAAGTAGTCAAATTCATGGTAATGGAAAGTAGACTGTGGTGGTTACCACGAGCTAGGGTGAGGGGGAAAAAAGAGTTAATGGGTATAGTTTCAGTGTTTGCCAGAAGAAAAAGTTCTGGAGATGTATTGTGCCATGTAACAGTTCTGAAGTATATGCTTAAAAACAATTAAGATGATAATTTTTAATTTCTTTTCTGTAATTAAAAAAAATAGGTTTAGGGACTTCCCTGGTGGCACAGTGGTTAAGAATCCACCTGCCAACGCAAGGGATGTTCAAGCCCTGGTTCGGGAGGATCCCACATGCTGCGGAGCAACTAAGCCCGTGCGCCACAACTACTGACCCCGCATGCCACAACTACTGAGCCCGCGCACCTAGAGCCCACGCTCTGCAACAAGAGAAGCCACCGCAATGAGAAGCCTTAGCACCGCAATGAAGAGTAGCCCCCACTTGCCGCAACTAGAGAAAGCCTGCGTGCAGCAACGAAGACCCAACGCAGCCAAAAATAAATAAATTAATTTAAAAAAATAGTTTTAACAAGTCTCTTTTAGCGTTAACCCAGGAATTTTATAAGTAATTAATTTCTGACACAAGACGTCAAGATAGTGGGGACAGAAAACTGGTACTATGCATACGCCTTTTCCACCACTGTTGGGGGTTGAGAGGGAGCAGAGCCAGGCCGCCTGGGCATCCCTGGGCACAGGGGCCATCCCCTCTGTCCAGCGGTTCTCACTTTCGCCCTGTGAGTCTGGGCATGGTGAGTGGGAGTCGCTGTGCTTACAGCTGCGGGTTGCAGCACATTGGATCCACTTCAGGGATCCTGTGAAGGGTGGGAACAACTAACAGTGGAGGCTGCCCTCCAGGTGGACTCAGCCATTCCCTGATGGGCAAGGCCAAGCTTTCTAGAGCGCCCCATAAGGAAACCAGAAACAGAATTGAAGAGAGGCGGGAGGACAGAAAAGGCCAGGTCCATATGGGGCAAAGTGAACCCAAGGATTTAGCACCCCCTTTCTGAGACCTAAAGAGGAGAGTTATTTACTGAAGAAAGACTTCAATTCTCCCGTCGGAAGGGGGTGAGAATGAACAGAAGACAACACTGCTGGGCCGGGGGCACCAACTCCATCTCCTCTTAATTTCCTCAAGCAGATTCAAAACAAAGTGAAGTTGATTCTCAGTTTATTGTAAGTCCTCTTTTTACAGTATAAGTCTCCAAAAGGTCAAGGCAGTTTTATCTCATAAATAACATGTCAATCATATAAAACAGCTGGAACCAAAGTAGAGAAATATATACAATATAATACATTAAGTATTTTCAGTATTGTTAATTGAATTTTTCATATTAAATTAAAAGAGGCTATTTTGATTTACAATGTCATTTCTCTAGTTAAAATTAAACCTGTCAAAGACATAATATACATTTCTTACAAAACAAGCAGAGCAGCATTAATAAAACTGCTCATGATTGTAATTTTTATTTTTCTATAATACAACTGCACCCGTGTTACAAAAACAAACAAAAAAGGCATTGCACTAGATGGTTTGAATACTGCTTAAGTCAGTATGTTAACACTTGAGGAATAATGAATGGCCTGATCTGTTTCACCACCAGGCTCATTTGCAAGGGTTTTCACTCCGCCAGCTAAGCAAACTTTCTATACAGGTAGATTATTTTCCTCAGCAGTTTTATACAAGCCCACGACACTAATGGGTAAAAAGCCAAGGAGAAGCTGATGCCACAAAAAACAATACAACCCTACTATTTACAATACCCAATAAAGGCCAAAGCTAGAAAACCACTCACTGCTGGATCAAGGAAAAAATTATAAGTAGGACATTCTGTAGGAAAATTTGAATATCTATAAATTTAAAATATTCAATAGACTACAAAAGGGCTTGCAACAGCTTATTCCCCTTATTTTTCTTAGGCTTGGGTAAGAAAAAGTGAATCTTTTTTATTTTTAAATAAAGTTTTGATGGCATCAAAACACTTCACATTTATAAATAAGATTTTTATACAATGCAACATGTTCACATAGCTTTCTTGTGCTATCAATTATTCTCAGAATTCATTTTTTTATTCTAAAGAAGAAAGTATTAAGATTTCTTCCTTGTTCTTAACTTATCACCATCAAGGTTCTCCAGGCCTCAATGGGGAATTCAAGAGAGGTAAACAGCCATTCAGTGCCTGACACTGAGTACACAGTATTTGAAAAGGCTTATGTATCTGGTAGTGGCCTAAACAAGAGCAGCAAGAGGCTGGGTATATAGTTCTACCACTCAAAACAAATTAAATTTTATATTTCCCCTCCATTAAGACAGTTTTAAAAGGACAGATCACCCTTGCAAGGCAACAAGTATTGTTTCAGATTATATCATATTGAAATTTTTTTTAGCCACAAAATTACCTAAGCAGCAGCAGTACTTTAAAAAAAAATCGGTTCTTCAAGTCATGGGCAAGGAAAATAAAATCAACATGACACATTATTGTCAAGAGCTATTCCAATGGAGCATTCAAGCTATACACGTGGTACTGAGACTGAAACAAAGAAACAACGTGATTACAGCTGCGGGAAGACCCCTGCCCCTGGAAGTGCTCCTGACTGGGGTGAGGGAAATGGACAGGATAAATAACCCCAAGCCTCCTGACAGAAAAAATAAACAGATGCAAAATATGTTTGCATTCAATATGAGATGCAAAATCCATGTTCCTGACACATGAGAAGTGAATAATGTTCCACATCTTTCAGCCCTGTACAACTCCTTTACTGGCCTTTGATATCAAAACTAAAATCGTCATTGTTTTGTACGTTTTCAAAAGGCACATCACATGTTAAAAAAGAAAAAAGTGCTTATCATCAGATCAGTAGTAAGTCCTTGGTCAGTTTGTTTCTAGTACAGAACAAATCATGTTTCTAATAAGCACCAAACACCAAACTAATGCTTTTGTCTTCTCGAGCAAACTTTCCAAAATGTTCCTATTTTACATACTTAAGTCTCTGTAATTGGAATGTAACCAGATTTTTTTCTTATTATGTGAAAGGTGCAATAGAAACGTGCTACTATAGGAAGCCTGAAAAGAGTGGAACCCTTAAAATTTTACAAACCCCAAATTATCCTTATTTGGGGTATTATCCGTAATAATAATCCTTATTATGGGAAAGAAACCAAGAGAAAATATTCGGGGTTGTGTTATTTCCTCAAAGACAGTTTAGTATACTTCTGATCACTTTTTAACTAAACAAAAACTCTAGTAAACAATAAGTTTCTCACTAAGAATATCTTAACTGTTAACATTTCTCAATAGTCAGAACTGGCCTAGAAACTGGTACAGAAAGTTAGAAAACAGGGATGTCCACACTGGAAACTTCTTAATTTTACAGATGCCACATAAATTGCTAGTTATATTGAAAAGGATACTTTACCTTTATAAAAAATAAAGCAAGTGCTTCCCTCACCCAATTTATTGGATCAGGCCTAATTTATTTTTTATATTAAAAAAAAACCTTTATTAATAATTATCCCTTTGGGGATTTAGTCACCGTAGACTAATTTACTAATGTTTCCCTGAAAGTGGGAGAAAAACCTAGAGTATGAGCATGTGTAGACAAGTGCAGTTCAGCATATTACTTGCTCAAAAGCTGTAAATAAGCTTAAAAAAAACAGCTCCAGGAAAAGGCTTAAAGTTAATGGCTGTAGCCTCCTGTCACCCACAGACAAGTAGAGACAGAACTTGAAAAATATCAAACACACTTGAAAACAGGGAAAGATACAGAACATGACACGATTCTCAATTTAAGTCAAATTCCTCAGCAAAACAAGAATAGATTGTATCAATCTGTTTAACTGGCCATTAATAAAATAATTCAGAATTTTTTTAAGGTTTCAGAAATTCTGATAAGAGGTAACATTAAATTGTTACATAAGAAACACAAAACAAATTCACCAGCTCTACAAATGCTTTCTAGGTAAAGAATCTGTCCAATATGATGCCAGGAGAGTCATAATCTATGAGACACTGTTTTCGCAACAGGATTGTTAGCCAATATGACAACCGATTTTTTCACCGTATCTCATCTCTAACCATACATTTGTCCTCAGCCCTTTGAAATGTGCCTAGATTTCAGCTTAAGTGAACAAAATGTTCATGCAATGTCCCAGCCTACGGATAGCTCATTTGTAGGTTTCAAAAACCAAAGTGCAAATCCACAGAGTTTTAACCCTTCAGGCTACAGATGGCCTCCACAGCCGCAGAACTGAAAGGGCTTTGCATATAGTGGTGAATGTGATGAAGGAATAAAACATGTAGCTTATTTTTGGTCCTTGGTTCCAGGCCCCTTTTCTTCCTGGTCCATTTCAAAATATGTGCTTTGTTTCAGCAGTTCAGACCCAAGCCTGTCCAGTGGTCTGGTACCATCAGGAAATACTTGTCCATTGCTTCACAAAATCTGGTCCTATACAACTCTGGAGAGACCACAGTCGGCATTTTACCTAGGATTATGAAAGCGAAGAGGGAAAAGGAAGCCGTTACATAATTGATAAGACAACTGACTTCAACGTCTATGTTCTTTCATGTCAACAGACATAAAATGCCGTGGTCTGTAAGCAAACACACCACGGCGGGCTCAGAAAGGAGGGAGGGTGTTCACTGTGCCACATGACAAGGGACAGGTCCTTCTTGGTAGGAGGTTTTTTTTTTTATTTTAAAAGACGCTCTTGCTTAGAGATGAGAGAAGTCTAAAAGCACAAATGGCGCTGACAGCTCTCAGAGAACTTAGAGGATTTCAAGTGTTAATTCAGGACAACCTCCTGTTCAGAACTTCTGGCCTTTTTAACTTACCATTTTGAGAACCTCTGGCATCTTAACACAAATTTAAAACCCCATATTTCCCCACCTAAACAATTCCCCTTATTATTTGATCACCTTGGAAATGATGATAAAATCAAAGATAACCACTTATGTTTTAGAATTTTTTTTTAAGTATCCATTTAGTATATGGTAACTGATGAGGAAGATAATGAGAACAGTTTAAAGAGTAAACAGAACAAAAATTCTGCTCACCTTGTCCTCCTAAAATTCCTGTTGATTTCACAACCATCTCAAGCTTTTTGTCCCATGTAAATGTTCGGATATAATCTGTTGCAGGGGGCGAGATTAGCAGTAAAGGTTCTCTTAATAAATATAAGCAGATGACAACCGCAATTACCATTACTATTACTTCTACAATAGCTATTGAGTGCTGGCAATACTGCAGGTACGGACAATATGCCATGGACTGTCCTAAGGGTTTTTACCATATTAATTCATTTAATCCTCATAACAACCTCATAGGGCTTCATCTTCAAGTGACTTTTGAATACAGATATTTTTGGTAAAAATAATGAAAATGGAAATGAGGAACCTGAATAAAAGGTACCAGAACAGAAAAACTATTATTTTTAAAATTTCAAATGAAAGTTTGTGAAATTATTCAATAAGCTATTACTACACCAGATAGTCTTCAAATTTCACTCTGGCTTAAATCATGAACTATACATAAGGCATGCTCATCAACTTACCTATAATTCCAACTACCAGCTCATTGCTGGTATCATCTCGCCCAACCAGCAGAGAATAATCTATAATGAGGTGGCTAGAAAGGAAGTGGGAGTCGCTACGGATTGAGGCTCTCAGCACAGCTTTGGAATGAGAACGGATATACAGAGGGTTGTCTCGAACCATTTTTAAGAGATTTTCATCCAGCAGGACTACATCACAACTCTCTTTCCCGGTATCTGTTTTTACATTTCGATTCCTAAGTGAACCCTTCAAATCAAAAACCTAGCAGAAAGAAAACTCTCTGTCATTTATGTGTGAGCTGTTACAAATGGTTAATTAAATTAAAAAGGCAGAAAGTTTCCTTGTAGCCACTACAGTTATAAACACTTTAAAATTTAATTTTAAAACCTAATAACTTATATGTCACTAAATGCATACACTGTAATTGTATAATACATAAAACACATGGTGATGTAATTGTATCATGAAATTAATAGCTAGGTACTCATTTATTGAAATATTTCAGAAATATACTGACCCATTTAATCAACTCTAAGAAACATTAACAAGTAACTCCAAAAATATATTGTTGAATCATAAAGCAGTTTAAAAAACAGATGCAAACATTCAGAGGAAACTTTTAAGTACTGATACCAAAACTGTGCAATTACTTAGGACAATGTAGAAGCAACAGCGTATCTCTAGGAATTTCTGGGCATTAGGAAAAGCAACGCACTCAAAGGTCAGGGACCTGGGTACTAGACCAGTGCGACCTGAAGTGTTATTCAACAGACCACTGCTAGACAGGCTTTCCTGGTTCATGATGACAGAGAGGCTAGTGCCAGAATGTAAATCAATTACATCATTAAACCCACAATTTAGTACAGCAGATGCTTCTGCCATAGCAAGACATTCTCGATGAAGAAAGCAGTGCATTAAATTACATTCTATTGATTAGTACAAGCTCTTATCTCACCACGGACTAGAAACAGTTCAAGGACCAGCACACTGAAGAGTACTGTTCTAGAATCTAGACCAACCTGAGTTCTAGGCATAGCTGTGTGACTTTGATAAAGTACTCAATGTCTCTGAGCCTCAGTTTCTTCATCTTTAAAACTGTTACGTTGCATCTGCCTTCTTTTTCTATAATTCTGTGTTTCTAGGATGTTGGATATGTTAAATTTTAGGACCAGTCCACAATATTCCTCTTTATTCTTTCCTACAGGGTTCAATAACTCAAAAGTTAAATTTTGCCTAGTAACCAAAGTTTAATATTTACTCTCAAGTATCATGTTACTCTCTGACTCATTATGTTCAGGAAGCAGAAATACAAAGGGTAAATGCTAGCTAAATGCTTTGCATAGTCCAGTATCCTTACCTGTGCCATCTTTCTCCCATAGAAAAGATTTTCCATGACAAGGAGATCTAGCTTCTTCTCAGTGTTGTTCTGGGAATTCTTATAACCAATTCTGTAAACTCCAAGAATCTTGGCCAATGCAGTGGGCCTCTAATCAAGAAAAAAGTAAACTCTTATCAAAAAGGACTATGTATGAATATTATGCTTAGTGAAATAAGTCAGTGAAAGATAAATACTGTATGATATCACTTATATGTGGAATCTAAAAGTAATACAAATGAATGTACATGCAAAACAGAAACAGACTTAGATATAGAAAACAAGCTTGTGGTTACCAAAAGGGAAAGGGAATGGGGGAGGGACAAATTTTTTATATGAGATTAATAAACTACTCTGTATCAAACAGATAAGCAATAAGGATATATTATATACACAGGGAATTATAGCCATTATCTTGTAACAACTTACAATGAAGTATAATCTGCAAAAATACCAAATCATTATGCTGTACACTTGAAACTAATATTGTAAATCAACTATACTTCAATTTTTCAAAAGGATTATTTATAATTTAATACCAATATCTGGATTATTGATGTATTACCCAAACATGATTTTCTATTAATATGATCAGTCAGAGGACCTTAAAACAAACTCAAACCTTTGAATCTATGAAGTAAAGCAGCAATGCCAACAAAATTATTAGATCTTTAACATTCTCCCAAGGGGTAATCGTTCTCAATTTCTCAAACTCACAAATTTTATTATGACATAATTCCTCCAATAATAGGCAATAAACCCATAAATGGAAAAAAAATCTATGTGACTCCTTCATACTCACGGGAGGCTCACTGCTTCATGACAAGTGGGTAATCTCTCTATATATATGTAGGAAAAAGAGTTTGAAATCCCTGCATTCTACCACACCTCAATAGCACAGCAGAGATCTAGTCATGTTCTGTTCACATATTACCACGGAGAAAACTGCCATTAGGACTCTCAGGATGTGAAAAAGCCCAGTAGACTTACAGATCAAGGTTTGGGTTTCTACCTTTTGTTGAACGGCATTTGTAATATAATTGAAGTAGTGTGGTGCAAAGTCAAGGAAAGACTGGACTTCCAGACGAGGCATTTGCTTCAAAATGAATCTATCATCTAAAAGGCAAAAATTTCATGTTTATTCAATTGCAATATTTACTGAGGTATTCCAAAATAAATCATTCTAAAAATCCCAAATGATCTGTTTGCTTCACATTTTTAAGGGATATTTTCTGATACCACTGAGAAGATTTTGATCAGAACACAGTTCTCAAGTAATTGAAGGTTTGGAAGGGCTTCTGAGGATTTATATAGTCAAGAAATCTCTACTTTCGACAGTACCACACCTGAAGTCATAGCTAAATGATCTATTTTTTTTTAACTACCAAGTAAAATGTTATAAATTCCTTTGTTAACAATCCAATAAGTAACAGTTATGAAAGTTCTTATCTAGCACGTCTTTCCTGATGCATTTTCTCAAATAATTTCGCTTTCAGTGAGTATGGAAAATGGAATGTGAAATAAAAATGCTCATGATCTTCTGTAAAACTTTGTAGGTTAAGAACTTGGCCTTCTGGTTTTCAGGTCAAATGTTTCTATTTTTATCTTTCTCTCATGAGCTCTGAGGTACCTTTTGAGTCTTCTAGAAGTTCTCTGTTATTATTTACATTTGGAAAACTCAGGACTAGAAAGAATTTAATAAGGATTTGATCAATATTTGTCTCTCATTACACACCGTACACCATATATTCTTTTAAATGTGCTTCTTTCATCCTCTCAAGCATAAAAAGAAAAACATGTTTGCAAAAAGACAGTATCGTATTACCTCAGTTCAAGGGATTCATAAATTATCCGAGGGAAAAAGATGGATACCGCTTAATTAGTAAATGATTAAAAAGACTTACCTTCAGTCGCGTAAAAGGCAGCTCCTGATTTGCCTCCTCGGGCCTGCCACGGAGAAGAGTGAGAAAGGGAACGAATAAAATCTTCTTCGCTGCTGCCCAGAATCACTTCTCGCATCTTATGAAACTCTCCCGCATAGTAGAGACGACAGTAAAACTTGGCGTTGGCATCGGAAAATTCTATAAACAGAAGTGTTTTTTTAAAAAAAAGCTCCTCTGGATCAGAAATACCTTTTCCTTTTCCTTCTTGCTCACTCCCCACCCCCACCAAATGCAATCATTTAAGTTTCTCCACGATAGCATTTTTCACATTAAGTCTACTACATCCCTGTTTATCACAATTCAGTTAAAGTTATCTTCAGGAAGGATTAAAGAGCATCTTATGACCACCCTTCATATTTCTAGAAAAATCAAACAGAAAATAAGACCCATTTCTAATTTTATGCTGGCCACTGTATTTTCATCATTGTACTTTTACATCTTAAATTTTTCTACAGTGTTATAATGCTGGATAATAAATTTTTGGCACTCACATGTACACACACAATTCTAGATGCCTTACTAAGGCTCTGTGGCTCTAGATTACACAAAAAGTAATTATTTAAACATCAGACATTGCATTAAATTATAATTTATAAATTAAATTATAATTTTAATTAAATTTATAAATAAATTTCCTTCTAAATTAAATAATGTATATTTTATAAACTAAATTTAGACTAAACAAATGTTCATCAGTACACAGACTTAATATTCATTTCAAGAAGTAGAATATTTATCTAATGAGAAGCTAGAAGCTTCAAATAATGGAGTTTGCTCAATTATAGTCCTGGTCCCCAAACCAAAGTATTTATCTCATACTTACGGAGCTCCACATGAGGATTTGTGAGTTGTTTCTTGTGTGTATCTCCTCCATCTACTTCATCTAAAAGATTTAACATCATTAGTAAAGCCAAAGTTTTAGATAGTTATCAGGTCATTTTGTCTGTTCTTTTTCCCCTGATGTAATACTAAAAACAAGTCAATTCATGTTATCCTAGTCAAGTCACTCTCAAGCAAGCATCATGTATACAATTAACTGTGTAAATTACAATAAAAATCTATGTACCTTTTGAAAGATCAATTTTTAGATTAAAATCAGAGAATTCAGATTGAAGAATAATTTTTCTTATAGTTAAGTAATCTCTATGAGAGCAATAAAATAACTCGGCTCTAACATCACGACTTTCTGTGGCTTCTTTATCAGAGTTTATGACCAGTTTTCCCTGTGTATGGAATAATGCTTCCCCAATAGTCTGAGATGTTTTCTTTATCATATACTAAGATATATGTACAATATAGAAAATATACTAGTGTCTACTTCAGAGCTATTTTTTTTATTTGACTGATTTGTCTGGCAAACCTACTGCCAGATCCACTCTAATTATTGCAGAGTTGTGATACATTTTAATATCTAGAAGAACAAGTCATCCACTAAGTTTCACATTTCAAAATTATTTTTTTCAAAGCACCAATGCCTTCCAAGGATCACAGTCCAATAGCAGCCTATAGAATACTTAACGCATATCTTAATTACTGATGAAAACTTACCATGCAGTTCCTATTTTTTAAACTAATAATTCATGATCTAACCCAGGGGTTGCCAAACTATTCCTGTAAAGGGCCAGATGGTAAGTATTTTACTCAGTTGCAACTACTCAACTTGCCAAAATAATGCAAAACCAGCCAGACAGTAAGTAAATGAAAGGGTGTGCCTGTGTTCCAACAAAACTTTATTAACAAAGACAGGTCAGCATAGTTTGCCAACTCCTGGTCTACTAGCCCCGTATTCAAACACAATCAGGTAGATATATTTTTTAAATATCCAAATGAAGGTGGGTATCAACAGCTTCCACCTTACAGAGACTGGAAAAGAAAGGAAACGTCTGAGGGGGTAGTGGGATGAAAACATTTGAATATATACTGTGAGCTACATAGTGAGACAGATGTTTTACATGTATAATGTCACTTAGTCCTCAGTAAACCTTAGTCCTCAGTAAACCCAGTAAACCTTGGAAGACACTGCTTTTCCAGTTTACGAGTACAGAAAGTAAGGATTTCTAATTCCACCACACAGTAAGTGATAGCAATGACATCTGAAACCAGTTGGATCCTCCAAGCACCATGCTTTTCCCACTCTACCCCCACCAAGATGTGAGAAGAGAGGGAATGCCCTGGTCTCAGCAACAGAAGCATCTACTTCAAGCTATAAGGAACATAACCAACTGAAATAAGTAAATCGAAACCTAGAATAAGCATATTTGGTCTCCTTTAACACACCTTGAGGCTCAATGCCTTGATTCTCCGTTCCCTCCTTGCCCGTCTGCCCAACCTGGTAGTAAGCACTATCTGCTCCACGTAAGGTCTCTCTCTTCTGGGAAGAGAGATCAGGGCTTTTCCCTGCTGTCCCTCGGAAGAAGGACAACATTCCAGAAGCCTTTTTGGCTAAAAATAAGAGGTAACATATTAAGTACAGGTCACTGCAAGTAGAAAAATAAAAATTTTCAACTCATTCCTTTGTTAGCAGTAACCATTATATGAGAGTAATAAATATGAGTAACACTGATAGTCTTATTTACACAGATTATTATTCCACATGTTTTATGGGATCTTTAGGGGGGCAGTCAAGCACTCTTATTATCAGAAACATGAAAGAAGAGCAATGTTCAGATAGCTATATATCAAAATGTGAGAAATTATATAGAAAGCCTTTTAAAAATATCTTTCCAAGGCTGTCAGAATATCTTAAGCAACAAGATTAAGTTAAGGCTGGGTTCTTACAGTATCACAGTATAGTTAATTAAACTAATACAAAACAGTATTCCAAGCTACAATGCGTCAAAGTTAAAGGTTTTTATATCATCTGTCTTCCTACACTTCAACAGAGCAAAATATACAATTTTAGTTTTAGCATTTTTCAAAAATAAGTAGTACAGGATGACCAAAACTATCACTAAAGCTTGCTCTATACTTTTATTCTTAGTTTTGAGCTTCATCATATCACTAATACATATGATCCTAATCTTGTACATTTACCATTAACAAAATCCACATCAAATGTCGATCATGAAGTGCTTACTTAGGGCAGCAGACACCATCATGGCCTTAATATCCTTAATATCCAATCCCACCTTGTTCCTTGCTAACAGAACTCCAATTTTGTTTGAGGCAGCAATGTGTAGAGTCCCAGGAAATGAATCATGATTTATGTAAGCCAACCAGGACAATGCTGCTTACCACATTATAAGTCTCCTTTGCAGGAAAGGGTGGCCATGAGACTCACTTCTAACCAATGAGATTGAAGGGGGAAGGGAATTTCCCAATAAAAGAGAACAGTTGCAGCTTGTACCTCCCTTCCTTCTGCCTCAAATGCAGACATTAAGTGGGACATTTTTGACCATGAGTAAAACAAGAGAATCAAAGAGAAACTACCCCTATGTTGTCATTACAATGCTGAGTAGCTGAACCAATGCTAGCAACTGTCTACCTGCAGTTGCTATCTTAGAAAAATAAACTGTCATTCAAGACCCAACAGTCACTTGAGTTTTCTGCTACTCGCAGTGAATATTCCTGACTGACAAAGTCAAAGAGATCCAAGTTCAAATCGCAGCTCCCCATTACTTGTGTAACCTTCAGCAAATTGCATTATCTAAGTCTTAACTTACTTTCTGAAAAATGGAGATATGTCAAATAACTCTTACGGGGTTATTATGGGAATTAAAGGAGACAATACATGAAAAGTTCTTTTCACAATGCCAACAATGCTGCAAAAACAAACAAGCAAAAACTGCTGTTATATTTCTTCAGTTATATGCTTTAAACTGAAAGCTCTAGCCAGGAAGGCAGATTTTTGCATAGACCTAGGAGTTTCTAGGAGTTTCAAACTCCATAAACTTAAGGTAAGAATCAAAGAAAAGTGAAATATGTACAAAAGAAGATATACAAAAAATTTTACATCCATACTGTATTTCAAAGACCAGAAGTAATATATCCTTGCCAGATGGCATTTCTTATTTAATGTGTTTTCTTCTTCAAACCACAATTACAAACAAAACTAGGAATTACTTCTCCATTTGTAATCTTACTTGGTTGTGGTTCTACTTCTGCTGTACGGTTTGTCTGTCCTCCACTGATCTCAGGTAATCTAATAGGGCTGCTACTCTTTGGTCTGCTGTCTAAAGTACTAAAATGAAAAACAAAAGGAAAGTTGGTTTTATATGATTCAGACACAAAATAGCAAGTACTCTAATTCCTGTATTAATCTACCCCCCACCTAACCCCACCCACAATATCAGAAATCTGATTCATAATTTATATAAACACAGGTTAGCATGGAAGAAAAAGGCTTGAAATGTCTACTGGGCTTAAGAAAAAGCAAAATGATAAAGCTATAAAAGCATATGGAAAAATATATGAAAGTATATAGGCTCTTACAATATTTTTCACAAGTCTATCAGAGCTATATTAGCATCCATAAGTCCAACAATGACGACAATTTCTGTCTCAAATGTCTAAAATACTGAACACACTTAAAGAACTGGTTTGGTGGGGGGCTGTTTTATTTTTTAACTGTTAAGATCTTTAATTATTATGGAAAATTCATAAATACTTTAAATTACAAAATCAAGCAGTAGTTTACTAATTTCAGAGTTATTATTTTTTAAATGAAAACAATAAAGAGAACTTAAAATGTTAAAAGTTTAAATCTGCAATACACAATGAACTTCTATGACAAATTGTCAGAAAACTGTATCCTAAAAGACTTCTTAAGGTCTTTTGCTATACCTGAATTTTGTTCTATCAACTATTGGCTAAAGGATGAGTGCCACTGACTATATTCTAGAACTTTTATATTGACAATAAGCTAAAATAAAATGGGAGTGGGAGCACCTAGAAAATGATGACGTAGCTCAATGAAAATAGATTTTAATCAATCGCAGATCACCTGTTTGTTGAAAGCCCTTCTTCAGCACTGTTCCGCAGAGTCACTTTGGACAATTCCTCTAAGGCGTTCCGGTATTCTTTACAACTTAGGGTAGAAATAGGTGGAAAAATGTTAAACATTATGGTCTTCTTTTAAAGTAAATCATATGCTTTAGAATAAGCTTTGCATTGTAGAAACACAATCATTGTAAGCATCCATAATTAAACAAACACAAGTTAACTAACAAAAGTTATCAAGTACAAGCTTCATGAAGAAGGTCAATGTCTTCACAAAAAATAATACAAAATATGACCCAACACACCAACCAGGCTCAATATCCTAAATATGATTGTCAAGGCCTCCACACTAACATTTAGATCAAATGCCTTCAGGGGTTGAACAGCTAACTGAAGAGCATGAAACTTCACTGTTTAGTATAATAGAGAGGAAAGGAACTTAGAGTACTTTTCAACTTAAAGGTATTGAACTTTAAGAAAAAGCATATTTTTTTAGTTTGCCTTGGCCAAAAACATCCAACTCTTGGACTAGCAGTCTGGAAGCACTGATTTAGATAAATCAGATGTTAGGGAACAAGGGAAGCATCTTAGCATGTTATTATTTTTCCAAGACATTAGAAAAAGGTGACCTCAGCTAGAAAATTTGCTTCCTCATAGTACAAAATATATGTTTTTCTTGGTTGACTTTCTTGCCTTTCTTATCTATTAATGTAGTATGTCTAACCAATAAAAGGAGAAGCAAATACTATCTTCATAAACGTCAAAAGGCAAAGATAAAAAATTTATCATATGGAATCTTCTAAAGGAAAAAAATTCTTCATTATCCAAATAGTAACTCTAAACTACATAAATGCTGAAGCCTATAAATCTATCTTGTTTACCCCTGTATACCCAGTACCTAGTATACCACACATTGCAGACATTCAAATATTTGTTGATAAATGGACAACTTGTAACCAATATTAAAAATAAAATTTTAATTTCAATGTCTTCCAAGAGGAAAAAATTTTTATTAAACATCTTAGATTCTACTTAAACTAGGTTCTACCACTACCAAGATACCATTAAGATTAAAAAGCTTTATTCTTTTAGACATGATATATAAATATTTTTAAAGAGGGGTCCTTCTTTAAGGCACATGATAACTGTGGGCATGTAAATGGGTTAAGGCATAGGAACAGCATTACTCTAAGTAAGGAAACTTTACCTGCTATGTGTGGGAAGCAGGAAGGAAATGAATGAAGAATACAAAAAAGACATTCAGATGATATAAGGCAGATATGTTCCAAGTATTATGTCAATAAATAAAGCAAAGGAAAGGATGGATACAATGGATACATATTATAATACAGAGAATGGTTAAAGGATATTAAGGATTAGTAAATAACTTGCCTAGTTAATTTAATTATTAGGAGCTTAAGAATCATCCTGTTATTATTTGGGTAAAGCGTACATTATCAGATACAAAAAGAATAAGCTGTCACATCCAAAGAATACATTCTTTTACTTATATTTAATATTTTACATTTACTTATATTTTACTCTACTCTATGTAACAGAACTCAAAATACAGCGATTAATAAATACACATAAAATATAAAGATACAACCATAGGTGGAAAAGCCCCATGAATAATACCTGAGAGCAAAAGCAATGATGGAGCTGGGCTCCTTCTCACAGACTGCAATGGGCACTCGTTCATGTTCATACATTAAGTAGTGTTTATCTGGATCACTGTTCAAAATTTTTAAATACATTAATCAGAACAAAATTAGCAGAAAATCACATATACAAACCATTAGCACTACTACAAGTAAATCTCAGGACAATTTTAAGTTAACTAAATAATGCACAATTACAAGAATATAATTAAGCCAAAATGTATGCAGAACTTGAACAAACAGCCAAGGAAAATACATCAACAGAGAGTTTTTGAAGACAACTGAAAATTATCAGAATTCTTTTTCAAATGAGAGAGTTCTGGAATCATCACTCCAAACAAAGCTTTCCACACTGGCAGTGTAGAAAGCCAGCCCTATGTTTTTCCCCACTCTGAGTAAGTCCAGTACAAACAAAATCACACGAAAACTTGTATAGCCATTGCAATTCATCATCACTATTAAAAAAGCATCACGTCCCAGTAAATTACTGGGTCAGTAATATCCTCATATACAATCAGCAATATGTTTTTATGAGATCAATGGATGTAGCAGTATATCTTAATAATATATATATATAAGCAATTCTTTTCAGAATCAGTACTCTTAAGCATTCAGTAATGTTAGTTAATGCTTTTTTAATCCACTCATTTACTATATAATGATTACATGTTCTACAAATTATATTATACCAAAAGATATCTTTTTTACTATGATGAAGTATAATTTTGGATTGAGAAATACATATATGCAGTTAAATAAACATATTTAAATATGTAGAGAGTATATCTATCGAGAGATTTTTTAAATGAAGTAAAAATAAAACCACCCAACAGCCACTGGCTTTTATAATACTTACAAAGGAAACGGAATAGGGTTATAGCTGTTTCCTGGAAGCAAATTTGCAAAGATGGCTTTCATGGTTGATTTTTCCTTCACCTGGCTGTCTGCGGATCCCAGCAAATGTCCATCAAATACATCTAGAATGAAAAATATTCTACTTATACATTAATATTCAGAAAGAGTAAAAGAAAGTATAAAGCGTCAACTATATTTCATTTCCTCTTTGGAACACAGACATGTGCACACCATAATTACCAATTATGGTGTAAAATTTTTGATCTAGGAATAATGACTATCAAACAGGAAGCAATAGTGAAGCATACATAGCACTGACCCCAAGTGGTTTGTTTTTTTTTTTTTTTACATTTCAACATGTTTGAAGTTGAGATCATCCTGCAACCGATGGCCTCTTATCATCACAGGGCCAGGCGGCAGCCATGACATAATTACTGGCCGAGCATGCGTGAACTCAAGTCACAGCTGTTCCTGTTGCCACTTCAAATCAGTTATGCACACTGTGGCTATTACATCTAATTGCAATTTAAAAGATATTTTTTAAGTTTACGCTACAATTAAGTAGTTGGTGCTTAAACAGAAAGCAAGGAAAGAAAGAAAAAAGGTATAAATTTGCTATTAGTGAAACAAATATTTGTTGTTAGACAAAGGCTGCAATTTCTCTTTCCTTCTTACAAGGCAAAAATCATGGGCTTTAATGAGACTCAAGAAAGTAATATCCCCAGAAAGTAGATGAAGCTGAAATAACATTTTGTTACTGAGATATTTACATGTCAAGCAGTGCAACTGAAGAAGGGATATGGTAAAAAGCTACATCTGAAAGAGCCCTTTCAATAGTAAAAACTTTAAATCCTAAAGGGCTAAGAAAGAATTGTGTCACAGCACTCAGAGTGTTTGTCTCTATTGGACGAAGTGCAGTAAAAGTGACTTGACCTGTACCTTCGGAACTGCTGGTGGTATCAAGTTCTGGGGGCCCTCCCACGGCCTGCTCAGGCACGCCTTCGGGAGGAGTGGGCAGCTGGAGGTGGGGGGAACTGGTGGAGCTCTGACTGGACAGGGTAGCTAAGAAGCGGTCCTCTAAAGAAAAACAGAGTGCAAATGAGTCACTTTAAAACATTATGTCCATTTCTACCTAACAGCAATGTTTTTAAAATGCCAACTCCTATTTCTACTTCATAAACCAAAGAATTTTAGCTTCTTAAAAGTTACATAGGCCATTTCAGTGCGTATTTTAGAAATGGAGGGCTTCCCTGGTGGCGCAGTGGTTGAGAGTCTGCCTGCTGATGCAGGGGACACGGGTTCGTGCCCCGCTCCAGGAGGATCCCACAGCCGCGGCTGGGCCCGTGAGCCATGGCTGCTGGGCCTGCGCGTCCGGAGCCTGTGCTCCGCAACGGGAGAGGCCACAACAGTGAGAAGCCCGCGTACCGCAAAAAAAAAAAAAAAAAAAAAAAGAAATGGATACAAAAATCCAGACAGGTTATATGACTTGACCCCAATCAGATCTTAGTGACAGCACTGTGACTGGTAACCAGTTCTGGCTCCTATGCCACATTGTTTGCACTAGACCATAATGCCTACCTAAATATTAGTTCATTCAATTTAATAGAGAATGCAATTATGACACTACTGGGGGGAAAAAATCACATGCTTATTCTCAGGGGGGAAATTCACTTACTTATGATAGAAAAATGCCAAGAATTCTGAGTTGAGCTCTTGTTCTACAAAGATAGTCTAAGTAAATTTCCCTACCAATTTTCTAGGATAGCACCTAGAAAAGTTACTCTACGAAATACTGAGGAAAAATTAAGTCTGGAAAGGATTTTAGTGATACAAAAATATAAATTAAACTTTATAAGTTTTTTTTCCATGAAACCTGGCAGTTGACTTTATAACAATCCAGACAGAAGTTCAGTTTCCTTTTGTCTTTTTGTTCTTTCCCTAAAAGCAATCTTCTCTATTTATCATGTATTTCTATATCCTAACTTATCTTATGCAATGTACTTTATGATAATCTTAAACTTAGAGTGCTACAAACGTTTTACAGGAAGGAAAAAAAAGTCTATGTCCAATTGCATCAGAAAAAAATTCTCAATATTTAGTAGTTAAAAATAACTTATAGACTAAGAAATGTCTTAAATTCAATGACAGGTGATCACCAGACTCAAGGACCAACCTTTTTCCCCATTTTGAAGTCCTGGAGAAGCATTCCGTGGAGATGCATCCATTGCACTTATCTGTAGAGAACAAAATACTTTATTCTTAAGGAAACATTAAATTTAAAATTTTAAATTTAAAAAAAAATTTTTTTAACCCAGTGAATCTTAACCATTTTGTCCTCAAGACCCTTTCAACCTCTTAAGAATCATTAAGACACTCAGATAGCTTTTGTTTATGTGGGTTATATCTTCCAATTTTTCCTTATTAGAAAATCAAAACTGAAAAAGTTATAGAACGTACGTTTATTAATTTATTTAAAAATAACAATAAACCCATTATATATTAACATAAAAACATATTTTAATTAAAAATAGATTTTTTTAAAAAAAATTAAGAGTGGCATTGTTTTACACTTTTACAATTACTTTAATGCCTAGCTTAATAGAAGACAGTTAAATTCCTCTCCGACTTCTGCATTTAACCTGTTGAGCTATATTATTATGATTGAAGTATATAAAGAAAATCTAGCCTCACACAGATATACAGTTGAAAAAGGGAAGGCTTCCCCGGTGGCACAGTGGTTAAGAATCCTCCTGCCAATGCAGGGGACACGGGTTCGATCCCTGGTCCGGGAAGATCCCACATGCTGCGGAGCAACTAAGCCCATGAGCCACACTACTGAGCCCACGTGCCACAACTACTGAAGCCCGTGCGCCCAAAGCCCATGCTCCGCAACAAGAAGCCACAGCAATGAGAAGCCCATGCACCGCACCAAAGAGAAGCCCCTGCTCGCCACAACTAGAGAAAGTCAGTGCGCAGCAACGAAGACCCAACACAGCCATAAATTAATTAATTAATTAATTAATTAAAAAAGAAAAAGAGAAACCTTGTGGAGCCCTTGAAAGGGTCTTGGACCCCCAGGATCCTTGAACCATACTTTGAGAATACTGTTCTAAACAATAGCTCACAGACCCATTAAAGCATCTAGGAACTACTTATGATTATCCATTAAGCCTAGTAATCTTTGATTACCCACTGGACTTTCACAAGTCCCATTATCCATAGATAAGATACATTTTAAATGACTATCAGCCCTGAGTACAATTTCATTACAAAGTCATTTCTTAGACTGCTACTTAAAATGTCCTTTGATTTGTTCACCATACCAGAGAGACCTCCCTGGGCACCCTATGTAAAATAACTCACCATCACCTACTCCCCTAGCAATACTCTCCATTTCTTTCAATTTTTTTCTTCATAGCCTTGTTTCCATTTGTTTTTTAAATGTTTATTGGTTCATCTGTTTATTGTCAGTCTCATTAGACAAACGTTCCATAGGGACAATAACTATGGCCTTCATTCACAAACGTGAATTCCTTGCACTCAGAACAGTGCCTAAAAGCACTCAAGAACTATTTATCAAATGAATGAATACAAAGGCAGTGCTACAGATTTTCAATTCAACTTTTGATCTTTCAAAAAGATAATCATCGGGGCTTCCCTGGTGGCGCAGTGGTTGAGGGTCTGCCTGCTGATGCAGGGGACACGGGTTCGTGCCCCGGTCCGGGAAGATCCCACATGCCACGGAGCGGCTGGGCCCGTGAGCCATGGCCGCTGAGCCTGCGCGTCTGGACCCTGTGCTCCGCAACGGGAGAGGCCACAACAGTGAGAGGCCCGCGTATCGCACAAGAAAAAAAAGATAATCATCTACTGACTGATTTTGTATTTTCAATTCTATGTCTCAATATTATAATTAGAGGTCTTACACCACTAGCTTCACTGTTTCATCAGTAGGCAAACAGGCCACTAGCAGTTTGTGATAGCCGTTAATTGTCCTTAACTACTTGGCAAATACTAATAAATCATCTTCAGTAATTCTTATTCTTACTCTCACCTAAACTTTAAGGAAAAGTGATTCCTACACAGTTATTCATGAGACAAAAAGGAGGAATTCAGTTACACAGTGTTACTAAATAACACAAAGATCCAAGGCACTTGAACCCATCATTCCATGAAAATACTCTGCTACAAATATTACACCCTTGTACAAAAAGATATTCTCTCAAAAGCCCTCATGATAACAGAATATTAAGCCCTTATAATATACTGACATTAATTCATCTGTTCATGGTTAGCATGGTAAGTAGAATTCTGTGATGGCCCCCAAGAACTCCACCCCCTGGCATACACACACACAGTTATTCAACCAAACATTAATCCAGATACTGTTGTGAAGGGATTTTACCACGTATGTAAGGTCCCAAAATCAGTTAACCTTAAACTACAGAGATTAACCAGGTAGGCCTGACCTAATCACATGTGTCCTTTAAATCTGTGTCCAGAGGTCAGATACAGCAGAAGAATTCAGAGATTTGAAACATGAAAAGGATTCAATCCACTGCTGTTGGCTTTGAAGATGAACAGAGCCACATGCAAGGAATCAGGCAGCCTCTAGGAGTTGAGAATCGCCTCTAGTCAACTGCCAGCAACAAATGGGGGACCTCAGTCCTATAACCACTAGGAATTCAGCTCTGCCAACAACCTAGATGAGCTTGGAAGAAGATCCTGAGCCTCAGGTAACAGCCCTGGCCAAAACCTTCATCTCAGTTCTGTGAGCAGAGAACCCAGCCACACTGTGCCAGAGTCCTGACACACTGTGAGATAATAAATTTATGTTTTAGGTCACTAAGTTTGGGGTAATGTGCTGTGCAGCAAGAGAAAACTAATACAGTTAGAAAAGGTTAATTAAATCAACATGTAGAACTAACCTGGTGCAGACCCCTTAAGAAAAGCTTCTCACTTAAACACAGAGATAAGAACACCCAAAACTCACAGTAAAGTAAATTAGGACTCTATTATACACTCAGCACATCCACACCTTCTCCTTTATAGCATTTACTGCCTCTGTGATACTATCCTCAGTGATGCCAGTAGACAGTAGCTTTTGATAAATGTTTCCAATAAATGAATTATAATGTATTTTATTTCAGGCTAAGATAAAAAAAATTAATCCAGGTCACATCACCAAGAAACCTCATAACTTCAAAACTAAAAACTCCTACTATTATTAATAAAGTATATATTAAGCTACCACTTCATTTTTTTTTGGCTGCATTGGGTCTTCATTGCTGCACGTGGGCTTTTCTAGCTGCAACGAGCGGGGGCTACTCTTCGTTGTGGTGCGCGGGCTTCTCACTGCAGTGGCTTCTCTTGTTGTGGAGCACGGGCTCTAGGTGCGCGGGCTTCAGTAGTTGTGGCTCGTGGGCTCTAGAGCACAGGCTCAGTAGTTGTGGCACACGGGCTTAGTTGCTCCGTGGCATGTGGGATCTTCCCGGACCAGGGATCGAACCCGTGTCCCTTGCGTTGGCAGGTGGATTCTTAACCAATGCACCACCAGGGAAGTCCCTAAACTACCACTTCTAAGTGTCATAAGAGAAATTAATTATATCTATACCAATATACATAGGCTCAAAGACAAAACTACATTTCATTACCTTGCTTTCTTCCCCTTGCCTCAGTCTTCCAGGACTTGGAGGAACTGAAGGCCGCTTTCTACCCTTTTCTTGCTGGAAAAGGTCCTGCAACCTATAGTTAATGAAAAAAAGGAAAAGAGAAAAGAAGAATATGATTTTCCTTCTAATATCCTGAATAATGTTTACACATATTCTCCTTATAGCTTTGAAACCACAAGAATTAGATTTTCCTATTTCGAATGCAATAGATTTTAAAGCTGTACATAACTAAGACTAAATTTTTGTTTTCTTTCTAATCAGTTAATCACTTGTTACTGATATGACTATAGTAATAAAAGAATAGCAAGTTATAATGAGACAATACAACATAACGTAAAAAATACGGGTGTTAAAGACCAACAGACCTGGGCTCAAAGCCGAGCTCTGACAATTAACAGCTATATAACTTGGGCAAATCCCTTAGTCTCGTACAGCCACAGTTTCCTCTGTAAAATGCAATCAGTATATATACATTGTAGGACTCAAAATCAAATAAAAGAGTGCATGTCCATCTACTGCCTTACTTAGTGCCTAGCGTGGTCCAAGTGCTCAATAAATGCTATAATAATCTAACTGAACTTTTCAATAAGCATTAAAGGGAAATATTTCCCCAAATAAATATTTAAATAAAGGTACAAGATACACAAAATAATAGAGTTGAAAGTAATGGCCTAAAACCCAATAATCACTCCATGACATACTAATACAGATAAATTAGGTTCATTAAGCACACACACTGTATTTGCAACAGCAACGAAGGCTATTCTCATCTTTGTTTTTTTTAACTTCACAACCTACACTTTAAAGGATGAAAGAGGTGAAGGGTGGTAGTGGCAATAAAAATAAAGCTCCTACAACTTGAGAGTAAAAGGAAACATCCAAATTAATAAGGACATTTACATCAAAAACATGATAGCAGAGCAAATTTTGCAATAATGTAAAAGAAACACCGGACTGCAAAGTCACACCTGTTATTCCAAGCCTGCAGCACTTCGCAGAGGCTTTGTTTCTTGGCGATGAGTGACTCAAAGACCGACTGCAGTTGCTGAGGGGTCTCCACAGAGGAAGACAGGAGCCGTGCTTGCATCTTCTCAGTCCAGCTCTTGAACTCGCTTTCTTCCATCTACGAGGAACAGAAACCACTCCAGCAATCTGAGACACACCCCAAAAGGAACCTCTAACAAGTTCACAGCTAACATTTGGGTTTCTGTCAGAAAAATGAATTACCTCTTTTTGTGCAAAGATATCTTCCATTTTCTCCTCTCTTGTTTTGCTAAATGTATCAGTTTTCAAAGATGCGAGTCTTTCATCCACAGCAAGATATACCTGTGAAACTCTAACAATATAAACATAAACAATATTAAACACTTTAGAAAAGTCAGAATCAAATTGTCTAATCTCACACAAGTAGAAAAAAGATGTACACACAAAACTTTAACTAGGTCTTATCTAATTAAGAATCACATACAATTTTGCAGAACAAAAAAGGACGTATATCAAAATTTTAATAGTTGTTATGCCTGAGAGCGTTTGACTTCTTTGTTAGTACTTTTATGAACCGTCTACACTTTTCCTTTTTTACATCAGGCATATATAACATACAATTAGAAAAACAGGTTATTTCTGTTTTCGAAGAAAGCTAAAGGAACAAACATGATATTTAAAATAGTTTAGATTTCAGGCAGTACTAAACAAAAACAGATGACCAAAGAAAATAAAACTTACTTTTGAAAGAAGTCCTTCAGATCCTGAAGAAGGGCCACTTTTAGTGGGACCTGACGTTTAATGAATATTTTGGGAAGTGGAACACACACTTCAAGAAGCCGAATGGGAGAATAACTGAGAGGAAAAAATACAAGTAATAGTAGAAAAGTGAAAAATATTTTAATATTTTGAGTAGAGATGCCAACTAAGTCCTATGAGGTGCAAGAGATCATAAAGTTTCTATGAAATGGCATTTTTAAAACAATCAAAAATACTGAAGGCAACTTTCAGCCATTACAAATACCCTCCCCAGTTTTAAAAAGATTTTGTTTTATTTTTCCCCTGCATTGTGATGTCATCTTTTATCCCCCGAGGCCATCCTCACGTGCTTTAAAAACAAATGACTGGGATATAAACCTCCATGAATGAGCAGAGGGACTCCTTCCTACAATTAGCTTAGACACACAGGTATTCACTACCTTCTCAGTTCCCAAGGATTCTTTGTGAGTTTCCTTTCCACCTGAAGTTCACGATGTCTAGTAAATGCTATATCTCACCTAGGCCCTAGGTTCATGGTTAACAGCTCTTGCTTAAAAAAGGAAATAGGGTTCAATTACAAGTATTTCCTATTTGTGTACCTATTTGTGCCTATTATGTGTCAGATGTTGTTTTCGGTGCTGAGATACAGCATGGAGTAAGGGCCAAAATTCTTGCTCTCGTGATTCAGGAATAATAAGGCTTGGGCGATAAACAAAAACAAATACTTAAAACATATCTTACGCCAGATAGTAGGTGCTACAGGGCGAAATAAAGCAGGAAAGGGAAGCAAGGAGTGCCAGGAGTGAGAGGGAGTCAGGGCAGGTGAAATCAGAACAAAGACCTGCAGGAAATAAGGAAAAGTAGGCAGATATCTGGGAGCAGGCAGCTCAGAGACGGAAGAGCAAGTGCAGGGCTCCCAGGTAGGAGCCTACCTGACATAGCTGAGGTCCAGCCAGGAGGCCAGTGAGGCTAAAGTATGGTGAGCGAGGGGGGCTGTAGTACGGGGTGAGAAGCCAGAGCATGTAGGGGCTCACAGGCTCATAAATGGACTCTGGCCTTCACTCAGGGTGAAACAGACACCCACTGGAGGCTCTAGAGCACATGAGTGGCCTGAGTTGATTTTCATATAACAGGACCACCCTGACTGCTGTGTTGAGAACAGGCTGCAGCGGGTAAGGCCAAAAGGAAACTGATTGAGGTTAGTGCAATAATCTAGTAAAAGACAACAGAGGTTCAGTCCAGAGTGGTAGTGGTGGAGGTGGTGACACATGTTCTGGGTATATTCTGAAGGCACAGCCCAAAGGCTTTCTCAAATCATTTAAGAACAAGTATAAACACCCATTCTTTGAACTAGTGATTTTAGCTCTATCCGGAATATCCGATTACCCTTATGGCTAAGTAATGTCTTAGCAAAAATTCTGATAAGCTCTCAGATGCAAAAACAATGGTTAAGAGTAACAACTGCAGTAGCAAGAATCATGGATCATGACTTGCTAGCTCTATCTGTCAGCTATAAGCTAAGTTAGGGTGATAATAATACATATTTCTTAAAGGATTAAATAAAATAATAACACTGAAAGCTCTTCACAGAGTATGGCCCTCTGCCTTTGCAAGAGTGGGAATGGGGAACAACACACACCAAAAATTAATTCAATCTAGTAATACTGGAAATGTTATAAAGCCTTCCAGGGAGTATGTGATTGTGACAAGGTCGCTCAGACTTCTTACCTGAAAGATGCCACCATCTGGTTATAGGAGAAATACTGGTGATAATCATGGTGGATGGAGTGACCACACGGCTCAGCATTGGCTCTACGGGTGTACTGGTGCCCATAAAACCTAAGTTCAAGGTATTTTGCAAATGACATGGACCAGGACTCATTGGAAAGAGCAACAACTGGTGTTACCTGAAATTCAGCATAAATTGTTATCTAATCACATATTGAGAATCTCTTTTTTAAAAAACAATGTATTTTCTTCTCTAGTACAAATCTAGTATATTCTGACTACAGAAAACTAGAAGAAGAAAAAAATGCTTCAAGGTGGGTGGAGTTAGGGATGGCTGGGGAAAACTCTCTTGCCAGTAATCCCACTACCACCATCAATATGCTAGTATGTTTGCTTTCTTTCTATACATGAATACATATATGCTTAGCTGGGATGTTTATAAATAAAAACTGTTCCCTATAATTAGCTTCATAACCTTTTTTTATTAGCAATATATCATATTTTCCCACATAGAATATTCTTATACAATTTGATTTTTAATGGCTGCAGAGTATCCCATAATATGGAATTACTTAACCAATCCCTATTGATGTGCATTTAAGACATTACAAGTTTTTCACTATTTTGATGAACTTCCCTATTGTGTGTGTATGTATGTATGTATATATATACATATATATGTATATATATATACACTTATAAATATGCATAATTATTATTTCCTTGGAATAAATTAACGAAAATGGAAATCGGTAGGTCAAAGGGCATGGACATTTATATGGTCTTTGATACTTTCTGCCACATTGTGTAAACCAGTACACCTGTTTTGGGAGACAATCTCCAACAGTATCTGAGAATATCAATTTCCCTACTTTCTTACCAATCTCAGGAATTATAAATCTTTGAAATGTACCTTCTTTAAAAACTATCTAAATAAAAACACATTCCATTTATTTTATTTATTTATACTTCTTTGATTATTACTAATGAGTAAAATGTATTTGCACATGTCTACTGGCCATTTGTATTAAATTGCTTTGTCACACCCCTTGCCCATTTTTCTATTATCATGGCTTACAGAAATTTAATAGTAAGTATACTAATATTTGGTCATATATAACTTTTTTGGACACCTAAAAGTTTTCATTTCTGTGTAACAAAAACTGTTTACCTTTTCCTTTCTAACATAACCCCAAAGGCAGAAGTTTTTGTTTTAAAATAAAGTGCATACACCAAACATGCAAGATATAAGGATCGAATTAAGTTATTCATTTAGTTCACTGGTCAATCTACAGAAGTTCACATCTTCTACAACAAAATATTGCCAGCTATCTAACAGCAAACTAAAGGCCTAGAAGAACAAGTCTAAAAAGACCAATCATTGCAAGAAATGATCTCATGGCTCTTTGTTCCTACCGAAGAAGGCACTACCTTTGACTTTGCCCTCCTCAACCTCTGATACTGAAATGGGTTGCACTATTATTTTATCTATAATTCCCATATGTGCCTCCAAACATACACTCCAAAATAAGCCAATTAAGATAACAATGAAGTTAAATTTGGCATATGCTCACTGTTAACAATTTGAGTAAAAAGTATATATTAAAAACATAATATTGGCACCAAATATTCTCTGCAGAGTTAGAAAAACACACAGAAGAAGTAAAACACATGGTTCTTTCCTCAAGAATGTATATGAAAACCAGCAGAGATCAATTAAACATGGTCTCACATCTGTATGTCTTAAGATAGAAATGTTGACATAGACTTAAACTTACACAAGCATTCTAGCATACTGTAATCACTGTAAGTCTGTCTCCCCCGCTAGAGGACAGGAGCCTGACCTTGTTCTTCCTTCTTTCCTAGGGCCTAGCACAGTACCTGGCACCTAGGTGGTGCTCAATAAGCATTTACTGAATGAATAAACAAACATAATGGAGAACTGTCAAGATCTATTTTACTGGGCATGGTACCCTATGTTTTATATAATGACTGATAAATCCTAAAATGGAATCTTTAGGAAACAAACATTAAAGGGAACATACAGCACTAGAAGGTAAAATAAATAAGAGCCCAAAGACAAATACTAAATCCAAAAAAACAGAGGCCACCCTCCCCCCCAAAAAAGAACTATATAAATACAGAAATAAAAGATACTATGTGATATATTATAGCAACAGGGTACACTTACCTGTTTGCAGATTCTGCACCAGGAATAGGTGAGAACTGTATGCTGATATCCAGGTACTGGAGAATCCAACTCCTTCAGGATTATCTGCACACAGCCTTGGCCATGGACAAAGCGTCGAATGTGATGCACCATGGGGGTATCACAGAACATGCTAGGACACTGATAGGAAGGCCTTTGACAAAAAGAAAGTCCTCACATTAACCACGAAACCGAGGACCAGTGTATAGTGAATCCTGGCTAATCAGGACCACTGTAGAGAAAGTGCAGCATCCTGTCAAGAGTAAGGACGACTGGTGGATGATCTGCTCGGGGTACCACTCACCCTGCTCAGAGCCTGCAGCTGAACATCCTGCCTTCAACCACATCACAGTGATAGGTTCCACTTGTTAAGCACCTTCTATTTGCCAAGTATTTCTAAAACATCATCTCATTTTACCTATTAAAACTCCTGACATTTGTGGAGTTTGTTAATACCTATAAAGGGGGCTGGTAAAGATTAAACTACTTGTTCTTTGTCATATTAAGTGGCAGGTGATAGCTCTAAGACTTAAACTGAGGTCCTTAGCTTCTCTTGCCTCCCAGTTGAATCACTGTAAAAACAGACATCCGAAAAAAAAGTCTGTGGGATTGCAGGGCAATTAGATGGGCAAAGATCTGAGGAATGAACTGGAGAAGACATGCTGGGTTGAAATATGAAAGGATTACTTCTCTGTATAGTAAACCCTGGCATGTGGCATGAACAGGAAGGTCACACAACAGTGCTCCAACTCATGTTTATACTTAGGTTGAAATTCTGGGCATCAAAAAAGCATAAATGGAACATAAGGAGAAAATTGGTTCTTACCGGAAACAGTATCTCTCTAAAAATATTCCTAATGTAAGATCATTTTTTCCATAAAATTCCATTGTTACAATCCTAAAAGAAAAGATTTCTTAGAAACATATCATATGAATTACCACCCAGCAAAAGATATTTCATGAGACTCCAAACTGATACCTGTTAGATCTGCTTATAATACAGTATTAAAACAGGTACTATGCTTTTGTTGTTACAGAACAGGTTTTACCTCATCTGATAAAACAGGTTTGTACTAGCCACACTACAGCATCATATCCATTCCCAGTCCATTAGTATCCTATGAAACTATTTAATCAGGATGCACAAACTGTAATATTAAATGAGTAAAACTGATTTGAGTTAGGAAGAAGTAGAAGTTTCCTTTACAAAGCCGTAAGCCCGGTCAGTATAAAATGGGACTCCTGTCTCTGCTCTCTAGTCCACACCATTACTGAGCACAAAGAGCAGCAGCTCACATTCCTCCAGGAAAGCCAATTCTTAACTTTATACCCAACTTATAAATGCCCACAAATAAGAGAGTTCAGCTATACATACCCTGTCGAAACCCACATCTTATATCAAGCCTTGACCTAAACTCCCAGAGAAAATCCCCATGGGCTCACCCAGCCCCAAGTCAGACTGCTAGAGCTCTACTGATGCTGGAAGAATCCCTGATCTCACTGGTAGAAATAAGTGTTTCTGGTGTCCAAAATTAAAATACGGAACACATTTTGTCATGGAAAGTACTCCAAAAACAAGCAGTTATGTTCTTTAGTACTTTTAAAACTAAACTATGTAATAACTAGGCTTTTGTGACTATCACTGGAAATAAATTATAACATTATAAAATGTGTTTCTATCAATCTACTTCGAATTAAGTTTTAGAATAAAACTTAAGACAAAAGACTGACCGCTTTTATGAAAGCGATGCCTAAAGAAAACCTGCCTGATCTGTACATGTTATCAAAATGCTTAAATCTAGCTTTTATGTATCAACTTTCTCACTTTTATAACTACAAATTTCTCTTCCATCCCTCACATCCGTTTTCACTCTCACTAAAGGTACTTTCATTTACTTCTACCCATGAACAAATACAAATTTCATACGTAATTCACAAGTTCAAAAGTTCCATCAATTCACATATGACCAGCAGCACGCCATGCACCTAAAAACAGAGCCTAATGGCTGAATTGTTTTCAGACTTGCTGGAATTCTATCCTCAAGTACAATAGTGGGAGGGTGCGGGGAAGGAATCCTACCACGGACTGACACAGGCACTGGGAGCGTTGCTGGACTGGGCAGAAGAGCTGCTGAAGAGCACGCACAGTCTCTGGTGGTTGGCAGGGTTCAGACAGTCCACCTGGAAGAGAAGGAACATCCAGATGAGCACCGCAAGTCATAACGCACTCCAACCCCAGGCCTGGCTCCAACATCCAACACACTCCACTCGATCTGTAAAGCCTCCGTCATCACTACAGGGGTTTCAGTGAAGATTCAAAACTACAAGACACTAAATATAAGGAAGAAGAGCAGTTAGTTTTTGAGGTAAAACAATCCAAAAAGTTTAAGTGAAACGTAAAAATACCAATAGATGTCTAAATAGCTTGTTTTCTTAAATACTCTTATTTTTACAAAACTACATTAAATTATCTTGGAAGTAAATAGTTAATTAAATATGAAATAGTCTGAATTGATAGCTGGATATAACATCAACCTGTGATACACAGAAATCTAAATCCTGAGGTATTTATTTATTTGTACTTTATACCTGTTTTTGATCATAACAAAGGTAACACCTGTCTCTGCTGAAATTCAAACAGTACAGAGGTATATGAAGAAGTTCATGAAGTACTTAAAGCCTCTCCTCCTTTGATGCTGCCCTACCTCCCAAATTGACAAATTTGACTGTATGTTTAAAAACCATGTACTTTCGCTAGCTCATACACATAAACACACAAAAACACTCACTTAAGTATACACAGGTGATTTTGGTTTTTTACAAAAATGGTTTGATGCTACATATATTAAAACACAATTTGCTTTTTCTTTTTTTTTTTTTTTGTGGTGCGCGGGCCTCTCACTGTTGTGGCCTCTCCTGTAAGGAGCACAGGCTCCGGACGCGCAGGCCCAGTGGCCATGGCATGCGGGATCCTCCCGGACCGGTGCACGAACCCGTGTCCCCTGCATCGGCAGGCGGACTCCCAACCACTGCGCCACCAGGAAAGCCCCAATTTGCTTTTTAACACTAGAAAATATATCATGGGTTCTCTCTGGGTCATTAAACGAAATCCAACTCATCCTTTTAACAGCAAACAATTAGAAATAATGCTTCAGTAAACACCCTTGTACATATATTATAATAAAATGTAAGCATCCTTATACCAAACGCTTACTTATCTGCAGAAATAAGTTATAAAAGATGGGAATCCTAAATCAAAAATATATATGTACTCATGTAAATTTAAAAGACCACCCTATCACTTTTAATAAGTTTACATAAATGTATATAAACATAAATTTATTTAGTTTATTATAAGTATTTTTCCATACCTCATTAGCCATGTCTCTTATCACATTCTTTTTTGCCAATTTCATGTATTAAAAACGGTGTACCATTATTAATCATTCCCAGACTTGTGAAAGCAAACATCTTTTTGTTTTATTAAAAAACTGTATTTCCTCATCTAGAGATAAATTTGTTCATTAGTTTTATTACCACCATTATCAATAATGTATCCATGAATAAAGCTTCCTTATTTTTTTAAAACACATCCGTTTCCTACAATAAACTTCCAACCCTTACTGTCCTGCTCACTGCCATTAAAAGGATCAAGGACACATCACACTAAACCCGAGACATCATGCCAGAAATTTTAAGCAGCTCCACGCCGCCGCCCTACCTCAGAGCTCCTCCTGAGTTTACTGTGAACTTAGCCTGAAACCCTCAAAATCCAGTTTCATTACATTACACTCCTATTTCATACATTTTAAAGCAACACATAAGCTGAAAGACCTAGACAAAAAAAGCATAGAGGAAATATTTAATAAATCTGCATGCAATTTGTCATATTTGATTATTTTTACCCTGCCATAGCAGAGATTTTCAACACATTTTTTTTAAAGACATGTATGTTACGTAGATTTATTTATTTATTTGGCCGCACCTCAAGGCATGTGAGATCTTAAGTTACCCGACCAGGGATAGAACCTGCGCCCCCTGCAGTGGGAGCGCGAAGTCTTAACCACTGGACGGCCAGGAAAGTCCCCAACACATTTTAAATTTACACAAGCACACAAAGTGGACTTGCTCACCTTTGTTGACCACACTGCATCACTTGTAATCAACCCTTTCTCTTCGTCACCTTCACTTTTGCTTCCGGATTTGCCACTTGAAGTACCTGATGCATCCTTAGAATAAGCGAAAGGGTCTGAATTTTTTTGCTGAATTCTTCCTCCTCTGGCCCGATAATCGGCCAGCATTCTCCCCAGGCTCTGGCTATCACCCAGGTGCTCGGCAATTCTGGTGCTCACTAGCTCGTGTGAGGGCAGGACTTGAATAGACTTGGCCTGAACACTTCCATTCATGCCCTGAAGGCCAGAGAGATCCCTGAGCATCTGTTTCTTCCGCCTGCTCTCCATTTCTTTGAACTCTTTATTGAGGAGAGGAGACCAGTAAACCTGCTCCGCAAAATAATCTCGGGTAGAGCATCTCATCCCCTTTTCAGTTAAAAGGAAGGGCTCCCTGAATGTGATTACTGGGGAGATACAGAGGATCACATCTTTCAATTCCTGTTTAAAGGTCAAAGAATAAGTCTTTCGTTTATCTTCAGAGGAGGTAACTTCCTCAGTAATATACAGGCCAGTGTCATCCTGTAGAGGGTCTCTAAAGGCTCTCATCTGGCTTTTGGGATCCTGTAGCTCCTCTGCTTGCTGCAAAGCCTCTGGCTGCTCACTGCCTATGGCATCCTGTTGGTCATCTATATGGAGCGGCAGCAATGATTCCGGTACCGATGGAAAGAGAGCACAGGGGGCACCTGCTGGGCAAGCTGCTGTGACATGCTCTTGATGCTTCGAAGAGGCAACATCCTGTGGCACACTTTTAGTTTCCTGATCACCCTTCTCAAACAGAATCCTTGATTCTAGCAAACTGCTATCATCAGAGGGCAAAAAGTCCGGAGGGAAGTCAGGCTCCCGGGGGAGGGGACTTCCGCTGAACGGCTCTTGTGCAGCCCCTTCATCCTCCTGTCCCTCAATCAGAGAATGGAAGGAGGGGTTTGGTGTTAATGTAGGAGGCATAGCAAATTCATCCATGAGGAAGGAGATTTCTAGTTGAGAATGATAAGCTACACAGATCATAAATATTAGGATCTCCTTAACTCGAGCCAGCTCGTAATCAGAGCCTCCTCTAAGCTTGATTGTACAGCCCAAGTGCTGTGGACAGCCTTCAAAAAACATCAGTGTTTTGGTTTGTTCTACAAATAAACAAACACAAGGTTAAGAAGGCTTAGGTGGCAATCCAGAAGTCCAGACAGAATTCACCATCTTAACATCTACCAGAGAAAAACCCTTAAGTAAAACAACAGTTGCCTGTCCTCATTTAACCACTGCTAATAGCTATTTCCTACTAAGTCACCCTTGTAGTACTGATGAATTTACTCATGTCCTCAGGTCCCCAATTCCAGGTAAATCTATACTAGAGATCACTCACCATTAGGCAACTGAAACATCTGCATGTAAAATTTGTGACAGGTGCCCAGGTGAGGTTTTGTAAGCAGCTGGTCCATCGACATCACCAAATCACCTTGGGTCATCCGACTGATTCGTTCTAAAACTTGCTAGAACACAGAACAACATTATATTACAAAATTTGACAGAGAAGAATAAAATTCTTAGAAAATTTAATATGAAAAAATAATAGGAACATATGAAAATGCCCTCGCAATGAATTTCCTTGATTTTAATAATTAAATGACTTTTACTGACTCTAGATTAGTCTACACTTAGAAATCAATATAAGCCTACTAAAATAAACCATACTCATATTAATGACATTATCAAAACACATTTAAGCATCATGCACTGGCAAAAGGTACTGATTCAGGAGCGGAGGGTGGGAAGCTTCCAGGAGGGTGGGAAACCTCCAGAACTGACCTCTATTCTGAAGAGGGTAACTTTTCAAGGGAGAGAACATTTTCTACTACAAAATGAAGTCTCCACAAATACTACTTATTAACTAATGTCTATTACACCTTTGGTCTTGTAGAACCTATGATGAGCATTATATAACTCGTATGAGTGCCATATGAATCGTACTTTCTTCCAGCCTGAGTTCCTCCAGTCTTATAAATAATGAAATCACTGCCATGCCTGTCCTACTTTCAATATATATGGCACAGCAAAGAAATAAATAATTAAAGATCCCTGCATATCTACCACACATGCATATAAATTTACAAGCCGTGATTATTTTTAAATGATATAAAAATAGAAAAATAAGAACACTCACTGATTTTACATTAATGACCAAAGTAATGCCATGTTCCAGTAACATATCCTGGGCAATTCGAGATACCGTTTTCTCAACTAAAACCAATGTGGGCCGAACATCAACTATTCGCTGAACGTAGTTCTTCAAGAATTCCCTTTCCTAAGTAAGATAAATCAAAAATATTATGTGTGGTACAATTCAAGATCTAGACATGTAAAAATATCAGGATAGTTTGACTATTAATATCAAACTCAGCCTAAGTTTTCTTTGCCCACAAACCACTACTAATAAATATTTCCTACTAAGTAAACACTGCAGTACTGATGTGTTAACTCATTTCTCAGGTCGCCAATCTCAGGTGAAACTATGCTAAAGATCACTTACCATTGCTATAAGCAAATTAACTCAAACACAACCAAGAATATTTTTCATCACTCTAATCTGCCGATTATGCTGAAAAGAGTTTCAGGAGAAATTTCATTCTCCAACTCACTACCTTTACTTTGAAGGATTTTGAATTCTTAATAACCTATGACATAAAAGCCAAGAATCCAATTAGCTAGCTCTCAAAGGTTATAAATAAATAAAAACCCTAACCCTAAATGAAGGCAATTTCTAAACACTTTTAATATAGTTATGAATTCCCCCTTTTACATTCTGAAACTAACCAGAATATCTCTTCTTTTGGGTATCTGAATAAATAACTCTCTAACAGATGCTATTTCAGCTACTTCCTAATTTCAATCTCCGAACAGATAATATTCTATCTAGAACAGCTATAGTTAAAAATTAAATCATTTTTAATACAATTTCATGACAAAGGCTTACTTTCAAAGCAAATGAATATTGTAAATAACAACCAGAGTTAAAACAATATAATTCATTAATTGTTTCATAAAATTTCTGGGCTCAGAGAGGTGACAATGGAATGCGGGAGCACGTCTGTCACTTCTGCTCCCTATGCCCAGTGCTTTCTGAGTAAGACCGTATTCATGGTCAGTGCCACCAGCAATGGACGAGCCTATCCCCTGCAATGAACCTGCCCTGTTAGATGGAGTATATTTCTTCTCACCCTTCTCTGTTTTACTGATAGAAATTGTACATTTTCAAATTCTCCCATTATTAACAAAATGGAATTTTTTTCCTTGAAACGTGTTAATTTTTCTCTGCTTAATAAATTGTTACTTAATGACATTTTAAATGATTTTATTTGTGCAGCTCTAATAAAGAATAACTAAAATAGGGCTTCCCTGGTGGTGCAGTGGTTGAGAGTCCGCCTGCCGATGCAGGGGACACGGTTTCGTGCCCCTGTCCGGGAAGATCCCACATGCCACGGAGCGGCTGAGCCCGTAAGCCACGGCCGCTGAGCCTGCGCGTCCAGAGCCTGTGCTCCGCAACAGGAGAAGCCACAACAGTGAGAGGCCCAAGTACCGCAAAAAAAAAAAAAAAAAAAAAAAAGAATAACTAAAATAAGTTGATTTTTTTTTAAGTTTCTGGCCTCTGATATAGGGATAGCAAATACATTTCCTCTCAGTTCCAGCTCCAGTCAACTATTATGATTATACATGAAGCACCATGCTAAAAAGGGGTCCTGAGAGAGGCTCAGCAAGGAAAGAGTATCAGAAGGTAGGCCAGGAACACAATGGAGCAGTGGCAGACCAACAGATCTTGAGGGCTGACCTTGCGAAGACAGTATGGCACCACAGGCTAATGATCTCTTTGCCCACTGTTTCTCATCCTCCTTTTTTATTTACCTTTCAGCTTGTTCTTTGATTGGTTATTCCACAATGAGTGGACCAAAAAAAAAAGGATTAAAAAAAAAAAGTCATATCAATTGATACTTTCTATCAATTCAAACTAAAAACTTTAATAGGTCACTTAAAGATATAATAAACTATGTTTTATAGCACTGATGAACCAGATGCTTTACATTATATGAATTAAATTTAATGTTTACTAATATACATTGCCCAGAGCATACTTCTCTAACATAAAGTTTTTAGTCTGTTAACCTGGTTGTAAGGATGGAGTTAAAGTAAAGCAGATAAACTTAAGTATAACTTTTTTGTAACTAAGTATCTATGGATTCTGATTACTAGTTCATCAACTCCAAGACATGAAATTGTACACATTTTAACATCTCTGCAATTAGGATGCATCTTGCAATCCATGTGGTTGTGATCTAAACCTAGAAAAGTCTTTCACTGACACCTTCAGTGAGATCCAGAAAAGTCCCAGCATCACAGTACCTTAGATTCCACGAACGATAATTGTGTTTCCCCTTTTTCCTTATTTTAGTTGTCACTGAAAAGTCATAGTAAATAAGAGCTAGAAGGAATGGTATAAATCTAGCTGAAACCCCTCACTTTTACTGATACATAGCTGAATTCCAAAAAGAAAACAGTCCTAGTTAACAGAGTTCCTTAAGCAATAGAGCAGAGTTTCATGACCCGTGGTGCCTTTCACCACAATTAAGTTTTTTCTGTTGCTGTCTATGAATTCAGAACAAAAGTGATTGCTCTTACCACTCTTGAGAAAATGTACCTATCACCTATGAATTTTCAAGCAATGCTTTTCCTAAATGTTTCTGGAACTGAATGTGTTTCTGCTATAACAGGAATACACATTCCTGAAAACTTCGCATTTTGAACAACTACAAATTAATTAATAGCATTTATGGGAGAAAAGAGGTTGGGGCAGACAACTTAAAACCTATGTAACTTCATATTCATAGCACTAACAAGAATAAAAATTGGTACCTTGACAGAGAACTTGGGACAGCCCAGACAGGCAGCTCAGTGTAGCTGGAGGTGGCCTCAAGGGAAATTTAAAATGTACAAAAGCAAGTGCAACAGTACAATTGGAAATGGAACTCTGAACAGTGAACGCCTAAGAGCCATCCAGGACCAGGGGTTGCATCTCTCTAGGGAGAGAACTCTTCGAAGAGGAGCTCACTTCTAATTTCTTAAAATAGAACTAAAAGGGTTCCTGCCTTTATAGGAGCTGAGCTGAGGCTGATTTTCTTTCCAGCTGAGGGTTATAATCCTACCACAGTTATTCTGGGCCTCCTCACTTAAGCAAAACCAGACAGAAACTGACACAACTTCCATAGGATGTTATTGTCTTTTACCAACTGTGTGTAAGCTACTCAGTGTTCTAGAAACACGTGTTTTAGTAGAACAGACCGTATTAAAAAATCAGGTATTATCATTGTGAACCTGATAAAGTTAGAGAAATCCTTAAAGTAAATCCATGACCCAGATGGGAAGGAAAAACAGGATTTGGATTGTCACATTTTCTTCATATATTCCCAAAAAGTCATGTGTTGCCTTTAACACTTTGAAACTAAAACTAGTGACAGAGGTTTTGGTAAGCTTCTAAAGTGTGATACATAAAAGCACCTTTTATAATAAATTTTTTAAATGAAACAACAGCAATTAAGTTTGTCTGTCAAATTTAAGCAGCTGGAATGCGTTATAAGAGCTGGCAAGCATCATAGTACACAAACATCCCTCCAGATTACTGTTTCAGTAAGTTCTTACCTGAAGCACAATAGGATCGATGCAAGTAAATTTAGTTTCTTCTCTGTAGAGATACTCAATGGAACACTTCAACAGAAGAATTTTGGGGTTTTTAATAGAAGAATTCATCTAAAAAATAAATGAACAGTTTGTTAAAACTCTGAAGTTTGCACCTTATAGTCCTCCTTTAAGCACAACTTTAAATTCACACTGTTCATAATTCCTCTTAAATAGATGATCTCATTACATTCATATTAAAATACTCTCATTTAGTTCTTCTGTGGTATTCTCTTACTTTTTTTCAAAGCAAATTAGTAGTTTAGGGCTATGCAAAATTCTTCAAAAATTGGCTTCTTTTCTACTAATGCTATTTTACCTAATCTTCTATACTCTTAACTATTTTTTTTTTTAATTTCTAATGTTGCAAGAAAAGCTATCCAGCCCTGGGTAGGGCAGAGAGGGGCTTAAAGACAGTCTACTCCACAAACTCCCACAAATCAGCAACTCTGAAGGCAGAATTTAACTTTTCTGAAATTCAAGAAGGGTAGATGAGGGAGAAAAGATTTAAAACACCTGCTGAATATATTTTTAATGGAATAAATTTCCAAACAGTCATAAACTTGCAAGCCAAATTGGGTAATAAGAAGTTAAAACAGAAAACCTCAAAGCATATCCTGAAGCAGTGACTCAAATAATATATCCTAACCATGCAGCTAAAGCCACAAGCAGAACAGCCAGGGTCTTGCAATCGAAGTTTCCGACTGACCAAGCTTATCAGGGCCAAACCGGTAAATGGTCCTGAAAACAGTGACTCATCAGCTGGGAAACTACATTCAGGGCTCTTTTAGCAACTACAAATTAAAGACTACCTCTAAATATGGTCAGTGGAGCAAGACAGTCATTCATGCATATGTGTCTACCACACCCACATAACAGTTTTTAATTCCGGAGATGAGCACAACATACCTACCTCTGAATTCAACAAAGACCATTTAATTTGATTTAAAGTACTACTTTGGGGACTTCCCTGGTGGTCCAGTGGCAAAGAATCCACCTTGCAATACAGGGAACTTGATCCCTGGTCAGGGAACTAAGATCCCATGTGCCGCAAGGCAACTAAGCCCGCGCGCCACAACTACTCAGTTTGCTGCCTCAACTGGAGCCCGAGTGCCGCAAACTACAGAGCCCATATGCTCTGGAGCCCATGCACCACAACTGGAGAAGAGAAAACCTGCATGACACAACAAAGATCCCGTGTGCTGCAACTAAGACCCGACACAGCCAAAAATAAAAAAAAACTTTTTTAAAAAATATAAATAAAATAAAAAATAAATAAATCTTTAAAAAAATAAAGTACTACTTTGATGGGTAAAATGTTTTAATAAGACTCTATGTAGAAATATGAACTCTGGATCATTGCTATAATATCAAATCCAAACATACTTTTATTTCTCTTTGGTCACTAACAACTTTCAGGAGGCTTAATGACTTACAAAAAAAAATTATTAGACTCTGCTTAGAAAAGAGTGAAAACAGGACTGCAGTTTCTCCATCTAGTTGTTCAGGCTTGAGATCTGCCTGAGGTCTCACTGTAACCAAATCAGGTGGGGCCAGGGTGTCTCTATGTTTAATAAGTTCCCTTAGTGATTCTGAAGCACAGCAAGGTTTGAGAACACTGTACAGATCAATGGTTTCTCAAAATGTGAGAACCCATAAACGACACTGGAAACACCCAGAGTGCCTCCATTAAAAGCAGTCCCAGCCAAATGTGAATTGGGGCAGCCACTATGGAAAGCAGTATGGAGGTTCCTTAAAAAACTAAAAACAGAGTTACCACATGACCCGCAATCCCACTCCTGAGGATACTTCCAGAGAAAGCTCTAATTTGAAAAGATACATGCACCCCAATGTTCATAGCAGCACTATTTACAATAGCCAAGACACAGAAGCAAACTAAACGTCTATTGACAGATGAATGGATAAAGAAAATGTGGTACATATATACACAGTGGAGTACTACTCAGCCATAAAAAGGAATGAAATAATGCCATTTGCAACAACGAGGATGGATCTAGAGATTACCATACTAAGTGAAGTCAGACAGAGAAAGACAAATATTACATAATATCACTTATATGTGGAATCTAAAATATGACACAAATGAACTTATATACAAAACAGAAACAGGCTCACAGACATAGAAAACAAACTTATGGTTACCAAAGGGGAAAGTAGTGCAGGGAGGGATAAATTGGGAGTTTGGGAATGGTAGATGCAAGCCACTGTGTATAAAATAAACAAACAACAAGGTCCTACTGTACAGCACAGGGAACTATATTCAATATCCTGTAATAAACTATAATGGAAAAGAATATGAAAAAAATATATATATGTGTATAAAAAACTGAATCACTTTGCTGTACACTGGAAACTAACATAACATTGTAAATTAACTAAACTTCCTTAAAAAAATTTTTTTTAAGTAGTCCCACCCTTCCCGTACTCACCCCCCAATTCCCACCCCGCTAAACCTACTGAATGAGAATTTCCAGGGTTTGGACTTGGGGATCTACATTTTTAACAAGGTCCACAGGTGATCCTGATGCACACTACACTTCGCTAATCAGTAGCCTTCAGAATAAAGTGAGATACAAAGACTCTGCCTGCTTCCTCGAGCCCCATCTCCTGCCATTTACCATCTTGCACCTTAGGATCTCAGAGTTTCCTTAGTCCACCAGGTTATTTCACCCTACTCTCTGTGCTAGTGCTAGAAAGAGCCTCAAGGTTGAAGGTAGAGATAAAAGGGGAGAAGGATAACAGAATTCCAGTGATAATTCTGAGCTCAGCCCTATGAGGAAGAACAAAGTTGTCAAATGCTAGGCCTCTGGAAGGACTCCAGTCTGTTAGAAAATCCTGTCTCCCTGAGATGCGGTGGGATGAAGGGAGAAATGATACCAGTGTCCTGTCAGCCTGCTGGTTGGGAAGCCTTCTTCTGTCTGATGAGTTCCCACTGTACAAGTCCCAGTCATCATCGGCTCTGGGAGACTCTCCCTCAACCCCCAAAATTTCACCCCTATGGGACACACTGCTAGTCACCCCTCAATGTCCAATCTCCTTTTCTTCCATGATTAAGGTACCCCCAGCTTGTTAGCTTGGCACACAGTCATAGTTTGCTGAACTTCACTGTTGAACTGAATCACATTACCTTTTTATGTGCAATATTCTTGGTACAAACAAACCCATTGACAACCACAGAATCAAACTTCTTTCCACCTGGGATCTAATGAAACAATTCAGAAAACAACAAAATTCAATGATACATCCTTAGAATCCAGTCAAATGAACTCTATTATTTATTATTTATTTCCAAATAAGTACAAAAAGTTCCAGGATGCATTTCTTCCTTTCAACCAATAATCAAAGGTCTCTTAGCATGATCATCAACACTCTAACATACTACCTGGTACTTGATGCCAGATGTCAATTAAGACCACTATTAAGTTACATATCATAGGCAAAAAATACAGGCAAAACTCCACTACACTCTAAATAAAGCAATTACCCACTGCTTTTACTCAGAACACTGACAGTAATCTGTAGGAAGAGGACTTCTCATAGATGACACATCAAGAAGAGGAAGCACGAAAGTTTGGGTTCCCAACTCATTGCAAGCCCAACTTACCCCCCACCCCCATTCACCTCTCACTTCCTAACAGTGGCTTCTATGACCCTTAAGTGCACTGCTAACAAATAGAGCAGGCAGAAAAACTTCCCCCTCCTCACCTAGCACCCCTCCTGGTAATGACCCTTTCAGATTACCATTAAGAGACAAATTATTATCAGGCCCATCTCATCAATTCCTAGCATTAGGAAAGCATTAGCAGAGCTCACTTTTTTGATGTGGACAAACTGGCGGACATCCATGTCATCATCCCGGTTCTTGACATCAGGTCGGACTGTCTGAACAACCTGGCAGACTAGTGATACAATGATGTCCCTCCAAGATGGTGACAATGACTCACTATGGAGCAACTGCTGAAGTAGTGCCATCATGTGGTTGTGGTTAGCTGAGCTACAAAAATGTTACAGGAAAGAAGTCTGCATAGTTAATACTGCCAGAGACAACAGTTTTGAAGATACAACACAGTCTACAAAGAAATAAGCACACTAATTATGGCTCACAGATGAGATTTTCTTGGTCAATTTTATTCTTTCTGCATATCTGCACCTTAATGATTTTTCACATAAAGAAAATCTGTGAATATTCTCAACTAAGATGACCCATTTAATTTGATTAAACTTTAACACATAAATGACATTGGGGACAGACAAGGACAATTTAGGACACTTTGTTTTATAAGAAATTTCATCAGAACAGGCTTTATTTCCTAAGTAATGTTAGTATTTTTGACTTTCTAAGGAAGAACTATGCACATGCCTATCAAGTCATGGAAGATTATAAAAATGGAGAATTAAAATTAAAAAGCTCACTGCCTTACAGCAACCTCTCCATGGCTTGTTTCTCTCCATTCTCCTCCCTCAGCAGCTCCAGGTTGTTATGATGCCAACCCAAAGGTGTGAAAGGCAGCTCTTTGGATTTTTCCTCAACTCGACGGTTAAATAAGGATTCTAAGTGTAAAATAAGAAATTATACTTCATTGTCACGTTTTATACCATCTACTCGTAGATTTAGAAATTGCCAACTTAACGTTTTTACATTTTTTAAGTTAGCCAATTCAATTGTTGGTGTAAAAAAAGCAAGGACATGTTTAAATTCGTAAATAAAAAAATGAACTCTGAGTTAGATCATCAATATTCTCAACAGACAAAATCAGAGACAGAAGTGTGAAAAGTAAATTTACATAAGCAACCAGGACTCTCAAGAAAATAATTATAAATACAGCTTCTGAAAAGCAAATGAGATTTTTTTTACACTCTTTTTATTTATTTGGGGACATTAACAAAACGAGGTGGTTTATTTTTCCTATAAAATCACAAACTGAAAACTGCATTCAATAGAAGTCGGAATGCAAGCAGAACACGTGATAGTGTGGGTGCTGAACTTTAAAGAGAAAAGCTCAGCCCTTATATGTCTGAACCAGTACATGACAGTATAGAAAGTCTACTCAGACAATCCTTTTAGTGTTTCTTTTTCAATACAGGAACAAAAGGCTTTCTTTTTAATTGGCAAAACTTTTACAAGTCAGACCTAAAAATTAACTGTAAAGAAACTAAAACACGGTAAATAACAATTTATGTAAAATTTTGTTAATGGATCGAGACCAAAAAAATAATAGATAATACTACATGCTTTGCAAAAAAAGATGCTCACTAAATGTTGAAAAATGTGATTGAATAAATGGAAAGAAAAGAGGTGAGAAATGCTTACAAAAATTGTCAAATCTTTCCCCTCTTAAAGCAAACTAAACAAACAAAAAAACTTTCAACTAAACATTCCAGCAGCTTACACAGTAAAGCCAGTGTCCATGACAAGTGAAGTACAAAAATGGCACATTTCAATTATTTAAACCCCTGGTCTATAAACATCTAGTTGAATCAGATGCTTGGAGGTGGATTTAGAAACACTGCTAAGTTATGACAGCTGCAAGTGGCTGCCTTTGTACCAGTTTGCCCTACCTTCTCTCTTTTATGTGAAACCCTCCCATTATCTGAGGCCTAAGCTGTAGAGTGTTATGGACCAATTAAGTAAGTGTGTCTTCACTCCACAGCAAGCTAAGTAGGGTCACGGTTAGAAAAGGCTTGTACTTTCTCTTGTCTCCAGGGAAATGATCAGCAGAATTAGTTCTTTATCTCTTTATCTCTTCTGTCCACTTGTCTTCCCAACTCCCCAGGGCAAGCAGCATCCTCAATTGGATGAGATCTGCCTGTAGGCTTTTTGATAAGCTTGACAATCACTGATGATACGTATATCAATACTTAATACTATACTCATGATATAGGAAAGCATAAGCTATTCATGCCTTTAAATGAATAAAATTCAAAATCTATTTAAAAGCTTTTAAACAATTACTTTTCAGATCAGAGACCTTCTTTCAAACCAAGTCCAAGTTTACATTTTTGGTTCTCAACACTCTCAAAGTTACTACACATATTAAAACCTGTGTTCCCATGATACTAAAATAATCAAATACATTGTCAGTACCTAGTCTGCACCTATCAATGTGCTAAGCCTCAAGTATATCCCCATGAACAAAGAGACACCATCCCATGTATAGCTTTTGATAAAATTACCTTTGATGAAGGCGTCACTTATTGAGAGCTGTTGTCCTCCGTTGTCAGAAATCAAATACTCTGCATAGCAGGGAGAGAGGAGAGAGAGGAGGAAGGAAAGGAGAAGCTTATGACTATAACATGCCAGCATAATTATACAGAAAACACACCCACACACGAAGTATTACCCATACTAAACCCATCAGTACACAGCCAAGTCACGAAAACTTTGGGCTAAAATGATGCTTTATAACTTGTTCTGCACACTTCATACTAAACTTGGTAGACTTAAATTAATAACTCAACAGAACCTTGAAACAGTAATGACAGATAATCTTTAACATATCATTTTTCCCTTATCAAAACTGAACTTGTTTATGAAAACTGAGATTGTCAGTAATTTTCATGACAAGCCTAAAAAGTTACTTTTTCTCATGTACAACTGTATTATTTAACAAACAATGAGTTCAGATAGAGAAGCCACCTCATAACACAATATAAGGTGGGGTTTTTTAAATTTCAGAATATAAGCTATAAAATAAATTAATACAAAAGTGACAATGGCAGGGAATAAAGATGTAACTCGTAAGGATTTATATTAGCTTTTAGAGTTTTAATTTTCAAAAATTCTAACCAAATACTTCCAAATAGTTGCTGAAAGGTAACTTCTGAACACACTGTGAATGTGTTCTTTTAGAACTTTTAGAATAGTAAATATATTTCTTACAAGTGAAACTGACTCTTTACTTCCCCATGACCTTTTCTCTAGGTCTGTGACCAAGCATAGCTCAAATGAGGTTCTTTCTACCGTGCAAATTTAACCACAATGCATTTTAAGCCCTTTAAGGTAAAGGTGCTCCACAAAATTCTTTGCAGGTAGAGTTTATTTATAAACAAATAGGCTTCAAAAGTCAATGTGTCTATAAGCCAATATGCTCATTCTTCAAACAAGAAAGTGGAGGAAAAAATTTAGAAAGTTGAAGTGTGCCATGTCAAATACAATAAAATCAAGTATTATATGGACCAGTGAAAACAGATGTTATACTTTATTCCTATACCTCCCGCACAGAAATTAATGTTCAGCTAATGTAGAGGCTTTACAAGCTTTACTCTTCATACTAAAGGATATATATATAGATATAGATATAGATATATAAACTTCCAGAAGCGATGGATTTTCCCCATTTTATTATGAAAAAATTTCAAACATACAGAAAATCCTGTATACCCTCCACCTAGACTGAACAATTGTTAATGATTTGCCACAGCTGATTTCTCTCTATATGTGTGCTTTTTTCCAGACCATTTGAAATTATACATATCATGACATTTTACCACTAATACTTCAGCATGCATCTCTTAAAAATAAGGGCATTCTCCTCTATAGCCGTAACATTTACACACTTAAGAAAACTGACAATTTCTTAATATCATTGAGTTAGTCCATATTCAAATTTATCTAACTGTTCCCAAAATGCTTTAATAAATGTTTTTTTCCCCCCTCAAACCTGGACCCATTAAGGTTCATACATTACATTCTCTTTATTCTCTTTTAGTCCAAAGTAAACTTCCTACTTTTTTTTTTTTTCATGATATTGAATTTTGAAAGAACCCAGGCCAAATGTCCTGGTGAACATCCCACATTCTGGATTTGATGGATTGTTTCCTCATGGTGCTGTTTAAATTGCTTATACCCCCTGTTTCCCTATAAATCGGAAATTAGGTCTAGAGGTTTGCGGAAGCCACGATTTTCACCTTCTTCTCTAGGTTCTACTTGCTAACTTTCCAAGAATGGTTCAGAATCCTGCATCCAACACAGAATAAAATATATTTTAATTGCATAACTCTCCAAGACAATAATGAAAAATTAATCAAACCAGAAGATCGCACTGTCTCAGTTTTACAAGTTTCTGAAAATGAGGGGTTTGCTTATGTAACATAAAAAACATGACCGGTTTTTTGTTTGTTTTTGCGGTACGCGGGCCTCTCACTGCTGCGGCCCCTCCCACCGTGGAGCACAGGCTCCGGACGCACAGGCCCAGCGGCCATGGCTCACAGGCCCAGCCACTCCGCGGCATGTGGGATCCTCCTGGACCGGGGCACGAACCCGTGTCCCCTGCATCGGCAGGCGGACTCCCAACCACTGCACCACCAGGGAAGCCCGACCAGTTTTTTTTTAAGTATAGCTATTACAATCAATTTTATAAATTCAAATTTCCTCAGCTTTAAAAGCTAGCAGATGATCCCAAAGAAAAGATTTAATAATACCTTTAACTTTAATGGAAAGATAAAAAGCACCCATTCTCATTTTTATTTAAGAGAAATGAAAACCAGAAGCAGAGGAAGTCTTTCACTTCCCTAACTAGGTCACTCTGACGACCTTTATTTTCTGGCAACCAGTGTTCCTTGTAATTACAGTGAAGAAAAAAATAATTTACTGTATCTCAACTTCACAAGAAAAATTCCTGTTAGTATGCTAAAAACTAACAAGAGAGAACTGTGAAAGCCAGAAATGTTTATTAAGGGATTTATACGGTCCTCAAATACAGGCTCTCAAGGTTGCAAATGACCTAAGAGGTCAATCTAATAATTACCTTCTTTCTGGGGTAGGTGGGTATGTGAGTGTGAGTGTGAGTGTGTGTGTGTGTGTGTGTGTGTATGTGTGTGTGTGTGTGTACACATATACAACATAATAGTACTCAGCCACAAGAAAGAATAAAATCTTGCCATTTCTGAAAACATGGGTGGAACTAGAGGGTATTATGTTAGGTGAAATGAGTCAGAGAAAGACAAATTCTGTATGATTTCACTTATTTGTGCAATCTCAAAAACAAAACAAATGAAGAAACAGAACAGAAAAGAAAGAGAGTTACAGACACAGAGAACAAACAGGGGTTGCCAGAGGGGAGGGGGGTGGAAGGAGAAAAGAAATAGGTAAGGAAGATTAGGGGTACAAACTTTCAGTTGCAAAATAACTAAGTCATGGGTGTAAAATATACAAGGTGGGGCATATAGTCAATAACTATGTAATATCTTTGTACGGTGACATACTGTAACTAGACTTAACTGGTGATCATTTCAAAATGTATAGAAATATGGAATCACTATGATGTGTAACAGTTGGAGGTCAATTATACTTCAAAAACAAACTCAGAAAAAGAGATCAGATTGGCAGTTACTAGAGGAAGGGGGTGGGGAAGGGGAAATTAGACAAAGGCAGTCAAAAGGTAGAAACTTCCAGTACTAGGGACGGATGTACAACACAATAAATACAATTAACACTGCTGTATGTCATATATGAAAGTTGTCAAGAGAGTAAATTCTAAGAGTTCTCATCACAAAGAAAAGAATTTTTCCTATTTCTTTAATTTTCTATCTATATGAGATGATGGATGTTCACTAAACTTATGCTGCACACGTTAAACTTACACAGCGCTTTATGTCAACTATATCTCAGTAAAACTAGAAGGGAAAAAAAACAACAACAAGGCATTCTCTAACTCTTCATTATTTTGGACTTCACGTCCTCTTAACAGAGAGTGTTCTTTCCTGGTTAAGATTATCTTGACAGAGGTTAAAAAAAAAAAAAGGTCAATTAATATTGTATCAACTTCTCCAAATAACTGGCCTAATTTTTCTTTCTTTGCATCACAATTTTAAAAATCTTTCCCAAGATATCCTTGGCATTTCCTCCAATCTTCAGTGCAGTCTGGACTTCCGCTATCCTGCCACTTTTCTAAAAGCACTGGGCCCTCTTTCAGACTGATCCTCATATGAAGGTTTCCTCTCACAATTTTTCTAGAAAAAAATTTTTAAAGGTTGAGATCAGAAAGTTGCCAGAGGAGTCATGATGGGTTTTTTTTCAACTGCAGGTGCTGCCCCTTTAATTTTCCTTATAAATGCAGTTTGAGGTTGTACTGTAAAAACGTCATTATCGGAGCCTTCTATTCCCATTCTTCCCCCAACATTATGAAGTTAGGTTTCCTAAAGCAAGTGCCTGACTGTGCTCAGCAGTCCACCTTTTGCTATTATCAGCTGCGTGATGACAGGTCACTTTCTTCATGATTTTCAAAAGTTCCTTAACTTTACAAGAGATGAAATCACCAGCAAGTCAAAAATGTATTTCACACTCTTCTTTCAGCACAATGAAATTGCCAACAGAAGTGTCCAGAGAACAGATATCCTCCACAGATCATCCCACCTCTGAACCACATGTCATTTATATTACAAAAATCCAATATCCTCCATGTGACCACAGTCTACAGTTAATTCTCCCACAAGTGCCACGTCTGCTTCACTGTCCTTTCATACTCACCCAAATGTCTGCCATCATTTTTCCAATTTCTGCTTTGAGGATTCCCATAAAGATGTGTATCTTACTTGTGCTCAATGCTAGTCAGGTCTCCTCTTTTCTCACACCCTCTCTAAGTTTCTATTCTTAAATAAGATATACCTTTTTATTACTATAACCCTTAAATGCCATTTTACCACATCTTGATGATAGTGGCTAATATCAACAATTATGAGAAATCTGTTGTAGAAATGTGAATTTGTTTCCAATTATTTTAGCATAGAAGTTTATATTCAAAAGTTTCTATCTTCTGATAATATTCTGAGGCTCAAAGTAGGCAGCAGCAAAGAATTAGGCAGGAATTTCAGATCTAAGTAAGGAGGCAATTCAAATTTAGAGGGCTAAATATTAAAAATTCAAAGTACAGGTGAAATCATGGAATAAATTGCTTCATCTGTAGAATAATGTTTTTTCAGTTACTGTAACATAATGAAATGCCACAGTTACTTATTACTTATGTTTTTTTCCTGTTTTTGGCCGCACAGCATGTGGGACCTTAGTTCCCTGACCAGGGATCGAACCCGTGCCACCTGCGGTGAAGTGCAGGGTCCTAACCACTGGACCGCCAAGGAATTCCCAATTATGTATTTTTTATTTATTTACCTTTACTAATGCCACTTTAGAGCTAAAATTTAAATTTCCTTTTAATTATATCCAACAAAGTAAACATCATCATCCATTTTTAAAGAAAGCATTTCATTTCTATGTACTGCTATGTTAGATTTTAGTAATGGTTTACCTTATTTTTCCTTTTATACCGAATGTCTTTGAATTATTATTTTTCAGTAGACTAAAGCCTCAAATAAGACAGCTAAAAGAATGAATTTGTTTTGTATTAAAGAAGAAACCTTTTTTATAAATATAGCATATGCACAATAAGCATTTTAAATTAGAGTAGAAAGATGTTTTGGAACGTGTGAATGTTTCTCACCAATCTAGTTCAAGCATCTGGAAAGGTTTAGTGGAATACTATGCTACTGGGTAATAGCATAAGCAAATAAGCTTTAAAATATTAAATGAAGAAAGAGAAATGAATAGAGCAGAACATCCATGTTATAAATGCAAAGAAATGCCACCTTGGAAGTTGCACATTATGCTAAGGGAAAAGCAGTCAGATGTAGTTTCCTTTTAAAGACTACAAGCTTTAAACTGGGTGTGGTGGTACTGAGGTAGAAAACAAGAAATAAAAGGAACCAGAACCAACCAAAGAAAAAACCAAACATGTGGGGAAGAGGTGTGGGGAAAATGAGAAGGGGTGGACCAAAACCCATACCAAATCCCCTCAGCCATAGGGGTCAGAGGAAGCCAGAAGGACAAGCTGGCTTGAGATCTCTCCAGCCTGTGTTTGGATTGCAGATGGTGACTACCTCCTACCTTTTTGGTCAGCAGGGTGAGGGGGCACATGTGGGTACTTGGAGGGCTTCTTGATATGGAAGTTCACGTTGTCCAGCTCCACGTTCAGGCTGATAGAAGCGGCTGAGTCACTGTCCACTGTGGACTGGAAACTGCTTACTGATGTGCGCTTGCTAGGACTGGCAGAATCTTTTAGTGTTGGGGAGGGGAAAGAAATATAGGGAGAGGAGGGGAGTAAAAATGGGTTTCATCAGGGTATTGGAGGAAAGGAGAAAAATGTTTTTTTTAATATACAAGCCCAATGTGCAATACCAAAATGGATACAGTATTTTCATGTACTTCTGTGTAGACTTAATAAAATTTGAGCAAGTTAAATATAAAATGAATTTTTAAAATGAAGAAATATGTTGGAGGTTCTGCAGAGAGAAGGTCTGATATCATAGTGAAGAGGTGAGAAAGTTGTCTACTGCAATATTAGCTTGGAGTTATTTTTAAGCTGCTGCAAACTAAAGACTACGGCAAAATCTGAAAACACCAGTAGCCTAACAAGTTGGGTTAAGAAAATACTGTATCTAGGACAAGGATTGCTATCAGATGTTGTTACATTTAGTTGGAGCCATAAATCTTAAAAGTAGGACTGTTTCAACTACATAAACAAAACACTCATTTTATCATACGTACACAGTAATGATTCATAAAAACTAAAATGTCAGAAAGTGAAACTCACTGGTCAAATTATCGTCACCTTCTTCAGCTATCTGCTCTGTGTCGCTGTCATCAAACTTTATGTCTTTAAACCAGGATGGCTCAGAGTGTCCTTCCACAGAGTTCACTGAGTCACTGTCCGGAGAAGGGGTCTCGGAAAATTCTGTACTCTGAAAGGGTCAAGACAGGATCCAAGCAATTGACCCTCAATGGCAACAATGTTGAAGCTGTCACACTACAAATAAATTCTAGCCCAATATTTGTACAAGGCTAACCACTAAATAAATTTATGTAAAAATAAGCAAATTAATAAAAGCTAAGTTGTAAACCAGCATCATGCTGGCAACTCCACTCTTACAATTATAATATTTATGAATCAGTAAGCTTAAAGGCAGCATATTACGAACAAAACATAATATACAGATTTTATAGTGTTTCATTTCATCTTTTATTCCTGAGAGTAAAGACAGCTTAGAATTTATCCTAACCCTGTGCCAACATCCTGGAAAACAACTGTTAGAGATTTTAACACATAACACCACACTAGTGTTTTGGGTCATTTGTCTTTTCTAATCAATCACTGATTTTTCAATTTTAGTTCACAAAGGTGTTACTGAATATTATTTATATCAAATTAACATAAACCAAAAGTGAAAGTATATCTTTTTTAAAAGTTGTATCTTTAAGTAATTTCCAATTTCCTAATTAAAGTAAAAAAATAAAAACCAGAAAAGAGAATATTCACCGTTTTACCATTACTATACATTTGAATACTGCTATAGAGTCAAAATCTACTGCAATGGTACCATTAAGTTTTTTCAATTATTTTACTATATATACTCCCTCTTAGTCCTAAAACTACAGACATAGTAAAACTGAAAACCACTGAAGATAAATGACAAGCAACTACAATATCACAAAGCCAAGCCTAAGAGAAGCCACACCAACTGAATAGTGTTTGATTCCAATGGGTTTTTTAATCACCGCTACCTATCAAGTAAAAATGTTTAACTTTCCTCAAATGGCAGGGAAAACATGTTAGAAAAGTGTATCTTTGGGTAATTCAACTAGTTTTTATTCCCACTGATGAAGAAGACTTGGCAACAAAGCTCACTATACTCTCATTGGCAGTACCACTGAACACTACCTGCAGCGGTCTGTACAGCGCATACTCATCCCTGAAGAGCTGGTCGTGATGACTGACACAATCCAGCCAACGTCCATCCACCATTGCCTGTCCAATTGCTATAGCTTGTGCCCTGAATCAAGACCAAGAGAAAAGAAAACTTTTAAAAGTCAGTCAGAATAATTTTACAAGTACAAGATGAGACACAAACTGAATTTTTTTTCCATTCTAATCAGAGTTGGAATTTCAAATGGTCCTTGGATAGGTGAGGGATAAAACAAGAGAGACTTGAAGCTAAATTAAAAGATCTTCCCATGTACCATAGTAAAGGAGAACCAGTCCCAAGAAAACCTAATTTCAATTACACAAACATTTACAAGTACTCAGTGCATGCATACCCCTGTACTTACTAGGAGTAAAAAGTGTTGAGAATAGCATGGCTCCTGTCCTCAAGGAGCTTACAGTCTTTGATGAGAAGACAATACCAAATATTATAAATATAGATATAAAATGTATATCTCTATATATACACGAAATAGACACTTATTAACACATTACATTTATATGGCAATGTACCAAACACATTAGCCCATATTATTTCATTCTCACAGCTTCTTCATAGGATCACAAATTGTCCTCATATTAGAGCTGAGAGGTCAAGTCTCTAAGAGATTGAATAACTTGACGAAGGGCACAAAACTAAAAAGAGATACAACCCAAACTGGAACCCAGGGCTTCACTGCTTACAGCTGTTTCTTCTCTTCCTACATACTTGTTTCTTCTAAGCAAGCAGAAAAGCCAGGTGACGCATTACCCTGAAAGGCAACAAGACCTGTCTGTCTCTTTCTCACAAATGATTTGTGAGGCAGGGTAGGACACTCCAGGTGTGGTTAATGGACCCAATTCTCAAGACAGGTTGAAAGTTCAGATTAGGGAGCAGTAGCAGGAGAATCTACTGTGGCCTTAGGATCTAGCTGCATTCCCCAATCCGGCTTAACTAGAGAGCTCTGGGCTTTGGGAATTAACTGCACATTTCTGCTTTTAATAAATAATGTGAACTGTGACCCCATTTGGCTCCTTGCATCTATTCTTTACTCATTACAACTCAGAAGGGAGGAGGGTTGAGTAATTAGCACCCCAAACACCAAATGCAGAAAACAAGCAGCACCCCACTCACAAAGAAATTTGCTCCCTTTATATCTACATGATATGTCATTAAAAATAAATTCATAAATAATATCAAAAAGTCTTTCTTAAGCTCCATTACCTTGTAGCAATGTGTCCATTTCGGATTAACCAGTTGACTAACTCCTTTCCTACAATGCAGTTGGGATGAGTTCTCAGCCAGTAGCGGTGATCCTGAAACTCCATTCCGCTACTGTGATGGCAGATTTTTTTCCACAGGTCTTTTAACTGAACACTGTCCTGAAATCACATTATGAGGAAGTAATTACTCCTGAGAGGATGCTATATACCTTTTCAGACTGCTTCTTGTGATTTTTAGATTCATAAAAGGAAACTCAATTCAGATTTTTTTGTCATAGCTAACTGACATGATTTAATAGAAATGACACATGCATGGGGAACAGCTTGAACTCAGCTCATCTAATTGCAAACACAACTTTTTCTCTTGAGGAAAAAAAAAACAAAACTATCCCAAATAATTTTTTTTTTCAGTCAATGGCACATACTACAGTCTCCTGATTATCTAAACACAGAATGTCACACCCCTCTTTGGAGACAGAACAAAAAAGAAGGCGGGAACAGTGAATCACATTAATCTAAAGTAACTTTCTGTAGCTTTTACCCCACCCAGATTCTTACCATTCTCTCATATACCCAACTGCCAGGTGAATTTCCTAGAGAAAGGCCATCAAGGAATTACTCCCTGCTCAAAAAAACCTCAACACTGCTCAGCACCTACAGGTTCAAATCTAAAACTTATAGAGACTGAATTCACCACCTTCCACCAAGTAGCCCCAAATAACTTTCCATTCTCATTGCCCACAGAATTGAACTTAATATCCCTCCCAACATCTTCCAATTAATAGACCTCACTTCAGTCCACAAAAAATGCCATGCTTATTCTCATCTCTATACCTTCTGAATTATAAACCTGAGGACAGAAGCCATATCTTCCATTTCTTTGAGTCACTCTTATGATTGAACACAGTATTTTACAAAGATAAATTCAATAAACAACTGATTACTACCTATTTAAACATATAATATTAAATCTCTGAAAAGTATTCCATGTATATAAGAAACATGTTCCAAAGTTTAAACAGCGATCTGGGACCTAACTCAAAGTTAAGCTCTAGTATTATGTAAGCATCTGAATTCTGATTTTGCCAGATGAAAGCAGTCAAGAAAATATTAATGTAGCATATGAGCATGGAATGCTTGACCAATTTCAGGTCATCCTAAGAAAAACTTAAGCAAATTATTTCCTCTATTTAATTTATATGATAACTGGCTATTTCATTTGTATTTGTCTTAAAAAAATAATTAGTGAGATAAACATTCTTTATGCTCAAAAGTTGCAATGGGTCAAAGACACTAGACCAGTACCAGAAGAATTTTGCGTTCATCCTCAGTGGTCTCTGTCCTAACATATGTTCGGTTAGCCTGGGGACTGACAGATGTCTCATATGATGGTACCATGGGAGACCCAGATCGATCCAGTGACAGGTTAGTAATGCTGGCTGATCTGGAAATAAAAACAGAAAGTGAAAACACAGTTGTAAGTTCTTCATCAATAAACAGGATTACAATGAAAGTTCATTTTTAAATAAATGGTTACTTGCCAATGTTAAGGGCACTTTTAAAAGTAGTTATGATGGTTATGTATGATACTATCATTGGGGAAGTTGGGACAAGAGTATCCAGAAATTCTCTGCACTATTATTTCCAACTTCTATGTTAGTCTGTAATTATTTCAAATTAAGTTTAAAAGAAAGTCATTATGGACCTAAGTGTCCATAGAGAGATGAATGGATAAAGAAGATATGGCATATATATACAATGGAATATTACTGAGCCACAAAAAGAAACGAAATTGAGTTATTTGTAGTGAGGTGGATGGACCTAGAGTCTGTCATACAGAGTAAAGTAAGTCAGAAAGAGAAAAACAAATACCATATGCTAACACATATATATGGAATCTAAAAAAAAAAAAAAATGGTTCTGAAGAACCTACGGGCAGGACAGGAATAAAGACGCAGACGTAGAGGATGGACTTGAGGACACGGGGAGGGGGAAGGGTAAGCTGGGACGAAGTGAGAGAGTGGCATGGACATATATACACTACCAAATGTAAAATAGATAGCTAGTGGGAAGCAGCTGCATAGCACAGGGAGATCAGCTCAGTGCTTTGTGACCACCTAGAGGGGTGGGATAAGGAGGGTGGGAGGGAGATGCAAGAGGGAGGAGATATAGGGATATATGTATATGTACAGCTGATTCACTTTGTTATAAAGCAGAAACTAACACATCACTCTAAAGCAATTATATCCCAATAAAGATGTTTAAAAAAAAGTCATCATGAAAAAACTACAGAAAAAAAATTATAGATTTAGTTCATACAGCAGTAATATCTCAAAGGAATAAATACAAACTCTTCTTAAAATGCTGAAAATTAGGGTGTTTTCTTTTTTTTTAATTGACAAATACAAAGCATCACAGTCTAAATGCAGAAAAAATCTTGCAGATCAGGCATGGGAAATTATGGCCCACAATCCAAAAACTTTTTGCATAACCACTGAACTAACGAGTTTTTTTTTAGTTGAACATCTATAATATTCTGATGACAAGAAACCCCCTAATTTTGAACCCCAACTCAGCAAAATCATCCCCCGAAAAAGAATTCCTTTCTTCTCATTAGTAGACCTATGTTAAAAATATTGTCCTCAATTATTATTTTGAATTTGATCAATAGAAAAAGTAGTGAAAATTTATTTCCTCTCTTGGTATATAAGTACTTACAAAATATCCTTTTTTTTTTAACACAGGAAAAAATTGTATTTCTAAAGTTTACAGTCAATCATTAGGTAAGTGTAATATCAATAAGTTACCAGATAAGTGACTTGCAAATGAAATATCAACAGCAGCAAGCATTTACTTATAAATAAATTTTAACTAGAAATTTAGTTAGCTTCTACACAGAGAAAATGAAACCCAATTTAGCTTCTATATAAAGGATAAAAGGCAGAAGCATCTACAATGTGTTCAAGTCCCTCCCAGGATGTATTTTCCCTCATTTGGTCTCACAGAATCCTACTGAATATGTACAACTAGATCCATTCTACAGATAAAGAAATCAAGAGTCAGAGATTAAGGAATTTGTCTAACTCAGCTAATAAATAACAGGACTGCCATTCAAACCAGGTCTCAATTGAAAACCTATGTTCTCCTAGCATAAAGATACTCGTAAAATAATTTAAGAAATTATCCACAGGTCTGTAACAGGTTTAGGCAAAAAAATCATTCTTAATAAGAAACCCTGATATCAAATAAATATAGTCTATAAACAAGACTTTTTAAATAACCAGTTCTTCATGGGTTTTTTTTCCTCTTTTTTTTTTTTCTTCTTCATGACTTGGCATGTTCTTTTAGTGAAAAGTTGCCACTATGTCTTATTCAACCAATTAAAGTCTCTTGTCCAATATGTGCTTTATCCATGCATTCTTCTTCTCTAAAAGTCCATCATCCCTACACATATTCTGATATAGTGGCAATGAAAGTAAAAGAAAATTAGTCAATTTTGTTGTCAAATATTCAAATAAGTAGCCTAGTGGTAAGAATGCTAGCTAAAATTTTATTTAGAGACAGTACTCACTGACTAAATTACATCTTTCCTAAAGACATACATCAATATTAGCACTAATTCAAAACACACAGAGATACACTGTAAACTAGCAGAGCTATCTCTACATTTGTATATGTGCCAACAGGAATCTTGGAAATTGTCCCATCTTTTAAAAAACTGTCTTGACTTCACATTCTTCTAGTGCATTCCCCTGCTTCAGTATAACAAAACTCGTCTCCAATTCTTCTTCCACTTTCGCCAGATCCCCGAACAACCCACTGAAATGGCCTATACCACTGTTATTGTTAAATCCCATAATCAGTTTTTACTCCTCATCTCATTTGACATATCAGCAGGATAACTCCCTCTTCCCTGAAATACAATACTTTCTTCACTTGGCTACTAAGACAACACACTCTCCTGACTCCCTTTCACCTTATCACTAGTCTCTCCTTCTCAGTCTCCTTTTCTGGTTCCTCCTCATTTCCCCAGTCTCAGTCCCTGGTCTGTACTTCCTCACTTTCCACACTCACTCTTTTGATTATCTCCACACAGGTTCATAGTTTTAAATACCATCCACATGATAACAACACCCAAGTTTATATCTCCGACTTATACTCCTCTCCTGAACTCTAGATGTATACCTCCAACTATTTGATATCTCAGTTGGATGTCTAGAAGGTATCTCAAATTCAACATGTCTAAATGTTCCTCCCCTCTTCCCCATATCAATAAATGGCAACTCTGTCAACTGCTCAGGCAGGAACAAGGCAAGGATGTCCTCTCTTAACACTTATTTTCAAAATCATACTGGAAGCACTAGCTAATGTAATAAGAAAAGGAAATAAAAGGAATACAGAATGGGAAGGAAGAATTAAAACTGTCTTTCTTCACAGACGGCATGGTCATCTGTGTAAAAATCTGAAAGAATCAACCAAAAAAACTCCCAGAACTATAGCAAGGTTGCATGATGCAAAGTTAATATACAAAAGTCAGTCACTTCCCTATATAACAGCAATGAATAAGTGAAGTTAAAAATTAAAACACAGGGCTTCCCTGGGGGCGCAGTGGTTGAGAGTCCGCCTGCTGATGCAGGGGACGCGGGTTTGTGCCCCGGTCCGGGAGGATCTCACATGCCGCAGAGCAGCTGGGCCCGTGAGCCATGGCCGCTGGGCCTGCGCGTCCAGAGCCTGTGCTCTGTGGCGGGAGAGGCTGCAGCAGTGAGAGGCCCGCGTACCGCAAAAAAAAAAAAAAAAAAATTAAAACACATTACCATTTACATCAGCACCCAAAAAAATGAAATACTTAGGTATAAATCTCACAAAATATATACAAGATCTGAATGAGGAAAACCACAAAACTCTGATGAAAGATATCAAAGAACTAAATTAATGGAGAAATAGTCATTGTTCACGGATAGGAAGACTCAATATTGTGAAGGTGTCAGTTCTTCTCAACCTGATCTACAGATTCAATACAATCTCAATCAAAATCCCAGCAAGTTATTCTGTGGATGCTGACAAACTGATTCTAAGGTTTATATGTTGAGGCAAAAGACCCAGAATAGCCAGCATAATACTGAAGGAGAAGAACAAAGTCGGAGGACTGACACAATCCAACTTTAAGACTTACCATAAAGCTACAGTAACCAAGACAATGTGGTACTGGTAAAAGAACAAATAGATCAATGGAACAAAACAGGGAGCCCAGAAACAGATCCACATAAATATAGTCACTAATCTTTGATGACGGAGAAAAGGCAATACAATGGAGCAAAGACAGTCTTTTCAACAAATGGTGCTGGAACAACTGGACATACACATGCAAAAAAATTAACCTAGACACATACCTTCTACCTTTCTAAAAAATTAACTCCAAATGAATCACAGACCTAAATGTAAAACGTAAAACTAACTCTAGAAAATTACATAGGAGAAAATCTAGATGACCTAGGGTATGGAGATGACTTTTTGGATACAACACGAAAGCATAATCCATGAAAAATTGATAAGCTGTACTTCATTAAAATTAAAAACTTATGCTCTGCAAAAGACAACAGCAAGAGAGTCAGCAGACAAGCCAGAGACTGGGAGAAAATATCTGCGAAAGACCCATTTGACGAAGGACGGTTATCCAAAATATACAAAGAACTCTTAAAACTCAACAATAAGGAAACTCAGTTAAAAAATGGGCCAAAGCCTAGGCAGACACGTCACCAAAGAATGTATACAGATGGAAAGGATGGAAGCATATGAAAAGATGTTCAACATCACATCGTTAGGTAAACGCAAATTATGAGACAGCATTACACACCTATTAGAATGGCCAAAATCCAGAATACAGATGACACCAAATACTGCCAAGGATATGTAACAACAGAACTCCCATTCATTGTTAGTGGGAATGCAAAATAGTACAGCCATTTTAGAAGAGAGTTTGGCAGTTTCTCACAAAACTAAACATACTCTTAACCACAGGATCCAGTGATCACAATCCTTGGTATTTACCCAAATGAATAAAAAACATATCCATACGAAAACCCGCACATGGATGTTTATGAAGCCTTATTCATAGTTGCCAAAACTTGGGAGCAACCAAGATGTCCTTCAATAGGTGAGTGGATAAATATAACCGTGGTACTTCCAGACAATGGAATATTCTTCATTGCTAAAAAGAAATGAGTTATCGAGCCATAAAAACACAAGAAGGAAACTAAAATGCATATTACTAAGTGAAAGGAATCAACCTGAAAAGATTATATACTGTATGACTCCAACTATATAACATTCTGGAAAAGGCAAAACTATGAAGACAGTAAAAAGATCAGTGGTTGCCACGGGTGAGGCAGGGAGGGAGGGATCAATAAGCAGAGCACAGAGGATTTTTAAAACACGGAAACTATTCTGTACTTTACTATAATGGTGAATATATGTCCTTATATATTTGTTTAAACCCACAAAATGTACAACACCAAGAGTGAACCCTAATGTAAGCTACAGACTTGGGTGACAATGCTGTGTCATTGCAGGTTCGTCAGCTTTAACAACATGCCTCTCTAGTGTGAGATGGTTATAGTGAGGGAGGCTGTGGGGAGCAGGGGGATATGGGAACTCTCTGTACTTTCCCGTCAATCCTGCTGTGAACCTAAAACTGCTCTACAAAGTGAAGTTTATAAGTTTTTTTTGAAGTAAAGGATGATGTCTGCAACTTACTCTCAAATAGTCTAGGAAAAAAAAGTAACAAAGCAAATGGGCAAAATGTAAATTAGTGAACCTTAATGAAGAATATGTGAAAACTTATTTAACTCTATTACTTGCGACTTTTTTGCAAGTATAAAATATTTTCAAAATAAATAAAAAATGAAACTCGCCAACGGCTTCCCATCTCACTCATTAAACGACAAAGCCCTTACAATGAATTGTAAGAAGGTTCTACTCCTGGCACACAGGACTCTTTGTTATTCCCTGCCAGGCATGTTCCCTCTCAGAAATTAGCGATTCCCTGTTTGCTTGGTAAACTCTTCTACAAAATTTCCACATGGCTTACTCCCTCACTTCCTCAAGTCTTTGCTTAAACATCACCATCTCTGAGGTCTTCACTGACCACACTATTCAAAATTCCAACCTTGGGACTTCCCTGGTGGTCCAATGGTTAAGACATCACCTTCTAACGCCAGGTGGCGGTGCGGGGTGGGGGGGGGGTTCAACCCCTGGTCGAGGAGCTAAGATCCCACACACCTCACCACCAAAAATCCAAAACATAAAACAGAAGCAATATTGTAACAAATTCAAAGACTTTAAAAATGGTCCACATCAAAAAAAAAAATCTAAAAAAAAACACAAAAATTCCAACCTCCTCCCCTATTCCTTATGTTTTCATATGCTTTAAATTTTTGTTTATTTGATTCACTGTTATACAAGTACCTATTAATTACTTGTTGAAGAATAAACTGAAAGTATGTTAAACCATGGTGAGCAGATATCTAGTTCTTCAGGTTTATAACCACTTACCAATTGATTTTGTAATGACTATTTTTGGTGGGGAGGTGTGGATGTTAGTAACACTCTAGTAAGTTGAAAAGGAGAAGGAAGTGTGCAGGTATAGAACAGTTATGGGCTATTATTTCAAGGAATTTGCCTAAGAAAATAAATTGAGACTACAGATAACTAGAGGTAAAACACAAAGGAGGGGTTTTGTTTGTTTGTTTTTAATAGGTAAGACATGAGTTTGTTTAAATGCAGACAGTAAGGAGTCAGCAGAGAGAAGTGAAAGATAAGGAACACTAATAGAGTAACTAATAAAAACTAGTAAGGGATGAGAACCAGAACACAAGTGGAGAACCAGAAGTAAAGAGAAAGCATGAGCTGCAACTGTAATCAAGTTGGTAAGTGATGTTAAGAGTTGAGGACATCCTCGTCTGTTATCTCCCCTCTTTGCTGTGTAACTGAAAGAGAGGTCACCTGTTAAGCGTGAAGAAAGAAGGAATGAAGTTTCCGAGATCTGAAGCCAATAGAGAGTAGTAGAAATGGCCACTGAGAGAATGCAAGTGACAGCTAACTAGCAAAAAGGAAACGATAGTTTAGTTCAGCTTTCAGAGCTAAGAAAGTGTATAACAATCAATCCCCTCCATTTTATGTCTGTTCTTCTCATTACTATAAAAAAGAAAAACCAGACACAGAACAGTGTTTTCATTTGGCAGTTTACCTATTTCGAGCAGGAGATTTCCCAGCGTCCTCTTGAACAGATACAAGTCTTGTTGAAAGAGCATTATTTGAGGAGTCTGGATGAATCAAACTATAAAGAAAACAAGAAAATACTGAGATGATTTAAGAGAGTTACAGGCAAATCCAATTTCAATAAAATGCTTTAACATTTAAAAGCAGGTTGTTTTTCTGCAATAATGAGCTTATGGGTCATTTTTGTTCTCTTCTTTTAGTTGAAGTGGAAATAGGATGGTTTTTGTCTTAAGGATATCAAATACCAAAAAAGCGATAAAGAGAGTTATATTAAGTATAATGGGTGTCAATAAAATAATAAAATTGGCTGGATGAGTGACTTGTAGAACTCCTTCTCTCATCACATATACAAAATTGAAGTGCTTTGAGGGGGGCCGGAAACCTGAGTTCAAATATGTTATTCTCAGTCCCCATAACTAGGTGGAATAGCACTGCAGAGTCACACAAACCTAGGTCCAAGTGCAGGCTCTACCTCTTACTAGTTGTGTGACCTTGGGCACGTTACTTAATCTCTCTGAACTTCAGCACCCACATCTGTCAAAAGGAGAAAGTAGTGCCTACCACAGAGATATGATGGCTAAAAGAGAATGAACATTAAACTATTAGCACAGAACCTAAAGTTATTCTGCCTTTGACATCTATCCGGCATCTCCCAGGAAGCTTTCAAACCTGGTTTGTTTTATTAAATCACACTTGCCAATTCTGGGCTCACACAACAGGGCCAGGCATCCACATGGCATTGCTTACTGAAGTAAGAAATGAAGAATCCCTCTCCTTTCTTTCTTGTTCATTAAATGCAGAGTCAATCTTTAAAACTTATAAAATATATGTAAGGTATAAAGAATCAGGATGCCACAAACACCAATGCACCCATGGAGCAATTTAAGAAAAAGAACATTACCATCGACTTTGAAGTGCTTGTTCCCCTGACCCAATCCCATTCCCTTCCCTGCCCTCAATGAAACTACTGTTGTAAATTTTATATTTATCATTCTCCTCCTTTTCTTTAAGTTTACCATGTTTGTATCCCTAGACAGTGTATTCATTTGTATATTTTTGAACTTTCTATAAATAATCACTGGCTATATCATATGTGACTTTCTTTTCTCCTCCACATTATATCCCCGAGATTCATACATGTTGAATGTAGGTATAATTCATTCATTTTTTACTTTTGTCTAAATTCATTGGTTACCTATTAATTCCTCACTCCATTAAGAGGTAACTGAGAAAATAACAGAAAGATGCTACTTAAAACTTCAAGCACTCTGACGTGGCCATATTTGGTACGATGCATGAGAAAATTATTTAGCTAACGAAAAACAACCAGAAACTGATGAATCTAGGATTCTAATTCAAACAGTTCCAGGTAAAGAAAGAGTAACATCCTCCACAACCAGACAGTGTAGCATATTTAGACATACAAGAAGAGATGAAATGTTCCTCAGGAAGGAAAAAAATCTAATTTCATTTGCAAATATTATGAACACAAATCTTATGAGCATCCTCCTTCTCAAAGAAGGCTACGTTAGAAATTATTAATGGAAATAACTTCTGTTGTTTATTCAACAAATATTATCAGGATCATATATACGCCACACACTGTTCTTGGTGCCAGGTGTAGAAGAGCAAACAAGAAAAAGTCTCTCCTCTTGTGGAGCTAACATTCTAATTAGTCAACATTATCACTATCCATAAACATCTTCTGTGGTCCTTCCTAAGGCAAGCTGAGAAAAAAGGAGAAAACAGTGTATTTTCAGGAAACAATTCAAAGAAGTTAAATGTTAACTTAAAGCACCCTTAGGTCACAAGACTATCAGTATTTATCAAATATAAATAAAATTACATGTAAGTGACAGTACCTTTGCCAGGCAAAATCATCCTCTAAAAATATGTTGCGGCTGGCTTTTCTACTCCCTACAGGTGTTCGGGGTTCACTCGGATCAAGTACAGACACAGAGGAAGGAGAATCTGAAAGAGCATTCAAGTCTTCACCAATGGAATTACTGTCTGTGGAATGAGCATAACTTAAGGCTATTTTTCTACAGTATGTACAGGCTCGGAGGTCCCCTAGGAGGAAAAAAAAAAAAGAAAATTAAGTAAAAGATAACTAACATATTACTTACCAGAACACATTAAACCCTTGGGTTACTAGTTAATCTAATAACAGGAACCATCCTCAAGTAAAGACTACCAAAAAAGACATCTTTTAAAAGTAAAGTAACTTTGTTAGCTCTGTTATATATTTTAAAAACCATCATTATGCAAAATCCATCGAGGTATCCAAATTACCTCAAATATTTATAACAAGAAAATATGACTCAAGGTACTAGAAAACTCTGCTAAAAGAATATTCCTCAAGGTTCTAAAAATGAAGTAAGGGATCTATCAGAGACAGAATGTTCAAGAAAAAAAATTTTTTTAATTGAGTATATAAACCAATACAAATAGAAGTAACACTTTTTCCCTAAATAACAAGTAAGGAGGAAAATGTTATTTAGCTATCTATATGAAGCCATGAAGAGTGGTCTCCACAAGGGGGCACAGTTTTAAAAACAAACTAACAAAATTGGCTTACAAGCAATATGAAATATAGGGGGGGAAGTATAAAGGAAATTCTTATAGTGAAAGTAAGGGTGGAAATGAAATATTCTTGGGAAGACAAACAATAAGGCTATTTAATAATTTTAAATGCATCTTTTTTCAGGATGCAGTCCTGCCCAAATGTAAGTTTTCATTTCTACCCTTTTTCTGTTACAATTTTTGTGTGATTCTATAACAATTTAGTGTACTAAAAAAGGAGGTAAGATAATTAAACTTTACTAATAACATGTTACGTAACAATTCTACCATAATTCTTTTTACCATTAACATTTAGAGAACTGAAGTGACATGAACAAAAGATTTCTGAAAGTCAACTGTACTGTGTTTTTACCATAATTACTACCAAGTACAATAAAGGGTCTTTTATTTCTCATTTTAAGAAAACTATTACATAGTACTCAGCTTTATTAAATTATGCATGTATTTTAAGCAAAGTTACATATCACTTGTTGTGTTACTCATTTTTAACACCATGATTCAACAGATGAATCTAAAGAACGATATCTCCAATCAAGAGCCCCCCCAAAAAAATTGAATTCCAGTCCAGGATAAATGAGAGTGCTAGGACATACTACCACCGGCTGACCAAAGTAGAATTGTAGTAAGGAGATGAAATTACTTCCTGCAGAAAGGTTCTTAAGTTGCCATAACAAAGGCTTGGTTCTTACACTGTAAAGGAAATCTCCCTTCATCGTTCAGCTGTTAGAATGAAAATGATCAGATCAATAAAGGGAGCCAACCCAGACCAGAAAAGTTCTCATTTCCTGAAGAATCCTCACCAGCAAGGGCCTACTGAGCGCATGCCTAAATTAAAGGATGTGGTAAAAAGGTCGATGAGATACAGCCCTGCCATCAAAGAACTCAGTCCACTGGGGACAAGAGACACATATAATCAGAAAGTTGCACAGCAGATACAGAGATAGCACTGCTACACCACTATAACTTAACATTCATTGATCTGTTTCTATGTGCCTAGGTATTCTAGGTATTTATTCGCAGCCTGGATATACAATTGTGCCCAGAATTCATTGTCCCATCTGCAACGGTTAATTTTATGTGTCAACTTGGCAAGACTGATTATTTGGTCCAACAATGGTCTAGTTGTTACTGTGAAGGGTTTTTTTTTAAGACATGATTAATATTTACCATCTGCTGACTTTAACCAGATTACCCTCCATAATGTGGATGGATCTCATCCAATCATTTGAAGGCCTTATGATCAAAGACTGAGGATTCTTAAAAAAAGGAAAAAATTCTGTCTCAAGTCTTATTTATTTATTTATTTTTGGCTGCGTTGGGTCTTCGTTGCTGTGCACGGGCTTTCTCTAGTTGTGGCGAGCAGGGGCTACTCTTTGTTGCGGTGCACGGGCTTCTCGTTGCGGTGGCTTCTCTTGTTGCGGAGCACGGGCTCTAGGCACGTGGGCTTCAGTAGCTGTGGCGCGCAGGCTCAGTAGTTGTGGCGCACGGGCTTAGTTGCTCCATGGCATGTGGGACCTTCCCGGACCAGGGATGGAACCCGTGTCCCCTGAACTGGCAAGAGGATTCTTAACCACTGCGCCACCAGGGAAGTCCTGTCTCGAGTCTTTAAGACAGAAATTCTGCCTGAGTTTCCAGCCCGCTGGCCTATCCTAAGAATTTCAGACTTGCCAGCTCCCTTAATCACTTGAGCCAGTTCCTTAAAATAAATCTTTCTTTCTATATAAATGTGTGTGTGCTGGGGGGGTGGCGGGGAGGGGCGTAAATACCCTATTAGTTCTGTTTCTCTGGAGAACCCTAATACAAATTTTGGTACCAAGAGAAGTTCTAGAGCAACAAAATCTTAAGGTTGAATTTTCTGAATTCGTTTTTGGGTTTCTGGAATTGGTTCTCTAATTAGATTTAAAGGCAATAAGGACTCTATTTCCAGTGGTAAAGAGAATGCTGATAGTCCACGGTGTGATGGGGCAACAGAGTCACGTAAGTATCACCTATAGATACTCCTAATCAAATACTTATAAGAGGCAAAGACCTGACTTACCATGTGCTGCACATCTTAGAATATTTTTGTCAAACTAATGAGTATGAGATTAGCTGCTCCTAATTGCACTGGACAAAAATGGAAAAGAATGACATCAGGAATTCAAATTCCCAGCTCAAGAACTGTACAATGTACCTCAAAGTGTCTATGTCTTCCCTGAAAGAACCATACACAGCTGCAGAACTGAGACTGCTGAAAATCAAACCAAGAGTCTCATCATGCAAGTGACTGAACCACAACACACACTGAATCACTTAACCTTACGGTGTGTCTATTAAAGTTAGGGCATTGATTAGAAAGGAATGAAATCCTGAAAACTGCAAGGGGATATTTGGGGAAGCTGGGAACACTGAACTGCCAACTTCTACTTAGTCTTCTTTGCGAGTAGAAGTAGCCTTTCCACCCTGTCTGAGATTAACCCTGCTTTGCCTGAAAAATTCACAACGGCCTCCCATGAGTTAGCTGCCTTGCAAGACCCTGCTTATTCTCCTCAGGACCCACTCCCACTACCCTCTTTGCTTCTAGCCCTATAATAAGACTCAGGTCCCCTGAAAGGAGAGTTATAAAGTGTGACCCATGAGGAAGTACACTACACTCCAAAAGAACTACATGATTTTTCCAATTTAGACAAACAGAAATCCAGGGAATATGTGTGGGAATGGCTACCAAGGGTATAGAATAATACTGGAAAGAACATAAAGTCAGATCAAACTGGATCTATTGATATGGACCCACTAAGCAGAGATTCTGGATTTAATGTTATAGCTCAAGGTGTTCAAAGGGGCTCTAACAGTCTGGTTAATTGGTTGGTTGGCTAAAACATGGACCAAAAGTGTCCTATACTAAATGAAGTTGAAATGCCAGAATTACCCTGGAATGCTATAAAGGAAGGGATCCAAAAGCTTAGGGAGACTGTTAAGAGCAGATTTACCAAGTAAGATCTGCTCGCTTGCCCCAGGAGGATCCAGGGGACATACCTTTCACCATGACTATGAGAAAAAAAATTTGTGAGGGGAGCCCCAGCATCCCTGTAGAGCTTTGCAGTCACCCATTATAGTGGGAACTGCTGGTGCTAAACTGGGAAATCTAAATGCACTGGGGACCACTGGATCCCAGGTTGGCAGGGGCAGAGTGGTGGCATTTAATCGACAAAGACAAGGTAGGCATGTTACCAGAAGAGACATCAGAGTCAAAGCTGTAAGCAGAATAGTGTAACATATACAGAGATCTATGACACATCTGATCATGGTGTTCCTAAAAGTAAATGGGCAGTCTTCTAAACTCGTACTGGATTTGTATAAGAAAAAGAGTTCTAGATCAAGCGAACAAAACTCAAACTTGAATCAAAAAGAGTCATGACCCCTCAACCAATTCTCAGACTTAAGCCATTTACAGACCCAGAATTCCTTGAATGAAGGGAGGCTGCGTCACCTTGAGGAAGGGCCCCACTACACTGCCAAAAAATGTATACTGTTTATCTTCCTAAAAGGCTTCCCCAAAGGACCTAGAGCCTTTCACCAGAGTGACAGTGCATTGAGAAAAAGGTAATAGTCAAACTTTTAGGAGATGACTGGACTTTGGCACTGAATTAACACTAATTCCAAGAGGCACAAAATGTTACTATGGTTTTAAGTCAGAGCAGGGGCTTACAGAGGTCAGGTGATCAACAGAGTTCCAGCTTAGGTCCATCTTACAGTGGGTTCAGTGAGTCCCCGAACCCATCTGTGGTTATCCCTCAGTTCTAGAATATATAACTGGAATAAACATACTCAGCAAATGACAAATCCCTACATTTGTTCCTGACCAGTGGAATGAGGGCTATTATGGTACTTCTGGCCTCCAGAACTGTGAGACAACAAATTTCTGTCTGTCCTAACCCATTCAGTTTGTGGTATTTTGTTAAGAAAGCCCTAGGGAATCCATACACCAACCATATTAACAAGATAGGATTTTATCCTATAGGTAATGAGAACTCTGAAAGGGTTTTATGCACGGGAATTTGACATGATCAAATTAGCATTTAATAGGATACTGACTAGAGTATGAAAAATGAATTTGAGATAGGGAAAAACTAAAGGTAAAAAAATCTTTTAAAAGCTGCAGCCATAATCTGGATGAAAGATAACTGGGGTCTGAACTCTGAAGCAGTTTAGGTTAAAAAAAAATCTTTTTTTTTAAAGTGAGTAAGGCCAAAAGGAAGATCTACATGATAATAAAAATAACACGAGAGAGATACTAACAGTGTTCTCAGACTTCCCTGGTAGTTCAGTGGCTAAGACTCCGTGCTCCCAATGCAGGGGGCCTGGGTTCAATCCCTGGTCAGGGAGCTAGATTCCACGTGCTGCAACTAAGAGTTCACATGCCACAGCTAAAGATCCCACATGCCGCAACTAAAAGATTCCCACATGCTGCAACTAAAGACCTGGTGCAGCCAACATAAATAAATAAAATTTTTTTTTAAATTATACACACACACACACACACACACACACACACTTTAACAAAACAGAAGTGTTCTCTTTTTGGTAACTTCTGCCCACCTTCCACTTCCACTCCCTAATCACTACACACACCATTTAGTTTTTTTCTGCTTCAACAAATAATTTTAAATCTCTGTATTACTAAAATTTAGGGAAGAATATGAGTAAATGCAATTTGCTAAAGCACACTGTCATATAACTCAAGGGATATCTGTATTTTGTAAAATAAAAACTCTCATAGGGCTTCCCTGGTGGCGCAGTGGTTGAGAGTCCGCCTGCCAATGCAGGGGACATGGGTTCGCGCCCCAGTCTGGGAAGATCCCACATGCCGCGGAGCGGCTGGGCCCGTGAGCCATGGCCACTGAGCCTGTGCGTCCGGAGCCTGTGCTCCGCAACGGAAGAGGCCACAGCAGTGAGAGGCCCGTGTACCGCAAAAAAAAAAAAAAAAAAAAAAAAACCTCTCATAATAATATAAATTAGTGATCACTCCAACCAACTTGTCTAATAAACATTAATGGGGCTTACCTGGTGGCGCAGTGGTTAAGAATCCGCCTGTCAATGCAGAGGACACGGGTTCGAGCCCTGGCCCGGGAAGATCCCACATGCTGCGGAGCAACTAAGCCCATGCGCCACAACTACTGAGCTTGCGCTCTAGAGCCCACGAGCCACAACTACTGAGCCCACGTGCCACAACTACTGAAGCCTGCGCGCCAAGAGCCCATGCTCCACAATAAGAGAAGCCACGACAATGAGAAGCCTGCGCACCACAACAAACAGTAGCCCCCACTCACTGCAACTAGAGAAAGCCCGCGCACAGCAACGAAGACCCAACATAGCCATAAATAAATAAATAAATAAATTTATTTTTTTAAAAATTTAAAGAAAAAAACAACAACAAAAAAACCATTAACGGTCCCATGGTTTTTTAGAATCTATGATACACTGTCTTTTACTCATGTTATTTATGAATATCCCCATCTACTTTATTATTTGACTATAAGGTCCTTAAAAGCAAAGCCATGTCTCCCTCATGTTTGTGCACCCCATAATTCACACATGATGTCCAAAATTAAAAAATGACTTAACATGGGTCCTGTATTATAACTATCTTATTGTTATGATCTTTAAAAATTGTAAACGTGTCAATACAGCCCATTTACCTGTATAACCCATAAATTTTCCAGGGATTTCTTGATTGCAGCAACGACTGCAGAAAATCTGCCCACACAGTCGGCAGTGGTGTCTGCGTCTAAAAGTGGTAAATTTCTCATTACAGTCATAGCACTCTTTACACTGGCTATCTGGCATCCAATATTGCTTCAGGTCACTATCCTGTAACAATAAAAATGTGTGAAGGTTTCTTGAAACTACTGATTATTAAAATGCAATGGCAAATGCAATGCTAATCAAAATCCTAGAAAATTTCTTTTGCAGAAATTAACAAGCTATTTCTAAAATTTATATGGGAACGCAAAAGGTCAAAATGACCAAGACAATCTTGAAGCAGAATAAACTGAAGGACGTATAATGTCAGCCATTAAGATTTATTCCAAAGCTACAGTAATTTTAGACAGAGTATTAGTGGGAGGAAAAAACGGAGCTGTGGAAGAAAAAGGAGAGCCCTGGACATATATGGACTCACCCTCACACATATAAATGGATTTCTGACAAGATCTGTAATGCAGTCAGTGAAGGGCTGTCTTTAAAAAAAAATGGTGCTGGGATTTCCCCAGTGGTACAGTGGTTAAGACTCTGAGCTTCCGCTGCAGGGGGCACGGGTTCGATCCGTGGTCCAGGAACTAAGAACCCGCATGCCATGTGGCACAGCCAATAAATAAATAAATAAATAAATTTTAAAAATTTAAAAAATGATACTGGGTCCAACTGGACATCCATGGGGAAAAAAGTGAATCTTTATCCATATACTTCACACAAATAATAAAGCTTCTTAAAGAAACCATGGGAGAATATTTACTACTCCGGGCTAGAAAAACATTTCTTAAACAGACACAAAAAGCACAATCCATAAAATGAAAAAAATTGATAAACCAAAATTAGGAACTTATGAGTAAAAAATATGGTGTCCACAGGTGAAGTTAGTATTAACTGAACTTTCTTTCAAGTGGCATTGTACCATTTTTAGTGAGTACCACATGGTCCCCAGGTAAGTGCTTAATAAGTAATCTTCTAAAGCCTCTAGACAGTACCTGGCTCTTCCCCTCCATGATTTCCTTGAGGCGTTTTAATACTGTGCTGAGGCTTCGGAGCTGAACAGCTGTACGAGGGTCATGACCTCCAAAGGCAGGTTCTGCCTTCCTTCTGGTATCTGAGTCAGATTTACAAAACAAAAAACAAAAAACACTACCTTAATAGTCTCTAGTATCAATGCAAAGTTCCTCTTATTTTTAGCATATATCAGTACTTACATTCTCCCAGCCAGTGACACAGACTGAGAGTTAAAACTAGCCTTTATAAGCGTAAGAGGCTGTTGAAAGTGTTTCTCATTACCATGTGAAACACTGCTTCACAAGCAAATGAGGGCTACCTGAGACAAACACTGTCTGTGACCACTGATGATTTTAAGGCCTGGATGGGAGCATCACTTAACATGGCCCAAAATTCATTAATGATTTTTTGGGCCCTTCGGTTCTGCTAGAAATTCCTGCGAGAAATTTAACAGAAGGAAAAGCAATGCTTGCGTGTTACCTAGCCCAGTCTCTACAGTCAAACAGGTCAGCAACAGGGTTGAACAGTTCAGTTCAGTCTGCAGACCACAAACCCAAAGGCTCGTGGAGTAGATCATCAGAAAGAAATTTAATAGCCAACCCCACAGAGTCTGACAGACTTCAGAACATCCAGAATGGTAATTTATCCACAAACTTCCCTTCACCGATGTCCAAGCAGACTTCTCTTCCCCAAAGAATTGCTAGAACCCCAATGCAACCCTCCCCTGCCACCTCCCTACTCCTACAGTTCCAAACTAGACGGGATCACTTGCTCTTGAAACAGCAATACTGAAGCCAGTCCTGTCAATAATAAAACACACCCATGTTCCAGCTTTGTGTCCACCAAAGCTGTCATGTATCATTTCCTTATTTTAGAGCAAGATTACAACTGAAGTTTCTACCTATTCCTGGCTCCAGCAGTTACTAAACCTAAGGATGAAGTAGAGGTGGCTTGACAAAAAGGATGAACATCCTTATTAGCTTAAACTCATTACCCTAATAACCTACGGTAAAGCAAGATGGAAAACAGCTCTCTCTATATCCTTCCCAAACTCACTTGTTTGCTAGATTAGATTTAGGTGTTCTTTGTTTTGGTTGAGTGGGAAAGAAAAGATTACAAAAAAATGTGAAGTTGGTATAAATTGACGAAGAATTTTCCAAGATATTAATTACGGAAATAATTATCTAAACAGCACCTATGTTAGAAAACTTTATTTCTATAAATAATATTTTAATTTCAGCAGATACCTCATGTGTTATTACTAGAATAAAAATGTATGTGTATTAGAATGAGCAAATTGTTCTTAAGTCTCTGTGATAAACCAACTCTCCATGATTTACGAATTGAAAAAGGAGACAGATGAAGCTGTTAGAACAGTAAGGCTGTGCTCCCATGCACAGGCAACAATTAGTTGTGAAGCCCCTTGCATTTAGCCACTTAGGAGTATGAGAAAGTAAAAACAGCATCATCCACAGAAAAAGCAGGAGCAAGACTGTTCCTGGAACCAACAGATGATGGTTTCATCATGGATGAAGATGAAAGAAACATGAGAGAAAATCTGGTCTAGCACTCTGCCCTCAAGCAAATCATCTTAGTTGCTTCTCTTGTAAAATGAATATTAGAAAATTAAATAACTTCCCAAGGTCACAGAGCTAGTAGACTGTGGAATCACAGCCTTTTAGTAGGAAAAGATTGGTAAAACAGTCCCAGGCTTGTGAAACTCAAATGCCTCTAGAAGCTAAGGCAAAATCAAAGAATCAAGTGGACTTGATAAAAGATAGTAAGGAATGGTGGGGATTGCAGCAAACTAGACATTACAAGCTCCACCTAGTGATATTTAAATTAAAGTTTATCAAAACATCAAGCCAAGGTTTGGTAGGCTGTCAGTTTCTAACCGCTAAATGATTAGACTCTAGTCCAACTCCTCAATTTTATAAACAAATAAATCCTATGCTTGACTCAGTATAGGATTTAATCAAAAGAGCTCCCTTAACAAAAATAGGAGTGTTGCCACGGGCCAGGTTCAAGAGCTAAGGAGAGTTTAAGGTTAAAAGTGGGGATGGTCTCTTCCTTCCATCCATTTGGAGTAAAGAGCTCATTTCTCTCTTCCTAACTTCTGATTCTTCCTTCCAAACAGCTGATATGATGCAGGCTGAGTCCCTTTGCCCTGGGAAACCTACAGAGGTGATACAGCCAGCTCCGCTCCAGTCCTTAGGGTGAAACTCTTCTTCTGCTTTGTTTCTCCTTCTCCTCTGACCCACCAGAAGAAGGTTCTGAGCCAAGTCTCAACTGGCAATAAAATATCCTTCTGCCAACAACCATTACCTGTGCTCGCCTACTTTTCACTCGAAGACCTCATGGGGAAGACTGGCCAGACAAGGCAGGATCTGACATTCACGGACACCTGATTTCCAATGCTACATCCTTTTCCCTCTCTTATGCCACCTCTCATTGCCTTTCTCCTGTCACCTTGAGTTGGGCAAACCACTGCACTGAGTTTAATAATCTAACAGAAATAAAACATAAAACAACTCACTTTATCTAGTCTGTGGATTCAGGCTGATCCCACTACAGCATGAAAATGAAGGACATGACCACGTAGCAGACCAGGATGGAGAACAAACAGGCAAGAGGAGCTCAGCTTATCCAGCCACAATGACAGCTTGCACCCCGACAAGGACAGAAGGCCAAGAGCAAGTGGCAGCCCGCTAATGGAACTGAGAGACTTCTGCAGCCAGAGGCATGCACATCACATTACACTGGCCACCCCAAGAACAGATGCAGCAGTCAGTCACAAAGCTGAAACTAACCTGTGTTCTCCTGGGGGTGTCGCAAACTGTCCTCTGCTGAAACCCAAGCAAGTAATTAATCAAAACACAGTCAAAGAAAGCTCTGCCTTGTCTAAAGTTTAATGAAATGTTTAAGAACTCTTGTTTAGGTACCAACAGTTATCCAGGTAACAGTTTCATTAATTCTCAAGAGTACCTGACTATTCCAAATAGAAAAAAAGTTAAGTCAATAAACAACCTGCAAAACACAATGACTATGGGAAAAGTCTAATACACAGAGAGGAATGAAATGAGAACAGTGTCATACCTAACACTGAAGATCGCCGCTGGAGCTCCTCATTAAGCTGTTTTTTATAAGGTGTAGGTGATCTCACAGATTGTGTCCTTGAAGGGAGCTGGGGGCTGGTCCAACTTCCACTCAGAGATGGTTGCTCTCCCTGACCCCCTTCTCCTCTCTCTGCAGCAAACAAAAGCTTGGAATTATTGGAAAAACTAAGACTCAGAGTCCAGCAAAGAGAAGGAAATAGATGAGAAGTTTTTAGGAAAGAATGTGTACTTATATTACATGCCTAAGTAAACATTAGGGTTTTCTTAAAGAAAAAAGAGAGAGAAATTCAAAGAAGGTGGCAAAATTACATCCTTGGTATATGTGACCTTCAGTTTGTTTCACTTTTTTTTTTTTTAAATATTTATTTGGCTGAGCTGGGTCTTAGTTGCAGCATGTGGGATCTAGTTCCCTAACCAGGAATCAAACCCGGGCCCCCTGCACTGGGATCACAGAGTCTTAACCACTGGACCACCAGGGAAGTCCCTGTTTTACTTTTCATGAGAAATTTCTTGAGCATATTTAAGGAAACAGAATGCAAGCTCTACACAAAGGCAGTGATTTTTTTGTTGTTCTGCTTTATTTATGGGATAGATTCCTTGTACTATTAAAATAGTGCCCAGTGGATAGTAGGTGCTCAATAAACATATGCTAAATAAAAAAACTACTGTCATTTAATGGCTAAATGTAACGTATCCTAGACAGGATCCTGGAACAGAAAAAGGACATTAGGTAAAAACTGAAGAAATATGAATAAAATACTTACTTCAGTTACTAATAATGAATCAATAATAGTTCATTAATTGTAATAAATGTACTCTACCAATGTAAGATGTTAATAACACAGGAAACTGGGTGTAAGGGTATATAAAAACTTCCTGTATTATTTTCCTAATTTTTCCATAAATCCAAAACTATTCTAAAGAATAAGATTGTTGTGGTTTCTTTAAAAAAAAAAAGATTATTGTCTTCAAAATGGACTAACAGGTTTTACAGAGCTTTCAACATGACTGTTAATAAAAGTCAGTTAATACTATTAAAATTTCTACTGAGTTAATTAAACTATTAACCCCCAAATCCGTTACAACTAGAGAGATTACTTTCTAACACATTTCAAACAATACAGCTAAATATAAAGCAAAAGATGTAGGCCATGTTTTTTTTTTTAATTCTTCTAACAAGTAAAAAATATATTACTTAAAAAGAGCTCATTTTAAAAATATCTTTTCATTTGGTGTCATTAAATGTATACCTTAACAGGTCAACAACAAGCCTGCTGACAGCTTTCAATTTTTGAAAAATATGAACCCTTCCTCCCATGTGCTGGTCCTTTAGTTTCATTGCTTTAATTAAAATCTTTTGGGGGCTTCCCTGGTGGTGCGGTGGTTGAGAGTCTGCCTGTAGATGCAGGGGACACGGGTTTGTGCCCCAGTCCGGGAAGATCCCACATGCCGCGGAGTGGCTGGGCCCATGAGCCATGGCTGCTTAGCCTGCGTGTCCGGAGCCTGTGCTCCTCAACGGGAGAGGCCACAACAATGAGAGGTCCACATACTGCAAAAAATAAAAATTTTTTGGCTATTAACCCCTAAAAGAGAAAAATCCATTCTATGAACTTAAAAAAACTGAGATATATTAAGAAAGGAAAAGAAAAAGAATGCTAACTTCTCTTTAAAAAGAGACCTCCTTGTAATATTTAGTTTTCAATTCTGATCTTCAGTTGCCAATAATTAATAAGATTAAACTGAAAATTCTAGCTTTCTCTTCTTATGCAGTTAACTCCAGTGACCTATGATTATAAAGCTACCTCCTTGTTAATATTTCACTTTCTTGCAAAGACACAGCATGAAAGTTGAACAAGAGAATTTCAGAGAATCAAGATGGTAGGGTCTCTGATCTTTAAGAATAAGTCTTACCTTTGTTAAATCGAAAGAGATTTACAAAAGAACTATACGCGGATTTAAAAGGAGGTTCGTCCTGATCAGGAGTCAAAGGTTTAAAGTGTGTGAGGTGAGAAGGACTAGTAGGAGATCGAGGCAAATCATCAGCAGAGTCCAATGTAGGGGACGTCTTATCATCTGTGGCCATTTCATGAGTCTAATAAACAAAAGAAATAAGCAAAAGTAAGTTCCTCAGGAAGCCCGAAGGTTGATTCCAAACAGCATCCAAATATCTAGAAATCTGACTTCAAAAATTCAGACCTAAACAAACCAAAGAGTAAATAAATCTAGCTCAGCATACACTCCAAATTAAGACTTGAAAACACTGAAGTCTAGATCATAAGGAAGAGTCTCAGTTATCTAAAACTAGGAACATATAGTCAATCTCATTTTCAAAATTACTATTCAAATACAGAAAAATACCAAAATTATTAAAAATTTGAAGGTAAGGCATAAATGTGAGCAGGCAAAAAGGAAAAAAGAGGATTTTCACATGATTTACATAGTTTTCATTTTAAGACTTTTTTGAAAAAATAGCTTTTTAAAGGGGAAAACTGGTTTTACACAAGCATACAAATTCCTCAAAGTTTTATTTTATTTATTTCCATGTTTTCTTTCAAAAAAATATAAAAAACGAATATTTCCAAGAACAGGAAACGAAATAGTCATCCCTTAACGACATTTCTATATAACCTCAAAAGTTACCTCAAACTATGCCTCATCACCTATAAGAACTATCCAAATCCACAAGCTGACTGATCCCCATCATATGTCTTCCTAGGCACAGGAGCCTGGGTTCTCTCCTTTTAAGCCTCAATTCATATAGGCATTAAAATGAAGATCTTAACGGGCTTTTTTTTTTTAATAACCAAAAATTATAATTCAACCAAAGCTTTAAAGCTAATCACATCATCAGATGCAGGTAACAGAAAAGCACTGATGTCTATTTTCTGCCATATTAATACTTCAAAGAGAAGACGATGAATTATGCATAACTCATTAAAATGCTATAGCTTGTAATCTAATTTATATTTACAAGGAGGACACTACACTCTTACAAAATGCTTTTTTCACTTTCAAAATCCTATCTACCATCTCATTTCATTTTTCTAAAAGCCTGAAAGATACAGAGCTGGGCTTATTACTACATTTTACCTCTGAAGCAACCAATGTACACTGAACCCAAAACAACTTTCTCGAGGGTCACGTAGCTAGTCAGTGGTAGAGCTGTAACTAGATGCCAAGTTTTACCCCAGAATTACTCTTTATTTATTCCTGCGGGCAGCATTTTATTTAATTATTTCTTCTTTTAATTAAAGAGATATTTCGAGTTTGCATCGGTTTTGAAGGCAGACACTCTTGGTTTCAAATTCTGACTCTGAAATATCTTCGCTGAGTAAATTTGGGTAAGAGCCCTGTGAGATATGTATTACCATCTTCATTTTACATAGTGGAAACTGAGTCTTAGTGTGATTAAGTGGGACAGTATATGTGAAGCACTTTTAGCAAAGTGCTTGCCCATAAGAGGCACAGAATTAGTCTTTAGAGCAAAATTATCTTGTAGCTCTTCCCAGACTTTCAATTCTGGTCTACCTGAATTCTAACTACTCAGGACACTGCCAAATTAAAACGTTAATTGATTATTAATTAAACAAAGCAAAAATAAAACCACTGATGAGGAGAATTTCGGCAACAAATGTTTATTGGAATGGAGGGAGGGGGAAGAAAAAGAGGAAGAAGAGGAAGGGGCAGAGGAAGAAGAGGAGGAAGGGGGGGGAGAAGAGGAAGAAGGAAAGAGGGAAAGAACACGTCCTTCTAAAGTGTCTTGACAACCCATATACCAGCATAAAGGACTGGGAAATCAGCTGGTGATTGATCAAGTGTAAATTCAAAAAGGTAAAAAGAGGAAAAAAAAAAAAAGAGGGTCCTGGAGAGAAAGAATAATGTGATAGCAGTAACAACCTGAAGGCCTCAGAGAACATCCTACATAATACTTTGACGCAAGTAAAATGAGGAGAGTTAGCAACCTTCCTAAAGAGTCTTAGCATCACACCTAAGGGTCACCCATGTAGAAACTTTTATTAGGTTTTGAAGATGTGAGGATAAAAATTACCAAGAAAACACTCACCAGTGTAGTTTCTAAAACAATACAATCACACAGTTAATATTAATAACTACATAATAATACCAGGACCCTGAAAAAACTATCTTACAACTCTTATTCTGTGGTAGCTTAATAACTAACTGTCTGTGATATAAACTAGGATTCTTTCCTATCTGAGAGGTAATTAGAAGCATTCACTTACTCATTCAAAGACCTCTCATATATCACCAGCACTCTGCCTCTTCTCACTTGAATGTGACTAGTATATGCAGACCCCCTCAGCACTATCAAAAGTCTTGTCAGGAACTGAAATTTAGAAAATAAGCCTGCTCTACCAGCCAAACCAAAATTTTAGCAAACAGAAAAATGCAAGTATCAGTTCAGTCATTTCTAAGTACAGTGTTTTTTTTTTTTAATACTCAAAATATATCTAACAATGCAGGACAGCTGAATAGTAGAAATGTTAGTTTCCATCTACAAAGACTTTTTTTTTGTTCAATTTTTGATCAACGTACCAACAGATGGAGGTTTTCTAAAGGAAAACCATATGATCCATATTATTCTTCCCAGAAAGAAGAAAAAGGGAGGACACAGGAAAGTAGTCTTGCTCTGCCAAAGAAACTTAACCTGCCCTTCTCTGTCACAAACTCGAATCTAACGGAAAGAAACTAAGAACTTTTTTGTAATAATCCTGATAGTGGGAGTGCCAAAAAACAAGATTCAAATAAATCAGAAATAAGACACTACAATATACCAAGAGACCACCTCTACTGTCAAGGATGCACTGAATCAGTACGGGATAATATAATAAATACACCAGATAAACAGGAATAACTTGACTAAAACAGAATTCCAGCATTTCTCATATTTCTTGAATGCCTTAACAGTGACTTCTACATAGAACATAAGACCCCTAATTCCTAAAAATATTCCACTCTCATCCTTTTGTTGGGAACGTTCTAAACAAGGGGAAAATACTAACTGGGAAATCAAGTCTTCTCAAGAGACTCTTAAACATAGGTACAAATGGAATAGCCTCAAAGAGCAAAGGCAAGCATTTAAGGAAGTATATAAACCCTACTACCGGTACCGTTTCTATAGATGAGCAACTTTCTTGTCCCGTCTATGTATACACCTCTGAAACACAGGCTCGGAGCTTATCCATCAGAGGGAGGAGGAACTGGACTATGCACCTCCGAAATAAGTTCAAGTATACGGGACGAGAGGAGCAAGAGAACTTCAAATGCTTCCAAGGAAACCTCTTCCAGAACAGCCCCACCCGGCTCCCTTCCCCACTCGCCAGACAAGGGGCAGCCGGGGAATCAAGGGAGCCGCCTGAATGCGGGCACAGGTTCTCTGCCCTTCCTTGCCCAGCCTCGGCCGCAGCCGCGGTTGCGAAGCCCCAGCTCTCGCCTTCACTTCAGACTTCCCCTCCGCTCCGGCCCCAGACCTTCCTAAACCCGCCTTCTTCCCCACTCTCAGGCCCAGCCGGCCGCGCGCCAGCCCCCTCCCTTACCTGCGCCTCCCGCCGCGGCCCCGCCGGCCACCCTCCACCCCAGCCCCCGCTTCACCGGGCCCAAGCGCAGGAAGGAAGCTTCAGAGCCCAGCGCCGCGATTCTCAGGCAGCCGGCGGTTGCGGCAGGAAGCAAAGCTGCTTACATGGTTGCTGCGGCTTCTCTCGTCCGCACCCCCCAGGCTCCGCCCCCTGTTCCTCCTCCCCTCCAATCCGTAACTCTCCCGGGCGCCGGCTCCGCCCTCCCTGCTCCGCCCGCACGACGTTCGGATCAGACGCTCAGGCAGAAGGAGTCCAACCCAGATAGAGTCGTGCTCAACACCTTGACCGAGATTAGGCCGCCTCAGCCTTCCTAGAGGAAGCCACGGCGACTGCGCACGTGAGCGTCAAGTGTGCGGGGGTCACCGGATGGGTGAGGGCTGGACCGCGGTTACCGTATGTGTCCGATGATATGGGCACTAATAATATGTTACCGCGCTCAGCGTTCTTACGGACTGATACTCACTTGCATAACACTTGTGCCTAAAGCGAATATTGTTATCAGACTTGGGTGACTACGCCAATAACTAGCCAAGTTACCTTAAATTACCAATTTCTTTAGGCTCCAGGCCTCTAATCTGTAAAACGGAGCTAATGATAGTACCCTTCACAGATAGTTTTTTGAAGATTAAGTAAAACATTGTACGTAAATGTTTGCAGACATTTGGCACAATGTCTAATCCGGAATAAGTGATGTTAGCTCTATAGCTATTTTTTTCACTCAAGTTTTGTGCTGCAAAGACTGGCACAAATAAAGTTACCAAGCCCCGTATTGCTCAGCCTGGCTAGCATTAGCCATCATTTTGTCCTGCTAGAGTGTTTTGCCATTAGCTGAAGAGAACATACCAAAACCTGCTGACAGGATTGTGGGATTTGGCAGGGGCAGTCAGAAAGGAAGTGAAACCCAAAGTGAGGTGCTGTTTTAACTAAATTCTGCAGACCCATTTCCCCCAAGAGTTTTGGCAAGTTCCCACCCATTTCTCCTTGAGCTGGGTCTTTTCAGCCACTGGAGAGTAGCATCGAAGCCTGAAGGCTGATAGCAGTATCAATGCCAGTCACCACTCTTAGCTGAGCCCCTCAGCAATCTTCCTAGGAGTCAGCAGTCAACTTCCTCTTCCATTCCTCACTACTGCTATTCCGCACCAACACCATCTTGACTATCATTCTCAGCAAGAGAATCTCATCTACCTGAGTGAAATAGCCGAGGTGTTGGGTGCGATCTCTAACTACCTAACCACCCCAATCACATTTACCTGCATTCACATCCACCCTGGCCTGACTCCTGCCCTCATTTCTGGGAGAAAAGAGCCTCTTCTGCTCAATCCTCCCAGCTCTCAATCCAGTCTCTCCTCTCTTCCCTGGGAGGGTCACCAAGTCCAAGCTCCAACTGCTGGCAGCGCGACAGGCCAATAAATTGAGAGATGAGGTGTTGGGGCAAGCGAGTTTATTCAGAAACCCAGCAAACCAAGAAGATGGTGAACTCGTGCCCCCAAAGAACCATCTTGCCTGAGTTAGAATTCAGGCTTCTTTTATACTAAAAGGGGAGGGAGTGAAGTCAAACATTTCCTGGTTCCAGTCAGCCTCCATAGAAGATGTGTTAATTTCTTCCTCCCTGCAGTCATCCACAGGTCCACCTGGTCAGGATGTTTCCTGTGAGCTAAACAAAGGTATTTTAGCTTAATGCTCATTACCTGGGAGGCAGGATTCCCAGAGATGGGCCATTATGTATAATTTAAGCTTACAGGCAACATTTCTTTAGTGATTAACTCATAATAGAGTACAAAGTGTCTTTAACTCATAATAGAGTACAAAGTGTCTTTCCTATTACAGAAGTTTGTGCCGTCTCTTCAACCTCTTTTTCCAATGACTCCTTCCTCCTTAACCCGTGAACGTGCTCAAGTCTATGCCTTCCAGAAACAAAAACAAAGACAAGCAAAAAAATTCCCCTCTCTTGTAGTTAGCCTGGTGATGTTAATATTTCATAAACATACAATAAAGTATAAATTAGACCAAGGGATCACATGAACAGAATAGATAGCCCAGTAAAGATCGCCCACTGTACAGCAAAGTGATTCAGTTATACAGGTGTATACATTCTTATTTATATTCTTTTCTAATCTGTTTTATCACAGGATATTGAATATAGTTCCCTGAGATATACAGTAGGACCTGGCTGTTTATCCATCCTATACATGATAGTTTGCATGTGCTAACCCAAAATTCCCAATCCCTTCCAACCCCACCCGCTCTCCCCCTTGGCAACCACAGGTCTGTTCTCTATGTCTGTGAGTCTGGAAGACTGGTGTTCTAAATGAATCCTCACATGGCATCCAGTGGAAAAGCCAAGCTAAATTCAAAAGAACCAGAATGTAAGCAGTGAGTTTTATATTCAAATTGCAAGCAGTAATTTAATTTCAGCCAAACATCGTTTGTTACATTTAATTAATGTTGACAATGGTAATATATTTTTTATAGTTTTGCTTGTAGTCATTTTGTCTATAAGTTTGTTATTTTATAGTTGTATGAGAGCTATCGGCATAAGGAGCATATATCTGTATATATTAGTATAAGTCACTGCTCGGGATCTACAAAAAAACTTTTCAGTTGAAAAGTACTTCCTACATTACTGACTTAGGAAACGCTGTTTTAGATTTTTAGAAAGGTAACGCTGTTACCTTTCCTCCCACATTGGCTTAGAGCCAAATTTGTAGCCCCCCTTTCGGCACTGTTTAGGATTTGATGGAATACATTTTGTGATTAAACTCACCTTGGTTCTGTACAATTTCCTGTATTTATTCTATCTTTTCCTCACCTATATTCAATGTCCTTTGTCGTGCTATACTGTATGTATCTTGAAGGTTGCTCTAAATCCTTTCTGGAACAAGAATGAATATAAATAATTTTAGCAGTGGACAAGGGGTAATAACGTGAGCCTGATATAATATAGAGTAAATTTACAATCTCAGGTGATTTGGAGTCTCAAATTAGAGATGAAAATACAAGACCATATACCTCTATAATCAGTTCTATAGGAATAAATGGAAGTGACCGCTACTTTCAGTTAATCCATCTCAATAATCAACAAGCGCGAGGCTGCGTATGCTTTCCTTCTTCCTTTTCTCTTGGGAAAAATACCAGTGCCCTCTAGTGACCAAAATGCACCTCGCATAGTACCCTTCATAAGAGTAATAATAATAACCCGATATTAGAGATAATTTTAAAAACTAAATTTGGGGGTATTGAATCCTGGACCAAGCATGCAATTATCCTACAAATCACGATCTAAAATACTCCTCCCCTGCCTTGCATGTTTTCAAGAATAAAGAATACACAAAAAATAATCCCCTGCAGAGGACAGAATTTTTTTTTTAATCCACTGTTCTCTAAGACTTCCGATCTTTATTTGAACTTCTCTGGAACCCAGATAATAATCTCATTATCCTTATCTTCTAATGCAAATGACGACTGCGTTTATTTATAGTACTCAGTAGTAATTGAAATTATAGATACCGAAGCTCTAAAGACTTAGTCATCGGCGGTGGCGGAAATTTACTGTACCATGCCTGCTTGTGCAACTGTTCAACCCTTTGCATTCCAGCTGCGCGAAGCCCCCAAAGCGATGTCACGCTTGCCCACGGCACTTTTCCTTCTGTCCAAGCGCGTTCCAGTGTACCACACAGCCGGGGCGCGCAGGGAAGGGGATTGGTCCGAGCCGCGCCGTCCCCGGTTTGCCTTTATTGCAGAAGTGGAAACTCACTCCGCCGGGCCCTAGGTTGTCGGCGGAGGATTCAGAAGACCGGCCCAGGCGTGCCCTGCTCCCCAGCCTGCAGGTGGCAATCTCGTCCTTCTGCCGTAGAGCAGTGGCGGCCGACTCCAAAGGCGCTGCAAGCCCTTCCCTATCTTGCGCGCTTGGAATTCGCCGCGGAATTCGACCTAGCCTTCCGGGACCCGCCCCTGGCCCCTGGCCCCGCCCATCTCAGCGGGTCAGCGCGCGGCGATTGGCGGCGGGGCAGGGGCGGAGCTCCGGGAGGTGGACTGAGGGGGCCGGGCCTGGGTCGGGACAAAAGCCTGGAAGCGGGGCCGTCCCAGCTCTCGGTTTCTGCGGAGGCCGTGTCAGAAGCCGAAACAGCTGGAGCACAGCTGGGATTGCCAGAGTGTGCGCTTGTGGGGTTAACCGTGTGAGGGCTGTGGCATTCCCGGGTCATCGCCAGCGTACCTTCTCCTGCAGGTAACCGCAGGCTTCGAAGGGCGTCTCCGGACCCTGGCTTTTGTGGGGAGGCTCTGTCAATAGCTGGAGTGGGAAAAAGGAAGGAAGCTCAGATCTTGGGTATGGTAGGGGCAACTTAGCGGCGAGTCGTGGTCGCAAGGCAGGGGAAAGAAATCCAGGTATTGGGCGTGGTTTTGGAAATGGAGAGGAAGAAGGTGCTGGATGCCTGGATGTGTAGAAGGCCCGCTCTTAGTCAAGGGAGGACGAAAACCGGGCGGCGGAAGGTTGCATGCCATGACAAACGGAAGGCCAAGTCTGCAACAGAAAGGAAAATCGGGGTGGGAGGATGCAGGGACGCGTGGAAGTCGAAGTCTTGCGTTTACGGGGAAGAAACCGTGCGGCCTCGGGAGCTGGAGGACTTGGGAGTGTGCATCGACCTTGGGCTGCTGGGACTGGCGGTGCGGCGAGCTGGATGCGTCCGCCTGGGGAGCCTGAAGGGGGGCGGCGAGGGGCGTTCGCTAGGCCACCTGGTGGCGGTCGGGGGCGGAGTGAGGGTGGAGGAAACCACGCCGCCGCCGGCTTCTCGAGTTCTGGGGGAGGCGTCCTTCGGCCTGCTCCTGGCGCCCGGGTTTTAAAGGTCCCGGCACCTGGGAGGGAAGGGGCGGACGTGGAGACCTGGAAGGAGAAACCGAGCCAGATTCGGTTGCAGCCCTCTTGCACAGTGGCCACAAGGACGCATGCAGGCCATGAGCCCGCTGGTCACAGCGTCCCCTAAGGACGTGCAAACCACAAGACTAGCTAACGGACGACGAACCCGGGACTCCCCACGGACGCACCCTCCAGTGTGTGCAAAGATATTTACTTTATTTGAAAGGTGCCTGCGGACCTGAAACTGCCCTTTGCCCCGCCTGGGTACACTCAGCACTGTACTTTAAACCAGACAAACCGGGTTGCCTGGCCCGTATTGAAATCAGCTAAATTCTCCTGACAGGAGTGCCTTGTACCTTACCTTTCTCTTCCCTTTTTTGATTTGTTTTAGGAGATAAACTGCACTCAGCTGAGTCTGCAAGATTGAGAGGAGTTTGGGTGATTAGAAATTGTAAAGGTGAGAATTAGCAATTTTTCCCATTCTTTGATATGGCAATACTGCGTTTAATTGGTCTTGGAGGTCTTGGAAGTGGTCGCAGCCACTGCAAGGGAGTGAGTCAGGAATATTTCCAACAATAAATTGCACTTGCTTCCTTGTTTCTTTCAGTCTAGACTTCTCTGCAAGAGACTTTGGTTTTTGGGGGGGTTTTCCCAGAAATTAATGTAGTTTATGAACTCAGCCCCCCAAAAAATGTGGCTAAAATTTTGGGAATAATGAAAATAAAATTAAACAGGGTGAGCAGCTCTTTTTTCTTAAACTACTTTGTATTAGTCCAGGTTTATTTTCTAGCATTGCACATGTGTGTCAGGAGATTGGAATTCAGCTGCTTTCAGAATAAATGAACTGGCTTGTTGGAAAAGGCCTTCCTTCTGAAGTCAGGGTTTGGGTGGAGACAGAAAATCTGAGGGACTAGGGTAGAAAGTGAATTCAGTGGTGTCTAATGCTCACTGCATGGAATTCAAATCTAGGAGAAATAAAATAGTGTCCTACATTGTAGTAAGCCAGGGTCTACAATAAAGCTTCACTTTTTTAGTGAAAAGATAGTAAAAATGTAATGGATAAGTAACGTGAAGAAAACATGAAATGTTTCAGTTATGCATTATGAAATATAGAAAGATTACTGCAGAAAGTGTTTGTTTCAATTGAGAAGAAAATAATTAACTAAAAAACATTGTCACTCATTATTGAAATTTCAAGTATGATGTATGACCTTCTATTAACTGTATTTGCCGTCAAAGAAAATTAGCCATCATAGCCCTTGCATAATACTATGTAGGAGTATGGCCTCAGGAATGTATCAAAACTAAGATAAGTTTGCTGCCTCTTTTTGTTTTGTTTTAAATACAAGGACAGATGTGACAGTGGGATCAGCATGACTAAATCATACACTTTAAGCTGTACTTCAAATTATACTTGAAATTACAAATGGGAAGTAGCTGACTCATTCACACCAGTTTGTTCACTTTTTTATTCTAGTTGAGTTCCAGATGGTTCCCCAGTGATGGTCTAGGGAACCTCTAGTAAGCAGGATCCCAGAGTTAGAAATTGGGAAGTGAAAATGGGCCTAGGGGTTAGGAATATGTCCTGGCTTGTGGTGAGGAACTGAAGCTCACAGTCTACTAATCATTACGTTTTAAAATTTAAAGACCAAGTTACTTTAGCTTAACTTTTTAAGAAATACTGTTTACAGGCCTCTTACTTCATATTTTTTTTAGTCAGTTCTCCTGACTTCCAGTCCTCAGCCATAACTTAAAAGAATAAAAGCAATCTGCAGTTATGTTGCTGGGGAGAAAAAAAGTTTCCATTAGAGCACCATGAAAGGGAACCTTTAGCAGGCTCAGGGCCTCCTCTGCCTCTCAGGAAACACGCCTTTCTTTAAGCCTCATCCAAAGGGTGTACCCCTGCCCTCTCTGGGAATCAGATTGACTTGAATCTGGCATCCCCCCACATCCCAAGAAGACACCTCTTCCTGGAACAATTCCAATCCCCTGTCCCACCCACTGGCAGCTTTGCCCACTAACCGCCAGAAGAACAGTCCAGGAGTTGGGATACCGAGGACAGGACAGGGGCGTGTCCTGGACAGTAGTCCTTCCCTATACGTACAGATTTCTCTGAGAAATCACTTTGTATTCAGTGTGACATCCCCGATATCCGTTATTGTCTCTAGGAAAATATAGTTCCACCTGGAATTCTTCATCTTTCACTTTTAAAAGGACTTAAAGTTTCTTTAAAATGGGTCGCTGGAACTTGTTGAATCTCCTCAAGGATAGTTGTTTTAACCAAAACAGCCTCTTAAAAGAGGGGAAATAGTAGCACACATCATTCTGCTCCTCTTGAGGGCCCAGTAGAATGAGGAGTTGGATAGAGGTTTTCAAATAAACATGATATTGTGGAAATAATCTCATTTTATAGGACAAACCAACAGTCAAGAATAATGATTACATTATTAAGGGCATGTGACCGGCTCAGGCTCCCCCGACCTTCCAGCCGACCCTCCAGCCGGATGGCCTTGCGAAAGCTTTTTTTCTTTTAGCAAAGTAGAATGGAAAAATAATTTCCATCTTACAGGGTTGTTGTGAGTGTTGATTCAGAAACCACACAAGAAGCATGTAACACAATGCTTTATACAGCAAACGTATTCGATTCTAATGGTTAATGTAATTGTTATTATTAGCTGTTTATGCAGTCATGCTGTTATGAATTGTTCTTTTAGAAGTCACCAAATTGTATTTTGTTTTTACATGGTAATGAGGCAAATGATGAGATATGTGTCTTATCATTTTTCCTCTTGAAGGTTTATTGAAGTCAAAATGTCTCAAAAAATCCAAGGCGGTTCTGTAGTAGAGATGCAAGGAGATGAAATGACACGAATCATTTGGGAGTTGATTAAAGAGAAACTTATTTTTCCCTATGTGGAATTGGACCTGCACAGGTAAATGAATCACTCTGCCAAGCAGCAAAGTCAGAAAGCATGTGTGATTTCAGGTTATAAGTCGCTTTTTTACATAGATACCACTGTACCTTGTGTATAAAGCTTTTGGTGAGCTTATGAGCAAATGAATGTGTAACTGGTGTGCCCCTGGTACAGAAAGCCAAACTCTGACAGTAGGTGTTTGCAGCAAAGTAAGGGGTTATTTGCAGGGCGCCAAGAAGGGAGTGGGAGACAAGTCTCAGATCCACTCCAAATTGGTCTTTGAGTTGGGGTTGTTTTTAAAGGGGAAGAACTGAGAAGCTTGTGAAATTTCTGTGACATTTCTTAAATGTTAGTTTCAGTGGGTCAGGATGTGTCCTGTTTACCTTCTCTGGCCAGATGGTTCATGGCTTGGGGGTCTGTTAGCTCATCTTGACCTGGAGAAACATTCCTTTTCATTCCTTGTCTTTTTCATTCCTTGTCTTTTACCCTTTTCATACAATTGTAGCACAGAAAGAATTCTTGACATTATCTAATACAACCCCGACCTTTCAGAAGTTCCGTAAATCATTTGTGTCCTGGAGATTGGAGCCTTTACCCTGTATTAAAAGTATCTGGGGGGCTTCCCTGGTGGCGCAGTGGTTGAGAGTCCGCCTGCCGATGCAGGGGACACGGGTTCGTGCCCCGGTCCGGGAAGATCCCATATGCCACGGAGCGGCTGGGCCCGTGAGCCACGGCCACTGAGCCTGCGCGTCCGGAGCCTGTGCTCCGCAACGGGAGAGGCCACAACAGTGAGAGGCCCGGGTACCGCAAAAAAAAAAAAAAAAAGTATTTGGGGACAGATATGAAAATCTCTATGGAATTCTTTCATTTTTCTTCCCCCTATGTTTTTCATACATTTGCTCATGCTCTTTGTACATTTGGACTAGGTAGAGACAGAATTTTCACAGGGGTGGAGTGGCTGAAGACTGGCAGGGTAATATGTTGAACAACACGTTTCAGCCAAACTATTGGCAACTGTAAGCGTGTTTGCCTTGACCCAGAATTATTCCTCAGACTGTCCTGAGGACCTGTTATTTGCTTGGGTGTAGACATTTAATTCACATGTTGTCATTAAATGCCCTTTTTAATTATTCTAAGCCTAAGGTGTGGATAATATCTATATTGCAGCCATGAGAGGGAGGGAGCAAATATCTGCAGAGGTCCACCAAACACACAGGAAATGACACTATAAAAACATCATCCAGGGACTTCCCTGGTGGTGCAGTGGTTAGGAATCCGCCTGCCAATGCAGGGGACACAGGTTCGATCCCTGGTCTGCGAAGATCCCACATGCCGCGGAGCAAATAAACCCGTGCGCCACAACTACTGAAGCCTGCGTGCCTAGAGCCCGTGCTCGCAACGAGAGAAGCCACTGCAATGAGAAGCCCCCGCACTGCAACTAAGCGGAACTAGAGAAAGCCCAGCCACGAAGACTCAATGCAGCCCTAATTAATTAATTAATTAAAGTTAAAAAAAAAAAATCATCCAAGTGGTTAAAGAAGCATTTTACAAACACTTTACATGATAATAGGTGAATTTGCAGAGCTCTTCCCAGTATAGTAGCTGCAAAGGTGCTTTTGAGCTGCTTTAGTATAGAGGCATAAGGAGGTTTAAAGGACAGTTATTATGCCTAGAAGGCAAAGAGTCACTGGCTAAAGACTAAAGAATTTTTGGAGACTTAAACAAGTGTAAGTTGTTCCAAAATTGCTATTATTATTACATGATTGGTTCTTTTTGAGGGGAGTGGAGTGATTCATTTGTTTTATTTTCTGTTGGCTAGGCAGTAATCGAGGCCATTTATTCATTCTTTTCGCTTAGAAATGTTAAGAAGAGAAGCAAAAAATCCACTAATTTGCTGGCAGGTTCTTCTGATGAAAAATGTTTCCTATGAACATAAATACTGCTGACCACATTGCTTGTTTGAGTTAGGAGTAGACATTTATAGATATTGAGCACTCCCTAAACCATAAGATAAGAAAGTCAGTGGCTTTGTAAGTGTCCATGAAAAAAAAATTAACCAATAATCGATCTAAGAAAGAAATGGAAAATTTTATTCATGCCAACTTGAGGATTATAACCCAGGAGACAGTTTTTCAGAAAGCTCTGAGGACTGTTCTGCCCGCTAGAGGTGAAAGAGCAGTTAAGTAAAGGGTTGTATTGACCCAAATCATGTATTGACAGTTTACACACGATCCACATCTGTGCGTACAAAGCAAGTAGTGGGTCATCATGACCCCTTACAAGACTAAGAAGGAAGGATATCTCCTAAGGAGGTCTGGTTAATGCAAATGCACGATACACCCTCAAGGGGAGGGAGGAAGCCAAAACAGTCAAAGCAGTTTGGAATTATTATTTGGAAATACATTGTAAGATTGGATTCCCTTTTGCATTTCCGTCACAAGTTGGGATATCTAAGGAAAGGAAAATACAGGAACTGAAGCAAGAAATCTAGAGGCTTAATGGTTCAGCAAGTTTTGAAGGCTGAAAAAATTTGGAAAACTTTTAAAGCCTTGGAGAACAAAATAAACTGTTCATTACTGTTTTGTTATTCCTGCTTTTGGCAAACTATTACATACTTTAAATAAAGCTTTACAGTCTTTTTCTATACTTCATGGACAACCAGCATTCTTTCCTGCTCCGAATAACCTGCAGTCTGGGTGTTGGTGTGTATTAAGCTATAATTCACTGGGTTCTATAAAACCACTGCTGGATTCCATTACTTATTCTATAAACTGCAGGCTTGTTTCCAGAAGAAAGAGATTTGCCCAAGATGTAGGGAAAGCTTCTTCATATGACTAATTGTCATTAATGAAGGGGTCATTAGCTTTTTTTGGCAGTGTCCGTCTCATCTGTAACTCCAACACTTCAGTGCCAAAATACTAGAAACCCTCTGACCCCTTTATTTTTAGAGCACAATATTTACTAAGGGAAAATTAATGTTTGGGCTTGCATTCTTATGTTAATCGTGCGGAAGGCAGTCTACAGAAAGGTTGCTGGTGTGCTATTATTATTGCCTCTATGGTGAAGAGCAGGCAGCAGGGCAGAGCGCAGTGGTTTCCATTTAGTTTCCTTCTAGACAGCTTCCCACACACAGGGAGGCATGCGTGGCCTAGCAGTCCAGCCTTTCTGGGTGCTTTTTTTTTAGTTGGCAGCCATCTTCTGTGTCTAGGATACACTAATGCTAAAACTTAGCAGATTTGGGTACATATGGAGTTTTCACTTTCTGCAGGGCAGGCCCTGCATGCCATCACCATGCACAGAGTGGTGCATGGGGATAGAATAGGAGTACCCTCAATCTCCTGTCGGTTTGCCTGGAAAGTTACGCTTACAATTTTTCCCTCCCAGCTATGATTTAGGCATAGAGAATCGCGATGCCACCAATGACCAGGTCACCAAGGACGCTGCAGAAGCTATAAAGAAATACAACGTTGGTGTCAAGTGTGCCACCATCACCCCCGATGAGAAGAGGGTAGAGGAGTTCAAGTTGAAACAAATGTGGAAATCACCAAATGGTACCATCCGAAATATTCTGGGTGGCACTGTGTTCAGAGAAGCTATTATCTGCAAAAATATCCCCCGGCTTGTGAGTGGATGGGTAAAACCCATCATCATAGGTCGTCATGCTTATGGCGATCAAGTAAGTGGTGTTGGCATAACTTGATTTTCCATATTCTTTTTTTTTTTTTACATCTTTATTGGAGTATAATTGCTTTACAATGGTGTGTTAGTTTCTGCTTTATAACAAAGTGAATCAGTTATACATATACATATGTTCCCATATCTCTTCCCTCTTGCGTCTCCCTCCCACCCTCCCTATCCCACCCCTCCAGGCGGTCACAAAGCATTAATCATTAGAGAAATGCAAATCAAAACTACAATGAGATATCATCTCACACCAGTCAGAATGGCCATCATCAAAAAATCCATATTATTTTTTCACGGGCTTTGACTGCCCAGCAGTTCTGATTTATATGTGCTTTATTCTTATCTTTATTTATCTTATCTACTCCCATTAAGTGAGGTACAGAATTGAGAAATGAATGTATGTATACATTTAGATAAAAGTAAATACAGATAAACTTACAGATGGGTACCTGTCTCCACACAAATGATGTTTTTCAGGCATGTTTTTTTCTTCCTTATCTTTTTATTAGATTAAACCATATGATGTAGACATTTTTATTTAGAGAATTTCCTGTGGTTCGGCCAAATCAGTGGTTCAGCCAACCCTGTGGCTGTACAGTAAGGTCCCTTTACAGGTTTTTTGGTGTTTGTTTTATTTTGCTTCGCGTTTTAAAAAAATTTTGTGTGTTTTAATTCCAGTGCCTGAGTCCCACCCTACACCAGCTAAATCTGAATTCCATGGCATTTTAAAGCTCCCCAGGAGATTCTAGTGTGCAGAGTTGAGAACTACCGAAGGTTATGTTAAACATGATCGTTTCATGCATAAAAGGAATAACTGACTCAGTAGTTGAAAACAGTCTCTTTAAGACATTCCCTTCCTGCTTGGGAACAAAAAAGTACAGTTTCTGTACTTCTATACAAGTAGGCTTGTTGCCAAATTAAACAAAAATTGCCAGCTAAACAAAATAAAAGTTCTGTGTTGAAACTGAAGTTTTAGACTTTCATAGAAAGCAGCTTATGTCTTAAAAGAGCCTTAAAAACAAGTCTCCCTGATGCTGACACCCAGAGGCTTTGATGTAGCCGTCCTTAAACACAGTATGGGTAGAGCAGACCACTCTCTGTTCCTGGGGGCAGGGTCACCAGGTCATCCTTGAGGGGTAGTTCACTTTGTTCTACCGTGTGGCTCAGACTATCCCTTCATCCTGGCCAGTCCCTTCACAGATACCTCTCAGAGGCCCAGGAGAGGGGATGTAGATGGGAGTGCTACAAGCTCACTAACCCTGGGAACACCACTCTTAAGTTCTTACGAGTTCAGTGATGTCCTTTTCCTTTTTTTTTTTATTATTATTTTGGCATCAATCACCTGGAAGAATGGTCATTCTATTTATTAAAGTGTAGATTGAAAATTCCAAACCTCTAGAAAGCATTTATTGTACTTTGGTGCCTCGGTTTCTGCCTTTTGAGAAATGGGAATCAATTACCACCCATAGTGAAGGACTTTATATGTCAGAAATATTCTGCATAGAGTAGATAATCTGTATCGTTATCTGACAGCTTTTCTACCAGCTGTTATTAGTATTATTCTACACAAAACAGACAAATAGATTTGGCTGGCATCGGCTGGTACCTGACCCTGAAAGTATTCTAATCTAAGCCATGGAAAGATACAAGGCAGCAAAGATTGACATAAGCCTAGTGTGGGCTGGGCACATTTTCCATACCAAAGGTAGCAGTCCTCCACAGGCCCTTTCCTAAGGGTCGTCAGCCTGTTGCAGCTGCTTTCAGAATGATTGCTTCATGTGGACAGGTGCTGGGCTGGGCATTAGTAGCAGTGATTACCATGAAGAGACCGAGTCCTGAAGGTCCAAGGACCAGATCCCGAGTCTTGACCCTAGATGCATTATTTCCACTACATCACAGTTCCTCCCTTGTAAGATTGATGGAAGAATCAAATGAGGTAATAAGGGATACAAGTTAATCACTTAAAGTATGTCATATAGTGAGAACCAGGCATTAGCATTCTCATCATCATCTTCAGTGCTACAGCTGGTATATTATCTCCCTGTAGGAAGACTTCCTTGACCTCCAGGTGATAGTCATTCGTCTTCCTCTGTCTTCCAATAGCATTTTTTTTTTTTGTGGTACACGGGCCTCTCACTGTTGTGGCCTCTCCCGTTGCGGAGCACAGGCTCCGGACACGCAGGCTCAGTGGCCATGGCTCATGGGCCCAGCCGCTCCGCGGCATGTGGGATCTTCCCGGACTGGGGCACGAACCCGCGTCCCCTGCATCAGCAGGCGGACTCTCAACCACTTCGCCACCAGGGAAGCCCTCCAATAGCATTTTTTATCTGTGCCCCCTTTTGACATTTGAAAGCTCTAATGTTACTTCTTTTATCTTTGTTAGGTCTTAAGCTTCATAAGGGGAAATACTTTGTTATTCTCTCTCATACCCATATCTGTACTCAGGAAACTGCCCCATGCATGGTAGGCCCCTGATAAATATTGATTTCTAATGTGTACTACCACTAACTAGCTAGGACAGTTTTGGATTTTTGTGGAGGTTTTTTTAGTTTTTGTTTTTTTAATATACCTTTTTTCCCCCATACAGTACAAAGCAACTGATTTTGTTGTCCCGGGGCCTGGAAAAGTAGAGATATCCTACACGCCAAGCGATGGATCCCCCAAAACGACATTCCTGGTACATAACTTCACAGGTATGTGTAAGTCCACCATGAACTACATCTTTCATTTTTTTAGCAGATCGTTTAGACAGCGTTATTACTGGTTTTTTTTAAAGTTCTGTGAAAATTGTGTGGCTGCCTAAAAATATAACCTGAATCTACAACATTTCCAAAGGACTCAAAATCAATGCCATGGCTTCCTGTGGCATTGCTAAAGGCATGAAAAGAACTAGCCACTTAATTGGAAATGCATATAGATAATTGGAAATGCAAGTAGATAATGATGCGTCTCTCTTAAAACATGGAGGGAAGGTTGACAGGAGTCTGTTGTGCACAAATTAAACATTAATAGCCCCAAATCGCCTGTCATGTAATCCTGCCCTTTGGCTCTGGTAGGGTTTGTATTTGAAAATGCCTGCATTATTTATTTGCTGAAGTTTTCTTCTTGTCCTTCTGAGTATTTGTTCTGTGAAAGTGGAAAGTTTGGTTTTTTTGCCTCTTCTTTCCCCCCCCACCCCGTCCTGCTGCTTCTAAGGTCCATTATGGCAGATCCCTCCCAAAAGCTGTTGAAAGAACAGAGGACCCTCTTTCTCCACTGTTAAGGTTGTTAAAAGCACTCACACAAACAAAACCTCAAAACTTACCTAGCTGTTGTTTTCCTTGACTCCTCTAAATCATATCATTTTAATGGACTCTAGTTCTGCCAGTTTCAGCAGCTCTAACATCCTCAGCCCAAGCTGGCCCTGGGCAGTGGCACAGATTCAAGTTCTAGCTTTCAGTAATAACAAAGTTCAAACAACAAGAGCTGTGAAACACCAGTGATTACATGGAGTGTAATTATTTCTACCAATGACAGAATGAACTTTCAGTATCCGCCAGGAAATTACAAGAATTTTCATCCAGTATTTGAAATGCAAAGTTTTCTCAGTAGCTAAGGATTGAGTTCACACTTAGAGTTTAAAAAACATGCTTGAAATTTTTAAAGTATGAAAAGAGACTTTAAAAATTATTCAACTCTTGAGTGTATTTCTGGTTCGTTTCAGTAGCTTTCGGTATTTCAAGAACTTTAGGATCCTAAAGACCATGTTTTTCTCATTTACGTTGCCCTTTCAGAGCAAGTTAGAATGTCCTTACCTAGAACTGACTTTCCTCTGATTATGTGTCTCAAGAACTCATGGAATATTGAAGTTTGAAGCCTGGACTCAGACATGAGAGCTGGGAATTGGGTGTTTTGGGGGTGGTGGGTGTATATAGACTTGTTACAACTATACCCTGTTTACCTTTCTTTTTTCCCTCATTGTTGTCCCCCCACAGAGGGTGGTGGTGTTGCCATGGGGATGTACAATCAAGATAAGGCAATCAAAGATTTTGCACACAGTTCCTTCCTGATGGCTCTGTCTAAGAATTGGCCTTTGTATCTGAGCACCAAAAACACTATTCTAAAGAAATATGATGGACGTTTTAAAGACATCTTTCAGGAGATATATGACAAGTAACTACAGTTCTTTTTCTTTTTTGTCACATAAGCTGGCATTTATAATATAGAATTTGTATGCTTATCCCTTTGATTGTGGGACAAATTGAGTGAAAACCATCACTATCCCATTCAGATAAGGACAAAACTGAGATTTAACAGGAGTGAAACGAAACTCTTGAATTGCTTTTAGAAGGGAAGTGTGTTCTCAGATAAAGGCCCCATGTTTATTTTCTTCAGGGCCAGAGTTATTTAATGTGTGAGTAAAGGTACCCTGTTAATGATAGAAAGTTCTGATTTTTCATGGGTGTGAGTTTGAGTTTGGGCCCATTTCCATTCTTTCTGAAGCCCACTGTTAAGATTTAAAACTGCTTTTGGGGGCTTCCCTGGTGGCGCAGTGGTTGAGAGTCCGCCTGCCGATGCAGGGGACACGGGTTCATGCCCCGGTCCGGGAAGATCCCACATGCCGCGGAGCGGCTGGGCCCGTGAGCCATGGCCCCTGAGCCTGCGCGTCCGGAGCCTGTGCTCCGCAACGGGAGAGGCCACAACAGTGAGAGGCCCACGTACAGCAAATAAATAAATAAATAAATAAAACTCTGCTTTTGGGAATTCCCTGGTGGTCCAGTGGTTAGGACTCCACGCTTTTACTGCTTAGGGCATGGGTTCAATCCCTGGTCCAGGGAGTTAAGATCCCATAAGCCGTGGGCCAAAAAGTTTAAATTAATTAATTAATTGATTGATTTTATTAAAAATAAATAAATAAAACTCTGCTTTAGTGGAGTCATTTGAACTTAAGTCTACATTTATAACAACCTTGAGTTCAACAATACCTGAGCACTTATTGACGTTTAAGATGGCGTCCCTCCCGTTTAGATACGAGCATTCAGGCCACGGCTAGGATTTTAGGTATCTTTCCTGAAACATTTTAATTCCTCCTTCTGCTATCTATCTATATCAAACCTAGAAGCTGTCCTAGTTTCCTGAATGATATTGAGCAGTAAAGTAGTCTTTTTCTCCCCGATTACATTCTTAGAGTAAGCTGAATCTCATGAATCTCATTAGTGGTGTATTGAAAACTGTAGAAGTAGTACTTGGAACACTCCACCGTCTTGTTTAATTCTCACATCTCTGCAGAGTGGATGAAACCACCCTTACAGAAGGGGAAATTGGGGTTTCACAACTAGAAAATGAGTGGGCAGACATTTGAGCCCATGTCTGTCTGGTTCCCAAATTTGTGTTGCTTCAACTAAAATGTGCTGCTTCCAACCCCACCCCAACTCCTTTGGAGAGGCACATGGTATCCCAACAAAACCAGTTTTCTTTGTCTGTTGTTCTCTTTTCTTTCTTGTTTCTTAGGCAATACAAATCTCAGTTTGAAGCTCAGAATATCTGGTATGAGCACAGGCTCATCGATGACATGGTGGCCCAAGCTATGAAATCAGAAGGAGGCTTCATCTGGGCCTGTAAAAACTATGATGGGGATGTGCAGTCGGACTCCGTGGCCCAAGGTAAGGAGATGGAGAACCAAGTGGAGGTGGGCTTGGCCTGCAGCAGACAGGTCGTGCCCTGCTAGGTCTCTGGTACAGGAAGGGGGATTCTGTAGTCCTTTGCTGCTAAAAGTCATGAAATGTTAACGCCACAAGGCGTCCAGGTCCATCTTCTTAGCTGACAGATGAGGAGATTAAGCTCAGACTGGGCAGGCGACTTCTGGCAGGGACGCACAGGAATTAACTCGTGGGTTGAGACTCCCAGCTCCAGCCTCAGAGGCTGACATAGCTTATGTCTCAGCCCTTTCCCCGCTTGAAGCTTCCCTGCCTCCAATGGTAGCCCAGCGGCCCGATCTGAAAACCACCCCCCACCCTTATCTGCCTTCTGATGAGAACCTGAAAAGCTAGGGGACTCAGGCAAGGAGGGCCCAGGGTTGTCTCCTAAGCGAGGGGCCTCCCTCCGAGAGCCCATTCATCTGGAGACAGTTACAGATCATGCCCCTTTTGCCAGCCTTGACGGCTCTTCTGTCACCCTGTAAGACACATGTGTTTACTGCTTAGCTTGAAACACACAGAATTGAGCAAAGAAGCCCCGGGCTTTTCACAGAAATTCCAGGAATCAGGAGCTTCATGCCAGAGATAAGGACCAAATGAGCAAAATTGCTCCCTTCCCTGATTTCCTCAGCACCAAGTTGCCCTCCAACTTCAGTTACTCAGGGTAGCTGTGTAAACTGAATTTCCCCCGATGAATATTTGTGGTAGCTTTAATTATGTTTGCTTTTCCCCAGGAAGTACTACTTTTTCTTTCTCTTATGAAAAGTTAATCATCTCCTATCAGTTTGAAAATCAGTAAATCTGCCTGGTTAAAGATAACTTTTATGTCAGATAAATGAGTTACCCAGTTCTCCTTCTTTACCCTCCTTCTGTTTCTCTTACGTCCTCACAATCGTTTATATTGAATGCAGCAGAGGAAGGAGTGTTGCTTTGTGGTGATTCTGTGGTGCGTAAAAAAGCTTCCTGGTAAACAGAATTCTTAGAAAGGGACCCAAATGATTCCATCATTTCTAAATGTCCTCATGGCAATAAGAAGAGGGTAAAAAAAAAAAAGAAGAGGGTATCTGGAGGGATATCTCCAATGTAATTGTCAAGTTATGGAGGTTCAAAGGATTTCAAAATAGGAATGTGGAATTGCAGTGTCCAGCAGTGCACCGATAAAGATACCTGGAACCAAGGCTCTGTGTCTGAGCAGTACCTGTAGATAAAGGTGACCTCAACGTAGCTAAACAGATTAAAAGGCAGCCAAGCTGTTCTTTTTTTTTTTTTTTTTGCAGTACGCGGGCCTCTCGCTATTGTGGCCTCTCTCGTTGCGGAGCACAGGCTCTGGACGCACAGGCTCAGCAGCCATGGCTCATGGGCCCAGCCGCTCTGCGGCATGTGGGATCCTCCCAGACCGGGACACGAACCCGTGTCCCCTGCATCGACAGACGGACTCTCAACCATTGCGCCACCAGGGAAGCCCCCAGCCGAGCTGTTCTTACGTTCATTCTTCTCTAGAGGCATGAACTACTTTAGACTCACACCAAACATTTTATTTCTGTCCTCAGTTTTGACAGTGGTACCAACTAGTGTCTCCTAATATAAATAGATAGACACATTCACCGTGGATATGGCCCTAAACGTCTCCAATCAATGAATATTTGAGACTCTACTAAAGCCTCATACCAACACAGTGATAGGAAAGGAGCTGCTAATTCAGCACAGAAATTGCCATTGTACTCAAAGATGAGTTTAAAAAGGGTTTATTTACTTACTCTCAAACAAACAAAGTAGCAGCCTATTATAAATTTGCATTATTAACTCCACAGGTGTTATTGGGAGGTAGCAAAAATGGAGAAAAGTGTTCTTGGAATTCGAGTGTAAAAAAAGAAAAAAGAAGAAAAGAAGAAAAATCAGTTGTATGGACTTAAAAGTTGTAATGTGGTTCTCTGAATAAGAAACCACAGAATAGAGTCGTTCTGGGGAGGCTGTGAAAGAGAGCAGGGGCGAGTGGGGGGTGCTTGGACCCATCCCATTCTGTGTTTTTTGTTGTTGCTTTTTAAAAATTTATTTATTTTTGGCTGCGTTGGGTCTTTGTTGCTGCGTGCAGGCTTTCTTTAGCTGTGGCAAGCGGGGGCTACTCTTCGTTGCGGTGCGCAGGCTTCTCATTGCGGTGGCTTCTCTTGTTGCGGAGCACGGGCTGTAGGTGCGCAGGCTTCAGGAGTTGTGGCTCACGGGCTCTGGAGCGCAGGCTCAGTAGTTGTGGCACATGGGCTTAGTTGCTCCACAGCATGTGGAATCTTCCCGGACCAGGGCTTGAACCCGTGTCCCCTGCATTGCCAGGTGGATTCTTAACCACTGTGCCACCAGGGAAGCCCCATCCCATTCTGTTTTTAATCAGCTTTCTCTTCCCAGTCCCACATGAGCCTGTGAGCAGCTTGATGGCAGGAGACAACTCATTAATCTTTATTTTCCTGGAACAGCAGAGTATCTGCACGTAAGCATGACAGTAATATATTGAGCTCTTACTCTGTGGCGGGTACTAGTCTAAGGAATAGGACTATGTATTCTTTTCATATATATTCACGAACATATGCATATTCATCTCGTTCTCACAGCAACCCTATGAAATAGGTGTTTCTACTATTCCCATTTTACAGGTAAGAAAACTGAGCCACAGTAGTTAGGGAGTCACGGAACTAGGGTGGAATGCAGGCAGTCCGACCATGAGTTCTTCATCATGGAGCAGGTGCCTCTGAGGTAGATAAGTGAAGTAAAAGCACAGCCTTTTCTGAAAGGCAAAAGAATTATTGGTGACTCCATGTGCTCATGTTTATTTTGCTCACTGAGACCGGTCAAGACGAAGTCATTTTCTCTCATCTCTGGGAGACCCAGTGCTCTTCATGCAGTTGAATCCCATACTTCATGTTCTGCCACTCATAGGTTATGGCTCTCTTGGCATGATGACCAGTGTGCTGGTTTGTCCAGATGGCAAGACAGTAGAAGCAGAGGCTGCCCACGGGACTGTAACACGTCACTACCGAATGTACCAGAAAGGACAGGAGACATCCACCAATCCCATTGGTAAGATATTGTTTGCTGCTACATTGATTTCCAACCAGAGTAGAAATCTCCAAAGGGGCTCAGATGTGTTCCTTTGGCTGCCCAGTGCCTTGTGTATAAAATCATCACCAAACAGCTGATTTGCTCTACTCATAAGAACTGTTTTAATATGTTTCTTAAAATACACACAGTATATGCTTTTCCAGTTTGTGGGAGAATATTCATTACAGAGAAGAATGTTATCAACAAGCATTTTCCTTTTCCTCTGCTGCAGTGAAATGTCACATGTAGCTAAGAATCTAAAGCCACATTGTTAGATCCTTTTAACTAGGTTTTAGGGATAGCACTTTAAAACAGATTATAGCCTGGAAAGAGGAGAAGAGACCAATATAGACAAGAGGTAGAAGAGATTGTGACCTTTTCCAAATTCATAAATGCCTTAAGCGTCATGTATTCCTACCCTGAATATGTGCTTTCTTAAAGGTCTAACAAAATCCAAAACAGTTCCTCTACAAAAGTGCAGGTTTTTTGAAAAGTTTCAATTTGGTAAAATGTTTCCAACTTTCCTAAAACTTACAGCTCATGCAGATAGCATCCAATGAAGTCAGTTACCTAAACAAACAAAAAAATGTTCTATTTTGGGGAACTGAGGCACTTGGGAATATTTCTAACCAGTGTGATTGAAGTGTGCCTTTTTTTTCTCCCTCTCTTTTAGCTTCCATTTTTGCCTGGACCAGAGGCTTAGCCCACAGAGCTAAACTTGATAACAATAAAGACCTCAGCTTCTTTGCAAAGGTTTTGGAAGAAGTCTGTATTGAGACCATTGAGGCTGGCTTCATGACCAAGGACTTGGCTGCTTGTATTAAAGGTTTACCCAAGTAAGTATAAGATGCCCTAAGCTCTGTGGTCAAATTACCATTTATCCTCACTGGACTCAAAATATCAAGTGCTTTTTGGAGTTGCATGAATTAGTATTTGTCATCTGGTTCAGGAGTCAGCAGACATCTGTAAATTGTCAGATAATAAACATTTCAGGCTTTGTGGAACATACGGCAATTATTAAACTTTGCCTCCATGGCAGGAAAGCAGTCAGTGGTGACACAAAAGCTAATGGGTGTGGCAGTGTTCCAATCAAGCCCTGTGTACAGAACTGGGCTGCAGCCCAGACTGGGTTCATGGGCCAAGCTGTAGTTTGCTCACCCCTGATCTAGTTACAGTCAAGTGGATGGCAAGGTTCTGCTTAATTTAACAAGAAAATTATAGGCATTTAGAAACAAAGGGACCCCCAAGACTATTTTATTCTACCTCTTTATTTTCTTCAATTTACAGTAAGAAAAGTAAGCAGTGCAGGTATAAGATGTCCGGTTTATCATAGTCCCTTCCTTAAGTATCTGTAACCAGCAGTCAGATACTTGAGGGCCCCTGTATCGCCCAGGACTTTTTTGAGAACATGGTAGCCTGTATCCCAGCTGGATCAGCTGCTGCTCAGGGATTCCTCCCTCAATCAAAGTTGGCTACTATGACTCACATCAAGAAACAATACTAAAATTTAACACCAATCCCATGTCCCATCCATGTGTCCTCAGAGATCTCTGTTAGGGTCAGTATACCTCAGTAATGGGGATACACGCCATCACTACATCTTTCTTATCTTAAATTTCCAGCAAGAATACAGTGTTTGAAATGTTCCTATGGGTGTGTTACTTCCAAGCCGATTTGAATAGGCACCTATTAGCAGGATTAGATAGCCAGTCCATTGTCTTTTGCTTTTTAAGTAAGACAAAGGTAGAAATAAGAGCACTAAAGCTTTTCTTTTTCTTTTTAATGTGAAAAGAAGTGATGAAATTGTCTTTATTTTCAGGTTATAAATTATATATCTATAAAATTCAAACAATTCAACAAAAAAAGGCTAAGGTAGCTGGATACTAGATAAATAAGCAACAACAAAGTAGCTTTTCCTTACACCACCAATAAACAAAAATGGAAATGGAAGAACCATCACATTCACAGTGGGAGCAAAACTATTTTTTTTGAAATATTTGAAAAACATATTTGAAATATTCTATTTATGATAGCATCAAAAAGAATAAAATACTTAGGAATAAATTTTTTACTAAAGGTTTTTTTTGAGGACATGTGACATTTTGTGGGGATATGAGTAAAAGCATGACTGTACCTGGATATGTTCTATTTTTTTTTTTTTTTTTTTTTTTGGCGGTACGTGGGCCTCTCACTGTTGCGGCCTCTCCCTTTGTGGAGCACAGGCTCCGGACGCGCAGGCTCAGAGGCCATGGCTCACGGGCCCAGCCGCTCCGCGGCATATGGGATCTTCCCAGACCGGGGCACGAACCCGTGTCCCCTGCATCGGCAGGCGGACTCTCAACCGCTGTGCCACTAGGGAAGCCCTGTTCTATTATTTTTAAGAATGAGGAATAAGAAGTGGGATGATTTCAGTGTCCCAGGCATTAGTCTGAATGAAGCTCTGGGGCAGTTTCACCCTCAAAGCTACATGGCCAGGAACCTCCTGTGAGTGTGTGTGTGGCCCAGCCTCTGCTCAGACTGCCTGTAACCTGGGTTAGCCCCTTGAACCTTGAACGCAGTCATCGGCCATAAACTTATAGCTTGTTCACATTAATCAGTTTTCTTCTAGAAATAAATAGAATGTTACTTTAAGTAGCATGTCTAGGACTTTTCCTCTACCTGCCACCAGATCAAAGACAAACTAAATTTCCTTCTTTTCTTTTTCCTCTGCTATTAGTGTGCAGCGTTCTGACTACTTGAATACATTTGAGTTCATGGATAAACTCGGAGAAAACTTGAAGACAAAACTAGCTCAGGCCAAACTTTAAGGTCATCCCTCGTCTTTGGAGGATGTGTGTTTTTGGTAACTAGGTCCACTGGTTTACATTTTTCTCTATAACACTCAAGAGTAAAGGCAAAATCAATTCTGTAATTTGTTTAGAAGCCAGAGTTTATCTTTTCTATAAGTTTACAGCCTTTTTCTTATCCATACAGTTATGCCACCTTTGTGAACGTGGCAGGGGACTTTTTTTAAATTTTATTTTACTTTCTACTAGTAGCCTAGGAATTACTTTTAGTGTCCATTTGTACTCACTGTCAACTTTCCTTCATGTTCTGATATAAATGACCAAAATGAAGAGTGCTTGAAAGGGTAAACTATAGCCACAGTACTATTCCCTAAAATTGTATAAAGTAGAAATTCATTCCCTTTCCCACTTTTCATGGCCTGTGGCACTGGGTGGTTTTGATTTAACAGATGTCCCATTATGTGAGGTAGAAGCTGTACGTTAAACTTGTGCATGATTTGGAATGAAAAGCATGGCTGTAACTAAAAGGTGTTGAAGACACAGTCACCCTTGTACAGAGCTCTAGCTGAATGTTTCAAAAATACTACATATTTCTGAGCTCACTGAAGAATCCAGAATAAATACTAACTAGGGGTTTGTCCTCTGTATTTGTCTCCTCCTCCTTGCCTTGTGTGGCCTAAGTATTATGCTACCCTGAACAGCATATTTCATCCACGTGCAATACTACAAGCTGCACCTTTCTTGGACTTCTGCTGACCTGTTTTATTTCCTTTATATATATGTGATTTTTCAGAAGTTGATTGTAAACACTATTCTAGTCCTGTTCTTAATCGAAACTATCAATTTTAATTAAAATTAAGTGCTGATGACTAGTCTTCTGAGTTTTTATTTATCAAGTATACTTCAGTTGCCAGGCTAGGTCCTAGCCATAGGAATTTGATTTTAAAAAGTCTCTGTTGGGCTTCCCTGGTGGCGCAGTGGTTGAGAGTCCGCCTGCCGATGCAGGGGACACGGGTTCGTGCCCTGGTCGGAGCGGCTGGGCCTGTGAGCCATGGCCGCTGAGCCTGCGCGTCCAGAGCCTGTGCTCCACAATGAGAGAGGCCACAACAGTGAGAGGCCCGCATACCGCAAAAAATAAATAAATAAATAAAATAAAGCCTTCATAAAAAAAATTTAAAAAAAATAAAGAGGAGGATGATGATGAATTGTGAGTAATCCCTAACAGGTGCAATTTAAGGTGTATTACTTACTTTATGCCCCTTGTATTATTTACTTGAATTACTTGTATTATTTACGCCCCTTGTGTTATTTACTTTATGCCCCATCGGCAATTTTCATTTATAGAAACTTTCTCTGAGGTTCACTATCCAACCTGTTGTTTTCAACTTCCTTCCTTTCTTCCACTTCAGAACCCATAGGCTTTATCAAATACTTAAGCTAGGGTTGGTGTCACTGTCATTCTTTTAAGAACTCCCAGTGGTGAGGTCAGGAGAGTGTCAGGGCCAGCTGTGGTACTTTGTAAAACAGGTCATGTGTAAAGCAGGAGTTCTTGATTCTCTAGCTATTGAGATATTTGTCCTAGTTTTCAGGCAACTCTATGATATCTTCCCCAACATCTCCTGGATAAAATGCACATTTGCATTCAAAGCCACCTTGGATGTGAGAACCTTAATGATAAAGGCCATTAATCACAGATACATCAGGAGAGGTGCTATCACAACATTGTTACAACTGCAGCAGGGAAATATAGCTCAGGTTATATATATATATATATATATATATATATATTTTTTTTTTTTTTTTTTTTTTTTTTTTTTTTGCGTTACGCGGGCCTCTCACTGTTGTGGCCTCTCCCGTTGCAGAGCACAGGCTCCGGACACGCAGGCTCAGTGGTCATGGCTCACGGGCCCAGCCGCTCCGCGGCATGTGGGATCTTCCCGGCCCAGGGCACGAATCTGTGTCCCCTGCATCGCAGGCGGACTCTCAACCACTGCGCCACCAGGGAAGCCCTCAGGTTATATTTTAATGGTGTTTTGTGATAACTCAGATAAAGAGTTCAAATTGATGATGCAGAAACTGTTCCATCATCTGTGTGGGTGTGGGTGTGGGTGTGTCCCCAGCACCCCTACACTCCTCCCCCTGTCCCACACATCAAGTTTTTTTCCTCTCTCAGTTTTTTCTTTCTGTGTAGGGATTAAGTATTACAGACAAGGTTGACTGGGCTGAGTTAGTCATAGTGAATCCAGATTTCAGGGCAACCTCCAAAAACACCCATACAGATCACAGGCAAGGACTAAAACCTAAGGGGTAATGATTCGGCATTTTCCAAAGTCTGAAGTTCTAAGTATTTATCCAGATGCTGCCCAAGGGCTTCTATTGCTGCAGTGCATCCCTGCGCTGCCAGGCAGCTGTAGTCAGCACTTTTGGGTGAAACGGCCCCTCCTTGGTTTCCGACCAGGCACTAACTCTGGAGGGAAATTCAGACTCCTTGGGGGTGACCTCAGGACACCATGCTCCTCTGAATCAATTCTGCCTCCCCTTCTGTCAATTCTTCCTTCCAAAGGTTGTCTGCTGTCCTGACCTGAAGGTGCAATAACTGTGTGGTCAGGAGGTAGGAGTAGGGTGGGAATTATAGGATAATTTTTTGTTTAATGGTGCACAGTGAAAAGAGGGCTTTGATTTAGCACACTCTGTGCTCAAATTGGGGAAAGGGAGAAGGCCTTTTTTTTTTTTTTTTGCGGTACGCAGGCCTCTCACTGTTGTGGCCTCTCCCGTTGCGGAGCACAGGCTCCGGACGCGGAGGCTCAGCGGCCATGGCTTACGGGCCCAGCCGCTCCGCAGCATGTGGGATCTTCCCGGACCGGGGCACGAACCCGTGTCCCCTGCATCGGCAGGCGGACTCAACCACTGCGCCACCAGGGGAGCCCGAGAAGGCCTTTTTTAATGCTGTGTATTACAAAGTGGGTTTCCAACTAGCTGAAGTGTTGTTCAAGCAACAGACATTTTCCATAAAAGAATGTTCTTCGTCCCAAGGAGCAGATTAGCACCCACAAATACTTTTAACCCATATAGAACAAATAAGTTACTCCCTCTGGGGTTGAGGTAGAGGAGGGTAACTTAATAGAACCATTATTTATTTTTAGAATGTACACTTACCCCACAGGCAAACCACAGGGTAGAGGTCATACCAGGATGTGCTCAAGATAGAAGCCACTCCATTGCCAAGTTCTTGTGGCTTGCTCTCAATCTCTGGGGATAAGAGGGTACAAGTCATTTAGTGTCATTCTGGAATTGACCCAGACCTAAATGGGCTATTTAATATCTTGCTTGTCCTTTTGTTATAATTTGGATACACAGTAATAATAACTGGAGCTAACATTTATGAACCTCATTAAGCACTGCCCTAGATTCTTTACTCGATTACTTGTTTCGTGCTTGCAATAAACTGTCGTGCAGGCACTATTACTTTTTCATAAGTAAATAAAAAACCTGGGGCACAGAGGTGCCCAGGTCACATTGATGGTATTCCGGTCATCTTTTGTCGCCTAATGAATTATCTCAAACCCTAGTGGCTTAAAGCAATAATATTACTTTACTGTTACCTCGCTAGAGGTTGACTAGGCTCAGCTGGGCAGTTCTTATTTAGAGATTCTCACCTGGGGTCTCACACGCGGTTGCAGTCAGATGGCAGCTGTGGCTGTTTCCCCACTCATGTGTCTATTGACTGGGACCGCAGATGGGGCTGTCATGCAGAACCCCACAATAACCTTTCCATGTAGCCTGGACATACCTATAGCATCACAGCTGGGCTCCAAAAACAAGCATCCTGAAAGGACCAATGAAACCTGTATGACCTAAAATAACAAACCAAAAAAAACTTTTTATATTGAGTTAATTATAGACTAACAGGAAGTTGCAAATATAGTAATAGAGTCCCATGAACCCATCACTCAGCTTCCCCCAGTAGTGATCTTCTGTAACTGTAGGCCAATATCATAACCAGGAAATTAACCATACAATTAACTAGACTGTGAACTTACTCCATTTTACCAGTTATTACATGCCCTTATTTGTGTATGTGTGTGCCTGCGCCTGTGTTCTGTGCAATTCGATTTCACGTTAAGATGCATGTAATTGCCACCACAATCAACATACAAAACTGTTCCATCCAGGAACTCCCTTGTGCTATTTCTTTATAGTCACGCCCACTCCTCCCCACCCTGATACCTGTCCCTTGGCAACAGCACACCTGTTCTTCAACTCTATAGCTTTATCATTTCAAGAATGTTACATAAATGGAATCGCACAGTACATAACCTTTTAAGATTGGCTTTTTTTTCACTACACATAATGCCCTTCAGATCCATCCACTTGTGCATGTATCAATTGTTAGTTCTTTGTGTTGCTGTGTAATGGTCCACATATGCCTTTTAAGACCTAGTCTTGAAAGTCACATAGTTTTACTTCTATGACAATTAGAGACCTGTCCAGATTCAAGTGGATAAATCTGCCCCCTACCTTGATAAAAGTGGAGTCAATATCCCCTTATAAGAAGAGCATAAGAGGGCTTCCCTGGTGGCGCAGTGGTTAAGAATCCACCTGCCAAAGCAGGGGACACAGGTTCGAGCCCTGGTCTGGGAAGATCCCACATGCCATGGAGCAACTAAGCCCGTGCGCTACAACTACTGAGCCTGGGCTCTAGAGTCCGTGAGCCACAACTACTGAGCCCGCGTGCCACAACTACTGAAGCCTGTGCACCTAGAGCCGGTGCTCCGCAACAAGAGAAGCCACCGCAATGAGAAGCCTGTGCACCACAATGAAGAGTTGCCCCTGCTCTCCGCAACTAGAGAAAGCCCGGGCGCAGCAACAAGACCCAACACAGCCAAAAATAAATAAATTTATAAGGGAAAAAAAAATAAAAGAAGAAGAGCAAGAGGAACAGGAGGACTGTGTGTCCATCTGGGAAAATGTAACCTGCCACAGATGGTAAGTGGCAAAGATGGGATTCAAACCCGGGTAGTTTGACTCCAGGTCTCATATTTTTAGGGTGACAACATGGCCATTCTTGCCGCAACAAAGGGAATGAAATCATTACAAACTTAATTGAAGAACAGGCTGATAAGCATATTTTAAATATGCAACATTCGTTATATTTAATTTAAAGAATTCGGAGACAATTAGGAAAGGCTTAGCAACATTAGAATCCTGTATGTTCACTGAAAAAAAAAAATGATGATAAGAAACATTTAGGTAAGCATCCTGGAAGTAAAAAGACAGATATAATTCCTTTTTCATTTTACAGAACTTCTGATCTCCTAGCTTTCTGTTGACTGGAAATACTCCATGAATGTTTACTACTTAGGAAGATCTCTAACAGAAGTTGGGACCTAAAAAGCCCTATCTTAGAGGTAGACTGTCCAGAATACTTTTCTGAGAGGAAAGAATTCTGGAACCACAGCACAGTTACTGCCCCAAATAAGTTAATCTTCTGTCCTCTCTAGGACTATCACTAGCCCATAGGCACCTCTGAGTGAATTAGGAGAAGACACCCCTTCCTCTGGGCAGAGGCAGCCTGGCACCAACTCTAATAGCTTAGCCTTTGTTGCTGTGAGATAATAGAAAATGTATATATTCATCTCTGCTCCCAGTTCCTGGCACAGAGCTCCTAAAACCCTTGTAATTTCCTAAATAGATACACCAGGAGCATCTTTTATTCTAATATGGGTCTTTGACCCTGCATCCTGACACGAAGCTCCTAAGTCCCTTGGAATTTCCTGGATAATAGGAATGTATTTTGTTTTAATGAGGTGACTCTTGGTGGGCTTCTGGATGGGACTGGTCATCAGAAAGACCAAGCCATGATTAGAAGCCTGAAACTTTCACCTCCACCCACCCACCCAGTTCTCTGAAGAGAGGCTGGAAATTCAGTTAATGTTTGATCATGCCTATGTGATGAAACTTCCATAAAAATCCCCAGTTGGCACTTTTATGCTCTGAATAAACATAGCAATCAGTTGAGCTCTACCTCCTGCCCTGCAGTGGTAAAGGGTAAACCTAGGATGATAATTCAAATCTCTGTTATTCCAGGGTTTGGGTTCATCACTAAGCTGCATCCATTTCTCTCTCCAAAAGACAAATAAAAGTACTCTCATTTTTATGGCTAAGTAATATTCCATTGTATATATGTACCACATGTTCTTCATCCATTCCTCTGTTGATGGACATTCATGTTGCTTCCATGTCTTGGCAATTGTAAATAGTACTGTAGTGAACATTGGGTTGCATGTATCAATATCTTTTCCAATTATGGTTTTCTCTGGATATATCCCATTTGCAGCAACATGGATTGACCTAGAGATTATCATACTAAATGAAGTCAGTCAGACAGAGAAAGACAAATATCATATGATATCGTTTATATGTGGAAGCTAAAAAAATGATACAAATGAACTTATTTACAAAACAGAAAGACTCAGAGACTTCAATAACAAATTTATGGTTACCAAAGGGGAAAGGTGGCAGGAGAGGGATAAATTAGGAGTTTGGGGATTAACATACACACACTACTATATATAAAATAGATAATCAACAAGGACCTACTGTATAGCACAGGAAACTCTACTCAATCTTTAATAACCTATATGGGAAAAGAATCTGAAAAGAATGGATATATGTATATGTATAACTGAAGCACTTTGCTGTACACCTGAAACAAACACAACATTGTAAATCAACTATACTTTAACATAAAAAAAATTAAATGTAAGAAAGTACTCTTAAAAACAATCTACAGAACCTACCAACTTTTCACTTTAAGTTAGAACCTTGGAAGGAATGAGACTAAGCTCTGTTCAAATATGGTAACAAAAAAGTTGGATTTAATCAAGCAAATAAATCAGAGAAAGTAAGGAATTAGAAGTGAAAAGGAAAGTTAGAGAAAAAAGCCTTTCACTGATTTTTTTGGATTTCCCCTCAGATTGTCACTTGTATACTACTATGTTATACTGATTACCATAGTGGGTTCATTTATTCCAAATTCCGAGGTGAAGAGTTTACAGTACAGTATTTGTCATCTTTGTCATCCTTCTGAATGACGTTCTTTATAGAACCCCCTTTCAGAGCATTTCTCAGCACAGTACATGCCTTTAGAATGTAGCATAAATTCTAAAAGAAATTGAGGAGGCAGGAATAGACTGGGATAGGACTCCTTATTATATAGAAAGACTTGTTTAAGCAACTATCGTCACTCAAAACCTAGAGCCCGTGTCCAGTCATTTACTCTAACAAATCCCACGCTGAAGAACATTCTCAGCACTGGCAGGGTGTCTGGGCACCCAGTCCCCCACTCCACCAAGCTAGACAAGGCTACAGCAACACTCCCAATCACCCCTGAGTTACGGTGAGTAGATGCAGGGTCCCTGGGCCCTCCTGGACCTTGGGTGCTACCAGGCTAAGAGCAGCCAGAAGTAAACCTGGCCAGGCAATCACAGAGGTTTCTTTTATGCAGAGGTGAATGCTAAAGAGGAACAGCTTCAATAACAGCTCTGTTTGACACCCATATGACATTCCTGGCCCGACCCCGTGAGTCTGTGGCATCACCACTTCTATACATCCAGAGCCGCCATTTTAAAATGTCCCAGTCTTGATGGTGTGCCAGTGGCATACAGCTGGGTGTCCACAGATGTCCTCAAACTTTTTTGTGTGTGTGTGGTACGTGGGCCTCTCACTGTTGTGGCCTCTCCCGTTGTGGAACACAGGCTCTGGACGCACAGGCTCAGCGGCCATGGCTCACGGGCCCAGCCGCTCCGCGGCATGTGGGATCTTCCCGGACCGGGGCACGAACCCGCATCCCCTGCATCGGCAGGAGGACTCTCAACCACTGCGCCACCAGGGAAGCCCTTTTTTTCTTTTCTTAATTAATTTTTATTGGAGTATAGTTGCTTTACAGATGTCCTCAAACTTGGTAAAAGCACCATCTCCAAACATATTTCTCTATTAGTGCCTTTATCTTATCCTTAAGAATAGGAGGTTATCTTTGAATTCTGCAGAGAACCAAACAGTGCTTGTTATGAGGTAGCAAGTTTTGGCTGATTTACAACCCCGGTAGAACAAATTCTATATCTAATCACGGTTGGGCACGATTGCCTCCCCACCACCTTGCATATCCTTCCTTTAGAAAAATTTTTGTATCTTCCAAGCTAACATCTGACAACTTTAAAACTAAGGAACATCTTCTTTGCATTATCTAAAACAAGATTGGCAATCTTTAACCTTGGTGTCCAAATTGGCCCATTGATTTAGGACACAGGTCATCAAAAACAGTCACATTGGGCTTCCCTGGTGGCGCAGTGGTTGAGAGTCTGCCTGCTAGTGCAGGGGACACGGGTTCGAGCCCTGGTCTGGGAGGATCCCACATGCCGTGGAGCAACTAGGCCCATGAGCCACAACTACTGAGCCTGCACATCTGGAGCCTGTGCTCTGCAACAAGAGAGGCCACAGTAGTGAGAGGCCCACACACCACAATGAAGAGAGGCCCCCGCTTGCCACAACTAGAGAAAGCCCTTGCACAGAAATGAAGACCCAACACAGCAAAAATAAATAAATAAATTACTAAACTCCTACCCCCAACATCTTCTAAAAAAAAAAAAAACCAGTCACATTCTCTCTAGAAACTACTATCAAAATCTAGGGCATATGTGAGAATATCACCGGGTGTGGGTCATGCTACCTTGAGAGAAGCAGGGAAAGAGCTATAAAGAGAACCCAGAAATGAACAATGGATAAGAGGGAGAGAGATTTTCACCTTTTCCTCTCCTCCACCCCTGCTCTTGGCTCTACTAGGTTAGGGAGTCTTCTGTTGCCAGATTTAATAAATAAAAATACAGTCTGTCTAGTTAAATTCAGATAAATGATGAATAATTTTATAGGATAAGTATAACCCTGTGGAATTATTTGGGACATACTTATTCTAAAAAAAATTATTTACTCTAACTGAAATTCGCATTTGACTGGAGCAAACTGTACTATGGTGAGAACAGCAAAGATTTTGAAACAAGGCAAACATAGGTTTGAATCCTGCAAAATTGCTTATTATTCATGAGCCTCTGGCCATGTCATGTAGCTACTTTGAGCCTCAGTCTCCACATCTTCAGATGAAGAAATGACATTACTTCATAGAGTTGTCATGGGGATTAGAAATAAGCAAATGCTGTAACTAGCAAGTGGTCAACAAGATGATGTCCGCTGGTTAATCCTCTTAAATTGTTGTTATATTTTCTGCTTCATTCTTCTTTCTACTTCTGATCTAAAATACATCTAAAATCCAAGTATTTTTACAGCCTTCTTCTCCCCTCACCCATTACCACTCCACTTCATGTAATATGGAGAATACATATTAATTTTCCACAGCTTTTTTCCCCCACTACAGATAATTTATTGTCATAGGAGCCATAAAGTGTCATAAAACTATGGCATTTTCATTTGCAGCAACATGGATGGGCCCAGAGATTATCATACTAAGTGAAGTAAGTCAGACAGAGAAAGACAAATACCATATGATATCACTTATATGTGGAATCTAAAATATGACAAAAATGAACTTATCTACGAAACAGACTCACAGACATAGAGAACGACTTGTGGTTGCCAAGGGGGAGGGAGGTGGGGGAGGGAAGGAGTGGGATTTCGGGGTTAGCAGATGCAAACTCTTATATACAGAATGGATAAGCAACAAGGTCCTATAGGGAACTATATTCAGTATCCTGGGATAAACCATAATGGAAAAGAATATGAAAAATAATGTATATTTATGTGTAACAGAATCTCTTTGCTGTACAGCAGAAATGAACACAACATTGTAAATCGACTGTACCTCAATAAAATAAACTAAAAAAAAAAGACAACTATGGCATTTTAATTCCCTGGCTCAAGATAGGCCTGGAGGGTCCTGCAAAGTTGAGAGCTGGGACTATTGCAGGGACAAGAGAGCACAGTGTGATTAGAGGGGGTTACAGCACAGAATACCAGCTATCAGTGTTATTCCTTAACCACTGAACAATAAATGAAGCTATTCACTGGAGAGAAGCTAAGAGTTTAGTAGGTCTCTCTTCCTACGTAAGCTCTGGAAAAGCCAAAGGGAATGATTTTTAGGGTTAAAAAATGGTTTTGGCTTCTCCCCGCTGAGTCGTTTAGGAGGAGAGACAGGGTTGCAATCCAGATCAGATAATTACAACTGACCTACTGACAGCTGTAACCACACTTAGAACACAAACTGCTGCAGAGGGGAGGAAATGTGCTTGGAAAGTTTTATTAATAAAGCATAGCATTATGAAAGAAACCTCACAGACATGAAAAGAAATGCTTACTTCAGAAACCACAAGCGTACAAATCCTGTCCTCCATCACCTACTGGAGCAAACTCTACAACTCAGGAACTGAAGGCCTGCTTTCAATAGCTGAGGGGTCCAATGTACTCTGGAAAATTTGCCAAAATCTCTCTTTGTCTGCTCACACAAAATCCTGGTGATGCCCCATCATACAGGGAGACTCAGCTGACAGTGAGACTGATGACTCCACACAATGTTAGGGGGAAAGTAAATGGACACAGCCATTCTATCAGCTTCTGTCAATATTTAAATGCACCTGTCCCTTAATTCAACAATTCCACTCTGAAAGATCTCTCTTAAGGACATGCTTATTCACAAAGTTAAATGTGTATTTTTAGAAAACTGTCTCTGCGAAATTGCTTATTGTAGCAAACAATTAGAAATATCCTAAATGTCTCTCAATAGAGGAACAATTGAATGTATGACAGTGTAGTTTTACTGTGAAATATACCCCACAGTTAAAAAGAATGAGATATGTTTATATATCCTAATAAAGAGAGCTTTCTAAGACATATTTTATGAAGGTGGGAGAACTGCAAAAAATATCAGTATAATCCAATTATATTAAAATAAACAAGTGTTTCTGTAGTTACCTGTGTATGTAAATGTTTAGTGTAGTGTCTTGAGTGATGTGATAGCACTTACAACTAGAGAAAAAAGATTACTGGGGGAAATGGAGGGACGTCCCCACACATTGATTCAGTGTACCTCTGTACCATTTGAGTTTTTAACAAGGTGTATATGAGAATTAGTTGTATCATTTTAACTACTCACTCTTAAAAAGAAACGTAAAAAAATTAAATTAACTACTTTGAATATTCTCCCCAAATCTTATTTACTTACCTAAAAGCTCTACTTTTTGAAACGAATCACAGAGAAAATCTAAATTGTGTACCTGCGGCAAATTCACATGTATCTAGGATTTTCTGAGCATATTCACCCAGGATTCTGGCATTTAATTGCTCCAGAGGTGGAGGAGACTCAGAGAAAGAATTCACACCCTGGATCAAGTAAAAATACTCAGGCTTTGCTCAAGGATTCTGCAGAACCATCCAAAAAGAGGAGAGGGGTCGTTTGTGAGTACACATGGATAATCACGGGGCTCCTCAGATTGCCCTCAAACACAGGGAATTATAACAAAGTCGTAGAGGAAGAAGGCTGTTTAAAACACTAACCAGGGCTTCCCTGGTGGTGCAGTGGTTGAGAGTCCGTCTGCCAATGCAGGGGACACGGGTTCGTGCCCCGGTCCGGGAAGATCCCACATGCCGCGGAGTGGTTGGGCCCATGAGCCGTGGCCGCTGAGCCTGCGCGTCCGGAGCCTGTGCTCCGCAACAGGAGAGGCCACAACAGTGAGAGGCCCGCATACCGCAAAAAAAAAAAAAAGTTTCCCTCAGATTGAAGGTTAGTGTAACTGCAATAATGGAGCATTACCTAGGATGTTCCTAGGTCTTTCACATGTCAGTGTTTCCCAACCTCATCTGCATATTATAGGAACCCCTGGAGAAATGTAAAGAATATGGATGGCTGAGTTCTACTCTCAAAGATTCTGAGTTAATTGTTCTGGGGAGTTTTAGAGGCACCTCAGGTGATTCTAAAGTACAGCCAATGTTGAGAACCACTGATGCAAATAGAATCTTGGTCTAACTCTGCAATCCCTGGTCCTCCAGACTTGCCCAGATATGCTCAGACTTGTCAAAATCCTAGGGTGAGCATAGTCATAGCTTTGTTACCCTTCAATGTCTGGTCTCTTGTGTTCACAGAGAGGATTACTAAATCTCATCTTATTTATTTATTTTATTTATTTGGCTGCACCGGGTCTTAGTTGCAGCACGTTGGAGCTTCGTTGCAGCATGTGGGATCTGTAGTTGTGGCATGCGAACTCTTCTTAGTGGAGGCATGCGGACTCTTTAGTTGCAGCGTGTAGGATCTTGTTCCCTAACCCAGGCCCCCTGCTTTGGGAGCGCAGTGCCTTAGCCACTGGACCGACCACCAGGAAAGTGCCTTTTCTTTTTTTTTTTTTTCGTGTAAAACCTGTGAGCTATGCTCACATATGCTGGCTTACCATACACTATCTATGTGTGCACGCAGGGTGTTTTCCCCCTACCAAATGCAAATGCTAAAAACACTACCATCTGGTCAACCCCTGCTGACCCCTAATTGTTCAACCAATAAGGGCAAGAACATTCCTAAAAATGAGAGCAGAGATTTTATCTGTTAAATGTGTTCAGAGTTCTCATTACCTTCAGAACATAAAACAATTTCCCATTCCAGATAATGTTTAGTGAATGCATGATAAGCACAAAGCGTTATTATGCATCTTATTTGAGAAGCACAAAGATATTGATAGAAAACACGATGTTTACACTGTAGGAGCTTACCACTGAAATAAGGAGATTCAACATAAACCACTAAGAGAGTACTTTTAAAGAGCAAAGGATGAATAAATACAATTAAGATGCAAACATTACGATATTAACGACTACCATCTGTGAAAGACCTGTAAGTGTCTCAGGTCAAAATATATTTTATATATAGAAAGTTTTTCTAATGTTTGGAACAACCTGTGAGGTAGATTCTCCCTGTGCTTTAAAGAACAGAGAAATAAAGTGCAGAAGTTAAGTAATTTACCCCAAATGACAGAGTTACTATTCCATTATCATACTATGTAGTAGTATTATTCTTCAGTAATTTAAATATACATTTTGATGAAGACAAAAAATTCATACCAACATTCTGTGAAAATGTAATTCCATTTCCACGGTATCAAGTCAATATATTACATGCAGCTATCATGACTATTTTAGGGATTTTAGAAAGTTTAAAGAAGACATTAAAATGTCTAGTGAAGAAAAAAAAAAAATGTCTAGTGAAGATGCAGTGCTTGGGAAGTCAGAGCTGATAAAATGACTTCCCCCAGCAAACCATCCCCCTTTCCAGCCGTGGTTTCCTTATGTATAAAACATGGATACTATTTTTACACCTGCCTCAAGGACATGCCATGAGAACAGAGAATTTCCTCACTGAGGTGTAAGAGTGGTTTTGTTTTGATTTTAATGTCCTGAGATGAAGAAGTTTGAGAGGTGGGTTTTCTCCCAAAGCTAAAGCAGCCAAGGTGGAGGGTCTCACATTTTCCTGGGTTCTTCCAAGGCTGAATGTGCCCTCCATGGGGGTTGCGAGGAGGAGGCAGCAGGCTGGCCCCAGCCAGAGGTCACCCTCCGTGCCCGGCAGGTGGTCCTGGCATTGTGGCAGGACAGGCACACTGCTAGCATTGCCTTCACCAATGAGTCTTTTTTTTTTTAGAAGTAAAGAATGTCTGGGCTTTTTAAAATTATTATTTATTTTATCTCTTTATTTTTGGCTGCGTTGGGTCTTTGTTGCTGTGCACGGGCTTTCTCTAGTTGCAGCGAGCAGGGGCTACTCTTCACTGCAGTGTCTGGGTTTCTCATTGCGGTGGCTTCTCTTGTTGCAGAGCACGGGCTCTAGGCACGTGAGCTTCAGTAGTTGTGGCACGAGGGCGCAGTAGTTGTGGCTCACAGGTTTAGTTGCTTCGCGGCATGTGGAATCATCCTGGGCCAGGGATCGAATGTGTGTCCCGTGCATTGGCAGGCAGATTCTTAACCACTGTGCCACCAGGGAAGTCCCACCAATGAGTCTTGGCAACAAGCAGCCCCTGACGGACCACTGAGCACCCGAACCTTCTCTCTGTCTCCAAGGATCAGAGCTGGGGAGGGGAACACTGAAGTTGACGAGTACTTGGCTGAGTTGGACAAGCTTCAGCAACCTCAGCTGGTGGGGGGGATGGAGGTGGGTGTGGGTGTGGGGTTGAGGGGAGGGGGAGGGCAGGGGTGAAGAAGCCTAGCAAGGTCAAGGCTAAAGGCTTCCAGGAGTTGCCCTGAGGAAGGAGCATCTCCTGAGAAGGAAATTGTGGAAAACGTAATGAAGGAGACATTACCAACATGGAATCAATAAGCTGAAAAAGAACTTTTAGTTTATTCTAATACTTTATAATTTCAAATAAATTGTAAACCACTACACTAGAGGAAAGACAATTTTCTTTCCAATCTCTCTATAGAAAATAATTATTACAAAATCTTTGTCACCTCAAGAGGTAATCAAAGAGTATGCAAGAAAAAAAGATTTTAGGGTATGTTGGTGAGCTAATAAAGATAATATTAATACTGAGTTTTTTCTTTATTTTTAATGTTTGTGGTATTTGTTACCTCTTTCAAATGTGCAACTTGTGGTGATTAATAGTCCTAAATAAACATTCAATCTCGTATTCACATTTTTGCATTCCTTGTCTTAAAAAGCGTCCCCAAATTGTATAAACTTCAAGCTCACAAAACCTGGAACGTTCTGAGTACAATATAAATTCAATATGGAGTGAACAGCTAGCCTATAAAAATCCAAATCTAGAGTGTTACTGTCACTCATAGAACACCTGAGATATCAGGTAGATGAGAGACTTGGATGGTGGAGAGGGGTGGAAAAGAGAGTTAAGTGGTAATGATAACAGACACCCAGGACTAGATGGGGCAGAGCGACAGTCTGCCCCTGTCCAAGGGCATAGAGGACACTCACTCACAGGCCACGGTTAGGAGTTTAGATCTTACTCTAAGAGCAATGGGAAATCATCAGCAAGCTTTAAGCAAGGGAGGAAGTGTTAAGTGTGTGAGCAGGGAGACCACTTAGCAGGAGATAAATGGTGACAGTTGTTCAGGATTTCCCCTGCCCCATGTCTACGGTCACCAAGTAGAATCAGCCTACCTGTGAGGAGCCCGAGGTTCACTGGCTCCCCCAGAAATCCTCGCTTGGCCAGTTGACTCCTGAGTCTGCAGCCGAGCGCTACAAAAACCCCTGGGGGAGGTGGACGGCTCACACGCTCTCAGCTTTCCATGAATCATTTAGATGGGAAACTGAAGCCTGCTCAGATAAAAAAGGTCTGTGAACTTCAGGTCGGGATCATACTCCTGTCCCAAATGTATGACCTTTTCTCCCCCTTCAGGGAGTGTGGGTGTATTTAAAAAACAAACTATTTTCATTCAGTCACCGTTTCCTAGCAACCAAAAAAAAAGCATCTATTTTCCGGATGCCTGTGAGCCCCAGCCCAGTGGATGCTCAAGCACGCCTCCAGAAGCACGGAGAGAACAGAAGCATTGGGATCACTCGGTTGGTGAGAGATTCTGAAAGGGGAATCTGTTAATAGAACACGGTCTGAAGGACCTGTACCATAGATGCCGGGGTGCAGAGCGGGGACCTGCAGGGAGTGTACAGATTTTCTTCAAGGCATGATATTCCTATAGAAAATGGGGGCTGTGACTTCTGGGGGGGTTGGTTTCTATGAAACAGCTAATGCATGAGGCAGCTGACATCTTTCCAGCAGCTCTTTTATGTGTATTTCCAGCCAGAGTCTTGTTTTCATTAAAATTCTATAGACAGAAAAGAGGGGCAACTGGCTGAATTCAAATCTAAGCTGAACAGAGTCTGTGCAAATGGTCCTCTTTCAACCAGGCACAGAGACTCAATGCATGGAAGTCACTGAACTGGACAGCTGGCAGAAACCTCTTCAATCATTCAGTGCTTTTTTTTACAGAGGAGGAAACACGAAAACACAGAGAGGAAAATGAACTCGTCCAAGGTAGCCTCAACAGGGTCTCCTAACCTCCAGCCTAGTGGGAATGGAAGATGCTCATATTTTAAAAATCTTTATGAGAATTCCCTGGCGGTCCCGTGGTTAGGACTCTGTGCTTTCACTGCTGAGGGTGCGGGTTCATTCGCTGGTCAGGGAACTAAGATCCCGCAAGCCGTGTGGTATGGCCGGAAAAAAAAAAATCTTTGCATATTATGCCACATTGAGTGGTAAGGGGGAGGAAGAATGGGTCTAAGAGGAAGCTGTCCCAACAACCAAGAGACTCACATTTTATAATTGGTGTTTCTGAAATTCAAAAGACTGGTTCAGAATTACAAAACAAGAATAGGTTAGAGCAAACGCTAAATCTTTTGCTTTTTAAAAAGGAATCTTGGGCTTCCCTGGTGGCGCAGTGGTTGAGAGTCCGCCTGCCGATGCAGGGGACACGGGTTTGTGTCCCGGTCCAGGAAGATCCCACGTGCCGCGGAGCGGCTGGGCCCGTGAGCCATGGCCGCTGAGCCTGCGCGTCCGGAGCCTGTGCTCCACAACGGGAGAGGCCACAACAGTGAGAGGTCCGCGTACCACAAAAAAAAAAAAAAGTCATCTAAGCTAAGGAAGTGCCACTCCCCCACCCCAGTCAAGGAACTGAGGTAGGACAGATGTTCTACCAACAAATGTTTTTTAAATTTTTGAGTTAGAAGAATGATAACACATGCCAGCCTTTATGGAGTTGTGGAATGTTAGGGTGAAAGGTGCTCTGGGTGCTGTTAACCAGGCTCTTCACATTTTAGATCACACCTGAGACTGGGGTGCAGAAGAGCCAGGAGGCTTGGCCATGGCCATGGCCACAGCAGTCAGTAGTGGAATGGACTCCACATTCTGGCGTCTGGCCTCCCCAGGTGCAGCACTCTTCCTTGTCTAGGCCACCAGGCAACCTTTCTGGCTTGCAGTGTCCTCTCCCAACTGATTCTCCCGTAGGGCACAACATTACTCTCTTTATAGTTAATCCATTCCTATGGAATGCTCTGACTTTATTCCCATTTTTACGTCCCATCCAAGGCTTTAGCAGATGCAGCCACAGCAAGAATGGTCCAAAATAATTAAACCAATTCGGTGAAGAATTTATTTAAATCAGTGGCATCCTGTTTCCTCTCCGATTATTGTTGGAGAGCTGAATCGAATAAAGGTTAATGTTTATATGTTACAATTAAAAAAAAAGTTTCTAGGGCTTCCCTGGTGGCACAGGGGTGGAGAGTCCGCCTGCTGATGCAGGGGACACGGGTTCGTGCCCCGGTCCGGGAAGATCCCACATGCCGCGGAGCAGCTGGGCCCGTGAGCCATGGCTGCTGAGCCTGCGCGTCCGGAGCCTGTGCTCCGCAACGGGAGAGGCCACAGCAGTGAGAGGCCCGCATACCGCAAAAAAAAAAAAAAAAAAAGAAAAAAGAAAAGAGTTGCAATTCAAGTCTGAAGGCAGTCTGCTGGCAGAATTCCTTCTTGCTCAGGAAAGGTCAGCCTTTGTTCTTTTAAGGCCTTCAACTGATTGGATGAGGTCCACCCACATAATGGAGAGTAATCTGCTTTACTCAGAGTCTACTGATTTAAATGCTGATCTCATCCAGAAAACACCTTCACAAAAAGAATCAGAATAATGTTGGACCAAATATCTGAGCACAGTAGCCCAGCCAAGTTGACACATAAAATTAATTAACCATTACAACTTGCTTTAAATCTTTTTTAAGAAACAAAACATTGCAGGTAAAGTTGATATCCCGTTTATACCTCTCCCTGGGCACTCCATTCAATAGTGATGATTTCTAAAATTAAGTCCTTTTTGTGACTCCAGGCCCCCTTTGACCCCATCACCTGAACTTCAATTTCTGGTTCAATGTGGGGTTGAGAATTGAAGGTATGGCCTCACCTTTGCCATCACCACACGTTCTTACTGGGACCTGCTGGCCATAGCAAGTTGTACCTGGGTTCTATAGAAACCTCCATCATGAGCCAGGAACCAGGTAGGTTCACGGAGAGTCACTATGTTGAATGCACACAGAACTCAAACATAATCAGATCACAAGCCATCTTTGCTTGGATTTTTCTGTCTAGCTAGTCTCATCCACGATTACATGAGCTGTGTCTGTTGTATGGATACTTGCAAGGTTATGGCAAGAATAAGTAAATGATGAATATTGGAAAAGTGTGGAAGGAACAAGAGGTGTCAGATCAACTCAAGGTACAGTGCGCTGGCCTCCACACAGCTTTCTGACCTGGAACCTGCTGGATAAGAGGCCTGCACACTCTCGGATCCCTTCCAGAGCCTAGGACTCCATGACTGGTATTAGGAGTGATAGCATCCCTAACTCAAATTCTCTCTGATTTGCTGCTGTAGCGTCTAGGTTCAGAGAGGCTGGGTCTTTCCAAAGGAAAACAGGTGCAGTGTAGCTGCAGATACCTGCTCAGCTGGATAAGCCTTTAATCATGGAAAGAAGGCTACTAAAGAAGGAAATGAGAAAACTCCTGTAAGTCTGATTGAGAATAACTTACATTTACTGCACTGAGCATTTGGCGGGGTTTATGTCATAGATGGTCTGGATATTGGCAGTGGGGTAAAAACCTAAGGAAGAATCTGTTCCTGGGCTATAGGAGAAAGCCGGATGATCTGGCCTCTGTCTCCTGCCCAAGAGGCCTCACATGTGGTGCAAAGCAGGATGCTGAACCTCTTGGGAGGATGCTTCTGCCAGCAGCGTGCACATCCGAGGCATTCGCATTCTAGAGTCTAAGATCTGAGCCCACAGTCCCAGCCTGTGCTGGGCAGGGTATGCCTTTGAAAGGGCCCGACTGGTAAAAGATATAGGAGAGATTTCTGGAAAAATGTACCCAAGGGCCCAGCATTTAAATTGCAGACTCTGCTTCTTCTGTTGTCAGGCTTATTGATTAAATAATTTATCTCCATTTTCTGCCCTCTGAACTTTGTTTTAAACACATAAAGAAAACATTAAGTTTTCCCATGGAAATTTTTTTCCTCTTGTGGTAGCTTTTCTTTGACTTGGTACTTTGTTAAGAGGTTGGTGAAAATCACAGACCATATAAAAAGAGGAGAAAAAGGTTATTATGTTCTATTTCATGATTATAGGCACAACAATAATACCCTTTTATTAGAGATCTTATCATAGTCTCCATTAAATGTCCTTTCTCTGCCTACTAAGATAATTATCTTTTAACAAGTTCTTTAAGAAATGCTGCAGTAGGGGCTTCCCTGGTGATGCAGTGGTTGAGAGTCTGCCTGCCGATGCAGGGGACACAGATTCGTGCCCTGGTCTGGGAGGATCCCACATGCCGCGGAACGGCTGGGCCCGTGAGCCATGGCCACTGAGCCTGTGCGTCCGGAGCCTGTGCTCCACAACGGGAGAGGCCACAACAGTGAGAGGCCCGCGTACCGCAAAAAAAAAAAAAAAAAGAAATGCTGCAATAAACTATGTATGAATTCACACATGTTTACATGCATGTGCTTAGAGGTCAACATAATAAAGAACAAGCCATGATTAGGAATGCCAGTTCCTCTACATCTCATCGAAAGAACTGTAATTTCAAAACTGAAATAAATATAATTTTTTATGTATATATAGTTTAATTTTACCCAAAGAATCTATTTAGGCTACTTTAAATAAAGTGTCTTGGAATTACAAAGCAAAATTTCAAGAACTTTTATCAATCTAGAATAGCTTAATGACTCAGAAGAAGGGCTTTTAGAACCCTAAAGCAAATTTATCCCCAGCATAGGAACTTGCCCAAAGTGTTTGGTAAAGACCTTGACAAACAGAACTGTCCTTATGTAACATTGTGAGATCGACCTTGGAGACCCCAGAGTCCTTTTTCCTATATCCATTCCCTCTTCTTGACTTTCCCAGGGTAGTACTCCTTTCTATTCACCTCCCAGGGCACTTATTCTACCCTCCCCTTATTAAAAGTCCGTTAGGAAAGGATCTGATAAGGATACACTAAAGTGGAATCACTAATATGTTTTTACACATAACTCCTCCTAACGGTATTTGCATTCTAATGGGCAAAAAGCCTTCAGGCAAAAGAACACATCTGTATGGAATATCATATATCTGGAAGTTATCAACTTTGGACATCCTGCCTGAATTTAGCAAGGGCAGCAAGGGAATCTTTATTTTAAATAGTGGGTCTCAATCCTTTCGGTTTTGTAATATCTGTTCTGCCTTGGGGATTTATCATACTCCCTGCTTTCCTAGAAATTCGGTTCTATGTGAGTTTAATTTTACAATAAATGTGATTTGTTCATGATGGTTAGACACTTTAAACCTGCAAGGTAGCAGAATGTCTGTTTAAATCAAAATGAATATTAACTCAGCTACCAGAGCCATCGGTGACTTCGCTTGTATTTGGTGGAGGAGGGAGGGATGGGGAAGGAATGTTCTTCTGCAGACCGTGCTCCCATGTCTTTCCCGCTGGTTCAATCCTGCTCTCTTGCTTTTAAGGGGAGATTATATTGGCATCAGACTTCGGGAAAATGAATTTGACCCCAAAGGAAGAAGGCAACTCACCTTTCTAGATGATATGGTAAAGAAAGGCATGCTGCCACGAGTCACATCTGTGTCATACGTGTATTATGGGGACAGAACGGGGATCTAATATCTATCGCAAGCAAGGTTAATCTTGATCCCCCCAGAATGTCCTCTTCCTCATCTTCTCAACCTAGGATTCTCCATGTGGTCTCTTCAACTCATTAAACTGAAAGCAAGAAGAATGAGAAAATTAAAGTCATGAGACTTTTGCTCTTTATTTACTATTAGGAGAGAAAAGATTTAAAAGCAAAACGAGTACAAGATTAAATGTGACAGACATGATGTTAAAAGCTTGTTGACGAGATTAACTGTCGTGTAGTTCTCAAATATAATTTTTTACCATTTATGGAGAAAACCAAATAATTGAATAATCCTAAAATCCTTTTTTATTATATTATACATGTTGAAACTCAGATTCATACTATGTAATCAAAGTTCACTTCACATAAATTAAGGAAGCTATGTAAAGATCTAATCCAAAAGAGGTTAGTAGACCCTCAGCTTTTTATGCTACCCATTTACTATTCTTGCACTAATGAGGAAGAAGAAATTACCTGTCCCTCCCCGCCCCCTCCCCTTCCCTGGCTGATTTCTCTGGAGCTGAATGAGCAGTTAAGGCTTGGTGTTCTAAACTACTTCTCTGTGCACATATTAAATGGAGAAATTAAATCAATTAGATAAGTGCTTCTCAAACTTTAATGAGGTCTTATTACAAGACCGTTTTGATTAAGGAGTTCAGGGGTGGGGCTGGAAATTTGCATTTCTAATGAACAAACAGGTGATGTCAGTGCTGCTGGTCCAGGCATCAATCTTTGTATTAGGTTTCAACAAGTGAGCATGGTCCTTCCTTCCTTCCTACCTTCCTTCTTTCTTTCCTCCTTTCTTTCTTTCTTTCCTCCTTTCTTTCTTTCCTCCTTTCTTTCCTTCCTTCCTTCCTTCGTTCGTTCCTTCCTTCCTCCTTTCTTTCTTTCCTTTCTTTCTTTCCTCCTTTCTTTCCTTCCTTCCTTTTCTTTCTTTCTTTCTTTCTTTCTCTTTCTTTCCTCCCTCCCTTCCTTCCTTCCTTCCTTTTCACTTTGGTTCACTCCCTGAAAGAAATAATTACATTGTTATAATTACATTGTTTACACAATGTTAGAGTTACATAGAGCCTTGGAACCCATCTACAAACACAGAAACAAAACTGACCTTCCTTTTACTGGGGCTGGAGGTGGGGAGGAGAAAAGGAATGTTTTGATAGACAAATGGCAAAGATGCTTAGAAATTATCAGGAAAAGGTAGTGGGGAGGATAGGAATGAACATGGAATTGGTCCTCAGCTTTTTACTGCATTTAAGACTCTTAGAAAGTCACTTGGTCTACCTCCAGTTCTCTGCTTCCGCTGGACCCTCCTCCTGGGAGGTGCTTCTCCACCTGTAGACATTCTCCTCATTCCACAAGCCCCAGCTCCACTGATGCCTCCTCTCTGAAGCCTCCCGGGATTCCCCCAGCTCCTCAGATGGACACACCACCTCCCCTGTGACCCTGGGCACTCAGTTCTGATGTTCCACAGAATTAGAAATTGTTCTCTGTGTCCCTCTTCCTCTATCTTCCCCTTTTTCTATTTTAAAATTCAAGGAAACTGTGGCCCAGAGAACAGCAGTTGCTCACCCAAGGATATGGTACCATGAGTTGTTGGCAATACCTAGGTTTGAACCCAGATTCCCTGATTTCCAGTTTAGTATTCCATGAATCTATCATTTCTGGCTCGCGCGTGCGCGCGCGCACACACACACACACACACACACACACACACACACACACACACTGCTCTAGTGTGAGGTAAATGTAATGCCTGAAGAACACTAGTTATTTCTGCCTAAGCATCAGGTTACTGGACACAGCTGGTGATCCTCACCTTTGTGGACATGACAAACGAGTAGAATAGGCTTAGCAGTGCCATTGCCATTGTGCCTAGCACGTGCTTCGGCCAATGTCTCAGCCCATTCCTTTGCTGTCTGTGCTTCCTGCTTCCAGGCACACTATGACTTGGCCATCAATGTTGCTCTGCAGTGGCTGGATCACTCAGAAGACTTAACTTGGCTGGAGTGGGAGAAAGTGTAAGTTGAATAGTTTTTTTTCTTTTTCTTTTAACTGTGAGTAATGACAGAGGAAGTTCACCACAAGGCACTCAGATTTGAAAATACTATGGGGTACGTATCCCCCTCCAACTAGAAACCTGAAGAAACCCTCACAGTTGTCGATTCCAGGAAGTCATATGCATGCTTACATATTTTGCATCTCTGTGAGCTGGTTTCTGTCAGATGCAGATCTTTCTTGCACAGAACGTTCTGCCTTAGAAATAAAACTGCTTTATTGTGTACATGCCTTGACTTTTTTTAAAAAAAGATCAGTTCTGTGGGTAAGGCTGCAATCTTTTCCTAAGAACTATTAAACGCAACTTCTTCAGCATTTAACCAGATGTGCACCTGAGCTGAGCGGCTTGAATCACCGCAGTTTGAATCCTTGCCGGGATTACGGGCATCTTCTCCCATGTGTGCCGAGCAGACCCACTCAGTTAGGAAGAACATGCAACTAATGAGGCCAGGATTGAATCGCGTGTCCTGGAGGCCAGCTGTTTCTTCTGCTCTGTGACTTTAGAACACACACCTGGTGCTGAATGGTTGTATCAGTATTTAGTTGTAATAAGCAGAAAATCCGGTTTAAACGGACTTAAGCAAAAAAATAAATAAATTTTAAAAAGGAGAGAGGGAGGAGAGATTTATTGCCTCTGCATCTGGAAAGTCCACGGCTAGGTCCTCGTTAGGCATGGCTTAATTCAAAACTCAAACCAGGTCATCAGGATCTACCTCTTGGCTATTTCCTCTGCATGGACGCTATTCCTAGTTTCGGCCCACTTTATCACAACATTCAGGCCAGGGGAGAATGGACTTTTTAAAAATCACAGAATTGTGTCTCAATGGCTCTGTTTGCTCTGACTTATCTGGGGGTGCTAGCTAATTTAGGCCACAGTGTGTTTTCCATCCTTGGAATCTAGGGGTGTCATCAGCTTCCCTGGAAGTTACAGGCTTACAGGGGGTTAAGGCAGTTACCCCCAAGCAAACTGCCACAAGAAGGGGAAAGGATATAGGTTGGTGAAACCACAATTTTCCACCATAGTGGCCAGTCCGCCAGGATTTGATAGCTGCGGAAATGTGGATAGATGAGGGCAAATTCGTCACCACTGTTGGATGATTCAAAATTCAAAGTGTACACTTTACTGATGATGGATTAATCATATCAATTTTGTGAAGAGCAAAGCACACAGCCATTGGTAATTACTTATTACTTATTGTCACAACCTTAGCAGGTGTCAAACAAAACAAGAATAAACCCTCCATTCTTATTTATTCATATTCCCCCTTAGGAAAATGCCATTTCGGGGCAGACCCATATATCCAAACCACAGAGAACGAGAAGCAATGATTTTATCGTCTTATGCTGGAATCTTAATGGTAAGGAAAAGAACATTATTGGCATACATGGGGATTTTGTATCTACAATGTGCATTTTCATATTAATGAATATTTATTTTACTTTTTCAACCAATGTTTCTAAATATGTAGAATTTACTAATATTAAATTTTTATTTTTAAAGATTAATAAAAAGATTGACTTCTATATTGTATTGTGAAAACATTTATTTAAGGGGAAAAAATAACACATAGATAATTGGTATTAGGATACTCTGATTTATCTATTTGTTTAGAAGACATTTATTTGGTGCCCACGGTCTCCAGGCATGGTACTGGATATATGGGAGCTATAATAGCTTTGTTTTGTAATAACAGAAAAGCCATGGTATGATAATACATCTTTGTTATTGTCGTTGTTGTTTAACAGAACAGCATCCCAATTGAGGAAGTCTTTAAAATTTATGGGGCTGATTCTTCTACCAATTCTGGTGCTACCAAGGTAGGGACGACCTGAGACTATCAATATAAGGGATTTTTAGAGAGAATTTCTTTATTTTATGAATTCATAATGTTGCATTTCCAGGCATGAAATAACAGTTTTATATCATGATGGATAAAACCAGATGTAGCCATATCTTACTTGGGTAATAAATGTAAGATGCTTTCCTTAGGTAGAGGACTATATTCACAATACCAAATGCATTTTATGGAAGGCCAAATAGAGGCAGCCAATAGAGCACCAGGCTTAGAGTCTAGATTCTGCCTCTGTCTCTGACTAACAGAATTTCTCACTTAAACCTTTCATAATGTGGATCTGGTAAGTCCAAGCGCTCCTCTTGTATGATGTACTATAACTTCTAGCACTAGGACAAGATCTACAACATTCATTCTCATGAGAAATTATCTAGTTTACTGCTGCCACATTTCTCCTGCCCACAAGACTACTTGGAAGTCAGTCTAATAGAAGCACTAACGATCTGGGAGTCCAGAGACCCAGGGTGAGTTCTGACTGGGTCCCTTTCCCTCTTTGGGCTTCCATATACTAATCTTAAAAAAACAAAAACAGAAACGGAGTATTCTGAATGATCTTTACAGTCAGTTCAGGTTTTGCTGTTATGAATGTATGAACCTTTAGTAAACATTTAACATATGGGCTTCTATTTAGAGGTGAACTACCGATCCCTTTAGATACTTCTAGAAAAGGGAAGAAGAAAGGGCAGATGGGGTGGGGTTGGCAGGGATGTGTAGTGGGAGGGAGTCAGGGAGGGAAGCAGGGAGAACCCACACCCTCACATGAGGACTTCTACTCACACAGCTGCTTTCAATGCCCCCCACCAGGATTTGGAAGGGAGGCGAGGTCAGGGGCAGGGCTACGGCCACAGGAATTCCTGCATCCTTTGTTCTCTTACCTGCAGACCATACTGCAGACAGTGGGATCCTATAAAGTAAAAAGTCCACCAGGGCCAGCTTAGGAGTCGAGCATTTCCTCAGAAGTGTTGTAACTGAATCCAATGGCCCTCTCACCTTAATCCGTATGTAAGCTGGCCTGGTCCTGAGACTCAAGTTCCCTTGATTACAGAGGAAATCAGCACCTCCTCTCTGATCACTCTGGTTTCAACTCTATCCATTCATTCATTCAATATAGTTGTAGGTGCAGGGATACAAGGGTGGGTGAGTCAGAAAAGATGACTTTCTCATGGATCTCATATCTTGGAGCTGACGTTCTACCTTGGCTGAGGTATAAGCCACACCAGACTCAGTGCTCCTCAGAGACCCAAGCTGTTCTTGGCTTTTAAAGAAAGCCCAGCTCTTCTGTGTTCTTACAGAGACAAGCAAACCATGCTGCTTCATTCCTGTTCGTTTTTTCTGCAGCTTTCTCCCTTCCAGGCTGCCCTCTTCTCCCCTTTCCTCAAACCCTCCCCGCCAACACATACATATAAATATCTGAGCCCAAGCTCCTCCGCTTCAGACATTGTGTTTTCTCCCCCTTCATCTTCTGTGCCTGGGAGAGGTCTAGAGCAGGCCGTAGGCACCTCTGGTTGATTGGTCTCAGCTCAAGTGGCCAGAGAGCAAATACAGAAAATCACATCCTGGAGGGAATGGCACTGTGAACCCCTCCAGTCTTAGCTGGGTTATCCATCAAGAAGGTTTGCAAACATGGGTGTCAGAGTAGCTCAGATGAGCCAGGTTCATTAAAGAGGCCAGAACAGGAGCGGGCTGGCCAGTCTCTATCCATCCATCCGGCCTTTCATTCATTCATTAAAGAGCCTTTATTCAGCACCTTCTCTGTTCTTCACAGTCTCTGTCTTCACAATCAGTTACCAATAACAAAAAGTCCAGATGTACAGGTAGACTACATAATGACCAGTTCTGCAGGGAAACAAATCGTACCCTCAGAGAGGGGGTGTTCTCGAACTGAAGTTCACATGCCTGATGCACAGTGAGACCAAATGACCGAAACGTCTAAGTTTGGAGCAGAGCAAAGTTTATTGCAGGGCTGAGCAAAGAGAACGGGGCAGCATAGGCTCAAAAGACCCGAGCTCCCTGATGGGTTTCAGGGAAGACGTTTTTATAGGCAAAATTTGGGGGGAGGGCTGCAGAGTATGTAACCCTCCTCTGATTGGTTGGTGATGAGGTAACTGGGTGGTGTTCTGGGAATCTCATTCATCAGCCTTCTGGTTCCAACCAGTCTGAGGTCCGTGTGCTTGTGCTCAGCCTGAAGTGACCTCCTCCACCAGGGTGGGAGCCTTAGTTCCCATAGAAGAACTCAGAGATACGTATCAGATTGCCATGCACGTCCCCTGAAGAGGAACCAGGACCAGCCCCCATCTCTGCACTACTGCTCTCTCTCTGCGTTCAGTCACTCCTCTAATTGGTAACTGTTTGAATCTGCCCTTTGGAACTCAGGGAATGTCTGATGCTTTTTTTCGACAAACAAAAAATGGGGGACATGGAAAGGCTTTGGTGTCCAGGAGGGCTCCACAGGGTCCTGCTCGGTTTCAGTCCCCCCTTTTCTTTGATACTCCTCAATCTTGAGGGGAACAGGTGTTGGACAAGAATCAGAATAATGTTTTGGATAGAGAGGTTAATCATAACTCAGCAGAGGAACTCGGTTTTAGGGGGACTGGGTTTCAGGGGCTTTCCTTCAAAGACCTGAGTTTGTTTATTGTTACAGAATATGAGTGTCCTGTACTTGACAGGCCATTTGTGTAAGGGTTAAGCATGAGAATCCTAGAGCCAGGTAGCCTGGGTTCGAACCCCAGCTCTACCAGCTATCAGCAGATTAATCCTGGGCAAGGATTAATCTAAGCTCTATCAGCCTTGATTTCATTTGTAAAAACAGGGACCAGAAGATGAGTTTCTGTGGGAAATGAGGTGAGTTGTATCAGTAAAGTCCTTCGTGCTTGGCACATGGTAACCTCAAAATAATAGCTATGGTTAAGGTTCTGGTACCCAGGGGGAAGGGGGTGTATCTGATTTCCTCTATATTCCTCTAAATCAGGGCTTCTCAACATTTTGGGTCAGATAATTCTTTGTTGTGTGTGTAGGGGGTGGAGTCAGGGCTGTCCAGTGCATTGTGGGATGTTTAGCAGCATCCCTGGCCTCTACCCATTAGATGCCAATAGCTTCCCACTCCTGCCCCGTGATGTGCCAACTAAAAATGTCTTTCAACGTTGTCAAATGTCCACTAAGAGGCAAAATCACAGCTAATTAAGAACCATTTCTCTAAATATTCAAAAATTAAATAGCTCATCAAGCATCCATTGTATTATTAATACATTATAAACCTTGCCTATTTTAGATAGCAAGTTCTCACAAAGGGTATGAGATGATGTGAGATACAGACATAAGCATCTGAGGATCATCTACCCCTGTGGCCCTCACAAGCTCCTCACTGACTCAAGGATGCCAGCTCAGGCCTCTCTCTTGTGGCTACACGTCGGCTCTACTCAGGCACCCTCTCCACATCTTAAATTAGCAGGACCTCTTAATGGAAACGGAGCATTTCAAAGATTAAATTGTAAGAGCTATTTTAAAACAGTCCTTTGGGATTTAACATAACTTCAAAAAAATGGTTTTAACTAGGAGGTGTGGTTGTTCAAAAAAAAAAAGTTATTGACAAAGGTTCCTCTCTAACTGCTGCGTGTATATGAATCGCTTTTGATTCCTTCGGATAAAATGTCTCCTAAGCAACAGCTAAAATCCTTCCCACACAAGAGCTTAAAGCGCTGTTGAATACTAATCAGATTATGTAGCATTTCTGGCCGCTGGAATTGGCCACTTTGGTACCACATGGGTACTGTGTGTGGGCTTGATGGCTTTCCTCAGGGCTATTTGCTGCCACCTAGTGACAGAAAGGCCTCCTGGACTCAGAATTGTTCAAGTCTGTTACGCTTCGCGTTCTACTCCCGATAAGGGAGCTGGTTTGGGCTGACAGGGAGCCATTTTTCTGCTGAGGAACATGGACCCATAGGGAAAAACAATGTAACTAAGAACTTCACACAAGTGAGGGTAAAAGGAGCATAAGTGAAGTAAAAGGAGCATAAATCTTCCTTCAACAAATAAAGCAAACAATAAAAATATTCTTCAGCTCCCTTTGACAGAGAAAGAGGGGAAAAGGAAAGGGGGGCAGAAAGAGTGATAACTGGTGTAACAGAGAGAGGAAAAAGACCAAGGCAGGTAACTAGAGAACATCAGAATCTCTTCTTTCCACACCCTAGTGTCTGACCATCCATCATTTCACTCTATCCAGACTTACATCCAAAGCAAACTCTTCAGAGGCCAACAGACTGGTGTCTAGTCCCAGCTCTGTCACTTGCTAGCTGTGTGGTACACTGAAGATCTCAGTAAGGAACTTTGAAGTAAAAAAAGAGCACATGATTAACTCTAGCTTTAGGATTTCAATGTCATCCTACTTGAAAAATAATTTTTCTTGTAAACCACGCAGGAAGCCATATTAATTGCTTGCATGAATCATCAGATTATCAGGAGTCACAGAACATGTGAGCTGGAAGTGACTTTAAACTCCTCGGGTTCTCTCTTCTCCAGTGGACAGGGAAAAGCCTGTCTTTTTTTTTTTTTTTTCTTTTTGGCCATGCCACGCGGCTTGTGGGATCTTAGTTCCCTGGAACCCAGGCCACAGCAGTGAAAGTGCCAAGTCCTAACCACTGGACCACCAGGGAATTCCACTGCAAAAGCCTGTCTTGAGTCTTCTAAGGGTAGAAAATGCATCAGGGATGCCATACGAGCTGGTTCTCTTTCTTACACGTGGCACGTATCACGCTGCAGGGCTGTTATCATAGCCACCCTTGCTCCACACAGATACAAAGCCTCCTTGTAATTACTTTCTGTGTTTTAGGGTCATCTTTCTGAATAGATTACGTGCTTCTTGAGGTCAGAAGCCACCATTCATGCTTATGTTTAATTCTTTACAATGCTGGATATGACACAAACTCTCAATAAATATGTTTGCCATTTGAATAAAAGGCTGAGGTCAAATCTAGACGTGCCCTGCTGAGGTGGCTATAAGCTGTCCTGTCTATAAAGACAGCACGACTTCATTTATTGTTTAATCCAAATTTTCTGTCCTTTCTGTGTGAGGTGGCAGTTGCCCAGTAACTTGCTAGCACGTTCTCTGGTTTAGTTGATTAAACTTATCACAGTGTGTGGGTACCCTGATTGCCTAATAGTTTATTGGTTTTTTCTCCTCACTCAGCACTGGAAAGGCAGGAACCTTGTCTGTCTTACCAACCACAGCTCCTAAAACAGGGCCTGACCCACAGTAGTGCTCACTGGAAACTTGTTGAATGAATGAAAGGTTGAAGAGACAGACAGTCCTAACCTTGAGGAAGTTTCCGGTGCAATGCAGCAGACAGCGGGTTATAACTACTGCACACTGGGGGTGTTCTACGTGACGACGTGTTTTGAGTTCACAGAGGAGTGAGTCAATAATTTGGCCTTAGGATGGGATTGGGGGGTGGGGTGCCAGCACCCGAGAGAGGAGGTGGGGAGACATCAGGGTCAGTTTCTCAGAAAAGGTGATGTATGAGCCACATCTTAAAGGAAAAGTAGGAGCCTCTAGGCAGAAGAGGAGGAAAAAGCTATTCCAGGTAAAGGGAACCATGTGAAGAGCATCACTGTGTGAAAGAACATTCTAGGCAAAGAACGGCAACAAAAGGCAGCGTGGGAAAGTGCATGACCCATGAAACATGATCCTCAACTGCTAGTAACGTGTCAGGACGATGGGTTGGGGAAACAGGCCGAGCCCTGAAACAAGTGCTATAACCAGCAGCTGTGGACAGCACGAAGTGGGTGCAGCTTTTAAAAGCAGAACTGTTTTTTTTTCAGGTTCCCAGAGCTCCACCCTTCCACCTCTCCTTGCACCCTTTTGCCATGTTAACAGCACCCAAAGCAGCAGAATATGCCCGCAAACAGAGTAAGCCTGTTTACTTCCATTGCTTACAAAAATTTAAGTAAAACTAGGAGATGTACTTATAAAGTAAGGTCAAAGTTGTTATGGTAACATCTTTCTGTCTGGTGGAATTTAAAAGAATCAGGAGCATTTATGACTTGATTTCCCTCCATCATTGAAATCAGGGAAGTCATTTCTCAGAAATTTTGGTGATGGAAGCAAAGCACCCTAGAAGGGAAGGATGTAAAACTGAGGTGGACTCATTTTAAAAAATGTTTTTTATACAGACATGATGACTACATGTGTCTCTAGGTGTCAAGTTAAGAAGGGGAGCAACGAATCAAAATGCCACCAGCAGCTCTACAAAGGAAGCAAATGTCACAGAATGGAAACCATAAAATAATTTATCTTTGGACACACAGCCAAAGAACAAAGTAGGTCTAAAAATGCAAACTGAACCCAACTGATACCAGGTGTTTGGGGAGTACTTTATTTATATTGTGGCTAAAAGTCTAGCCTTTGGGAGTTAGATACTCTGGGTTTGAAACTAAAGCCCGCTGTATAATATACCAGCTGTATGACTTTGGGCAAGTTGCTTAACCTCTCCTCCTCTGCAAAATGGGAAGAATAATGGTACTTATCTCTTAAGGTCGTTGAAATGATTAACTGATATTATGCATGTTAAGAGATTAGAACAAAAAAAAAAAGAGGGCTTCCCTGGTGGCGCAGTGGTTGAGAGTCCGCCTGCCGATGCAGGGGACACGGGTTCGTGTCCCGGTCCGGGAAGATCCCACATGCCACGGAGCGGCTGGGCCCGTGAGCCATGGCCGCAGAGCCTGTGCGTCGGGAGCCTGTGCTCTGCAACGGGAGAGGCCACAACAGTGAGAGGCCCGCGTACAGCAAAAAAAAAAAAAAAAAGAGAGAGAGATGAGAACAGAGTAAATCCTAAATAAATATTGACCATTATTATCTTTATAGCATTTGAGAAATACTATCCACAGTTAATCAGCTATTATTCTGTTGATTCAAATAAGTGTGTTGAGGAGAGGATTTGTATTAATATCTGTGTCAAATGTTCCTATTCTCGGTTCCTTTCTCATTAATGAAAATTTTATCTTTGTCTGCTTTGCATCTCTGCTGCTTCTGCTCTGCCCATCTAATTCCTTTGACATTTATGCTTCAGAATTCAGAGAATGGTCAGAGATGGACAGGGCTGGAAAGTAAGGAGAAAGAAAGGAGGGTTCTTTGCCGTTCCAGCTCTGCGTTCTCAATTGCAATGTGCAAAGTGAAAAGGAAATTTTAAAAGTCAGAGAGACCAAAGCTGAGCAGGGAAAGAATCAGAAAAGTGGTACAGACTGGCTGGCTGGGATGTTTTAGGGTTTTGTTGAATGAGAGACTCTGGGTCAGCTGGAGGGTTGTAAGGTAGGAAAGGGAAAGGGGAATTTTGAAAACAGAACCACTGGGTTATGAATTGGGTTTGCTTCAAGAAACACAAGTGAAAACTGAAATTCCTTTTTATGTAGTTCGGTTGCTATACTATGCATTTTTAAAATGTGAATCTCTGAATAGACTGGGTCACACAGGGCTCAGGGTTTATTCAGATTTTCTGAGGCAAACTACTGACTGATTAGAAATGTAACCTTATCATAGTAAATGCTTTAAGAACTGCCTGAAATCTTTAGTCACATCAGGGCTTTAATACGTGTTATTCTAGTAACAAAAACTCATGCTATTAGGAAATATTTATGATATTGAGTTTTCTTTCAAAGGTCTTTGTTATAATGAGATTTGAAGGTATAGCTTTTCTAGAACTATATCTTTGTTACTTAAGATCCTTTTGAGTAAGATGATGTTAATTTTTAAGATGTCAGTTTGGGGATAGCAAGCTTTAGAAAGTAAAACAGACAGCAGAAAATCAAAAAACAGTAATAACTCCAGAAATAACATATACGTACATCCACACACATACACACATACACTGATAATCTACACCTTAAACTTAATCATGAAAAAATAGATCTCTGAGACAGAGGTTCATAGCCCCTTGAGGCTCATCTATGCACCTATGTACTGAAAATCTGGCTCTCAAGATTGCTCATTGGTATGTTATTTTGAACGTATAATTTCATTCCTTGTATGTTTTTTTCCATAACCGTTGAAGACTGTTGGCTTCTTGATGGAAGCAGATCTTTTATTTCCTTATTATTTCCTACATATGTATAAAATGCTTTGCAGGCAGTAATATTCAGTAATTATTACTGATTAGTGAATTGGCAGTAAGTGAATGGTCCTTAGGTGAGTGCTTTCAAACCACTGTGCCCTACCCATACTGCCTGAGAGGCTCGTTTTAGGGACCAACCATTTCTATAGGCTAATCGATACTTGTAAGCCCAGGAGTGTCAAAAGAATAAGGGCCCATTTTGCAATAGGATCAGATCCTGACATGAATCCCTCTCATAAGGCCCCTTCTTGACAATCAAACAGCAGAAACCACATTCGTGAGGGTTTTTCATGCTTTATTATTTGTGTACTTTAGGCATCTCTTCCAACTCTTGAGGAATGTACTTAATAAAGTAGTTTTTCTTTTTCTTTTTTTTAAATTTTTATTGGGGTATAGTTGCTTTACAATGTTGTGTTAGTTTCTATTGTACAGCAAAGTGAATCAGCCATATGTATACATATATCCCCTCTTTTTTGGATTTCCTTCCCATTTAGGTCACCAAAGGGCACTAGATAGAGTTCCCTGCGCTACACAGCAGGTTCTCATTAACTATCTATTATATACATATTAGTATGTATATGTCAATCCCAATCTCCCAATTCATCCCATACCTCCTTTCCCCGCTTGGTGTCCATACGTTTGTTCTCTATGTCTGTGTCTCTATTTCTGCCTTGCAAACCGGTTCATCTGTACCATTTTTCTAGATTCCACATATATGCGTTAATATATGGTATTTGTCTTTCTCTTTCTGACTTACTTCACTCTGTATGACAGTCTCTAGGTCCATCCACATCTCTCCAAATGACCCAATTTCATTCCTTTTTATGGCTGAGTAACATGCCATTGTATATATGTACCACATCTTCTTTATCCATTCATCAATCTACGGACACTTAGGTTGCTTCCATGACCTGGCTATTGTAAATAGTGCTGCAATGAACATTGGGGTGCATGTGTCTTTTTGAATTATGGTTTTCTCCAGGTATATGCCCAGTAGTGGGATTGCTGGGTTATTTGGTAATTCTATTTTTAGTTTTTTTAAGGAAACTCCATACTGTTCTCCATAGTGGCTGTATCAATTTACATTCCTATCAACAGTGCAAGAGGGTTCCCTTTTCTTTGCACCCTCTCCAGCATTTATTGTTTGTAGATTTTTTGATGATGGCCATTCTGACCGGTGTGAGGTGATATCTCGTTGTAGTTTTGATTTGCATTTCTCTAATAATTAGTGATGTTGAGCAGCTTTTCATGTGCCTCTTGGCCATCTGTATGTCTTCTTTGGAGAAATGTCTATTTAGTTCTTCCGCCCATTTTTTGATCGGGTTGTAAAGTAGTTTTTCAACTATAATAGTAATACATGCTTACAGTAAAAATTTCAAAAGTACAAAATATAGATAATGAAAAGTAAAAGAATCCTCACTTTCCCATATCCTTGTCCTACTCCTCAGAAATAACAACTATTAATAATTTTCAATTCAAATATTTGCCATACATGTACATATACATACACGCACATCTATCTAGTTTGTTAGAAATAACAAATAAATAAATTAGTTTATTAAATGTATGAAAAATACACTTTCACAGTTTATTGTTTGAAGAAATTTTTCATTTATATGTTTAAGCTTCTTAGTCTTTTCTTTTGTGGCTTATGGATACTGTATCATGTCTTTTAGCTGATGAACATTTTTTTTAACTGCAAGATATCAATGCCTTATTCAGAAATTTCGATTCCAGTCACTGAATTTCTTCAATAAGGGAAAAAGAGAAATTATTTTTTAACAATCCAGGTATTCTAGAAAACAATTTTCAAGATTTCTTTTGTACTGTATTGGTATTAGTAGCTCATTTATTAGTCAAAATGGGTATGAGCAATGCCATATCCTTGGAAAGGCAGAAAAAGAGTGAAAGACAAATAAGAACAAGGGCAACAAATAGAAAACATTAACAAATAAGATAGATATTAATTCAACTATATCAATAATCATTTTGATCATCAAAGGTCTAAATGCACCAATTAAAAGACAGAACTCAAGAGCCACAAACTACTGTATCTGGACAGCACAGAGCATTCCCATCACTGCAGATGTGTTAAAGATGTATGTTAAAGAAAATATAGCAAATATGGCAAACTTTTAAATTGAAGTACAGCTGATTTACAATGTTGTGTTAGTGTACAGCAAAGAGATTCAGTTAGACATATATGTAGCAAACTCTTAACTGCAGAATCCAGGTGGTGGGCATATGTATCTTCATTGTACAATTCTTTCAACGTTTCTGTATGAAAATTTTTATAATACAATTATGAAGAAGAAAAAAAAGACAAATTGTCAGAGTGGATCAAAAAACAAGACCCAATTATATGGTGCCTATAAGGCACCCTCTTAACATAAAGACATATATAGATTAAAAGTAAATGGATGTAGGGAATTCCCTGGCAGTCCAGTGGTTAGGATTTGGTGCTTGGACTGAGGTGGCCTGGGTTCAATCCCTGGTCAGGGAACTAAGATCTTGCGAGCTACACAGCACAGCAAAAAAAAAAAAAAAAAAGTAAATGGATGGAGAACAATAAATCATGCTAGAACTAATTTAAAAAAGAAAATTAGCTATATTAGTTTCAGACAAAGCTGACTTAGAAGCAAGGAAAGTTATTAGGGATAAAGAAGGGCATTACATAATGATAAAGGGGTCAATTCTCCAAGAAGACGTAACAATCCTTAACATGTGCGCATCAAACAACAGAACATCCAACTATGTGAGGTAAAAACTATTAGAATTGCAGAGAGAAATCAATGATTCCATTTTCATAGTTGGAGACTAACACTTCTCTATCAGAAATGGAAAGAGGGCAATATAAGTTTAAATTCAAAGCAATATATAAGAAATTCAAAATAGTATAGTGCAGGCACAATACACAACTGCTGAGGGGCAAAGAAATGATTTGCTTTGGTCATGGTTAGTGAAAAGAAGTATTATTTTTATTATTTTTTTAATTTGGAAATAATTGCAAGCTTAGAGAAAAGTTGCAAAAATAGTACAAAGAGCTCTCATATACATTTTACTCACCTTTGCTAATTGTTACCATAACATTTTGCTTCATTATCTTTACCATTTTTCTCTCTCTGTCTCTGTCCCACTCTTTTATTCTCTTCTCTGTTTCTCTTTCTCTCAGTATATATTTTATTTTATTTATTTATTTATTTATTGCAGTACGCGGGCCTCTCACTGTTGTGGCCTCTTCCCTTGCGGAGCACAGGCTCCGGACGTGCAGGCTTAGTGGCCATGGCTCACGGGCCCAGCTGCTCTGCGGCATGTGGGATCTTCCCGGACCGGGGCATGAACCCATGTTCCCTGCATCGGCAGGCCGACTCTCAACCACTGTGCCACCAGGGAAGCCCCTCAGTATACATTTTATACTGAGTATATAAAACTTTTTCTAAGCCATCTGAAGTTATATACACCATATCACTTTACCCCTATATACTTCAGAGTGTATTTCCTAAGAATAAAGTCACTCTCTTAAATAACTACAGGATGGTTATCAACTTCAGAAAATTTAACATCAATACTTTACCATATAGGTATCAATTTTGTCAATTGACCAATACTGTCCTTTTTTATATATTTTTCCCTGTGTGGGATCATATATTGTATTTAATTGAGAAATATAACTCAATTTCCAAATGTCTGAGAAAAATTCCATGGAAATTCTTTTGCACCCACTTTTATTTTAATTCATCTTTGTCAGTAATTTGGTATCTGATATTTGACCTTAACTCCCTATAGATTGAAAGCTAATATCTGTGTCCATGTTAAATTGATGTGCTTGATACAAAAATTATCTTTTTATTCTACAGGTCACTTAGAAACTTGGAATTGCACCATGGGAGTTCGTAATAAAGTCTCTGCATCATCTTAAAATTCCAACTCTTGCTGGCATATTTTTCTTTGCAATTAGCTTTTGATACAAAGTGCATTGAAGTGTTTTTTCAGGTGTTGAGCTTTCTTAGAATCACATTGTTTGGCCATATTGTGGTTAAAAAAACAAGTATGTATCTTATGCTACTTCATTATGACTAGAAGATTGTTGGTTGGAGGATTTGGAGAATATATACTATTTCTGTGTCAGAGCAGACTGGCTTTGTAGGACATTTTACAAATGTTTAGCACTGAACATTTCAGAATGGTGGAGGAGGAGGCAATTTTCCAAAGTTTCAATCCGAATTAAATTAACCTGTCATCGATTGCCCTTACTATGTTCTCACATGGAAATATTTAAACTCATTTCAATAAAGCCTTAAAAGAAAAACAGGTCCGGGCTTTCTTTCAGTAGAATATAAGGACTACTAGGAAATGAAAATGATCTGGTCTTTCAACACATTTCCAAAATTCTGATTAGGCACATAGTTGAGCTTATAAATACATGTAGTAACAATTTGACCAAGTGAATGTAAGTATAAATTATACCACCTTATGGTTTTGATGTGTCACCTTTCTGCAGAACAGTTTTCTTTAACATGTGCCAAAACTGGTGTGTGATTTGTTGACTTTTGCTGAAAATGGTGGTGTATTCCGATGTGGTTTTGTAGCTGGGGAGACCAATGCAGCCTTTCCCACACTGGTTCAATTACAGCTGTAACTGAAGTTTACCAGTACACCTGCCACATTAGGTATATCCTCTGGTCCCTGGGTATACTGTCTAACTTCATAGGACTCTGCCCAGTTTTCTTTTGTCTAGCTCTGCTACTTGCAGGGGAACACTTTTTCTTTGTGGCTATTAATTTCTCTCCTCTTAGCATCTGCACATTTTCTTTACATGCTGCCTGAGGACTTTTACAAATGCATTGTGGACATATTGCCAGCTGTAGGTGGATGTCCCTCCCTGGGTCATGAACCATGAAGGTGTTTGATTTCATCTTTCTACACACACACGGGATGAGTTGGGGATTGGGGTCACCCTCTACCCCTGAATATCTGAAGAGCGCTTCTAAATCAATAGGTTGGCAGCGATGGGAAAAGCTTTCAAGCAGTCACCTGGGTCCTATGAAACAGTGTTGCTTCAGGGAGGGAAAACTCAGGAAGATCACGATGCTAGTTTTTTTGTTTTTTTTTTAACATCTTTATTGAAGCATAATTGCTTTACAATGGTGTGTTAGTTTCTGCTGTATAACAAAGTGAATCAGCTATACACATACATATATCCCCATACCCGCTCCCTCTTGTGTCTCCCTCCCACCCTCCCTACCCCACCCCTCTAGGTGGTCACAAAGCACCGAGCTGATCTCCCTGTGCTATGTGGCTGCTTCCCACTAGCTATCTGTTTTACATTTGGTAGTGTATATATGTTCATGCCTCTCTCTCACTTTGTCCCAGTTTACCCTTCCCCCCACCACCGTGTCCTCAAGTCCATTCTCTATGTCTGCGTCTTTATTCCTGTCCTGCCCCTAGGTTCTTCAGAACGATTTTTTTCTTTTCTTTTTTTTTTTTTTTAGATTCCATATATATGTGTTAGCATACGGTATTTGTTTTTCTCTTTCTGACTTACCTCACTCTGTATGACAGACTCTAGGTCCACATGATGCTAGTTTTGAAAACAAAAAGCATCCCTAGAAGCTGGGTTGAGGGGAGAGGGGAATGGGAGGATTCTGTATATTTTCCTACTCCTGGAGCGTCTCAGAGAGTCTTGGGAGACCTCTTGCTTTTTAGCCCAAGGAGAAGTGTTTAATCTCAAGACAAAATGCGGCTATTTACAAAATTTGCTGCTTTTCACCAGTAACTCAAAGTTATACATTTACAAATTGATTTTATTTTTTCATCTCATGAAAGTAATATATATTTATGTAACAACAAATTAAAGCAATTGAAAACAACAAAAAGGAGAAATAAAAACATAAAATTAAGACCTATAATCTTGCCATTCATTGATAACCATGATTGACATTTGGGCTTATACATACACTGTTATAATCTTTTTTTTCCTACATAAACATACGCCACAGCGTGTCTGCTGGGTATCTACTGTGGGGTGGGGGGGATGTACCTCCCAGCTGACTCCCTGCTGTCACCTTGCTTTCCACCTGCAGATCACCATCTACGAGGACTGGGGCTTCCAGGGCCGCCGCTACGAGTGCAGCAGCGACTGCCCCAACCTGCAGCCCTGCTTCAGCCGCTGCAACTCCATCCGGGTGGACAGCAGCTGCTGGATGCTCTACGAGCGCCCCAACTACCAGGGCCACCAGTGCTTCCTGCGGCGCGGCGACTACCCCGACTACCAGCAGTGGATGGGCCTCAACGACTCCGTCTGCCCCTGCCACACAATTCCTTACGTGAGTCTTAGTTCAACACGACTCATGTGAAAGCATCACTGATCCATGGCCATAAATTCCTGTTCATAAAAGTCAGTTTGTTTCAACTCAGGACTAGTGTTCACGGTGAAATAGCAAAGCCCAACTCTCAAGCATTTAACAAAACGTTGATTGCCTTTACTACACTCTCATATGGAAACATTAAAACTCATTTCAATAAAGCATTAAAAATGGGCAGATTGTTTTTAGGCACAAGAAATCACAACAATATAGCTTCTAAAGTTGAATTTGGAAGTATCTAGCTGATCCCTAATTTCTAAATAAAAACTACCTTGTTCAGTAAAGAAAAAAATCTATCTAGATCATTATTTCTTAATGAACACTGACAGACTATGGGAGAACAACATAAGTATAATCTATTCTGACTGTATTGGCGATTATTTTCAATACCTTCTTTATGACCTACGGATCTAGAAACTAGAACAGTTCGCTTGCAGGTGGCTCCTTGTATTCAGCAGTCATTATCAACTAGTTTTTCACAAGGGTCAGAAAAAGATCATTAATTAGGATTTCATGGGACATGGTCCTCACCAAAATGCTGCTTAATGTTTTTCAATCATGTGGAATTTGTATTTCTACATTCTGATGACACCAAATTATGTGTCATGACAAGCAGATTCAAGAAGTGAAACCAAAATTCGGCTGCAGAAATTTGCAGATGCAAAAAGAGGTACAAATAAGACAGAAATTTCTTTGAGGCAAGAAACTCAACTTACAAGTGACTTGGCAAAATGTTGGACATGTGGACTCAGAGTAAATATGAATTGTTGTACATGATGAGTACAAAAGTGACTTAAAAACAAGCTTGAGGGGCTTCCCTGGTGGCACAGTGGTTGAGAATCTGCCTGCCAATGCAGGGGACATGGGTTCTAGCCCTGGTCCGGGAAGATCCCACATGCTGCAGAGCCATTAAACCCAACTACTGAGCCTGCGCTCTAGAGCCCTTGAGCCACAACTGCTGAGCCCACATGCCACAACTACTGAAGCCCGCATGCCTAGAGGTGCCCCTGCTCACCGCAACTAGAGAAAGCCCTCGCACAGCAATGAAGACCCAACACAGCCAAAAATAAATAAATTCCAAAATAAAAATATTTAAAAACAAGCTTGAGGAGCTCAGCTCAGTGCTCTGTGATGACCTAGAGGGGTGGGATGGCGGGAGGAGAGAGGCTCAGGAGGGAGGGGATATATGTATACATATAGTTGATTCACTTTTTTCTACAGCAGAAACTAACACAACGTTGTAAAGCAATTATACTCCAATCAAAAAAAATACAAAGAAACCAAAACCAAGCTTGATAGGATTCAGTGATACACAGTCATAATGGTAAACGGAGTTAAAATCCTCTCTGCAGACTGAACTAAATACAGTTGTGACAGTTGTTTTTTTTTTAGAAAGGAATCCCTTTTATTGACTTTATTTCAATTCTTGTTTCTTCCACAGGATAGACCCCTGGTCAGGTCAGTTTTATTTTAATACTCTCCCTAATTTGTTAGAACAACCATGTAAGGAAAGGATACATATATGACAGGATGGTTTGAAAACCCTGCTTCATGAAGCTGCAGGCTGATTGAGTCACTTTTACTGACATCAAGGATGCCCACAACTTATTTTTCATCTTTGGTTTACTGTCACAACAGACTAGCTCTCACAGGATAAAGCTGTATGAGAGACATGGCTACGGAGGCCTGGTGTCCGAGCTCACAGAGGACTGATCCTGCATGCATGACCACTTCCAGCTCAATGAGCTCCACTCACTCCACATGCTGGAGGGCTGGTGGGTCCTCTGCGAGATGCCCAACTACCAGGGGTGGTAGTACTTGCTGAGGCCAGGGGACTAAAGGAGCTACCATGACCGGGGAGGCCTGGATGCCAAAGTCGGCTCTCTGAGATGCATCATCGATTTGTACGAGGCTGTGTTTTCCTTATTATAATCCACATAGAGTTGCACTAAATACACAGATTGTGTTCCTGGCACTAAGTGATTCTTGTTCATCTTAAATGATAACTGAATTTTAATAAATGGTGACCCTTGGCAACTTATCTGACCCTGAAGGTCAAGTGTCTTGAATGTCTACTTACTTCCTGCTGGTCAGGCAGCAGTAATTATGAAGTCCCCACTCATGTCACGGGAAGGAGGGAGAAACACTGTCTGCCTCTATGACCCACGATCTGAGGGAGAGAGGAAAGAAACATAACGAAAAACTATGAAACCCATATACAGGAGAAAATATAGAACCAGTTGTGGCTGGGATACCAAAGACAAAGGATTGCTGGAGAGGTTAGGGCAGCTGAAGTTTCAGATAAGATTAGTCAAGAAAAGCTGAGTGAAAAGAGAAGTTTTAAGCGGAATTCCCAAAGTAGAGAAGGTCAAGTACGCATGATGAGGTCATCTGGGAGGAGAAGTGTTAAATTAAGAGTTAAAGGACCTGGGGCTCGTTGCAACCAGAGAAAGCCCGTGCACAGCAACAAAGACCCAACTCAGCCAAAAATTAATTAATTAATTAATTAATTAATTTTTTAAAAAAAGAGTTAAAGGGCCTGAGTTGTTATCCTGCCTCTGCTACTTACTAATAAAATGCCCCTCAGTCTCAGGTAAACTAGGACGGTTGGTTACTCCACTTCCTAGCTTATCTCTTCGAGCAAGTCATTTCTTATTCTCTGTGCCTAAATTGCCTTATTGAAAACTACAGGCAATAATAAATTCCTGTCTCACTAATTTCCAGGATAACTATGATGAAAAGCTGGGGAAAGATTGTGAACACACTTTGTTATCTTTAAATGTTTGTACAAATATAAATGTAAGAAATTAATGTATTCTCAGGGTTTCCTCAAATTCAACAGTACAGTATAATCATCTTTATTTTGGACTCCAGTATGAACTTTTATCAAGATTCAATTATGGAAGACTCAACTATGCAGAGTGAAGTAAGAATATTTATAATCCTGCATACCTCTGACATTTCTTTCCACTAGAGTAGAGCTGCTCTCCCAGAATGCTAATTCTTTTCACAAATTTACATAAGCAAAAATAGTGCTCTGTCCCAGTTAACTTCTTTATAGGAATTGAGAAGCTAATTTTAAAATTCATATGGAATTGCAAGGGACCCAGAATAGCCGAAACATTCTTGAAAAAAGAACAGAGTAGGAGTACTCATACTTCCTAATTTCAAAACTTACAGCAAAGCAATAGTAATCAAGACAGCAGGGTACTGGCACAGGGTAGACATAGAGATGAATGGAATAGACTTGAGGGTCTAGAAATAAACCCATATGTCTATGCTCAACTGATTTTTGCCAAGGGTGCTAAGACCATTCAATGGGGAAAGAATAGCTTTTCAACAAATGGTGCTGGGACTACTGGATATCCAAATGCAAAAGAATAAAGTTAGACCTCCATTTCATACCACATATAAAAATTAACTCAAAATAAATCAAAGAACTCAAACTATCAAACTCTTAGAAGAAAACAGAGACACACATCTTTTTCTTTTTTTCTTTTGGCGGTATGCAGGCCTCTCACCGTTGTGGCCTCTCCCATTGCAGAGCACAGGCTCCGGATGCGCAGGCCCATCGGCCATGGCTCACAGGCCCAGCCACTCCGCGGCATGTGGGATCTTCCCGGACCGGGGCACAAAGCCGCGTCCCCTGCATCAGCAAGTGGACTCTCAACCACTGCTCCACCAGGGAAGCCCCATCTTTGTGATCTTTTATTAGGCAATGATATCTTAAATATGACCAAAAGCACAAGCAACAACAATAAAAAAATAAATTGGACTTCATCAAAATTAAAACCTTTTATGAATCAAAGGATACTATCAAGAAAGTGAAAAGACAGCCCACTGAATGGGAGAAAATATTTACAAACTTTTTATCTGGTAAGAGTCTAGTATCCACAATATATAAAAACTCTTAAAACAACAACAGAAAGATAAACAACATAATTTAAAAATGGGCAAGGGATTTGAATATACATCTTTATGAAGAAGATATACAAATAGCCAAGAAGCTACTGAAGATGTTCAGCATTATTAGTCATTAGGGAAGTTCAAATCAAACCACAGTAGGGTAGCACTTAATACCCACTAGGATGGTTATAATAATTTTAGGAAAAAAAAAACAGAAAATAACAAATGTTAGTAAGGACATGGAGAGATTGGAACTCTCATAAATAGCTGGTGGGAATGGAAAATGTTGCAGCCACCGTGGAAAACGGTTTGGTATTTCCTCAAATAGTTAAATAGAGTTATATGACTCAGCAATTCCACTCTGATGTTTATACTCCAAAGAATTGAAAGTAGGTGTTCAAACAAAAACGTATACATGGGGACTTCCCTGGTGGTGCAATGGTTAAGAATCTGCCTGCCAATGCAGGGGACACGGGTTCAAGCCCTGATTCAGGAAGATCCCACTTGCCGTGGAGCAACTAAGCCCGTGCGCCACCACTACTGAGCCTGCACTCTAGAGCCGACGAGCCACAACTACTGAGTCCGTGTGCCACAACTACTGAAGCCCGCGTGCCTCGAGCTCATGCTCTGCAACAAGAGGAGCCACCACAACGAGAAGCGTGCGCACTGCAACGAAGATTAGCCCCCGCTCGCCGCAACTAGAGAAAGCCCGCGCCCAGCAATGAAAACCCAAAGCAGCCAATAAATAAATAAATTTATTTTTTAAAAAAAGTATACATGAATGTTCATAGCAGCACTATTCACGGTAGCCAGAAGGTGAAAACAACCCAAATGTCTACCAGTGGATGATTGGACAAATGAAATGTGATATATCCAAACAATGGAATATTATTTGGCCATAAAAAGGAATGATGTACTGATACATGCTACAACATGGATGAACCTTGAAAACATTAGGCTAAGTGAAAGAAGCCAGTCACATAAGACCACATATTATAGGATTCATTTATATGAAATAACCTGAATAGGCAAATCTAGAGACAGTAAGTGGATTCATGGGTTGCTTAGGTATGGGGGATGGGTGGATAAAGGAATGAAAACTAAAGGGTACAGGACTTCTCACTGTGGGATGAGCATGCTCTAAAATTCACTGTGGTGATGGTTGCACATAACTGTGAATATACTAAAACCATTGAATTATACACTTTAAATGGGTAAACTATATGGTATGTGAATTATATCTCAACAAAGCTGTTTAAAAATAATAATGCCCGGCACAGAACCTTAAGTAATAAATAATCTTTTAGAATAAGATTCCTTCTTGCTGAAGGAACATATGGTATAAATTATAAATATGAAGATACACATATTACTAAACTGCCGTGGCTCTTACCAATACCAAATACACAGAAAGATTTGTTTTGCCGCCAGCTTAGTTAAACCATAGTGTGTTGTCCTTTGTTGGGTGACTAATGAAATATGAGCTCTGCTTTTTTTAAAAAAAGAGTAAAACCTAGGTGAGATGTCTCACTGAAAATAATTTTAAACTGAGGTTTTGTTTTGTTTTGCTTTAATCTAGTGAACTTAAGGGTTTAGAGAACAGCCTTTTATCTAAGAAAGCTCGGTGTGCCACAAGTTTTCTTCTCTATAAAATAAGGGGTGTGGACAAGAGGAGCTCCATGTTTCCTTCCAGCTCTGATTCTTTAAGACTGTATTAGGTTTCAACGTAGAGCATCTCAATGGTTACCAATGTAGGCCTTGAGGTCCATGGACATGGTTTCTGGCTTGGCCACCTAATGGCTGTGTGACCTTGAGCAAGTTACTTATGCTCCCTAAGCCTCAGTTTTCCCACTTGCATGTTCTTATGAGGAATAAATAAGATGCCTCCTGTAAAGAAGCTCAATAAGCAGCAGTCATCCCTCCATCAGTTTTACCTTGTTATGCTATATATATGGACTTCATAAAAAAGGGAGGGGGGCAAAGTAAATTAGCTATTTTCTAAAAAAAATTCTCTAATTCAAGGAAATGTGAAAATCCTCAATGTCCTTTTAATAGTCACCCATTACTGCTGTCTTAGAAGGCTACATATAAATCAGTGACACAGGGATTTAGGAACCCTTTGCAGTCAGTTAATGCTGAGATCCTAGAGCCAGGCTGAAGAAATCAGCCTGGCAGCAATCAGTCAATTGAAGAATCCACTAGAATTTACCAGAATTCCTGTTAAAGCCAAATATTTTCAAGGTTGGTAGGGAGAACAGGCTACTTTGGTGCTAGGCCCTTTGCAAGGTAAAAAAAAAAAAAAGAACGACATTGAACCTACTATGAGAAGTGTATAATTAGGGAGAATATAAGCTATGCATATCTGGAAACATAACCTCTAAAACAAGTCATTGTTATATGCAGAAACAATCAGTTTAGGCCTTCAAGGCTGACAGACCTGAGTTCAGTTCCCAGTGCCTCTACTTACTAGCTGTGTGTACCTTTTTGAATTTGTTTCTCATAGTGATCAGTACGTGATTAGACTTGGTCAGCTGGGGACCCTGGCTTGGAATGGGTGTTCAGAGAGCCTCCTCTGGCCTCCTCCAGATACAATCTTCCCCACAGGACAGGAATGTGTGCAACAACAGGGACATGCCCACACGTCTTCTAGACCACACTCCTTATACCTGGAGCTCCAGAATTTCCTCCATTTACACCCTTGCTTCCAAAATCTAAGAGAGAGTCTTCACTCACCCACCCAAGGACACTGGTACTCAAAGGGCAGCTGTTTGGGGGCATGGTCGGGATGCGGGGGTGGAGCTTGGACATGTGAGGGAGTGAGAAGTGAGGAGGGCGGTCCATGGGGTGGTGGAGGGGGCCTCTATTTATGCTCTTGCCCTGGATCTCTCAAATATTTGGGGAAGTACTGATAATAATTGTGCTGTGTTAGCTACATGACGTACTCTATATAAGATTCCTGGTACAATGTCTAGAACACACTAAACACTCTTCATACAGTAGGCTGTCATTATTAACTATTATTATTTCCATCATCATGAGCCAAGTGAGTGCTGTAAAGTTTGCTACAGGTTCAATCCTACCTACTTAAGTGAGAGCAGATGTGGCTTCCTTCAGCAGGGTCATGTCAATGATGTGCTGATGAACTCAAGAGGTTTCATCTGGGAGACACATAAGTGGTTACCAGAGAAAGAAGTCTGCAAACGCTTCAGGAAAACCCAGCTGACAAACTAAAACATTGGCATGGGGGAAGGGAGGCAGGGAGGGTAATGAACTATTTCCACAGAGCCTTCTAACAGGCCCCAGGTAACTTTAATGGCTCTTTTTTTTTTTTAAAGATTTATTTATTTTTGGCTCTGTTGGGTCTTAGTTGAGGCGAGAGAGCTGTTCGTTGCAGCACGCGGGCTTCTCTCTAGTTGTGGGTTTTTCTCTCTCTAGTTGTGGCACACAGGCTCCAGGGCACATGGGCTCTGTAGCTGTGGCACATGAGCTCTCTAGTTGAGGCACACAAGCTCAGTAGTTGTGGCACATGGGCTTTGTTGCCCCGCGGCAGGTGGGATCTTAGTTCCCTGACCAGGGATCAAACCCACGTCCCCTGCACTGTAAGGCGGATTCTTTACCAATGGACCACCAGGGAAGTCCCTTAATGGCTCTTAAATGAACTATTTTGTTTTTGAAAGAAACCAGGGTTATATCAGATCCATTCAAATATTTTGACATGCAAGTCTATGTATTTTGATATACGAGTTTGTTTAACCATGAGTTCCTAAAGAACTTTAAATGGTTTTTAATTTTTTTTTTAATTTTTTAAAATTTAAATGAGACCTGTCTTTTTTAAAACAAGTTTTGCACTTCTTTTTAAAGGAAAAAGAAAAAACTTGTATGTAACTTTAAACTTGGTATTCAAATATTTGTGCTAAAAGGCTCATTGGCTCAGTCCCTTAATCTCCCACATATTTTAGACTGGGGTGTTGGCTGATACTACAAAGAGACAGAACAAAGCATGTCTTGCAGCAACCGGGACCCAATGTCTTATTCCATTGACTCATCCATCTTCTAAAATGCAAGGAAGTGACTGGGGATCTCATTATTTTTCTTCACAAAAATGTTGCTCATCACCTTTTCTTTCATTTTTGTTCTCTTTCTCAGGCCATCTCTCCTTTAGCAGTTAAAGGTAAGTTCTAAGACCTTCACGGGAGAGCTCTAGTGGTGCTCTAACACCTCCCCTCCCCTCAGGAAGGCCTCCCTGCTGCCAGCCTACACCAGCCTGCCCAATTTCTGGGCCATTTTTACCTCCCTTCAAGTTTTCCCAGGTCACCAAGGACCAGACAGGAGTGGAGGCTATCAGAACCAGGGGACGTGGTAGAGGACTGAGTGGGAGAGAATGATGGCTGTGTCTCTGAACATCCACATAGGTGACCTCATGTGGGTGAGTTATTGTTCTCCAAAATAAAATCAGAATCATTTGCAATAAAATGGGCATCACTTGCTTAACTGTTTTTCTTGTTTCCAGGACTCTATCCATATAATTAATTAGTAAATAATCATGGGGGATAGAGAAGTGTGACATGGCCCTTACCCTTAAGGTTATTACCTTGTTGAAGACACTAAACCAGGCTGGGAAAACTGGACAGCTACATATAAACGAATGAAATTAGAACACTCCCTAACACCATACACAAAAAATAAACTCAAAATGGATTACAGACCTAAATGTAAGGCCAGACACTATCAAACTCTTAGAGGAAAACATAGGCAGAACACTCTATGACATAAATCACAGCAAGATCCTTTTTGACCCACCTCCTAGAGAAATGGAAATAAAACCAAAAATAAACAAATGGGACCTAATGAAACTTCAAAGCTTTTGCACAGCAAAGGAAACCACAAACAAGACGAAAAGGCAACCCTCAGAATGGGAGAAAATATTTGCAAATGAAGCAACTGACAAAGGATTAACTCCAAAGTATACAAGCAGCTCATGCACCTCAATATCAAAAAAACAAACAACCCAGTCCAAAAATGGGCAGAAGACCTAAATAGATATTTCTCCAAAGAAGATATACAGACTGCCAACAAACACATGAAAGAATGCTCAACATCACTAATCATTAGAGAAATGCAAATCAAAACTACAATGAGGTATCACCTCACACCGGTCAAAATGGCCATCATCAAAATATCTACAAACAGGGCTTCCCTGGTGGCGCAGTGGTTGAGAGTCCGCCTGCCGATGCAGGGGACACGGGTTCATGCCCCGGTACGGGAAGATCCCACATGCCGCGGAGCGGCTGGGCCCGTGAGCCATGGCCGCTGAGCCTGCGCGTCCGGGGTCTGTGCTCCGCAATGGGAGAGGCCACAACAGTGAGAGGCCCACGTACAGCAAAAAAAAAAAAAAATATATCTACAAACAGTAAATGTTGGAGAGGGTGTAGAGAAAAGGGAACCCTCTTGCACTGTTGGTGAGAATGTAAATTGATACAGCCAATCTGGAGAACAGTATGGAGGTTCCTTAAAAAACTAAACATAGGACTACCATACGACCCAGCAATCCCACTACTGGGTACATACCCTGAGAAAACCATAATTCCAAAAGAGTCATGTACCACAATGTTCATTGCAGCTCTATTTACAATAGCCCAGAGATGGAAACAACCTAAGTGTCCATCATTGGATGAATGGATAAAGAAGATGTGGCACATATATACAATGGAATATTACTCAGCCATAAAAAGAAACGAAATTGAGTTATTTGTAGTGAGGTGGATGGACCTAGAGTCTGTCGTAAAGAGTGAAGTAAGTCAGAAGGAGAAAAACAAATACGTATGCTAACACATATATATGGAATCTGGAAAAAAAAAAAAAGGTTCTGAAGAACCTAGGAGCAGGACGGGAATAAAGACGCAGACATAGAGAATGACTTGAGGACACGGGGAGGGGGAAGGGTAAGCTGGGACGAAGTGAGAGAGTGGCATGGACATATACACACTACCAAATGTAAAATACATAGCTTGTGGGAAGCAGCCGCGTAGCACAGGGAGATCAGCTCAGTGCTTTGTGACCACCTAGAGGGTGGCAACTATTTACATATCATTTACACTGTATTCACAACTACTTACACAGCATTTACATTGTAGTAGGTATTATAAGTAATCTAGAGATGATTTAAAGTATATGGGAAGATTGTGTAGGTTATATGCAAATACTACTCCATTTTGTATAAGGGACTTGAGCATCTGCAGATTTTGGTATCCACAGGAGTTCTGGAAGCAATCCCACGGATACCGAGGGACGGCCTGCTCTATTTCTAGTATTTTATTTGATCCCTAAAATGTGTTAATATAATTGTTTGCCTCAGGGCTCTGTTAGTGCTGCCACCAGTTTTGCAAGAGGTCAGGATGAATTCTACAATGTCACATGACATAGGCTATGAAATAGACTGGGGCCAGCCTGTAGCCACCTATATTCTTTATCGTCCCATGGAGGGTCATGTCAGGGCCTGGGTATCTGCTGGATACTGTGTTGGTTCTATTCCAATAGAGGGACTCCTACTCACTGTGGGTTCCCCTTTTTATAGGAAGAGCCTTAGTAAACCTATTACATGTTAACATAAATAACATATTTTATGAATAATAACCATACTTTCCAGAGCAAAAACAATGAAAAGACTGGAATTGCTTTACATTTTACCAAATCTCTTTAATGTCATATAGCCTCTGGAAAAACTACTGTACACTTGTGAAGGAATAAGAGTGAAAAGGGCAAATAACATCTTGGTATTGTTATGAAAACTGTTCTGACCATATGAACCCCTTGAAAGTGTCTTGGGGACCTTAGAGGTCCCCATATCACACTGTGAAATCCATACTATCAAGATACCCTGTTGGGGCTTCCCTGGTGGCGCAGTGGTTGAGAGTCCGCCTGCCGATGCAGGGGACACGGGTTCGTGCCCCGGTCTGGGAAGATCCCACATGCCGCGGAGCGGCTAGGCCCGTGAGCCATGGCCGCTGAGCCTGCGCGTCCGGAGCCTGTGCTCTGCAACGGGAGAGGCCACAACAGTGAGAGGCCCGCACACCGCAAAAAAAAAAAAAAAAAAAAAAAAAAAAAAAGATACCCTGTTGTCTGGCCTGGTATCAAGATGCTCTGTTGTCTGGTGCTGTCTAGCATCTCAAAAGTCTGAGGAAGTAGAGGGTGTTGTACCTTGAGGGTTTCTACATTACTCCTTACACTAACTCAAATCACCCTTACCAAGTGAACAAGAGTTTATCAGGGTGAAGAGAAAAGATAGATCTTAGGACATTTGAAGGAGGCCAGGGACCCCAAAGAGCGAGCAAGTCTCTGGGCAGCCGCCAGCAGAAGGAAGGATGTAGGCTCCAAGGGAGATGTGAGAAAGGAAGGCCACAACAATCTGCTTTCAATCACAGAATCTTGAATTTGAATTACGCTTTATGCTTTTCAAAGCATTTTCACAGATTACTTGATTCCCTCTTCCTTAAGATTTCTTATTATTTAAATTCTGGTTTTCAAGAAGTATTTTTGTTCTGTTTTGTTTTTAAACACCAGTCCCTGAGCAGAACACATGGTTTAGTTTAATTACCTTTAAGGAGTCAATTAAGCAGACTAGGCTATAAAATAAAAGCATGGGGATAGAATTCCGCTCATCCTTCTACGTTAAAGACTTTTCATTTTGGTGGCAACAACAGCTTTTGTGAATTAGAACAACCCGAACCTACCAGAAAGAATAAGAGTAAACATTCAGCTAACCGCAGTGACCAGGGGGAGGGAGGGCGGAGAGCTTGCAAATCCCCTTACTCACCGAAATGGGCTCCTTTTGTGTGATTTCCTGCGGAGGCAGCAGTCAGGGCTGCTATTTATACAGCGGCCCTCCCCCTAGTCGCACACAACATCCAGCGAACACCTCCTGCTTCCTCTCTCCAGAATGGGAAAGGTAAGTGCTGGGTACCTGATGCTCAACCTTTGCCGGGTCGCGGCATCTTCAGCGGGGCTGCAAATCGCTTCATGCTTCCACATCTTCCATTTTGCAGATAACCTTCTACGAGGACCGGGGCTTCCAGGGCCGCTGCTACGAGTGCAGCAGCGACTGCCCCAACCTGCAGCCCTACGTCAGCCGCTGCAACTCCATCCGGGTGGACAGCGGCTGCTGGATGCTCTATGAGCGCCCCAACTACCAGGGCCACCAGTACTTCCTGCGGCGCGGCGACTACCCCGACTACCAGCAGTGGATGGGCTTCAATGACTCCGTCCGCTCCTGCCGCCTCATCCCCACTGTGAGTGTGGCTCTGTCTTTGCCTTCCTCTCTTTGGAAATCTAAGCCATTAAAAACTGTCATCCTTCAACCAAACGGTTCCAACTGGAGAGCAGAAAGGGGGAGTGAGCCCAGTGCATGCAGTCCATTCTAGAAGGGTGTCCCAGATAGCAAGCCATTCTTCATGAAATCTGGTGTTTTTTTTAAAATCACATATTCCCAGTTTTTCATGTTTTAAATGGAATCAAAAATGAAAAGACTCATTAACAAAAAGCAGAACATAGAAGAGACTGAAGTTATCTGTTCGAGATATAATTTCCTTTTTTTGTATTGAAGTATAGTTGAGTTACAATGTTCTGTTAATGTCTGCTGTACAGCAAAGTGATTCAGTCATACATACAGACATTGTTTTTTTAATATTCTTTTCCATTATGGTTTTTCACCAGACACTGAATATGGTTCTCTGCTCTGTACAGTAGGACCTTGTTGTTTATCCATCCTATATATAACAGTTTGCCTCTGCTAACCCTAAACTCCCACTCCAACATATAATTTCTTAAAGTGGTCATTGCAAGCCATATCAACGCAGAAATCCAATATATCACAACTTATAAATACAATCTGGTTCCGTTTAGTTGATAAAAATACTTTTGCTTGCTTTGGCTTACTTTTCTAATTGATTATCCTCCTAGAGAAGACAGGCATCCTGGCTTCTATTCTGATTTTGTAGGCAGTACCTATTAGCACACCTAGAGGTAGAAATTAGAGGAAAGGCCACATCCAAAACTACAGTTTGAGATTCAGTCTTTCCTAGAGAGTGATGGCAGAGTTCTTAGAAGAATGTGTAGAAGTGCGGGAGCATGAGATATGGTGTCATCCAAACAGAGCTGCAAGAAGACCATTCCCGCTGCTGAGGGAATGAGGAAGTGAAGGGTAGGAGGCCAGAAAGGAAGCTTAAGAGTCACATAGGTGGAAATTTGAACTGAAAATGAAGTTATGAAAACGGAGGTAGGGAAGATGTGTCATCTTACTTTTTTGCAAGGGCTTAATAATCCATAGTATGCATGAAAACCAAAACATTAGTCCTACAGAAAATAGCTAAACGTTGATTCCTTTATAACAAGGGTAATATATCAAATGAGGCTTCACTTTCCAATGATGCTCACTTTTCTCCTTTGAGAGGGACGTTCTCCAATAAGAAGCACTAAAATGATCAATTTTATTTTAGACAAACCTAAATTCCCAAGGACAGAGACTGGTGCATAGCAGTTGAAGAGCTGCTAAGTTCTGTTCCTAGCTTAGCCCATCCACCGTGAGATTCACGGGTGGGCGTTGGGGACCAGGAAGGCTCCTTAACTCTGCGACACGGTTGTGGTGAAAGCAGACTTGGACTAAGGGAACTTTAATTTCTCTCTATTTTGTTCACTTACTTTTTCTTCTCTGTCTGCTACCCTAGCACTCCGGCACTTTCAGAATGAGAATCTATGAGAGAGATGACTTCAGAGGACAAATGTCAGAGATCACAGATGATTGTCTGTCTCTTCAGGACCGCTTCCACCTCAATGAGATCCACTCCCTCAATGTGCTGGAGGGCTCCTGGGTCCTTTACGAGCTGCCCAACTACAGGGGAAGGCAGTACCTCCTGAGGCCAGGGGAGTACAGGAGATATCTTGACTGGGGGGCGATGAATGCCAAGGCTGGTTCTCTAAGACGGGTGACAGATTTTTACTGAAGTATTTTCATTCTCCACTTTTCTCCTTTAGAATCTAATAAAAGATTTAGCTTGTGTTTCTGGCACTAACAGAGTCCTGCCTTTCTTTTAATCTATTAGGCCTTCAAAAGCAATAATGGCACTTGACCAGACATGATAACATATGCTTTCAAGATGGGGAACAACCTCTTATAAGGGGAAGTGAGTAGAGGATATTATTGCCAGCATTCTTTTAAAGGCTAGGCCACGTGGGCTCAAAGTTCAGTTCAACTGGGCTCAACCCATCTGTGGTTAATCTTACAAGTTACAATAATAAACAAGTTACATAAATAAACAGTTACAATACTAAACAAGTACTTATTGAAACACCTCAAGTTACCCCTCCAGGTTATCCCCATCATCTTCCCTATACAGTCCAAGTCTTAATTGATAAGGAAAGCCATTCTCATCTAGACTCTTACTTTAGCTCCATAAACAAACAAATAAATGCCCTGTCCTCTCACCTACTGCACTCCTTATCCTTCTAACAGCCTCCATCCCCTTTCTCCCATTTCCAATACCTCATACCTCCATGAGATTTCCCAATAGAATTCACTGTCTCTTTGCTGTATGTGCTTTGTACAAAATTATCAGGATTTTTACCAAAAACCGTATGCACATAGGAAAACTCTGCCTCCTATCATTTTTTTTTTTTTTCTGGCCACGCTGCATGTGGGCCTTAGTTCCCCTACCAAGGATCGAAACCATACCCCCTGCAGTGGCAGCATGAGTCTTAACTCCTAGAATGTCAGGGAAGTCCCTGCCTCCCATCATTTTAATAGGAGTAAAGTACTGTGACCATATATGAAAAATAAGGGACTTCCCTGGTGGTGCAGTGGTGAAGAATCCTCCTGCCAATGCAGGGGATAAGGGTTCAATCCCTGGGCTGAGAAGATCACACGTGCCACGGAGTAACTAAACCCGTGCACCACAATTATTGAGCCTGAGCTCTAGAGCCCACATGCCACAAGTACTGAAACTTGCACGCTCTAGGGCTCGCATCATGCAACTACTGAGCCTGTGTGCTGCAAATACTGAAGCCCATGTGCCTAGAGAACGTGCTCTGCAACAAGAGAAGCCACTCCAATGAGAATCCTGGGCACCACAATGAGAAGTGGCCCCTGCTGGCCACAACTAGGGAAAGCCCGCGTGTAGCAATGAAGACCCATTGCAGCCAAAATAATAATAATAATAAAGAAAAATAATACTAAATCAAAAAAGGGCATTAAAATTTTCTGGACAAGTTTGCTTGTTTGATTCAGTTGTTTTCTTTTTAAAATAAACATAGATTAAGGTCACTAATAAAAAATTACAACATAATAAATTAAAGAAATTAAAAATAGGTGAATGAAAAAATTGCGTCAGAAGAAAAATGAGAGAGAGAGAGAGAGAGAGAGAGAGAGAGGTGGAGCCAGGAGTGAAGTCTGAGCCCAAACTGGGTGCTATAAAGGCACTTTGGTGGCTGAAGCTAGAACCAGATTTGGATCCAGCAGCCAAGACATAGAAGGAAACATGATCAGTTCCATGACTGACAGAGTCCATACGACAAATAAATTAATTATTCAAGACTAGCCTAACCATTCCCAGTACTGAAACCTAAAAGAAAATTTTCTTGTGGGTCCTAGTAAAGAAGATACTGAGTAAACAACGTCCTCAATAACATCCTGCAATAATTAAATATGGTTCTTAGGACTTCTTCTTGTAAAGTTCCCCAGTGAAGCTGACAGCTTCAGGTCAAAATTCATCTGAAGTACCCTATCCTTTCAGATTCTAATAAATGGCTCAAAGCTCATCTCACAGCAGGTGGGAGACTTATGTACCCACTTCTTCCAACACACATATACCCAATGTTTCTTGAAATTCTGGAGAGGAGACGAGTTGTTTATGCGGAGACGAGTTGTTTATGCTTTTGCCAGTTACTCTCCACTCTGAACTCCTGCCTTGTCATTGAGTGGATCCACGTTGACCCAAAGTGGAGACATAGTGCCTTTTCCTTGAACTCCTGAACCATTTCTCACATAAAGCATTAATGTGTGCCTCCAGCATTGTTATAGAGGTTGTGAGGGGAGAGATGCAAGTTTAGATCACAATAGCACAACAATATGAAGTTTAATATTGGATGACCCTGCTCTAGTCTGCAAGCTCCAACCTGCTGCTGGGTGGCCTGTCTTTCCCTTCCTTGCTCCCCTCTTCTCTGTCCTTAGATGTACCCACATGTTTGTTCATTCTCTGTAGAGTCTCCTTCCATCTCACACATCAAGGGCTCCATATCCACCACCCAAGTGGCTTATTACCAGGACAAGCATATAATGTGTTGCTTATCCTGAGTCATTTTTGAGAGTGAGTGTGTTCTATTAAGGATTACACTGGAGCAAGAAACATGAAGCAGGACCGTTCCAGGCAAACTGGGGCACGTGGTAAGGCTCTTTATAAAAGCTCCTTCCCTGGAAAATAGATTCTTGTATTATTTGATATTAATTGTTCCTAAATCTCAGTTCTTTAACCTTTAAACTCCCAAAACTAGTGTTGGCTTCCTGGAGACATTAGCCAGCATCCTCTGTTTGCCAATAATAATACAGCAAACATGAATGAGAAAGCCAAAAGCTTCTTGGAGTGCCAAGTTTTACATTATTTGCCTAGTAGGCATAAAATCACAGGCATCAGACATGGAAATTATGTGAAACATCTGAACTGAAGGCACATAAAACTAGAGACCCTGGATCTCACTGATCAAGTTTGCAAGTTGCTTCCCTTCCTGGGGCACAGGCAAAGAGAATGCTATCTACCCTCTAATCCCAACTTAAAGAAAAGGTCAACAGTGGGGAGTTGCCGGGGGAATACATTATGCCCAAACTATCTCCTAATCTACCCTTCCTCCTTCTCTCTATCCTCTCTCTAAACACTGGTACCTTGAAGAGATGAGTGTCTGAGCTGAAAGCAGAGAAGGGATACCCTACAGGATCCCACTAACCTTCTCCCCATGAAGATGAACCAACAATTCAAGATAACCCTGGTATCATCCTACATGCCCTACACACGCTAGTATTTCCTATATATCCTAGCTTGTTATAAGTCCAGAGTTTAAAGCTTTTTCTTCCCTTTTTTTCCTCTTTTCTCCCTTTGAATCCACAGTGTCTTCTGGACTAACCTTACAAAAGTTCCACCAAGCACAGAAACTGAAGTAGCAGCTATTCCACAAAAGTGTCAAGACCCCACTCTATTGAGCTACACCCTCAAAATGTTCTCCTCGCTATGGGTTCCCTCTCCAGTTTCCCTTCCCCATTTTCAAGGGGTAGGTCCTGATGTAAGCAGGTGTCTTATTCCATTCCCTCTGGACATTTGGAGTTCAAATTTTCTTCTTTGTGGGTTTGTTAAAACAAAACTGACAAGCACAACCACCTGTTGCTTAAACAAGAAGGCGTATTATTTTTGTTTTGTTTTCTTAAAATATTTATTTCATTTTTGTTTATTTATTTTGGGTTGTGCGGGGTCTTAGTTACAGCACGTAGGATGTTTGTTGCAGCATGCAGACTTCTTTGTAGCAGCATGCGAACTCTTAGTTGCAACATGCATGTGGGATCTAGTTCCCCGACGACGGATCAAGCTCTGGCCCCCGTCATTGGGAGCGTGGGGTCTTAGCCATTGGACCACCAGGGAAGTCCTGAGATATATTGTTCTTGTTGATGAAAAATTAATCAGTCAATTTAAGAAAGAATTGGAAAATTTTATTCGAACCAAATTTGAGGATTATAACCTGGGAAGAGCACCTCAGGAAGCTCTGAGAACTGTTCTGCCTGTTAGAAGTCAAGACACAGTGTATATATAAGTTTTCTGAGACAGAGGGATGTACATTAAATGACGTATTATTGACAGTTTACATAATCCAGATTTAAGCGCCATCGTGGTGGGTCACGTGACCCTTTACAAGCTCTAGAAGGAGTGTTGGACTTCTCTGGTGGCACAGTGGTTAAGAATCCACCTGCCAATGCAGCGGACACAGGTTCGAGCCCTGGTCTGGGAAGATCCCACATGGCGCAGAGTAAATAAGCCTGTGTGCCACAACTACTGAGCGTACGCTCTAGAGCCCTCGAGCCACAACTACTGAAGCCCACAAGCCACAACTACTGAAGCCCGCACACCTAGAGCCTGTGCTCCACAACAAGAGAGGCCACAGCGATGAGAAGCCCGCACACTGTAACAAAGAGTAGACACCTCTCGCCACAACTAGAGAAAGCCTGCACACAGCAAGGAAAACCCAACACAACCAAAAATAAATAAATATTTAAAATGGAAAACCAAAAAGAGGGAATGTTATCTTTTAAGGAGTTGCCTTTTTGGTGCTAGGAGAATGTTGCTGTTTATGGTTGAGCAGGCATTCTTGATGATGGGGGAGGTCTGGTTGATGTATAATGCAGATACACAATGCGGGGGGGAGAGGGGAGGCCAAAGGGCAGAAAAGAATTTTGATGTTGAAATTTTTCACATTTTTAACATGAAAATTCATTTGTTCCAAGAGGAATGCCATAGGAGTTAAGCAGAGGTGGGTCAGTGATTGCTTCCTGTCTTCACGTCAGTTAATGAACGGCCGAGAAAGACAAGCCGAGAAACAGAACCAGAGGCTGGTGCTATGATGGTGACCTCCAGGTCCTTACCCAGTCTCCTTGTTTGAGAGAGTTTGGTCTACATGGCCGCCAACCAATGACCTCTTCTCATTTAACCAAGCACGTATACGATACAAATGCTACGTTAATTATCAATACTAGGAAGCAAGCATGTGGGTAGGAAGGTGGACAGTTGATTGGACCTCAGACACTAGCAAAACTCCGGAATTGGACACTGCTGTTGTCACAGTAACTTGGCATCTCAGGAGACATACAATTAGAATTACGAAGGAGCAGAGGGCTTAGGGGACAGCACAGTTCTGTTTTCTCTCTTTTGCTTACTCATCTCGCCTATTATAAATGCCCATTAAATAGATCAGATGCAGGGTGCTTATGTCATCCTACACATTGAAAGTTGCAAATGCTGAACTTTGATGCGAGTGTGTAGGCCTGTTGTGCTGAGCCTTTGAAAGAGGTCCCGTGGACTATTACAACGATGAATTTCAGACGAGGGAATAACGTTCATATCCCCCAGACATTTATTGAGTAAACTTTACAGGCCAGTTCATTTTTCCAGTTAGTGAGAATACAAAAGTAAAGATGGATGGCAGGGCGGAGGGGCGGGGAGATAAATTAGGAGTTTGGGATTAACATATACACATTATTATACATAAAATAGTAAACAACAAGGACCACATATATAGCACAGGGGACTATACTCAATAACCCATAAGGGAAAAGCATCTGAAAAAGAATAAATATAAATATATGTATAACTGAATCGCTACACCTGAAACTAACACTGTAAATCAGCTACACACACACACACACACACACACACACACACACACCCCACACACACACACACACACAAGGAAAACAATGGAAAAGAAAAGAAGAAGGAATAAATCAGAGTAGTGTTTTTCAAAGTTTGGTCAAGAACAACCTGCTGCTGCCAGTTAAAAATACAGATTCCTAGAGTCCTTTCCAGATCTAATGATGCAGCGTCTCAGAAGAGGGTAGAGCCTGGCATTTAGCATTTTTAATAAGCACAGGTGATTCTTAATGCTCCCTGGAGTTTGAAGAACACTAGATGATTTCTAAAGTTCCTTCCAAATCTACATTTTTACCACAAAATGGCTTTGTGGTGGAGACACTTTTCAGGCATCTTTGAGAGAACTGAACATTTTTGAGAGAGACAATTGGGCTGAAGTCATCCTTAATAATGTCTCACTATTACTAATATCAAACGTTTATTCAGTGCTCATTTGTGCCAGGTATGTGCCAAACACATTAAACACATAACCCCATTTTTCAGGTCAATGTCCTTTAGCCAAAAGCCACCAGACACACCTGTTGTGAAACAAAGGGGTTTGTTACTGGTTACAGTGACGGAGAGAACATACACCATGGGGAAGCATGGACTGTCTCCGTAAGAGGGTTAGAAAGAACTATGATAGGACTTGTACTTTGGTTGGGTGACTTGGGGAAGTGCCTAAAAAGGCAGATGTTGGGCTTCCCTGGTGGTACAGGGGTTAGGACTCCGCACTTCCACCGCAGGGGGCACGGGTTCAATCCCTGGTCGGGGAACTAAGACCCCACATGCTGCGCGGTGCGGCCAAAAAACATAAAATAAACAATAAAATAAAAAGCAGGAGCTCACTAAATTGGACGTTGTCAGACAGCAAGGGTAATTTTATGATTGGATACCTTAATAGTTCTACTCATGGGGAAGGGAGCAAAGAACAAGGATTAAGCTGCAATTGATACAGAAGCAGCAGTTAATCATTTTGGCTGAGAGAGGGCCTGTGTCTGGGGTTCTGTGGGTGGCACATTCGCTTTGTTTTCGCCTATGCTTAGACAAAATTACGAAGTCGCCTTATTTTGTCTCATTTCATCATGGTCTCAGGGTAACCTGGCCTCAGTTGGTATTTCGTGAGATTGTTTATGTCTAATAGGGAAATATGGCCTAGCTCTGAGGGCCAGACCAGCTTTCAAATATCAGAGGTTGCAGGCCCCTTCCTTTTTCCTTCCTTCCTTCCTTCCTGCCTCCCTCCCGCTCTCCTTTCTTTCTTTTCTTTCTTTCCTTCCTTCCTTCCTTCCTTCCTTCCTTTCTTTCTTTCTTTCTTTGTCTTTCTTTTCTCTCTCTCTCTCTCTCTTTCTCTCTCTCTCATTCAACATACTATATCCCATGAGATAAGTATTATGAAATAACTCCTGCTCTGAGAGGTTGTGTGGCTTGCCACGTTCATGTGGCTACTAAGTGGACATTCTGAGTCCACGAGGCTTTACTGCCTTCCCCTGGTAAAGGGAAAGCAATCTATAAAGCAATATACTTCTCAGTCTTGAACCCCGTGGTCATAAAAACCTTTCTTTTGGTTCTTATCACAAGTCGGCTACGATGGGCTGGTTTCCAGTTATATGAAGCGTGCTCACCAAAGAGGAAGTTAAAAGCTATGCCTTAAAGCGTTGTCAAAACTAGCAAGAATCAGAATCCAGATTTGTGTCCTGTACTGGATTGACAAGTCCTATGAAGAAAGCAGTTTTAAGATAGAGTGGTCTCCGTGGTCCAGGAAAATCAGTGCTTGTGGCATTCTGCTTCACCCACAGCCTCTCTGGAATTCTGGGGCACTTCCATAAAGACATGGATTTTTTCCCCCAAAATACACAGGGCATAAACGAATCATACGTATAGAGACGTGAGTTTCAGGTCAAAAGTTCAGACTGATGTGCTGATAAATTTATAAAACCCTAAGAATCCAAATAAAAGCAACTCTAGGGACTCATCCAGAGCCCGAACAGACAGCGTTAGAATATACCAGAGAATGAGGGCAGACTAGACAGGCATTTCCACTGAATGCAGCATGCAAAAGGGATCCATAAAACCCCCTTACGCACCCCCGGGGCCCCTTTTGTGTTGTTCTTGCCAACACAGCAGCCGTCCTGCTATATAGACCCGCTGCGCTGCCGGGGCCCCATCACACTGAACTCACATCATCGTGTCAACCAGCCATGGGGAAGGTAAACGGAACACAAGTGAAATAAAATGGAGCGGGGAAAAATGCCTCTATACAAGATCTATTACGGGGAGCAAATGATTTCATTTTGAATTATACTTCCTTTGCAGATCACCTTCTACGAGGACCGGGGCTTCCAGGGCCGCTGCTACGAGTGCAGCAGCGACTGCCCCAACCTGCAGCCCTACTTCAGCCGCTGCAACTCCATCCGGGTGGACAGCGGCTGCTGGATGCTCTATGAGCGCCCCAACTACCAGGGCCACCAGTACTTCCTGCGGCGCGGCGACTACCCCGACTACCAGCAGTGGATGGGCTTCAACGACTCCGTCCGCTCCTGCCGCCTCATCCCCACTGTGAGTGTGGTTCTGTCTTTGCCTTCCTCTCTTTGGAAATCAAAGCCATTAAAAACTGTCATCCTTCAACCAAACGGTTCCAACTGGAGAGCAGAAAGGGGGAGTGAGCCCAGTGCATGCAGTCCACTCTAGAAGGGTGTCCCAGATAGCAAGCCATTCTTCATGAAATCTGGTGTTTTTTTTAAAATCACATATTCCCAGTTTTTCATGTTTTAAATGGAATCAAAAATGAAAAGACTCATTAACAAAAGGCAGAACATAGAAGAGACTGAAGTTATCATCTGTTCGAGGTATACTTTCTTTTTTTTGTATTGAAGTATAGTTGAGTTACAATGTTCTGTTAATGTCTGCTGTACAGCAAAGTGATTCAGTCATACATACAGACATTGTTTTTTTAATATTCTTTTCCATTACGGTTTTTCACCAGACAGTGATTATGGTCTCTGGGCTGTACAGCAGGACCTTGTTGTTTATCCATCCTATATATAACAGTTTGCCTCTGCTAACCCTAAACTCCCACTCCAACATATAATTTCTTAAAGTGGTCATTGCAAGCCATATCAACGCAGAAATCCAATATATCACAACTTATAAATACAATCTGGTTCCGTTTAGTTGATAAAAATACTTTTGCTTGCTTTGGCTTACTTTTCTAATTGATTATCCTCCTAGAGAAGACAGGCATCCTGGCTTCTATTCTGATTTTGTAGGCAGTACCTATTAGCACACCTAGAGGTAGAAATTAGAGGAAAGGCCACATCCAAAACTACAGTTTGAGATTCAGTCTTTCCTAGAGAGTGATGGCAGAGTTCTTAGAAGAATGTGTAGAAGTGCGGGAGCATGAGATATGGTGTCATCCAAACAGAGCTGCAAGAAGACCATTCCTGCTGCTGAGGGAATGAGGAAGTGAAGGGTAGGAGGCCAGAAAGGAAGCTTAAGAGTCACATAGGTGGAAATTTGAACTGAAAATGAAGTTATGAAAACGGAGGTAGGGAAGATGTGTCATCTTACTTTTTTGCAAGGGCTTAATAATCCATAGTATGCATGAAAACCAAAACATTAGTCCTACAGAAAATAGCTAAACGTTGATTCCTTTATAACAAGGGTAATATATCAAATGAGGCTTCACTTTCCAATGATGCTCACTTTTCTCCTTTGAGAGGGACGTTCTCCAATAAGAAGCACTAAAATGATCAATTTTATTTTAGACAAACCTAAATTCCCAAGGACAGAGACTGGTGCATAGCAGTTGAAGAGCTGCTAAGTTCTGTTCCTAGCTTAGCCCATCCACCGTGAGATTCACGGATGGGCGTTGGGGACCAGGAAGGCTCCTTAACTCTGCGACACGGTTGTGGTGAAAGTAGACTTGGATTAAGGGAACTTTAATTTCTCTCTGTTTGTGTTCACTTACTTTTTCTTCTCTGTCTGCCACCCTAGCACTCCGGCACTTTCAGAATGAGAATCTATGAGAGAGATGACTTCAGAGGACAAATGTCAGAGATCACAGATGATTGTCTGTCTCTTCAGGACCGCTTCCACCTCAATGAGATCCACTCCCTCAATGTGCTGGAGGGCTCCTGGGTCCTTTACGAGCTGCCCAACTACAGGGGAAGGCAGTACCTCCTGAGGCCAGGGGAGTACAGGAGATATCTTGACTGGGGGGCGATGAATGCCAAGGCTGGTTCTCTAAGACGGGTGACAGATTTTTATTGAAGTATTTTCATTCTCCACTTTTCTCCTTTAGAATCTAATAAAAGATTTAGCTTGTGTTTCTGGCACTAACAGAGTCCTGCCTTTCTTTTAATCTATTAGGCCTTCAAAAGCAATAATGGCACTTGACCAGACATGATAACATATGCTTTCAAGATGGGGAACAACCTCTTATAAGGGGAAGTAAGTAGAGGATATTATTGCCAGCATTCTTTTAAAGGCTAGGCCATGTGGGCTGAAAGTTCAGTTCAACTGGGCTCAACCCATCTGTGGTTAATCTTACAAGTTACAATAATAAACAAGTTACATAAATAAACAGTTACAATACTAAACAAGTACTTATTGAAACACCTCAAGTTACCCCTCCAGGTTATCCCCATCATCTTCCCTATATAGTCCAAGTCTTAATTGATAAGGAAAGCAATTCTCATCTAGACTCTTACTTTAGCTCCATAAACAAACAAATAAATGAACCTGTCCTCTCACCTACTGCACTCCTTATCCTTCTAACAGCCTCCATCCCTTTTCTCCCATTTCCAATACCTCATACCTCCATGAGATTTCCCAATAGAATTCACTGTCTCTTTGCTGTATGTGCTTTGTACAAAATTTTCAGGATTTTTACCAAAAACCATATGCACATAGGAAAGCTCTGCCTCCTATCATTTTTTTTTTTCCTGGCCACGCTGTAATGCGGGCCTTAGTTCCCCTTCAAGGGATCGAACCCACACCCCCTACAGTGGAAGCCTGGAGTCTTAACGACTGGATGGCCAGGGAAGTCCCTGCCTCCCATCATTTTAATACGAGTAAAGTACTGTGACCATACATGAAAAATAAGGGACTTTCCTGGTGGCGCAGTGGTTAAGAATTCTCCTGCCAATGCAGGGGATACAGGTTCAATCCCTGGGCTGAGAAGATCACACGTGCCACGGAGGAACTAAGTCCGTGCACCGTAACTACTGAGCCTGAGCTCTAATGCCCACATGCCACAAGTACTGAAGCCCATGTGCCTAGAGCCCATGCTCCGCAACAAGAGAAGCCACCGCAATGAGAAGCCCGGGCACCACAATGAGGAGTAGCCCCTGCTGGCCACAACTAGAGAAAGCCCACGTGCAGCAATGAAGACCAATGCAGCAAAAAGAAAAATAATACTAAAGAAAAATAATACTAAATAAAAAATAGGGCACTAAAATTTTCTGGACAAGTTTGCTTGTTTGATTCATTTGTTTTCTTTATTTTAAAAACATAGATTAAGGTCACTAATAAAGAATTACAACATAATAAATTAAAGAAATTAAAAACAGCTGAATGAAAAAATTGGGTCGGAAGAAATACAAGAGTGAATGAGAGGGAGAGATGGAGCCAGGAGTGAAGTTTGAACCCAAATTGGGTGCTATAAAGGCACTTTGGTGGCTGAAGTTAGAACCAGATTTGGATCCAGCAGCCAAGACATAGAAGGAAACATGATCAGTTCCATGACTGACAGAGTCCATAAGACAAATTAATTATTCAAGACTAGCCTAACCATTCCCAGTACTGAAACCTAAAAGAAAATTTTCTTGTGGGTCCTAGTAAAGAAGATACTGAGTAAACAACGTCCTCAATAACATCCTGTGATAATTAAATATGGCTCTTAGGACTGTTTCTTATAAAGTTCCCCAGTGAAGCTGACAGCTTCAGGTCAAAATTCATCTGATGTCCCCCATCCTTTGAGATTCTAATAAATGGCTCAAAGCTCATCTCACAGCAGGTGGGAGACTTATGTACCCACTTCTTCCAACACACATATACCCAATGTTTTTTGGAATTCTGGACAAGTTATTTATGCTTTTCCCAGTTACTCTCCACTCTGAACTCCTGCCTTGTCATTGAGTGGATCCACACTGACCCAAAGTGGAGACATAGTGCCTTTTCCTTGAACTCCTGAACCATTTCTCACATAAAGCATTAATGTGTGCAGCCAGCTTTGTTACAGAGGTTGTGCGGGGAGAGATGCAAGTTTAGATCACAATAGCACAACAATATCAAGTTTAATGTTGGATGACCCTGCTCTAGTCTGCAAGCTCCAACCTGCTGCTGGGTGGCCTGTCTTTCCCTTCCTTGCTCCCCTCTTCTCTGTCCTTAGATGTACCCACATGTTTGTTCATTCTCTGTAGAGTCTCCTTCCATCTCACACATCAAGGGCTCCATATCCACCACCCAAGTGGCTTATTACCAGGACAAGCATATAATTTGTTGCTTATCCTGAGTCATTTTTGAGAGTGAGTGTGTTCTATTAAGGATTACACTGGAGCAAGAGGCATGAAGCAGGACCGTTCCAGGCAAACTGGGGCACGTGGTAAGGCTCTTTATAAAGGCTCCTTCCCTGGAAAATAGATTCTTGTATTATTTGATATTAATTGTTCCTAAATCTCAGTTCTTTAACCTTTAAACTCCCAAAACTAGTGTTGGCTTCCTGGAGACATTAGCCAGGGTCCTCTGTTTGCCAATAATAATACAGCAAACATGAATGAGAAAGCCAAAAGCTTCTTGGAGTGCCAAGTTTTACATTATTTGCCTAGTAGGCATAAACTCACAGGCATCAGACATGGAAATTATGTGAAACACCTGAACTGAAGGCACATAAAACTAGAGACCCTGGATCTCATTGATCAAGTTTGCAAGTTGCTTCCCTTCCTGGGGCACAGGCAAAGAGAATGCAATCCACCCTCTAATCCCAACTTAAAGAAAAGGTCAACAGTGGGGAGTTGCCAGGGGAATATATTATGCCCTAACTATCTCCTATTCTACCCTTCCTCCTTCTCTCTATCCTCTCTCTAAACACTGGGACCTTGAAGAGATGAGTGTCTGAGGTGAAAGCAGAGAAGGGATACCCTACAGGATCCCACTAACCTTCTCCCCATGAAGATGAACCAACAATTCGATAACCCTGGTATCAGCCTACATACCCTACACACACTAGTATTTCCTATATATCCTAGCTTGTTATAAGTCCAGATTTTAAAGCTTTTTCTTCCCTTTTTTTCCTCTTTTCTCCCTTTGAATCTACAGTGTCTTCTGGACTAACCTTATAAAAGTTCCACCAAGCACAGAAACTGAAGTAGCAGCTATTCCACAAAGGAGTCAAGACCCACTCTATTGAACTACACCCTCAAAATGTTCTCCTCACTATGGGTCCCCTCTCCAGTTTCCCTTCCCCATTTTCAAGGGGTAGGTCCTGATGTAAGCAGGTGTCTTATTCCATTCCCTCTGGACATTTGGAGTTCAAATTTTCTTCTTTGTGGGTTTATTAAAGCAAAACTGACAGTCACAACCACCTGTTGCTTAAACAAGAAGGCGTATTGTTTTTGTTTTGTTTTCTTAAAATATTTATTTTATTTTTGTTTATTTATTTTGGGTTGTGCGGGGTCATAGTTACAGCATGTGGGATGTTTGTTGCAGCATGCAGACTTCTTTGTAGCAGCATACGAACTCTTAGTTGCAACATGCATGTGGGATCTAGTTCCCCAACGACGGATCAAGCTCTGGCCCCCAACATTGGGAGCGTGGGGTCTTAGCCATTGGACCACCAGGGAAGTCCTGAGATGTATTGTTCTTGTCGATGAAAAATTAATCAGTCAATTTAAGAAAGAATTGGAAAATTTTACTCGAGCCAAATTTGAGGATTATAACCTGGGAAGAGCACCTCAGGAAGCTCTGAGAACTGTTCTGCCTGTTAGAAGTCAAGACACAGTGTATATATAAGTTTTCTGAGACAGAGGGCTGTACATTAAATGACATATTATTGACAGTTTACATAATCCAGATTTAAGCACCATCATGGTGGGTCACGTGACCCTTTACAAGCTCTAGAAGGAATGTTGGGCTTCTCTGGTGGCACAGTGGTTAAGAATCCACCTGCCAGTGCAGGGGACACAGGTTCGAGCCTTGGTCCAGGAAGATCCCACATGGCACAGAGTAAATAAGCCTGTGTGCTACAACTACTGAGCGTACGCTCTAGAGTCCTCCAGCCACAAATACTGAAGGCCACAAGCCGCAACTACTGAAGCCCGCACGCCTAGAGCCCGTGCTCCACAACAAGAGAGGCCACAGCGATGAGAAGCCCGCACACCGTAATGAAGAGCAGCCCCCGCTCGCCACAACTAGAGAAAGCCTGTGCACAGCAAGGAAGACCCAACACAGCCAAAAATAAATAAATATTTATTTAAAAATGAAAACCAAAAAGTAGGAATGTTATTTTTTAAGGAGTTGCCTTTTTGGTGCTAGGAGAATGTTGCTGTTTATGGTTGAGCAGGCATTCTTGATGATGGGGGAGGTCTGGTTGATGTATAATGCAGATACACAATGCGGGGTGGGGGAGAGGAGAGGCCAAAGGGCAGAAAAGAATTTTTATGTTGATATTTTTCCTGCCTTACCATAAAATATGAATTTTATTTCACATTTTTAACATTCGTTAAAATTCATTCATTCCAAGAGGAATGCCATAGGAGTTAAGCAGAGGTGGGTCAATGATTGCTTCCTGTCTTCACGTCACTTAATGAATGGCCGAGAAAGACAAGCCGAGAAACAGAACCAGAGGCTGGTGCTATGATGGTGACCTCCGGGTCCTTACCCAGTCTCCTTGTTTGGGAGAGATTGGTCTACATGGCCGCCAACCAAATGACCTCTTCTCATTTAACCAAGCACGTATATGATACAAATGCTACGTTAATTATCAATACTAGGAAGCAAGCATGTGGGTAGGAAGGTGGACAGTTGATTGGACCTCAGACACTAGCAAAACTCCGGAATTGGACACTGCTGTTGTCACAGTAACTTGGCATCTCAGGAGACATACAATTAGAATTACGAAGGAGCAGAGGGCTTAGGGGACAGCACAGTTCTGTTTTCTCTCTTTTGCTTACTCATCTCGCCTATTATAAATGCCCATTAAATAGATCAAATGCAGGGTGCTTATGTCATCCTACACATTGAAAGTTGCAAATGCTGAACTTTGATGCGAGTGTGTAGGCCTGTTGTGCTGAGCCTTTGAAAGAGGTCCCGTGGACTATTACAACGATGAATTTCAGACGAGGGAATAACGTTCATATCCCCCAGACATTTATTGAGTAAACTTTATGGGCCAGTTCATTTTTCCAGTTAGTGAGAATACAAATAAAGATGGATGGCAGGGCGGAGGGGCAGGGAGATAAATTAGGAGTTTGGGATTAACATATACACATTACTATACATAAAATAGTAAACAACAAGGACCTCATATATAGCACAGGGGACTATACTCTGAAAAAGAATAGATATAAATATATGTATAACTGAATCGCTACACCTGAAACTAACACTGTAAATCAGCTACACACACACACATACACACACACACACACCCCACACACACACACACACACACACACACACACACACAAGGAAAAGAATGGAAAAGAAAAGAAGAAGGAATAAATCAGAGTAGTGTTTTTCAAAGTGTGGTCAAGAACAACCTGCTGCTGTCAGTTAAAAATACAGATTCCTAGAGTCCCTTCCAGATCTAATGATGCAGCGTCTCAGAAGAGGGTAGAGCCTGGCATTTAGCATTTTTAATAAGCACAGGTGATTCTTAATGCACCCTGGAGTTCGAAGAACACTAGATGATTTCTAAAGTTCCTTCCAAATCTACATTTTTACCACAAAACAGCTTTGTGGTGGAGACATTTTTCAGGCATCTTTGAGAAGATTGAACATTTTTGAGAGAGACAAATGGGCTGAAGTCATCCTTAATAATGTCTCACTATTACTAATATCAAATGTTTATTCAGGGCTTCCCTTGTGGTGCAGTGATTGAGAGTCCGCCTGCCGATGCGGGGTACACAGGTTCGTGCCCCGGTCCGGGAAGATCCCACATGCCGCGGAGCCGCTGGGTCCGTGAGCCATGGCCGCTGAGCCTGCGCGTCCGGAGCCTATGCTCCGCAACAGGAGAGGCCACAACAGTGAGAGGCCCGCGTACCGCAAAAAAAAAAAAAAAAGTTTATTCAATGCTCATTTCTGCCAAGTATGTGCCAAACACATTAAACACATAACCCCATTTATTCAGGTCAATGTCCTTTAGCCAAAAGCTACCAGACACACCTGTTGTGAAACAAAGGGGTTTGTTACTGGTTACAGTGACGGAGAGAACATACACCATGGGGAAGCATGGACTGTCTCCGTAAGAGGGTTAGAAAGAACTATGATAGGACTTGTACTTTGGTTGCGTGACCCGGGGAAGTGCCTAAAAAGGCAGATGTTGGGCTTCCCTGGTGGTACAGGGGTTAGGACTCCGCACTTCCACCGCAGGGGGCACGGGTTCAATCCCTGGTCGGGGAACTAAGACCCCACATGCTGCGCGGTGCGGCCAAAAAAACATAAAATAAACAATAAAATAAAAAGCAGGAGCTCACTAAATTGGATGTTGTCAGACAGCAAGGGTAATTTTATGATTGGATATCTTAATAGTTCTACTCATGGGGAAGGGAGCAAAGAACAAGGATTATTAAGCTGCAATTGATATAGAAGCAGCAGTTAATCATTTTGGCTGAGAGAGGGCCTGTGTCTGGGGTTCTGTGGGTGGCACCTTTACTTTGTTTTCGCCTATGCTTAGACAAAATTACGAAGTCGCCTTATTTTGTCTCATTTCATCATGGCCTCAGGGTAACCTTGCCTCAGTTGGTATTTCGTGAGATTGTTTATGTCTAATAGGGAAATATGGCCTAGCTCTGAGGGCCAGACCAGCTTTCAAATATCAGAGGCTGCAGGCCCCTTCCTTCTTTCTTTCTTTCTTTCTCTCTTTCTTTCTTTCTTTCTCTCTCTCATACAACATACTATATCCCATGAGATAAGTATTATGAAATAACTCCTGCTCTGAGAGGTTGTGTGGCTTGCCACGTTCATGTGGCTACTAAGTGGACATTCTGAGTCCACGAGGCTTTACTGCCTTCCCCTGGTAAAGGGAAAGCAATCTATAAAGCAATATACTTCTCAGTCTTGAACCCCGTGGTCATAAAAACCTTTCTTTTGGTTCTTATCACAAGTCGGCTACGATGGGCTGGTTTCCAGTTATATGAAGCGTGCTCACCAAAGAGGAAGTTAAAAGCTATGCCTTAAAGCATTGTCAAAACCAGCAAAAATGAGAATCCAGATTTGTGTCCTGTACTGGATTGACAAGTCCTGTGAAGAAAGCAGTTTTAAGATAGAGGGGTCTCCGTGGTCCAGGAAAATCAGTGCTTGTGGCATTCTGCTTCACCCACAGCCTCTCTGGAATTCTGGGGCACTTCCATAAAGACATGGATTTTTTCCCCCAAAATACACAGGGCATAAACGAATCATACGTATAGAGACGTGAGTTTCAGGTCAAAAGTTCAGACTGATGTGCTGATAAATTTATAAAACACTAAAAATCCAAATAAAGGCAACTCTAGGGACTCATCCAGAGCCCGAACAGACAGCGTTAGAATATACCAGAGAATGAGGGCAGACTAGACAGGCATTTCCACTGAATGCAGCATGCAAAAGGGATCCATAAAACCCCCTTACGCACCCCCGGGGCCCCTTTTGTGTTGTTCTTGCCAACACAGCAGCCGTCCTGCTATATAGACCCGCTGCGCTGCCGGGGCCCCATCACACTGAACTCACATCATCGTGTCAACCAGCCATGGGGAAGGTAAACGGAACACAAGTGAAATAAAATGGAGCGGGGAAAAATGCCTCTATACAAGATCTATTACGGGGAGCAAATGATTTCATTTTGAATTATACTTCCTTTGCAGATCACCTTCTACGAGGACCGGGGCTTCCAGGGCCGCTGCTACGAGTGCAGCAGCGACTGCCCCAACCTGCAGCCCTACTTCAGCCGCTGCAACTCCATCCGGGTGGACAGCGGCTGCTGGATGCTCTATGAGCGCCCCAACTACCAGGGCCACCAGTACTTCCTGCGGCGCGGCGACTACCCCGACTACCAGCAGTGGATGGGCTTCAACGACTCCATCCGTTCCTGCTGTCTCATCCCCCAAGTGAGTTCAACTTGATTTCAATCATGCCACCTGAGTGTCCTCACTCTGTTAGTGATGGGTGTTAGGGCGAGGGAAGTTTTCCTTTAAATACACCTTAAGGTTAAGTGGGCTTTGGGTATCTGCCAAAGCCCAGGTAGATCCCGGCACAAAAACAGCAGAGAATATAAGGAAGAATTCACTTAGGGAAAGAATTTTATTTTTAATCTTTGCTGCCATTAGGTCAGTCAAAGCTTGTCTGTGACAAATGTAATATCACAATGGGATATAAAACAAACTTGCAAGTGGGAAGGTGTTTAGGCATAAGAAGGCAGTATTTCTAACAAATTAACTTTTACCTATAGTAAAGGAATTGATAATGAACAAATTAGATAGTTTCCACTGCAGACTAGTAAAAATGGAAAAGTCGGTTGTTAATATAGGCTATTCAACGCTATCTTCCAATTTTGGAAAAGGTAATTTTTCTTAATTTGGAAAATCAGTTGAATTCTCGTTTCAGACTATTTACACAAATTTTCCACCAAAGGATGTGATTTTTTAAAATCCTGTTTTAGTGGTAAATTTATGTGTATATGTATATAACTTTTGGAGATAAGAGTCATATTAAAATACAGGCAAAATACTTATCATTTCCCCCCAAAATGTAGGTTTATCACCTAGGAATCAAGAAATTATGGAATTTAGAATTAGGAATCAAGATATTTGAGCTTGCGATGGATTCTAACCCAGACCTTGAACTTCTTAAAAATTCCATCTCTCACACAAGTAGAAAATGAGCATTTGTTAAATGCTAGTAGAACACAGATCCACATGAAGCGTTCACAGCAATTTCAGAGTCTCAGTTTTGACACTGACAACCTCATGCCCCAACCTGCCAAGTTCATCTCTTGTTTGGTTGCTTTTTCTGCTCTTTCTCTTTGTGGACCAAGCAGACAAGCTCCCACAGGCTGCGGCTGTATGAGAGAGAAGATCACAAAGGCCTCATGGTGGAGCTGAGCGAGGACTGCTCCTGTATCCAGGACCGCTTCCACCTGAATGAGGTCCGCTCCCTCCACGTGCTGGAGGGCTGCTGGGTCCTCTATGAGATGCCGAACTACTGCGGCCGGCAGTACCTACTGCGACCCCAAGAGTACAGGCGCTACCACGACTGGGGGGCCATGGATGCTAAGGCCGGCTCTTTGCGGAGGGTGGTGGATTTATACTAAAATAGTTTCACACTACCATTTTCTCATTTGGAACCTAATAAAGTATTTAGTCTGTATTGTTGGCAATCGCTGGCTTCTGTTTTTCTTTCATTGTGTGCCAATTAATTCACCTGTAAATACTCCCTCTTAAAGGTTGAGGAGTGGATAAGAGGAGGTGGGGTCTGTTCTAGAAGAGCATCAAGGTAGAATGAGTTTTGAACAAGGCTCAGAAGTGGGGGTGGAGAAAGGAGAGAGCCTGTCTGAGAAATAAAGGCAGATCAAAGCGAGAGAAATGGGAGAGGGTGACTGGTGAGAAGGGAGGCATTCAGCTGAGGGCCTAAGGAAGAGCATTCCAGGAGTTTCCATCGGACCCAAGAAGTAGCTGTAAGCCACAGAGTCACAGATGAGTGGTGAGGGCAGCTCATTTGGAAAAAGCCTGATTAGACTCTATAAGGAATTATACTTTTGTTTTCTTTCAAGCACGGTAATATATAACTAATGCCAGGGCTGCCATCAGCCATTGCCATACTTTTGGACTCAGCTGAAGACCCTCCTTCTTATTCTAAAACAGCTCCCGACCAGGGTGCACCTCTTGGCCAGTACAGCTGCTGGACCAAACACTGAGTGAATTTTAGAAACTGCACAGCTGTTCACAGTGCTCAGCTAATGCAAATAAATTAATGAGATACACATTAATATTTTAAATAGATTTGCCTGATATAGTGTACCACAAACAATAAAAAGTTCTTTGCTACAAAAAAGCAGGCTCAAATTTAAAGGCACATTGAAGAAAGACATAATTTCTAAAGCCCTCTGATTGAAGTAAAATCTGCTTGCTCACAAGGGAAGCCCTGAATATTAAAAAAAAAAAAGAAAATTCTTTCATCAGTAGAAAATTAGTTTATTTTTAACTTGAAGTGTTCCCTCCAAAGTGATAGTCGCCCATAATCTTACTACTTTACACATCCTATCAAGAAAGAAGTGGAGGGGTCCCTCTGATCCCACACTTCATCGCTAGCCCTTCTGCACATTTGGTGGGTACTCTTCTTGAATTTTCCCTCATTTATATAGATATCTCATGAAACACATATTTTTATTTCTTTACAAAAATGAAATCATGCTGTACATATTAGTCTGCAACTTGCTTTTATCAATAAAATGTAATGTGGTATGGACATCTATCTAGGTCAGTACCTTATTCTGTTAATGGCTGCATAGTGTTCCATTGTTGGAGGTTCCCTAGATTATTTAACCATTTATTCACTGGTGATTGGGCTTTTCCAATTTTGCTTTTCCAAACAAGGCTGCAACGAATATCGTCATACATATACCTTTATCGACACACGCCATAGTTTCTGGAGGATAGAGACCTAGAAGTGAGACTGCCCACTCATAGTGCAAGTTATTTTTTCTTTTAATGGACTGCCCAATTATTAGCCACCAAGGAGCCTACCTTCTTTGAGTTAGGGGCATCACCATTTACTGAGCACCTACCATAGGCTTGCTGTGTACAGCACTGGGGATGAAAAAACAAACAAAACAAACAAACAGAAGGCATTGTCCCTACTGCCACAGAACTATACACAGAAATAATACTAAATACTGACACTAAACAATAAATACATAATCACTTTTTTTGGTCAAGTACTTCCCAAGTGCTAAATAATACATATGTAATCACTTGCTTATCCAGTACTGTTGCTAAGAAGTTTTAAGGCATCCCATGGCGCATTTCTAGGGGGAAAAATGGAGCAATATTTATTTATATATTTCTCGTGAGATGTGTTTTTATTCCTTAACATTTGGGGAGGGAAAGTGTTTTCTTGGCATGACATACACATTTAGAACTTAATTACATACCTTACCTTTCTGTGGCACTTTTTTTTTCCTGTTTTGGAACAACACCGCCAATGAAAACAGTTTCCTGTGAATAGGAAAAAAACTGTTTTTGACACAGCAGACAAAATGTTGCATCGCAGGAGTAGCCAGTTCCAGCCTTTGGCCTTTTGGCTGGGGAACGGGAGACCAGGAAGGCACAGGTCACTGTTTCTCTACCATGACCTTCTCCAACTGACCTCCTTTTTTCTCGCCCCTCCTCCCACCTCACCCCCACCTCCACCCCCTAAATTTCTGCCCCTTTATTCCTTTCTCGAGCCCACTGGTCTTGAGGTACAAGCCTCCATTGGAATCCTCCAACGTCTCTCCTATCCCGCAGGAGAAATTTTAACAATCCAGAACTACAAAATCTGCCTTTGTCTTATGCTAAACACGCTTAAGACGCACATATAGCAATTCTAATAACAATCCAAACATTTTATAAATGTCTTATTTTCTCTCTCTTTTTTTCTCTCACACAAAATCACAGGGAGCTTGCAACCCAAAAAGAAGTGGACTTTTTCTTCTTCAGAATTCCAAAAGAGAAATATTGAGGAACCAGGTTCCAATCACTTTTACAGTCGGTTTTGTGCCTTTACTGGTGAATCATACATCTTTAGTAAAGGTTTCTGAGAAGAATAAAGATTCATTATAGTTAATGATAGTGGTAGCAGACAGGGATGAAAATGCTTGAGTAATTCTACTTTATTTAAAATGAAAATGTCATGTGACACAAGAAGAGTATGATAGTTTTCTAGTATAAGCTCCATTTGATGGACATTATCTTGAAGTTGAAAAAAAATTAGCTCAATCACATAAAAAGCTTATATATTGGACAAATTAAGCCTTTTATTTACAACACTTATGAAAAAATGGGGGCTAAATTAAACTTAGTAACACATCCAGGAGGGTGGGATGAATTGGGAGATTGGGATTGACATGTATATTTGATACTATGTATAAAATAGATAACCAATGAGAACCTACTGTATAGCTCAGGGAACTCTACCCAATGCTCTGTGGTGACCTAAATGGGAAGGAAATCCAAAAAAAGAGGCACATATGTGTACATATAGCTGATTCACTTTGCTGTATGGTAGAAACTAACACAACCTTGTAAAGCAACTATACTCCAATAAAAATTTATTTTAAAAAAGCCCACAGCCAGTGTCCCACAGTAAGAAGCAAGGATGGGACTGTAGCATGTCCTTTACTGCTATGCTTATCCTAATGTGGGGAGTTCTACGCAGGGATAACTTTCTTTCTATCTTTCTTTCTTCCTTCCTTCCTTTCTTTCTTTTTTTGTTAGATCTATTTTACTGAAGAATTGTTGATTTACCATATTAGTTTTAGGTGTACGACATAGTGATTCAGTATTTTTACAGATTATAGTCCTTGAAAACTTATTACAAGATAATGTCTATAATTCCCTGTATCGTACAATATATCCTTGTTTCTTATCTATTTTATACATAGTAGTTTGTATCTTTTAATCCCATACCCCTAATTTGTCCCTCCTCCCTTGGAGGGATAATTTCTGGAATAACTCTAGGACAAGATTTTGAAGTATCAATATATTAAAAAAACAAGATCCCCCCAAAACTTGCTCATTATATTTTCACATTTTTAAAATCGAGGGGTTCTTAATAATTTAGATTTCCCAGACCAATTTTCTTTAAATAGGACTGCCGATTTTTATTTTGCCAAGCAAGGACATTTGAAATTAAAAACAAAACAAAAATTCAAAACTAAGCACTATCCATTATTACATCATTTTATATTTTTAAAAAATACATTTAAAAAAGAATATTTCAATCCTCTCAAATACACAAGTTTCTAATAAAGTGTGGTTCAGAGCAAGAAAGAATGCCTGAGAATATTGCTTTGATTCATAGGCTTTTTTATTTGGCAAAAACTAGTAGAAACTGAGCAGAGTTTGAAGACTCTTGTCTGAGGTTGCAACTCAATACCTTCAAGGGTCAGGGAGATGATGTAAATACAGGCATACCTCACAAACACTGTGGGTTCAGTTCCAGACCATGACAATAATGCAAATATCGCAATAAAATGGGTTACATGAAATTTTGGTTTCCCAGTGCATATAAAAGTTATGTTTAGGGCTTCCCTGGTGGCGCAATGGTTGAGAGTCCGCCTGCCGATGCAGGGGACACGGATTCGTGCCCCGGTCCGGGAAGATCCCACATGCCGCGGAGCAGCTGGGCCCGGGAGCCATGGCCGCTGAGCCTGCGCGTCCGGAGCCTGTGCTCTGCAACGGGAGAGGCCACAACAGTGAGAGGCCCGCGTACCGAAAATAAAAAAAAAGTTATGTTTACACTATACTATAATCCATTAAGAGTACAACAGCATTGTGTCTAAAAAAAAACCAATGTACATATCTTAATTAAAAATACTTTATTGCTGGGCTTCCCTGGTGGCGCAGTGGTTGAGAGTCTGCCTTCCGATACAGGGGACACGGGTTTGTGCCCCCGTCCGGGAAGATCCCACATGCCGCGGAGCGGCTAGGCCCGTGAGCCATGGCCGCTGAGCCGGCGCGTCCAGAGCCTGTGCTCCGCAACGGGAGAGGCCACAACAGTGAGAGGCCCGCGTACCGCAAAAAAATAAATAAATAAATAAAATAAAAAATACTTTATTGCTAAAAGAGGCTAACCATCATCTGAGCCTTTAGCAAGCCATAATCTTTTTGCCTGTGGAGGGTCTTGCCTCGTGCTGATGGCTGCTGACTGATCAGGGTGATGGTTGCTAAAGGCTGGGCTGGCTGTGGCAGTTTCTTAAAATAAGACAACAATGAAGTTTGTCATATTGATTGACGGCTCCTCTTTTCACAAACAATTTCTCTGTAGCATGCAATGCTCTTTGATAGCATTTTACCTACAGTAGAGCTTCTTTCAAAATTGGAGTCAATCCTCTCAACCCCTACCACTGCTTTATTAAGTTCATGTTACCAAGTTCATGTAATATTCTAAATCCTTTGTTGTCATTTCAACAATCTTCACAGCATTTTCACCAGGAATAGATTCCATCTCAAGAAATCACTTTCTTTGCTCATCCATAAGAAACAACTCCTCATCCATTAAAGTTTTATCATGAGATTGCAGCAATTCAGTCCCATTCTCAGGCCCACTTCTAATTCTAGTTCTTTTGCTATTTCCACCATATCTGTGGTTACTTCCTCCACTGAAGTCTTGAATCTCTCAAAGTCATCCAGGAGGGTTGGAATCAACTTCTTCCAAACTCCTGTTATTGTTGATATTTTGATTTTTTCCCACGGATCGTGAATGCTCTTCATGGCACCTAGAATGGTAAATTCTTTCCAGAAGGTTTTTAATTGACTTTGCCCAGATCCATCAGTGGAATCACTATTTATGGTAGCTATAGCCTTATGAAATATATTTCCTAAATAATACGACTTTAAAGTCGAAATTACTCCTTGATCCATGGGCTGCAGAATGGATGTTGTATGAGCAGGCATGAGAATAACATTAATTTCATTGTACATCTCTATCAGAGCTCCAGGGTGACCAGGTGCATTGTTATTGACAGTAATATTTTGAAAAGAATCTTTTCATGGAGCAGTAGGTCTCAACTGTGAGCTTAAAGTATTCAGTAAACCATGTTGTAAAAAGATGTTCTGTCACCCAGGCTTTGTTGTTCCATTTATAGAGCACAGGCAGAGTAAATTTAGCATAATTATAGAAGACTAGGATTTTCAAAACGGTAAAGGAGAACTGGCTTCAATTTAAAGTCACCAGCTGCATTAGCTCCTATAAAGAAACTCATCCTGTCCTTTGAAGCTTTGAAGCCAGACATTGACTTCTCTTCTCTAGCTATAAAAGTGCTAGATGGCATCTTCTTCCAATATAAGGCTGTTTCATCCACACTGAAAATCTGTTGGTTAGTGTAGCCACCTTCATTAATTATCTGAGCTAGATCTTCTGGATAACTTGCTGCAATTTTTACAACAGCACTTGCTGCTTCACCTTGTACTTTTATGTTATGGAGACAGCTTCTTTCCTTAAGCCTCATGAACCACCTCTGCTAACTTCAAACTTTTCTTCTGCAGTTTCCTCACCTCTCTCAATCTTCATAGCATTGAAGAGAGTTAGGCTCTCCTTGCTCCGGTTTAGGCTTTGGCTTAAGGGAATGTAGTGGTTGGTCTGATCTTCTATCCAGACCACTCAAACTTTATCCATATAGGCAATAAGGCTGTTTCAGTTTCTTCATTAGTGTGTTCACTGGAGTAGCACTTTTAATTTCCTTCAGTAATTTTCCCACTGCATTCACAACTTGGCTAACTGTTTGGGGCAAGAGGCCTAGCTTTCAGCCTGTCTTACCTTTCAACCAGCGTATGCCTGCCTCACTAAGCATAATCATTTCTAGCTTTTGCTTAAAAGTGAGATACACGTGACTCTTCCTTTCACTTGAGCACTTAGAGACTACTGTAGGGTTATTAACTGACCTAATTTCAATACTACTGTGTCTTAGGGAATAAGGAGGCCCAAGGCGGGGAGAGAGATGGGGAATAGTCTGTCGGTGGAGCAGTCAGGACACACAACATTTATGATTAGGTTCTCTGTCTTATATAGGTGCAGTTCATGGTGCCCCCAATTACAATAATAACATCAAAGATCACTGATCACAGTTCACCATAACAAATATAATAATGATGAAAAAGTTTGAAATATTGTGAGAATTACCAAAATGTGATACAGAGACTCTAAATGAGCAAATGCCGTTGGAAGAATGACCCTGCTAGACTTGCTCAATGCAGGGCTGCCACAAATGTTCAATTTGTAAAAAAACACAGTATCTGCATAACTCATTAAAGCAAAGCACAAAAAAATGAGGTATGCCTGTAAGCGAAACAACCTTCTTTAAGATGACAAGGAGTAAGGCTTCCTGGAAGATGGCGGAAGAGTAAGACGCGGAGATCACCTTCCTCCCCACTGATATACTAGAAATACATCTACACGTGGAACAACTCCTACAGAACACCTACTGAACGCTGGCAGAAGACCTCAGACCTCCCAAAAGGCAAGAAACCCCCCCCCACGTACCTGGGTAGGGCAAAAGAAAAAAGAATAAACAGAGATAAAAGGATAGGGACGGGACCTGCACCAGTGGGAGGGAGCCGTGAAGGAGGAAATGTTTCCACACACTAGGAAGCCCCTTCGCGGGCGGAGACTGCGGGTGGTGGAGGCGGAAAGCTTAAGTGCCGCGGGGGAGAGCACAGCAACAGGGGTGCGGGGGGCAAAGCAGAGAGATTCCCGCACAGAGGATCAGGGCCGACCGGCACTCACCAGCGCGAGAGGCTTGTCTGCTCACCCGCCGGGGCGGGCAAGGCTGCGAGCTGAGGCTCGGGCTTCGGTCGGAGCGCAGGGAGAGGACTGGGGTTGGCGGCGTGAACACAGCCTGAAGGGGCTAGTGCGCCACAGCTGGCCGGGAGGGAGTCCAGGGAAAAGTCTGGACCTGCCGAAGAGGCAAGAGACTTTTTCTTCCCTCTTTGTTTCCTGGTGCGCGAGGGGAGGGGATGGGATTAAGAGCGCTGCTTAAAGGAGCTCCAGAGACGGGCGCAAGCCGCGGCTAAAAGCGCGGGCCCCAGAGACGGGCATGAGACGCTAAGGCTGCTGCTGCCGCCACCAAGAAGCCTGTGTGTGAGCACAAGTCACTATCCACACCCCGCTTCCGGGGAGCCTATGCAGCCCGCCACTGCCAGGGTCCCATGATCCACGGACAACTCCCCGGGGAGAACGCACGGCGCGCCTCAGGCTGGTGCAACGTCACGCCGGTCTCTGCCACCTCAGGCTCCGCCCCGCACTCCGTGCCCCTCCCTCCCCCCAGCCTGAGTGCGCCAGAGCCTCCGAATCAGCGGCTCCTTTAACTCCGTCCGGTCTGAGCGAAGAACAGACGCCCTCAGGCGACCTACACGCAGAGGTGGGGCCAAATCCAAAGCTGAGCCCCTGGGAGCTGTGAGAACAAAGAAGAGAAAGGGAAATCTCTCCCAGCAGCCTCAGGAGCAGCGGATTAAATCTCCACAATCAACTTGATGTACCCTGCATCTGTGGAATACATGAATAGACAATGAATCATCCCAAATTGAGGTGGACTTTGAGAGCAAGATTTATGATTTTTTTCCCCTTTTCCTCTTTTTGTGCGTGTGTAAGAGTATGCTTCTGTGTGAGATTATGTCTGTATAGCTTTGCTTCCACCATTTGTCCTAGGGTTTTATCCGTCCGTTTTATTTTTTTTTCTTTCTTAATAATTATTTGTTTATTTTAATAACTTTATTATATTTTATCTTATTTTATTTTACTTTATCTTCTTTCTTTCTTTTTATCCTTCCTTCCCTCCTTCCTTCCTTCCTCCCTCCCTCCCTCCCTCCTTTCTTTCTTTCTTTCTTTCTTTCTACTTCTACTAATTCTGTCTACTTTTTCTCCCTTTTATTCTGAGCCGTGTGGATGAAAGGCTCTTGGTGCTGCAGTCAGGACTCAGTGCTGTGCCTCTGAGGTGGGAGAGCCAACTTCAGGACACTGGTCCACAAGGGACCTCCCAGCTCCACATAATATCAAACGGCAAAAATCTCCCAGAGATCTCCATCTCAACACCAACACCCAGCTTCACTCAAGCTACAGTGCTGGACATCCTATGCCAAACAACTAGCAAGACAGGAACACAACCCCACCCATTAGCAGAGAGGCTGCCTAAAATCATAATAAGTCCACAGACACCCCAAAACACACCACCAGACGTGGACCTGCCCACCAGAAACACAAGATCCAGCCTCATCCACCAGAACACAGGCACTAGCCCCTCCACCAGGAAGCCTACACAACCCACTGAACTAACCTTAGCCACTGGGGACAGACACCAAAAACAACGGGAACTACGAACCTGCAGCCTGCAAAAAGGAGATCCCAAACACAGTAAGATAAGCAAAATGAGAAGACAGAACAGCAGATGAAGGAGCAAGATAAAAACCCACCAGACCTAACAAATGAAGAGGAAATAGGCAGTCTACCTGAAAAAGAATTCAGAATAATGATAGTAAAGATGATCCAAAATCTTGGAAATAGAATGGACAAAATGCAAGAAACATTTAACAAGGAGCTAGAAGAACTAAAGATGAAACAAGCAACGATGAACAACACAATAAATGAAATTAAAAATACTCTAGATGGGATCAATAGCAGAATAACTGAGGCAGAAGAACGGATAAGTGACCTGGAAGATAAAATAGTGGAAATAACTACTGCAGAGCATAATAAAGAAAAAAGAATGAAAAGAACTGAGGACAGTCTCAGAGACCTCTGGGACAATATTACACGCACCAACATTTGAATTATAGGGGTTCCAGAAGAAGAAGAGAAAAAGAAAGGGACTGAGAAAATATTTGAAGAGATTATAGTTGAAAACTTCCCTAATGTGGGAAAGGAAACAGTTAATCAAGTCCAGAAAGCACAGAGAGTCCCATACAGGATAAATGCAAGGAGAAATACGCCAAGACACATATTAATCAAACTGTCAAAAATTAAATACAAAGAAAACATATTAAAAGCAGCAAGGGAAAAACAACAAATAAAACACAAGGGAATCCCCATAAGGTTAACAACTGATCTTTCAGCAGAAACTCTGCAAGCCAGAAGGGACTGGCAGGACATATTTAAAGTGATGAAGGAGAAAAACCTTCAACCCAGATTACTCTACCCAGCAAGGATCTCATTCAGATTCGATGGAGAAATTAAAACCTTTACAGACAAGCAAAAGCTGAGAGAGTTCAGCACCACCAAACCAGCTTTACAACTGCTAAAGGAACTTCTCTAGGCAAGAAACACTAGAGAAGGAAAAGACCTACAATAACAAACCCAAAACAATGAAGAAAATGGGAATAGGAACATACATATTGATAATTACCTTAAATGTAAATGGACTAAATGCTCCCAACAAAAGACACAGATTGGCTGAATGGATACAAAAACAAGACCTATATATTTCCTGTCTAAAAGAGACCCACTTCAGACCTAGAGACACATACAGACTGAAAGTAAGGGGATGGAAAAAGGTATTTCATAGAAATGGAAACCAAAAGAAAGCTGGAGTAGCAATTCTCATATCAGACAAAATAGACTTTAAAATAAAGACTATTAGAAGAGACAAAGAAGGACACTACATAATGATCAAGGGATCGATCCAAGAAGAAGATGATATAACAATTGTAAATATTTTTGCACCCAACATAGGAGCACCTCAATACATAAGGCAAATACTAACAGCCATAAAAGGGGAAATCGACAGTAACACATTCATAGTAGGGAACTTTAACACCCCACTTTCACCAATGGACAGATCATCCAAAATGAAAATAAATAAGGAAACACAAGCTCTAAATGATACATTAAACAAGATGGACTTAATTGATAATTATAAGACACTCCATCCAAAAACAACAGAATACACATTTTTCTCAAGTGCTCCTGGAACATTCTCCAGGATAGATCATATCTTGGGTGACAAATCAAGCCTTGGTAAATTTAAGAAAATTGAAATTGTATCAAGTATCTTTTCCGACCACAATGCTATGAGACTAGATATCAATTACAGGAAAAGATCTGTAAAAAATACAAACCCATGGAGGCTAAACAATATAATACTTAATAACGAAGTAATCACTGAAGAAATCAAAGAGGAAATTAAAAAATACCTAGAAACAAATGACAATGGAGGCACAACTACCCAAAATCTATGGGATGCAGCAAAAGCAGTTCTAAGAGGGAAGTTTATAGCAATACAATCCTACCTTAAGAAACAGGAAATATCTCGAATAAAAAACAAAACCTTGCACCTAAAGCAATTAGAGAAAGAAGAACAAAAAAACCCCTAAGTTAGCAGAAGGAAAGAAATCATAAAAATCAGATCAGAAATAAATGAAAAAGAAATGAAGGAAACGATAGCAAAGATCAATAAAAGTTGGTTCTTTGAGAAGATAAACAAAATTGATAAACCATTAGCCAGCCTTATCAAGAAAAAAAGGGAGAAGACTCAAATCAATAGAATTAGAAATGAAAAAGGAGAAGTAACAACTGACACTGCAGAAATACAAAAGATCATGAGAGATTACTACAAGCAACTCTATGCCAATAAAATGGACAACCTGGAAGAAATGGACAAATTCTTAGAAATGCACAAACTGCCAAGACTGAATCAGGAAGAAATAGAAAATATGAACAGACCAATCACAAGTACTGAAATTGAAACTGTGATTAAAAATCTTCCAGCAAATGAAAGCCCAGGACCAGATGGCTTCACAGGCGAATTCTATCAAATATTTAGAGAAGAGCTAACACCTATCCTTCTCAAACTCTTCCAAAATATAGCAGAGGGAGGAACACTCCCAAACTCATTCTACGAGGCCACCATTACCCTGATACCAAAACCAGACAAGGATGTCACAAAGAAAGAAAACTACAGGCCAATATCACTGATGAACATAGATGCAAAAATCCTCAACAAAATACTAGCAAACAGAATCCAACAGCACGTTAAACAGATCATACACCATGATCAAGTGGGGTTTATTTCAGGAATGCAAGGATTCTTCAATATACACAAATCAATGAATGTGATACACCATATTAACAATTGAAGGAGAAAAACCATATGATCATCTCAATAGATGCAGAGAAATCTTTCGACAAAATTCAACACCGATTTATGATAAAAACCCTCCAGAAACTAGGCATAGAGGGAACTTTCCTCAACATAATAAAGACCATATATGACAAACCCACAGCCAACATCGTCCTCAATGGTGAAAAACTGAAAACATTTCCACTAAGATCAGGAACAAGACGAGGTTGCCCACTCTCACCACTCTTATTCAACATAGTTTTGGAAGTTTTAGCCACAGCAATCAGAGAAGAAAAGGAAATAAAAGGAATCCAAATCGGAAAAGAAGAAGTAAAGCTGTCACTTTGCAGATGACATGATACTATACATAGAGAATCCTAAAGATGCTACCAGAAAACTACTAGAGCTAATCAATGAATTTGGTAAAGTAGCAGGATTCAAAATTAATGCACAGAAATCTCTGGCATTCCTATACACTAATGATGAAAAATCTGAAAGTGAAATCAAGAAAACACTCCATTTACCACTACAACAAAAAGAATAAAATATCTAGGAATAAACCTACCTAAGGAGACAAAAGACCTGTATGCAGAAAATTATAAGACACTGATGAAAGAAATTAAAGATGATACAAATAGATGGAGAGATATACCATGTTCTTGGATTGGAAGAATCAACATTGTGAAAATGACTCTACTACCCAAAGCAATCTACAGATTCAATGCAATCCCTATCAAACTACCACTGGCATTTTTCACAGAACTAGAACAAAAAATTTCACAATTTGTATGGAAACACAAAAGACCCCGAATAGCCAAAGCAATCTTGAGAACGAAAAACGGAGCTGGAGGAATCAGGCTCCCTGACTTCAGACTATACTAGAAAGCTACAGTAATCAAGACAGTATGGTACTGGCACAAAAACAGAAAGATAGATCAATGGAACAGGATAGAAAGCCCAGAGATAAACCCACGCACATATGGTCACCTTATCTTTGATAAAGGAGGCAGGAATGCACAGTGGAGAAAGGACAGCCTCTTCAATAAGTGGTGCTGGGAAAACTGGACAGGTACATGTAAAAGTATGAGATTAGATCACTCCCTAACACCATACACAAAAATAAGCTCAAAATGGATTAAAGACCTAAATGTAAGGCCAGAAACTATCAAACTCTTAGAGGAAAACATAGGCAGAACACTCTATGACATAAATCACAGCAAGATCCTTTTTGACCCACCTCCTAGAGAAATGGAAATAAAAACAAAAATAAACAAATGGGACCTAATGAAACTTCAAAGCTTTCGTACAGCAAAGGAAACCATAAACAAGACCAAAAGACAACCCTCAGAATGGGAGAAAATATTTGCAAATGAAGCAACTGACAAAGGATTAATCTCCAAAATTTATAAGCAGCTCATGCAGCTCAATAACAAAAAAACAAACAACCCAATCCAAAAATGGGCAGAAGACCTAAATAGACATTTCTCCAAAGAAGATATACAGACTGCCAACAAACATATGAAAGGATGCTCAACATCATTAATCATTAGAGAAATGCAAATCAAAACTACAATGAGATATCATCTCACACCAGTCACATGGCCATCATCAAAAAATCTACAAACAGTAAATGCTGGAGAGGGTGTGGAGAAAAGGGAGCCCTCTTGCACTGTTGGTGGGAATGTAAATTGATACAGCCACTGTGGAGAACAGTATGGAGGTTCCTTAAAAAGCTACAAATAGAACTACCATATGACCCAGCAATCCCACTACTGGGCATATACCCTGAGAAAACCATAATTCAAAAAGAGTCATGTACCAAAATGTTCATTGCATCTCTATTTATAATAGCCCGGAGATGGAAACAACCTAAGTGTTCATCATCGGATGAATGGATAAAGAAGATGTGGCACATATATACAATGGAATATTACTCAGCCATAAAAAGAAACGAAATTGAGCTATTTGTAATGAGGTGGATAGACCTAGAGTCTGTCATACAGAGTGAAGTAAGTCAGAAAGAGCAAGACAAATAGCGTATGCTAACACATATATATGGAAGTTAAGAAAAAAAAATGTCATGAAGAACCTAGGGGTAAGACAGACCTACTAGAGACTTGAGGATATGGGGAGGGGGAAGGGTAATCTGTGACAAAGCGAGAGAGAGGCATGGACATATATACACTACCAAACGTAAGGTAGATAGCTAGTGGGAAGCAGCTGCATAGCACAGGGAGATCAGCTTGGTTCTTTGTGACCGCCTGGAGGGGTGGGATAGGGAGGGTGGGAGGGAGGGAGATGCAAGAGGGAAGAGATATGGGAACATATGTATATGTATAGCTGATTCACTTTGTTATAAAGCAGAAACTAACACACCATTGTAAAGCAATTATACTCCAATAAAGATGTAAAAAAAAAGATGACAAGGAGTAATGGGTAGTATGGTGAACTGTGGAAAGAATGAACCAACCCAAAGCATTACCAAAAACATCTAAACACTGTGTCAGCCAAGCGAAATACATCTCCAAGTCCACAGCCCTCAAGGCTGTTCTTATTTCCACATTGGTGTGAAAACTGGGAAGATCCACCAACAATGGACATCACAGTAGTTTCCAGTGAATCCTCCCCCACCATGAAACGCCTTGGTACCATGTAAGCCCTCGAAACCCAACCATAGAGCCTGGGTAAGTGAGGAGAGGAAATCCCAACAATGAGTAAAGTTAAATTTTCTCTCCATCCCAGTGGAATGAGACTTAGATTCATAAAATATTCTGAGTTACAGAAAATAAGGAAAGTGGTATTTCTTATACACTTCATTTTGTAGACTATTTACACTAGCTACACAAATCATTAACCCTGCATGCAGCAAAATCTGAACCTGAACTAGTCTCTTTTTTCTTCACTTTTGTTTGAAACCATGTGAATATTTATAGAGTGACAAAGGGTTACTTCCTGGACCAGAGCTCAGGACAACAGGGTGTTTCTTCTCTCTTGTTCTCCCTGCAAAGACAGTTGCTATCATTCATTCCAGGCAACTGGTGTAGAGCGCTGCTTCTGTGCCACAGGTGCAAGGAGTGTCAGGTCTCAACCTATGTTCACTTAGCACACTAAGTACAATTTGGGACTTAGGTTTTATACACATCTGTCACTCCCAGAATTTTCTGTAGAGCACTGAAATTAAGCCACATTTTGGCCCACAGCATTCACATTTCAATTCTATGAGAAGAGTAGGGGGTTTTCCCAATTTCTTTCTCCAGGCTGAAATAAAGCCTTCTGTCTTCCCGGTTAATGAAAAAGCCAAGCCCAAAGTGCCCTTGTTTTGGTCCTCCAGTTGGATCCTAAATTTCGGCTGTAGCTGCATGTCAGCTGAAGTGGTGGTCCCCACTGACACCCCCATGCTGCTCCTCTAGACGCTCTCTGGGACTCTGCATTAGGGTTCTCATGTTCTACTGTTTTCACCCATGAACACACTCCCCACAGAAACAGCTCTGAGCAAAATGAGGGGTTTTTTAAAATTTATTATTATTTTTCATTCTTATTTTTTTCATTTTTAATTAAAATGATTTTTATTCTTTAGATTCTGGCTGCATATATTCCACTAGGCTAACATAAGTAACTCTGCAAATACATGCCTTTACATACTGGATAACAAGAACTGAAACACCATATTATACATAGTTGGTGTCTAATTGATAAATATCAACTTACAAAGATTTATGACCCAAAGGAAAGACAAAGGATTTCAATGAGTCAACATAGGACTGTGACTAATTCTTTGAACATCAAAGAGGCTAAAGGCATAGGTCATCTTCCCCTCCAGCGCTCTTTCCAGTCCATCAGACTATCCTCTTCCAGGCTGATAAATACTTTCTAAAGTCTTCCTAGAGTCCAAGCTTCTAGATGTTTATTCCTCCCTCTCGCTACACCATTCCAGCTATAGCTCCTCTTTGTGTTCGTGCAATTAATTTCCTCTAAGTCAAAAGCTTTGTGTACTCTTGTTCCCCATAGAACAAACGTGTATCTAGATCCTACCAGAAATGGGTTTCTTAGGAATTTGGTTTTCTTTTATAAATAACCTAAGAGGTAATCTGATTTTGTATTTTAAAAGTATTACTTTTTCTTATTTCCTTAAGCTTTTAGAAATTTCCCTTTTCATTCTTCTTTCTGAGATTAATCATCTTAAAACTATTCTCCCTTTTGAATTACAAGTAACCAAGATAAAACCTCCAATCTTCAGTCTACTTCCACGTATGACTGCAACAAAATCAGACCAAATACTAAAGATCTGCATTTGCTGTTTTTTTTTTTTACCACACTGAAAGTTTGAAATTTTGTGAACCTTCTTGGTAAAACATTCCAATTTCTTGCACCCTTTAATGAGGAAGCTCTCTTAAAAGACTAATTTGAAATTTTCAGTATTCAGTGCAGGTCATTTCCTTCTTATTAACCTTCGTATTCAATATTATGGCACATACTTCGTACAGATCAGTTTATATTTGCCGTATTAAGACTCTGACTTTTTTGCTCCACCGCTTTTTGTTTTGTTTTGTTTTTCCCCAACCCATACAAATAAAAGAGTGGACTATATATGAAATGGCTGAAGTTCTACTTCTATTATTAAATAGACAATGTCCCAAATTACTTTTTTTTTTTTTCCAAACTGTCTCAATAGCATCAGCTAGTGATAGAAACTCCAGAGAGAATGGGACCAAAACCCACAATGAGCCCCATGGACTCTGACAGCAAAGAGAAAAAAGAGTACACGAAAATCCCCTCCTCACCCGGGGGCCCCTTTTGTGTCGTTCCTGCCAACGCAGCAGCCCTCCTGCTATATAGACCCGCGCGCCCGCCCCACCGCACTGAACTCGCATCCCCGCATCCAGCAGCCATGGGGAAGGTGAGCCCCACGCCGGCGGGAGGGGCCCGCAGCCGGGCTGGAGCCCAGGCCTCTGAGCCCTGTCCTTCCCTTCCCTGCAGATCACCTTCTACGAGGACCGGGGCTTCCAGGGCCGCCACTACGAGTGCAGCAGCGACCACGCCAACCTGCAGCCTTACTTGGGCCGCTGCAACTCAGTGCGTGTGGACAGCGGCAGCTGGATGATCTATGAGCAGCCCAACTACCTGGGCTGCCAGTACTTCCTGCGGCGCGGCGACTACCCCGACTACCAGCAGTGGATGGGCCTCAACGACTCCGTCCGCTCCTGCCGCCTCATCCCCCACGTGAGTCCAGTTCCATATCATTCAGGTTCACTTTGGACCCAGAATGGATAGTTTCAAGCAAAGGTTAAATATTTGAAGTAGTGATCATTTAGAATAATTGAGAGTTTGGGGAAAAGGTAAGCTATGGTATATTAGTTCAATATAATTTGCCTTGAACAGAAGTAAATTGTTGCCCAGGTACCAGTTAATCAACAAATATTTATTAAGAATGTATCCGCTGCCCCGGGCATGTATAAAATAGAGGTCCTGACCTGGAATCATTTACAATGGAGTTGTAGAAAAAACACTAATATCCAACAGAAAAATAATTAGGTGCTAGTGAGTTTCTGAGCTGACAGGAGTTGAAAAGGAAAATTTTACAAGGGTTCATTCTTGTAAGACTCTTTCCCCTTTTTGCCTCCCAATTGCATGTTTTGGTTTTCCCCACCTGTACAAATAAAAGTACTTTTTCTCAGTAGAGAGCAATGCAGAGATTTTATACACAGGCTACAAATAATTCATACGTGTCTTAAAACACTAAGGTTTTTTAAAAATTAGTCCTTGGGCTTACTCATTTTTCTTTCCCATTTTTCCTCATTCTATTCATAAATTACTAAATGAAAATCAAGTATGTAACTGAGAGATTTCAGATGTTTCACTTTGCTTTCCACAGAAACAAAAGCATCTAAGCCCTTGGTGATTTTTCCAAGATTTATTTTAAACTCAATGTAGAGTAATTCATTTCATAAACGGACTTTACTGTTCAAAGACACATGCTTGAAAATTTAAAATAATTCTTCAAAATGGCAAAAATAGTCATAAGCTGTTAAGGATTTGGGTTTCTCTATGGTACAGTGTCCTGAGCGTGATTAACAGTTCATCCTGGGAAATATTTGAATATATTAAAGAGTGAGATTTCCTTCTTAATTTTTAGTCACACTTTATGATCTTGGAAAGGTACTGAATCTCCACCTTTGAAAATGAAGAGTATACAAAGATTCAGAAATAATTCATTTTTACCATATATTTGAAAATGGCTTGAGCTGGTCCTCACCAAACTGAATGGCATGAATGTGTTGGAATCATTTCATGGTTTGCTTTTCTCCTCTTTCCACCTCCGGATGGGCCAGGCTGGCTCTCACAGGATCAGACTTTATGAGAGGGAAGATTACAGAGGCCAGATGATAGAGATCACTGAGGACTGCTCCTCTCTTCAGGACCGCTTCCACTTCAATGAGATTTACTCTCTCAATGTGCTGGAGGGCTCCTGGGTCCTCTATGAGTTGCCCAGCTACCGGGGAAGGCAGTATCTGCTGAGGCCGGGGGACCACAGGCGCTACCATGACTGGGGGGCTGTGAATGCTAAAGTGGGCTCCTTGAGGAGAGTCATAGATTTCTACTGAAATAAGTGCATCATTTCTCAATCTGGAAAGTAATAAAATATTTTCTGTTTTCCTGGCAACGGTTTGCTCGTATTTTTCCTTTTGTCCTACATTTATTATTTTATTTATACACTCACACACACACACGCACATACACACGAGATGCACGTGGAAATCAAGGTGTGTGATCTACGGGTAACAAAGAAAATTCTCACAATAGAACTATGTTTTCAAATGAAGCAGAGCTTTACAGTTTACAAAACACTTCATAATACATTATCGTATTTGATTCTCTGGCCTTTAAACATATTGCTTCTTCAAACCAGATAGTGAGATATCTCTTCAGTTTTTCTTTGAGGAGTGAGGATCTGAAAGCTGAGGTTCAGAGATAGTGTGACCCACTTCTTAAATCAGGGATTCTGAAGCTGGCTACAATGGGCTTCAGAAGATTTTTTAATTCCCTAAATTGTATGTAAAATTGAGTTCACAACTCTCTGGCAGGCGGACTCTTTTTTTTTCTCCTTTCATTATTTTGCCTTTTTTTTTTTTTTTTCTTTCCCGTTTGATTTTGATGCTGAACTGGTCTCATGACACTCTCTGGACATTGAAACATTCAGTGGAGGAATGCTGATGGGGAGAGAGGAGATGGTTCTGGAAAAATGTTTGCCTTCCTAATGAAAGGGAGCAGCTGCCCTGGTTCCACAATTCCCTCTATTTCAGACATTTACACTCAAGAGCTGACAAGTACGAGGGAAATGTCACAGTTTCAGAAATGCTGGCCTTGATGTGGTCAAGCCCCTGAATCAATGTTTATTAGTCAGGGCTCTCCAGAGAAACAGAACCCATAGGATCTATATAGATACAGATGAGGAGATTTATTATAGGAATTGGCTCATGTGATTATAGAAATTGAGAAGTCCCATTATCTGCAAGCTAGAGAATCAGGAAAGCTGGTGGAATAATTCAGTCTGAGTCCAGAGGCCTGAGAGCCAGGAATGCTGATGTCTGAGGGCAGAAGGAAGAGGGAGTTCATCCTTCCTTCTCCTTTTTGCTCTATTCAGGCCCTCAGCAGATTGGATGGTCTTCTCTACTCAGTATACTGACCCAAATCCTAATCTCTCCCGGAAATACCCTCACAGACACACCTAGAAATAATGTTTTACCAGCTATCTGGGCGTCCCTTAGCCCAGTCAAGCTGACATAAAATTAACCATCACACAATGCCAGCAACCCTTTACCTTGAGACTTCTTGTAATGGGAGTAAAATAAACCCACATTTGATTACGGCACCACCATTGGGTGTTCTTTTATTTGTAGTTCAATACACATTTCTAGCTGACACAGAGCACATGTGACTTTTTCCGAGGTGACTGTTTAGAACTTTATTCAGAGTCTCAAAGAAATTCCTAATGGAAAATCCCCCCCGCCAAGAAGAAGGGAGAGAGGGAGGGAGGAAAGCAAGTCACTACAGCACAACGAAGTAATGTGGTGTTTAACATATTTCAGACCTGGAGGTCATCTAACGTAGATCACTCATTCATTTTATGTAAGGTAAACTAAGGTTCAATTCTAATTTCAAACAGTTAATAATAGAAGTGGCATCAGAATTCAGAACTCACAGCTCAGAAAATCAGTGCTTTTCCATTGTGGAATCAGGAAGATGCTTGTCAAAATAACGACAGCACCAGCTTACAGATTCTTACCATGAGGTAAGCAACCAACCAACAAGGAACTGAATTAAATATATAGGATAATCCAAAGCTGCATTCTCTGTCCATATAAATGCACACATGATACACACACAGTAATATATATTTATATAACTGTATACATACACTCTCCATATGTGTGTGTATCTGTGTGTGTTAGTATATTGCCTGTGTAAGGTTATAGGGAAGTATAGCACTATATTCACTTACATTAGTTCTTCTACTGCTTGTTTTCTTACTTGCACCCTCATTGCTAGAATCTTAGAAAGGAGTGGCGACTACGTTTGTACTCAAAGACTGATCTGATCAAGTCAGTTCCCTGATTAAAAACCTTTGATATTGCTCCACTGACCACAGGGAAAAATTCTACCTTTTTCAAGAAACTGGCCCCAGCCTACCTACTTCCTCTCTTATTACCCGACCCCAGTTGTCCTTTACTCCATCTCATCCAAGTCATCCAATCACGTTAAGTCATCAAATCACATCCAATCTCATCCAAGTCATCCAATCACATCCAATCTCTGAGTTTGCTCACATCTTTTCCTCACCCGGATTACTTTTCCCCACCTTCTACCCAGTAAGCTACTCATCTCCAAAGCTTGATCAGAATTCACCCCAATCCCTTGGCCAAAAATGGATCTGAATCAGTTAGCATACATTAGACCGAAAGTAGCCAAAACACCATAGCAATAGATAAACAATGTGGAAATCTATTAGCTCACATGATAGGAAGTCCTAGGGTAGCACGGAATTTAGGAATGGTTAGTTCAGCAGCTCAACAATATCGTCAGGGCCCCAAGTTTTGTCCATCTCCCACCATAGCATCAACCTGAAGCTGGTGTCCCTGGAAACCATAGCTGCTAGCTGCAAGCAGGGCAATACACAAGGAAGGTTGGGTGAAGGAAATCAACCAACAAGCTTTTCCTACAGCACAACTGTGCCCAGAGCACTAATTCCCAAGATTAAAGAGGACCTTGAAATATTATCAGTTCTTGAATGTAAGCTTTGGTGGTGTAAGATAGTCAGAATGGAATGAATAAAGGGAGAAAGAGGAAGAAAGCCCAAGAAGGGAAATGTAAAAAAAATTTTAAGACATTAATTATATTAATTATTCCCTTCTTATAAAGTAAGAGGACTATAAGTAAGTTAAAATAAACTCTGTTTTAAATGCTTTTTAATTCCCTTTCAACCACTAGGAGTTATCCGATTTTAATGTTTTCTTACAACCACAGTAGATTTTGTGTGTGTGTGTGCGCTGCACTGTGCGGCTTGTGAGATCTTACTTCCCCAACCAGGGATTGAACCTGGGCTCTTGGCAGTGAGAGCGTGGAGTCCTAACCCACAGTAGCATTATTGAAATCAAGAAATTAATATTGAAAAAATTCATATTGATTCCCTTCTTTTCTTGTTGCTCATGGAAGATGCTTTAAATTGTAGTAAAATATACATAACATAAAATTTACCATTATAACCATTTTAAGTGTACGATTCAGTGGCATAAAGCACATTCACATCATTGTGCAACCACCAGCACTATTCATCTTCAGAAATTTTTCATCATCCCAAACTGAAACTCTGTACTCATTAAACAATAACTGCCCATTCCCAGCTTCCCCCAACCCCTAGTAACCACCCTTCTACTTTCTTTCTTTATAAATCTGACTATTCTAGGTATCTCAAATGCATTGAATCATATAATATTTGTCCTGTGTCTGGCTCATTTCACTTAGCATAGTGTTTTCAAGGTTTGTTCACGTTGTGGCATTTATCAAAATTTCATTCCTTTTTAATGCTGATTAATATTCCATTCTATGCATATACCGCATTTTGTGTACCCATCCGTTCTTAAATGGGCATTTGAATTGTTTCTTCCTTTTGGGTGTAATAAAGAATGCTGCTATGATCATTGGGGTACAAAGAGCTGTTCAAGTCCCTGCTACCAATTCTTTCGGGTATATGCCTAGAAGTGGAATTGCTAAATCATATGGTAATTTGATGTTTAATCTTTAAGGAACTACCATACAGTCTTCCACAGTGGCTGTACCAATTTACATGCTCATCAGCAATGCACAAGCTTTCCAATTTCTCCACATCCTCTCTAAGACTTGTTGTTTTCTGTTTTGATTTTGCTTTTTATACTAGCCATCCTAATGGATGTGGAGTAGTATCTCATTGTAGTTTTGATTGCATATCCCTAATGATTAGTGATGTTGAGCATCTTTCCATGTGCTTATTGGCCATTGTATTATTTTCTTTGGAGAAGTGTCTATTCAAGCCTTGTTTTTCAATTGGGTTTTTTTTTTTTGGAGGTGGGTGTTTTATTGTTGTTGAGTTACAGCAGTTCTTTATACATTTTGAATATCAATCCTTTATCATATATGATTTGCAAATACTTTCTCACATCCTATTGGTGTCCTCTTCACTCTGTTGATAGTCTCCTTTGATGCACAAAAGTTTTTATTTTGATGAACTCCAATTTATCTATTGCCTATGCTTTGGTGTTATATCCAAGAAATCACTGCCAATTCTAATCTCATGAAGATTTTCCTCTATGTTTTCTTCTAAGAGTTTTATAGTTTTAGTTCTTTAACCCATTTTGAGTCAGTTTTTGTATGTGGTGTAAGGTAAGGGTCCAACATCACTCTTCTGCATGTGGATATCCAGTTTTCCCAGTACCATTGTTGAAAAGACTGTCTTTTCTCCATTGAATGGTCTTGACAACCTTCTCAAAAATCATTTGACCATATGTGTAAGGGTTTGTGTCTGTGTTCTCTATTCTATTCCATTTGTCTGTATGTCTATTTTTATGCCAGTACCACACTGTTTTGATTACTGTAAATTTTGTAGTAAGTTTTGAAATGAGAAAGTGTGAGTTCTCCAGCTTTGTTCTTCTTTTTCAAGATTGTTTTGGGGGAGTCCACTGGTGGTCTAGTGGTTAGGCTTCAGCGCTTTCACTGTGGTGGTCCAGGTTCAATCCCTGGTCCAGGAAATGAGATCCTGCAAACCTCTCGGTGAGGCCAAAATTAAATAAATAAATAAAAATTAAAAATGGCTTCACACACACAAAAATAGATTGTTTGAGGTATTTGGGATCCTTTGAGATTCTATATAAATTTTAGTGTGGGTTTTTCTACTGCCACAGAAAATAACATTAGAATTTTATGGGGATTGCATTATATCTGTAGACCACTTTGGGAAGTATTCATAGCTGAACAATATTAAATCTTCCAATCCATGAACACAAGATGTTTTTCCATTTATTTATATCTTCTTTTCTTTTTTTTGTTGTTTTTTTTTTTGTTTTTTGTTTTTTGGCGGTACGTGGGCCTCTCACTGTTGTGGCCTCTCCCGTTGCGGAGCACAGGCTACGGACGCACAGGCTCAGCGGCCACGGCTCACGGGCCCAGCCGCTCCGCGGCATGTGGGATCTTCTCGGACCGGGGCACGAACCCGTGTCCCCCGCATCGGCAGGCAGACTCTCAACCACTGCGTCACTAGGGAAGCCCCTATATCTTCTTTTCTTCAGCAATGTTTTGTAGTTTTCAGTGTATAATATACTCATGTTTAAATTTTAACATATGGTGAGCATTTTCCATATCATTAAATAAATTCTTTGAGAACATGATTTTTGGTAGCTGTGTAGCATCTCATCAAAGAGATGTTCTGTAACTTACCTAATTAATGCCTTATGTGGACATTTTATTTGTATCTAATTTTTTATATTATAAACAGTGGTCTGATAAAATGCCACTGTGCATAATATTTTCATGTACCTTTAGCTATTTCCTTTGGACAAATTCTTAGAAATGAAAGTATTAGATCAAAGAAATGAAAATTAAGAAGGTTTTTTTTGCAGGGGAGGAATGAGGTGTCTTTTTTATTGTGACAAAAAACACATAACAGGGCTTCCCTGGGGGCGCAGTGGCTGAGAGTCCGCCTGCCGATGCGGGGGACGCGGGTTTGTGCCCCGGTCCGGGAAGATCCCGCATGCCGCGGAGCAGCTGGGCCCGTGGGCCGTGGCCGCTGGGCCTGCGCATCCGGGGCCTGTGCTCCGCAGCGGGAGAGGCCGCAGCAGTGAGAGGCCCACGTACCACAAAACAAAACAAAACAAACAAAAAAAACCCACATAACATTAAATTTACCATCTTAACCATTTTTTTTAACCACAGTACAGTAGTGTTAACTACATGGATGTCCTTGTGCAAAGATCTCTAGAACTTTTTCATCTTGCAGAACTGAAAGGAGGTTTTAAAATATTCATCCACAGTGATCTTTAAAATACGGTACTATGGTTTGAATTTTTTCCTCCTTTCTACTTCTCTGTAGTTTCCAATTTTCTATAAAATTAGAATTTTTAAAAGAAAAAATGTGAATCAGGCTTATTAAATTTATGTGTTTCAAATAAAATTGTTCAGGGCAAACAATTTATTAGCATTAGACTTAAATAGCAAGAATCCACACTAAGGAATGAGACAGGTGTATCACGGTTACATCTGTTTGAGGACCAGCTCCTTCTAAAGCAGTGGTTTGCAGCCAGGGTTGATTTCACTCCCCCAGGGGACATTTGGCAATGTCTGGAAATATTTTTTGGTTGTCACAACCTTGAGAGTAATGCAAATAGTATGAGGTTGTGAAATCCTGTTCTAAAGAGTGGAGCCCCAGAAGCTGCTGGGGGGATGGGGGGTGGGTGGTAAGGAAGGAAGACTCTAGCGCCTGGAACCAGAGCATTAACTAGGGAGCAACCAGGCTTGTTCAGGGCTGGGGAAGGTACAGAAAGCAGAATCTTCCCAAGATTGTAGGATTTTAAATCTGTTACATTTGCATGTTAACTTGAATTTTCAGCAGCTAGAACTAATTAACTTTAGCACCTGGTTTGCAAAATTATTGGTTAAATAAAAAGTTACAGTGTGAGTAATAACCACCCGTTAGTCCCCTCATGAACTCCAAAGTTGCGGGCTTCCTGCTGGTGGGCCGGAGGCAGCAGCTGAGTCTGGAGGCGGCCCTGGTCCAGTCTCCAGGGAGCAGAGCCGAGCCAGGTGCTTAAAGAGGGCTTCCTCGGGGTCCAACCCCCATCACCTTTCCTCCGGTGTGTTGTCTGCTGCACCCGCTCATCAGCGGGGAGGCTGGTAGGAGGTTCTCTTAGAGGAGAATCCCATCCTCCTTCAAACATCCTGCGGAGAAGGCAGGTGCATCCCACGTCCCACATCCTCACACCAAGGAAACGCTCTCTCATCTAAACGCCTCCCGCTGGAGCCCATCCTGACCTCTGACCCGGTCACTACCCGGTGTTGTTCCTCAAAAAGAGATCATTTCGAAATTCAAAAAGGTTAAAAAATGTTTCATTACAAGCATTAACCCCGTTAGGCACTTTTGCTCGCTTCCAATCTCCTGAATAGGCTTCATTTAAAGGCCCCAGAGGCACCAAGTGACAGTTTTACGCGGGTCATCAGTTCGAAAGCTCTGGAGAGTCTAAGAGAAAACATACAATAAGTCCCCCGCCCACCCCCGCCGTCATTATATAGAAGAGAGAGAGGAAATCCTCCTCACGCGGGGGCCCCTTTTGTGTCGTTCCTGCCAACGCAGCAGCCCTCCTGCTATATAGACCCGCGCGCCCGCCCCACCGCACTGAACTCGCATCCCCGCATCCAGCAGCCATGGGGAAGGTGAGCCCCGCGCCGGCGGGAGGGGCCCGCAGCCGGGCTGGAGCCCAGGCCTCTGAGCCCTGTCCTTCCCTTCCCTGCAGATCACCTTCTACGAGGACCGGGGCTTCCAGGGCCGCCACTACGAGTGCAGCAGCGACCACTCCAACCTGCAGCCCTGCTTCGGCCGCTGCAACTCCATCCGGGTGGACAGCGGCTGTTGGATGCTCTACGAGCAGCCCGACTACCAGGGCCACCAGTACTTCCTGCGGCGCGGCGACTACCCTGACTACCAGCAGTGGATGGGCCTCAACGACTCCGTCCGCTCCTGCCGCCTCATCCCCCACGTGAGTCCGGTTCCCCTCGGCCTGCCGTGCCCTCGGGTCACACCAGTGCTCCAGACACAGTGGTCAGGCTGCAGGACGGTGGCCTTCTTTTGCTGGCTCTAACCGGGTTCTCTTTCCCTTTATTAATGTCTTTAAGGTTTCTTTCCACCGAAAAATTGAGTGATGCAATGCTCTTAATTGAAATTGTATCCTCCTTTGCTAAAATTAAGCTCACCTCTACCGGGCAAAAGTGGTGCACGGCATTAGTTTAGAGCGTCTGTGCCACCGCTGAGGAATAAGCAATAGGTGAACTCCTCACACCCAGGTGCCCTTAGGCTAGTTACTGGGCTACTTCTCTACTTCCTCATCTGTAAAGCGGGGTTAATAAGGGCAGTTGGTTCATCGAGCTGTGATGAGGTCAAAAGGAGATTGCCCAGCACCTGGCAAACTAACCCCTCCTCCAAATATTAACCATTATGAATATCAAGTGTCCCTCAAGTTCTGCTTTTTGATTAGGCAAAACAAACAACCAACAATGTGATTCTAGTAGCACCTGCAAAGCCCACTGCTACCCAAGTAAAGCCTGAGCAGCCTGGAATTCTACAGTTAGGGAGGCTTTTATTTGCCTATGACAGAGTCCTATGGAAAATGTAGCACTCTGGGGAAATTTGAAATCCCCTCAGAGGGTTGAAAGCCTTGATAGGACCCAGACTGGCATTAGGAGCCTGGAAATCTGGACTTTTACTTTCCAGCCCTGACCCTTTGATTACAGCCTGAAAGCTCTAGTCATTAGTTTCACTTAAAAGAAGAAAAGACTAAGAATGGTTGCTCCACGTGTGTCAGGCTGTTGTGAAGATCAAATTAGACAACGCACACGTGAGTCTTTTGCAAACCATGGAAGATACCTTATTAGCAGTTTTTTATACCTCAGAATGAATTGCTTATGAGAACATTTCCTAACGAGGATTTAATGGTGGAAGAAGGAAGAAGGAATTGAGTGGGTACCTGCTGGGAAGGAACAAGCAGATAAAAGAACAAGTGCTCAGGAAGAAACAGACAGGATTTGCCCAGGACTGACAGCCTGCCCTTACATTTTTCTAAAGGTTTTATAATCTATTGATCTAGACAGGCCTCCTTCATGATCTTGAGCTTCTATTTTTATTAATTACCTAAAAGTGTTTTGCCAGACCATATATTAGAGGTGAGAACTGAAACCTAATCGTTACGATGGCTCTTGCTTCTCGGGATTTTAGAATAGCAGGACTCAAAGCAGAAAGGAAGGGATTAAGGAGTTGCCTGGGCTGGACTGCCACCTACTGTGCTTCACTTTGGGGAAAGCAATTCGACTTCCTCTCTTCCCAGCCTCTTTTAATGCTATCGAGATTGAAAATAATGCCTTTTGCCAGGGATATATTTGTCTTTTTATTTTAATATCTAATTATTTTTATATCCTCCAAGGAGAGCTCCAGACCACTGTTTAAGTCTATAAAGGAGAGAGCAAAAATTATATATAAAAATTGTCACTTAAGAATGGTACTAAGTAGGTACTAAATATGATTCGTGTAGGTTGTGGCCCTAGAAAACTATGGAGCACCATGAATGTCTTGATCTGTGTGAAGGGCCCCCTCTTCAGTTTTGCAGTGTGCAATCTACCCAACTATACCCAGTGGCCCTGGTGTTGGTTGTCTTTTTAATTTGTCATCTTTGATATAGAAGAGATTTTTAAAAATGCCCATTCCCCCAGCGGTGTGAGTGATTGGTTGCTAAAGGCTAGGTTTTCTGACCCTTCGCATCTGCTGATTGCTGAACCCAGACCAGCTCCCACCGGCTGAGGATGTACGAGCGAGAGGACTACCGAGGCCAGATGGCGGAGCTCACGGAAGACTGCTCCTCGCTCCGCGACCGCTTCCACTTCAATGAGATCCGCTCCCTTCACGTGCTGGAGGGCTGGTGGGTCCTCTATGAGATGCCCAACTACCGCGGGCGGCAGTACCTAGTGAGGCCGGGGGACTACAGGCACTACCACGACTGGGGGGCCCTGGATGCCAGAGTGGGCTCCCTGAGGAGGGCTGTGGATTTCTACTGAAATACTTTTACTCTACTGTTTTCTCCATCTGGAAGCTAATAAAATATTTCCTGTGTGTCTCCTGCAGTTATGTAGCTTTCTTTTCCTTTCAGATTCCTTGGAAAGAAAGGCTCAGCAAAACTAAAGCTGGGGATAACGTGGATTTTCTTACATGTATCAGCGGAAAGGGTGGTGTGGGGAAGCAGTTAAGAGGACAGGCTCTGGAGCCAGAATGCCTGGGTCCACATCCACTTACTAGCTATAGGCAATGGAGCAAGTTAGCACTTTTAACATTTTTGTGTCTCAGTTTTCTAATTTGTAAAAAAGGGGGTAATAATACTTTTCTCTTCATAGAAGTTAAATGTGGCTTAATTAAGTTAAGAGCCATAATTCTCTTATAACGATGCCAGGCACAAAGCAACTGATATATAATAAGAACTTACAACGTAAGTGTTCCTTAGTTATTACTGAGTATCTGGACCTTGTACAGATACATTACAAAGTATCAGTAATGGGTTGAGGATCACCTGCGACACCAGTTAAAAGACAGAATCCTAAACCCCACCCCACAGGTGATCCATATGCAAATGAAATTTAAGAACTGCAGTTCTAAATCTAGTTTCCTGTACTACAGAATTACATCTGAAAAGACTGAACACCTCCATTTTTAGACACTGGGCTCTGTACCAGGAAACAACAATGAGCAGAAGTGGGTCCTTGTCCCCAAGAGCTTACAGTCTAGTGAGGGAGCAGAATATCCAACAGAATTTTTAAAATAATCATCCCAGCAGCATGGTTGTTGCATGTATGTCTACACGACTGTGGGAGCATTGAGGAAGAAGCCCAAGATACTTGTCAGAGTATCTGAGACGCTCCTACTGCAACTTCATCCATCCCTAGGAAGGACTCTGAATTCCCACCACCACACTGAGAACTATCAAAGACCCGGCTCCAAAATTCTTCTGGTAAAATTTCTAACAGAATGTAGGAGAAAGAGATTGAAACAGATGATCATACCGACGTGACAAGCAATATAACGAAGGGATTAGCACTCTAAAATATGACTGCACTTAGACTGCATTAGTTTGAATCTCAACTATATCTTGTACGAGCCAGGCAAGAGTCTCAGATCGGGTTACCCCAGACACAGATCATGAACCAAGGGTTCAGGAAAAGTAACTTATGGGGAAGTGCTCCCACAAGGAAAGGTGAGGGAGTTGAAGAAGCAAGATGGGGAAGAAAATGCCAACTTAGCCGGATCCCTTGGAGAGCCCCAGAGCATGGATCATACCTCCGAGCTTCTCCCGCCTGGAGGCAAAGGATCTGGGGGCTGGTTATCTGACAACAGTCCCCTTTGCCATTGATCACAGGGCAAGGGAGACACAAAACTCCCAGAGCCTTTGGACTCTCCTCACTGGCTGGTGAGGGGCAATCGTCAGAAGGTTGCAGGGCAAGCGTTAGCAGCAAAGCCTGCCGAAGCTGGGCACTCAGAGCTGGAAAGAAGGCCTGAAAGGATCTGGGCAGAGTGTACCTCGTCAGTATAATAGGGATAGTAAAAGTCCCTCCCTTGCATGGTGTGAGGTTAAAATGATATAAAGCCTGTAAACACTAAGTACAGTGCCTGGAACATGGTAAGTGCTCACCAACTGCCTACAATTATTATTATCATCATCATCATTATTATTATTATTAAGTTCTATGGATTTGGGAGAAATGGATATAAATGTTGTGGAAACACCATGAACTAATCTTGTCCCACAGGGAAGAAAGCATGGCACATACGAGGGAAACAATGAGTAATTTGAGTTGACCAAAGTATGAAGAGCCCAGAGAAGTAAGAGAGAAGGTGGTCTGATAGTTAAGGCCAGATCTGGGAGGGAAACAGCATTAATCATCAGACCTTGGCTGAGACAGAAGTGATATTGTCAGTAGGCTCAGAACCAGCATCTAGAACCTGAGCTCTAAAGTCAAAAGCATTTTAAAAAATAAAAGGAGAGCAATGGAACAAGCAAAATTATTTCAAATCCACATAAACAAAAACCAGTAAAGGAGAAGCATTATTACAGAACACTAACACTGCTTCTTCCTCCACAAGCAACGTGACCCCATTCTCCTCCAAGAGGCCGAAGCTAGCTGCCTACTCAGACCTGTGAACTGGAAAATGTGATTGTGTAGGGGCTTCCCTGGTGGCACAGGGAGCACGTGTTTGAGCCCTGGTCCGAGAAGATCCCACATGCCGCAGAGCAACTAAGCCCGTGCGCCACAACTACTGAGCCTGCGCTCTAGAGCCCATGAGCCACAACTACCGAGCCCGTGTACTACAACTACTGAAGCCCACACGCCTAGAGCCCATGCTCCGCAACAAGAGAAGCCACCACAATGAGAAGCCCGCACCGCACAACGAAGGGTAGCCTCCACTTGCCGCAACTAGAGAAAGTCCGCACACAAGCAACGAAGACCCAACGCAGCCAAAAATAAATAACTTTTTTTTAAAAAAGAAAAGGTGGTTGTGTAATAATCAACACAAGCTATTTAAAACCTTTACATTTTCACTGCCACTCCTTCTCACATTACCTTTCATCAAAACTATTCCAATAACTGCTTAACTTAGTTACTTTCTCCTCGGCCCTTCCAGCTCTCGTTAAAAAACAACTTTTTTTCTCTAAGAACAAAACTAGAATATTGAATACATTGTTTGGGCATATGCATTGCTTCTGTTAGGATTAATTGCTAAGGTTATTTGAAGAAACTTGAAAATAAAAAGAAAGAGGAAGGGGAGAGGAAGAAAACAGAGAGATACTAGCGATGAGAGAATGGTGTCTCAGGACAGGGTGTGGCATTTATGGAGGTGAAAAGTGGTGAGATTCTGAACATATTCTGAAGGCGGAGCACACAAAAACTCTTGCTGGATTCAATGTGGAGGTGAGAGAGAGGTTTGGTCTGAGCAACTGGAAGGAAGGAGTTGCTGTCAACCCAAACAGGGAGAACTGCTGAGGAGCAGGTTTGTGGAGGAAAACCAGGAGGTCCCATTTTGGACAAGATGAGTTTGAGGTGTCCGCGAACATCTAAGTGGAATTGTTAACCAGGCAACTGGTTATACTAACCTGGAGTTCAGGAGAGAGGCTGGGCTGGAGATCTACTTTTGTAAGTCATTGGTGGGTAGATGGTATTGAAAGTTATAAGCCTGAACAGGATGCCCAAGGGAGTGTGTGTAGGTGAAGAAGCCTGGGGTGCACTCCAGCTTTAAGAGCACAAGACAAAGAAGAATGTACGGGTCAGGGAAAGCTAAATGCTGTAACAAAGAGCACCAACAGTTCAGTGACTTACACAATAAAAGTTTTATCTTTCATTTAAAAAAATAATAAAATAAAATGTTAAACAATAAACAGAGGTTTTTTGGTTTTGTTTTTAACATAATGACTCTTTAGCTAGTTCTTCAGACCAGATACATCCAGAAACATTGAAGTCAGCAGGAACAATGCCAATATAATTAGAGAAGTGGAATCTAATTGTTTTATATCACTTTTAATTTTTTGCCCATTATATTAAAAAGCACTACATACAGATTCTTCAAGGAAATTTGGAAAATTGTAATGAATACTTAAAAATACCAGGATGCCCTGTATACATCTATAAATCTCCTTCAGTTTGAACATAAATGTGATTATGAACAAAGCTGTTATAAACAAACAAACAAAAAATACCAGGGTGCCTATGCACCCACATTTAGAATTACTAAGAGAGAGAGATTAAGGACTTCGAAGCTGTGGTAGGCAGAGCGACAGAGGCCTGGTGCACAACTGCCTGGATTTACTTCCTCTTAGATAAGAGCACCACCCAGTGCTCACCAGAAGGAAGGCAGTTATGGTTTAAAAGTTTGTCCCAACATCACAATTACTAAGAGATTATTTTGCACCTTTTAAATATACTGTTATGCCGTGTAGGCAAGATAAACTTATAACTTAGCCAAAGAGCTTATTAAGTAAGTGTAAATTGTACTCAAATAGCAGTGTTTGAGAGCTTTGTGACACAGCCTAGGTATTTCCTAAGAGAAGGTGAAGAAAGGCATGTTGGTTGGTCTGTGTTCACCGGAGCGGCTGTGGCCCTTCAGAGAAGGGAATCCAGCATTTGTTTGTGCCTTTTCACAGAGCCTATGTCTTCTCCTCCATCTCCCAACATCTGACAGATCCATTTCTAATTTATGAAACTTTGAGTTCATGGGTAAGATAGATCCCATACCCTTGTTCAGATACTTCCTTCACTTTCACCTTCAAGCTCAACACCTATTTACTTATGATTTCTCAACCAACTCTTTTTTACATTTTTTCTTACCATTGTATATGAGTAGTTCTTTTACCAGAATATTGATTCATCTCTTTTAGAAAACAGGGACAGCTATGCCACATGTCATTGGCTGACTTCCTCTGTGTCTCTATCCCTCTCTCAGTGTCTACAGACATATATGGTTGTTCATAACCCACTGGTTTAAAATGTCTCAGATCAATCTAGGTGTATTCAGAGATGATGAACAGTGTGTAGGGCAGCTCCTCTGCGCATCCTTGCATTTGAAAGCCACGACCTTGGCTCTTTAGAATAACACCCAAGCTCGCATCTTGAGGCTACTTTGAGCAGTATCCTCCAAACGATGTTTGTCTTTCTGCCTGAATCATCCCACTGCCAGCTTATGCTGGTCTCAAAGGTGGGAATTGGGAACTGTTGATAGAGTGCATAAATATAGCTCCTGTTCTCATAGCCTTTGGGCTTTGTTAAGAGTTCCAGAAAACTTTCACCACACGTACCACATGAAAGGGGACCGCTGCAAATCAGCCCAGATCCCAGAGACCCACCAGGGTCTACCACACTCCCACTTGGAAACTTCCCTATTCCCACTGACTCAGACTTTGTGGCCACCTGCCTCACCCTCTCAGGGTCCTGGCTTGGAAAATAAGATAAACCCTGTTGTACCTCATCATCTTTTCTTTCCTTGAAATCAGACTAGTCCATTCTAAACTAAGTCTCACCAGATTCTTCACCACGGTTTCCAGGTCCTACAGCTCACTTTTTGCACCTCTTTTGTTCTTGAAAACTCTTCCTCTTTAATACTTACTTAATCTGGCTTTATTTTTTTTTAAATACTTCCCTTTTATTTATTTTTATTTTTTTGGTCGCACCACATGACATGTGGGATATTAGTTCCCCAACCAGGGATCGAACCCGCACCCCTTGCACTGGAAGGGCAGAGTCTTAACCACTGGACCACCAGGCAAGTCCCTTAATCAGGCTTTATTTAAAATGTTTCTTTTCCCCCTTCATCCTCCATTATAATCCTCCATTCAAGGATTCACAGTACTCAATTTTGCCTTGAAGAAGCATCAGCAGTAGGAAAAAAAAAAGCGGCAGCAGCGACAGATTTCAACTCAACAAATTTAAATTAACTAATAATCATTACAACTTTTAAAATGCTTCAGGTTTCACAGTTAACAGTTTACCATAACCCTCTAGCTGGTTTTCTGTTAGAAGCATTGCTCCTGAATTCTCAAGAGCTAATTTTGGGAATCAGACTTAGATACTAACATTACCATCCACTAGTTGTGAGACATCAGGCAAGCACTTAACCTCTCAACTGTAATGGGGCTAATCATAGAAGCCAGATCATGGGGCATTTGTAAGATGTAAATAATAACATAATGCTATAAAATGCCTGACATATAGTAACTCATTAAATGTTAACTATTGTTGTTACATTTTATTTATCTTTTTATTGTCCTAAGTATTGTATTTTGTACTTGTTGTGGACTTTTAAAAATTATCAAGAAGTCCAAAGCTTGGCTAAAAATAATGTAATTATAAGAGTATGTAAGGGAGCTATAGTACCTAGAATACAGGAAATAATAGATCTACTGTTCTCCAAACTAGTCAAATAAATTTCTCATTTCTAGGCAATACATTGTAAAGGTATCATTACTAACGTCACATTTTCTAAAGAGGATACCAGAATTGTGAAGAGTCTAAAAACCATCTCCTAAGAGTAAAGAAACTGGGACTACTGAAACTGTAGAGAAAAAGTATTTTCAGATATTTAAAAGGATCCCATGTGAAAAAGAGCCCAGACTAATGTTCTGAGTCCAGTACAGAAGCAACACCAATGGGTATAATTTATGGGGAGACTGCTATCAGCTCAACTCAAAAAAGACTTTAAAGTAGGTAGAAATAGCGGCAATGTAATAGGCACAGGGTGGTGACCATCCTGTTCTTTGAGGGGCTCAGGCATCCACCGAATAATAGTGTTTCTGTGCAGGTGGGAATTGAACTTAACTCTGAGCATCCCTTCTTACTCATGGATGTTTATTTATCCAATTCTAGGGAGGTGGAGTAGATGCCTTCTGTTGCAAGTGACAGATCGTCAACTCAAAAGAGTTTAAACTGGGCTTCCCTGGTGGCGCAGTGGTTGAGAGTCCGCCTGCCGATGCAGGAAACATGGGTTCGTGCCCCGGTCCGGGAAGATCCCACATGCTGCAGAGCAGCTAGGCCCGTGAGCCGTAGCCGCTGAGCCTGCGCGTCCGGAGCCTGTGCTCCGCAGCAGGAGAGGCCACAACAGTGAGAGGCCCGCGTACTGCCAAAAAAAAAAAAAAAAAAGAGTTTAAACTGAAACAGGATTAGAACTAGGAAGTCACAGCTGTTTCATGCCGAAATGTATTCAAGGGTTCAAGCAATGATATCCTTTCCTTCGTGTGGGCTTCATCCTTAAACAGGCTTTCCCATGAGAGAGTCCACAGGAATCCAGGATTACCAGATCACTAGTGTTCAAAATCCCCATCTCTCTCCCTGAACATTTAGATCTGGTCTCTTAAAAGGATTCCTGTTAGTCTTGCAGGGGTGAGTTGCCAGCCCTGAACCATGAGTGCTTCCTAGAGGGTGGCATATTCTAATTGGCCAGCCTTGGTCACATGACCACCATGTGTTGGGGAGATAGGACCTAGGGATTACTAGCTCTACCTGTGGAGGAGCAGTTCTCAAAGAGAAGAGATGTAGGGCTGACAAAAATAACAGATATCTGCTACAAGGGGAGACTTGAATACGTAGATGTGAACAATTATGCCTCCAAAGTCCCTGGATGACCCCAAGAAATCCTCTTCTTCTGTAAGGTATTATCCATTATTCACAGAGGTAAAGTATGGACAAAACCTTATTTTCCCTTTTGTAAACGTTTTTCTTTATAGGTCCATATTTTTCTTCTCTAAGAGGTTTATAAGAATAGATGACTATAATTACCAAAGTAATCTAGAAATTCTTTCTAGGAATAACTAGTGGAAAGTAGGAGTCAGTTGGGTTCAGTTTGGTGCAGATGAACCACAGATGGAAATATGAGTTTACATAGGCTTAATGTGACCTTTCTTTACAAATTCAGATTAGTGGAGAAAACCATTTGTAAGAATTAGTTCTTTGAATTGTGACTGTCGTGAATTTGGTTTGGGGCTACCCATTGGTTATTGATTCTTTCCTTCCCAGGAACAACTATTGCTTTCCTGTTTGTCTCATTTTGTGTCCTGGGAACTTTGGTGATTTTTGGAAAGTCCATAATGATGGGGACTGATAGCCAGGGGGACCAACCTGTAATTAGAAGTTTGAAACATCCAGCCCCACTGCCACCAGCCACCTGTGGGGAAGGGAGAAGTGGTCAGTAATTTCACCAACCATGTCTATGTAATGAAGCCTACTTAACACCCAAAAGGACGAGGTTTGGAGAGTTTCCAGGTTGGTGAACATGTGGAGGTGCTGGGAGGGTTATGCACCAGGCAAGGGCATGGATGCTGTGAGCCCCTTTCCCCACACCTTGCCCTATGCAGCTCTTCCATCTGGCTGTTCTGCCCAAGATTTTTAAGTGACAACAATGACATATATATAACTTTAGACTCTTTAGAATACTAAATCTGTCCTAACAAATTTTCAGAAACAAAAGAGTAGCCACTTCCTGTGAAAGAAACGAGTTTAATAGCCATGATCTTATCACCAGCTATTTTTAGCAAAAGTCTTTTCTTTAAACCACTACTTATACTCCTTAAACAAACTAAGACTAAAACCTCTTAAAAGTCCTTATTTTTTATTAAGTCCTATTTTTTATTAAAAAATATCCTTTCCTAATAAACCTGTAATCTAGTAAATAAACTGTTTCTCTGAGTTCTCTGAGCCAGTCTAGCAAATTAACGAAATTCAGGGAGGAGGTTGTGGGAACCTCCAATTTATAGCCAGTAGGTCAGAAGCACAGTTGATAACCTGGATGCGACTGGCATCTGAAGAGGATGCAGGCAGTCTTGTAAACTGAGCCCTTAACCCACGGGATCTGATGCTATCTCTGGGTAGATAGTGTCAAAATTGAGTTATATTGTATGAAACCCAGCTGGTGCTGCAGAATTGCTTGATGTGGAGGATGGGGGGAACCTCCACACATTTGGGGACCAGAGTACAGAGCGTTTGGAGTATTGTGTGTGGTGTAGGGAAAACAAGAATGTTTTTTCTTTATATCTAAGCACTCTTCTCCAATAAAGGGAACCAGGGCTCCTAGGACAAGTGGTTAATTCCAAGACAGGAGCAGGGAAAATAAATGTGAGTATGGAACATTTTGTGGTACCAGAAAATAAGAAAATACTAAAAAAATCAAAGGGAGAGACACAGGCGCCAACCCAATGGTGATCCTAATGACAGAAGCTGGAACCATTTAAACCGTTATGTCTCAGCTTGTCCTGGGCTAGTGAGGATTCATTGTAACTGCTGCCCTACAGGGAGCTTTTTAACATAGTGACATAGTGGGAAGCAGCCTCTTCTCTACCCACTTCCTCATTGGACCTATCAGTTTTAATATCTCCATTAGCTCAGAAGCAAACAAAAGAATTCCCCATGAGGTATAATACACATTATTATAATTTTAGAGATAAGACTTAATTGGCACTGTTCAGACGAGTCTCTGCTGATGCTTTATGACAGGAAGATATTGAAATTCTTTAAACATCTGGAATATACATCCAGACATGGAAAGCTGACTTGGTGGCACTGTGTAATATAACTCCCGCATCAGTGACCAGGGATCAAGCAGCTGCTGAAAGGACAACAGCGTTGGAAGGCTGTCCTGCTACTTTGACAATGTTTCTCTCTGCCATGTAGCCAATAATAATTGACAACATTTACAGCGTTTCCAGTGTGGCAGGCACAGTGCCAATCACGTCACATCCATTTGCTTGTTCCAATCTTTTCACAACAGCCATATGAGTTAGGTACTGGCAGTATCTGCATTTAACAAGGATACCAGTTCATAACAGTTAAATGATTAATCCAGCGCCACATACAAATGGAAGGAGCAGAGCCAGGATTTGAAGCCAGATTTCTCTGACTCCGGAATCCTCGCGGTTCACCATTAGGTTATACGGCTCTGCCTCCGGCAGGATAAGGACACGCTTTGACAAAGGAAGACTTGGGTGGGGGGGTGGTTGGAAGGGTCAGAAACATGTACAGTTGATCCTCAGTATCTGCAGGGGATGGGTTGCAGGAGTCCCTGGGGATACCAAGATGCCCAAGTCCCTCCTATAAAAAGGCTGGCACGGTCGACCGACCTCATCCGCGGGTTTGGCATCTGAAGATTCAACCAGCTGCTGGTTGAAATTGGATGCCCTGGATGCAGAACCTGTGGATGTAGGTGGCCAACTGTATGTTTATGGAAAAACATCGATGTAGAAGTGGACTCAAGCAGTTCCAAACTGTGTCGGTCAAGGGGCAACTGTATACTATTGCCTGGATGTGCCATTTGTAGCAATAATTTACTTAAAGGTTGTAATCTCATCCTAAATGAGGAGAAAAGAGGCAGAGGGAGAGGCGGGAAAAGGGTCCCACCTAGAGGGCTGGAAACAGGAAAAAGGGATCTTTGAAACTCAAAAGCAACACTCATGAAACCAGACTGGCTATAGTAGCTTCCGTCATTTTAGACAAGGTCGCCAGCAAGACCATAAAGGAGGGTGTGACTGGGGGGCTCCCTGCTGCCAACAGGTCCCACAGTGAAAGGGAGTTTGCAGGCCTCATAGTGAAACGGAGCAGGACCCTGTGGTCTAGCCCCCCGTGTCCTCAGCCTGCCTTTTGCCTGTGGAAAAACTTCAGCCAATGAATGAGTTTAATCAGAGAAATGAGAAAGTACAGAAACAAAGGAAAACAGTCCAACAAGACTGAATAATCATAGTTCAGTCAGCAAACACAGTCAAGGACCTTCAGCTCCTCCTCAAGGGCTATAGAGAATATTCTGAGCCATATCCTGTGAGCTTGTGAGCTCTTATAGATACTAAAAGCCCCACCAGGTGGAAGAAGTTAACTACGTGATGACCAGATTGTAGTCATGACATAAACTGCCACAATTCTGAGAATTAACCTCAAGAAAATGGGAACAAACCAACCCTGGAACTGGAGATTAACTGTACTTAAAACAATCAAGATGATGCTGGTCAGACCACTGCATTTCCAACTTCGACATGACGGTCAGAGCTGACTGTGCTGTTTCTACATGTAGCCTCCTCCCTCCGTCTATAAAGGCTCTTGCCCCTGCTTGTCTGGGGGGACGCGGTGGGGAGTCGGCCTTTGGACAAGAGTCCGCCCTCCCCCGCGGTTGCCGGCATCCAAAACAAAGCAAACTTTCCTTTCCACCAATCTTGCCTCTTTATTGGCTTTTGAGCAGCGAGCTGCCAGACCCCCACTTCCAGTTACAATAGTGGTTTGTCCTCCATGACAATCCTGCCTTCATTTGGGGAGGAAGGGGTTTGATAAACCACCACAGATCCAGGGCACGATATCATAAGTCACTGGCAGGCTCTTCTCAAAAAAGACTATTTGTACAAGTTAAACAAGGAAGAGAATGAAAGCATGGAAAGTGCTGCAACATGCCGGTAAGTGGCTCTCCATCAGGAAACATGAAGGACGCTCTCCAGGAGGGAGATCAAGATGGCAGAATAGAAGAATGTGAAACTTACCTCCTCCCACAAAAGGATCAAAAATACATCTACGGGCTTCCCTGGTGGCGCAGTGGTTGAGAGTCCGCCTGCAGGGGACGCGGGTTCGTGCCCCGATCTGGGAGGATCCCACACGCCTCGGAGCGGCTGGGCCCGTGAGCCATGGCCGCTGAGCCTGCGCGTCCGGAGCCTGTGCTCCGCAACGGGAGGGGCCGCAACAGTGAGAGGCCCATGTACCGCAAAAAAAAAAAAAAAAAAAAAATCTACGTGTGGAATAATTCTCACGTAGCACCTAAGGGTGCTTCCCAGTGTTCCTATTAGGGAGCAGAGGAAACCTGTCTCCCTGGGCTGCTGATCAGAAAAGGAAAACGAATGCAGGATGGCGCTTCGGTCAAGCATCCTATTAGTAACAAGGGACTTGAGTCACTTTACCGCTTTAGAAGCAATGGGACTAGCTCATATCTGTGAAAGTGGCCATAGAACTCTTCTGCAATACGGAGATTTAGAGATGGGGGTGGTTTCCCTGTGAAACTTTAAAAAAAAAAAAAAAAAGGAAAAGAAAAGGTATCTTATCAGCCCAGGACTGAAAACCTGTACAGTTAGCATATGATTATTATTCATTCCCTTGAGTTGAAAATAAGAAGGGCTTTTTTTTTGCTTTTTAATAGAAGGGCAAGTGTACCTAGATAGGTGCAGGAAGGACTAGGAAATCCAAGATCAATCTTTAGCAGACAGAAAACAAAAGGAAAAAGATCGACTTGGAAGTAGAGGCTGAGAAGACGCAGGGGCAGAGCTGACACCACTCTGGAGGGCCGGCTGAGCTCAGGCTGGAGCAGGTAGCCTGGAGCAGGCCGCAGTCACGAGGACAGGAGCAGGGAAGGGTGCCCTACTCCAAGGGAAGGTTTACTGCATGTACCACCAGGTTCCAGAGGGAAGAACAAATGCTAGTGGGTTCTCATCTGTGTTCCCGGAAACCAGACAAGAACATGGAGGCAGAACTTTCGGAGCAGTGCCTGATGCTGCGTCAATAAAAGGGATGATGGGAGCCAAGAAGATGGACGCTGAGAATTCGGCTAGGTGCCAGGAACCCACAGCCCCGAGGATGCTGCTTCGATCCGGGTTTCTGTCCCGGTAGGAAACTCAGACAAGAAGTGAGGCCAGTCAAGCCCTACTTCCCACTAGAGGGACAGACAGACTGGTGGGCAGAAGTAGCCTGAGGTCGGGTGGAAAGCTGGGATTTTGTTCACCACTATTGCTTCTGAAACTACTGGCCACAACACATGTTGGCTCCTGAGTAGTCAAGCTTCCTAACGTCTTAGCTTGCCGACCTCCTCATTGGCTTAATGATTAGAAGGGCAGAGCCTGCAGGTCACAGGTATTGCTGGCAGCTGGGGAAATTAACTAAGAGGGATACTGAGAAGGCTAAGGTCAATATGGGGTCAGACACAGGTTGAGACCTGCCGTGCCAGCCACAGAGTTAATGGATAGTTCAAAACAGGTTAATTGAGCGCTTTTTATGTCCCGGGTCCCAGTGCTGCTGAATTAATTTTGGAGATGGTAAGACAGCCACTGAGTTAATTTTGGAGATGGTAAGACAGCCACTGCCGTCAAGGAGATGGCGGGAAGGAGCTAAGATTGCTGGAGTCCCCACTCTGTGCCAATCGCTGTATCAGGTTCTGGGAATACAGAGGACCAAGACGGGGCCTTTCCGCTTCAGGAGCTCAGAGTCTAGTAGGAAAGCCAGACCCACAATTAATTTGATGCAGTAAAATGTGGTTAACTGGGTAGGAGCTGAGGATGTGAAGGGCTACAGAGGCACAGAAGAAGAAATATGTGAGTTCTTCCTGGGTAAGTAAGGAGAATTCCCGAGGAGGATTCTCTGTCTCCTGAGGAGATAACATTGGAGATGGGTTTTAAATTATAAGTAAGAATTTAACCATTGAGAAAGAGCAGACGGACATGATAGCAGCAGAACAGCACGAGAAAGGCGTGAACACACAGAGGCGTGACAGGGCACGGTGCGTTGGGTGGACAGTGAGAAACCCAGCATGGCCAGAGGACAGAATATAAGGAGTGGGTGGAGACAAAGGCCAGAGAAGACACTAAAACGGTGGAGTGGGATTGCTGGGTCATATGGTAGTTCTATTTGTAGTTTCTTAAGGAACCTCCATACTGTTCTCCATAGTGGCTGTACCAATTCACATTCCCACCAGCAGTGCAGGAGTGTTCCCTTTTCTCCACACCCTCTCCAGCATTTATTGTTTCTAGATTTTTTGATGATGGCCATTCTGACTGGTGTGAGATGATATCTCATTGTAGTTTTGATTTGCATTTCCCTAATGATTAATGATGTTGAGCATTCTTTCATGTGCTTGTTGGCAATCTGTATATCTTCTTTGGAAAAATGTCTATTTAGGTCTTCTGCCCATTTTTGGATTGGGTTGTTTGTCTTTTTGATATTGAGCTGCATGAGCTGCTTGTAAATTTTGGAAATTAATCCTTTGTCAGTTGCTTCATTCGCAAATATTTTCTCCCATTCTGAGGGTTGTCTTTTGGTCTTCTGGAGGGGTGTGATAGGGAGGGTGGGAGGGAGGGAGATGCAAGAGGGAAGAGAAATGGGAACATATGTATATGTATAACTGATTCACTTTGTTATAAAGCAGACACTAACACACCATTGTAAAGCAATTATACCCCAATAAAGATGTTAAAAAACAAAACAAAACAAAAACGGTGGGGTGGAGCAGGGTATGAAGTGCTTTCAGGTAATTGGAGACCCTGGAAGGCATTCAGCAGGCTTCATGCAATTGGACCTGCATTTCCTTAAAGACAAAGGACAGGCAGTTGGGAGGAGGGATGGAAGCAGGAAAGCCGGGGAGCGGCAAGAGCATTTACAGAGAACTGGGCCAGCTCGGAGTGGAACTGCCCCATCAACAGGGGGCAGCTGGACATAATCCCTGCCTCCCTCCTTGGGAAAAGGAGGGGCCGGGTGGCCAGAACTTCCAAGTTTTCATGAAAATCTAGAACTGTACATTCTGATGTTAACAATGCACCCACCACACCAATCTGTAATACTGATCTAAAATTTTATAAATCATGACAATCAGGCAAGCAAAACACCCTCAGTTAAATTTATGCACATTTAGGAACCAAGAAAGGATTGGAAATGCAGGTAGTATAGTTTGGTAATTAAGCCCTGCAGTCAGACAGCCCTGGGTTTGAACTCAGGTTTTCCCAATAAGCAACCAGGAGGCCAGGGCTAAGTTATTGAATATTTAGCCACTCTGCCTCATTACACAAGATGGTTGATGGGGTTGTTGTGAGGCATAAATTAAATAATGCATGTTGAGCCTTTAGCACAGAACGGGGCATATAATAAATGCTCAACATATGTAAGCTTCTATTGCTGTTCTATCTATTGTATTATCATTATTGCATATTGTGTTATTGTGTGGTTAATGCGTTACTCGCATTTTCATAAGTTGAGTTTCTTTAAGATTCAAAGCACCACAAATAACCACTATAATCTTTAAAAAGGTTAACTTGGGGGCTTCCCTGGTGGCGCAGTGGTTGAGAGTCCGCCTGCCGATGCAGGGAACACGGGTTTGTACCCCGGTCCGGGAGGATCCCACATGCCGCGGAGCGGCTGGGCCCGTGAGCCATGGCCGCTGAGCCTGCGCGTCAGGAGCCTGTGCTCCGCAAAGGGAGAGGCCACAACAGTGAGAGGCCCGCGTACCGCAAAAAATATAAATAAATAAATAAATAAGTAAAATAAAAAGATTAACTTGGGAATTCCCTGGCAATCCAGTGGTTAGGACTCAGAGCTTTCACTGTCGGGGCCCATGTTCGATCCCTGGTTGGGGAACTAAGATCCTGCATGCCGTGCAGTGCTGCCAAATTTAAAAAATTTTTTATGTTAATTTAAAAAATTATTTTTAATTAAACATTTTTCCGTTAATTAAAAAATTATTTTTAGTTAAAACTTTTTAATTAAAAATTATTTTTAAATTAAAAAAATTAACTCATATTTCTCTAGTTTTGATACCCATAGTAGTAAGAAAAGAAAAACATAACTGGCATTATTTATCCTCAAACCAGAAAATATGGACCTGAAATTCATCGAACCTTTTCCTCAAGAATAGAAGGCTCATTTTTTAATGAGCTGCATTTCTCTCCCTTCCTTTAAAGTCTTGCAAATAAGTTTTTAACTTAGCAGACGTTTTCAAGCCTACATTTTCAACAATGGAGATTTGTAGACATTTAAAAAACCTAACCTAAACTTAAAATTAGAGATAAAGCTGACCGTTTAAAGAAGCCTGTATGAACAAATATCTCACTTGCTAAAGATAAGTGTTTAATGATTTACACTTAATCTCCCAAATATCCTGGATCCAACTTTGCTCAGAAGCCTTCAGTAGAAGATTAGCAGCAGGGCTTCCCTGGTGGCATAGCAGTGAAGAATCCGCCCCCCAACGCAGGAGACACAGGTTCGAGTCCTGGTCCGGGAAGACCCCACATACCACGGAGCAACTAAGCCCGTGCGCCACAGCTACTGAGCCTGCACTCTAGAGCCTGCGAGCCACAACTATTGAGCCCACGTGCCACAAATACTGAAGTCTGCGCGCCTAGAGTCCGTGCTCCACACAGCAAGAGAAGCCACTGCAATGAGAAGCCCGCGCACCACAACGAAGACCCAACGCAGCCAAAAATAAGTTATTTATTTATTTATTTTTAAAAAAGAAGGATTCTGAAGTCAAGATGTCGCTTTTTAGATCGATGGTTCTCCATGTGGAATCCAGGGATCTCTGGTGGGTCGGCAAAGATTCTTCTAATCGTTCTGTGGGCTCTCTGGGACGCCCCCTGGTTCTTGAAAGTTTCAGCTAAGGATTCCCTCTTCCAAAGTCTGCAGAAGCTCAAGGACCAACAGCTTCCAACAGTAGCCAAGAAGAAGAACCATTCTCTCTATCAGATTTTTCATTTCCCCTCCCATCCAAGAAAATACCAAAAAAGATACCCCACATCCAAAGACAAAGTAGAAGCTGCTAATGTTGGAGGGTCTCCTGCAGAGGCGGGGGGCGGCTATGACTCACCGTGGGGACAAGGATACCGGCAGCAGAAGTTCCGGGAAGTACTCCTTGGTGTGAGTCCTCCCAGAGTCCGCCACCAGCCCCACCAAAGAGCCAGGTAGGCTCTAAATACATAAATTCTTTAAAAAAAAAAAAAAAAAGATTAGCAGCAGCTGTTATGTCTGACTGATACTTGGGTTATATTTCTGTCTTCTTGCAAAATAGGAAAGGAAAGATCAGCCTACATGGGGTCAGAATGCAGATAACTCTGAACTGAGATCACTTATATTGTACTGGGCAGGACTCTTCCAATTGCAAGTGACTGCAAACTCACCCACACAAGCTTTAACAGAAAGGATGTGTGGGTGCACATGATCGACAAGCCCTGGGCATGACTGCATGCAGGGGTTCAAGTGAGATCATCAGAAGTCATTCTTTGTAGCCTTCTGTCTTCCTCAGCTCTGTTTTCCTCTGTGTTGGCTTTGCTCTCAACAGGCTCTTTCCACGTGGTGGACCTGCACAGCTCCAGGCACACTCAGAATCCCGAAGGGGAGTTCTTACAAAGTCTTTGCTTTGAGTCTCACTGGCCAGGTTTGATTTAATTTCCCTCTTCCTGACCTGGTCACTGTGGCCCGTAGAATAGAATATTCTAAGTGGCTGAAATGAAGCCCGAGCGTATCCCTGGAGTTAGGGATAGAATGAGCAAGACCACAAGCTTTGAGAATGAGGAAGTGCTCACCTAAGGAAAGAGGGATACTGGAAAGTGGAATGGATTCCAAGCAGGAAAAAAACACAGATGCCTGCCCCCCAGGGGCCCGTGCCACCCACTACAAAATTCAGAGAAAACTGGTAACTTAATTTGTGGCACAGCATGTAGCAAACAGCCCTGCTAACAAATGCGCAAACTAGCTCCCAGCTCCATCGTTACTAGGAAGACAAGCTGAGAGTGGAGTCTATTGCTGGCACCTTTGCTTTCTCAGGTCAGCATTGTCCACTTTGACTTTATGAAGCAAAATGTGATTTTTTTTTCTTCCTTGGAACTTAGAATGCTTTTTTTTTTTTTTGAACTTGCTATTGGGAGGATTTAGGATTAGGTACAAACTATCCTGTTGATAAAAGTGAGTAGACCCTGGAATGGAATTATTGGGTAAAGTTAAGATTGTTGTACCATGAATTGTCTAAAAAATAGGGGCAATGAACTTGCTGATCTCCTAAGGGCAAGTCTTAGAGTGAGCTGCCAAATAATCGCATTCCTTTGACTGGCCAGGTCTCCCCATAACCATAACACCTAATATGGTCCTTCAGTCTATTACGTCATTTTGAAAACCAGACTTTGGACTTCTGTAAATTTCTTAAACCAAAGCTTTGTAAAGCTCCTGCTTGTAACAGTAGGATTGTGCAGCAAGAAAAGGTTTAGATTTGGGGTCAAGATCTTTGAATTCAAACTTCCAGTGTCCTTTTTTTTTTTTTGGTCTCATATGTGCTTTATTTTAATTTTTATTGAGATATAATTGACATAGACCATTATGTTAGTTTCAGGTGCACAACGTAATTATTTGATATTTGTATATATTGTGAAATGATCACCACAAATCTAGTCCATCACCACACACAGTTACAACGTTGTTTTTTTTTATTGTGGTGAGAACTCTTAAGGTCTACTCTCTTAGCACCTTTCAAATACACAGTATGGTGTTATTATCTGTAGTCACCGTGCTGTCCATTACCTCCCCATCCAATGTGCTTCTTGTTAGTTGCATGGCTTTATCCTCTGTGAACCTGTTTCCTTGTCTCTCAAATACCTATAAGAATTCCTGCCCTATCTACCTCACCAGACTTTTGTGAGAAGCAAATATGAGCATGTTCAGGAAGCCAATATTTAAACTATCAAGTGTTCTACTTTATTGTAAGGTAGACACATGGAGTTATTCTATAATAACACTGCTGCTTACAGAGCCACTCAACTTCAAACACATTCCTAGACTCTCCCCCAAGTGGCAGCTATTCGTATTTGAATATTTTCATAAATGTGGATAGAAGTTCGTTCATTGAAGGCTTAGGCTGCCTTCCTTTGAGAAAAACGAAATCTTATTTTTTCCTTTAATAGTTATGGCTTATTTCGTGGATTTTCATTCCTTTGTAATTAATCTATTTTTCCTTCAGATTATGGAAGTATTTCTTGAGACAATATTTGCTTCATCTTCAGATTATGGAAGTATTTCCTGAGACAATATTTGTTTCATCTGTATGTCATTTCTGGCTTCCATGTTTTCCATCCTGGATCCCTTTTCACTTCTTTATGTCCAACACTAAGGTTCACAGTTCCCACTTCAATCCTCCATCCACCATCAAGCAGGAAATGGGACACACACACACACACACACACACACACACATGAGAAGAAGCATACAGGTCAAAAAACAGGAAGAAAGGAAAAAAATTCAGGGGACTCAGAGAAGGGTGTGGACATTAGTCCAAGCATTTGAACTAGGAGAAAAATTGCCTTAAAAGTTGGAATAAAATGGATTGAGGGGAGGAACAGAGGGTTCTGAGTCATTGCTTTAAAAACCTGGATCTCATTTTTATCGCTTGTTTCTTTGGCTGCCCAAGTGTTTGGGGGGACTGTGCTCAGCTTAAGAGACATGGCTGTGTCACTTAGGGTCATTTAAGCAGTCTTTTGGAATTTTTTCGGAAATGTCATTTTTGATCTTTGGAGTGTATTTTCAAAAAGTAACATGGATGAAACTCACAAATGTAATATGGTGCAAAAGAAGCCAGATACAAAATGTCCATAGTGTATGATTCCATTTTTATAAACTAGGAAAACAGGCAAAATGATTCGATGATGTTACCCTATACGTTGGGTAGGGTAGCGATGAGAAGAGGCACAGGTGTGTCTCTGGGTTTCTGGTAATGTTCTGTTTCTTGATCCGGGGACTGGTTACATGGGTATGATCAGTTTGTGAAAAATCATTGAACTGTATACTTACGATTTGTGCACTGTTTGGTATATATGTTATACTTTAATTTTTAAAAACATTTAAATAACATCAGGTGCTTTAGGTAAATGTCCAGCACAGAAACCTTGAACTTCTATTTTCTCGTAATGACTGCAGCCAGCTGGGGTGAAGACGTATGAAAGGCTCTTGACATTCAAGCCCTGCTCAGTTATTCGTTCAATTTACACATGTTTATTGAAGAATGGGGTCAGGCACTAAAGTCTAGTTAGAGGGGGGAGGAGATGGATGTCAATCAAATAATCACACAAGTCAATTTATAAGAGACAGTGAGGAGGGAGGGGTAACGCTGGCAAAGGCCTCTCTGAGACCGGAGGGGTGAGTAGCTGTTGGTAGAAGAGGATATTAGAAAAGATTGATTGTCAGGTGGCGTTTAAATGTTAGGCTTAACTGGGCCACTAGAGGGCGACCACAGACAGGCATCTGCGGCAATTCCAGAACCGAGGCTGAAAAGTTCTCATAGCTTTTGCTCAACTTTAACTCCTACAGTGTTAGGGGAACACAAAATATCTAACAGAAGCTAACAATCAAGTGTCAATTTACATATGTAAATGTTGCTGTGTAGTCTTGCCTAACAGTATAAGCAGATTCCTACCAAATGTCTAATGGCCTTAAAAAGAAAAAAGATAAAAAGTCGAAAAGCAATGGTTAAAAGAATCCTTCTCAGCTTTTACATATCCTGAAAGAGCTGCCCACAAGTCACAGATATGCTATTACTATTGCTTATTCATTAGTTCCTTCCACACCCAAGTCCCTCACATCTGCTGTACCTCAGGCCCCTACAGAAAGTACTCCACTGAGGATCTGCTACATGATATTGCCTGTTTCTCACTGAGGCAGCTAATAAGCAAAAAGAAATTTACCTGTTGCCTTCCAACACACAAAGGCAGAATAAGCAATAATTTGTCATATCCTATTAAATGATCAGTGATGAAATCAGAACCAAGACATTTCCAGTGTATTAATGAGTAAGATTTCTTTAGCACCCAAGCATTCCAGTAAGCATTTAAGGCATGGCACTCCTTGCCTTTAAAACTAATTTCCAGGGCAATTAAAATCTTTTTAATTTTTTTTTAAATGAAAGCAAATCTCTCCTGGCAACAGGTGAAGGCCTGTATGGTCCAGCCATTGTCTGTCTCTGGGACTCCTCTCCTCCTTTCCTTACTGTTCTCCAGTCTCACTCCACTCGTTTCCATGAAGTCACCAAACATTGTGCATTTCCCATAACTTCATTTTTTCATTTGCTGTTTCCCTTGCCTGAGATGTCCTGCTCCATCCTCTAACAAGAGGCTTTTTATCCTTCAAGTTCCAGATGAATTGGCACTTCCTAGGAGAAGACTTCCTGAACCTTGCACTCCTGGCTGCCCTTCCCCACAGAACCCCAATCTTTAGCTGGGCCCTTTGATGCCCAATATACTGGTCCATATTTCCTAGCCAGTGCTGGCAGCTGGATGTGTTTTGTTAATGGGTTGTAAGTGGAAATGTTGAGTGAGACTTCCTAGAAGCAAGGGGAAGCAAAGAAGCCCTTCTTATTTTCTCCTCTCCTACTGTCTGGAATGCAGATGTAATAACTGCAGCTTCTGGAAACATCTTGGATGTTGAGATGGCAGTGAGGATGGGAAGCAGGGCAGATAGGGGCCTGGAAAGCGAATGGTGCTGTGGGGTGGGAAAGGGGCGTGCAGTACCAGCCTCTAGGTATCTTTTTTTTTTTAAGATGTTCTTTCTTCCTTCCTCCCTCCCTCCCTCCCTCCCTCCCTCCCTTCCTTCCTTCCTTCCTTCCTTTCTTTCTTTCTTTCTTTCCTGGGTCCCCCCTGCTGCGCGCGGGCCCTCTCGTGGGCTCTAGGCACGCAGGCCTGAGCAGTTGTGGCACTTCTGGCTCAGCAATCGTGGTTCACGGGATCCAGAGCGCAGGCCCAGCATTTGTGGCACATGGGCCTAACCTCTCCGCAGCATGTGGGACCCTCCTGGACCAGGGCCCGAACCTGTGTCCCCCGCATTGGCAGGCGGACTCTCAACCACTGCACCACCAGGGAAGTCCCCTAGGTATCTTTTATATGAGAGAGAAATAAACTTATTTGCACCACTGCTCCTTGTAGCTTTACGATTACATAGCGCCACACCTCAATACTAACATACCACACCCACCCCCAGACACACCACCCTATTGTCTTCAGTGCCCTTTTACTACCTGAAATAGCTCATTCGTTTGTGTTTACATGAGAGCAGGGACCTGGTCAGTCTTGTTCACTGCAGTAACCCCAGCACCTGGAGCAGTGTAGTGTTTCCATTCTTTTCCAGAAATTCTTGGAGCATTGATATTTTTCTGAATTCTGAGAAAAATCCATTGAGAAATGAGGGGAAAATATTATAATTCTTCCTACAAGAAATAAAGTTTAATAATGTGTATGGAGATGTTACTGGTTTGAAGGAATCCACCAATATCAAAAACTAGTGATGCCGTGGCAGTAATGGAAAAATCTGGAAAGTTTCCAGCAATTGTGCTACTTCACTTGGCTGTAACAAAAGTGTTTTAGTTAAAGCCTTGAAAGGTGAAAGCATCAAAAACAACTAGCAGAGGAAGCATACACAATGCAGATTCTGAACATGAGAAAGATGAAAGCAATTAGCACAGATCCAGATGATGTAGCTGGAGCTAATCAGTATGATCTGCAAGCTGAGGTCCTTCTGACAGTTTTTAGAATAAGAAAAATTATAATACTGTTTACATTTTCTCCAGTGAGAAATTCTCTTTTGCAACAAGAGTGGGGAAAAAAAAAAAACACAACTTACAGGTCATTTTGGACTGCAAAACACTCTGGAACACACACACACACAAATAATAATCAAGAGATTTTTAAAAGCCCTAAATCAGAAAAATGATTTTAGGCCCACTGAAGTTAGAATACTTATTTGCAAAGAGAAATATTATGAAATTGTGAGAGAGATATTAAATTGCTTGAAACTGGCTTGATTAGCAGTTGAAGCATTAAGTAACCATGGTGCAACTCTTCTAAGCAAAAACAGAATTCTGCTTAAAAAAAAATTAGAATCAAATTGCTTAATTCAGAAAAAGAGATCTAATACCCCTCATTAAACATTTAAGCAATGTTAGTAGTTTATATTAAGTGGACAGATTTTTGCTTTGGCAAACAAGAACAAAATCGCTCAATTAGCAAAATCATTACTGGAAAGACTTTTGTGAAGGAGAATATGCCTTATCAGAAGAAATGCAAAGAAGAGTATATATTTTTGTGGACTAACCATCATGAAGTCTGAAACTGGTCTAAAGTCTGAATTAGCAAGAATAATATGAACTTCAAGGGCAAAAATCAAAATCAGAGAAAGAATATTTTAATCATTTAAAAAAGGGAATGAATTTATAATAAACAAACAACATGTACCTTAACAACCAACTTGAAGACGCTTCTAGACATACTCTCAGCAATTCAACTGTCAACACAAAATGAAAGAACATTCAATATCTGGAATATTTGTCATAAAACAAAGACCAAGACAATCAGGGCAATTCATGCTTTATGTGTTTTTAAAATTTCATTTTAAGAATGATAATTTTTAACAGAAACAGTCTCACAGACATAGAAAACAAACTTATGGTTACCAAAGGGGATGGGGGATACATACTACTATATACAAAATAGATAAACAACAAGGTCCTACTGTATAGCACAGGGAAGTATACTCAATATCTTTCATAAACCATAATGGAAAAGAATATGAAAAAGAATATATATACATGTATAACTGAATCACTTTGCTGTACACCACAAACTAACACAACATTGTAAATCAACTATACTTCAATTTAAAAGAAGGATGGGACTTCCCTGGTGGTCCAGTGGTTAAGAATCCTTCTGCCAATGCAGGGGACACGGGTTCAAGCCCTGGTCCGGGAAGATCCCACATGCCGCGGAGCAACTAAGCCCATGCGCCACAGCTACTGAGCCTGCGCTCTAGAGCCTGCAAGCCACAACTACCGAGCCTGTGCGCCTAGAGCCCGTGCTCTGCAACAAAAGGAGCCACCGCAATGAGAAGCCTATGCACCGCAAGGAAGAGTAGCCCCCACTCGCCACCACTAGAGAAAGTACATGGGCAGCAACGAAGACCCAACACAGCCAAAAATAAATAAATAAATATAATTTTTTAAAAAATTAAAAGAAGAATGATAATTCTTAAAATTTAAATGTTTGTGGTATTATTTTTCAAATTCGAAAATCACTTTATTTGGCATTTGTTTTGTGGTGATATTCCCTTCTTTTAATGTTTTCTATTATCAAATGTCTATATCAGGTAGAGATCATTTTTACATGTCACTAAAATTGTTGACTTAAAACAAATAGACTGCAGTTATACCTCCAACAAAAATAGGTTTATTTGAAGTCAGCAAAGAATTGTAATTTGGGATCTGCAACCACGGTGCACATACCGGTCCCCAGCAAAAGTGGAGTGGAGCACTGTTTTAAAGAGGGAAAAGGAAGCTGGTGGGAAGGGGGGAGGGGTGATAGTAAACAAAGAGTTCATTGGAGGAATTGAGAGTTTGAAGTCTAGTGGCTTTTCATTGGCTGAGTTGTGACAGTCTCTCACTGGCTGAGCTCTTGCCAGGAAAAAGAGAGGAGTCTTTCTTCCTCTTGTTGGGCTCAGCTATCATCTATGGCATGACAGCTCTCCCTTCTGGTCTCCTGACTCTATTTTTTTTTTGTTTTGTTTTTGTTTGTTTGTTTGTTTTGTGGTACGCGGGCCTCTCACTGTTGTGGCCTCTCCCGTTGCGGAGCACAGGCTCTGGACACGCATGGCTCACGGGCCCAGCCGCTCCGCGGCATGTGGGATCTTCCCGGACCGGGGCACGAACCCGTGTCCCCTGCATCAGCAGGCGGACCCTCAACCACTGCGCCACCAGGGAAGCCCCCTGACTCTATTTTAATTGAGGTTTCTGTTTATTAATTTTTTTTTACAAAATGTAGTATAATCTTGCATCAATATATATGTCCATAATAATAAACCATGCATTTATTATTACCTTTTTCTTTTTTGCAGAAAACTTCAGAAACTTTTAGTATAACCCTTTCACAGAAAAATGGTGCACTGTTTACTATAGAGTCATTCATTATTTAAAAACATGTAAAGAAGGTATTATGGAAAAATACAGAATAATTTATGATTTTGATTCCCAAGAATTCCTGGGAATTCCAATTTCTTCTTCCAGAATCCTGAAGATTAGTATGTATCAGGAATTTGCAAACCCTAGTACAGTACCTGGCACAGAGTAGACACTCAGCATATATTTCAAATGAATTAATGTTATTTTGTTCAATAGTCCCAGCAGTCCTGTGAGGTAAAATGTTGTCCATTTACACTTAAGAAATCCAGGGTCTTCTTTGAGGCTGGTATGGGCCTTCTTTGAGGCCTTTAAAATTCCTGAAAGCTCCATGGTTTACTGAGATGGCCTATGAGACATGCTTTTAAGATTCTTAGAAGTACTCCCAGGCCTGCCCTGAATTTCTCTGACAAAGGATCTTATAGGCACACTCTGGATTTGATCTTAGCCCTGAAGGCATTTCTTGTTTAAGAATCTTTTAATGGGAGTGACTGGGGATGAAAGACAGTTTTATTTCAGAACCCAGTGAATCTTAGTTTCTTTGTGTTTCCTTCCAATTCTGCCAAAAACGTGAATGATTTCTTCATTAGATCATCTCTCCCATCTTGTATTTTATCATAGGCCACCAGGAAAAGCCAGTTGGCACTTTCTACATTCCACTCGGACATCTCCCCCACCGACCCCATGAGTTAATTAAGCAGCCTTTGTATTTTTCACCTTCCTACAGGTGACAGTGTTGCCACACTTTGTGCCACTACATTTAAAGGGTCCTCTGTTTTCCAGCCTCCATCGTCCTTCACCCCCTCACCAGAGTCTCCTCATGCCCTTTTCTTCTTCTTCCTGACACCCTGTCCCAAAGCCAGTGTCATATGGTTTAGGTATTTGTTAGGACAGCATCCACTTCCAAGGAGGGAATTCTTTTTTTCTTCTTCTTCTTTTTTTTTTTTGGCTGTGCCACATGGCTTGTGGGATCTTAGTTCCCCAACCAGGGATCAAACCTGGGCCCCAGGCAGTGGAAGCACAGAGTCCTAACCACCAGACCACCAGGAAATTCCCCCAAGGACCAAATTCTGTTCAAGTTATCTATTGCTGCACAGTAAACTTAGTGGCTTGAAACAACAACTTATTATTACTATATTTGAACAGGGCACAGTAAGGGACAGCCCATTTCTACTCCAGAATGCCTGGGACCTCACCTGCAGTGAGTTGAATATCTGGGAGGCTAGAGCAACTGGAAGCTGGTCAGGTATCTCTTTTTCTCTCTGGATCCCTCTTTCCTTCTGCAGGGGGTTTCTTCATGTGGCTAGCTTAGGCTTCCTTATTTGATGGCAGCCTCTGGACAGTTAGTCTTCTTACATGGCAGCTCAGGGCTCCAGTCAATGTCCCAAGAGACAGGAATGGAAGTTGTCAGTCTCTGAAGGGCACACCTGGAAACTGCCATTTCCACAATACTCTTCTGATCAAAGCAGTCAGAACTCACCTGAAATCAAGGGGAGCAGACATAGGTTCCATTTCTCAATGAGAATAGTGTCAAAAATCTCTAGTTATCTTCCATCTACCACACTTTTATTCCTAGGGTGATAATAATATAGTAAAAACTTCATGATAACAGAAATTCAAGTGTAACTTAACTCCTGCCTAGTCCATGTTCTTAAAGGGGAGTAGCCTCAGGTTCTTACATTCTACAGAGGGTCATCCTGGGAGCATTTGAGACCCTTAGTTCTGAATGTGGTACACACTGTGCTTGAAATAATTGGTGTTCTGAACATTCCCCATTCATCTCTCCATATAATATCTTCACCTTTCTTCTCCTGCTCTGTGCCCCAGGAGACTTCTGGTTGGGTCAAGCCACTAGGCGATAGCAGCAAGAGATCCATGGCTGGGGTGGGGGTAGTGAATGAAGTCACAGTATTTACTCCTCGAGCTCCCTCCCCGCTGAGTCATTGTGGTTTGACTCTGTGGCTCCCCAGGCAGCCTCCTCCATTCAGCTGACCTAGGGTAGTAATGGCTCCCTAGCTCTTGCTAGCTCCAGGGTGCTGCACCATAAGGTTTTAGTTTCCCTTCACCCTGACTCTTTATTAAATTCTCCTCAGTTATTCTATTTGGGTCTTCTGTTTGCTGATGGAGATTGGTATAGATGGTCTATTTCTTATAAAATGAATAGACTAAAACTTCCCCCTCTTTTCTTACCAGAATTGTCTATCAATGTATTTTTCCCATTTTCCTATCAGGTTTTTGGTCCTTGTCCCTCACCTTTTAGAGTTCCTTATGTATTAAGAACATTAGCTCATTATCTGTAATATATCTTACAAATATTTCCTCCCAATTTGTTAGCTGTTTAAGCCATGCAAAAACAATTTTTTTAATGTTTTATATATTCAGATATATTTAAATGTATTCTTTCATTGCTTTTAGATTTTGAGTCTTTTCCTGCACCAAGGTTAAAGAATTCACTCCTATTGTCTTCTAGTACTTGTATGATTTAGTGTTCTACGTTTAGATCCCTGACCATTTTGAAATGATTCTTGACTCTGGTGTGAGGTATGGGTTTAATTTTATCTTTCTCCAACTAGTCCCAGCACCATTTATTAAAAAGTCTGATCACTTCAGAATAGGTGTTTTTGTTTTGAATGGGTACACACACACATATACACACGCACACACACACACCAGAATCTAAAAAGTGATCAGACTTGGGAGATATGCAGTTCTCTAAAAATTTATGCCAGATGTGGAAAGGACTTCATTCAGATCAGCAAGTGTTTACATATTACCTACTATTTGCAATAAAATATAGGGAGATGAGCAAGCCACGGTCTCTACCCTCAGGAACAAAACCACCTGAAGGGGGCGATAAACACATATAAAAGACAGCAGTGAGCCTTACATAGCATTTAATACAGTGTATCTGTTGGGTTAGCACCTCTCTGAGCCACAGAAATCTACAGCCCAAATACCCATGTTAAGTGCTTACATATATCCGTGGTGATCCGTGGTAGAAACGCATTTTGTTTGCTCGTGTATACACTGCATGCTGATTCCATATTCTCCAGGTATCCTGATCACCTCTAACATTGATCTTCATCCCCATAGTGGTCTCTTTCACAGGAGGAGAATTAAGATGAGACCCTTTATTCATTCTAAAGATACTTACTGAGTGCCTTCTATATGTGAGGAACTGCTCTTGGAGCTGAGATCATAGTAGAGAGCAAGAAAGACCACATCCCTCTTGTGATGATTTCATCCTAGAGGCAGAGGCAAAAAACAAACACTTAAGATATAATGTCAAGTAGTGATAGGAGCTATGAGGAAGAGTAAGGCAAGTCAAGGAGATGAAGAGCAAAGTACCATCTTAGATAGGATAGTGAGGGAAAGCCCTCCTTGGGAGGAGAAAGCAACTGGGCAGAGTCTTGAATGACATGAATGGGGAAATCACGTGAAGGTCCTTGGAGATGAGCCTTCTGGGCACATGGGAGCAACTGCAGAGCTAGGGACATCATGGGGGCCAACACAGCCAGAGGAGAGAGCAAGGGAGAGACTAGGAGAAAAAGTATGAGGTGGGCAGTGCTTAGATCAGGTAGGAGCTCTAGGCAAAAAGGAGTTTGGATTTTGTTCCGTGAGACGGGATGCTTTTGGCAGAGGCATGACATGCATGATCTGATTTATGTGCTGAATTTCCCTGCTATGGGGAGACCAGATCACAGTGAGAGTTGAAACGGGGGACTGGTTAGGAGTCATGGTGTTGTTCCTGTGACAGATGACAGGAGCATGAACTAGGGGACAGCTGTGAAGAGGAAAAGGAGTGGAGTAGAGGAATGTGGGGAATTTTTTTGGAAGTGGAGCCAACAGGACTTGCTGATGGACTGAATTTAGGGGTGAAGGAAGGACAGGAGCTGAGGATGACTCTGTGATTTTGGACTTAACCCAGTGAATAGAAGTACCATAGATGGAAAAGGGCAAAAATCTAGAGATCTATATTAGACACATCGTTTCAAGATACGTGATTACTCCCCATTAGTTTTTAACATCCCAGCATAAACTGCATGTTCCTTTTCTATTCTTCTGTAGTCTCCAGTTAGAGTTGTTCCCAGAAAGATGTTAAAGCCAGGTGTAAAAGAAGGGAGGGTAAATGACCATTTGATCATTTCTCAAGGTCTCAAGCATTATCCTTCTATAAAGAGAATTAAATCACTCTTACTGTTAACTTAATAAAAGCTGCTTGGATCTAGTTGATTTCAATTGCAATCAAGCAGGGAAAAATTAATGGAAGTTAATCTCGGTTGTTTGCAATGTTATACGTGGCCAAGAGCAGAGATGAACTTATAGCTAGCAACTGGCTCAGGCCCATGGGTGTTAGTTAACTGGGAAGCAGATGCTTTAAATGATAACCAAGCCCTGATGTGATCTCTGATTTGGAGTCTCTTAGTCATGGAACACTTTCTCAGCATCTGCCATAGGTAGGATGCTGTGCTGGAGACAGTCGCCATGTCAGATACCGTGGCCCATCTGTTGTTATTCTTGGACATCTCTTTGTTCCCAGAGAGTTTCCCATGATTTCCAAGATACAATTAATCATTGCATTTTGTCTGTGGAACTGTGATGAGTCTCCAAGATCAAACACATCTGTTAATGAAACCATAAATGGGTTAAGGTATGTGAAGTACTTTGAGGGGTTAAACAGCTCATAGGAGTACTATTTAATGTTATCTTTACCTTAAAAGTAGCTCTTCAACAAAACAATAAGCCAAACGTGGGTAAAAAAAAAAAAAAACCGTGAAGAGGATATTCTTTATGAAGACCTTGGGTTTGCTGTCGATTCTTTCCTTGCTAAGTGAGAATCCTTGATATTTTGTGAATTCTGAAGAAGCGCAGTCATTGCAGGCCCCAGCACTGAGTCTTAGTAGGTAAAGCAGAGCAGAATATCTGTATCTATTGTGAACCATAAATTATTTTGGTTTTTGTGGGAAAAGAACAGTGGCATGGGCCAAACATGAATGATTTACATCTTAAGCAACAAATGTGCAAATTTTTTCCCTAAAATTAAAAAACTTTTTTTCTTATAAGAAATGTATTTTAATACAGAAAATTATAAAAAAGAAAACAATCATAACCACTACTCAGAAACTAACATACCATTGTAAAGCAATTATACTCCAATAAAGATGTTAAAAAAAAAAAAAGAAATGTATTTTAATACAGAAAATTATAAAAAAGAAAACAATCATAACCACTACTCAGAGATTACCACTGTTATATTTTATTTATATGCTACAACTATATATGTGTGTATATATATGTGCGTGTGTGTATATATATTTGGAATATTGGCTTCTATGAGTATATTCTTTTTTTAAAATAAATTTATGTATTTATTTATTTTTGGCTGCATTGAGTCTTCATTGCTGTGCACGGGCTTTCTCTAGTTGTCGCAAGCAGGGGCTACTCTTCACTGTAGTGCGTGGGCTTCTCACTGCAGTGGCTTCTCTTGTTGCAGAGCACGGGCTCTAGGTGCGCGGGCTTCAGTAGTTGTGGCACATGGGCTCAGTAGTTGTGGCTCATGGCTCTAGAGTGCAGGCTCAGTAGTTGTGGTGCATGGGCTTAGTTTCTCCACGGCATGTGGGATCTTCCTGGACCAGGGCTCGAACCCGTGTCCCCCACGTTGGCAGGAGGATTCTTACCTACTGCGTCACCAGGGAAGTCCCTATGAGTATATTCTTTAAGAGAATATGATTTGAGGGGCTTCCCTGGTGGTCCAGTGGTTAAGAATCCACACTTCCATTGCAGGGAGCACAAGTTCGATCCCTGGTCAGGGAACTAAGATCCCGCAAGCCCGTGCTGTGCGGCCAAAAATAAATAAATTAAAATTAAAGAAAAGAGAATATAGGGGCTTCCCTGGTGGCACAGTGGTTGGGAATCTGCCTGCCAATGCAGGGGACATGGGTTCGAGCCCTGGTCTGGGAAGATCCCACATGCCCCAGAGCAACTGGGCCCGTGCACCACAGCCTGCACTCTAGAGCCCGTGCTCTGCAACAAGAGATACCACCGCAACGAGAGGTCCGCGCACTGCAACAAAGAGTGGACCCCGCTCACCGCAACTAGAGAAAGCCCATGTGTGGCAACGAAGACCCAGTGCAGTGAAAACTAAATAAATAAAATAAATAAATTTATTTTAAAAAAAGAGAATATGATTTGAAAGCTGAAAGATCAACTTCTAAAGAACTTAAAGTTATAGTGAAAATTTGCCTAGCATAGACATAATAATAGTTATTTGCACTTTATAGAACATAGAACATTTTCTGTGCATTATCTCTTTTATTACTACTAATAATAATGATTGTTATTAATAACATTAATAATAATTATTACTATTGTCGAAATACTGGTAACAGAGGAGAGAATACCTTGCTGGGAGACAGTCCCAAGTTATGATTAGAAAAAGACAATGAACTTTGTTAAGCCTCAGTTTCCTCAAGCGTGCAGTAAAAATCTTGGACTAGATGAAGGCTGAGGCCTCTTCTAATTTTGAAATTCTGTCTAAGTCTGGTTTTGGACTATGGGCACTTACAAAGATGTATTTCCTGAGATGCCAAATTTTACTTTCCAATATTTTATCTAAAATATTCCTGTTTTCAAGCAAAGAAAAATGGATCACATTTTGAAGAATATTTGAATGCTTTGAAGATGGGGCCTATTTACAGAAACCAATTTGTTTCTCGGTATTATTTTAGCATGCAACTCTATTCCAGTACCGAAGCTTCCTAAGTATCCGAGGCTTCGAAAAGTGGGGGTGGAAGAAGCTTATTACCATGGAGATAGATGGGAGCAAATGGTCACATCATCAAAAGCAAACTAGAAATGTACAAAGCTTTTGTGATGCTGATCCTTTTTTTTTTTTTTAAGTAAGAAGAAGAAGGAAAAAAGGCACAAATAAAAGGACAGGTCTCTCTCATTAAATCCAACACTAATTTAGTAATCAGTGAAATAAATGTTCCCTTGAAAGCCCGCTGCCAGAAAATACAGTACAACAAAGAAGCACAAAAGGTTGCTGGCTGCCAGGTGTAATTTCCAGGTACTCCAAGTGCATTTGGACTCCCTGTTCTCTTAGCTTTTCTTTACAGATTGGCTGTCTTCATGGTAGATGTGAACTATCTATTTAGTCACCCCAGTATGTTATCCAAATATTTAGGAGGAAAAAAATTGCAGGAAAATAACCTTTAATTTCATGATACTCCAAAAGAAACTGTTCAAAATTAAGAGGTATGAGAAGCTAAGAAAGAGCTAATTTATTTTTCTGTTTATTACACATCACTTTGGATAACCTGGAAATAATTTTGACAGTAGCATAAGAGTCAAAGTTGGGATAAGAGTCAAATTTACATAAAGTGGCTTGTATCAGAATAAAATCACTATTAACTCCACCTCCATCTGTATTGATAGATAGACAGCTTTTCTCTTTTTTTTATAAATTTATTTATTTGTTTTTATTTTTGGCTGTGTTGGGTCTTCGTTGCTGCATGCAGGCTTTCTCTAGTTGTGGCGAGCGGCGGCTACTCTTCGTTGTGGTGCGTGGGTTTCTCATTGCGGTGGCTTCTCTTGTGGAGCACGGGCTCTAGGAGCACGGGATTCAGTAGTTGTGGTACGCAGGCTCAGTAGTTGTGGCTCGCGGGCTCTAGAGTGCAGGCTCAGTAGTTGTGGCACACGGGCTCAGTAGTTGTGACACATGGGCTTAGTTGTTCTGCAGCATGTGGGATCTTCCCAGACCAGGGCTCGAACATGTATGCCCTGCATTGGCAGGCAGATTCTTAACCACTGAGCCACCACAGAAGCCCAGGTAGCTTTTCTCTTAACTCCATCTATTATTTCATTTTACTCTGGCAGAAGCTGCCAAAAGCCTCAAGGCAGGAAACATTTACCTTCAGTTCTTCATATATACTAAAAAAAAGAAAGGAAATCATTTAAGAATAAATATATAAAAGTTAAAGAACTTGGTCAAGATTCTGCCTTGCACTTTCAGTCTATAAATTACAAATAGTAATTGCAGGGAATTCTCCGGCGGTCCAGTGGTCAGGACCTAGCGCTTTCAATGCCGGGGCCCAGGTTCAATCCCTGGCTGCAGAATTAAGGTCCCACAAGCCATGCAGCAAGGCCAGAAAAAAGAAAGAAAGAAATAGTGATTGCATAATGTTGGGATGTTTTAGAGATTGAGGTAATATTTTTAAAATGTTTTGCACTATTCAGAGGGAAAATGCACTTTACATTACATTTTATGATGTGATTTATGAGAAAAATGGTCTCTTCTTCCTTATCTTCCTTTTCCTTTTCCACTTCAGATTTTCCTTCTTTGCTTGCAGGATTAAGAGAGAAGACTATTTGCGATTATAAAGCATTAATTTCTTTAACTGATCTATAAATTCAATGCAAAGACAAATAAAGCATCAAGATGATTTTTTTGAACGTGACTAATACTAAAGTTCATCAAGAATGTTAATGGAGAATTAGAAAAATTCTGAAAAATAAGAATAATGGGGAAGTAATTAATACAACCATATATTAAAATATATGATAACATTATAATAATCAAAATATTCTAGAGAAGAAATAGATAGCTCAATAGACTAGAATAGAAAGATCAGAAATAAATCTAAATACATATGTGAATTTAATATATGAAAAGGTAGATGTGTCAAATTTGGGGTAGATGAAAAGAAGGGAAGATGCATTCGTTAATAAATAGTGACAGGTAAACAGGCTAGGAATAAAAAGTAAAATAAAATAGGTCCTTTATCACACTCTTTATAACCCAAAAATTTCCAGAAGATTTAAAGACTGTGTTAAAAAAATAAAATTATAATAGTCTTTGAAAGAGTTCAGAACTTTGATGAATTTCTTTGCTGAATAATATTGGCATATAAAAAGACTTTCTAAGTAAGACACATAATCCTAAAGTCTTATAGGAAGAGAAAAATAAACCTGAACATATACAAACTGGAAAAAGCTATTGCAATATAGTTGGCAAACAAAGAGATACAGTCATTAATATACAACACTTTGTACAACTCAATGAGTAAAAGCAAATCAAATGGAAAATGGTCAAATATATTAAAATCATCTCTTTCACAATTAAATAATTACATATTAAAACAAGAGTATATCCATACAATGAAATATTTTTAGCAATAAAATGTAGCATAATTTATAATAGCCAAAAAGACTAAACAACCCAAGTACTTGTCAACAGATAAATGGATAAACAAAATGTGGTATATCCATACAACAGAATATTATTCAGCCATAAAGAAGAACGAAGTACTGATAACTGCTACAACATGAATGAACCTTGAAAACATTATGCTAAATGAAAGATGGCAGACACAAAAGAACATGCTGTGTGACTCTAATTACATGAAATCCCCAGAATAGGCAAACCTGGAGAGATAAAATGTAGAATAATAATTGCCTAGGGCTAGGGGAGTGGAAGTTGGGGGAAAATGGGAGTGACTACTAATGGTTACAGAGTTTTTATTGAGGTCATGAAAATTGTGATCATGATCACACATTTCTGTGAATATACTAAAACCATTGAACTGTGTACTTTAAATATGCAGATTGTCTGATATGTGACATATCTCAATAAAGCTGTTATTTTTTTAATCTTATTTTTTTAAATGAGGTATATTGAATTTGTTCATCACATTACAAAACTCAATAAATAATGAATATTGTTAATAGTATAGGACACAGGCATTCTTGTACTCAATTGGTGGAAGTACAAATTGGTACCCTTTTTTTTTTTTTTTTTTTTTTTTGCAGTACACGGGCCTCTCACTGTTGTGGCCTCTCCCGCTGCAGAGCACACGCTCCGGACGCGCAGGCTCAGCGGCCATGGCTCACGGGCCCAGCCGCTCCGCGGCATGTGGGATCTTCCCGGACCGGGACACGAACCCGTGTCTCCTGCATCGGCAGGCGGACTCTCAACCACTGCGCCACCAGGGAAGCCCGGTACCCTTTTTTGAGGACAATTTAGCAGTATCTTTCAAAATTTAAATACACCACATCTTTTGATTCTGCAATTCAAACTCAAATAATTACTCTACTGATATAGTTGCAAAAACTTGCCAAGCTGCGTATAGAAGGAAATCGTGTGTAATAGGAAAATCTGAAAATCTGGAGGTACCCATTTAAGTTTTGTACATACGGCCTTTAAAAAAGATCATGGGGCTTCCCTGGTGGCGCAGTGGTTGAGAATCTGCCTGCCGATGCAGGGGACACGGGTTCGAGCCCTGGTCTGGGAAGACCCCACATGTCGCGGAGCAACTAGGCCCGTGAGCCACAACTACTGAGCCTGCACATCTGGAGCCTGTGCTCCTCAACAAGAGAGGCCGCGACAGTGAGAGGCCCGCGCACCGCGATGAAGAGTGGCCCCCGCTCGCCGCAATTGGAGAAAGCCCTCGCACGGAAACGAAGACCCAACACAGCCAAAAATAAATAAATAAAAAAAAAAAAAAAAAAAAAAAAGATCATGAAGTTATATGGACTAGCATGGAAATATCTCCAAGAAAACAATAAAAGTAACTATTATTTATTGAGCGCTAGCTATGTGCCAAATTCTCTTCTAAGTGCTTTACCTGCAATGACCCACCGAATCCTTTTTGCAATCCTATATTCTTAATATTATTATTACCTCCATTTTATAGATGACAACACTAGAAAAGCACAGGTGGGTTTAAGTAACTTGCCCAAGATTACAGAGCTCCACCGTGGTAGAAAAGAATTCAAACTCATTTGCATACAATTTTAAGGTAGCTATCTATAGATCTGTCAATATGGATTTATAGTTAATTTCTCATTCTAAAAGCATACATAAGTAACTATTGAAGAGAGAAGGACTGAATAGCAAAGAGAAAGTTTTTGCTCTGTATTTTATATATTTTTGTATTGCTTAAATAATTTATCATGTGATATTTACTTTATTTCAATAAAGAGATTTTAAAACCTCAAGTCCCCCAAATTTGTATTCTAATATCTGAAGATCTGGGCTATAGAAAGGGGGCTATTTCTGCTTTGAAAAAGTAATATGATTTGCCTACAACAAGCAATAGGCTCTGTTACCTCCATTTTTAAAAAAAATAAATTTATTTATTTTTGGCTGCATTGCGTCCTCGTGGCTGCAAGCAGACTTTCTTTTTTTAGTTGTGGCAAGCGGGGGCGACTCTTCCTTGTGGTGTGCGGGCTTCGCATTGCGGTGGCTTCTTTTGTTGCAGAGCATGGGCTCTAGGCACGCGGGCTTCAGTTATTGTGGCGCATGGGCTCAGTAGTTGTGGCACACGGGCTTAGTTGCTCCGTGGCGTGTGGGATCTTCCCGGACCAGGGCTAGAACCCATGTCTTCCCTGCACCAGGGAAGCCCCTGTTACCTCCATTTTTATCTCCATTTTTCGGATGAGGTAAAATAAATCAGAAAGCTTAAGTGAATTGCCTAACATTACAGAGCAGTGAAATGACACTGTGGGATCTAAACCCAAATCTGAGTCCAAAGCCTATGCTCTTACAAATATATATACCCCAGCAAGAAATTGGATACAATGTAAATATCCATCAGCAGATGAAATATTATACATCAGTTAAAAAAAATAACCCTGGTTTAAAAATAAAGCTTCTGGGACTTCCCTAGTGGCACAGTGGTTAAGAATCCACCTGTCAATGCAGGGAACACGGGTTCGAGCCCTGGTCCGGGAAGATCCCACATGCCGCAGAGCAACTAAGCCCTTGTGCCACAACTACTGAGCTGTGCTGTGGAGCCCGCAGACCACAACTTCTGAAGCCCACATGCCTAGAGCACATGCTCCACAGCAGGAGAAGCCACCGCAATGAGAAGCCAATGCACTGCAATGAAGAGTAGCCCCCCGCTCACCACAACTAGAGAAAGCCTGCTCACAGCAACCAAGACCCAATGCAGCCATAAATAAATAAATAAATAAACAAATACATTTATTTTAAAAAATTTTAAAATAAAGCTTCGTTATGACCTTGAGATAAGAAAAGATTTCTTAAATAGGACACACAAAAAATTAACCATAAAGAGGAAAAAGCCTAATAAATAGGGCTATATTAAAATTAAGAACTGCTATTCATTAAAAGACATCCCTAGGAAAATGAAAAGGTAAACCACAGATAAATGAAATTATCAGCAATGCATTTATCCTACAAATCGATTCTTTAAAAAACACAACAAAATACAAAACAGACAAAAGATTTGAACAGGAACTTCTCAAAGGAGGAATCCAGATGTACAATAAACACAGGAAAATGTATTAAAACTCACCAGTCAACAAGCAAATACAAATTAGAACAAGACACCCCTACCTATTACCAGAGTAACTAAAAAGAAAAGGACTGACAATGCCATGTATTGGTGAAAATATGGAGCAACTGGAACTCTCATATATGACTGTTAGGATTGTGCTGATTGTAAATTGGTACACCCACTTTAGAGAACTGTTTGGCAATATCTGTTAAAGCTGGACTCAGTGGGCTTCTCTGGTGGCACAGCAGGTAGGAATCCACCTGCCAATGCAGGAGACATGGGTTCAAGCCCTGGTCCGGGAAGATCCCACATGCCGCGGAACAACTAAGCCCGTGCTCCACAACTACTGAGCCTGTGCTCTAGACCCCGTGAGCCACAACTACTGAAGCCCACGTGCCTAGAGCCCGTGCTCTGCAAAAAGAGAAGCCACTGCAATGAGAAGCCCACGTACCACAAGGAAGAGTAGCCCCCACTCACTGCAACTAGAGAAAGCCCACGCGCAGCAACAAAGACCCAATGCAGCCAAAAATAAATAAATAAAATCAATAAATTTATTAAAAAAAAAAAAAAGCTGGACTCAGCAATTCTAATTCTATATACCCAACAGAAATGCATGCATCTAGTCACCAAAATACACGTTCATAGCAGCATTATTTATAATGGCACAAATTTTCAAACAACTCAAATACCCATCAACAGTAAAACAGATAAATGAAATGTGGTGTATTCAAACAATAGATAAAGCAATGATACACAGTTTATTCATAAAGCAATGGAAAGATATGAACTATACCTACAAATACCAATATAGATGAATCCTACAAACGTAATGTTGAGCAAAAGAAGTCAGATACAGAAAAAGTACTCTGTTTTGATTACATTCCTAAAAAGTTTAAACAGAGATAAAACAAATCTATGTTGATGGGGTGATTACTCTGGGGGAGGAACATAATGAACAGAAGTGTACACTTCTGGTTTTTGGTTTTTTTAATTTTTTAATTGAAGTATAGTTGATTTACAATGTTGTGTTAGTTTCTGTTGTACAACACTGTGATTCAGTTATACATATATATATTCCTTTCCATATTCCTTCCCATTATGGTTTATCACAGGATATTGAATATAGTTCCTTGTGCTATACTGTAAGACTTTGTTGTTTATCCATTCTATATATAATAGTTTGCATCTGCTAATCCCAGACTCCCAATACATCTCTCCCCCACCCCACCTTTCCCTTGGCAACCACAAGTCTGTTCTTTATGTCTGTGAGTCTGTTTCTGGTTCATATATAGGTTCATTTTTGTCATATCTTATATTCCACATGTAAGTGATATCATTTGATACTTATCTTTCTCCTTCTGACTGACTTCTCTTAGCATGATAATCTCTACGTCCATCCATGTTGCTGCAAATGGCATTATGTCATTCACACAAGGGTATTTTGAGCACTGTTAATGTTCTTTTCCTTGATCTAGCTTCTTGTTACACAGGTATTTTCACTTTGTGAAAATTCATCAAGTGGTATGTTTAAAATTTGTATACTTTTCTGTATATTATACTTCTATAAAAATTAACATCATAAAAATTAAAACAAATGAACCAAATTTATACGTAACAACATGGATAATAATAAAAACATAAAATTGAGAAATTGTAATGACATTAATTATATAATATATGTAGCAACAACAATATGCATTTTACATAAGTTACATTCCTGTAAACTTTTTTTTGGCCATATCGCACAGCTTGTGGGATCTTCGTTCCCTGACCAGGGATTGAACCCAGGGCCACAGCAGTGAAAGTGCTGAGTCCTAACGACTGGCCCACCAGGGACCTCCCTCCTGTAAACTTTTAAAACATACTGAATAATATTGTATATTGGATAGGGACCCATATATATGGTAGCAGTATAAAAATCATAGAATATATAGCATGATGACTATAATTAATAATACTGTATTGAATACTAGAAGTTTGCAAAGAAAGTATATTTCAGGTGCTCTCATCACACACCAAAAAATGGTAACTATGTGAAGAAATAATATGTTAATTAACCTGACTCTAGTAATCATTTTATTATGGATATATGAACATCAAATCATCATGTGGTACACCTTAAATACATACAATTGTTAATTTTTAAAACTTATAGAGGGCTTCCCTGGTGGCACAGTGGTTGAGAGTCCGCCTGCCAATGCAGGGAACATGGGTTTGAGCCCTGGTCCAGGAAGATCCCACATGCCGCAGAGCAACTAAGCCCTTGTGCCACAACTACTGAGCCTGCACTCTAGAGCCCACGAGCCGCAACTACTGAGCCCATGTGCCACAACTACTGAAGCCTGCGTACCTAGAGCCCATGCTCCACAACAAGAGAAGCCACCACAATGAGAAGCCCACGCACCACAATGAAGAGTAGCCCCCGCTCGCCGCAACTAGAGAAAGCCCGCATGCAGCAATGAAGACACAACACAGGCAAAAATAAAATAAATAAATAAATAATTTTTTTTTAAATGGTGAGAAACACTGTTCAAAAGAAAAAGAAAAAGAAAAAACAAAACGTACAGACAGCAAAGAGTAAACATCAAGTGTGTGATCATGGCTGCCTCTAAGAATGGAGGAAGGAGAATGGAACTGGGTTGAATCCATAATTTTTTCTTAATAAAATATCAAAGGCAAATATCACAAAATATTAACATTTGTTAATTCTGATAGTGGGTACACATAAATTTGTTATATTAATTCTTGTATTTGTTCCCATATGTTTGAAGGTTTTAATTTTCTGAAAAAAATAAATGATCTTTGTACCACACTAAACTGCCTCTTGATTGGTTACAAGAAGGCAAATTGACAAAAACTCCTAGAGAATGAGATAGTTTTGGAGGGAAAAGGAGGGGAGTTAATGTTTAGTTAGTTTCTATGACTTATGGTCCCATGTCTCCATTACTGATTTGAACCACTTTGCCAAAGCCATAATCCAGTAAAACACAAACAGGACTTGTCTGACATTTTTAGATATGATAAATCAAAGGTCAACTCAGCATATCTGATTGAATGACTGACCTTCCTTCTTTTGGTCTCTTCCTTAAACGAAATAGCCAGTTTACAGATCTAATTTTCCTGTCTTAGGGTGTCTAAGACCTGACCCTTCTTTTTCTTTCTAACTCAGCTATGCATGGCTTGCTCATGCCCAGGCCCTAGTGCAGTCTAGCTTGAAACACTGTTGGTTCAATATTCATTAAATATTGGCTTGTTTCATCATGTCGCCTCACTTCCTTGGGCAAAAGCCTTCAATCTCTCCCAAGTCTTCCTTCCTTCTAGGTAAGATGTGGTGTAATACCCAGTCACAGAATTACCCCTATTTCCTTGCCAGGGGGATTCAAACCAGAGCAAAGCTCTGCTTCCTTAAACTCTCTGTCTCGAATCACCTAACACAAGACGAAATCCTATAATAAATCTGGTCATCTTCTTACTGAGATGCCCCCTGCTTCCTCATGCTGTGCGTTCTCCCTCACCACAACCAGTAATAAACCCGACTTCCTCAACTGCGGGAGCATATGCCTGTTTGAGTGGAGGGCACTGATGCTTTAAATTAAGTGAAAGAAGCAAGTCACGAAAAGATATAAACTTCCTTTTAAATGTGGTTAATAAAAGTCAATACTAGTTAAATTATTTAGGAATGCATTGCCACATAGGTAATAAAATTATAAAATAAAAGCAAGGAAATGATTATGACAAGTGTTGGCACAGTGTTAGTTCTTAGAGGGAAGGAAGAGATGGGATGAGCTGAGGCACAGTCAAGAAGGCAGCACTGTGCTTCCCTGGTGGCGCAGTGATTGAGAGTCCGCCTGCCAATGCAGGGGACACGGGTTCGTGCCCCGGTCCGGGAAGATCCCACATGCGGCGCGGCTGGGCCCGTGAGCCATGGCCGCTGGGCCTGCGCGTCCGGAGCCTGTGCTCCGCAATGGGAGAGGCCACGGCAGTGAGAGGCCCGCGTACCGGGAAAAAAAAAAAAAAAAAAAAAGAGGGCAGCACTGACTTCCCTGACTGTCCAGTGGTTAAGAGTCCGTGTTTCCACTGCAGGGGGCACGGGTTCCCTCCCCGGTCGGGGAAGTTCCACAGGCTGCACTGGGTGGCCAAAAAGAAAAAAGAAGAAGAAGAAGAAGGGAGCACCAGTGAGAGATGTTGCTGCAGGAGAGCACAGGTGGAAGCAGGCAAAACCCTGGAACTAATCTGAGAGCTGTGAGTGAGACCTCTGCCCCAGATGTGTCTGAGAAGAGGATTCAGCTTTATTCCGCTTGACAAGGAATTAATTCAAAAACATGTCTGGTGATAAAGCTTCAGTCTGGGCATAGCTTACCTTATTCAAGGACGAGTAAGGAGAATAAAACACAACAGCCTAGGAAAAACCTTTTGCAGAATAGGAGAAAGGAAGCAACTTCTAGGAGCCTCCTGAGAAGAGCTTGCTCCAGGAATTGATCCACTGTAGACTACTGAAAACTTCAGGGAACTGATAGCCTTAGTAGGTCCCAAATGGACTTTTTAAAAGGGAAAGGTTATAAGTCATTAGAAAAAGGGAATAGCGGGCTTCCCTGGTGGCACAGTGGTTGAGAGTCTGCCTGCCGATGCAGGGGACACAGGTTCGTGCCCCGATCCGGGAAGATCCCACATGCCGCGGAGCGGCTGGGCCCGTGAGCCATGGCCGCTGAGCCTGCGCGTCCGGAGCCTGTGCTCCGCAACGGGAGAGGACACAACAGTGAGAGGCCCGCGTACCGAAAAAAAAAAGAAAAAAAAATTACATTTCAAAAAAAGAGAAATATGGATTAATATTTTTAAATTACAATGATGTGTGTTTTTGGTCAAAAAAGGAAATAACTTGTACCTACATATTGGTGAGTCACAGTAATGAATTAAAACATTACAATTTAATGTCAGTCTGATGGCAAGTGTCTCAGGTTTGACTCTCCAAAGGAAAATAATCCTAATCCTGTATTTTTACTAAAACTCAGTAGATGGATAACTTAGATCCTTGGCTAGTTTGATTTGGTATTCTTTTATCTTGACTTCTAGTAAGAATATTGCAAGGCTTTTATAAAGGATATAACTTATACTACCAGAACCATCAAAGATACTAAAATAAACGCATAAACAAAATTATGAATAAAATATATATAATGAAGACAAAAAACCCATTACAATTTAATAATAATTGCAAAAGACTAACAAGGTTAAAAACAAGAAGAAAGTTTTATTTTAAAGATAATATTAGAATTCAGTAAAACATTTCATGTATAAACTAAATTTTGCACTTGCCAATCAGAAATATTCACCTTGCAGTTTGCACTGTTTCACTCTTTTCTATTTTAAATACCAAAAGTTCAAATAGTCACAAAGAATGACAGAAGTCAACCCATGTTCTGATTCTTTGTCTTTGCAATCACCGTGATACTTATGTCAAATGTACTGCTTAAACACAGGCATTTGTGGTACCACAGGGGTTGGAAACACAAACTCGGTCCCTAAAGTGAGTTGGAAAAATCCTGAACCGTTATAAAGTTACCTTTCAATGAGCTTGTGTGTGCCCGTGTGTTGGAAGCCCAGTATATAACTAAGAATTCTTGTAATTGTTGCCCATGTAGAATACAACGTTTACTAAAGGACAAGTCATAAAATGTGCTAAGTTGATGTCTATATGTGTCTTATTAAAATTCAGGAACCTCAGCAATTGTTTAGGATTTAGGCTGAAGATTTTTTTCAGGGAGGAGTATTTTATCACTGGCTGTTACATTTGCTGGAACATGGTGATAATAAAAAGCAGACAATTTTTGTTGGTTTCATTATGCTCCCACTGCTCTGCCCTTGGGCGACCGCTGGTTTTAATAATTCTGTAAATCTGGGGGTAAAACTGAATGCCAGGCCCTAGGTCTCTCTTTTCCAAATTATCCTCCAAAGAAAGGACTGTGGTTTAATCAGTTAGCATTATGCCCTCACTCCATGTATCAGGAAGCCAGTACAGTGGTTTAAGCAAGTGAGGGGAATATTTTTTTCTCGTAATGGACAGTGCACGGCTGTAGAGTATCTCCGTGTTGCCATCAGTGATGCATGCTACCTCTAGTTTTTTGTGTCAACATCCTTCACTTCTGTCTTTTTCCCTTAAGTTCAGCAAGTAGCTTCTAAACCTCAAGATCCTGCGCTGACGTTCCCCTCAATGTGCAGCAGGAAAAGCACAGGCAAAATGCTCATAACAAGCCAATCTGTCTTTTTTTTTTTTTAATGAGGAAAACAGTAGCTTTCCTAGAAGCTCATTCATCAGATTTCTGCTTACATCTCATTGGCCAGAACTTGTTATCCTAATTGCAAGAAAGAGTGGGAAATAAAGTGTTTGGTTTTGTTTTTGTTTTTAGCTGGACTCATTGCCATCCCAAATAAAACTGGGCTTTTTTTTGACAGGGAAGAATGGATATCATTTAGGTAAACCCTCTGGAGATTAAGGGCTAGCTATTAAATTCTTTTGTTGCTATAAAAGTACTGAAATAAACAAACTTGGGGGTATAGTTGAATTTCCCAAAAGGAGAAACCTGTGGTTAAGAATCACTATAATTTTAATACATAGTTCCAGTGCTATAACAGGAGAAAAATCCATGCTATGTTCTGAATGTGTACGTCCCCTAAAGTTCATATGTTGAAATCCTAACCTTAAAGATGAAGGTCTTATGAGGTGGGGCCTTTGGGAGGTAATTAGGTCATGAGGGCGGAGCTTCCATGAGTGAGGGGATTAGTGCCCTTATAAAAGAGACCCGAGAGAGCTCCCTTGCCCCTTCCACCATGTGAGGACACAGGGAGAAGTTGCCTTCTATGAGGAAGTGGACCTAACCAGACTCCAAATCTGAAGATGCCAAGATCTTGGACTTCCCAGCCTCCAGAATGGTAAGAAACAAATTTCTGTTGTTTGAAAGCTACTTACTCTGTGACATTTTGTTATAATAATCTGAATGGACCATCCATATAAACAAACCATATTTTGAAAGATGCTTAATTCTGTTGTAGTAGAAATCAGAATTGCTCTGGGTCACAATACTTCATGTTTCTACTTTAAAAAAAATTTAATATACTTTGTATTTTTCCCCTTGTTACTTTCCTTTTCTGTGACCAAGAAAAAATAAAACAGTATATTACCTTATTCAATCACCATGAGTATAAGTTCTAAAGACTATTAAATCCAGAAGCAGTCTGCTGCAAAGGTAAATACTGACATCCCTTTTTCTGTCCACCTGTCTTTCAAGTTCTTGAATTTGCCTAGAGTTAAAAGCAGCTGTGGCCCTGGTAGCACTATTTATTACTTGCCATTCACTTATGAGTCATTGGTCCCACCTGCAAAGCAACTTGTGGGAGGAAGGAGAGAAGCAATGGTCATTCTTTGGATGGTGTTTTTAATGCTAGAGCTCCCTAACATTGAGGAAGTTCTTCATTTCATCCAGTCTAGGGCTTTCCCTTTCAGTATTAGGCCCTTGTTTTCTTGTTTTGCCCTTGTTTTCTTGTTTTGCCCTTGTTTTCTTGTTGTGAAGTGAAGAACATATTTTTTGGTGAAAATTTGCATGATCAGATATGTTTTCTTAATGTCTCCCACCTCGGAAAATGGCATGAAGGATGAACTCAGGAAAAAAGATGCTAGAAGAAAAGTCTCACATGCTGCAGCAATAAAGAGTGAAAGAAGTTTCTGATTATAAAGACTTCCAAATTTCTAGGGGGGGAGCGGGCGGGGGCAAAAAGTCTCCACCGCCAAGCTCAAGAAACCACCACTTGTTGGAGACAAATTTGTGGAGCTGAGAATGGTCTTTCTTAAAAAGACCCTTCTCAAAAACTCTGGGTGATCTACAGATTCAATGCAATCCTTATCAAACTACCAATGGCATTTTTCACAGAACTAGAACAAAAAATTTCACAATTTGTATGGAAACACAAAAGACCCCAAATAGCCAAAACAATCTTGAGAAAGAAAAACGGAGCTGGAGGAATCAGGCCCTCTGACTTCATACTACAAAGCTACAGTAATCAAGACAGTATGGTACTGGCACAAAAAAACAGAAATATAGATCAATGGAACAGGATACAAAGCCCAGAGATAAACCCACACACATACAGGCACCTTATCTTTGATAAAGGAGGCAAGAATATATCATGGAGAAAAGACAGCCTCTTCAATAAGTGGTGCTGGGAAAACTGGACGGCTACATGTAAAAGAATGAAATTAGAACACTCCCTAACACCATACACAAAAATAAACTCAAAATGGATTGAAGACCTAAATGTAAGGCCAGACACTATCAAACTCTTAGAGGAAAACATGGGCAGAACACTCTATGACATAAATCACAGCAAGATCCTTTTTGACCCACTTCCTAGAGAGGTGGAAACAAAAACAAAAATAAACAAATGGGACCTAATGAAACAAAAGCTTTTGCAGAGCAAAGGAAACCATAAAAAAGATGAAAAGGCAACCCTCAGAATGGGAGAAAATATTTGCAAATGAAGCAACTGACAAAGGATTAATCTCCAAAATATACAAGCAGCTCATGCAGCTCAATATCAAAAAAACAAACAACCCAATCCAAAATGGGCAGAAGACCTAAATAGACATTTCTCCCAAGAAGATATAGAGATTGCCAACAAACACATGAAAGAATGCTCAACATCACTAATCATTAGAGAAATGCAAATCAAAACTACAATGAGATATCATCTCACACCAGTCAGAATGGCCATCATCAAAAAATCTACAAACAATAAATGCTGGAGAGGGTGTGGAGAAAAGGGAGCCCTCTTGCACTGTTGGTAGGAATGTAAATTGATACAGCCACTATGGAGAACAGTATGGAGGTTCTTTAAAAAACTAAAAATAGAACTACCATATGACCCAGCAATCCCACTACTACTGGGCATATACCCTGAGAAAACCGTAATTCAAAAAGAGTCATGTACCACAATGTTCATTGCAGCTCTATTTACAATAGCCAGGACATGGAAGCAACCTAAGTGTCCATCAACAGATGAATGGATAAAGAAGATGTAGCACATATATACAATGGAATATTACTCAGCCATACAAAGAAATGAAAAAAAACTCTGGGTAAGGGTCCCCATTTTGCTTTTATGTGGAATTTAATGCTAGATAGATATACATATACAATACATATACGTATACACGTACATATAAGATATACATGGATACATAGATATACATATATACATATATATAAGATATACATATATTGATACAGAATAGATATAGATATAAATATCATGTACATATATGTATAAGGTATACACATATACATACATATACAAACAGATATAGATGTAGATATATAGATATAGTAGACTATGATTACGCCAGTAAAGAGCTGGCTTTGGACACCCAGGCCTCCACTCCAGCTGATCTTCTAAAAGCTTGAGCACATCACATAGCATAGCCATCTTCACAACTATATTCTAAAACACCCCCCATCAGATTCTTCCCAGCATAAGAACCAACAGTGACAAAGCATGGTGCTTCATTGCTACCTCATTATACAGTGAATACTATGGGACCATTTGAAAGAATGAGGTAGATCTTTAGGACTAACAGAGAAAGACTGACACAGATATGGAGAATTGTGTTGTGAAGTGAGCAAAGGAAGTTGCATAGCTGTGAACAGAGGAGACTTTGTTGTTTTTTTTGTGGGGGAGAGGTGATTAGAGTATGCATAGAAAAAATTCTAAGGGAATCTACATCAAAATGTTACCTTTTTTTCCTTTTGAAGAGGTCATGGGGAAACATTCTATTTTTTCTAGGTTACATGCTTCTCTAATGTCTTACGTTTTATTCAAAAAATATATATTACCTTTGAAGTGAGAAAAAAACTAGATGTGAATATATATGCATACATATATTCGTATTTTATGCGTAACATGTTTTCTAAAACTCACTTCCTTACAAGATATGGCTTTGCCTCCATACCACCCCCAGACCTTCAGCTTCAATCAGCCCCTTCCATGCCATGCTCATTTTCCCCTCCTTCTGCCTGGAATGCCCTCCCCTGAGCCCTTAATTATTCCAAATTCTACTCACCTGACCTTCAAGGATGGCCCAGATTAAATTTAAAGGTTTCCTTGAAACTCTTCCCCCAGCTCTCAGTTCATTCAGACTCCTTTCCCCAACTTTTATAATGCCTTTCAAACTTCAGTGTGTTTAAGAATCCGCTGGAGAGATTGTCAACCTGCTGTTTCCCCACCCCCAGAGATTCCAAGTCAGTGGGACCGTGGTAGGGCCCCCAAGTCTGCATTTCTAACAATACTCCCAAGTGATGTTGATGCTACAGGTTGTGGACCACATTTATAGAGACACTAGACTAGAACCCAACAACTTAGGACTCATTATGTCTGTTGCCCCATTTATTTTATAGAACATGTATCTTTTTCTATAGACTGTCAGTTCTCTGTAATAGTGGGCACCTTGTGTTACTCTCTTCTGTGTCCTCTGCAGCTTGAGAGCCAAGAGCTGTTCATAGGATACATGTTAACTGAGGCTTGGAGGTCTGCAGGTTTTCTCAGTAATTTAGTCAGGGGTAGAGATTATGTAACAATTTGCACTATTACCAGGTCCAGAAAACTTTCTGATCCTGGTTCTGAACTTGAATGCATCTGGGATCCATGCATGTGACCATGTGAATTTACATAGGTTAAGGGACAACAGACATGCCATCCTCCAGAGGACAGTTTCTTTAGGGAGCCTCAGATTCTCTGAAAACACAAATTTATAGTATGACTTTCTTTCTTTAATTACCAAACTGTTCTTAATTAGTGGAATCCCAAGTCTGGCTGATGCAACTTGAGTATAATAGAGCAGTCTGAATTTAGGTGGCTAGAACTAAGTGTGAAAAATGCAAGTGTCAGATTGACTTCTAGCCTAAGTTTTTTTTTTGTTTTGTTTTGTTTTTTGCGGTACGCGGGCCTCTCACTGTTGTGGCCTCTCCCGTTGCGGAACACAGGCTCCGGACGCGCAGCCTCAGCGGCCATGGCTCACGGGCCCAGCCGCTCCGCGGCATGTGGGATCTTCCTGGCCCGGGGCACGAACCCGTGTCCCCTGCATCGGCAGGCGGACTCTCAACCACTGCACCACCAGGGAAGCCCTAGCCTACGTTTTTAAAAGGACTGATGGGCTTGGTCAGCCCACTCTTTGAATGTCTGATGCCACTCAGTGCAAGTCAAGGGACACTCAGCTGGCCCCATATAGGGCAGCCTTGGTGGCCATCTCTGCAGAACAGCCCAAGCAACAGAATACACACCCAATCCGTGCTGCTACTCTGCATCTGCCGAGGTCCACCCTTCTTTCTCCAACCAGTAGAGAAAGTCCCCAGTTTTCATGAGGACCAAAGACAATTGGAACAATCCTACCCACCCATCCCATCTCTGTCCCAGTATGTCTGGAGTGCTGAGAATCTCTAATCCTTGACTCCCCTCTTTGGCTATACACCGTATTCTCTTTCCCACTGGGTCTTCATGAGACAGGAGGCATCATTAAATCTTGTGTGTGATTATTTGTGCCTTGTGAATCTATGCTACTGCATACAGATCCACTCATTGGGGGAATAAGAATGTGCTTTTAGTTCTACCCCTGAAACTGGAAAATTAGTCTTTAATCTCATAGGAAAGGAGCACAGGCCTCTATACTGATATGGGAAAATATGGGATATTGGTAATTCTCAAAGATAATAGTCATGGGAACCTCTAAGGCAACACACTTTGTTTGAAAAATTGAAAATAGGCAGGCACTCAGGTCATAGACATTGTTCTCAGCACTGAGGATATAATGATATACAAAACCAGACATAGTTATTGCTTATAGAGCTTATTATTCTCATGACATTTACAGTCTCATGAGGAGGTAATTATAAATAACGTAAGCCATTCAAATAAATGTAAAAGTTTAATTACAGTAAGTGCCGTGAGGGAGTAGTATATGTTGTTATAAATGCATTAAATAGTTGTCAGGACTTCCCTGGTGGTCCAGTGGGTAAGACTCCACGCTCCCAATGCAGGGGGCCCAGGTTTGGTCCCTGGTCGGGAGCTAGATCCCACATGCATGCCGCAACTAAGAGTTCGCATGTTGCAACTAAGAAGCCCACATGCCACAGCTAAAAAGATCCCACATGCCTCAACGAAGATGCCGCGTGCTGCAACTAAGACCCGGCACAGCCAAAATAAATAAATTAATAAATGTTTAAAAAAAAGTTGTCGACCTAGAAAGGGTAGTAAGGGAAGACTTTCCTGAAGATCTGACTACTGAGCTGAGAGCTGAAGGATGAATGGAGAATAAGAGGCAAAAATTTAACTGGGCAGAAAGATGTACAAAGGCCCTGTGGCAGGAATGAGCAGGACATAATCATTGGAAAAGATCCCAGTGGCTGGATCAAATAGCTGAAAGAAGCATGATGCAAGATGTTGCTAGAGAGGAAGAAAGGTCCAAACCATGCTAGTCTCATAGATAATATCAAGAATTCTTATGCATAATAGGAAGCCACTGAGGTGTTTAGATTTCTGTTTTGAAAGAGTTGCTCCGGCTGCTGTAGGGAGAAAGAATTGGGAGGCTGATAAAGCTGGCTAATTATAATACGGCAGTTTGAATCCAGGGGGCCATCCTAAGTTTGAAATGTAAGTGCACGACAGACTTAAAAGGAATAATGGGATAAGGGATTTTTCTGGAGAAGTAGACCCCTGGAAGATGAGTAGAAGCGGCGAGCTAAAGGGGGAATTGCTTGGGGTGTCATTCTGCTTTATTCTCACTGAGTGCTGCTGTTTTCAATGACAAGTTTCCCAAAACCCAAACGGCCACAAACCAGTAAGAGGAAATGAGGGAAAATCACCTTGGAATAAAAAAGAAAAAGACAAAGATGTTTCCTCGTTTTGAAAACCGGAGTCCTGAGCAGGAGGGGTCCACACCAAGTTTTTGCGAAGGTCATTTTGCAGTATGGCTTTACTGTCAGCATCTCTAAAGACGGTCCCCAGAAATAAAGGGGCCAAGAAGGGGCTTTTCTAGAACCATTAGCAGGCCCCCTCCTGCACAGCTCCATTAGCGGGCCTTATTAAACCAACTCAGACAAAGAGCAAGGATGCCCTAGTTAATGGAGAGTCTCCGATAATTGCTCTGCTCAGCCGCTTCTTTTAGGGTCTGAATGGCCTTTAAATAATGTTTCTCTTGCGGTGGTCGTAGACAATGACCTAGCAATCTGCTTTAAGCGGTGCCAATCCCATTAGCTGAAGAATAGCAAACTCTGTGTGCCAATGAGTGAGTGAGTGTGTATGTGTGAGTGTGTGTGTTGAGGAGCTCAGTTTAGGGTAGAGATCAGGTTTAAATGTTGCTTCCTTCCTCTTTTCCTCCCTTCCTTTATAAACCCATCCCTCCCAGGAATCAAAGGTATCACTGTGTTTACTGGGTCATCTACTGGGTGAAAATCTATTCCTGAAAATGGCAAGGGACCCCCCTCAAATGGTTGCAGAAGATGCTTTTCTGTGGGATGTGATTTTCAACTTATCTCTGCCCTCTAAAAACTTCAAGTCCTGAACCACAATCATGCAAAGAATATAGTCACCCCAATACACGTCTACTGTTCAAAGCTGAAAAGCTTTATAAATGTGGAAGAAAAAGAGTAGAAGCCAAAACTAATAGGAGGGCCCTCTCTCCTGATGCTTGCAACTCTTTTTTCTAACCATGTTGAAAAAAATGAATCAGTCGATCTAAGAAAGAAATGGAAAATTTTATTCAAGCCAAATTTGAGGATTATAACCCAAGAAGAGCATCTCAGAACTCTCCGAGAACTGTTCCCCACCCCCGTTAGAAGTAAAGGCACAGTAAGATTTTTGAGACAGAGGGCTGTACATCAAAAGGCGTGTTATTGACAGTTCACATAATCTAGATTTAAGCATCATTGTGGGGGGGCCATGTGACCACTTACAAGATCAGGAAGGAATGTTCTCTTTCAGGAGTTGTCTTGTTGATGCTGGCAGAATGTTGCTCTTTATGGTTGAGCAGGTATTCCTGCCCATGGGGGAGGTTTGGTCGATGCATGATGCCGATACACAATGCACAGTGGGGGAGAGGGGAGGCCAAAAGGCAGAGAAGAATTTTTTTTGTTTAAATTTTTCTTGTCTTGTCATAAAATATGAATTTTATTTCACAACTATGTAGTTATATTTAAAAACAAATTATGTCCTGGGCAGAGCATGTGGAAAAAAGGCAAGGTTCATTTATTTGGGAAGGGTCAAATGCTCCCACGTGAAAGTATGAAGAAGTTCAGTCATGAGCAACTTTGTAATAAAAATGTGTACAACAGCATTCAGATACACAGAAGTGAGTCAACTCTGGCTGCAACCTGCTCTTTGCCTACAGGACTTTTTCAGGGGTTCCAGAATGGTCTAATTCAAGTTTTTGAACGGAGTGTGAAAACAGGCCAGCATAACAAAGTGGGATGACTCCAGTTACACAAATACATGGGAGTGAGTTATGCGCAGCTCAGCGAGTCTCACAAAGCGTCCCCAGCGCACACACACACACACACACACACACACACACCCTGTTTGACAACTTCTGGAAAGAACAATTACACTGCAGCCAACAGGATAAAAGCTATTTTCTCATTCTGGGTTCTAGAAAGGCACCACAGGCCAGGAAATATTCTGCTTGGAAAAAGTAAGAGGATGTTCCATTCCATTCTCATTCATTTTAACATCTACCTTTCATTTTAGTGACTGTGAACAGCTTATGTGTAGGGTTCCTTCTGAATAATTTAATTTCTGATGTTATTTAGTTTCAAAAGCATGAATTTACAAAGTGATATCTATCTGAGAGATGTTGGTTTCTAGTACATGCACCATTAACAATCTACCTGTTGGGTAATGGCTTCATTTGCATTATAATTCGTTAAAATGTGTGAAATAAGGACTCCTCCTGCAGGAACTGAAGAAAGCGATTTGGGCCTTGGGGCTCTTTTGTATCAGTGATTCCCATTCTGGTGAAAAGGACTGAATAGCGTGAAAGTTCATTTGGGTGTATGGGGAAGGAGAGAGAACTTTTAGAACAGATAAGAAAGGAAAAGGGGATCCAGCTTTTAGGGATGGGCTTGAACCTTGGGTTAGAGTTTTTTTAAAAAAACAAGCTTGGGCTTCCCTGGTGGTGCAGTGGTTAAGAATCCGCCTGCGCTTAACATAACTAAAGAAAGCCTGGGCGCAGCTACTAAGACGCAACGCAGACAAACATAAATAAATAAATTTATCAAACAAACAAAAAGCAACCTTAAAAATTACTCTTAAAACCAAATTGAATTCTGGAACTCAATAGTCTTCGACATTACAAATATAAATTTTTCATTAGATCTTACTGTGGACTATCATGGTGTTTGGTGCTGTGAGTTATAACGAGTATAATAAACATAATCCATCATCCTAGACTTTGTGGCTAGGTCATAATTCAGAGGTCCTGATCCCCAATCCAGTGCCTTTTCTAGTATAGCAAATCCTCTTTTACGACATGACTACTTTATCATAATTGCATACGTACTAAAGATGGAATATTGCATTATAAGGGTTGATCCCCTGTAGAACTACCAAGTGCTACCGTTAGATCTGGGCAACTGGGCTGCTGACCTGGGCTCTGTGCTTTAGGTCCTCCTCTGGCTACATCTCTTTCTGGACAAGAAGGTGACTACCTAGAGCTTCCTCCTTCTAGACCAGGTTGCTGGGGCATCAGAATTCCCTGTACCAAAGCCAAGAGTCTATCTCTAGAGCTGTACAGGTTTTTTCCCCAGGGCTTCCTGGGTGCTAATCCAGCTGCCAGGGTGTTCTCAAAAGCCTGAGGAGTCACTATTGCTGGGAAAGCTGTCAATAAAGTTAGGCATGGCAGCTGGGATGTCTGCATGAACATATTTGGGGCTTTGTGGTGCAGGACAGGGTCTGGGCTGGGAAACTGAAGGCATCCATTTGTTTTCTTGCCCTGGCTCTTGTAAATATCAGAGTATACCTGCTCAGCTCCCCGGTTCTGGTGAAATGAACTTTGTATGTATGTATATGTGTGTGTAATTTTTTTTTTCCACTACTGTGCAATGTAATATCTTCACATTTAGCTCCATGAAATAACAGCTCACTTATTGGGGGCCTTATATTGCCAAACACTGATACAAACTTTTACTGTAAACTAACTTATTCAAAACACTTTGAGGTAGATAATATTATTGCTATTATTACATTATTATTATTGTCACCATCCCCATTTTACCTATGGGGAAACTGAGGCACAGAGAAGCAAAATAATTTGTGAAGACCTGAGAATGAATAAGCGCCAGAGCCAGGATTCTAATTACAAGACAAGGCGGCTTCCATTCAGTCTCCTTTGCTTTTCTACCCCAGTTCTACTTATCCTTCAAGGTAGGCTCAAGCCCTTGGTTTTTTGTAGAGGCCTGTCTGAGTGGCTCCATCCTCCCTCTAATCTTCTGAACTTCTGGAATTTCTTCTGCCTTTATCACTTGTTGGGTATTTACTGTTTTGGACCGCTGGACATCTTTCCATCTAGAGGTTAAAGATGACTAGACTCTTGACTGACAGTTGAGTAGGCAGGTGACTTGTTTCCCAGAGCAAGTACGGTGGACTCTGTGATGGGCTGCCCAGATCCCCTATCAAAAAAGGACTCATTGCCCCAGCTGCTGGAAGTGGTGGCAGTAGATTGCCTTCAGTGGTCAAACCCTCCAAGGACTGTATCAACTGCAGAGGGCCACCTTGCCTAAGACCGTGCTCCCTCTCAGAGTAGCCCACATCCACTGACTGATGGATGTGGACATGGAAAGACCTGGCCGTCTTGGCCAGTGGTGTGCTGGAGCCAGCTTCTGCTGGCCCTTGAGACCTGACTGTGCACATCTCCAACCCCATGTTCAGTGACACGACATCTAGAACTTGAAATTAGGCATCGTGTGGTGTTTACACCATGGAAATTGGCAGACAGTAACAAATCAGGCCTTTTGTTTTTTCAGAGTCAATTTGCCAGCACACCACTTGTTCTTGGCCCGATTCAGGACTATTCTAAAGCCTCTGACAGGCCACTCTGTCTCAGAGGTCTTCATGGGGGTGGCAAGGCTGCTGTTGGGCCTTACAACTCTACCTTTCCCTCTGCCCAGTTTGGCTCTCACCCCTCCCATACACACGTGCTGATCCCACGGGCACTCCCTGCATGCTGAACTCTCTCTGAGTTTGCTTCCTGGGAACTCAACCTGCAACTCCTTTTTTTTTTGGTAAGTTAAGTTTTATTTGAGGCAAAATGAGGACTATAGCCAGGGAGAAAACTTCTCAGATAGCTTTCAGGCCAGGTGTTGAAGGGCAGCAACTCCTGCAGCTCCTAATGCTGTTAAAGTTTACCTAACTTTGCAGATTTCTTAGGCATTTTATCAGGAATGCTAGGTTTTCCCAGAAGGAAGTTTAGAATATATCATACAAAAAGGTTCTGTCCCATGTCAAGATTGAAGAAGTTTTCCTTTTACAAGGTTTTAACTTTCTGGACCATTCCATCAACAGGTAAGCTTTTAATGGAGGCCTCTGGTTGGTACTAACCATCATACAAACCACCATGAGCCCATGAACCACCTACCCGGAGAACACTGAATTCCTGTAATATGTGCTTGTTGAATGACTAAAATGAAGCACATTCAAATTGCCCAATTAAAGACTTTTTTTGTAAGAGTCTATCACTTATTCTTGATCTTTCTGGTTAAAAAAGACATAGTATGTGGTAATAGGGTGGGGAATCATTGAATATTTTGCTTCATTGAAGGCTTTTCACTATTTTTTTCTGTTTGCCTACTTGTAGAAGTGATAGCAAAAGACTCAAAAACCTATATGGCCTGATCATTGGCTAATCAGAAAGAACCCTGCCTCTCATGCAAGAGAAGGGTCAGGTATCAATCCTTTGGGTGTTGAATCTTAGGATGGGTGAGGAGGGAATTCCTTGGAAAGAGATTTGGGACACCTGGGAAGCTTAGGGACAGAAGCTAGTTACCAGCTTGTATGCAACTGTTTCAATATTTCAGCAATGGGATGCCTTTGCGGGTGCCTCCCAGCTGAGTAGCAAGCTCAGTTGTACTTCTAAGCTGCTCCATTTATGACTTTAGTATTCTACATCTCAAACGCTTTTAATTTACCTAATGAGACAAACAAATATTATTATATTGCTCTCAGTGAGTATCCCAATCATCTTTACCTGGGCATATCTGTGCACACGGGGTGAGGTATACTTGGCTTGCAAATTCTAGGCTATAAATAGCACCAACATTTTCTGATTAAGTTTAAGATATTTTTTGATGCAACTTTTGCTTTATTTCTTGGAAGACAGTATTGCTTTATTGAATCTGGACTTGACCATTATTTTATAAAGGAAAGCTAAGTTGAAAAAATTTTAATGAAGAGATACAATAATAAAATCTCCTTACATGTCATTTGGTATTTCACTTTGTTTTAATGCACATTTATTAAGATCATTTCCTAGGTACCGTAAGTGGTGTGGAGAATACAAAGATGAATAAGGCAAGCTCCCTGCCCTTCAGGGGATGCAGAGGGGATATAATGGGGGATCCTAAAGCAGGATAATGGGAATGAATGGAAGAGTATCCAGGAGTGGTAAAAAAATGTAAGTCTGGAGTATAGAGTGGGAGAAAAGAAGTATTCTGGAGATAAGTCTGGAATGGTGGAGTATTAGGATGCTTTCAGTTGTAAATGACGGAGACCAACGCAAACCACCTTTAGCAAACAGGGATTTAATTGGCAGTATAACTGCAAGGTCTAGAAGGTATACATAGGTGGCCCTATGTATACCTATGTGGGGTAATAATGATGTGTCAAGATAGGGTCATCAGCTGTAACAAATGTATTACCGTAGTGCAAGATGTTGATAGTGGGAGAGGTTGTGCGTGTTTTGGGGTAGCAGGTATCTGGGAACTCTGTACTTCTCTGCTCATTCTCTACAAAATAAAAGTCTATATAAAAAAAAAAAAGCAGCTGGGGCTTTTGAATAGAGATGTGAATTTAAATATTTAAATTCAGAGGAGCAAAATGACCCCTGCTGACCAAATGGAGGCCTGAGAGCCAGCAACTGCCCAGCTGAGATCGTTCTCAGCCTTTGACTTTTCAGCCCTTTTCTGGGATCGCACTGAGAATCTATATTAGTGATAATGAGTAAATCCAGTCATTCTGTAAATGTGGCTGTTTAAGGCATTTAATGTACCAGACCCTGTGCTTAATGCATGGTGGGAAATAAATCACAAAGCATTGGCCCTGCCCTCCAACTTCATAGACTGGTATAGTTTTTCTCAAAGAATAGTCCAATAAGGAGCACTTTGAGGCACTTGCTAAAATAACAGAATTCAGGACTTTTTGTAGACCTCCAGAATGAGAATCTACGGGTGTCTGGTCGGGCCACTCAAGATAGCTGTTCCCTTGCTCTCTGTATACCCTCTGCTCGACCAGTGCCTGCTGCACCTACACCCTGCTCACATGACTGACCTTCCTGTGCACTTGCCCCAGGTCCCAGCTGGTGATTGTTCTGATCCCAGGGGTGGTGAGGGGCGTGCCCCTCTGCTGGTTTCTCTGGTAACCCATGAGCCAACCTGACGTCAATTTCTCCTATAATTGGCAATCTCCCCCCACTCTCGGGCCGCCCCCCCCCCCAGACTGGGTGCATGACCCAAGAATTTGCATTTTTAACATGCATCCAAGAGCCTTGACTCTCAAAATGTGGCATCACCTGGGAGCTCACTAGAGGTGCAAAGGCCCCACCATAGACCTTTTGAATCATGATCTGCATTTTAACAGGATCCCCACACATTAAAGTTTGAGAAGCACTATTCTAGAAGATTCTATTACATGCTGAAGTTTGAGAATCAGTGGCCTGGGAAGACTAATGAGTATATAGATGAATTTGGCACAATGTGATGAGTGCATTTATAGAGGAACATGTGAGTTCCTCTGGGCATGTTTAAAGGATCCGGTTTCTCTGTCAGAGATTTCCAGGAGAGGTGTGATGCCACTTGCTTCTTAAAAAGCAAGAAGTTGGCCAGGCTAAAGGGATGGGGCAGGGGTGACAGCTCTCATCAGAGGAAACCCAGTGTCAAAAATCCTGAGGCAAAAGAGAACACTGCATGTTTAAGGAACAAGAGATGTATCTCGAATTGCAGTATAAGTTTTCAAACAAACATTTAAACTCTAAACATCAACCAAAAGAGATATTTTAAAAAATTCAATGGTTAAAGATTCTCTTATTAATCTTTAAGGGAGTGCAGGAATCAGATTTTTCGAATCTTATCATGCTGTTTCTCTGGCCTCCTTTGACAATTTTTTTGTGTGTGTCCATTTCTTCATTCATTCATTCAAACATATATACATTACACACTGTGCTTTGTGCTTATTATGTGGTGGTTTCTGCCCTCAGGGAGTTTATAGGTGAGGCTGGAGTGGGAGTGGAGAAGCCAGTAGAACAGGTAAATTTTAAAAATGGGTAATTATAAATTGAGAAAATGGCTAAGTGTGCTATGATGGAGAATAAAGCAGGAGACTTCAAGGAAGGTCTTCCAGCCAGACTGAGGTAGGAGACAGATGGGCCCTTGGGCTGGACAGCTGGTGTTTGTCAAGTGGAGTAAAATTGAAACTTTGTTCTCACTCCAAGGGCAAAGGTAGTGGCAGAAGCTGAGCTCTGCTAAAGTAAAGAGATAAGACTACCACTCCTGAGGTCAAGGAAAACTTCCCTGTTTGCGTATGTGCAGAAAGGCTCCTTGAGGGTCAAAAAGGGAGGGGGCGCCACCCCATAATAAGTGTGGACATACACCCACAGGCTTCTGCAGTGGGATCCATCTTAGCAAAAAGTTGCGCACAGCCCTCCTCCCCTCCCTGCCCGCCACTCCTAACGTCTATTGGCTAGGATTCCTGGTTTTCATCCAGGCTACCCAGGTTCAATTCCTGGGCAGGGAACTAGGATCTCTCTTTAGGACCACTCACTGCTGTCTCTCCGAGATCAAGACCACCCTATCCTCTTGCAACGTGGCCAAAGTCACTGTGGGTTGGGTTGGAGTGTCTCACAAAGGAGAACTCAGGTTGCCCACCAGTGCGCGTACACACACACACACACACACACACACACACTTTCTGTTTTGCTGGGAATCCGAATGGGGGTTAAGACCTCCTCTCAAAACCATCCTCTTTCAACCTGCTGGCTACACCATGAAAGGGGAGTGAAAATTGATTTTCATCGCAGCTCCAAACCTGAAATGTGAAGCAATCTCTAGGTTCTAATAGTTCTATTTTCAGAAAGAACTTCTCTTTCTAATTCTCTTAGCCAAGGGAGCTGCTAAATAACAAGTCTGGTCCCTGGCATGTTTCAAGTGAAATTTTCCAATTGCAAACATCCATCTGTGCGTTGGGAGGAGCAGTGAGGAGACTCTGCGGCACATACCATTGTTTTCAAAAAGTGTGTGATGAAAACTGTGCGTAAGAAAACAAAGAGATAAGGAGGCCGGGAGGGTGCGGTCAGGCCCTGAGTGGCGCTGGGTCCCTAAGGCAGGAAAGACGAGTCCTTGCGGCCTGGAACCTTGTGTGTCCGAGTCTCGCTTCCTGAGCTGCTGGAAGGAAGCATTTAAGTGTGGGACCGCAAGAAGCGCTTGTAAACAGAGAGCCGGGCCGGAATGGTCGGTGGCCGAACGGGCCGTGACCGGAGGAGAGCTGGCTGCCAAAGCCGAACCACAGCCAGAAGTAGGCTGCAGGCCCCGCAGGTGAAGGGGGAGAAGTAGCCGGAGGCCAGGTGAGCATCTGCCTGCTTCTGTGCTGCCGGACTGGCCACTGCGGGAAGGGTGTGGGGATGACAGCATTGTGAGTATCCGAGAAGCTCCCTGGCGTAGCGGTGATTTTGCTGTTTCTTCCATGCTCTGGTTTCTATTTCATCCTGGAAACTGCACAGCAGTGCAGTGGATAATAGGTGAGGGGAGACTGTATGATGCGTTGTCTGTTTATTTTTATGAATCAGGTATATAAGTAGAAAGCAGTTGAAATAGCTGATCCCGTTCTGTGTGTTGTTTTTAGTACCCCGCCGCCCCTCCTGGGTCTTAGAAACCAAGCCTCAGCAGAGCTTTTAACTCACATCTAACTGGGGCTTTCAGACTACAACGACTGTTCCATCTGTTGACCTTGTTCATTTTTAATATACAGTAAATGACACTATGTGACTGATGACAAGCATGATTTGGTCTTCCATGAAAGGATTACTAAGCTAAAAGGTCGAGATAAGGACATTTCAGACCCACTCCTCAAATAAAGTGTTACTACTGAGATATACAAATGAATGACAAATTGAGACTGGTCTAGAGTTATAGCTTGCAAAGCAGGACAGATTTGAATTTACTAGGTTAAACTGAGATTGAGCTATGCTGTTGTAAACTAATTTGGAAGTTTTTGTCTTCTTGGAAAAGAGAAATACCTGGGTTTTTTTCCTTTAGTATTATAATTTCAGTAGTCATAGTGAATTATGATTTGTATTCATTCATAAGATACTTTATTATAAAATACCACACATAAATTATAATTGGCAAACCTTAAGATATAAGGCAAATTTTGTTTCATTAACTTCAAAAACAAATGCCTTAACCAAAATTGGGCTAAAAGGTCAGTAGGCATGTGTCACCTTGGTCACATAGTCTAACTTTTAGTTACTAGAAGAATATTAGATTAAATTGCTCATAGAAAAGTGTTTTAAAGTCATGCACATCAAGGAGATAATATTAATGCCTGATGAGTTTGTCTTTCAGTGAGTATTTTCGCAATGTAATGGTTCATAGCAAGAACTATAAAGCCATTCTGGGTTTGAATTCCTGCTTGGTCACTTCCTATTGTGTAACCTTGGGCAGTTTATTTGCTATATTTCTTAATCTGTAGTATGGAAATAATAACAGTACTGATTTCATAGGGTTGTTATGACGATTAAATGAGTTAATATTTTTAAAGTTCTTAGAACAGTGCATGTAGTAATTGCGATATACATGTTTGTTAATAAATACATAAAATAGAGATATACCAACGTTGAAAGTAAAATGGTGGTTGCCAGGAGCTGGGGGAGGGGCGAAATGGAGAGTTGTTTAATGGGTATAGAGTTTCCGTTTTGCAAGACGAAACATTCTAGAGATTAGTCGCACAACAATATGAATGTACTTAATAGTTTGGAACTGTACACTTAAAAATAGTTAAGATAGTGAATTTTATGTAATGTACTTTTCCCCACAATTAAATCTTTTTAACATACCAATGTTAGCAAAGTCATATACAATCATAGGGGAATTTCTTCCAAGACCCCCCACAGATACCAAAATTCAACGATGCCCAAGTCCCTTATAAAATGGCATAGTGCTTGCATATAACCTCTGCTACGCACATCCCCTGGTATAATTTAAATCATCTCTAGATTACTTATAATACCTCATATAATGTAAATTCTATGTCAAGAATTGTAAATTCTATGTAAATAGTTGCCCAGTGCCCAGCAAAATTCAAGTTTTGCTTTTTGGAGCTTTCTGGAGTTTTTTTCCCCCAAATATTTTCTGTGGTTGGTTAAATTTGCGGATGTGGAACCCAAGGGTACGGAGGGCCGACTGTGTTCAGAATCGTTATTAGCATGCAGCAGCCCCATCCTTAGTTGTCTTTGCCATTGTGAAAATGCAACTTCTGGCAGTCATCAGTAAGATTCACTTATTTGGTAAATTCATGAAATTAAGACATCATAAAGAGCACAAACAAATGATAAGAAACAACATCTAATACCCTATGGCAAGCACAGTTCTGGAAATGCCCCTCCACCAAGATTGCATACCCTCATCCCCAGAACCCGTAAGTATGATGCAGTATCACTTCCTTGATCATGTTTCTTTATATGGCACAGTTGAATTTAAAATGGGGAAATTAGCTGGTGGGCCAAATCTAATCAAAGAGGCCTGTAAAAGAGGAGAGCATTCTCTGGCTGGGGAAATCAGAGAGATCTGAAGCCTGAGAAGAACTGAACATGCTGTTGCTGTTTTGAAGATGGAGGTGACACTTGAGAAGGCATGGGGACAGCCTTGAGAAATGCGGGAGTCCTAGAATTGCTGAGGGTGACCCAGTGTGGAAACTGGAACCTCAGACCGAGGGTCAACAAACTGAATGAGCTCAGAACTGGATTCTTTACCAGAACCTTTAGTTAAGAACACAGCCTAGCCAACGCCTTGATTTCTGCCTTGTGAAAGAGAGCCTGAGCAGAGAACCCATACAACCCCACCCAGACTCTGACCTTCAGAATTGCGAAGTAAGAAATGGGTGTTCTTCAACGAACAGTAGCCCCGACTCGCCGCAACTAGAGAAAGCCCATGTGCGGCAACGAAGACCCAATGCAGCCAAAAATAAATTAAATAAAATAAATAAATTTATAAAAAAAAAAAAGAAATGGGTGTTGTTTTGAGGTACTAAGCTTGTGGGAATTTGTTACACGGCAAAAGAAAACTAATATGACAGGAACAGACTACCCATACAAGAGAAAACTAAATGGCTAACAGTCATGTGAAAATGCATTCTCTTTCCATTAATCAAAGAAATGAAATTGAAACAACAGCAAGGGACCATTTTTCCAGCTCTCAAATTTACATAGATTTAAAAAAATTCTAATTCTCCACATCAGGTAGTGGGTAGCAGAGCAGACACTCTTAGATGCTGTGAGGGGTGCGCAGATGTGAAAGCTTTCTGAAAAACTCATTGGCTGAATGTACGAAAAGTCTCACTAAATGTGTCCACTCCTCGATCCAGTAGTTCCACTCCTAGCAGTCTGTCCAAAGGAACTTATGAGAAATATTTTAAAAGTTAATGTTCACAAGTGCTTAATATGGCTTTGGTTAGAAAAGTCAGATATTGGCAATAGTCTAAATGCCCAACAAGAGGGGAACAGTTTAAATAAATTATGCTATCATCAAAAGACATGGTTTTATACAGATTTGTAAAAGGATGTTTATGAAGAGTTTTAACAGTGTGGAAAGGTATTTATCAATTTTTGCTAAATGGGGGGAGATAGGCTAGAGAACTGTATGTGCAGTCAACTCTCAACTATGTTTAAAAAACCAGAAAGATCTACCTACGTAAGGAAAGGGACTGAAAGGGCCAAAATGGGGCAGTGCTTTTTTCTCATTGGAGGACGAATAGGCATTGTTTATTTTCCCTTTTATACTTCCTGTATTTTCAAAATGTTTAACAATAAGTATATAGTAATTGTTTATAACCATAATAATCAATAAACATTATTTTAAAAGCTGTTAAAACTCTATGTTGTGGGGAATACAATGAATCTAAGACATTGTCCAGTCAAATAATGGAGAATATAAAAATCCATAAATAACTTAATATATGGCAGGAAGTGATGTTTTAAAGAAAGACTAGAAGATAGGATATGATAAATATGGTTGGAAAGATTGAAATAAAGTTGGATAACTTATTTCTCGATAAGGGTAATCAGTGAAAGCTTGGTGGTGGAAGGATGGCTGAATATCATACTGAAATGATAGAAAAAGGAAGCTCATGGTTGAGCTTTCGTTGTCTTTGTTTTCTCATAGATTGATGGATTTTAGGCTTTGGGCTATGGACTCAGGTTAATTATATAAGTGGAAAACAAAGAACTGTGATGGATATATAACCATTAGCAAAAAAGAAAAAGAAAAAGCCCTCTGCATGTTATTACTAGGAAAACCAAACTGGATGTAGGCCGGTAACAGCTGCATTAAAAAACATCCAAAGCTAATATTTATTGAATACTTATCAGATACTTAATATACTCTATTCCAGTTTAATCATGTATGCAGCCTTCCCGTAATACTTGAAGTCACGTCATACATTTACAAATTTAAGAAACAGGCAGGTAGAGGGGTACTACGTTAATTACTGGTTTCAGAAGACCTGATTTTAACAGAAACCTGAAAAGGTTAGACCATTTGGGCAGAATTTTTAGCATTCTCCATCTCTAGACAGTTTGCAGGAGCCCCAGACCACTGCTACTCCTTCTTTTTTTTCCTACTAGCTCCCTTTTCTATTTTCACTTTACACTCTCCTCCAACACCTGTAGAAAAGTATGGAAAGTGTCTGTTGCTCCACTGGCTGTTAGCCAAATGCTGATTTTCTTCATGGGGAGTGTTAACCCTTCAAAAGAAACCCTGTGGAGGGATATCTAGAAAGGAATTGCTTTTTTTCTTTTTCCTTTTTCTTTTAGAGTGGATTTTATGTATGGTTCATAAGTAGCGGAACTGTATGCTAGCTTGGAGTTTCTGGGGCAAGCTAATGCAGAGAATTGAGTAATGAGTGAGAGTGTGATAAGAATAACCACCAGTAGTAAATTCCATGCATTGTGTTTGCTCTGTTTCATTGGCTACTGTAGGTATCACCAGACAGCAATAACAAGCCTACATAGTTCACCTTCATATTGACAGTAAGGTATGAAGTTTATTTGGTCCATGAGGGTAATTAATGTTAATGGCAACATGAATTATGAGCAAAAACCAAAGTCAAAATATAGAGGCCATTGTATTGAGATGTCAGGCATGCTATTTTCATTAACATTTTGTTTGTTTTTCATACACTCATTAACTGTCAATTTGAGTTATGTGTTTTAAATTGGATTCCCCGATTATATGCCACATTTATGAGTATGGGAGAGATTTATTTGTCTAGTTACTGTGATTAGTGTAACCAATTTATAATTCAGTACAAACTGAAGCTGCCCTGTTCTGCATTATCCAGTTTACTTGTGGACATTTATCTAACTGGGAAATTGCTAAATATCCATTTTACCTTGTAGTCTATAGATGTGATTATAAATGTACATTTTCATAGAACAAGGAACATATATTATAGGTTAGAAAACATTGGAAAGGTAACCAGCAGTTTTTATGCTCCAGGAAATTAGCTAATTGATCTTTTCCCATGAACTTTTCCAGAACAACTTCTCTTCCACCCTCAGAGATTCATTGGTTTGTAAATTAAACAAGTAAGAATTGAGCACTTATTTTGTGCCGTGGCACATACCTCTTGTACTTGGAACCAGCAATACAATCTTGAAGAAAACAGGCACAATCCTTGCCTTCATGAAGGTTACAGTCTAGTGAGGGAGACACACAAGTAAGCAGGCTAGTTTTACACAGAGTGAAAAGCATTATAATTGAGGAAATCAGTGTGCTATGGGAACACACAAGAGGGATGTTCAAAATGGACGTGGGAGGTCAGGGAAGAAGTGATACCTCAGCAAAGACCTGAAGGCTGAATGAGAATTAGCCAAGTTGTGTGCCTGTGTGTTTTGGGGTGCGGAGTAGAGACGATGGAGATTTAAGAGGTAAGCCCAGGAAAGTAAGTGGACTTGAGCTCTTATAGGCAGTGTTAAGGAGTATATGATTTATCCAGAAGAGAACAGGGTTTTAATTTTAGAAAGCCCTCTCTGACTGCAGTGTGGCGAATGGATTAGTGGAGGGAAAGACTAAAGGGAGGAAACTGGATGGTAGTGTCTGAACTAAGGCCATAAAGAAGGAGAGCAATGGATAAATTTGGCAGATCTCACAGAGGTAGAATTAGCATGACTTGCTGATTTGGAGTGATTTGTGGGGGAGGGAGCCAGCAGGGTCAAGGATGATGATATCCTTCACCATATGGAGAATGCCAGGAGGAGGGGCAGGTTGAGGGTAAGATAAGGAGTTTGGTTTTGTGCATGTTAGGAGTTAGGGGATGTCTGAAAGGCAGTTGCATGTGGGTCTAGAGCTCAGGATAACAATGTTTCTCATCTGTCACATGGACTGCTGCCGAAGCCATGGGGAATGGAGAAGATCACCCAGGTGGAAGAGGAACTAATTAAGAAGGTTATGGGGAAAACGGAGGAAAACCTACATTATGATGTGGGCATAGGAAGGGGGCTCATACAGGGTACCAGAGGGAGCATCCAGAGATAAAGGAGAAATTCCAGAAGAGACTTACATCAGTGCTTTCATGAGAGCAATGCAAAGAGTGGGTGTTGAGTAGGTCAGATCCTGCTGAGAGGTCAGTCAGAGGTGGAGTGAAAAACCTGGGTTTAGCCAAAAGGAAAGTGTTGGTGACCTCTGCCTGTGCAGTTTCACCTGGGGCAGAATCAGTGCTTCTGCAGGGAGGAATGAATGGAGTCAGAAAGCATAAAAAAAAAAACTCTTTAAGAAACTTGGAAGAGGAAAGGAGGAGGGACAGAGTATCCTACCTGTACAGGAACTTGGGAGACAAGGGAGTATTTTACTTCTTTGTTTTTTCTTCTTTGAGAAGAGACATTCCTTTTGAATCACCCTGAATCTTGCACTACTGAATCCTTCCACTCTAAGACTACCAGAAAGCCCGATGTGCAGCAACTCATTTTGCCTGAACAGTGCAGGAGGAACCCTTGAGTTAATTAAAACCTTATCTCAGAGCTTCCTAAACTGACTGCTGTCACCACTCTCTCCACCAGTTTGTTGGTTTATAATGGGAGGAAATCAAAGAGACTGTGGTGACCCTTTCCCTGGTACCATACGGATGACCCCGGATGAGCCCCATTGGCATCCTGTACCCTGCCTTTGAGTTCACAAAACACTACGTTATGTCATTTGATTTACATTCCAGAACAACCTTCGGGGAAGGTAGGACAGGGATTCTTATTTGACCTGCATTGAAATAACTAGAATTCAGGTTCAAATGACATGCCTGGAATCACACATCTAGTAGTAGTACATGGGCAGTTCAGGTCTTCTAATTCCAGATCTTGTGGTCCAAAAGTAATTAACTTTCACTGAGAGGTTAGATATGATGTCTATATTTTCACTGTAGTGTGATCATATAAAACTTGGGCATATCATATTTTAGTACACTTAAGAAACAAGACTGAAGATTGTGGGTCAACTTTGTAATTTCGCTTGAGTCCCATATACATTGATATTTGTCCCCTATCCACCCGCTGTCCCCCAAAAAAGTTAAGTTGGTTTTAGAAGGAGGCAGTTTATTTGGACATGCCTTATTAGTCAAAGCATGTTTGAATTATCTATAGTCACATCTAATTTGAAAATATTCCTTTTAATTCTTTTGACAGAAACACTTATTTGCCAAGGGTTTTGTTTTTTTTTTAAGCAAACATTTTTACAAGTGTTTCTATTTATTGGCTAAATGAAAAATGATGTCTTTGGGAAACATTAGTAAAAGGTTTGGGCAATTAGGACTATGTAAACATTTGCAAAAGCACTTGTTTAGCCTAAATGGAGTCAGTTACTATACCCTTGCAGACATTCCAAGCAATATGTCCAAGGTCACTGAGAGAATTGAGGTTAGCTATTTAGTTAGAGAACAGCCTTTTATTCTGTTTGTTCAGACACCTATCATCCACTATTCCCTTAGAGAATTTACAATGACACAGAAATAGTACAGAGGTGATTTTTTTTTTTTGTAAATTAAGTATAAACTATTTCCCTGGATATTTAGCAATTAACTTTCTGAGTTGTGGGATTAACAAACAGAAGGATTTAAAAAATAAATATTAAAGTTGCTGAAGTTTGACATTAAAACTCAAAGCACCTTGTATGTAAAATTCTAGCTGTATTATCTCAGGGTAATTAGTTTGCTGTTAATTGTTATACAGGACAGTATGTGCATTTTAGAGGTTTGTTTCCACTCGCTTACTGGCCATATTACCTTGGACAAGGTACTGCATTTCTTTAGATCTCAATTTCCTTATCTGTAAAATGGTAATAATAATAGCAGCTCTCCGATAAGGTTGTTGTGAGGATTTAACAACATAATGAAGATAAAGGGCTTCACATAATGACCTTAGGAAGTGCTCAATAAATGTTAGTGATGACTCTTAAATCTTGGTCGTGGTGTAGGAGTTGTAAGAACTCTATTTTGTTTTTAAACATTTCACTAAATACACCATTCCACATTTAACATATGTCCATCCACGCTGAAGGAGTCCTCTGTAGGGCATTTTTGAAGAGTTTAGTATAACAGTAGTTGTCTCTGATGAAGGGTTTAGTATAACAGTAGTTGTCTCTGATGCAGGGCAAACTATTTGAGTCCCAGCTACCATAAGCCTATCATCCTAATGTCAGATCAAAACAGTCACAGAAATAAGACCAATCAGAGCTCCAGAATTCAACTTCAGAATGTTTACACGTTGCTGTCTTGTTTTGTAAAAATCCATTTAGTACCAATGATAATAGTCCACAGTAAAAGAAATTTAAACCCAGATTTGTGGATGAAAACGTAGTTCTTACTGTTCTTCCTCTTCATACTTAGTAAACTTTTCCTTTGTCCTGTGTGATGGGCAGAGAGTTTTCTGGCCTTCATGTAGTACATAGTAAAATAACAAAGACTCGTCCTCTTGTTTTACCTTGCCTTGTCCTTATCTTTGAGGGTCAAAGACAATGTTTTGTCTGCTTTTGGCAGGCTTCCTTGTTTCCTGACGGAATTGGAAAGAGGCTGCTTGGTAGCCAACCAAGGTCAAGGTCATTGTCACAGATTGAGTCCAAAAGGGAGGGAGGGGTCGTGGGTGCAGCCCATCACCGCTGGGTACGTCTGTCCTTTCAAATAAGAAGTGAGTCACCTTCTGCTTAGACCTTATCGTGGGTCTGGTACTCTCTGGGTGCCATTCAACAAAAACCCAGCCTCATTTTTTAGCAGGTTCAAGTGTAGCCAGGAAAGAAAAAAGATCAGTTAACTACTTCTCATGTACGTTCACCCTAAATGCCCAGAGGAACCAGTTTTGTGAATATGTGCTAACCCATAAGCTGGTTGTTGCTTTGAAGGTTAAAGTGGTGAGTATTCTCCCTTCTGGTAATCAGCTGCGGTGACCCAAGGAATTAAAGTCAACGGGAAGTGAGGCAAGGATTCATTTCTCATGACATCTCAGCCACCCAGCAAATGCTTCTGCTGGCCAGGGATGTTTCTGTGGGTCGGATAGATTCTGTGGGTTGGATAGACTTGGGCAGCTTGTGAGGAAGCCCTCTACACTGGTGCCTCCCATTTGTGTAATTGTTTGTTAGTTCACTTTGAGCTCAGGCTTTGGTGGGACCTTCAGAGATATTCCTGTAGGTTGACAGCTTCATGCCAGAAGCAGCATCATTTTTAGAGCACGTCTGATTGGTTTTATTTGTACGTTTCGTTTGTCTTTGGTTTGTTTCAACTGAAGTCATCTCTGTACGCATGTTATTATGCCATTCAATTGTGTTCTGTCACTTAAGACTTTTTATTGTCCCTTGATTAGTAATGACCTCTTATTTATGTTCCCATAACACCTTTTGTATTCTTCTGTTAAGGCACTTTTTATACTTGGTTTTGTATTGTTTCCCCACTAGCTATTAAGCTCTTTGAGGGCACAAGCTGTGTTTTGTGTCCGTACCATCACCTAACGTAGTGTTTGGGTACTTGGTCCATCCTCTGTGAGCGCTTGTTGAGTATAAATGGTTGTGTGGTTAGAAATCAACAAGATTCTTATAGGAATAGTAATTGTTTTAGATTTTACAAAAATTTCACATATATTATCTGCATTTGTGCATTACAGCTCTCTAATGGAGAGGTGCACTGATGGAGACAGACGTTGGAAGGATTTCCATTTTGCAGATAAGAAGGGCCAAGACATCCTGAGTCAGCCTGACTTGCTGGAGGTCATTCAGCTTAGAAGGCAGTGCTGGGACATAAACCCTTTCTTGGTGTCAGAAATGTGTGTTCTTCCCATTGCCACACCTCTGTCCCATCAAAAAACCTCAAAATTGGGTGGCTCATGGATTGAATTCACCTTACTCCTTGTTTATGGTCCTTCTAGCGTCAGGGCCCCTGAGTGATTTAAAGTGGTTTAAAAGGTAATTGAACGTGGACTCAGTAATTTGACAGGGATTCTGGGAATTTCTTTTTCTTCCCCATGGGGCCTTCCACTGACAGTAGATGAGTCATTTTGGTCTCTGTTTCATCATCTCTAAAATAATCCTGCTACTTTACTTACCTGTCTCTGTTGAGATTACTACAGATTTTTTTCAAGAAGCTTATCAAGTGCTTTATAAACCATGCTCTAAACCATGCATGTGAAGACGATTATTCTCAATAAAGTCAAATAGTTATATGAGCTGATGACATCTTTAAAGATGCTAATCTGAAAAGCTATTTCTTTAGCTTTTTTGGGTATCTTGCATAGCTGGGTCTCAGCGTTCCTCCTTGGGGTGGCCATTACGAGGTCTCACGCCAGCTGGTTTAGACGACGCCTCCATGTACTCGTTATTCCCTGTTGCAGTTGGAGGGTGACTCTAGCACACGTGGTTTTTATGATGGAACTTTTCAACTTCTTCACCTCAGTCCTAGGATGGAGGTAATTTGAGTGATTCTTTTGTTTGTTTTTTAATCACTGTTTCCTGCCATGGAGGTAACGGGGAATGGAAAACATTGAGTCTGCATTTTTAGACACTTAAGTAACTGAAGTTTGTGTCTGTCTGTTTTGCTCCTAAAACCAGGACATTTTGGAATGCTGGTGGTTTTATGAAAATGGGCTTCTCAATCAGAAGTCTTGGCTTTCCAGCGCAGTGGGTGCCACAGGGGCATAATAACATTGCTGCCTTCAATAGCAGAGCAATTGGAGATTTGAAGCCCCACACTTATATTTAGGTTGGTTTCTGGGAAAACATCTTGGGGCATCAAATGTCTCAATGATTTTTGCAAGAGGCAAACAGTAAGCACAGAGATGGACTGAAAAATGCTTAGGTTGATTGCCCGGGGGTATTTCAAAAGGAACATGTCCTTTCTGGTATTAAAAAGAGCTTGAGCTCTAAGTCACTGGAAAATTAGACCAGCCAAGCTATGGATATGGAGTGGTTCACAAAATAATTCCCAAGCGCTGCATAGGCGCTCTTGTTTCTATAAAAGGTCTGAGTGAGGTCTTTGCTACCTGACCTTTGCCATGTTATTTTTAAACCCAGTTTCAATAGCTTGGAAGCTTTTTCTAACCAAGAAAAAATTTAAAAGCTCAAGTCAACATAACGTTTTGGAAAGCATGTCAAATTTTTATTAAACGAGCTTATAATGAATTCAAATATACTTTGGCCAGAAAAGCAGAGTGGTGTTTATATTTACAGACGTCAGTACTTTGAAAACATGCTCTTTATGCAGTCGTTCATTCAGCCCATATTTACTGAGCACCCACTGTGTACTAGCCATTGTGTTAGGCCCAGTGAGGGTTGTAAAAATGAAATGGGGTAGAATCGCTGTGCCCAAGTTGCTGTAAGTCCAGTAGGGTAGGCGTGTGACCTCAGGAAAGTTACCAGGTATCGTTTCGCCTCAGTTTCCTCATCACTTTACACATGGTGAGGCTTAGAGATATAAAGTACTGAGCAATGCACCTGGCACAAAATATGCTTTGGGTAGTTATTATAATATAATATATTATATTATAATAATATAAGATAATATAATTATTATAAGATAATATAATTATTATCATCGTCATTTCAGAAGGAACAGGCAGCAGGCAGTGTAAGTTGTGGAGGCAGTACCAAAGCCATTCTCTGGACATTTAAAGAAAGAGCTGACCGTTTTGGGGTGAGGAATCACAGAAAGCTTGTGGAAGAGGCGGCAAGTAAGCCTGAAGAGTGGATAGAATTTCAGTAGGTAGAGGTGGGGAGACGGTACCTCAGAGATAACTGTAAGCAAAGTTTTGGAGTTGGGAAAGCCTAAAACTTGAGCAGTAGCATCCCAGTTTGGAGGAAAAGAATGTCTTATGGAAGGGAAGCGGGAAGTTGGACAGGCAAGCTAGTCCAAGACTGTGAAAGGCCTAGAGTGTCAGGTTAGAGAGTTGGGCCCTGTTGTCAGTGGGAGCTGCATTGAAGGGTTTTATTTGCTACCGTCTCCCCAGTACCTCAGACAGCACCCAACCCATAGTGAGCAGTCAGCAAATAATTATTGAGTGAACAGCTGAGTGTGGCTTTAGACAGGTTGAGCTTCATTTTGCCAGATGATAAGCCAGACAGAAATGTCCTACAAAAAGTTGGGGACATGGGACCAGAGTCCATGGAGACTGAAGGTGGAAATTTGGGAGGTGTGAGCATGGAGGTAATTATGGGGCTAAACTGACCCGAGGAGTACATGCGGCTGTAGTCAGAGAAGAGAGCTGAGGTGATGCCCCTATTTGATGAGCAGACCAGGAAGGAAAGGAGGAAGATGGAACAGAGAAGGAGAGGGTAGAAATGAGAGGAAAACAGAGAGCGCGCTGCCCATGAAACCTGGGGAGGAAAGGTTTGAGGAGGGGCCGGTTGACGTGCTCGAGGCAGGTCAGGGCTTTGCAGTGCACTAGTGGCAGTATAGAGAGGAGGTCCCTGGACAGGGTGGAAGAGAGTTCAGTCAGGTGGGGCCTTGTGCCAGGCTGTAAGGTATCGGTGGGCACAGCACACTCTGAGACATTTCTTTTTTCTTTTCACGGTTAATAATTACTGGTATTTGCTTTTTGAGCAGGTCTTTAAACAGACAGTGTGCCCAAATTGTGTACTGTATATAATCTGATTCCAATTAAATATTAGATAAAAACACACCTAACTATTTCGTTCCGAGATCATGACTGATTTTTATTTTCTTTTCATATCTGTCAGTATTTTCCAGAGTTTTTAGGGGTTTATTACCTTCATAACTGGGGAAAACACTGTAAAATTATATTTCTAAATGATATGTTCCTTAGGTATTGCCTGGCAATACACTTCTCATTTATTGAAACTTAGATAAATGTAGCCATTTAATGTTCCCTCCAGGCCTATGAAGATGGGATTCCATTTGTGTTTCTAGCTGTCTTTCTCCTCTGAAAGAGCCCCTGAACTCTTCTTATGAGGTCCACAGAGGCACCATTTCCTTATCTGCTGCTCTTGGCTTGCCTGTGCTCCATCAACATGCTTACATTACAACATGTCTTTATGACAAAGCACCATGACAAAGCGTAACCTCCTGTAGCCTGATAATCCAGAAGCATTTTTACTAGGGTCATATTCTCTTGTGGTGGAGTCTTTACATTATGCAACTCTCAGAAAATTTATAGTCAGCTGTGGCCTTAACCAAAGTGAAGACCGTGTGAGAGCCACATGTGCTGACCATTCTTATAGTCACCCTTGTTTCTCATGTTTGAAAGTGATTGGCAGAAACTGTTTATCCTAGGTGTCTTTGGTATTGCATTTTTCTCCGTAGTCCAGCTGCTTCTAAAACTACAAGGCTCCAGACACCCTCTTGAGCACTCATTACGTTCTGAATACCAGCCATTTAGTCAAGTGGGAGGAAGTCAGCGTTTTTACCATCCAGCTTGGGAGAAAGTGGCATCTCTGTGTGGGCCAGGCTGGTATTATTACTCATATCTGTTTCTACTTCTGTGTGGAAGGACTGCTGTATTCATCCTGCTAATTAGCCTTGCCTAGTGAACATGTAAACAGCAGATTTCCTTGTTAGGAAACAGTGATGCACTGATTCTGCATCCTGTTAACATTTTGATGCAATGCATGGAATTCTTTGGATTGAGCTTTTATGACAACACTGACAAATGGACCTCAGTTTCTCAATCTGTTACATTGGGGAAATAATCCTTTTTACAGAAAGGGTATTCTTTATAAAAATAAAATAAAGTGTCTGTAGATCATTGAGTTTGGCTGAAAAGTAGGGTGTTATAAATAGTTGGTTGCTGACTTTGCTGTTGTTGGGCTGACATATCTTTCCAGGGGAAGACAGGAGCAGGTGGTTCTTGAATGGGTGAGGTCCAGTGGAGGGCTCCATAATTATATAGCAGTTTACATATTTTAAAGGTGTGTTGGAACAGCTACCCGGTGAATGAGCCACATGTGAAGCAATTTGATATTAGCAATGTTGTTGGATACAGGTAGCTGAGTAAGATACCCAGAGGTTTAATGGTTTGCCAGAGGCCACCCAGCACGTGTGTGGTTGAGCCAGATTTAGAACACAGTTCTAATTAGCTCCTGATTTCCACTTTTTGTGTGGAGGCAAACCACACTGCACCCACACGGTGATTTCACTCAGTTCACTTTGTCAGAGGAAAGTCCTGTTCATATTTTGACCTGTCTGAATATGTTGTTATTATTATTATTTAATTTGTTTATTTTGTTTTTGGCTGCATTGGGTCTTTTTTTTTTTTCTTTTGCATTGGGTCTTCTTTGCTGCGTGCGGGCTTCTCATTGCGGTGGCTTCACTTGTTGCGGAGCACGGGCTCTAGGCACGTGGGCTTCAGTAGCTGTGGCACACAGGCTCAATAGTTGTGGCTCGCGGGCTCTAGAGTGCAGGCTCGGCAGTTGTGGTGCACAGGCTTAGTTGCTCCGCATGTGGGATCTTCCCAGACCAGGGATCAAACCCATGTCCCCTGCATTGGCAGGCAGATTCTTAACCACTGCGCCACCACGGAAGCCCATGTTGTTATTATTTTTTAATTAATTAATTTCAAAACCAAATGAGGCAAGCTAGTAAGAGGTGTTCATTTATGGAGACTAAACTTCGCATTAGACCCTTGTATTGTAGTGAATTTGAGGCCTATACATCCTAGGGAAAAGATAAATTCCAAAAGGAGAAAGGTTGGAAAATGGAGCCCCAAAAGATGAAGTCATAGAGATTATATAGGAGGGTCAGTAAGGCATCACGTCTGCTGTCAAGTAGCTTGGAGTATAGAGTGGGATGGAGAGAAATTGTTCATCATTACAGTACATTGTGGCAAACCCAGGGTGTTCTGGGAGCCTGAGCAATTCGGAAGGCTCCCCAGCTTGGGCCAAAGCATGGAGGAGTAAAACAGCAAGGTGAATGTTGGTCAGGAAGGACAAACTAGAGAGGTGGATAGGTCATGAAGGGCGATGAATGTCATGCAAAGGAGTAACAATGTATTCATTCAGCGTGTATCTATCTAGTGCCTTTTGTGTGTGTGTGTCAGGCATTCTCTATGTACTTGGGATACATTAGTGAACAAAATAAGCATCGATTCCTGCCCTCGAGGAGCTTATACTTTAGTGAGGTGAGAGAAACACTAGACATTAAATAATAAGTAAATTGAGTGATTTGTTAGAAGATGGTAGATGCATAAGGAAGAAGGGTCCAGCCAGGTGATCAAGGTTAACGTGAGCAGTAGTAAGTCATGTTGATAGTATCTACTCTTGTTATGATGTGATCAGAATGACACTTTACCTCTGTAGTTTTTCTCCCCCAAATATACAGCCCTAGTCTTATCATGAGAAAAACATTAAACAAATCCCAGTTGAGGGACAGTCTATAAAATACCTGACCAGCGCTCCTCAAAACTGTCAGAGTTATCAAAAACAAGTAAAGTCTGAGAAACCGTCACAGCTGAGAGAACGCTAAGGAGACTTGACATCTAAATGCCGTGTGATATCCTGGATAGGATCCTTGAACAGGAAAAGGATATTAGGGAAAAGCTGAGGAAATCTGAACAAAGTATGCACTTTAGTTAACAATCATGTATCAATATTGGTTCATTAATTGTGACAAATGTACCACATTAATGCAAGCTGTTACGTGGAGGAAACTGTTTGTGGGGTATATAGGAGCTCATTGTACTGTCTTTGCAATAATTCTTTTTTTTTTTTTTTTTTTTTGCGGTACGCAGGCCTCTCACTGCTGTGGCCTCTCCCGTTGCGGAGCACAGGCTCCGGACGCCCAGGTTCAGCGGCCATGGCTCACGGGCCCAGCCGCTCCGTGGCATGTGGGATCTTTCCGGACCGGGGCACGAACCCGTGTCCCCTGCATCGGCAGGCGGACTCTCAACCACTGCGCCACCAGGGAAGCCCTGCAATAATTCTTTAAATCTAAAACTGTTCTAAAATTAAAAGGTTATTAAAAAAAATAAAAAACAGAGTAAAGGGGATCAGAAGTCCAGGGTAGAGACACATGTCATAATTTAAAATAGGGTGGTCAGGGGAGGCCTCATTGAGAAGGTGACATGAACAGTCACTTAAAGAGAGAGTTCACCATGTTGGTATTGGGAACCAATGCAAAGACCCTGAGGTGAAAACATGTCTGCAAGTTGGAGAACCGGCAGGGCGGCTCATGTGGAAGGGAGGGTAGGGGGTAAGGAGAGTATGAGGTCACAGAGGAAAGGTGATGGAACCCATCAGGTGAGGGCTTTTAGGCTGTTGTTATTCATGTGCTATACCGTGTGCCGGGAACCATGCCATGCATTGTCCTATTTAGTTCTCTCAACTATTTTAGGAGAGAGGTATTATTAACTTGCTGATTTTGCAAATGAGAAAACTGAGATTAGTAAGTGACTTGCTGAAGTCCCATTCCTGGTAATTGGTGGAGCTGCTGTTCCTTTCTTCCTCCTGAGACCTGAAGTTGTCACTCCTGACTTCCTCCTCCTCTCCTCAGGGGGCTGAACTAGATCTTCTAGGCCAGGAATTGGCAAACCACAGCCCGCTGGAAAATCTGGCCCTCTGCTTGTTTTTTGGTTGTTTGTTTTAAGTCGTGGTAAAAAACATACAATTTACCATCTAATCATTTTAAGGTCAGTAGTGTTTATATTCACATTGCTGTGAAACAGATCTCCAGAACTTTTCATCTTGCAGATCTGAAACTCTATACTCATTAAACAATAACTCCCTTTTCCCTCCTCCCCTCCAGCCCTGGTAACCCCCATTCTACCTTTCTATTTCCATGAATATGACTTCTTAATATACATTGAACCACGCAGTATTTCTTTTTGTAACTGGTTTATTTTACTTAGTATGATATCCTCGAGGTTCATTCATGTTGTAGCATGTGACAGGAGTTCCTTCCTCTCAAAGGCTGAATAATATTCCATTGTATGGGTGTATCATATTTTATTTATCTGCCTGTTTTGTAAATAAAGGTTTATCAGAACACAGACATGTCCATTCATTTCCATGTTGCCTGTGGCTATTTACCTCACTACAACCGTAAACCTGAGTAGTTGCAAAAGTGACTGTGTGGCCCACAAAGCCTAAACTGTTTATTACCGGTTCTTTACAGAAAATGTTTGCTGATAGTGGTTGCCAGAGTTTAAAAAAAAAAAAAGAAAATGTTTGCTGAGCCCTGTTTTACTGGGAAGACTCTGAAGGGTTAAGAGAAACGATGTGGAGGCTGCTTTAGAAGGAGGAAGACAAGAGGCAGGAACACCCTGCTGCCTTTGTTGGGTGACAGAGACATAGGTATGGGACTTGCCCTCGAGAAGCTTATAGTCTAATTGAGGGAAAAAGACAGTCTGCAAAGTTGACTTGTTTAGTGATGCTTTAGATATTTGGGGAAGGGAGAGATCCGAAAGGATTGAGTCTCAGGAAAGACTTCATAGAGGGTTGGGATTTGGGATGGGATGGGATGGATCGGATTGCTAGAGTGTGGAGGAGTACATCAGCCTTCTCACCACACCTTAACAGATGAGGTAAGACATTGAAGGCATTTAGAGCAGTGTCTAAATAGTAAGTGCTCACTAGAATGTAAGTTCTACAAGGGTAGGGTTTATGTCTGTCTTGTTCACTGTCGTATCACTAGTGCCTAGAACACAGTAGATGCTTCAGTAAATGTTTATGGAATGAATAAATCACTGCAACTCTCAAATTCTTTTTAGCTATTTAATTTGTACTGTGAAAATACAGGCAAAGGGCTGGGTCTCTCACATTGGTCTGTTAATTCATTTATTATACTAAAGATTAATTTTTTTTGGCTGTTGTTAAAGCAGTACCTCTATTGTTTATTGCTAGAGATAATCATTATGTGGTAAGAGGAATGTAAGTCAGGTACTAACAACAAAAGAAAAAGGGGGGAAAGAAAACAATGTCGTGATTCTAAAGATACCCACTCAAAAATAATTCATTTATTCAACAAATATTTATTGAACTGCAACTGTGTTTGGGGGGGTCCATGGGTGAACAGAATTGACAGTTGCTGCCTAAGGGGTTATTGACACCGAAACTAGTAATTACAAATGTGATGTGTATAACTTACAGAAGTGCTGGTGCCCTTCTGAACCAAGGCCCTTCTGTCCTTAAATGAGTACATTTAACCTAGTCTGGGACACCAGAGAATGCTTCCCTAAGGAAGTGGCAAGTCCTGATTATTGTTTGCTGTGTGGCAAACTACTCTGAAATTTAGTGTCTGAAAACAATTTATTATCTCTCATGGTTCTGGGCTAACTGGACTCAGCTGGAAGATTCTCACTTGGGAATCTCTTATGATACTGACTGGGGCTGGAATCATTGGAGAGCTCAACTGGGCTGTCATTCAAGATGGCTTCTTCCCTCACATGTCTGGTGCCTCTGTGCTCTAGCATGTGGTCTCTCCCTCCAGCAGAGTAGCCTGGACTTTCTATATAATCAGCTTAGAGCTCCAAGAGACAGGAAGAGGAAGCCACCAGGCCAGTCAAAGGCTGCACTGCCAATGGGCACAGCCACACTCTACTGATCAAAACATCACAAGCTTTGCCCCGATTCATGGGAGTGGAAAAATAAACTCACTTCTTGATGGGGAAGTAGCAAGTTCTCATTGCCAAAAAGCACGTGGGATAGGAGTTATTGCTGTGGCTCTCTTTAGAGAACACAGGTCTGTCACTTGATGTTAGATTGGACCGTGAAGGATGATTAGGCATTGATGCAATGGGCAAAAGAGTCCAGGAGGGAGTAACCCCTCCAGCGATGGGAACAGCCCGTGGGCAGGCCTGGAGATCAAAATGGTAAACCTTGAAGGAGGAACTGAAAGGCCTTTGTAACTAAGTGGAGGAATGAGGGGAGGAAGAGTGGCATGGAAATGCTGGGGCACACAGTGAAGAGTAGAGTATGGTTTTGAAGGGTAAATGCATATTTACATCAGAAAGCAAAGAGAATAGCTGTGTAGGTTCCAGACAGAAGCGATGGAAAGCACTAACAGTGAAATTCCTAGAATAGGAAGAACAGATTAGCCCAGAGGACTTGGGGTGGACTTGGGGGGTGGTTCAGGGAAATCTTACCCCAAATTACATAGCTAGTGTGAGATAGAATTAGGATTTGGACCTAGCTCTGACTCTAGATCCCCTAGATTGCTTGCTATTTCTCCACTGCATTGCTCACTTCACTGCCTATGGAAAGTCATTTTGTATAATAAACTTGAAAATCCCTTGCTAACCAAAAGGTGATTTACTCTTCCTAATTTCTTCCAAGCCATCCAGGCAAATACCTTCTAAGTTTTCTAGACTCAACTCAGAGGGCACCTCCCTTTGAAGGCCTTCTTAATCTCTCCCTCACCTTTGCTGGCAAGTGACCCCTCCCTCCTTCCCCCACCAAATCTGTTTCCATCCTCCTATCAAGGCAGTTTTTTGGACTTATTTTCTTAGGCTCATCATGATAGACTGTGAGCCTCTTTAGGGCAAGGACTGTATCTTATTCATCCTTCCGTCTTCAGCATCTTGGACCTATCGTGACCTTAATGGATGGTAGACGAGTGGTTTCCAGAATCCCTTGTTAAACAGCATTGAAATGGTTCTCAAGTTGAATTGTTACTGCCCTTAATGAGGATTAAATGAGGCATTGCATAGGGAAGTGTCCCTGGGACATCTTACTTTCTGTGGGCCTCAGTGTCCCCTCTGTGAAAGTTGGGGTTGAGAGGATGATCTCGAAGGTCCCGTCTTTGTCTAACAGTCTACAATCTTAGAACGCAGTGTGATGGAGTGTTCCACAAGCCAGCAGTGCTGGCCGTCAATGGTTATATGCTCCTAGCCAGCCTGTGAATACCAAAGCAGGGAGCACAAAGAGTATATTCCTAGACATTTTGATTTAAAAAAAAAAGAAAGAAAGAATCAGTTTAAAGGTATTTACTCTCTCTAGTATGATTAAAGACTGAATTTTAAGAACTAGGTAAGAAAAGGAACATTCATAATAGAATCTTAGATGAATAACTTAGTGCTCAGCACCTTGGTGCCTCTTCTATAAAATGGGAAACATATGTTATTATGTTCATTTAAAATTTTAGTAAATAAAGAACTAGAAATTTTAGATTTATTATGTATTTCTTTTTCTTAGCATCTGGTGTACAAGATAAAACTGAAAAATTCCAAGTTTCAAAATGACAGAAGTAGTGAAACTCTGCTATAGGATTCAAGAGACTCAAGGCTTAGCATAGACACAGCAAACAAAACCATGTTTGCAGCTAGAAAAATATTATAACTGATCTTATCGCCAAAAATCAATCTGTGCCTTGCTTCATGAATGCTAACATAATAAACATGAAAATATAAAAAGTAGACAAATTCACAGTCATTATCACTTTATAAGAGGTTAGCCACCAAGTTCCTGTGACCTGCAAACCTTCTTGATACATTTAAAATAACGGGCTGTATATAGTAGTTTTACTTACACACATTAAGCAATGTAGATTGGTGCTGTTGATTTAAATGTAATGATTTAATGACCTAAGTGCTAAAAATTATTTTAATCAACCACAGAAATTTTGCAGTTTTAAAGAAGAAAGCACATTTATGTACCTTTGCAGCAACTTGCAAAGGTGTTGCTAATTGCCTAGTTTTACCTACTTGTAAGTAGTTAAGGAAAACAAAGCTTACCTAGTTGTTTTGTTTCTTTGTTCATTTTTTTGGTAAAGATACAAAGGTGTATGTTGAGCACATGAAGTGTGGCTAGTGTGACTGAGGAACCTTATTTGATTTTTAATCAGTTTAAATTTATTTATTTATTTATTTTCTAAATTAAAAAAAAATTATTTATTTTATTTATTTATTTTTTTGGCAGTGTTGGGTCTTCGTTGCTGTGCATGGGCTTTCTCTAGTTGTGGCGAGCAGGGGCTACTCTTCATTGAGGTGCGCAGGCTTCTCATTGCAGTAGCTTCTCTTGTTGCGGAGTGTGGGCTCTAAGCGTGCAGGCTTCAATAGTTGTGGCATGTGGGTTCGGTAGTTGTGGCTCATGGGCTTTGGAGCGCAGGCTCAGTAGTTGTGGCGCACAGGCTTAGTTGCTCCACGGCATGTGGGATCTTCCCGGACCAGGGCTCGAACCCGTGTCCCCTGCATTGTCAGGTGGCTTCTTAACCATTGCGCCACCAGGGAAACCCAATAAATTTAAATTTAAATAGCCATGTATGGCTAGTGTCTACCATACTGGACAGCATCACTGTTCTCGTTTGGCCTGGCCTTGGAGATCTAGCATTTCCCAGACAGTGTGGTTAGTGTTATGATTCTTTCTGCCCAGCCCCAAGGCTGGACCTACTCGTAAGCCAATCCTCAAAGCCTCAGGGAGTTTGGATCCTGAAGCCTTTTTGCAAGATGACTGGAAGAATTGTGAAGTCCAGAGTCATCATCAGGCATTACATAATCTAAGCTTAGGAAACACAACACAAAAACATTCAGGTTAATAAAAGGGCCATTCTCCCTCTCTACTTCCCCCTTGCACCTTTGAGCCTGACAAACCATCAGTGCTTTCACGGTTTGTGACAGGACTCATGCATTTATGACTTCCAGACTGATAACGATATAAGCGCAGTCACAGAATTCCTAGTCTCTTTGGCTAACTCTCTTAGGTCAATATCACAGAGATTTGCCGGGGCAGTCTTTTCACAGCTGCTCGCGTAGGCTTCTCTGTATGAGTAAAAGCTGCTGACCTTAATTCCCCTTATCAAGAGTCCCACCCTGCTCTGTGTAAGTTCTAATACAATGCAGTGATATGTACTCTTTTTTTTTTTAAGATTTTTAATTTTATTTATTTTTTTGACTGCATTGGGTCTTCGTTGCTGCACGCTGGCTTTCTGTAGTTGCAGTGAGCAGGGGCTACTCTTCATTGCGGTGCACGGGCTTCTCCTTGCGGTGGCTTCTCTTGCTGCGGAGCACAGGCTCTAGGCACATGGGCTTCAGTAGTTGTGGCACGTGGGCTCTGGAGTGCAGGCTCAGTAGTTGTGGCACACGGGCTTAGTTGCTCCACAGCATGTGAGATCTTCCCGGACCAGGGATCGAACCCGTGTTGCCTGCATTGGCAAGTGGATTCTTATCCACTGTGCCACCAGGGTAGTCCCAGCGATGTGTACTCTTGACAGTGGAACTTCTCTGTAGGTGTTGTCCACGTTTGGGCATGACTGCCATGGAAGAGATGTAAAGATGAGGAAGTAAGCGGGCAGATTTATGTATATAGAATACAATGATATAGAATACAATGAACTATGTGCCAATGTTGTTCTTTTCATTTTCTTTCAGGAAATTAAAGATGGTGGTGACATTGCCTTGACAAGCACTTCCTGTTGTCTTTACAGAGGTCTCACTGAAGAATAATCTCAAAGGAATGTTTGTCTCCCAGTACCTTTGTTGATGACTGTTATCATCTAGCAGATGTTTTTAATGTCCTGGAAAACATCAACCACCCTTGTGCTTGGCCTGCTCTGGGCAGCTGAATGAAAGTTCCTTCCAGTTGTTTCCAGAACTCTGTTGCCCAAAACTTTACCTCTCTTTGTCGGGTGAATGTTCATGAAGCCCTTTCCTGAACAAGCTTAGGAGGCTTAGGCCTCTTGGAGCCTGTGACATGGAAGCTTTGGAAGTGGATGATATCAGCCCAGCCCTGGAAGTTACTGAGGATTTCTTTACTACTTTTGATAGTAAGCTAGAAAAGGCTGTGCAGCAAGCAGAGGTTTATGGGATTCAGGAAGTTCCTGAACTGGTGGGGCATGAGGTCCTCAGTAACATAGACAATGGTGCTATCAGAAATGTCTCCTCCCTGGGCAAGGGAGGCATGATCTGGGACCATTGTAAGACCAGGTTCTTAGAAACCAAAGCTCAAAATGTCTTCCCTGCCAAAGAACAGTTTATGGTCCAGAAAGGGACAACCCCAGATAATCTGTCCTGGATGGAACAAAAGGAAGCTTCAACCTTTGATTTTTTCAACATCTGTCAGCGTCGGAGGGACAGACCTCGTTCTGTGAATGATTTATTGGATGAAACTTCTACTTTTAAGCCCGGCCATGCTCGATCAAGGTCAGATATTAGCCAGGTGGACTGGAGGGTGGTCCTCAAAACCATGCCTCTGCAGCAGCAGCAACAACCATCTCTTCAGGGCCCTCACTTCACCAGGACGTCTTTTTTATTGTCCTCATCAAACAAGGTAGAAGATGCTCAAGGAAATATGGGTATGTTTTTATATCTGACTGCAATTAAATAATTGTTGATTTTCCTTTGTCTGTCTTGCATCTACCTCATGAGAGTCTTACTCTCCATTGTCCGTGTCTGGCTTTGCTTACTTAAGCCCCTCTTCCATTTACCTTTGCACTTACCTTACCTGAAGTCTACAGTCTTATTCCGCCTAGGAGGAACTGAGTGAAAAGATGACTACGGTTAATTCTCCTTTCCTAATCTTGTATGTTAGAATCAGAATGTTCTCATGATTAATGTAGTACTTTCCTTTGAACATTGTATGATACCACTTATTCACATTGGTAGATGTTGATCAGCTCATACCTTGGCCATAGTCTTGTGATATGAAGGATTAAAAGATGTGTGAAGACACAGTCCCTGCCTTAAAGAACTTCTCATTAGGTTGAGGGGATCAGACACTCCCAAAGACTCAGGAAGGCGCCCAGTGGTGAGAGAAAGGAGGTGCTCAACTGAAATGCCTGGGAGGGAACTTTGTTTTGCTTTATATTGTTGGAATTTTTTTAAAAAAATGAGTGAGTGGCAGCAATTGTCAGAGGATAGAGGAAGGGGAAGACACTCTGGGCTGGGCTTGTCAGGAAGGGCTTGTGAGACATGATGGAACTTGAGCTGGACCTTTAAGGACACTAAGTTGCAGAAAGAGAGTCACAGTTGGAGGACACTCGGTCAGGATTATGGTGTGGACCAAGGGGGAGACAAGGAGACAAGGCTGACCCTTGAGGAGACCAAAGGATCTCATGGCGGTCGTGGGAGGAAACGTTTGGAGAGGTTGGTTAGGACCTCATGGTGCAGGGCCCTGATTTCTTTTTTCCTTGTACTTTATACGTACACACACACACACATGCACGTGAATATGTACTCACCCGTGAACTTCCTCTTCTGTGAGACATGACAAACCATCTCTCTGTTTCCCCCAGCATTTTTCTTCACCATAACCTCATTTATACAGGGTATCCATTTTTCTTACTGATGATTCTTTTTTTTTTTTTTTTTTTTTTTTTTGCGGTACGTGGGCCTCTCACTGTTGTGGGCTCTCCCGCTGCGGAGCACAGGCTCCGGACGCGCAGGCCCAGCAGCCATGGCCCACGGGCCCAGCCGCTCCACGGCACGTGGGATCCTCCCGGACCGGGGCACGAACCCGTGTCCCCTGCATTGGCAGGCGGACTCTCAACCACTGCACCACCAGGGAAGCCCTCTTACTGATGATTCTTCAGTTACCCTGCTTAACCTCTTAATTTAGATGGCTTCTGCTTAATTAACTGGGGAGACTATTTTATGTACTTAACTGCTATTTTAGCGTTTCTTCAATCTCTATCATTGCTTGCTACTCCATTGATACATTTAACATTGTATTTTATTTACTTATTTTACATTAAATTTTAATAACATTTAGTTTGTAAGTATAACTCGAGGCAAGGATATGGTATAGTATGTCCATTAAGGAGATGCAGTCTTCCTGCCTATGAGGTGCTACATTATTTTCACACCCAGTTCAAATCTATGCTTTTAAAATACTCGTTTCCCCCCCCACTCAAATTCATGACTTGTAATTCCTTATCTTCTCTCCTAGACTTTCACCAGTCCTCTGTAACATCTAGCCAAATGGTGATCATGGGAGTAAAAAAGAAAAGGACATTATAAAGCACAGGGCTTGGTAACTGGCTAGACATTAGGGGATGAACAAGTTGCTGCGACCTCAGTGCCTGGCAGAATGAGACCTTTGCCTTGGGCTCACGTACAAACAGTTGTACTCATTGATTAGCAAACAACCTCAGTTTTTGTTTGGTTTCTTGGAGTTCACATAGATTTCTTTTTTTTAAATCACTAAACCACTGTAACCATTCTAAATCCCTGGCATAAACCAAGTTAAGAGGATGTCGTATTTCCAATTTTATTTTTTCCAATCTTGTTTGGATTGTAAATGCAAGAACCAGCCTTCCTCATGTTCTCTAAAGGAAGCTAAAGAAAGAACCTTCCTTAGCTTCTCTCTTGAGGATATGACAGACCATGATTATTACTTTTTAATTCTCAATTTAAAAAGTTTGAGTATTATGTTGAAATATAAGTACTGAGTGGTATTTTGAAAGCTAAACTGTAACCAGTGGCCTTTGCAAGTATTGATATAATATAACCTGGCCCCCTTTTGGTCATCCACGGGATACGCATCCTATCTGGAATTAATAAGGTTGGGGAAATGGCCTGCCAAGTGTCTGACACCTGCTCCGTCTGGCATACTCTGGAGAGCAGGACAGAGAAATCTTGTTCCTGTTGCTCACTAGGTAAAGGGCAGGGGCAAGCAGCGCCCGTGGGCTGCCCACACTTGGGCTGGGGGTGGAGAGGAGCTCTAGGTTCATGGCTGGTCACCCGCTCTGCCGACTGTAATTGTCACAGCATTTGGGAGAGGCGAGGAAGTGGCAACACCCACGTGCAGAGTCAAGATCAGCCAAGATCTCTGAGTGAAGTTCACTTTAGAACCTTTGAAAGTAGCCGTCCAAACTGAAGAAAGGCTTATTGTCTCTCCTGAAGGCATATGCCAAAAGCAGAGGGAGGTGGTATGGTATCTTGGCCAGAGCTGTAGCTGAGGACCCAGGAGATCGCGGTCAGGCCAGGTCTCTCCCTTGAGCTTCAGACTCGCGTATCCGGCTCTTTGGTGAACACCTCTGCTGGAGTGTCCCACAGGCTCTTCAGATTCGGTGTCCAGACAGGGCCCGTCATCCTCACATCCTCCACTCTAGCTGTTCTAAAAATTAACAAGGGTTAGTGATAGGCTAAGGGCTCCTCAGAAGAAATAAAATGTAGTCAAATGGGTCTCCTTTGAGGAGGGCGACTTGGTGTTTTTGTGTGTGTGCATCCCAGGAAGAGCACCTTTACTAAACAACAGGAAACAAAACGTGCCAGGAATCTGACCAGATACACAAAGCAGCAGGTGAGATTCCTGATGGGAAAGAATGACTCCCCATGGAACATAAATAGATCCCCTCAAAGTACATATATTTCACACGAGTGTGTACATACATATGTAATATATTAAAAGAAATTTCGTTTCTACCACGAGAAGTTACTCAGCAACAATAAATCAACGTCACACCTGAGACAGGGAAGTGCGGGCGCTGCAGCCACGTTGTAAACCGAGGCGCACCTCCGTCCTGCACACGCCTCCCCTCTGTGCGCTGTGCACACTTGCTGGCTGGGGGCTTCTCTCTGCCCCTCCCCCCAGGCTCAGCAGATCCAGTGTTTGTGGAAGAGCGCGTCAGGGAAGAAAGGTGGCCCTGTGGCCTTGGAGCCCACCCTGCAGAGCCCAGGAGCTGGCTGCAGCGGGGAGGCAAACACCCGAGGCCACCACCGCCTGCCTGGAGGGCCACCTCGGCTCTGGGGTGAAGGGAAACGCTTGGGACCCCAGCAATGGCACGGCAGTGCACCTGGTTTTCAACAAAGAGTGTGTCTCTGGGGTCCACCCAGGGCCCTCCAGATCTTTGTAGTTTGGCCAGCGGGGGCTTCTCCTAGGATCAAATGGCTTTTGGGAGGGGAGTAGAGTGTCCAGAGTCACCAGGGCTCAGCCCTGTGAGTGTGTGTATGTGCGTGTGCACACGCCCGCATACACATGTGCTTCAGTGGAGGTCAGCAAGTTGCAAACAAGTGTTCTACAGGGGCGTGCTCAAATAGTGTCTGCTTTGGGGTCAGTTTGTCACTGCGTTCTGAGTGTCCCCATGCCAAAGTGGATTTGTTCAAAAGATGCCAGTTGCTAGAGGCTACAGATACAGAAGACACGTTACACACTGGGGGGTGCAACCCTCTCAGGGCATGGCACAGAGTTTTAGTAAGAAAACAAACAGAAGAAATGCACAGGAACCCTTTCCTCACTGTAAAGCCCTTTCCTGGCACCACAGGCAGACGGGGAAAGGCTATCAGGGTTTGTGTCTAGCCCTGTCACTCTCTTACTTATGGGCTTTATTACTTTGTAGTCTTGTGTTTTCTCCAGTTGATTTTTATTTTTTTCTGGATCCTTTTTCTGAGGCCCCTGCTCCTTAAACCAGGAGCAGTTCTTCTCCTCCTCGACCGCCGCTTCCTCCTCTTCTGCCACCCTCATTCCCTCCCTTTCCTTCCATAACGACAAGCCCAAGGGTCTTCTTCATTAGGTAGGACCTCTGTGTCTTCTGCCTCGTTTGGCAATGCTTAACTAGGCTTGTGAGCCTTACTGAGGATAAATGATGCTTTGGGTATAAAGCAGACCAGATTTTGGCATATTGAGGGCAGTGGGTAGCTGGGGTATAGTAGGAGTTGTTTGGCTAATGGACAAGCCTGTCTGAAGAAGGCCTTCTGGTCAGACAAAGTAGCATATTGGTTAAAACAATGACTATAAACCTAGACTGTTAGAATTTCATTCCTTGTTTCAGTACTTACTAGCTGTGTAACATAGGGCAGGTTTCTTAATCTCTCTGAACCTTAATTTTTTTGGGGGGAGGCCATAAATTGTGGGATAATAGTAGTACTTACCTCAATATCTTGTGAGCATTAAATGGGTTAAAAGATCTAAAGTGCTTCTGAGAACCATGTTTGGCACACAGTAAACACTTAATAGAGGTCTTAAACGTTTAATAATATTATTATTACTATTACAATTGAATTTGGAAGTCATCCATGAGAAGCAAAGTGATACTACCAATCACTCCTAGTTTTCCCTGGCATAGTCAGTTTCATAAAATGGCCTCGTAATAAATATTTCTTGAATTGGCCTTCCTGCATTGTACTTTCTCATAGCTGTTAACTGGTTTGTTAATGGGAAATAAACCATCCATTCCCTCTCTCATACTGATTTATCATCAACTGTTTACTGTCTTCTACGCCGGAGTTTATGGTCACTGAGGAAGGGATTGTTTCTTATGCATTGCATTATCCTCAGTGCCTAATATAGTGCCCTGAACATAATACATCCTGAAAACATTTTCTTACAGGTGAGATGCATGTATTTCTGATCGAAATCAAGCTGATACATTAAGAACATTAGTTCTTTAGCCGGTTTATGTCCTTCTGGAAAAAGAACAACTCCACCCTCTTTTCCGAGGGCCTCGCACCATCATCTAGCATCTCATACCTTGCACATCCTCTCTGTGAAGTTCTTTAGCAGCAGGAAATGAAGATTTGCTTTCATCTCAAAGGCTGCTGTGCACTATCCTTGTGATAAGAGAGAATCAAACAGATACGGCTTGTAAAGTAGCCCCTGGTGTTGGAAGAATGGTGCCCTGGCCTTGGAGGAGTCTCCAGACACCATCTCAGATGCCAGGGTCACACAGGCATGGTTACGATTACCCTTTGTAGAGGAATCTGACTGCTGTTTGGTGAGCACAAAGCCTGGGGAGATAATTGTGGTGTGCCCTTCAGTCTTTCTGAAGTTGGCAGTCACGTGAGGTAATTTTTTGCATCACTCCTCAACTTTTCCCCGTTCCCTCATAGTGTTTCTTTACAGAAGGCTATTGCTTTGGATTTGAAGATCACTTCTTTCCTAGGTTTTTGCTATATATGAGAGCAGAATACATCAAAGAGATTAACAGCCTACTTGTTACTATCAAAGCCAACATCCGAGCACCTGGTGTGTTCATCCTCAGGGTAAGTGAGAGAGCCCAGGTGGAAAGAGAAGGGAAAAAAATAACAATAACAGCAGCAAACACTTACTTTGTTCACTATTTTCAGTGCTGTGCAGATAGCAGCTTATTTAATTCCTATAACCCTCCTGTGATATAGGTATTTTTATTGAGCCCTTTTTAAGGATGAGGCCACTGAGGTACAGAGAGCTTAAGTAACGTGCTTACAGTCCCCCAGCGAGTAACAAGTGGATCCTCGATTTGGACCCGGGCACTCTTTCTTCAGACTCCATGCTCTTAACCCCTAAGCTGGAGCTGGACCCCTAACTTTGGAAGCCAGTAGTTCTCAGTCTCCGGAACCCTCCACTATAGAAGGCTTGTTGGCAATCAGTCCCTGTGGGAGTAAAGGGTAGGAAGTGGTGTGGAGGAAACAGACCTGGGTGATAATGTTCATCAACTAAAATTACTCCCTCAGGGAATCACTGGTTAGGAAAACTGAGACCCACCCAAGCAGTCTAGCTAAGCAAGGATTGTTTCCTGCCTTTAACACATTTACTACATGAACAGTGCAGAGCTGGTCACAGTCCTTTAGAGGACCAACGAATCTGCAAAAGGAAGCCTGTAACTTTGCCTTTCACACTCTTGAATGTTATCCATACAGAAAAGCATAAGTGAACCGACCCCTCTGGGTTTGTGACCACGGAAAGAAGGCTTCAGAGTTTTGCCCCATCTTTGGCTTCCTTTTTCAGTCTTACTCAGAAGCCTGTGAATGCATTCTAGAGATGTCATTGCCTCTGGAAAACAGACTATGCTGAGTGCTAGGGTACTGCAAGTGGGTCCTACTAGGTGGATGGAGTATAGCTTGAATCCAATGTAGGTAAGACTACCTGCATTACCTGAGGATAGAATAGTCATAGCAAAAGGGTTAGGTCATAAACTGATGGGGAAGGAATAGATCTAAGGTGAGATGGCAACAGCAGTTCTTTTTTTCAGCTTTATTGAAGTATAACTGACAAAATTGTACGACATTTTAGGCGTACATCATGATGATTTGATATATGTATACGTTATGAAAGGATGTACCCATCCATTAAATAACACAGTCATCACCTCATTTCAAAGGCAGCTATTTCTAGAGAACCTCAAGGTAGGTGGTGGAGACCGAAGCTTCGTCAGCACCAGCTCCCTGGCTTCTGCCATCCCAGGGTCTGCCATGCCCTAGGCAGCTGTAGCGAGGTGTGACTGGGAACTAGCCCTGAGGGAGGACCTGATCCCGCAACCAGAATGGCTCCTTTTTAGTCCTAATCTTCATTCTGTACAGGCATGCTCCTGACTAGTATCTGTCTTAACCCTTTCCCCCTTTGCACCGCTGTTACCCTGTTCTTGTTCACTAAGTAATGATACAGCCAGAGGCAGCAGGGAATTTCCCGTGGGATAAAAAAGACGGGGTCCTAACACCATAGAATTACAATCCAATATAAACATATATTAAGGTAAGAACATAGAACGCCATAAGAACGTGTGGACACTAGATATGTTATCAATATGAAAAATAGCTATATACACACACTCTCTCTCTCTCTCTCTCTCTCATCCCTCTAAGTATATACACACGGTAGAGGAAGGTGAGGCTATATGGAGAGAACAGTCAGCAAGGACTTGCAAACATTGTATCGTAGCTCTACCCCTAACTCACCATGTAGGTTTGGAAGATACTTGTCTACTGCCTTTGGTTTGTAAACTCGTGAAGCAGGTTAAATTATCTCTATAATCTTTCCTAACTCTAAAATGATATTATTCTAGGATGTTGTTGAACTGACCTTGACTTACGGTTGTGTGGGAGCCAATTACTATAGTCAGAGAGGTAATGGAAGGTCATGATGGGAATATATGTATGGTTGAAATTAGGTAACACAGAAGCATTTCCACGTGCCTTGTGACTCTACTTCTGGATGAACTGCTGTTGCAATTTTTCAAATAAAAAAGTTTTAGAAGAACTCCTTGGCATTAGCTATGGAGCTCTGAAACTCAGCAGACTGCCCGAATCTGACTGACTTTTCCCTCCCTGTGTTCACATTTTCATCTGCTTGGCAAGGGCAGTGGTCAGCTGGGCTTTTGTTTCAGTCGGTTTCACTCTCTGGTGACCTGGTACCATCCCTCTGCCTGTTTTTCTTGTGCTGAGTACTTTAGGAGAAGGTCTCAAGCAGAGTTTTTCTGTAGGGCTAGAAAAACCATGGCAGTATGGTTTCTTTATCTGGAGTTCTATGTTACTCTGTTTTGATTCCCTTTTTCCCCATCTTTCACTAGAGAAAAAAAAAAAAAGAAAAAGAAAGCCAAATTTGGGACTTATACTAAAATGACTGCTTTTTCAATTATGATGTTTCTCAAAAGACTTGGAGCCAGTAGAGGTGGGAATATTCCTACGGGCTTAGAACAAGTGAGGTCACCAGGACATGGGCTCTGCTGAATTTATGATTCACTCTTCAGCAAGATTAGTCAGTGCAAAGAAGTTGCTAAAATAGGTCACAGAAAGTTGATTTTATATGGTTGTATAGTTTCCATTGGTTATATTTTTCGGAAACCCAACATGCCTCATTGCCAGCCCGCATCCTGATTCCTAACAAATGTATATGGGAACTCTGAAAATGAAATGTCTGGCATTTTTATGCGGTTGTTCTGTTAATGTATTTTATCTTTCTTGGCTAAGGAGAACTATAGTTACTAATTTCACAAACTGCTAGAGTTACTTTCTTAAAACACAGATCTTTTCGTGCTACTCTGTTCTCAAAAATGAATCATGTTCCCCATTGTTTACAAAATCAAGTGTAAATTTTTTAAAGCATCTTTCCCATCTTTCCAAGCTTATCACCTGCACCTTTCTTCACCCCATCTGTGTGCTAGTTTTGAATGTGCCGTGTGTGTTCAAGCTCCTGGGACTTTGCTCGTGGTGTCTCTTCACCCACAATACCTTCTCTGTCTTCTTCACTTTTCAGAATCCTCCATTTTCTTTCAAGGAGCAGTTCAAATGCCACATCATCCCTAAGACCTTTCCATATTTTTCCATTAAAAAAAAAATTGAAGTATAAGTAACTTACAATATTATATTAACTTGAGGTACACAACATACCTATTTTCTATTTTTATAGATTATACTCTGCATAAAGTTATCATAAAACATTGGCTGTATCTCCTGTACCATGCATCACATTCTTGTAACTTATTTATTTTATACGTGGTAGTCCGTACCTCCTAATCCTTCTAATTCACCTATCTTGCTCCTCCTCTGACCCCTTTCCCCTCTGATAACCACTGGTTTGTTCTCTGTTTCTTTTAAATTAAAATTATTTTTTTTCTCTTATTTTATGTTTCCATAGCACATTTTATTCTGCTGCACATTATAGGTAATTGCTTGTACATTCATCTCCCACACTAGGTTGGCAGTTCTTTGATAAAATGAATCGTATTGTAGACAACTTTCTATCATTATCAGGTATGAGCATATGCAAGGTGTTTGGTTGGACTCTATGTATTGGTGCTTGGAAAATCAGGACAGCACTGTTTTATTTGTTTGTTTCCAGAATGAAAATGGCCTTTCTTTCATTTTTCCTTACCTAAAGCTTGAGTCAAGTTGAATGAATCTTAGTAGTATTAATACTGTCAATAAGAGCTATCACTTAATGAGAGTTAACTTTATGCCCAGACCTGTGCTAAGGAATATTCATCCATTATCTTATTTAATATTAATAATAGTTTCATATGTCAGACTAAGAGATTAATATTTTGCTGATTTTACAAAGGAGGAAGCCAAGCCTTAGAGAAGGTAACCTCACCCAAGGCCACCTGGCTAGTATGTGGTGGAGCTAGGACCCCAAGCCAAGCCCATTCTGGAGGCCACACCTAACCACGCTCTAATGCTGCCTCTCAGGTCTGAGGAAGCTTAGGCCTCATCCCCTCCACCACAGGTAAAGCACAGTGTCATCTAGATTGAAAGTCTGGAGGTTGGAGTTCCACTCTCAACTTGCACACTCCGTGGTATAACCTTGGCCAAGTCACTTTGTTTCCTGGAACCTCTTTCCAAATCTATTAAATCAGTTAGAATGTGTTTAGAAGCAAGTAATAGAAACTCAGCTGAAAGTGACATAAACAGTGAGGCCATTTATCATCTTATTTTTTCACGTATCTAACAGATAGCTATTGGACACTTAGTGAATATCAAACACTGTATGCAGTGAACACTTAAGGACACCTACCTCTGGTGGCCCCAGGGTCATCAAGATCCAGGCACTTTTCATCTTTTTCCTCTGCTATCCTCAGTATATTGGTAGTGTCTCTTCTCTCCCTCAGTTATGCAAGATGGCTACAGCAGTCCCAAGGATATATGTCGGCCGCCAAAGTCAGGAAGGGAAAGCAGGGCACTTCCTCTGGGTCTCTTCCCAGAGGACCCGAAAAGCACCTCGTCTGCAACCAGAACTGGGTTGCGTGCCTTCCCCTAAAGCAATCTCTGGCAAAGGAAAATGTGGTTACTGATTAGGTTAAACAAATCATGATTCTTTTTGTGGGGCAGGGGAGAGGCCATCTCCACAACTGAACAAAATTAGGGTTCCGTTGGTAAATAAGGGGGAGACAGTTGATAGGCTAGAGGCCCCTGACAGGTTCTACTTCAGATAGGGCTGGGCTGAAGAGATTTCTGGTCCCTTCTGGCTCTAAGTTTCTACGATTCTGTGTTACCCAAAGATATAGCAATGGAATGCCACTTATCTTAAAATCTGGTGGCCTAAGTATGAGAGATTCTCTTATACTTAATTCGTATAGATTAACGAAACAGAATGAGAAGCTCACGATGGCCAAGAGTGAGCATCATTTGAAAGTTGATGTTTGGAAATGTTTTCTGGGTCAACAAGTTCTATAAGCACTAGAAATTACCCTTGTCACAGAAGGCAGAAAACCTCTGAACTTAAGAGGTTGGGTCTGTGATCTCCTGGTCAGGTTCACACTTGAGAAGTGAAATTGACCAGGTCTGTGTTGACTTATGCACTATCACTGTTGCTCATAGCACAAAGAACTTAGATGGAAAAGATCCCCAGCTGGTGTGTCTAGCTAATACATAGCTAGATATGTTATGGATCTCTTTCTTCCAGAGCCTGCACAGATATGTCTTTTCCCCTAGGTTAATGAAGGGAAAACAAATGGGATATTCTCTTTTACCCATAAAGAAAGATCTCCAAAGTAACTCACAGAAGAGATATCACTTGAGCCTAGTTCATTTCTACCAGAATAAGTTAACAAGTATCTGTGAGCACTACTGTGGCCAGCACTGTGTGAGGGCTTATATACCATATTGAAAATGTACAAAACACAGCCCGTCTTTGGTTCCTGTAGCATCATTCGCTTCATGTTCTTTGCTATGGACATTTGTGGCAGTGTCATGATTGATGTGCATACTGTTAATTTCACTCCCCTCATGCCCTCTAATGAGAACAAGGACCTAAATTTGGTTAATTTCCCCCTAGTCTCTGGCTTAAATACAGTTGAATAATAACACGAAACAAATAGACTTGGAAAACTGTTTTATTAACCAGAAATGTAAAGAAAAGAGACTTGATTGTGGTCTAGAATGTCAGAGAAGTCTTCACTGAGGAAAGGATGTTCCAGCTGAGCACTGAGGGTTGAGCACACAGCCGAGGTGGAGATGAACACAGGCTTTGTGTGGGGTGGTCAGAGGCTAAGCCAGAACAGGACTACATTTTGTAGAGCAGTGGGCTGAGATTATGGAGGACCTTCAAAGCCAGACAGAGAGAATTAACATGATATGTTTGGCAAGAAGCACTTGAAAATTTCTTGAGAGTCAAGATTAAAAGGATAATTTACAGAAAGTCTGGAAACTGGCAGTGGCCAAAGGTAGTGGGGGGTGGGTTGCAGGGAATCTCCTTCCCTATAGCTTTTGTGTCCATGTAAAGATTCATCAGTTAGAATGGCCCCCTTGGCCTCTCTCCCTCCCTTTGCACACTCCACCCCTGGGGAGGAGTAACTTATGGGCAACTTTAGGAGAGGAACCAGGCATGTGTAACTCAGCCTCTACAGGAAGCACTGATTCTGGTCCGCTCCTCTAGGCCTGCTCCACCACCCACCAGCCTTTCATGGGTGGTCCCTGGGAGGGGAGCCTGTGCTGATCCAGTGCTGCGGGTGACTCATTGGTGAGTCTGTGGAATTCTGGGGTGCTACACACCTAAGCTGTGTCCTCCAGCTGGCTCATGTTTTGATTTCTATGCGTCTGACTACCCTCTGTCAATCTCAGTGGGTTTAGAACTTGGGTGAAAAAAAGTGATGCTATTTATTGGGTCCCCTCAGGCCCTAACAGTACGTGGGGTGGATTGGTAGATGGAAAGAATTGAAGGGATGGAAATGAGAAGGCTCTGCGGTCATCATGATGTGAGGTGATGGGGACTCAAATGAGGGCGACTGTGGTAAAAGAGAAAGTGGGACTTGTGAAGAGAGAAAGGAGGGCTGTCACTGGGCTGTAAACTGTTGACAGGGTCTGTCTGATTCACCTGGTGTTTCCACGATTCTAGCTTAGTCCTTGGTGCATACATTCGACAAATACTTATAGAGCCAGCCACTGGGAATACGAAGGGAGAGAGACATTCAGGTCTCTGTCTTCAAGGAGCAGTTCTTTGAACGAAATAAAACAATGTTGTAAGATAGAGAGGGACTGAGGGGGGCCCTTTAACTGAGTGCTGAGGGATGAAGGCCTCACTGAGGATGGCACCTTTGAGGTGAAAAGCTGAGGGAGTTGAATACATCAGTGGAGCTGGGGGCAGATGTCCCAAACCTAGGATACAGCAGCTTCAGAGTCCTTGAGGCCAGAAAGTGCTCGGCTTGTTCAAAACCCATGAGAGGCTTTTGGCTGGAGTGAGAGAAGAAATGTGAGATGATGTGAGGGGAGGTCAGCAACAATCAGAGGCCAGATTGTGCGGGACAGAAAGTAGAGGCATTAGAAGAATCTGGAATCTGAAGGAAGGAGACAGATTGAGCCTTAGAAGACGTAGGTTCAAGTGAATAATTTTGAATAGACAAAACAAACCTTAGGATATTAGGAGACAAGAGGAAAAGAGATCCATAGAGAGGTAATTTTCAGATGTTATAGAGGAAGCGATTCTGAAGAAGAGGGAAAGAATTAGGTACAGAGTGAAGGTGGAAGGGTTAGCTTTAACAAGGAGGCAAGAAGCTGCTTCTTTTGAGACCAGAAGCTAAAATAGGAAACATCTATTGAATACTTAAGATGTGTCAGGCATCGTTCTGAGAGTTACTCATTTCTTCCTCACAATAGTACAATGAGGTAGGTGCTAATATAGCCCGTTTTAAAGATGATAAAACTGAGACTTGGGTTAAGTAATTGGTCCAGGGTTACCCAGCCAGTAAGGTCAGAATTATGATTTAAACTTAAGCCAGTTGGCTCTAGCACACGTGGTCTTAACCACTGTGCTCTGTCTTACTTGTATAGGATATCGGTTAGTGTAATGTTGAAGTGAAGCCGAGTATGGTATATGTAAAGGAGCTCCCTATGGTACACAAAGAGATGGTGGCATTTGCAGTTTGAAAAGACTAAAGAAGACGTGGGAAAATTGTTCTTGGATTGTGTGTGGGATCCATGAGATGAACAAAAGAATGAATTGTCAGGATTAAAGCTATAAACGAAGTTGAGCAACATGAATCTATGTTTGACCGGTGCTCCGGCCTGAATATTTGTGTCCCCTCCGCAAAATTCATATGTTAAACTTCTGACCCCTGAAGTGATGGAATTAAGAGGAGGCTTTGGGGGTGCTCAGGTCATGAGGGTGGGGCCCTCATGAATGGGATTAGTCTCTTTTATAAAAGAGACCCTACAGAGCTCCCTAGCCCCTTCCGCCATGCGAAGTTATAGCAAAAAGATGGCCTTTTATCAACCAGGAAGCTTTATCTCACCAGTACCAAAGCTGGTACTTTGGTCTCAGACTTCCAGCCTCCAGAGCTGTGAGAAATAAATTTCTGTTGTTTACAAGGTACCCAGATTATGGTATTTTGTTATAGCAGTTGAAATGAACTAACATACCTGTGTTAATACTTCTGAGTCTTCCTCGAGCATGCTGGTCTTAAATAGACGATGGTAATGATCCAGAGTTGGTGCTTAAATCTGGGAAGTCTGAGCAAACAAGTTTTAACTATTGACTACAGAGTCTAGAGGAGGGAGTCCAGTGAAACAAGGAAGAGACTTTAAGGGGTGCGGTAGAAGGGCTTCATGTTTAAAGGTCCTTATAAGGATGGAATGGAAGGTAGGGGAGGTGGAGGAGTGAGAAGAATGAAGGAATACTGCATTGGAAGTTGGAAAATACTTTGTGATGAAGAGGTCTAAGAGGTCTAGGATGTTACTGTTGTGGAAGAGAGAATTAGGTCTCTGGAATCAAGGAGGGGGAGGACCTATGTTTGTAAAGATCCTAAAACCAGATGGCAAATTCATAACATGTATCTTTTCCCACCTCAGTGACATCATGGTGCTTTTTCCCCACTGAGTCTGGATGTGGCCTCAGCATCTTTCTCAGTACAGGGTTCCAGGCAGTCAGTAGCAGTCAGTGAAAGTTGCCTCCTGTCTCTGCGTCAGACAGTGCCAGAAGGGGCTATTACTCTGAGGGTGCGTGGAGCTAAGAGCAGGCCATTCAGTAAGAGGGGAAGTCCAGAAATTGGAGTTGAGGACTAGGGCTGAGTCCTGAAGCCTAGAGGTTGTAACTAACCCCAGAGAAGCATGCAGTCTTGGAGGAGGAAGTGGGGCTGGCCAGTGAGTAGACAGACAGTTCTCAGGTTGTCTGTATCTGCGGGAGTCTAGTCACATTCTCCCATGCTCTAGGCTGTCATGTAGTGCTGGCAGCACCTGGGTCAGAGCTGTGAGGTGAGGTTGAACCAAGTGGCACTGTAGTCTGGGAGGCTGGGGATGGGATCTGGAAGTCAAGAGACAGTAGCGGTTGAGTACAGGTCATTGGCACTGGCCATGCATGAAGAAGAGCCAAATCATAGAAGTGTCTTTGTTCTGAAGTGGCACTATGGTTCCTCCTTTATCACTGACCTGGAAGCCTCCTATTAGAGTCATTTGCCAAAACTGAATTGTAAGCATCTTGAGGACCTCTGTCATCTTTGGGTCTCCAGTAAAGCTTAGCGTTCTACTTTGCACATAGTTGGTGCTCAGTAAATGTGTGTCAAATTGCTTTGCTCCCTTAGTTTTGAGCCCATGTGTAGTTGTAAATCCTGTTTCCTAGGCTTTCAGATCTTAAAATCATCTATCTTTTTAGCTAACAATAGCCTAGATAACCTGTAGAGAAACTGAAAAGAAAGATGATGAAGGGCAAAGGAAATGTAATAAATCTGTTGAACTTTGAGGGGCAGTCCTTTTGGGCTTGTCTAGGACAGAATGTGATTCTGTAGCATCATGGTACTCCATCCACTCTCTACTTCAGCTTCCTTTCACATTTATTCATCTTGTTGTAAGAACTTAAATGTTTCCTTTAAATTTGCCTAGATAATTTTGATTTGGAATACTGACACCACATAGGCTTTTGAGTTCTTTGAAAATGTTAAAACGTTGCTCTTTATCTTTCATTTTGAACTATTGTCTGATCTTTGAAGTCCTATTCTTATGACATCATTCATGGTGTTGACTCAGGCAGTTCAGACTTTCTTGGTAAATTAAACGTTTACCTAAATGTTTCATTTATTGTGATCTGGGACATGCTGGTTTTTAAAAAAACAGAATTGCATAAAGTAACCCAAATAGAAGCACTTTTTTTTTTTTTTTTTTTTTTTGCGGTACGCGGGCCTCTCACTGTTGTGGCCTCTCCCGCTGCGGAGCACAGGCTCCGCACGCGCAGGCTTAGCGGCCATGGCTCACGGGCCCAGCCGCTCCGCGGCATGTGGGATCTTCCCGGACCGGGGCACGAACCCGTGTCCCCTGCATCGGCAGGCGGACTCTCAACCACTGCGCCACCAGGGAAGCCCTAGAAGCACATTTTAATTACATATGCTAATATATGTGAACATGCCCAATTATTATTTATAATATTATTATTACATATGTATACTGTCTAAAGGCTTCCTATCAAACGCTCTACAGTCTGGGCAGAAGGATTGTGGGTGCCGGGATGTGGAGGCAGAAACTTTTTAAAATAATTTCTTATTGATTTTCTTGGAATACTTTTATTATATAACTTAGTACATATTTGATGAGTGTGAAATAGTATCTGAAATATGAGTCATCAGGGTGGTGTAGCCATAGAGCCATGGGGCTTCAGAGGAGGACAGCTGTGTTCAACTAGAGGGGACAAAGAAAGGCTTCAGGAAAAGGTGAGATTTTATACTAGCTCTCACGTAGGATGAAAACATGGACAAGCAGAGATGCAGGGAGAACAGTGAGAGAAAATGCCTGAAGGTCGGGAGGGGCCAGTAATGGAAGCCACAGCAATTCCCCTGGCTGGAGTGTGGGGAATGGAAGAGAGTGGCTGCAGTGTGAAAGGTCCCTGGGGAAACTCAAAACGGAGGGGTCAGGCTAACATCATCTGAACCTCCTGATCAATCTCCATATCCCTGCAAGTAGGACAACCACCTGTAACATATTCTTGCACGAAAAAAACCCCCCAAAAAACCTAACTGGATCTTGAGATCTAAATAGCAGATGAGGGACTTCCCTGGTGGCACAGTGGTTGACTCTGCTCCCAATGCAGGGGGCCTGGGTTTTACCCCTGGTCAGAGGACTAGATCCCACATACATGCCGCAGCTGACAAGCTGGCGACCTGCAACTAAGGAGCCTGCCTGCCGCTACTAAGACTTGGTCAACCAAATAAATAGGTAAATATTTTAAAAAATAATAATAAAATAAGTAAATAGCAGTTGATGGAAAACCTGGGAAACAGGAGCATTTGACTGATACCGTGAGGATACACTCAGCCAAATCCAGAATGTGAGAAATTCTACAGGACAAAGGAATGAATTTCTTCAATAAATACATGGCATGAGAAAAAAAAGGGAGAAAGAGGGAACTGTTATAGATTTAAAGAGGCTTAAAAGACCTACCAGCCAAATCAAGGTGTGGACCTAAATCGAGCAAAGCATCTGTATAAAGAAATTTTTTGAGAGAATCTGGGGAAATGAGATACAGACTGGGTATTGGATAAGGAATTATTCATGTTTTGGGTGTGAAACTGGTGTGTGTATATATATATATATATATATATATATATTCTTATCTGTTAGAAATACAGCCTGAAATATTTACAGTAGAAATGATAAAATGTCTGCAATTTGCTTTCAAGTATTCCAGCAAAAACAAACAAACAAACAAAAAACAATAAAAAGCAAGAGTTGGAGAGGAGTGGGAAAGAGGAAACAAGAATAGCAGAAACCTGATGACTTTTAAGCTAAGGGGTGAGCCCACAGGTGTCCATTTTACTCTTCTCCATGCCTTTAACTGTGTTTGAAATTTTCCATGAGAAAATGTGTTAAGGCCGGTCTAAGGAGTTTGGACTTTATTGTGTAGCACCAGGAAACTTGTGCAGGGTTTTGGGCTGATGGGGAGGGCATGGGAAAGGTTATGAGTGATCCAGAAAGGTTACCCCGGTAACTGAGTGTGACATGGTGGGGTGCGGGGGGAGGGCTTGAAATGGGAGCCCATTTAAGATCTTGATTAAGATGGTGGCCTGAGAATGGGAACTTTTTTGAGAACAGAAAGAGGAAATAATGGCAAAAGAGGAACTCTTCAGTGGGTTGGCAGTACAGAAATGAATGAGGTTCATGAGGGGGAAAAATCCCCTCTTCCTCGTCAATCAGTAGCAATTTTTGTCCTTAAGCCACTGCGCTGGGTACTGTGGGACCAGGGGGAGAAGGAAAAGGGGTCTTTGTTGAGGAGGAACTGACCCAGGTCTTTGTAACTAGCCACAGTGGAAAGCAGTGGGGAAGCAAAGAGTTCTCAAGTTCTTTTTGTTTATGTTTTTGTTTTTGCTTCTTGCTGTTTTTCACAAGGGAATTACTCTCTTATGGTTTCAGTATGAAATTTACAGACACAGTGATTCATTTTGATCACCTTTCTCTATTTTCATTGGGGAAACGGCAATAATCTTTGTCAGCTGTTCTACCTGAACCATTTATGATATTAATTAAGACAGAGGTCATATTGTTCATTCGTGAAATGGAACACTTTAGAAGAATGTATGTGATGAAATGATATGGTCCGGGGAAACAAAAGTTGAACTATAGTAAATTAACGAAAGCTTAGATTTAAGTATATAACTTCTGATTTGTCAATAGCAAAAATATTCAAAATAAACTTCAGATTCAGTAGAAAGTAGCAGCTAGAGATTAAAGAGAAATGGTAGTTCTCCAGCCCTCTACAGTCAGATAATTAATACTTCACACACAACATATTAATAAGGTTTGAAATAAACAGGCCCTCCAGAAAGGAATACATGCTGAGAATAGTTTCCTGATCACATCTGTTCTCTTCTTTTCCAAGAAATTACACTACAAACTGCAGCCTATAAGGATGGGCCATTTCCTATGATTAACACCCCTCTTTTCTATCTCAATTTAACATACCTATTTAGAGAGGGCTGAGCCGAGGTGGGGAGAAGATATTGAAACACAGTGCATTCTTTACCTTATTTTGCAGCAAGAAGGTGGGGGAACTTTTGAGACTCCCTGTTAGACTTCTATTCAGTCCACCCAAGCTGGCATCTGACACCCTAGCTTATACAGTCAGAAAGGAGTGAGGTTTGCTTCTGGCTTGGGTCCAATTATAGTTAGAATTTCTAATTCGTGGAAGCTGTTGTAAAAAGCTCTCAGGGAGGAAAGAAAAGGAGAGGAAAATTCCTAGCTAAAAGCAAGAGAGATGGTTTTTATTTTATTCGGGGATACATGCCTGAGCTGTTAGGTCACAGGAGGGATGGGGATGGAGGGATGCGAGGTTATGGGTCTTATTATGGAAAAGGTTGAACTGTCATCGGCACCTGATGGAAATGAGAGGCGGAGAGGTGGCATCAGTGTCTCTAACAGCACTGCCTCTCTTACTGCATTATCAGAAAAGAAAACGGAGAATAGGCATCCATTATCTCTCTCTGCAAAGGGATTAGTGTGGGTTGCAAGAAATTAATGGCTTTTGAATTACCACAGAAATACTGGTGAATGTCAGGAGCAGAGATGTAAAGCAGGTAAAACTGGCTTTTCTCTGCTGCATTTCTCTCATTTTCTCTTTTGGTTTTTGCTATTTGAAGATCTAGATCTGTGTTACTCTTTTTTTTTTTTTTCCTCCAGCCAAGATCAGAAATCATACCCTTTGGGAATGTGATTTCTCTTCTTCAGGGAGTGACTCAATTAGTGTATGACTGTCTCCGACGTGTGTCAGCAAAAAGATTGAGAAACATCTCAGAAACGAAAAGCTGTACTAGGGAGGAGAGCTCCCTCATTTTCATGCCTGTTGAAAGTATCAGGACATCTCCCAAGTGACAGTCCCCTTTTATTAAAGTATGAAATTTGTATCTGTTGCAGCTAGTCATTGATTAAAGATGGCATGACCAGATGAACTTGTGAAACACAGGGGAAGAGAAGGGAAGGGAATTATACCTATTATATGCTGGACATTATAGTAGAAGCTTTATTTCTACTCTAATTCAACAAGTACTTACTAAGTACCTACTGTGTACCAGGCATTACACTATGTGCTGTGATACAAGGATGACAGGACAGGCCTTGCCCCTGTCCTTAGTGGAGCTTACAGACCAGTGGCGAAGACGCACTTATTTAAAAATTATAAATTATTTTTATAATTTAAAAATTATAAACTGTTTTATATAAAACAGTTTTATATAAACTGATGAGAGCCCATTAGAGAGGAATAATATAGTAAGGATCCCTGATACTGACCGAGGGATGTGTCTGTGCAGGCGAGGGAGTGGGGTTGGGAGAGTCGGGACAAACTCCCTTTCTGGAAGGGAGGATGGCTGAGTGAAGAGTAAGTGTGTCATAGCTGGTGGAAGTGGTGAGAAAGGGGCATTGCAAGCGGAGGGAACAGCATAAGCAGGCTCAGAGGTGAGAGGAACTGCTATCTAAGCAGAGATCTAAGAAGTGAGTAGTTGAGGCATGGCTGGAGAACTGGTTATGAGCCAGAAGGCTCATGGCCTGGCCTTGAAGACTGATGGGGGCATCTGAGAAACAGGAGTTTATGAGAAGTGCAGTGCACTTCATGCTCTGGTCTTTCCACTGGCCCTTCCTGGCTTTACCTACCTAAAGAAAGATGAGTATTAGCAGGGAGTTAGGTCAGGTGGCAGGAGCAACATTCTCTCTCTCGTATTTGGTACTCTGTAGAATGTCATCTAGAAAACAAGAAATCCTGGCAAAGCGCAGTTGTTTCATGGGCCCACATGGCATAGTCCCAGTCATTCGGTGTTTCTGTTTTCCAAACGGACTTCTGCATGCCACATTGACCATGAAACCCCAACACCCCACTCCCCAGTACTTACTCTTAAGCCAGAAGGATGTCAACCCCTGATCCGTTTGGTTTCTGGCACCTGCCTTTTCATCTCATTTGTTCATTCATGTTAATGGATTGATATGTTGCTTCCTTTTATTTTTTTTTTCCTTTCTTTCTAGAACACAAGGAGGCATTCCCAAACATTCTGAAAAAGGGTTACCTGGAGATTCGGAAGGACCATGACAGTTACTGGCAAAGCTGTTACGCGGAACTCTCCCCCTACAGCTTATACTTCTACAGCCTCGACAGCAGTGGGAATCAAAACCTCTGTGGGACGTATCAGCTGTCACACTTCCAGAGCATATCTGTTCTGGGCAACCTCGAGGCCAGGCTGGTGGATACTGTTCTGTATGACAACACTCAGCTGCAGCTAAAGGCAGAGTCGCCATGGGAGGCTTTGGACTGGGGGCAGAAGCTTTGGGAAGGTGTGCACGCCGCCGCGCCTGCTTACATGGGACGGCCAGAGGAGCTGGCTGACTCACCGGAGCTCGGTCATCATGCCGACTGTCCACAGAATCGTTGTTTGCAGAAGAAATCCAGTGAGCTGCTCGCGCCATCCCCTGTCTTGGATAGCCCCAAAGAGTACCAGAACATCCTCAAATCGGGGACGCTGTACAGGCTGACCATCCAAAACAACTGGAAGGCATTTACGTTTGTCCTGAGCCCGGCCTACCTGATGGCTTTTCAGCCTGGCAAGCTGGACGAGGATCCCCTGCTGAGCTACAATGTGGATGTGTGTCTGGCCGTCCAGATGGACAACCTGGATGACTGTGACTCTTGCTTTCAAGTCATTTTCCCCCAAGATGTCCTCCGCCTCCGTGCTGAGACCCGGCAGAGGGCCCAGGAGTGGATGGAGGCTCTGAAAACGGCTGCCAATGCGGCAAGGAGTTCAGAACAAAACCTGCAGGTCACGCTGAGGACCAAACCCAAGGATCAGATGGGTGGGCATGAACTCAGGAAGAACAAACGCCAGTCTGTGACCACCAGCTTCCTCAGCATCCTGACGACTTTGTCTTTGGAACGAGGACTCACTGCTCAGAGTTTCAAATGTGCAGGTATGAAACATATTTTCAGCCTAAAGCTCATTAAAGAATAATCCTGAATCCCACAATTGGAATTCACTTTAAAAGTCCCCTCAAGAGACCAGTCCTAGCTACCTCTTGTCTAAAAGGCATGTCTCCTTTAAGGAGTTTGCTATATTAAGCCATCTGTCCGTCTTCATGCCATGCTGGTGAAGTAAGTAGAAGCAGCTCTGATCTACCCACTGAATCAGAATGACTTGGCTGAAGCATACCAGGCTAGAATTTAGGCTTCCTGAGTCTGCTGTGACGACATTTTCTCAGCCTTCTTAAATAAAGGTCGCTGGGAATGTGGATGTCACAGATTGTCTCCTAAGAGACATTCAAGCCCAAAGCTGACCACTAGCACTCCTTAGGCGAGGAAGATGTCTGTAGTCAGTAACTGTCATTGATCATGACCTTGTCAAACCCTGTTAAGGTAGGATCCAGAAAGTCAGCCTTGACAGAAAACCTGGAGGTGGCTAAGAGCAGGGCTAAGATGATTCAGCAGATGACCTCTGAGTCACGATGGGCCGGTGCCTCATCCTGGGGAAGCCTGGGGCTACTGGAACTGCTGTGGAGGGTGAGATACAAGGTGGAGGCCAAGGCAGTCATCTGTTAGTTCTTAAAACCCTGTAACTGCTTCTCTCCCCTACTCACCCTTCCTCTCACCTTCCCCCAGACAGTAAACCAGAAAGAGAACAACCCGCACTAAACCAAGTCTATATATCTCCTGTAAATGAAATCAAGTTATTTCAGTAAACCCCACAATTTGTCACAAGAAATTTACCATGAAGGTAGCTTTAATTGGAAGCCTGATTTGGAAAATTTCAATTCAAGTGTATCAGATTTAAGTATGTTGTTTAGAAATGAACAGGGAAGTCACCACCAGTCAAGACTAAATTTTCAATTTCGTGCTTGTTCCTGCATTGAAAAGCCAAATAGTGGTGGCACAGTGAAGCTTTGAATTTAAGTTAGTTATGATGATCGCCTTTACTACTGAAAAATAATTTACCCAAAGGGGAGATTAAGTAAGTCATCCCTGCTCTGTCTGGAGGGCCTCAGTAACTGGGAAGCAGACACTTGCAGGGTGGGATGGGAGAGACCAGCAACCCCGAGCCGATAAAGAAGCTGTACTAGGTGAGGGCCGTATGTGTGCAGGCATGAGTGACCTTGTGTTAAGTCAGCCAGCTACTTTTGGAAAATGCTTTTGAACTAAGGAGTTGCTGGCTTTAGCACAGTTTTTAGAAATTATTGACATTTCAGTGTCTTATTTTACTAGTGCATGTATTATATTTCAAAGTTCCGCCATTCAACAATAATTTATAAGTGCTTACTCTGTGGACATGCTGGAATTATGGTACACTCCTGTGGCTTTAGACTGCTGAGAGGGGCAACAAATCTGCTTTGTTATTGGAATCAGGGAGAACAGCTCAGCTTAATTTTCAAGGTAGAGACCAGAGTATGAACCGGGAAACTTTCTAGTAAAAGAGACAAGAAAAGCCTCAGGTGTTAGAAAAGATGGTCCCTTTGTTGGCTCCTACTTCACCTTCCTCTCCTAAGTTTGCTTCCTGATGGAGTGTGCCCTGCCCACATTCTGTACCACCTGAGTAGCATTTCTGACACTTAGAGGAAGGAGAGATGCAGGTAGAGGGTACCATTCAGCAGGTCTACCACATCTAGCAGATGGAGAAATTAAAACAGGAAAAAGGCATAGAAAGTTGAGTAGGAGAGACAGGGAGAAGGAAGCTAAGGGGAAAAGAGTAGGAAAACGATCACATGATGGGCTGGGATAGAACTTGGGGCAGCTGCTTTAGGGTCCGTGTTTTAGGATGCTGCCCTTTGCTGTGTGAATCAGGTGCTCACTGAATAGCTGGCTGGAGAATAGGGTGGGGATGGGTGGTAATAGGGAACCCAGGAGACAGGGGTAATGTAGTCTAAAACTCCTTTGCTGCCCAGCTTTTACCTTCATGCTTTGATTTGGGGTTCTAATGGGGCACAGGTAGGTTTCTCATTTGGCATGGGGAGAAGTCAGTCCTAATTTGTACAGTGCGGCTGACTCTCAAGTAGAAATTTTTAATTTCACTTCAGTGCCCCCTCTTCCATCAGAAACTGCTACGCTCCGTTGCTTTGTGGTACACGTGGGTTATGGGTAAGCGTGCCTGGAATACCGGTTTCCTACCTCAGGTAGGAATACTTCATCTCCTGTAGGGGGCAGAGTCTCAAAAGAAAAATATCAAAACTTGGTAAGCAAACCTCTGAATGTTTTCTAAATTATCTGGGAGGCTGTTTATTATATCAAAGATTATTATAGCAGATGGAACTTTAAAAATTGATTTATGTTTCTCACAAACACAGTTAATCTAAACCAGCTGTTTATTCATTTAGTACTTGTGTCCCCTAACTTTTCATCCTCATAAAAACACACATTCAGTGAAAAATCTGGTTGTATAGCGTGTTTACCTCCCAAACTGTCAAAAAGTCCAGTAAATTGTTTTTAGTTGAATCTTGGCTTTATCATTTTAGGGAGAAGCTAATTCACAGTATTTCATGGTTTAAGTGAGCCTCTTTAGACTACAACTATTTATGTCCACTTAGTCCCTCCCCCTTTAAATATTTTTGATGAATAAACTTTAAAAGTGGAAGATTGCACTGAGCAGCTCTTTATCATGATGTCATTCAGATGCTATTTGGGGGAGCCACAAATGTTGGCTTTTAAATCTACAAAATAGTGCAGTTGGCCTCACTTCGCTAAATTCTTTCTGTAGGTGAAGAATTTTCTATATCCTTTTTTGAAACTTAAAGAGCCTTTGCAGAGAAAATGGACTCTGACCATCCCCAAATGCCTGAGGTTACGGTTTTAAAAATACATGCTTGTGCATAACTGTGTATTTCTTAACATGTGCTTGAACTTTTTATAGTTGTATTTGATTATGTGTGGTTTGTTCCATGGCTTCCTCTCCAGATCCATGGCTGCCCTGTATTAGGAAACCCAGTTACAGTGGTCTTCTTGCTGTTCCGGAACCTACCTTCGTCATTCATGCCTCCAGGGCCTTTATATTTGCTGCTCCTTATTCCTGAGAACATGCCTTTGAAAATCACGTTTTTCCATTCATTCTACCATTTATTGTGCGCTGAGTTTCTGACCACATGCCCCAAACTCAGGTGCACCTGGACGAGTCAGTGCTGCGAGAAAGCAAACGTGGTCCCTGTCCCTGCCTTCATGGAACTTGCAGTCCCCTGGGGAAAACAGACACTAATCAGATGTTCACATCACCAATGCCAAATGGCAACTGTGAGCTGGGCTGCGGAAGTTAGGCCCACAGGTCAGATTAGAGAGCTGTCAGAGGTGGTGCCGTGTGGAACTCTGTGAAATTGCAGACAGTCATTTTTGACCTACAGAAAAAAGGGCAGTTTGATAAGGTTGAACTTCATGTTTGACCCTGAAGTCCCAGAACGTTCCTGAGCAGAGGAGCACGTGAGGAAAGTGGTGTTTAAGAACAATTAATTTGCTGGTGCTTTAGCACAGCTTTACAGAAACACATCTGTAGCAGAAAATGAGGAATCCTTCTTTAATGAAGTCACTGGTTGGGATTCAAAATTATGTTCGGCAATGGGGCATCTATAGTGTTAAAATATTAATGCTAAGACAAACGACTGTGCAGCTTATTAAAATATTTATGGGGTATGTACCTGTAAGTGGTTCTACATGAGGTTGTTCACAAAATGCTGTATAAATTCAATTATAAGGCAGTAGCCCGGTTTTCCTCTGGAATTAGACATGTGTACATACCTGTTTCCCCTCGATAGATGCATGGTTTTCTTGGCACTAATACATACAGATTTCTTCCTCTAATTTCCCAACAAACAAGAAACCTAGCAATTGAGTATTGTGATAAAAGGGCCCAGGCCCTTTCTTTTATAGATGCTACAAGAGATGCAAAGCTCCGGTCTTGAAGTGTCTTACTGCTTTGTAATCTGAAGGTGAAATCGGACAGCCCACTGTGGGGCAGTGTTCCTGATTCTGAACTGAAATTGAAAATGTTAACGCGAGAGACAGCAAGAAAACAGTGGGCTGAGGGGATCCCCTCCACCATCTCACACTGTCAGTTTTTATGGTTTTACTCCTTCGGCTGCTGTTTAACCTCTTGGGACTGCTGTTGGTAATTACATCTCTCTGGCATTCAGAGCATTTTGCTTTCCTTTTTTTCCCCCCAGCCCTTGGGAGGGGTAAGCCCAAGGGGAGGGGGGGGGAGTTTTGCTGTGAATTCTTCAGCCATTTAGTGCAAATTCCTGTAATTACCGGCATTGTGTCCTCTCTGAATGGCACATAATACAGCAGAAGCCATTCCTAATTGAGACCTTACAGGAGGTACAAATCCTCTCTTTGTTCAGCCTGACAAATTAGTGCCAGAAAGTGGCAGGGTCCGAGTGGGAATCAAAGGCAAGAAACACAAAGATGGAACTTAAGGCTACAGTAATAACCCTCTCTTGTCCTGAAGGGAGAAAAGGAATGACCAATGAAAAATGAAGTTTTTTTTGTTATAAATTCCCTTGACATGACAGCACCTTGGGGCTGCTCTATTTATTTAGCAGAAGTGATTAAATAGTAATACAACAGGACTGCCCATTGTTTCCACGGGTGCCCCCCACCTCACAGACCCCTGCTGCCTCTGCTAATTGATTGACAATGAACCTCTGATAAAGAAGTATGTTGTTAGGACCTGAGGTGGGGGGAGCCTTTTCTCCCTCTCTTTGTGTGTTTGAGTGAGTGAGTGTGAGTGTGTGTGTGTCTGAGTGTGAGTGTGTGTGTGTCTGAGTGTGAGATTTCCTTTTTGCTTGCATTGCACTCCAGTTTTTCTTTGCCCCGCCCCTTTTCTCCCCTTCTTCTCTCCCCTTGCTTCCCGCCACCCCTCCACCCCTCCACCCCAAGCTTTTCAGCAATTGCTCCCAGCCGACATTCACAAGCAGGTAGTGAGGAATGAGGATTGTAGTGCATGCTTTTGACAAATTTATCTTTGGAGCAAATTTCCTCCTCTCCCCCTGGTCCATTTAAGGCAGAGCAGCTGTGTGAGAAGAGAGAAAAGGGTAAGAGGGCTGATTATTGGTTCTTTAAGGTCAGAAAAGTGTTCTTGTTTTTGTTTTTTTAGTTTCTCATTTGTGGGAACGGATGTCTGAAGCTAGTCTTTCAACTAAGAAGCTGTGCACTAATAACATTTACATGTGTGTGTGTTTTGGAGGTGTTGTGGAATAAGAAATAAAAATTTGAATTATTTAATCTCCCCTCAGTTCCTGAGAAGCCAAGATTGATTATTTTAGGATAGAACCTGGCTGCTTGTGGTGTAACTCAGCACCCCAAGATTGCTGTAAATTGTGGGAAGAGGACCAAAGGCCTCTAGGCAGATAATTAATAGCCCCTGGTTATATATGCCCAACTAGCTAAGCTGAAGCTAAATCCCTAATTTAACTCTGTTACAGCTGCAAAAACAAATCATTTCAAGCCCCTATGAAAGCAAAATATATTAAACAAACAGTATCGACCTTGTTAATACCACATGGCATTTCATGTGATAAATGAGGGTGTCTTTCTGGCAAAGGCCTGTTTTATGACATCGTTTAGACATAAAGGATACCTTTACCCTGGTAATATAAGCATCCCTGATAGAAAGTATGGAGTGGTTAATTATTCATTACATAGCCGCCAGTCTGAAAGTAAGCAATATTTCTGAGTTGGGCATAGTTACTTATTGGCCTCAGAGTAAATCATGCAGAATGGCCATTCTTAAGAAAAAGAGAAATTGAATTTGGGAACTAGTTGTGCATGTGAGTCTAGGTAAAGAAAGGTCTGTAGGCTTTCAAGTGCCAAGAAGGAAAGTTATACAACTTATAACTTAGGCTCCTGAAAAAGCAAATTCTAGCATAGCCAAAAATCTGTTTTGATTCCCGTGTGAAAAATTAGGGTATCCTCTAGTAGCCAAAATGCCAGATCTCCTAAGGCAATGAGAGACAGAAATAAAAAGACATTGACTTTCCATGGTATCTTTACTACTATTTTCAAATTTGTCTCCCACTTATTAGGGATAGTAATACAGTGAAGATTTATTTGACTTAAGGAATAGGCAAGTAGCCAATTGGAGGAGAAAAAAACAATTAAGGAAGACTCAGCTCTGCCCCTCAAAACATATAAATAGCTTGGATAAATGAGAATTGTTGAGTCCATTGTTGCCTTCTCATTTTGTATTGTCTAAGTTATTTTGTTTTTGAGTGTATTTGACTGTTATCTCCCAGAGAAGTAATCTCTAGTTAGTTAGTTAGTTAGTTTTTTGTGCGTGCTGGAGGGCTAAGTTTTATTTCCCCAACCTTGAATATGACCACGGAGGGGTTGCTGACAGTAAAATCCTTAAGTGGAGTTTTAGTGGAGGGTTTATTTCAACAAGCATTTATTAAACCCTTCATGTACACCACACACATGCTCTACCGGGCACCTCAGGATATCTAAGTGGGAGTGAGGTGCAGGCTGTGCTCTTCAAAGACATCTAGAATAACTACCCCAAAAAAAGGGTATGGGGGGGTTGGATGGGACTGAGAGACAAAGCGGTCAAGCATCATGGCCACTGGTTTGGAGACCCATACATCCATGTTTGAGTTCATGTCAGAGAATCCCTGTTGTAGAGAACTTGAAAGCTCAAGTGCTAAAGGGTGTCTCTCCTCACTCCCGCATTTTAAACTTTATCCTCCTACTTCCTGCAGAATTAATCTCAGGGGAACATCGCCTCAGCTTTTAGTACCATCTGTCAAAGATAAAACTTGAATTTCTCTTATGTGCTCATTAGGTAGTAGGTGAGATGGGAGATATAAGACAAGCATAGATGTGGCCTGGACCCCCAGGACTTTATAGTCTGGTTGAAAATGCACAAAGGAAAAATGAGGGATTACTAGGCAGTTAAGTCAGATCCATGCTTAGTGTTCAGAAAAGCATTTGGCAAAACCCTCAAGACAGAGAAACTTGGGTTATCAGAGACTTTAGTTATGTCATTTTGTGAATGGTGAATGATTGGCAGCTCTACCCAAGGATTATTGACTAATGGATTCCTTTCAGCCTAGAATGTTGTCAGTAAAGGTACATGATAACAATGAGAAGCAGCACACTTTAGTAATTAAGAACGAGGACTCTGGAATCAGACTGGCTACGTTTCTAGATCTGCTACTCACTAGCTCTGTGACTCTGGGTAAATTACTTAACCTCTCTGTACCTCCATTTAAAAATCTCAGATGTGAGAAAATAATCACATCTACCCCAGAAGTTTGTAGTAAGAATGAAATGGGTTAAAAGGGCTTGGAACAGGGCCTGGCACATGGTAAGTGCTATATAAGGATTAGCTATTTTTATTATTTGCCCACATAGGACAATAATTACCTGGATAAAGATATCATAGGCATACTTACCAAATTTGCAGCTATCTCAAAACTAGGTTGGACAGCTAATATGTTGAATGAGAGAATGGAGATTCTGAAACAAGCTAGAGGAATGGACCAAGCAAGGTGAAATTTAGTAGGGATTAATAGATAGGACTATACTTATATTCAGAAAATTAAAGGCAAATATAGAAGGTAGGTTCTTCTGGTCTCATGCTCATGTGGGCCATGGGGAAGCCATGGGGAAGCCAGCATTTGTGCTGTTGTGCCTACACCAAGTGCATTCACAAAGCAGGTCCAGAAAGAAGAGAACACATCCTCACTGTGGCCAGACCCCACCTGGAGATGTCGGTTATGGATGCTGCTCTGGAAGAACAACCAACCACATCTATTGACACCTGATAGGATAGTGAAAGGACTAAAAACCATGCCATGTAACCTGGAATAGGGAGGACACAAGTCGTCTCCACATTATTTGAAGGCTGCCATTTAGAAGAGAAAATAGGCTTACTTTATGTAATTCCACTGGATCAAAGTAACAGAAATGCCCAGAGTAGAATGGATTTTCCCTTATTGAAGAGGGTTTGATGGCCATGGGTGAAAATGAGTAGAGTGGCAAGAGCCCTGGCCAATGAGACCAGAAAAACCTCAAGGCCAGTCGCCTAACTTGTCTGAGCTACGTGTTCTCCTCTGCAGGATGAAGAGATTTATTAATTCAGCCCTTCTGCAAATATTTATTGAAGTTCTACTATGTTCTAAGTACTATGCTTGATGTTTAGTGAACAAGATAATCCCACTGTGTGTCCTCACAGAACTTGAAAATCGGAAGCCAATTAAATAAGTAACGATAGCACACGAAGGTCTTTGAGTTTCCCTCCAACGCTTCCATTTGTCTGGGATATTTTAGAGGGGATGGTTTTGCTCTGTATGGTCCCTTTTTTATTTCTCATTCTGTGATTCTTTGAATGTCTATAGAAGATTAGGGGAAATTAGATTAATGTGATCCTCTATTTAAACCTCATTTAATAAGTAATACCTTTTCCCTGTGGGTAAGAGAATTTAAAACATTAGAAATATCACTTGACTAAGAGGACAGGAGATGGGAATTTTTTTTTTTATTGACTCTGATGTTTGTCATTGGATAAATTACTTTTTTTGCAGTCTAAGTTTCTAGGTCCAGGAAATTCATTTTAAATAAAAATAAATGTATATGAAGAATGTGAATATACACTGAAATAGTACCATGACTATGGAAGAAGAAGAATGTTATATAATTTGGGTTTTGAACTATTTCACATCCTAAAATTCAGAGAGATTTGATCACTTTATATAAGTAGGCCGTTTGATTTTATAGGATATAAATTTGCTTTTTTGATTTATTCCTGGTATTCTCATCACAGAAGTCACATGTTGGTCTTTGATATGTTTCAGAAGAATAAAATCATTTTGAATTTCAGAAGATAGGGATCTTTTGATAGACCTTCCTGAACTTCATAGGCCATAGCTGTGCTATCTTTTTTTTTTTTTTTTTTTTTAAAGCTGTTCATTTCTCCTAGTCTTTGTTGCTATACTTTGGTCTGGAAAGTTCTTGTCCCTTTTTGTAGCTTCCTTTATGGTTAACATTGTTCTCATCATGTGTTCATTTCCGGCTAAACTTCTAAAGTAAGTGTTAATATACTATTGGACTCTATGTTGAGTTAAAAGTTTCTATTTACTGACCTTTCATTGGGAGGGAAATTGGTCTTGGTGTGGTTTTAGGACAGACTGGGGTAGGTTCTCTTAATTTCTAACTAAGTTCCTTGAAAAACTAAGCTTTTCATGAAGTCCTAAGAGTAAGAGTTACTGGAGAGGTTTTCTAAAATCTATTATACTGCCTAAAAGCAGAAACATACTTAAGTGAAAAACTTGCCATTTTAAAAATACATCTCTAGATAAGGAAATCTGGTACTATCCTAATACCACCTTATTTCTTGCGTTAATATTTTCATCTAGTCATTCATTCATTCATTCAACATACATGGGCCACATACAGTCCCAGAAACTGAGGCATGGGGGTAAACTAAAAGTTCATTTTAGCAGAAGAAAATATGACTGTAGACAAGACTTTATACCTTGAAATATGCTAATATAGAAAATGTTTTAATTAAATTATATTAATAAAAAACAACATGAAACTCCTTTACATGTTTCAGATGAAAAGTGGAGCAGGCCTGCAAAGCATTGTGCCCTGAGATCAGGGGTGACAGCCAGTGTTTGGGTACAGTTTTGTATTGTGCTTTGTTGAAGACTTGTAGGTGTGAAAAATCCTTTATACCGTCAAAGACTTATTTCCAAGCCTTCCTTGACCACTCTTCCCAAACCCCGCCTGAATTCCCCAGGTAAATTTGAGCATTCCTCCTGCTTGACTCCACCCACCTCCACTGTCTTGGACCCATGGGCCTATGACTTGTGTCTCACTTTTTTGAGGGCAGGACCCCAGCACCTCTCAGACTAGTGATTGGAGCACCATGTGCATGGTGAATCATGAGCTTGATGTGGGGAGCCTTGGTTGGACTCTTCCCTAGACCTGTTGAAGTCAGTATCTCTAGGATCAGGCCTAGAGATTTCACAAACTTTCCAGTTGATTTGCACACATACAAAGTTTGAGAAACCACCAGCCTAGCCCATAGAATGTTCTTAGTGAATGGATCAAGTCATATTTCAGTTTTCTCTAGGTTATATAAGCTCATTTCCTTTAACTGTTTCTTCTACATATATTCAACATTTTAACCATTTAGTATCAACCTGCTGATAAGCTCTAGGGTTCCATATCCTCATTATATTCTGGAAACTACAATGATGTTCTCTTAGGGTTCTACCCAGTGCTGTATACAAATGAAGGAAGTGATGAGCTCAAGTCCTTGACCCACATTTTGGCTTCTTTTTTTAAGACATCCTAAAGATATGTTTTTATTTTATACTTGATAAGCATATTTAGTATTTGAATTTTGAAAACAGCTTTTACCTCCCTCACCTTCTTTGCTCCCAGCCTGGTCATCGTTCACGTAGATGACTACAGTGGCCTCCTAACCAGGCTTCCTGCTTCCATTCTAACCTTTTATAAATCTTGCCTTAACTACAGCGAGTATGATCTTATTAAAATTCAGATTGACCCTGGTAGACCTTTCTTTACCATTTTGCAGTGGCTTCCCGCTTCTTTTGACATGAAGACCAGCATTTTTACAATGACCCCCCTCCCATGATTTGGCCCCTGCCCACCTCCTAACCTTCAACTCTTGCCCTCTTGTCACTCTCTCCCACACTGAGTTCCAGCCACACTGACTTCACTCTGTTCCTCAAATGTACCACTTCCTTCCCACCTGCCTCAGAGCCTCTCCATGTGCAGTTGCCTCTCCCTGGAATATTGCCATCCTCACCACTACCCCCAACGCATTCTTCAGGTCACTACTTAAATATTCCTTTCTCAAGAACAACCTCTCCAACCAACCCCTCAGACTAACTTAGGACCTTTTTAGTTCCCTCTGTTATCATGCTGATCTAATACCTCCAGAAAAGTTCCAGAAAGCAAAACTTGAATTTGTTGGGCATCAGCAACTATTTGCATAACATTTACATTGTATTAGAGATTGTAAGTAATCTAGAGATGATTTAAAGTATATGGGAGGCAGTGTATAGGTTATATGCAAATACTACACCCTTTTATATAAGGGACTTGAACATCTGTGGATTTTGTTATCCACAGGGGGATCCTGGAACCAACACCCCATGGATACTCAGGAATGACTGTATTATTACAGCTTTGTTAGAAAGGATACAAATAAGGAAGAGCCAAATGAAGAGACTCAGAGGGCAAGGTCAGGGAGGGCTCCAAACACAGAACTTCCATGCCCTCTCCCCGTGGAATCAGGGTGCATCTACCCCTCAGCACACCAATGTGTTTATCAACCAGGATGTTCCACAGAGCTTCAGTGTCTAGTTTTTATTGGGGTTTCATTATATTGGCACAATTGATTGAATCATTGACTTTGGAATTGAACTCAATCTCTAGCTCCCATTCCCTCCCCCAGAGGTCAGGCAGGCTCATAGTCCCAAGTCTCTAATCCTGTGGTTGATCATTCTGGTGACCACCCCCCATCCTGAAGCTATTTCGTGGTCCACCAGGACTTACTTCATTAGCATTAACTCAACTGTGATCCAAGGGGCTCATGAATAATAAAGATACCTGTGTCACTGAGGAAATTCCAAGGGTTTTAGAAGCTCCCTCCCAGGAACTAGGAAGAAGGACCAGATAGTTTTTTATGATACAACAGCTCAGGATATTGAGTGGGCCATTTCCACAGCAAAAACAGAACTTGGATGAAAAGAGGATGTGATATTGTGGTTGCCCTTCAAAGAGTGAGGAAGGTATGGCCTGCTGACCCTGTTCCCTCATTTCTGGTGAGCTACTGGTGGGTGCCTTCCAGCACTGACTGCATCTGCCAGGGGAGGGGAGATTTCTGGTGGTATCTTCCTGGATCCCTCTGGAACTGATCAGCTTCAGAAGCCGATAAGAAACTGGCTGGCCTTGGGCTGCCCAGCCTGGCTACAGCCCTCCCAGAGCCCCAGCTCAGGGTGGTGGGGTGATGGACACGTCCATGACTTTGTGATTCCTGCTCTCTCACCCAGGTACCACTCTCATATCTTGGTTTAAAGTAGAGTGTTTCCTTTTTAAATAGCTATAAATAAAAATGATCAACAAAATTAATTTTATATATTACCTTTAACTGAAAATAATCTAGTTTATGCTATACACAACTTCTAGACATGGGAGCTAGGGTTCCAAAACCAAAGACATGTAGGCTTGTATCAGTTTCCAAAGAGTGAAAAATCACATTCTTTTTTAAATCCAGCTTTATTGAGACGTAATTCACAAGTAACATTGTGTAACGTTAAGGTGTACAATGCGATGATCTGATACATGTATATATAGTGAAATGATTGCCACAAAAAGGTCACCTCACAGTTACTTTTTTCTTGCTTTTTTTTTGGGGGGTGGTGAGAAGTTTTAACATCTACTCTTTTAGCAACTTTCAAGTATACAGTACAGTATTATCAACTATAGTCATCATCATTCTAACCAGGTCTGTACTAGTATGCCAAAGGTTGTGTCTTGTCCATATTTTTTCCAGTAATGTAAATAAATCATGTGGGGCTGAACCAAAAGCTTTGCTAAAAATCACTTTCCCCCTTAAATCACGAGGCCCGTACCTCTGACACAGAGGATAGACTTAGTTTGAAAGCCTTGGTCTCTTTCTTCCTTTACCAATAAAGTTGTTCTTCTCAACCTCCAGAGTTTTAGAGACCAGACAAAATAATAGACACATGATTTGGTGGCTGGGAAGCATCCAGACTCAGTAGGATAAGTAATAAATTAGGAGCACAAGAGCCTAGTCTTCTGTTTACAGCCCTGCTACTGATTTATTACACAGCCTCAAGCTAGCCTTTTCACAGCCTTGCAGGTCAGCATCTTTGACACTATAACTTGAGGGACGATTAAACTGTCTTGACTATGTACAATTCAAATGTTACAAAATGTCAGTTGCACCCAAAGTGCCAAATATTATATATCACTGCATTTTATCCCCAGAAAACATGGGGGGGATGTTCTCTCTTGGATGAAGAGAGGTCTTGTTGTGACCTAAAAATGAATGAGAAACCTTTAGGAAAATGATATTTCTCATCTGCTGTTAGGATGAAGAATTTTAACTGAGTAAAAGGTGTCCAATAATGTGGGGGATTTCCTGGCTACCCCTTGAGCCCAGCTGTCCTGTACGACCCTCTTCTTAATGACCTTCACCCACCAATAGGCATGCTCTGGTTTCCTGATTACCTCCCTCTTTCCTTCCCGCTCCCATCGTTGGATCCTGCCTGTCTGAGCTGTCATCCGTATAGAGGCTTTACAGGATTAATAAATCATGCTTCTTCATTCTGCTTCTAGAGGTCAGGAGGATGGAGATCAAGATATCGCATGCATCGCTCATAGATCACATGTAATATTATAGAATGGACCCTTAAATTAGATAGACTTATTCATGTGGTCACAACTGGAGTCCCTAAGACCATGTCCTCTCTCCATAGCAGACAGAAAAACTGCTCCCTGCAGGCCAGCTGACGTGCCAAGGTCCTTCTTCTAAACTCCCCGGTCAGATACCTCATTTTTTTTTATCTGAGAGGAGCGCTGGATAAGCACTGGGGAAAGAAGCTGGGAATATTACTCTAGGAAGTTCCGCTCAAATGGCAACACGAAGACCAGGGAACACACGTTTCCTACTTGAAGGTGTCGTGTGCTTTTTTTTTTTTTTCCAGTGTCCATAAATAACAGTTTTATTGGCACACAGCCGCACTCACTCATTTATGGCTGTCTGTGGTTGCTTCTGAGTTGTAGGTGTTTCTTTGTGTCTTGCCTACCAGCTCTAAATATCCTGACACAAGCAGCCTGTCTTCTTCAAGTATGAAACATATGGTTAAAAGATCAGCCTTGGTGGCGGTTGCAAACCTGTGTTTTTAGAGAGACTGGAAAGCAGGCCAAAGAAGGCATAAGGGGAAGAGTAGGTAAAGACAGTAGACCAAGGCAGTGCCTAAATCTTCTAGAACATAAAGGATTTGGTGTGGGGTGAAAATGCTGGAATTCAGCGCGGACTTAAAGGAAGCTGATGAAAGTGATTTTGTTTTTTACTTTGAGGCCATTCCTAGTACTATTCGGATCCACTCTCATGACTTTAATTTTATCAAATTGTTGTCATTACTAAAATAGCTCAAGTAGAAATTACTCTAAGAGATGCTGTCAGGGTTTCTTCAGAGAGGTTTCAGCAAAGAAGAGGAAAGGTTGTGTTTTAAAGATACTGTAAAGTTCAAAGAGATGAGACTCTCACAAAATAAGGAGAGACAAACAAGCATTGAGAATGGAGAGTAACGTGGAAGAGAAGTCAGAGGGGACCCTGGTGGGACAGTGTGTGTGACAGAAGCTACAGGCCAGATGAGGCTGATGGACGTGAAGCCTTCTGTATACACACTGGAAGGAAACCTAAGTTCCAGAACAGAAAGGAAAGGCAGGTGCTTTTCAAGTAAATCAAAAAGATAATCTGAACTTCAAGCCAATCAGAGGTTATTGACCTTTCAAAGCAATCATAATAGAGATGCAACTTGGGAATCACGAAAAGAGTTAGTGGTGGTTTAATATAATGTTAAATACCAAGGGAAATCACTGTAGAAAGAACATAATTGGGACACACGATGGATCCTATGTGAGGAAAAAGGGTTCAGAGCAGGGCTGAGATTAAGGTGAGGGGAGTGAGGCGCTCGTTTGGGGCCCAGAATTTAAGGAAATGCCAAAAAAAAAAACAAAAACAAAACTAAACCCTCAGTAACCAAGATAAATATTATTTTAATGTAATATTATTTAAAAATCAAAATTAATACAAAAAAATCCATGATGAACAAATAAAAAATCGTTAATAGAGGTAGGATCAGTATGATGGATTTTTCCTTTTGCCTCAGGCGCTAATATGGTTCAGAGGAACATTCCAGTAAGACAGTTTACTTATGAAGATGTCTTCCCCCAAAGCTTTCAGCATGTAAGTTCCAAGTTGCTCAGCCCAGCATTTGCTTTGTTAATGTTGAGGGTGGTGAGGTTGACCTCCCTTTTCTGTCTAGGATTGCAGGGGTGCCAGATGGGGAATCCTGGTACTTCCACATTTGAGATAGAACTGAAGTGGGTGGTGTGTAAGCTGTGACCGAGGAGCATTATTCCACCACCGGCAGCCTGCATGTCTAAAATCATCAGCTGAGTTTGGCCCCTTCTGTTTCTGCCATTGTTTTTCAAGTAAGGGTTATTGGTAGCAAGTATTTCACCAGAAGGATTAATTTATGAAGAGAAGAGCCCCAGGCTTGGAGCAGATGTTACTCGCAGGTAGTCTAGTAGATGGTGGTGCAGTGTGGACAAGGCCTCTCTCTGGAGGCATCTCTTTTGTCTAAACTAACCTAGTAGCATGAATCATTTTCTTTAGATAAGAAAGCAGAGCTGGTGAAAGGGCTTTTCCTCCTCATAATAGATGGTATATCCATTGCTTGCAGAGAAAAGTGACTAAGTAGGGTCAGTACACGGACCTTTTATCTTGCCCTCTTTGTGCTGTTGCAGGGTTTCTCAACAGTGGCACTATTGACATTTGGGGCCAGATAATCCTTTGTTGTGGGAGGCTGTCCTGTGCATTGAGGAATGTTTAGCAACATCCCTGGCCTCCATCCATTAGATGCCAGTAGCTACCCCCACTCACCCTTTTGTGGCAACCAAAAATGTCCCCGGTTGGGACAAAACATCTCCCCTGGTTGAGAACCACTGTGCTATCAAGAAACAAGGGCAACCAACTATGTCTCCTCTTCCTCACTTCTTTATAAAGTAGTAAGTGTCTTCTGCTGAAATGCATGTTGATTATTTTGTACCACCTAATGGTTTGTAATGAGACCTCAGCCTCTTAATGGGTAGGTTTAAGTAAAAGGACTAGGTTATAGTAATAGAACCCTCACCAACCAACATTCAGTATAATATATCAGATGCTTTCAGTCACAAGTAACAGAAGATTGAATTCAGATTGATTTGTACAATAAACGGGAATTATTCTCAATCAGCTTAGTTTTAGGCATCAGTTGATCTGCTAGTTCAAATTTTTTGAACTATTTTTTTTTTAATTTAATGCTTCAAACAGCATTTTCTCATTTAAACCACCCGCCCCTTCTGACTGATAGATTTCTCATATAACGGTCGCAGGCTCAAAATGCCATGGGCCTCTTTGACAATCCCCTTGCCATGCTCTCCCCATGAATCGCCTACCAAATCATTTACACTTTATCTCCCAGTATCGCCTTCTTTTTCCCCCTACCTGCTCCCAAGCCCACTGCCTACCCAAGCTCAGTCCAGGGCAGTAACTTATCGACTGGTTCTCTCCCCTCCCAGTGTTTTCTTGCCAATTAATCTTTCCAAAGCGCAGATTGCTGTTCTGCTTCTAACAACTCTAGCTGTTCCTGTATCTTACTCGTTAATACTCATCCCGTATTGATTAGTAAGGACTTCTGCCCTGAGCATTAGGGAGTCTTATGTTCAGTTTACCATTCCAAGCTCTTTTCCTGACACCCCTCTAGTTACAGTGAGCTTCAGACAACTAGAATGGTCCATGTTTTCCAAATGAGCTTCCATTTTTCTGACTTGAGCCTTCCTTTTCCAAAATCTCTTTTTTTCTTCAAGGCCCAGCTCAAATGCCCCTATGTCTATACAGCCTTCCTCGATCTCTACAGTTAGAGTGATTGCTTCCTCCTTTGCTCATCTCTTACTGTCTTCTACTTGCCACCTTACAGATTTGTATTCTTGCCCCCGCTTCACCGTTCATATTCAGAGGAGATGCTAAAGCATGTGAGGTCCAAGGCTGAACGCATTGATGAGCTAAATTGTGTTCTTTTGTATAACTGATTCATATTTTCTGTGCTTGTCATATTGTCATCCACAAGGAGACAATTTATGTGATATCTTCCGTATGGAGATAGCTACGTGGAAATTCACCTATAGAGTTCATTGTTGTTCCTCACGAAGTGCCGTATTGGGTGTTTCATCTAGGTCCTACCTTTTTCACTAGATGTACAACCGTGGACAGAATTACTGTATCACCCTCTGTCTCAGTTTCTTCATCTGTAAAATGGGGATAATACCTACCTCACAGAATGATAAGAGAATTAAATGAATGTGTGTGTGTGTGTGTGTGTGTGTGTGTGTAAAGTGCTTATAACAGAACCTGGCATATAGTAAGCACTATGTTAGTATTTGTTTATCCATTTGCCTCTTTCTGTATTATTTCCATTTTAAATTTCTTACCATTTTCTTGAAAGTCCTTAGGAGAAGGAAAAGAACAGACAGGCATAGAGGTTAATGAGAAACTCTAAGAGGAAAACAAGTATGAAAAAAATACTAAATTTAGACTGATTTAAATATACTAGATATGAAATTTATAACATTTCTTATTAAACTTATCTTACACTACTCTAAATACTGGTATTGAAACATCATATCATAGGAAAAATTAAAAGTAACTCAACAATTCAAAACATTTCTTTGGAAATGAAAATCCGTGTCACAGATCACTATAACTCACTGTAGCTATTTAGTAGATAGAAAAGCAGTCAGAATCTCTCAAGCAGTGCACATATTTACTTACTTGCCTTAGCAAAAATCAAGATTTATTGCCTTTCAAGATAAATTTTGACTAAATATTGACTCTAGGTTCTCAATCATTGTTTACCTGAAAGACCAATAAATCTTGACACTTCTCAACTTGAGTTGGAGTCTACTTGGTATTTATTCATTTATTTCATACGATTTATAATCTTAATAACAACATTCCATGAAATTAAACAAATAAACATTATACAGTTTAGCAAGAGCAGAAAGTCTTTAGTTTCTTTTTTTTTTCTTTTTTTCTTTTGCTGCAGAACCGTTTTTGTTTCCATTTGGCCCACAGCTCCGGAGAGGGCTCCAGGGTGGTTAAAATAACTGCCTAGTGGCTGCAGGGGGCAGAAATTCTGACACCAGGGGCATGCAGAGGGGTCCTTCAAAGTCCACTGGGCTCTGGAGGCTCCTAGTCCTGTTGGAGGGCGAGCCTTCTAAGAGATGCTCACCCAGTCCTGCCTGCAGAGGTTAGTCACGTGCAGTGCATCTCCTTGATGAGTTTCACCTTCTCATCTAGGAAGTGGCTCTCCGGATGTCACAGTGGTGGAGGTCTGTGCAAGCAGAACCCAGGGCCCGCAGATCCCACAGGGCCGAGTTCAGGGTCTTCTCCAGGGTTTCACTCCACTCCTCTTGGGAGGGCTTCTGCATGTCCTGGAGGAGGGCGCGGCCGCCACACTGATTTTGCATCTTGAAGAGACAGTCAGTGCCCTCGTGCTTCTGCTGAGCCAATTCACAGAAGTGGCTCACACCTCCAGAGCCACAGCGTCGCAGTGGAACTAGACGCCCAAAGAGAGGTGGGTGCAGGAGGCCCGCAGATGGCTGACCAGTCAGTTGACAACGGCCTCTACCTCGCTGGAATAATTCTGATGAATCTGGTTGGCAGTAAGGAGCTAACCACAAAAAATGGTGTTGGCCGGTCCCGGAGACAGAGGATGGCGAGGGTCCCAGGGGTCGCGACTAGAAAGGAGGTTGGAGAGTGGTCAGAGACAGGAAGAAGGGGTGTCCCTGCGTCTGTTCCATCCAAACATTGTCAAAACGAGACAAATCTGTGAGACCACCAGTGTGCTGCCTGTATTTTCAGTCAGCAGTGATTACCTGACATGATTTTTCTCTTCATTTCTTACTTAAATATAGCACCTCTAGCTCTGTTAATACAACATGCAAATCGAAACTGACTTAGCAATTTAAATATTCATTGTGGGGGAAAAAAAAGCACCTCAGCTAACAGCTTGTAGAATACTTTAAAATTTTAAACCAATTAGTGTTCAGATTAGGTTTTTTTAAAGGTCTTTCTTTGGTTGCCGTAGTCCTGCAAGTATAATCAAGCAACACGTGATTATACTTGTAGATGACCTCTGTCTTGGACAATTGATGTCTGTTGGTCTCAGTTGCCTCTGTCTGTCTCTCTAGATACAATGTGCCACTGAATAATCCCTGTGTCCAGGCGCAGTGCTCATACTTTGCAAGCCTAACATTTGCCATCTTGCTGTAATGAAAGGAAAATTCCTTAATTAGGTACATCCATAACTTCAGAGGAGTTATTTACTTATGTTCTTAAGGACATAGCTGTCCTGGCAACAGCTACAGTCCATTCTACAAGTGCCACGTTAAATTATCCTAAATGTGGATCAGCCACAGTAGGAACAATTTCCTTCCGAGTGTTACTTATACTTTTTAACGTGTCAGCCATCTGACTGTGTAGCCCAACTTTTTGAGTCAAACTTTTTTTTTTTTTGTGGTACGCGGACCTCTCACTGTTGTGGCCTCTCCCGTTGCGGAGCACAGGCTCCGGACGCGCAGGCTCAGCAGCCATGGCTCACGGGCCCAGCCATTCCACGGCATGTGGGATCTTCCCAGACGGGGGCACGAACCCGTGTCTCCTGCATCAGCAGGCGGACTCTCAACCACTGAGCCACCAGGGAAGCCCTGAGTCAAACTTTTGATCAACAATGAGTGACAGTTTCTCTTTACAATCTCTCACTGCCATGAAAGTCATTTATAGACAAACGTAAAATGAAGCCCACCAGAAGAAAATTCTTTTCTGATGAACAGAAATGAATTTCAGTATAGCTTTGGAAGCAACCAGTCAGTACATTTTAGGATTGTATTTGAGTATGTGTATTCCCTCCCATACTTGAAGTTTTCATCCCCTGAGAAGAGAATTCCCTACCAGAGGACTTAAAACCTTACAGAGAAAATAATTTTGAAGTATTGCTCTCCAAAGTTGAGACCATATACCAAAGGGACTACCAGCAGTGAGCCATACTAGAGAAAGCCCGCGCACAGCAACGGAGACCCAACGCAGCCAAAAATAATTTTTTAAAAACTTAAAAAAAAAAATGAAAATGTCAAATACTTCATGTCTTAATTGATTTTATGACTAAGTAGATGTCTCCTACTTTATGGGTCACCACCTGGTCCCAATGATCTAGAGTAACTTGGATGCTTGAGACAGGAGAAAGTTTTGGATCACTTATTTCTAAGTAGGTGTTTCTCAGTGTCCCTCACCCTTGCCCTCTTCCTGTTACACTTATGTAGAATTATGTAGCCTCGGTTCCACCTGTGTTAACTTGTGAACACACGTGTGATCAGTCTCACCTGCCAGCTCCTTCCCCTCCTATAGAGAAGGATGCAAGTCTGGGGCCCAGGTTTACTTTGCTTCAACTTCCCTTAGTGGATACCAAAGCTACCTTGCAAAAATCGCTTCTGCCCTGTGTCCAACAATCCTTCGTTTATAAACACCGTGCCCAGCTTTGTGCTAATCTTAGGCTCATTAAACAGAATTTTCTGCTGTATATCCAGTGTGACACCTTATTTTAAAAAGTAATTATTCAACATTTACTTAATGAGCCAATGGTTACAGACTGTAAGCTGGGAAAGCTAAGTTCTTTATGACTTTCCCCCCTAATTCTTGTAAAACAAGAAGTCATTGAAATCCCCATTTCCATTTTCCTTCATCTTGGAACATCTGATCCCTGGGGTACATGATCAGGCTCCAGGCCTTCAGTCAACATTTGCCCAGCGCTTCCCACAGCTCACTGTCTCCCACCAGAACACTGGGTGGGAGGTGGGAGGCAGGGACAGGGCCGTCCCCTTCCCCTCCCATGGCCGTTGCTCCTTACCTGGCGTGCACAGTAGAGGAGGGATCGAAACTTGCCAGTTTTATTTTGTCTATTTTAACAGAGCAAATGAAAATTTGTCCTCTCACTCTCTTTCTCTTCTTTCCTCTCTGTTATAAAGGCACCTTCTCTTCTATTTGCCCCTGTTCTCTTCTTAGATCATTTCTTCCTTCCAAATACAAAGTCCTGGATTTCCCTTACCAAATGAGGTGGAGTGGGTAGCGTGGCTGGCCACACTTAGGAAGCATTGGGTGCATTCTTTCCCTAGTGAGAGAGAATCACCTGGATGTAGACACAGCTCTTGTTACTTTTCTGTTGTGCCCATGAATTTTCCACCTACTGGCCGGGGGAAGGAGGGCTGTAGTTGGGAGCCAGGAAGTAGAGAGAGGTGGTTGGCTTCTCAAGACCTCAACTTCAGTAACATCTCATTGCAGCCAATTGAGCTAACTAGGTACCCTTGTTAGAAGAAAGACTGTACCCTTGTCGAGAATTATGCCAACGTCTCTGCTTCAACCCCCAGCAACAGATTCTTTTGGGTGTCTATAGTGAAAGGCTTCTTGGGAAATGGACTGTACAAGCAGCAAATAGGATATTGGTTAAATGGTGACATTTGTTTCCCAAAGTGTATCAGAAGGGAAGCTAAGCTCTTCAGAGCATGTGTTCATTAAAGATTTGAAGTGGGGTGGAAAGCAATAAAAAAAAAAAAAAAAAAAAGGCCAGTGGGTTCTCTTGTGAGATAGTTTTTTGTTCCTATGAATTGAATACACTCTCTGAAAAGTTTCAAAAAGAGACCAAGAAGTATGTTTTTGCTTTGATCCTACATGTGGAGTGTTCCCTACTACAAATGCCTTTTAATTTAGAAACATTGTTGAAAAGTGTGTTTGAAAGTACATGAAAATATAATATGTAAATAAGTTCTAATTAGTTATTTCAATTAGTTATTTTTTGTCTCTGCTTTGCAGCTCTATTTTTCTCCTCATAATGTCACTTGTCAGAGTTCAGCTTTGGCCTCCTCCAAAAAATGTGTTTTTCTAACGGTCATTATTAAGAAAACACATTTTTCCCCTTCTGGTTGAAAACCTCACAATGATTAAGTAAAATCCCAGGTTGTATATCTTTATGGGGAATTGTTTCAGACAGTGTTAGTCCATGATTTGCTAGTAGGATATTAAAGAAAGAAATCTTGCAGTTAATTGAAAGAACGGGTGTCTCCTTCTTCAAATAAATGGTATGTGTTGTTTTTTAGAAAATGAATCTATACCAGGCCACTGACTGGCTTCTAATTTTCTTTCCTGACCATCCTATGTTCTTTCAATGACAAACACATTGGATTTGGAGATTAAAAGTTTTAATTCTTTCTAAGTCAAATAAGATGCTTCTCAGTGGGGACAGTGAATGCTCTGGAAAAAATGCCGGTAAAATGAACTGTTGTTTCTACACAGTAAATTTTTGAAAATTGACTAAGAACTTGAAGTGTTGATTTTGGAAGCCTAGAAATTAAACTGTGTGACCAATTATGAACTTTTCACCTAGCAGGCTGCCCACTTGCTGCACTTTACTTAAATAGAATGAGCATTTTAGAGCTTGGAGGGACCTTTGGAGTCACCTAGAAATCAGGGAACAATCCTCAGCTTTTACCCACCACAGACCCTGGTGGTGGTTGGATGGGTAGAAATGCAGGCCCTACCCCAGCTTTACAGAATCAAAATCTCTGGGTCCAGATTGGAGGTGGGGGAGGACTACATTTTTCACAAACATCTCCAGAAAATTCGGATGCTCACTGAATTTGGCAAACCACTGATTCAGGCTAACTCCTTTATTTTGAGGTGAGGAAAGCAGGACTAGGGAGTTGGATGGGTCAGGCTCACCGTGTTCCCTAGGAAAGAGCAAGCTTCCTGACTCTAGGCTTGTGCTTGTCTATACATCATGTATCCAAAACACTCCTAAGAATGCGGATAGGTTGAAACCTTCTGGGTCATTAGGAGCTATCAAGCTTTAAAACAAAAAAAGGTTTAGTGAGCAAAATCAAGTGTATTTGGGAATAGGAGAAGAATTGCAATTCGGGACATGCAAACTGCTGTGAACCACAGGCAGGTCCGGAGAACAAAGGAGAGGAGCAGTTCTATTACAGAGGAAAGGGGAAGTTGGAAGGAGCTGCTTTGAAGGAAGGTTCATTGGAGCACTTTGAGTATTCAGGGTTGTGGTGGCTTCTCATTGGCTGGGTTGTTGCTGGGCAAGGAGAAAATCTTCCTTCTTCGTGCTAGGCTATGTAAAGGAAGCTGCCACAAGTGGAATGTGCCTGAGACCTCCCCTTCCAGGGCTTCCTGCCTCCGTTTTGGATGAGGTTTTCCTTTTATTCAGTTTCGTAGGGCGATTTCAGCATCAAGAGTAGGAGAGCATGGTCCTAAATAAGTTATAAAGGTAAAGACACCAAGGACTAGACATATGAGTTTATGTGCTGCTGCTTCTGTCTCAACTAAAATGGGCATAAGAGGCCGGGCGGCGAGCGGGGCGTCATGGGGCCCGCGCTCCTGGACTGTGACGCGCAGGCCAGGCGGCAAGTGGGCGCTGAGGCTGCAGCTTGCGGCTTCCTGGCTCCCGGAGGTCATGGCCCGGCGTCTTGGGGGCTCCCATCCCCTCCAGGTTCTGATACCCAGTTTGCAATTACATTGAACAACAAGGATGCCCTCACTGGAGATGAAGAGACCTTGGCTTCGTATGGGATTGTTTCTGGGGACTTGATATGTTTGATTCTTGAAGATGCCTTTGCAGCACCTAACTTACCTTCATCCACAGATTCAGAGCATTCCTTGCTCCAGAATAATAACCAGCCCTCTTTGGCCGCCAGCTCCAGTCAGTCCAGCATGCAGGATGAACAACTGCGTGATTCATTCCAAGGACAGGCAGCCCAATCTGATGTCTGGAATGATGGCAGTGGGTCAGGGCCTAGTCACAATTTTGAAGCTGAGTCAATTCCAGATGTTGTGGTTATGGAAGAGGGCACAGGTTTCTATCCCTCAGAACCAATGCTCTGCAGTGAATCGGTGGAAGGGCAAGTGCCACATTCATCAGAGACCCTGTAGCAGCCAGCTGACTGTTCTAACCCCAGGGACCCCCAATAGTATCCATACATCTCCTCATGTTAGAGTCGGGTTACATACCTCAGCGGACTGAAGCCAAAGCTGTGTCCATGCTGGAGAACTGGAGGTCGGGGGGCGTGTATAAGCTGCAGTACACACATCCTCTCTGCGAGGGTGGCTCTGCTGCTGTCACCCGTGTGCCTTTGGGAAACCTCATCGTCATAAATGCTACACTAAAAATCAGCAATGAGATTAGAAGTGTGAAAAGACTGCAGCTGCTGCCAGAATCTTTTATTTGCAAAGAGGAATCAGGGGAAAATGTAGCCAAGACATACAAAGATCTTCAGAAGCTCTCTCGCCTCTTCAAGGACCAGCTGGTGTATCCTCTTCTGGCTTTTACCCGACAAGCACTGAACCTAACAGATGTATTTGGGTTGGTAGTCCTCCCATTGGAGCTGAAACTGCAGATCTTCCGACTTTTGGTTGTTCGTTCTGTCCTGTCTTTGTCTGCAGTTTGTCATGACCTCTATATTGCTTCAAATGACCAACTTCTGTGGAGGTGTTTATATCTGCGGGATTTTCGAGATGGTACTGTCAGAGGTCGAGACACAGATTGGAAAGAACTGTACAAGAAGAGGCACAAACAAAGAAAAGAAGCTCAGAGAGGGCGGCATGTGATGTTCCTGCCATCGTCACCCCACCCCATTCCATTCTACCCCAACCCCTTGCACCCCAGGCCTTTTCCTCCCAGTTCTCTCCTTCCTCCAGGAATTATTGGTGGTGAATATGATGAAAGACTAACCCTTCCTTATGTTGGGGATCCAATGAATTCACTCATCCCTGAGCCTGGGGAGATACCCAGACAGTTCCCTCCACTCAGACCACATTTTGACCCAGTCGGCCCCTTTCCAGGACCTAACCCCATCTTGCCAGGGCGAGGTGGCCCCAATGACAGATTTCCCTTAAGACCTAGCAGGGGTTGGCCAACTGACAGCCGGCTACCATTCATGTGACTGGTTTGTAATCTCACTCTGGAGCTTGTTTTGTTTTTTGTTTTTTTTTATACTATAGACGTTATCTTGTTGGGGTGCTATCTCTAGTGTTTTCTGATTGTGGTGGTGAGAAATGCACTCACAGAAGCTTTTGGTAGGTATATTTAAAGCTCCAGGGGTGGTATGGCCCAAAGGTTACTGCATGACAGGGTTGGCCTTGGGAATAGTTGGTTCCTGACATCCCCTCTCTGAATTACCCTCTAGAATGAAGGTTAGACATTGATAACATTTGCATCAGAATAAAAAAAAAAGTGTGAAAAAAAATAAAATAAAATGGGCATGAACCCCAGCCATGTTCTCTCAGCCTTCCTCTCTTTTATGAGCCTGGAGACCTGTGCAAAGTAGTGAGGATGTTTAGCTTATTTAGTTGAACCCTCACCATGTTAGGCTTTGGGCCTGTGTGCCCGGTTGATATGCACATTTGTAGGCTATATGCTTTCTTAAAATGCACGTTTGTGGGGGTGGGATAGGGAGGGGGGGAGAGAGATGCAAGAGGGAGGGGATATGGGGATATATGTATATGTACAGCTGATTCACTTTGTTATACAGCAGAAACTAACACACCATTGTAAAGCGATTATACTCCAATGAAGATGTTTAAAAAAATGCACATTTGTGTATTTTAATATTGCCTGTGTATGCGGCATCTAGGAGATTATAATAAAGTCATTAAAAGTTACAGAATAATAGACCCAGTAGGACCTACTAAAGCATATATAAACATTCAGCAAATGCTTACTGTTTATTATATCCAAAATGCAAACAAGCAAAAAACTAAAATAACTTTATTTTTGCAGTGTTTTATGGTGAGAGTTTCAGCTATAATGATGATCCTGAATTTCTATAAGATCGCGCTCATTTTCTGAATCATTAGGGAAGACTGAATTCTATTCGTTGTCACTTCAGTGTTAAGTCAGTTTCACTGTCCACTAAATTTTGGAAACAGTGTCGCAGTGTCTAAAATGTGTCAAGTTCTACTCAACTCTGTTTCACAGTCCATCTATGAACGTGTCTAATGTGTAATTCTTATGAACGTGTCTAATGTGTAATTCTTAGAAGGGGCAACATATTTGCATAGGGATATTCACCAGAGTAGGCTGTTTTCAAGAGGCAGGTGACCAGGTTAGGAGGATCAATTCCAGAATAGCTCTGGGAAGTTAAAATCTCTTTATATGCATGAGGGTGTTTATGTGCCAGATAATATTCAGTTTATCGTCTCTTCAACATAAACATTTATTGCTGGTCTATCATATGTAAAGCGCTACAGTAAGTGCTAAGGATAAAAAATACATCTGAGCAGTTTGTCGTGTGGTCAGGGTTGTACAAGCACATCAGAAAGCGCAGTGTTTAAGGGGGCGCACGCGCTACATGCCGCATAAGCAGCGTGGTCAGTGGGCGCAGCACACGGCATTCCGGTGTTCATAGCCTAGAGATCGTGACAGCACCTCCCACGCCCCACAGAAGCAGCAGGTGGGTTTGGTTCTTCCTTATCCTTCACACGTATCTCAATCCTCAGCCAATCTGAGAAACAGGAGCTTGTTAGGGTTTTGTTGCTACTCAACAGTAAAGAAATAGCAATCCCAGGAAGAAAGGGTATTAAGCTCTGGAAGCGTAATTCCGATATATTTACTCCCCGTCCGTCTTTCAATACCTCTCGTATCTAAAAACAATGGGATCTAATTCTCTTTCTGGAGGGTACCCTGTGAAACTGCTGGATGACTGATACCATTTTATTTGTGATGGAAATGAAAGCTCTAGGAATTTATGATGCTTTCATTCATGGATTCATGGGAATAAGTATCTTCTTAGGCTGGCAGGTTGTTAAATAAACATGTTTGAGCTCCTTCTAATGGAAGTGGGCTGCAACACTGGTTATATTATTATGACTATGATTATTAAGAGTAATCGATTTTGTACCCATATTACGAAATAGGCTTCATGCGAGATTTCTTTGATCAGTTCAGGTCTTGGTACCCAACCATGAAATGGGCCACGAGGGAGGATTTCTAAAATGAAAGCGGTGGATGAGAAATGTCAGAAAAACGATGCTGTTTGTATAATCCTGATTATCTGTTCTGAATGTTGTCGTTTGGGTTGATTATGACAGAATTTCTGTTGTCAGTAGAATATAGTTCCTCCTAGCTAAAGGAAAATAATGGCTTCTTTTTGGCAGGGCCATGATTATTACCTAGTCCCCTGACAGTACCAGGACAGTACTGACAGAATCATGGACTTCCTGGAACACGAAAAGGGCCTTGGCAATCACTTGCAGGCCATCAGTGATGGGCAGGATTTGGCAAAGTAGAGATCAGAGAAGAGGGCGTCATGAAAGGAGAAATAAATTGTGCCAAGATATGGAGGGTAGAGTAAGCACCCTGTTTATTTGGGGAACAGTGAGGAGAGTCCTCTAACTGCAGCAAAGAGGTTCTGTTCCCACTGGAGAGTTGTAGGAGTAGGTAGTTGGAAAGGAGAGATGGGGACCAATCAAAGGACGCATTCCTTTCATTGATTTTTGTCAGCCAAGGAAGGCTACACATCAGGTTTTAGGATCATTTTAGAATCAGACAAGCTTAGAGCCAAACCCAAACGCCATCTCTTACTGGCTGGGTGACCTCAAGACAAAACGCTTAACCTGGCTAAAACCTTAGTTTATTCATCTGTAAAACAGAGCTCATAATATCTTCCTCATAGAGATGCTGCACGGGTTAAGTAAGAACCTGTATGAGTAGCCCCCAGCCAATTGCCTGGTGAAGTAGGGTTTCTGAGGAGGAAGCGAGGAGATGAAAGGGGGTTGGTTGTAGAGAGACTGGTCTCTGGCCACTGTACACAGAAGAGGTGGAACCAGAAGAGACCAGAAACAGTACCAATGTCAGCAATCCCCGAGGAGGCGAAGGGGTGGGAGCTGCCAGGCTAGGACAGAGGGGACATGTCTGTACACCTATTCTCTGCAATTTCTTTCCCATCATAGACTTTTGTTTCACTTGAGGATTGTGTAACTTCGTTCTGTGGTGTTAGAAGTACAACAGTCACCGACTCTTTCTTTTGCCCTGAACAGGATGCCAGCGATCCATAGGCCTTTCCAATGGGAAAGCCAAGGTGTGCAATTACAGCGGGTGGTATTACTGCAGCAGCTGCCACGTGGACGACAGTTTTCTCATCCCGGCCCGCATAGTCCACAACTGGGATACTTCAAAATATAAGGTAGGTACCGAAACTGGGTTCACTTCATAATAGCGATTTGGGTATTTACATGTTGTCGTGTGGATTCTAAAGATAATAAGATAAGAATTTGAGGCAGACCTGATTAAGTAGTCTCATAAAAGCTACAACTTCATGCTATTTTCCCACTCCATACTTCCTTTTTTTTTTTTTAATTAATTTATATTTGGCTGCATTGGGTCTTCATTGCTACGCATGGCTTTCTCTAGTTGCGGCGAGCAGGGGCTACTCTTCGTTGCAGGTGCGCAGGCTTCTCACTGCAGTGGCTTCTCTTATTGCAGAGCATGGGCTGTAGGTGCACGGGTTTCAGTAGTTGTGGAACATGGGCTCAGTAGTTGTGGCTTGCGGGCTCTAGAGCGCAGGCTCAGTAGTTGTGGCGCACGGGCTTAGTTGCTCCGCGGCATGTGGGATCTTCCCAGACCAGGGATTGAACCCATGGCCCCTGCATTGGCAGGCAGATTCTTAACCACTGTGCCACCAGGGAAGCCATTGCGTTATTTCCCTCCCTTCTATGGTTTTAACTACCAGGGCTCACATGCTGATGATTCCTACAATTATCTCCAGCTCTGCTTTTGCTACTGAAAGTGAGATCTGTGGATTTAACTGCCTGATAGCATTTATCTCAACTGTAGTTTTCAACCTAGTAGTCCTCAAGACACGTGAACCAGTTAGCTCCATTGCACAGCATTTCCACCCTTGCATAAACAAGGTAATCGACTTTGGCAAGTCGAAGAATCTAACCCCCACTGGAGTTGTACTCTAGGCTTAGGATTTTTTTCCGGTCCTGGGTCCTGCCACCCAATAGAGAATTCTGTTATCTCATCGGACTAGAAGGTTTCCTGATCCTTCTGCCAGAATATCATCACATCTGCCTTGAACGAACCTTCGATGCAAGGTGCTTCATACAAAAACAGGCTGTATGATGGGTTTTATACCTCCTTGCTGATAGATGTCTTAGACTTCCTTTCATTGTAACTGTAAGTCATTCGGGAGCAAGGTAGGCAGGGAAGGAACCTGTGGCTGTCACCTACCTGTAATCTTTGAAGTCTGAAATGAACATGACAGTTGTGAGTGGCCAGTTGTCTTGGATCCTTTTCTACATCCCTGGGCAGCTCTGTCTCCTGTTCTACCCAATAATCATCCACATCTTCACTGTCTTCAAGATGCCTCATCCCAGGCCTTCTCAGCATATGACCTTGCCTCCTACTTCAAGGAGAAAATTGAAGCTACGAGATTTGAATACGAATACCTACAAATCTGTCTACGTTGGTACCTATCCTTACTGCTTCCAGTCCTGTGTTGGGAAGAAGAAGAGCCTTTTCTCTTGTTTAGAGATCGTCCTTCTATGTGTGCTCCAGATATTTTCACCCATCTCGGGAATCCCTGCTGTTTGTTCCAGAGCTGAGAAAGGCATGTCCTCCTTGGTGAAAGCTCTGATGCTCCCCGCATTCCCCATTTGTGCTTTGCTGGTTCTCCCTGTGCCACCATCACGCATGCGTGGGTTTCTAGAATTGCACTTATTACAGGGGCTAACAGCAGGAGCTTGTTGTTCACCAGGCCTTTGTTCAAATCCTCCCTCCACCTCTAATTAGGTGCTTGATTGGTTGGGGCAAATTACTTGAACTTCTGTGAGTCTCCATTTCGTAATCTGTAAAATGAACCCAGAGTACCTGGGTTCAAATTTTAGCTTTGTCATTTACTAGCTGTCTAACCTGGGCAAGTTGTTTAGTCTCTCTGTGTTTCGGTCTCCTCATCTGTAAAATGAGGGCAATAATAACTCATGAGGTTATCGATGGTTAGATGGGTTCATGCATGCGAACAAAGTACCTCGCGCACATAAGCATTTGTTCTTATTACTACACTTCACGTATTTACCTAAAAGAGTTGTGTGGATTGGGATAATATAAGGAAAGCACTCTTCGACTGACTGTGGTAAGTACTTAAAGAATGGAATGAAGGGATTACTTTCATGACCCTCACATTTATATACCAGCTGGCTGCTCATCTGTCTTCTTACTAAAGGTGAGCTTCCTGGGTGCTGGGGACCTGCCTTAGCACAGTTTCTGGTGCGTAGTAGGTAAGCAGAGCTGTAGAATGAAGCTGGTCCTGTGGGTGCCTCAAACTCAGTACGCCCCAAACTGGCTTCCTCACCCTCACCAGCTGTCTCCCACCCCTTCCTCACTGCACGTGGCTCCACCAGTCCCACCGCCAGTGCTGGGATACATCCTGGACTGTTCCCTCTGCCACACCGGCCCTGCCTAATCAGTTCACAGAAATCCACAGCTGACTTGGAGCTCTGAGGCCCTGCACCCCACTGCACACGCAGCGCCACCACACAATCCCAACCCTCAGCATCACTCACAGGAGAGAATTCAGTCGCCTCCCAGCCGTGCTTCCTGCCTTCAGGTCTTGCCCAACAGTGTTTCAGAAAAGTCCCATTTGCCCCAACATTATTCCCAAGAAGTCCCATTCTCACCTTGGGTAAATGTTATACCCTCTCTTAGTCTCTGTTTCTTCACATTTAGAATGGAGATAATAGCAACGATAGTACCTACTTCACAGGATCGCTGTTTGCTTAAATGAATAATTCACAGAAAGCACCTAGTGCAGTGTCTGGAATGTACTAAGTGCTCAATTAATGCCAGCTTTTACTCTGACTGAACATAAGATAAATCCAAATCTCTTAGCCCGACAAGAGACTGTTTGTGATCTCTAGTCCTAGCCTTTCTAGCCCTTTTATCCACTCCCTCCCCGCCCCCGTGAGTCTCTTCAGGAGGATCGCACTCCTTCCCATTGCCCAGTCCCACCAGGCTATTTCACACCTCTTGTCTTCCTCTTGCCCTCATTGAAATCCTAAACCCAGCTTAAACTTCATTTCCTTTCCTGATTTTGTCCTTCCCCTCAGCCAGACAGTTATCATTCTCTCCTCTGCATCTTGTACTTGACACTCTGAATATAGGCTATAAATATATTTGCCATGTGTGTATTAGATAAAAACTTACTTAGAAGGAAAGAACACTAGCTGAGTTTGAACAGTTTAGATTAATCTATTTGGAGCAGGACTTTGACAGCTGAGAGGTGTGTAGAAAGCAAGTGAGTGAGGCAGCCCCAGCCCTGTGATCGTTGAGGGTTTAGGCTGGTGGCACCTGCCCACAGAATATGTGCCCATCAGCTAAAGCAGAAAAGGTGGCACTGAATGAGGAAGTGAAAAACTCAGGAATGGTTTATGAAGCCGTGAAATGGAGGAGATTCAGTTCTGTCTGTAGTGATGGCTAAAGGCCACTCAAACCATCAATCTAGCCATCACTGCTGCTTGTAGTCTTTCTATAAAGCAGATATTTTTGTGGTGGTGGTCATTCAAGTGACAAGGTTTGATTTTGAGAGGATAGGTAAGTAATAGGGATATTAGGTACCCTCACTTCATCCATGAGGAAAATGTCCTTTGTCAGACCATTCCCTCCCTGGATCTCAGTGGACCAGGGAAGATTTTAAAGCAAGAACAGAGCTGGTCAATTTTATCTGGATCATCTCTCACTGGCATTAAGTAACTATATTCCATTTAGTCCAGTGTCTGTCTGTCTTTGCTCAGATGCCAGGATTTAACTTAATGTTCCTAATTGTGAGGATCAATTCAGACCTATCAGTTCCCAAGACCAGACATCGTTCTGTTAGATCTGCCTGCTCTCCTTAATTGCAAGTACGTGACTGGCTTGAATATCCATTTGAAGAGTGAAAAAATGGTTTTGCAGAGCAGAATGAAATCTGTCATCTTAAGCGTTTCCTTGTCTGCCCTCCAGAGTAATAATAATCCTAATTACTTTTAAAGCAGGATTTCTTCTGTTTTCCAGTGTACATCCTGCGGATTGAATTGAGCCCCAGGATTACCTAGCAGCTAAACCCTATCCTCCAATTTTATAGCCATTTTCTAATGAAATTCTCTTTGAAGATAACTTGCCCTCTACCACCACCACCCCAATTCAAAAATATCAAGCATGACAAAGAGGTGGTAAGGAACTCAAACTTAGCCTGAACTCTTACTAAATTGTGCTTTTAAAAAATATTTTTGTATCCTAGCCTGAATATTCACATTCCACTTAGCTAGGGGTTTTCCACGTTACATAAGCCATTTCCTATCTCTTCATCTTGAGAGGCATTCAAGGAAAACTCTATTGCCCTTGCAGAGCTGGAGAGTAGCTCGCTGATGGGAAAAACCACTTGTTCAGAGTCATTTGGAGATTTTGAGAACAAATTGTAATTAAAGTTAAGATTTCCTGATTCCTTCTCCCTTAGCCCACAGTGCCTGTTTTAATAAGACCAAGAAGTATTATGGTTGGAATTGATCTTATTAAAACTTTTGCCATGGTTTTTCATAATAGATGATGGGAAAAAATACTGGAAGGAAACATTATACCAAAGCAATCAGTGGTTATTTTACTGTGGTAAGATTATGGGTGATTTTCTTTTTTCTCTCCTAATCTTTATTCTCCAAACTTTCAGTAATGTGATTACATTATTTTTATTATTTTATAAATTTTAACTGTCACGTAGCTCCGTGACAGTTTCCTACTTCAGAAAATATGTACTAGAAGTTAACCTTTTTTTAATGCCTCAGAATTATAATTATAAATATGAGTGTTCTACCTCGTGATCAATAACTTCAATGTGGTTTAATATGATATATGGGAGGCTATTTTTTCTGTAAGGAAATTGCCTTATACCACTATACTTTTATTCTTCTTTTTTTGAATATAATATACTTTCACATTTCGAGGTTCAAAAATACAAAGGACATATACACATGATAATCTCCCTCCCTCTTCCTCTTACCCACAGGCAACCAAATTACTCTTTCCAGAAATATTTTACATACATGTATTTTACACAAGAATGTCAATTGGCAATACAGTATACATGCTGCTCTTAGAAAATATTCCATTCAGATCATAAAACTCTTCCTTGGGCTTTTTAAAACAGCCATTCCATATATATTTTTTTTTTAATTTATTTTAATTTTTGGCTGCTTTGGGTCTTCGTTGCTGCGCACAGGCTTTTCTCCAGTTGCAGGGAGCGGGGGCCGCTCCTCGCTGTGGTGGCGGGCCTCCCACTGTGGTGGCCTCTCCTGTGGCGGAGCATGGGCTCTAGGCTCGCGGGCCTCAACAGTTGTGAGGCACGCGGGCTTAGTCGCTCCATAGCATGTGGGATCTTCCCGGACCAGGGCTCGAACCCGTGTCCCCTGCATCAGCAGGCGGACTCTCAACCACTGCACCACCAGGGAAGCCCCCAGCCATTCCATATCGCATCATGAATTTAACACATACACACACACACCCCAGTTTATCCAACTTGTCCTTGTTTTGATGGACATTAAAGTTTTTCTAGTCTTTCTATTATAGACAGTGATTCAGTGAATAACTTTATACATCATTTTGAATGTAAGGTTTTCATTTACGAGTGAGGCTATCTGTAGATAACTTCCTAGTTGTAGGTATGTACACCTGTGAGTTTGATGGATGTTGCCAAATTGCTTTCTGTCGAGGTTGTATTCTATACTTTTACCATATCTCTTCTTGCACGTGCCTTTCTTCCCTTAGTACCAGGATGTCAGCTGTCACCTCTTTTGTCACTGTGCTGCCTCTAGCTGTCCTTCCCCTTTTCTACTTTATTAATTCTAAATATGTTGTGAACTTAGAAACAAATAATCAAACTGTTAGAAGTGTGTGGCTCAGAGTCACGGCCAGAGCATTGTAAAGTACTCATTCATCTGTTCAGCAAGTGTTTATTGAACACTTACTGTGCTCACCGGGGACATAGCCTCTGTGTCATGAATTTCTCGTGAGGGAGAAAGACAGTAAACAAATATACAAATAAGTGACTTCTAGATAAATGAAGTGTTACTAGACTTTAGTTTTTGTTTTAAAGACCCACACACCAATGTACTGCCTCCTTAAATTATGTGTTCATCTCCATTGGTAGCCCACTTGTTTTCTATTTGACTGGGGTGGAGGGAAGGACAGAACAGGGACAGGGATCTCCTATTTTAAAGAGTGATGAACAGATAGTTTTTGGTAGAGTTATTAAAAACAGATAGTTTTTGGTAGAGTTATTAAAAAAATAAAAGAAACTGTGAACATAAACAATGGTAAAAAGCACGGAGTAGTGTATCTCGACATCTGAGTTTTGGCTTGAGTTCTGCCACAAGATGACCACAGATAAGTCATTGAAGTTTTCTGGACTCAATTTTCTCTTCTATTAAGTATAGGTAATGGTAGAGAAAAATGTCCCTTCCTCCGGTTGGTGAGTGGGACCTAGGCTGACTTTCATTTCCTACTGCCCCCTCCATACAGCCTGCATGACATTAACCAGCTGCCCTGTCTGTAGTCAGATTGGTTGGGAAGTGGCTGGGTGAAGCAGGTTTTCTCTAGTACTCCATGTCCCAGGGCTTTAATACGCTAACGTGCTGCACTTTAAAACACCAAGAGAAGAATGTGGCATGTGGCGTATTTCTCGTTGGCCCTCAGAACATCTTTTCTGTGTGACTGGTATTCCTTGCCACACAGGTTGAGAAAAAACTGAACTAGATTATCTGTACCCGTTCTTATTATTCTGAGATTATGTTCTCATCTATTTTATTCTGATACATTTTCCTCCTTTAACAAAAGCTAAAGTCCTCACCACCGGCACATCCTCCTCCTCTGCAAATTGCTGTCTATGGTCACCACATTGCCTCTGCCCCATTGCTTTATTACCCAGGGCTCTTTTTGTGGGGGAACATACCAGGACACCATTCCGGAACCTCTCAGAGTTACATAAACCTGAACATTTGAGAATTTTGTTTTACAGAAGTAGCTGTCACCAGCATAACAAAAGATGTATTATGTTGAAATCTATACCAACGATGCTTAATGTTAAAATCAAATGACAACATGCTTATTTATAAATACATCTGTGTATCTAGGAGATTTGTCATTACTAGTTTGTGGAAAATTATAACCTGATTGTGCCTTTTCTCCAACTCCTCCTGAGTGTGAGATGGATAGGAGACCTGTTTCTACCTGGACCTCTTCCGCCTCAACTCTCTTGAATCATGTTGACGGCAGGGCTGTGGAGAGAGAACCAGTTCACAAACCGCAGCAAAACCACAGTCAGAGACTGGAGTTCTTATAGCTTAAACTATTCTAAGTTAAAAGACCTATGGAAAGAAACTGTTTTATATTAATAATACTAATATCATTAATAAATATTAAATATTATTTAGTAAAATACTAACAGGCCAATAGGTTGGAAAAGTGAACTGTCAACCCTGTAAAAATTGCTTCTGATGTGAGTAGAGTAGGATCATGAAAAAGAATGCCAACTTGAACCGTTCACTTTTTTAAAGGAAAGAATAGTGGGCTTATCCATCTGCACTTATGAGCCGAGTTTTCATGTCAGACACAGCACTCAGGCTTTTGATGTTTTTCATAATTTGGTAGGCAAGAAATAGGACAGTAGCTCTTGGCTCCTAGGTAGAGTGTTATTTGGTGTTCACATATAACTCATGAAGTATTTCTATTAATAAGAAAGAAACTTGCTCTCACATAAACTTCGTCACTTAAGAATATCATTGGCTTCCTTCCTTAAGTAACTATATATTTTTAAAAAGCTTTTTAATTACAGTTGAGTTTGAAAGTAGAATGCTCCTATCAGTATGGAGGGTGGTTTTGAACTTAGGACACTGTATCCCCACTCATTTCCTATTTTACAAAAATAGCGTTTCATGCCAAATATTGAGTTCTCTCAAAAATTCCCTCACTGATGTAAGTGGTCGTTTCTCAAAAAAATGAGCATGTGCCTTGCTGCCAAAAACGGCTCAACATGGCAGGAATTTATTTGTTCACATACTCAGGCAGCCAAGGTCACAATATGCTCTGTATTCTTAACACTGGCTAATAACTTTGTGAAGCAGTGCCTTAGACCTTATTGAAACTAGCTCTGTTTTTGTTTTTAGTAATTGCAGTGTATGAATGCTGATGTCAGTAGCTGCCATCCCATTTGTCTCACTGCTTTTACTGTCTCTGTAAAAGACTTTTTTTTTTTTCCATTTGGGCTTAAGTACCACCTGAAGAGAGAAGCCTTTTAAGGCCTGGGAGACTGGCCAGTGCCCTTTGTCCTTCTGTTCACCTACTAAAAGGTAGCATTGTTAACCTAATTCAGCGGGGCCCTGGCTCAGTATAAACACTGCTCAGTAGAGCCAGAAAGACTAATTGAATTGTACAATACATCACTCTTCAGCAACAGTTTCAAGTGGATTGTACTTCATTTTCCAGAACACCATCCATTTTTTTCCCTCATTTAAGATTTTTAAATATAGCAAATATTTAACCACGATAAACAAAATATTTGAACCCAATTCTGTCTTTCCCCGCTGAACTGTGAGCTACATGAGGACAGGGCCCTGCCTGTTGTGGTCGCCAGTATCAGTGAACTGGTATGTAAAGATTCCCCCAAACTACCCACGGGTTATGCATTATTTAAGCTACTCCCTCTGTATCTCAGATGTGTTTCTTCTATTTATTTCTTTGGATGACAATGACATTTTAAAATCAACTTTCATACTCTTGATGATTACTACCAGAAGTGGATATAGAGTTGGATGGATCTATTGGCCAAAGTCAGCCTAAGCTCAGAGCTGTTCTAATAAGAGCAACTCTCTTCTGCTTATGAAAGTGTGTGTTTGAGCCTATTTTCTATGCACACTGTTCTGCATATAATATCCTTTTTTCCCCTTTTTTGGGAGAGATCCTTTTATTCCTTTTGAACTTTGTAGTATGTGCGTGGTTTACCTATCTTTTTAAAGTGGCTACTTTATAAAAAGTGTTATAGACTATATATACATATATGTGCACATAGTTTTAGTTTTTAAAGTCAGCATTGTTGTTAAGAGTATTAATGGTGCTTTGTGACTACCTAGAGGGGTGGGAGAGGGAGGGTGGGAGGGAGACGCAAGAGGGAGGGGATATGGGGATATATGTATGCCTATAGGTGATTCCCTTTGTCATAAAGCAGAAACCAACACACCATTGTAAAGCAATTATACTCCAATAAAGATGTTAAAAAAAAGTCTTAATGAATTCTTTTTAAATTTTTATTTTGAAATAATTATGGTTTCACAGGAAGTTGCATAGATAATATAATACAGAGAGGTCCTGTGTATCTTTCACCTACTTTCCCCACGGGTTATATCTTAAATACCTATAGTACAATTAAAAAAAACAAACAGGAAATTGACATTGGTATACTGGGTCTGTATAGTTCCGTGTCATTTTATCACGTGTAGATTTGTGCAATCACATGATCAACATACAGAGTTAATGAATTCCTTTCAATGCCCAGGTTACTTTTACCAATTGCGTTTCTGGAAGAGAGAAAGAAAAGCCACACTTTATACTTAGTTACACTATGGGTTTTTTCATTTGGCTGTGTTCAGAAGATGATGTTATTTTGATATCTAAGCTGTGGTTCCTGGTTGGAGGAGGTGTGGAAAGCCAGGTGATTCGTCAGCGCTGATGGAACAGTTTCTTTTGTAGGTGTCTAAGCAGGCCAAAGAGTTTCTGGAGTACGTGTACGAAGAGCCCCTGATCGACATCCAGCAGGAGAACCCCATGCTGTACGGACACGCCGAGCCGCTGGCCACCGTGGTGCGCCTGCGGCAGCGGCTGAAATCACTGCGAGCCTATTTGTTCAGCTGCCGGGCAGCGGTGGCCGAGGATCTGCGCCGCAGGTAAGAGTCATAAATGTCAGACGGCGTCGGTTTGTTTTTCTTTTCCCGCCCCGGGAGGGTGGTTAGAGGATCTCCAAGGGCCTTTACAACGTGGAGTGTCTCGAATTCTGTGGCTGTCCCTCCCTCCGGGCTCATGTTTGGCTCTTTCCTCCGAGGGCCTCTATCCGGTTGAGCCAAGCACAATGAAAATAATATCTCAGCGTAACTGAAGGCTTTTAACCCATGGATCGAGTTCCCACAATGGTGAAGACCTCTCTTTACCTGTAGGTTAACTTGAGATAATATTCACTGGAGTGTCTTCATTGATCACTTATGTAGTGTTTTATATTTCCCTCAAGTTCAGTTCGTATTATCATCAGGAAAAAATAAGCATGTTTGAAATATTTCATAACTTAAAAACATTTTTTCAATGGGAAATTAGTAGGTGGTTATTCAAATCTTATTTTGCAGACAGAAGCGAACTTGGTAAATGATGCAGGCTGTAGAGCTTGAATTAAAATGCATTAAAAAACAACAACAGGCACAAACATGAAAAGGCCCAGGATTCTGCCTTTTCATGTTACCATTGACATAGGCTGCTTATCCATAGCTTGGTTATCTCAAAGTTTATGGAACACGCAAGTCCATGCCAGGCTCAGATCCTCAACATAAAAGTGAAGTTAAAATGTGCCTGCTCTCATCAGATTCCTTCTTTTACAGTTAGGTTTTATTGGCATTTGAATTCTCACCCTTGGCATATGTGAACTAGCTTATACTTGAAAGAATTGTTGATGGTGTTCATAAGTCCCTAAACATACCTTTTAATTTTTTTTTTTTTAGTAGAAATTTAAAGGCATACATTAGTCATGATTTTTGGAGGCAAGCCTATGTGAATAAGAACCTTTGCAAAGTGATATCGTTTGCTATTTGAAATCCAATTAAGATCCAAAGAAACTGACAAAACCCCAGGCATCTGAAGAGATGTTTTGAAAAGAACTAAATGTAGATGGTAAGGGATACATAATATCTAGACAAGCTCTCATAAAATAATAACGAAAAGGCAGCTGCCATAAAGCAAAATACTTCTCAGTGGTAGTCATTCTGTTACCTAGTTGTTTTTCAGAAAGTGCTAGAAAGTGGTCAGGATTTACTCTTGTAAAGTCTAGGCAAATCTTAATTTTAAAGATCAGGGCTTTGCCTGAAAGGCAATAAAATTATGTGTCTCAAACTAATTCACCAACTAAACTAGATACAAGATTTTTAACATTGAAAGTATGTTCTATTACTTTAAGTACCTTTTGGCTTTGCTCGGAGCTGGTTTTTCCTGTGCCTATATTTTTAAATGATATTAAAATCTACACATGGGGGCTTCCCTGGTGGCGCAGTGGTTGAGAGTCCGCCTGCCGATGCAGGGGACGTGGGTTCGTCCCCCCGGTCCGGGAAGATCCCACATGCCGCGGAGCGGCTGGGCCCGTGAGCCACGGCCGCTGAGCCTGCGCGTCCGGAGCCTGTGCTCCACAGCGGGAGAGGCCACAACAGTGAGAGGCCCGCGTACAGCAAAAATAAATAAATAAAATCTACACATGGGAATCATGTTAGATACCTTTATGATATAATGTTTTGCTTTGGTTAAATATGTCCGATCTGGGCACACATTTAGAAGTTAAATAGCAGATCCTGTCTTCATATGGATGACTAAGAATACCTATGCTGTTCCAGCAGTTTGGTGGTTTACCACCATGTACTGTGCCTTATGGCCAGACCACCGGGAAGGGAATGGAAGTTCTAGAAAAAAAAGCATTCCTAGGGCTGTGAGAATGAAAATAGTAGTCTTTTTTTCCTTTTCCTTCATTTCTCTTTCCTGGACTTGCTCATGACCGTTATGTAGTATAGTGCCTGCCACAAGGTGGGTATTCAGTAACTACTGAATGGATGGATGGAAGGAGGGATGCGTGATAGATGGATGTCTGTTACAGTGTCACTTTAGACCACTGAGCAGTGGCTAGTAGCCCAGTTTTGAGGAAGGAGTCATCTTCAAATTCTTCTTTTTCTTACTTCCCCGTGTCACTTAACACAGTGTTTGACCTATCTGAAGCTTTCAGAAATTGTTGAATGAACAAATCAACCAAAGAGCAAACCAAATCAGCCAAAAAAGCATTTCTGTTTCTGGGATAAGTCTCAAATCTTTCCTCTCCTGTTCACTTCCAGTGCACTCCCCTGGTTCAGTCTCAGGACTATTACAGTATCCTTCTGACTTTCTGTCTCACTTGGGTTTCTTTCCTCTCCAGTTGAACCTTCGCATCAGACAAATTTTAAAGCACAAGTATGGAATTAAAGATCTGCCCCAATCTAATCCAGTATATTGTTCTACTCTCTCAAACACTGCACTTCAAACACAAATAATTATTTAACTCTTCCCTCAGTGCATTCTGTTGTGGGAATTAAATGGGTTTTTGCAAGTGAAGGGCTTACAGTAGTGCTTGTACATAGTAAACACTCTATAGATAACCATTATTATTAATACTGCTTTTTAAAAATTTATTTATTTTATTTTATTTTTGGCTGTGTTGGGTCTTTGTTGCCGCACACGGGCTTTCTCTAGTTGCAGCGCACGGGCTTCTCATTGTGGTGGCTTCTCTTGCTGTGGAGCACGGGGTCTAGGTGCACGGGCTTCAGCAGTTGCAGCATGTGGGCTCAGTAGATGTGGCACACGGGCTCTAGAGCGCAGGCTCAGTAGTTGTGGCTCACGGGCTTAGTTGCTCCACAGCCTGTGGGATCTTCCCGGACCAGGGCTCCAACCCGTGTCCCCTGCATTGGCAGGCGGATTCTTAACCACTGCACCACCCGGGAAGTCCTAATACTGCTTTCTTATCCTAGACTGTTCTTGTCTCTAGCTTTTAAAATCTTTGTTAAAAGATTCTCCTTAAAAGCTACCCCTGAGGCTCTGTCTACCGGACTCAGGCTCCTTCTGCTACTCACTGTATCAGGAGAGGGGTGAGCAAGAGGAAGTGGGTTGGAGGGCCAGCCGGGCCCAGGGCCTGCAGTTCCTGGGTACACGGGATGCACTTATCTGAGCGTTTGTTGCATAAAAATAGGTGGAGGGGGCTTCCCTGGTGGCGCAGTGGTTGAGAGTCCACCTGCCGATGCAGGGGACACGGGTTCGTGCCCCAGTCCGGGAAGATCCCACATGCCGCGGAGCGGGCTGGGCCCGTGAGCCATGGCCGCTGAGCCTGCGCGTCCAGAGCCTGTGCTCCGCAGCGGGAGAGGCCACATCAGTGAGAGGGCCGTGTATCGCAAAAAAAAAAAAAAAAAAAAATTGGAGGAGCAGGAGGCTCCCTAAGAGCAAAGGATGAGACAGTGATTCCTACAGCGCCCTGGAGGAGGTGACTGATTTTTTTTTTAATGTTATTTTAGTTTCTCTATATTTATATACTGTTAACATAATGTTTGGGTTTAGGTTACCATGCTCTCCAACCTGGCACAGAGAAAAGTATACCAGTAGCAAGCAGTACTCCTAACTTTGGGGGGAGGTGGCGAGTTAGAGGGAGGCTAGAAATCATTTTGATTTATTTTGAAATATGAGTATTTAGTGAAATATGTCTAAGAGATTTTTCTGGGATGTTCATACTTCTTACAGCTGGGCCATGCTTACTAATTCCACCTTCTTCAGTGTCTATAAAAATAACCATAGCTACAAAGGGGAACCATTGCCCACCTCACATGCTAAAATTCCTGTCACCAAAAGCCATATCTTGCCTATCAATCATCTTTCACTTTTATATGGAATCTGACTTTTTAAAAACAAAATTAGCCAACAGTACTTTTAGCGATGATAAGCATGTTCAAAAACACTACTTAAGGTTCCCTTTGTCTCACCTGCGGGCACCAGATCTAGAGTGGGGTGGTTTAAACAGTGAGAAGCACCTGCTGGGCACAACTAACCATACGTATCCTCGATAGAAGTTAAAAGAGGGAGGAGTTGATGAGCAACAGGGGAACAAAACTAGAGCAAGAGAATCCAGTTCTTATCTAGTCGTAAAAGGCATTCTCTCCCTGCCTGGTTTTTACCTCCATATAAAAGTTGTCATTAATCTCCAGCAAGTAGGCCCAACATGCTGAAGACCTGTCAGCGCCATATAAACAGAATAAAGCAAACTGTTAATACTGCTGTCATGAGGAAACTGGAAACAGACTGATTAATCATAGTGGCGCTCAACCGCCAGGGAGACCACTTCAGTCGTCGCCTTATTAGGGAAGTCCCAGTTGGCTTTTAGGCCAATCATTACGATGACCGTCCGGTTTGTATCCTCACTGTTTTTGTTATTGTTGTTAAATGAACGCCTCGTTCTTGAACCCATACCGCAAATCTTGACTGGCAGGGGTGATTAGTTTAGAAAAAGTCAGCATCTTCCATGAAATCTAAAATGTTTATAGTGCCGACCATTGACCGTTTCTGAGGACTCCCAGATGGCGAGCGACCCTGCTGGATTGATTCAAGGCCTATTTAACTTTTCAAGAGAGAAATTATTTACAGTGTCCACATGTAAAGGTGCATGAAGTACTCTGTGGAAGATCTTGGCACTGTCAGGACACATCCGGAGCAGCTGCCATTAAGGACGTCTTCAGGAGGGACCCTAAGAAAAGCTGGGAACACAGGAATAGTGGGATACGTGTGTAAATCGTAGTCACAAAAGGGCACCTCGGGGCCAGATTTGGCCCTCAGACATGTTTTGTTTGGCCTTTCAGGGATGGCGCCCACCAGGTTTTAAAGTTGCAAAATACTAGCTAACATTTAAATAATTAGGAGTTTTTATGCTCACACAAAGTAAAACTCTCTGGTTTCTCTTAAGAAATCAGAAGCTCTGATTACACAAAAGCTTCCCTCATTCCTGGATGCAGCAATCAGCTTTACATACTGGACTCTGCACTTTCCCATAGTCTCTACCCCTCCTATCTTCTCCCCAAACCCACTGGCATTGGGTACATAATATGTTGCTGCCCTGCTTGTCTTATCCTCAGCCCATTTCATTTATTTATGATGGTACCTGGGCCCATGTGAGATCATTATGATTTAATCAATTAAAAAGTACTTTCCTGTAAATATTGATATATTATTTGCTCTTATAACAGCCCTTCAGATGGGTTAGACAGATGGTATTTACAAAGAAGGGAAAGCACTGTGACTCTGAGATGCTGCGTGACTTGCCTGAGGTGACAAAGCTGGTAAGGAGCAGAGTCCACACGTGGAACCAGGTTTTCTGATGCTCAAATTGCTGCTGCTTTCCCCAGTGTATTTGCTGGTGGCCATGACGTCCAGGAATTTCTAGATTCTTCAGAGGAAGGAACTGCTTTTATATCTCCTGAAGCCTTGATTGAGGTCATCTAGGAGAGTGTGAAGGAGGGCGGGGAGGTGGCAGACAGTAATGTGCCTTGAGTGGGAAGGTGCAATTGCTGACACAGGCACTCCTGTGCTCACTGCCAGCGCCAGCCTTGGAGAACAAGGCATGACAATTGGCTTAGCGCTAATAAGTGCAGTTTTCTCTAGGTCTGTGTTTACCAAACCTTTTCATTCCATAGACCTGTAAATGTAGAGGTATCTGTAGGGTTGTCTTATCCATGTCTTTTGCTAAAACAAATATCCACCTATTTTTCACCATCATTTCATAAAAGAACGTAGTAATGCTAAAAAAAAAACAAAAACAGGCAGACAGCAATGAAACAACTTTTTAAAGTCAAATAGATTTAAAATTCATTCTACTATGCTTTTTCTTTTCTCATTTTGCCTTGGATTGCTAAAAACATCACCAGACCAACACCAGCTGTTGGGACTAACTTTTCAGAAATCCCGATTTAAGTTAAATGTTCTGTTCTGAGTGCTGAAGTGAAATCATCTAGTCCAAAGAAAGACATCAGAGAAATTAATTAGTGGATGCCTGAGTGTTTCCCATTCTCTATCATTAACAAATGATTTGGGGATTGGGTGCCTGGTGAATCCAAAGTTCCTATTGTGATACGTATTTAAAACTAGTTTCTCTCCAACACTAGTCGAGGCCGGTAAGCAATATTCACGCCTATCCTTCCAGTTACTTAGAGCACAATTGTGATGGTTCTGGGGGAACAGGTAGTCCTACTTGTTTGTTAAGTTTAGTTCTTGGCTTGGACCATTCTGACCAGCTTGAATTGGGAAGCTCTAGACAATACCAAACGTAATTCTTCTACCTTCTAAGTCACCTTTTCCTGTCTTTGGTCTCACATTTTATTTGAAATTATAATTATATCCAGAATTAGTTCTCACTGCAATATCAGCTTTACTGAACGGTGAGAAATTTCTATCATAAAAACAGCCATTTTTATTACCATTATTTATCCTGGTGAGTGCCAGAAAAAGATGAGTGTGTGTGTGTGTGTGTGTGTGTGTGTGTGCGCGCGCGCGCGCGTATCCTGTCAGACTCTCCTTGCCTCCTCTTCCTTCAAGCAAAATTTAGCAGCTTGCTTAGCACTTAGGAACAGTCCCCAGAAATGTCACCTGATTCACCAAGATTCCCTGCCCACTCCTTCACTTGTTACCCCCAGGGAAAGCTGTCTGTCTGGCTAGTGAATTCACTGGACAGGAGGCTAAGTCCAAAGGGTGAAACCTCCTTTGGATGTCCACTAGCGTCTCAAACTTAATATGTCCCAGGGTTTCCCTGGTGGTGCAGTGGTTGAGAGTCCGCCTGCCGATGCAGGGGACACGGGTTCGTTCCCCGGTCCGGGAGGATCCCACATGCCGTGGAGCGGCTGGGCCTGTGAGCCATGGCCGCTGAGCCTGCGCGTCCGGAGCCTATGCTCCGCAAGGGGAGAGGCCACAACAGTGAGAGGCCCGCGTACCACACACACAAAAAAATTAATATGTCCCAAGCTGAGCTAGTAGCCCCTCCTCCACTCCTGTAGCAAACTGCTCCTGCTACAGGCCCCCCATCCCCCTACCAGCACCTTTACCCATACGGCTCTTCATGCCAAACACCTTTCTCCCACATTCCACACCCAACCTATCAGCAAGTCCTATCGGCGTCACCTTCAAAACATGTCCACTCAAAATCACCACAGAATCATCACTTCCACTGCTACCACCTGAGTCCAAGCCACTGTCATTGTTCCCCTGGATTTTTGCAGTAACTGATCACCCCCTTCAGTCTGTTCTTCCGGCTACAGCTACAGTTAATGTGTACATTAGATGATATCACCTCTGATTCAAACTATCTAATAGCGTCACCTCTCAATCCAAGTAAAAGCCAAGGACATATAAGCCTGGTTCCCCATCACCTCTCTGCCCTCATCCCCCAGTACGTTCCCCCTCCTTTACTCTGTTCCAGTCATACCAGCCTTGTTTTGCTCCTTGAGCATATGCCAAGCAGGCTCCCATGTGAGTTTCTATGCTCATTTTCCTCTTCCCCAGATAGTGGTGTAGCTGGCTTCCTTACCTCCTTCAGATCTGTATGCAGCTGTCACGTTCCTGAAGCATCCTTGACCACTCTATTTAAAATTTTTGCACACACTGCCCGTCCCGCCGCCCCACACTTTCTCTCTTCATTCTCTGCTTATCACCACATAAAGTGGTGTTTGATTTTTGTCTGTCTCCCTCTCTGGTTCCATCACGTATGGCTATGGCGGTCACGCTTTGCTCAGCCTGTGCAGCCGTGTGCAGAGGCCCTGCTCTCTCCACTAGAATGTAAGCGACAGAAGGTCATGCCTTTTTTTTTTTTTTTTTTTTTTTTTTGCGGTATGCGGGCCTCTCACTGTTGTGGCCTCTCCCGTTGCGGAGCACAGTCTCCGGACGCGCAGGCCCAGCGGCCATGGCTCACGGGCCCAGCCGCTCTGCGGCATGTGGGATCTTGCCGGACCGGGGCACGAACCCACGTCTCCTGCATCGGCAGGCGGACTCTCAACCACTGCGCCACCAGGGAAGCCCGGTCATGCCTTTTTATCTGTGTTGCTCACTGCTCTATCCCCAGGGCCTAGAACCATACCTGACATAGAGTGGGGGCAAATAAATATTTGGTGAACAAATTAATTAAATAAATAAAGTACTGTTACCAACATTCCGCCCACTTAATTGGGTCAAACAGTTTTTCATATTACAAAAAATACTGTTCATCATAGAAAACAAAAATAAGAAAGTCATCCATTATCTTACCACTTTGGTGCATATCCTTTCATACTGCTTCCTCTGCAGATTATTTTTTTCCCTAAAAAATGGTTTTATACTGTACCTACTACTTTTAACCCAATCACTTCACTTAGTATATTGTGAACATCTTTTTATGCCGGTAAATATTTGTCTAAAGCGTCATGAATCACTGCGTGAAAATGGTGTTTTGATGCATGAGCATACTGATACACCCTCGATCTGGGAAGAAGTAGGTGAGGATATTATTCAGTGTACCCAACAAAAGATCGCATGAGCTGGGGGAGATCATAGCAACACCTCCTCTTCTCCCTACCTCCCAATAAGTCAGACATATTAGGTAGAGGGCTTATCTGTTACAGAGAAAGGATTTCATGCTCTTGTGACTCGAATACACTTAATGTAGGAGGCTAGCTCATTGAGAGCCTATCTCCTCGGGCAGCCTCGTTCTTAAAACACAATCTACGCAGACTTGATTTGCTGTGTCTCTGAACTGCAAATGAGCAATGTCTTATAACCAAAATCTAAGATCCAAATGTGCCATTGATTATTAGCCAAAGTCTGGTTAATATTGGCTTTTAGGAGAATAAGCACATTTTAGCCATAATATTATCACTAAATTAGTCTCATTAAAGACCAGTGGTTATTAGCACTTCAAGCAAATAGATAACACTTCTTTAAGCTCAGTAAATGAACACAGCTCTTTATGTTCTCTGTAAGACTTAATATTAGCCAGACTTTGTAGCTAGTTTTCAAGTTAGCTAATTAAAAGTGTCATTGGGGCTTTATTGTCAACAGATTAGCTGCATGAATCTATCAGGGCTCAAACTACTAAAACACAGGATGTTATTTTGATAGATTTTGAAAGCAACCGTTCTCAGTCTCCTTCAAGAATTCCTTTTCCCTCAGATGACTTCTAGTACTAAGGTTTTCAAGTCGTCTAACCTCCTGATCTCCTGATAGCCCCTCCCCCTTCCTTCATTTTCTCCAGAGATCTCATTCAGCAAATTTTATAAATATATATGCTGATAGCAACACTCTAAAAAGGAGTTATAGACTATCTGCAAAAGTGTCATTCAAAGCTAAACAGATTGATAAACTTTGAAAAAGGAGCTCTGGCAAGTTATATATTAATTTTACTGTAACATACATGTAGCTTTTTATTTACCAAGAAATCCTTCAGAAAGTTAAAAAGTGTTTTATTCTAAGATTAAATGAAATCTATAAATTATCTAAAATCATTTTCTAAGAGACAGCAAAAAAATAAAACTCATGGCAGGAAAAGTGTTATATTCTTGGAACCGTTGAATACTGTAAGAATTTGAGCTAAGATCTATAATGTGATATAATCTGTCACTTCTATAATCAGACCCCAGAATAATCACAACCCAAATTACTTCCCAAGTATTTCTACTCCGGGCTTTAGATTGTTGCTAAGAAACTTAAGCACAATTTCTGAAAGAGCTGGTAAGAGACCCTTATTTCCCATACCTATCTTCCAAGATATAATATCTGATGCAATCTTGCCACTTTTTCACCCAATGAGATTAGCAAAATGAGGTATCTACTGAAATGATTGAAGCTTGTTTCTTCCACATGGGTTGCTATCGCAATATCTGCCTTTGATTTAAAATTGTTTTTCCATTAGCTGGGAGCATGGTTGGACATACGAGTCCTGTCCACATCCAGTCTAATGTAACTATTTCAGGAAGTGTTTGCAGCTCATATCAAGAACACCAAATTGCATCTCCCTAGGGATGCTTCACAGTGCTTTTTGCTGATTTCAGTGTGGGTGCGTGTGCCCTCCAAAGGAAAGATACTGCAGCCCTCTCAATTCTGTACAGATTACCTAACCTGGAGCACATATTCTTGGAGAACACGGTAATATTTCATAAATAAATGGTTTTCCTTTCTAAATTATTCCTTATGCACTTCTACCTGTATTCTTCCTTTAGACTCTTATGATTTAGAATCAAAATTGGAGGTTTTCCTTTGGTGTTATCTTTTTTTTTTTTTTTTTTTTTGCGGTACGCGGGCCTCTCACTGTTGTGGCCTCTCCTGTTGCGGAGCACAGGCTCCGGACGCGCAGGCTCAGCGGCCATGGCTCATGGGCCCAGCCGCTCTGCGGCATGTGGGATCTTCCCGGACCGGGGCACGAACCCGTGTCCCCTGCATCGGCAGGTGGACTCTCAACCACTGCGTCACCAGGGAAGCCCTGGTGTTATCCTTTTTATTGTGTGTGTGTGTGTGTGTGTGTGTGTGTGTGTGCGTGTGCGTGTGTGTGTGTGTGTAAGAGAGAGAGACAGAGACACACGACACACAGGAAGGGAGGGAGATCTTTCCTTTAAAGCCTGTCTATTACATGTGCTGAGATATTTTCATTCAGACTTTTTTCATTTTAATCATTGGGTTTTTTAATGCCAGTTATGCAGCTCAAATAACTGAGCTTCAGGGAAATGGCGATATTACTGAATCTATCAAAATCCTGCAAAGGGTGTGCCTGACTTAGTCCCTTTTCTCTCATGAGCATCAGGGCTTGGTGGGAACTGAGTTGAAGTTCCCAGAAATTAGTCAGGTTAAATGAGTCTTGATGTATTTGACTCAGTGTCCTGGTCCAAAATAGAAGAGGACCCCCTACGTGTTTTATATAGACTACTGCCTTTGATTTCTTAGGCCATTATTTCTGCATTTTTAACCCCAAGTACCAGCTGTGTAATATAAGGGAAATGAATCATATGTGACCTTCTTCCCTTTTGATTTTCATCTTTTCTTACTTTTCTCATTGGAACAATCTATAAATGAAGCCCAAGTTACCCTCTCAGTATGTCAGGAAATCCTAAAGGTGATAAAACAGAAAATGTTGGCACTAGAAACAGTTGTGCTAGCTGGTTTCCATGATCCTTTAGCAGGTTTCTTCATTGTTCTTTGGTATCAGAGAACTTGACAGTGCCACCTGCCAGTGATGCAGTTTCCCTTGATGGGTGAGTGAAGTGTGGGGTTGACTCTCCTTATCACGTTTGTCCTCTGGCTTTGACATCAGGGCCAACCAGAAGAAGTTGCACTGGCATGAGCAGGGCTGTCCTTGTGGTTGGCCTCTTGGTGAAATGCTGTCAGACCTGATGATGAATAGGCCTACAGTACAGTGAGGTCACTTACCGCACAGAGAACCCTAAACACAGCCGCCTCACCAGAAACAAAAGGCAGCACCATCCCGCAGCAAAGAGGCCGTTTACCAAAGGATTGCCAAGTCAGACAACTAGCTGTAATCTGTAGCTTTCCGTTCCTAACATGTTGAAGTTTGGACGGAACATTGGAGAAATTAGTAGTTAGTTACCTTTTACATAACATTTTAGTAGAAACTTGAAGCATTTCAAAATGCAGAGTGTGTGTATAGGTACGTGCACCCTCACACACACACAAATGTGTATTTGGAAGAGCTCCTAGCTGGGTCCACATCCCATTTCCTCTAGGCCTTTACTAGCTCAGGCTCTGTCATTTTCCTTACTTTTCTATCTGCAGCTTTGGCTTCTATACTAGCTTCTTCATTTTAGCATATAGATACGCCCAAGTGGCTCCCATCTCTAAGAAAAGAATCCTTTCTTAGTCCTGCATCCTTCTGTAGCTATGGCCTAGTTTCCCTCTTTTAAAGTTAGTTTCTTAAAAGAATATTCCACAGTCCTTCACCCCTCTGCAGTCTGGTGTCCCTCTTCCTCCTGGATACTGTCCTAAGGTCACTGGTGAATTCCCCTTTGCCAAAACCAGCAGGCACCTTTCAGGCCTCATGAGAGTCTTCCCCGGATTATGTGACCTCTCCTCTGCCTCTGATGCCGTTGACCCTCTTTGTCCTTGAAATTGTCTCCTTCCTTGGCTTCCTGGATGCTGGCTCTTCCGCTTTTTCTCCTGTCAAACTGCTTCTTCCCAGCTTTCTTCCTGTGGCCGTTCCTTTAATAGTATTGTTTTGCCAGTGTCCAGTCTTTTCCGTTGCACTCATGTGTACTGTCTCGGGCTCTTCCTCATTTTCATGTCTTCACCTGTAGGCACACAGCTCTCCTCCCTGGACTCACAGATGACTCCACTTGGACATTCCACACCTCTGCCCCGACAGCTGAGCTACCCTTTCTCCCCAAAGGTGACTCCTCCTCATTATTCCCTGTGTTAGTAGATGGAACTTCCATTTACCTACTGGCCCAGCTGGAAAACCACGAGCAGTGCCAGGCTCCTTCCCAGCCTCCGTTTCCCATTAGTCTTCATGACCTGTGGATCATTGGAGAAAGCTGTCTGTGGTAGGCCATTTCTCTCCAACCCTAGGGCAACCATTTAAATTCTGTTCAGGCCCCCAACATTTCTCACCTAGTTTATCTCCAGAATTATCCATCTCTTCAGTCTTTTCCCCCTTCTGCTGTCAATGATCTTTTAAAGGTGCAAATCTAATGGTGTCCCCTTCTCTTGCTTGAGGCACTCATCTCTTTGTGGGTAGGCTCTTCTCTAGGCATCTAAGCCCTCACATGTCTGGCTACACCCTAACTTCCTGAGCTCACACCCTGCAGTCCCCCCAGCCCCCAGCATGAACACATATACACATATATACGCATACAGAGCCTGTTCCCTGAAAGAATTATGTTCGTCCTGGCCTCTCTGCTCTTAGCCATGCTGTACCCTCTACCTGCAATATCCATTCTTCCACTCCTCCAGATGGATTCTGACCTGTCGGTTCTCTGAGACCTTTCTTGAACAGGTGTCCTGCAGGCTCCACTCAGCCCTGCACTCCACGCTGGAGCTGGAGCTGTCTGTTTACTTGTCTGTTTATCTCACTTGTCTGTATGTATTGGAAAAAAAACTGTGTCTTCTCCAAATTTTCTGCCACATACATACCCAGCATCCGCTCATTGCAGTGAAAGTGTGCGCTGATTTTAGCTTCTGATTTTAGGTTCTTAGCTGTAGTGACAAGTCACAGAGGTCATAAGACGGGGCTTCATCTGCATTAAATTCCTGGGCCATATGGTGATCACAAGTTGTGTTTTCTGACCAAAACATGCAAACAATCATCCATCCTTTATTGAATACATTAATAGTAAAATTATCAAATGAGTTCTGCCATGGCTCTCAAGGGGGTGCCAAACCTTGCCTCCCAGACGTGAGTGGGTCCCCTAGCAGTGCCCGAAGCGGCTGCAGGTTCATCTCTGGTCCCCTGCAGAGCCCTATCCTCTCCTAGTCAGAGCTGCCAGAGGCAGCTTAATGCTACCCAAGCACACCGCAGGCCTCCGGGTTCTCCACAATCCCTTCCACAACTGAGCCCTGGGAGGCCCTGCTTGTTCCATCCATTTCCTAAAGAGCTCCTGTCAGACGGGCCAGGTACAAGGCCAGTTCCTTGTACACCAAAGCCACAGTGGGGGAAACCCTGGGGATCACCCAGATGGGATGTTGCCTGTGCTTTTCGGGGCTTGGCTTTTATATCATTATTTGCCCTGCACTTCCCCTGTGGACATCAGCCTAAAGAAGATATTCAGAGAAAGACAAACACTGTATGATATCACTTATATGTGGAATCTAAAAAATACAACAAACTAGTGAATATAACAAAAAAGAAGGAGACTCCCTGATACAGAGAACAAACTAGTAGTTACCAGCGGTGGAGGGCGGACACAATATAGGGTGGGCGTGGGTGTAGGAGGTATAAGCTAGTAGGTGTAAGATAGGCTACAAGGATGTGTTGTACAACACGGGGAATATAACCAGTATTTTGTAATAACTGTAAATGGACTGAAACCTTTAAAAAAAATTTGTAATTTAAAAAAGAAAAGATATTCCAAGAATGTCGTGCCAATTCAGCCTGCCTTGACGGCTCCAGCAATGAAAAAGAGGAAAAACTGACGGGGTCATCTGGCCCCGCCTTTGAAATCCTTTCCTCCTCTAAGCAGAAGAGCAAGCCCCTACCTCTAAATAACTGCAACAGATCTTTTTCTTCTTTTATTTACATTAAAAAGCATCCCTGTAAGAGACACATTTTAATGCTGCTCAGTCTTCCCTCTCAGGAAATTTATTCTCATATTTGACTTCAATGCTTTCTTGATATAATTTCCATCCTCAGAGAGAAGAAAAGCTGATTGGCATTATCTGTCTTAAAAGTCTGTATTTTTTATGGCCACCAGTAAATCTCCTGGACACAACATCTTCTCCAAACACAACAAGCTCAGTTCCTTTATCTTTTCTGCATATATTACATTTTCCAGTTCTTTGTGTCGTTAGGCTGACCTCTTGTAAATTATAGTCTTAGACACTGAAGAGTGCCAGAGAGGAGACAGCAGATACGGTGCTTCTGGAGGGGCTTAGAATCGCTTCCAGAGGGGAAGAGAAAATAAATATGTGAAATATATTTGCACACAGAAACACTACATACACAGCTCACTTTAGCTGTGTAAATAATGTTTAAGGAGTATTAGAGATTACTGTGTCCAAAGTTGGCCGGTTATTGTGAGAAGAGTAATGAACAGTGTTTGGAGGCAAAGGGGACCCAGCCTAGAGAGGAGAAATTGGAAATTCTCTTTGCTGCTCATCAGTTGTGTTCACTGAACATATCCGTCTCCAGCCCTTAGCACAGCACCTAGCTCATTTTAGGCACGCAGTAGTGTCTGTTGACTGGATAACGAACTGACTAGCTGTAGTACTCTAATAAGTGTACACCAGTATGATTCCATTTGTAAATTTGCAGTTAATTCTTATATCCTGTACTCTCAGTCGTGCAAGTTTTAGGACTTTAGAGAAGAACTTTAAGTAGCAAACATTAACGATATGCTACCCTGCATTTGTCCCTGCTAGAGTTCATTTCAGTCACCTTCCTTCTAACTCTTTCTCCAGCTGGCCTACATGTGTATAAACCAATGGAAAAGGCAGGAGCTCATCTTGAAATGATTTTCCAGCCTGCTTGTTTAGTTCAGTCCGTCTGTTTCTCAGCCCTGCTGCCACATTGCCTTCATTTTACTTTACTTAAGGGATTTCATTATGAGGCAATTGCCTCTGAAAAAGGTTATTCCTCCCATTCAACCACACTTAGACATCCTCTGTCCCCATAGTAGATTATCATACTTTGCTACCCTAGTGACCTCCACTGAAAGACTGCGTCCTAGGCTTGCTTTTCTGCACGTGATGTTTGGGTCTCAAGTCATCTTGCAAATACTGATATACATTTTTAAATCTATAAATGCAATCTCGTGTTCTGGATTGGATCCTTGAACAGAAAAAGGACATTAGTGAAACAACTGGTGAAATCTGAATACGGTCTAATTTACATAATAGTTCATTTCTTAGTTTTGATCAATGCACCATGGTTGTGTAAGGTGTTACCATTAGGGGAAGCCAGGTGAAGGGTATAAGGGCACAAACATTTCACAAAAGGAGGAAATGTTAGGAACTCACGTACACGTGAACATCCTGATTATTTTCAAAACAATTTTTCAAGCATGAGAAAAATTGCAGACTACCAAAGTGTACTTCAGATAATTCTAGGCTTTGTAAGGTGAAAAAAGTAAAAACCCCTGTTCACACTCAGCCCCGCTTCCGTTCATTTTCCTCCAAGGTCTGCTCCCTCCGTTCCCAGAGCTTCAGCTGTCCCTTCTGTGCTGCTGTCAGAAGTGCCCCTGGCTCTTCCACATCTCTCGCCCCACATCCGCAAGGGCCACGCCTGCTGTCCTCCACACAAGCACTTGATATTCAGCACAATTAAATCTCAGTGCTTTTCCCCCTCCCCCCAGCAGCCTGCCCTGTGTTGGTCAATGACATCACCATCCTGTCTCCCAAGCTAGGACTTCAGAGTCGCCTTCAATTCCAAATGCTGTCAGTCCTTCCATAAGTTCTCCTGTGTCTACACACTCACCCCTTTCGCTTTCGCCTTGTGGTTACCCTGGAAGAGCCGCTGGGGTACGTGGTCAGGACTGTCCCTGCCTGCAGTCTCTCCACCCTCCCGGCTGCCTTCAGGAAGTGGGCATGACCAAACGCGTCAGTGTTACTTTCCTTCTTTTAAAAAGGACCAATGGCTCTATATTGCTGCTGGCCTGAACAGTCATAAACACCTACCTGGAAGAGAGATGTATTATATAGCTATATTAGATGGTCAGCTCAAACCCACCTCCCTCCGTCCTCCACCTTCATCTCCTGGAAAGTAGAAGCACAGGCCTTTGGCGTCAGAAAGTCCTGGCCTTGAATCCCAGCTTGTGACCCTGGGCAAATTAGTTTTTGCCTCTGAGCCTCAGTTCCCTCTCACATAAAATGGAGGTTGTACTTACCACGCGGGGTTGTTGTGAGAATTAAATGATGTACGTTGAGGGCCACACCTGAAGCAGACTTCTCTTATTGTTAATCCTGTAGGGGGTCATGAGGAGTAGCCCTCTCGATCATCTCTGTCATACGTGTGTGTTATTGAAAATGGAAGTTGGTCATGTCTCATGGTCCCTCCTGGGACCGTGGTCTACCTTCTACAGTAGGGGGCCCTCTTTGTAGGGAAGCTTCATCCCGCATGGAGGGATTGAGCACTTTCCCTACACCCTCCCCAGCTGGGCTGGGACTATGTGCTGCTACCTGCCACAGGTTCGGCCCCAAACCATTAGAGTTGAAGGGAGCCTACCCTTAGGAACTGAATTTTATTCCCCGGAGTATAAGGGCCGTGTCACTCACTTGGTCCGTTCGCACTCTTGTGGATGAAACAGGAATTTTCAGCAGAAATCTTCAGAGCCTATCATATATTTATCAGGAGTGCTCCAAACTAGAATATGCCTGTCCCAGACCTCCATGGGGGATGAACTTCACCTAATTGGCCCAGTGCCCTTTTTTCAGTGGCCTAGTACAGGAGCTGGTGCACAGTTGTGCTTAATCAGAATTGGATGGCTAGATAGATGAATGGAAGGGTAAAGGACTTAATCTCTAGGATTTGTCCAATAATGCATACTTAATTGAAAGACTGAGTAATGAATTCCCCAACAAGCTACGAGTTAGGCCAGTGGTTCTAAACCTTGGCTGCACTAATCACCACAAGAGTTTTTGTTTGAAGACTGATTTCTGGGTTCTACCCATACTTATGCCCTATTATTTTCAAAAGCTTCCCAAGTGATTCTAATAGACGGCCAAGGTTGGGACCTACCATGCTAGACCAATCTAAAAATATGTACCCTGTGCATATAACTCTTATTTTCATGTTACCATGTTGTGTTGTAATGATCAGTTTATGTATCTTTCCCTAGCTTGACTTTATTCTCCTTGATATGCTCTGATATGCTCAGGTACTGTGACTGTCTCACTCATAATTCATAATTCCTAGTGCCTGGCACAGTGCTTGGCATGTAGCAGATAGTCATAAATGTTAATTGAGTTGGTGGCTTCTTTCATTTAGGTGGTATTATGCAATTTTCTTGTATCCTAAGACAAAGAGAAAATGCTAGCACCATGAGTTTTGTTTTGTGTATACGTGTGTGTGTGTGTGTGTGTGTGTGTGTGTGTGTGTGGTGTTTTCTAACCATCTATGCTTCGGTACCTGTTTGCTTGTCCCTAACTGATTTGTTTTTCCTGTTCACTCACCGTCATTTATCCAGATGCTATGAATTGACAGTAGCCAAAGATATTGGACTTTGTCAGGGAGTCTCAATTTGAAATATTTTGTCCCATTATTCCCATCTGTACCTAGGTTCCAAAACTCATCACTGTGCACGTAAGAGGATAGCTCACTAAGTGGTGTTTGGCACTGCCATCTCCCTTAATGAAAGCCATAGGAGCCTCCAGGCAAAGACACCCAGGTTGCCCCCCCAGCTGATTTTCTCAACTCTAAAATCTATTCATCTAGACATAGACTCATAGAGCTGGAAAGAGATTTAAGACACCAAGTTCAGTCACCTTCATTAACCAATGAAGGATCTGAAGCTAGGTGGGTTTTAAGACTTCCCTGAGATGACACAGTTTGTTAGGGACGCAGCTGGTACAGGAAACCTGGCACTCTGGTCCTCAGGCCTGGCCCATTGCACTGTGCTCCTAGCACCCTGGACTACATCAGAAATCAAAGATCACACCCTTACCCCGTTTTTGGTATTTGTGTTAGAAAGAAAAGTATCTGGAAAAAGGTATTATTACAGGTTTCTCAGAGGATGTGGGGAGGAAGAGTATTAGGTGGAAAGGGATTCTTGAACGAGACTTGGAAACTTCTCAGAAAAAGTGTGCTTTGTGGCAACACCACAATTTATCTGTGTTTCTGTCTGTTTTCAGAATTTTCCCCAGAGAATACCTCCTTCAGCAGATCCACCTGTATTCCCTCGCTGATCTGCAGCAGGTAAGCGCTTAGAGGGCCCATTTCATTCCTGTTTTCTCCCTGGGAAAATGTGTTTGTTGATTATGGCTTTGGCACTGAATTCTGCCCTCATTGGAGTAGTTTTATTCACAAGCCCTAATAATCAATTATTTTCTGTTCAGAATGAGAAAAGAAAACTTAGTATAAAAAGATATTCTAGGACAATAAGAAATGCTGGCAAGGATATAGAGAAACTGGAGCTCCCATACACTGCTGGGAATGGAAAGTGGTGCGGCCACTTAGGGAAATAGTTCGGCAGTCCCTCAAAAAGTTAAACGTAGAATTACCCTGTGACCCAGCAATTCCACTGCTAGGCATATACCCTAGAGGGTTGAAAACATATGTCCACATAAACACTTGTACAGGAATGTTCAAAGCAGCATTATTCATAACAGCTAAAGAGTGGCAACAACCCAAATGTTCATCAGCTAATGAATGGATAAACAAAATGTCATATACCCACGCAGTGGAATAGTATTCGGCCATAAAAAGGAGTGAAGTACTGATACATACTACAGCACGGATGAACCTTAAGAACAGCATGTTGAAAGAAGCCAGACAGAAATGAATACCTATTTTATGATTCTTATTTTATGTGGACTTCTCTTAGGATGTCCGAAATAGGCCAATCCATAGAGACAAAGTAGGTGAGTGGTTGCCAGGGCCTGGGGAGAGCCGGGCGTGAGGAGTGGCTGCTGATGGTGTGCGGTTTCCTTTGGGGCTGATGAAGGTGTTCTGGAATTAGTGGTGATGGTTGCACAACTTTGAAACTATACTAAAAGCAGCCAGTGAATTGTATACTTTAAAAGAGTCAATTTTATGGTATGTGAATTATATCAACAAAAAAAGTTGTACAAGGGAAAAAAAGATATAAAAGGCAATGAATATATTAAACTCTTTGACTTGTGCTCACGTCAAACAGTTGGATGACGCTAAATTTTAGTAAAACACAACAGAGCATGTAAGAGTCAAAATCATCTTCTTATACTTTTATTTGTGTACGTATCTCCTTTTAATGACTGACCAGGTTAGCAGCCGGGAAGAAAACCAACATTTTGTCTGTTCAACCCAAAATTCTGAATATGTTAAGCTTTGGTTAATCATTTAAATCAACAGCTCACTCCCTAAGAAGCTTTCAGACACTACATGAAAGCATTGCTTTCTTTTCCATATATTGTGGATTCTTTCAAGAGTCAATGACCAAAAAAAAAAAAAAAATTGTGACAACTTTCAGAACATCTCAAACTGCTGTGATTCGGTTCTTTTGTTTCTTGCTGTTTTGTCCAGAAGAATGAGGTCAACTTAATCTGTGTTCAGATCCTTCACTCATTTTTCAAGACTTAAAAAATAAGTAAAACCTTGAAAAGTAATTTAAACTAAGAGTTTTGTGTTCTCTTTATCCCACCAGAAGTAGGCAGGTTATTTTAAAAGGTAGAAATAGTTCTAGAGCATTTTAGTTGGAGAGGGTGAGAGAATACTAGGGTTTTAATTTCCACTTGTACATCCAGTTTAAACCTATTTGCACATATCAGCTCCTTCCCCTCCTTCAGTCTTGCTGTCCTTTACTACGTAATCAGGCACCAGTGATCTGCTGACTGGAGTGGAAAGAGATACAGTTTTAATTATGATTGCCCAGTGGTGTTCAAGGGGAAGAATCAGATACAAGACCCAGTTTACATTTATATATTTTCTAGGACTCTACCTGATCTTAGTATCTGAGGACCGAGACTCTTACCACTGGAGAAGTATGTTTAAAGGCACCAGTGACATCTTCTTGTAAAGGTGGTTTAAAATAGAATGGGTGGGCCCCAAAGTGAGTACTTTTTGAGCAAGCCTTTCAAAAATGAGTTTTGATACCAGATGAAGAGAAAGAATCAGTAATTCCATATTCATTTTACAGTGTCAAAGTAGTGTAGCTATTTGGCATAATAAAGCCTTCTTTTTTAAAGCTTTCCTACACCCTGCTGTCTTTTTTTCTTTTCTTTTTTTTTCCTCCATTGTAATAATCAAACCATACATGCCGAGCAGCTTACCTAAATCAGTGGCACCAGTATTCTTGGTGGGCCATCAGCCTCGGAGCCCCATAAGCAGCTTAATCAGTTTTCAGCCTCCGTAGTAAAGCGATAGAGGCAATCAACAGCTTATCAAACTCCCTGTGGGCGGGGGCAGCCAGAGCTCCCTTCATCCATTTACTCCACAGTTCACTCTAACCTGGTTCTTTGTGCCTGGATTTAAGATCCCCAAACCTATCGTATTTAGAGGAAGTTTAATTCAATTATTTTTTTCTGCCTGAGGTGGGTTAAATTGGATTTAGCTTTTGATCTGTCTACATTTAGGCTATCAGTACTGAAGGGCACCTCTGCCCCATCTTCCCTTGGTTTCAGAGTAAATTTCTGGCGTGTTTTCTGGATCGGAACTGTTCTTGCAAATAGGTAAGAAAAGGTAACACAAGAAGGGGGAAAAAATACTATTGCTTTGTGACAGAGCGTGTCAGGGGTAGCAGGAAACCCAGCCTGACTGACCCAGCTCCCAGCCCCAGCTCGGCCTGTACCATTTCAGCCTCTGTCTGGGGTCTGCATCACCCTGTTTCAAGTCAGCTTCAGGAGTTTCAGAGCAAGTTGTTTCTCCCATTTGATTCCCATCCTTACTCCTAAAATAAAGGTGTCTATAAAAGCATCTCTTCTATCGTATGAAATAACGATAGCAGAATGAATTTCAGTTTATAACTTTCGCAGGGAAGAGGAAGAAACGCAACCAAGTAACTGAAGAATTAATCTCAAATAATGGCAATATGAATATCCTTCCTAAAGGCCTAGGTTCCTTTCTACAAGTTTCTCTCAAGTGAATTTGAGTTTTCCCATTAGCTTTTATTTAAAAAACAAAATGTAGATATCTTCCTCTCCAGAAAGAAAAAAAAGGTAAAAATTTAATAAACATGGTAAAAGGGGATTTATAATTTAAGTAAATATACAATAATCTTAAAATAATGTAGTAAACAAAACACTAATACCACCCAAATAAAGATGCTGAAAGAATTCTGGTAGCAAAAAATGTGCAACCTTTTCCTCTCTCTCTGTTTTCATTTTTATAAGTAACAATCCCAAAAGTTTCAGCAGGTAGACTCAATTCAACAAATTGGCAGAAGATTTCAAACTCCCTTAATGCCTCTGAAATGACATTCAAGACAGTTTTTCCTCCTCTTCTTAGTATTTGAATTCACTGGCCTCTTTGCACGCACTCTCTCTACTTTTGTACACTTGGACCTGGGAAATAAATAGCACTCACTGACACTGCTTAGCAAAGGGGACTCCTTCTAGTTGTTCTGGGAGCTGTAGTCACCTGCCCACTGGCCAGTGAGTGCTCAGCGTTGCCAATTATTGGCAACATTTGTAGCTTATGCCGGTGCAAAGTCCCTAATTGTCTTTTTTTTTTCTTTTGGCTGTGTTGGGTCTTCGTTGCTGCATGCAGTCTTTCTCTAGTTGCAGCAAGCGGAGGCTACTCTTCATTGCGCTGCATGGGCTTCTCATTGCGGTGGCTTCTCTTGTTGTGGAGCATGGGCTCTAGGCGCGCGGGCTTCAGTAGTTGTGGCTCGTGGGCTCAATAGTTGTGACTCGCGGGCTCTAGAGTGTAGGCTCAGTAGTTGTGGCGCACAGGCTTAGTTGCTCCGCGGCATGTGGGATCTTCCCGGACCAGGGATCAAACCCATGTCCCCTGCATTGGCAGGTGGATTCTTAACCACTGCGCCCCCAGGGAAGCCCCTAACTGTCTTTTTATTTCACCAATAAATAAGTTGCTCACTGGGTTTTCCTAGCACAGGCAAAGGTAGTAGATGACCCCCACACAGTCATTACCTAATCAGTGGCGGCATTTTAACATGTAAGACAGAGCAAGTATCAATACTTCTCCTGTCCTAGTAGCAGGACCAAGGAAGGGCGAAGAAGATGGGGGCAGAGACTCTCCAAATCCCGGGAGCTGGGTGGGGGGGTTGAGGAGGGCACACCCGTTTGAGTTATTCATTTAAGTTTGGAATTTCAAATGAATTTCTGTTCAGCAAAGTAGATATTGTTAGAAGAACATTCAACCTATGCTCTTTGAATGTAAATCTGACAGAATATACTGGTTTTTTAAAAGGTAAAATCTTATAAACAAACTTTCAGGAGGTTTGAATGCATGGTGGTGTTTTGAAATGATAGAACAATTCCTCAGAAAGGATTTGGCAGGCAATGGCTAAGCGTATGTGAATGAATGGACTGGTGCTGGTGCGTGTTTTTAATGGGGAAATGGGGCTGCTTTCTAAGAGCTTTTTTCCCACTTGGCTACTTTGAGAAGGGAAAGTAGAATAGAATTTATGTTTCGTTATTTTCAGTCTACCCAGCATTATCAGAAATTCAAGGGAAGACTTTACAACAGGAATACAATAAAAAGATATGCTCCAGTGGGACAGCAGAGACAATACTGTAACCCTCAGTGCGTTAGCTTTTTGTGTTAGTTCTCCCCTTTCCCTGTTGAGTGTGCGAGAAACCTTCTCCTTACTCAGATCCCTTTGGTGCTTTTAACACTGACAAGAACGTCCCACATCTTATCAGCAGAATACATTAGTGTATGTGAGTTAGCGTTCAAGAGATCCTGGCTGCTATTAAGGAGCAAATCGGAGCCATGGTTTACTGTGTCATTCCTCGGACCGTGTAAGTGATAGGAGGCTTCTTCTGAAGTTCCTTCTACTTGCTGAAAGGAACGGTCAGACTTGACTTCTAAATTGTGGCTACCTGTGCTCTTGTGACAAAAACCTAAAATGTCTATAAATGACTAACTCTTCTGGTGTTACTCACCTTTGGGACGTATGTAAGTTAAGCAGTGAATGATTCTATTTGTACCCGATCCGTGAGAAAGGGTACTGGATGATCCCAGGGGTGGGGCGGTGGGTTAGGGTGGCCCCCTCCTCACCCGCTCCCTCCACCGCTCACCACCGCACCTGCCAACACACACACACACCTCTTGTGGGACCATCTCAGGAGCTGGCTTCCCCATTGTTCACCTTCCCTGGGCCCTGAGTTTTCAAACTAGCCCCTGCCTCCAGGTTAAGGCCATTCGATTCTAGTTAATATGAAACTGAGGCATACCTCATTTTATTGCATTTTATTGCACTTTGCAGATATTGTGTTTTTCACCTATTGAAGGTTCGTGGCAACCCTGCATTGTCAGATAATGGTCAGCAGCTTTTAGAAATAAAGTACTTTTTAATTAAGGCATGTGCTTTTTGTTTGTTTGTTTTGTTTGTTTTTGTTTTTGTGGTAAGCGGGCCTCTCACTGTTGTGGCCTCTCCCATTGCGGAGCAGTGGCCTCTCCTGTTGCAGAGCACAGGCTCCGGACGCGCAGGCTCAGCGGCCATGGCTCACGGGCCCAGCCGCTCCGCGGCATGTGGGATCCTCCTGGACCGGGGCACAAACCCACGTCCCCTGCATCGGCAGGTGGACTCTCAACCACTGCGCCACCAGGGAAGCCCAAGGCATGTACTTATTTTTAGACATAATGCTTGTACACTTAATAGACTGCAGTATAGTGTAAACAATTTTCATATGTACTGGGAAACCAAAAATTCATATGACTCGCTTTATGGTGATATTTGCTTTATCTCAGTGCTCTGGAGCCGAACCCACAGTATGTCTGAGGTATGCCTGTATATTACCTGGGAAGAGTAAATTATTATTTTGGCACAAATTCTTTTGTCTTATTAATAAGTTGAAAGCACAGGATAATCAACTGAGGGGAGATAGATTTCAATAGATAAGTTTTAATTATGAGAAAATGATGGAAGAGTCTGAAATTTGGAGTACTTACTAAGAGATGTGAAGTGGGAAGGGTGCCAGGGGAGAGGACCCATAGCCCTCAAGAGCCTTGAAAAGCGAGGAGCAAATCAGATGCATACTGCCTTTCCAGGGGGCCTAGAACAGTCTGAACTGTTCGTTTTATGCTAAAGCAATGAACATTTATACTAAGCAACTGGGCATGTAAATGTTCAATGAATCAATGGATGGATGGATAAATACACAGACATACATACAGTATCCTGAACTCATTCGCACTCTCTTCCTTTAAAAGAAAAGCAAACGAATTAATTTAACATAAGCCCTTAAACAAAATGATATTAGTAATGCTGGAATTGACATATATACGCTAATATGTATAAAATAGATAACTAATGAGAACCTGCTGTGTAGCACAGGGAACTCCACTTCACCGTACAGTAGAAACTAACACAACATTGTAAAACAACTATACCCCAATGAAAAAAAAATTTTTTTAATTTAAAAAAGAGGGAGATGGGGCTTCCCTGGTGGCGCAGTGGTTGAGAGTCCGTCTGCCGATGCAGGGGACACGGGTTCGTGCCCCGGTCCGGGAAGATCCCACATGCCGTGGAGCAGCTGGACCCGTGAGCCATGGCCGCTGAGCCTGCGCGTCCGGAGTCTGTGCTCCGCAACGGGAGAGGCCACAACAGTGAGAGGCCCGCGTACCACAAAAAACAAAAACAAAAACAACAAAAAAAGAGGGAGATGAAAAAACAAACAAAAAAAAGAAATGCTACTTTGTAAAATAATGCACAGAATTCTAAAACCAAATAAAATCTCTGCTTTTTACATATTGGAGCAACAGTGGGTTGTTCAATGTTGCAAACTTTCTGAACATTAAACCTTCTTGAACTGCTAGCTGGCTTTTCAGTTAGCTTTTTCTCTAGTCCCCCACACCCATGGAGTTCAGGAATTGTCATCCTTGTGACCTAAACATTTGTCAGAATTGGCTCCTGAAGAAACAATGCAAATTGGTGGCCCTACCATGAAGATTTTCTAGTGTGTTCTAGCTAGTGAGTACAACCACCAAAAGGTGACGTTCAAGGCATTTCGAGGCCACTTTTTAAAAACATACTTGGCTGAATACTTCTTCGAGGAAGTTCGCGAGTTATTTTCTGTGGCTCTGCCCCACCAAGCAAACACAGAATCAGAGAATGTTATTCTCTGTGGGTGCTATTCACAGAGTCAGCAGACAAAGGCTGAGCCTAAGTGGGCACCCAGCACAGCTGCCCTTTCACCGAAGAAGTAACAGGTGATGACCTTTATTCACACGAGGGCTGACGTCTTTGAATCTGCAGCCCCCAGGGACACAGTGCCTCAGTGCCCACAACCAAGTCACTGGTCCCCAGGCCTCAGGAGCCCGAGGAACTTGTATTCATAGCCTCTCAGCACCCCTGATCCCCACACCATTGTCCACCCCGGCCTTAGCGGTCAGTTTAACTAATTAGGAGCATTTGGATTTAACCAGCAGAAAAACAAAGCGTGACAGCTCGTCTGTGTTGCTCCATGGCCAGAGCCTGTGTCCCCTGCAGCCGTCACAGCCTTCAGAAGCCCCTGAGCATAATCTGGGACGAGACCAGAATGAGGCCTCCATTAAAACATCACTAAATCTCTGTTAGCAGCTTTCATCAGGGTCGGTGCAGCCAGTGAATGAGTTAGGAAAGAGGACCGTAAGTCATTCGGGGAACAAATCATTCCTTTTAAATAAGGGGGGTTTTAAACAGTGAATGTGGGTGTTTCAGGGTGAAGTGAAGGGACCGAAAGTTGCTCTTTGAAGGACTGGCAGGTTGGCAGCAGGGCAAATGGAAAGTCACCGTTGTCAGGAGAGCAGGTGGGAACAGTTCCTGCCTCACGGTGTTTCAGATCCCGGGGGAAGGGGAGAGGGAGAAGTGACAAGTACCAGGACTGGAGCCTGGGTCTTCTGACTCCTTCCCTGAGGCATTCAGTCCTCGGAGGCCTGCCGCTCATGACTGCTGGCGTTTTGGTGATGGGGCCGATTGGCCGAGTGGGTTCATACAGATGATTAACAAGGTGGTAGCGCAGATTGTTCCTTGTGCCAGCTGGTTAGCCTTTGCCCAGAGAAAACTTTGCCTGCCTGCAGATCCAGGCCCCACCCCTGACTACAGCCACACACTCAGCCCACAGATGCGGTGAAGGACTGGGGAAGGCCGACGGGGGCTGCGGCAGGAAACGTGGCTAGCCAAGGGCACAGTTCTTGCTCCTGTTGGGAAACGAGGTCAGAAAGATGACCTTGGGTGCTGAGTGTTGGATGGAGGGGCTTGTGGTCCAGGTGAGAACGAGCTCAGAGATAAGGAGTCCAGAAGCCAACCGTAAGCCCCTCGAGTATAAACAGCCTGCTAGTAGATGAAGATGCAGCTATACCCCTGGATGGTGCTCGGTCAGCACTGAGATCATTTTCCCGGAGTCCACTTTCCTGGCCCCCACGTCTACTTTGGCTTCCAGCCATCTGGGTTTTGTTGTTGATTTGGAGTTTGTGTTGTTGTTGTTTCCCACGTATTAAAAAGCATTGTAATACTGACTAGGTGAGGGCCTGGTTTCAAAGACAGTTTACTTAAAGATAGAAAGTAAGGTTAGTGTCACTCTTACTAAAGGTGGAATTGCACTCTTCCCCCTGCCTGACCCCTCAGCCTGCCACCTCACACATAAATATCTTTTGATCCAAACCCTTTCTTGCCCCCTCCTGGTGACTCAAAACTAACCCATCATGTGATCAGAGAAACAAATGCCTACCATACCTTTGGTTGGTTAGTGGGGCATGGTTCTGTGTATTAGTTATCTAGTGCTGCGTAACAAATTACCCCACAACTTAGTAACCTAAAACGAAAGTAGACATTTACTGCCTCCCATGATTTCTGTGGGTCAGGGAATTCAGGAGCAGTTTAGTTGGGCAGTGTGGGTACAGAATCTGTCAGGAGGCTGCAGTCCTGATGTTGGTTGGTCAGGACTGCATCATCTGAAGAAGCCTTGACTGGCTAGAGCATCTGCTTCCAAGGTGGGTTACTCCCCCAGCTGGCAAGTTGGTGCTGATTGCTGGTGGGAGGCCTCTGCTTCTCCCCACATGGGCCTTTCCACGAGCTGCTTAATGAGTGTCCTCATGAGATGCTGGCTGGCTTGTGAGTGACCTGGGAGAATCAAAGCCACGTGACCTCTCCTTGGAAGTCAGCATCACTTCCACGTTCTGTTCACTTGAAATCATCACTAAGTCAGGCCCACGTTTCTGGGGCGAATTAGACTCTACTTTCTGAAAGGAGGCATGTCAAAGAATGTGTGAACATATTTTAAAACCACCGTGTTTTGTAATAGCATGTTGTTTTTGTATACTGTGTTACTACCTTTTTAATACCCACTTTATAGGCAAGAAAACTGAGATTTAGAAAAATTAGCTGGCATACCAAAACTACACAGCTTCTGCTCAGTGACTGAACCAAGACTGAAGCCGAGGTTTTCTGACTCCTTATCCAATGTTCTTTCTGCTGTACCCTGAGTGTATGTGTATAAAAAAAAGGCAGCCTCTTGGGTAATGGCATCTCGTACTTCCCATTTTTATGACACAGAGATATAAAGGGGAAAAAAATATTTCCGAAAAGCTCAAGAGGAGAAATACATGAAGTCAGTTACAATTCTTGTAGTTATTTCCTATATACAGTGTGAGAAACATAAGGAAGCAAAAACCCCCTTATCATACGTGATACAGTCACAGGGAATAGCCTTGGGCCCCAGAAAGGTGTTTAGGTACTTTTCTCTCACATTTCTTTTATTGCCCTGGTCAAACTTCCCTCATGCCACCAACAGCCAGCATGAAAGGGGCCCCAGGAGTCCTTCTGATTCTTCCTTTCTATTTGGTTCAATTCAGTAAATGCGTGTTGACTGTGCCAGGCACTGTGCAACAGAGGAGGCAAAGGTGAGTAAGTCACAGTCCCTTCCCTCCCTGAGCTCACAGTCTAGGGAGGGAGGCACACAAGCATTTTTTTTTTTTAAGTCAGGGGGAGTTGAACTCAGGGTACTCAGGAAACACATCCAACCCAGTGTGGAAGATGATATTTCACAAAGATATCCACAACAGTATCTCCCATCCCACATTCCCTTCTTATGCTGAGACTTTGACATTCTTCCTATTGAGAAGTAGCATCTTTTTTTTCTGAATTTGGGTGGGCCTGTGACCATGGAAGTGATGCTATGTGACTTCTAAGGCTAGGTCATAAAAAGTGATACAGCTTCAACCTGCCACTCTTTGGGAATGCTCACTCTTGTAAACCAGCCACCATGTTTTAAGGAAGCCCATGCTAGCCCGTGCAGAGACCCCACAGAGAGAGGCCACATGTAGTCATTCCAGATGACAGCCATCATCAACCGCCAGACATGTGAGTAAAGATACCGCCAAATGACTCCCCACCTAGACTTCAAGTCTTTCCAGCAGAGGCTACGATGAGACTGCAGATACCATGGAGGAGAGACAAGCCGTCTCTACTGTGTCCTGTCTGAAATCCTGACCTACAGAATCTGAACATATTGACTGTTTTACACCACTAGGTTTGGGGGTAATTTGTTTTATAGCAATAGTAACTGGAACGCCCAGTAACCTGGCTGTCAGGGAAGGCTTCCGACTGGCTGTGATTCTAGATTAAGAGGTGAGTCTTTATAGGCATGAGCTAGGCAGAGGGCAATGGGATGAGGACTTCCAGGCCTTGGTAGCTTCAGACCCCTCGGTGACCTTAACCCACGGTGTTTCTGGAATGGAGGCAAGCAGGAGAAAACTCTCATTGCTGACTTGGACATTTCTGAAGAGTAATTTTCATTACTGATTTTGACAGTTCTGTCTGCATGCTTCAAGATTTTGATAGCTTGTCTCAAAACATTCATGGTATAAGTATGATGGTATCACATCACTTTCCTCAGAAATGAAAGAGTCTGTGATGTGCCTAAAGCAGCAAAGAGTGTAGAGTTTAGAATCTTTCCATCCCACCTGCACATCTGAAGCATGAGCCCAGTTCTCTATCAAGAGAACTGCCTAGGTGTTCTCTCTATTCATTTATTCATTCAGCAAATATTTATTTAGCACATACTACATGCCCGGAGCCATGCCGGCCCTGAATCTGAGAGGGCTCATTTTCTCAGAAAAGGACTAGTGTTTCTTGATGGCTATGGTCAAAGCCCTGTTATTCTGCCTGGGTGCCAAGAATTAGTAGAGGCTAACTATAATTCTGCTGCAACCTAGTGACAGCCGGTGGGATTTTACCCCTTGATGTCTCATGCCAGCCATTCTCACATTTGTGGTTGGTCTACAAGGGGCCAGAGGGATTCTAAGAAGGCTCTGTCTAGTCAGGTGTCGAGGGCTGATGAGGTTTCTAGCACTTTCAAAATTCATTCGCTTGGCCATCATTAAACAGTCTACAGATAACAAATGCTGGAGGGAGTGTGGAGAAAAGAGAAGCCTCCTACACTGTTGGCGGGAATGTAAATTGGTGCAGCTACTATGGAAAACAGTGTGGAGGTTCCTCAGAAAACTAAAAATAGAATCACCATATGATCCAGCAATCCCACTCCTGAGCATATATCCAGACAAAACTAAAATTTGAAAAGATACATGCACCCCTATGTTCATAACAGCACTATTTACCATAGTCAAGACATGCGGAACCTAAAATAGGACACCAGTGAACATAGCTACAAAACAGAAACAGGCTCACAGACATAGAGAACAGACTTGTGGTTGCCAAGCGGGAGTGGGGAGGGGTGGGAAGGATCGGGCGTTTGGGATTAGCAGACACAAGCTATTACATAAAGAATGGGTGAACAGCAAGGTCCTACTGTAGAGCACAGGGAACTATATTCAATATCCTTTGATAAACCATAATGGAAACGAATATGAAAAAGAATATATATATATGTATAACTGAGTCACTTTGCTGTACAGCAGAAATTAACACAACATTGTAAATCAACTATACTTCAATAAAATTAAAAAAAGAGAGAGACAAAGTTCATTCGCCTGATGCTCTAGAGATGGAGCCAGGAAGCATGGCAGCCTCACAGGACTGCATTAGCTCGTGTATCTTAGCGAGAACTGTTGGCTGCATGTGTTAGTGGCCTGCAATTCCATCTACATTTGGAACTTGCTGCTTTTCAATAATTATCACCCCCATCTTTCTGAGGAAAAATTTTAAGGTTGACGGGGGCAGCTTTTCACATTGTTCTTTGTTTTTTATTTTAATTTCTGGCTAACTTCTAGTAAACCATCAACATACTTGCTTCTGGAATTTTAAACAAGATTCAGTCTCATTTGTGACAGCAGGAAAGATCTTTATAGCACAATAAATAAAGAAAAGGTGTAGGGTGCCTCGGTCATTCAAAAAGCTATTGAAGCATTAATAAGCCTGGACTTCCGTAGCTGGGGAGCTGGTTTCTGTCACTCAGAAGCTCACTCTGTTCCAGGGAGCTAGTCACTCACTTATTCATCCATAAGGAGAAAGTGATCAATGTCTGTTATGTACCAGACACTTACCATGCCAAGTGCAGGGACAGGAGAGAAAAGGCACAGCACCTGCCCTCTGGGAACACCAGCTCTCCAAGTTCTGTCCTGGTACACCAGCCTAACCAAGCCAGTTCACATTTTAGAGGAGGGAAATATGGCTTCAGAACAGGGTTTTGTTGACTCTGATTCCTGCAGAGGCCAGGAAAGTGGCGCCCGTGCCCGAAGCAGGCCTGAGGTGAGACTTCAGGCCATGATGAGAAGCCGGAGAGAGCATCCACCTCTGAAGGGGACAGCTGGTACTCAGAGCCCCAGAGCTGTCATCCCTTCCCCTTTTCCAAGAGAAGCCGGAAATTCGTATTTTTATGTGAAATTTCTCAATATTTAAACACTCTGCAGGCCAAACAAAACACAGCTACTGGTTTTGACCTCTGCTTTATAAAAGAGAATGCCTGCTTTTGTTCCGTCAAACTAATGAATGCTCAATTACGGGAAGGAATTTGGAGGTTAGTGTTAGATTGTGTTCCTCAAAAGGCTGCAGACCCCATTCCGAACCCTTGAGATGCTAACTGACAGACTTGCACAGGCTGACAGCTGGGCTCTGAAAGTGGACACACACAAGGAAACAGGCAAGCTATTCCAGGTCACTTTGCAAGGTCAGGGCAGTAATGCAAACATTCGGAAGGCTGAAGACAAAGGTCAGGTGGCAGCAAGGAAGCCCTACATTTCCTCAAGCTATTGGTTAATAAATCATATTCAAAAGGTATCACCAGATTCTCCCTCCCTGTCACTGCTTTGTGAGGTGGAAAATTAAATAGAAATCAAAACTAAGATGGCTGTCAGGAGCTTTTAGGAGACCAGCAGGCCAGTGTGAGGCCAACATGGGATGAAGTTTCTGCCTGGAGCAAAGGTCTCCAAAGGGGTGATGACACCCGACCTTGGGCATTGCAGAGGGGCTGAACGGTGCAGTGGTTATGCACTGAAGCCTTGGAGACTGGCTGCCCACATTCAGATGCTCACCCTAGACTCACTAGGTGACCTTGGGCAAGTCACTTCACTTGGTGCCTCGAGAAGCACTTCATTTCTGAAGTGGGGATAATAATAGTACCTGCCCCAAAATGTGTTTATGAGGCTTAGAAGAGTTAGCATGTATGACACTTAGAACTCTGCTTAACACGTAAGGCTTAGGAGATAGGAGCTGTACCAGTGGTACAAGTACTGGTATAGTGTTGCTAGGAGATGTGGACTTTTATAAATGGCTCCCTGTAGCTTTCTTCAGTGGCACCAAGACTCTGCATCTGTGGACACTAGACTGCAGTTATCACCACAGAAGTAATGCTGGCTACACCCCAGTTCTGCCTCTCAGATTCTGCAAGGGTGTCTAGACCACAGGATCCTGCTGCAGCAACAGTTGCACAGTCACCATACGGAACAGCACCTTGACAGGGAAAGCTTCCTCCTGCCTCCAGGGTGCTCCTAGACCAGACGTCCCCAGTGACCCCACAGGGGAATTGCACCTCGAGATCCCCCTGCCCCACACCTTCTCCCCCGGCAACAAGATCTCCCTAGGGCTCTGCTAGAACAAGTCAGGTATTACCCTCCCAGCCTCGCCACCTTTGTTAGTCTTGCTGAGAGACCTTCAGAGCTTGAACCAGAAGGTGGGTTTTGGCTTCCAAGTAAAGGTAGGCACATTCGGCACCTGTCTCTGAAGAATGCATGCCCTTTTGGTGGGCTGCACACAGATGTCTTTTCAGTTTTAACAAAAAGCATTCTGTAAGTTTTATAGAACCATAGAATACCTATTTTGTGTGCTAAAAAAAAAATACTAAGTCCACGCTATTTCTGCAACTATAAAAGGGAGGAGCTTCCCAGACTGAAATGTTGGCAGAAACAAAGAGAACCCATGTTCCTTCCCACCTGCAATTATAATTTTACTAGCTTGTAAAGCACACACAGATTTGCAGTACATTCTTCCCTTGCAGTTGGGGAGAGGCCCTGCTGCGAGTGTAATTGGCTTTCTAGCTTCCTTTAATGTTGAGGTGGAAGGGAGCTGGACTGAAGGGCCTTTACTCTTAGAATTAGCTGATGTTGAATTGTGTTAAAATCCCACGCGTCTCCCTGAATCCATGTGTTCCATTAAGTCTTCGTCAGGAGTGGAAACACAGCGTACCTCTGAAAATATTTCCATCCCTGTCACTTCTCACAGCTTATAAAAGCCAAGTTTCTTTTTTTTAAAAAAAAACAACAATGCATTTTTAACTTAACCCTCATAGGGATTATTCTCAACCCTGTTAACCCGTGTGGTTAAAGCTATATGGCATCTTTATTTTTTTAATTTATTTTATTTTTGGCTACGTTGGGTCTTTGTTGCCGTGCACAGGCTTTCTCTATTTGCAGCGAGCAGGGGCTACTCTTCTTTTTGGTGCGCGGGTTTCTCATTGTGGTGGCTTCTCTTGTTGCGGAGCACCGGCTCTAAGTGCCAGGGGCTTCAGTAGTTACAGTACACGGCTCAGTAGTTGTGGCTCGTGGCTCTAGAGCTCAGGCTCCGTAGTTGTGGCGCACAGGCTTAGTTGCTCCACAGCATGTGGGATGTTCCCGGACCAGGGCTCGAACCCATGTCCCCTGCATTGGCAGGTGGATTCTTAACCACTGAGCCACCAGGGAAGCCTATATGGCATCTTTAAATGACAATTTCATACGGTATATCTTTGGACCACTTTCTTCTCTGGCTTTGGCTCCTCTGTTCCCAAGAGGAGAATCACAAGTGCATTTGGATAAAAACTGCCTTTATCACCTCACTTCTTGGGTCCTGAGTTTCCTCATTTGTGATGTGAAAAGGTTGAATTAAGCAATTTTTAAAGCCCTTTCTAGCTCTAGGACTCTGGTTCCATGATTATAGAATCCTTGAGAAGCGATTAAGTTGTGGAAGCCACTCTACCTGTATCTACTTTCTGGGGTTTCCCAGCCAGTTTGCATAAAGCAGCCAAGCTCTGGGCACAGCCAGGAACCTGGGAGGAGAGCCAGATCTTAGCCCCTTCAGTTCTAAGTGACAAATGCAAGATTTCCATTTGCCAAAGGTCAGCTGGTATTTCAACTTGTCATTAAATAGAACTTTGAAACGTTTTCACAAATACAACCTAAAAGACAGCTTACAAAAACAAGTCAAATATTACTGATTTCCTATATTCCTTAAACACAAATTGTCTTTGTAATACCTTACACTCCAGTGGCAGTTCGAAACAATGCCCAGCACACAAAAGTTGGCCAATAAAAACATGCGGAAGAGAATATGCCATTTAGTGAGTTTGTTACTAAGATGGGCAGCGTCACTCAGGTTATCTGGTGAACGGTGGGTTGGTTTTCTCGGTGCTAACAGCAGAGATCCCACTGCAGCTCAGACAATAAAAGGATAGAGCAGGGCTTCCCTGGTGGTGCAGTGGTTAAGACTCCATGCTCCCAATGCAGGGGGCCCGGGTTCGATCCCTGATCAGGGAACTTGATCCCTCATGCATGCAGCAACTAAGTGTTCATATGCTGCAACTGAGGAGCTGGTGAGCCGCAACTAAGGAGCCCACCTGCCGCAACTAAGACCCAGCGCAACCAAATAAATAAATAAATATTAAAAAAAAAAAAAAAGTTGGGGCATTAATAATGGAAGGTGTAGACCTGATGAGAAAAGGAAATCCAGGGAAGGATACTGTGAATGGATTCTTGGCTGGAGGAGAGGTCAAGGGTGCAGAGAAAGTCTAGGCAATGGTGGGTAATAAAACTGCTGATTGGAGTTTCACCTTTTTCTCCTTTCTCTGCCTACTGCCTGCTGGGAGTAGGGACTCATCATCCTACAGGCAGGTAGAAGGGGCTAGAAAGGGCCAGGATTCTCAGCCTGCGGGCTTCACCCCCGGAGTGGTTAAGGCACAGTCTCACTGAAGGCCAGGGGCCTGCTCACTCCACTCTCATGTCATAGCACTTAGTCAAGGAGAAAGAGAAAGGAACATTCAGGAAACCTACTACCCAAGGTAACAATAGCAGTCTGTCCCTTACCAAGTCACATCCTATCTCTGGCACTTAAAATCTTGTCTGTAAGATGAGAAGGTTGTACTAATAATTAGATTAACAATGGCTACTTTTTATTATATGCTCAAGAAATGTTAGTTACTTGTATTATTGAGTGCTTACTTTAGGCCAGATCTTGTTTGAAATCTACGTGGATTATCTCATTTAATCCTCACAACAGCCCTAAAAGACGGGACAATTATCATCCACCTTTTGCCAGTGGAATGAACTTGCCCAAAGTCATCTAGCTAAAGTGGAGGAGCCAGGACCCAGGCTCTCCTGTTCTAGCACGTACTCTTTTGCTTTTTCAATTTTGTATGAAATTTTTCAGACTTATCAAAACATAAATAACAACTACTACCTGCTGATTACCGCTGTAACTGTAGGTATTCCCTTTGCCAGTGGGCATGCACTCCGAGCTGCTACACTGTACCGTCTGCTTCCAGCACTGACGTTCTCTATTTCTAGAGGCAAACTGGTAGCAAGATCCACCTGGCAGCAAGGCCCAGCCCCACCATTGCTAAAGCCCCACCAAGTCTTTCACTGGGTGGAGGGAGGGAATACTATGGCAAAGAGGGGACCAGAACAGGGTTCCCATGCACCCATCGCTGGCCAGAGAGCCAACACGTGGCACGAATCCCAGAGCCCAGGACACTTGGTGTAGCCAGTGTGATCATAGCAGTCAGGCCCAGCCCCCCACCCAGTTCCCCTACACAGGCCATAGCCCCTAAAATTTTTTTTTTTTTTTTTTTTGCTGTACGCGGGCCTCTCGCTGCTGTGGCCTCTCCCGTTGCGGAGCACAGGCTCCAGACGCACAGGCTCAGCGGCCATGGCTCACGGGCCCAGCCACTCGGCGGCATGTGGGATCTTCCCGGACTGGGGCACGAACCCGCGTCCCCTGCATCGGCAGGCGGACTCTCAACCACTGCGCCACCAGGGAAGCCCCTAGTCCCTAAAATTTTTACAGATCCGTTTTGAACACTGGCATGGTGGTCGAAACGGAATTTCCAATTCTATCCAACCCATTGACCTGTAGTTGTCAAAAACAGCAAATTTCTAGAATAAAGAACTGGATAACCCACTGAATATATTAACTTATAGTCCAAAAAGGAATGCAGGCTAAATACATATGGATTTGTGACGCTATGAATTCACTTTTTGTGTTTCAAAAGTTTGGAGTTAACAGATTCTACATTCGTAGCTATGGCTGACCTGTGTCCACGTGTGTTTTTGTATTTACAGCTAGTCTGATTCCAAAAAGGACTTTTGTGGTAGAGCTTCTCTCTCTCCTCTTGTGTGTGTGTGTGTGTGTGTGTGTGTTTTCATAACTGTGACTAATTTTAATTCCCATCCCTTTCCATTGGTTTGAATCACTGGCATACACACTTATCAAAGATGATTCTTTGCTGCTCGGGATCCTGCATGCTTGGAGTTCTGCTAGCATCCCTCCCACAGAATGTGGTTAGGAAACCCAACTCTTCTAGAATTGCCTTTAGCCTAAAGGTTCCCCCCAGCTACTGGAAAGACAGAGAGCAAAAATCTCTGATGCAGCTGACATTTTAGGTGTGTATATAATTTACCAAATTGTTGGCCACTCAGCTCTCAGTCAGTGGTCACAAAAGGAATTAGCAGCCCTCCCCTGCTATCCCAAAACCCGAAGAAGGAAGGGTGTTACTTGGCTTTGGCGCAGGCCTGCTGGCGCAGTGTCAGACAGCAGCACAATGGTACATTTTGGCCGCAGAAGACTTTGGGGTGGCAGAAAGGGCCAACATAGTTGTGGCATAAGTTGGCCAAGATATTAAGCAGATCTGAGTTTAATTTAATGTAGAGATAACAACTCTTTTTTTGTTTTCCAGCTGGCTGCTGCTTTCTCTGTCTCCATGGGACCAAAGATTTTAGCCAGGAGTTAGTTCATAAGGGCATTAAAGTCCTTTCAAAGTGAGACATGTAATGGTCTTTACACAGGCTTTCACATTTGGCTGGGCAAGATGGAGTAAGGATAAAAAGGCACATGAGGATCTGGGGGAAGCTGAAAATGGATCTTGAGGCTTGAATTCCTCCTATGCGTTTGCTTAAGCCACATTGCCTGAGCTTAGAATAGAGAGGCAGGCAGTCTGTCTCCTTGGGATAAGGAAGGATTTGGAACTCAGCGACTCTGAGGTCTTGGCCCCTACTGTGTTTTCTGGTTTGTTTTGTTAGCAGGAGCAAGTTATTCTAGTTTCTTGCTTCTGGGGTTTTCTTCTGCACACTTATAAGCTGAGTCTCCACCCCGCTGATGGCAATGGGGTGGATGGAATGGGATAATGAAAGGGGTGGAGAGAGAAGTTGATTCAGCTGCTTAGGATGAGGGAGGCAAAGAAACTTCAGACCTCGGAGCTAGCATCTGAGTCCATCGAGGGTGGGGAGGGAAGGGGCACCACAAGGACTGAAGTCCTCCCAGTACGGGAGAGAAGCTGGTCTTTGAGACACTGCTGTGGCCAGCACACCAGCTCATTGTCTGAATGGTGATTTTATCACCCATGAAATGGTTAAGCTGTAGTATTCATAGTGTTTAGAAAAGTAATCCATGAAGTATAACTGATCAAAAGTGATGAGATATACCTAAAAATGTTAGAATGGTAAATTTTATGCTACATATATTTACCACAATAATAATGAATACTCTTAAATGATCATAAGCTTCTCGGGAAAGTACTCCTTGACTATATTTTACAAGCTTTCATGTATTTGTTAACTGCTAGGTGCTGTGATGCAGTGAATTTAAAATGCACGTAAGATGAGATACACGTGCTGGTGGGCAGTGTGCTGAAAGAGTCCTCTGAACTGGGAGGAGAGATGCATTTAGGAGGAAGGACCAACCCCTCACAGCCAGGATCCAGAGGGGCTGGCCCAGTGGGGTGTCCTCAGTTCCCAGGCTGGGAGCAGAAAAGGTGCTTTGATGATTCTTGCCAAGACTGCTTTGCATTCCCAAAATAAAATGTCACCTGAGTTGCTTGGTTCTTAGGCCTGTTCACAAGAGCTTTTTAAAACAATCCATAAGTGAAAGAGTCAACCTTGAATGCAAGTCTTTATCTTATCCGTCCTGCTACTAAGAACAGTGCCTGGGCAAGAGGAAGTGCCCAATAAACGTGGGTGAATGAATGAATCAGCTATTAGAAGAGGAAGACAGGAATGAGAATGAACTCGAGAGGGGCTGTGCATTGCTACAAGCTCTGTTGTTGCATAGTGAGCATTTGTGAACTGAAGTCCCCACCAACATTTATCTTTTGTTTTTCTCTTTAGTACTATGTGGTCCTGAGTTCAAACACCTGACTTCCCAGTAAACCTTTAAATATTCATGGTCTGTCGTGTGGCTCCAGCATGCCGTCTGAAAGGCAGTCTAGCACAGTCCTTGAGGGTATGGAGTCTGGAGCCAGACAGCCTGGGTTTGCATCTTAGCTGCACTCCTTCCAGCTGTGTGATCTTGAGCAAGTCACCTTAAACTGTTATGCCTCAGTTTCCTTACCTGTAAAATGGGGATGATTAAAGTACCTACCTCACAAGATGGTGAAGTTAAGCGAGTTACAAATACATAAAGTACTTGGAAGAATGCCTGACATATAGTGAATGCTCCGTGAATGCTGCTCTTGAAAGTCCCTCACCGTAGTATTGACAAGATGCAGCTGATTTACAACACTAATGAGGCTTTGCATGCACCCTGTGACCACAGGTGCTTCCTTTCTCTGTGCCTTTTATTCTGACTAGCAGTTCTAGCTATCCGTGAATAGGAAGAACACCTTAACTGACATTAGAAACTCTGAAATGTTACAAAGGAGATTCCCTCCCTGGACAATTTGACATTTATTTCACATCCTAATTCTACCTCTACTACCAATCTTTTGTAGTTTAGACGGCTTCATCTCTGACATAGATAATAATTTACCTTACATGACTCATAAGGAAACTAATAAAATATATATTGAAATTTTATCAAAGTACCTTAGCAAATTATTAAGTGTAATGAAGATGTTTTCAAATGGCCCAGCACTAATACTGGCATTTTAAAAAATACATTGAAAACAGTAGTTGACTTGTTAATAACCATACCCTTTAAAAGCAATATTATAAAGCTAAGTAGTGATACCCCAATAGAAGAAGCAAAAAAAGGTAATATGTAGCCATCTTGATACAGAGCAGAAATTCAAAATCAGAGTTTGGTAGGGTGATATTGCTGGGGACATTGCACTTAATGATGGCCTTTGCTACTATCAGGTCTTATAGCATATTCTTTAGTAGTAAGTTACCTTATATGTAAGTGTGCACAAATATATATGCAAATATATAGTATACACAGTCGTGTATTTAAGGAAATGGTCTCTTCTCCATAATCTGAAGATTCCTGGTAACTCCATTTTAATTTAATAACATACATTCTCACTTGATCTCAACCACCTGCTTCCTAGGATGCCCTATAATTTACACTGTTGACATTACCTTGTGACAGGAATTACGAGCACTACAGCCAGCTTGGGATTCTTAAAAAATGAATGAAAAATAAAGAGGAAAAAGCAATAAGCGTGAATGGGGAGGGGCTGGAGGTGGCAGGAGGAGGAGAGGAGGGCAGCTTGGCCCAGGAGTGGCATTGGAAGTGGGAAAGGAGAGGGAGCTGGCTGCCTCGGGACGTGTTATTTTTCCTGTGGCTTCTTGCTCCTCTCCACCCCCACCTCTTCCAGTCTGAGCTTCGAGTACAGTTGAATTTTCACCGCAGAACTTGGCTGGGTCTCCTCAGGGACTTTCTCTTTCCCATCTTTCCATAAATTATAGGTTTGCACATGAGAGCAGAACAGATGATTCCCATTATCTCTTGGGTTGGGTTAGGATTTTTTTTTTTTTAAACCTCCTGCCCACTCTTAAATGTGTATCCTAGTTCAGGGAGGTGGAATTTTTATTAACAGTGGCCCATCCACCAACGAATTGCTCCCCTCTTCCTTAATAGGATGGTTTTAATCTGGTTTCCTTGACCAGTGTGACTGTGATCATTTTCCTTGGCCTTTAAATACTCTCAGGAAGTCATTGCTCCAGGAGAACAGGGCCTGTCGGAGTTGTTCACCCATAACCCCAGCACCTGGAACCGTGCCCAGCATCCTGCAGACTCCCCATGAATGTATATGTATTTTGGTGGTAGCGTGACATTTTTAGGGCACTATTACGCTTTCATAAATGACCCATCAGATCATTGTAAAGGAATTAGACAGATCTAAAAGAGTTAATTTACCCCAGAGCATAGAGATCATTTATAGGTAGGGTGTAAGGCTCACTAAAAGCTAGAGCCACTGTAAGCAGTTAAGGTTTATTGAGCTCCAGCCCTGGGCACTCTTTTTGATTAGATACCCAGAGCAGACGCAAACTCAGTAAAGAAAGGGGAAGGGAGAGGGAGGCGATATGGAGATATATGTATACGTATAGCTGATTCACTTTGTTGTACTTCAGAAACTAACACAGCATTGTAAAGCAGTTATACTCCAATAAAGATATTTTAAAACATAAATAAAAAGAAAGGAGAAGGGAGTTTACTGCCTTGCATCTGAGCTCATTCTGCTCTTTTTTGGTACAGTACTCAAGCTAAGCCTTCTAAAAGAAGTAAGTCCTAGGGAAAAGGTGCAAAGGAAGATGAGAAGATGTGACCTAATTCCACTTCCAGAATTTGGAACATTCTATTACTTATAGACATAAGAGTAGAGTGAAGGAATATTCCAAAAAAATGTCCTTGACTCTATGGGAGGAGGAAGAGAAGTAGGAAAGGACAGATAACATTTTTTTAAGAAAGAATAATGTTTCATGCTGAATTCACTAGTAAAGTTGGGAGACCTGCCTGAAAGAGCAAGGAAAATGAGGATGATAACTTGGTCTCATCAGAAGAGAAGCCTAGCAATGAAGAGGGTTGTAGAGAAAAGGGAGGCAAGTTATAAATGGGGGATCATGACAGCAAAAAAGGAAAAGCTGAAATGTTCAACTTGAGACACTAGAGGAAGAAAACAGCCAAAGTTGAGTGGAGAGGAAGAGGAAGAAAAAGAGATGTTACCAAGAAGCATGTTGTAGCGATGGAAGAAACTTCGCTACAGTGAATGGACAGAGACTGGAGAAGATATTCTTAAATCCAGATCCTTTGAATGAGGCCGCCATCAAGTAGACCCATTAGAGGGTCTAGAGATTACTATAAATTTTCAATTTGACCTTATCTTGTAATTTAATAAACTAAATATGTACTTGTCCACTATCTCTTGCCCTAACCTTGACCAAGATCTACTATATTAATACCCTCTCTTTCTACTTGACTGCCCTGGCAGCGCTGTTGTTCTCACTGTACTAAATATAGTTCCAGGGACAAAAGGGATGAGACACATGAAAGGCAACAGCTTAAGATATGTTAATATATGTCTTTCTTGTTCAAGACCAACTAATCCATCTCAGGAGCCCCCTAGAACTACTGCTTTTGATGTTAGCTTATTTATTTGATGATTTGGTGATGAGTAAGTCCTCCTGTACTGTATGTCATAATATAAATTAAATCATAACATGTGAGGGTTAAATCTCCCCACTCTGAGGGTTAAATCCTATGTTAATTCTGTTGTTTACTCTAACAAGAGGAGACATTAACTTCATAATTAAAAGCCTAATATATTTGGATGGCCTTGTTTACGTAAGTAGTGACTTGCAGTTAAGATCCTGAAAGCCTTTCTCTATGGTGTAATTTTTTTTGTGTCAAACACATTGTGTAGTATTGCCTTAAAGACAAAGATATATCATTCAAACTTGCTCTTGACCTAGAAAATGGGCCATGGAAGGAAACTTAAACCAAATGAACATTAAGTTGCCTTAGATGCACTAGTACCAAGTTATTCATTTTAATTCAAATTAGTAAAGGAATTGTCATTCTTATTTATTCTCTAGCTATATGTTCTCTCCAGAAATACATTACTGTATCACTATATGCCTGATATAGTCTAACAGATGCCTAGACCTTTGGTGTTTCTCAGAGTGTGGGATATTAGGGATAACTATTGATATTAACATTTTTAAGCTCTTAATATCTGTTGCTTACCATTCTAAGAGCTTTACCTGTATCTTCTCATTTGATTCTCACAATGAAGTGGGTATCATTATTATCCCCATTTCATAGATAAAAACCTTAAGCAGAGAAGTAAATGGCTTGCTCAAGGTCACCAACTGGTACGTGGGAAAGTCTCAGAATTTGAACCGAGTTAGCCATTGCTCTTAATTACTATGTGAGGATACCTCTGATTCCATGGAATGTCTACCAAAATGATATTAGTTGATATAAGAGATGCTTTTAGGCAGTACATGGTCATAGCATTAAATGACAGTTAATTATATAATAAGAAAGTTATTCTCTTTAGTTCTCTTTCTGTCCTTGAGGTTATATCAAGCAAAGTTTCATTCTGGTGCTGGTGTGACTTGAACCCCTAACACCAGCGTATCTCCCTTTTCAACAGTTAGCTGTAGGCTCAGGGCCTTCCAGCAGCTGGGTTATCTTGCTTTCATGGCAAGGGATACTGGCTTTCCATTTATGGTATTCATATATGACTTTCATTTTTAAATAAATTTATTTAAGCAAACAAATGACTCAATTGAAACACAAGTGGAATGCAGCTATGAAAATGTTTGTAAAGGTGTTTCCAAATGATTGAAGTTTGGGAAACACTTTCCCAATTCTTCTGTTTTGAAATTCACTTTAAAGCAATAGTTTTAGCAAATAGTGAGATCCTTGTTCTCTTATCACAGAAAAATTCCAACTTCCCTCTGTGGGTTGAGGACTCATCCAGGATGGAGTTTTCACCAGGTCATGCAGAAGGGAGAAAAATATAATGTGGTGAATTTTTAATAATACCACACATATTCAGTTGAAAATATTTTTCTGAAATCATACCGTTTCTACTTTTTTGGTGTTAAAATACCATTCCTTTCTTGTGAAATGCTGGTGATAGTAGCTGAAAAGTTTTGTTTTGTTCTTAATGTCCTTACTAGGCAAAATAAAAAACTGGACACTTTTTAAAAATTGTACTGATCCAGAAAACATGTAATCTGGGTGCCATTGCTCAGTCACTCTATTCATGGTATGATTCCTCTCAGTTGCCCAGCAGCCCTGAGTACTTCAGGAAGGGTGATATGGAATCATGCCAATCCTTTCTAAAGTGCATTCAAGCATTTTCTTCAGGGAAATTATTAAATAACTCCAGTTTATGGAATTCTCTTACGTCTGTTCTCTAGGTTTATAGTTTTCCTATTAGGACTGCAATGCTAATTATTAATAAAATAGTTTTTGAAAGATGTAGTATCTGAAATAACTATTGTGAGCAACCAATCCATTGGAATACTTATACTTGCTACGATATGTTTATTTCATTTTCACTTCCAAAATGGAAAGTTCAGGGCTTCCCTGGTGGCGCAGTGGTTGAGAATCTGCCTGCCAATGCAGGGGACACAGGTTCGAGCCCTGGTCTGGGAAGATCCCACATGCCGCAGAGCAACTAGGCCCGTGAGCCACAACTACTGAGCCTGCGCGTCTGGAGCCTGTGCTCCGCAACAAGAGAGGCCGCAATAGTGAGAGGCCCGCGCACCGCGTTGAAGAGTGGCCCCTGCTTGCCACAACTGGAGAAAGCCCTCGCACAGAAACAAAGACCCAACACAGCCATAAATAAATAAATAAATAAATAAATAAATGGAAAGTTCAGAGCATAGTTGAGAAATACTTAAGTAGTTATTGTTTTTTTTCTTGTTTTGTTTTTCTTTAATGTAGCTGCTGTTGTTTCTGGGACTCAGGAGAAAGGGAAGCTAAACAAATTGGACAGATTTAAGAAGATTTTAAAAGGTTGTTATTTTTCTGTCTCTGTTTCTTCATTGTTTTGACCAACACATTAGTATTTTACATGAGATTTCAGAGTAGGTCTAGAAAGAGGCCATTTGGAGATACAGAAAGATCTGTAAAAGAGAAAGCAGGAGGCCCAAAATGCCCAAAGTCAAGAAGACTAGAGTTAGAAGGGTTAACTATAGGGCAAAAGCATAAACAAGAAGCAAAGTTCAAGGACTCCAGCAGGATTTAAGGTGGTTTTTCAGAATATGTACGAGTTAGCCAGGGAAGATCTGGCAAGTTCAAGACTAGCGTTGGCCAGCAAACCCAAAGCAACAGGATCACTGCCATTGTCACCGCTCTAAGGAAAAGAATATAACCTAGGCTCAGACCAAGACGTTCCCAAGCACCTGGATCACTCTCAGCGGATATTACTGGCTTGCGTGGAGCTTTTATTTTACTAACTCTAAGATGTCTGAGTAGCCTTCTCCCTTACATGGCTGTCCCTTGTGCCTTAAATGATCTTTGTAGGGAGACATGTAGGTTCTCATCCTCATCTACCCTTTGGCCTCAGTTTTAGCAGCAGATGGCAATAGCTTGTTTCTAGTTGACTCTAAGCCCCATGTCCATATGCAGTCTTTTATGATCTAGTGCAAGGGGAGCTGGAACAGACCTATCACACTAATGTCATCTTTGTTCTCTTGGGAGTAGCCATGACCCAGAGTACCTGCAGGAGATAGGGCCAGACTGAAATATGTGGATACCAAGGCAGCTAATAATTTGGCATCCTACTCATTGATATTCTTTAAACCTATTTTCAATATGTACTTAAATAGTATTTAATATGTTTAGTAGATAGGGGAAGAGAAACTGATTTTCTACTAATAAAAATACATATAGGGCTTCCCTGGTGGCGCAGTGGTTGAGAGTCCACCTGCCGATGCAGGGGACACGGGTTCGTGCCCCGGTCCGGGAAGATCCCACGTGCCGCGGAGCGGCTGGGCCCGTGAGCCATGGCCACTGAGCCTGTGTGTCCGGAGCCTGTGCTCCGCAACTGGAGAGGCCACAACAGTGAGAGGCCCGCGTACCGCAAAAAAAATACATATAGGGCTTCCCTGGTGGCACAGTGGTTAAGAATCTGCCTGCCAATGCAGGGGACATGGGTTCAAGCCCTGGTCCGGGAAGATCCCACATGCTGCAGAGCAACTAAGCCCGTGCGCCACAACTACTGAGCCTGCGCTCTAGAGCCCGTGAGCCACAACTACTAAACCCACGTACTACAGCTGCTGAAGCCCGCGCACCTAGAGCCTGTGCTCCGCAACAAGAGAAGCTACTGCAATGAGAAGCCCACGCACTGCAACGAAGAGTAGCCCCCACTTGCCGCAACTAGAGAAAGCCTGCGCACAGCAACGAAGACCCAACGCAGCCAAAAATAAATTAAATAAATTTAAAAAAATACATATATACCTCTTTATGTTGAAAATGAGGAATTTATTACATGCTCTGACGGTAACATTATCTTTTTAGCTTATTGAATGGAATTTCTAATAAATGTTTCCATAACTCTGAACTGCATAGTGTTAACCACTCAGACTCTCCAAGAGTATAAGTACCATACTTGAATATAGTTACAAAGTCTTGTTAAAAAATATAAAAGTTTTTTTTTTTATGAATTTCATGTCAGCGAAATGTTTTTAGCTTTTCTATATACCAGATCTTGTCATCTGAGACTAGAGATGGTTTTACAGCTTCCTTTTCAATCTGGAGTTTTAAATTTCTTTTTCTTGCCTAATTACCCTGGCTAGAACCTCTAGTACAATGTTGAATACATGTGGTGAGTCTGTTCGTGATCTTAGAGGAGAAGGCATTTAGTTTTTCACCATTCAGGATGAACTGACTTTTTCATAGACAGGTAATTTCCTCAACCTAATACAGGCTTCTTTTCCTAGTTTGTTGAGTGTTTATCATGAAGAGGTGTTGGATTTTGTCAAATGCTTTTTATGCATCTATTGAGATCATTATATGGTTTTTGTCCTTTATTCTATTAATGTGGTAATTTAATGTAGTCAAACTATTACATTGTTTGATTTTCAGATGTTAAACCAACCTTGCATCCCTGGGACAAATCCCAATTGGTCATAGTATCTAATTCTTTTTATATGTTGCTGGATTCAATTTGCTAGTATTTTATTGAGGATATTTGCATCTTTTTCCAACTTTTCTATAGTTCTTATTTTCTCTAGGTTTTTTGTTTGCAATTTTTATGGAATCAGTTTAGTCTTTATTTAACAAAAATTAATCTCTTGCACCCATGTTAGTTGATTGCTACTTCAGATGACTGTCAGCTGCTTCATTGCAGAACTGTTTCCCTGGCTTGTAGTTACTCTGTACACCTTACACATGCTTACTACCAAAATGCTCAGTACTCTATATAAGGAAGCTGTTTTAAAATTTCATTGCTATCTTCTTATCCTCAAGTGGGACTAGTGCACAATTACCAGCAATTTAAGGAGTGGCTATGGAAACCCAGCCTCACTGGCTCCTTATTTCCAATTTATTTGGTGAGAATGTAGTACAGTTTACCAGTTCACGCCCCAGGACTGGCTGGGCCACACCTTAATCTAGCTCCAGGGGCTTAGAAGAACCTCATCATCGGATTCTGGCGTTAGGGTTCATAGTCCCTGGTGGTCAGAAGAGATCTAAGGCCACAGAAGAGAGCTGTCTGGGATTCTTTCCATTTTGTATTGTGACAGCCATTGTTTTGGAAAGCATAGTCACAAAACAATACTCACATCTTATCTTCCCTTTTCAGTTATTTTCTTTGGGAGAAAGGAGACAGAACACCTAACTGAACACATGGTACCAAAGCCTTGCCAATTGGTGGTGAAGTCACGTGGGTGGGGCTTCCCAAGTTTTGAGTGCATGTTTCCACCTGACTGAGCTTGTTGCGTACGTATAGCAGGTACCAAGACATAGACTTGGATCTGCCTTTTAATCTGGACTAACTACATCAGTGGAAAATGATTTTTGTTATTTGATTAGAGCTGTAGGAGTAGCCAACTCTCGTTGTGATAGCTCAGGCCTTTTATAACTGTTTTCGGAGAGAGAGAAAAGAAAACAAAAGAACAACTCTGACCATGGTCTAAAGCCAGGCTTCTGTCACTAAGCAATAAAGAAAAAGCTCAAGTAGCCCTTGCATAAGTGGGAATTTGTGGTTTCTAAAGCTGCCCATTCCCCAAATGACTAAAATATGTTATTGGCATTTGGCACTGTTTCCTGTGTTTTGCTCTCCTTAAATTTCTCTTTAAAAGAGTTTGCGTTTAAAGGCAGAACCACTGAAAAATGCAATTTAATCATAGAACTGTGAAAGGCCAGCCCAGAATTAACCCCAGGATGCCCTGTTTTGTTTTGTTAAACCAGAACTTTGAACCAGGCTTATTCTCAGGGGGTGCTGGAAAGGCTAAGGGTAGGCAGGAGGGAAGGAAAAGAGGGAGGCAAAGGAAAGAAAATGGGTAGGCCAGACCAGCCCTGGGATGGCTCTGCCGTGCACCAAGGGCTTTGCCCCCTCACTAGCAAAGTGACTCCGAGATTTACACTGGAATGAGGAGGAGAAAGGGAATGGAAATGGAAACTGAAGGAGAACCCAGAGCCAGGGGGAAGAGTGAGAGGACTCAGTGGCAGAACAGTCTCCCATACCGCAGGCTGTCAGGGGACAGAACACAAAACTTCCAGGGGCCTCTTGGCCCCAATTCACTTTTTAAAAAGTGGTGGTTTTTTTTCTCCCAGATTATAACAGTATACTCATTGCAGAGAATTTGGGAAGTATAGGCAGTTACTGAGAGAAAATAACCATCCTGGCAGCATGGCAGAGAGGTTCAGATCGCAGCCCTTGAAGCCCTGAGTTTGAGCCCCACTACTCAGTGTACTACTCATCTATAAAAGCAGGGGTGGCGAGATCCCTGCACTGGTGATGCCAGGATTGAAGGAGATCACAGACCTGGCCAGGACCAGTTGCTGCTGCTGTTATCATAAGCCCCCACCACAGTTAACACTGAGACACACATCCAGCGAGTTCTTTTCTATGCGTTCATAGGTATGAAACATGGCCATTCTTTACAGCATAAAAATTTTTATCTTGCTTATAACTTAAAAATACCCACTGCTTCTGAAGATTGTTAATACCTATGTTAAGATCCCATTGCTGTAGTTACTTTAACCTCCTTTTTATTGAACATTTTGGGGTTTCCAATTTTGTATTATTATAAATAATACTATGATATACATCCTTGTTCCAGAATCACTTACTTTCTCACTATTTAAGATAAATTCACCTGAGTAACTACTAGAGTAGAGAGTTTGAACTTTTTAAAAGCTTTAGATACAATTTACTGTATCTATACCCACACCTACAGTGTAAGCAAATTCTCTCTTTATATCACCGGAGCATTAACCATTGTCATTTAAAAACTGCAACTCTCTGGTAATATTAGAGGCAAAAAAAATTTCTCCTTTTTGACTTTGCATATCTACTTTTTATGATTTGTGAGGCTAAACATTTTTATATGTTTATTGCTAATTCCATTTTTTTTATGAGTCGTTTGATTATATCTTTTGCCTATTTGGGGTAGGCTGTTTTTTCAGTTTATGTGAGCTCCTTCTATATTAGGCTATCAACACTTTATGTGTGATATTTTCCCTAGTTTGGTTGTTTGCCCTTGAATTTTATATATGATGTTTTTTGGTAAATAGAAGTTTAACTTATGTTTCCAGATCTGTCCATTTTTCCCCTTGTGAGATATTTTTCCATGGCTTTAAAGCCTGAAAAGCCTGTCACCATGCTTAGATCAGATAATGATCGTTTGCATTTTCTTGTCTTTTAAAAATAATTTTATATGTTTAATAATTTAATAAATGTCCAGGATTTATTCTACTTCATGATATAAAGTGAGGATGTAGATTGATTTTCCCCCAAATGGGTAAGCAGTCATTTCAGCTCCTTTTTTTAAATAATCAATCCTTCCTCTGCTACTTTTTATTCCATATTTATCATAATCTAATTACATGTGTGTTCTGGGATCTGTTTCTGAGCAGTCACTTCCGCTTCCTCAATAGCAATTCTGATGCCAGCACCAATTATTTGAATTGTATGATATATTTTGATGTCTGGTAGTGTAAATACAATCTCATATTCTCGTTTTACAAAATTGATTTATTATGCCTGTGCTTTTATTCTTGTAGATCAACTATGGAATCACCTTGTCCACCCAATATACTTTGTAAATTATTTTAATAATTGTGCTGATTCTGAGTTGGATTTCTGTACTTTTTCTTAACAATGAGAATTTTTAGCTTGGGACTTAAAACATGTACGTAGTTTAAATTTATGGAAGAATAATGTGCTAAAGAATCAAGTGACTTATTTTCTAATCTTAAATACAAGTATGATTGAATGATCACAACCGAATGCTGCCGTGGCTTGTCGGGAGGTCGTTGCAGAGCCAGCCGCTTCCCAAGTTGTGGGAAGATTGCACATTAATACTCACTTTTGAGGTACCGAAGGAACTGAACATGTACCAAATGTTCAAATGCTTTGGTATTTTTCATTCTGCATAATCAACAAGAATGTTAGCTATTCCAATGATAAAATGCTTTTCAAGATCAGTTCAAAAATTGCCCACTACGGCCTTTCCAGCTGCCAAAGAATTCATCTTCCAGTTGTCCTCATGTTTGAGGAGCTGGCTAGCTCATCCCTCAGGAATTATCCATGTCCCAGGATTGCATGAATCACACAGCCCCAAGAGGTTCTGCTAAAGTACACATGGTGTTTAACTGGCAGCAGCTTCTCCATTTGCCCTCTGTGTTCATGCCATTAGCCCATAACCCCATCCGGCCAAAGACCTGCCATTTTGTTTGGACAGAGCTGCCATTCCAGGGCCTGCCCTAGGAATATTCCAGAAGTACTCAGTTTCAGCTTTTCTAATGCAGAGGTCGAATGCACTTGGAAAGGCCTAGAATAGAAATCGAGCAAGAGCCATTCTTCCTTAACTAGTCATCTGTTTAGACCTGTGGAAAGCAGCAGAGCAAGAGGGGTAAATTGGTGGCCAGAGTCAAAAAGGCCTTAGAAACTAGGGGACACTTGAGCCAGGTATGAGAGCACGTGACTTGAGGGGAATGGCAGCCGAGTAGGAAGGATCACACACTGCAATCAGACGACCCAGTTCAGACTCCAGCTTTGATTGAGCTCTCTGACCATGAAACAAGTCCCGTAATCTTCCTATGTCTCAGTGTACTTATATGTAAAATGAGTATGATACTGTTTTGGACAGTTGTGGTAAGAATTGGAAATAGATACAGAAGTACCCAGAACTCATACCTAGTCATAGCAATGAATGGTAGTTACTTAAAGAGCAGGAGACTGATGCATGGCAGATAAAAGCCAGAAGCAAGTGTGGAAAGACAGGCTGTACCTAGCTTGTGGGAAGCCCTTGTAGGGCCTGCTAAGGAGTTGAGACCTCATCCCATAGGGGCTGAAGAGGCCTCCAGGAGTTTTCATTAAAGAAATGCCAGCTCTAGGACAGCACTAAAGCGCTCCGGGAACCCAGCTCCCTACTCTACACATCCAAGCTTGGTGACCTTGGGCAAATGACTCAATCCTTCTAAGCCTCAGTTCTATCACCTATAAATTGGTTACGATAAAAATACTGACCTTCAGGGGTCTTGTGAGTAATAATAGTTATTTATTTAATGCTTGCTGTGTGCCTGCCAGTGTTCTAAGTGCTTGACCTGCGTTATCTTAAAGGAGGGCATGAAATTAAAAGCTTAGGACAGTGATTGGCACATATTAACAGTTAATCACTGCTGTGAGGGTGGTGCAACAGCTGATGTCATTATTCTTATTGTTCAGTCAAATCTGTGTTTTAGTAAGATCCTTCTGGTGATGGCATAGAGAATGGGCTGCAGTGGTTGAGGCTGGAGGCCAAGAGAACAGGTATTTTCACACACATGTTTAAAAGGTCACTGAGCTGTATACTTCAGATCTGTGCATCTTACCTCATGTATTTTATACCTCAGTTTAAAGAAATGTAATAAAAGAGGTAACCAATGAAAACTCTTCTCCTAGTTTACATATGCTGCTCTACAACTGCTTGGAGTTTCAATCAGCTGAGCTCTCTTCACTCAAAAAAAAAGTGGTGGGGTAGGCATTGTGAGGGACTAAGTGAAACCCTTTTTCAATGAACCATGCTCCTGAAGGACAGGAAGCCCAAGGAAAACAAACCTCTACAACTCATACAAAATTCTGACCTGGTGGAGAGTTGCCCTTTGCTAGAGCTGCCTACCGGCAGTAGTGAATGAATCTAGAGGAGAGTCTCTCTCTTCTTCCAGCCCAGTGGTACAGAGATGATAGAACCAAGAAAGGCAGGCCACCCGGGTGGTGTGGAGAAGGGTGTTAGATGCTGGACCAGATGACAGACCTTCCACCCTCAGTCCTCCGGAAAGTTGACTGTTTACTGGGCTTCCTACCTTAGGGCACTTTTCCATTTAGATTTTACTGAACCTCTAAACGTGTCACAGGTGACAATACTATTCAGAATGCTTTTCTCTTTGAACCTAATCTTATCTTTGAATGTCCTCCTGTTGTAAAACCACCATTTTCATTTCTTTCTTAAGGCCAAGTCCAAGGCACTCAGTCAGTATGTTGACCTTTTCTTGGATTAACACCAAACTAAGTGGTAAAAGTGTTCAGACTGGGCAACATACTTCTCCTGCATAATGCCCTGGGTGATGTGAAATGACTGTGACCTCTGAATGGCTGGGGAATGGATTTTTTAAATCTGATACCAATTCTGTTTCTCCTCCTGTTGATTACAAAAACACAATCTAAAACGATTGGAATGTCGAGACCAACCAGCTGATCAAAATCAAGTAACGTGCCTTGGGATGGAGCAGTGAGGGGAAGGTCGTTTCTGCTAGGTCAGGAGGGAAAAAGCCCTGGCCCAGCAAAGCTGGAGAAGGGCATTTAAAACATTGAAGTGAGATTTGTAAAAACTTCAGTATTCATCCTAACCAACTGCTAACTTACCAACTCCCAGTTAGGTATTTAAGAAGATAAGATTAAATGTCTAGAATTCAGTGATAATTATGCAAACAAAAACCAACCTTCAATTGCCTAGTATTAGATATGGCTATTGACACTATGCATATCTTATAAATCATTCTAATTGAACGGGGCAATGTTACCTTCTGAAACCTAAAAAACCCATAAGTCAGGGAACATTCTGATTAGACAGACAGGTCTCCTTGGATACAAGCATTGAGTCTTATGTGGCCATGACAGGTTCACTGATAGGCAATTTTCAAGAACTTTTGTGAAAATAAACATGAAGATAAGTGAAAACACAGGTCATATAATACCAACAAAATGGAAGGTTCTCTACATTTTCATAATGCTTATATACATGCATATGCAAATTACATGTATTTATTTCTAAAGCCATGCTTTGTAGCACTGTCATTGTTTTTTTAACAATTTAAGCATTTATTATAAAAGTGGCAATTCATATTAATTTAAAAATTAAAAAACACGAAATTATATACATATATATTTGTGAAGGTGCAAAAAGATTTATTACTTACATAATGGAGGTTTATGGGATGAGCAGAGCAGTCCCAAGCTGGTCCAAAATGGCTGGTGAGAGCAAGGAAAGCAGACTGGCTTGAGGCTTTTATTGTGGTTAGGGGGTGGGCCTGGGTGAGGACTGACCTAGAAAGACAGGAGATTGGGTGGTTTGAATCTCCTGTAGGTGCTTGGGCTTCCCTATCAGCTTGCCCAGGTGTGGGGCATAAGAAGAGGTAGGTGTGAGGCTTAAAAGCTATTTGCAGTCAAACATCAAAAGAGTTTAACGTTTTATTATAAATATCATTCACACAATCACCAACATGCTCTTCCAATGTTACCACTAAATTTTTTCTTAAAATTTTCCTTCCCTTTCCACTCCTACTACTACTCCTTTACTTTTAAGAAGTTATCATCTTTATCTGAATCTCTCTGATAGATTTTTTAAACTGAGGTATAATCGACATTAACATTATATTAGCTTCAGGTTGTGCAATGTAATTTCCAATGTTTGTATGTCTTGCAAAATGATCACCACAGTAAGTCTAGTTAACATCCATCACCACACAGTTACAAAATTTTTTTCTTATCATAAGAACTTTTAAGATCTACCCTCTTAGCAACTTTCAAATATGCAATACAGTATCATTAACTATAGTCATGATGCTGTAAATTATATCCACGTGACTTATTTATTTTATAAATGGAACTTTGTATAGGGTTGGCCAAAAAGTGCCTTTGGTTTTTAAGTAAAAATAAAAGACACATTTTTCATTTTCACCAAGAACTGTATTGAACAACGTATTCACTCTTTTGTTCCACTACCTTCTGCCATTTTTCAGGCAACTTCATAATTCCGTCTTCCTAAAACTTTTTATCTTTCTGAGCAAAGAACTGTTCTAGGTGCGTTTTACCATCTGCCAGGGAATTGAAACTTTTTCTATTAAGAGATTTTGTAAAGACCTAAATAAATGGAAATCCAAAGGTGCAAAGTCTGGTGAATATGGCAGATGAATCAGAACTTCCCAGCCAAGGTGTAACAGTTTTTGCCTGGTCATCAAAGAAACATGAGGTCTTTTGTTATCCTGATGGAAGATTATGCGTTTTCTGTTGACTAATTCTGGACGCTTTTCATTGAGTGCTGCTTTCAGTTGGTCTAACTGGGAGCAGTACTTGTTGGAATTAATCGTTTGGTTTTCCGGAAGGAGCTCATAATAAAGGACTCCTTTCCAATCCCACCATATACACAACATCACCTTTAGATGAAGACCGGCCTTTGGTATTGTTGGTGGTAGTTCATTTCACTTGTCCCATGATCTCTTCCGTTCCACATTATTGTACAGTATCCACTTTCCATCGCCTGTCACAATTTTTTTGAAAACAGAACATTTTCATTACGTTCCAGTAGAGAATCACATGCGGAAATATGGTCAAGAAGGTTTTTTTCACTTATGTGGAACCCAAACAATAAAGCGATTACCATAACCAAGCTGGTGCAAATGATTTTCATTGCTTGATTTGGATATTTTGAGTATGTCGGCTATCTCCCACGTGGTATAACGTTGATTGTTCTCAATTAATGTCTCGATTTGATCTCTATCAACTTCAACTGGTCTACCCTACTGTGGAGCATCGTCCAGGGAGAAATCTCCAGCATGAAACTTCGCAAACCACTTTTGGCACATTCGATCAGTCACAGCACCTTCTCCATACACTAAACAAATCTTTTTTTTTGCGTTTCTGTTGTGTTTTTACCTTTCTTGAAATGATAAAACATAATATGCCAAAAATGTTGTTTTTCTTCCATCATCAATATTAAAATGGCTACACAAAAATTCACCAGTTTTGATAAGTCTTTTTTTCTTTTCTTTTTTTATGTTTTAAAATAACTTTATTTATTTTTGGCTGTGTTGGGTCTTCGTTGATGCGCATGGGCTTTCTCTAGTTGTGGCGAGCAGGGGCTACTCTTTGTTGCAGTGTGCGGGCTTCTCATTGTGGTGACTTCTCTTGTTGCGGAGCATGGGCTCTAGGCGCATGGGCTTCAGTAGTTGTGGCTCGTGGGCTCTAGAGTGCAGGCTCAGTAGTTGTGGCTCATGGGCTTAGTTGCTCCACGGCGTGTGGGATCTTCCCAGACCAGGGCTCGAAACCATGTCCCCTGCATTAGTGGGCGGATTCTTAAACACTGCGCCACCAGGAAAGTCCCGATAAGTCTTTTTTTTAACGCACGCTGATATGACAGCTGTCACAACACAATCTAACAAAATTGTTTTGAATGAAGTTAAAGACAGCTAAGTGCTACTAGAGCCATCTTATGGAAAAAACCAAACGAACTTTTTGGCCAATCCAATGTTAACTTATTTCCTTAAGATATATTCCCCAAAATGGCATCCCAATACCTTTTAACTCCTTTCACCTTCTTCACTTACCCCCCACCTATTGTCTCTGGCAACCACCAATCTCTTCTATGTATCTATAAGCTGGTTTGTTTTGTTTTAGATTCCAAATATGAGTAAGATCATACAGTATTTGCCTTTCTTTGTCTGACTTATTTCACTTAGCATAATACCCTCAAGGTCCATCCATGTTGTCCCAAATGGCAAGGTTTCATTCTTTTTTATGGCTCAATAATATACCATTGTGTGTGTGTGTATACACACACTATATGTATACACACTATATATATGTATACACACACACACACACACACACACACACACATCTTTATCCATTCATCCATCACTGGACACTTAGGTTGCTTCCATATCTTGGCTATTGTAAGTAACGCTGCAATGAACATGGGGGTGCATATATCTTTTCAGGTGAGTGTTTTTGTTTTCTTTAGATAAATGCCCAGAATTGGAATTACTGTATGATATGGTAGTTCTATTTTTAATTTTTTGAGGATCCTCCATACCATTTTTTATAATAGCTGCACCAGTTTACATTCTCACCAACAGTGCACACGGGGTTCCCTTTTCTCCACATTCTCACCAGCACTTGTTATTTGCCTTTTTGATAATAGCCATTCTAACAGATGTGAGGTGGTATCTCATTTTGCTTTTGATTTGCATTTCCCTGATGATTGGGGACGTTGATCACCTTTTCATGTAACTGTTAGCCATCTGTATGTCTTCTTTGGAAAAATGTCTATTCATATCCTCTGCCCATTTTTAAATTAGATTTTTTTTTTTTGCTGTTTAATTGTATGTGTTCTTTATATATTTTGGATATTAACCCCTTATCAGATATATAACTTGCAATTATTTTCTCCCATTCAGGGGTTGCCTTTTCATTTGTTGATGGTTTTCTTTGCTATGCAGTAACTTTGTAGTTTGATATAGTCTCACTTGTTTATTTTTGCTTTTGTTGCCTTTGCTTTTGGTGCCAGATTAAAAAAGTCATCTCCAAGACCGATGTCAAGGAGCTTACTGCCTATGTTTTCTTCTAGGAGTTTTATGGTTTCAGGTCTTCCATTCAAGTCTTTAATACATTTTGAGCTAATTTTGTAAATGGTGTCAGACAGTGGTCCAGTTTCATTCTTTTGCATGTGGCTGTCCCATTTCCCCAGCACCATTTATTGAAGAGGCTTCCCTTTCCCCATTGTATATTTCTGGCTCCTTTGTCATAAATTAATTGACCATATATGCATGGGTTTATTCCTATTCCGTTGATCTATGTGTCTATTTTTATGCCAATCCCATACTGTTTTGATTACTATAGCTCTGTAACATAGTTTGAAATCAGAGCGGGTTATGCTTCCAGCTTTCTCAAGATTGCTTTGGCTATTCAGGGTCTTTTGTGGTTCCATGCAAATATTTCGATTGTTTGTTCTGTTTCCATAAAAGATGCCTTTGGAATTTTGATAGGGATTGCATTGAATCTGTATATTGTTTGGGGTAGTATGGACATTTTAACCATATTGATTCTTCCAATCCATGAGCATGAAATATCTGTCCATTTACTTGTATCTTCAATTTCTTTCATTAATGTCTCAGTTTTCAGTGTACAAGTCTTTCACTTCCTTGGTTAAATTTATTCTTAGGTATTTTATTTTTTTTGATGCAATTATAAATGGGATTATTATCTTAATTTCTCTGGTGGTTGCAGAATTCTGTTTTTAACATCTGCCTTTCTCTCCCTCACATCCCACTCTGCAGAGGTAGCTTTTGTTTAACTATAGCCAGTCTGTCTTCTTCCAGACATCTCTATACACAAATGTGAATATTTAATTTTTTTGCAAATTGGATCAGTACTACCTCTTTGCATCTTGCCTTTTCCACTTAAGATTATACTGTGGACATCTGGACATATGTGCACGTTCAGTATACATAAAGGTTTACCTCATCCTTTTATTAGCTGCATAGTATAGAGTTACCTTGATTTTTAATCTGTTACGTTTTTCTCTATTAGAACCAATACTGCAGTGAACACCCTCATACGATTTTCTTGTACTCTTGTGTGAATGAGTCTGTAGGGTAGGTTCATTAACATGAGACTACCAGGTCAAAGGGTATGCATGCTTTGCAGTTTGATGTATATTGCCACTTGCCTTCTGAAAAGGTGGAACCAATTTTTACTTCCATTCAGTGTCTTGAGAATGACTGTTTTCCTCCACTCACATTAACTTTCTGTGTAAACAATATTTTTAATCCTAGCCATTCTGATAAATAAAAAATAACTTCACACTATGATTTTGATTTTTTTCATTGTAAGTAAGGTTGAGTATCTTTTTTATATTATATTGGCTATACTTAGTTTTTGTGAATTGCCTTTTTATTTCATTAACCTGTAATTAAATTATATTAAGGAAATCAGCATTCTTTTTACATAACTAGGAAATATATTTCCCAGTTTTCTGTTATGTGACTTTGTAAATGGTATTTTGTACTGTACTGATTTTTAATTTTGTATATTCAGATTTATCACTTTTTTATGGTTTCTAAGATTACAAAATACTCCACATAAACATTTTTCTAACATTTTTCTCTAATACTTTTATAGTTTAAAAATACTTTCATGGTTTACTTTTTATATTTAAATCTTCCATTTATCTGGAATTACATTTTTTATGAAATGAGTTAGAGATTCAGCTTTATTTTTTCCCCTGATGGCTAACCAGTTGTCCCAACATCATTTATTAAATAATTTATCTCTCCTCACTTTTATTGTGTACTAAATTCCCATATGTATTTGAATCCATACCCTGGGTGTACAGATATCCAGCATAAACAGCACAAATACAGCAGATAATATTCTCAAAACACAGGATGTATGTAGTCATAATCAGTACTGACTGGTGGTTTGCTACTTGTTGACACCTTGAGGCAAAGAATAAAAAGTACCCACATTCTTAAGACAATGGCATGCAAGCTAACAAAGAGCACCTATTTCAATTTATATGCAGGGTTTGTTTTTCCTCACATCGGTAACCCAGCAATTTATTAGATCACAACCTTCTAGCCAGGAACTCATTTTGGTTTCTCATTTAATCTTAGGCATTTCTGGTCTCATAAAAGCTGTTAAGTAATAATAATGTTGAACACTTATATTGTACTTTTCATCCCTAAGTTCTATCTAAACATTAACTAATTAAATGCATTGATGAAAGGAAGGGATTTGCAGACTTCTTCAGGAAAACTGATATCTGGTTGCACACCTGGGAGGGGATGATTCCTAAAAAGCATTAACTCCCTCTTTGAATGGTGCTCAGCGAGCAGAGGAATAAAAAGCTGGTGACATTATTTCACTTCTTTTGAAAATTTCCTTGGGTATCTTCTAATTAGTCTGGTTAAACTCACCTTTTATCTATCTCCCCAGATATTTCCTTTCTACATTCCTGGGGGTATTCAACAAGCTTCTTTTGATGTTTTCCCTGTCTGTTAATCACAAAATCATAGAATCTTCAAGCTGAGAGAAATCCTTACTGATCATCTAGTTTTGAATAACTTAGTATGATCACTTTATTTTGTAGATGAGGAAACTGAGGCATGGAGAAGTTAAGTGACTTATTAATAAGGTCAGACAGCTTAGTGGGGACAAAACTGAGAATAGAAGCCAAGATGTCTAGCTCCCATTTCAGATCTAAATCGGCTTCAATCCTTTTTTTTTTTTTTTCCCTCTTTGTGATCATCTGAATTGCTTTTCCCTTTTCTTTTTTTTTTTTTTGTGGTACGCGGGCCTCTCACTGTTGTGGCCTCTCCCGTTGCGGAACACAGGCTCTGGACGTGCAGGCTCAGCGGCCATGGCTCACGGGCCCAGCCGCTCCGCGGCATGTGGGATCTTCCCAGACCGAGGCACGAACCCGTGTCCCCTGCATCGGCAGGCGGACTCTCAACCACTGTGCCACCAGGGAAGCCCGCTTTTCCCTTTTCTTTAACTTTTTTTTTTTTTAAACTCCACCCTTTCTGTACTTCTTCTCTTCTTTCTGCCTTTTATGTCTCTCCTAACCCTTAGTGGGTCATTCCCTTAGATGATCAGGGAATACTGCTCCTATTTCTCCTCTATTTCTCTATCCCTTTAAACATGGGGTCTTTTGTTGTTTTTCTGTTAAGATGTCCTCCATTGGCCTCAACTCAGGTCCTCTCTTGAAAAGCTGTATTTCTTCAATTTCTCCCACATACATGCATTCGGGGACTTGCTTGTTTTGCTTTGGTTTTTTCCAGCTGTAGTTGCTTCTTCCTTTAATTAAATTACTTCTCTAGTTTTGGTAAATAGCCTAGGGTTTAAGTTGATGTTAAGTCCATTTTCGTCACAGAATTTCATGTTACTTTAATCGATGAATTTCCCAGTCATTCACTCAATAATAAGAATCATACTCCATGTTCAGAAATTCACACAAGATGTGACCACTTAAGAGAATTTTCATACAAGTAGTAAGCATGTTGGAGAATAAATCTTTACATAAGCCAAAGACAAATCCAGTTCAGATCAGGACTGTGGGAGTAAACCTGGACCAGACTGTGCATCTTGTTTCCAGGCAGGGACTGAGTCAGTTTAGAAGTCCTCCATTTCTATATGGTGGATCAGTGGGCATCCAGTGACCTCAGGATTCTCGGGCTGCGCTCTGACCCTAGATGCCCTCAGAAAGGCCCCTTCCTAGAGTAGTGCAGGGTGCTTAAGGGGGTGGACAGGTATCTGACATAGCCCAGCTGGGTGATCTTAGACAGCTCACATCACCTCTCTTGGCCTTAGTTCTCTCATATATTAAGTAAGGAAGCTGAGTTAAGGAAACCACTTAGAGCCTTTCCTTGTTTACTATTCAATGAGTAATAATGACATAACTAGGGCCAAAATGAATAGTAGAGACCTAAATACGATTTATTTTCGACACATAGCTAATTAACTCAATAGAGGAGTAAGATTCTGCTGACCATACCATGAGAATTTTCTGGAACTGTCTCGATTTAAAATATTTTAATCTATTTTCCCCTAAATAATACTCATGCACTTATATGAGACCATGTGGCCTGCTTTGGGGCTCAGAATATGTGGGCCACGTAATTGTACTTACTGTTTGCAAATGCTTCTACTGAAGTTTCATGAGGTTGTGGCTTCAAGAGGCCACACCCCTTGAGGCACTTTCCATAGTGCAGAAAAACTGAAATAGGCCCCTTCCTGTATATATATATATATTTAAAAAAAAATAAATTTATTTATTTATGGCTGTGTTGGGTCTTCATTGCTGCGTGCAGACTTTTCTAGTTGTGGCGAGCAGGGGCTACTCTTTGTTGTGATACGTAGGCTTCTCACTGCGGTGGCTTCTCTTGTTGCAGAGCATGGGTTCTAGGCACACAGGCTCAGTAGTTGTGGCTCACAGGCTCTAGAGCACAAGCTCAATAGTTGTGGCGCATGGGCTTAGTTGCTCTGCAGCATGTGGGATCTTCCTGGACCAGGGCTTGAACCTGTGTGCCCTGCACTGGCAGGTGGATTCTTTTTTTTCTTTTTTTTTTTTAATTAATTAATTTATTTATTTTGGCTGTGTTGAGTCTTTGTTGCTATGCGTGGGCAGTTGTGGTGAGCAGGGGCTACCCTTCGTTGCGGTGCTCAGGCTTCTCATTGGAGTGGCTTCTCTCGTTGCAGAGCACGGGTCTAGGCACACAGGCTTTAGTAGTTGTATGCAGGTTCAGTAGTTGTGGCTTGTGGGCTCTAGAGCACAGGCTCAGTAGTTGTGGCTCACGGGCTTAGTTGCTCCACGGCATGTGGGATCTTCCTGGACCAGAGCTCGAACCCGTGTCCCCTGCATTGGCAGGTGGATTCTTAACCACTGCGCTACCAGGGTAACCCCGGCAGGCTGATTCTTAACCATTGCACCACAAGGGAAGTCCCCCCGTATACTTTTGTGAATAAGAAATTTATGTTCTTGGGCTCAGCTTTACCATTCAGCCATTGGAGAAAATTGAAATTCGTTTATCTTTTATTCCCTGAGATAGTTTCCATCAGGAAGCAAAATATAATTTGATAGGAATGGTGATGACCACTTACAGATCTACCCAATTATACTAACCCAGATAACCCAGATTAAATTATCACATAGTTTCCAATATCTAAGTAGAAATTGTCACCTTTGGGAGAGGATCAGATAAGAGCTAATTGGTGACATCATAATCCACCCTCAGTGAAGTATTTGATTAGCCAAAATCTTAGTCCTGTTAGAACAGTCCCATAATGGAAAAAGAAGGGTGTGGAGCAGCTAATTAGAGAAGACACTGTTTTCTGTTTATATACAAACATCCCAGCATTAAGCCATGATAAGGAGCTCAAAGGCTAATTACGGGGAAATGCGGTTTTAACAAACTTTTTGAAATAAGAAAATTCCCTATGCTTTTTATTTTCTATTTTTGAGAAAAATAATGTGGTAGTATGCTTTTTATTTTCTATTTTTAAGAATTTATTATTAAAAGGAGTAAAATTTAGTTAACTAGACTTACTGTGGTGATCACTTTACAGTGTATACAACTATCGAATCATGACATTGTACACCTGAAACTAATATAATGTTATACGTCCATTTAAAAAAAAAAGTGAAATTTAGAATTGAATGAGAACTCAGAATATTATTGCTGTGGTTTAGGTTTTCAAACTTGGGCAGACTCCATAGGCTGTTTTTCTTACCTCTCCAGGAACTCACCTGGCCTAGATCACTAGACGTCACTGTCCCCACCTGTTAATGCTGAGAAATGACACTCAGAGAGAAAATAGTGAGTGCAGCCTTTCATAGTCCTCTGGCCAAGCAAATGCAACCTAAATTATATTTGAAATCATTTTACAATGCGTGACAATTTTGATTCTTCTACTAGTAACCAGGCTAGCTTGTTACTAGTGAGTGGCAGGTGGCTTTATTTAACATGAATGGGGTCTTTTGGTTAGACTTTCAGAGGAGGGGCCATTTGTCAAGTGCAGCAGCCCTCTTCATCAACGTATTGCCAACAGTTGTCCAGAATCTAGATGTTACACAATGGCTGAGGAATGCCTGTATTGAAATGGAAGGTAACTTGACAAATCAGGGGGAAGGAATTCGTCGATGCATAAATTCAATGAGAAAGAGCTTTTTCTTTCTTGTTTCTTGTCCAAGTCCCCAGTGCTCTGTCCCTCTCCCCCTGTAGATTTTGAATTTTGTGGTGGTGCTGAGGGAGTGAAGGTAACAGACATAAAAGAATCATTTGTGCCCTTTTCCCAATCCCACAGATTTCTATTGGCTACAGACCTTGAACATGACACTGCAATTTCCTGGTGCCACACATGAGTAATAAGCAGCTGTTTCTGAAACTGTGGTTTGGAGAAGGCAGCACTAGGTTATTTTTTAACTTAATTGTAATTTTCGATTGGTCTGCAAGAAAGCAAATCAAATAAAGTCTGTTGTCTTAGTCTGCAAGAAAGCCATAGGCCTCAAATTCCAATGCTGACCATCTTGACCAGAATAGAAGAGGGGGGAAAATGTGTGTATCCCTGAGCTGGAAGTTCGACCAGGCAGCTTTCATGGGCTGCTGTCACACAAGAAGCATAAGCATATTTGGTAGATTTGTCAGTTAGCTGGATCATGGAGAGTGATAAATTTGACTATTCCTTGAGTTCTAGAAGTACCTGAAATGATAGAGTGAAAAGAATTTGTAGAGAGACTGCAAAAGACAAAGATAGAAAAATCTTTAAGATACAGCTTGATAGTGCATTTTGTCTTTATCCTACAGTGCAATAAAAGGACACAATTTTAAGTTACAAACGGAAGTGTGCATTCTTTGAACACCAGGTCAGTATGATACCTCTGGAATAGTCATATATGCAACACTCCCAAATTAAGTGAATCAGACTAGGATTTTCCTTAATACAAGAAATTAAGTTTAATGGAAAACAGAAACAAACTCTTTCACCCTATTTTGGACATATGCCTTTTCTCAAAGATATAAGGCAATTTGGTATACAGAAAAGGTGAGGGAGACTGAGGAGATGGACAAAGAGCTACATGTGTTTTCTGCTAATTACTTTGTCATGATTTTGTTCACGTAGAGAGACACTTTGGGGAAAATAACTAAACCAGGGATAACCAAACCTCATCTCAGAGGTCTGTTTCACTAGCACCTACAGCATATCCAAATGACCACCTGGTTAACGGAAACTATCAGCCTTCTAACGCTAAAGATGAATGGCCTTAGGGCTTCCCTGGTGGCGCAGTGGTTGAGAGTCCGCCTGCCGAGGCAGGGGACACGGGTTAGTGCCCCGGTCCGGGAGGATCCCACATGCCGCGGAGCGGCTGGGCCCGTGAGCCATGGCCGCTGAGCCTGCGCGTGCTGAGCCTGTGCTCCGCAACGGGAGAGGCCACGGCAGTTGAGAGGCCCGCGCACCGCAAAAAAAAAAAAAGATGAATGGCCTTGTGACTTGTGATGGACTCATATAAAGTTATATTAACCTGTGACCAGGAAAAAAAAGAATGAAAAAGAGGGGCTCCTTGGGCTTTGGTCTTCTTTGAGGCTGCCATCTTCCTATTGTTTGTGATATATGGTCCGAACCTTAAGTCTCCACCAAGATGGCTAGGAAGTAGGAGTGAAAAGCACGATTCTTGAGGGCAGGAGGAGATGGTGGGAAGCAAGACACTTGATTTCTTTTTAAGTAGTTATCCCAAGATATATCTGCTTTTTAAAAAGAACCCTAGGAGATGTCACACCTGGAGCCTGCTTCTCTTAGTGATGAAACCTCTAGACCAGAAGCCGGAAGAGCTTCCCAGTGCTGCTAGTTGTGATATTCAAAGACAAGATTTAAACCTTCCAAATATACCTTTACCCCTTGAAATGTATCAGTATAAAGTTTTTCTTTCTATAATATTAAAGAAATCTTTGTCAATTCTAAAATAAACTTAGAGAATATTACCTCACTTTTCTGGAGGAAAAACTTCCAGCAGCTTCAGCCCTTTGGAACATGGCCCTGAACCTCAGCTGACAAATAGGAAGAGCAGTTACTCAAGTATAAAGAAGCAGAAAGGGTCTCTGAAGAGCTGAACTGCCACCAAGTCCATGTGTTCTCCGTGCTCCTCCCTAAATCGCACAGCAGAATGATTCAAAATGTTGTGACACAACAGTAGCACAAAGCTATGACTGCTACAGCCAAGGAAGAAGACTGGAAAGCATCCTCAGGCAGTCATCAGGAACTTAGGTGCCTGCCGATTTACACTCTCTTAGGTTGCTCCGTATAAAACTGCCATTTGTATAGGTAAAGTCACCATTATACTTTTATAGGTAAAATCACCATTTTATAGGTGGTATCTCCATTTTTATATTTTCAGTCTATAGTTGGACAAGCAAAACAATCACATGTTAAACAATAGCAAAAAAATACAAAGGAACATCGATTTATATTAAATTACGTGATGTAAAAATAAATTATATGAAGCACAAGAGATCCATGGCAAGTGAAGTAGCCAGAGATGGCTCTCCAGATCACGCCAGAATAGATCTGAGCCTTAAAGCCTGGGTGAAGTTTAAACAAGTGTTAAGAGAGGAAGTGAAAGGAAAGTAGAGGAAATACATGGGTGAAGGCACAGGAGCAAGAACAAGCATATTCTACACCGGGGAAACTTTCCTCGCAATGGAACATACATATGAAGAAACGGAAAATGAATTTGGATAGATGGTGTGGAATCAGCTTATGGAGACACTCATATACCAGGCAAAAGGTAAGCTGCAGTTTTGTCTAGTTCACACTTGTATCAGTAACTGAGAATAGTAACTCAATGTAATTTTCTGACATGAACGAATGAAGAGTTTTTACCAATGATAAAATAAGAATTCAACCAAAGGTTTGAGGGAAGAGATGACACACAATGAAAGTGATGTCTAAAACTGACTAGTATATATGCTGGATGGATCAAAGGAAAAAGACGATTATCCAGAAATAAAACCGGAAGATTATTTCATTAATCTAGAGAGGGGTGATAAAAGCTTGAGATAGGATGGGAAAAAGACTTACACTAGAGACATTTAAAAGAGAATCAATGTGAACCTTGACACTTATGCTAAGTGAAAGAAGCCAGTCATAAAAGACCACATATTATTCTATTTACATGAAATATCCAGAGTAGGTAAATCTATAGAGACAGAAAGATTATTGGTTGCCTAGGGCTTGGGGGATGGGTTAGGGAGAAAACACTAGTGACTGCTAATGGGTATGGGGATTTGGGGAAAAGTTGATGAAATGTACACAACTCTGAATAAACTAAAACATGTTCGAGTGTAGACTCTAAATAGGTTAATTACATGTTATGTGAACTATATATCAATAAAGCTGTTATTTAAAAAAGAGAAAGAGAGGGGCTTCCCTGGTGGCACAGTGGTTAAGAATCCACCTGCCAATGCAGGGGACACGGGTTTGAGCCCTGGTCCGGGAAGATCCCACATGCTGCGGAGCAACTAAGCCCGTGCGCCACAACTACTGAGCCTGCACTCTAGAGCCCACGAGCCACAACTACTGAAGCCCACACACCAAGAGCCCATGCTCTGCAACAAGAGAAGCCACCACAATAAGAGGCCTGCACACCGCAATGAAGAGTAGCCGCTGCTCGCCACAACTAGAGAAAGCCCACGTGCAGCAACGAAGACCCAACCCAGCCAAAAATAAATAAATAAATTTTTACAGATAAATAAATAATTAAATAAAAAGAGAAAGGGAATCAATAGAATGTGGTGCATGACAAGATGTGTGTTTGATGAAGAAAATGAATCATTCACTGTAGACTCTATATAGTTTGATTTCACTGAAATAACAAGACTGTCCACTAACACCATTATTATTTAATATTGTTTTAGGAGTGCTGCATGATGCAATAAGACATAAAACATGAAAGGAAGGGACCAGATTATTTCCTTCAGAAAACCCAAAAGAATCACCTAAAAATGATAGGCATTCATGCACATTTAGTAATATAGTATATGAGATGGACACAAATATCAGTATATTCTAATACACCAGCAATAGCTGATAAGAAAAAATATTATACAAAAGTTTAACCTTAAAATAACTTAAATAACAACTGTGAGTGGCTTACACTATGGAGAACAGTATGGAGGTTCCTTAAAAAACTAAAAATAGAATTACCATATGACCCAGCAATCCCACTACTGGGCATATACCCAGAGAAAAACATAATTCAAAAAGACACATGCACCCCAGTGTTCACTGCAGCACTATTTACAATAGCAAGGACAAGGAAGCAACCTAAATGCCCATCGACAGATGACTGTATAAAGAAGATGTGGTACATATATACAATGGAATATTACTCAGCCATAAAAAGGAACAAAATTGGGTCATTTGTAGAGACGTGGATGGACCTAGAGATTGTCATACAGATTGAAGTTAAGTCAGAAAGAGCAAAACAAATATCATGTATTAATGCATATATGTGGAATCTAGAAAAATGGTACAGATGAACCGGTTTGCAGAGCAGAAAGTGAGACACAAATGTAGAGAACAAACGTATGGACACCAAGAGGGGTGGTGGGGTGGGGGTTGTGGGATGAATTGGGAGACTGGGATTGACATGTATACACTAATATGTATAAAATGGATAACTAATAAGAACCTGCTGTATAAAAAATAAAATTAAATTAAAAAAAAGTCAGTGGCTTATACAAAGGAAAAAAACAAATTTGTATTATTAATAAATGAAGATTTAATAAAATGGAGATAGGGAGACTAAATGTTGTGAAGATATCAATTCCCAAATTAATTTTTAAAAGCTTATTAAAATATCCAGATAGGAATAAATAAAAATAACTGGCACTGTAAATTTGGTGAAATATTTCAAAAGCCTTCAAAATGTTCATACCCCTTACGCTTTGTACCAAGAAAATCTTCTAGATAAAGAAAAACTTTATGTACAAGATGCCCCAGTCTTCTCTTTTAGATCCTAGATGATAACTCTCATGTCTTCCTTAAGGTGTTCTCTTCTCATCCTCAGTTCCTTAAAACAACCTTTACTCACCTGGTTTCCAGACCAGGTGAGTTCTATATCCTGATGTTTTCCCCTAAATGGACTATAGTTTGTTAGTGCCTCTCTTTGAATGTGTCATTAACTTTGGTTGTTTAGAAAAGAGTAAAATAAGTAAAACAAAACTCAGCTAAAGTATTGTTACCACAATTTATAAATAACCCCGTTGGGTATATGATTTGGTAGTGGTTATTTCTTAGAAAGTGTATATCATGTGTTGCTATTAGGAACACACTTTCCTGGGGTTGTTGGAGTTAATGGTCCTTGAGAAAACATAAATAAAAGGAGGTCTTATCTATGGCTTTTTAAAGGTAATGGAGAGGAGAATAAATTTTAAAATGGTGGAAAATGTGCTTGCTTGACTCAAAAAAAAGAAAAAAAGCCAGCATAATTTCTACCCCCTTTATTAAGAAAAAAAAACAACACCCTTATAAAGTAGTAAACCTGGTTCTTCTGTTCCATTTCTGCATCAATACAAAAATAATATACATTGCTTTTAAAAATGCCAAAACAACCATATACAAGGTGAAAGACGTGCTTTTCCAACTTGTTCCCTTCCCTAGATTTAACCATTATATTCATTTTTAAAACATCATGAGATTATTCAATAGTGATGTTCATAAACCACTTTAGTTTTTATCTCCAGTATTATGTATAGCTTGATTTTTTGCAAAATACATTATTAATTTTTTAAAATTTTATTGAAGTATAGTTGATTTACAATGTTGTGTTAATTCAGTTTTACATATATATATTCTTTTTCATTATGGTTTATCACAGGATATTTTTCTCCACACCCTCTCCAGCATTTGTTATTTGTAGACTTCTTAGTGATGGCCATTCTGACTGGTGTAACATGGTCCCTCAATGTAGTTTTGACTTGCATTTCTCTAATAATTAGCGATGATGAGCATCTTTTCATGTGCCTATTGGCCATCTGTATGTCTTCTTTGGAGAAATGTATGTTTAGATCTTCTGCCCATTTTTTGATTGGGTTTTGTTTTTGTTTTTTTTGAGTTGTATGAGCTGTTTGTATATTTTGGAAATTAAGCCTTTGTTGGTCGCATCATTTGCAAATATTTTCTCCCAGTCCATAGGTTGTCTTTTCATTTTGTTTATGGTTTCATTTGTTGTGCAAAAGCTTATAAGTTTGATTAGGTACCACTTGTTTACTTTTGCTTTTATTTCTGTTGCCTTGGGAGACTGACCTAAGAAAACATTGGTACGATTTATGTCAGAGAATGTTTTTGCCTGTGTTCTCATCTAGGAGTTTTATGGTGTCATGTTTTATATTTAAGTCTTTAAGTCATTTTACATTTATTTTTGTGTATGGTGTGAGGGTGTGTTCTAATTTCGTTGATTTGCATGCAGCTGTCCAACTTTCCCAGCACCACTTGCTGAAGAGACTGTCTTTTCCCCATTGTATATTCTTGCCTCCTTTGTTGAAGATTAATTGACCGTAGGTGTGTGGGTTTACTTCTGGGCTCTCTATTCTGTTCCATTGATCCATATGTTTGTTTTTGTGCCAATACCATGCTGTTTTGAATACTGTAGCTTTGTAGTACCCAAATCCTTTGGGTAGTATTGTCATTTTAACAATATTAATTCTTCCAATCCAAGAGCATGGGATAGCTTTCCATTTCTTTGAATCATCTTCAGTGTCCTTTATTAAGGTTTTGTAGTTCTCAGTATGTAAGTCTTTCACCTCCTAGGTGGGGTTTATTCCTAAGTATTTTATTTTATTTTTGATGTGACTTTAAAAGGGATTGCTTGTTTACATTCTCTTTCACATATTTCATTGTTAGTGTAAAGAAATTGCAAAATACATTATTACATTACTTGTAGTCTTTTTTGTATTATCAGCTATTACTATTTGTTCACCTTGGCCTTCTTATATCTCTTTAAATATAATTTACTGCTCTCAGATGTTATTTTTATGTAAAATTATCATTTTAACTGTGATTCACTTGAAAGTATCCATTTCTAGCTCTTTCCAAATTAAATTTAATCTTCGTTTTTTTCTTATATCAAAATCAGCATGCATATGCATATGCATCAATGAGAAAGAAATAAAGGCAAATTTTATCTTGTTAGTGTATGAACTGCCAAAGTCTTTGAAGCCCGTGCAGTATTAGTTAAGTGAGGAGGGCTCTGATGGACCATTGGCTCCAAACTCACGGATGTTTGCAGGCCAGCAGGTGAGGGGACTGTGGGAGGCAGGCAGACTCAAGACACTGTGGCCTCACGGGGACAAGTGTCAGTTGAAGAGCACGTGCCTCGGCAGGAGCAAGCAGCCTCTACTCACAGCTGGGATCATCATCGTGTTGGAATTCAGGCCTAGTTTTTCCAGATCTAATGATTTTCCAAAAGAAGCCAAAAATCTGGAATTTTATGTGAAACCTTCCAATTATTAAATTGGCTTATTTTCTTTTAAACACTAAAAGATTTTTTTTTTAATCTTGAGGCTAAATATAGCACTCAGACTGCCAAATTGCAGCTTCTGTGTATTCTTATAATTATCAGCAGCAAGAGAAACCTATTTTCCACATTTGTTACATGTTCTTAGGGGAGATAGAGAAAAAACTATTCTATTAACTCATCAGAAAACAGATATTATTGCATGTACAACATAAAATACTACATTAGTACTTACCCTATATGTTTTCAGTCTATTTTGGGAAATCGACCACACTGCTCTATACCGCACGATAACTGTCAAGTTAGTCTGTGAAAGTAGGGTTCCCCATTTGTTGGTCCTCAGTCCTCTACAGCACACTACAAAAAAAAGAGGAATACGAAAGAAATTTCAACATCTTCATTTTCCAACCTCCAGTGGTTTAAGCCAGAGAGTTCTTTTGGAGTGAAAATACTATGTCTTTTCTTTCTCAGAGTTGCTGAGAAATTATAATTAGAGGTTTTCCTGTTGTGTAAAGGAAAGGAATTCCTCCTGCATCTGCAAGACTTCTCAACAAATTTGCTTCTTCCCTGTTCCATTTCTCTTTCTGCAGGTGATAGAGGGAAAGCTGGCTCCGTTCTTGGGCAAGGTCATTAAATTTGCCGCCTCACATGTGTACAGCTGCAGTCTTTGTAGCCAGAAGGGGTTCATCTGTGAAATCTGTAACAATGGAGAGATCCTCTACCCTTTCGAGGATATTTCAACAAGCAGGTACACAATCTCTTGTCTTATAAAAGTATACCTGAATATGTCACATGCAGTGTTATTGGGCCAGAGCCGGCCAGCTTTTAGTTGAGTACTGTATCTGTCTCGTCCTCTGTATCAGATTTCCCTTATTCCTGGAGATCATTTTTAACCCTTTGGTTTCCTATATTTATTTCCAACTCATCTTGCTACCTTTATCCAGAATGAGGTAACAAAGTTGCATAGCCTAGCTCTGCATTATTAGGTAACAAAGAATGTTCAGATTCAATTTTAGAATGAAGATGGGGAAGGAAGAATCCTCACAACCATCCCAGGTCAAGTGATAGGCAATGGAAATCACAGTCGCAGAGGAAGACCAAAACTGGATTGGCCACTAGGAAGAAAACCAGAGGACACTGATGAACAGCCCTCTGGCTCACCACATGCTCTTCTGCATAAATGCACTGCAGTGTAGTGATGGAAGTTTTAGGACCCAAAGGACAGAAAAGTGGGAGTTCACGTGGGATTATTTTTCTAACCAAAGTAATATTTGGGTATCGTCACTTCCATGATTTGATGGAAGATTTTTTCTTGATTGATTGATGGACGATTGATGGACGATTGATTGATGGACGATTTTTTCCCCAGCCTAAGAGCGGGGTTTTTCCTGTCACTTTTACTGAGTCATAAAATGATGCATATCACATTTCCTTTCATCCCAAAAGCATAACAGAAGTATACATTGTATGTATGTGCACTGGCTTCTTTGGGCACGAATGTCACGGCTCATTTCCCACCCTGCTGGGCTCACTTACTCTGTGGTTCAGAATAGAAGGTGAGGCACATAGCCAGGGAGGGTTGAAGCGTGTGTAGTAGAGCTAAGATATTAAGAGTTGACTCAGCCCTTCTGGCCTCTTCTTAAATGCAGAGGCTATTTGTAAACATTCCAGGCCCCACACACAGAAAGACAAGACACATAAACACAAGACCCACACACACACACATGCACACACTCCAGCCTCCAGTTTCCTGAGTACAGGTATTTAGCTAATAATCTAAAGATTATATACTTCTAAAAATGTATACCATACAAAAACTTGTATACAAATGCTCGTAGCAACAGTATTGATAATAACCAAAAACTAGAAACAATATAAATGCCTATCAGCTGATTACTGGATAAACAAAATGTGACATATACCCACAGTAGAATATTATTCAGCCTAAAAAGGAATGAAGTATATGCTGCAACGTGGATGAACCTTGAAAACATTATGCTGAGTGCAAGAAACCAGACACAAAAGGCCACATATGTTCCATTTATAGGAAGTGTTCCAAATAGGCAAATCCATAGAGATAGAAAGTAGATTAGTAGTTGCCTAGAGCTTGGTGAAAGGGGAAAAGGGAGTAACTACTAATGGGTATGGATTTCTTTTGGGAGTGATGAAAATGTTCTAGAATTAGATAATGGTGATGGTTACACAGTCTTGTGAATACAATAAAAAGCAGTGAATTTTATGCTTTAAAAGAGTGACTTATACTGCAATAAAAATATTTAATAAAAAAATAAAAATTAAATTTAAAAAATGCTTCCAACTGAATAAACCATATATTCTGGGCCATAAAAGAAGTCTCAGTAAATTTAAAAAGATTGAAACCATACCAAATATGTTCTCTGACACATGGAATTAAGATATCCAGTAGAAAAAAAAAATCTGGGAAACCCCAAAATATTTGGAAATTAAATAATACACTCTAAAAACTCATGGGTCAAAGAAGAAATCCACCACAAGAGAAATTTTAAAAATATTTGTAAATGAATGAAAATGAAATACAAAATATCAAAATGTATGGAATGCAGCTAAAGTAGTGCTCTGAGTGAAATTTATGGCTATAAACACCTATATCAGAAAAGAAGAAAGAAGTTCTCAAATTAATAATCTAAAATTCCACTTTAAGAAATGAGATAATGAAGAGCAAAATAAATCCAAAGCAAGCAGGAGGAAGGAAAGGATAAAGATTAGAGCAGATATCAATGAAGTAAAAAACAGAAAAGCAGTAGATTGATGAAACCACAAATTAGTTCTTTGAAAAGATCAACAGGGACTTCCCTGGTGGTCCAGTGGTTAAGAATCCGCCTTCCAATGCAGGGGATGCAGGTTCGATCCCTGGTTGGGGGACTAACAAACATCCCACACGCCACAGGGCAACTAAGCCTGTGCACCACAACTACTGAACACATGAGCCATAACTAGTGAGCCCACATGCCGAAACTGCAGAGCCCTCGCACTCTGGAGCCTGTGAGCCACAACTACAGAGCCCATGCACTCTGGCTCCCATGCACCACAACAAAAGATCCCATGTGCTGCAACTAAGACCCAACTCAGCCAAAAATAAATAAATATTTTTTAAAAATATATCAACAAACTTGATAACCCTTTAGGTAGGCTGACCAAGAAATTAAGAGAGAAGACATGGATTCCCAAAATCAGTAATGAAAAAGCATACAGCAATTTAAAAAATTTTAAAGAGATAGTATAAACAACTTCATGCCAACAAGTTAGACAACTTAGATAAAATGGATAAATTTCTGGAAAGACAAGTTACCAAAACTGACTCAAGAAGAAATAGAAATATGAATAGACCTACAAGAAATTGAAATAGTAATCTTAAATTACTTTAAATCTTCCCATGAAACAGTTGGATGGCTTCACTGGTGAATTTTGTTGAATATTTAAAGAAATAATACCATCCTTTACACAGTGATAAAGAGGGGCATTACAATAATGATAATGGGGTCGATTCTTCAAAAAGACATAACAATCCTTAGTGTGTATGAACAAAGAGTCAAAATACATCAGACAAAAACTGATAGAACTACATGGAGAAACAGATGAATTCACTGTTCTATTTATATATATACACTATTATAGTTACAGACTTCACCACCACTCTATCAGTAACTGATAGATCCAGCAGGCAGAAAATCAGTGAGCATATAGTTAAACTGAAAAGCACTATCAACCAAGTGAATCTAATTGACATCCATGTCAATTCATGTGGTTCATCCAACAACAACAGAATTTGCATTCTTCTCAAGTTCACATGGAATATTTACCAAGAGAGACCATATTTTGGGCCATAAAACACATCTGGACAAATTTTAAAGAATAAAAATTATGCAAAGTATGTTCTCAGACCATAATGAAATTAAACTAGTATTTCATAACAGAAAGATACCTGGAAAATACCTACATATTAGAAGATTAACAGTATACCTTCAGAGACAGCAGAAGCAAGAAGAACTACAATCCTGCAGCCTGTGGAATGAAAACCACATTCACAGAAAGAAAGACAAAATGAAAAGGCAGAGGACGATGTACCAGATGAAGGAACAAGATAAAACCCCAGAAAAACAACTAAATGAAGTGAAGATAGGCAACCTTCCAGAAAAGGAATTCAGAATAATGATAGTGAAGATGATCCAGGACCTCAGAAAAAGAATGGAGGCAAAGATCGAGAAGATGCAAGAAATGTTTAACAAAGACCTAGAAGAATTAAAGAACAAACAAACAGATAAACAATAAAATAACTGAAATGAAAAAATACACTAGAAGGAATCAATAGCAGAATAACTGAGGCAGTAGAACGGATAAGTGACCTGGAAGACAGAATGGTGGAATTCACTGCTGCAGAACAGAATAAAGAAAAAAGAATGAAAAGAAATGAAGACAGCCTAAGAGACCTCCGGGACAACATTAAATAAACCAATATTCACATTGTAGGGGTCCCAGAAGGAAAAGAGAGAGAGAAAGAACCCCAGAAAATACTTGAAGAGATTATAGTCGAAAACTTCCCTAACATGGGAAAGGAAATAGCCACCCAAGCCTAGGAAGTGCAGAGAGTCACAGGCAGGATAAACCCAAGGAGAAACACGCTGAGACACATAGTGATCAAATTGACAAAAATTAAAGACAAAGAAAAATTATTAAAAGCAACAAGGGAAAAATGAGAAATAACATACAAGGGAACTCCCATAAGGTTAACAGCTGATTTCTCAGCAGAAACTCTACAAGCCAGAAGGGAGTGGCACGATATATTTAAAGTGATGAAAAGGAAGAACCTACGACCAAGTTTACTCTACCCAGCAAGCATCTCATTCACATTTGACAGAGAAATCAAAAGCTTTACAGACAAGCAAAAGCGAAGAGAATTCAGCAGCACCAAACCAGCTCTACAACAAATGCTAAAGGAACTTCTCTAAGTGGGAAACACAAGACAAGGACCTACAAAAACAAACCCAAAACAATTAAGAAAATGATAACAGGAACATACATGTTGACAATTACCTTAAATGTGAATGGATTAAATGCTCCAAGCAAAAGACAGAGGCTTGCTGAATGGATACAAAAACAAGACCCATATATATGCTATCCACAAGAGACTCACTTCAGACCTAGGATCACATACAGACTGAAAGTGAGGGGATTGAAAAAGATATTCCATGCAAATGGAAATCAAAACAAAGCTGGAGTAGCAATACTCATATCAGATAAAATAGACTTTAAAATAAAGAATGTTACAAGAGACAAGGAAGGACACTACATAATGATCAAGGGATCAATCCAAGAAGAACATATAACCATTATAAACATATACGCACCCAACATAGGAGCACCTCAATACATAAGGCAAGTGCTGACAGCCATAAAAGGGGAAATCAACAGTAACACAATAATAGTAAGGGACTTTAACACCCACTTTCACCAATGGAAAGATCATCCAAAATGAAAATAAATAAGGAAACACAAGCTTTAAATGACACAATAATCCAGATAGATTTAATTGATATTTATAGGACATTCCATCCAAAAACAGCAGATTACACTTTCTTCTCAAGTGCACAGGGAACATTCTCCAGGATAGATCACATCTTGGGTCACAGATCAAGCCTCCGTAAATTTAAGAAAACTGAAATCATATCAAGCGTCTTTTCTGACCACAACACTATGAAATTAGAAATAAATTACAGGGAAAAATACATAAAAAACACAAACACATGGAGGTTAAACAATATGTTACTAAATAAACAGGAGATCACTGAAGAATTCAAAGAGGAAATCAAAAAATACCTAAAGACAAATGACAACAAAAACACAATGATCCAAAACCTATGGGATGCAGCAAAAGCAGTTCTAATAGGGAAGTCCATAGCAATTCAAGCTCTCTTCAAGAAACCAGAAAAATCTCAAATAAACAATCTAACCTTACACCTAAAGGAACTAGAGAAAGAAGAACAAACAAAATCCAAAGTTAGTAGAAGGAAAGAAATCATAAAGATCAGAGCAGAAATAAATGAAATAGAAACAAAGAAAACAATAGCAAAGATCAATAAAACTAAAGGCTGGTTCTTGGAGAAAATAAACAAAATTGATAAACCTTTAGTCAAACTCATCAATAAAAAGAGGGAGAGGACTCAAATCAATAAAATTAGAAATGAAAAAGGAGAAGTTACAATGGACACTGCAGAAATATAAAGCATCATAAGAGACTAGTACAAGCAACTCTATGACAATAAAATGGGCAACCTGGAAGAACTGGACAAATTCTTAGAAAGGTATAACCTTCCAGGACTGAACCAGGAAGAAATAGAAAATATGAGCAGACCAATCACAAGTAATGAAATTGAAACCGTGATTAAAAATCTTCCAACAGACAAAAGCCCAGGACCAGATGGCTTCACAGGTGAATTCTATCAAACATTTAGAGAAGAGCTAACACCCGTCCTTCTCAAACTCTTCCAAAAAATTGCAGAGGAAGGAACACTCCCAAACTCATTCTATGAGGCCACCATCACCCTGATACCAATATCAGACAAAGATACTACAAAAAAAGAAAATTACAGACCAATATCACTGATGAATATAGATGCAAAAATCCTCAACAAAATACTAGCAAACAGAATCCAACAACACATTAAAAGGATCATACACCATGATCAAGTGGGATTGATTCCAGGGATGCAAGGGTTCTTTAATATACACAAATCAATCAATGTGATACACCATATTAACAAATTGAAGAATAAAAACCATATGATCATCTCAATAGATGCAAAAAAAGCTTCTGACAAAATTCAACACCCATTTATGATAAAAACTCTCCAGAAAGTGGGCATAGAGGGAACCTACCTCAACATAATAAAAGCCATATACAACAAACCCACAGCAAATGTCATTCTCAATGGTGAAAAACTGAAAGCATTTCCTCTAAGATCAGGAACAAGACAAGGATGTCCACCCTCGCCACTCTTATTCAACATAGTTTTGGAAGTCCTAGCCATGGCAATCAGAGAAGAAAAAGAAATAAAAGGAATACAAATTGGAAAAGAAGAAGTAAAACTGTCACTGTTTGCAGATGATGTGATACTATACATAGGTCATCCTAAAGATACCACCAGAAAACTACCAGAGCTAATCAATGAATTTGGTAAAGCTGCAGGGTACAAAATTAATGCTCAGAAATCTCTTGCATTCCTATACACTAAGAACAAAAGATCAGAAAGAGAAATTAAGGAAACAGTCCCATTCACCATTGCAACAAAAAGAATAAAATACCTAGGAATAAACCTACCTAAGGAGGTAAAAGACCTGTACTCAGAAAACTACAAGACACGGATGAAAGAAATTACAGATGATACAAACAGATGGAGAGATATACCATTTTCTTGGATTGGAAGAATCAATATTGTGAAAATGACTATCCTACCCAAATCAATCTACAGGTTCAGTGCAATCCGTATCAAATTACCAATGGCATTCTTTACAGAACTAGAAAAAAAAAATTTTAATTTGTATGGAGACACAAAAGACTCCGAATAGCCAAAGCAATCTTGAGGGGAAAAAACAGAGCTGGAGGAATCAGACTCCCTGACTTCAGACTATACTACAAAGCTACAGTAATCAAGACAATATGGTACTGGCACAAAAACAGAAATATAGATCAATGGAACAGGATAGAAAGCCCAGAGATAAACCCACGCACCTATGGTCAACTAGTCTATGACAGAGGAGGCAAGGATATACAATGGAGAAAAGACAGTCTCTTCAATAAGTGGTGCTGGGAAAACTGGACAGCTACATGTAAAAGAATGAAATTAGAACACTCCCTAACACCATACACAAAAATAAACTCAAAATGGATTAAAGACCTAAATGTAAGACCAGACACTATAAAACTCTTAGTGGAAAACAGAGGAAGAACACTCTTTGACATAAATGACAGCAAGATTTTTTTTGACCCACCTCCTAGAATAATGGAAATAAAAACCAAAATAAACAAATGGGGCCTAATGAAATTCAAAAGGTTTTGCACAGCAAAGGTAACCATAAAGAAGATGAAAAGACAGCCCTCAGAATGGGAGAAAATATTTGCAAATGAATCAAAAGACAAAGGATTAATCTCCAAAATATATAAATAGTTCATACAGCTCAGTATTAAGAAAACAAACAACCCAATCCAAATATGGGTAGAAGACCTAAATTGACATTTTTCCAAAGAAGTCATACAGGTGGCCAAGAGGCATATAAAAAGCTGCTCAACCTCACTAATTATTAGAGAAATGCAAATCAAAACTCTAGTGAGGTATCACCTCACACTGGTCAGAATGGGCATCATCAGAAAATCTACAAATAAGAAATGCTGGAGAGGATGTGAAGAAAAGGGAACCCTCCTGCACTGTTAGTGAGAATGTAAATTGATACAGCCACTATAGAGAACAGTATGGAGGTTCCTTAAAAAACTAAAAATACAATTACCATATGTCCCAGCAATCCCACTACTGGGCATATACCCAGAGAAAAACATAATTCAAAAAGACACATGCCCGCCAATGTTCATTGAAGTAGTATTTACAATAGCCAGGTCACGGAAGCAACCTAAATCCCCATCGACAGATGAATGGATAAAGAAGATGTGGTACATATATACAATGGAATATTACTCAGCCATAAAAAGGAATGAAATTGGGTCATTTGTAGAGACGTGGATGGACCTAGAGACTGTCATACAGAGTGAAGTAAGTCAGAAAGTGAAAAACAAATATCGTGTATTAACACATATATGTGGAATCTAGAAAAATGGTACAGATGAACCAGTTTGCAAGGGAGAAATAGACACAGATGTAGAGAACAAACGTATGGACACTAAGGGGGGAAAGCAGGGGGCCAGGGCGGGGAAGCGGGTGTTGGGATGAATTGGGAGATTGGGCTGAGATATATACACTAATATGTATAAAGTAGATAACTAATAAGAACCTGCTGTGTTAAAAATAGAATAAAGTAAAAATTTTTTTAAAAAACCCAATATACCTTCAAGTAACAGATGAGTTTATACCTTTACATTCACATAAAAACCTGCACAGGGGTATTTATAGCAGCTTTATTCCTAATCACCCAAAAGTGGAAACAACCAAGTTGTCCTTTAATAGGTGGATGGATAAATGAACTGTGGTATAGGCATACAGTGCAGTGTTATCCAGGGATAAAAGAAATGAGCTATTATGCCACAAAAGGACATGGAGGAAACTTAAATGCCTATAATTGAGTGAAAGAAGCCAATCTGAAAAGGCTACGTACTATATGATTCCAAATCTGTGATGTTCTGAAAAAGGCAAAACTATACAGATGGTAAGAAAATCACTGATTACCAGGGGTTTGAGAGGGGGTAGGGAGGGACAAATAGGTGAAGCACAGGAAATTTTTAGGGCAGTGAGATTATTCTATATGCTTCTGTGATAGGGCACACATGACATCATACATTTGTCAAAACTCACAGAGCTGTACAACACAGAATGAACCTTTATTTAAACTGCAGACTTCAGTTAATAATATGTCAATATTGGTTCATTAATTGTAACTGACATACCACACTAATGCAAGATGTTGATAATACGGAAAACTCAGGGAGAGGCGGTACTAATACAGGAACTCTGTACTATCTACTCAATTTTTCTGTAAATCTAAAACTGTCCTAAAAATTAAAATCTATTAAAATAAAACAATTCATTTAGCTGAACATTTGACTCAAAGATCAAGGCTGAAAAATTTTCATAAACTTTATTAGAACGATTTTATATTTACAGAAAAATCACAAAGATAGTACAGAGAGTTCCTTTATACCTCACACCCAGTTATGTTAGTATGGTACATTTGTTACAATTCATGAACCAATATTGATACATTATTATTAGCCAAAGTCCATAGTTTTTTTTCCAGTTTCCTTAGTTTTTACCTGGTGTCCTTTTCTGTTCCAGAATATCACCTTACATTTAATTGTCACATCACCCTAGGCTCCTTGGCGGTGACAGTTTCTCAGGCTTTGTTTTTATGACTTTGACAGTTTTGAGGGGTACTGGTCAGGTATTTTGTAGAATCCCTCTATTGGGATATACGTGTTGTTTTTCGTATGATTACACTGGGTTCTGTGGGTCTGGGAGGAAGAATACAGCAGCAGTGTCATTTTCATCATATCATATCATGGGTATGTACTATGAAGACTGATCACTGTAGTCTTTGTGTCAAGTGTCTCCACTTTAAAGTTACTCTTCTTTCCGCCACCCACTCCATCCCCCTTCCATACTTTCCTTCTGGAAGGAAGTCAGTATGTTCAGCCTACACTTAAGCAGTGGGGAGTTATACCCCATCTCTTTGTGAGTGCAGTATGTACAAAATTATTTGGAATTCTTCTGCATAAGAGATTTGTTTCTTCCCCATTTATTTCTTCAATTATTTACTCATGTCAATATGGACTCATGCATAGTTATTTTATACTTTGGGTTATAATCCAATACCACTTTATTTTGTTACTCAAACTGTTCTGGTTTTAGCCATTTAATAACTCTTTCAGTTGGCTTCTGTGTCCCTTTGGCATATCCCAATGATTATGGGGTTTTTGGTTTTGAGCATTTCCTTACTTTCTGGCACTGTCAGATGCTCCAGGCTCATCTTATATAATTCCTGCCCTAATCCTAGAAGCAGCCGTTTCTCCAAGGAGCCCTGGTTCCTTTTAATAGAGAATATTAGAAACCAAGATCAGGGTGCTGGTATGCACACATTTTTAAAGCCTCAGTCCCAGGACTTGTCCCTTGCAGGGACAGAGGTACTCCCCTCTCACTGCACATCAGAATCTCCTGTGAGACCTGGCTTCTTTAAATCCCCAGAATCTGTATCTTCAAAGACTCCCCATGCGATTCTAAGTCACATTCAGAAGGAAAAGATCCCTCCTGTAAGATATCTGTGGTCATGATCAGAGGTGCTGGATTCTCACAAGCAAAACGACCACATTAGCACATCTATGGGCTCATAGGGCCTTTACCCAGTAGGAAAGAATACATAGCTAGTTAGAATGCTCTGTTTCTCCCTTGGTCAGATGCAGTTCTCCAAGCTTGCACAAATGTCTGAGTCCGAAGGAGCTCTGACCTGCCTTCCTGGAATTCCAGGTGGATAATACTTTCCAGGAGCCTGTTGCGCTTTCCCATCGTGTTCAGTTTCCAGTTAAACACTGGGAGTGGCTTGTACACATCAATGGAAAAGAACAAAAAGAAACACTAATAAAAGATTTACTGAAGGAAAACTTTAATCAGAAATAGAGTTGCAGATTTAAAACATATCTATAAAGATGTACTGAATAAATAAATGTGGGTAAATAAAAGTAAATTTGAATTGTGGGATAAATTTTTAAATCTGTGCATAATTGAAATCTTTATGGATGAAGTAATGATGCATTGGATTTACTTCAGAATAATCTGATGGTGGGAGAAAGGCGATAAATATAGGTGAAAGAGATAGATAATTGTTGAAGCTAGGTGCTCCGTACACAGGGGTTTATTATACTATCCTCTCTACTTCTGAATATGTTTGAAATTTTCCATAATAAGATACGTTTTAAAACTCTGTATGTGAAAATCCTAGAAATTTAGTATTTAGTGAATTTGTTACCACATCCTTGACCATCTTGCTAAATTCAGCACCTCTGCACCCTCCGAACTATATTTAATGTCCTTTCAGATCCAAATATCATGTGAATAGCATAATTACAATTCAGTAAAGAACATTCCACAAGCATTAGAACTATTCTTTCTTTCAATAAATGATTCATTGAACATATTATGTTTGTGCACTGGGCTGGGTTCTAGAGACACACAGTGAACCCGGCATGCTCCTTGCTCGCAAATAGTTGAGAGTCTCTAGTAAGAGACAGGCAAGCCAGTAGGCAGTTGTGTTAACATGTGGGAGGAGCCACAGTAGAGGGAGTGGACCTGGGGCTCCAAGAAGGGGAATGACGTATATTGTGGGTAGAAAGACGTTCCACAATTTCTAAACATATGATAGAGCTCCATGTTGAGCTCTAAAGCACCGATTTATGCACTTCAATATTAGAATACACTCGGTTTTAACATGCTTATTTGATTATGACTACATATCAAACATTGGTCAACTCTTGAGACTTTCTTTTCCTTATTAAATGAATTGTTATGCAGGAGGAAACTTCATGAATGTATAATTTAGAAACATAGCCCTAGTATTAATTTTTAGAACACCATCTCTGGCAGACATAGAGAATGTTCTGGGATTGTAGGAAAATGACACTAATATTTACTAGTACTGGTGCCAGCAGTTTACATATCTCATCATTTAATTCTTATGCCAGTCATCTGAGGGAGTATTATTACCTCTATTTTAATAATGAGGAAGCCTAGGTTCAGAGGAGGCAATTAACTTGGCCCAAAAGATAAAGCCAAAACTTGAACCCAAATATATCTGACTCCAAAACCTATGCTTTTTTCATTATACATCGCTGGGGTTTTTTTGTACCTGTAGTCTTCAAACTGTTTTTGCAGCATACCCCCTGAAAGAAATTTGAAAATTGTATGTACCTCTGCTATTAAAGAAGCCTCCCCCCGGACTTCCCTGGGGGCGCATTAGATAAGATTCCGCCTGCCAATGCAGGGGACACGGGTTCAATCCCTGGTCTGGGAAGATCCCACATGCCGTGGAGCAACTAAGCCCGTGCGCCACAACTACTGAGCCTGCGCTCTAGAGCCCGCGAGCCACGGCTACTGAAGCCCGCGTGCTTAGAGCCCGTGCTCCGCAACAAGAGAAGCTACCGCAATGAGAAGCCCGCGCACCACAATGAAGAGTAGCTCCCGCTCGCCGCAACTAGAGAAAGCCCCCGCACAGCAACGAAGACCCAATGCAGCCATAAATAAATAAAAGAAGCCTCCCCCAAAATTGTTATTTACAATTTTCCCTTTATTTGCCAACCTGGAAGTTTTTATACTTGGAGCAGTGAGCCAGAGTTAAATTGGGGAGGGGAAAGCTCTGCTTTTCTTTCGTGCGGTGGCCGAGGGGCTGTTGTGAGGGGGAGTGGGAAAGGGGACCACAGCAGGGCTCCCACCTCTGAGCAGCCCAGCAGGCCAGGTCCGCGAGGGGTACCTGTGCAGCTAAGAACCCACCTTAATCAGGTTTATGAAGGCAAACTCCAGATTAAGTACCTACCTCTCTCCTTTAAATAGGAAAACACTGAAATCCAAATTGCAAGATTTTAAATACAATAGGAAGGTCCAGAATCACAAAACTGCTTTACTTAAGCCTAATCCAGCATTTACCCTTTAGAGGACTAAAAGGAAAGCTCAGCCCTAGGAGAGAGGAACATTCTGTTAAAACAAGTGTCCAATTCCACATCCTAAGGAAACAGGAATGACAAAACATGCCCTCCTTGACTGAGAATCAGAAATAAGGGCTCTAAATTTTCAGAATTACAAATCAGAAGATTAGACTGATACTGCCCTAAGAATTAAGTGAAAACAATCAATATAAAAGGAAAAACGTCACATAAATCCACAGAATGACCCAGGACTTAGTTTTTTGGGGTTTTTTTTAAATCCTAAAATTACCTCCTATCCAGCTTTCTTTCCAACATCTCTTCATATCACTGGTCTTCTTTTGTTATTAAGGACATGATGCTACTAAGGAGACCATCCTGCTTCACACATTTCTGTGAAGATGCCAGTCCTGAATCTTGAAATGTTCCCAGATCACAAGTACATAAATACTTCATCTTAAAAACAGTCAGCATGCGTTTAACATGGGACTTGCAAAACATACCAGCTATCATAAATCAGTTCCATCCTTTGTGTCTGATCCATTCAGCCTTGTTGATTTTTTCAGGTCATATACAAGCCATCCCCACAGGTTTTCCAGTATGGAAAACACTGCACTTCAAGACTTTATGACCCTGCTCCCATTCGGGGCTGTATTTAGATGTGGGAGTGCTATAAGATGATTATATATTAATACTGAATTTGGTGTGTTTCATATAGTAGGCATTCCATAACTATTTGCTATTTGGTTTAACTCTCCCAAATATATTATGTGCATTCATTAAGAACACTGACAACGCTTTTTTAAAAAACTGGTTAAGAGAACTTAAAATACTTGCACTAATGAAATAAATCAGACAGGGAAAACAGATACTATATGATTTCACCTATATGGGGAATCTAAAAAGAACCAAACTCATAGATACAGAGAACAGATTAGCAGTTGCCAGAGGCAGGGGTTGTGGAAGGGGCAAAATGGGTGAAGGGGGTCAAAAAGGTACAGGCTTCCAGTTATAAGAGGAATTATGTGCAGTGTGACGACTAAAGATAATAATACTGTATCATATATTTGAAAGTTGCTAAGAGACTATAGCTTAAAAGTTCTCATCACAAGAAAAAAAAACTTTTGTGACTGTGAGGTGATGGATGTTAGCTAAACTTACTGTGGTGATCATTTTGCAACATGTACATATATCAAATCATCATGCTGTATGCCTAAAACTAATGCAATGTTATAAGTTAATTATATCTCAATAAATCTAGGAAAAAAGTACTTGTGAGGATAGAGGAGCATGGTAAAAGTCTGAAGTAACACTACAGATTTATATGTAAGGTTGAAGCAACTGACCTGTCGTTTCAAATATTGCTCTGGCATGAGTGTTGGCCTAGAGGTCAACGAGCACTTGTCCTAGGAAGGCATCCCTGAGCACATGTTCTTCCTGTGTTAGGGCATCTGCAGCTCAGTGGTTACTCTTCTAAAAGGGTTACATGTTTTTTTAAAGCTCTGGGGGTTTGGAGAAGCAGACTGAGCATTACTTGGTAGTTTTCCTTTTGTATGTAATAGTCAACTACTTCCTCCTCTCCAAGAAATCACAGTTGCACACAGGACCTTGAATTTATCAACATCAAACTCTTACCAGTTGAGTTAGCATACTCTGACACCACATCCAGCCTGCACACGTTCACAGAACATTTCCTATATCTGTCTATTGAGAACGAACACTGGCCTCATGGAAAAGTCCATAGCAAGTGAGTTTCTAAGAGGGCTTATCCTGTTTTTCACTTTTAAAATCTATTTTGTCAGGTTAGCTTACAGAAAAAAAGGTCTCCCAAAGAACTCAGTTCAAGCCCCATCGCTTTCATCCATCTTGGCCAAACTCCAGAAATGTCTAGCTTGTACTGAAGAGCATGGAGACTCCTCCCAACACTTTGACCTCTGGAATTGGCCTTTGTCATTTTGCATCTCATTGCTATTCATACCACCCTGCCCCTGAGGACCTGAACTTGTTGGGGCATGGACTTTGTGCTTTGTCTTGGCACCTCTGCCCTTCTTTAAGCTTCATGTACACATGAAGCTTCAAATAACTAATTGTAGTCAAACCTTAAAAAGGTTTGTTTAAAAAGAGAAAAAAAACCCAGCCGTATTATGAAGGATAGAATTACTTCTTCACACAGAAGATGCTGAGATGCACAATTCTCAGCACAACGTGAGCCGTCCATTAAGAGCTGTGTTTTCCATTGCCCTAGTTTCCTTTGATTTGTTCATGGAAGGTAAATGTGGAGACGGCTTTGCCTAAGGTTGCCACTTCTGTGCCTAGAAAATCATTAAACCCCAGATTTGCCAGCAGCCTTACAAAGGCTTTTCCATTTTTCTGGGCAGCCAGTTATACAATAGTTTGTCATTTTTTGAAAGAGAGTTTCATGTTTAGGCAGGACTTTTTTGGTGGGAGTTGGGGGAGTAGAAGAAAGCTCCAGAAGAGGAGGAGAGAGAAGCACTGCCCAGAAGCTGATCTTTCCTTGTGGCTTCCTATTTGCTCAGGCTTCATTTCTGTGAGTCCTTGCACAAACAGACTGAATACCTGGATTATGCCCTCATCTGGACTCGAATACACATACATTACATACCCTTTTTTCACTAATCATCCTGACACATTCCTCTGTTGGTAAATGGTTCCAAAACAAACACTGTCGGTGCACCTAATTAGCAGGCTTGTGGGCTGTGCTTGGCAGTCCTGTTACATCCTGTTCCACAATAGAGAACAACAGCCTTGGCGAGGTTGGGCTTTAGGGAGGGAACAGCTTCCCTCAACGCATATATGCTTTTTTAATGATATTTCCTTTCTGTGGCTTTTCTTGGGAAGCAGCCACTCAGCAAGTATTGTAATGAGGTGTGGGATCCTCCCAGCAGCCAGAGGGAATTTGGACTCCTCTTCATAGGTGTGTTTGTTGAGGAACCAGTAGTTCCCCTCTGCTTAGTGTTCTCTCCCCCACCCCGGGTTGAACAGGAGCATATCGAGGAACTTTCTCCATGGTTCTCTAACTCTGATGGTGCAGGACAAGACTCCTGCCTCTGTTCTAGAATCAAAACTAACAAAGTCGGAAGGGCCTGTGGAGACCATTTAGACATGTTTAGCGTAGAAAAACTGAAACCCAGAGAGCGCACAGATTTCATGAGTGGCAGAAGCAGGGGGTGACTTACAAGATGGAATTCTGCTCTCCTTAGGCTACATGACTGCCTGCTCTTAAATGTATTTATTGAGTCAGTGAAGGTTCCCCTTGATAAAAATTCGAGCACAATGCTAGTTTATTTGGCTTTTAAACTTTGGTCAAAGAGTCACTTGGTAAATAACATTTTACCTTGGCCTGGTGACTCCTATATTCACATGTCAAAATGTTTCAGAACGTCTGCTAACACAGACGAAACTTGTGTGAAATCCTCAGGGCTGACCCGACCCTTTTTGCCATTAAGCCGCTTGACAAATTCTATGCATTTATAAACACAGTCCTAGCTGGTGAGGCCGACATTGGTTTTTGAAGCCATTTGGTCACTTGAATAGATGGCTGTTGTCTCCCCCAGACACATTTCTTACCAAGTTTCTACTTTGGTGTCTGGCTAATATTATGTTAATCATTTTATCTCTAAGCGTTTCAGACAACCTAATTTTTTGTGGTTTGGAGGGGGAGAACTTATTTAACTCTTGTTTTAACCTTCCAATTATAAACTAAATTGATGTTCATTATAGAAAGTGTTAGAAATATATGAAAGTAAAAAAATAAATAAAAAATAAAATAAAGTACATAAAAGTATAAAGAAGAAAATTCTCCATACATACGTATGCATATATGTTTTTTAATAAAATTGAGATTGTATGAAATACATAATTTTATATCCAGTCTTTTTATCACACCATATTAGAACCAGGAAAATAGTTGTATTTAATCTATACACTTCCACTGATGGGTACTTTTACAGGAAAAAAAAACTTAATTGGCTCTAAAATTATCAAGATCCATAAGTAAAGGCAGGCTAGTCCACAGAAAGATCGCTGGACTGGGAATACGAAAGTCTAGATGTCATTCCTAACTCTGCCACTAAATTGCTGTGTGATCTTTAACAAGCTGCCCCACCATCTCCACATCAGGCGTATGACACTGTTTTAAGCTCTTATTGACCAAAGAAGTAAGAGCTTGTAAGAGCTTTACTCCAGCTCCATTGCTTAGCATTTTGTATTAGTCTGTTTGATGGTTTGTCATAACGTTTTCAGTGAAGTTGACTGATTTTTTTGATACATTTCACCCAAAGGGATTAAGATATAATTTCAAATTGATTCAGTCCACCATTCTGAAATAATGTAAGATCCATGAGGAAATGGACTTTTTCTATTTTGCTCACTGCTCCATCCTCTACATCTAGAACAGCACATAGTGAATGCTCAATAAATAATTCATGAATGGATGGTTTACTTTAGTTTTTCAAATCTGTACTTATCAACGTATTTTCTTTTATTTTAAATAGCTTTTAAACTAATTTCAGGGAAATTGTCTGTTTAAATGTAGACATCACCAAGAGACCTGACTTTATCGAGTGATAAACATTCTATTATATATTAGGGACAGATGTGTTTTATTGGCCCAATGGAGACTTTACTGTCAAAAATTTGAGCTTTGCTAAGCTACCCGGATAACTTAATTTTCAAAACATCTTTTAGGTCATTTCTTAGTGTGAGCTTTTTCCTTCCCCATGGAACTGTAAATAAGTAACCTGAATACACAATAGGGAAGAGAAGGAATATTTACCTTTCCATACAAAAAATGTTGACTTTTCAGACTGAGCAATATGTTCTGAAATGAACTGTTTCTGTGCTTTAGAATTACAAGAGGTACAACAGTATCTTGGTTTTGTCAGTATATGTTTATGATATTTTGAGACTTTTTCATCCAACTAATTACAGGAGCACAGATAGTAACCTGTTTAAGTCATCATCTTGTTTTTATTTCAGCATCTAATGTGCATTATCGTGTCTTTATTAAACCCCTTCAGTATTCTGAATATTAAACCGCTCAATGCCGCATCAGGAAATACCTGCCTGTGCCCTCTATAGCTACCATTAATAATCATCTGTTTGGTTCCTGATTCTTTCAGAGTACTTAAAATAGAGATAAAGGCACAGTTCATAGCTGTTTACACTCTATACAAAAGTTGCTATTATGTTTGGAATGAAGTATAACAGAGCGTAGAACGTGAGAAGCTTAGCAGTCGTTTGCCCATCACCCCCACGTCCTGCAACACACACCCTTTCCCCACCCCCTCCACCCCCCCATGGAAGCCAGTGTCCCCCACCACACCACACCCATAGCTAGCTGGAGATTCAGGCTGTCACACCCCAGTGCGGTACCCTTTCTGCCTCACCCTGTTGTCAGAGCCCTAGCCTAAAATTTGAGGGATGCACAGAGCATCCTAGGAGGGTAAAAGACGACTACATACCCTCAACTAGTTTCACTTACTTCTGGTGATGGTTGGCAGTGGCGATGGGTGTTCTCACCAAAATTAAATTAATGGAAAGAAGTTTGTAACCTTTGGGTGAGAGAACAGGGCAAGAGGGCATTAAAAGAGGTAATTCATGTGAAAAACAGAAATGTGGGAATTGCCTTTTATAAAACCAGTAACACAGTAGACTTGCTTGCAAATAATGAATCAGTGGCTGGTTTAAAGACTGCATTGGAAACGTTAGAAGCCACTAACTTGGACTGATATAACTTAAACTAAAAGATCTAGTTCGGCCTTGAGAGCGGGGAGGTTGAAGTATCTTAAAGCTCTTCTTTACGAGGGGAGTTAACACTTGTTTTCTAGAAAGAGATGGTGAGGAGAAAGGAAATTTAAATTAAAAGACTTAGGTGGGAAAGCAGCTTACATTAATGATTGGAAAGAAAAATTTCAGAATTGAGGATGAAGAAACAAGCAAATTTTCCTTGGCAGTAGGGAAGACAAGGTGGGGGGCAGGGAAGGGGAGGAAGGATGGAATTAGGGTGGGAGAGTGAGACCTGAGGTAAACTGAGGGGGGGCATGGTTCTCCTGCAGTATCAGAAATAGGCACCAATTCAGGGCTTTAGGGACAAGTGATGTGAATGTCAAAGCAGCAAAGCACGAAAGGTGACTTTCCCCTTCCTCTGCTTTCAGCTTTCCTGAGAGGTACGAAAGCCAAAATTTTAAAAGAGAGAGACCGAATCAGGGGAACCTTAATACTTAGAAAGTACCTAAGAGCAGTCCTTAACCCTTCTCCGGGCCTAACCCCACAAAAGTTTCTCACCTCAGTTTTTCTCACTGAGGGTTCTAGACAGCTTGCCCAAGCCACCTCCCAGAGGCAATGAAAGAGAAAAGGCTTATTTATTAGTTAGCAAGCACATTGCTAATCAGTGAGTGACCACTGGCTTCCCCCACTGAGTGAGCACATTGCTCCCTTTGAGAGTTTCCTTTGCAGATATACTACCACCTAGCCTTCTCCACCCTAGTCCTGTCTTATGAATATACACAGCGCAGTGTTGAAAGAAATAAAATTTTTAGTGACTTTCAGGTGTCTTACGTGTCTATTTATTGCTTGTGTACATAGCATAACTATTCATAACTTTTTATTACTGTGATTATCAGTTCCATCCAGCTTTTACTAATATGCAGAGTGGAAGCAAAAGTTCCAAATAATGTTCTCACTGAATCAAAGGGGCTGCTAAAACAGGCATTGTTGTTCTTGCCTTTTTCCCTCATTCAGTGTTACTATATGTTGTTGATAGTACCAGGTTTTAAGCATTATTGCATTATTTTTCCAATACATGCTTGGTTCAAGCACATTAGGATAATTTTAACTACTAAAAATTTATATATTATTGAACAATTAAACAGTGTTTCCTAATTTTATAAACATGTAAACAGTCTGTTAGTTTAACCCACCAAAAGTCAAACAATACCCTTGACATTATATAAAGATGAAAAAAAAAAAACTGAGATGTTCAAAAAGTCAGATGTCTAAAGTCAGGATTGGTCCTTGACCACCTGAGATACTTATACAGGTGCATCTCTTTTTTTTTTTTTTTTTTTTTTTGTGCGGTACGCGGACCTCTCACTGTTGCGGCCTCTCCCGTTGTGGAGCACAGGCTCCGGACGTGCAGGCTCAGCGGCCATGGCTCACGGGCCCAGCTGCCCCGCGGCATGTGGGATCTTCCCGGACCAGGGCACGAACCCGTGTCCCCTGCATCGGCAGGCGGACTCTCAACCACTGCGCCACCAGGGAAGCCCTAGGTGCATCTCTTTTTAAATAAACTTAAGAAATAAAACTATAATATAAATTTAATTAATTGGTGGATTATTTACATTTCAAATTCTTTAATTTAACATAAAGATGGGCAGCAGTAAACTTTGCTAATATATTCAACATAGAATGTTATAACTCTTTAGGGTTATAAACTCTAAAGTTGTTTACTTGAAGGGAGACTGTTTTTACCGGATATACAAATGTGTTATAAAAGAATATAGTGTTGGCATAGGAAAATAGATCAGTGAAATAGGATTTCAGAAAGTATGGAAATAAACCCAGGTAATATGGGAATTTAGCACACAATAAAGGTAGCACAGCAAATTAGTGAAACAAAAATGGATCATTCCATAAAAGGAACTGGGAATCAAATAGCCATTTGGAGAAAGAAAAATAATGCTGGATTTTACCATACATCTTACATCAAGATAAATTCCAACTGGATCAAATATTTTAATGTAAAAAAAAAGAAACAAAACAAAACCCATAAAGTACTAGAAGAAAGGATGGGTGAATATTTTTGTCATCTTGAAGTGGGGAAGGTCTCTCTAAGCTTGACACAAACCCAGAAGTCATGAAAGCAAAATGCTTTTAAATACATCTTTAAAATGTTAAATGCCTAAAATTTTTTAGATAAAGGCAAGTGTAAACAGGAAACTTGGAGAGATATTTTCCACATGTGACAAAGTATTAATTTCCTAAATATAAAAAAATCTATAAGTCATTAGAAAATGGGCAAAGGTCACAAACCAATATACAGAAAAAACATGCAAATGGCCAATAAATACAAGAACAACTCCATATTTTAATTAAGGAAAGCAAAATAAAATGAGATTCTTACATATCAGCTATGGGAAAATATTAATAGATATAAATATAAAGCCCTATGTAAAAACAGTAATTAATATCACTTCCTATTTTGCTTTGCAAAGTCCGTGTTTTTGTTCTAAGTGTTTAGAACAGCCCTGTCTAATATATTAGACCGCCCAGCTGTCTTTGGAAATGATTGGCCTAGAGCATTGGTTTTCAAAGTTTTCTTATTCATCAGAATTCCCCGGAGGGCTTGTTAAAACATAGATTGACAAGCCCCACTGTGTAGTTTATGATTCAGTAAGTCTGGCATGGAACCCAATAATTTGCATTTCCAACAAATTCTCTGGCGATGCTGGTTTGGCTAGTTCACGGACCATACTTTTAGAACCATTGGCCCAGAACACACTGAGTATTAGAAAATGATGTAATACTGTCTTGTAGAGAATGTATTGGTGAGAAGAGACAAATAGGGGAACAGTGTAAATTAATGCCAAAACACTTTGAATGCCTTTCTCCTTTTAAATTTACATCACTAACTTATTCCTAAGCAACTAATCATGCTGTTTATAAAATTAGATTTACCTTCTGAACTTTTCTGCATTTTTCTAATGTACCCGTGCTTGACAGTTTCTTTTGTGTTCCATTAAGTGTCTTAGTGCTTTGAGGAACTGAAATGTAATATGTTAAATACAAGTAAATCCCATTCAAGAGTCTTAGATACCATCGTTATAAATTATTATTTCTTTTAAAGAGGTTTACTTCAAAAACTTGACAGTTAAATTTTTCAGTTTTACATTATAAAGGTAGGCTGATAAATTAACATAAGTCCATATATAAGCCAAGATAATTTTTTTAAATCTGCATTAGCCTAATAAATTCTTATATTTACTGCCTTTGTCTTAGATGTAGCAAGACATTTCTAAACATCTCTTGGACTCTTAGGTGTTTTGAACTACTTTAGAGATTTTTACAGAAAGCCATTGCTCTTATTTATGGTTCTTTAATGGGTACAATTATAATATATTCTAACTTTTTCCAGATATTATAGAAAAATTTTAAATCCTGAAGTAATCCCAAGAAGTGATGGACATTTGTCTGTTGAGAATGATATTACCTGCCAGGTGAACCATTTAAAAAAAAACTTAGAAGTGTCAGAAATTCCAGTTTTACCCTATCCCCAAAAAACTATTTCATTCAGGTCAAATCTATTATGATTTTACATACATAGACTATTACTGAGAAGTCCTGTCACCACCTGCAAATTAGCAAGAAGCATTTATTAAGCATTTGCACTAAAGATAATGGTGAGGTATTGTCCCCAGCAGGATAGCAAAATTGACAAATGAATTAATTAACCCTTGTTTACATTCTATTTCAAAGCCAAGATTTTAAGTAAAGCACTTGTCAAACGTATTAGCTGAGCTTGGTTTACAAACTGAAAGTGCAAGACCTGTGAAAGCCAAATGCTTTGTGGGCTGCAATCAGGGGGGAAAAAAAACCTTCCTTAATTAACTGCAGGGATTAAAATGTAAATAAAAAGATCATTGCAGGGCACACCAATTGTTCTTCCCAGATTTGAGTCTTAGCAGGTATATGGGGATATACTGAATAACTTAAAGGACCATGTGGCTAGTAACTGGGGACAGAGGGCCAGATTTAAGTCAGAAGACTGGAATCAAGTCCCAAGTTGATCACCATTTACTAGTTCTGGGACCAGATAAGCCACCAGTTATTTTAGTATTTCATTTCATTTTTATCTATTTACTGACTGACTGACTTATTTAAAGAAGGGAAAACAAATAGGAGAACTATTATAAGGATAATTTATATAAAGATAGGGGCAAAGGGCCATATAGATATTGCCTAATTTAAATATCTAATTTGATTTTACTGTATGTGCATTTTACAAAGCAGAACTACTAGAATAGATTTACAAATTAGCACGTACATGCCTCGGTCTGCCAGACATTTAGCCAAAGGAGCTGGATCTTTTCTAGTCTCATATAATTCCAGTCAAACGTTATGATTACCTTTTCAATCCCCACCTCCCTACCCCCAGCCAAAAAAAGAAAAAAAAAATCACAGTCAACAACCCTAAATGTGATGGACCCAAATGCAGTCCATCCCTTGCTCTGCAAGGAGCCGGGAGAGTTCTGTGATCCGTTACCAGACCCTTTGCCTCTTCCTCCCTTTCCCAACTGCTTCTCCTGGGGCAAACTATAGGGGCACAAGGCTTGACTGGAGGTGGTGCTCCAGGCAGCGGCCATGAATCTTGGACCCTCCCCACCCATCAGCACCAACCATAATCAGTTTCTTACTGAAATTATGTGTTAACAATTCTTTATTTTAGCTCTATTTCCCGCAACTGGATGAATCTGTTAGGTTCTATCATGTGTTTAAATCATATTTAATTCATTTTACCTTGGAACATTTAATAACATGTTCTGTGCATTCTTCTAAACAGCATACATATACGTATGTAAGCACATACACAGCACATACACACACACACACACACACATGCAGGCATATGCTATATATGATATTGGCTGATTTCCCATTTAAGCAAATTATAAATTGTTTGCTTACATTCACTTCCTGAAGAACAGAAGAAAACACCAGCCCAAAACATTAAAATAACCAGGCCCCAATAACTACCTCCCTTAGCTAAGAGATTTAAATAATCATAATGGTTTCTTGGAAAAACCAATAATATCTGGTGACCCTATGGGGCGTCTTACATAGTAGCCATACACCAAACCGCACTCGCATGCCCGATAACCGGCACTTATTTCTGCACCCCACCCTTTTCGTTGTGGGCTCCACTGAGTGGAAATCAGCCAAAGCTCTACCCTGCTCTGTGGGCCTGTCTTTCGCTTGTCAGAGATCCAACCAAACTAAGCCTGAATTTCAGTCCTAGTGAAATATCTGAGGTCATTGCCTGAGCCAAAAATAAAAATGCAGCGGGGGAAGAACCCAACATGAACAGAGCAGAAGCATCTCAGTGACCTCAACCTGGGGCAGAGGCCTCTAGCAGCTTCCTGCGACCTCCCTGTGTGCAGCTAGAATCTGGAAGGGCACAGACAAAGCCATCGCCAGCCTGTCTCTAATTGGCCTCATGTCATTAGCATTTCAGAACAGGAAACTCTCTGCAGCCAGGAATTCTTGCTTCTTTGCCACAGTATTTGAGAAGCAAACCTTTTTCACAGGTTAGTTTTCTTGAGTTTGATAGCTATAAAAAGAACACCCTGTCTGTCCGATTTCTTGACAATTGACTATTCAATTTCTAGGTTCTGGACCTCTCTTTCATTTGCCCTAGGCCAGTAAGCTAAGTTTTAGGTCAAAGACTGTTTATAAAATGTATAGAGTCTTGTTCGATGATGCCTTTGTTAAGACATAGAATGAGATTTGTGTTGCCCCCAAATGGTGGAGATATTCCGCTGCCCCTGTCCCAAGGAAGGGGACCAGTTTGCCAGGGCATACACAGATCATTAATGGCATTGCCCCCTAGAGCTTCTGTAGAAGCAGACCTTGAGTTACTCCTTTCTCCTCACACATCCTCTGGTATATCCAGTGCTGATATGCACCTGGTCCACTCCAGTGTGGCTGTCCCAATGTTTAAAACACAAAAGTACTTCCATATGGGGTGGTAAATGACTACTGCCTCTAGCCAGTCCCCACCAATAAAAATAAAAATTATTAAAACCCCACAACATTTAACAATTCTGGGGGTTTTTTCTTGGGGAAAAGGGATGCTGATGAAGATTGGGAGGAGGCTTAAAAAGGAGTCTTTAATGGTTAGTTGAAATTTTATTTGAAGGGACAGAGTCAGCTCCTTTTGGCCAAATTCCTGATAATCAGAGCTGTATGCACTAGTACATATAAGCTATTTCGTAGCTTGATTAATCAATGCAAATAAATAAAATTTAAAGTGATGCTCTTCACTTTAAGGCTTATCTCATTCATTCCCAGCTTGTCAGTTTGAGGTTTTCTGAGGAGGGGCCAGCAAAGCTACATTCCCTGTCATTCATCCACAGACCTTGGGGCAAGAAAGTTTTAGAAAGAGAAGGATAAAAGCCAGAGTAGCCTTTTTTCCCCTGCACAAAATCTGCAGGTTGGAAGGAACCTTAGATACCATCTAATCCAACTCTCTCTTTGACTTCTGCGGAGAGTGAGGTTCAGAGATGAAGTAACTTCCCCCAAGATCCCAGTGATGCTAGGGCCACTGGGCCAAGAACTAAGGGTTCCTCTCTCTAGTTGAGCTCTCCCCTCTGCAGTAAGTGGCCTCGCTGGTACTTTACTGGTCTCTTTTCCATTGTAGAAGTTGCTAAAACCTAACTGCTTCACAATTAGGTAGAAGCAAATTATTTTATGGGGCAAATACAAAAGTATTTGGTTTTGGTTCTCTAGCTGGCTTAGATAGGGTATGAAGAAGCAAAGAACACCACAGAGAAACACCTCAGAAGTTCTTGGCCAAAGAGCGAATAAATGTGATGGAGGGTCAACCACCAAGATGGCCTTTGGGGAGAATGGAAAAATCAGAGTGAGTTGATGAAAAGTTGAAGGTTACTAGTCAATGCACAGAATTGTGTCATGGGTATTGACTTCTTAAATGATGTCCTAAATTAATTTTAGCAACCACAGTATGGTGAATGCTAGTGAGTTTCAGCTATTTTAATCAAATGATGTATTAAAATATGTATTTGTGAAAATGATATGAATAAATACACTATGCTGGACCTTATTGGTTGGTATTAGCATAAGCCAGCAGGTGACACTCGCAAATTCCACCTGGGGAGGGCACTGTTTACGTACTCCCTGGGTACCCCCTCTGTGATGCCTCATTCAGATAGGCTAGGTCAGTGGTTCTCAACTGGGAAGATCTCCCACCCAGCCACCCACCCAGGGGACATTTGGACGTTTGGCAGTGTCTGGAGGCATTGACAAGGGAGGAGCGGGGTTTGCCACTAGCATCCAGTGGGTAGAGGCCAGGGATGCTGCTAAACACCCAGCAGTGCTCAGGACTGCCCCCCACAGCAAAGGACTCTCTGCCCCAAACCATCAGCAGTGCCAAGGTTGAGACTCCTGGATTAAGTAACGAATGTTGTCAAGAAAATGGAAAAACCCATTGGATGGCCCTTGGTCAATAGCAAGTATGTGTCCCTACAGTCGCATCTTCTGTGACATGACACTGGGAAGGGAGGCCATTCGGTCTTTGTTCTCCGTGGGGCACAGCAACAACCAAAAAGCAGTGAAACTGCTGACTGCTTGACCGGATGACTCAGAAATGAAGGTGCTGGCTTTCGTTTGGTTTATCACTGAAGAATGCCAAAGGGACATTGCTCTTTCACTATCTGTGGCAATTTTCTGCACAGATGATTACATTGGTAGATTTGCCTTGTATAAAAGATGTATTCCTAGGGCTTCCCTAGTGGCACAGTGGTTAAGAATCCACCTGCCATTGCAGGGGACACGGGTTTGAACCCTTGTCCGGGAAGATCCCACATGCCGCGGAGCAACTAAGCCCGTGCACCACAACTACTGAGCCTGCGCTCTAGAGCCCACGAGCCACAACTACTGAAGCCCACGTGCCACAACTACTGAAGCCTGCGCACCTAGAGCCCATGCTCTGCCACAAGAGAAGCCACCACAATGAGAAGTCCGTGTACCGCAATGAAGAGTAGCCCCGGCTCGCCACAAGTAGAGAAAGCCCGTTTGCAGCAACGAAGACCCAATGCAGCCATAAATAAATAGATGTATTCCTAAAAAGTTATGTTTGTTAAATTTTATATACAGTCAGGAAATTCAGTAAACACTAAGGAACCAGTGAATCCTTTTAAAGTGAAAGGTTCTTTTTAATAAAGTCCTATTCTCAAAGAGGAGCATATGTATTTACAAAATTAATGTAAATATTTTTCCTGCACATTATATTTATATCACAGAGCTACATAACTCTTATGCGAGAAACAGTTTCTCTTCCTCCTTCCTTTTCCTGCCCTTGTTCTTTTCCTTTAAAGAGAAAATTGGGGGGAAATTAACAATACAGTCTCTGAATTTGGGAAAGTCATTGATCAGTCTGTCCATTATACAGATCAAAAGATGCCTGCTGGGTTACAAATTGTTAGAAAAAATAGGACTTGGCTCTGTTTTGAAATCATTAATTTTTTATCTCAGACTTTTTTTTTTTCCGTTACTGACCTTTGGTTAGAAAGAGCAGGTGTACTTGGTCCCTCCATCACCCCATGGGTGTTTGTTGCACCAGAAATATCTGATAAGACTCAACCTCTTCACTCACAGCGGGGGGGGGGGGGGGGGGGGTGGGGGGGTGGGGGGGTGGGGGGGGGGAGGGGGAATCAGCAGAGATAAGGGAGTGGTACTAAAGGAACCCAGTGGTTCTCTCCTTATCAATTACTGCCCTAGGGCAACATCCCTAGGTGTATAAGTCACTAAGTCAGCAGGACAAAGGGGGCAGAAAGGAGGAAATTTATTTGATAAAGTTACCATTCATATCACTTCAGTGGTAGGAGGTTACAGAGGTGTGACCCACTGGGGACAAAGCCACTGACACTGGGGAAGAGCCAGCCAGACAAGAGAGGCACTAGGACACCTGAGTCTGACCTTCATGCCTGGCCCTACTCTCCCTGGGAAGGAGGGAGGGGCTGAGGGCAGAGAATCATAGAGATGACCCCAGCCAGCTCCAGTCAGGAAGGGCAGGTACCAGTGTCACCATGAGAGGTGGTGTCACCCTCGCCTGTTCCTCAGAGCACTTGCCATTTGAACGGCCCTTCCACATACATCCACCCATTTTCGTCTCCCCCATTGAGTGAGTAGGAAGGAGGTCATTGTGGGCAGCATTTTCCAAATGAGGAAACCAGAGCACCAAGAACGTAAATTCCACGCCCAAGATCCCTCAAAGATTTGAGATTTGAACACCAGGGTTCTAACTTGAACACCTGCGTTTCCCTCATGGTAACCCGCTCTCACTCAGATGACCAGGGCTGAGTACGAGCCTTGGCTGGGCTGCCAGGAACTCTGGGTTCTAGTCACAGCTCTGTCTTTTACTCACTGTGTCCTCATGAGACAACCACTAGCCCTCTTAGAACTTCAGCTTTCTTCTCTCTGAAATGAGGGGGTTGATCAAGGTGTCCTCAGGTCACCACGGTGACATAAGTGAAATCAGGCTAAAATGCAGGCTTGCAGAAAGGCAGCAGGTAGCTGCTTACACTGGAAGGCGCCGTCTTGGCTGTATTATTAAGCACTTACCAGGTGCCAGGATCTGTGTAAAGCCCCGTAACACCAGATGAGGCAGGCGCATGTTAATGGAAATCCAACTTAGCAGATAAGGAAATTGAAGCTCAGGGAGGTGAAGTAACTTGCTCAAGTAACTGTCATAGCTCAGGCTGTCATACAGAATACCACAGACTGGGTGGCTTAAACAACAGATATTTACTTCTCACAGTTCTGGAGGCTGGAAGTCACAGATCAAGGTTCAGCAGGGCTTGGTTTCCAGTGAGAGCTCTCTTCCTGGCTTGCACACGGCCACCTTCCTGCCTCGGTCCTTACACAGCCTTTCCTCTGAGTACACGCAGGGGAAGAGAAAGAGAGAGCTCTCTGTTGTCTCTTCTTGTAAGGACACAAATCCTATCAGATCAGGGCTCACCCTTATGGTTTCATTGAATCTAAATTACTTCCTGAGGACCCCAGCTCCAAATACAGAGACACTGAAGGTTAGGGCTTCAACATAGGAATTTGGGGGGCACACAGTTCAGTCTATAGCAGTCGTACAGGCAGAAAGTGATTTGAAGGTGGGATTGATATCAGGCCATCTCACTCTGCCTGCTCTCCTAACCGCTATTATGCTATATTTGGCCCAGAGATCTGAGCTGGGGGTAGAGACTGCTGGGTGCAGTGAAGCTTCTGTCTTTTGATCTCTCAGCTGGTAGATACAGCCCCTCTCCCTCTAAGTCACTATCTTCTCTCCTGGATACAAGGGTGGATGGGAAGATCCTCCTTTGATCAAACTTTCTGAGTCCTGAGTGGTAAGTAAGTAGCAGGCCAGGGAATGGCGCCCCAAAGACCATCCTACACCCAGGCAAGAGGGATAAGGCTGAGCCCTGAGGACTGGTTCCTTCACAGCTATCTTTGAAACTGGTCCAGTGCTGGACCCTCCATCGGTATTGCTGGTTGAACAAAACATGCGGGCCCGATTCCCTGGGCTCCCGGGATGAGGTTGTAGTCAGTTGTCACTCATGTGTGGAAGGATGAGAACTTAATCCACACTGGCAAGCCACCCACTGGAGCAGCTATAGTTGTGCTTGTCAGTTACTCATTATTAAAGACTTTGCAGTAAAAACAGCCATTTAGACTCCTGTACAGGCTTCCACCGAGCCAAACAACAAACTAGTCATCCACCTGGAATGTCTCCTCTCTATAAATTACAATATCTGTGTGTTGTTTTTTTCTTAAAAAAAAATTCTCTTCCCCACTCTCTCATGCTTTACTTGTGTTATGCGAGTAGATTTCTAAAGGTTGAGGGGCTTCCTAATTTTTAAAAAAAACTCAGAAGAGCAGCAAACCACAGGATATCGTTCAGAAAATGAAAATGTGTCATTTTACCTCTCCACGGTGTCAAAGGCAGGGAGACACAGGGAACCACTTGGCTCTTGTTAGCGGAAGTGGAGAGTCACATTTTCACAGCTGTAACGCAGGGGCTGTCACCGGCGCTGGGCGTGTTTTCAGTTGGCAGGGTACTTCACTCACTTTCTGTCACTTCACCCTACAGTCACTACCCCCACTTCTTTCTCAGGGGAGCTAACACACGGAGCTTCTAGAGCTCAGTTCGTCATCACCATGGTCACAAAACTGCTAGCTGACTGCTGACTCCCCTCCACCCAGAAGCCAGAAGCCTCACCCATGCTAGTTCTAATCAGAAAAAAAAAAAAAGGTATGTTTTTCCAGTGAAATTCAACCTTGAGCATTTTGGAAAAAGGAGGAGCCCATTTCTATGAGTCATGTCTCTTCCCAGGGGCAGGGCTAGCCGGAATAAAAGGTTGTGGCCCGAGCTGCACAGAGGCCGCTGGACTTCCGGCATCCTGCCCATTTCAACCTTGCTCATCATCTCCGTGGTTGACTTTTGCAGGTGTGAAAGCTGTGGAGCCGTTTTCCACTCTGAATGCAAAGAAAAGTCTGTCCCCTGCCCAAGGTGTGTCCGTCGAGAGCTGCAGATGAAGCAGAAGTCTTTCTGGCGGAGGCTGAACATGGACGAGAGCCTGGAGGAGGCTTGCAACATGTTTGAGCTGTCCTACCAGAACACCTGACTCAGCGGGAGCCCAAGGCCGGGCAGTGACCTCTCAACCATCCATCAGTCCCAATGGCTTCCTAACTAGCCAGTTAGACCCCTCTGGAAGAAGAGTACGTCTCACCCTCAGCTAGATGTAGATATATATTTATACATGTACACACACACATACCTATACGTCCTGTACGTATGTTCTGTATAAGTCGTTGTCCTAAAGGTCCATGGAGCTTTGTGGCTCAAAAAATTACCAATAGCTGAATTATACTTAGCCATGAATTTCAGCTGCTTGCTCCCAAGCAAAACGTGTTTTACACACAAGGCTTTATAGTTCAGACATTTTTTTCGGCTCTCAAGGGCCATTTATTACACAGGACACAGGAGAAAGCATTTCCTGCAGAGCAACAGTGCTTCGAGTTATTTTTGTTTATTTATTTTTAGCCTTCACAAAGGATGAGGTAACTGAGGCAAGCACCCATCATCATATTTCATAAGAAAATCTTCAAAACACAGCAATGACTCCTGGATCCTTCCAGGACCCTGTGTCCTTCCAGGACCCCGTGTCCCTGGCTCTCAGCTCGGTATCTTCGCAGAGGCAGAGATCACCTCAGCTGAGCTGAATGGCTTGGAAATCAGGAGTGCGAGCTCCCTCTGACAGAAAGCATGTGTCCCTAATTTATTAGAGGAGCTGGTGCTGGTTCTGAAGTTAATCTCAGAAAGGGTTTTGCTTGAGAAAAGACCTCAGTAACCTACATGTTGTCGGTCTGTTTGCTGGTACGAATCCCGACGCCCGCCCAGTGATGTGACGCTCCACGGTATTTGCCAGGCTGGAAACATGGCTCTCTTAAGACCAGTCTTCCAGGAGTTTCATGAGTGACAGTTATGATTTTTTAATGGTGCTGGCCTGAGGAAATTGCCTAGGATTGTTGTTAAATACATCAGTTTATAGACCAGGAGGTCGGATGTAGAGTACGGACATTCCAAGAGATGGTCTGCAATTTCTGTTCACAGAATCCTGTGTAGGCGATTCCCACCTATTCATTATGAGTGCTTTATTTTTCATTGTTTTTCATTGCCCTCTCATTTTGACTTTTAATCTGTCAATGTAACTACTTCTGCTTTCATATTTTTTAATTGTCTTGAAAAATCAGAGTAACTTGGAACTTTAAAATATCAACTTTAGACTATTAGGAAAATACCAAACTTACAAATACAATTAATGAATTAAATCTGATATGATTTAAATAACTGTATATACACATATGCGATTGCCACCATAAACTGAAATGAAAAGTACTAGGATAATATAGGAATTAGAATGAATCGCTTAGGCATTTGGCGGGGGATGTTCTCCCTCTGCAGTGCGCTTTTAAGAGCCAGCGTAGCAGTCACTGTGACCCAAATGGCAGGTAGGATGGCACTGGAAATCGTGGCTCCCATTCCTTCCACCTTAACTCTTTCCAGAACAGAAAAATAAGCTTGTATTGAAACAATTCTCAGTAGGCTGTATGAGAAGATCCTGTATATTCCCACTGAGCAGATGCCTTCAATGCCTTCATGGTTTAGTAGTTTCACTGCTAGTAGGATCTGGGGAATCAGTGGCTCACAAAGTCCACGGGACATTTAACCCCACTGCTCCTTTCCACCACACCCGGCTCCCTCCGGATCCCAACTCATGATGCTTCCATCCGTTTAGAGACGAGACATTTCAGACGCACTTTTGTGCAGACTGCTGGGTGTGAGCATTTCACCTCCCTACCCATGCCAGTTCCTTTGGCCTCAGGCCATACATTTCAATGTAATAGCTCAGCACCATGCATGCATTTATTTTCTGATTATACAGTAGCTAGATAGAACCAAGGCATGAAAACTTGTTAAACGGCCAGGGCGCTATTCATGAGACACCTTACGGTGAATTTTACTCTTAGAAAAACAAGTTGACTCCCCCCAGCGCCCACCCCACTCCACTTTATAGAGACTGTCGCACACAAAAGAAAAAGGGTGGAAAATCTCAAGCACTTGGCAAACAGGCAAACAAATTGGATCATCTCCCCTTTCCTCCTCCCTTTCGTGAAATACAGTATTTATATTTTCCAGCCTCAGTGAAGATAGCAGAACATGATCTTTCACAGGAGAATTATAGACCTGCTTATTATAAAACAGATGTGCTCTGATGGCACAGTGCCTTTTTCCCTCCCCCGCAGCTCCCTGTCACTCTAGCTGACTTCTGCCTTTGCCGTCATTTATGTATCTGTGATTCCAACTGTCAGCGAGGCCGTCCCCAGCACACTGCATTTGGGAGACCTGAAGCGCAAGGCCGTCTCCTCCCCTTCTAGCGTATTCACTGTATGTACAGAATTTCCTGTCCCATCTCACAGGCACCCAGGGCCAGACCCGCCGAAAGTCAGGGTGACACTCTGGATATCTGTTCTCAAGGCTTCTGCTTTCACCAGGCCCATTTAGAGGCGCTGCTGAATGTTTGCAGTCCCCGTGAACTCATAAGGAGAACTTTCCACCCACATCATATTCTGCTTATTTTGAAAAGGTGGGGGGGGGGGAAACAAATGTGCTATCATCATCAGCTACCCAGACCTGGAACCGTACCCCAGCTGCTTCTGTTTTCTCTCCTCTTCGTGGAGCCCTGACAGCCTGGCCGGTGCCGGCCGCAGGCCCACATGACACGCTCAGCCACCACCACCCAAATCTAATAGGACAGAGCAGAGCCGCCTTAGGAGTTGGGTCTGCCACGAAAATTCAAAATTGCTGTTTTCAGCCCAGAACGCCTTAGCGCACATGAACACCCTTACTGTTTTCAGCACTAACAAAGTACTTGGGGCACTGTAGGCAATTGTTCCACTGCTTAGAAACTGTTGAAACAAAAGCAGATCTGTGGATTACCACCTCCTTGAGACCAGGCTAATACCTGCTTTCCCTCATGGTCCGTTTTTCATCTCATATTAAATATCTTGCCCATAAAGCACATGAGAAAATGGCCAATTAATCTCCTAGAGCTGGCAGCCGACTCAGGGCAACCTCTTTTCTCTTGAAAGGCCCATTCCCTGGTGTATCACTTGAGGAAATCCCTCCGCACGGTGCCAGGAACTCATGTGTGAGACAGTCCAACCCTGGTGAAATGTTGGCATCTCACCCTGCAGTAAAGAGGCCAGTTCCTAAAATAGACCTCAGTTTGTACCGCGGCAGGAAGGCCGCAAAGTACTTAAAAAGCAGTCAACTGGGATGGGAGTCATGTTCTCTCCAGGTCGGCTCTTCTCGAAGTTGAATGCTCTTTATATGAAAACCATGTAAACTCTCCTCTTCCCCCTTTGCTTCATTACCTTTTCAGGGGACTGATTTATAGTCATCTTCATGTTTGTTGTGCTAAAGGGTAGTCTTTTTAGGAGCTTAAATACTTGATTAGCTGAGAAGGCAATCGCTTTTGGATTCTTCTAGAATAGGCCTCTACTGAAAAGGGAATATCTCTAGGACTTGGGATTTGTGGTTTCCAACCAACCCAGTGGTGTCCTTCAGACTCCCACTGAGGGACTGGGCCATGATTTCCTTCCGGCTGCGGTGAGAGCCAAGCTGTTCACACCGCTCTAGCTGCTGTAGGCAGCCTTTGCTAAGCTGGAGTGAGTGCCCCTGCATGGGGTCTGGCCTCTGTTTTTGTCTCTGCATCTGTACACACTGAACATTGACACTGGATAGTTTCTTCCCATACCTTCCTGAAAGGCTTGGCTTCCAAACCGGTGGCTTTCTTCTCTACCTATTAGCCAGAAAAGGCCATACGTAAATTACTCTATCAGGGTAGGACTTGCAAGAGGCCGCAAATGTTTAGTAACGTTTTCTGCAGAGAGGCATTATCTGAGGAAGCCGAGGTACACTCTGCTCCTAATTTAGGGTTAAGCCAATGCTGCAGTTCTTGTGTTTGGGCAGACTTCCTTACCTTCACTGATCTGTGTTGAAATACCTGGATTGTGAAGTAAACTTTCAACTCCTGATTCTAATACCGCCTGGAGTCAACACAAAGGTGATTTTTTTTTTTTTTTTTTACTTCTCCCAGTAAAGAGAGATGCGTGTGGTTTCCCCTCTTATTTCTTAAGTTTTCTGCCTCACTACTATCCTTCCTCTAAGATAATGTGAAAAAGCAGAGAATTGGGGGCAAAACTGAAAGAAGTGAACATGCCCTCGCTGGCCTGAATTGAGTCATTGGAAACACTCTCCATTTTCCTTTCCCTGGTTCTTGTTGCCAACTGGGCATTAACAACACAGCTCCGAGTGCTGTGTACCCTGCACCATTCTTCTAACCCTCAGCTCTGCCCTAGCAGAACTAACTGCCTGACTCGACTACTTGAACCCAGTGATGGGCGAACAAGCCCTGCTCAGTTCATCTGAGCAGACAAATGTGATTTCTATCATGTGGGACGGTGTCTCGACAGTTAAGTCCCAGCACCCCAAGTCATTGTCAAACTCCAGATTAAAGTCAAAAGAAAAGTGTGGAACACCCTCCCAAGCACACCCACAGTTGTCAGGGCTTTTATTTTAAATGAGCTCCAAGCGATCACGCGATAGGGCTCTCTCCCCCCTACAGTGGCCTCCAATGTGATGGAAGGCTCTGTTAACCTCAAGTGAAAAAAGAGCTGCTGTTTCGCTTTGGTTCCTCCCAGTGGAAAGAGACACCATCTTGTTAGAAAGGTCTGGAGTGAAGCCAGTTGTTACCCAGGTAGAAGATTCAGGCGCTTGCAGCAACTCTTAGCACAGCAAGATTCCCGCCTAGGCCATTGAGCTGCAGCCCAGCCTCTCTCCCCTTCCCTTGATCTTCCTTGCCCCAGTCATGAGCCCAGATTCAAGCCTCTTGGCTGGTAAACTGGCTGGTGGACCACTGGGTCCTGTGGCTCCTTCTCATGTTGGCCGTTGCATTCGATTCTTTTCCCCGTAGGAGTGCCTTACAGTACTGCCTAGTGTTTCTAGTCTAGACTATCTGACCCATTTGAGGCCTGCAGGACCCTTTGCCTCAATACGGATCACTTTGCTTCTTCCCTGCTGGCTGCTCTGTATACAGGCAAGCTCGGAGCCTGCATGTTCCTTAAGCATGTCAGACCTTTCACCTTCATTTAACCTGGTGCCTTATCCTCACGAGTACAAGGATTCCTGTCGGAAACACATTGTCAAATCAGACTGGTGGAAATGCTACTTGGAGCCGTTGACACTTACCAGGAAATACAAAAGGTACAACCACATAATGTTTTACGCTGTTTTTCGAATCACTCTTTTTGTTTGCTTTTGCTTTTCATTAACCAAACTCAGGGGAATGTCACAACGTTACCAAGGCCAATGGGTAGAGAAATTAAACCAGTTATTCAGATTCAAATCTGTAAAGTCAGTGAACTTAGCCTTTTTCAGATGAAAAAATTACACAAACACAAGGATTTTCTTTTCCTTTACTGTATTTTTTTTTCAATTTTGCCACCTGTTTTCCACGTGGAGAGTGAGAAGCCTCTTGGAAGAATTGTGGTGAAAGCATTTCTGTGTGGCATGGGCAGCCCACCAAGCTGTTAACTTAGGCTTCCGCCACCGGAGGCTGACGTTCTAATTTTGGACACCTATCAGGATCTTATTGTGAAGAACCTACCTTAGAACACTTAAGGAAAAAAAACCTGTCTTTAGGGAACAGTAAAAGGAGGGAAAATGTGTAGGTTGCAAATGACAAGTATTGAACGTGGGGTGCAGAAGACTTCTGCACAACTTGTTCTTAACGCTCCTGGGTCAGATCGGTGTCATTTTCCCTTATTTCTGTTCATGCCGTACAGAACTGTCTAAAATTGGAGGTTTGGGCTATTACTATGTCACTCTGTGTTGAGCTATTTGTGATATCTAATGTGGTAACTTATATATGTGTTGTTTCTGTTTTCTGGATTTTATTGCCTTTTGTTTTGGCATAACTTATCCATATTTTGTTTACATCATTTTTTAAATATCAGTAACTGTAATAATATAAAATGAAGCTGTGTTGTGGACAAGACCCCTAGTTTTTATGGTCATCTGTCATACAATTTAAGTGCACCAGTTCCTAATGTATAAAGTTCTCCCTCTCTCAATAAACAATGCAGAAAGTGCTTTCTCTTCTCATAACAACTTATTAAAATGCTGTTTTTTGCGGGGATGGTGAAAGCCCAAGATGAGCCCTGGATGTTAATTCAAAGTCAAGATTTGAGCTTTATTGAAAGTGAGCTACCGGGGACTTTAAAATAGCTCTTAATTTTTTTTTTCTTTTTTTAAATTGAAGTATAGTTGGTTTGCAATGTTGTATCAGTTTCAAGTGTACAGCAAAGTGATTCAGCTCAGTGATTAAGAGCTATAATATATATATATATTATATTATATATTAGTTATATAATATATAAAATTAGGTATATTATAGCTCTTAATATTAATCTTGCAGATAGACTTTGGTTTTTTTCTGAATTCTTCAACCTCAATATTCTCATCAGCCCTTCCTATGCTCATGAAAAATATAGTATAACTTTTAAAAAGTTGCAGATGTAGTGTTACAGGCCTCATTTGCCGAATCAGGCCATGATTTCTTTCAGGTCTGAGACAAAGCCGCCCAAGATCCCACATGGAGTGTCTGCCACAGCTCTTCCCCAGGCCTTCTTGCCCGGGTTTCCTCTCGCCACTGTGCTCTCCAAATCAGGAGGGACAAATGCGAGGCAGTAGGCCATTAGGCAAGGCCACTGTTCATTCCTGAAGACCATACTTTGAAAGCAAAGAGTGAAAGTAGAGAGAAGTTGTCTATGTGAGGACAGCAGCCCTCTGGGAACTAACAGGTGACTGGAAATATCTGCACTACCTTCCCGGGGCTGGCCTCACCCTGCCACCAAAAGGCTGTGGGCACAACCGTCCACCTGGAACCTTTCAAAAGCACCATTTAAACTCACTTGTTCAAAGAAAGACATTGAAGAGAGCAGAAAAGGTGCTTCTGGTTAAACATTTACCACAGGTGGACTCTGAGCCTCAGTCTCTAAGACACACCTAGACAAGTTCATGCCCAGCTGCCCCTCCTCCACCCTCAGGAAACCAAGTGGGGCTCACGCGCATTCTGTCCAAGGAACAACTGGACCTCATCTTCACAAGAAACCTGCCACAATCCACAATAAAAAGGAAAGAGTTAATGTTTCACTGAACCAAACTAGACACTATGTAGCCAGAGCCCCTATTCATCTGATTCACGGGACGGGTTAGCTTCCCCCCAGTGGCGGTAAACCTGAGTGGCTGGATGACTGCAGGAAGCTTTCACATTATCAAAAGGAGACATTTCCAGAGGGTGGAAAGAGACACCATTTTGTTCCTCTCTCTCCCCCGCTCAGGAGATGGTGATTTGAATCTCCCTTAATTGTTTCCCCCGTCCTGTCCTTTGATGATGGCTTTAATCAGTGGTTCCCACAACAGAAGCACAAAAACACAAGCAAAACGTCAGGACCCCATCACAGACAATTGACTCAGAATCTCTCTGGATGGGCCTGAGTATTTCTATTTTTAAAAGCTCCCTGGGTGAGTCCCATGCATTCTGAAAGTTAAAAACCACTAGACTGAATGAAGCAAGTTGCTTCATTGAATGAAATATACATTTGCTTAGCATACAGGTGGTCCACTGTGGGAGGGATGTCAGAGGGATGTAGAGGGACTGATCGGTCTTAGCTGCCCTCCGGCCCTCCTGGCAGACAGAGAACAGTACTTTGGAAGCTGCTGCTCATGGATTGCCATTGTTTTCATAAAACTTTAACTTTATACCCCCTTCATTTTCTTCCGGGGTGTGGTTAGTGTCTATTTATCCAGTATATACCATTGCCAGACAGCTGGGTGAATAGAAGTGACCAAGTCATGGCCACAGGTGACTAAGCTAGCCTACAAAGAGAGCCTTGTACCCTCCCTTTCATTTGTTCATTCCTCCTGGTTATGCTGCAATTGTCCTCAGATGTATGCATGTGACAGTCTGCTCCCAGGTCAGGCCCATCCAACTAACATGAACCTCATCCCTCTGGATAGTGGTGTTTAAAATGGAAAATCACTAGGTGCTTCTTGCCCAGAAAGGCCTGGGAAATTCAGGAACTCTTGAGCTGTGTTCATATTTGCCTTGGTTCCGTGGAAGAACTAGACTTTAAAATGAACCAGAATCATTCTGAATCAAGGCATCTATTGAACTAATGACCTTCAACCTCACCTGCCAGTTACAGGTGAATGGAAACAGTTCTCACCCTCTCCTCCTTTTATGAAATCAATAACTTTGATGATAACAAGTATTCCTCACTGATGGAACACTTGTACAAATGGTTCAGTCTTATAAAAGACGTGATCTTCTCCATTCCAACAATGCTTACCACAGGGGAACACCCACAGCAAAGACTTTATTGAGAATCATTGTAGGAAGGTAGTGTTGCCAAGGGGCAGGAATGCAACTGGAAATGAACCAGGGACTTTTTCTAAAGCAGCAACATTAAAAACTACATTCCTGGGCTTCCCTGATGGCGCAGTGGTTGAGAGTCCGCCTGCCGATGCAGGGGACGCGGATTCGTGCCCCGGTCCGGGAGGATCCCACATGCCGCGGAGCGGCTGGGCCCGTGAGCCATGGCCGCTGAGCCTGCGCGTCCGGAGCCCGTGCTCCGCAGCGGGAGAGGCTGCAACAGTGAGAGGCCCGCGTACCGCAAAAAAAAAAAAAAAAAAACTACATTCCTGACTTGACGGGATAAATAAAGTGTATTTTTATTATTGTATTGGATTCTGATTGAGGTAGAGGATTCCTTCCCCAGGAGAACAATGGCCCCTGGTATATAGTACTCCGGAAGATCAAGGCAAAGCACCTGCAACAGATTCATTGATTCTCCCCTGTTTGCATCTATTCCTTCATAGCTTGGACAGAAATGTCTAGCAGGAAGAAAAAATTGTTCTCATAGCTGATCATACAGAAATTCTGATTTATGTGCAATGACTTACAATTTACCTGGACAATCGGGAAATTCATAATTCTCCCACCTCTATTTCAGATTCCTCCATTAAGAGCTATTGGTTTTAAGCCAATCAGCTAGAGTTCATGGGTTCATACAATATTTCAGATCCTGCCATACAATCTCAGGCAGCTGTTGGTCTGGGAGAAATTCCTCCAGCTTTTATCCAGTCCCTCCCAGACAGCCGGATATGAGAATCACTTTCAGTGGCTTCTGTGCTCTCCCAGGATGGTCTGTTGTTCGGAAGCTGAAGAGCTGCTATTAGCACCGTCATTTTTTCAAATGAACATTGAGCTAAATTATCTCAAATGTATAAAGGAACATCTCTCACTGTGTTATGGAAAATTGCCTTCCAAATTACAAGACTATACAAAGTACATATTAATTTTGGGCCCAAGGACATCCAAATTGCCTTAGCTCCCGCGCTGTATTGTGATGACACACTCTTAATAATGTCAGGTTCCAATGATACTGCAAGGTGCACGCTGTTATGAAAATAAACCAGAATCTTTCTCCATTAGGATCACTGCACGCATACTCAAGCCCAGCTGGAGGTATTTTGCTCTGAGATTCAAGCCTTTTGCAGAGGAAATAAATTCCAATTGCATAGGCAGGGAAGTGAATGTGAATTCTAAACTGGGTCAAGCTCCCCAGATGGCTTTCTCACTGCTCCCAGGAGTGAGGCAACTGAGGAAGCAGCCACCGGCAGCCCCAGTGCCCAGAAGAGACGCCTGATGACAGACGTCTCAGGAAGTACATGCAAGTTCAATTCCACACCAAGGGGAAGGGGGAAAGCAGAAGTCAGGCACCAGCTGATAGACTTTGCCAAGTGCCAATGCTTATAGCGAATGTGTGTCAACATGTGGTCCAACAGCCAAAAAGCCCTGGAAACTAGCCCTGCCCAAATTGCTCCCAAACCTGTAGCCCTGGCACAATAGTCAGCTCACGAGCAGCCCACCACGGGGTATTTCTAAATGAGGATTTTCGAAGACAAAAATAAATATTTTCAAAAATAAAAAAGTATTAGATTTTGCCTTGTTTGTTCCACCTACTCTTGTTTCTCTTTTACCTGTTTTTTTTTTTTTTTTGGTTGCTTGTTGCTGCGTACGGACTTTCTCTAGTTGCGGTGAGCGGGGGCTACTCTTCATTGCGGTGCGCGGGTTTCTCACTGCGGTGGCTTCTCTTGTTGCGGAGCACGGGCTCTAGGCGCGCAGGCTTCAGTAGCTGTGGCACATGGGCTCAGTAGTTGTGGCGCACGGGCTTAGTTGCTCCACAGCATGTGGGATCTTCCCAGACCAGGGCTCTAACCTGTGTGCCCTGCATTGGCAGACGGATTCTTAACCACTGCACCACCAGGGAAGTTAGCAGTGGCTTCTCTTAATGTGGAGCACCAGATCTAGGCCCACGGGCTTCAGTAGTTGCAGCATGCAGGCTCAGTAGTTGTGGCACCTGGGCCCTAGAGCACGTGGGCTTCAGTAGTTGTGGCACATGGGCTTAACTGCTCTGCGGTATGTGGGATCTTCTCCGACCAGGGATCAGACCCGCGTCCCCTGCATTGGCAGGCGGATTCTTAACCACTGCACCACCAGGGAAGTCCCTCATTTACTTTTTCTGAGAAAATATCACAGAGCAAATCACAGACATAATGACACGTTATGCTGATGTGCTTTAGCATGCATCTAAAAAAGAGGCTTATTTTTTTCTCCATAGTCACAACGTCATTACACACTGAACAAAAGTAACAATAATTTCTTGTTATCATCTGATGCTCAGCTCCATATCAAATTTATCTCATTGTCCCCTAAATATCTTTTTTTGTTTTGTTTGTTCTGACAGTAAAGATTTTATAAAATAAGAATACGAGGTACCCCTCCTGAAGGTTTGATACACTGTAAAGCGCTGTGGTTGCCTCCCCAGCTTCCCTTTCTCCTTCCCAGTCCCCTTGAGAGGACAGTACCCCCTGTGCCATTCATGCTGGCCCAATGCAGCCAACAGAAGCTGCAGCGGGAACACACAAGAGTGAGTCCTTCCAGGTGCATCATCCCCGGCCTCTGTATTCAGAAAGCTGTACCAAGGCTGGGAGAAAAGTTTTCTTTAATTGAGGAGAGGGGCTACTTCAGGAGGTTGCTGCGCCCCCAACGTGACGATAGTGACTTGTCAATGGTTGCTGAACACCTGACTAATTGAAAGGACCGGCTCAAGAAACAGGGTTGGTCTCTACAGAATTGAGTAAAGACAGAACCCTTTATGTGCAAGGATGGCAGGTGCCCCCCGTGCAGAGGGTCCCGTCTGTTCCCTGGCACCATGTTGGAGCCAAAGGCATTAGCTCCTGAGCCAACAGCCTGGTCCTCGGGGGCGGGTTCCTCAATTTCTCTCCCATCCCGCGAGATGCCCTCACCAAAAAGACTTTAGAATTAAAATGTTCTTTATTCAGTTCTTCCATTGGATGAGTATTTCACTTTAAAGCATGTGATATTCATGACATAAAATTAAGAGGCACCAAAACGTATGAGAGAAAAGGCTCTCCAAGAGAGTCTTCCCAAATAAAAGACTCTGCCCAGATATTTTCTAAAACATGTCATTGTTTGCAGAGGTGCTAGTTGGGCACATCACTGAGCATCTTTTTTTTTTTCCATCAGCTATAAATGGCTGTTTGATTAAGATTATTATTTAAAGCAGGAAGGAACCTAAGATTCTCTATCATTATGGTCAAAACTTTTCAACTTTAATTTCTCCTTAATAAAATGTCTGATCTCAGACCACAAAAACAAACAAACAACAACAACAAAAAAAACCCAGAGATAATGGCAGGAATGGAATCCCCGGTGCAGTGTGAACATTATGCTAGAACTGGAGCAGCCCCTCTCAAACTGTGGTCCCCAGACCAGCATCAGCAGGGAATGTGTTACAAGTGCACATTCTCAGTTCATTCACGACCGGGGGATGGGGGGGAGAGAGGGGAGACCTATATTTTAACTATGGGGGCGTGGGATTCTAATGCAGGCCGAAGTCTGAGACCCAGGAGGACACAGAGGATGTCTGCTAATAACCCAGCACTCCCTGCCTCCCCCTTCAGTCAGCAGATCTTTGGGGAGGCCTCCCACAGGCCAAGTGCTCCGTTAGATGCTGGAGTTGCAGGGGCACAGCCTTCCCCCTCCCTCCAGCCCTGCCCCGAAATGGAGAGTGAACAGAGAGAGGTGAGCACAGAAGCCAAGAGGGCGACGTTAACCAGCTCTGTTGTGGCAACTGCTAGATTCCTGGCTCCTTGGCTTTGATGCTCGGTGACCTTGGGCACGTTGTTACCTCCTTCTCTCTGGGGATAATCATAGTCATCAGGTTATGTAGCTGTTGTGAGACTTCAGTGAATTAGTGCGGACAGGGCACTTAGCACCGGGCCTGGCACACAGGAAGAGTCTCATTCCTTTCAGGGTGCAGAGGGAGAGCACGGGCAGGATGTGGGCCAATCTCACCAGGCCAGGAAAAGCTTCTGGGGAGAGGGCCCCTTGGAGGTTGGTCTGGGAAGGGGAGTCATTCTGTGCAAAGCTGGGGTGCCGGCTGGCACCAGGTGGCCCTGAGGCTCCTGCTGGTTCCAGGTGACTAGGGTTCTGAGGGTTTGGGGGGCATCTCCAGCAGATGGAGCCTGGGGGCCCAGCAGCCCTATCTGGCTATCATTTTGTCCTTGTCTACCATCCTGCCCAGCTCCCCTTCTGGACAATTTTAAACATCAGAATCGCCTTCTGCAGCTCCTGGACTTTGTGACAGTCTAATCCACCAGCCAGCAAATGTAAGCCTTCTCCCCTTCTGGCTTCCCCTCCTTGAGAAATGTGGTCGAACAGAGGACTTCATCATGCACCAGCCTCAGCACCTGCCTCTCAGCCATCCTGTCTGGAGTTTCCCTCAGAGCCCTTTCTCACCAGCCTCTCCCACTTCTGCATCGATTTGCAGAAACACAGGAATGTTGGTTGTGCAAGTCGGCTGATTCAAGCTCCCCGCCCAGGACCCTGAAGTTGTCTGCGGCAAAGTCTATGTTTTTTTTCCAAAATAATTGTTTTCCACTTTGTTTTTATTATTAATTTAGAAAGCCCAGCACAAACCCCAGCACGGCGCCGCCTCTGTGGGTCTATCCCCCTCTCCATCGGGAACCTGGGCCTCCCGTCCCCCTCCTCTCCCTTTATTTCAGCGGCCCCCCTCTTCCTCCCCAGCCCCACAATTGTCACTACCAATTAGTGCATTGTTAGGACACACAATGGCGTTACTGTAGCCAGTGGAATGGGAGGCCTTTGTGCTTCTCCAGCCGGCCATGGGGGCAGTCAAGTTTCATTTAGAGACTTAAAACACAACACCAGAAGAAAAATGAAAAAACAGAGAAAGAAAAAAAGCAGAGAAAAATAAAAAGACGACAAGAAAGGAAAAAAAGAAGGTAAAGATGAAGATGAGGAAAAGGAGGCAGGCGGCAAAAGCAAAGGTTGAAAAGGAGAAGAAAAAAGAAAATCTGCCATTCAGGAGTTAGCCCGAACTCATGAAAAGACCCAAGTGGTCGCTACTCACTGAAGCCCCCCTCAGAACACAAAAAGGGGCTCCGGCTTAAGAGTAATTAGTGGTCTGACTGTGCTTGGAACACTGTGTGTCTTTAGAGGATTTTCCCAACTTTTCTTTTTTTTTTTTCCAGTCTTCACAAATCAAGAAAGTGGGAGGAGAAAGGTGCAGCCGTGGGGAGGGAAGGGGCCTGGAGCCACGCTGGCCCCCAGCAGTTCGGGCTGGGGGGGAATCGGCCTTTCTCTTTGACAGGTAAATTGGTTTTATTCTCTAAAGCTTGTAACTAATTACAGAGGGTATTTTTCTGGAAGAACATGACATATGGGTGTGTTTTAGAGTCACTGTTTTATTTGTTTCAAGTACCCTTCGAGCAGCCTGGCCCTTTTTGCGGCCCGGAAGATGCCCCCAGAGGCCCAGCCCTTTCATCCAGAGCCTACGGGTTGTGGACTTTTTCTGTCAGCCACACTTTGGTGTCCAGGAGAGCTTTTTCCCGCTTGTAAAATTAATATCCCAGTTTAAACGTGGGACCAGCCTGGAAAAGCAGCTTTGGCTTCTGAGCTGGTCTTCATTTGGAGCATTCGTCAGATAGCTCTCGGGCTGGAAACACAGCTCCCTGGGTTTTCACTCTTCTCCTCCACACTGATCCCCCCCAAATCGATGTGTTTCCGGCTTGTTAGAATTCCAGGTACAAGGGATGCTCTCTGAGCCCAGAAGCCACCCTGAAGTTAGGCTAGTCTCTCTCTCCTCCCCCCTGCCTCTCCACACCCTCCAATTTCTAGAAAGTGCCAAGACTCACCATGTCAGACTTGCCACCGAACAAGGATATTCCTGTGTTGTTGTTTCTAAAATTTTTCTTGGAAACACCCAGCCCAATGCAGCCAGTTCATAACTTGTGCCAACTTCATGCTGCTACTTGGGGTTTATATTTCCCTTCAAATGCATTAAATATGCCTCCCTCTTCCCTCTCTCTGAGTCAGACCAGACTCCCAGTTTTTGGTTGTTTGCTTTTTTACAAATAAGCTAATTAACGGAGACATCCATTCCATGCAAGGTTTACATAAAACCACCCTCACCTTAGAAACAATTTACCGAGGCTCTACCCAGGACCGGCTCAGTGTTGTGCCTCCTCTGTTTTGTTTTTCCACCTGTCAACTAGAAGCGAAGGAAACTGGGGGCTGTTCCCAGGTGTTCGCTGAGACGGGAGGGATGGGGGTGGGCATCCGGCAGTGTGAAGACCGCAGTTCTAATCCACATCCTGCCAATGACCGCTGGGTGTTCATGTGCAAAAGCGGGGCCCCTGTGCTCACCTTCAGGCATTGTCATGAGGATGAGAAGAGACAGCCTATGAAAAGGGAGGAGCCCTGGCACACACCGCCTGGCACTGAATACACACCGGCTTCCTTCCATGTTGTCTGCGGTCAGGAGGCCGCTGAAGGGGTTCATTTTTCATTCCCTCCGTGCTGTGCTGTGGGACTGTGCCCGCTCTTGGTGGATGCCTTGTTACACACTGGCTCTCTCCGCCCCACCTCCAACCCCCAAAAAAGAACGTGTCCTGATTCTATCAGGAAATAAAGAGTGAAACCCTCTGATAATGGCCCCTGGAATGTCACAAACACCCAAGTCAGGAAATGCAAATCCAAGGGAGGCGGTATTGAAACAATGCTGATTGAGTTTCTGCTAAAGGCTGGGTCTCTGGGACTGGAGTAGAGAGGCAGGATGGATTTGGTTCTCCCCAGATTTGGGTTAAGGCAACGTCTGCCTCATGTGGCAAACGGGGAAGCGTCCCGAAAGCGTTCTTGGTGAGGGACTTGGGGGGCAACATTGGTACCTCCCACTCTCCTCCACCCTCAGCCTTTTGCTCTGGGAGGGGTCATGGGAACCCAAAGACTCCAGAACCTGCAAAGAAGGCGGCACCCGAGATCGTAGTGGAGGACAGCCCAGCCGTGGCCACAGCAAACGAGACTTCAAGCCTGACGTCCTGCCATCAAGTTCACCGCCCACACATCTTTCAGAGCCCTGTCTCCTCTCTGTCCCACTGTCGCTTCCTCTGTCCGCTGTCACTTCTCCCATCTCCTCCTCTCTCTCTAGGCCATTTCAATCGCTTCTTAACCAGCCTTCCCTCCAAGCCCTTCAGTGCTGCCCCCCACATGGTCTTTGTCAAATGCAAGCCTGATCTTGCCTCAGCCCCACTTAAAAATCTCCTAAGGCTCTCAGTTGCCTTCAGGACACAGTCCAAACACCAAACCGACCCAGAAGCCCTTGATGGTATGGTCCTGTCCTTCCCTTTAACCCCACCTCCTGCCATCAGATGGCCTTGTAGGCTCGTTAGCTGTGCTTTTGCATGGGCCTATTACGGATTTAATGCTCGGCTGTTGCTGTCTTGAAATTCTGAAGAATTTTTTAAGGAGGACCTCACATTTTCATTTTGCAGCAGGCCCCAAAATTGTGGCAACTGGTCGTACTTCTCTCCTTCATCCCCCTTCACATTCCCCTGCCAGCAAACTTCTTACAGTTCTCCAGTTTTGTGCAGTTCCTTCTATTTGGAACGTTCTCCTTGTCTATTTGCCAAGCTTTTTGTCACCCATCAAACTGTGCTGCGTGTCCCCTTCTCTGAGAATTTTCCCGAATTCCGCTGTCCAAAGAAAATAATGCCTCTTTGCACTTGTCCACTTTTCAGTTTATCGCAGCTTATTCTTATTTATTTCCTGCTTCACCTTATAGGTTAGGAACACCAAGATGACAGAAATGGTGTCTTGCACAAGTACCAGGATTTCTAATGCTCCTTTGAGTGACATTGAATCAAGTGTTATATTTAAGAAATGTTTATTGAAAGAATCATTAAGCTTTCACTCCAATGACCATACCTGTGCTCTGCGTGCACATTTACTGCGACTCTATATCCTCACTTAGCCTCACTTGGGTCCCTCAGGGCCACAGTGCAGGTCACCACTGTCTGGGACCAGTAAAGTGGCCTCTGTTAAGTGGTGAGCCTTAGAGTGTTGCTGTCCAATAGAACTTTCTACAGTGACGGAAATGTCCAGTACAGAAGCCACTGAGCATGTGTAACCTCATAGCTAATGCAACTGACAGCCTGAATGTTGAATTTTATTTCCCTTTAACTCATTTAAATGTTCATAGCCACAATGAAGCTCCCACATTGGACAGCGCAACCCTCCATGATGTTACTGGTCCTTGCCACAGACCAGGGAGCAAGTCTGCTCACAAACCTTGCTGCTTCAGAAACACATCTGTGCAAATCACAAGCCTTGGAGCACCTCCTGACGAGAAAGGTTTTCCATGACAGGGAAACCAGTCTTTTCTGGCTTCCTTGATTGAAACCAGCAACCCCTGTCCACACACATTCTGCTGACGACCACAGTTTGGGGCTCCCTGGTGTAGACACACCTGGTTTTACCTGGGAAATGAGAACAAAGAGCCTTCCACACCTGGGAGGGAAGTACCTGTTGGAGTCAAGGGTTTCTACTTTGGATGCCAAGGGCAAGAAGACTAGTCTACATTCCTTTTCTCCGAAGCTGTCAAAGATTCCTATTCACACTAATTATGGCTCTTCACAGGGTCTTCAGGTTCTGGATGCTGGGTTGTAAAAGACTCTGAGTGAAGCAAAGAGAGAGGGAGAGGATTCCATTTTCAAGGTGCATTGCTTCTTTCAGCGAGAACTTCTGTAACCAATACAGGTAACCGTAGATCACCTGGGGCCAATTTCAAAGATGAGAGCAGCCGGGTGAGTAGAACTCACAACAGATCTAGATGGCCGAGATTCAGGACGGCACAGGCAAATCACAGAAGAGTGAGCCCCTTGGCTTCTTTGTATTTAAAAATGATCCACAGAGCTTCCCTGGTGGCGCAGTGGCTAAAAACCTGCCTGCTAGTGCAGGGGACACAGGTTCGAGCCCTGGTCCGGGAAGATCCCACAAGCCGCAGAGCAACAAAGTCTGTGCACCACAACTACTGAGCCTGCACTCTAGAGCCCATGTTCGGCAACAAGAAGCAACTGCAATGAGAAGCCTTGAACAGCAACAAAGACCCAACACAGCCAAAAATAAATAAATAAGTAAAAATTTATAAAAAAAAAAATTGATCCACAAACTTGCAGAAAAGAGGAAGCCCCTATAGGATTTGGGTCATAATTTCAAATGCTATTTTAGATTATTATCATCAAGGGGGCCAGTGGGATGGGCAAAATAGGTGAAGGGGATTAAGAGGTACAAACTACTAGTTACAAAATAAATGTCACAGGAATATGATGTACAGCATAGGAAGTACACTCAATAATATTATAATAACTTTGCAATGTATAAAGATATTGAATCAATATGTTATATACCTGAAACGAATATAATACTATAAATCAACTATACTTCAATTAAAAAAAATATCATCAAAAGGACAGATTAACGTTCAGGCCCCCAAGTAAAATATGGATCCTTCCCCTCAACTTTACTGCCACCACCTCCACCACCACGGCCTCTGGGTTCCCTAGGGGCACTCCCTATTTTCACAGGCCCTAGAATAGACGTTTCTAGAAAATTAGCTACACCTAAGAGTGGGAAGTTAGGATGAGAATGGGGAAAATGATAGCTGATACTGTGGGACCTTTCCTCTTAAAGTTCTGCTGATTGCACTTAAAAACAGATATATCGTGTTCTTCCCAGAAATATAAAATTCAGTTTGAAGAGTTCGTCCGCATCTTTCTTCTCCTGAGGACAGTTGTTCATACTAATTATTCTCAGCCGCCTCTAAGGTTACAGAGGCTCTGAAATGATCCACTAAAAATATACTTTATCGTCCATATTTGGCTCTACAGCTCTATTTAAAGGGAGTTGTGTACAAAACAACGTAACCCTGGCCTCTGACCCCCACTATTTGTCTGGTATGACAAGGAACAAAGTTTAGAGAGCAATACAGGAATATAAGTCTGTGTTAAGTTATGAGCTGCAAACTCCCAGTGTAGTCAGAAAAGGCAGAGATTTCTGTGGGCCACAGTCAAGAGGCAGCATCCCAGGAGGAGACAAGCAGAGTCACTCCCAAGAGATGACGAATTGGAGCCATCACGCTGGCCTTAGGAGCCTCCTCCAGCCCCAGGACCTGGCAGCACCTCAGGGAAGCGGTCCCAGGAGGAGGAGGGGCTCGACCAGTGAAGCTGTAAACACCTGAGGTTCAAGGACAATCAGTCAATCCAACCTGCCTCCCCACACCCTGGGACACAGCCCTGGGACTCCGAACAAAACTATGATTCCTTCCTGCTCCCCTTCTACACACATGCACAGGCAAAGCCACCCACTCCTGGCCACGGTTCCTGTTAGTAACCCTGATCCAGTGTTGGGGAACCATGAACACAGAGTAGGATAACAGTCAAAAAAGATTTCAGTGCCTGCCACAGAAGGGATAGGGATGAATTCCCAACTCTGCTCTTTACCATGAGCTGTGTGACCTCCAGCAAGTGACTTAGTCATCCTCAGCCCTCCCCATCTGTCAAATGGGATGATAAAGGTTCCCTTGCAGGATTATGATGAAGACTAAGTAAGATTAAATAACAGATATACAAATTATTGCATACACATTAAACCTATAATTACTAAAAAGAAAGAAAGGAAGAAAGGAAGAAGGAAAGAAAAAGAAAGAAAAAAGAAAGAAAGAAAAAAAGAAAGGAAGGAAGGAAGGGAGAGAGAGAGAGAAAGAAAGAAAGAAAGAAAGAAAGAAAGAGGAAGAAAGGAAGAAAGAAAGAAAAAGAAAGAAAAAAGAAAGAAAGAAAGAAAAAGAAAGGAAGGAAGGAAGGGATAGAGACAGAGAGAGAAAGAAAGAAAAAGAAAGAAAGAGAAAGAAAAAAGAAAGAAAGGAAGGAAGGGATAGAGAGAGAGAGAAAGAAAGAAAAAGAAAGAAAGAGAAAGAAAAAAGAAAGGAAGGAAGGAAGGGAGAGAGACAGAAAGAAAGAAAGAAAAGAAAGAAAAAGAAAGGAAGGAAGGAAAGGAGAGAGACAGAGAAAGAAAGGAAGAAAGAAAAAGAAAGAAAGAAAGAAAGAAAAAGAAAGGAAGGAAGGGAGAGAGACAAAGAAAGAAAGAAAGAAAAAGAAAGAAAGAAAAAGAAAGGAAGGAAGCAAGGAAGGAAGGAAGGGAGAAAGAAAAAGAAAGAAAGGAAGGAAGGAAGGGAGAGAGAAAGAAAGAAAGAAAGAAAGAAAGGAAGAAAGAAAGAAAGAAAGAAAAGAAGCCTATAATTACTATTGACATTATCTTTCCTGGAGAAGAGGTAGGAAGACTGAATTAAGAACCACTGTACCTTTTCTACTGTTTTCTCTAGTCTATGAGTTATTTGATCACTAACTATTCTCATTTTGACAAAACCCGTTGCAGTACAGTTTCCCTGGAGTGCTATTCAAATAGCAGAAACTTGAATTACCTACTATTTTCAGAGCAATTTGGCTTAATTTTTTTTTTTTTCTGAGACTGGTCAACCAGGTTAAACTTAGGGAAAACTGTGCTGTGAGGTATCAGGAAGAATTTAGTTTAGTTTCTGGACTTGCCTGATCATAGTCGGTTCTAAAAAAGAAACACTAATGAAACCATGGGCTGTCAAAGGTAATTCAGTCATTCAGCAAATATTTATGGAGCACCCACTATGAGGCAGGCCCTGTGCTGCATACAGATGGCTGCCTGTCTGTGCGCTTTTATTTTTATAATAATAAAAACTCACCAATAACTGTTCCTTAAATAATCAAAGAGATAAGGACAAGGTCTTGGATCTGGAATGATGTAGAAACTTATTTTTCAACGTGTATGACTTGCCATATATACAACAGATAAAAGAAAGATTATCCAGATTATATAAGTATTGTCTAAAATCCCACTAAAATCATACCAGAGAATGGGCAATTTACAGAAAAGAGAACCTAAATTGCCGGTAAACACATGAAATATACAGTGGAAGATTATGTAGTATTGAAAATGAATGAGTTAACATAAAAATCATCATATGATCCAGCAATTCCACTTCCGGGTATTTACCCCAAAGAATTTAAAACAGGGACTCAAGCAAATCCGCACACCCGTGTTCATGGCGGCATTGTTACCAACAGCAAAAAGGTACAAACACCCCAAGTGTCTATCAACAGATGAACAGGTAAACAAAATACACAAACATACAATGGGCTCTATATTCAGCCTTTAAAAAGAAGGAAATTCTATCACACGCTTACAACTTGGATGAAGCCTGAAGACGCGATGCTAAGTGCAATAAGCCAGGCACGAGAGGGCATCTATTGTATGATTCCACTTATGTGAGGCACTAGAGTAGTCAGATTCATAGAGACAGTAAGTAGAATAGTGGTTGCCAGGGGCTGAAGAGGAAGGAATGGGGAGATGGTGTTTCCTGGGTGCAGAGTTCAGTGGAAAATGAAAAAGTTCTGGAGATGGATGGTGGTAATGATTGTGCAATGATTGTTCAGGACTTAATGTCACTGAACTGTACACCAAAAAATGGTTAAAATGGTCAGTTTTATGTTATAGATATTTAAACACAGTTTTAAAAGCATTTCTAAACTTGGATTCCAAAATAACTATTTTTTTAAATTTTTAATTAGGCTTATAGGATATTCTTGCTTCCCCTCCCATCATTGAACTTCCTCAATGAGCCTTTACTATTAAAAATGCAAGAGGAAAAAAAATGAACAAGGTCGACCAAGAAAGAAGTCTAAGATAAATCATTATGTGAAAAAGGATGATTGCAAGTTTGATATATACAATATTTTCCAGGTATACTAAGGAAAAGAAACACATCTTATGTGTAAAAGGATAGAGAAATGTCTCCAAGGAAATACCCCATAGTGGTCACAAAAGTTACTTCTCAGGAAGAGAATGGGAGATAAATGAGAACTCCTGATTTATCTTTATTGTTGAATAATTTAAAATAGATCCATAATTTCCCAGTAATGGGGAGGAAGGCTGGGGTCTCCTGCCCAGTGAGCTTGGCAAGTGAGGCCTCGGACTGCCACATCTGACTTTGATAACATCCTACAAAGTGAAAAACAGGCACTGCATGCCAGGGGTATAAGGAGACCATTCTGATTGCAAATATCATGAACCATCGTCTATAAAAATAGAAGCATATCTGTGAAGTCCCCAGGTTCAGTTTTCAGTGTGGAAAATATTCTCACCACGGTTCTACTTGGGTGGTAACAGCTCAGCTTTGAGCCAGAAATATAGGAATCTAAATACACATTTTATTGGTGTGAAGTAAGCAAACTTAACCTCTCCAAGCATCGGTGTCCTCATCTGTAAAATGGGTATAACAAAAATACAGATTTGGGGAGGGGGTGAGGATTATAAAGCATCTAGCATACACCAAGCACCCAGTAAGTACAATCAATATAAAATAATGAAGTCGCATTTCTTTAAAAGGGTACCTCAAGTTAAGGCCTCTCAAAACCCAAAGCCAAAGCTATTTCTCTCCCTTGCGCAGTAGCCGGCATTTAGAAGGCAATCAATAAATAGAACCCAGGGCCTTACCCACTGGATTCTTGGTTCTCAAACCTCAGTGGGCATACAAATGATCTGAGGAGCTGGTCAAAGATATAGATTCCCAGGGGAATTCCCTGGCGGTCTAGTGGTTAGGACTCCATGTTTTCACTGCCAAAGACATGAGTTCAATCCCTGGTTCGGGGAACTAAGATCCCATAAGCCGTGTGACCAAGATAAATACAGATTTCCAGAGTCCATACTCAGAAACTGTGATCCAGTTGGGTTGGAGCATGACCCCAGAATCTGCATTTTACCTTTGGTGATGTATAAAGCGAAGCTAAGAAACCCTGCTCCAGGAGTAATATTTGAAAAAGGTGAGGCAGAGTTCCCCACCAAAATGTTCTTTTCTCTACTCTGTCTCCCCCTCCTTCTCTACAAGAAAATGATTACTCCTTTTCTTCTCCCTTCTCCAGAGTTTTGGGAAGTACAGTTTCCAGAAAGGATGGCCTTGCTATTTCTTGACAAAGTCTCAACAGGACAGTTTTTCGGTTTTTTTTTTTTTTTTTTTTTTTTTTTTGCAGTACGCAGGCCTCTCGCTGTTGTGCCCTCTCCCGTTGCGGAGCATAGGCTCCGGACGCGCAGCCCCAGCGGCCATGGCTCACGGGCCCAGCCGCTCCGCGGCATGTGGGATCTTCCCGGACCGGGGCACGAACCCGTGTCCCCTGCATCGGCAGGCGGACTCTCAACCACTGCACCACCAGGGAAGCCCATCAACGGGACAGTTTTTAAAAGAAAAGGGAGGGGAGGTAAGAGAAGTGGAGAAGGAAGGAAGGAAAAAGAGACAGCTTCTTGGAGATGGGGTGGAGGAGGTAGCAGAGAACTTCCAAGCTTTTGATAATTAAACCGAAAAGACTAAAAATCCTTAAATGTCCCATCTGATGGGCAGACAGACCTTTTCCATCCTCCTGGACAAAATCCAGAGTTCTCCAGTTGGGAGAAATAGCGGAAGTGAGAGATAGAGAAAAAACAAAAACAGGCTGGAGGAAGGGGGTGCTGATGGGGAGGGAGGGAAACTGATGTCCTGCGGTCGGTGGTAGCAACATAACTATGAGTTCAGGCCAAGGCAAAGGGTCTCCTTTTCAGTACCTTTTAAACAAAAATAAATAAATAAAAATAAAAACTCACCTAATGCTTTTTTTTTCTGGTCTCCCGCCGCTCTGCAAACACCAAGTAATGAATTCATCTGCCCAGGACAGCCCCTCCAGAGGGAGGTAAACAGTTACAGGCCCTTAGGCCCCATCGGCTAAGTAAACCAGAACTACAATGGGCTAGAAGTTAAGCAGCTTGTGTGAAGAGAGGCTGCGTAAAGTTAATTAATCGTGTCACGGCTGTCGCTGATAAAGCAGGTCTAGTGGGTGGTTATATTTCACAGTCACGCAGCTTTAGGTGAAAGTTGAAAATTAAAACAGCTGCTTCTCCAGTAGATTGGAGGTTCCAGAGTCAAACCCTATTAACACTAGGGCTTCAAATGAAGGGGCGGGTTGATTAGAGAAGCACGAGGACTAGGGGTGGGGGGGTGGCGAGAAGAGGGCTTGTTAAAGTCAGTCACGAAGGCAGCCATTAACCTGGAGTTTTAATTCAGAAGACAAGAAAGACACGTGAAGCAGTGCAAGGCCTGTGAACAACATCCAGAAGAATCCGTTTGTCTCATTCTACATCCAGAAGCCATGCAGCTCTGACCCCTCCCCCGCCATACCTACCCTCCCTCCATCCGATATGCTTAACCTTTTTTTTTTTTTTTTTTTTCTGTACGCGGGCCTCTCACTGTTGTGGCCTCTGCCGTTGCAGAGCACAGGCTCCGGACGCGCAGGCCCAGTGGCCATGGCTCACGGGCCCAGCCGCTCCGCGGCATGTGGGATCTTCCCGGACCGGGGCACGAACCCTTGTCCCCTGCATCGGCAGGCGGACTCCCAACCACTGCGCCACCAGGGAAGACCCTGCTTCATCATTTATAAAACCTTTTTATTACAGGAGACTTCAAGCGTACGTATGACCCCCAGGCTCCACTTCAACCTCAACAATTACGAACTCGGGGTGAATCTTGTTTCATGGAAACCAGTGGTTCTCAGACTTGAGTGGGCATCAGAATCACCTGGGGGGCTTGTTAAACCACAGATCGCTGGGCCCTCCCAGTAATCTAATTCAGTAGGTCTGGGGTGGGACCTGAGAATTTGCATTTTCAAGTTCCCAGGTATTGCCAATGCTGCTTGTCAGGAAGCACACCTGGAGAACCACTGATCTCTGTACCCAATCACTTTCTCCTTCAGTATTATTATGAAGGCCAGTCCTAGGACAGCATATCATTTCATCTGAAATATTCAGTGCTCTAAAAGATAATGCCATTCTCTCACACCTAAAAAATGATGGTAACTCATTAATATCATTAAATATCTAGTAAGAGCTCAAATCTCCAAATACCCCATAAATATCCTAGTGTTTTTTTTCACAATTTGTTTACTTTAATCAGAGTCCAAATAAGGTGAACATACTGTGACTGTATGATAGGTCTTTAAGTCTCTTTTAATCTTTAACCATTAACATTCTTTGAACTCTTTTATTCCGTGCAATTAACTTGTTGAGGGACCTCTATTATTTTTTAAGAGGTAGAACATGGTGGTAACCTCTCTGGAGTCTTGGCCGCATCACAAGCCTTGTGACCTTGGCCAAGTTAGTCAACCTCCGTCAGCACAGAGGTACTGGTAAATGTTTAACAACCAGTCTGGGGTGGGGCGGGGGAAGGGTACAAGCCCTCATTTGTACATTTGCCAATTTCTGTGGTGTAAATGCCCCCACCATGGCCTGTTCAAGCCACCGATGTGATGTCACAAAATGGAGAGCTGGGAAGAGAAGTGTGCAGTAGCACATTATTACACAATATTTCCACCGTGCAGGTAAAACATCTCCAGAGCACAGATGCTATTGAAAAGTAACAAAATAGTTAGGAAGTGATGAATGTTGAGTATTTATTACCTTTGTTTTTAATGTAATTTATTTAATTATATGCTTATGTATTTAATTTTTAATAACAGTTGTGTTTAACCACTAGCTTGCCGAATTCCTGAAAGTTTACCAATCAGCACTGGCTCCTGCACACAGCTGTCTCTAAGTCTCGTCTTTCTTACCTGGGAAATGGGTGATGTAATAGCAATAACGCTTAGTGGTGAGGATGGAAGGAGACGGTGCCCTTGAGCACACAGTAGAGATTCAGTGCATGTACCTGGTCAGGTGGATATCAGATAGAGAGTTACTTGCTCCCCCTGGCTGCGCAGGGAAAGCAGCGATGTGGGGCTTGTATCAGATCACTAGATACAGGGGAACCGTTTTCAGAATTCCAGGGGAAGCAGCAGCCAGAAAGGTGGGAGCTTGGTCACCTAGGCCCAGGAAGTGGCCCTTGGCCCTGCCTTGATCACCACACAAATTCCAACCGCCCAGAAGAAATGCACTTGCAGTGAGGTGATTCAGGCCTGCTCCACCCCTCCACTTTACACAGAGGCCACTTAAACTGTTTGCTAAAATCAAGACCCTTCTTTTGAGGTAGATCAGGTTACCCAGCAAGGTGATTATTGCTTCTAATGGTCTGCAAACAGGTTCTCAACGGTTAACCCCTCCATCCTCTGGGGACACTGGGCCAAGCCGGCCTGGGCAGAAGCAAACACAAGCGCCAGGGGCTCAGGGGTTGCGAGATGCTAAAAGAATAAGGCTGGACATAGGAGGGCCCATTGCTAGCTCAACTCCAAGATGAGTGCTTAGTGCTTCCATAGTTCCCCAGACAGCCTGTGGCCCACTCCTGGAGGTCTCAGATCCCTAGGAGGCCCTAAATTTAAGCCAGGGGCTGGAGAATTCATAGGCAGACCAATCACTGTCCACAGAATAAGTAAATAAAAGAGGCAGGAGGGAGTGGCACTAAATCTTTCACGCCTGTCAGACTTGGAGTTTTCAGGCCACTACTTCCCTTCAGTGTGAGCTTGGACAAGTTATTGAACCTCTCTGAGCCTCCATTTCCTCATCTATACAATGGGGATAACAACGGTTTCCGCTCTGTAGAGTTGTGGGGTGAATGAAAGATAACATACGTAGAGCACTTAGCCAAATACCCAGCACATAATAAGTACACAAGAAATAGTAGCTGCTAGGGACTTCCCTGGTGGTCCAGCGGTTAAGACTCCATGCTTCCACTGCAGGGGACACGAGTTCAATCCCTGGTTGGGATCCCACATGCCGCAAGGTGCGGCCAAAATAAAAATAGTAGCTGCTATTATTATTTTAACGCTTGTAGATTCTGTCATAGTTAATAAGATGCAAATCAATTTAAAGACATTACATTTAATTTGGAACTTCCCTGATGGTGCAGTGGTTAAGAATCTGCCTGCCAATGCAGGGGACACAGGTTCGATCCCTGGTCCGGGAAGATCCCACATGCCGCGGAGCAACTAAGCCCATGCACCCCAACTATTGAGCTTGCACTCCAGAACCCACAAGCCACAACTACTGAAGCCCGCGAGCCACAACTACTGAAGCCCATGCACCTAGATCCCGTGCTCCGCAATGAGAAGCCACCGCAATGAGAAGCCTGCGCACCTCAACGAAGAGTAGCCCCCGCTCGCCGCAACTAGAGAAAAAGCCTGCGTGCAGCAATGAAGATCCAACACAGCCATAAATAAATAAATAAATAAAAGACATTACATTTAATTAAAAGTAGCTTTCCCTTTCCATGTACTTTCTCATTCGATAGATATTAAATGTGTCATAGGGAATGTCTTTGGGGTGTTTAGACTTGGTCCTCATTCCTGGGGAACCACTGATCTAGCCTCTGGGAGAGCAGCACTTTCTCCATGCACCTCAAGAGGTCTCAAGCCCATAAAAGGTGACTGTTTTACACAGCTGAAATGGAAAAAAAAAAATGCAATAGGGATCAAACAGCATGACCTTAGATGTGGAAAAGAGAGAGTCTAGGATGAGGTGGAATGGGAAGATCTACCTCCCTTAAGAGAAAAACTAACTACAGTGTGTATTTAGAAAAATATGATGTCATCAGAGCATCCTTTTACCCCTTAGTGGTGTCCACGAACTCTTTCTAAGCACTCTAACATGGAAAAACAATTAATATTTAACATGAAAACAGGAAATTGTTGACTCAGAGATGGCCATCTCTATCTGGGTGTTTAAGGCACAAAAAGCCCTCCTTTGGCTCTGTGCATTGTCGTGAAGCAGGGTGCAACCCCGTGGACAGGGTGAACCTGTTTATGTGGAAGTGTATGCCTAGAAAGAGTCTCTGGCAAGTTACTGCATGAAACAGCTAACAGCAGTTGGCTCAGAGGTGCAAAATTTGAATGTAAGAAAATAATTTTTGCTTACTTCATTACTTCAGTATAAAGTTTTGCAACAATCATGGACAACATACTTTTTTCTATTTTTTAAATTTAGATATAATATTAACATGCACAGATATACAGACTGATCAGTTTTTAAAAATGCATATATCCACATAATCCACACCCCCATCAAGATACAGAACATTTTCATCACCCCAGAAAGTTCCCTCACGTCCCATCCCAGTTAATCCTCTTCTCCTCTATACCCCTTATATCCGCCCATTCTTCCAGCCCCTCCAAGCAAACACTGTTTGCACTTCACATAAGCAGAACCATACAGTATGTACTCTTGTGTCTGGCTTCTTTCTTTTTATTTTAGAAGAAAAGTATTTTTTTTAATTAATTTATTTTTTGGCTGCGTTGGGTCTTCGTTGCTGCGCACAGACTTTCTCTAATTGTGGAGAGTGGGAGCCACTCTTCGTTGTGGTGTGTTGGCTTCTCATTGTGGTGGCTTCGCCTGTTGTGCAGCACGGGCTCTAGACATGCGGGCTTCAGTAGCTGTGGCATGGGGGCTCAGGAGTTGTGGCTCGCGGGCTCTAGAGCACAGGCTCAGTAGTTGTGGCACACAGGGTTAGTCGCTCCGCAGGATGTGGGATCTTCCCGGACCAGGGCTTGAACCCGTGTCGCCTGCATTGGCAGGTGGATTCTTAACCACTGCACCACCAGGGAAGTCCACATGTCTGGCTTCTTTCACTCATCATAATGTCTGAGAGATTCATCTGTGTGGTCACATTTATCAGTAATTTATTCCTTTTTATTGGTGAGTAATATTCCATGGCATAAACCACACTTCATGTAGCCATCTGTCAATGGACACCTGGGTTGTTGTTTTCAGTTTTTGATTATTATGAATAAAGGCACAAAAAAAATTCACATCCAAGCCTTTTTGAGGGCATGTTTTCTGTCTCTTAGGCAAATACCTAGGAGTGGAATTGCTGGATTAAAGTTGACTGCTTTATGCATTCCTCCTCAGGGACTCATAGGCCACTGCCAGGATGAAATGGAGGCAAAGAGAGCTGGGGGGAAAATGTAAATCTGAAACGAGGAGGCTGTGGCATTTTAAGGCAGAAGATACCATAGACGGTGATTTGGGAGACCTCAGCCTCAAACTGGCTCTTTGTCTTTGGGCAAATCAATTACTCAGGGGGAATTCCCTGGCGGTCCAGTGGTTAGGACTCCACACTTCCACTGCAGGGGTCACAGGTTTGACCCCTGGTTGGGCAACTAAGATCCCGCCTGCCGCACAGCACGGCCAAAAATAAAGAAATAATTAATTCCTCAGGGTTCCAACTTTCTCATCTGGAAAAGAGGAGCAGTAATGTTAGAGATGGACGGTAGGAGCAGACGTTTTCAGGTAGACATACCAAGAATGTGGGGAGGGGTCATTATCAGACCTCTTACCCTCTGAGGTGGGAAAACATGGTCAGCGTCTCCAACACTGAGCATAAGTGAGGAACAGATGCTTTTCATCATGGCTTTCTGGATGTGGCCAGGGAAGAAATGAATGAGTGATGAATCCAGCTCTGTGGGGTCTCCAGTGCACAGCTTGCCAGAGCCAGTTTCCTATCTTCTGCACCTCTTTTTCCTTCCTTGGCAACCCAGCAGAGCAGGGGATCCAAGCCCAGATTTCACATGCAAATATCTAAATTCTCCAGGGGATGAACTTGGTGCTGGAGTGGGGCGTGCTGTGTGGATGGTCGAGGAAGGCTCAGGGATGCCCTTTAGTGCTTGTCGAGGAGAGCACTGCCAGTGAGACTTCAGCCCTGGACCCCAGGCAGGCAGCACAGGAGAAGCTGTGAGAGGATCCCTGGTGGGTCATTGATCACTATCTCCCAGGTCCTGTAGTTACTCTTGCACATGTTTGGTCTTCCCTGCTGCACGATGATCTCCTAGAGGTCCAGAGAGCTGTGTTTGCCTTTCATATCTCGTCAAGTTCCCTGGAAATAGTGAGGGTCCACTGACTATTGAATAAGTGAGTGAACCATCCTTTGGCCGAGGCAACGTTTTTCAAGCCATGCGTGATGGCTGCCCTGCCCAGGTGAGCTAATGCTGGGAACGTTATTTCCCGAGTGTTAGATTTTCCCACCACCCATTCCAGTATAAGTCTCAAAGTTCTAAGTCCCTTCCATGAAAATCTCCCCTTTGTTTATAGGCAGGAATATTTTCCCTCTGTGTTCCTGCCTCTGGCAAGATCTTAACCATCATCAGGGCAGAAAAGTACACACTCAAATCAGAACTTTGGGCAGGAGGGTGGGGAAAAGGGAAGAGGATGTGAGCGTTAGGATTTATAGATTTACCCACCTGGCCAGTGGTATGTCTGTGGCTCTGATCGCGGTCATTTCTCCTGGATCTATTAGCTCTTATTTTGTCAAAATGACTCGCTCTTGCTTTTCTTTCCTTGCTCCTGAAGGCATGGCCTTGGGAGGGAGCCGGTTTGGCAGCTGTGAGAAGCGCAGGAGCGGGAGGGAAGGCAGAGGCCTGATGGTAACGCCCGCCGCAGCTCCTGCGTGAATACTGAGGCCCTCTGATTACAGTCCCCAAGGAGCAATGGCACCACGGACTTAGATTTTGTTTCAAAAAAAGAAAAAATCCACCTAGCCTGAAAAGTAATCTCAGGCTCTTTGGATTGCAGTCCTGGCCAGCGCTAACCGGGGTAGCCTGGACAAGCCACTTCACGTCCAGGCGCCGCAGGGAGCTTTCCTTCAGAAACCCGAGGAGAGCAGCACGATGACACAGATGGAGAAGTTTGTCCTCAGAGGTCACAGTGAGAGGCACTGAGGATTGAGGTTTAGGGCCGCAGAGAAAAGCAACTCGTGAAACCGTGCACTCAGCTACTTCCTGTCTCTTCCCATCTTCTCTCTCACCAGCCTTCTTGTTCCCCAGCCAACTAGAACAGCCCCCTGGCCACACACACACACACACACACACACACACGCACCCACGCAGTGATTTCCCACTGGGCTCCAGGTGCACTTGGTCTGGAATGCTCTTCCCTCACCCCTGCAGGATTGAAGGCTTCCCAGCCAGGCCCTGGAGCTCCAGGATGAACAGGGTGTAGACAGGCCTGGGGTGGAAGGCCAGCCCCACTCACTACTAGGCCTATGTGATCTGAGCGAGTTACTTAATCTTACTTTCCCTGTGTGTGAATGGAGCCAGTATTACCTTCCTTTAAGGGGTATTGTGAGGGCTAAATTAGAGGGTGTGTATTTAGCATACTGCCAGCACCTAATAGGCACTCAAATATTTAAGTGAATAACTGTACAGAATGACCCATGGGTGTCTGGGGAGCCGTGAAGTCTTGGATATGAAGAGGATCTGAGATCATGAGCTCTGTGAACTTAGGAACCACGTCTGTCTTATTTACCTGACACGGTGCCTGGCATACAGCTGGCACTTGATTGGTGCTCGTCCAATGAGTTATTACATGGGGAAAGCCGTGAAGGGCAAACTAAAAAATCCGGGGATTACTTTGTGTTTTTACTTAACTAACATTTATTAAGTGCCGACTATATGCCAGGCAGCTTCTGGGGGAAAAGAAGCCAGGCTCTGCCCAGAAAAGCCAGGGCTTAGGATCCAGTTGGTGGCAGGAGCAGGGATGAGCGTTGGATGAGCTGGAGAAGAAGGATGAAGGAGGCTGGGGGATGGGAGGCTGGCCTGCCAGGGCCCAGCAGGGCTGTGAGTGTGCCAGAGGCGCTGGTGTGGGAGATAAAAAGGGGAGAACACTTAGCAGGTGAGGGGACAGGCAAGACCTAGGGTGAAGTCAAATTTATTTTTTTTTGGCGGTACGCGGGCCTCTCACTGTTGTGGCCTCTCCCGTCGCGGAGCACAGGCTCCGGACGCGCAGGCTCAGCGGCCATGGCTTACGGGCCCAGCCTCTCCGCGGCATGTGGGATCTTCCCGGACCAGGGCACGAACCCGTGTCCCCTGCATCGGCAGGCGGACTCTCAACCACTGAGCCACCAGGGAAGCCTGAAGTCAAATTTTTGTAGTCATATTTTCTCTCCCTGTACTTGGCCATGGGAAAGTGAGACCTCATTTGCCCCATAGTGACAGATTGCTTGACCTGGGGGGAGGACGCCTCCTCTCCTCCCAGAAAGGCAGCAGGTTTGGTGCCAGAGACTCCCACGGACCGGAATTCCAGAAGCTTATCTGAACCTGGAAAGCAGGGGACTTCCCATTGCCCCCGGGAAAAGGCAGCAATCAACCCCACCTTAACTAGAAACTCTGTCCTGCCCACAGCAAATGTAGAGAACAATTTCCCAGCATAACACAAAATGCCATAGTCTGAGACCCAAGGCCTGGAGACTTTCTGAGAGGGATAGGAGTTTGGGCTGAGTTCAGGGGGCGCTTAACTGATTATTAAGCAAACACCTTTCACTATACTAACTCAGAGTGTTTCCATCTGTGCCTCCTTAATGTGCAATTAACTGTTCCCACTTTATTCCATATAATTTCTCCCCCTCCGTCTCTCTGTCTCTGTCTCTTTCTCTCTTTGCCTCTCTCTCTCTCTATCAATCGTGTGAGATTTGTATTTATCCATTCATTTAGTAGTTAATTATCCATTGAGTGCCAACACGCTGGAGATGAAAACAAGTTAGAATTCCGGCTCTCTAGCTTGTCAATAGTTATTAAAAAGTTAAATGTCATCACAGTCTTTGATTCAGCAGCTCAGCTCCCAAGAATATATTTTAAAGACATATACCCACAGGTGTCAACACTTATATGTAAAAAGATAATCCCTGAACCATTTGAAATAACAACTCAACATTAGGAACGATGCAAACACCCAGTAGTAGGGAACTGATAAAATAGATGGTGAGAAATCTAAACAATGAAATACAGTAACTGTCAAAAAAAAAAAAAGGATACATTTTATGGAATGAGAAGGAAAGATGGCCAAGAAAGATTATTCAGTAAAGAAACATGTATATTATATACCACTTTTGCTTTTTAAAATTTCTGTACTTATACGTATACAAAGTTTCTCTAGATTCTACAGCTCAGCTGTTCAACCTGTAGCCAGTAGCCACATGTGGCTATTAAACACTTGAAATGAGGCTAATCTGAATTAACCTAGCGGTGCAAAATTCACAGCCAATTTCAAACACTTAGTATGAAAACAAGAATGCAAACTATTTCAATAATTATATATTTTGATTACATGTTGAAATGATAACATTGGGATATATGGAATTAAATAAAACATAATATTGAAACTGATTTTAGTTTTTAAAAACACTGGATTTTTTTTAGTGTATTTACAAGAAAACGTAACATTACATGTGCGGTTCACATTATACTTCTATTAGACATCAAGCACTATTTCTAGGTCAGGAGCCGGCAAACAATGGTCTCAGGGCCAAATTGGGCTGAAGCCTGTTTTTGCAAATCAAGCATTATTGGAACACAGCCATGCCCATTTGTTTAGGTGTTGTCTATGGCTACTTCCCTGCTATAAAGACAAAGGTGAGTAGTTGTAACAGAGACCATATGTCTGTAAAGCCAAAAATATTTACTATCTGGCCCATAACAGAAAAGGGGCCTCAAAGTTGCCCCAACATTTATTTTACAGGAATCTATAGAAACCACAACCTACAGTGATTATCTTTAGGGGCTGAGATGAAGCAGATTTTTAGATTTTTTTTCTGGTATGAATGTATTATTTTTATCAGCGGAGGAGAAAAACAATTAAAATAACTCCAAAAACCTTCTTTCGAGGGGTGCACATTCTAGTAGGGGGTCAAGCAAGTAAATAACTAAAGAGTCAAGGGAAACTACAAGGTCACTGTTAGATGTTGGAATGTCAAGTGGACAATAACAATAATAATCACCAGTGATTACTCAACACCTAGTAGGTGTTGGCCACCATGTGCAAAGTAAGGCTTTCTATATCTTATTTCATTTTATCATAACATCCTCGTTTTACAGTTGAGGAAACTGAAGGCTGGAGACATAAATAACTTGCTCATGAAACAAGTGCAAGCTGTTAACCACACTGGACTCTTCCAGGGAGCCAGCCTGGAGAAACGGTCTGGGTGACCTCTATTATCGCTCTCCTTGACTCTATTTATTTCTCTAACTAACATTTTCATCTGTTTTCCTATTAATAGGCTTGAGCCTGAGGAAGGCAGTGTGGGTGTTCTTCTTCTCTGGGATGTGCTAAATGCCTTTAAGAATCTCTTCATTATAAGCATTAACCTGCTGGTAAAATTCTGCAACTATTCAAAAGCAAAAAGTATCTTTCCCGTTCCAAGCACCCTCCTTCCCCACATCCCCTGTGCCCTAGCTGGAGGGTGGCCTCTCAGACTTCATACTTAAAGCATATATAATGCTTTTAGCAGAAGCAGCGCATAATGATACTGTCAGGAGAACTGCTTTTATCGCTTAACACTAGAGCATGGACCCCTTTACATGATAGCGCTCATAATCTACTTAGGTTTTTGTTTTTTAATAGTGGCATGTTATTTTCATAACCCCTTTTTAAATGAAAGCCTCAATGAAAGTTCTGGCCGAATACTAGAAAAATAACTTTTAAGAATCACTTTTACCCTGTAACCTCTGTTTTCAGGGAATGGATTTATGTGTATGATTTCTCCATGGACACAGCAGCAGGCTGGGTACAGCTCTGGATGTGTTGGAAGACAGGCTCCACATCAGTTTTCAGTCTGCAGCAGCAGCCTGCCGACGAAGAGATGCGACGGAACACAATTGTCTTTGGCTGTTGATGTACTTACACAATCAACAGTGTCATCATACACCTGTAAAACCCAACATAATAACTGTCACAGTAATTATGACTTGGCAGGGGAATGTCAAAGTCATGTCCAGGCAGGGTAGGCTGAAGAATAATGCCTTAGTGTCTGCCTCTCTTTTTCTACTTTTCCAGCCACTGAGCTAGCTTAGGCCCCCTTCACCTTGTCCCTGGACTCCTATCCAAGTCTCCAGGAGTCTCCTAACCTCAGACCTCCTCTGCTACAATCCACTTGTCACACGGTGGCCAGATTACACTCCCCCAAACACTGCCCCTGGCCCAAATACCTGAACTAAATTCCAGATCTTTATCTTGGCATCCTAGTTCCTCCTCAGGGTTGCCCCAAGCTATTATTCTGATTTTAGCACTGAGTCGCTCTCTAAACCCATCTCCTCGCCTCTAGCCAAAGTGGTCCTCTTTGCCCCCAACTCACCATGCTCATTCCAGACCCTGCCTCTGCTGAGTTTCCTGCCTAGCTCCCACAGTCCTCTCGTTCTATCTAAATCCTTCCTGAACTCAAATGAACTTCTCCTGAAGACTCCTGATTCCCTCAAGCCCAAATGTTTCCCTTGTCCCAACATAAGGATGATTCCATGTTCATTCTCTGATCATGGGATGGTTTCAATTGTTATCTTTTATACATAAAGATCATGTACCCCCCCAAATAGACTGTACTAGATCAAAGTACATATCATTTGATATCTTTCTCATATCATTTATATCTTCTATAGAACATATCGCAGCACATTTCATATGATACATAGTCAGTAAAAGTCAGTACAGATCGATTAAGAGGAAACTCACTACCTCTGATCCAGTAAGTCAAGCTATGTGATCTTCTCTTCCTGGAATTGCAGAGACTCCGTCCGTCCTCTCCATGGGCACTATGATACCACCGTCACTTAGCAGGAGAACTTGGAAATGTTCCACGTGAATACTTAAAGAGCCTTTTCCTTCCCCTCCTTCTTCTCCGCTTCTACCTTCCTCATCGTTGCATGCTAGTCTGTTCTAAGGGTGTACCGTAATTTATTTAACCGTTTCCTATTGATAGTCATTTACATTATTTCCAACATTTTACTGTGAATAAATGCTGCTCTGAATAATTTTGTAATCTGTGACTATTTCTGTAGAACAATTTCCTTAAGTTAAAATTGTTAAAACAAAGGCATGTTCATTTGTAGTTTGGAAATATATTTTCAAATTGCTCTCCTTGAGGGGATATAACAATCTACACTCCCACCTATAAAGTTTGAGAGATAGTCGTTGTATTTAATGTTTGCAAAATATTCTGTTGAACAGAAGACCCATACTTGATTAAGCCATGCCCTTATTTCTGTATCTTTAAGCTCTGTCCCTATTCAATAGAGAGACCTACTTCCATAGCCCTAGGAATCAAGAACTTGATCCTTTGACTTATAAATCACACAGCTTCTCCACAAAACCACCACAACAACAGCAACAAAAAACCCCAAGCACCCAACTCTACTTCATATGCACGGATGTCCTCCTAAAACAATACGTAAAAATAACATTTTTGTAAATAAAATCAAACAACTAACAAGAAAAGTCAGCAGCATAATTCGGTAGAAACAATACAGATTTTAAGGTCAAAGGAGCAATTTTTTATCTTTCTAAGTTGTATGATCTTGGACAAGCCACTTAATCTCTATGAGCTATGATTTCCCCTCTGAAAAAGGACCTAGTATTACGTGTTTTGACATGAATGACAATGTGCGGAAAGTGCATCTAAGCTGAGCTGACATGCAGCTGAGGAACCATGTCTTACTCACTGTTTCACCCCCTGTATCCAGAGCAGCTCCTGGGATGGAGCGTCTGCTCAATATGCAGCGGATGAATGAAGCATATTTCCACGAGTCCGCAGGATAAGTGACCTGTCCAAGGTCAGGTAACAAACGACCAAGAAAATTTAAAGGTAGCCAAGGCAGGAGTCACACAGGTATATCTGACTGTTATCTCTCTAGCTGACCAAAGACTTCATAACTGTCCTCAGCTTTGCTTTATTCCAAGTGAAGAGCTGTCAGGAAGACATCTTCTATGAGGTTTTTCAGAGTCACTCGCCTCCCTTACTTATTCATGTATCCCATACTTTCAAGACAGTGTTTTTTTCTCTAGAGAAGTGAGACTTGATTTTATATCTGGGCTCCAACTCTACCTCTTAGCCTTAGATCAAACCTGTTCTTTAAAATCATCCAATTCCCAACTCCGTGTATCTGGCCCTTTCCTTTGGGTATAATATTATATTTATACCCAAATAAAATATTCTCTGACCTCTGTCCCACCTTCCCTATCCCTTTCTTAACACCCCACCAATGAAGTTCTGGGACCCATATTAATTTTCCGATATTATCTCAAGCTTTCATGGTTTTGAGTCTGCAAGCCAGCTCTGTAATTTGATGGTAAGACCCAGAAAATTTAAATTATCTGCCCAAGTTTACAGAGTGAATGGGGGGCCTGGATGGACTTAAACTCAGGTCCTCAGGTTCCAGGTCCAGAGCTTGGTCAACAGCCTCTCCCTCATACTCACTCCCCACAATTTTACATTTGCCATGTGCTTTTGTTTCTAGTTGCTCAGGTAATCATCATAATAGTCTCAGAGGGCATGGCCTCATCGCAATTGCTGGGGGGCAAACCACCTCAAAATTCAGACACTTAAAACAAAAAGCACTTCCTACTCTAGCTCCTGCACCTACAGTTCATGTGAAGGTTGGATAGGCAGACCTGCCCATCTTGACTGGGTTTGTTCCTGCATCTCTGGGTCAGCTAGGCGACTCTGTTCTAGGCTGGGCTGGGCTGGGGCAGCTTCCTTGGGGCAACTCTGCCCCATGTATCTCTCACCCCGCTCCTGGGGCCAGTGGGCCAGCCCAGGCATGCTCTTCTCATGGAAATAGTAAAGATGCAAGAGACTACGTCCAATGACACAAGCACGCTTTCAAGCCTCTCCTAATATCCTATTGACCAAAGCAGGTGTTACAGTCAGAATCAGTGGTTTGGAGACGACACTTATCTCTTTATGGGAAGAACTACAAAGTCACATGGCAGAGGGTAGAGATATAGGGAGGGATGAAGATTGGGGGCATTAATACAATGTACCAGCTCTCAAATATCAAGCCATCCTAGGTTAAGCTAATTTTTCTTCACACCTCCAAGCACAGGCCAATGCTCTAAAGCATGGTCTCTCCTTCTCATAGGTATCAGAGCACATGCGTGTAGCAAGAACGGGTTATGACGGCATTTCCTTTCCTGGTAACTTCAGCACAAGGCCACACTTTGGCCTGAGGCAGCAGGGTAAACAGAGTATGAGGGTGACAAGCCGGCACCGGCTCCAACCTCCTGGCTCTGTATCTAGCTGCGCCCACCCTAATGGCTTCTTAGAATGTGATTCACTGCTCTAGGAAGAGAAAAGTAATTGACAGTATAATTTAGATTGGGAAAATTGCTCTGAAAAAAAAATTAGAGAGCAACAGACCAAACACTCTGGCTTGAAGGGAGTTTTATACCAAAAATCCAGGGAAAGTGAACAAAGCAGGAAAAGTGATGTGGCGAAATGGAAGGGTAGGTGGGCACCCTACGGAGGCAGAAGCGAGAGGCGGGGGAGAGATCTAAAATCAGGAAGAACAATGAACCATACAAAGAAAGTCCGAAATAATTACAGAGGAGAAATATGGAAAAGCAACAAGCCTCACGGTTTCTGTGATTTGTTTTGATTTCTGGAAGGGCTCAAGAAGGAAGACTTCCACATGTAATACCAAGTTTTTAAGGAAAACGTCTCCAAGAGATTTCTTGCACACCCTACACTTTCCGTTGCCAGAATAAATACACTAGGAAGCTGATCACCTACGACATGAAATCCAAACAAACTGAACAAACTCAGGGAAACCTGAGAAGATCCAATTTCCCACTCAGATAACTTTGTGATCATCAGTTCTCTGTCTGGTTTAGATTAGAAGCTCACTATACAGAGACCTTCATAATTATACAAATAACAATATTCACATGTGAATATGCTGCGAATGTTAAATTAAATAATAATAGTAATGTCACTAGCCACAAAGTTGTACTGACTAAGGCCACACACGTGTGCATCTGTGGGTTAGGAGAATAGCTCAGTGCCCTTAGCTGCCCGATGAAAGCCTTACCTAGCCTCTCCCCCAGGAGTGTTTGGACTTTCTCTAATTTTCTCTCATTCAGCTTGTTAAACCATCCTAAATCTTTTTTTCTTGGCCCATTTCCTCACCTGGGAAAGAAGGAAATAAAAATACATGACTATCGGGCTTCCCTGGTGGCACAGTGGTTGAGAGTCCGCCTGCCGATGCAGGGGACACGGGTTCGTGCCCTGGTCCGGGAAGATCCCACATGCCGCGGAGCGGCTGCGCCCATGAGCCATGGCCGCTGAGCCTGCGCGTCCGGAGCCTGTGCTCCGCAACGGGAGAGGCCACAACAGTGAGAGGCCCGCATACCGCAAAAACAACAACAACAACAAAAATACATGACCGTCAAGGTCCACTTCAGCACACATAGGTAATGCTGTGATTTTTCTCCACCGCCATCCCAGCTCATTCCACTGTACATTGAAAGAATGAAATCAGTGTGGCATTAATCTTTGTCCAGGTATTTAGTAGCAGAAGTCAGTTGACACACATATCTAAAATAAAAACCATGATTGACATAAAAAAATAATAATAAAATAAAATTAAAACCTCCATGGTGGTACAGCATGAAAAATCTCTTCAGCTTAAGCTGTCCCAGGTACAAACTTTGTACCCTTGGGCAAGTTACCACATCTCTTTACGCCTAGCTTTCCTCATCTGCAACGTGGAGGAAAGAAGAAAACCTACTAGTATTGGGTGTTATGAGGTGTGACGACGGAATGAGGTCACGCACAAGGCATTAATGAGGGACTTGATCCGCAGACAGCACTCCATACATGTTTTTATTATTATCAGCAAATGTGATTTTGGCACCCCTTGGGATGGCTGGTGTTCTTTCACTAAGGTGTGAATGCTGAGAAAAGTTGTTTATAAATGAAAGATCTTGCTTAAAAAAACAAAACTTTTTCATCCTTATTGACTTGCTAATGTGAAATAAGACTTATGCATGCAACACAGGAAGTAGCAGCCTGGGTTGAGGCATAAATGTAGCCTGGGTTTCTTCTTATTTTCTTTCATTTTGGTTTATCTGTTTCTATGCATTTAGTTTGGTTCATCCTACTTCTCTACTTTCTACCAGTGAGACAGTGGCTCTCAATGGTGACTGCACACTAGAATCATTCGGGAGCTTTGAAAATCTCTATACCCGAACTATCTACGCTGTTAGAAGTTAGAGTAGTGGCTGGGGGGTGGGAGGAAAGGGGAGCGGCTAAAAGGAAGCATGATGCCAACTTCTAGGGTGCTCGTGAAGCTCTGATTCTTGAGCTGGGTTGTGGTTACACAGGTACCTTCAGTTTTTAAAAATTAATTGTGATGTATACTTAGGTATGTTCACGTTTCTATGTGTATAATATACTTCAATAAAAAGTTAAACACAAATCCCTATGCTGAAGTTGCACTGAAGAACAATTAAATCAAAATCTTTATGGGTGGGACCCTGGTGTCAACATTTCTGTAAAGCTTCCCTGGTGATTGCAACGTGTAGCCAAGCTTGAGAGCTGCTACAGAGGTTCTTCTGACCACAGTGGGCCCGGATCTCAGAAGTGGCATTCAAGCCAATTGCAGCAAGCCCTTTGGAGCAGCCAGGAGTCAGTGGGACTGACCTGGTATTTGTTTAGGCAGGTCCCAAATCCTGGTGGTATTACTGGGGCAAGAGCTTTGGACCTGGATAGAAATCTAGGTTTAATATCCGGCTGTCATTCTGGACATTGAGACTTTGGGCTAGTCACATAGATAACGTCACAGAATTGCTGCTTCCTCATCTGTTAACTGGAGCTCACGCTAGGACTCCTCCTTACCTTGGGTGGCTGTTCCTTCCCATACATCAAGGGCTCCATAAGTGAGCTATTATTATAAGATGTTGCGAATTTGCTAGTGACCCACAAGAAGCCACTTTGTCTTTGCCTCAGAGATCCTGCAGAGCTGCTCGGCAGTATTTTTACATTGTCACTGTTATTGCTCCTACCACTCAAGAGGGTGAGTGCACCCTCTTGTACTGGACCAATAAGGAAGGAAGAGGTACTGGTTTAGGTTTTTGTTGTAATCAATGACTTGCTCATTGCACATTGATTTGCAGCTGCAGACTCGAGAGCACATAGATGGGATAGCGGCTACTGCGTGGCTGCCTCTGCCCCTGCGTGGCTGCCTCTGGGTGTTCCCTTTGGTGGGGCTTAACTAAGTCAACCCAGTGTTCCATCCCTTGAGAGAAGACCCTAATTTCTCTTGTCTGCACCTTCTGCTTACCTCACCAGAGAAAACATACAGATGGCAAATAAGCATATAAAAAGATGCTTCATTTCATATGTCACTAGGGAATTGCAAATTAAAACAACAATGAGCAATTGCAACTTAAAACAACAATTAAGATAAAATTAAAACTACATGCCTATTAGAATGGCCAAAATCCAAAACACTGACAACACCAAATGTTGGCTAGGATGTAGATCAACAGAAACTCTCATTCATTGCTGGTGGGAATAGAAAATGGTACAGCTACTTTGGAAGACAGTCTGGAAGTTCCTTACAAAAGTAAACATACTCTTACCATACATTCCAGCACTCCTTGGCATTTACCCAAAGGAGTTGAAAACTTATGTCACATAAAACCCAAACACAGACATTTTTAGCAGCTTTATTCATAATTACCAAAACTTGGAAACCACCAAAATGTCCTTCAGTAGGTGAAGGGATAAATAAACTCTGGTATATCTAGACGATGGAATATTATTCAGTGCTAAAAAAGAAAAGAGCTATCAAATCATGAACAGACATGGAGCAACCATAAAATGCATACTACTAAGGGAAAGAAGCCGATCTTAAAAGGCTACTTACTCTATGATTCCAACTAAATGACAGTCTGCAAAAAGGCAAAACTGGGGATTAATGGTTGTTGGGGTTGGGAGAAGGAAGGGATTAATAGGTGGAGTATAGAGGATTTTTAGGGCAGTGAAAATATTTCTTATGATACTATAATGGTGGTTACGTTATTATACACTTGTCAAAACTCATAGAATATAGTACCAACAGTGGACCCTAATACAATCCATGGTCATTGGTGATAATGACGTTTCAATGTAGGTCCATTTATTGTAACAAATGTACCACTTTGGTGTGGGATGTTGATGATGGGGAAGGCTGTGCATGTGTGAGGGCAGGGGGAGTATATAAGAAGTCTCTGTACTTTCTACTCATTTTGCTAATGTTTTGTTATTTGTAATTTCTTCTAAAAAAAAAAGAGGATATTAAAAAAAAAAAGAAATGAGTTATCAAGCCATGAAAAGACACAAAGCGACCTTAAGTGCTTATTGCTAAATAAAAGAAGCCAATCTGAAAAGGCTACATACTGAATGCCTCCAACTATATGACATTCTGGGCAAGAAAGTAAAAAGATGTGATAGTCAGGGGTCAAGGGTCAAGGCGGGGTGAGGAAGTGATGATTAGGTGAAACACAGGAGATTTTTAAGGCAGTGAAACTACTCTGTAGGATACCGTATCGATGGATACATGACATTATTTGTCAAAACCTGTGGAACTGTGTAACACAAAGAGCGAATCCTAATGCAAACTATGGACTTTAGTTAATAATGGTATATGAATATTGGTTCATCAATTGTAACCGCACTAAGGCAAGATGTTAATAATAGGAGAAACTGTCAGTGGGAAAAGGAGAGGATATATGGAAACTCTCTGTACTATCTGCTCAATTTTCTTTTTCTAATTTTATTTTACTTTATTTCTTTATTTTTGGCTGTGTTGGGTCTTCGTTGCAGCACGCAGGCTTTCTCTAGCTGTGGTGAGCGGGCCCACTCTTCGTTGTGGTGCACGGGCTTCTCACTGTGGTGGCTTCTCTTGTTCCAGAGCATGGGCTCTAGGAACGCAGGCTTCAGTAGTTGTGGCACGTGGGCTCAGTAGTTGTGGCTCACGGGCTCTAGAGTGCAGGCTCAGTAGTTGTGGTGCATGGGCTTAGTTGCTCCAGAGCATGTGGGATCTTCCCGGACCAGGGACTGAACCCGTGTCCCCTGCATTGGCAGGCGGATTCTTAACCACTGTGCCACCGGGGAAGCCCTATCTGCTCAATTTTCTGTAAACCTAAAACTGCTTTAAAAAATTGTTTATTAATTTTTAAAAAAATGCAACCGATGGCTTGACCAGTTCTGTATATACCACTTTCTTAGGCAATAAATTATCTTTGCAGAGCACCTTTGGGCAACAAGCAATGATGCAGCATAGCCCACATAGACAGAAGGGTTTTGAAGCCAACAAGCCTTCAAACTCATCCCCCCACTAGAGTGTGAGCAGGAATGACAGAAGGGGGAACAGAATGTGGTGTGTGGAACACTGGGTCCCCCTTTTAGCTACAACCAAGAAGTCACTGAGCACAGGAAGGCAACCTTGCAGGGGTAGCACTGCTCTAAGAAACAAGCGACACTTCTGACTTGTTTTAGCCAAATAACTTAAATAAGCAAATAATAACCAAGTGATTCATCCTACATGATCTTCGGTTTTCCCATTGATACAACTGACGGTATTATGCATTACAGATGCTGCTGTGTTGTTTTCAAGCCTTCCCTGAAAGCCTTAACAAAAACGTCAAAACATACTCACATACGATACTGATGATAAGGAAGTGGATATGTGTGATCACATATGAGATATCTTATTAAGGAAAGTGTGGAGGGCTCTTCTTTAGAATATTTTCAAAAAGCTCTTCTAAACACTAGATACACTTTTTATTACTTTTACTGCTGTTAGTCTCCTACTTGTTAACCTGAAGTTTTGTCTAAGGACCGCAGGGGTTTTCTTAACCTTACAAGTAAGTTTCTGTTAAATAGAACCTTGTCACGCCACTTGTTGCTATTGATAGACTTTGTTAACCCAGCAGTGAAAGCAATCTGTCCTCTCAATGCATGGTAGCACCTCAATAGTGGAGATTCTGTAATGAATTTTAAAATCAGAGATGAGAAGCATTTCCCCCACCCACTTGGGATTGGAAAGAGAAAATTCAGTAAGACAAAACAGGATGCAGAGATTAAGAAGTGGGTTAGAGCCCACGAAGTTCTAAGAATCACAACTGTTGAAGAAATGTTAAGCAGACCAGACAATAAGTGAAATGAGTCCAGGTTGAGTGAGATTGAATGCTTTCCCCAAGTCCCACATGGTAACTGCTTTTTTTCTTCTGTATGGAGAAAAAGAATTGGGAAGAGATTTCAGATTTCTAGAGATTCACTTTAATAGTTCCCACTGCACTGCTCACTGGGACAGTATTCTTTCTCCTCCCCAAGGTGGCCATATGCAGCAGCAGTTCACCCCATCCATTCACTCTCATCACTTAGAATGGAGTTGTCCCCATTCAAACACTGAGCAATGGCACCGTGAGAATTGATAGGCTCATGAAAGCAAGGCTGATGGGAGCCCTGGGGTGCACCCCCAAACTAAAAGGACTCAGGTTGCAAGATCTGTCACTTAACAGTCACAGCAGGATATATTTTTGGTAATTGAAACCTAATTTGGATTGTGTTTTTGGAAAATGATAACATTTGTTTCCTAAAAACTAGAAAATTTTTTAGCAGGGAGTGGTGGTTCTCTCCAACTCCACTTTGAAGCTAACATGGCAAACTGTTTAGAGTACAAACTTTTTCTTCCCATGGATTTATGTAGTAGATGTTTCAAAATGACTGGCAAATACATAGAATTCATACAAAGTTAGAGGCAAAAGGGTGCTCCAGAACCCTCTGGTTGAATCTCCTCACTCTATAGTTGAGGAAAGTGAGGTCCAGAGAGGTTAAGTGTTATGCCCAAGGGCACATAGCTGGCTCACAAGATGAGACTTGAATCCGGATTGCCCATGTACTGGCCAATGCTCTTCCCTCTCTACTGTGCTCTACTTCCCAGCACCACAAGAGGACACCTATTGCATCTTGCAGAATCTAGACTATTTTTTGAAAGCTTGGAACTAAACTTGTGACTAATTAGAATACAGTGTTCCACCACCTTTGTCACCAGCTAAAATCCACTGTTCCCCGTCGCAGCACGCCCGAGGCCTTCTGGGTAACCAAAGAAAGATTATTGTCTCAACTCAGTTCTCTGTGTCTAGGTACCCACAAAATGGAAATCACTTTACTTGGAGAAGAGCAAGAGGACAAGATGAGATGAAAAGGAAGCATGTTTAAAATGGATAAAAGGAGGCACTTTTTTCCCACTACATACAATTGAACTGGGGAACTCACTGCAGCAGGATATTAAGATCAATGGTGAAGATTTGTGTTTTAAAAGATTAGACATTTCACATGCATATCATCAACAGCGACACTCAATAGGATGAAAGTAAGATGGATGAAAGTTCTCAAGCTTCAGTGCATAAGTTGATCACCAACTGGGTCAGGTGAAAAGAAAAAAAGTTGTCTACTGGGTTAAAATTTCACAGAAAGGCAGATCTGGGGGGTTCCAGTCATTGCTGCTGTGTGACAAACCACTCCAAAGTAGTGGTGTGAACCAACAGGCATTTTATTATTCACACGGATACTGTGCATCAGGAATCTGGAGAGGGCACAGCAGGGATGGCTTGCCTATGATTCATGACATCTGGGGTAGACTTGAACAACGAGGGGTGACTTGAGGTTGGGGGTTGGAATCATCTGGAAGCTTCTTTACCTAACCTGGGATGACCTGAAGGCTCACCCAGCTGGGACTGTCAAGTGGAGCATCTATATGTAGGTGTCCCAAGAGAAAGCACTTCCAAAAAACAAGTGTCCCAAGAGACCCAGGTAGAAACTACACGGCCTTTTATGACCTATCCATGGAAGTTTAAGAGCATCACTTCCAACACAGTCTATGGGTCAAAACCGTCACAAGCCCACTGAGATTCAAGAGGAGGAGACTTAGGACCTCCTACATCCCTCCCCTACGGGGAATGGCAAGATCACATTGCAGAAAAACCTGTGGGATGGGAGAGGTTTTTGCAGCCATTTTTGGAAAATGCAATCCCCCAGGGAAGGGGTGGGTGATGTGAGGTTACAAGAACACACAATCTAGTGGAGAAAACGGACATATGAACAGAGAATCACAGTACAATAAAATAAATTTCAAGGTAGTTATTTCCCCCTCTTTTACAAGAATTCTTTTTTTTTCCCTTTGATAAGAGTCATCACATTAAAATTTTTTCATTCATTTTCTGTCTTCCACTAGATTGGAATCTCCAGGCATTTAGTTTCCTACTGTAACCCCTGTGCCTAAAACACTACCAAGCCCAAAATAGGTACTCAATAAATATTTGCTGAAAGAGTATATGAGTAAAGTGCTGTAATAGAGAAGTAGTGGGAGGGCTGTGGGAGTACAGGCAATAACAAACCACTCAGCTTGATGGAAATGACATTTGAGTGGGTCTTGAATGCTCTTGAAGGATAAATAACAATTTTTCTGGTGGAAAAAAGAGGGAATAAATTTTTCTCCTTAAATCTCCTCCAGAGACTTCATTAGCCAAGTTTAAGTGGGCAGATCCTCATCCTAAGTGTACATACTGCATGTAGTAGTTACAATGCTCTTGGTTGCAAGTGCAAGGAAACAGGGACTCAAATGTATTTAAAAATAAGCAGTGTATTGTATCATATAACAGGAAGTCTGGAGGCCAACAGTTCAGGCCGCCTCAATGCCATCCTTCTTCACTGGGTCAGCTTAGCTCTTTTGTGGTTGCAAGATGGTGCCCACAGTGGTAGGCATCACAGGCAGACGAAATAATACCCAGCAGGGGAGAGGACTATTTCTCCTTTGGAGTAAGATCTTTCCCATAAGCCCCTGACAGACTTACCTCACACTGGCCCCCACACAACGCCTTATTGGCCAGAACTGTGTCCCATGCATGTATGTAACCTAAACGCTGATAAGAAGAAGGGGAGAAACACGAGCAGTTGGACTAATCACGTGGTACTCCTTGGGGCTTGATCTGAAGCTCCTGCCTCTCCTGAAGCACAGGGCTATGCAGAAAAGGGTGGATTCCCCAAGAAAACAGAACAAAACAAAACAAATAACGGGGGTTTTGTTAGGAAGGAAAAAGGGGAGATGACTCTTCGGCACGTACTCAACAGTGTTTGCAACATTAGGCTTGGAGAAGGTTAATGTTCTGTTTTCTTTGTGGATGAATATTACCTAACACTTTTATTTATTCTTTTTCATGCTTTTTGCTCCTTTCCTTTCTCCTCTGCACTAGTAGTCAGCTGAATAAATCCAGAGCTGTATCAGTAGGAAAGAGTGTCATGTGTGCAGTGTACATACGAATCTAATTAATCAAAAATATGTTGATTAGATGTGAGTGCACTTTCAGGTAAGAACCTTGATTCATATGCTTCTGATAACATAGCCATGCCCAGCTGTTCACCACTTGACTCATGCTCTTTCATGGCCTTGTACCCATTACTTGTGCTGATTCCTCTGTCTAGGAAGTCCTTCTCAATTTCCTTACCTATATTGGATACTAGGGATTGCCTCTCCAGCCTCCATTCTATCCTCCTAGTAATTTGCTTGAAGAGATTGAGAACTGCAAAACTACTTTTTTCAGACTCCCTTGCAGCTAGGGTCTTGATCTGAAGTAAGTTCAGTCAATCAGGTGCACTTGTGTAAGATTTGGAGGCAGATGCAAGGAGAAGGCATCATTCTGTTGCTGTTGCTGTTGGCCAGCAAGGTTTGAGCAATAATGTTAAGAGGCATTTAATGCTGTTGGACTCAATGTCCTGTTTCAGTGGCTAGTCACCAGTTTCATGGGTGTGAAGAGCCGTTGCTGCAGCACCATCCCCACTTCTGGAACATAGCTACTGTGGTAGGCCCTTGAGCTCAATAGCCCAGGGGTACCCCCCTGACTTCTGCCCCTCCAGCTCATCAATTTTGTAAGCCTCTGTTTGATTCTCAGTATTAAATATTTCTCTGTTTGAAACACCTAGAGTGGTTTCTATTTCCTGTACTAAACCCTGACTCATAGATCGCTTAATTCACATTCAGCCTTCCAGGCACAGCCTGGGCCTTCCCTGAGCCACCAGGTTGGGCCAGGTGCTTCCTCGGTTCTCCCAGCATGTCCTGCCTGGTAAGCCCACGCCTCTTCATCTTTGCACCCCTGGCACCAGTGTTTGGCTCACAGCATGTGCAGCATCAACATTTACCGAACTGAAGCTCCCTCTGCCAAGATACCAGAAAGGTCCTGAAATCTAGTCTAAAGGGTGCCCCACCTCATGCCTGGTCTGCAAAGCCCAAAGAACAAGTGGCTCTAGACTTATACTGGATTCTAGATGAATCCAGAGCCCTCAGCTTTTCCGTACTTTAGTCCTCCACACAAGAGGCCACTCCAGAATTGAAAATTTGACCTGGTCCCCAGGAAAGGGATGATAAGGAGCAAGGGAAGTTGCTTATCTCAAGAGTTACTATCTGGTGGTTTTCAGGACCCTCTACTGCTGGGCCTACAATGAGGCCTGCAATCAATGGCAGCATAGCCTTTGGAGCGAGGAAAACCCAAGTTGGAAGGTGTGTGCTGTTGTGTAGCAAGCTACTTTCTGAACCTCAGATTCTTCATCTATAAAATGGGGTTGATAATATCAACCTCACGGGATTCTTGGGGGTAAAAGAGATTATATATGTAAAATGCTCAGCACAGTGCATACATGTTGGAAATGCCTAATACCCATCAGTTACTGTTACGGCCACCATTGTTGTTGACTGTGCCATTACTGTACCACAATTCTGTTACATATTTTTTACTTCGTATACATATACTTTCCTTCAGCCCAAACAGACTCACATGCAATTAGACTAGAATGTACTTCTCTATACTTTCTCCCGAGGTGTTCCACTTTACATCATGATGTGATTAACCCTTTTCTGCAGAAGATCCAGCTAGGCCCAAGTTTGGGGCTGTGCTGAGGAAATAACAAAACCATCTATGTCAGTGGCTCTCGACCCTAGCTGAAAATCAGGATCACCTGGAGAGTTAAAAACAAAAAGGCAACAAAAATAAACAAATAAAATGAAACCAAGAAACAATGTCTGGGTCCCTCAACCAGAGATTCTGATTCAGTAGGGCCCAAGCATCAGTATATCTTAAGGCTCCCCAGGTGATTGTAATGTGCAGCTGAGAGCCATTGTTGAGAGTGGGAAAGATTAGTACTTCCATCGCCTCTGGGAAAGAAGAAAGAAGCTCTTACTTTTCTATAATCTCCACCACAGTGGAGGAGGGGAGAGGACTAAAGATTATAGTTGAATGATTCCACTTATAATGTGAACAAGGCATTCTTATTATGAACCTGGATAAATGACTCATCATGGTAATCCTCTGATTAGTGTCTGGGTTTCTCATCTAGAGGTGTCTGATCTGATGAGGAGTTATCAGGAATGCTCTAGGACATGGAAAAAGCTAGTCTGGAAATACCTGTGAGGGATTTCAAGTTGGCTTGTGAGTGTCTGTCCTGTGCCAGCCCTGTGCACACTCGCACACTTGCGGGCTGGGGCTGATGTCAGGTGTACGCACTTTGATCCAGGGCAAGTGAAATGATCCCTGCTTTGGCATAAAATCTAGCTAATATCTAGATGCTAGAGAGAGCTGGTGACAGCTGGGAGTGTGCTCAGACATAAAGGACAGGGATACCTCATTTGATTGCGCTTTGCAGAATTTGCTTTTTCACAAATGGAAGGTTTGTGACAACCCTGAGTTGTCAGATGATTTTAGAAATAAAGTATTTTAAAATTAAATATGTACTTTTTTTTAGACAGAATGTTATTGCACACTTAATAGACTGAAGAATAGTGTAAACATAAGTTTTATAGACATTACTGGAAAACCAAAAAATCCATGTGACTCACTTTATTGTGATATTTCCTTTATTGCAGTGGTCTGGAAGCCAACCCACAATATCTCTGAGGTATGCCTGTACATCTAAAAAATGTAACTTTTTTCCCATTATTAAAGTGATACACAAAAGAAAATAGAGTGGGAAAACAGAAAAATAGCATGAACCCAGGAGAAACTAATAACAGACTTAAATAGTTACAAGGTGCTAGACATGGTTTTAAGCTCTTTACCATATAAATTCATTTACCCCTCACTACAACTCTATGAGGGGTAACTCCACTTTACAGATGAGGAAAGAGGACCTGGAGCTGTTGTGTGACTTGTCCAAAGTGGCAGCTAGTAAAGGAAGAGCCAAGGTTTGGACTCACGCTGCATTTAACAGGGTATGGTCAACCTCAGAGATATATATAGCTCATAAGGTAAGCTTTATCCAAGGATTCAATGCCACTTGCTAAAGTTTAAAGAGTTAATCTCAGTTGCCATTTATTCATCCATTTATTTCACAAATATTTACCAAAGGCATCTATGGGCAGCATACTGTTCCAGGCTTAATTATCAAGATATTGAAGAGTATACAGAGGCTACCTGTCCAGTCATTCCTATAGTATTGAACTCTCAAGTGTCTCAACAGACTATACATGTATAATAAATACACGTCTACTAAGATTAGAAATGCAATAACTATTCTCTGATTACAAAATCCAAAACCAATACTTCAAAACTTTCGAAATGTCACAGTCTTACTAGGTGGAATGTTTAGCATGATCCTCTGTATTTTCATCAATTAATAAGTACGCCTTGGACAACAATTTAAGTTGAACCTCATGAATTCCACCTTGTAGCAACATGTTTAATACAGCAGTAGTGTCTTCAAGTCAGAAATTTGGTGTTTTTGGATGGATGGATGGATGGATGGATGGATGGATAGATGGAAGGATAGATGAGTGAATTAATAGCTAAGAATGCCTGGCAATGTTCTAGTTGCTTAAAAATTGCATCTTTAAAAATAATTCAGTGTTTTCCAGTTTGTTAAACAATAACTATGACTCAGAAGAAAATTGTGATTTCTGTCCTTTCCATGGACTAAATATGTAACTTCAAGGAAGCCATTATGATGCCAGTTCCATCTGATGTGAGGATCAAATGAGCTAACTGAAATGAATTATGTAGCACCCTGCCTAATACATGTTAAACAGCATATTTTAAACTGCCTTTAAAGTGAAACACTATATGTAGAAAAGCAAAAATTCAAATGATACAAAAAGCTATACAATGCAAAATACGTTTCTTCTGGCCAAGTTTTCCTGCTATTATTACTACTATTATTAGAGATCTCCAAGCAAAAATAACATCTCCCTGTGATTAAGAAGGGAGAGGTTTACAGACTAGGAGATAACATCCTTTGAGTCAGAACCAAGTGAAATAACACGTGTATTCTGGCTAAATTCCAGCATGAGTGATTAACATTCTCCAACTTCAAATAATTTTTATTATTAGCCAACACTTGTCCATCCCCAATAATACACATGTTGCATACAGGCCACAGAATGAGGCAGCCTCTCTTGGCATGTTCACAATCTGTGCATACTTTCCACTGAGGGTTTCCCTTTCTTTTTGATTGCTATTCCATAGCTTTTCAACTCCCACTACTTTCAACCCTGGGATGTTTGCCGACACTGAGTGCCAAGTAGTTCCAAAGAAACAAAAAAAATATGAGCACCTGTAGAATCCCAGGGAATGAAAGAGGTAAAGTACATTTTAAACATATTTATTAACAGTTTTGATGTTTGTGAAGCGATTTATATTTATTTCTTTGAATTTTGCGGCTGGGATTAATACACATATTCCTCATTATTTTTCACAAAGTCTTGCTGATAAGCAGGAGGAAGAGGGCTATTCTGCAATTTTGTCTCCCCGTCTGTATAAGTGGGATCCAGGACACAAGAACGACTCAGCCCTAAAGTGCAGTCCTGAGTCCCTCAAGAACTCAGGCCCTCCTGCCTTTTTTCTGCCTTCTTCCCAGTAGAAGGAAGGGGTGGGGGGAGCGGGAAACAATTCAAACCCTCTTTGTAAGCGTGTGAATGAATCTCAAGAATGCTAAACACCTCAGTCTTCCAACCTAATTAGAACACGTAGAAAAGAGGCATTTTCAGGACATTTAAAACTTGCAGCATAATAAGCCATCTGGAGAGCGCCACAGTGCGTCCCAGTGGTCGAGGCGCCCAGCAGGTCTTCGCGCGGGCTACCCGCTGCTCCGTGCGCCCCGGATCCCCGGCGGCGCGCGGGTGCGCGGCTCAGCAGCGGGTAGCCCCGGGGTGGGGGTGCAGCCCCTGCCCATCACAGAGCCCGGAGCTAAAGTTACTTTTCTCTGCGGGCGACTTCGAACTGCCTGGATTTTTAACCCGATAAACTGATAAAGGACTAACACGTCTGGAGTCTTCCAAAGACGGAAAGAAAATCACTTTCTTGTCGCAACAGTAAGATTTTGTTACGAAATGCAAAAGTAAAGGTTAAAGCCTGGGAGATAACCGGTCGCATATGGGGGGACGGGGGAGGAGGTGGTAAAAATTGTGGATGTCGCGTCCCAACTACCTCGGTTCGAATCCCAGGTTTGCCATTTGAGAGCCTACTCTGTGTTAGGCGCTCGGAATACCGCGCTGAACAAGATTATCTAGGTTGTGGCTTTCTTGGGGGAACTATCATTAGCTCGGTTGCCTTGGTATGCTTCTAAACTCTTGTTTCTTCACCTATAAGGAGTGCCTGCCTCATAGAATTGTCGTAAGGTTCTGAGACATCCTGTATTAAGATAAGAACGATTAACGCGCTGTCTGACACACAGTAGGGGCTCAGTAAGCATTTGTACTTCTCTCAATTTGAGCTCACCTGGTGAGGGCAGCGCAGAGAGGAGACAGGTCCCACGGTTAAGAATGATTCTTTGAGCAGTTCTTTTAAACAAGCGCTGGACTCTAAGGATGCTTACCTTCAAGATAGGAGACCTGGTAGGTGTCCTGGAAGCTAGGGTTCATAAGCGAGAACATTACGGGAAACTGAGCCCCGCACCAGTGGGAGCCAGCAGAGAACTCAGGAGGGACTTCTAGCTAGGGTTTCCCGCTCCGGGTCTCAAGAAGGCGTGATTAGCATTAGCCCCGCCCCCCATAGCTTCCCGGCCGGCGATTGGCCCACGCTCCTCGGCTGCCAGCTCCAGGCGGGGCCGGAGGGCGCCTGGAGAGAGGCCGAGCCCGCGGGGCAGTGGGCGGGGACGCGCGGAGAGCGTGGCGGGGCGGCCCACCAACCGAGCCCCAGCGCGAAGGGGCGGGGCCGGGGCGGAGCCTCCCGGCGGGCATTAGAAGCAGGTGACCCGGGCTGGGCGGGAGAGGCCAGTCAGCTCAAGGCAGTGACTCCGCTGCGGCCAGCGCCGCCGCCGCCGCCGCCGCCGCGCGCAGTTCAATACCCGCCGGAGGTGGGCCAAAGGGTGCTAGAGCGCGGGGGAGGAGCGGAGCCCGGCGCGTCCCGGGAGAACCGCCACCGCCTCCAGGAGTCCGCTGGAGCGCGGATCCCCCTGCAGGGGAGGAGGAGAGCGGCGGGCGGGACGCGGCGGCGGGCGCGCACCATGCAGTCCCGGCGGGGCCAGCGCTGGCTGCTCGCCGTGCTGTGAGGCGGCGGGATCCCCCGGTCGCCGCACACCGCCTTCCTCTTGCCCAGGTGCTGCCAGGCGCGCTCGCCCTTCGTCCGGCTCCCGGACCCTGGTGGAACGCACGGCCTGCCCCGCGTCCTGCCCCGCCCGGATCATGCGGGGGGGCCCGCAGGAGGTGAGGGCGAATGACCGGTCTGCGGCGACCTCGTTCAGGGGGCGACCCCCTCTCTGAGACGCCCCCACCTGCTGCCATGTGCTGCCTCCTCGGGTACCCAGCCTATCGCCAAACTTTCCCGATGCCAGCCTGTCTCTGAGTCGCGTTTCTGAGCGAAGTGTCCCAGAGACGGAGGGCCCAGGCTGGCTACGGACTATCTGCTTCTCTCGGCTTCCTCAGAGGTGAGAGCCCGCGCCTTCCCCTTCTCCCCGTTCTTTTCCCGGCCCTCTGCCCTTTTCCCGGGGGCTGAGCGCTCTGACCTTGGGGTGCAGGCTGGCAGGCCCTGCGAGAAGGGAGGCGGGGTGAGGGGCGGGGAGTCTGTAGTTTGGTTCCAGGAGGTGGGAGGGGAGGGGAGGGAGAGAGGTTAACTTAGAGTTTTGGAGACCGCTTGCGGGGATTGCGCCGTTGACGCCTCTCTATTTGGGAGTGGTTGCAATTTTTCTTCTCCTCCACCTTCTTTTTTAAAGAGTACTTCCCTTGGAATCGGAGCCCTAACCGTCCCTCCCCAGCCTTCTCCAGCGAAGAGCTGAGCGCTCCCTGCGGAGGCAGCGTCCTCCCGAAACAGTTTATCTTTGGACGGATTTCTTTAAAAGAAAAAGAAACCAACAGGTTGCCAGTCCCAGCGCCACACAAGTCGGCGGAGAGGGAAGCCCGGATCCCGGTTTCCCCTGCCTGAGCTGGCCCCGCGCTGGCTGCGGGAGACGAGGGGAGGGAGGGGGCTATGGCTCGGCCAGACCCGTCCGCGCCGCCTTCGCTGCTGCTGCTGCTCCTAGCGCAGCTGGCGGGCCGGGCGGCGGCCGCCTCCAAGGCCCCAGTGTGCCAGGAAATCACAGTGCCCATGTGCCGCGGCATCGGCTACAACCTGACGCACATGCCCAACCAGTTCAACCACGACACGCAGGACGAGGCGGGTCTGGAGGTGCACCAGTTCTGGCCGCTGGTGGAGATCCACTGCTCGCCGGACCTGCGTTTCTTCCTGTGCTCCATGTACACGCCCATCTGCCTGCCCGACTACCACAAGCCGCTGCCGCCCTGCCGCTCGGTGTGCGAGCGCGCCAAGGCCGGCTGCTCGCCGCTCATGCGCCAGTATGGCTTTGCCTGGCCGGAACGCATGAGCTGCGACCGCCTCCCGGTGCTGGGCCGCGACGCCGAGGTCCTGTGCATGGATTACAACCGCAGCGAGGCCACCACGGCGCCCCCCAGGCCCTTCCCGGCCAAGCCCACCCACTCAGGCCTGCCGGGGTCGCCGGCCTCGGGGAGCGACTGCGCCACCGGGGGCCCGTCGGTGTGCAAGTGCCGCGAGCCCTTCGTGCCCATTCTCAAGGAGTCGCACCCGCTTTACAACAAGGTGAGGACGGGCCAGGTACCCAACTGCGCGGTGCCCTGCTACCAGCCGTCCTTCAGCCCCGACGAGCGCACGTTCGCCACCTTCTGGATCGGCCTGTGGTCTGTACTGTGCTTCATCTCCACCTCCACCACGGTGGCCACCTTCTTAATAGACATGGAACGCTTCCGCTACCCTGAGCGCCCCATCATCTTCCTGTCAGCCTGCTACCTGTGCGTGTCTCTGGGCTTCCTGGTGCGCCTGGTCGTGGGCCATGCCAGCGTCGCCTGCAGCCGCGAGCACAGCCACATCCACTACGAGACAACGGGCCCTGCGCTGTGCACTGTCGTCTTCCTGCTGGTCTACTTCTTTGGCATGGCCAGTTCCATCTGGTGGGTCATCCTGTCGCTCACCTGGTTCTTGGCGGCTGGCATGAAGTGGGGCAACGAGGCCATTGCGGGCTATGCGCAGTACTTCCACCTGGCCGCGTGGCTCATCCCCAGTGTCAAGTCCATCACTGCGCTGGCACTGAGCTCTGTGGACGGGGACCCGGTAGCCGGCATCTGCTACGTGGGGAACCAGAACCTGAACTCGCTGCGCGGCTTCGTGCTGGGCCCGCTGGTGCTCTACCTGCTGGTGGGCACGCTCTTCCTCCTGGCGGGCTTCGTGTCGCTCTTCCGCATCCGCAGCGTCATCAAGCAGGGCGGCACCAAGACGGACAAGCTGGAGAAGCTCATGATCCGCATCGGCATCTTCACGCTGCTCTACACTGTGCCAGCCAGCATCGTGGTAGCATGCTACCTGTACGAACAGCACTATCGCGAGAGCTGGGAGGCTGCGCTCACCTGCGCGTGCCCCGGCCCGGACTCTGGCCAGCCGCGCGCCAAGCCCGAGTACTGGGTGCTCATGCTCAAGTACTTCATGTGCCTTGTGGTGGGCATCACGTCGGGCGTTTGGATTTGGTCCGGCAAGACTGTGGAGTCGTGGCGGCGCTTCACCAGCCGCTGCTGCTGCCGCCCGCGGCGGGGCCACAAGAGCGGCGGCGCCACGGCCGCGGGGGACTACGCCGAGGCGAGCGCAGCGCTCACGGGCAGGACCGCGCCGCCGGGCCCCGCCGCCGCCGCCGCCGCCTATCACAAGCAGGTGTCCCTGTCGCACGTGTAGGAGGAGGCCGAGGCCGAGGGACCGGGACCGGGGCCGGGAGTTGAGGGAGGGAGGTTGTTTTGTTTGGTAGCTTTGCCAAGGTCACTTCCGTTTACCTTCTTGGTGCTGATGCCCCCTCCCGGGGCAACTTGGAGAGAGGGGAGAGGGACCGTTTCAAGGGGAGTACCTGTCCCAGGACTTCTCAAAGGGGTTCAGCTCACGTCTGTTCTATCTTACTGCCTTTTCAAGAGGAACCCTGTTTTTAATTTATATATAGTTTTCTTAATTTTTAACTTTGTTGCATTTTGGCAACAAAATTTACCTTTGCTTTGGGGGCTTTACAATCCTAAAGTTGGCATTATAATGAAGTTCCACTTGGTTCAGGTTTCTTTGAACTGGGTGGTCTAAATTGGGAAAATATATTTCCTATACTTCTGTCTTTAAAAATAATGTGAACAGTGAAAGTTGCTGTGACTGGGAAGTTGTTCCGTGTGCTTTTCCAGGTTGTTTCTCCTTCCACTGCTTAAAGTGTCCAAGATGCTTTAAGGTGAGCTGCTTGTCCCTGTTTATAGTTCCTAAGTTAGGGGACACCCTAAGTCATACCAAGGAGGGGGGTAGCATAATGTGGTTAGGGCCTCCGGAAAGTGACAAGGTTAGGCAATGTTTAGAGATTCTAATGTGTCCGTCCTAGCTTCGTTTAGCAAGCTTCGGTTTCTTTTCTATAGTACTTGTAATCATTCTCGTTCTTAACAGTGCCAGCTTTGCTTGAATAAGTTAGAGGTAGCATTGCAGTGTCCGGAATAAATATTTGGAAGAATGCGAACCTAAGGGATGGTGATTGGTTGAACTTGAATTCTAGACTGTTAAGATGGCAGCTTTGTGCCCGAGGAGTGGGTGGTTCTTTTTTTTTTTTAACATCTATAGTGAGTGGTTCTTAATAGGCTTTGGTGATGCCACTTTTTAAAACTTGTGTTAAAACTTTGGTAAAAATAAACCCACTTCCTTCTTCTGGAAGGACTTAGTGATAGTGCTGAAGGGGGTTCCTTTTTACATTTAAGGACTAAAATGGATATAACTCCTGTAATTAAGTAAATTTCCAACACCTGTCTTATCTGCTCCACGCCCCCCCCCATCCCACCTCCTTTATCATGTTAAACAGTCTTTTTGCTTTTCTTATTCCTCCTCTCCTGGAGGGCTGTGATTAGAAACCACACCCACCCTTGAATGAGGTGCTTGAACGGGGGGGGGGGGGGGGGGGGGGGGAGGCTGGCTACCTGTGAACAAACACTGGCAGCGATGAGGGAAAATAAGTGTCCCTGGACTTTGGACTAGATTACAGCCAGATATTCCAAAAGCATCGAGACACTGCTCTCTGCGGCCTCTGGAAACAAATGAAACCCATAACACCCTTGCATAAGCTTTTAAAAACATGGATCAGTGTAGCAAAAGGAAAGCTGTTCCCCCCGCCCCCCTCGCCTCAATATATTTTTCTCTTCCTCCTCTTCTGAGAAAGCCTATATAGTGATGAGCACACACTTTACTGTTAGAGAATTCTGTTTGCTTTTCTAATCTGTTGAACTGTTCCCTCACTTATATATGAAAGCCTATGTATTGATGAATACACATGTACACACACCATGCACACATACTTTACTGTTAAAAATCCTGTTTGCTTTCCTAATCTATTTAACCGTTCATTCAAGAAGAGTGTGAGGCCATTACTGGGGAAGGGGGTGACAGTGCATTGGCCAGCAGAATACCAGTGACCAGGACTGAGTGGGAACTAAATTTAAGAAGCTAAAATGGCAAAAACAATTAAAATTTGGGAATGTCTCCCTAGAGAAACAAGTGTAGGGGTTTGCGCTTCATTTATACCAAAGTTGGAAAAGTCAGATTTAAGCCCAGGCCAGTTTTTACATTATGGATATTAAGTAAACAAGTGTATACTTTCCATAGTGGATTTAAGCACTTTGCTGGTGGAAAGAAGCCTGGTGTTATAGTTTTCATGGACTTTCAAAAGCTATTCACGTTTATAAAAATGCACTGCTCTTACACACTCATCCTCTGAATCAAAATGTCAGTATATTCGACAAAACCTTGTACACAGAGCTACAGAACTTTTTGCACGTCTAATTCCTCTACTTGTTCAGAAGAAGCTTCTTAGAACCTTGAAATAGATCCCCTGCCTGAGGGCCAGTTCCTCTCTTGTTTTTCAAATGAGGAACTTTTCTGATCACCTTGACCTCTTCCCTCAGTTAACATGTCTTCCCAGAAAGTACATAGATTATTCTGCTGCTTTAGGTCATTGTGACTAATTTGGGTTTTTCCTCTTCCTTTTTTTTTTTTGTGGAGGAGTGTAAACATGACGCAGAATGTATCTAAAAGTTGTGGGATGATGTGGTTGAAGTGATTTAATTCTTCCTTTTAAAACAACTATTTTTCATTTTGGCAACATACCAAACCTAAAAAGAACAACCAATTTACTTAAAAAAAAAAAAGACAGTTAAGACACAGGATACCAAGCCAAGGAGAGGCAATACAGGTCATGCATTTGGAGATCTAGGTCCAGGCCAACTCTCAGAGCTGCCTCTGTTTTCAGCCTCTGTTTTCACCGCTGCCCTCCCCCTCCCTTACCTCAAAGATGAAGCCCACCTGCTTCCCTCAAGTTTTACCTCAGCCACCCCTCCTGCTACCCAGGGCAGAGAAGCCCATCTATTTATGGTCGCCCCCTATTTCCATCTCATATGCTGTTTTCTTCTGATTTTTATTTTTATTAGGCAAACAATCCGTACTCATGAAAACAATTACAAAATGAAAGGTTGTGGGTTGGTTTAGCAACTTCTTCACAGCCAGCTCTGATTTTAGGAAGGATTTAAGGCCCAGTTTAGTTTCACAGGTACAGCTTTTGGGCTGTCCCTTTCATGGTTCAATTGTAAGCAGCGTCTCCCGTCATAGATTTTAGGGGGTAAAGATTTAGAAGGAACTAATATGTGACTTCTCAGTAAATCAGTTGACAAGACTTAGGAAGTCGTTCTAATTTATATTCTTAACCTCACACTTTGAAGTTGTCTAAATTGGCTGAAAATAAGTCTTCTCGGTGCCTTATTGGTTTATCCTTGCAAACCTTTGTCATGTTTTCTCGTAGTCATTTCCAGTGGTAAGCCTGTGTGTGTGTTGTGTGTAATTGTGAGCAATGTACAAGCTTAAATAATGTGCTGACAGCACTGTTTCCAAGTTGGTATTCATTAGGCCGTTTCCTCCTGGGCTAGGGCTGCACTAATCCTGACACCGGCTGCCAGGAGAAAACCTCATGGATCCCACACCGCACCTTAATAACAGCATCTGTGACCTGCAGTCTCAAGTACAGAATGGGAACCCCAGAGCTAGGAAATGTAGTTGTATATTTTAATGAACTGCTACCCCTGCTAAAGAGGCTTCTTTCACTTTTGTGCTCTACAGAAAGACCAAGGGGGGTAGGAGGGACAAAGCTTTGAATAACTGCTTTCTAACACCGAATGTGGCCAACAGGATAGAGAACATCACAAATCTAGGCAGGTGTGAGGTACAGTGGCTGAGGATTTCCTGCTCCCCCTGCATGCCCTTTCTTGCCTCCAAAGTCCAATCAAGTGATCCTGGGAAAGAAATACACCTAGGTTGAGGAGGGTGGTTTTGAAAGCAAAAGCTACCAAGACATTAAAGCAGGGTGAATGAAGAAGGGTAGGCAGGATGAAAGTAAGTAACCTGGCTCAGAACTCTCAAAAGCTTCTAGCAGCTTGATGACAATTACAGGATTTATTTCAGTCTGTGGTACATCATTTGAAGACGATATTACTTCATGTTGTTACAAACTGTATGTATAGTATGTATGTGTTGTGGGTGTGTATATAAATAATATATATTATATATATGAGAGATTTAGTGACTTTTGATACGGGTTTGGTGCAGGTGAATTTATTACTGAGCCAAATGAGGCACATACTGAGTCAGTAGTTCGAGTCCAGGGCATTCAATACTTTTTCTGATTTCCGTGTATGTGTAGTGCCTGTCCCATGCGGTATTGTCAGTGTCATGTCAAATCCAGAACTCAAAGCAGAGCCAGCGATATTTTATTTGTAGACAATCAACTAGAATCTATAAAATTATTACTGGCAGATGATTATAATTCCAGGGTCCCTAACACTAGCAAAAGGAAACCCAGAGCATCTTGATAAGAAGTTTTCTGTTTTTGTTTTGTTCCTGGAAGTCAGTAGAAAAGCAGTTGTATGTGGTTATATTAGTGTCAAGATACTTAATTTGCTGACCTTATTATTTCAGAAAAAAAAAAATTGTATGTATTATATTTGTGGGAAGTTAAACTAATGCTTTGAGATTTTTATCAAATATGGAGAGTAGTTATTTATGAAAAACAAAGAAATGTCTATTTTTGTTTCTTTGTTCCCAATTCATGTAGATAAATTTTAAAGTGCATTAAAGCAATGGTAAAGCAAATAAGATGCTGTACAAGTATTTTTCTCATGCTTTTATGGAGAGACACTGTTTTCTAAGAGTATCTGAAGGAGGTATGTGCATTCTAATTTCATGATCAGATTTCTCAGATGTACTTTGAATATAAGTGGCAATGTTTTTATTGATAATAAAATCAAGGAAATTCCAATCACCAGAAGGAGAACTAATGAAAACATGTTTTACCTGAATATACTTCATAGGTTTCTCCTGCTGATCCTGTGATTGTTTCATGATGCACTTGAAGAAATGAAGGAAAATCCACGTAAGAACAGAGACATTGCCTGAGATTGTGTTCTATTTTATCAACCCTCCATCTATACTCTGTACTGAAGCAATTTGGATAGAAGTGCTGCTCTTGTGTGTGTCTGATTTGCAGTCAGAAACCCCCAAAACTTTATCATTCAGCAGTTAGATCCACAACTTTGTATTAAGGTCTAAATACAAGTCAGGGAACCCAGATAAGATAAGAGGATATATGGTTCTCCCTCTGTATTTGTGGGTAATTGGTTCCAGTAGTCTCCCTCCCCCCGTGCCGCCCCATACCGAAATCCATGGATGCTCAAGTCCCTTACATAAAACGGTGTAGTATTTGCATATAACCTACGCACAACCTCCCATCTTCCCCCGCACCCTCCTTTATACTTTAAGTCATGTCTAGATTACTTATAATACCAAATACAAATCCTAAGTAGTTGTAAATATAATGCAAATGGTTGGTGGTGTGCGGCCAATTCAAGTTTTGCTTTCTGTAACTTTCTGAAATTTTTTTCCCTAAATATTTTCAATCCATGGTTGGTTGAATCCACTGATGCAGAACCTGTGGATACGGAGGGCCAACTGTAAATTGATTTAGAGTCGGCACTTCCCTGACAATCTGGACAGATGCTTAGTAAACCTGAGATAATTAATTCAGCATCCAAGTGAGTACTATGAGATTGGTACATGTTAGGGCATTTGGGAGAACAGAAAATACAGCAGTTGAGCTGCATCCTGGTGCAAGAGCCACTGTGCCTTACCCGTACAGGTCTCTAGTTGGCACATCTTCCCAATGCTTTCTCATTGTTCATTCCCCCCAGTGGGAAAGGGGGGCACTGTTTGACTTAGGAAGTTGGAGAAATAGGTAATAATGCTTCTTTTAGTGATTTAGTTACAGAGCTCTTACGTGCAACAGAATGAGCGGAAGTAGAATGGTTCTGTGCATAGACTTGGGAGCTAGACTGATTAGGGATTCAACTCCCAGCTCCATCATTCATGGGCTGTTGATCCTGAACAAATTACTTAAGCTCTTAGTACTTCATTTGTGTACTTCATCTTAGTACTTTCTCATCTGTGAAAGGGGGATAATGATAGTACTTATATTTTAGGGTTGAGAGGATCTAAAAGATTAAATCAGGTTAAGGTAAGTAAAACAAGGAGGAAGCAGCCATTCAGGCGTGGAATGGAAAGGGGATTGAAAGATGAGGTTTCAAATTTGTGTCTGCATAAGAATCATTTGGGGTTCCTATTAGAAATGTAGATTCCCAGGCTTCAGCTCCAGGAATTGAGATTAATTTGGGATCCAAGAATTAGGTCTTTTTGTTCTGTTTTAGTAAACTTTTAGAATTATTTTAGGCTTACAGAAAAGTTGCAAAGATATATCCATTTTGCCCTAATATTAACATATTATCATAGCACATTTGTTAAAACTAAGAAGTCAACATTAACGCACTACTGTTAACTCCAGACTTCATTTGGATTTCACCAGATTTTCCACTGATGTTCTTTATCTGTTCTAGGATTCCACATTGCATTTAGAGAAGCTTCATTTCTTACAGGGACTTTCAGCCCATGAGAGGCAGGTGTGGTCTGGAGACCACATCTTGAGAAACATTAGGACATGTCAAGGGCTGAGGAAGGTCAAATTGCCCCATCCTCACCACCATCCTGGTGGTGGTGGGGTTGGATATAGAAATTTGACTTGAAGAGTCGGGATGGAATCCTCTCCCTTAGATGAGAGGGGTTACCTTAAGAAGTGAGGCATCTATTCCTAATGCCAGATGAAATGAGTTTTGGAGTTCGGAAGGTGGGGTTGCTGCCTAGCCTGAGGAGATACATCTAGGGTTGTGGGCAGATCAGGGGAGTGAGGGCAGCAAATTGGGAACAACTACTTTGTGGGAACACAGGAGGGCTCAAGTAGTTGATTAAAGGGGATTACCAGGGGCCAGTTAGCCTGTGAGACATATAAATCCTGTATTTCCTGGAACCTGGTGATAATGTTTTAGAAATGGGTCATAGTAGTAACCAACATCAAGCACTGCCACATTGGACACGAGCAGAAAGTCAAAGGGTGAAGCTGAGATGACCTTGCTGAGAGAGTGCAGCGGGAGGTGGACGAAACACTGACGCCCTGTGTTTGGAAGAGTCGGTTCCCCCAGTGAGGAGATAAAGGGCTACCATCTGAGGAGCTAGATGTAAAGGTCAGTAGAATTGAGAATGGTAAGATGAAGGAATAGATGTTGTAAGAAAAAGCTAGCAGAGTAATTTGAGGTCTTGAAGTAGAGGTCGACATATTCTTGAGGACCTTAGGTTCTGAGGCTGTCTCTAATCACATTCAAATTACTTAGCTGCCCTCACAGCAGTTAGTCATCACCTAACCTGTTCCTTTTTTTTTTTAAAGAACATTAACCTCTTTCCATTTGACTCTGGATTTCTAATTTCTGTACTACTTCACTTTCCTGGTTTTTTCTGCATGTTAGAGACCCTAAACCATAAACTGGTATTCATAACATTTGTTTCACATGAAGTGCATGTTATCTCATCTGCCAAACCCATTTAAAATGGACTAGTGGAAATTGCCTCAGAAGCCAAACAGGTTGCACCTGTGTACAAGGGACCAGGTGTCTCTGAAGGGCTCCTAGATCTTTTGTATTCTTGCTGGCAAGGTGTCAGGCTGACCAGGTTGGTAAGTGGCTAACAGTTAAGATTTTAGGTGATCTAATCCTTAACTTGATTGATAGATGCTGGGTGTAATCTACAGATTCTGCATAGAAATTAGCACTTACCTCTGGGAGAGCCCCTACCAGCTGTCCAGTGCTTTACCAAATAGCTCTATACTCAAGAATGCGGCTTCTGGGTGAGGGAACAGTCGTAGTCATTTTACATGTGGTTAGAGAGAAGGCTTGGGTGATGAAAGATTTTAGCTAACCTACACGCTATAGGTAAACATTTTCGAAAACATTGCATAACCTGAATACAGAGTGAATTGTTTTCCAGTAAATACTGGCTTCAGCATTTTTCAAAAATCAAAGAATGGTATATTTTATAGAATGGGAAAACTAAGAAATGAAACTTGACCTGTTGTAAAACTAGGATTTAGTGCTGTTGAATTTCAATAACGGGCATACAGGGTACATTAGGAGTAAATGTCAAAGAATAGGGTCATGATGGGATCTGATACAGGGTGGAAAAATTTCTCTTAACCAGAAACACTGGGCCCTAAGAAGTTGGCTTAGGGTCAACCATATGAATTTAACATACAAAAACGGCAATTTAATTTGGTTCAAACATACATTTCAAACCTCTGTCTTTTCCTTGTAAAGAATGAAGTTCAGTTCACGATATACCAGAGTTAAAATTGCACAGCTGTCAGTATTCCACTAGAGAAAAAAAAATTTTTTTAAAAAGCGAAAAAATAAAATTTGAGTTCAGGTAGTCAGATATTCTTTTATAGTCTTACTACTTTAGGGAACAAACCCTTCCTAGGTATAAAATCCTGGAAAAAAATGCCATAGTTGCCACCCTATTAGTAACTAGTTTCCATGCCCCATATTTGTTGGAGAACCTACTTTCAGTGATGTTTAAATTTTTACCTTAATTTGCCTCAATTTCCCATTTATTAAAATGGCTGTATTGCCTCTAGAATTAAAGCTGAAGGGAAAAAGCAATTTTTAGTGATTCTCCCTATTCTACCAACTTGTTCTTGAAGCTACAGTCATGTCCAATGTTCCTACCCCAATTTTTTTTGTTTTAAACCTTCGACCACTCGAGATATGTCAGCATTTCTGCTTAGTAACTGGCATATTATTACGCGGTGCAAACTATTGATATAAACAGTGACTTGTGATAGATTTTTTTCCCTTCTGTACTAAATAAGATCATTTCTCCTAGTCAGCAACTTAACAAGAACAAAGTTAAAGGTCTGACCTTAGGAAGGTAATTAAGGTGGATGAAAACATGGCAATACTATCAGGACTGATGGAATATTGCTCAAGTGCAGTGGCTAGGGTCTAAAAGAAACTTTAGAGATCTGGTATGTTTCCAACTGAATGTAAGTGAAATAGCATGTTAAAGTCAAATTACGTGGCTTGTTTAAAAGTCACCCTCTTAGGGGCTTCCCTGGTGGCGCAGTGGTTGAGAGTCCGCCTGCCGATGCAGGAGACACGGGTTCGTGCCCCAGTCCGGGAGGATCCCTACATGGCGCGGAGTGGCTGGGCCCGTGAGCCATGGCCGCTGGGCCTGCGCATCCGCAGCCTGTGCTCCGCAACGGGAGAGGCCACAACAGTGAGAGGCCCGCGTACCGCAAAAAAAAAAAAAAAAAGTCACCCTCTTAACAGCAACCACAATTCTACTGCTTCCTGTTCTTCCATTTTCTTTCCTGTTCAATTGCTTGAAGCCCTCAAACAACTCAAGTTCTGATTCTACAGTATCCCTGTAATTCCTTTCTCTGTGTATTTACCTACTTTTATCTTTCAATGTGCATTTCCATCTTGGCACCATAACAAACAATTAAAAAATGCTATCTAATGCATTATGCCACCGAGCACTGTAGCCAGTGATTTTAAGTTAGATTATCTTCAGGTTGAAAAGAGCGTAAGCTGAAGAAATAAATGACTACATCTTAACTAAAGGCAGGGGTCAAAACAACTTATGGTTAGTTTGAAAATGCTTTAAGGCCCGACTATCAGAGCTGATTGAAAACATTTGAGTTAGACAGAGTTGTTATGTGAATAGTGAGAAGTGTTACAAACACAGTAGCCATATGTTTTAATTAAAATAGAGTTTATTAGCTTTTCTTTTAATATAAACATGAGGAAGAAAAACCACATAAGTTGTAGCATTCTTTTCAAAATAAAACTGCAATCAGTATTTGAAGCTCCAAACTCCATAAACAATATTTTTTGAGGTGGTAGATTGTAATATTTTATATACCGTAATTTATCATTTATGTCTCTGTCCTTTAAAAATGATGGAACCTGCAGCACTCAATATAATGTGAAGCCTTGCTACAAAGAGAGAAAGTATTTCTGGCCCAGAAATGCTTTGTTTACAGGCAAAATTCCTAGGATTACATTTGAGAAGGTAGGAGGAGAAAGATTTCACATACTTGAGAACACTAACTTTTTTTTTTTTAACATTTCAAGTTTAGGTGACATCGTTACCAATCTCCTAAAAGACTGATTACTGGACCTCCCTGCCTTTTAAAGCCTGAGGTAAGGGTTCCTAAGGTTTTACATGATTCCTCTTAAATAGCAGAACTTGAAGTGAGACACCTACAGCCAGGTTAACACATAGGATAGAAAAGCTGTTTCGTATCACTTACTCTATCACTACTATCAGGGTCCAGTTCCTTTCAATTTATTACATGTGAATTAACACTGTTGTTCATAATTCCTTTACCAAATCTAGAAAAAAGAAACTTAGGTGATCAAGCAGGTAAGCGGCCCAGCCTTGCAAAGGACTACTTTAGAAAGAGATGGGCAGGTCTATGAAGATACAAGGTATCCCCTTAAGTCTTAGTGCAATTTTAAGCTTTGAAACTTGTAGAAGTGTAAATGCCACCAACTTAACAAAACATCATTTGAAAGTTTAATTGAATTTCTTCTAAACTCATTTTTTTAACATCTTTATTGGAGTATAATATTGCTTTACAGTGGTGTGTTAGTTTCTGCTTTGTAACAAAGTGAATCAGCTGTACGTATACATATATCCCCATATCTCCCCCCTCTTGCGTCTTCCTCCCACCCTCCCTATCCCACCCCTCTAGGTGGTCACAAAGCACCCAGCTGATCTCCCTGTGCTATGCGGCTGCTTCCCACTAGCTATCTGTTTTACATTTGGTAGTGTGTATATGTCCATGCCACTCTCTCACTTCGTCCCAGCTTACCCTTCCCCCTCCCCGTGTTCTCAAGTCCATTCTCTCTGTCTGCATCTTTATTCCTGTCCTGCCCCTAGGTTCTTCACAACCTTTTTTTCTTTTTTAGATTCCATATGTATGTGTTAGCACACGGTATTTGTTTTTCTCTGACTTACTTCACTCTGTATGACCTCACTACAAATAACTCAATTTCGTTTCTTTTATGGCAGAATAATATTCCATCGTATATATGTGCCACATCTTCTTTATCCAATCATCTGTCAGTGGACACTTAGGTTGCTTCTGTGTCCTGGCTATTGTAAATAGAGCTGCAATGAACATTGTGGTACATGACTCTTTTCAAATTATGGTTTTCTCAGGGTATATGCCCAGTAGCGGGATTGCTGGGTCGTAGGGTAGTTCTATTTTTAGTTTTTTAAGGACCCTCCATACTATTCTCCATAGTGGCTGTATCAATTTACATTCCCACCAACAGTGCAAGAGGGTTCCCTTTTCTCCACACTCTCTCCATTTATAGTTTGTAGATTTTAATTTTTTTAATATGGAACGCTTCACGAATTTGCCTGTCATCCTTGCGCATGGGCCGTGCTAATCTTCTCTGTATCGTTCCAATTTTAGTATATGTGCTGCCGAAGCAAGCACGTTTGTAGATTTTTTGATGATGGCCATTCTGACCTTAAGCTCTTAATTTTTTATTTCAGCCCATTGTTTGCTATCCTCAAGAGGGGCTGAAACAGAACATTAATATTAAAAGCTTAATGTTTAAAATTTACAAACCTAAATGAGTTTAGAAGAAATTCGATTAAACTTGCAAGTGACGTTTTGCCAGTCTGTAGCATTTATAATTCTGCAACAGTGTTCTGGAGTATCCAAGCACACTATATTCAGGCTTGCAATTTCACTGAGACTTCTGGGACACCTTCTAGTTCACTGCCGGCTTGTTAATTACTGGACCACCATGTTGGCTGGAATTATGAAAATATCCTTTAATACAAGTATGTAACAAAGAGGAAAATCATCACAAAATCAGAAGCACCATCATAGTTAACAAGAAATGCATCACGGACCCAATAGAAGTAAATAACCTACTTTCTCTGTTTATGATCCCAAACATGCTAATATGCTAATAAGTACTGCCTGCAAAGAATGTGGATGACAAGTGTTATTCAGCAGCTTTTTGGTTTAAACTGATTGCCAATAATGACTAGCAGCTTCAGTGGTACAGTAGGGAGGAAGAACCCTTCAAAACCTAACGATGCTACAACAGTCTGTTCCTAAGTTTGGCTTTATGAGTTGTTAGGAGTCACATGTTTTAATGGTAATACTGCACTGATTCTAAAGGAATATGCAGCAGTATGGGACAGTGAGGCAAGAAAAACAGGAAAAATTATATAGTTAGTGTCTTTAAAGTCTAAAAATTTAAACTATTAATTAAAAAACCTCACATAGTTCACAGCTATCGGCCTACACAGTAAGCAGATATTTGTGCGTGGATTGGGAGCTTTTCGCTTTGGAGTGGTTTTTGTAACTCTGTTTACATTAAAAAGGACAGAAGAGTGTGTTACATTGACGAGGTCCCGTTCTTTCCTACAGCATAATCTTCGCTTGTCCATGAGTCTCTTGAATTCAATGTCTTTCTTTAAGGTGAAAATACTAACTTTGCTGGTTTCTGAGCAGGAGAGGTGATATTTCTCCAGTCCTTGTTACGAGGGGTTTATGATGTTACAACCCCTCACTTCTCCCTTAAGAGAGGATGGCATTGGAGCGCTGAATACCAATGAAATTATCAGCGCTGAAAGACCTTCTCATAGCAGCTCTACACAAGTCTTTGTATTTGTCTTCACACAATCTGGAAATGGCCTAGGAAAGTCAATCAGGTAGAACATAGGTACAATTAGGGGAAAAAAAAATGTTCGGACCTTAAAAAAACAAAAAAGCATCATTGATAAGGCACACATCTACATTCGTTTAGATAGTTCATAGTTACTGCTACTTTGGATAGCTGATATCTACACTAACTGACAATTCTCTAAGGTGATAACCTTTAAGGGCTATGATTAGATTGCTGGGGCAAGGGATAACTTGCCCTAATAACTTGGAGTTACTTAAAAATTGGGTTCCTAATGATAGGCTCCTAATAGCAATATCATCTGTTACCTACACACTTGATCCTTAAACGTAATGGACATACACTTGGGCAAAATCAGTGTTTACTCAGCTATTCAACTTCTATTCAATTTTCATTAGTTATTACATACTCTAAGAAAATTTTAATGAGGTAGGTATGTGCTGAAGGTAGGAGAGGTCTAATGACTGAAGCGCTGAAAGGTGCTATTTCACTTGCACATAAATTATGGTAGAAAAACATCTTATTCTAAAGTACCACCAAGGTACCACAGAAAGTATCAATTTTAAATGTGTTCATTTCAGTTGTGAATTTTGCTGTATACCCACCAAAAATCATAAGCCATAAATATTACTTTGTTCCATGTACGTTACCATTTACATTAAAAACTCATGTACTTTCTACATCCAGTATCTGAACCCACATTTTACCTTCCAAGTATAGGTCTCTCAGGTTAGCCACCGATGCTTTGTCTAATAAACTCATGGGACTGAACTGTGATACACACACACACACACGAACTGCAAGCTGAGTAAAAAACAGTTAAGAGGGATTTCCCTGGTGGCGCAGTGGTTAAGAATCTGCCTGCCAATGCAGGGGACATGGGTTTGTGCCCTGGTCCGGGAAGATCCCACATGCCAAGGAGCAACTAAGCCCGTGCGCCACAACTACTGAGCCTGGGCTCTAGAGCCCGTGCTCTGCAACAAGGGCAGCCACTGCAATGAGAAGCCCGCGCACCGCAATGAAGAGTAGACCCCGCTCGCCGCAGCTAGAGAAAGCCCGCGTGCAGCAGCGAAGACCCAATGCAGCCATAAATAAATAAATTTATTTATTTAAAAAATCAAGACAGTAGAAATAGTAGAAATAGTCCAAAACATCAATTATATATAGAAAAAAAAAGACAGTTAAGAGTGGTAAGTAGATTATGTAGGTACATATGATTAGGGATACAATTTTAAGAAATTATTCATGTATGGTTATATGTTAAGTGTAGAGGTTCAAAGGGAAAACCATTAAGAACAGATTAAATATGATTTAAAGTATTCTGAATTATGGTTACAGAAGAGACAATTTTTTTTTTATAATGTGAGATCCCTGTATAAACCATAAAAGACACAGGAAATATGATGCCAACGGGTTAATAAGCTCTTCAAACTGTTGACAGCTTTCCATTTTCCTAATCACTGCTTAATATAATTTAGCTACAGATGTGGCTTCGGTGGCTGACAGAAAACCCCAGTTAGTGATTTCACAGCCTTACCTCTAAGTTCTGTGCTCTTTCTTTGCTAAGAGGAGTGAATAGAAAATTCAGGTTGTTGTCATCTGCTAAGGAGCGAAGGTCAAAGTAGTATTTGGCATACACACTGGCGGGAACATTAATATTAAACTGAAGTAGCTCCAGGAAGTGCCTTTCCATCTCATTCCTGGGGGACGAGAAGACAAAACCAACACAGGACAATTTTAGTCAACTGGGCTATCTTCAAAAATACCATTCTGAGCTACTAGGATGGCTCTAAATACTGTTTTGAAACAAATAATGGCTACCCAGCTGGATTAATACCCTAATGTTCAAACAAGGTACAGCTATTTGTGGTCCTTTCTGCGTCCCAGCACTTTGAGTTTGGGACAAGGGGGAAGAGGTTATGGCCCTCTTATGCACTCATGCTGCTGACTCAGGGGCTCATTCTTCAGAGTTCCATTAGTGCAGCTGTACGATTCATGCTCCACACTCACTCACAAGGCCCCGCTATAGTGATCAGATGAAAGGAATGATGTATGCTGTTTATTAGCTCTGAAGAACTTGCAGACATTTTTACCGGGCTGATGACAGGAAGGGGCTTATTGAAGTAGAGGCGAGCCAACAAAAGGAGTGGGCACATCACCACGGCAACAAATGGATCCATCGGGAGCCACTGCTATTATCTCTGAGGGGGGAAAACTCTTGAGGCAACAAGGATTCATCTCAAGTAAATAAATAAATAAGCTACATTCGATGGGAAAGGGAATCCCCCCCGCCCCCGCCACAATGCATGGGGCTGTGTCAAAGGACATAATGCAAGTTTCTGTTCACCTTAACCTTACTAGGGTGAGTTGTTGTCACCATGACAGGACAGGATGCACTTTTTAAGCTTAGGAAGGCAGTAAGATTATGTCTCAGCTAGACTAAACCCACTTTACGGTATGACCTCTGATAGAGCAGTTGTTTTCCCCCGGTGTTAGGAGAGCAGCCCAGGATGTTCAGACCTACCGCCCCCTGCCAGGTGCCAGGAGAGACTGCACACGCCCACAGGGAGCGAATTCAATGAAGTGGGAAAGCAGAGTGTTGGGAGCAGGCTTCTGCTATATGACCATATCCAGCCATTTGCTTGCCAAATGTTTAAGTAAATAACTATAAAATTAGAGTAAATCTTACCACTTTTCACAGCAATCACTTTAGAGAGTTGATTATATAAAAATGATAAATACCCAAACAAACATGCGAGTGGCTTATTTTACAATACCTTTGGTTTCTTGGTTTTAAAGTGTTAATATTTTATCCATTGGATAAATCAACAAATGCTCCATGTTCTCCTGTATGGAGAGCAGAGTATGAGCAGAAATGAGGTTTCTCATTTGTTGAACTTTAAAACCTAACTGAACCTACTTCCAAAATTAATTTCCTGTTCATACGGCCAGAAGTCTATAGAAATGTAAATCAGATAATGTTTTGATAATCAGCTAATCAGGACTTAATTTACTACAGGAATAAATGCACTTCACTATCCCTTTTATATTTTCTCCACTAATACATTTTAATTGTGTGGAAATACAGTACTTCATAGGATTAACATGTCTATTAATAGAGCTTTAATCACTGAAGAAAAGCATTATGCCTATAGAATATGCATCTTCTGTGTTTTTTGTTGTTTTTTAAATGGCTAGATGGCTGAAGAGCATACCATTTACAGGTGCAGCAAATTTTCTGAACAGCAGCTGCTCAGTTTAACTTACTCTTTTGAAGGGAAATATATATTTAACAAGACACATAGATGTTAGAAAGTTTTAAAGAAAAGCAGATAGGCAGCAATTTTTCAATTCAGACTCAAAATGAGACCATTACAAATAGTGGTCAACAGCAGAGGGATGAAACAAATGTCTATTAAACACTTTGCTGTAATGCTTTCCGACTTCCAAAGATCATAAACAAAAGCAGCCTATTATAAACATAACTCCTGGTGATTCTCTGTTCTACACAGAAAAGTGTTGTTTAGAAGTAGTTTCTTCATAGCTGGACACTGCCGCCAGTGCTCCTGGGCTCACATCTATGAACACCCACACAGTTCCCTGCATGTTCTCTGATGTTGTACCTGGAACCAGAGCCCCAGTCAGCTCAGTTGCAGATTCTGAGAAAATTTCAGCTGCCATCAGGGCAGGGATGGTGTTCACGATTACAAATTTTCCTTCCTTCAAGGGACCAGTTTAAAGACTGATGATAGTGTTGGTCAACGTCACTTTAGTTTCTGCAACTTCCAAAAGTACTTCTATTCATTTCAAATTCATTATCTGCTGTTACACTGTTTGCTAAGATTGCTACCAGCAATATCACCATGACCACCCGGTTTACATTATCACCGAAGTGGACATTTTCACCAAAAGCCACTTTGACAGCTACTGACAGTCACTGGTCCCATCTCTTAGTCACAACTTTCCTCGCTTCAGCTGTAAATATGCACTTTGGTAATTCTGAATTATCTAGAGTAAGGGGCAAAGGTAACAAAAACAAACTCTTGCCCCTGCCTGCCATCTTGATCGGCCTCTGCTGTCCAATATAATCAACAGGTGTCCTTTCACATTTTCCTGAATGCCACCCACAAAGACATTTTCACTGTCAAGCGGGCACTTCAAGAGTCTGCTGGAATTACCTCTCTGGCTCATCCTGCTTCCCACCCTTGGGGCCCTTCACCAGAGCCAGATTGGAAGCCTGGTGTTTCATGCCAATGTGAGCGTGCCATCTGTGAGGAGAACCTGCCTAGTTAACTCAAGGCCCCACAAAGTGCTGCTGCTGTGTTTGCTGAGTGCCCTGGGTGAGGCCCCAGTGATGCTTCCCGGCCTACCTGAGAGGCAGGTGTTTCCTAACTCAGCAGACTTTAGGGGAGGAGACAGGAACACAGGGATCTGAAACCTTTATATGTGGCTACCTGTACATCATAGTTTCTGTAACAACAGAACCTCAGATAAAAAGGAGGAAAAGACCAGCAAAAGCAAATACACAATGTGTGACTCAGGTTGAAATTATAACCTGTCAGTAGTCTAGAGGCCCTAAGACCTTAACAGTGGCCACTTGCTTCAAAGACCAGGCATGTGCCCCTTAAAAATGGACTGGACCTGGTGGACAGCTTTAAGAAAGCTGTGAAGTTACTTGCTGTACCATGTTGTTCTGGTAGTGAGCTTGTAAAATGTTTGGCAAAAACCACCAGAAAAATAATTTCAATTTATTAAGCAGAATATTACAACAATAACACATCAAGACCTACCAATTAATGAGGGGAAATACAAGTTGTTATACTACAGCTAGATAGAAGGAAGGCTGTAATTTTATGTCTATTTCAGCTCTCTGCACAATGTAACATTTCTTAAAATGTAAACTTTATGGGAGCAAATGAGGCATTGGAAAATGGTTACAAAGTTCACCGTAACCTTACAAACTCACATGTCCTCAACTGTAATGTCCTTGAGGATCTGGCAGTAGTCCACATTCCATACAGCCTGATCGTCCCAAACCTTGGAGGCAAGAAGAATGGCTCCCAAAACAATTCTTTTCCAGTTAGTGGGGCAAATGTCGATCTCAGCATAAGTTAAAAGCCTTTCTAAGTAAACCTGCAAAAGTAGAGCACTGATCTTTGATTTTAGTTCAGTTTAAGTGCTGTGATAAGAACTGTTAGGAATGACAGATTTCATCTCTTTTTGACATGCCTTTTATTCCTAGGTTCTGCAAAGACTTTGCTCAGACAAGCCAAGGCCAGAGGCCAGGTCACGGTTGTAAGTCAGATGTTTCTGTTAGTCTGATATTTCTACTCTGCCCGTGTGAATTTCCAAGCGAATTTTGGTCACAGGAATGAAAGGACATCTCGGCAAAGGGCATTCTAAAGACACGCGTTGTATTATTACCTACCCCCTTGTAAAGGGCAGCACATACAGCCCAGGGTCGATTTCAACTGTTCAGTAAATGCTTGAGTGCCTACCACGTGCAATGTACCTACCAGACTGGTGGTGGCTGCGTGGCGATTCTACATAATGCTTGAGTGTGTAAAATTCTGGTAAGACTGAGCACACCTTTATCTTCTCTTCAGAGTAACCAGTCCTTTTGTGGCATGAACTTGAAGATGAAAACTGGTGGTCAAGAGAGCCTCCCAGTGGCTGCTGTGTGGCACAGCAGGACAGGCAGTACAAAGGGGCTTTACAACTGTGGAGTATTCCCGTATTTTAGTGCCTTTTTAAGGAACACACATGCATACAAAGGGTAGTCCTTTTCATATCCCCTATTTTTCACATCTCCATTATCATTTCATTATTCATTTCTGTCTTCCATAATCTGCAGCTTAGTCAATTCTTTTGGTTTTAAGGCGGGAAGAGCTGCCTGTGTCTGTATCCCTGGGGCTCCTCTAAACCTGCTGGTTTGTGAGATGATTTCATGGTTTCTTTTACATGTATCAAATGTCTATCCTACAAAGAACTGGATGGAGTTAACAGCTGAGTAAAGATTATAGAGGTAAGCTGTGATTTGTTGTTACCTCTGCAGAAGAGTATATATGCCATTTGACAAAAAGAAAAATGTCCAGTTTTAAAGAGTATGTTTACTCTCTGAAGGGTTATCAGATTGACAGCTCAGATTCGCCAACGCTCCCCAAACTCTACTGTGTTTTCAAACACGGGTATTGAGATTATATGTTCTTAGTGAAATTCTGCTCCCATTCCCCAGAGAACTCAGCACTCTCTAGTACCCTAAGAACGACTCTCCCTGCAAGGTTCAACTCTCTACTTTGTGGGACTAATCAGAGGCACTGAAACGACACTGGCAATCTCTCAACTTCCTCTCACCTTTATACTGGCAAACTTGGTACACGTGCCGATATTCATTTATCCCACTTGCCCTCCTGTCTCGGAGGAAGCGAGATTTCTTTCTTTTCACTGAAGCTAACTCTTCTTTGAATGAAGTTGATCCCATCTCACTTCCGCAGAACACTGTTCGCACAGTTAGTCTCTTTTTGAACAACTTCTCCCTCTCTGTCAGAGGCTTCCTCCAGTGTGAATGCTTACACGTCCCCAGCCTGTCCCCCGCCTGTCCCCCAGACAGCGTCCTCATCTCCCATCCTCTCCTTAACCCACTTCAGTCAGCCTCCTGCTGCTACCACTCTACAGAGGCTACTCTTGCCATGGTCACCGGTGCCTTCACACAAACAACCCAGAGCTCTTCATCCCAGAGCTCCACTCCCCAGGCCTTCCCTCATACTGAAAGAGCACTGCCACACGCCCAGTCGCTGGGACCAAAAACCTGCACTTGAGTTATCCTGCTCCAATCTGTTAGAATTTCTTGTTATCTCTGCCTTCACTGGTACCCTGACCGCTTTTCTGTCTGTCACTTCTGACTTGTATCGCTGCCACTGCCTAACTTCTCTGCCTCCACTCTGCCTCCCAACAGAGTACAGTCTGTTCTCCCCAAAGCAGCCAGGAGAGCCTCTTAAATGAAGAGTACTTTATGCGGCTGCTCCAGATCTGCCAGAGGTTTCCCATCAAACAAATACCTTCTTCCCGTGGCCTGCAAGTTACGAGGCCCTGTGCGGTACGGCATTGTCCTTCTGTGACCTCATCACCTATGTTCTTTCCCTCGTTCCTCACTCTGATCACAATGGCCACCTTGCTTTTCCTTGAACACACAGCATGTTCCTGTCTCAGAGCCTTGCCCTCGTCCCCTCTGCCCGTAATGCCAGCGTTCCTGCTCTTCCTCAGTTCAGCCAGGTGCTGGGTTCAAACGTCACCTCTTCAGAGAGGCTCTTCCTGATCTTTCTAGGAAGCCCCTCTAATCACTTTATCTCTTTACCTTGCTTTCTCTTCATGGTTTTTACCACTACTTGAAATAGTCACCTTTTAAAAAATACTCATTGGGGCTTCCCTGGTGGCGCAGTGGTTGAGAGTCCGCCTGCCGATGCAGGGGACATGGGTTCGTGCCCCGGTCCGGGAGGATCCCACATGCCACGGAGCGGCTAGGCCCGTCAGCCATGGCCGCTGAGCCTGCGCATCCAGAGCCTGTGCTCTGCAACAGGAGAGGCCACAACAGTGAGAGGCCCGTGTACCACCAAAAAAAAATAAATAAAAATAAATAAAAATTAAAAATACTCATTAAAAAAAAACATAGTTTGCTATACACCTGAAACTAACACAACACTGTAAATCAATTGTACTCCAATTAAAAAAAAAAACATTTACGTCTTCCACAGTTGCTCCATAAAGGCAAGAACTTTATTTATCCAACCTATTCTCTCCTCCACCCCCCACATGTAGAAAAGTGACACAGAGTAGGTATTCGGTGGGTATTTATGACATGAGCAACTTCTTGGTAGCATTTAGCGTTTGGACCACATTCTCCTTCTTGAACCTCTCCTGGTGTCTCTTATGATTTTCTGCTGGGTTTCCTACCACTCTAGCGGCTCCTCTGGGGATTTGTCCCTTAAGTGCTGATAGTCCCTACAGATCCATCTTCTACCCACTTTTTTTTTTTTTTTTTTTTTTTTGCGGTACGCGGGCGTCTCGCTGCCGTGGCCTCTCCCGTTGCAGAGCACAGGCTCCGGATGCGCAGGCTCAGCGGCCATGGCTCACGGGCCCAGCCGCTCCGCGGCATGTGGGATCTGCCTGGACCGGGGCACAAACCCGTGTCCCCCGCATCGGCAGGTGGACTCCCAACCACTGCGCCACCAGGGAAGCCCACCCACTTTTTATTTTACATACTTTCTCTGCATTTGAACAGCTACAATTAATTCCCTCCCTCCAACTCAGATTCATGCTCCAATGCTATATATTCAAATGATTACTAGACACTGCCATTCTGCTGTCTCGCAGGTACAGCAAGCTTAACTTGGCTACAAAGAAATGCCCCTCTTCCAACCCAAATGCTCTCCTTCCTGCATTTCCTAGCTCTCCACATGCAAGCACCATTCCTGCCTCTCTCAAGCATGTGCTAAGCACTCCAAGTGGCCTGTAGCTCCAAGAAAAGGCCTGTGTCTGATCCAGTACCCACTGAGGGGTCTCTCTTCAAAAGGACAAGCCTCCTCTCCTAAATTCTGCCTTGACAGGAGCAGGCAGTGAATGGCCTAAGTATTCTTTCCCTGCAGGCCATGCAGCTGACTTTCCCCCCTACAGGTTTGCTATAGGGAGGAGTAAAACAATCCCAACTACCTCTCACTTGAATATGATTTATTATTCAAATGATAAAATCTTACCATAGGAATTCAGAATGGATGACAAAAAGGTCCTTACAGCTGTAGCTTAGCAGGCTAACTAGAGTAAAGCCTTTTGAAGCACTACTGGCACCCTAATCCTGGGCAACTTCACATGCAGGCAGTAAGAGGACAGCAGGGATGGTTAACACCATTATCCGAGGAACAGAGAATTGAGGGCAGTAGTTCTCAATCAGGACACACATCAGAACTGCCTAGGCAGTAAGTACAGTCTGGGACTCAGCTTCAGACTACACGGAACCTGTTTCTGCCTGTGGACCAGATAGTTCAGTTATCGCCCCACCCTACCACCACAGCATGCGTCGTCTGTGTGTGCGTGTGTGCACTGCACGTGCATGTGTGTCCTCAGGTGTGGAAGGAGAAGCCAGAAATCTCTCCTGCTGCCTTTAATAGCAATTGTTTTGTGATGAGAAAAGCAATGGCAACATTTAAAATCATAATGATTATTAAAGCTCAAATGTGTACACTTTACTTTCTTTTGATAGGTTTCTCTTAATAAAGTTCTAATGATCATTTCAGGAACCTACTTTCATTTGGGAAAAACAGGACCATACCATGTGTACAAGACAGAAATTTCTACAGATGCTTTATGAAAGAAAAAATCTTACCAAAGTTACTATTGCACATTCAGCAGTTAGTTGTGCGGCACTAAAAAGAGTACGAACAAATCTGTAAATGAATTTGTGTTCAGGATCATGCTTAAAGTATTCCTCTGGAACTTTTTCTCGCTGAAAAGGAGAAAACATGCAATATAAGTGTCCATTGAAGAAAAATACTTAAAAGTACCCTTAAGATAGCAGTCTTCACACTTGGGCCCACGTGCCCCTTAAAAGAATTTTGATTGGGTGACATGTCTTGTAGCCTTTTAAATATAAACAATGGGATCCTAAAATACCACAGAGATCCAATACTCACCACCATTCATTAAAGAAAAATACAGGCACAACCTCAGAAAATTTATGTATTTCCACCTTCCTCCCCACAGAATTCTAACCAAATGTAAACTACTGGGTTGGCCAAAAAGTTCAACTGGTTTTAAGTAAAAATAAAAGACACAGCTTTCATTTTCACCAAGAATTTTATTGGACAATATATTTACTAACCGAACAAATTTTTTGGCCAACCCAATATTTTTAGGCTCAAAAGTCTTGCTGATCACCATATGTCACATTTTCTGTCACACATTTCCAGTGTCCTGTAACCATAAGGCTCTAAGAATATGCTGTCCTATACAGCAGTCACCAGCCACATATGGCCACACAGCACCCGAAGAAGTGAATTTTAAAACTTGGTCATTTTAATTGGTTTAAAATTTAAACAGTTTTCTAATGTTCTTCTTAAAGGTCTTACCATATTAGGTTTATTTATAAATATTTATATTGTTTGATGCTATGGAAAATCATCCTTTCAAAAGATACATTTTCTGTTACTTGGGTATGTTTACTTACCTGCTCACTATTCATACAAAGTGCAACTCGGTTCTTATCCATCAACCCCTTATACAACATGCCTTCGGTAAAATGACTAGACACAACATGGCGGGGGGAAGAAGACTTAAAGGAAGATGAATTTGACTTCGAGTTGGAGGAAGTAATTTTCTTCTAGTAATTAATTTCAAAGCAAATCAGCATGAAATAAACACAACTGTATAAGAGAAAAGTACAACTTCAATAAAACTGACACTTACTGTGAGTGGATGTGATCTCTCATCAAAAATATCCAAGGATCTATCTGCATCTCTATAAAATAAGAATGTGCATTTAAAAAATTAATTCAGGAGTTACTATCTTAGTAAAATATCTGCTAGGAGTAGAGAGAGGGGTAGAGGAAGCTTAACCTTCAACAAAGCAAACAGTATAGTATAAACTCTTCTCCTGGATTCCGCCCTTAGAAAGGTTTCCTGACCTATTTTTACTCAGCACATCAAGTTCCGTGAAATCTTTTCTACAACAACCAGCCAGAGTTGCCTTAATAAGCACTGACCCTCCCTAACAGGCAATGCTAGTAAGCCAATATATTTTCACTCCTCTAACCTCACACTGGAATATGCAAGAACATCTTATAAAGCAGTGGTGGTGGGCAATAAATTCTTCTAACTTCAATGAATGTGAATATGACATTCATGGTTTTTTCCCGTTTTTTTTCTCTTTAGTTCTTTATATTCTTATTGTGTATTTCTTCCTGTCTCTTAAATAGTTTGAGTTAAAAATGTAATTGTCTTTTTATTTTAAAAGAAACCAGGCTTTTTATTTAAAATTTCACCACACTAATACATTGTGCTCATTTAAACAGCGGTTCTCTAAATGTGGTCTGCAGACTTCTGGGATTCTCCCCTATCCCCTCTTCGGGAGGCCCAAGAGGTCAAAACTGCTTTTGTAAGAATACTAAGACACTACCTGCCCTTCACACTGTGTGACATTTGCTATGGATGTATAAAAGCAAAAGTGGGTAAAACTGCTGGTTTCTGAGCATGAATCAAGGCAGTGGTACCAAACTGAATTAGAAGTCATTCAATTATTCACTGCCACTTGCAGTTAAAACTCTGCTTTAAGAACATCCTTGATAAAAGAGTAAAAATTAATAGTGTTCTTAAACCTTGGTCCTTCTTTTTAATATTCTGAATAAGTGGAAAGTATGCATTAAGCACTTTTACATACTGAAATATGGCTGTGTTAAGGAAAAGCACTTGTGACTTAGTGGTAAGTCATTTTTTTCATAGAACACCATCTTTATTTGAAACACTTTTTTCATCGAACACCGTCGTTATTTGAATGTACAACTGACAGTTATTCTTTCAAATATGAACAAAGTGAGCCTGTCACTTCAAGGAAAATAACTCTAAAGTTACTTGTTGCCAATGATAAAATTCAAGCCATCAAGCTAAGAATATCAGGATTTTTGGAAAACTTGTACCTTCTATTGTGAACTTGACAACTTCTCAATACTTAAAAGACTTTTCTGGTAAGACTGGTGGTGATACTAACAAAAGTGAGTTTTTGACACTGTCTAAAGAAATGTGAACCAATACTTTCCAAATGACCAACGTATAATATTATAAAGTCACGTACAGGTAAAAAGATCTACTCAGTATGCATGACAGATCAATGGGTATTAATTTAACATAGTATTTACTACAAGTTCATTGATATGATTTAGAATTCCATTTTAACTAATTTAAGAAACTAGCACATGCAGACTTTTGGTACAGTATCAAAGAATATACCAAATTATCTGAAGGCTTTAAAAATACACCTTTTCCAACTATATATCTGCACGTGGCTGGATCGTCTTCCTATTGTTTCTTCAAAACAAATGACTGAAGACAGAATAGATATGAGAATCAGCTGTCTTCTATTAAGGAGATACTTTTCTCTCAACATTTTTTGTCGTGGAAAATAGTTATTTTTCATTAAAAAAAAATGACTTATGTTAAACACTGGGGTTCCCAATCAGGGGTGATTTCGTCCCCCCCGGGGACTTCTGGCCATGGCTGGAGACAGTTTTGGTTTTCGTAATGTGGAGGGAAGAAAGTGCTACTGGCAACTAGTGAGCAGAGGCCAAGGGTGCTGCTATATATCCTATAACACACAGGACAACACCCCACAACAAAGCATTATCTAGCTCAAAATTTCCATAGTGCTAAGGAAAACTCTGTTTTAACATACAATGGATTTAATTTTTTAAATTCTCAATTTCAATTTCTAATACAGTAAATTATCAATATAACCCATATAAACAAACACTCTGGGATGCTCGGTAACTTAAGAATTAAGAGTCCTAAGATAAAAATGATTCACTTCAATATTGTAATAAAAGCACTCTAATAATAAAAGCTTATGCCAGTAACGCCTACAGTTATTACCTAACACTAAACTTGATACCTTGTAAATTAATTAGCTGGAATAACAAGATAGGTTTTAAAAGAGCTCACCTGTTCTTTATGTGGTAATATATTGCTAAGGTCACACTGTGGAGGGAAAAAAATACATTGTAATAACTGATTTTTATCATTATCAGGCCTGAAGACATTTTTAAAAAGGGGTTAGCAAGGAGGGAAGACCTTTCAGAGGTCCAGTGGCCCTGAAATCCTCTAATTCAGAACAGTACCACATGGGTGCTTTCCCCCTTGTTTTAGGTTCTTCGGCTTTTAGCAAAATTAGGAGACCCAAAATGCTAGATATGCTGTTAGAAGGCATGTTTGGTTGATTATTATAATATATAAATTATTACATATTTCCCATCATTTGTCCTTCTACCCACAAAACTTTCTGTCATGTACAAGTTATATCTATCTAGACACATGCTTAAATTTAAGCCATATAGTAGTTTGTATGTGTGTGTGTGTGTGTGTGGTTTTTTTTGTTAGCCCCTGCATTTCAGTTGATTTAGTTCGCTATCCACCTACCCATCCGTTTTCCATTATTTCCCTAAAAGTAAATAATAAATATACCAAAATGACTTAAAATCACTTTTACATAATTATTAGAAAATTTAATAGCAAAATTTTATAGCCACAAAACTGATGATAGGTCTAGCTATCCTGAAACAAGCAGTGCTAATAATACAGCATAATACTGCACAGTATACTATTAATGACAGGTATTTCTAAATTATTTTAAATAAAGTATTAACGAACAGATAGATACCAGTCCTTAGGTACTCTTTTTTTTTTTTTTTTTTTGCAGTACGCGGGCCTCTCACTGTTGTAGCCTCTCCCATTGCGGACCACAGGCTCCAGACACGCAGGCTCAGTGGCCACGGCTCACGGGCCCAGCCGCTCCGCGGCATGTGGGATCTTCCCGGACCGGGGCACGAACCCGTGTCCCCTGCATCGGCAGGCGGACTCTCAACCACTGCGCCACCAGGGAAGCCCCTTAAGTACTCTCTTTTAAGTTACTATATTCCTAAGTTATTCACAGATGTTGTATATTAGGCAACAAAGGGGTTCTCTGGTTAAGTTTTATGCTCCCCTTTGTTCTCAGTGCCTAAAATGAAACTCAAAATAACTGAGGGAAGGCAAATCTGAATTTTATAATAGGTCTATAGAATCTTAGCACTTGTATTAAGGCCTGTAACACTGTTAGCATCAAAGATGGATACTTCTATAGTGCTTCAAAGTTTCATCTTCAAATTGATTTTAAAATCACAGAATTACAAGTTTTATGATGGAAAGGACCACTGAACCGTAGATGACATTTAATTAAACAACCCATTTTACAGATAAGGGAACCAAGGCTTAAAACTGACTTACCCAAGGTCCCACCAATTATCAGAAGCAGTTCTCTTTTTCCTGCCCTCTAACCAAACAGTGGCTCCCAAGCTCAGCTGCACACTGGGATCATCTGAGCAGCTTTAAAAACTGTCTGGCTTCTGCTTCAAGATGTTCTGATTTAACCAGCACTGGGTATGACCTGGGCATCAGGATTGTTTTTAAAGATCCCCAGATGACTGCAGTGTGCAGCAAAGTTTAGGAATGAATGAGTTAGGGTTAACATCAGAGAATCATTCGGGATGCTTTTGTCCATATGATCATGCTTCACATCATTCCCCATCCTGTCAAAAGGTGTGTGTGCATGGGTGAGAGAGAGACAGACAGACAGACAGGCAGACACTGTGTCTTGGAGGCAGGGGCAGGCGGGTGGACTTTGTGCATCCTGAAACATATATCTTGAAAAGTTGCATAAGTGATTCTAATGAGGCTCACCTACCCCACTGAGAACAACTACCCCACTGAAAACTAACCCCATGATAAACATTTTCAAAATCATTCCTAAAAGCCAACTGGCCCTATTTATTTTCTCAGTAAACCTTTATTTCACCAATAATATATGTGATGAATGATCATTTTTAAAACTTAATGAGAGCAAATTAAAATTTACTATACTTCCAAAAATTAGACTAGGTTGGAAAAAAAAAGGATGAAACCTACTTGTCTGAGCAAGGTTAATCTTTTTTTTTTTTTTAATTTTATTTAATTTTATTTATTTTTGGCTGCGTGAGGTCTTGGTTGCTGCACGCAGGCTTTCTCTAGTTGCCGCGAGCGGGGGCTGCTCTTCATTGCGCTGCATGGGCTTCTCACTGTGGTGGCTTCTCTTGTTGCAGAGCATGGGCTCTAGGCGCATGGGCTTCAGTAGTTGTGGTTCGCGGGCTCAGTAGTTGTGGCTCGCGGGCTCTATGGCGCAGGCTCAGTAGTTGTGGCGCACGGGTTTAATTGCTCTGCGGCATGTGGGATCTTCCCAGACCAGGGCTCGAACCCGTGTCCCCCGCGTTGGCAGGTGGATTCTTAGCCACTACACCACCCGGGAAGTCCCTGAGCAAGGTTAATCTTCAAAGTACTTTTGAATTATATACTGGACATCAGACTCTTTCGAATTCAAAAGAAGCTGTGACTCTAGCCAAAGCAGAGTGGTTTTTGTACCCACAGACTCAGTGTCTTGGCTGAATAAAAACATTCAGTGATTATGTGATAAGTGCCCAAACTCAGGACTTCAGAGAGAGATGGGGCTCAGTTTTTGCTGAAACATGATTTGACTGCAACTATTATTGTAAGCAAGAGAGGAAAGTTACATTATTATGACTGTGAACCTGCTGTCTTTAATTAAAGTAGAAGTTACTGATAATTTAAATAGCTAAAAAAAAAGCTGGCACATTAAAAACCAATTAAAAATATAATTAGCATATAAACTTAAGACGAAAAATAAAATTAAGGATAAGGATATTAATATTTTCAAATAGCATTTCCCAAACTGTGTCCTGGAAAATCAACGTTCATATCCTAAGGAGATGTTAATGTTTCGTGGACAACTGCGAGGGAGGAGGCAAGAAGCGCTGCATCCCGTTTGGCTTTTTTCTCTTAAATAAACTTGAAAGGTTCATCATTAGGGTGTTTTGAAAGTGCGTCTCCAATTGTGGACTATGAAGTGCTCCCAGAAATTAAGGAATAGTTTTCGTCATCATGACACTGTTCGTGTCTTCTTAAGTATAAGCCTGACCACAGCCATGTTTCTGAAACCTCATCTCTTTTATTGTTCTCTGCTGTGATTGATACAGTTGTGTGTTGGAGATATATTTATATATATAAACAAAAATTAAATCTATCTATTAAGTTAAAACCTCAGTTGAACAAATTTCATCTACAAAGAAATTAAGCTTGAGTGTGTATTTCTTAAGACTGGTTTGATATATTTTCCCCCTCTTTGGGGGACAGGAAGGAGAAGTAAAATTTCATACAGAAATAGTGCAGGAAAAAAAATGCACAGTGGGATAAATCTGACAAAATCCAATTAAATTTAAATGCAGATTCACTTTGGTGCCAGTAGGGGACAATCTGTTCCTTCTTCTAAGAGTAGCTTCCAAAGTAGTATACGTTGTTTTAGGACTACAGCTCATAAAGAAATAACTTTTTCTAGAAATAGCCAATAAAAAGTACCTCTCTTTCTCATTATGTTCAACAACGTCTTAACAACAGAAATGCGTCATATAAAGATTTATACTATTTCTGGGATTTCTTATTTGCTAACTGGCTTTCCCTTCTATCATGCACTCTAAGATTACAATGGAAACTGAAAATTCATATTTAGGTCCTTGAAATCAATATATAGTTGACACCAGTTTTTTAACCTGATCACTGAAAAGGACAATTCAAATGAATGAAATTATGTATGGCTAGGATGCTTTTAGCGATAAGGGGGTCTGTCACTCAGCCCTTGGCAACCTAGTTGTACTCACCATTTTATTGTGGTTCTAAGATTAGGCTGGCTGACTGTGCTGTCATCTAGAAATATTGTTGAGCATGAGCTATACTTTTTAGTAAGCTGCCCTGGAGATACCTGAAGGGGAAGGGAAATAGAAGAAAATGTCACAGTAAGTTAAACCTATAAAAGTGTGTTTTTTTCCTTGGTTAAAATGTCAAACGATAAAGCATTAAGATTTTTCTTACACTCCATGAACTCCCTGAGTGTGATATCATGTGCAGCTCTATGGGAAACCTCTATACTCTGACTTCCACAGACGAGCTTTGAGAAATGAGTTATAAAATGCTGCCTTGATATAGTACCTATAATCAAACCTGGCAAGCACCTATTATAAATTACCTTTTATAATAATGTAAAAAGTTTAGAATAAGATTTCAGGGTTTTTTCCTTAAGCAATGAAATGCAGCTGAGATTTCCTATTTCTATTCATTTACTACAATAAAACGTAATGCTTTATATAATACCGACATAGGAGTATTTCACTGCAGTAAATGAACACCAGTAATAAATGTATTACTTCAGGAGACAGTGTGACGAAACAAACGTTTTCGAATCAGAGGCTGGGCATGCCAGAGCTGCTCTATCACTAAAAAGCTGGGGGCCGTAAGTCTCTCTGGGCCTCAATTCCCTTATCGGGAGGACAAAAAGGTATTGCTTAAAGATTCTCTCGCATCCAAAAAAACGGATAAAACAACTCGGAGAATTTAACTTCTCACTTCATGTTTAAGTAAGACTGCCATTACATTACTCAAGTGAGAACCTCAGAGAATACTTTCCATTCATTTCAAAATTGTACTAATTCTGTTCTGTGTTATCTGACACTCCTGCCTCACCCATGCTGCTCTCTGCCTGCAATGCCTTTTTCTTCCTCCTGTCCCAGCAAGCTTGACCCCATCTTCCTCTAGGATCCCTTTGCCAGCAGGCATACCACAAAACTTCTCACTTTCTGCACACTCACACATCTAATTTACCAACTGTTCCATGGTCTCAGCTGCTTGCATAGTACTACTCTCTTAAGTAAACAAGCTTCTCCAGGTTAGGAAGATTCTTCTCCTACCTCCAGCTACTGAGCACAGAATCTGGAACAAATTAGGATTCAACAAGGGTTTGAGAAATTATTTAAGATCAGTTACAACTAGAAGGTAAATCTTACTAAAGATACAAATTCGTGAGAGTTTATCTACAGTGGTATTGGATAGGTGACAAAGAATTTTTTGAGACCCTCTAGAGAATGAACTATCTTTAAAACACTTTAGAAGTATCCATTTATTTGTGAAGAGCCCATGAACACGGCAATAGTCAAATACTAAAATGGCCTAAACTATGTTAGGACAATTCTCTTCCTTAAGTAAGGCCAATAACCAAATCCCAATCACTGAAAGCAACTGGAAGGAATAGTAGCATCCTTTAATACCACAGAATACAAACGATTTTAAAGCTGGGTTTTGTTTTCGGTTTTCATTTGTTTACTAATTCAGATGAGCCTTCCTTCCTCCTACTAATATAAAACAGTCTTCACCATGCTGTCACACTCTCCCATCGGCGTCCTCCACAAATACATGAAAGGTGAGGCAGGGAGAAAATCTAGTTGATGCTTTTTAAAATACAGAGCATTTAAATAAAAATTGCCAGTATCCAATAATCAGAAATACCCAAATGGTATATAAAACACCATTCTGCTTGCTTCAGATGCTTTATGCAAGGCCACTTATTCCTTATTAACAAAAAGTTCTAGATGTAACGTATTTGAAAAGTACCACTATTTGGAAGACTAATTTCTCCTTCAAGCTAGAAATGTTTTAAACTAAAACTCTGATATGGCCCTTAAGTTATTTGGTTAATGTGTAATTTTAGAATCTCAAAAAACAGATACAGCATGAAAAATGAAAATTCACTCATTCAAATACTTTGATTCTAAACGAAGCAGGTTATCTTTTAAGGTCACTACTATTAGGGTATAATAAGACATACACTACACGTAATAAAAGTCAATTCTGACCAAAAATCTGTATATATGAGGGGAGTAAAAATAGTAAGGAAATGTACCAAAATATAGACTAGTTGGTAGAGCTCCGGGTGCTATTTATCCTGTTTTCCTCTATTAAAATTTTTTTTTCTATTATGAAAGTATATCGATTTGTCTTTGGAAATATTAGTGCTAAAACATTAAAAATTTTTAATTAGATGTGGTCTATAGTCCTATGGGGACTCATTTAATGTATCAGCAACTTACAGTCTAGTGGCTCGATCCTACAAAAGAAACACTTCCACAGGCCTACTCCTGAAACTATTCAAACTTTCCAGCATCTAGTATTCACTAAAGGATGGCAGAATTGAAGCCTCTGAGCAAAGCCTAGATATATTAGCTGCCAGCAGATTACTTTCCTCTCATCTTGCTTGAAAATTTAAGATAACTGTCCTTTATGATTAAAGCCTTACCATTGCTGGCTCACAACCTCAATAAACTACACTGGCACACATAAGGGTATAAAATGCAAATACAAAAAAAGTCAAGTAGCAAAAAACACTACTGACAGTTTAATGTTCATAGGTATTATTTCAATTGGTCACTGAAGAAGAGTATTTATCTTCATTCAGCACTAAGGACAGAATAGATGGACTTTTACAATCTTCACAAGGGGAAAGGTTGCTTAGTAGACTTCAGGTTTAGTGGTGAAGACTAGAAAATAATCACACCTAGGAGGCTAGTAAGTAACAACCCCCAAAACTTATCATGGTTGAAATCCTGCCCCCACCCAATGAATCTTCCCATTGTGCCTACTGCCTCTGATTTTAACCCATTAAAAGAATAAAGCTGAAGTTCACTTTTTCCTCCCCCTTTTCACAAGTTTTGGATGTTTATTAAGAATCAATGACTTTAACTGAAAAATTTGTAATACTCCATCTATGTTGCACATTAATGGACAATATGGTAGGGTGAGTGGTTTGAACAGAATTCATACTCAAGGCCTTAGTAGAAAAGTATAATATTCTAATTATAGGTATAATCAAAAATATTGTCTGAATGAATATCGTTAATTATATTGAATTAAAACTTCAAACTTAGAACCTATAGTCAAAGAATAAATCTAAGTTTGAGTAGACTGACCACAAATCTATTTCCTCTCCCCCTTCTTTCAGAGATATCATCTCATTAGAATTAAAGGCATTTTTTAAAAAGGCTATACATAAGACAGGATAAACAGCAGATGATTTTTAATGTTTGAAAGGTGAAAAGACTAGATAAAGGAGTGGTAACTGACATGGCAGAACAGAGGAAGCACAACCTCGGTACCTACAGAGAGTGACTAAGACAGGAACAAGAAACCAGTTTGTCTTACAGAACCCAAGGCAGGCTCAGAGTTCAGAGGCGTGGTCCCCAAATCCTTGCAGTGAGGCCCATCAGTTAACGAGTTGTCCAAGTGATGCTTCCAATTAGATCTTAACAGCCAGCCAGGGACCATCACACGTTTGAGGGAAGCCCCCAAGTAAGAGATCAAAACAGGAAGAAGGAATGGGACTTCCCTGGTGGTGCAGTGGTTAAGAATCCACCTGCCAATGCAGGGGACACGGGTTCGAGCCCCGGCCCAGGAAGATCCCACATACCACAGAGCAACTAAGCCCGTGTGCCACAACTACTGAGCCTGCACTCTAGAGCCCATGAGTCACAGCTACTGAAGCCCGCACACCCTAGAGCCCGTGCTCCACAACAAGAGAAGCCACCGCAATGAGAAGCCCACGCACGGCAACAAAGAGTAGCCCCAGCTCACCGCAACTAGAGAAAGCCCGCACGCAGAAACCAAGACCCAATGCAGCCAAAAAATAAATAAATAAAATAAAATATAAGGATGCTTTAAAAAAAAACAAAAAAAACAAAACAGGAAGAAGGAATTGATGGGAGTGATAAAACTCAGGAGCAAATGAAAACTTGAAATTGAATCAGTGAAAAAAAGAATGACAGGATATAAGAGAACTCTATAAATTGAAAATAAGGTAGACAAAACAATATATCCAATAGAAGGATTAGAGCATAGTCAAGGAAATCTCCAGGAAGCAGGACAAAAAGAAAATGCAAAGCAGGAGGGGAAAAAAGTTAGCGATCTGGTAAGTCTAAGACTTCCAACATCTGAATAATAGGAACCTGGAAGAAAAAAACAGAATATCAAAGAAACACACAAAAAAGGTCTATACCAAACCAAATTATGAAATTTCAAAATCCCAGGGAGACAGAAGGTACTAAAAGGTTCCAGAGAAGGAAGGGATGGGGGAAAATGACTAAAATCGGTAATGAACAATGTATCATACAATGTCAACAGGTTTAAGAGCAACATTGTAAATGAGAAGATGAGAGGGAAATGTCTTTAGAACTGCAAAAATTAGCTTCAACCTAGGATTCTATACTTTATCAAATAGAATGAGTTTCAGAGAGGCTAGATCTCTGTAAACTTTCTGCCCATGTGCCCTTTTCTCAGGAAAATGTGCTCCAGTAAAACAAGGAAGTATAACAAGAGGGAAACAGAATCTAGGACATAGGGGATCCAACACAAGAGAGCAGAGTTATGTGAGATCCCAGATGACTTCACACAGATATCCCAGGAAAAGAGGCACAGAGCAGGCCTAGGGGAACACCAGTCTATATGGGAGTAGGAAGACAAAAGATTGGGGAAAAGTGTCTCCAAGAAAAAAATGGAACAGATGTGGCTTAGTAGATGGAAAATATTTTTGATAGGCATGTGACAAACGGTAAAACATTTGGGGAAAAAAATAGCTGTTAGAAAACAGGCAAGTGAATATAGTCAGGAAATTAATTCCACAGAAAAAATGAAGAATGTGAAAGCAGGGAGACTGGGCAGGGAGCTACTTACTGTATCTGGCTGTGTGAGATCACGTTGGCTAGGAAAAGGGGGATTGGATTATCCTAGAGAAGTGCAGAAGTGCTCCAATGTCATTAATATTTAAGAAAAAGAATGAAGGGTGTACAAGGATGAGGCACAGTCAGAGAACTATATGGCTCAGCAATGCACACACAAATTTGCAGAGTCGTAGTAATGTAAACATTGATTCTGATTTAATAAAAACTGATACATGTTGAGGGAACAGAGGGAGGGAAATAACGTCATGGTGGAGTGAAGAAGCTAAGCTTTCACCTGCTATGACAAGAAGTCAATGGACAGTGCTAAAAATTAACTTACCTATTATACTTTTATTACTTTGGTTAAAAAATAAGATCAAAAAAATAAGGCAAAAGAATTTAAGGCAGATCTTTATACTACAACCGTATTATTGAAATTTAACTTAAATGTCAGAACCCTTAAAAATGGGCACTACTAAGTCAAAGACTTTCCTGAATACATTTGATAATTAGGAAAATAGAGATTTAGAAAATCTACAAAAAAGATTCTACAGTATTGGATCCATCATATTTTTTAGGAATCATGGCAGACATATTTTTAATTCAAACTATTAATTTCTTAACTTTTCAACTGTTTACTTACATGGTTTAAATGGTTGCTCTTCCTCTTTTCTCGCACTAAGAATAAAAAAAATTAACTGATCAATTCTGATACAAATGCCATAGAAAAATAAAAGTAGTCACTAAAATTATTTGATGGGTTACCAATAACACGAGATAAAATTCCATTCTATTTTTTAAAATAATTTCCAACAAAATATATAATTTAAATCACCCAGCAAGATGAATCCTATAAATAAAATCTAAAAACTTAGTTTTACTTTTTTGACCTAATAGATATTCTGTATTAGGCACAAATGAAGGACTCCCCATTTACAAAAGAAAAGGACAAAGCACATTAGGCCAGGTGAGAAACTTAGCTAATAAAAAAATTTACCTGCTGCCTAGCTGAACTACTAGCCAGTAGTATTTTCTAATTCTTCATTTACACACAGCTTACTTTAATTACCACAATCTACAGATGACGACCCTAAGAACTAGTTTCTGGCCAGGCACTCGTCTCTGGAAGCATCCTGAACCACTTAATGGTAACCTACTCAAATACCTTACTGAAAAAATACACAACTGGAAAGTAATCTATGTTAAAGGTAAATTTTAAAATGAGTGTGCCAACCTAAATGAACACATCTACAGCACACAAAACTGTTTTGCTCCAACAAAGGCCAGAAAAATAAAAGCTTGAAGAGGGTCTCAGGCCACACTCTTGCTCACATTGCCTCCTTTAACTCCAGACGGGCATCACAGGCACAGATTCCTTAAGGCTGGAGAGACACAGGCATGGGGCAGCTTTTCTTTTACTGTCTCCAGAGCCCCTCTACATGTGAGCAGCTCATGGCTCTGGAAGAAACTGAGAAACAGAGCAATCCTAACTAGAAATGAGTGGCTCAAGTACACACACTAGAAAAATGCAAGTTAGAAACCCAGGGAGCTTCCAGGTTGGTGAACATGTAGTACCCTTGCAGAGGGCATCAAAGCTCTATGCCCTGTCCCCATGCCTGGCCCTTTGCATCTCTTCCATCTGGCTGTTCCTGAGTTATATCCTTTTATAAAAACCAGTGATCTAATGGAAAAAAACAAAAAACAACAACAACAAAAAAACAAACCTCCGTTTTTTATTGTGCTGCATCACTTTAAATATTGTGGAATGTTCACTTCTTGTATTCCTGCTCTCGTTATCAACTGAAAAACTTGGTCATGTATGGCTTTTTAGCAAATAACTAGGATTTAACATAACATTAAGGAAGACAAGCAGGCAAGCAGGAGTGCAAAAAATTCTACAGTTCTGATTCCCATCTTAAAACAAGGAGGACAGAGGAAATTTATATGAGTTTCACATGCTGAGGATAATCTTCTGGGAAACCCCATAAGGCATGTTGCTCTCATTACCCTGGCACAGCACTACATTAGGATGAGAAAGTTTTGAATAGCTTAAAAGTTCTGAGTAGCATAAATCTGGATGTGAGATAGGCTCGTCTGGTTGAACACTGGGTAAAACAGGGCCAAAATCACAAGGCTCAATTCCCATATATAACAACTGATTTTTCTGATTTGATCAAATGAAAACCTAACTGTGACCTAAACCCTATCATTCATCTTTAACATATGTGCTCTTTGGAGCAAGCGGAAAAGGACAAAGTAGCACAGAGAAATAGACCACATCTAAATCATGTGGCCAGTTGACTATGTTGATAAAGAGGTGGCAAAACGTATAAACAGTCTAAGTGTTCTCCTCACTAAAACACTGACAACTAAAGGAAAGTGCATCATCAACATATTAAAATAAGACAAGTGAATACATGAAAAAGTGAAACATTTAAACCACTGTAAGAGTTTTTCTAAATACTTCCTATAATGCACAAAACAAAAACAGTTTTCACTCTTTTTCTCAGGGGGAAAAAAAAAACATTGTCTTACCATCCGTTTGAGATTTGCTCAGGAAAATTGTGCTTGCTCTTGGGTGGTCAGAAGGGTTTGATTCCAAAGCTAAGTCTGTATAGGAAGAAGAGAAAAAGGTGTGGTGATTTAGTTGAGTAGAAAAATACGTGATTTTAAAGATAGCAACACATTGATATAAATCAGTTTTAATAGCCTTGAGAAGAGCTTTTAGTAATGACAAAAAGGCAATTTTAGTAAAGGCACAATATAAAAATTCTATTGGGAAACAGCAAAATTGTAGAAACTCTCCATACATGTGGAATAAAACCACGGCTATGTCTTAGACTTCTTTAACTTGCACCTACATAATCGATGCCATTTTTAGATGAATCGTATATGTGACTCCCCTCCTACTTATCAATTAAAAATTCAGTCACCCTCCTTTAAAGCTGATATTACTAGCACATTCCAGGAACAGTCTCAAGAAGCAAGCTATGCTGTGGCCAACTACTGTCAGATACCAGCTCAACGTATCAAATATGCCAAAACCAAGTGAGTTGCTTTTGGCAAATGTTCTTCAGACAATCAAATGGCTAATTCTAACTCCATTCAACAAATGAACTCATTTAACTGGCTGTGGTTTATCTGGGGGCTATTCATCATGGCAGATTTAAGAGGACTACATAAAAGTTCAATGTTCTAATCTACAGGAACACTTCCGTGATAGTGATTTTTAACTTTGCCCTCTATTTCCAAAGCTGAACTCTCACTTCTTCATTCCACGCTGCATGATTAATTTGGGGCTTCAATAAGAGTACTTCCTGGAGCAGATCATAGGGCTACTTGAAAAACACTTCTGGCCACACCTACATAAAAAGGTGGGTCTGCCTGTAGTCCACCTCGCACCAAGGTGGGATAGTGTCTTCTATTTAGGCAGAAATACAATACAAAACAAGCACAAGCTACCACATAGGATAATAAGGTTGTTGTTTAAAACAAACAAATATAGAAGCCCTATGACACTTCCTTAGCAAAGTCCATCTCAAACCAATTAACCAATCTTTTAAGAAACTGGACCACGATTCAGATAAAGCGTAATGGTTAAGGCAATTATTTCCCAAACCACATAATAATTGATCTATTTTTGAAAGAGGGGTTTGATGGTCAAAGTGAAATACAAATATATCCCTGCCTCTTAGAGAATCAAAAGAATACACACATTGATATATTAAAAACTAATTAGTCTAGTAGTGAATTCTGTCTAACCCAGCATTTCACAAATGTATCTACCTAGAATCCCCTTTTCCCGCCCACAAAGAATTTTGCACGAACAGTAATTTTGGACTTCCCATCTTAACAGGAATCTGAGCCATCCATTTTAATGTTACTGCCAGCACTAGTAATTTACATAGCTAAACCAACTGCTTTGTTCTTCATGAAAATTCCTTCACTGAATTTGAAGTTTATCAAGCTGCTTTTGGAGAAAATATTCTATTCAACATTTTTATGTAAAAGACCCATACAATTATTTTAAAGTTTTTTTCTCCTACATATTTGAAAAATTAAACAATGGGAAAATAAATTATTTCAGCTGTACACAAAATGACAGGCAGAGGCTTTCACAGCTGCCTCTAACCTATGGCTTCCGAAAGGATTCATGACTACTTACCTATACCAAAAAAGAAAGTAAACAGACTACATTTGAATCTAAAAAATAAGCAGAAATGTTTGCAAAGTAGCTGTATTATTTACCACTGTCTATGGCATGGTAAAAGTTAACAATTTTCAATGGAAGTCCAGGAAAAGTAAGTGCCAGAATCAAAGAGAAGCAAGCTTTAACACACACACACACACACACACACACACACACACACACACACACAAACCACCCACCCCCACCCACCCACCCCCCCCGCCAAACCAAGATGTGCCACTACAGATCTAAATACAAAAATCAAGAAGGCTGGGAGAAAAGAAATGACAACATGTAAAAAAAAGTAAACTCAGCCCAAGTGACCAGAAAAAAGCTGGCACTCTCCCTACTCTGTCCTAGGGGATTCAAAGGTGGGCACAGGACCTAGGACTGGCCAGTCAATCACAGCTGTCCTGGGACTTCCCAAGAAAAGAGAAAGGCAGAACTGTACTCTAGGATCCTTAGCTTGTCTTGAGCTGCTGGACACTCCTCTTGCTTTCATGAGGGGAAAGGCTTTTCAGGAGACATCAACAGAGGAGAGCAGAACTGAGGAGATCATTTAACTCCTGGGTCAAGTAGTGCTTAACTCTGTGAATTTCTTTTAATTTAATTGCAACTGAAGGAGACCTGGTTTATCAGCAGTACTGATGATCACACTAAAGGTGGGGAAAGGTAAAAGTCACTTGCTCATTCCTTTAACAAATATCATGAATAAAAATCTGCATGAGCCAAAACAATGCTCTGTTTAAAAATTATTCACAATCATTAACACAGTGATTCACAACCATTACTTTTAGTTGCTTTTCTTATACGTTAAAAAAAGCTCTAATTAGTGTACAATTTATGTCTTCTTGTTACTAACAAGCGCTCTCCACCCCACTGTTGCATATTTATTGTTTAATGAATACACACTGGCCCATCAAGTGTTATTCCTATACTGGACTTAGCCAATCCCCTATTGCTTACAAAGTTCTATTCTTAAAATATTATGAGGAAAATCTTCATGTATATAGTTTTTTAAAATAATGGTTTTATCTCCTTAGCAAAGATCTTTGGAAGTGGGATGACCAAGCCAAAAGGTTAGATCACTTTCACGGCTCCATGTACGATGCTAAATTGCTTCCTAAGAAGGTGGGGGGCACATTAGGGTATAATGCTACCAATCATGACATTTTGAGTTCCTACCCTTGCTTTGGATACTTGAAAAAAAAAAATTCCTACTGATATGAATGAGGAAACTCACCGTAGATCTAATTTGTATTTCTTTGGTTACACAGTTTGACCATGTTCCCACAGTTATCAGTGTTATTTCCACTTTGGTGAACTGGCCTATCATTTGAATGTACTGTAAACACCAGGGCCCTACTGCTGTCAGTTTGCATGAGGTTTTCAGAAAATATTAATCTTCTGTTTATAGCCTATATAACTAACAATTTTCTATATAACTTGCACTTTTTGCTAATGAAAAATACCACATCACTATTTTATAGAATGGACTTGTGAGCCATTAGACAGTAAACTCATACATACACACAATATTTCTGCACTTTCCATTAACTGTCTTCCCAAGAGCCTAAGGAGACTACGTTAAAACCTACCACACTCTTCACCATCACAAAGGTAAGACTGCCAACTATTAAGCAAAGCTTTACCGCCCACCACCCCACTCATCCCTCTCCCCACCACATGCACACACAGTAACTTAGAGACTTCAGGAAATTACTGTGCATTCAGGAAATTACATGGATTCTTCCTAAAGTTATTTCTTTAGAAACCTCTGAGAATGTTTTACCCAGGAGAAATATTCTTGAGCTCATGATTAGGGGTTATGATTAAAATTGTATTTTAAGACCCATCACTTTAGTATTATCAATTTAAATTGCAACTTATTTGACAGCATGATAGGTCGATGTAGAAAAAGTATGATTAAAAAGAAATTAAACTCGGGTCTTAATGTAAACATTCCTCAGAGGAAACCTGTAAAACACCACCGACACTGAATACTGTTTTTCCTCCAATCTAAGATTCTACCAGTTGTTAAGATCCATCTCAATTGCAGTTGTTAAAAATGTGAAAATATAGGCAACTTAGAACAAATGAAATGCATTACTGAAGGCTAAAAGTGTTAAAGCTATGCTATCAAACTGTCAATAAATGATTTTTCCTTGTTAAAATATTAGAGGGAGAGGGAAGTGACCAAGAAAGCATCTAACAGAAGCAGCATATTTCAGAAAGATTAATATCAACATATTGATTTCGATATATTCCAAATAAACAGGAGATGTCAGCAGTTTCTGGGCTAACTGCTGAGCACCAGTTTACTTAAAGGTAACCACTGCATTTACTGAACTGCCCTAGCATCCCTATACTGTACAGTGTATTAGTTTTATGGCTCATAACACAAATATTACAATTCTTACAATTACCATGTAAACTGATGATTTCATCTCCTTGAGTCCACACTTTCCACCCCAGTCAGGGAGTCCCTGCCAGCCAGCCCTGAGCTGGGCTGCCTCACCAGAGGGTACACAGCAGGCTCTGCACCTGCCAGTCTACTGCTCACCCAAGCCTTGATCCTGCTTTCCTAGCTTCTGACAATCCTGGCTTCCAAACTTCCCAACTCTGGTTTCCAACTGCTTCTGTACCTGCCTCTACCTTGGTTCTCAGTTTTGCCTTATTTTCATCCTCAATCAGTTTTACAGTGATCATGACTGAGAGGTGACATATAGGTAGGTACACCTGGCTTTATATATTGCTAAAGAGTACTTTACTCAGTTTCTTGGACTTTTAAGAAACTTTCTGGGTTGCAAGTTACCTTCATTTCATTTCACATTATGCAGTGTTACTGTTTTAACTCTAAAGTTTTATTACTTTAATACGCTAAAACAACAACAACAAAAGGGTGAGAAAAAAGGCAGTATTGGGCTTCCCTGGTGGCGCAGCGGTTGAGAGTCCGCCTGCTGATGCAGGGGACATGGGTTCGTGCCCCGGTCCGGGAAGATCCCACATGCTGCGGAGCGGCTGGGCCCATGAGCCATGGCCGCTGAGCCTGCGCGACCGGAGCCTGTGCTCCGCAACGGGAGAGGCCACAACAGTGAAAGGCCCGCGTACAGCAAAAAAAAAAAAAAAAAAAAAAGGTAGTATTCTAAAGAAGCTCACATAATGTCATCAATAAATTCTGTTCCTATATGCCATGCATTTGGAATTTACAGTCCTACTAACAATATTCATTTTTAAAACCTTGGACAACTCAATTTATACCTAAGAGAAAAATTACTACACTACCTAACTCAGAACATGGTGAGAATCAAATGAAATGCAAGAGCAATCTATATACTACAGCCTATTTTAGGCCCTGATTAATATCGCTTTTTTGTTCGAGCCACTGTTGGCTCTCACCTGAGCTACTGCACCAGCCTCCTAACTGGTCTCCCTCCCTGCTTCCTTCCGCCCTTACAGTCTATTCTCACACAGTAGCTGGTCTCATCTCCCTCCACCCTCTCTACCTCCCTTCCCTTTTTCTAAGAATTAACATCATTCCCTTGCATATAACCCTTCAATGGTTTCCCATTACAATTAGACTAAAATTCATATTTTTTTGTCAAGGCCCACTAGGCATACAAGGTCTTAATCCCCTATATTCCTCCTGGCATTCATTCACTCAGCTGCAGCCACCCATCCTTCTGTCCTTTGCACGCATCAAGCATATTCCCTTCTTAGGAACTGCACAGAAGCCTCTTCTCCCACATCCTCACATGGCTCTCTCAGGACTGCTCATGGGTTGCTTAAGGAGAGAAGCTGTCTTTAACCACCCCTTGTAAAACTGTCCTCCTCCCCAGCCCATTACCTTCATTTTCTTTCTTCTCAGTGTCTCACTACCTGACATTATTCTTGTGTTATCAGCCCCCAGGCATCTCTAGAAAGTAAGGACCTGAGTTAGGGTACAGGCTTTGTCTTGTCTAACCACTGTCTGTCCTGCCTCTGGACTGGTGCCTAATAATCATGTTTCAGTGTATCCAAAACCAATTAAGTTTCTCCCAATTTTCCCACATCATCTAAGATTTCTTCTAATGCTGTCTTTTGATGTGTCTGTCACCTATGACCAGAGTTATTTTCGGATCTCTTAGAGTAGTAGTTTAGTTACTCAGAATCAAAGACACAAGACAGGTTACCAAGAACCACCAAAACCTAAAAGAGGAAATCTAATGTTCAGTGAAAAACCAATGGTAACTTTAATTTGGGAAAAGAACATTTAATGTTAAAATACTTTAACTACAAAATGACTCACCCTATGAATTTAATTAAGTCGTAAGACAAAGTGTACAATCAGAATGCTATAGGGAAGTATCAATACAATGCGTCAGTTTTTATCTGTGTCCCCTGAATAAAGCATTATAATGGGATTATAAAAGATGCTCAACCATAAGGCTGGGTAAATGAATTATGCTCCAACCATTCGATGGCCCAGTAAACAGCTGGTAAAAGGCAGGCTGTAGAGCTATGTGCAGCTGCATGGAAATACATCATCCTGCAGCACTCTCTAGGTGTCAGCACAGTTCCAGGAGCTTCATGTCATTACTTTTCATTACAAAGTGGCACATAAAGAACAATCTCATCTTTGTAAAATAAACACAGTGTTACGTTTATATGCATACAAAAGGTTCAGGAAGAATCAACACCAAAATATTCATAAAAATTCTGGATATTCTGAGTGTGAGTGAAGGACTTTTCTGTGTTTTCTAAATCTTTTACATCAAATGTTTATTAATACTGTCACCAAAAAAAGTAAAAAAAAAAAAAAAGTGTTTAAAATAGCTACTGGAGAGAGGAAAGATCTGTTTCTCAGAGGTTTTTCCACGTCGTATTGCCAATTCCTTCCCTACCCACTCTTCAGGGGAATGGGAGGGAGGGGTCACTTGAGAGAGCACCTTTCACCAGAAAATTAGCAAAGCTCCTAAGGTCACAACATAAAGGCTGTATGAAAAGTTGATGAATAAAAATAAAATCAGATAATACGACCGTAGCATCTTATTTTCTATTATGACACTACCATCAGTTATATTAGATATACTGTTAAAGACAAAGAAGTAAAAAAAATTCTTTTGAGTCTATCTGAAATCTATACTACGTTCTTAGGAGTTACTTTTTTGAAATGGCTTGAAGAAATGTTGTTCTTCTCCAATGTTTCTGAAGAACAAGACACAGCATCATTTATGTACGATTTTCTCTAAGTAACCAAATAATTCTCCACTATAGAAAAGCCAAAATGTTTCATATCTGAGTAGGTATTTCTCAGTTTCCAGGGAAACTGATATAAAATTGTCTGAAATAAAGACATTAAGAGCAAACTTCCAATGTGCCTGTACTTTATATTTGGCGTTCTGACCTTGTTTCTATGGAAACTTAATTAATAGGCAAATGCTGAAATTGAGGTTTCTCTTATCACTTTATTGAATGCCCCCCCAAAAAAGACAAATTGAAATGAAATTTTAACAATCATGTTAAACATAAAAAGGTAAATTCTGTACTCTGAACTCTATTTTTCCAGTTCCTGATTTAGCACTCCTTCCTTATCATACATAGTCATATGCTAAATGCTTAGTACCTTACCTGCCCGCTTACCAGCTTCCCCTTATGTCCCTCTGTCCAGGGCATTCTCGGCTTCAATTGGATTTCACCAGAACAAACTCTTTAAAATATATCAACGTGTTTACCTGACTGGTAAATTTAGGCTACTTCATGACTTCTACTTTTATTCATATCCATTGCAATGAATGTACAGACATAGAATGGAGAGGTAAATGTTGCTTCTGAGTTGTGTACAGTAAACTGGAATGGCAATAATCAAAACTGGAGTATGCTGAGATAGGCCTAACTTATGGATAAATTATAAAATATAAGGTGCGCTCTAAACAGTTTCTTAAGCATCCCAAGAACTGAATTTGGCATATCTACCACCTCCCAAGTCTGTCTCTTTTGTTCAGTAGCTGTGTTACACAGTCATTTCAGATCTCTAAGTCTTGGCTTCTTCATCGGCAATAGAGGGAGAATATACATGGGCCTTATTTGTAGATGGAAGAGCCAAGTGAAATACACATGAAAATGCGTTGTAAATCTTAAAAGAATTCTATAAAGGTCCAATTTTCGTCTCTCATCCTACACTAGCCAACTACTCACTGCTTTTTAAAATCTTTTAGAGGCTTACCTTACAGCAACAAGCAGAGCAGTTTTCACAAGTACTTACATGCTTTGTGTTTAAAGCTACAATTAATTCACATAATTTGTTCATTTTTTCACAATATCTAACTATTCTGAAAAGGGAGTAGTTTCCACTTACAAAGCCACGTCCATCATAAGGGTGAATCCACAGGCTTAATTATTCTAACTTCTAAGGAAATTAAGTAAACCCAACTAAAATTTAAACAGAAGAGCTGTAAGACATTTCGTCTATGAAATAATGAAATAATCTCTGGCATTTAAATGAAACAAATGGGCCAGTGGGGCTTTAACACCTTTATGATACAATGTTTTATACTTCAAAGAACACAATCTTTATTAAAGTGCCACTATGCTACCCAGAAATTTTTTTTGAACCTAGAGCCATCCCTTTCCGAAATTCTAGAGGCAAAAATCAAACATTTCCTCTCTTCTTTCTCTCCTCTCCTCCCCGACAACACCCCCCCCCAGCCATTTAGTCTTCAGAATTTTACCTGAATATTCTTAAGTTGAATAGGATTCTACTGGTGGGGGGGGGCGGGGGAGGGAGCCATGGAGACACTTTTCTGCTTAATGGATGTGGCATGTTAACTCCCAAACCTGTACATTACAAATTACAATCTGAATGTTTTTTCTCCTTTGAAACTTTTGTCCAGCAGTCTCAGGAACCACGTCGCCCCCCCCCCTTAGAACGGGTAAATGAAGTCGGTTAAGGTTGTGCAGCTGAAGACATACTTGTGTCAAAGTGGGAATTTTAAAGTAATCAGAACTCCATGGGGTCTCCTTTGGTAAAGAAAAAAAAAACAAATCTATTCTCTGCAGCCGTGGCATTAACGTTTCACACCGTTCACAGTTATTTTAAGCCCCCTCCCACCATTTTCTTTCCTATCGTGTTCAAATTATAGTTAGAAGGGATAAAGTAGCTTCTATCAGGGCGACTGAAAACATTAAAATCCAAAGAATTTTACTTAAGAACACCACATTGACTCTGTCCAGATCTATTTTGAATTTAAATGACAAATCCTATAATGTTTGTCTTAATTGTCTCGAGTATCAACTACCTTAACGAATGAAGTCTATCATCAGGCCCTTACCTAGTTCCTTCGGTTAGGTGCCATCTGGATAGGGAGACGGGATGGATACGCCGAAGTTAGAGTATTTAAGTTTTCATTAAGAAAAGAGAGAATACACCAGAAAGTCTTTGCTAAGTCCCACGAGATGTTAAATAGAACCACGAACAGGAAGGGCCGCGGACTGGAGGGTCTCAGGCCGGGCTGGGAAATGGGAACGGGGGAAAGAATTGGGCATTCGGGTAGGGAAGAGGAAAGCAGACTGGCCGGACGCGACGGGTAAAGAATAAGGGGGGGGGGGGGACGCCAGGCAGAGCCAGCCTTCGTCCCCGGTGCCCAGCCCTGGGAGAGCCAACTCCGGGCAAGAAGGAGCCCTAGGCGGCGGCTCCCTCCCGGGGGACCCTGGGGGCGGCGGAAGCCAGAGGTAAGCCCGAGAGCAGACGGCGCCGACCCCGCGAGGAGCGAGGCGCGCCCGCTGCTTCTTACCTTCGGGCATCTCCCGGTCGCTGATGTGCTGCAGGTGGTGGCCTTCGCCACCTCCGAAATCCAACTCGGCGGGTTCCACGGCAGCCGGCGCCGGAGCTACTGCCACCGCGTCCCCGGCCGCCGCCTCGTAGACCTCAGACTCGTAGTCCGGCTCCGCTGACCCCGTGCGCCGGCCCAACTTGGGGCTGGCATTGGGGGACACGCAACAAGACAGCGAGTTCCCCATGGGGCGCCTCCACTCCTCGCCGCCTCCGCCTCCGCTCGCCCCCCGACTCCGCCGCGCTCAGCAGCCGCCCCCTCCCCCAACAATGGCGCGGCGGGCACTGGCAGCCCCGGGCTATGCCGGGGCTGCGCCACGCATGCAGGCGCGACCTCGCCCGCCGCTCGCCAGTCCGCCCAGCCGCCGGGCCCCGGGCAGGGCTCCGGCCCCGGCCGCACCCCCGCCGCCCCCGCCTCCCCGCAGCCAACTAGTCTGTGAGGGCGGCGACCAGACCGGCTTATTTAAAAGGGGTGGGGACCAGACAAGCGCTGAGACGCACAGCCACTGCCGGGAGAGAGCGCAGCCGGAGCTCCTCCTCCTTCCGCCGCCGCCTCCCGACTGAAAGTAGCTAGCCTGGCCGGCCCTTGCCTACCGGAACGTGTCCTTCGGTCACCTGGTTACGACGGACCAATCACGACCAGAGTTCCCTCCACGCGCCCTCCTCAGCGCGCAGGCATGTGACTCACAATGCCCCGCCCCCGCCCGCGGCTGCTCCGCCCCCCAAGCGGCGCGCCCCGGACTCCGGTTTCCATTCATCTCTCGCGCTCCGAGCTTTCCGATCCTGCGGGAAGCGCCGCGGGAGTTTGTTAATCGAAGCCTTCCTGAGTCAGTGAGTGGGCTCTGTAGAAAGCCCCTGTTCGTAAAATGCCAGTTCAGTTAGCAACTCGGTTTCACCGGGTCGACAGTTGACTCATTTGATGTATTGCTCAACGAACTTAGTTACACCCCAATTTTTGACCGTTTTTTGTAACTGAATGCTCCTCCTGTCTTGGCTTCCAAAGAGTGTTAGTTTCCGCCTGCAGTTTAACCATAGCAACCACCGGGGCCCTGGTCCTACTCTCAATAAAGAGCTGTGGCTGTGTCTTGAATGAGACTCGAGGACACGTCACCCCTCCACTTCCTCATCGGTAAATTAGGTACCGAACTCCTCCCTCCCACCTCTGAGACGCTGGGATTCAGCAATTCGCTTTTCTCGCCCGTTTCTCTCTTCCACGGCAGGAGTTTCCAGGTTTCCCTACTTTAGCCAACAACAACGCATTAAAGCACGATTTTCTCATACAAACTTGAGAGTCACAAAGTGGAGTACCACGGTCTTGATTTGATGAAGATTATAACGATAGTTAACGTTTGGCAAACACTATGCGTGACCCCGTTCCAAGTGAGGTAGTCATTTAACCCTCGGGAACAAAATCCTCAGAAACCTTCATTTTACAGATTTTACAGAAACTAAGTAACGTTCCCAAGGGCACACGATTGATCAGGGGTGTGGCCAGGATTTGATCCCTGATTGTGTGGATCCCCAAAGGCACCTTATTGTGATTATCAGAAAATAAAGGTAGAAGTCAAATTTGGTTGGAAGTGGCATAGTGTATCAGGATTTTCTTTTTTTAAGGAGGAACAATTTTTTGATGTGGATTTTAAAATACTTTCCCTCCATTCAACATTGATTAGTCCCTCCTACATGCCAGGCCTACATGCCTACTGTCTGTGGGAAATAGTCCTGCCCTCAGTGACCTCAGGCACGGTGAGAAGACAAAGGCTTAGAAAGCCCAATTGTCTGAGGTCACACTGCTGCAAAGTACTTAAACCTGAAATTCAAATCTAGGTCTATTAACCCCAAGTAGATGCTGGGGTAAAGAGCTTGGTTTTTTTCCCAGAAACATGAGAGCCATTGAATGTTGTGAAGTTAAGGAGTCACTATCAGGTGGTTTGTAGTGAGGTCACTCGACAATAACTAGGACTGATGGAAGCAACAAGACCCAATAAGAGACTTTATATTCATCTAAGAGAGGAGTGAGGGTTCAAACTAAAGGCAGTGGCAGAGATTGGAGTGGAAGGAAAGGATCTGAGGTCATTTGGGAGGTAGAATAGAAGTGCTTAGGGGCTAGATACGGAGCGAGAAGGGGAAAAGAGAAGCAAAAATGGCTGCTACGATTCTGGCTTAGGGAACTACGTAGAGTGTGGTTACTTTTTCTTAGATAGTGCAGGAAAAGGAAGAGGTTTGGGAAGGAAGATCATTTTAGGTTCTGTTAAGTGGAGCATGGAAATGGAGCTCTCTGGTTGAAAGTAAAGCTCTGCAGGCTAAGTCCATTTTGTGATATCCCAGCTTATGTTTTCAAAAATAACACATTAAATCAATTAAAAAATGTGATTGGGGAAATTCCCTAATGTTGACAGCTAAGAATATCACATTTTTCATGGAGCAACTTGGAATCTATGGTTTTAGTAAATGAGGCATCCTATGTAAATGAAAACATAAATGAAAACATTTAAAATTGTGTTGTCATTAGAGTATGCACAAAGTAATTGAAGCTGTAGGTATAGAAGTGATTGCCTTGAGAAGACATGTATAATAAGGAAAGGAAGAAAGGAAGGAAAGCGAGAAGGAAGGAAGAGAAGGAAGGGAAGGAAAGAAGGGGTCTTCGAAAACAGGGAGATTTAAGTGGCATTTAAGTAAACCTGCCAAAGCGAGCAGTGGCAATCAAGGGACCTGAGTATTAATCAGGAATGACTGATCACGTGAGTCCCATGAGGGCAGGGATCACATCTGCTTCTCATTTCTGGAGCAGAGCACCTGGCACAGTACCTGGCCAGTAGCTGCTCCATTCGTAATTGTCCAGTGTTGTCCGTGGGGCAGGAAAGCTACAAATACCATTGGCTGTCGCAACTGGGTGACTGGGGATGTGTGCAAGCTGGATGGCAGGCAGTGAGTAAGGAAATGAATAGGGAACAGAAGTGCCCTTGACCGGTGGGGAGGGCCGTGCCGTGCATCCCTCTGCTCTCGCTGCAGGGAGATGGTTCGGCAACTTCTCCTGAGGAGGTTCCTGGCCTCCATAATCTGCAGGAAGCCCTCTCAGAGTCAGTGGGCGCCCCTTGCCTCCAGGGCCCTGCAGACCCCACAGTCCTAACAACCTGACAGTAACACCCAGCCAAGCCCAGTCAATATACACCACCAGAGTCTGTACAACAGCCTTTAACATCCAGGATGGACCAGACTTTCAAGACTGAGTTGTCAACAGTGAGACACCGGTGGTTGTGGATCTCCATGCACAGTGGTGTGGTCCCTGCAAGATCCTGGGGCCAAGGTTAGAGAAGGTGGTGGCCAAGCAGCATGGAAAGGTGGTGATGGCCAAGCCGGATACTGATGACCACACAGACCTCGCCATAGAGTATGAGGTGTCAGCTGTGCCCACCGTGCCGGCCGTCAAGAATGGGGATGTGGGGCTTCCCTGGTGGCGCAGTGGTTGAGAGTCTGCCTGCCGATGTAGGGGACACGGGTTCGTGCCCCGGTCCGGGAAGATCCCACATGCCGCGGAGCGGCTGGGCCCGTGAGCCATGGCTGCTGAGCCTGCGCGTCTGGAGCCTGTGCTCCGCAACGGGAGAGGCCACAGCAGTGAGAGGCCCACGTACCGCAAAAAAAAAAAAAAAAAAAAAAAAGAATGGGGATGTGGTGGACAAGTTTGTGGGCATCAAGGATGAGGACCAGCTGGAAGCCTTCCTGAAGAAGCTGATTGTCTGACAAGCAGGGAAGCGTCCTGACTGCCCCCGCCCACCTGGGCCCCATGGTCCCGGGGGACCCAGATAGAACCCACAGCCCTTCTGTCCTGGCCCTTTCCACCTCCTCCCTCTGCCTGGCCCCTGTGGGTCTGTGCTTTGGAGACCAGGCCTCCAAACACAGGAGCCTCAAGTGCTCCCAACCTGGCTGACCGCCAGGGTGGCCGCCCAAGGAGCGGTGCCACCTCCGAGCCGGGACAGCCGTCGCCCCACCCACTCTCTGCTCCCTCTAGGGCTTGTCGCCGTGCTCCCAGGATGCTGGGACAGAGTCCTGGGGCCAGCCTGCAGTAACAGCTTGGTCTCCCTGCTCCCTTGTGATCTGAACCCCAGTGCCTGGCTCATCTGCCTCCTGCATTTTTCTTTCCTGCTGCTGTTTTGTAAAAAAAAAAAAAAAGGAAAAACGAAACCCAAACAAGTGAGAGTAATATACATAATTCCCTCATTTTTTGTAGGTCTGTAGTAAAGAACTTTATGTGATCCCCTCTAAAAAAAAAGGAGAAATGAATAGGAGGTGAGAAAATGGAGACAAGGATTCTCTTCCCAAACATTTGGTTGAGAAGAGAGATGTGGTAGTCATTAGAAGGAGATATACAGTTAAGAATGCTTTTTTTTTTAAGATGGAAAAAAAATGTGAGTATATTTATATGTTAAAGGGTAAGAGCTGATAGAGAAAAAAGGAGTTTGAGGTTAGAGGAGACGGCAGAATTGACAGAGCGAGGTCCCCAAGAAGGCAGAACTGGATGCATTCCAGGGCAGGCATAGATTAGCTTTGGACTGAGAGAAAAGCAAGGAGAGAGGACCTGGGTGACAGACCTCCATTCTGGGTCTGTCAGAATTGAGACATTACTGATAGAGGACAGGTTTAGGAAGAGCTCATCTGACGGCCTCTACTTTTCTCTATTATAATAGGCTTCTGTTTGGAAAGCTACTCTGGGAAAGAGAGGATAATGTGTAGAGAAGTCTACACATCAGAAAAGCTCAATATACCTAACAAAAAAAGAAACAGTACCTTCCCTCAAAGTTGGATAAATTGAAAAGAAATTTGAGCAAAAACCAAGGAGCTCAGGTATAAATAGGTATGTCACAAAAGTGGAAGATGTGAACTATTTGTTCCTCCAAATAGTTAAAAGACATAGCAACAACTTTGGGGGGAAGAGTTTAAAAAATTAAGAAGAAAATGACATGTAATTGCAAAAAGTGGGAACTTTACAAACGCTTTAAGCACATAAGAGACCAAAAAAAGACCACAGGGAATACTCTTCTTTATTAAAAGGATACCAGGAGGAAAAGGTCACCTCGAATATCAGGGAAGCAAGGATGATTAATATTTAATTTAGTTGTTTAAAAGATTTGGGGACAAAAGTAAGGTTTGGGGACAAAAACAGGCAACAGATTGAAATGTGGGAAACCACGGTGGAATGGGAAAGGATTCAATGAAGTTCAGTTTCAGTAAACAACATCTTGTTAAATCCTTAGGACCTAGTGACTACATTCCATGACAATAATAATATTGTCTGAAGTCCTAGGAATGTCATTAGATACCATTTTGGATGATTCTTGTAGACTTGAGACAACGCCTAAGATCGTTTCAAAATAGTGTCTGCATTTAACAGCAGACGCATACAAAAATAGGTAGGTGTGACCTTGAAAATTAAAGAATTTTTAACTTGCTAAGCAGGAAAAAATACTAGGAAGCATCGTTATGAAAATAGATTTGAAAATATTTTGTTTTAAGAGAACATTGGAGGGCAGTAAGAAAAAACTGTATCCTTTTATGACAGCGGCAAGTCTGGGAGAGCAAAAGGAAGCAAAGAGAAGTAATGTGGTTTGAATTAAGCAAGAGTTTGATTCTGTGATAGAATCTGACACCTTGCATATGCCTACTGATGGCTGAACATTCCCTGGGAGAACTTTATGATTAGTGTTTTACATGGTTCTGGAGTAAACTCCTTCATTCATTCATCTTATTCATTCAGTAGCTGTTCAATACCCGAGCCCTTACCACAGGCGACACTTTTTAGGTTCAGAGAATGTTGCTTTGACCAAGAAAAACAAGGTCCCTGTTCTCATGAAATTTATCTTCTAATAGGGGAGTCAACAGACAGTCTTCTCCATCACATCTCAAACTCATGGCCCAGGATGGTTATTGGTCTCCATCTATTGTGACTTCATTCCAGACAGTAGGGTGAAGGAGGAGAAGGGAGATTTTTCAGAAGATCCACATAGTACAGTGCTTACATATCATTGGTTTAAAGCTTAGTCACATGGCCACACAGAGCTGCAAGGGAGGCTCAGAAAATGTAATCATATAGCTGAGTGACTAATGCAGAAGGAAGAACTAGATATTGAAACTGGATATTGAAAGCACTCTCTGTAACGAACAATCTGTAAGAAAAGATTAGAGAAGTTTCAACTTCAAGAATGATCATGATAAAATTTCATAGCCCTTTGCAAGCACGTATGAAAATTTTATACAAGGAGTTCTGTAATGATCTTGTCTTAAGCTAAGAGGACAGAAAAAGTGGAGAGAGGCTTAAACTCTAGAATGAAACTAGGTTAGATGCAAGAAAGTCTATGATGGTCAAGTGAACAGGATTATATATTTGTGTCTTGTAACTAATTGGATTCTATCTTGAGTATTACGACTAGTTCTTATAGAAGAGGATTCTGTGTGTAAGTAATAGTACATTTTTTCTGGACATAGAGTCTACCCTTATCATCATATTCTCAATGATGTATGTAAACAAAAAAAGTTAAGAATAACTATTATACCTGATTTGATGTGGAACAACTTGACTTCTCTCATTCCCAACTTCAGAACATTATAATCCGGATTTTTTAGTAAGTAGAGCATTCAATGGTACTGGTATAGTCAGTACCATTGTAGTAAACTACCCAGTGTCTCTTCTAGGTGTCTTTTTCTACTCCTTCTGAACTCTTCTCCCACCTTCTCTCTTCTCACAACATCTAGGTTTCTTTCTGCCAAGTAAGTCCGTTGAGATGAGAATGCGAATTTAGTTGAAATAATGCTCTAAAAAAAACCTGAAAAGGTTTTAGTTTTACCATACCATCAGGACAATTAATGCTCACTGGACAGGTCAGTTCTGGCCCCAAACGTCCCCTGTGGCTACAATTCCAAAGCAAACATCAGAGACAAACTTTCTGAGACAAGTTCTAGGAAAAAGGCTGCAGTTTTAAGAGAGACTAGGGGTTTCCTTTTGCCTTCTTGGGACGGTTATTTTTCTCTGCCATTTAATGGTTTATTTACTTCCATTTGTCTAAGTGTTACAGGAAATCTAAAGTCTTTCTCAGCCCGCTGTTAGTGCTTCCTTCAATCACCTCCAAGTGGGGGTGGAAGTGCCTTTCTCTCCTGGTTTTCTAAAGCAGATGCCAGCTCTACCCCCAGCTCCAAAGACTGTAAAAGCGTGTGGTCTGCACTTAACTAGTTTCATAAGAGAGCTCCCCTCTACACTTGCCCAGGAAATAACTCACTGCCAAATCCACTTAGAACAAGGCAGAGTGTTTAAAAAAAACCACATTAGATGCTTTCAATTGTATTTTTCTTAATCATGCCAATGTGCCTTTCCTCCCAGCATTTCCATATTTCCATTTGTTTCCCTTGTGTGACATCTTGGTACATTTAAGATATTTCAGTTTTATTCTCTTAAAGTTGCCTTACTGAAGTTAGAACCATTTTCTTGCAATGATTTAACGTGTTCCCCTCAGTATCTCCTAGGAGCCTTTTTGACAGCAGCTTCCTCAAATGAAGTTGATATTAGAAGGAGGAGTTTCATTAAACTTGACAGCACGGAAAAGTTTGAAGATGTCTTTTTAACCAGGTTTGCCTCCTAGAAACAAAGATCATAGACTTTAGGACATGAATTTTTTCTCATGATGGCCCTATTGTCCTGTTCTGGAGACAAATCGATTTTTATACTCATAGCATGGCATCCACCCTGAAGTACCTCTAGAACTTTTCTATCAGAAGGGATTAGGACAGCAAACTGGATGGAGGTAGGGGCCAGGGAACTTGCCTTAAGAGTTATATTTGAATAGAAAGAACACTTGGAGAAAAACCCAACGACTTAGGTTACATTTGGGGGGCGGGTAAGGCCTTGTCCCTTCTAGCGACTAGACCTGGCCTCTGTAGGGTGCACATTTGAGTAATGCTATACACCCCATGAGTTGTTTCATTCCAGTTGTACTTACTACGTAGATAAAATCAAATACTCCTCTGAAAATAATACTTTGTTTATGCAATCAATGCTTTGCCCAGGAGAGGCAAAGAAAAGCTGAGATCACAGAAGCAGCTGAAGCCAATGTCCAAAATGAGTCTACCCTGTTCTTCGCAACCAGTTTGCTCTGTCCCACCTTGGCCATCTGGTAAACCTCTACTCATTCTTTGAGGCTTAACTCAAGCATGTCCTCCTGGGCACTGATTCTCTGACTCCCTCAAGGCTGTGAGATTCTGCATCTTCAGTGCATGAGTTCCTTCTGTAAAGCAGCCTTGTATCACATTGTGTGGCGATTGTTTGACACCCTCATTAAGCTAGCCACTCCCCTGAGGATAGAGCTATTTTATTCAGCTTTTTGGTATCCCTGGCACTAAGCATAATACCTAGCTTGCGGCGGTCTCGATACATTTTTCTTGAATGAACAGATAAATGAGTGAAAAAGTTGAATTGAGAGCACCAACAATCACAATTTGAAAACTGTTATAATTATTTTTTATTTTTCAGTCTTCTCTATTCTCTTTTATGCCTCTGCTTCTAGTTTCTGTTCCCCTGCAGCATTTTCAAACAACAACAGTCATTTTCTAACACTCACAATTTTATGGGTGAGGCAGGGCACAGTGGGGACTGCTCATCCCTTTTCCAGGACAGCTGGGGCCTCAGCGGGAGTGGATCTAGCAACTGGACATGGCCAAGATGGCTCACACAGGGCCACACAGCTGGAGTGTCTGTCCTGGCTGTTGGCTGGGATCCTCTCCATGTCACGTCTCCTGAGGCTGGAATATCCACAGTGGCTTCTTCACTCCTATGTCAGGTGCCTGGTCTGCGAAGGCTGGAACATCTGGGTCTGGCTAGACATCCCTCACCACATGGTGGTCTTAGAGTAGTCAGACTTCTTACTAGACAAGGATATGTAATCCCAGTGTGTTTTACTTCTCTGGTAAAGACATTAATCTAAAAATATGGGGAAGGGACTTCCCTGGTAGTCCAGTGGTTAAGACTCTGTGCTTCCAATGCAGGGGGCGATGGGGAACTAAGATCCCACATGCCGCACGGTGAGGCCAAAAAATTAAAAATTAAAATAAATAAATAAATAACAATATGGGGGAGGTGTAGTGAGCAGCATTCCTTCAATTAGAGAAAAAAAACCTCAAAGCTAACTTCTTCACTGTTATGAAGTTCGTCCAGACCATCACCTTACAATGGATTATGCTAAATTACTGCAACCATATCTAAGTCTTATGCACTATCCACCATTCAAATAATTCCTTTCCCCCCTTGGTCTCTTGAGTTTTTTTGTAACTAGAAAGAACACAGATTTCTGCAGAAACAAATTTGCCATAGGTTCAGTTTATTTTGTGATGTCCCAACTTATATGTTGAAAGTAACATATAGTCCATTAAATCAAATGGAGAAGAGTAATAGAGGAAATTTCCTATAGTTTACATGCTAAGAATATCTTATTTTTCTAGTGATAACTTTGACAGAGCAAATTAGAATCTATGGTTTCAGCAGAGGAGGTGTCCTATGTAAAATGAAACCATTGATGAAAACAGCACTCTAAATGTTATTATCACTGCTACTTTTAATTAGTAATTTCCATGTGAATGTGTACTGTGAAGTGCTTGACATGCAGAAACGAATACCCACAAAACCCCCATGATACAGTAATATAAAAGTCCCTCAGGGAGACTCTCCACATGGGACCAAAGGCCCATCTGACCCATTACATAAGGATCTTCCCTTCTGGGAAGTAGGTGGAATGAACACGCTGTTTGCTATTGCCTGTTTTTGAAGCAAGGTATGCCAAGGTCTGTGTGCCCTTCTCCCCTGAAGTATCAGGGGAGAGGCCTGAAACATCTGCAAGCTCCGTTTAGCGCTCTTTTGGGTAGAAATCATGCTTTGCTGGCATTTTATGTTTCTATAAAAGAATAGGGAGAAACTTGCCTCTCAGAGTCCTCAATGAGATAAGAAGGTCGTGGTTAGGTAGCAATTGTGATTAGGTGTCTGCTGAGGAGAAAGACATAAACCGGATCAGAAAAATATACATTCCCTACAGGTATCCTTACAGGGCCTTGACTGAGGGCCAAATCATCACAGAGAGAGCAATGCCACTTCTGAGGCTCAGGATAATTTGGATAATTAATTATAATTAAGTAGCTATTAATAATGATTTGAATAATTGAAAGTTCCCCACCTTCAGTCTGTGGGCTGGGAGCAGTGCCATGCTGAGCCATAATGGAGCCTGAAACAAAGGAGAAATTAGTGATACTTACCTGGCTCTATTAAAATTGTTGATATTTTGTTCATTATAGATTTTTAAACATATTTTCATTAAAAATATTCCATTAAAGTATTGTTTATCTTGATCATTGCTTTGCTGTCCCCTTAAAAACTTGGCACTGGCAGCAAGTGCCTCATTATTCCCCCCATCCCAGGCCCTGTACCTGAAGCAATGTGAGGGGTACTTTTTTTTTTTTTTGGCGGTACGCGGGCCTCTCACTGCTGCGGCCTCTCCCGTTGTGGAGCACAGGCTCCGGACGCGCAGGCTCAGCAGCCATGGCTCACGGGCCCAGCCTCTCTGCGGCATGTGGGATCCTCCCGGATGGGGGCACGAACCCGTGTCCCCTGCATCGGCAGGCGGACTCTCAACCACTGCGCCACCAGGGAAGCCCGAGGGGTACTTTTGATATTGCTTGGTCTGCCCTTGACAGAGAATAAAGGGAGAGTCAACCCTTGGATTGGTCCCTGACTTTCTGTGTCCTAAAATTTCTAAATCGTTGAGCTCAAAAGAATCAAATTCCAGTCTAGGCCAGAGATGGAAGGCAGCCCCAACTTGAGTGTACCACTATTACCCCATTATATAGATGAGAAACTGAGACTCAGTACAATTAACAGGTATACCTAGATGACAAATCTAGAAGGTGGAACATGAAGACTTGAATCCAGGCTACGTGGATTCCGTGGGCTGTGCTCTCAGCCACTGGGTTCCAAGGGACTGCCCATGTACTGTTTCCTACCGTTCCCCAGTGAAAAAGACAAATAATGTTATTTTTTCTCTCTTAACGTAACAGCCAGTTACAAGTTATGAGTAAATATCTTCTATTAACTTTTAATAAATTTATTGTCTTTTTACTCTTACAGAAGTAATATATATTCACTAAAGAGAAATTAGAAAATACACATAAATGAGAAATCAAAATCCCACCCCCAGAGCCACCCACTATTACCATTTTTTTGCATATCTTTCCAAGCTTTATTTTATTTTTTTGTTGTTCTCTAAGTCTTATTTTAATAAAGATAAATTATATGTATATGACTTTAAAATGAAACTATGCTACACATGCAGTTTCTTTAAATGTGCTTTCTTCACCTAACAGTATACCTTGAACATCTTTCTCTGTCATTGCTTTTTGCAGAGTAATTTGTAATGGTTTCATAACATGCATTCACCGTTTCATGAATATTTATTGAGCGCCTGCTACTTTCCAGGCATCAGCTAGGCACTAGAGATACATTGGTTAACAAAACAAAGAATTTGGCCCTCTAGGGTTGACACTGAAGTAGGAGACCTTCAAAAATGAATAAATAGGGCTTCCCTGGTGGCGCAGTGGTTGAGAGTCCGCCTGCCGATGCAGGGGGCGCGGGTTTGTGCCCCGGTCTGGGAAGATCCCACATGGCGCGGAGCGGCTGGGCCCATGAGCCATGGCCGCTGAGCCTGTGCGTCTGGAGCCTGTGGTCCGCAACAGGAGAGGCCACAACAGTGAGAGGCCCGTGTACCACACACACACACACACACACACACACACACACACAAAAGAATAAATGTGTGTCAGTTAACAGGGACACTACTTTGGATGTGTCAGGGAGTCTTCTTTGATAAGAGGCTAACACGGGCTTAACTGTCCCATAAAACTGTCCCCCTTAAAATTTATATGTTGAAGTCCTAACCCCCAGTACCTCAAAATGTGACCATATTTGGAGATAGGGTCTTTAAAGTGGTAATAAGCTACAGTGAGATCATTAGGGTAACCCCTAATCTATTATGACTGGGATCCTTTTAAGAAGAGGAAATTTGGACACAGACACATAGAAGGAAGACCATGTGAAGACACAGGGAGAAGTCAGCCACCTGTAACCCAAGGAGAGAGACCTGGAACTGATCCTTCCCTCACACCTCTCAGATGAAACCAACCTTACTAGCACCTTGATCTTAGGCTTTCAGCCTCCAGAGTGGTGAGAAAATTAATTTCCATTGTTTAAGCCTACCCAGTCTATAGTATTTTGTTATGGCTGCCCCAGGAAACTAATAAATTCAGAGAAAGAGGTCTTAATGAAGTGAGAAGGTACCAGCCCTATGGAGTCTGGGGACCAGGGAGGGCCAAGTCTTGGTCGTTTGCATTAGAGGAAAGCAAAGGGGTCTGGGGCCTGGAAGGGTGGCTGAGGGGAGAAAGGAAGCAGAGAAGTCAGAAGAGGCAGTAGGGCACCGCTGGGTCCTCAAGCACCCTGCAGGCCTTGGAAAGAACTTCAGATTATACTCTGGGGAGACAGGAAACCACTGGATAACAGTTGGACCTGACATACTTTAACAAAGGCCCTCAGCTTCTGCATGGAAGCCAGATAAGATGTATCAAAAAGTTTGTAACCATTTATTCATCAATTAAATTATTTAGCAGTGCATCTTAGTGAAAGGAATGAGAAGCAGGGAGAGGGGTTTCTGGGACACTGGCCCCAAGCCTTAAGCCTTCTTTGTATCCCCACCATCCCAACTGGCCATCCCACTCCCCGATCTGACAAACTGTATAAACTGTCATTTTAAACCAGCTTCAGACTTTTTCATGAGTCCTTCTCCACAGGGTCATACAGTGGGACCTCTCCTCCCCCAGGCTGAGGCCAGCTGGTTGTTATCCCTCCCTTCGCTTATGTCTGTTCCCTCTCCCTGGGTCTCACGCCAAGGTTCCCAATCCTCAGGTTCCCTCCACCCAGCTCAAGCCTTCTTAACTCACTGGCACCGACTGCCATCTGCCAAGATTCCATCTTACTCTTCTCTCTCCCTCTGTCCCTCCTCCTTTCCCTCATTCCTAGCTTCTCCTAGGAAATGGAGACATGGAAGCCTCCTCTGATATCTGAAAATGACATTTCACGGAAGTGGACAATCCCATGTGAACTCATGGTTACTCAGCCCAGTTGGGAACCTCATGCCTTCCTAACAAGTCAGAGATAATGGCTGCAAGGGCAATAACAGCCCAGGGCTGGACCGAGCTTTGACCAGCGTGCTCCTGTAAGGAGGCTTTCATTAGTTTCCAGGCTCCTCTTAGGCTACTGAGAGGTCCTCTCTTGTAGAAAGAGCCCTCATCAGTAGCCTCCTTTAAGAATGTGTGCGCTTATTTTTGTCTCCTGCTCAAAATCTATGTCCTCCATTGCCTCCCACCCAAGGCCTATTGATTCTATCACTGTACACTTGTCATTCTAGTCTAGGCTGCACTTTTATTTTTGTTTGTTTTTGTTTTTTGTTTCTTTTTGCGGTACGCGGGCCTCTCACTGTTGTGGCCTCTCCCGTTGCGGAGCACAGGGTCCGGACGCGCAGGCTCAGCGGCCATGGCTCACGGGCCCAACCGCTCCGCGGCATGTGGGATCTTCCTGGACCGGGGCATGAACCCGTGTCCCCTGCATCGGCAGGCGGACTCTCAATCACTGCGCCACCAGGGAAGCTCCTAGGCTGCACTTTGACTGTTATTCACTGAAAACAAGGGATCAAACTGATCTTCTTTCTCAAAGAGCAATAAACACATAGAAGTGGAAAAAAACAAATGGATTCCATTAGTAAGTGTGCCAGTTCAGCCCAGACTAACAGGCTAATCCACTCTTTGACTGCAGGAGAGAGTTAACATTAAAAAAAACAGGCAGTGGTACCTATATAAGCTGGATATTCCCAAGTGCAGATGCCCTGGGCCTACAAAGGGGAACACCACGAGGGCCACTGGCCCTGGTCCTCTGTCACAAAGGGCCTCAAGGCCATCAGGTTATACCTATAATTACAGAGAAGCATTGGCAGCTTTGAAGAAAGAAGATATCACCACCCAACTTAATTCTGGGTCTCATTACTGGGCCACATCTGTTGTGTATGATGTATCAATATTTTTAATAAATCCCCTAATGACTCCTTTAATCATTTTGGGAATGGCATAATTATATTGAACTGGATAAATACACGTGTACATGTGTAGGTTGAAACAGTTTACTCCTTAGATATTGACATTGGAAATATACCACAAATTTTGTAACTTTCATTTCTATTTTGCACTTCTTTTCCTTCTTTTTCTTTCTTTTTTATTTTGTTTTGGTTTAATATAGGACTGGCCTGGGCCTCTCTTGACCTCTGACAGGCCCCATGAAAACCTGAAACCGAGGCAAGGTGACAAAGTCTGGTCCTTCAGCACTAAGGGCCTCCTCATGTTACTTCTTTACTTAGAAAAATAAAATGTTGTTGCAGAAGACCCAGAGCCACAAATGTTCTTCCCAGGTGAATCAGTTTCCAGAATTCTTAGATTTTTAGTTTAATTTAGCCATCAGGGAATTGTGTAGACTGGAAATATCTAGGCAAGACCAAAACAAAATCTCAAGTGGGCATCTGTCTCTTCCAGGTGAGTTAGAATCAGATATGCCTCTGCGAGGAAGTGAGTGAGGGAACTGTTCTCACCCCACACAATCACCGCAAAATCAGATACAGGGTGAGTTAAATAGTTACACATCTTGCTGCATATCTTACCAGATTCCCATTTCTATTTTTTTTTTTTTGAGCAAAATAGCAAAGCACCTAATATAGGTCATTAAGTATGTTTGCAATACTATAATTTAATCTTTGTAACTGCCATTGCTAACCAGACACTAACATGCCCATATGCTCAGTATAGAAATGACGGCATGAAACTTTTTAGCAACTCCTTGTACTTCATAATAATACTGGGTCATCCTGAGTGTGAGGGATCATGACGCTGTCTGTATGTAGTTTTAAATTCCCTAGTGATGCCAAATGTATTTGTGTCAACAGATACTGTTCCAAAATACCGGAGTTCAATTTAGCTGAATACCAGGGGACTGACTCAAATGACTGCAGGAGAAATAAATATATCTTTAACTAACTCAGATGGCAAAATGTTGAAAACTCAGAAAATCTGTATTACAAAGAGCTGGAAAGTAGTAAAGTAAGACATTTCCAGAAAGGCTAATCAATTTAGTGTTTTCTTTAATTATATTATTGGAACCCTTTTTAATTCACATCTTTTCTCAGCCATATGTGAAAACCTGTTTTTTACCAACTTATGATAGCATCTAATTAATTATGAATAATAAATCATCGTTAGAAATGTAGAAATCTGTTTTATACTACAGAACTATTCAATATAGTAAAATACCAATAATCATAGTAATAATAATCACCAAAGTAATATGTAACTCTGATTGAGTACTTAATATGAGCTAGAAGCTTCACTAAGGACCTTTATGGATTGCTTTATATTAACCTCCCAACAACCTTGTGAGATAGGTAAAATAATTTGCTATTTCCTATTCTAATGAATGGCTAAGATTTTTGTTGAGAATTTTCTGTGTGTCAGGCACTGTACATGTATTAACTCATTCATTCCTCACAACTCTCCACAAAGCAGGTGCTCTCGTTATTCCCATTTTAGGCATGAGGAAACTGAGGTACAGAGTTGAAGTGACCCGCCCAGGGCTACTAAGCTGTAAGTGACATAGCCAACACCCAAACTCCATCTGTCTGGCTCCAAGCTCAATCTTTCCTTACTAAACAGCTGCTCAACACCTGCTATATTTTCTTTGAAACTTCTGTGTGCCAGGCACTGTAGCAAGTGGTCTTCATATGTTAATTATCCCTCCTTGAGGAGCTCACTGTTTTCCCATTTTTCAGATGAGGAAAAGGAAGGCACAGGCCACTTGCTCCGGGTTCTAAACCCAGTCTTACCTGACTCCCGAGGAAAGTGCTGGCCACAGAGACAGAAAGTAAAGAAGTTGCCGTCTTCAAAAGCCAGCTCTAGACAGCACCCGTCATCAGTCTTGTGGCAAGCCTGACTTTCTATGGGCTTGCTCAGGCTGGGAGAGTCAGAATCTATCCGCCTGGGTCCACCCGTTTCTTAGATTTTTGAGTCATTTGTTTAGGCCAGTGGTTTGAAAAAGTCACAGACGGGGAGTATAAGCACAAGAGAAACTATTCTTGCAGAGTGAAAACCAGCTTGTAGTTTTTCCTGTTATTCATTTTGAGCTTCCTCTTCCTTACCACTGAACATTGTTTAAGGAATTATTTCAGTACTAAATTACAGTAATTTCTATTTCCTTAAATTTCTATTTTCTTAAATTTCTTTCTGACATACACTTGTAGCCTCAGCTTTTTATTTTAAATCTTGTATTTCTCTACCGTATGTATTCTTATATGCTTATATTCCAAATTAAGTCCAAGCTACATGAAGTCAAGGTTTATACCTTACTCATCTTTTTAATCCTTACAGGACCTCACATCTTATATTGCATAACGTGGGTGTTTGCAAAATATTTGGTAAATTAATCAACTTCATAGGCAGTATATTTGGCACTTAATGATAGCACCTAAAACTATCCTAAAGGGCAAGTAACTACAATCCCAGTACACAAAATCACACACATAAAGATACAAAATCCATATTTCGATACATAGCTTCAACATTTGACAGCCACCTTTCAAAAATTTGGTGATGGTGCTATCCCAGCCTGGTGCTCTGTGCAAAAGACATTTCCTCTGCAAAATGGTGTTTCATTTTCCTGAACTGTGTACAGGATTGTCACTTTTCTTTGTTTCTTCAGAAATGAGTCCCTTCATAACAATAAATCGTCATTTCTTCTTTCTGAAGTCATCTCAGTCTATCTTTTATATATAAATAAATAAATAAATAAACATATATATATATATATATATATATATATATATATATATATTCACAAACTGACTTACAAAGCTTGAGTCCTCAACCAGGGCTCACTGCGAATGTCACCCTCCAGGACTAGTCAGTGTATAAACGCATAACCACACACAGTGCCCTTGAAGTTAAGAGCTCTGTTCTAGAAGAATCCAGCACTTAGAGCAGAGAATTCAACAGGAATTTGCTATCCTTTGATTTTTTCCCCCCTGCTGTATATTATTTCCAGATTTTAGCATTATGACTTTTAAATTCTTTTCTCTGCAATGCAGAACCTAAATAGACAAGCAAAACAACATATCTAGTGTGTAAGACAGAAAATCAGTTGTTGACCTACTTGAAATAGGTTCAACTTAATTTTTTTTAATTTGGATTTTTTAGGAAGTTGTTATTGTGGGGTAAATTTGATACAGTTGATCACATCGGGTTAGTGTTACTTCTCTTAGTTGAAACAAAACGAAGAGCTAGAGTTTATAAACGTGGCTCCAATGGGTACAAGCTCTAGTTGAATGGACATTTTGGTAAGCTAACACCATTTTTTTTTTTTTACATCTTTATTAGAGTATAATTGCTTTACAATGGTGTGTTAGTTACTGCTTTATAACAAAGTGAATCAGTTATACATATACATACGTTCCCATATGTCTTCCCTCTTGCGTCTCCCTCCCTCCCACCCTCCCTATTAACACCATTTTTGAATGTAGCTACAAAAGTTGTCATCAAATCCTAGAATTATAATGGAAGAAAGTCTGGGAAGGAAGTAATCTAATTCACCTGTTTTAGTGCAGATATATTCTAAAGATCAAATGAAATAAACTCGAGTTTTCTCTTTACTGACTTAGATCCTATACAAAGAAGGTAGGTGAATTCCCTTATGCTTCTTCTTTCCTACTTTTTCCTTTTACACACACACACACACACACACACACTTGCACATGTGTGTATGATTGCCAGATTTTCTGTAGTGCATGTGATTTTGACAGTCAGAGGAAAAAAACGCACAATAATAAGTGTATATAGCACATAGTACATACTCAATAAATTTTGTTGAATGGGAAAAAATACATTTGAAAACATGAATTATAAAATCAAGTCTTGTCCCGTGATTTAAAAAAAATTGTATGGGCTTCCCTGGTGGCACAGTGGTTGAGAATCTGCCTACCAATGCAGGGGACACGGGTTTGAGTCCTGGTTCAGGAAGATCCCACATGCTGTGGAGCAACTAGGCCTGTGCACCACGACTAAGGAAGTCTGTAAGCCACAACTACAGAAGGCTGCGAGCCACAACTACTGAAGCCCACGCACCTAGGGCCCGTGCTCTGCAACAAGAGAAGCCACCACAATGAGAAGCCTTCACACCGCAATGAAGAGTAGCCCCCGCTTACCGCAACTAAGAAAGCCCATGAGCAGCAATGAAGGCCCAACACAGCCAAAAATAAATAAATAAATAAATAAATAAATAAATAAATTTATTTAAAAAATCATAGATACAGTCTCAGGGCATAATCAACCCTGTGAACAAAGATTTATGCACAAATATTTATTTCAGAGTTATAGAAATGAAAAAAATGGAAGCAATCTGAATAGGCAATAATAAAAGAATTATGAGATAAATGCTATATCCATGAGGAAATATTATGCAACCCTTTAAGCTATATTTATAACAACTTTAAAGGACATGGGTAAATACTCATGACATAATGTTAAATTTATAAAATCAAGGGCCTACTAAGTTGCATTTCAGTACAAGTTTACCTCTGTAAGGACACAGTGCACAGAAAGAAGAACTGGAAGGGAATATACCAAAATGTTAATAGTGTTTCAGGGTAGTGAGACTATTGAGTTTTTTTTGCCTCTTTACCATATTTCGGAATTTGTCTCAAATAATAAAGATGCATTATTTTGATGATGATAAGAGTTAAAAACTAGAAAAATGTTTCTATGGAAGAGAATTTATTCATGTAGCAGCTCAAAATCAATGAAAAGTTTATGAATTTATAATATAAACTAAACCCATCAGATGGTTTTAATTATAATGCTATGAGAGTCACATAATTGAGTTTCCATTATCCCTGCAGGTAAACTGTTCCAAAGTATAACAATCAAAAAATGTTAAGTTTACCTTCAATTCTTTCGTTTCTATTTGGATCCATTATGACTCGGTGACTTTGTGGGAATATGTGCGCTTATATCACATTCTAACATCTTTCTTTTACTAAATAATCTATTCATTTCATCTTCTCTTCCTTGCATTTTCTTATTTTATTGTCTCTCTTTTTTTTTTTTTTTTGGGGGGGGGTATGCGGACCTCTCACTGTTGTGGCCTCTCCCGTTGCGGAGCACAGGCTCCGGACGTGCAGGCTCAGTGGCCATGGCTCACGGGCCCAGCCGCTCCGCGGCATGTGGGATCTTCCCGGACCGGGGCACGAACCCGTGTCCCCTGCATCGGCAGGCAGACTCTCAACCACTGCGCCACCAGGGAAGCCCTTATTGTCTCTTAATTGTTTTATTTTATTCTGTATTATCTCAAGTTCCTGGGGTGCTAATTCTCTCATTTATTGTCTCCCGACTCTCCCTCATGGTGGATCATTTCCTCATGTAGTCCGTAAGTTTTAATTGTGAGCATATCTTTAGCAGGTACATTGTTTCTTTAGATATTCCAGGTACTCTGCATTACAAAAGTGTCCTCAAAAAAAGATTTTGTGTTTGCTTCCAGCCCAGCTCTCGGGAATTGCACCCCATTCAGGACCCATTTCCATACTAATTTCTGGGCTTGGGATTCTCATACCATGTGGATGGTATTAATTCAGATCTTATACCTCTGCATAGGTTTTTGTTTTTAGAAATTTATTTTATTTATTTAATTTTGTCTGTGTTGGGTCTTCATTGCTGCGTGTGGGCTTTCTCTAGTTGTGGCGAGTGGGGGCTACTCTTCGTTGCAGTGCGTGGGCTTCTCATTGTGGTGGCTTCTCTTGTTGTGGAGCACGGGCTCTAGAGCACAGGCTCAGTAGTTGTGGCACATGGACTTAGGTGCTCCACGGCATGTGGGATCCTCCCGGACCAGGGATCGAACCCGTGTCCCCTGCATTGGCAGGTGGATTCTCAACCACTGCATCATCAGGGAAACCCCTGCATGGAGTTTTAATTTCTCAGAGGAGACTCCTTCTTATGCACAAAGTGCCAAGGGCACAAGCTTCCTTTATGCAACCAGTGTGGTGTGTCTGATGCTCTCTTCACAGTAGGCCAGACCTCCAGGACTCTGCTCTTAAGCAGAGGTCTTGGTTCTAGTTCCCCACCTGGTGTGAGCCCTCAGTCATGGCCTTCATCCCTATATGGATACACAGCCATACACAGCCTGTGACTGGGCCCAGTGTCCCCAGGACTTTGATGTCATCTCATACACATATTGCTCTAGTTTTGAGTTCCATCTTCTGTTCTGGTGCCTAGGTATTTCCTTTCAAGCTATACATATATTTTAAAAGTTTTTGCATCTTATCCAGAAATCCTATGGTTTAGAGTGAGAGGAGTTCTGTGGAATTCTTGGAACTCTGGAGTGGGAAGAGTTGTCTCAGCTGGATCTCGAGTCCTCAAGAGGGTTTCTGGACAAGAGCATCTCAGACTAGATTATTAGCACACCTCGGGTGTTGCCATCCATTTTGAGGGAGTCACAAGAGATTAGTCATTAACAACAGTTAGAGCATCTAACTCTTTCAATTTTTCACCTTTTAAAACAAATTCAAGACTCTTCCTGTATGATAACAATGACCTTCATTTCCTTAAATTCTTTAGTAGGTAGAAATGCTCTAAGAATGTCATCTTTTGTGTATGTTGAGGTAGGCAAAAAAGCTAAGAAGTTACTCTGGACTGTGTTCACCACCCTTTCGGCATCATCTGAAGACATCCTCAACACCAAACCATGATCAAATTAATTCTTTAAAAATAAACATAATGACAAGAAGAAAACTAGATTTACTTTCTGCATCTTTCCCAAGATTTTTCTTACGATAAATTCCAAAGTGAAGTTTCACCCAAATGAAACATAATTGATAAAGTATGTGCTGTAGTTGCTCAGTTACCATAATAGGGAAATGATGTGGGCTTTTCCCCTCACAGCAAGTCCAGTCCTGAACTTAGGCAAAGAGCTCAATAGAGGAAAAATGAAAGCTACCTTAATGGGGCACCTCTCACCTTTTGCCTCTTGTCCATGCCAGTGGCCACTCTTGCTCCTGAGATCTCTGCCATTTGCACCCACTTTCTCCCTACTGTTGATGAAAAATTTAAGGAGAGGTCTGGATACAGATAAGCAGAACCCAAAGGCAATTGATTGGTAGGTTCTGATTTTTAGCTACACCACTAAAATGAGTGTTCCTTAATTATATGATACATCAAAAGAAAGTAATGGTAGGAATTATCTTTTTTAAAAAGACATAACATCGGGCTTCCCTGGTGGCGCAGTGGTTGGGAGTCCGCCTGCCGATGCAGGGGACGTGGGTTCGTGCCCCGGTCCGGGAGGATCCCACGTGCCGCGGAGCGACATTTGTTTCCAGTCATGTAGGACATCACCAAGATTTTTGTAAGCTTTTTTGTCACCCGTCATCTCATTGGCTTTAAGAGAGTCCTCTAAGAAAAGGAGAGGGAATTATTACTCATCTCACAGCAGAAGCTGTCAGTGCTAAAGGCTCTCAGGTGTCCCCTGGGCAAACCTGGGGCATCTGGGTTAGTATTGACCTGAAACCTTCCTCGAGTCAAGTTTCCCTTTGCAGCCATGATCTTGATTCAGTGGTTCTTTCTAAACTTTGCTTCGCTTAGCTCAATAGTTGGGTCTCACCCTCTCATTCTGATCCCTCTGTATCTCAGCTCCACCACTTACTGAAATTCCCACGCATATCACTGCCCTCCCACCATAAATCTTCCCCCGGGGCTTTCACATGAGCCAAGTGTACATTTATCACTTCAATTGTATTGACCATTAGCCACAATCTTCTAAGTCGTAACAGATGAGCCCGGATGATTCACGCAGGAATGGTAGGAATGACTGTGACAAATCTTTGGAAAGACAAACATGACTTGGTACGTCATTTGTGATGGGAAAATACTCTAGCATGTAAAAGGCATCTGAATTTATTAGCTTGGTGTAGCTATAATGTAACCACTAATGTATGGGATTTTTTTTTTCTCACAGTCTGATAACAGCTTTATTGCATGCAAGCCTTTGTCGTTTATTGCTTCCTATGACTGTAAAAAGAGAAAAGAGCATGTTATGCCTTGACCGGCTGACTTAGATTTGTGATTTATTTGATCAGAAATGTGCTCTCTAACCACAGCACTTCAATTTATGGTTGCAGTTGGTTGGACAGTAGATGAAAAAACATAAGTAGAGAGCACTTAGTAAATCGAGCTGCTTCCCTAAATTACAGTTTCTAATTTGGTCATCATTTTAGGCCCCAACGCTGCTTGAGTTCTGATTTTTGCCCCGTAAATTTATAAAAGTGATATGGATAAGTCAGAAGGGCTAACTAGGTGATGACAAGGCCGTGAAGTCTCCTTACGTTGCTTCAGCCTGAAGAGGGAGATCTGTCTGTCCAGTGTCACACTTTTGTATGTGAGGAGCAGGAAACAGCAGGGAGATGAAAGGGAAGTGCTGGGAGCTACAAGTCTGTGGTGCAAAGATGAAAACACCTGTGGCAGGGACAGAACGTGGACAGAGAGGAGAGAGGCCTGGTGCTCGGCTCTGCCCCGTGCCTGGGCACAGAAACAGTGGTGCAGCATTAGTGTGCAGAGGATGTAAGAAAAACAGATCTCCCAGAAACAGACTCACAGACACAGAGAACAGACTTGTGGTTGCCAAAGGGGAGGGGGAGTGGGGAAGAAATGGATTGGGAGTTTGGGATTAGCAGATGCAAACTATTATATATAGAATGGATAAACAACAAGGTCCTACTGTAGAGCACAGGGAACTATAGTCAATATCCTGTGATAAACCATAGTGGAAAAGAATATGGAAAGGAATATATACATGTATAACTGAATCACTTTGCTGTACAGCAGAAATTAGCACAGCATTATAAATCAACTATACTTATAAAATAAATTTTTTGTTTGTTTATTTTTTTTGTTACTCGTTTTCAAATATCTTTATTCACAAACCTGTTATTATCGGTCAGTTCAAATGCCATATGTATGATAAAATAGATTATAAGAAGTATCATATTTACAATGAAATCATTACTTTATATAGCTGAATCAACTGATAGGCTACCTCCTGCAATAATAACTTAATGGGTCCAATTCTACCTTTCGAATGGACCAATTTTACGATTCTCCTAGAAAGTTTTGAGTTGGGTATAGTTTCTTGGTGCTTCTTTCTGTGATCCAAGGCTTAAGAGAAAATCCCTGGAAACCAGCAACTGGAACCAGGCCTCTCCAGGACTGAGGAGAGACAGGAGTGAGAAAAAAAGACATCCTGTCACATCTTAAAGTCCCACAACTGCTATGCTTTGCAAGAGGAGGAAAGAATCAGTCTCAAGAATTATACTGAACATTTCTCAAACATCAATATCAAGGATGAATCTCTAAAACAAGTTTGCAGATAGAAGCTCTCCAGCTAGTCATGAACTAAAATGCATATGCAATACAGTCAAGGATGCTGTGCTTACAGAACCACATACATCTTATTTATCTCTAATTTTAAAATAATTCATTGCCTTATTGGGTATGCAAGTGAGCATTGGAGAAAGTTGTGCATCTGCAATACTGGCTGGCGCTAAGGATTTCAGTGCTTCCAGAAGATGGGGGCTAGAGAACTTAACCAGGCACTGGAGGGGTTCTTCTCTCTCAGCCAGGATGCCCCCATTTAGTCACTTTTGAATTTCGTTTCAAGCTTGTATTGTGCAAATTCTAGTCTTGGTTGTGGATGGTCTCCAAAAATTTCTTGAGTCACTCTCTGGGCTCTCTCTTTTTCTATTTTGCTTTCATGAATGATCCTTGAATCCATATTTATATCTAGCTCAAGGCTTCTTTCTTGTAGAGGTGTAGTAGAGTTGAGTTTCAAAGGTCTGATTATACTGTTTAAAAACATTAGCCTTAAAAGCGTCCAGACACTGCCTTCTGCGGTCCATTTTCACAGTCTGATGGTGTTTGCTAGCAATTGTCAGTGCCTGACCCAGAAGGGGTAGATTGCTTTTCAGTTGGGAGGAAGAAGTGAAGGCATATGGAGTTTGGGAATAATACATCACGTAAGCAGGTTTGTACTGGTTTGGCTTTCTATACTGTGTTCCTCAGGCAATTCGAATCCATACTGCATTCTCCTCGGCACCTCTGAAGCTGACTGTCACATTTTTTAATGCTCTCTTAAGAATTTTTCTTAAGAATTTTGAATTGTTCCATATCAAAAAGGTCAATGTCTTCACCTGGTCCTTTACTCATCTGAAAAACATCCCAAACTTTCTGATGCCGATGAAATTGAGTATAAATGATGTCTAAAACGGCTGCATCATTGAGACTTGCACGATTCTCCTCACAAGGCAGAACCAAGTCCTGAACAAGAGATTCCTTTCTATGCCGGAAGTTTTCAGTCTGCAGTTGATTTTCAGACAAAAAATTCCAGGTTTTAGTATTGTCATCATTTCAGTCATTGGGATTTTCAAGATGGTCCTCCTGAAAAACTCGGAAACAGTTTCATCCATCTCTTTGGCACTTGGGACTTGCGGCAGTCGCGAAAGAGTCGCTTCAGAGGCGTGGAACCAGGCTTCTTCAAGGCTCCCGCCACACTTGGGGGCCCGATGCCATGCCCCCAGGGGTTCTCTTACCGTCCCACATCGCCGGCCGGCTCTCTCCTCATCAGCTGCTCCCCAATAAAATAAATTTTAAAAAAAGAATAGAAAAGCAGATCTCCAAGGCCATGACTCTGATGAGTGGCTGGCATATAATGTTGATAAGGATGGTCTGAGGTAGACTAAAGAAGAGAACACCTGAACTTGGCAGAAAGAATAACTGTGGGTGGGATTATTGATTTATTTTCAGTATTTAGCAGATATACTGGATCTCTTTTATCTTTTAATTTTTATTTTATTTTTAACGTCTTTATTGGAGTATAATTGCTTTACAATGGTGGGTTAGTTTCTGCTTTATAACAAAGTGAATCAGCTATACATATACATATATCCCCATATCTCCTCCCTCTTGCGTCTCTCTCCCACCCTCCCTATCCCACCCCTCTAGGTGGTCACAAAGCACCGAGCTGATCTCCCCGTGCTATGTGGCTGCTTCCCACTAGCTATCTATTTTACGTTTGGTAGTGTGTATATGTCCATGCCACTCTCTCACTTCGTCCCAGCTTACCCTTCCCCCCTCCGTGTCCTCAAGTCCATTTTCTACGTCTGCGTCTTTATACCTGTCCTGCCCCTAGGTTCTTCAGAACCTTTTTTTTTTTTTTAGATGCCATATATATGTGTTAGCATACGGTATTTGTTTTTCTCTTTCTGACTTACTTCACTCTGTATGACAGACTCTAGGTTCATCCACCTCACTACAAATAATTCAATTTCATTTCTTTTTATGGCTGAGTAATATTCCATTGTATATCTGTTCCACATCTTCCTTATCCATTCATCTGTCGATGGACACTTAGGTTGCTTCCATGTCCTGGCTATTGTAAATAGAGCTGCAATGAACATTGTGGTACATGACTCTTTTTGAATTATGGTTTTCTCAGGGTATATGCCCAGTAGTGAGATTGCTGGGTCATATGGTAGTTATATTTTTAGTTTTTTAAGGAACCTCCATACTGTTCTCCATAGTGGCTGTATCAATTTACATTCCCACCAACAGTGCAAAAGGGTTCCCTTTTCTCCACACCCTCTCCAACATTTATTGTTTGTAGACTTTTTGATGATGGCCATTCTGACTGGTGTGAGGTGATACCTCATTGTAATTTTGAGCTGCATTTCTCTAATGATTAGTGATGTTGAGCATCCTTTCACGTGTTTGTTGGCAGTCTGTATTTCTTCTTGTGAGAAATGTCTATTTAGATATTCTGCCCACTTTGGGATTGGGTTGTCTGCTTTTTCGATATTGACCTGCATGAGCTGCTTGTAAATTTTGGAGATTAATCCTTTGTCAGTTGCTTCATTTGCAAATATTTTCTCCCATTCTGAGGGTTGTCTTTTCGTCTTGTTTATAGTTTCCTTTGCTGTGCAAAAGCTTTTAAGTTTCACTAGGTCCCATTTGTTTATTTTTGTTTTTATTTCCATTTCTCTAGGAAGTGGGTCAAAAGGATCTTGCTGTGATGTATGTCATAGAGTGTTCTGCCTATGTATTCCTCTAAGAGTTTTTAATGTCTGGCCTTACATTTAGGTCTTTAATCCATTTTGAGTTTATTTTTGTGTATGGTGTTAGGGAGTGTTCTAATTTCATTCTTTTACATGTAGCTGTCCAGTTTTCCCAGCACCACTTATTGAAGAGGCTGTCTTTTCTCCATTGTATATTCTTGCCTCCTTTATCAAAAATAAGGTGACCATATGTGCGTGGGTTTATCTCTGGGCTTTCTATCCTGTTCCATTGATCTATGTTTCTGTTTATGTGCCCGTACCATACTGTCGATTACTGTAGCTTTGTAGTATAGTCTGAAGTCCGGGAGCCTGATTCCTCCAGCTCTGTTTCTCTTTCTCAAGATGGCTGTGGCTATTCAGGGTCTTTTGTGTTTCCATACAAATTGTGAAATTTTTTGTTCTAGTTCTGTGAAAAATGCCATTGTCAGTTTGATAGGGATTGCATTGAATCTGTACATTGCTTTGGGTAGTATAGTCATTTTCACAATGTTGATTCTTCCAATCCAAGAACGTGGTATATCTCTCCATCTGTTTGCATCATCTTTAATTTCTTTCATCAGTGTCTTATAGTTTTCTACATACAGGTCTTTTGTCTCCTTAGGTAGGTTTATTCCTAGATATTTTATTCTTTTTGTTGCAGTGGTAAATGGGAGTGTTTCCTTAATTTCTCTTTCAGATTTTTCATCATTAGTGTATAGGAATGCAAGAGATTTCTATGCATTAATTTTGTATCCTGCTATTTTACCAAATTCATTGATTAGCTCTAGTAGTTTTCTGGTAGCATCTTTAGGATTCTCTATGTATAGTATCATGTCATCTGCAAACAGTGACAGCTTTACTTCTTTTCCGATTTGTATTCCTATTTTTTCTTTCTCTTCTCTGACTGCTGTGGCTAAAACTTCCAAAACAATGTTGATTAATAGTGGTGAGAGTGGACAACCTTGTCTTTTTCCTGACCTTAGATGAAATGGTTTCAGTTTTTCACCATTGAGAACAATGTTGGCTGTGGGTTTGTCATCTATGGCCTTTATTATGTTGAGGTAAGTTCCCTCTATGCCTACTTTCTGGAGAGTTTTTTCATAAATGGGTGTTGAATTTTGTCAAAAGCTTTTTCTGCATCTATTGAGATGATCATATGGTTTTTATTCTTCAATTTGTTAATATGGTGTATCACACTGATTGATTTGCGTATATTGAAGAATCCTTGCATTCCTGGGATAAACCCCACTTGATCATGGTGTAAGATCCTTTTAATGTGTTGTTGGATTTTGTTTGCTAGTGTTTTGTTGAGGATTTTTGCATCTATGTTCATCAGTGATATTGGCCTGTAGTTTTCTTTCTTTGTGACATCTTTGTCTGCTTTTGGTATCAGGGTGATGGTGGCCTCGTAGAATGAGTTTGGGAGTTTTCCTCCCTCTGCTATATTTTGGAAGAGTTTGAGGAGGATAGGTGTTAGCTCTTCCCTAAATGTTTGATAGAATTCGCCTGTGAAGCCATCTGGTCCTGGGTTTTTGTCTGTTGGAAGATTTTAAATCACAGTTTCAATTTCATATTGGTCTATTTATATTTTCTATTTCTTCCTGGTTCAGTCTCAGAAGGCTGTGCTTTTCTAAGAATTTGTCCATTTCTTCCAGCTTGTCCATTTGATTGGCATATAGTTGCTTGTAGTAATCTCTCATGATCCTTTGTATTTCTGCAGTGTCAGTTGTTACTTCTCCTTTTTCATTTCTAATTCTATTGATGTGAGTCTTCTCCCCTTTTTTCTTGATGACTCTAGCTAATTAATGGTTTATCAATTTTGTTTATCTTCTCAAAGAACCACCTTTAGTTTTATTGATCTTTGCTATTTTTTTTCCTTCCTTTTTCATTTATTTCTGATCTGATCTTTATGATTTCTTTTCTTCTGCTAACTTTGGGGGATTTTTGTTCTTCCTTCTCTAATTGCTTTAGGTGTAAGGTTAGGTTGTTTATTTGAGATGTCTCTTGTTTCTTGAGGTAGGATTGTATTGCTATATACTTCCCTCTTAGAACTGCTTTTGCTGCATCCCATAGGTTTTGGGTTGTCTTGTTTTCATTGTAATTTGTTTCTAGGTATTTTTTGATTTCCTTTTTGATTTCTTCAGTGATCTCTTGGTTATTTAGTAGTGTATTGTTTAGCCTCCCTGTGTTTGTATTTTTAAAATTTATTTATTTATTTTTGTGGTACGCAGACCTCTCACTGTTGTGGCCTCTCCCGTTGCGGAGCACAGGCTCCGGATGCTCAGGCTCAGCGGCCCTGGCTCATGGGCCCAGCCGCTCCGTGGCATGTGGGACACCGGGACCCCCCGCCTGACCCCGACCCCCGCCCCGGACCGGGGCGCGAACCCTTGTCCCTTGCATCAGCAGGTGGACTCCCAACCACTGGGCCACCAGGGAAGCCCCTGTGAATATTTTTTAAGGGATTAATATGAAGTGCTTTACATTAATTCTTTAACGTTACTTTTCTTTTGTATTAGTTTCCTGTCATTGCTGTAACAAATTACCACACACAGTGGTCTGAAACAACACACTGTGATAGCTTACAGTTGTGAAGGTTAGGAGTCTAACATGGGTCTCACTGGGCTAAGATCAAGGTGTTGGCAGGACTGTATTCCCTCTGGAGGCTCCAGGGGAGAATCAATTTCCTTGCCTTTTCAGCTTCTGGAGGCTACCTGCCGTCCACGGCTCGTGGCCCCCTTCTTTCCATCCCTCCAAGCTCTGCTTCCGTGGTCACATCTCCTTCTTTGACCCTCTTGCCTTCCTCTTATATCTAAGGACCCTTGTGATTCCATTGTGCCCACCCACATAATCCAGGATAAACTCCCCATCTCAAGTTCCGTAACTCACATCTGCAAAGCCCCTTTTGCCGTGTAAGTTGACATATTTGGTCATGGATATCTCTGGGGTCAGCATGCATTATTCTGCCTACCACACTTTCCCTTTCCTCCCATATTTCTTAACTCCCAGGTATTCCCAACCTGGCCTAAACCTCACTTCCTTGCTTGAGTTCTCTCAGGTCTCCTACTCATGCCTCCACACTTCCAGCTATAACTTTCTCCTTCTCTTCCAGTTCAAACCCTACCCATTCCACAAGTCCCAGTCAAATCATGAGTCCTTTGGTAAAGCCTTCCCAGGCCATCGGCTTATAAAGATAGCTTCCTAAATCCCATTGCATATGGTAGCTGCGCCTCTCATTTGGCAAACACTCTGCCTTCTGGTCATACATTCATGGCACACAGGTGCTGCATATACATTGAATGAATAAATGAATCTCCACAAGACCGTAAGAAATTGACAGCCATGTCATTTTTTTTAGCTTTATTGAGATATAATTAACATATAACATTGTGTTAGTTTGTGTACAATATGATTATATGATATACATATATATATATATATTGCAAAATGATTACCATGATAAGGTTAATTAACACATCCATCATCTAACATGATTACCATTTATTTGGTGTGCAAACATTTAAGATCTACTCTCTTAGCAATTTTCAAGTACACAATACAGTATTGCTAACTGGGACACTAGCTCCCCAGAACTTATCCACCTATAACTGGAAGTTTGTATCCTTTGACCAACATCTCCCCATTTCCCCCATCCCCCAGCCCCTGGCAATCACCAATCTAACTTTAAGAACTGTGTCTTAAGCTACTTTCTAATCCAGCACTGAACAATGGTTGAGGCGAGATATATGGCAATGATGAAAAGATAAAGCATGTCCAGGAGCTCCAGGGAGGAAATGTTCCAGAGCCCCATCTGTTTCTTTAGTTTAGAGCAATACCAACTTACTTCCTACAAACACATCTAGGGCAAGGGGTCTTTACGTATTCTCTTTGGGCTGGTGTCAATGATAACTTTAGCAACATTTTTTCCTGGACTCTTTCTGCCCAGCTTCTCATGCTCTCTTGATTTGGTACCTGTGTGTATGGACAATAGAAGCTCTCTTCCAGAAACACAAACGGCACCTCTGAGGAGTGCTCCAGAGGCCACAATGGTCTACAGAGGGTAGGGTAGAAGTGAGAAGTGGGAAAACCCTCTCATTCTACCTCAGGATATTCTTCAGAATCTGTGGTCTGCCTTAGTTTGCACACCACTAGCGCATTATTTACTGCCTGACATTTTTCATTCTTTTAAGAGTTTTGGAGAGGGGGCTTCTGTTATTCTATCTTATGCCCAAAGATGGATATCACTATTCCATGTGTAATTCTGTCTTTTTAGTTTATGATGACCACTTTCTGTAAGTAAGTGTTTTTACTTTCTATTACTATTTTGAAAAAATATCTTTATCAGAACTTTCTTCATTGGCTAATAGCATTCACTGGGCAGTTCTTCCCAGTCAAGGAAAAGGGATAAGAAAACTTCTTGGTTACTTTTGTACTTATGATTCTAACTACCAGCCTAAAGTTCACATCAAAATACACATCACACAATGCTATTTGTTGTCTCACATTTTTGACAGAGGAGTTGAAATCTTTTTATACAGTTCAGCAAACTATTAATATACGAACACTTTGCTGGTTTTTGTGAAATAAATAGATGAACAATAAACAGTTCTGGCCATCCAAGGAAGATCAGACATGAACGTAAAAAGCTGCACATGAACTATTTCAGGCAGTCCTTCTGACTCACCACTAGTGACAGAGAGGGCCTTAGACCAAGAAAAATTAAACCCCAGATTAAAAAAAAAAAGTCCTTTCAATTTACTGGTCAAACAGCCAAAACTGCAGACCTCTCAGGTTTCAGATAATATTACAAAGAATCTTTACTGATTAGAAATTTGCTCTCCCAGCAATATACTACTTTTTCTGACTTCATAGTTATTGTGCCATTTCTGTGACTGTGTTTTACAGCTGGGCACAGAGGTGGAGTTTTGCTTGTGTTCAATCGTAGAGGATGAATTTGTAACTTTCCCCCTTCCCTTTGGGGAAAAAAATCAGGAAGGAACTTAAATACAAGGCTTTTCCTCCCATTTTACATTCAAACATGTCTTGCAGGAAATGAACAAATAGTGATTCTCAAATATAACATTGTACTTCTATGTGCTGTAGTACAAAAAGAGCTTTACAGGAATTTTGTGTTCCGGAAGTTGAGATTTTTTAAGGACAAAGGTGGGACTTGGATTTTTTTCACTTCCTGCAGAATATAAATGCCAAACTCCTTAGCCTAACATTCAAGATCTCCAAAATCTCATCCCAGCTCACCTCCAGTCTTATCTATGTCCATCCTTACTCCATGAACCCAGCAATGTCCTGTGAGCCATGCTGAAGGTTTTTATCTCCAAACCTTTATTGCCCTCTAGACTGCCCTTCTATCTTTCCTTTTCTCCCAGTCTCACTGTCAAATTATCTATTTTTCAAGGTACATCTTCAAAGAAAAGGCATCTATAAAGCAACCTGTACATAATCTCCAAGTTGAAATTTCCCCCTCTCTTGGGTTTTCATAATTTCCTGTAATTAAGGGTTACAGCTTTTGTAATGAGGAATAAAAACTTAAAAACTACTTAACCAAAAACTATTAACAGCTTATCAAATAAAACTTGAACACAGTTTTTTGAAAAGGGCAAGGAACTCTTTCAGAATCAGTTACATTCATGCCTGTAAATGCGTTCACTAGTAAGAAAAAAGAGATAGAAATGCCAGCCAACATAGGAAGCAGCAACAAGATAGAGTTGTCCTATGGACCACGAATTACTATTTTTAAAAATAATGGAAAAGGGAGAGAAAGCAATTAAAAAACTAGAATTACCTTAAAAAATGAATATGACATGAAAAGAAAAATCATTTTAATGGGAGATTTTAAAAATGATAAATTAATGCATGCATACTTCTGCAAAATTTCTTCAAATTAATATGTGGGTTTAATGCAAATACTAATAAAAATTCCAATGTAATTTTTTTTTTTTTTTTTGCGGTACGCGGGCCTCTCCCTGCTGCGGTCCCCCAGTCGCGGAGCACAGGCTCCGGACGCGCAGGCCCAGCGGCCACGGCTCACGGGCCCAGCCGCTCCGCGGCATATAGGATCCTCCTGGACCGGGGCACGAACCCGTGTGCCCTGCATCGGCAGGCGGACTCTCAACCACTGCGCCACCAGGGAAGCCCCTCCAATGTGTTTTTTTAATTAAAAAAAAGGAAGTAGGGCTTCCCTGGTGGCGCAGTGGTTGGGAGTCTGCCTGCCGATGCTGTGGACGTGGGCTCCTGCCCCGGTCCGGGAGGATTCCGTGTGCCGCGGAGCGGCTGGGACCATGGGCCGTGGCCGCTGGGCCTGCGCGTCCGGAGCCTGTGCTCCGCGACTGGGGGACCGCAGCAATGAGCGGCCCGCGTACTGCAAAAAAAAAAAAAAAAAGGAAGTAGAGTTTATTGAGACATGAATTAAAACATATTTTGTAAAAAGAAAGAATAATGCAGTGGGATTAGGTCTGTCTGATATACTAAAACATATAAAAGCTGCAATAATTAAATCAGAATGCTATTGGAAGATGACTAGAGAGGTAAATTAATGGAACAGAAAAGATAGTTTAGAAATAAATCTTATATATAATACTTTAGGAAATGATAATGAGAAAAGAAGGGACTTTCCAATAAATGGTTTTGAGAAGATTTTAGCTCTTTAAGAAGTTCCTCGTTCCATACTTTATAATAAAATGTGTTCTAAGTAGAATTTTAAAACAAATGATTAAAATAAAAGAGTAAAATCATCAGACAAAGTAGAATATTTATTCAATGTCTGGAGGAGAGAGTTCTTTGAGGTTTGAAGTATGAAAAGGAATCAAAAGAGGAATGAAGTAATATTTGATCACATAAGTCCCAAAGAAGTAAAGGACTCATGTCTGGTCAAGTGGTGAAGCAGCTTCAGGCTCTGATAAAACCCTCCCACCTTTAGTGCCCACACCTGTCCCAAACACAGTAATAATAAATAGGATATGAAAAGGGAAAATCAAAATGATATAATTGAGTTCAAAAAAGGAAACAAAAGCAAAAAATAAACAAATGGGACCTAATTAAACTCAAAATCTTTTTTGCACAGCAAAGAAAACTGTTGAAAAAATTTAAAAAGGCAATCTACTGAATGGGAGAAAATATTTGCAAATGATATGACTGATAAGGAGTTAACAGCCAAAATCTATAAACAGCTCATACAACTCAATATAAAAAAAACCAAACAACCCAATTTTAAAAAGGGCAGAAGACCTGACTAGACATTTTTCCAAAGAAGACATACAGATGGTCAACAGGCACATGAAAAGATGCTCAACATTGCTAATCATCAGAGAAATGTGAGTCAAAACCACAAGGAGATATCACCTCACACCTGTCAGAAAGTCTATCATCAAAAAGACCACAAATAAATTTTGGCGAGGATCTGAAGAAAAGGGAACTCCTGTACACTGTTGGTGGGAATGTAAATTAGTACAGCCACTGTGGAAAAGAGTATGGAGGTTCCTCAAAAAACTAAAAATAGAACTACCATTTGACCCAGCAATTCCACTCCTGGGTATACATCTGAAAAAAACAAAAACACTAATTTGAAAAGATACATGCACCCCAGTGTTCATAGCAGCGTTATTTATAATAGCTAAGACATGGAAGCAACCTAAGGTCCACCAACAGATATGAATGAATAATGAAGATGTGGTATATATAAACAATGGAATACTACTCAGCCATAAAGAAGAATGAAATTTTGCCTTTTGCAATAACATGGATGGGCCTGGAGGGTATTATGCTTAGTGAAATAAGTCACACAAAGAAAGACAAATATTTTATGTTATCACTGATATGTGGAATCTAAGAATAAAACAAACATATAAAGCAAAACAGAAAAAGACTCCCAGTTATAAAGAACAAACTAGTGGTTACTACTGGGGAGAGGGGAAGGGTTTGTAGCAAGATAGACGTAGGGGATTAAGGAGTACAATTATTATGTATAAAATAAATGAGGGACAAAGATATAGTGTACAGCACAAGGAATATAGCCAGTATTATATAAAAACTTTAAATGGAGTATAATCTATAAAAGTTTTGAATCACTATGTTGTACACCTGAAACTAATATAATGTAACTATACCTCAATAAACAAATTTAAAAAACATAAATATAAATACCACCATGGAACTGAAACAAACAAAAAATGCCACAGTGAAGAGAGCAGAATTGCAGCTGTATACCTACCGGTCTTCCATTCCTATGTCCAAGGCTTCAGCTCCCTTAGGTACAGCTTCATACAGGGAACACTGAGGACAAGGATTAGGGCTGGGGCTCTCTCTAGTCATAGGAAACAGATAGAAAAAGTTGGCTCACCCATTGCTGAGAGGTATGGGTTCACAGAAAAGTGCAGATGTTGGGAAGCAGGAATTCAAAGACACAACATGAGGCAGTGAAGAAATCTGTGATGTCTACAATGCCTCCCATCCAAGTGCTAACCAGACCTGACCCTGCTTAGCGTCCGAGATCAGACGAGATCAGGCGTGTTCAGGGTGGTATGGCCATAGACTGATACCCACAATATCAAAGTAAGTCAGGAATACCAAAATACTACTACGTACCCAGTTCTAAACTGGGGACTCCAGTGGGTGCTATGTGCCAAAAACATACGTTGTTGGGAAGGGGTGAACATGGAGGGAAAGGCAAAGAGAAGAAATAATTAAAAGACTAAAAAACTTTCTACTAAAAATGAGCCTTCTGCAAAATAGAATTCCAAAACCACATTAAAATATCTAACAACAACAACAAAAAAGAGTTTGAACCCCACCTCTCCAGTTGGAACATGAATTCACTTCAGATAAAATTAATTTTCTGGAACTGTTTGATAAGGAACTGGAAAGTAAATGTTCTGATGATGCTCAAAGAAATCAATGAAGATAACACTTCCATTAAAAAAGAACAAAAAAAGTGAAGCCAAAAGAATCAACAGTGAAACAAAAAACAGGTGGATCTGAAAAAGAAACAAATATAAATAAAAAAAATAGACATTAAAATTTAAAAATCAATAGACAGAATGAACTTTAGGCTGGAAATATTTGAAGAGTGGCGTACTGACCTGGAGGGAGAAATTCACCCAGTTCATGGTCAAAGGAAAGAAAAATATGGGTAAATAACTAAAGGCTACTAAGGTTAGATGGTGAGGATCCCAAAAGAAGAAAATGAAGAGAAAAAGTTGAATCCTCATATCAAATGTGTTCTACATACCAAAAGGATACAAAGTTAAATCATTACAGGGTGAGTGCAAAACATCCAGGATCGAAAGAAAATCTTAAGAGCTATCATAGATAAAAGACAGATTATGTGCAGCTAAGCAACAGTCTTCCCATCAGAAATATTAGATGCTACAAAGAAGCCAGTGAAGTAATGTCTTCAAAATGCTGAGGGAAAAATAGATATCTACACTGCTAAACTTTTGCAATGTAGACACAAAATGAATCCATTTTCAAATAGCAAAGCATAAGACCAAGAGTTTAGCCACCTACAGACTGTGGCTGATACTTACCCACTATGACACTGGTGGTGTAAGCAGAGTGGAGCTCCATTACACAACAGTGTGAATATATTTAACACTACTTCACTGTGTACTTTAAAACGATTAGAATGGTAACTTTTATGTTATATGTTTCTTACCACAATGGAAAAAAAATATCACGCTCAGGCTCCCAGCAATGCCACATTAATTTCTCTGTAGGGGCAGCAAAATGCATGGAGCACAGGCAGAAGGTATTTTCTTAAACTTCCCAGTTGATTTTTATTTTATTTTAATTTTTTCCCCAGATGATTTCTAATGTGCAGCCAAGGTGAAAACCACTGACTTATGCCTAAAAGAAAACCATATGAAATCTGAAAGAAAAAAAAAAGAAAAGAGGATGGGAAAGAGTGTTTGGAAAGAGAGGTATAAGGCAAATACAGAAACAGAGGTAATACTGTCCCAAAAAGCCAGTGTAGTTGTTATTGTATTAGACAAAATATAATGTAAAGCAGAAAACTTAGATAACAAGAGATGCTACATAATAATCAAGGGAAGAATCATATACGATCATGAATTCGTATGTACCCAACACCACAGTTACAAAATATATGAGGCAGAAACTGACAGAATGACAAGGAGATACTTACAAATTCAAAATCATGGTGAGAAATTTTTAACACCTTTATTAGAAACTATTAGATCAAGAAGACAAAAAAACTTTAAGAAAGATATAGAATATTTAGAAAGTAAAACTAAGTAGTTTGGAGGCTTCCGTGGTGGTCCAGTGGTTAAGAATCCGCCTTCCAATGCAGGAGATGTGGGTTTGATCCCTGGTCGGGGAACTAAGATCCCACAAGCCGCGGAGCAACTAAGTCTGAGCGCTCCAGAGCCTGCTCACCACAACTAGAGAGCCTGTGTGCCACAAGTAGAGAGAAGCCTGCGCACCGCAAGGAAAGATCCCGCATGCTGCAACTAAGACCGGATACAGCCAAATAAATACATAAATAAATATTAAAAAACAAACAAACAAAACCCCCAAAACTAACTAGTTTGATCTAATAGAGATATAGAGAATCCTGCAAGTTGTAACAATGTTTTTTCTTTTCACAAACACATAAAACAATTACAAAAACTGATACCATACGAGGTCACAAAGTAAGTCTCACCAAATTTCAAGCAATCAGTATCATTCAGATTATATATATTTTTTGTAATTTGTAACTTTTTCTTCTTGAAAGATTTTTGAAATTATGGCAAAACATTATTTGATAAAGCTGGATGTAGGTTCATGAGTGTTTGCTATATTATTCTCTAAATGTTTCTTTATGTTTGCAAAATACTAATAATATTTTTTAGAATTTGAACCACCTGAAAAAATATATTTCCAACAAAGATAACAGCCAATTAATGTCACTTTATATAAAAAGCCCAGAATGAAAGATAAGAAAAACACTAAAATGTTAATACGTAAGTACACAAAAGACATTGAATGACATCCAACATAAAGAAAAAACAAGTACTTTACAAATGGAAGAACATTCATTCTGAGTAGAGTCAAAATTGTGAAATACCATGCTTACCAATTTAAGATTTAAAAACCTGATTGTACCCATGGTTGGTAAGGAGATAACACATTCCTTCCCTTTGGGGTGGCAGTCTAAATTGTTTAAAACATTTTGGAAATCAATTTAATAATATCCATCAAAAATCATAAAATTTTCCATGTTTTTTGACTCAGTAATTCCATTTCTAAGGATCTAGCATATGGATATGATCCTAAGTATATGAAAAACTTTAGGTACAATGATGTTCATAGCACGTTATTTATTTTATAAAAAAAGATTGAAAACAAATTAAATGTACAGTTATTAAGAAAATAATTCCCCAAATTATGATATATTCTCTTGAAAAATCTTGTAGCCATTACAAAGGACAGGTAACAGGGGAAAATGCTTGCCAGAGCATGTCAAGTGAAAAGACCAAAATTCAAAATTATTCACTATGATTGCTAGAATTTGTAAGAAAAAAGCTTTGCAGGAACTACATCAAAATGTTAAACCTGATTATTTTTTCGATGGTGAGACCATAGGTGATTTTTCTTTCTATTATTCTTATTCTCTAATTTTTCTTTGTGTTTCTATTACTTTAATAATAACCTTTACACAAACTGCTTTAATGTTCCTGCATCTTCCCTAGGTGATGACGGATTGGCAGATTGTTAAATATGTTATAAACTGGTCTCTCTCCCTTTTGGACCAGGGAGGCACCCAGTAGAACCCCAAAGAAAACACAGGTTCCTTCTTTTGTCCCACGGTGTTCTCATGTCAGTAGACTAGGTTGAGGTCTTGGCTTGGAGGGAAAGTCAGCTCCAAGGTGACAGCCAGGCTCACTCTGAACTGGGAGGGGAGAGGGGAGAGGGGAGACAGAACACACTCACGTGGAAGACAGAGCATCTTTGAAGTCATATTGTGCCATTGTAGATGAGGGTAACTACAGCCCCCCTTGGGATGAAATGTGAAAGTTGAATAGCTCCAATAATTTAGGACAAAGCAGCAAGTCAAAGGACCCTAGAAGGATTTTAGTTACAGGAAGAGTACAGAATCCCTTAAAACAGACTCCCTGTCTAAAAAGACGGCAATCCTAGTTCTGCAGGGGTAAAAAACCCAACAACAAAAAAAACTGATGGAGACCACACAGAAAAGTAAGATTGCAAAGGAGAGCTAAGTAATTTAAATCAGAACTTGCCGTAGAAAGAATTTTTTTTAAGATAATATTTAAAAACATTTTGGCCTATCCTCATTTTACAAACACATTCATAGGGTCAGGATGGCTGGAAATGCTGGGTGTTGGTTGGGTATGTGTTTCTCCACAGGATCTTTCCACGTGGCTAGCTTTGGCTTCCTTACAGCATGGTGGCCTCAGGGTAGTTGGCTTAAATTGTGTCTCAGGGCTCCAAGAGACAAGAAGTGGAAGAGGCCAGTCTATGAAGAGCTGTGCACTGAAACTGGCACAGTCACCCTCCTTTATTCTATTGATCAAGGCAGTTGAAGAACCTACCCAGACTGAAAGGAAGGGTCATAGGCTCCACTTCTTTTTTAAATTAATTAATTAATTTAAAATTGCAGTATAGTTGATTTACAACACTGTGTTAGTTTCAGATGTACAGCAAGGTGATTCGGTACATTCTTTTTCAAGTTCACACATATATTCTTTTTCAGGTTCTTTCCCCATTTAGGTTATTACAAAATATTGGGTATAGTTCCCTGTGCTGTACAGTAGGTTCTTGTTGTTTATCTATTTTGTCTATAGTAGTGTGTATGTGTTACTCCCAAATTCCTAATTTGAAGGGAGGCGTGACCAAGAATGGGTAGCCATCTTTAATCTGCCAAAGGATGGCCAACCAAACGGATAATCTCCATTATCCCAGTCGGGCTACCACTGGGATGAATCCACTGGGATGAATCACTGGCAATTTTTGTCCTTGTTCTGCCTGAGTTCTGTCTCCATGAGAGTGTGACTGTCTAGGCCAAGGGGACATGCAAGAGGGGAGTCGTAGCTCCCCAAAAGAAAATCATGTAGTCCTTACTACAAAAAAAGATGACTGGGTGCTACACAGGTGAAAACAATGTCCGCTTCAGACATTTGTTTTAAACCTATTTTTGTCCAGCGTGAGAATCTTCACACAAACCCATGCCCCTCCCTCCCTTTTACACCCAAACTTATTGTCTGTGTCTCTCCTTTTATTCAGATAACAAATGTTTGCCTGCAGCAATGCTAGGCAGGCCTAGGCTAGGCTCTGCGCTGGGGATCAAAGAAGAATCAGCCCCGGAGCTTGCCCACCAGTTGTTCTCTCTAGAGTAGGGGGATAACTGAGGAACAACAGTAACATCAGAGACAAAAGAGGAGATGCCGTAAGAGGCACAGACAAAGTGCTCTGGAAGTTTAGAGGAGAGGGAGATAACTTCCAGTTGCGCCCTTAATCACATACTGCCTCACATCTCTTGTACTGTTGTCTTGTCTGGTTATTAACTCCTACATTGTTGAACAACAGCAAACCAGTCACACTGAATAATTCACGGGGCTGCTCCTTCCTCTGCATCCAGATCATGAGCTCCTCCGAGGCAGGGCTGGAGAACTCTGACAGGCATGTTGCAGGGGCTAATATGGCGGCTCCAACAGAAGAGAACATCAGTGAGATGCTGTCTGAATAAGGTCTACATACATGCTCAGAAACTTAGGCCTTTATTAGCTTACTAATATTTCTTCAATGCACTGAACAGGAGACTAAAAGATTGCTTTTCTCCATGGCCACCTGTTTTTTTCCCCCCTGGTGGGAGGAAATATCTTTCTACTCGGACCTCCTGCTTCCAATGACTGACATCTCAGTTGGGTGTGTTCTTCCACCTCAGCTATGGAAAGATGTCAAATAAAGGTGACTGAATGTTACAGTGATGGCTCTGCAAAGACCTTTTACACATAGTAATCTCAGATTCCTTCGTGGAAAGTTCTTTTGTGTGTATCCCACTAGTGTATCGCCTTTTGGCATCAATTCCAAGTCTTTCTGAAAAACATACTATGTCTTCTTTTTTGTTTCTTATTTTTAAATGGCAGATGGTTAGGAAATATCTTCTCACTCTTATAATTATTTTCCTCAGTTTTTCTCCATTCAACAGCAATTACCCTCATGTATAATCTTTCTAAGTATTTATTTTCTAGCTCCTGAAGAGAATAATCCCAGTGAAGTCATTCATCTTATGTACTTCATGGTTTTTCTCAGCAGGAAACTTCTATTGAATATAATTTGTACCACAGTAACTAACATAGACACTTAAACATGCTTGGTAGTTAATTTGTTTTTAAGTGGACCAAGTTTTCAGATGAAACATTCAGCTGTTACACAAAGGGTGTTTTTCCTGGATTCTCTCCAAAAGTACCTTCAAAGAAAATTAGATATGTGACTACTGCACTTCAAATATTTTCCAGGGGAGAGGTGGAGTGAAAAAAATTGTTTCCTCTGGCTTAGATTACCTCACATTTACACTGTGCTAAGCACTTTACAAAACATGCAAATCGTCTGCTTTATGGAAAAGTAAAACCCCTTCTGGATTTATTTCTTGATGCTAGCAATATTGAAAAATAATTTAATTTACATTATACAGAAAAGTCTTTAGATAGATTTAACAATTAAACATATAAATCAAGTCATACCAAAGTAGCAGAAAACAGAAACGAACAGTTATGATATCTTTAGAGGAATTATAACTTATCCAAGCTTGGAAATGGTAAATGAAATATCAAAGGACAAACACAAGAGATTTGATGATTTGTAACTTGTAATATTAAAGATGATTTTAACAAGCAGCATTATTTTACCAAAGGTCGTTCATGATTAATTTAGAAGAAATTATTCTTGGCCTCTGGCTTTCAGTGATGTCCACAAGTAATCCCAAAAGCCAGTGATATGGAGAACTATGTTACTTTGAGTCAAAATTTGAATTATGCCAAGAGCGTGGTATGCCTGACAGAGTCCCTTACTTGAAAGTACCCTATCTGACCCCCAGCACCTGAATTGCAAGGTGACGTTGTCCTTCTCACCTGCTTGTTGTGTGTGACACACTTCTCTCCAGAAGTCACATGTATTTGCACAAAGGAACCATTGCATTCACTGAAACGGTTTTTCTCAAATGTGGAGATTCAAAAAGGTTTCACCTAGGATACATTTCTGGAGAATGATATCATTGCTGGGAAATTCCATAGAATGGAGATAACAGAAAGATCAATGGAAAGTTGCTGAATTTCTAGAGATTACTGCCTGAATCAGGGCTCTCTCTAATTGGCTTTAGGAAAATTGCAACTTTGAATATGAATGACAGTATTCAAGTGAATCAATTAATGTTACTGTTAAAAAAAAAGAAAGGAAAAAGAAGAAAAAAAAAAGACACACACACTAAGGACCCTTGTCCCAGTCACGCAGAACAACAATCACAAGACGTTAATGTGATTTCTGACAGGGAGCCCTCTTGAATCAAATGATCTCTCCAGGCAATATTAACAACACAGGTTAACAGTGTGAACAGTGAACAGTGAACAGTGCCCAGGTGAACAGCGTTGAAGGTTACACACCTCAGGAACGACAATAGCGGTTCCCAGCCACACCTGCATTCCTGCGTGCTGTCACATCTCCTTCCTGTTTCTCTCTGAGCTGGTCACACTATCATTAACCCATATCTGGAACATGGCAGGCCCGCAGCTGGTCTCTCCAGGCTCCAGCCCGTTCCATGACCAATGCATCAAACACATTCCCAAGAGGTTGCTATGACAAATGCAAGTGTGGCTTGTCCCCCCCAGCTTTAAAATGCTTCAGGGAATGGCCCATTGCCTTCAAGAGACTTCCCAGTTCTTTCTTTTCTTTTTTTTTTTTTTTATTGTGGTTTAAAAGTGGCAAATCGTAGTTATTGTTTGCCTTGGATGTGTCAATAAGTCATTTGAAATTAGTCAGGAAGAGTTTTATGAATTTTCAAATGCAGCTTTTAATCACATGTCTGAACTCACATTTACCAGTCTTTTGGGAAAATTTCCAGGTTTTTTTTTTATTACACCACACTTCGTGTGATATTCCTTTATAATAAAGTTTTATTAATTAAATAAAAATAACACAAAATTTACAACTGGAGTGTTAATTAACTATAAGCACATTGTTGTGCAATGGATCTCTTGAAGTTTTTCATCTTGCAGAACTGAAACCCTATACCCATTGAACAACTCCCCATTTCCCCTGCCCCCAGTCCTTGATAATCACTCTTCTACTTTGTGTCTGTGAGTTAGCAACTTTAGATACCTCATGTAAGTGGAATCGTGCAGCATTTGTCCTCTTGTGACGGGCTTATTTCACTTAGCATAATGTCCTCAAGGTTCATCCAGGCTGTAGCAGGTGACAGGACTTCCTTTTTAAGACTGAATAATATTCCACTGCATGTATAGATCACCACATTTTGTTCCTCCATTCATCCATTGATGGGCATTTGGGTTGCTGCCATCTCTTGGCTATTGTGAATAATGCTGCTTTGAGCAAAAGTGTACAAATACCTCTTCGAGATCCTGCTTTCTGTTCTTTTGGATAAATACCAAGAAGTGGGATTACTGGATCACATGATGATTCTATTTTTCAGAAACTTCCATACTGTCTTCCATAGTGGCTATACTATTTCACATTCCCAACAGTGCACAAGGGTTCAAATTTTTCCACATCTTCGCTGATACTTATTGCATTAGTCCCCCCACCCCTCATCTGTGGTTTCACTTTCTGTGGTTTCAGTTAGCTGTGGTCCAAAAATATTACATGGAAAAATTCTAGAAATAAACCATTCATAAGTTTTAGATTGCGCGCCATTCTGAGCAGCGTGATGAAATCTCGAGCCATCACACTCCAACCCACACAGGATGTGTATCCTCCCTTTGTCCAGCGAATCCACCCCTTCGTCACTTAGCAGCCTTCTTGGTTATCAGCTCATCTGTCATGATATCTCAGTGTCTGTGCTCAAGTAACCTTTATTTTACTTAATAATGGCCCCAAAGTGTAAAAGTAGTGATGCTGGCAGAGACTGTTGTATTATTATTATTATTTTACAGTGGCCATCCCCTGGTGATTAGTGAAATTGAGCATCTTTTCATGTTTGTTGGCCATTTGTACATCTTTTTTTGGAGAAATGTCAAGTCCTTTGTTTTTAATCTGCTTTTTTTGTTTGTTTTGTTTTTCTGTTGTCAAGTTGCTGTTCCTAATTCTTAAGCATGGACTACACCCTTCCTGATCTGGTCATAAGCCTATTTCCGTCCTCTCCTTACCTCACACACTTCTCATTGGCAAGCTTGGTTCCTAGAAGATCTTTACTGGAGGAGCCAGGCTATTGATAGCTCCACGTGTAGTTCCTGATGGGGTGCCCCCCTCTCTACCCCAAACACATTTTGACCGCTGGAGCAAAATCTACTTCTGTCAGAAAGAAAAATTACCTAGGGGGAATTACCTTTGAGAAGTCTTCTCTCACCATGTCCTGTAGCCCACCTACTATCCCTTCCAAATTTTTATTGGTGGATCTAATAAAACATTTCCACTACTAAACAGATACTAAAAGCAGTGAATACTCTTCATAGCAAAGGCTTTTTGTTGATGTCTGTTGTATTTTCTCTTTGCACTTCCCATGGAGTGACTAAACCTATCATACTTGATAAGGTCAGCAGTAATTATACACAGGAATTTTATCTGAGGCATTCTGGAATATATCCAGAAATGGAAACCAATCTAGTTAACAGGTGAGCATACTTTTTTTTTTTTTTTTTTTTTTTTGCGGTACGCGGGCCTCTCACTGCTGTGGCCTCTCCCGTTGCGGAGCACAGGCTCCGGATGCGCAGGCTCAGCGGCCATGGCTCATGGGCCCAGCCGCTCCGCGGCATGTGGGATCTTCCCGAACCGGGGCACGAACCCGCGTCCCCTGCATCGGCAGGCGGACTCTCAACCACTGCGCCACCAGGGAAGTCCATGAGCATACTTTTTAAAATGTCATTGATACGGACCATTGTGACAGAATAATAGTCCACATAGCATTTCCAAAAAATGTCTCTGCAATGTAAATTCTGTCAAAGAATTTCTGAAATTCTTTCCTGCCACAAAGATAGATTTTGTTATCATGGTCTATCACGGAATGTATAAGACCAATTAGAAGGCTGCTTGGATTTTGGTGCCATGTTGAAACCCTAGGTGCTGCTCAGGCTGAAGTGGAGCTCAGAGGCCTCAGGCAAGGCCTGCTAGAAACCAGCCCGCTTCTGTCGTCACCATCAGTCTACCCTGTGTTCAGGGCTGATCATGTGGGCTGGCGATTTTTTTATTATTTTCTGCTCCCAGATGAGATGATAAGCTCCTTTAAGGTCAGCACCAATCTTACTTAATATTCAAGCTCTGGTGCCAAGCAGGGAGACTGCCACGGAATCTATAATGTTACATTTTTTCTGAAGAAAGGGAGGGGAGGAGGAAGAAAGACTGGTGGGCAGGTGAGCAAGCAGGAGCAAAGGGAAACACAGGGCCAGGCTTTGCCTCTGTGCCCTGTGCTGCCCAGTTTTCCTCGCCCAGGACTAGAGAACCCCGAAGACCTGGTCACCCGGGCTGTGCACTCAGGTCCCACCCGCACCCCCGTCTCAACTTCCCCAAGCTGAAATGGCTTAGTCCTCACAAAGGTCACCCTCCACTTCCAGCTGCAGGGTTCAAAATGGGAGTTTAGATCCAGGGCCTGCACACGGCAGTCCCGTGCCATCTGGCAAATATACTGATCAGGTCTCGGATTATTGAGAAAACTATCATCTAGGAAGCACCTACTCCATGCTAGCCAACATGCGAAGGCCTTCAGATTTGTTACCACATTTCACACATTTCAACCCCTTTTTAACCCTTTGGGGACTTTGTTATTATCCCCACTTTTCAAGTGAGGAAAATGAGACCCAACCAGGATTGTAATCAAGATTCTTTAATGCTAAGGCTGTGCTCTGATTATTATATCATGACACCCAAGGTCGGAGTCTTTTCAGATTTACAATAGACGCGGTCCATTGCTTTCATATTAGGTATTGGGGCTGTATACTTCATAGACTGAGTCTTTTAGGCCCTGCAGGTATCTTAGAAAACACCGAGTCTAATCTCCTTAATTTACAAATGAGGAAGCTGACAACTTGACGTGATTTATAAACCATACAGTGAATAGAGTGATATAATCATTCTCTGTAAAGGTTTTTTTCTATTTGATTTTTAAGTATTTTTTTCTGAATATGAAAGCAATACAAGCTCAGAAAATTAATAAAATTAATTAAAAATAATCCATGATTCATATTCAAATAATCCTAACAGATTAATAAACATGGTTTTAGACTTAGTTCATTTGTATCTCATTTTAGGCCTTAGATGTATTTATTTGGCGAATGGTTATATATTTGTACATATATGCACACGTACATATAGCATTAGTTGATATTATATTCTTTATAAAATATGGTATTCTCACTGAATATTATGAATAGCTTCTGATTTTATTAAAATTCTTTATAAATATTCTTAAATGATGGAAAGGATTTTTACCATAATCATAAAAATAATATTTCTGGGGCTTCCCTGGTGGCACAGTGGTTGAGAGTCTGCCTGCCGATGCAGGGGACACGGGTTCGTGCCCCGGTCCGGGAGGATCCCACATGCTGCGGAGCGGCTGGGCCCATGAGCCATGGCCGTTGAGCCTGCGCGTCCGGAGCCTGTGCTCCGCAACGGGAGAGGCCACAACAGTGAGAGGCCCGCGTACCACAAAATAAATAAATAAATAATAATAATAATATTTTTTCACTGGGGAGACATTTAAAAAATATATATAATTCCAAAGTAAAACTACCTATTATCCTATCACCAAGAGATAACCACCATTAACACTTTGGGTTTTCTGGGTTTTGTTTTATTTGAGGGGAGAGTGTCTTTTTGCTGTTTATGAATGTGTATATAATAGAGACAAATGGAACAGACATTTTCAGCCCTTGATACATTTGTGCCAAATTACTTTCCAGAAAGTTTGTTCTTATTTAAATTAACAGCATCAGTGAATGAAAATGTTCATCTCACAGTATCCTCACCAACTTCTAATATTATTTTTTAAATTTTGTGGCTAATTTTATACTGGGGGAAAATGGTTGTGAACGTGAATTTTAAAAATATTGATGGTTGTGAAAACAATTGCTTATAACTGTCTCATTTTATGAAGCAAAAAAGATTAAGTACATAATATTAAGAGCTCTATACAACTAAACTCTAGTTTATATCTTACTTATTCAGACTATTTTAAACCAAGATAACGGTGGCTTAAAACCTGTGCAAAACTGTATTATATTAAATGGAATTGAAAGAACCAGAAAGTATCTGGTAAGGCAGGTCAAACAGCCTCAAATAAGACTTCCGTGGGAGAGACGAAGGCAGCATCTCTCTGTAACCTATTTGTTAATTCGTCTCTTTCCTTCCTACCCTATTTCAAAGAGGGAAGACAACAAATACACTGATATATTCAGCACAATGCAGACAGTCAGATCCTACCTGCAATCAGAATTTTTAAAATGTTCAACTTGGGTATATTTTGAAGCCACTGTTGATTTGGAGGGCTGTACATCAGAGTCACAATTCACGGAACGCTAGAGTCAGAAACCTAAACACTTTCAGAAAATGTTTAATTTCTAGTCCAGTTACTACTTTCCTAAGGCTCCCCAATGCTGTTGTATGTGCCCCTCCCGTCTCTTTGCACCTGAATTTTTAAAAACAAACATTTATGCCCATTAAATGTTCAGTATAAATTACACACCACTGTTGACCTTAATATTGTAACTGAGCCATTGGTGGGAGGGGAGGGGCAGTCACATTTTTGGAACGTGCAGTATTTGGTGTCGGCATTCAGCGTTCACAGCCCTGGGAAGGTCCTCTGCCATACCTGCGGGGAGGCACGGCCAGTGTGTGCTATCAGTGTGTAAGGCTACCCCTGGCATCTCTAGATAACTATGTAAGATAAGCCTGGGAGAAGGAATAAGAGTGAAGTGGAAATGTTTGGATTGTATTTCGTAAACACCAAGACACGTGGAAACAAATGCAAAATGTTGGAATCTATTACAGCCTGTGAATGCAATACAATGCTGTCATTAGTGTTACCATCTGAAAAAACGAAATCCCTTCATACTGAATGTATTGTCTGGACTGTGACTGTTATTCATCAGGGATTAATGCTACCATTGTTCTGGGGCCCTTGTGTTAAAAATGCATGATAATCATGATAATGGAAGCACAGAATTCAAACTCTTTCTCCCAACATTCAAGGCCTGACGTAACGTTGACCTAACCAACATTTTAAGCTTATCTCTCTGCTTTGCTAAGCTTTGTTCCAGGAAAACTAGTTACTCAACATTCTCTCCCCACCTCCATGCTCTTAGTGTCAGTTGCTCCACCTAGAATGCCCCTCTTACCAACGCTATCTGGCAGTTCTGTCTGTCAATCAAGAATCATCTTCTCAAACGTCACCTCCACGATATTTCCCTTGTCGACCTTTTTCTCTACTCCGAGGAAGGTTCTTTGAAGGTAGAAGAAGCTACATCTTACACAATCTGAATGACGGAGACCTTTAACTTGTTCCCTTCCTTCTTGAGTGTAAACTTGTTGCAGGAAAGTGGCTACCCAAACAGGGACTACAGTGGTCAGTATTGTACAACCAGGGGTGCCTGAATGACTTGTTCTTACTGGTTGAATGTAAGTGGAAGTGACAGGTGTCACTTCTGGGCTGGGAGTTTTAAGTGTGCCTGCGTGAAAAGATGCTTAACGTCGCTAACTATCAGAGAAATGCAAATCAAAGCTACAGTGAGGTACCACCTCACACTGGTCAGAATGGCCATCATCAAAAAAGTCTACAGATGACAAATGCTGGAGAGGGCGTGGGGAAAAGCGAATCTCCCTACACTGTTGGTGGGAATGTAAGTTGGTGCAGCCACTATGGAAAACAGTATGGAGGTTCCTCAGAAAAATAAAAATAGAGGTATAATTCAAAAAGACGCATGCACCCTTATGTTCACAGCAGCACTATTCACAATAGTCAAGACAAAGAAACAAACTAAACATCCATCGACAGATGAATGGATAAAGAAGATGTGGTACATATATATATATACACAATGGAATAGCCATAAAAAAGAACAAAATAATGCCATTTGCAGCAACATGCATGCAACTAGAGATTATCATACTAAGTGAAGTAAGTCAGAAAGAGAAAGACAAATACTATATGATATCACTTATATGTGGAATCTAAAATATGACACAAATGAACCTATCTATGAAACAGAAACAGAATCACGGACACAGAGAACAGACTGCTGGTTGCCAAGGGGGAGGGGTTGGGGGAGGGATGGAGTGGGAGGTTGGGGTTAAGAGGTGTAAGCTTTTACATATATACAGTGGATAACAACAAGGTCCTACTGTATAGCACAGAGAACTGTATTCAGTATCCTACGATAAATCATAATGGAAAAGAATTTTTAGAAAAGAATTAAAAAAAAAAGAAGTGTGCCTGCCTTCTTCACTCTTCCTCCTCTTAGGCAGCTTGAAGCCAAAGATTTTGGTACCCTAGAGCATAGCAGGAACTCAAGATAGGTGAAACCCAAATCCCTGGATCATCAGGTGGAGGAAGAAAGTTGCCTGCTGACCTAAAGCAGCATCACTGAGTTATTAAGCGAGGGTAAAATTAACTTCCATGGGATTAAGCCACTGAAATCCAATGTTTTCTTTCTTACAGAGCCATTTCGCTGACTAATACAACTTGGTATATTCATTTAGTGCTTGGCTCATTCCATTTCATATAGCAGGTGCTCAATAACTGTTTGTTAAACCGAACTGAAAATTCAGAGACAAACACAAAGAAATATAAATTAGGTTATACTGCTAGAACATAGTTAGAGATATCTGTTGACACCAAAATGCTCTTCCAACCCTATTTTCTATTTTTTTTTTTTTGCGGTACGCGGACCTCTCACTGTTGTGGCCTCTCCTGTTGCGGAGCACAGGCTCCAGATGCGCAGGCTCAGCGGCCATGGCTCAAGGGCCCAGCCGCTCCACGGCATGTGGGATCCTCCCGGACCGGGGCATGAACCAGCGTCCCCTGCATCGGCAGGCGGACTCTCAACCACTGCGCCACCAGGGAAGCCCCAACAACCCTATTTTCTTAAAAAAAATATCCCCTCACCCCAAGTCCCTTGTTTTACATAAGTACTTATACATTGAGATCAGTTGTCACTTATTCTCAGGAAGAGAAAATAAGATGTTTTGAGAACTGACAGTCATTCTCATTGGATATAGGTTCCAAGTTTTCTTCTGGTTATATGAGCCAGATAGCATAACTGTGAAAAATAATGGCAAGATGAAAGATATCCTCTTTGATTGTCAGATACTTGGGTCAGATTTTCAAATAAGACATAATTAGTGCATAGGGGCCCTTGGCGGGTGGCACTTTTATTCACATTCCAATTCGACTTTCATTGTAAAATGATGATGCTATTATTGCTGGTATAATTTTTCAAGGCTGAGCTAAGTTATACAAAAGAGAGATCTCTACTAGCTTCAAGTCCAAAATATCATCAAAACGAGATTGGGACCACCTTGTTTCTGCCCCTGACAGAATCTCCTGTCGCGGTCACTGGGGCGTGAAGACCCAGTGTAGACTGTTGTGTGGACGCTACCTGACAATGCTGTCCTGGGTGGTGCTTTCTGCCGCCACCGCAGCTGCCCCCTCTCTGAAGAATGCAGCCCTCCTTGGGCCAGGGGTATTGCAGGCAACAAGGATCTTTCACAAAGGGCAGCCAAGTCTTGCCCCTGTACCACCTCTTCCTGAATAGGAGGAAAAGTTTGTTTGGGGCTGATCCCTGAGGAATTTTTCCAGTTCCTTTATCCTAAAACTGGTGTTAACAGGACCCTACGTGCTCAGAACTGGGCTTATCTTATATTTACTCTCCAAAGAAATATATGTGATAACTGCAGAGACCTTCTCTGCCATATCAACAATAGGGGTTCTTGTCTATGTAATTAAAATATATGCTGCCTCTATTGGGGAATTTGCTGATAAACTCAATGAGCAAAAAACTGCCCAACTCGAAGGACTGAAACAGGCTTCCATCAAACAAATCCAGGATGCAGTTGATCTGGAGAAGTCACAGCAGGCACTGGTTCAAAAGTGCCATTACCTTTTTGATGTCCAGAGGAATAACATTGCCATGGCCCTGGAGGTTACTTACTGGGAATGGCTGCAAAGTGCATACAAGGAGGTAAAGAGTCGCCTGGACTACCACATCTCTGTGCAGAATATGATGCGTCTAAAGGAACAAGGGCACATGATAAACTGGGTGGAGAAGAATGTGGTACAGAGCATCTCTGTGTAGCAGGAGAAGGAGACAATTGCCAAGTGCATTGCAGACCTAAAGCTGCTTGCAAAGAAGGCTCAAGCACAGCCAGTTCTGTAAATGCATCTGTCCCAATTGAGACAGCTAGAAACAGTTGACTGACTAAATGGAAATTAGTCTATGTGACAAAGTCTTTCTGTATTGCTCTCTACTGAAGTTAGTTTCCCTTTCCTAAAAATGAAAAGTTTGAGTTTCATATAATGAGAGAATTAAAACAATCTATGGGCCAGTAAGATGTTTCTCTCATCCTTCTTGCTCTGCATTTTGAGTTGTTCCATGATCACTTTTGAATAAGCAGTTCGCTTTGAATAAAATTTGGTACCTGACTAAAAATTATCAAGTTATAGTTTAAATTTGAATTAATTCAACCATCTTGCAAATAAAGTGACAGTTGAAACAAAAACAAAATAAAGTAAAACAAAAAAACCAAGAGTGGGTTGTCAGCCCTCCAAATCAAACTTCAGGCTAATCCAGTGTGACTGAATTATTGCATTAGAAAATCAGCGTGTAAAGCTTGACTGACTAAGAGGAAGGTGATAAGGTAATCAGAAATTTGGCATACAGCTATATGGCTTTTCTTGGAGTTACTCTAATCTCTTCTCAGTGTGCTTCTTTTTTGTTTTTGGCTGTGGCTTGCAGGATCTTAGTTCCCCGACCAGGCATGGAACCTGCGCCCCCTGCAGTGGAAGCGTGGAGTCTTAACCACTGAAATGCCAGGTAAGTCCCCACAGTGTGCTGCTGCTTCTTTTTTTTTTTAACCTTCTTCACCCTTCTCATCTATCTCAATAAACAAGCATCCACATGGAGCCCTATTCCTGCCTCTGTTCAGATACATTTTCTTATGATCTATCTGTATTCCTAGACCATTTAATTTGCCTGGCCAGCCTACTGTACCATCAGATTGTTTTCCATAAAAACATTAATGAACATATATACACTTATTTTTGATAATTTTTTTCCAAAATTTTGTTTTTTCCTAAAACAAAAAGCTGAATCCACACTTTCTGATAGCAAGTGGACTAATTATGATTCAGACCCACTTTTGGGGGCCCATTAGTGGTTCATAAAAATCAATTTCCTGAGTCACAACCAGCATTTCCAAAAATGAAATAAAATAGAATAGGAAAAACTATTAGAGGGTGTTATACATGGTAGTCGGTAAATACTGATTCATGAAAATTCTATTTAAGTTACTTATATACTGGCATGTACTAGGAGGCAAGATAAAATATTTCTCAATGTGAGCTATAGTAAAAAATGTCTGAAACCTATTGCTTTAGCAGATATTTTTCTGGTTATTATTGTCTTAATAATTTAGCTACCTATTTTTGTGGTTTCTTAGGGAGGAGGGAAAACTGGAAAGATCAAGATTTTAATAATTAGTATTGCTCCTTAAGGTAAAATGAAGAAGTAGAGATAACTCCTCAATGAAGAAATAGAATAAAAACTTCAGCAATTCTTTTTACAATGAAAAACTTTGAAGCCTAGTTCCTACAACATCCATAAAATTCATAAGGAAATGATCACATTGTCCTAAAATTACACTAATACATTAATTTGCTTAATTATTAGCTTTAAAGGTGAACTCACTTTTTAAAAACAGCTTTCTTGAGATATAATTCACATACTATAAAATTTACCCACTAAAGTGTACAACTCAGTAGTTTTTAGTATGTTCAAAGAATTGTGCAGTCATTACTACAACCTAACCTTAGAATATTTTCATCATCACCCAAAGAAAGCCCAAACCCATTAGCAATAACTCCCAATTCCCCACCCTCCCCAGCTCTAAGAAGCCACTATTCTATTTTCTGTCTCTATACATTTGCCTGCTTTGGTCATTTCATATACAGTTGACTCTTGAACAATGTAGGGATTGGGGACACCTACGTTCCTTGCAGTAGAAAATCCGTGTATAACTTTGCAGCCAACCCTCCCTATATCTAAGTTTCCGCAACCCTGGATTCAATCAATTGCAAATTGTGTATTACTGTAGTACGAATTTATTGAAAAAAATCCATGTATAAGTGGACCCACACAGTTTAAACCCCCTGTTGTTCAAGGGTCAACTGTAAATGGTACCATACAACACATGCAGTCACATATACATACATTCTTACTGTCTTTGGGGGCTGGCTTCTTTCACCAAGCATGTTTTCAAGGCTCATCCATGTTGTAACATGTGTCAGTATTTCATTCTTTTTTATGGTTGAATAATATTCCATTGTGCAGATATACCACATTTTCTTTATCTATTCATCAGTTGATGGACATCTGAGTTGTTTCCACCTTTTGGCTGTCGTCGATAATGCTATTATAAATATTTGTGTACAAGTTTTGTGTAGATATATGTTTTCATTTCTCTTGGGTATATACCTAGGAGTGGAATGAGTCATACAGAAACTCTATATTTAATATTTTGAGGAACGACCAAACTGTCTTCCAAAGTGGCTGCACCATTTTACATTCCTCAGCAACTTATGAGGATCTCAGTTTCTCCACATCCTCTCCAACTCTTGTCATTGTCTGTATTTTTATTATAGCTATCCTAGTGGATATGAAATGGCATCATATTATGGTTTTGATTTGCAATTCCCTAATGATCAATTATACTGAGCATAGTTTCTTGTGCTTATTGGCCATTTGTATATCTTTGGACAAATATCTATTTAAATCCTTGGCACATTTTTTAATTGGGTTATGTTTTTCATTGTTAAATTGTAAGTGCTCTTGATATATTTTGAATACAATTTTCTTACCACAAATGATTTGCAAATATTTTCTCCTATGGATTGCCTGTTTACTTCTTGGTGGTGTCATTTGAAGCACAAACCTTTTTAATTTTGAAAAATTCCAATTTTCTGTTTTTTCTTTTGTTACTTGCGCTTTTGACGCTGTATCTAAAAAGGCATTGCCTAACCCAAGTTTACAAAGATTTATTCCTAAGTTTTCTTCTAAAATTTTTATAGTTTTAGCTCTTACATTTTGGTCTATGATCTATTTTGAGCTAATCTTTGTATATGCTGTAAGATAAAGATCCAACTTCATTCTTTTGCATGTGAATATCCAGTTGTTCTGGCACCATTTGTTGAAAAGACTATTAATTCACCCATCCAGTTATCTTGGCACTCTTGCCAACAGTCTGTTTACCATAAATATAAGTGTTCATTTCTGGAATTTCAATTCTATTCCATTGGTATATATCACTCTCTTTGTGTCACTACCACCAAGTCTTGATTACTCTAGCTTTGTAGTAAGTTTTGATATTGAGGATTGTGAGTCCTCCAACTTTGTTCTTTTTCAAGATTGTTTCAGCTATTACAGATGTCTTCCATTTCCTTTTGAATTTTAGAATCAACTTGCCAATTTCTCCAAACAGCCCAGCTTGGATTTTTGATAGGTATTGCATTGAATCTGTAGATCGATTTGAGAAGTATTGCCATTTTAATAATACTGTCTTGTGAGCCACAAACATTGGATGTCTTTCCATTTATTTAAGTTCTAAATTTCTCTTTTTTGGGCTGCTCTTTGCGGCTCATGGAATTTTAGTTCCCCAGGCCCCCGGCAGTGAGAGCACCGAGTGGAGTCCTAACCACTGAACCACCAGGGAATTCCCTAAGTTTTAAATTTCTTTCTAATACTATTTTGTAGCTTTGTACAAAATACTATTTTGTAGTTTTGTACAAAATACTATTTTGTAGTTTTCAGTGTACAAATTTTACACTTCTTTTGTTAAATTTATCCAGAAGTATTTTATTCTTTTTGATGCTATTGTAAATACAATAGTTTTCTTAATTTCATTTTGGATTGTTCATTGATAGTGTATAGAAATACATTTGTCTTTTGTATAATGTCTTTGTATCCTGCGATCTTGCTGAATTTATTAGTTCTAATAGTGTGTGTGTGATTCTTTAGAATTTTCTATATACAAGATCATGTCTTCTGCAAATAGAGTTTTGTTTTCCTTTTCAATCTGAATGCCTTTTCTTTTTCTTGTCTTGACTGGAATCTCCAGTACAATATAGAACAGAAGTAGTGAGAGCAGACATCCTTGTTTTGCTCTAAGGGAGAAAGCGTTGTCTCTGACCATTAAGTATGGTGTTACCTGTGGTTTTTTCTTAAATGCCCTGTATTAGGTGAAGAGTTTCCCTTCTATTCTAGTTTGTTGTTTTTTTTTTTTTTTTGATATCACAGAAAGGTGTTGAATTTTGTCAAATGCTTTTTCTGTGTGTATTGAGAGGATCATATTTTTTCCCTTTATTCTATTAATATGGTGTATTAAGTTGATTTATTTTTGGATGTTAAACCAACTTTGCATTCTTGGTATAAATCCCACTTTGTCATAGTGTGTAATTCTTCTTATGCATTTCTGGAATTGTTTATCTTTTATTTCATTGAGAATTTTTGCATCTATATTTATGAGGGGTATTAATCTGTGGTTTTCTCTTCTTAAGATGTCTGGTTTTGGTATGAAGGTAATTCTGGCCTCAAAGAATGAAGAGGAAGTATTCCCTCCTATTCTACATTTTTAAAGAGTTTGTGAATGGTTGGTATTAATTCTTCTTTAAATTACCAGTGAAGTAATCTGGGCCTGGGATTTTCTTTGTGGGAAATTTTTAAATTACTAATTCAAAGTCTTTAGTTGTTATAGGTTTATTCAGGTTTTCTATTTCTTCTTAAGTCAGTTTAGGTAGTTTGTGTCTTCTTAGGAATTCATCTAAGTTATCTAGTTTGTTGGCTATTCATAGTATTCCCTTATAATCCTTTTTATTTCTATAAGGTTGGTGGTGATATCCCCTTCTTCATTTGCATCTTCTCTTTTTTTTTCCTTGGTCAGTCTAACTAAAAGTTTGTCAATTGATCTTTTGATCAATTTGATCTTTTGATCAATTTGATCTTTCTGAAGAGCAATTTTTGGCTTCATTGATTTTCTGTGTTTTTCTATTCTCTGTTTCATTTATTCTATGTTTACTATTTGTTTTTCATATAGTTCATATCTTTATTTCTCTATTCTTCAATTATTGCCTGCTTTTGTGTTAGATATTTTCTAGTGTACCAGTTTTATTCCCCTGTCATTTCTTTTACTATATATTTTTCAGTTATTTCCTCAGTGATTGTCCTTGGGATTATAATTAACATCTTGACTGGAAACGATCTAGTTTCGATTAATACCAGCTTAATTTCAATAGTATACAGAAACTTTGTTCCAATATAGCTTTGTTCACTCCATCTTCTTTTGTATTATTATGGTCATATAAATGACATCTTTATATTTTATAAGCTCATGAACATAGTTTTATAATTGTTGCTTTATGCAGCTGTCATTTAAATAATATAGGAAAAGTTACACACACACACAACTCCCATTTATACTGTTATTTATATTCACCTATGCTGTATTTACTTGTGTTCTTCATCTCTTTTTTTTTTTTTTTGTGAGTAGATGCATTCCTGAGAAAATAGGGGAAGCCCAGAAGTGAGAACCAATAAGAAAAACCAAATGTTCCTCCCTATACCGTGCTATTGATCTAGAAGGCAGAAGTAGAAAGTCCTTGGTAGAGCTTCCCTAAATGTGTGGTATGTCTGGCCTTTTCCTCCATATTCTTGGTACTCAGTATGGTCAAAGGTGAGATCTTTATCTTTTTATGTGGATTCAATTACTGTCTAGTGTCTTTTCATGTAGTCTGAAGCCCTTTATTATTTCTTGTGGGGCAGATCTACTAGTGACAGATTCTCTCAGGTTTTGCTTATATTTATTTGAATGTCTTCTCCATTTTGAAAGGATATTTTGCTGGATGTGCAATTCTGTTTTTTTGTTTCAGCACTTGAAATATGTCATCCCACTGACTGCTGGACTCCATAATTTCAGATGAGAAGTCAGCCATTAATTTCACCAAGGATCTCTTGCACATGATGTGTCATTGTTCTCTTGCTACTTTCAAGATTCTCTCTTCATCTTTGGCTTTAGACAGCTTGACTATGTGTATTTCAGTGTGGATCTCTTTGAGTTGATCCCACTGGAGTTTGCTGAGTTTCTAGGATGTGCAGATTGATCTTTTCCATCAAGTTCGGGAAATTTTTGGCCATTATTTCTCCAAATAGTCTTTCTGCCTCTTTTCTCTCTTTTCTCCTTATGGGACTCCCATTATGCATGTTCTGGTTAATTTTCATTTCCTTATTCAGATTGTTAAATGCAGGCATAAGTACTCCTATAGGTATACTCCTGTAGGTGAAACTTCTACGTTATGGTAGTGGCATTAAGAACTTTGATAGCTATCACTATTTGCCTTCTCAAAAGTTTATAACAAGGCACTGTATATCAGCAACGTATGAGCAAGCCCATTTCTCTTAGGGACGTTTTATTGATTGGAGGTTTTTTAAAATTATTGGATGAGGTGCTTATTTTCAGTTGGGCTGTAGTTCCTTAGCTGTATCTTACTGCCTCTCAGAATCTTTTTATCAATGGTGCTATTATTTCTAGTTCCTTCTAGAATCATCCTCAGAAAACATTCATGAAGAAGAAATGATGGGCATATTTCCCAATGCTCTTTTGTTCTGTCTAGTTTTATTTCTCACTAAAGAGAAGTCTATTTGTTCTAAATTACATCTGTCTCAAATGCTAGGCAGAGCTGTGGCCTTTCTCTGAGCCCTCAAGGCCACGAGGAGGCTTATATTATAAACACAGTTTTGTTAACTGCTTTTTTCCCACTCAACCACCTCATGTGAATATTTTCCAGTGAATTCTACAATTTATAATGGCTACAGTCATTCATAACTGCAAAAAGAAACACTAATATTGCTCGTTTTGTTAGTTTCTGATTCTTCCCTGTAATAAATAACACAGCAATGATTATCAGCAACCTCCAGGCGAGCTGGAGCCCTATTTTATTCTTTGCTGTGTTGCAGCATCTAGCACAGAGTCTGCCTTATAAAAGACACCAATAAGTGTGTGTAGAATGAATAAGTGGTTGAACAACAAGCTCTTATGTATGTATTATATGTAACAATACAAATGTGATTATTTCCTTCAAAAAAATAACCCAGAGGAGAAATTGATGGGTGGGTAGATCTATAGTTTTTAAGCCCTTGGCCAATGTTTTCAAATTGCCTACAGAAAGATTTTGCCAATTTACACACCCATTGGTATATAAGAGAACACCTGTTTCTCTACTCTGGCCAACTACTCGTTTGTTTAAATCTATGCAACTGATGGTTGAAGAACAAGGTATTCTTAACAGTTTTAATGTGCATTTCTTTTAGAACAAGTGATGTTGAACTTTTTAATGTCTTTCGCCATTTGCTCCTTTAACCAGCAGAGCTCATCACTCTGGGAGGAAGGCTGGTCTCTTTGAGTCATGGGGGCCACAACCTGGGGCTGCTCAGGGAATGAGAAGGCTGTTCTGTGACCGTCCCAACCCACTTGCTTCTCAGGCAATCTCACAGGGTGTCATCCTCATTGATAGGAAGAAAAGCAGGGAGAGGTCTAATTGTACCTTGCTTCTGGCACCACGACCTGGGTAATTCTGGTTTACCTTTTGGATCTTAGGAACTTAGGGGGAGGGCTCTCACTGCCACCACCTCCACTGACGTTCACCTTCCTCTAGGCAGACAGTCTCCAAGCTTTTTGGGTTTGGCACCCATGTTGGCAAACAATTTTTAAGCATGCCTTTCCAATATATGTCTGTTAACTAATGAAGTCTATATATGCCCAGTAATGTTAATGTATTAAATACATATAAAGCTATCACATGAAACTTAACATTTTAAAGGGTGAGATTAAAAAGATCTATAGAACCAGCAGTTCCAATGTTCCTTCTTGCTCAGTGATATTTCCCTTTGGGCTCCCCGACTTTGGAGTCCAGTGCTCTAGGGTATTTGTGGGAAAGTGGGGTGTCTCCTGTCTGAGCAGGTGAGTTGTTTACACAATTCTTAGGGAGCTAGACTTCCTTCGCCACTGTCCAGTTGGCTGTATAGACCAGCACTTTTCATGGGGTGCTGTAGAAGGGCACTTTAATTACTGTTCCGTCAACTGCCCAGTGCCCTCTGATGCAAACATTTTATGAGGGCCAAGTGACAGTACTGGCTGTCTTTCCCACTCTCCTCATTATCTGGCTGCCTTGCAATCAGCAGCTAATCTGCTTATTCAAAGAAGACCATGACATTTGAGTAAAGGAAGGCAGCAGCGGGAGCCTAGTCAGGACCTACGCTTTGCTGTTAGATTTTGCATTACAATGATGGAACTGAGCAAAATATTTATATCACATCATACTGTGTAAACATGTAAGGTCTCTGTACAGAGAAATACACATGCAAAAAAAATTCAACTGAACTAATAAAGGAAACAATATGCAAATAAATATTATGAGACAATTTCTTTGTAGTAAAATTTACCACCAAATGCTTTCATGGAAATAGCTTTCCCCAAAGAAAGAAGAAAAATCCTCTAATAGACTTTAGTTGAAAACTTTGGTGTGGGGCGCGGAGCAGTGCAGCGAGAAGGCTGATGTATTTGAAAGACCAAGGAACTCTGGAGACGGACAACTGGATTTGAACTAGGTCTAGACCCCAAGCTTGCCATGGGTTACAGTGTGACCTTTGACATTGAGATTTTTCTTTTAATAAGAGGAGATAATAATCCCCTTACCTTGCAATATTATGAAAATTAAATGAGAGACTGTCCACCAACCATTTTGCTTATGGTATTGCTCGATAAATTTTGGTGTTTTTTTTTTTTTTTTTTTGCCAGACCATGCAGAATGTGGGATAGTTCCCTGACCAGGGATCAAACCCACATCCCCTGCAGTGGAAGCAAAGAAAGCACGGAGTCTTAACCGCTGGACCACCAGGCAAGTCCCTGCTTGTTTATTCTTTCCTCACCTTTTTTATTGGTTTTTTTTTTTTTTTTTTTTGCGGTACGCAGGCCTCTCACTGTTGTGGCCTCTCCCGTTGCGGAGCACAGGTTCCGGACGCACAGGCTCGGCAGCCATGGCTCACGGGCCCAGCCACTCCACGGCATGTGGGCTCTTCCCAGACCAGGGCAAGAACCCGTGTCCCCTGCATCGGCAGGCGGACTCTCAACCACTGTGCCACCAGGGAAGCCCCTCCTCACCTTTTTTAGACCATGGGAATTTCTTTCATGCCTGCTTATGCCCTAACTTCAAAGTTTGCCTCTTTTTTATTTCAGCATTAATGATGTAGCACATTTTTCCTAGAGCTGCTTTAACTACTTTAAAAATGTCTTAAATTTGAAACTTCTATTTTAAACGTCTGTTCTATTTGACCATTTCTAAGTCTGTAAAATGCAAACACGTGGGTTTATTCTGATGAAAGTTAGTGCATCTGCACTCAGCTACTTCCATAATGCAATTGGCATCAGAATTACTTTTAGCCTCATAAGCTGATTTTTTTTCTTTTTTTAATTATAGGTAACTCTAGTGTTCTAGAAATTCACATATCCAGCAAAACACACACCCACACCCACTGAAAAACCCCTGTTTTAGGAGAGTGCTTCTCCACCCAGCTCTTTCTGTTCAGCTTTTCTGTGTTCCTTCTTCAGTTCTGCAAATACAGGTTTATATTTAGCCCCCTTTTGATTCTCCATATGTTCCTTCTAAAAACATTTCCTATTAAGGACTTTTCAATGGCTGATCTCTTGGAGAACTACTGAGTGAACATGACCCGGGGTAGGTGTGAGTGAGGTTTGTCCGCAGGTGGCATCCCGACCAAACCATGAGTCAAGGAAGCCCCTCAGGGAAAGTTCTGGCCCACAGCTCTCCCGTTTTTCCGGAAAACTTACTGCTGATGACCAGAGAGGGTCAAACACGGTGTGTGCGGGGTCAGTGTCACTTCCCTTTGCCCATGTTCTCTACTCTGTGGGGAGGGTGAGTGGACAGCCAGAGGATGGGAAAGGTGGAGTCCCAGCACCACAGACAAGAGGTAGCCAACCTAGTGGCAGGGAGAGGCCAGCATGCCTACCTGCCCAGGTTCAGGGTGGGCAGGGGCTTCCCAGTCTGGGCCCTGACTCCAGACTGAGGTCCTCTAAGGGAGATGACCCTGGCTGCCTGTTCTCAGGGCAACCATTTATGCTTGGCCTAAAGGACAGGAGGAGCGAGGGGGAAGGGTTTTGAAGCCGGTGAGACTAGCCTTGGGGTCCTTCCACTGGGCCTTTGGAGTCACTCTGGGCCTTGGTTTCCTCATCTCTAAAGAGCATACAGTGCATGACTCATATGTGCTTTACTGCGGTGGTCTGGCACGGAACCCGTAATATCTCCAAGGTACGCGTGTACTGCAATAAAGCAACTCGCGTGAATTTTTCGGTTTCCCAGTGCATATAAAAGTTATGTTTACATGACACTGGAGTCTATGGATGTGCAATAGCATTATGTCTGAAAAAACAACGTACATACCTTAATTTAAAAAAACTTTATTGCTGGACTTCCCTGGTGCTTCAGTGATTAGGGCTTCGTGCTTCCACTGCAGGGGGTACAGTTGATCTCCCTGGTCCAGGAACTAAAATCCCGCATGCTGTGCATAGTTCGCCCCCCCTCCCAAAAAAAAACAAACCTTTATTGCTAAAAAAGAAAGGATACCCATCATCTGAGCCTTCAGCAAGTTGTAATCTTTTCGCCTGTGGAGGGTCTTGCCTCGTGCTGATGGCTGCCGACGGATCAGGGTGATGGTTGCTGAAGGCTGGGCTGGCTGTGGACGTTTCTTAGATAAGACAACAGGGATGTTTGACACATCGACTGACTTCCTTCCATGAACGATTTCTCTGTAGCACGCGGTGCTGTTTGATGGCATTTTACCCACAGTAGAACTTCAACATTTGAGTCAATCCTCTCAAACCCTACCACTGCTTTATCAACTGAGTTCATGTAATATTCTAAATCTTTTGTTGTCATTTCAACAATCTTCACAGCATCTTCACCAGGAGGTGACTCCACTTCAGGAAATCACTTTCTTTGCTCATCCATCAGAAGCAACTCCTCAGCCGTTAAAGTTTTATCAGGAGATTGCAGCAATTCAGTATCATCCTCAGGCTGCACTTCCAATTCTAGTTCTCTCGCTATTTCCACCACATCTGCAGTTACTTCCTCCACTGAAGTCTTGAACCCCTCAAAGTCATCCAGGAGGGCTGGAATCAACTTCTTCCTGACTCCTGCTGATGTTGATATCTTGGCCTCTTCCTATGAATCACTAATGTCCTTCATGGCCTCTAGAATGGTGAAGCCTTTCCAAAAGGTTTTCAATTGACTTTGCCAAGATCCATCAGAGGAATCACTATCTCTGGCAGCTGTAGCCTTAGGAAATTTCTTAAATAAGACCTGAAAGTTGAAATTGCTCCTTGATCCATGGGCTGAAGAATGGCTACTATGTTAGCAGGCATGAAAACATCATTGATCTCATTGTACATCCCCATCAGAGCTCTTGGGTGACCAGGTACTTTGTCAACGAGCAATAATAATTGGAAAGGAATCTTTTTTTCTGAGCAGTAGGCCTCGACAGTGGGCTTAAAATATTCAGTAAACCATGTTGTAAACAGATGTGCTGTCATCCAGGCTTTGTTGTTCCATTTACAGAGCACAGGCAGAGTAGATTTAGCATCATTCTTATGGACCCTAGGATTTTCGAAATGGTAAATGAGCATTGGCTTCAAGTCATCAGCTGCAGTAGCCCCTAACAAGAGTGTCAGTCTGTCCTTTGAAGCCAGATATTGACTTCTCTCTAGATATGAACCTTCTAGACGGCATCTACACACAGAAAATCTGTGGTTTAGTGCAGCCACCTTCGTTATCGTAGCTAGATCTCCTGGATGACTTGCTGCAGCTTCTACATCAGCACTTGCCGCTTCACCTCGCACTTTTACGTCATGCAGACAGCTTCTTTCCTTAAACCTCACGAACAACCTCCGCAGCTCCCTCACCTCTCTCAGCACTCATAGAATTGAAGAGAGTTAGGGCCATGCTCTGGATTAGGCTTTGGTTTAAGGAATGTCGTGGCTGCTTTGATCCTCTATCCAGACCATTCAAACTTTCTCTACACCAGCAATAAGGCTGTTTCGTTTTCTTACCACCCAGGTGCTCACTGGAGTAGCACTTTTCACTTCCTTCAAGAACTTTTCCTTTGCCTGCATAACTGGGCTAACTGGTGCAAGAGGCCTAGCTTCTTGGCCTCTCTCAGCTTGTGACATGCCTTCCTCACTAAGCTTGTTTCTAGCTTTTGATTTAAAGTGAGAGACGGCGACTCTTCCTTTAACTTGAAAACTTAGAGGCCACTGTAGGGTTATTAATTGGCCTAATTTCAATATAGTTATTTCTTAGGGAATAGGGAGGCCCCAGGAGAGGGAGAGAGATGGGGGAATGGCTGGTCAGTGGAGCAGTCAGAACACACACAATACTTATGGATTAAGTTTGCTGTCTTATACGGTTGAGGTTCGTGGTGCCCCAAAACTATTATAATAATAACATCAAATATCACAGATCACTATAATAAGTATAATAATAATGAAAAAGTGTGAAATATTGCAAGAATTACCGAAGAGACACAGTGAGCAAATGCTGTTGGAAAAATGGTGCCTATAAACTTGCTCGACACCTATCTCATCAGCACATCTTGGATTCCCTTTCAGTCCTTTGTCTTTATTCTTTTGCCTTCATTTTCAGTTCTTTTCATTCCAGTTGCTTTTTAAAATTTACAATTAATTAATATTTAAAATATTTATTTACTTATTTATTTGGTTGCACCAGGTCTTGGTCGCGGCAGGCAGGGTCCTCAGTTGTCGCATTCGAACTCTGAGTTGCGGCATGCATGTGGGATCTAGTTCCCTGACCAGGGAGCGAACCCGGGCCCCCTGCATTGGGAGCATAGAGTCTTAACCACTACGCCACCAGGGAAGTCCCTATGATTAATTTATTAATTTATTTATTTGGCTACGTCTGGTCTTAGTTGTGGCACATGGGATCTTTCGTTGCAGCACGCAGGCTTCTCTCTAGTTGTGGCGCGCGGGTTTCGGAGCACGTGATCTCAGTAGTTGCTGCGCGCAGGCTTAGTTGCCCCGCGGCATGTGGGATCTTAGTTCCCCGACCAGGGATCAGGGATCGAATTGAACCTTCATCGCCTGCACTGGAAGGTGGATTCTTTACCACTGGACCACCAGGGAAGTCCCTCATGCCAGCTGCTTTGATTCCAGTTTGACCCAGTTGATTCATTCCAATTGACACCAGTAGACAGTGGGTTCTGCTTTTTCCTTTCTAGATAACTTTATTTCCATCTTTGCTGAATGTTACCATATTTATTTACCTAGAGCTAAAAGCCCCTTGAAGAAATCACCACAACCACTGGAGGAGACGGGTGTTCCTGGCCTGGCATGTTCTGGAAACCTCCTTCCTCCAGCCTTCCTCAGCCTCAGTGCCCCGAGGGCCAGGCCAGTGAGCAGTGTTCCTTCCCCTCTCTGGGAGGGGACAACAGTGAGGAAATAGGTAATAGCAAAGTTAGTAAATGCTTCCTGTGTGCAAAGTACTGGTCTAAGCCCTGAGTATGGGGTAACCACCTTCCTCCTCATATCAAGTGGGCAGGGTCATGGTAAGATGCCCATTGTGCAGATGAGGAAAATGAGGCACAAAAATGCTAGTTCATTGGTCAAGGTCATGCAGCTAGAAAGGACACAGTCAGGAGTTAAATCCAGACCTTTGACTCCAAGCTTGTTTTCTTAATCCTTCGCTCTAAGGATACTCAGTAATACCATTTCAGTGTTCAGTGAGCTCCTCCATACATCTCCTCCTTTGGTGCCCACGGCAACCCTGTGCGGTGGGCATTGTCATCAACCCCATTTACAGATGAGGAAACCGAAGCTCAAGGCACGGCAGTGACTTGCCCGAGGCCCCGTGACTGGGGACTAGTGCAACTGGGACTCGAGTCCACATCCTGCAACCCCAACACCCCACTCTTCCCCTGCCCCGCCGTGCTGCAGAGCAGAACACTGGGCTTGTGCAGAAGTGGTACTTTCGAATAAACTGAACCCGAAGTTGCAGTAAAGCTGCTAAGTAGGCAAGAGCATAGGAAGAAAGAAAGGCCAGTTTTCTGAGAAGCTGCAGCAGCCTGGGAGCCTGGTGGAGTGGAGGTGGTGGGAAAGGGGCGAGACCAGAGACTGGTGCCCTGGTGGCCCAGACAGAAAGGCCTATTTAAGTCCAATGCCCAGAGAAGTCTGGTGTCCAGGAGAAAGGCAAGAATCTGGCGCTGGCCAGAGTCACTCAGAGAGAACAGAACATGTCGGTCGGGCGCGGAGGGCAGCCAAGGGCAAGGGCAAGCCTGCATCGCTCTTATAATCTTGAATTTTTAGATAACGGGACTCTTGGACTTGTTTGAAGGCAAAAAGGATAGGCCGTTGGTGGAACAAGTTGGGGAGCAAGGCTCCGCAGAACTGGAGAGGTGACAGAATTCTTAGGGCCGGGTGGGGAGCGGACACCTTTTCATCGTAGGATGGACAAGAAAGGTGCAGCCAGAGATCACACTTCTCTTTCGCGAACATTTATCAAGGTGTGTGTGGACTCAAGTCACCTGCTGACTGTGAGTGTAGAGAGGACATTTTTGTCTTTCAAACACAAGTTCATTTAAAGATTAGGATCACAGTTGTTGTTTGGCAAATACAACAGCAAGTTATTATATATGAGGACCTTATAGAACGTTTATATTCTGTTTACATTACTTCCTAAAAACACACAACAGAAAATATACCAGCTAAAGTGAAAAAGGGAAATTTATTTTCAGGTTACACCGGCATCTATAGGCCCTGGGAGCCCAAGTGCAGCCAGGAACCAGACACGATGGTTCTCCTGTCCTGGGCATGACAGGAGAACCTTCTCCACACACAGCACACTGAGAAGGACCCTGCACGGGCACAACTTTACTCTCTTTTGTTCAAGGAACCAGCCCAGACTGAAAGTATCAGTATTGTTTTTCTTCTTCAGGGAACAAAAAAGAAGAAAGCAGTTCAAACTGGCTTCAGGTAATTAGGGAATTTAGCGGCTCAAATAACAAACAATTCCCGGCCCACTGGATCCAGGTGGTCACACGGCACCACAGGAGGTACCTCTCCCTCCACTGGTACCTGTGCTGGCTCCAGTTTCTGCTGGCTCAGCCCTCTTGGGACCAGATGACTAACAGGAACTCTGGTTCTCTGAGAGTCCCAGCAAGTCTCAGGATGGGCTGCGGGTAAGCCCAGCGTTGGTCACATGCCCACTTCTGACCCACTCATGTCCAGATGGAAGGAAATGTTCATTGGCCAGACCTGGGACACGTGCCTGGTCCTAGAGCCACAGCTGAGGTCAGTCCCACCCCAGACACAGAACAGTAAGAGCAAACGCTACAGGAAGTTCACTGTTTTGCTGGGCACGGTTTTAAGTGCTTTAGATAACTCACTTTAACCTCAGCTTACCGTCTTTGTTTACTAATTTAATCAGCACATTATCCCCTTTTTATAGCTGGGGAAATTGAGGTGCAGGTGAACGTGTCTTAGCCAAGGTCTCACAGCTAGTTGCAGCTAAGACGCAGAGCTGGGATTTGACCCAGACTCTTGGGCCCCAGAAGCTGGGCTCTTGACCATTAGCAAAAGGGGACTGCTACCAACAAAATGGGAAATTGATATTGAGCTAACAGAGATAATAACAAGAGATGTCCAATAGCCACCCTGAACTCTCGCTCTGCAGAGGGAATTATTTGTCCAGCCCGAGTTGGGTATCCACCTTGGCCCAGGGCAGGATCACACTGTACCAAGGTGGCTGCATTTACTGTGACCTTGTACATGGACTAGTTCCAGAAAACAGGAGGGATAAAAGAATAAGCTCCCTTCTACCACTACCATTCTCCAGTAAGGTGTCATATGATTGGGGAAAGGCAACTGTAGTCACAGGGATAAAAATAAAAAGCTATCAACTAAAAGACCCTGGGCATAGTTATTCTACCCCTAAATTCTGCTCCCCGCAACGGGTGAGTGGGTAAGAAGGGTCCAAAAGCCTGCAGGTACCTGGGGAAACTGTGGAGCTGGAGGGGATGCCCAAGCATGGTCCGTTTCAGTTGTCTGGGTGCCGGAGAGGACCAGGGAATGAAGCCCAGTCCCGACTGCTATAAAGAAAAAGCACATAGGGTTCCCTGGTGGCGCAGTGGTTGACAGTCCACCTCTGATGCAGGGGACACGGGTTCGTGCCCCAGTCCGGGAAGATCCCACATGCCGCGGAGCGGCTGGGCCCGTGAGCCATGGCCGCTGAGCCTGCGCGTCCGGAGCCTGTGCTCCGCAACGGGAGAGGCCACAACAGTGAGAGGCCCGCGTACCGCCAAAAAAAAAAAAAAAAAAGAAAAAGCACATAGATTTACAGATTGTTATATTATGATTGAGCCACGTTGTGGATTTACAGATAATCCAAAGTGACACAAAAGCCCCACAAGACTCAGCTTACCGTCTTTAACAAACAATTCCCACAAGACTTGTTTGCACATCTCCCACAAGACTGTCCTAAGTGGGAAAATATTCTTCAAGCCTTAGAATCACAGTTGGATAAAGGCGGTCAGTAGTTTCAGGTGGCTGACAAGGGGGAGGGGGACAGGTGTGGGGCAATTAAGGTGTCATCATGAGCTAGGGGGAGCTCCGAAAAAGGATGACTTTACTGAAACTAAGCCACCCGCATTAAATGCTCCTACCTGTTTTGAAATTTCCGTCCCTTTCACACCTGTGTTCTGACAGCTTCTGCTGAGTTATACTACGTAACAAACCCCAGTCTCAATGGTTAGCTCAACAAAGGTTTATTTCTCATTCGTGGCTCACATATTTTATGGGTCGTTTGTGGTTCTGCTCCACCTGGGGATGGGGTTAGGGAGCGCCCCCATCTGGGGCCTGCAGGTCTTTAGCAAAGGGAAAAGGCGCAATCCTGCTGTGGCTCATAGGTGGCAAATGTCATTTCCACCCACTTTCTATTGGCCAAAGCAAGTCATGTGGCCAAGCCTGACTTCAACAGTGTGGGGAGACATCCCTCCTTTGGGAAGGGTCAACTAGGACAGGTCTGTAGAAGGCAGACTGGGTATTAAAAATAATGCAGTCTACCACATGTCCAATTTGTTTTCAAGGATTAAAAATTTATTTGCAAGTATTCATGGGGAACCACTGGCTGTTTTGGTTTATTCTGATAAAAACAGAGATGCATTAAAAAAAAAAATAGAGGGCTTCCCTGGTGGCACAGTGGTTAAGAACCCGCCTGCTAATGCAGGGGACACGGGTTCGAGCCCTCATCCAGGAAGATACCACATGCCACGGAGCAACGGGGCCCATGCGCCACAACTACTGAGCCTGCACTCTAGAGCCCGTGAGCCACAACTACTGAGCCTGTGAGCCACAACTACTGAGCCCGTGAGCCACAACTACTGAACCACGTGCCTAGAGCCCGTGCTCTGCAACAAGAGAAGACACCGCAATGAGAAGCCCGCACACCGCAGTGAAGAGTAGCCCCCGCTCGCCACAACTAGAGAAAGCCCGCACCCAGCAACAAAGACCCAATGCAGCCAAAAATAAATAAATTAAAAAATAGAGCTGCACTTAATGTTTATGGAACAAGTAGACACTAAGTGTCTACATGAGTTGCATATGTTCCTAAACATTCTTTCTGGTGCTCCCTGAGCCAAATGCTACCAATCAGAACACTGGCTGGGCTAAAGGACACTCTTGTCTAATACTAATAAGGAAAAGCAAATGAAAACTTTCTAGATAAACTGTAAGTAAATATAATGAGGCAGATGTCCTATGTCAGTTTAGTGGAGTGCTGGAGAGGTTGGGAGGTTTGGTTTTGTTTCGTAAAGTCCTATGTATGATTTCAGCAGAAACCATGGAGAGCGGGGAGAAGGAACGGGGGAGGGGCACAATCTGTGACAGGCTTTATGGATGAGGAACCTGGGATCTTGGGATGTTTATAGTACAGGTAACCCTTAAGCAACAAGAGGGTTAGGGGTGCTGACCCTCTGTGCAATCAAAAATCTGCATATAACTTACAGTCAGCCCTTCCTACCCACAGTTCCCCTGTATTCTCAGGTTCAACAAACTGCAGGTCACGTAGTACTGAAGTATTTACTATTGAAAAAAATCTGACTATAAGTGGACTGGCATGGTACAAACTCGTGCTGTTCAAGGGTCAACTGTAATTACTCAAGGTCATACCAATTAAACTGTCAGAGGCAGAATTTAAATTTTCATAGTTCCTCTGGCTCCAAAGCACATCCTTTTTCTTGTGCCCAGTGATGGCTCCCCAAAGGAAAGGAACAAAGAGGAAAAGAGAAAATAAGGAGACGGGAGGTTTAAAAAAAGGAAAGTTGAGAGGGAGAAGCAACACAGAGAGGTAGAGGAGGTAAGAAAGAAAGGAGATACTAGGAGAGAAGAAAGGAGAGGGAGAGAAGACCAAAAAAATACAAAATAAAAAAGGAAAAAATGAATAATAATATTGAAGGAGAAGAATAAAGTTGGAGGACTGATACCATCTGACTTCAGACTTACTGTAAAAATGTAGTAATGAAGACAGTGTGGTATTGGGGTGAAAGAACAGACAAATAGATGGAGCAGAATAGAGAGCCCAGGAATCGACTCATATAAATACAGTCAAGAGATTTTTGACAAAGTGGCAAAGGCAATGCAAGGGAGAAAAAGATAGTCTTTTCAACAAACGGTGCTGGAACAACTGGACATTCACATGCAAAAACTAAATCTAGACACAGACCTACACCCTTCACAAAAGTTAACTGGCTATGGATCACAGACTTAAATTAAAATGTAAAACTATAAAACTCCTAGAAGATAACATAGGAGAAAACCTAGATGACCTTGCGTAAAGTGATGCTGTTTTAGGTATAATACCAAAGGCATGATACATGAAAGAAATAACTGATAAGCTGAACTTCCATTAAAATTAAACATTTCTGGAGACTTCCCTGGCAGTCCAGTGGTTAAGACTCTGCGCTTCCACTGCAGGGGGTGTGGTTTTGATCCCTGGTGGGGGAACTAAGATCCCACATGCCATGTGGTGTGGCCAAAAAAATAAATAAAATAAATCAGGGCTGGAAGCCTAATGAGACACAAAAATGAGAAGAAGTGAAACAAAATTAAACATCTCTGCTCTGTGAAAGAAACTGTCAAGAGAATAAGACAAGCCACAGACTGGGAGAAAATATTTGCAAAAGACACATCTAATGAAGGACTGTTATCTAAAATATACAAAGAACTCTTAAAACTTAACAATAAGAAAACAATCATATTTTAAAATGTCCAAATAACAGGTACATGAAAATGTGCTCAGCATCACTAATCATCACAGGAATGCAAATCAATGCCACAATGAGATATCACCTCATACCTGCTGAATGGCTATTATCAAAAAGGTAAGAGATAATAAGTGTTGGTGAGAATGTGGAGAAAAGGAAACCCTTGTGCACTGTTGGCAGGAATGTAAATTGGTACAACTACTATGAAAAACAGTATGGATGTTCCTCTAAAAATTAAAAAGTAGAACAGAATTACATATAATCCAGCAATCTCACTTCTGGGTACATATATCTCTGAAGGAAATGAAATCACTGTCTTCAAGAGATATCAGCATTCTCGTTTTCAATGCAGCATTATTCACAATAGCCAAGACGTGGGAGCAACCTAAGTTTCATCATCAGATGAATGAATGAAGAAAATGTGGTGTGTGTGTATACACACACCTCCCCACAGGGAATATTATTCAGCCATAAAAAAGAAGGAAATCCTGCCATTTTCAACAACATGGATGACCTTTGGGGTATTATGGTAAGTGAAATAAGTCAGACAGACAAATACTATATGATACAAATATTCACTTAAATGTGGAATCTAAAAAAAAAAAAAAAAGGACTCATAGAGATAGAGAACAGATTGGTGGTGGCCAGAAGCAGAGGATGGGAGGTGGGGGAAATGAGTGTAGGTGATCAAAAGGCACGAACTTCCAGTTATAAGTTCTGGGGATGTAATGTACAGAATGGTAACTGTAGTTAACAATACTGTTTTGTACATTTGAAATTTGCTAAGAGAGTAGATCTTAAAAGTTCTCATCACAAGGAAATAAATTGTAACTATGTGAGATGAGGGATATTAACTAAGCTTATTGTGGTAATCATTTTGCAGTATTTACATATATCAAGTCATTATGTTGTATACCATAAACTAATACAACGTTGTATATCAATTACATCTCAACAAAACTGGAAAAAAAAGATGCTCTACATCATATGTCATTAGGGAACTGCAGATTAAAACAACAGCAAGGTACCACTACAAGCCCATTAGAATAGCTAAAATCCAAAACACTGATGACACCAAATGCTGGTAAGGGTGTGAAGCAACAGGAACTCTCATTTCTGGTGGGACTGCAAAATCGTACAGTCACTTTGGAAGACAGTTGGCAGTTTCTTATAAAACTAAACACACTCTTACCATATGACTCAGCAATGATGCTCCTTGGTATCTACCCAAAGGAGCTGAAAACTTATGTCCACAAAGAAGCCCGTACAGGAATGTTTATAGCAGCTTTATTCATAATTGCCAAAACCTGGAAGCAACCAAGATGTCCTTTACTGGGTAAATGGATAAACTGTACTACATCTATACAATGGAATGTTTGTCATTCAGCACTAAAAAGAAATGACTACCAAACAATGAAAAGACGTGGAAGAACCTTAAATGCACACTAAGCAAAGGAAGCCAGTCTGAAAAGGCTACTGTATCATTCTAACTACATCACATTCTGTAAAAGGCAAAACTATGGAGAGTTAAAAAAAAAAAGTCAGTGGTTGCCAAAGGTTATGGAGGAAGGACGGATGTGTAGAGGACCGAGGATTTTTAGGAAGTGCAACTACTCTGTATGATACTATAATGCTAGATACATATCTTCTGCATTTGTCCAAGCTCATAAGGTGTACAACACCAACAGTGAACCCCCATGTGTAAACTGTGGCCTTTGGGTTCTAATAATGTGTCAGTGTAGGTTCATCAATTGTAATAAATGTACCATTCTGGTGGGAGATGTTGAGAAGTGGGGAGGCTGTGTATGGGGCGGGGAGTGTTTGGGAAATCTCTGTACAAATCTCTGCCAATTTTGCTGTGAACTTAAAACTGCTCTCAAAAATACATTAAAAAAAAGTTAAAAATGAATAATTGAATAAAGCAAAGAAAGAAAAAAAAAGTAAAAGACCTTCACTGGTGACCTTCAAAGTTCACTTCAAACCATCTTTGCAGCCCCAGGTCCCAGCCTTCTAAGACCTGGACAGAGAGCGGGGCACGCCCCCAGCGGGATGCGAGAGGCGAGGAGAGGGGGGTGGTCTAGGCCTGGCCTGAGCCTCTTACCGGTGGCTGGCGGCGGGAATCACCCGCGAAGCTCTGAAAAACAGGAATGCTCGGGCCCCGCAGCGCACCAGCTGAGCCTTTCCGGTGGCAGCGTCCAGCTCTGAGGAGTTGAAAAGCGCTCCAGTTCATCCTAACGTGCAGGCGGAGCTGAGAATCGCCATGAGAGAGCGGCGGCCGGTGGGGTCGCGGGTCAAGGTCCGAGAGGAAAAAGAAACCTTCCTGGGAGAAGGATGAGCCCCCCGCCCCGTCCCCCAACGCGGTCACATTCTTGGATGTTCACTCCAGCCGCGCGCTTCCCAGGGGCCTGCGGCCAGATGCCACACTCTCAGCAGCTCTCACCTCAAGAACAGGTGTCCCCAGGGCAGGTGCGCTCACCTTCTGCCCCGGGAGGAGGGAGACCCAGTCCGTGACTGGGGCCGACAGCGCGCCCCGCCCCGTATAACAATCCAGTCCCGGGAGCCACGTGCGGGCTCCGCGAAGGGCTTGGTCACGTTTCCCACTCTACTGGCGCGGAGCGCGCGATTACGCCAATTCGGGCTTCACTTTGGTGACACGAATACAGATGGGTGTGACCACGTATTCTTCGGCGGGAGTTTTCTCCTATACCTCCTAACTGACCACTGTTAAAACTAAAAACAAGCAAGCACACACAGTGAAAAACACACACAAAAGAGGCGCGCGCGCGAGAACGAGCACACATACAAGTGGACCCAGCGCCTGTCCAACGCCAGGCAGGTGGCTTCCGGGTTCCCGGTCGCCATGGCACCCACGGCCTCCGCACCTAGCTCTCCCGGCCAGCTCTGCCCTCGGCAGCCAGAGAAACTGACTTGGGGGCCCAAATACCTTGGGGACACACGCGGAGGGAGCACCGCCTCCGCCCCGCCGCGGCATCCCCGTTCCGGGCCCCTGCCCCACACCCGCCACTCCGTGCCGCCGGCGCTCAGGGAGCGCTTGTCCTGGGAAGGCGGGGGACCGGAAACGCGTGACCCCGGCGCGGGCCGCCCGCATGCCCTCACGCACGCCGGTCTACCGGCTCTCTGGCCCTTTAAGGCGGATTTTTCCGCCGTCGACCTGGGGGCGGGGAAAGCGTCGCGCGCACCAGGCGGAGGCCGTCTCCCGAGCCGTAAGTGGAGGCGACGCGGTGCCGCGGACCTCAGGGTGTGGCGGGCCAGCGCCGCTGGAGGGGGGCTCCTCTCCAAGCTCCCGCCCCTACCTCGCCTGTTCCCGCAGCTGCGGGCCCGCGGGAAGGACGTGCGTACCTGTCGGCCCTTCAGTGGGGCAGGCTGGGGGGCAGGTTGGGCGACTCTGGGGAGGCCTCCGAGCCGCGGATGCCCGAGTCCACGCGGACCCGGGGTCTCGCTACCCGCGAGCGACTCGGAATCCACGAGTGTCTTTCACTTTCAGTCTCCAGGAAATGGAGCGGCGTCGACGGTGTATCTCCAGCCGGTGTCGTAAAGCAGGATAATCATACCGTTAACCCCCCAGTTTAAGTTTAGGTTCGAGTCCGTGGTGGTCGCAATTGAACGCACCGATTTAGAGGGAGTGAGGGAAGAACAAAACACGAAAAAATGCCCTGCAGACCGCAGCGGGTTGCAGCCGCAGTCCACGCGGGCCTGGGCAGTTTAGGAAGCGGTACTTTCTCTGCGGCCCCCGGCTGTCACCTCCGCCTCGCTCACTCTTACCACGCTGCAAATTCCCTGAGTGGTTACAGCTGAGTGCATAGCCATCCCGCACCTTTGGCATGAATTCCCAGCGAAATCTCACTTCCCAGGAGAGCCAGGCAAAAGGAATTAGACAAAGGCTTCCCGCAACCCCGTTTGTTTTGAACTTGTAAAACGGCCTTAAGAAGCATTTGGAGCTACTAGAGAGAGAATGCATTTTCTGGCTAGAACCTCACTCAGGATTCTTTTGCCTCACAGCTTTGAGCGAGCAGAGAGCTGGGCGCGGGCGAGATGGCCCTGGTGCCCTATGAAGAGACCGCGGAAAAGGGGCTGCAGAGATTTCACAAGCCTCTTGCCACCTTCTCCTTGGCAAACCACACGATACAGATCCGGCAGGACTGGAAGCAACTGGGAGTCGCAGCGGTGGTTTGGGACGCGGTAAGTTAGCCCCGGGGGCCTCTTAGCATCAGCCATTGATTATAAGACTGGTCTCTATTTTTAAAAAGTAACAGCTTTATTGGGTTGTAACTCATATACCGTACATTTCACCTATTTAAAGTGTGTGTGTGTTTTTTTTAAGTAAGTTCAGAGTGGTGCAACTATCTATCACTACTCAATTTTAATACATTGCATCACTCCACCCCTTCCAAAAAAAAAGTCCTATCCATTAGAATCACTTCCCTGCTCCCTCCCCACCAAATAGATTGCATTTTAAGGGTGAATGAAGAAAACTGAAAGAAATTAAATGACTTACCAGTAATTTACCCAGCACAGAAGAGGGAAGACTGGGGCCCCTAGCTGTTTTGGACAATTATTCAGTTAGTTTTTAAGTTTAATATTGCACAAAGAATATTGTAAACTGACAAAGCCAAAAATGAAGATCATGTGTTTTCTTTAAGTTTTCCATAGTTGTAATGATCAAAAATTATACTATAATTGCTGCTTTACTTTTTTCTCTCCCAGCACTGTTTTTTCAGCTGCTTGTGCCAGAGACTTGCCCTAAGCATCTAGCCACACCTGGGATTCGGTGGGAGCTCAGTGAATGTTGGATAAATGATTGGTGCAGATACAATTTTACAATTTTAATATTGTATCAGGGGTGTTAGAGAAACACTTAGGAATAAAAGTCTTGATATATCGTAACGCAGTAATACCACTTCTAGGAATCTAGTCCAGGGTAACTACAAGAAAAGTTTTCTCAGAAAGAGTAATAAAGATACATAACAGCGAGGAATGGGCGAATCTCCTACATTCTCACCAAGAAGAGGAATTGCTAAGTATGCTAATAGTATGTGGCCATGAAGAACAAATTATATTTTAAAATTACGTTATATGCTAATAGTATGTGGCCATGAAGAACAAATTATATTTTAAAATCACGTTAACAGTATACAGTGATTTATAAAGTTATATGCAAATGCTTACTCACACATCAAGTCCAAACCTTTGGCTAAAACTTCCCTTTTGATGCCCAGCTCCTCTGGGGTGACGAGTGTTAGGGATGCAGGAGAGTAGGCGGGAGGGAGGAAACTCCAGGAGCCTTGGTGCTGCTCTGCTTTTTCCCTTTGGTTGTGGCCTTGCTGACTTGAACTTGGTTTAGGAACTAGACATTCCTTTAAGCAGAATCACAGAGACTGTTCATGTCAGCTCTACCAGAGTGATTTTATAAACCTTGAGTGTAAAAATGCTGTGACACAGTAAGAAGTTAGCCTTCCCAGATTCAGCAGGATCCTATCCTGGGTGGTCAGTGTCACTGACCACTGCTGTCCCCCGTAAGGGCCTCTGGTGGGGCCTGGGGCAGCTGTTCTGGGGAGCTCGGTGTCTGTGCTTGCTCCAGGTGACCTCCCAGCAGCAGCTGAGTTCCTGTGTGAGCTGTTACACTGGGAATTGAACCTTGCGGTGGGAGGGGGGTATGTGATGTCTTCTTGGAGTATGTAGCCTGCTTGAAACCCTTCAGGCCCTAAAGCGCTTGTTGACCTAAATTGTCATGCTGTGTTTTGACTCAGGCTATCATTCTGGCCACATATCTGGAGATGGGAGCTGTGGAGCTCAGGGGCTGCTCTGCCGTGGAGCTGGGTGCTGGCACGGGGCTGGTGGGCATGGTGGCTGCCCTGCTGGGTGAGTGTGACTCATGGCTCACTCCTGTGTGAGTGGAACTCATGGAGGGGCACCTTTTCCTGACTCAGAGCTCATTGTTAGTTTCCCTCTTACCGTGTTCCTTTTTTCCCCCTGTACTTATTATGAGTCACAGGCCAACTGCAGTGCTCTCAACTCCAGGAAGGCTAATTCCTTCTCCCTCTCTCATCCTATTATTTATACTTCTCACGGGAGATTGCTTTGCCCACTTCACTTCTGTGATGCCCATAATATGAGCTTAAGGCAACTGAGTTCAAAGAGAATTATCTTATTTGTGTACATAGCTTTTTACTGTTTAGGTGCTGTCTCTGTACTCTCGGATTTAACCCTAGGAGGTCGGGAGAGCAGATAGTCTCTTACTTCATTGCTGAGGAAGCTTTGCTAGTTTCTTTCTTTTAGGGAGGGCTGGCCCCCCCTGCAGTTTGTACTGACATCTATTAAACAGTGTGCAGTTCTGAAATGATACCAAGGTTTGTCGTTTTTTGCTTGGCATACAGACATTAGTTTAGGCCTAGAGTATTTTTAAGCTTCATTTCTATTTTATAATTCATTGATGACTCTTTTCTACAACTTCCTGCTCATACATTTCAAGCTGTGCCTTGATTGGATAGACCAGCCTCTGAGATACAATGTATAATATTCCCCACTTCAGTGTTGTCACCTGGAGCTCTTGTTAAAATGCAGTTTCTGCTTCTGTAGGTCTGGGGTGGGGCCTGAGAGCCTGCATTTCTAACAAGCTCCCAGGTGATGATGATGATGCCGTAACTGCTGGTCCTCAGACCACACTTGGGTGGTCAGGATCTAGAGTTCCATGAAGTGTGTACAGGTACTTGAGCACCCACTGAAGCCCCGCTTTTGTCCTGTCCTTTTTCTGGTAACATATCTTTTTCAGTATTCCTTTCTCTGTTTAGATTGTGCCTCCCGGGATTTGATGGGGAGCATGGGCAGGAGCGATGGGTGGACGTGTGAACATAGAAACTGATGCAGGTCCATCTGTCTGACACCACAGCACTTTCAGCCACTGAGGAGGCCCTAGCCGATACACCACCTTTTGATCTCCTCAGGTTGACCTTATATTGTCCCCGTGTATGTTAGGTATATTTTTAATTTTCATTTTTCCAGTGAAGCTGGGATTCCGGGAGATTAAGCCACTTTCTGAAGTCCTGGTCAGTGGTGACCCGAGACTCAAACCAGGCTTGTCAGACACAGAGGCCCAGGTTCTTTTCTTTCCATGGCACTAAGTCCCGTCTCTGTGACGTTTGAGAGAACTTAGCTGGAAGGGGAAATGAGGTTTCTTCTGTCTCCCCCTGAGAACAGGGCCTCCTCACTGCTGTCGAGACAGCAGAGCGTGGTGACCTGCAAAGGGTTAGAGGCCCACTTGGCTCTGACCTTTTTTTGTTTCAATTTAATTTTATCAAAGCATAGTTGATTCACAGTGCCGTGCCCACTTCTGCTGCATAGCAGGCGACCCAGCCATGCATACACGCATTTTCTGTTACGGTCCATCACAGGATGCTGAATACAGTTAGTTCCCTGTGCTACACAGTAGGACTCTGCTGTCCATCCATTCCACATACAATAGTTTGGCATCTGCCAATCCCAAACTCCCAATACTTTCTTCCCCACCACCACGCCCTCAAATCCCCCAACCACAAGTCCACTCTCCACAGGCTCTGACCACCTTTAATTCTTACTAGCTATGTCACCTTGGGCAAGTTGCTGGATCTCTAAACTTCAGTTTCCCAATAAACTGGGGATAATGACCATAGTGACTGACCAACAAGGATCAAATGAGAGCATGCATAGAAATCTGTTAGCTCGCTGACTGGCACAAAGTAAATGCTCAGCAAGTGTTCTCTGCATTTTCATTTCTGATCTAGAAATCTGGATCTGTGGGCTTGGGAAAGCTAGCATAAGGTTCTGACCATCACAGAGCAAAGGACTAGTTAATTGTTGCCACAAAAGATGGGGACTTTGGGAGGGGCGAGAACAGCAGAATGGCAGACGGTGTTCGTGTGGTTGCCCCAAAGCAGAATTAATTGCTCCCTTATTTCTCTTCCCCACAGCGCTCGGTGTTCTCCGCCCAGCTCTGTCACATTTCACTTTAGGCAGTTGTTTCATGTGTCTGTCTCTCCTGGCAGGCTGAGGCTCCTGAGGAATGGGGCCATGTCTCATTCTGTGTGTCCTTGGCCCTAGTACAGCAGCTGGCACACAGTAGATACCCAAATAGTTCTGGAATAAGAGATGAACTAGAAAATCATGAAAATTACTGTTTCTGTTATAAAAATGATAAAACTCTATTACAAAAATAGCCCTAGAAGCAGTCTAAAAAAAAGGAAAAACTCACCAAAGATTCTGCTTATTCATGACTTTGCAACATAATTACCAGTACCATTTTGGTATATTTCCGCCTATTCCTTTTCTCCATCCGTATTTTAATCATAGTTATAATCGTGATTCCATACGTGTGCCTATGTGTGTGCGTGTATATTTTCACACATATGTGATGTTTCATTTAACATGTCATGCACATTTCTCTGTGCTATGGCATGCTTTTCATGCTCATTATTTGTGGCTACAAAGTATTAGGCTGGAGAAATTTTGATGCTGAAACCTAGGAGTAAGAAAAAGTTAATCTCTTTAAAATGGAAACAGAACTAGAATAGGTAGTGCTTTGGAAATGTCAGAAAGAGGTTGATTGTTCCCCCTTTTAAGCTATTTTCATTTTTTGTAACCTTACTCATTGATTCCCGACTCTGGGGAACACCCACGGCGTGCCTGTCATGGTTTTAGAGCAGCAGGTCACTGCTCTCAGGAAGCATCCATTCTAACTCTAACTGGAGCGAGAGGGGGGGAAAGACAAATTACATTAAAAAGCCCCCCCCTCAAATGGTCAGTGATATGCAGACTGTTAATCTAGGGTGATGAGATTTTCTTGTTAAAAGAAAAAACAGCTGCTAATTCCTGGGCGGTTCCTGTGTTCTGGGTGTTGTGTCTTTATGGCCTTCATCCTCACCACAACCCGGCATAGTAGGTCTACTTGGAGCTCTTTTCAAAGTGGCGAAATGGAGGCTTAATAGATGTCAAGTAACTTGCCCAAGGTCACAAGCTAATGGATTGTGGAGTTAGAATTTGAATCCAATTCTGACTCTCAAATCCTGGTTCTTCGTTTAAAAACCTCTTCAGCCTTTATACTACTTGAAAACTATTCTTAAGAAAAAAAAAATCACATCTTTAAGACAGGGTTCTGTAAGTTGGGTTGGGGTCAGGAATCTGGATTTTAAAAGCTTCCCAGGCGATTTGATGCCCAACCAAGTCTAAGGACCGCTGTCTTAAATATAATGCTCAGCAAGAAATTGTCTTTTAGGGGCTTCCCTGGTAGTGCAGTGGTTGAGAGTCCGCCTGGGGACACAGGTTCGTGCCCTGGTAATTCCAGTGCAAGTCTCCACTGAACTTTCAACTTGTACGTTTAAATGAAAGCTGTTGATGTCTCTACGTGGCTGTTTCTCAGCATGTGTTTCAACTTGAACTCTAATTCCCTTTCCAAACTTGTCCTTTCTCTTTTGTTCTGAGTTAGCATCACTATCCAAGTAGTCACTCAGGCCAACTCCTTGACCTGCCCTCCCTGCTGCCCACCCGGCCCTTGAGCCCTGCTGGGTCTTTTAACTATTTCTTGATTCCCTTTCTCCCTGTCCATTCCCACTGTCTGGCTGGAGTGCTCATCATCTGTCTCCTGCAAGATTCTGTCCACATTCCCACCTGACCTTTCTACCTCTGTCTTATCAAACCCACTTTTCCCAACAGCTGTCAGGGTGGCCCATGTAAAACGCAGAAGTGATGGGGTGACCCTGTGCCTTCCCATTGCCTGCAGGCCAAATCCCAGGCTTCTTAGTGAGGCTCTGTAATCTCACTTTGCTGACTTTCTCAGCACAATTGCACTAGTGAAGTTCCAGTGACACACACCCTGCCTCTGGCCTGTCCCTTCTGCCTTGAATTCCCCTCTTCACCTCTTTCCTCTGGTTAATGCCAAATCTGTAAGCTCAGATTTCCTTTCCTTCCGAAATCTTTCTTCGACCTCTGCTCCTCTCGAAGCATTTTTCCTTTGTGACCACATAATTTCCTAGCACACCCATGTTCCTATATTTTACTCCCTACACTGCTTCATAATTACATTTATCTCTCTCATGAGACTCTCAGTTCCTAGAGGGCAAGGACTTTCTTACCCATCTCTGTATCTTTAGCGCACACTCTGTGCTCCAACATTTGAATAAATTAAGGCGTTGCTTACAAAACTAAAAAGTAAAAGTAATGACAAATGTTTACATGTTCTTTTTCCATTACCAAGTGAGTGACAGCAGGCTATGTTGTCTTATTGGGTCAGTTTCCATTAGTTTTTCATGAACTAAATATTGTCTCATCTCCCTCCTTACCCAGCATAAATCTCACGGGCAGTCATTTTATTACCATCTTCACATACCATCAATACCCTGCACTTCCTTGCTTAATCCTCTTCACTGGGCTCAAAACAAGGTTACGTGCAGCTCTCCACTTGTTCCAGGCCTGCACCCAGGTGGCTGAATGTGGCTGGAGGAAACAGACTACTTCTGGGTCTCATTTTAAATGCCTGGTCAGGACCCTCTGGGGGGCTCTTCGTGCTGCTGAGGAGTCCAGCTCTGCTCCCTCTCTGCTGACCTCCAGTCCTCCTTTCTCCACTTTCACTCTGAGCTGATGACATTTCTCCTTATTTTACTGAGAAGATTGAAGCAATCAAGAGAACTTCTGTAACGTCCCGGCACTGTCTCTAACCACCCCCTGCGTCTGCATCCACCGTCTGCCTTTGTTCCTGATGCTGTATGCAGGTGGACTGTGTCTCCTCCCCGGGGCCAGCCCTCTCTTGCCTGTTCAAGGGTGTTGTTCTGGTGGTTCTCTTTCCTGCATTACCACTTTTCCCTCTTTCTACCTGATCGTTCTAATCAGCATACAAACTTGCTGTTATTCCTCCCATCCAAAAAGTAAAAAATAAAACTTAATAAGTGGCTGATTATAGTTCTGTAGCAGGAAATGTATAAGTTGACCCTGGAATATCTTGTCGTACCAGATAGCAAGGAAGCTATCGAGGATGACTGGGTTTGTGTCAAAAGTCCATTGGCAAAAGATAGACAATTTGAACATCGATAATGATGATGGCATGGGTTTAAATACATCAGATATGTTTAATGCATAGTTCATGATACAACAACACTAAAGTAAACCCAATTTGTCATCTTTGGAGGATACTTAGAAACCAACTCTTTGAAATCTGGGTTATAAAAGGGGAGAGAGCAAAATTTATCCCGCCTTTCCTATTCAAACAATTCCTCTACAAAATGAATAACCAAGTAGTAATTGAAAGAAGCTTACTCAACAAATAAATGCAAAACGAATCTAATAAATTAAGGATCTGGGCATTGAGTATTTGTGGTTGCTCACATCACAAAAATAGAGCCTACCAGATATTACATCCTCTTGATGAAAAATACCACCACCACCTCTGAAATACTCTTGTTCAAAAAATCAGACTCAAGTCAAACAAATTTACAGGAGATACAGAGCACAGAGGAACACGTCAAACTATACAAATGGCATAATCAGCCAGATCTAAATTGTGGGAAACTACAGGACAGATGATTTGTTTCTTCCCTAAATTGCAGGAGAAAAATAAATAAATACAGGAAACTGATAGATGAAAAGAAACTTAACACATCCTGCATACCCTTCACCCAAATAAACAAACAAAAACTCCCAAAACAAAACCACAGGCAAGATGATAATATTCTGTGAGCTGAATATTTGGGTGATAAAAATCGAGTAACTAGGGCTTGCCTTGTGGCGCAGTGGTTGAGAGTCCGCCTGCCGATGCAGGGGACATGGGTTCGTGCTGCGGTCTGGGAAGATCCCACGTGCCGCGGAGTGGCTGGGCCCGTGAGCCATGGCCGCTGAGCCTGCACGTCCGGAGCCTGTGCTCCGCAACGGGAGAGGCCCGCATACCGCCAAAAAAAAAATCGAGTAACTGGTTGAGGGAGTGATTGCCAGAGTCAGGAGAGTGGTTACTGCTGGGTGGCCTGTGTTTGGGACTTGGCCTGTGGTGGGAGTCTGGGAGCCGTGACGGCAAGGAGGGAGCCTGCAGCTCGCCCACCTGCATCACTGTGGCCACCTTCTCACAGGTCTTCTTGCTTCTGGCCTTGCCCCACTGCTAGGAATTCTGTTAAAACCTAAGTCAGGGGCTTCCCTGGTGGCGCAGTGGTTGAGAGTCCGCCTGCCGATGCAGGGGACACGGGTTCGTGCCCCGGTCTGGGAAGATCCCACATGCTGCGGAGCGGCTGGGCCCGTGAGCCATGGCTGCTGAGCCTGCGCGTCCGGAGCCTGTGCTCCGCAACGGGAGAGGCCGCAACAGTGAGAGGCATGCGTAAAAAAAAAAAAAAAAAAAAAAACCTAAGTCAGATCACTAGTACTTCTGCTCAGCACTCTCCAGTGGCTTCCCATCTCACTCAGAAAAAGCCAGAGCCTTTTTGGAACTTAACCTGTGAACCCCAGCTGCTCTGCCTCCCTCCAGTTACTTCTTTAACCTGTTACTTCTCTCATTTGTCTCCTCCTGCTTTATCCCTCCTTCCAGCCCCTCTGGCCTCCTCCTTGCCTGCCCCTATAGGCCTTTGCACTTGCTCTTCTACTTGCTAGGAATGTTCTTCCTCCTGATATGTATTCGGTTATTCCCTCACCTAAGTCACCTTCTCAGTGAGGCCTTCCCTTTCTACCCAACTCTCTTACTTCCTGATGTTTTATGTCTCTCTTTCCTACTTTATTTTTTTCCTTAGTGTGTATCTCCAACTAACATACTAGATATCCTACTTTTAAAAACACCTCTTGCTGCCTATCTCCTCACTTGAATGTAAGTTCTATGAGGGTAGGGGTTTTTCTCCCATGCTGCTGGTAGACACTTGGATGTTTGTAGAATTGATGGACATTATGGGGAATGGTCAACTGACATTAAGATCCTACTGAAACTCCTGGAACACGTGGCAGGTTAGAAGTAGTCTCAGAAATCCCTGAGACAGGAGTTAGAGGAGGTCTCCATCTAAGAGCTATTAACAGGAACACTGAGGGGACATGCACAAGACCAGATCACTCCGGTATTCCCAACAGAGTGCTCTGTAGACTGTGAGGAAATCCAGAGGTAAAGTTCTAAGTTAAACCAGGAAAAGGCTGTCTGTGATTTCTGTTATCAGGAGAGATGAAAGGTATCACTGAATTTCGCTCATTGGGCAGCACTCTGTCTAGCAACAAACGGTCAGAGTGGTAGGTGCACGCACCTAACAACTTGCACATTTTCATAGTGTCACACTCAGCACTGAGTCCGATGTCAGACTGAATTACATACTGTCCTAATGTTACATGTCAAGATAAGAAACATTCAGTATAAGCTGCCACTGAAATGGTCTGGGATCCTCTTGGGGATTACCCATGAAGATTACAGACTGAAGGATGCAGATGAGAAATAATTTTAGGAAAGAGTGAAACATAATTTTTAAGTTTCAGAATTTATGGGGTCAAAACCAAGCAGGATTACGTGTACTATAGTGTTACTACAATGTAGATGAGGTATTTCAGGGCTGACCTTATGTGGTGGCTTCTCCTGAAGGATACCTACCAGTTCAGACTTCTCTCGGTCATATTGGTTCAAAGAGTTGGATCTCTTGGTTCATGGTAAACAACCCTCAAGAAACAGATTAATAAAATATTGCCTCATTCATTTTACACGTTGCACATAGAAACTTAGCACATAGAGAACATTACCTCACATTTTAACCTACAGTACTTTAATACAGTCTAGTAATTTCTAACTACTATTTTTCAATAATTATATATGAATTGCATGAATACATATAGATGGTCTGCTTCATGACAGCATAAGGAGAGGAAGACTGAGATTTCTTAGTAGCCAGTTAATCTTTTCCTTGATTCTTTTTAAAGCTTCAGCCCCAGAAAGGAACCTTTCCCGGTTTATGGTATCTTGTCATCCTCATAATCATTGGCTCCCAGATTTTTCATCTTTGGACTCCATTTTACCCTGAGGCCTACTGACTTAAAGATGGTGACCTAATGAATGAAGTATAATGGTAGATACCTGTGAAGGGTGGGCCACTTCTGTCTGCACAATTCAGAAGCATCAGCTAGCTTATCACCTGTATTTAATAGGCCTAACTTCAGCAAACAGCAAGTGTGTCATAGAGGCAAACCAAGTTTCACTTTTACCTACAGGCAGTAGAGAAGGAGCATCTGGCCATGGTTCTGACGTGTCACAGCTCTCCACAAAGGCATCATATTGTGTCTATGAGGTGGAATATTTAGAGACACTCACCCCGCTGTTTAACTTGATCCCTCTACCTATTAGTTGTACTGATGTGTGCATTACTTTCTGTCCCATGTTCTAGGTGCTCATGTGACTATCACGGATCGAAAAGTAGCATTAGAGTTTCTTAAATCAAACGTTCAAGCCAACTTACCTCCCCATATCCAGCCCAGAGCTGTTGTTAAGGAGCTGACTTGGGGACAGAATTTGGGGAGTTTTTCACCTGGAGAATTTGACCTGATACTTGGAGCTGATATCATATATTTAGAAGAAACATTCACAGATCTTCTTCAAACATTGGAACATCTCTGTAGCAACCACTCTGTGATTCTTTTAGCTTGCCGAATTCGCTATGAACGGGATCACAACTTCTTAGCGATGCTTGAGAGGCAATTTACTGTGAGGAAGGTTCACTATGATCCTGAAAAAGATGTACATATTTACAAAGCACAGAGGAGAAGCCTGAGGGAGGACTTATAGTTGGCTATAATTTATAAGAATGTTGTCACTGAGTGTGTCAATTAAGGTCTTAGACTGGGAATATAACCATATGTAATGAAATGGCTTACTGTACAAAGAGTCTAATCAAAGGTTCTCAAAAGGCAAAGCAAATGTGCAGTTTTAAAACAAAGCACTTTGTCCCATTGCTGTGACTTTTTAGTTACGTTTTACTCACTCTGAAATTCAATTAACATTAAAGGAAAGTGTGCAATTTTGGTTTATGTTGTTTCTGTATCCCATACTGCTCCCTCTCAATAAACAATTTTCACTGGTGCTGTGATGAAGGGTTGGTATAAAGGCATCTTCAAAGCAGTGAGCTTGTTTTGGTGAGGCTAGATCCTGCAAATCATTTAAAACACATTGTAAGACATACGTTTTCTAATTTTCTGAGTATAAAACAAGAGGTTTGGGCTTCCCTGGTGGCACAGTGGTTGAGAGTCCGCCTGCCGATGCAGGGGACACGGGTTCGTGCCCCGGTCTGGGAAGATCCCACATGCTGCGGAGCTGCTGGGCCCGTGAGCCATGGCTGCTGGGCCTGCGCGTCTGGAGCCTGTGCTCCGCAACAGGAGAGCCCACGACAGTGAGAGGCCCGCGTACTGCAAGAAAAAAAACCACAAAAAAACGAAAAAAACAAATGAGGTTTAATGGACATTCCCTGAGCTGTTAATACTCTTGAAATCTTTTGTCTACTGCATTTAGGTCTTAAATACTTTTGCTTGTTTGAGATTAGGATGTGAGTTTTCTAAAGTCTCATGCTTTCTGGCGTAATTTCGGATTTAGGTATATAAACAAAGGTGTAAGTCAAAATAAAATTTTAGTTACTTTTTGATAGCACCTAAAATCTTGGACCTCTATGTGCTGGGAATAGGTTATCTTCAAATCAAAAGCTATAGTTTCTCCCTTCAGCTTTACCCTTTGTCAAATGTTGTTTTTGTATTTCTTTCCTAGCCTTTCCCTGCCTCCTTATACTGCATAGGATGACAATAAAAAAAGTTTTAAACCTCATCCCGCCATGGGAGGTTAGCTCCCCAAGTATAATCTCCATCTGTATTGTACTGGTAATTGCTTATTCAGTGTCTGTGCTCCCCAGAAGACTGTGAGCTTCTTGAGGGCCAGAATGCTTCTGCCCCTTTCATTATAGCCTCCCCAGTATCTAGTATATCATAACCAAATATTTGTTGATTGAAAAAGATACATTACATTTAGAGGGTATTGATCTCTGGGTTAATTGATTGCTACATTGTTTTATGATTATCTTTGATAGACTTTGTGAAGTCACACACATACCCTGCCCTTTTTTCACAATGTAAAAGCTTAAACAACAGCTTAAACAGATTGAGATCCAAAGAATATTATAACCTCAGTATGGTATTTGGTACTAGAGATAGATTTCCTTCGTAAACCCTTAGAAACAAGACCTCCTCCCTCTTAACCTTTTAGTGAATATTTTGGATGTGGAAACACCAAATACTTTGTTTTCTACACATATTTTAGAGGTTTGGCTTTAATAAAGATGAATTTAAAGTTCTGAGATTGTGATGTACCAGTTCAACCCAATTCTGATAAATGCACATGAAATTGAAATATCCACAGCTTACTGAATCCATAAAATGCCAGTACTGCACCATAGGCATGGAAGGTCTTTTAACAAAAGTAAAATGAAGGCCCTGCAATATCAACAACACTATAATGAAAGACTAATCCCATCTAGGTATGATATTAGAAATGAAGATACTAATTGGAATTCAGCTGCTTTCCTTTAACATCCCTGACTTTGGAGAGAGGTATTAGAATGTCTTGGGGTGTCCATGGAGTGGGCGGGGAGCCTGGATGCTTTACCAAGTGAAGGAAGCAGTGATCGGCTTCTTTTACATTTTCATAAAACAGTAAGACTCAGAAAAGGTTGAAGGTAATTCTTTCCCCTTGGCCTACAAATAGAAGAAGAGGTGAGAAAAATTCAGCAGGAATAGCTTGGTTGTCTAAGTGAAAATCAAATGATTTTTTCCTGGCTTTGAGTTCAAAATGTGGCCACAGGTCCAGTTCCCTAGGGAAATAGACTCAGAGGTGAAGGTTAAGGTGCAGAACGTTTAAATGAGAATGCTTTCGAGAGCGACACCTCTGACGGAGTAAAAGTAGCAGGACTGGGAAAGAGGAAGAAATTGGGTTGGGATGCGGTCAGGAAAGTCCTCAGCGGAATTCAGAGCTGAGGTGGCCGGAAGCTGGGTATTGAGGCAGGGGGTGGGACTTACATCTTTGTGTCGTCAGTCATTGGATGCAAGGAGCTGAACCTTGGGGTGAAGACAACACCTGAGAGACTCAGCTGAGAGCCATCAGCCACGAACATTCCCAGAAGCTGGGAGATGAGTGCTTCAGGGATGTGTGTGTGGGGATGGGGACGTGAGACTATATCTGGGTATTGTAGCGCATTGTCCACTATAGATGTCAACGAAGTTGTGACACTTTTTACTTAGGAGAAAAGGATTAATTTATCCCATAAATGTGCATTTTAAGTGTGCTTGTTTTGTCTTCAAGTTAAGGATAGAAATCTAGTCTCTGGACCTACTGTACTAAGCCTTGATCCTCACGTTGCTCAGTTTCTTCAAACTGTTATGCAGTTAACTTAGCCAGTGGGTATCAGTAACTTTCTTCCCAGTTAAAATCAAATACCATGGCCAAGATGCTAAGTTAAAATATACATCAGATTCTTAGAACTAAAACTACAAAGTACGCCGTTGTCTTCTAAGTAGTTCCCTCTTAAGGGTATCTTGCTTTAGTTCATGATAGAACCATCTGAATCCATGGTACCATCTTCAGATAGTTTCTAGCGGTACATTTATTCTTTTATACTAAAGGATCAGAATTATAATCAATCAAAATACTTTATCTAAGTGAACTGAACACTAGATTGAAAACTGAGGGCAGAGTAACATTGTCTGAAATGTTTCATCTTACCAAACAGTTTATGCTCCAATAACACAAGGACCGTACCTCATATTTATATTTCAAGTGTTAACAGTGACCTCTTCATAAAGGGAGTTCAATTAACATATACTCATGAAAAATACAGATTCCTTTACAGATCAGTTACCTTATTAAATTGCCTATTCTCAGGGATATCAAAATGTAAAGCATATTCTCAGTAACAAAATTGTTATGAACTTATATAAAAGATTCACTTCCAACATCATTTGTTTAATCTCTATGCTTTTATAGTGGTTGATAGAAGCATTTTCAGTCACTTTTGAAATCAAGAAACAAAAATAACAGTTTAAGACACCTTTAAAAAAAATTCAAGCACTCTATTTTTTTATTGTTTTGGCTGCACCACCGGCTTGTGGGATCTTAGTTCCCTGACCAGGAATCGAACCCCCACCCTCAGCGATGAAAGTGCAGTCTGAAACCACTGGACCGCCGGGGAATTCCAACAATTTAAGATACTTTTAAAAATCACTTTTTCATGTACCAGTACTGGTTAGAGGTCCTAGATATAGTTGGTGAAACAGACGTGTGATTTATTTTAGTGTCAGAGAAAGTCATAATTTTTCTGCTCCCCAGAACCTCTACCAAGACAGAAGTAGCATTTTCAAGTTCTTTCACAAGAATGAGGTGAGACACTACAGTGAGTATTATTTCCCTGTTGTGGGAAACTGGAGACCTGGGCTCTCTTAGCACTGACGTGAACTGCAGAAAAAGCAGGGCAGTCCTCAGGGCCTTTTTTTTGCACTTTAAAAATTGAGGATTTGTTAGCTCAGAAGTTTCTGCTCTAAAAATCATGTTATGCTTTTCTTTCTACAACCAGAGAAGGGTTAAAATTTAACACTAGAAAGTATGGCATACTGAAAAATTGTTTCCTAGCTGAGAACAACTGTTACTCAGGGAGATTAGAAGGGAAAACAGTGTAACAGAGTTGAGAAAAGGAAGGGCCAGCTTTCTTTTTTATAACTTTGTGTAAGGCTGGTTCTGCTACTTCTATTTTTTTTCATACAATATATATATGAAGAGAGAGACTATGAAGTTTAACATAAAAAAAACTAACCAACATGACATTTTCATTAATTTAGCAGATTAATACTGCTTAGGAAACCACCTCCAAATATGAAGAAAACCATACTTAATAAGTTTCCACTTTTCAGCATCTATCCTGGAGATATACTAACTTGTATATATCTATACTAACTTGTATATATATTAACAGTCAGCAGTTTCAAGCAACCTGAATGTCCACAAAAGAGGGTATTGGTTAAATAAACTATGCTGTATCTATACAATGGAATACTTCACACCTGTTAAACTGAGGTAGATATACATATAGTGAAATACAACTATTGCCAAGATACATTCAGTGGAAAAAAAGCACCATTTATATAAAAAAGGGAGAGGGAGGAGAGAAAAGACATTTACATTTGTGTGTATATGCACAGATTGTCACTAAAAGGATACACAAACTCACCCATTTGTACTGTTTAGTTTTTTTTCCAAATATACATATTACTTTAAAAAACTAAGTTAAAAAATATGAGGACATTATCAAGAAAGTGAAAAGAAAACTTACAGGATGGGAGAAAATATTTGCAAATCATATTATCTGTTAAGGGTCTAATAAGCAGAGTATATGCGGAACTCGTAAGACTCAACAACAAAAAAACCATTAAAAACTGAGCAATGAACTTGGACACTTCTCCAAAGTATACAAATTGCCAACAAACACATGAAAAGATGCTCAATATCATTAGTCATTAAGGAATTACAAATCAAAACCCCAATGAGATACCACTTCACATCCATGAGGATGGCTTTACTATTTTTCTTTAAAAAAGCAAAATAACAAGTGTTGGCCAGGATGTAGAGAAATTGGAACACTCATACATCACTGGTGGGAATGTAAAACGGTACAGCCAATGAGGCAGTTTGGCAGTTCCTCAAAGAGTTAAACAGAATTACCATATGACCCAGCAATTCCACTCCTAGATGTATACCCCAAAAAATTGAAAACAGAGACCCAGAGCAAAAAACTTGCACATGAATGTTCATGGAAATAACTGCAACGTATAACAGATGAACAGATAAATTGTGGCATATACCTACACTGGAATACTACTCAGACATAAAAAGGAATGAAGTACTGATAAATGCATGATTATGTGTAATATCCAGAGTTGGTGAGTCTACAGAAAGACTGGTGGTTGCCAAGGGCTGGAGGAGAAAATTGAGAGTGACTCTTTACCGAGTACAGCGTTTCATTTCGGAGTGATGAAAATGTTTTGGAACTAGATATAGGTGGTAGTAATACAACATTACGAATGCACTAAACGCCACTAATTGTTCACTTTAAAATGATAAATTTTGTTATGTGCATTGCACCTCAATCATAAAAATTACATTCAAATGCCTGGAAATTACCTTTCCTCTTCACTTGTTAGGCCCTCATTAGAATCCTAAGCCCCAGTTTGGTCAATATACTTAAGAAAGTTGTCGAGAAATTAAAATGCAGTGAGGGGAAGGATAATACTGATTAAGGCAGGGCTTTTCTGGGTTTTTGCGTTTAGTGGATAATGGCAGCATCTGCAAGACGGAGAAGAACCAGCCAAAGGAAGAACAGATGTACAGGAGTAATTAAAAGTTCAGTTTGGACCTATTGTTTTGCAATCAAGAGTAGAGATGACAAATATGAGTCTGGAATTCAAGGCGAAAATTGTATAAACGTGTTAGAATTGTTTCCTTGGCTGTGTGTCTTAAAGCGTCTTGAGGACAGGAACTTCTGTGCCCAGAAGTACGTTCTCAACAGGTACGTATTTGTGAAATGAGCAAGTGACAGCAAAGATATGGATGGAGAGAAGATAGGCACTCTTTGCTTTTACTGGCGGTCCAAGCACCTGAACACGGTTTGCAAGGAGGGTCAACACAAGTCCCAGTTTGCTCAGCACAATCCTGGTTTACACCTCACACTTTCACTCTCAAAAATGTCTATTTGTACAATAAATTACGTGTTACTCTTTGTAGAAGAAAAAAAAAAGGAATACAATTCATGTAATTCCTTCAATACAATGGCAGAGATAACAGGCTTAATAAACATCGCAATTAAAAAAATTCCTTTAGAACGCAACTGCTTATTTTCAGAAATTGAATCAATAGTACAGGAGAGAATCTTTTATTCTTGTGCTTTAAGCAAAGAGCAGATTAACCATATCTCCTCTCCTTTCCTTCCATTTTATGGTCACAGAACTTGAGAATTACAAGGGGAGCCAGGAAGTCATCTGTCCTTATCAGTTCTTCCAATGCAAAGATGCGTTTTATGACATTAGAGACAGCTGGCCATATGTCTCCTCCCATTGGTCGTCTCAACAGGGGAGTAACATCTCCAGATCTTCAAATAGGCACTGTTTAATCTTACTGAAAAAAGAAATCTTGTGCTAAAAACTAGGAATACAGTGAAATTAAGTAACTAAAGATATGTTCTTGTTGCTTGAGTTAGTTTTCTGTTGCTGTGCACCACAAGCTTGTGATATATTCTAGCATAACTTTTGCCCTTTAACAAAAGTAATAAACCAAGTCCACAAAATACAGCTTGACACAACTAGTGAAAAACACAATGTAGAGATCCCATCCCAAAAAAGAGACTTCCGGAGTTTTTAAAAGCATGTTTATGTGACTGCACATAAATGTTTGTGTAAAAAGGGTATTATGACAGTTGATACCACAAAGATTACAGTAAGAAAAAGCACTTTATGACAATATTTCACAAATTCACAAGGATCACTTTAATATACAAAGCAATTGCTACCATTCTGAACACAAAGCAGCTAATATGTACATAGTGTTAATAAAATCCATTATAGCTCAGTACATTTTTCTTTTTACACAGATAAAGCACAGAAAGATTTAGGTAAAAAAAATTAAAACAGGGATGTTTCTAGATTGTAGGGAATTTTATTAGAAATGTATTTCCCTCACTATAGTTACTTATTTAGTATTCAACTCCAATAGCAACATCAGAGTTAAAAAATCAATACCCTGTTTTGTGCTGATAGTTTTGGGGGGAGGTATTCTTTACCCCAATCCTCAAGCAAAAACCAAAAAAATAAAATAAAAACAAAACCAAAACCAAAAACCCAAACAAACATCTTTCTCTCTAGAAACTTCCCTGATTATTTTGCTTCTAAAGTTTCAAGTGATACAGCTAGGTTAGAAATAATTCCTCTTCTTGGGGGGGATGACAACTGACGTGACAAATCAGTAGGGGATTTTACATGGAAAACGGCAAACTAGCACTCTTCTTTGCCATCCTAACCTATACTCACAGAAAAATGTTGACGAATTATTTCCCACTTTTAATATAAATAATTTTATTACATACACAAATTGGAGTGGCACCTGGATAAAAATACAATGTCTATAAAGCATATACCAATTCAATTTTAAAAAAATAAGAAAATAAAACCTCCCAAACACAACGATAGATCATTTCACTCAGCCAACTAACGTAAGATCGTTATCTGCAGGGATTGTCTTCCTTCCCTACCAATTTTTTAACTACTTTAGATTTACTCTCACATCTCTGAGATGCTCCTCAGACACAAGCTTAGAAATGCCATACTTCTGTAGGCAAGTATTAAATAATGCCTCTATAAAGTAGGTAAAATTTGAATTTCCTACTGTATGACCCTTTCAAAAAGACATTTCCTGAAGACTGTTCATTTTCCTTTTACTTGCTGGTGAGAATAACTCAAAATGTATCGTGTTTTACCCAGCTAGGACCTGTGTGCACAGTACCAGAATGCAGACAGGTCAATATTTTCTCTCTGTGCTAAACAACTCAGCCTGTTTATAATATCAAATTGCTTCACAGGCTTTGTTCTATTTTTTTTCCTATTTTAATTTTTTTAAAAAATAAATTTCAAGCTAAAACACCTGAAATATAATCCCTCCATTCAAACGTTATCTGGTCCCTCTTAAAGTTTGCCCCCTGAGGACACATACAAAGGCTTAAGTTACATTCACTAATCAATAAGAACTTATCATAAGCAGATGAGACAGATGGAACTTCAGCACCCTGTTTGATTTATTTGAAATTCTTCCATACTGACTCAGCTTCATGATATGTTCGACCCCTCAGGGATTAGTGCCTCTCTTAGCCGTTGATTTTAGAAAGTCAAGGAAACCAGTTCCTAGTACATACAGTGACTGTGCAGTCAACTTAAAAAAGTCAACATATCAACATTAAAAGTATTCAAAATGTATGTAAGCCATCCAACAAAAAGTTCTAGTTGTGCTTTGTACAACTGAGTGAACAAATTTATACCACAATTCTTCACCTACAGGCTTACTTAAGCATACCTCACTTTTCCCCTCCTCATCTGAAATCAGTCAAATGTGATGTTAACAAAGACAATTTAAAGTGAAAAAATTTAATCAAATTAATACATGTGTTCTCCATGATAATAATGATTAATTGCCTTGAGAAGTCTTTTACTGTTCTAGGCAAATTCAAGGATATCTTAGGATTCTATAAACAGTATTAATGTTGGGGTGTGGACAGTCTTAAAATTGGAAATAAATATTTATTCACTTGAGTTGCTTTTCCTTCTATCTTTATCCATGATGAAAGACAATAAGATAGGGTTTGAACCCATCTTTTAATTAACTGGGCTAGTCTAATCTAATTTCCTGATATTTTTCTTTTACAGCATTTATAAGGCTAGCCTTTAGGTGTTAAAATATTTTAATCAATGAAAAAAGCTGCCATAAAAAAAGCCACATGATTTGAAGAGAGGAGAAAGACATAAAAAGTCAGATGACAATTAATTGATGAGGGAATTTCTCAAGTTTGCTAATACCCAAACAGGGTCATTTTTAAAAGTGCAAGTTACACCAAACATTTACAAAGAATATAATGTAAAAATAATCCAAATAAATATACAACTTTTGTATTAAGTCAATGGGAAACAATATACCAACAGCTTTCAGGGTTACAATGGCAACAAATAAAGCCTCTTGGAAAAACTGAAAAGGTGTGTTAACAGTTGTCTCTAAAACCCACTTTAATTCAAAATCTTAAGATATTAGCCTTATTTTAATCCTGCAAAATTAAGCAGGCTTCTGATCTTCAAAATAAAGAGAACAATATATGCTGATAGCTGACTACAGCTGATCACAGAACTAAAAACATTAAAAATGAAATCTAGATTGAAGTCACTTAAAGTAAGTAAAAGCATCCTGGTTTAAACAAACTTGTTTCTTCCTAAGCCTTTGTATGATTCCACATGTCACCCCAAATGGTCAAAAGGATCAGGGATTAGGCCTGAGAGACAGAGATAAACTTCAGCCAGATGACTTCTGATCGGACAGCCTGCCTGACTGGCATTGTGCTTTCAGATACTAGCACTGTTGCTGACTTGCCATCAAGATACATTTTCTGACAAAAATCCCTGCTCAAATGAAAACACCAAAAATTCTCCCCCAGGATGATTTTTGAAAAATCAGTGGTACCTTTTAGAAGCTATCTTCAAAATGTTCTTACCACTGTTATAGCTGCCAGAGACAAAGCACAAAAACCAAATACTTTTTTGTGGGGGGGTGGGGGTGGTGGTGGTTCAAGTGACTAGTAACACATTTAAAAGTATCAAGCCAAAGAAAACTGACAATTAAAAAAAACCAGGAGATTAAAAAACATCAATCATGAGTGCTGGGGTAATTCAGTCCAAGAAACTACCAAAAGTGATGCAATAAAATACACAAAAATGTAAAATTTCATCTGACCTCAGTATACTATAATACTCAGCATTCCTGACTTAAGAGCTCTCAGAGCTTCAGATTATATACTGTATGTATATATATATATATATACACATATATTATACAAATGCCATTCCCCCCCCCGCCAGGAATATCTAAATCAACAGAGCACCTATGACAATATTATGGTTGCCAATATGGTACTTGAGTTTGAAAAATGGACTTAAAAATTACATCTGATATCAATTTTTAATAATGTGAACACATTGGATCTAGCCCTTTCTAAACCACTTTTCAGTTAAACACTATCAAAGCTTGAAAACTCATAAGAGCAATATATAAAAAATAAACCCCTCCCACTTCATTTTTATTAGAGTTAATCTGTCCTATAGATAAAAGTGCCACATGGCCCTATATTTGCAAAGTGAGCAATACCAAACTTGCTATTTTCTAGGCAAATCAGTAGCATATGTACAGATTCCTATGATGACATTTTTATTCCCTTTCGGCCAATGAAGAGAAAAAACATAATGTGGCCACATGTTATTGGCTATAAGATTTTTAAAAATTATGCTGTTTTCTTAACAAAGATTCTCAAAGTTGCATGCTTAAAAACAAACACCTTTTTCCCAATTCTCTTAAAAAAAAGTTTGCTCAAAATATGCTTAATTTCTATCTGTATAAACTGAAATCTTCAAATCTCTCCAAGGGTCTAAACAGATTTAGCAACAGAATACATTTCTTACCTCACCATTAAGTAACTGACTTCAAACCAGTGCAATCAGTCTTTTATAACTTATAAATGCAGCCAGCTAATATGGATGTGACTTGCCTTGATTTATCAGGGACTAAGAGGACCACCAACTTTCTAATTAAATAGAAAGCCTCAACTTTTGAAAACATTTAACTTGCTAAATACTAGGCAATTTTCATTTATAAAGCTTATGACTTTTAAAATGTTCAGGTCTGACATTCTGCCTCAAAGAAAGACTTCTAGTTTGTGAACAGATTTGTGATTTTGCTTGGTTTCTATTAAACCAGTTTTGGAAAATGACACATCTATGCAGGTATACAAATAATTTTTACACTATAACTTTCCCCATTAGCTCAGCAGGATAAACAACAAAATTTACAGTCGTTTGAAAGCCTTCTTGAGAATCTGGCGAACTGTCCAGATATAAGACTACATCACTCAATTCTTAGAATGGTGCTCCTTCATAAACTCTGTTCATCCTTGAAAAAAGACAACGGTTTGTTACAAATAAAAATATACCATTTACAAATATTAATTAAAAATCTTACTTTTCAAAATGGACTCAATAATTAACACCCATATCTGCATATTTTGTTAACACATTAACAAACTTAACTTTTAAAAACAACCCATGACTAAATATAAAACATTAAATTCTAGACTCTCTTTTAAAAAAGGAATACCTTCTCAAATGAGAAATTATAATCTAACATTATGTCAATCTCCAATTTTTCAAATCCACCTCAGTCTTATTTTTTTTTAAAGGGTAACTTTTAAATTTATCAAGCTTAGTGAATAAAATGAGTATTGGTAATTAAAAGTAGTACTGGAAACAATGTGTGATACATACAAATACAGACTGTTTATAGGTAAGGAATTAAAACAGGTAGCTCCTTTACAGAATAACAAAGGGTATATATAGCATATTGGAAAGCTAAAGCATAGCTATCCTTTTTATCAATAGAAGAAAACAACAAAGATATGTTTTGCAAGAATGACAATCCAAATATTGTAGTACAGCAGTCATTCAAATATGTCTGAAGAAAATTATTTTCCTTGTGCATATCTAATACTGTACTTTAAAAGAACTATATCCTTATAACTTCTTTCATTAAAAAACTCACTACTCTGTTAAAGTATGTTAATACGGAAAAGATTTAAAATCAGTATTTTTCTACAACACATAACATTTTATAAACAAATACAGCACTTTGCTTTAACATCTTGAAGGCTTTCCTGTTGGTGGTATAATATAAGTGCAAAGGGGAACAGTTTAATTAGAAAAACCTTTTAAAGTAAATGAGTTGACAATATAAATATTTTTGAAGGCGATGACAAAAACATTTATTTAAAAACCTTGTTATATAACTCAAGGGATTGGTTTACTAATGAGCATCTTTTTACTAAGAATTTAGTACTAAACTAAAACAAGCTTTGTACTTTTACTTACTTTGATTTAATTTAAAATCAAATACCATGCTTTTTCATTCAGTTGGTTACTTCTTTTAATGTATTCAAAATGTTGAACACATACAGAATTGAATTAAGAAGCAACAAACTGCCCTATGGAAGAGCTGTAGTTAATACAGAATATTTTTAAGAACCAAGGACAAGTTTTCAGTATTGAAGAGAATGTACATAGAAAGCACTCCAAATTCATTCTTAATTTCTTCAACACCATCCTAAAATTCTTTTCTTAGAGGGTATGTCTCGTAACAATCTTACATAATTCACAATGAAAATGTGAAAACACGTCAATTTGGCAATCAACACGTCTTCATTGCACCTACTTACTTTATGCATGCGGCCCACACATTACTTCAGCTCAAGAGGCTGGGGTAATTCTGTCCCTAAGGCAATCAAGGAGCTCAGCACAAACCTTGAAATCATTTAAAAAAAGATTTTCTTTTCCTCATTTCCCCCATCAATTTACAAGTAAACAAATTATTACTTCTTGAAGAGGGCGGGGGATAAAAAGCAGAAGTCTCTTCATGATTCGTGGTGCTGAAAATTTCTTGAGGGGAGAAGTGGAGGCAGGTGTTGGAGCATTCACAGTTTAATGCAAAAGCACAAATGAATGAAAATTCTGTAGTTGCTTTCAGGCAGTTTTGCGCATAGAAAAAAAGAAATGTTTAGAAAATAAATGTTTATTTCGTCTTCCTGGTTGTGGCCAAGCCAGTCCTTTTTCCACCATAATAGGTGAAAATTTAAATCCCAAATTAATCTGATTTGTGGCAGTAAAGGTCCTTAAGTGCTTTTAGCTCCTCAATCAGTGTCTTGTTTTGGTTTTCAAGCACTGCCACTCTGTTTTCTAGACATTTCACATATTCTTTCTTCTTTCTACGACACTCTCGTGCTGCTTCCCTACAAGCAAAAAAGGACAGGAAAACTTATGCAACATTTCTGTATCATTTATTTTGCATTGATAGACTACATTAAAAATAAAAGATTTAGCTCAAAGCAACAAATGTTTTAATATATTATAGATTAGGCATTTGAGAAAAATAAACAGAATGACTTGGAAATTGTCTAATGTAAAATTTTAACATACGATAGAAAGTTGATTAAAAAAAAAATTCAAAGCACCAGTTTTAATTGATGGGGCATAAGGGTGGCAAGCATTTTCATACTAAATTAAGAATTACTATATTTTGGAGTAGAATACAAAATTGAAATGAGCTTTAAATAAAAAATAAAAAGAACTCTTTAGCTTGGAGAGTGCCTCTTAAAGTTTCTCAAAAATTTCGATCTAAATATTTTTAGATAGAATGGAAAGATTCTCCTAGTGGATTGTATGGGCGAAAGGACAGATACACAGAACAATGAAGCATGCCAGACACCCCAGAAACAAACCTATACAAATACAGTCAATTAGATTTTGACAAAAGTACCAGGGCAATTCCACAGAGAAAGGATAGTCTTTTTAACAAATGGTGCTGGAACAAACAGGTGTTCATACAGAAAAGTGAACCTTTTACACATTTCACACCTTATAAAAAAGTTAATTCAAAAGGGATCACAGACCTAAATGTAAAACATAAAACTATAACATTTGATACAGAGCAACTGGAACTTTCATACATTGCTGGTAGAAATGCAAAATGGTACAGCCACTCCGGAAAACAGTTTGGCAGTTTCTTATAAAGTTAAATATACACTTACCATTCCATCCATCCAGGCCACTCCTAGATATTTACTCAAGTGAATTGAAAGTTCATATAAAAACCTGTATGTAAGTATTTATAGTAAATTTATTCATAATCCTCCAAAACTGGAAACTAAGATGAACTTCAAGGTGAATGGATAAATAAACCACATCCATACAATACCAGGGATAAAACTAATTCCTGATTCATGCAACACTATCAATGAATCTTAAATGCACTGTGCTAAGTGAAAGAAGCCAGATCCAAAAGGTTACATACTGTTTTTATATGAGATTCTGGAAAATACAAAACAAGAAGATGGAAAACAGTTCAGTGGTTTCCAGGGGCTGGGGGAGGGGGTAGAGGCTGACTACCAAGAGGTATCACAAGGGATTCTTTTTAGAGTGGTGTAAATGTCTGTATGGCACTGTGGTGGTAGACACATAACATTTTATGTCTGTTAAACCCCACAGAAATATACAGCACAAAAAGTAAAGTAATGAAAATTTAAAATAAAAAACAGGATATCGGGGAATCCCAGAATTGAATGTAGATGTTGAGAAATCTAACTTTACTATAAATGTTTATGTATATGACATAAGAGGGTGGAGAAAAAAGAAGCAGAGCTAAGTAACTTTGAAAACAGTGCTTTCACTGGTACTTTAAGGCTAAAAACAGAAAGAACTGTACATAAATGCTATATTATAAAGTTGTTTCTCATAGGGGTACAAGTTGGCAATTATGGAACTATTTTATATACTAGAGTTTAACAAATACATAAATAAACCATCTTTAGTGGGAAGCCAAGTTTCTGTCAGAGAACGAAGTTCAAATAAGCAAAGGGGGGAAGGGAAGGCTAAAATAAGCCCTGTGGCTACAGAATAGAGTCAGAGGGATCAGTACAAACATATTTATTATAGTAATGTACACGTACAGAAATATAGTTGTGTGCATACATGGGCCAGTGTACACGTACACACACACACACACACGTGTATATTTCCTAGCTCTGTCCTTTGAGAGGGCCTGTGAAACCTCAGTAGCAAAGAGCACAACTACTGCCTAACTGATTTCTAAATACCATTTTCCAATGAAAGAAACTAGGACTCACTGAATAAATGGCTGATTTCAAGGCTAAAGCAGGGAAAACACAAGATGAGAAGTTGAACCCAGATGATCTTGTAGGGCCAGAAAGTAAAGACGTGCTTGAAGAAAAATAAGATGCCATCTAAAGGACACAGGAACCGACTTTTAAGAGCTCCCGATGGCCAAAACTGGAATAATCTTATCATAATAATATTGAATTATAGCCCAAAGAATATAAGGTAAGTATCTATAAGACCATACTGATATAAATAAATATGTGGGGAAGGGACAAATTTTCCTTATAGAAGAATTCCAGTTAGTAAATGTAGAAGGGATGGGGAAATAGAAAATCCTCATTAGAATATCACAGTAATAATTACTGCAGGAAAGATTCCCCTGTGAATACTAAAATTAGTGGGGAAAACTTGAAAGAGAGAAATAAAATATTTGCATAGTCTCCAAGCAACTCTGCGAAAGTAACACCAATTACCATGTTGGTTTTCACCTATGACCACAAGTTCTTTGATACTCTCCTTTCCAGGAGGTGGAGTTTAATTCTCCTCCCTTTCTAAATCTGTGACTTTCTTCTAAGGAATAGTGTGTAAAAAGAGAAAAATGATAACTGCAGCGGGAACACTTGGACAGCACTTTAACCAAGTGATCAAAGTTAACATTGCCAGTAATGAGTCATGCTGGTATGTGCTCCCTGATATGAAGTGACAAGAAGGGCAGACTACATCTCTGTGGTATTCTTCCCCCAAATCCATTACCTTCATCTAATCATAATAAAAACATCACACAGGCCCAAAGTGAGGGATATTCTGAAAGAAACTTAACTACTACTCTTCAAAAGTGGCAAGCCCATGAAAGACAAGGAAAGAACTGTCACAGATTGGAGGAGATGAGGAGCCACGATGACTAAATGCAATGTGGTACCCTGGACTGGATTCTGGAAGAGAAAAGGAATAGAAGTGGAATAACTGAGGAAATTCAAATAAAATGGACAGTGCAGTTAATATTACTATACCACTATAAAAAATACTATGTTAATTACTATACATAGTATATGACAGAATGTTAATTTCTTAAGTTTTGACAAACACAGCCTGGTTATGTAATATGCTAAACTTATAGAAAGGTGGATAGAGAGTATCTGGAACTCTGTTCTATTTTTATAACTGTTCCCATAAGCTAAAATTATTTCAAAATAAAAAAATAAAAACTGTATACTAAAAACGTATTATTTATCTTTGCACATATATATTAGGGGAAAAAAATTATACTCCAGAATGTTAACATTTTGGGTGGCACAATTAGTGTTGAGTAAATATTTTAGCTTATGTTTTCTAATGTGCTTATAATGAGCATGTTTTACTTCTGTAATAAAAATAAATAAAAATGGGATAATACATATTCTTTGGTAACCTGCTCTTTTCCACTATGAACATCTTCCCATCTCAATAAAAACACATCTGCATTATTAACAGTTGGTTTTATACAGTTGAAAGGATGTACCTTAATTTATATAGCATACACTTTAACTGGTTTGAATTTTCAGGTTTTTTTACCCCATTTCTAATTCATTTTCTTTGAATCTACTTATTTATATCCTTATCAGTCTCCTGACTTTGTTAAAATGTTTCTAGTTTATTGTTTGCTTTGCTACTTACCTTTTCCGTGGCTAATCAGAGGCTTTCATATTTTTAGATGGTCAAGCCTACTTAACCTTTTCCTTCATTACTTCTGCTCTTAGGAAACCTATTAAATTCTTCCTGCACTCTAAAATTGTAAGACAGAGGTGCTGGGTTGTATTGCTTCCATAATTTTTTACTCCTCCCTCCCTGTGGGAAGAGCACACCATTCCCATTTCGCTGATGTTGGGCTTGTCCTAGCCTGTGCTTTGGCCTATGGTACCCGAGTGGACAAGATGTTTACCACAATCAAGCAGGTGCTTCAAAAAGTATTTCCCCTTTCCCTTTGCTACAATAATGACAGGACTCAAAGAGGTGCTCCTCCTTTGGCTGGGAGCATGTGGAGGAGAGCCATACCATGACCTGCAGCTGCCGAAATGTAACATAAGTGAGGAAGAAATTTTTGTTGTTGTTGGTTTTTTTAAAATAAATAAATAAATTTATTTATGGCTGCGTTGGGTCTTTGTTGCTGCACGCGGGCTTTCTCTAGTTGCGGCGAGCGGGGGCTACTCTTTGTTGAGGTGCGCGGGCTTCTCTCATTGCGGTGGCTTCTCTTGTTGCACGGCACGGGCTCCAGTAGCTGTGGCACATGGGCTTAGTTGCTCTGCGGCACGTGGGATCTTCCTGGACCAGGGATCAAACCCGTGTCCCTTGCATTGGCAGGTGGATTCTTTTTTTTTAAAGAAGATGTTGGGGGTAGGAGTTAATTAATTAATTTTTGCTGCGTTGCGTCTTGGTTTCTCTGTGAGGACTTTCTCCAGCTGTGCAAGCCACTCTTCATCGCGGTGCGCGGGCCTCTCACTATTGCGGCCTCTCGTTGCAGAGCACAGGCTCCAGACGCGCAGGCTCAGTAGCTGTGGCTCACGGGCCCAGTTGCTCCGTGGCATGTGGGATCCTCCAGACCAGGGCTCGAACCCGTGTCCCCTGCATTAGCAGGCAGACTCTCAACCACCGCGCCACAAGGGAAGCCCAGCAGGTGGATTCTTAACCACTGCACCACCAGGGAAGTCCCTGTTGTTCTAAGACACAGGTTTTTGGCGGTATGCGGGCCTCTCACTGTTGTGGCCTCTCCCGTTGCGGAGCACAAGCTCCGGACGCGCAGGCTCAGCGGCCATGGCTCACGGGCCCAGCTGCTCCGCGGCATGTGGGATCTTCCCGGACTGGGGCACGAACCCGTGTCCCCTGCATCGGCAGGCGGACTCTCAACCACTGCGCCACCAGGGAAGCCCTATCTTCATTTTTGAGTAAATGGCAATTTGAATGTTATAGAATTTGGGGAATCACAACCTTTTCTTATCAAGTTTAGAAGACAGGCTGTGTTTGAGGCACATAGGGACATTTATCCTAGTGAATATGTTCAGGAGGAGAGTGCTTCTCTAACTTTTCCACCTAAGTAACCATAATGGCAGAGGAAACTAAATATGGGAGCACAGTCCAAAGCAACTGCTGCTGGTGTGAATTATATCTTTAAGTTTACCTTAAAAATGTTTTTTCTCTCAAATTTTTGAGCCAAATAAATATTCAAGGAAAGCATTCCATGTTTGCCTCTTGGTGCTACGTACCTCCAGCACACTGCCATGTGTTCTTGTCTGAGAGGCAGAGCAGGAGATGATGGTTGAATCTGACAGGTAGCAGGTGCACAGGCTTTGGTGCCAGAGCAAGGCTCATATCTCAGTTCTACCCATTTTTTAAAAGGTGTGACCTTTGGCAAAATATTTACCTTCTTTCTGAACCGTATCTCCTCTGTAAAGTGGACATAAGCTTCTCTCTCATTGTGGGCAGAACTAATAAAATATGTAAAGAAATGAGGTATCGTGTCCAGCACATACCAGGACCTAAATAAATAATATCTCAAGGGAAAGGTCAAAGTCAGAGTATATATTAGGTGGTATCAACATATAGACGATGCCTGAAATACATAGGTATGGATGAAAGTTTCAAGGGAAAATTTGAAAAGTAGTCAGAAAACCAGGTGAGTAAGCCAAAGAAGAGTTTAGAGAAATGAGCAGTCAAAAGTGTCAAATACTCCCAGTAAAGGTAAAATAAAATGAAAAGAGAATACTAGATTTGCCAAATGGGAAGGTATCTGTCCCTTTTTATAGACACTGGAGTGGTATGGTGGGCACAGAAGCCAGATTCTAGTGAATGGAAGTTGAAAAAGTAGAAGCAGCAGATATCTGGGAAGAAAGGGAAAAGGAACTATACCAGAGTCAATGGGAAGTTTCCTTATAGTGAAATTAAATCCAAGCCAAAGTATTTTATTAAAGAGTTCACAGTAAGTCAGGTGGCTTCCCTGAATATCTCAAGCAAGCAGAGGTTGTTAGGAATTGTAGCTATGTGTTCCCTGTCCCCAGCTTGGCGTGCATGTGGCTGGTGTGTGTGTGTTGGGGGGGAGGGTGCGGGGCGGGGTGGGGGGAATCATAAATCTCACGAAGAGGAAAAGGAGAATTTGGTATGCCTGTCAAATTAATGTGCTTTCATAAATGGGCAGCCCTCTATACACCAGAGCAGACAAGAAGCTGCAGTGCTGCCTCCTCACCCACTACAATTAAGCTGCTTCTTAAGTGGTTTCTGTGTAAGGGGAAAGGTTTCTGTTCCATAGAGCCAAACTACACAGACATAATCTGAAGTCCTTTGTTGCTTTCACAATCAAGAGATGTATTTTTTACCTGACTGCTCTGTTGTGTCTGCTGAGAACTGGTTTCTTCAGTAAATGTTCTCGTCTTAAACTTTATAACCTAGCCTTTACTTGAGACTTCTAATCAGACTTGCTTCTAATTTTCAAAAGGGTTACTTACACATTTCCTTACAAACATTAAAAAAGTTTAAAACACAGTTTAATTTATATTTTAAAATACATTTAAATATGAACACAGCTTTTATGCTTCTGTTTATTATTGTAGCTTACTTAAAATCACACATTGATGGAGCACAAATGAAATAAGTTACTCAGCTTGTTTCCAACTCTTTTCCTAATAATCTGGAAAAAACTGTGCCATTTCTGCCTAGGTGTAATTCACCAACATTCTATAACAGCTAGGAATATTTTAGGAATGAAAGAGGTTGATCTAAGCTGAAACATGAAATTGCACAAAAACAGACACTTCAACAGAGCACTGCAGTTACAAAGTGCTTTCAAAGGAATTATCTTACTTGACCCACATATTTGACCCCCAGAGCAACCCTCTGGGTGCGTAGTGGGATCCTGTTTTACAAAGGAGAAAACTGAAGTTTAGAAGGTTATGTTCTTCTAAAGTCACAGCAAAAGGGGTAGATCTAGGACTTGAATCCACATCCTCTAAGTTCAACCTCTATGTTTCTTTCACTTTATCACAGCAGTTGAAGAATCTTGAGGTGAAAAGCAGTGGAATATTTTCACTGTTTCAAACTTTTAATATCTTTATTTTCATTTTCTTTGTTTTGTCTTAGGTCATTTCTATATGTTAAGCTAAATATTTAAATCCTAAACTAAATAAATAAAAATACTAAGGTAAATATAAGTAAAAAAATTTTTATTACGTTTTTTTGATGACAAAGCCATTTACAGCTATGAATTTACTTTATGGGAATAACTTTCCCACATTTAATAAATTTTTGATATGTAGCATTTTCATTGCTGAAGACTAGTTCTATTTTAAGATTTTTGTCAATAATAAGATATTCTCGGCATTAATCTATTTTTGAAGAATCTTTCTTTAGGTGTTAAATTGTTATTATTTTGAGTAAAGATAATATGCATTAAAACTTAGACTGGCCATCATACATTTACCTATTACAAATACATTTAATATAAATAAACCTTAACACTTAATTTTAATATATATATACATAAAACTCTTAATCTTAACAATACTACTCATGAAAATAAACAATTTTAAATAACCTAGATAGTTGGTTGAAGCAATAGTGAAAACATAGCAAAGTTGTGCGTTAAATCTCCCATGGGGAAATTGCATGAACGAAAACTACTCTATCATCAAAGATGGACCCATAATCCCATTAGCCATCTCATAAGTGCAGCTTATGAGAAGCTAAATAAAGAAGTTTTAGCAAGATCCATCAATTTTACCAGAAAAATATCTCAATGCAAAGATCCTATTGTCAGCAGATGTTAAAGACACACATCTGGCAGAATCTGAAAATATGCCTGACCTACAACAATATAAGTAAATGCAATGTATGTACCTGTTCTTCATGAGGCGAACCTCTCTCTTTCGTGCTGCTTCTTCAGCAGGTTGTGTAGGAAGTGCTGGGGAGGACGCCATAACAACTCCAGGGGCAATGGTGCTAGTGGGTGCTGTGCGAATCTGGTATGTTTGTACATCTCCAGAGGCAGCTGAAAAGAAAAACAGTGAGCATGGTGTAAGACACTGAACCACTGTGACTTGGTAAAACTACGTGTCAATCATCAATCTAAACATATATTTTGGATTAAAAGGAAAAAAAGGAACAGATGATTCTGACTAAAATGTTGAAAGAATCAGCACTCTTTGGGACATTACTCAGAAATTAATTCCCAATTTAATGTATTTACTAGTATAGTCACTTGGATGAAAGAGGTCTTAACTTATGTCTGCTGGGTCTTATATTTATCTTTCATTGGAATGTAGTTCTATTCTGTTGTTAACATGCTTACCAACCTTAAGTCTAAAAGGTAAGTGGGGCACAGCCTGGATGATCTTCCTAGATAGAGTATAGTCCTCAATGTCTTCCTTTGATATTGGTAAATTCATATTAAAAAATTTCAAGTAGACTCTTGCCACGACATAAAAACGACCATGATTTTTCATAAAATAGCAAAATGGAAGAGAAAATAAAGCATAATGGTCAACTATTATAAATTCCTAATTGTAACAAAACAAAGTATGAAAAAGTGTACCATTTGATGCCAATTATATTACTTGTAAGCATTGTTTTAATGTAAATGATAACGGCTGAACAAATTGAAGTTTTACTTTTCTAAATGATCCATCATTTGTGAAAAGAAAAAGTCTCTATTTGTCAAATCGCTTCTAAAAACAGCTTAATAATATGCCCTCCTAGGAATAAGAAACCTAACATTATCTGAGAGAATTTGAAGCTCTTTATAAAATCATCCATATTTGTTATTAATATCAATTAAAATGTGTAGTTTGAGTGGAAAAGATTTATATACTAAACATGTTACCATCTTCAAACTGACGTTCAGAATTCAAATTCACTGACATCCTGCTTTACAATTTTTGAGTACCTGCATGTAAAGTGAAAAGTTGTTTTACTCCCATTAATAAGCAAAATATTATCTTCTTCAAATATTATTTGTTTAGTAACAGAAAATATTCTGTAAATACATTAGGGCCCTTTAAATAAATTATGACTCTCTAGTTGGTGTTTTAGAATTATTCAAAATTAATCATCCATGGTGAAAGGGCACATCTGTCATTACCTAACAGAGGCAAAACATATTTTTAATAAAAATATTTTAGAAACAGATTTATTATTAGTTCCTTAATATGCAAATTTTAAATGTGGCATAAATCATATTCTTAAAATATTCAAGTGAATTCAAAGAAAAATGGTCAACTCCCATCCATAAAGATTTCTGAAACAAATAGGAAGAAAACAAAAAAATTAAAACAAAACAATACAGAAAAAAGCTATTTCTATAATTCACCATGGATTTAACTACTTTTGCTCATAGACCAGGAGACTTACACACTGGTATAAGATTTTTCAGAATATAATGCTATCCTTTGAAATAAAAAATGATGATCTTAGAAATGAAGATGTAAATTTCTTTTGACTTAAAAGCAGAGGAACAGAATTTTGAACCTCCAAAGATTCTTATCAGTGATTTAGTACAACTTTTCATTTGACACATGAAAAAAAATGAGGCCCAGGGAGGCTGGGTCTTACTCACAAAGGTCACAAAGTGAATCTCTATATATTTAGATTTAGAATCTATCTTTTTTTAACTCCTAATTTTATTGTCTTTCCCTCTAACCTACCTCATTTCTCCTATATCCAATAAAGATAGATGTTATATTTTTAAAATTGAAAATAGTTGTTTTTATGCCATGACATTTTGGTCCAATTGGAATAATGGAAGAAGAGTTCATGGAAAACAGTATCTATAATGAAGAAAAATAAACTATATTTTAATAGTGCTTTGCAGTATCATACTTACTTTTTCTGAGTCTATAAAATTTTAACTTTTCAAAGAATTTACCACACCTGTGAATTCTGAATTCTCTTACCTTGAACAACAACTTGGTTGCTGGGCACTAAGATCTGCTGTCCATCAGTGGTCTGTGCATACTGTAGGATGGTAGTACCCGGCTGAGTGGCAGCTGCATTGGTCATGGTTAATGTCTGCAGGCCCTGTACCCCATCGGTACCATTGTTAGCCAGCTGTATTGCTCCTCCCTGGGTAATGGCAACTAAAACCCAATGGATTTTATTATTACAAGTTTAATTAATACCATGTAAGTCTTATACACACACTAAATTCAAAGCAGAATAATTTGCAAGGCATAATCTAGGAGAAATTATTACAGCAAATAACATCACCAAGAAGGATTTTGTATACTCAAGTAACTTTCTGCTCAGGAAACCTATATCCAATTTCAAGAATACAAACGTACTCTATGAACATTATAATTTACAGTAATGTCAGTTAATAAAAAATGAGAAAATGTTAAATTCCACTTGAAGTTACTTGGTTCACAAGAAGTACCACTCTGTGACCCACACTTCCTTTATTCTGGCATTAACTACATATTATTTTCCTTCTCTACGTTCATGTACTTATTAGCACAGATATGGGCATGTAACAGGCACCCAATAAATGATTATTTAATTCATAATTAATAAAGCAGTTCAGTAGTGCATTCTGTTCTCTAACTCGGTTAGCAATGCATGAAGTGTAACAAAAGTCCACTCAGTGGAACAACGGAAATGTCCTATGGAACTTAATTATCACAGACCTCTCGTGGAGTTTAAAATTAGAGCCCAAGATCATCATTTAGAAAAAAATATTTTACTGCTATTTCTAAGTTCAAGCATTCTCATGTAGGATCCGTTGATTATTCACAAATTAATCATACTTGTCATTTATCTTTTACAAAGGAATCAACTTTGGCTCATACTAGTAGACATTTCACTTTATAAAAAACCTCAATTAACCTTTATGCTACAGTACATGTAAAAAGTTAATAAGATACTTTCCCTGTTAAAAGTTTTCCAAAAAGAGAAGGACTAAAAATCACAATATTACATATAAAATTGCATAATGGATTTTAACTAAGTCAACATGTCTGATTTGAGCATGTTACTTTTTGTCTGTTAGAAGGAAATTAGTTTGGGATCAACTGTCAGCTAGCTCTGGGTAACTAATATCCTGAGTCATCTATGTATGAAAAACTGGATTATTTACTGTTCAATCAAGAAATAATAACAGTTAATGGCTGTGATTTGGTTTAGTAAATAATACTTGTGGAAATTAAGATACTGGCATATACAATCTACCCACATTAGCTAATCCCATAAATTTTACTTATCTTAGACAAGGAGAAAAAAAGGAATATGTAAAAACTATTCTGAGATTAATACTTCATGATAACTTGAAAGAATCAGGTTAACAGAATCAAACCACAATTTCTCAAATAGAGTTAATAAGCAAATTCCACTGTATTCAATGCACACAACTTTCTTCTTGACTACATACCAATGAACTCAAGGTGGGAGGAAAGAAGGAAACTAGAAATCAGGAGATCTGGGCTCTAGTCCAAGTTCCATCACTAAACTGTTATTTGAATCTGTTATCTCTTCTGTAAAAATAAAAATATCTGGTTCTAGCCACTAAGTACAATTGTTATAAAAATCAAATGAGATCATGTATATATGAAAGTACTCTGAATAACTCAAGTCTGAGCCTATCAAACATTGTTTTTCTCTTAATAGTTATATACTTCATATTCCAAAAGGACTTAAGATAGCTTTCAATAAAACTAAATTCATTAAAACAAGAAAAAAAGATAGAAATCAAGCAACTGATATATTTTTAGGTGTGTATAATGATTCTACCACAAAATCTAGAAGAAGGAAAAGAGTATAATTAAACAAACCCAGCTGAGATTCTGAGGAGCCACAATGAAAACAGTTTCAGTTAGTGAAATAAAATATGTTTTTCTAACTAAGAATAAAATCTCTCAAACAAGACTCTATTATCAGGAACTGTGAACCAAGTAATGGACAAAACTAATAATAGTATTAGTTAAAAAAAAAAAACAATTTATTGAAGGAGTACAAATTGGTGTAGCCACTGGGAAGGGTAATTGGGCAGGCTGGCTTGGCTTCAACAATTCCACTCTTTAGATGCTATCCCCACTGACAGGACAGGATACTATATATATAAAAGAATGTTCAGGTAGCATTGTTTGAAACAGTAGAAATGTCCTAAATATTCATCAGTGTGTGATTTTTAAATAAATGTTATATTTTACAGTGAAACACAATGTAGCTATTAAAAGAAACTACATACATAACTATATATGCATATATTTGTCTATGGTATATAAATAATGTAGGTCTCACTTGTATAAAAATGACACATGACACATGTATGTATAAACAGAATGAAAAAGAATGGAAGGATATATACCAAACTCTAATGGGGAGGGATGGAAAGGGTTTTTACTTTTTATTAACACTAAAAACCTCTACCATTTGACTTTTTACAACCATATATTTCTTTTGTAAGTTAAGAAACAAATAAATATTGTATATGTAAGTGGTCGTTATATTGATTCTTAACGACAATCAAGAACATAATGTTAAATCAGTTCCATCAAGGTCCTATGTGCACATACAGAGAATAAGGGATAAAGATAATGTATAAAGCTTTTAAAATCTCAAAGTATTAACCTTTAAAACTAGCAACTGTCAGTTGCCAAATTAAACATCTATTTTTCTCAGCTTCACCTCCCTCAACTTCACTTCCCTATTTGAGATTTTGATATGCCTCTTTCCTAAAGAGCATGCTTTCTATTTCTAGTTCAAGTGAGAATTGCTGTGGTGAGTGAATCTGTTACTAACAGGAGTATGCTGTATCCCTCAAGCGTGGTGAAGTTGAAGAAAAAAAAAGTTCACATATCAAGGTCTTAGAACACACACCTTGAATAACTCAAATTATTTGGATATAAGGCTAAAAAATACACACATACACATATATAGATAGTATCTATTTCTGCCAACAAAGAACTTAAGAAGGAAAAGAATGAGTGAACTCTAATGAGCTTACAGAATGGACAAGAAGCTTAGTCAGAAATGCCTGCCTTCTACTTACTATTAAAAGTTTCAGCTTTGGTTGAGCTAAAAAGTCTGCTACTTGTTTTTAATTCAGTTGGAATGCAATTAGTTATACAAACCAAGGCTGAGCTGTAAATGGAAAACTATGAACTTGGGAGTCAAACTTTTACACATATTTCTGACACAGACTACCCCAGGGCATTAGAAAACCAATGCAGCAAGAGTTTCAATGTGTACATTTAATTTGTAATTAAGGAAGACAGGGAGGAAAACTATATAATGGGTAGCACTGGATTTAATGAACAAATCAAAATGAAGACATCAATGTGTGAGGCACTTTGGGAGGCAGAAAGATATTGGGAAAAGAGGAAAAAGGTACCATTCACACAAATGCCTTTGATCAAACAAAAGCAGAACTCAAAAGTTCTTTATAACAGATTTAGGTGAAAGATAAGAAGAGAGACCTAAGTGTCAGAGACATCAGAGAAATGGAAACTTTGATAATTCTGCAAAAGAAATCTTTGCTTTCTGTGCGACAAAAAGCAAAGTGCCCTCTTAATTTCAGCAGTCCTTACGCTCACATTATTACAATTCACTACACTACCTTTTATCTTAAAAGGAATAATAATTAAATGTGCTGGTAGACTGCAAACAAGCCTCTCCACCCCACCGTGAAACGTCAATATGATTTAAAAATGCTACTTTTAGAAAGAAAGATGAATTATTAAAATAGATGAATAATGAGACCATTTTTGGCCTTAAACATAATCAAAGAATGATTATCTGAAAAACTCATGTTTTCTATTAACATCATATGCTATATGAGGACTGAAATACAGAGTTTCAAGCAGTGGTTTGAAAAACTTGTAAGACTCTCCATGCATCTGCACAAAACAAAGGGCCATTTAAAGGTCTTACATACCTAAGCAATCCTAACTAAACCCTGAAGGAAAGAAAATACTTCTGTTACAAAACTTTGCATATAAGTAAAGGAAATAAAATGACAACCAAGATTTAGAAAAGAGCTGGTGCTTGTAAGATTACTTTAAGGAAAATGCAGTCATTAGTTTTTCATCGCACTTTCCAAAACAGAAATATCTATTACTCACTATACTGTCCACTGCTAGTTTGGTAAATCGGAGTTGGCACCGTTACAGTGGTGATGGCAGGTGCTGAAGTCTCCTCTTCAGACTTCTCTTCTTCAATCCTTGGCACTCCTGGTGCATCAGAAGATAAGTCATTCAAAATTTTCCTAGAAAAATAGAGAACTATATCAATTAAAACAAAAGTAACATTTACTGGCTAAATACAAAGAAGAGGAAAAGATCAGAAAACTGGCAGAAAGCTGATAGTGCTTAAGAGAGAATTTTAAAATTTTACAGTTAAAAAATTTACAATAATAAACAATAAAATTTGCAACAATAAAACTAAAAATGGATCAGGGATGCACATGTCAAAACCATATGAGGACTAGAAAAAACAGATGCATTTCTCTTTAAAATGAACATAAAGAAAGACTATGATTCAAAATCCAGGTACAATTAAAGAAGAGATTAATAAAACTGACTACAGGAAAAAAACGCTTTTTTATGGCAAAGAACACCAAAAATAAAGTCAAAGATGATCAAACATACTAGGAGAAAATGTTCACATATATTACAGATAAAGGTCCAATATCCCTAACATACAAATAACTCCTGAATACTGAGGGGAAAAAAAGACCAAAAACCTGATTTTTAACTTCTCAACTCTCAGATTGGTAAAAATAAAAAAAAGTATAACAATACAGTCTGTTAGCAAAGCTGTGAGAAAATACATGCTCTTGTATATTGCTGTTAGAAGTATAAAACTGGCACAACCCTTATGGAGGGAATTTGGGAAACCAAATGTGTTTACACAGCAATCTTACTTCCAGGAATTTACCCTTAAAATATACTTCCAACAGTACAAAATAAATATGCATAGGATTAATCATGGCAGCATCGACTGCAACTGCAAAAGACTAGAAACAATCTCCATGCTCACATATACGAGAATGGTTGAATAAACTATGGCTCATCCAAATAATGGATATAGCATGGTACCTTTTGTATACGAATGAAGGTGAAATAAGAAAATAAGAAAATATTTGTGTATCTGTTCATCTGCTCAAGAAAAAAAAGTCAGAAAGGATAAACTAGATGGAGTTCAATTTGATTAGTTATCTACTGGGGGTGGGTGGGAAAGAAGTAAAAAAGGATGGGTGGAGGGACACTTCTGAGTGTGTGTGTGTGTATATGTACAATTCTGACTTTTGGAACCATGTTAATCTTTTACATATTCAAAGAAATAAATTAATTATCAACAAGGATGGCAGAAGAATTCTAAAATGGAAAACAAACAAAAACAAATGAATCTTACCACATTTCAAATGAATAACATAATCACAGAAGAGGGGAAAAAAATACTAACCCAAGTAAATTTTTGAAATCTTAAATTTCTAACAAACCAGTTTGAAACTTAGCCTTAACCATCTACCAAAAATTTCCCCCTTATGTAGTTATTGTAACAAATTACATCTTCATGCCTTGTGTGTTCATTAACAGATTTATAATTATTGTTTTATGCATTTGCCTTTCAAATCATGGGAGAAAAAGAGGAGTTACAAAGTAAAACTATAATAATACTGGCTTTTATATATTTATGTATGTAATTACATTTATTGGTACTGTAGAAAATATTCTTACAGTTGTTTTTAAAAAAAAATAATTCCCCTGATTGTATTTCTCATTTGTAAGACTTCTTACTCATTCTTTTCCACATCTGCCTGTTCCTATTTAGTAAACTTCTATTTTTACTGTAAGGATGGTTTTCTCTCTTTGCAAACAAGATACAAAACTATTTTAAACAGCTTGGAAACTGACAGCTGGTCAATACATCATGATTTGGGTATCACTGTTCTAGAACACTTGTTTTTCAAACTTCAGTATACAAAAGAAGCTCTTGAAGAGCATGTTAAAACACAGACAGATTCCTGGGTCCCCTCCCTAGAGATTCTAATTCATTAGATATGGGGTAAGGGCCTGAGAATTTGCATTTCTAACCAGATGCTGATTTACCAGTCTGGGCTGTGGACCATATTTTGAGTTGTATTGGTCTTTAGAGCAATGTTTTTCAAACTCAAGTCATAACCCCTATGTGGGCCATGAAAACAATTAAGCATGTTGCAACCAACATAAACAATAAATAAAAAACAGCTAAGCGTCACACATAAGGATGAGTATTGCTTTGTATTAATTTTTGCTTCAGATCCCTATATATAGGTATATACGTGTGTGTGTACATACACACCTATATATAATGAAGAAAGAGAGAACTGTAAAGATATATTCCTTATTGTGGTTTAAAAAAAGTTTAAAAGCTACTTTTCTAGACCTACAAATAAATCTACTTCTCTTCTGCACGAAGCCAGCAATCATTCTCAGTCTTTTTTTCCAGTTTTTCAAATTGTTGCTCCAGACCATCCTGGACATTCTCCACTCAAGAAAGTTCACTTTCTCTTAAAGTGTATTCCAAATGTGGTCTGAGCAGTGGGATTAATTCCCTCCCTTAATCTAGACACTAGGTTTTTTTTTTTTTTAAACCAACGTAGCCTTACAGCATATTGGCTTTTTTTGGCAACCACATCTAATCAATGATAATTAAAAGAGCATAATTATATTTTTTAGATGAATTCTTAATCCAGAATCCTATACTTGAATAATCAATTTTATTTTTTTTTATTTTTTATTTTTTTTGCGGTACACGGGCCTCTCCCGTTGCGGAGCACAGGCTCCGGACGTGCAGGCTCAGCGGCCACGGCTCACGGGCCCAGCCACTCCGCGGCACGTGGGATCTTCCCAGACCACGGCACGAACCCATGTCCCCTTCATCGGCAGGTGGACTCGCAACCACCGCGCCACCAGGGAAGCCCAATCGATTTTATTTTAAACTCAAGCTCAGAAATTTTACAGTTATCGCCAACATTTCATCCTATTTGTTTCAATCTATTTCCCTTGGCTGCTATGATCTTTCAAGGTTCTTATTCTACCACCTATTAGGGTACTTAGCCCTTTAGTTTCTGTCATTTGCAAATCTGATAAGCATGGCCTCTATGTTTTCAGCTAAATTGCTGGTAAAAATAGCAAGCCAGATGAGAGCAAGTGAGAACCCTTCAAGGATTTCCTCTGGGTAAAAACTGATCACTATAAAGCTGGGCTGTTCCAATAAAAACCAGCGTGTATTATTTAATTCCCATTTCTCCAACTTCACAAAAACATCTTAAGAATTTTGTTAAAGATCTTGTTATAATCAAGACATAGAGGCTAGGTTTCAAGAGTTCATAAACCAAAAGCAAAATAATGGTATACTCCACTATGGAGGTTTGATTATAAGGGAAGATATTATCATCTTTCATAAAAGTAACGCTTTCTCTACACATGTGTGGTCTCAGGCATCTTTTATTTGATTCGTAACTGAAGTGCTATATAATGATTTTTGCTGGGATATACACTATAAGCCAATTAAAGGCAAATAAAAGATTTTTTTTCAACATAAAACTCATATAAGGTCTACAGCTAAGATTTGCCTAGAATTTATATATAGAGAAGCCATGTAGCTTGTTTCTTAGTACCAGGTTGAATCTGCTTCAGGATCAAATATCTTATATACTAACATGAGATACATTTCGAAGTTAAAAGATAAAACTAGCTATATTTTGAAAAAATTATGAGTATAAATAAAGGTAACACATACTTGGTAACAAAGAATTTCTTAAGACCTCAAAGTCAATTTATAGGTATTTATTTAGGGTCCTTAATTTATTTGTAAGGATAGAGAAAAGGGCTAGCTTAGCAGCCAAGAAAGTGGGAAAAAAAATTTCAACATCCCTTTGAAAAACAGAAATATATATTAATAGAAATAATTCAGGCTAAAGCAGGGAAGAATAAGTTTGAAGTTCATTAAACTCTGAAGTAAGCTTATGAAGATTTGTGGAACTGCTCTTCCTGGAGATATTTAATATGGAGCCAATTTCTACGTAGTATTAGAAACAGTTTTGGTCCATCTTGGAGGCAAGGCATGGATTTACACAACTTTTGTAGCTGAACACAAAACTACAGTAAGGTGCCCCTAAAATTAGGGAACATCAGCAAAACATCACCCTGAACAACTATTAAATTAACAAGCAGCTATCATGCTAAGTACCATGGCATAAGAAATGTGTTGTGAAGTAGGTAGTGTAGCCTCAGAATTGACATATAGCTAGAAAATGCTATAACCTTATCAAATGTATTCCAATCTTTTTAACAGAAAAGCAGCAGCCAGCAAAGTCTACAAAAACAGAAGGAAAAAAAAAAATCAGTGTTTATCCAGGACTGTTCAGAGTAAGAAGTGCTCTTATTCTGTACAGTAAGGTTCTACTTATTTGAGAGAAGCAACTCAAGATGAAGAGAAGTATTCTGTATGGTCCTGAATCCAGCAGCTCATTGGCCTTCCGACATCTCTTCATCTGCAACTACGTAAGGGTACCTTTATACTTCTGATTCTAAGTTCATTTAACTATTAATTTTCCATACCTGTAGGAAGGCCTCCTTGAAAGAATTTCTCTTCGTTTTTGGGAATCGGTTACACTATCCACTGACTCCTGTGAATCTTCACTTTCTGCAATAGTTGAAATCTGAAAATAAAGAAGAACTTTATCTTGATAATCAAATTTAGTTCTCATAAAACTTTTATGAATTTTAAGAAAAAGTGAAATACAAAAGGACATATATAAACCTTATATGTGATTCGGTAGGAAAAAAATCAGTTTTTATGGGAGTCAACCATACCATCCCTTTCCTCTCCCCTTTACTCATCCTACAGAAGTCAGAGGACCTAAAATTTTTTCATCAAAACCAGCCTAATCTCTTTCAGGACTTCTTGTAATCAACCCAGAATGTATCAATATTACTTGTCAGTTGTTTTCTTACAGTTGTTAGAACAAAACTACCAAGTAAAATAAAGTTTCTGACATGAAAGAAAGAATAAACAACTAAATATTTGGCCATTAAGTCTAATGCCTATACAAATATTTTCCTTTAACTACTGGGTAAATAGTTTTGAATATATTTACAATTGTACAAGTAAGATCGGTGATCCTTCAACCGTGTTCCAGATGGTTGTTCCTAACAATTTTGGAAGAAGCCCTCTGCTACATATAGACACGTTTCAAAGTTGGCATTCTACAATTTTTATTAAGCAAAACTTCAAGGTAAAGGACTGTGCATTTCTGGAAAGTATCCTTGGATTGAGAAGTAATAAAGGTAAGTTGAATACAGATTTTACATGGGATAATAACAGCAACTAGCATTTATTGAGAACTTACTATGTGCCAGGTGCTATGCTAAAGCATATACATATATTACATTACTTAGTACTCACTAATACTTACAGGAACTTTACGTGCTAGATAAGTACAATTATTATGTCCACTTTACAGATGGAAGAACTGAGGCACAAAGAGTTTAAGTAACTCACCCAAGTCACAAAGCTACGAAGTAGTGGAGTCACTGTCACACTTGACATCTCAATTCTAGACAGCCTTACCAGCATCAAAATCCTGTTGGTTCCAATCTCAAACCAGTTTTGTCAGAAGCAGCAACCCAGGAACGTCTTTAGACCATTTTTAGACTAGAAGTTCACTCATCTAGGCAAGCTTGTCTGTCAAATTTATACTGCCAAGTTTCTCTAGTCTAATCAGCAGGAGCCTCCTGCTCTTTCCTGAACTAGGTGAGCATCATGCTGTAAGAGTGAGAATTAGATTTAGCCAAGGCAAAAGGGTCTCTGTAGGTTAGCTCCCTGAACAAAATTTATGGCAATGGCAATAAGAATGAACACATTTAGAGGAACTTGAGAAATCAAGTATGTGGTCTGAGCCTAAGGGTTCTGGACAGCAGGTACTCATTTTCACAGAGCTTTGTGATAGACACTCACTTTAAAATGAAATTTGCTAAATCTAGTAATGCTTTACAAAATATGTCTATAATAAAGTAATGTATGTGCCCCTCCAAACACTTTAAAGTATAAACGGTATAGTCTTATAGACCTAAAAATTAACAGGTAACACTGAATGAATCCAGAAATGACTGATAAAAAGATGGACAAGGCTGAATTTAGTCTGTGACTCTCTATAGAGTAATAATGCTATAGTTACTGCCAAAGGAGCACCCAGAACAATTTCCTACTTCTGTAGCTGCTGTTAACTAGCCCACTCAGCATAGTCTCTGCACAGACTTTCTCATAGATGTAGAGCGATGAGTTGTGAAACAGCCTTAGCAGAGAGTCAGAATTTCGAGGAATAACAAGAAGACTGAACTCAAAGTGGATAGTATCCTGACAAGTGTTTACCCTCATTAATGCTTCTCAGAACCTTAGTTTCTCTATTGTTCTTTCTGCCTTTTTTTGGTTTAACCCTCATTCTTACAACCTTCTTTTAAGGATACATAATGACTTAGGCACACTTTCCCAAGTTGAAAGTCATTAAAACAACAATTTTAAAGCACGCTACATAAACCACCCATAGGACAATTTTGAAATGAAATAAATTATCATTGCTTATTAAATATATGGCCCTTAATTTTTCCCCCAAACTCAATGGATCTATTGCTCCCAGTAAAACGAAAAGTCCCCCTTTCCTCTCATCTGAAAGAATTTGTCAATTCATACAAAAGGAATTAACTTATCACTCTGTCGTGACTGCAACTTAAAAAAAAATTGAAGTATGATTGCTGTACAATATTATATAAGTTACAGGCGTACAGTACAGTGAGTCGCAATTTTTAAAGGCTATATTCCACTTACAGTTATTATAAAATATTGGCAAAAAAAAATATTGGCTATATTCCCTGTGTTGTACAATGTATTCTTGTAGCTTATTTTATACATAATAGTTTGTACCTCTTAGTCCCCTACTCCTACATTGCCCCTCCCCGCAGGTAACCACTAGTTTGTTCTCTGTGAGTCTTTTTCTTTATATTCACTAGTTTCTTGTATTTTTAAGATTCCACATAAAAGTGATATGTACTGCAACTTGTTAAATGTAAAGGGAATTCAGAACTATTCAGTACTACGTAATGAATCTAACATTTCCTCTTTGGGGGAATACTATCCAGAGAGAACTTAGAATTAGGAAGTCAACTCCTATGGTCTATCTACCAAAAAGCAAAAGAACCCAACCCCACACCCCCAAAACCAAAAACAAATCAAAAAACAAGAAAATCCCAAAACCACTGAACCCACATTTCTAAGACCATTAAAAATCATGCCAAAAATCCTTTGATAATAAATAATAGTTTATATGTAATAGGTTATTAAAAATACCCACATGAAAAATTATATCCCAATTTTAAGTATCACAGTCTACCATCACATTTCAACGATAGATACCCTTCCTCTGGTCCTCACCTCCTGTCACCTCTTATTAACCCCTTCCTGAGCTCCTTAAATAGGTCTTTAACCATGGCCACTTATATGTTAAGAAATTTTCAAAAAGCCAAACCACCACCTGTACATGTAAAGTTTTACATCTATATTTCTCTGTTTTCTCTTAGTTTGTTAAAAACCCATATATTCTGTTTATAAGAGGGGGAAAAGTCCTATTCTGATGCTATTTGAAATTTCAAAATAAAATATACAGTGACTAGAACAAAATTTAAAAAATGGTTGTATTAGATGTTTTCTCAAACTATACATGGTACCCTGGAAACTTAAGCACTTTTCTTGGGTAGAGTTCAGACTCAGGTTTAGGTACAGTTTTTACTCACTGGATCAAGAAGTTTAATAAAAGTCTAGAGCAATAATCTCCAAACTCTTCTGATCTGCAGATCTCCCTTATAAATTAATTATAAGATTATAAATTAATTATAAGAAAATTTTATATAAGCATATATATTTATTTACAAGTTTTATCTATATCATAAAACAAATTAATTTTTAAAGAGGATAAGTATAAATATTAAAATACGTCTGTTAATTTCTTAAAGATAAATCATTTAATATTTCATAACAGTGAGAATGATGTGCTTTAATATGATTAATTAAAAATCATTTAGTATTTTATAACAGTGACTCAAAAATCTGATTCTAAGCTTGGACTTTCTGAAATGTGATTTAACATCTGCTATTGTTTAAAACAATCATTTTTCATTTTCATCTGTCAATTACACAAACTTCTGATGAGATTTACTAGTATATTTTCATCTCCCTGGCTCTTGGTCAGTTATTATATGCTAATAAAAGGTTTTATATTTTAACAAATAAGTTCAACACCTACTGAAACTCTAGAAGACTTCTGAATAGTTTAGAAACTCTATTTCCAGAGTTTTGAAAGTATATAGATTTGAGTTTTTAGGGTACAAATTTACACTGTTTGCAGGTAAAAAAAAAAAAAAAAGTATGGGAACATTTCCAAACTTCTATATTCAAAATACTCTGTCCACAGCACAAGTTTCTTTCAAGATACAGTTATTCTCTCATGCATTGTTAAAATGCCACTTTCTCTCAGAAAGGACAGTTGAAAGGAATTTGTTTCTTTCAAAAATATCTGTTAGGTAACATATCCCTTGCAAGTCATCCCTTGCTTGCCATTGTTAAAAAGATCGGAAACTTTGGAATACTTGTCTTATGTAAAAAGCAAACAAGTAAACTCATCCTTATGTTAAGCAACTCAAGTACTTTGCTATATGATAATCACTGAATCTCTATCTTGCACAAAAGATTTTTATTGTTGTTCCCATCACATCATGAAGTACTGTAAAGACTGTATCAGAAAGTTCATCTCCAACCGCTATCCCTCTTGCTCACTCTATTCAGGCCATTTCTTGCTATTCTTTGGTACATAAAGCATACTCTCACTTCTGAGCCTTTGGACTTGCTTTCATTATTTGTATGGCTTAGCCTCCTTCACTAGTTTATAGTTTCACTGCTCATCGTGTTCCCTGACCACCCTACCTAAAAAAAACACCCTTCCCTCCACATCATTCTCTATCCCTTTCTCCTGCTTTAATTTAATCATCTTCCCAGCACTTAATCCTCACCTGACACATTTTATTTTTTCATTGTCTCTCTTCGCTCAAATGTGATCTTCATGAGAATAGAGAAGTATTATTTGTTCACTGCTGTCTTTCATATCACCTAGAACAGTGACTGGCACATAGCATGTGACCAATAAAAATTTACTGAGGAAATGAATGTATTAAAAATGCATCCAAAACTAACAAGTGAGGATGCCACTGTTAACTTCTATACATTTGTGTAACTCCCATTATTTTTGTGGGAATTCTTACATAATCTGTGAGATTTGATGTACATATATACATAAGGATAATGTTAGGGCACCAATGTCAAGCCATACATGAAATATTAGTAGTTTAGTTTCTAATACTCTGAGATGAAAAAAGATAAACAGAAGTCTTATTCTCACATCAAGAGAAATGTACCTTGTATATTTTGGAAATGCTGTTCTAGAATACTAATATTCTCCCATCGAGAAGTTTGAGGAATCACCTCTCTCCTTGTTTGATCACCTCTTCTGATATAAACCACTTCCTACTTATTAATGCTAATCACTGTTAACCAGCTAACATTACCATTAAAGTTTAATAGCTTCTCCATGGTTTAGGGCCTTTAAAGAAAAAAATACTGTTTATGTTTCTGTTTGTAGAATTCAGGCTTTTAATTATAAGCACAGCTCACTTTGATGGAAAAATCTATTTTTGAAAAGATGAATACACATTTCTATAAAGTTAATGGTCATATAACCCCAGGTCCAAATTATTATTATTACTCTTACCACAAAGTAAAGATTAAAATTAAGAATATAATCAACAATTAGGCATCATATATTAAAACCAATGTTTGTAATCTTAGCAAATTTTGTGATAATTTTTGTGTGTTCTTTATAGAAAGATCTCCCACTGTAAGTGAAAAAGAAAAAGTAAAGGTTAATGTGGGGTCTGGAATCTAGGTCTCCTGACTAGCAGGTCAGGTTCTTTCCACTATCATCAAGAGGAAGATAAGAGCAGGGAATTAGTAATGGCATACATAGTATGAAAAACAGTTAGGAAGCATTCAATGAAATAAAAACTGAGGCACAGGACAGGAGACTATTGTTCAGTCAGTGTGGTTCCACAGAAAAATCAAATTCTTCAGTCTTTACCTGGACTATACTGTCTCCTACTCAGTAACAACAAATTCCATTCCCAATATCTTTCAGTATGGAAATGCACAGAACTTGATGATTTTATATTAAAATATTCTTTCTTTTTTCTCCACCCCCCACACCGCCCTGCCTTAAATGTCCAAGCAAACCAAAGGCACAGGGACAGAATGAAGCAGAGGTGGGTTAACAGTGGCTCAATGACTCAATAGTATGATATGGCTGACAAAATCTGGTATATCCTTTGATGATACTGATAGAATGCTTCTAGGACAAAGGAGGGACTTCTCCCCTCTCCAAGTATCAATCAATCTGGCTACTAAACTCAAGGAAAACACCAGAGTTCTCACCCACAAGAAGACAACAAGGATGGTGAAGAGGAATCAAAGCTATGTCATATATAAATGGCTGAAGAAAAACAGGCATTTACTTAGTCTGGACATTTTTTTTAAATGGGAAGGATGTGGAAGATGGGGAAAAGGAAGCAGCCCAATAGAAAAAGAAGTTAAATTTGCTTAACTAGTTTCTGAGAATAGAATTGGGACCACTAGGTAAAAGTTTTAGAAAGATATTCTGGTTCACCACAGGAAAGAATATTTTAGCAATTACCCCCAATTATAAATCAGTTACCTCTGGAGATAGAGCATCCTTTCTCTGAAAGTGTTCAAGTAAAGCTGGACTGCCATTTGGAGGAGGAGAGAAGGATATTATATAGGGAAATTAAGCAACAGACTAAGGGCTGGGTAGGTAACAAGTTTGGCCTAGACCTAGAAGATCTCTTAAGATTTTTATTCAAACCTTGAGTTCTATGTTTATAGAGAGGGACAAAGATATAAAGAACAATTTCTCACCTTCCTTTCTAAAAATAGTTCTCTCCAAATCTAGGACCTAGGACTCACCTGAGTTCCGGAGAAAAGTCTTTTTAAGTCCTTACAGGAAGACTGTGAAGCAAAAAATATGAAATGGGAGGCTGGGGTTATGGCCTACTTGAATGAACGTTCAAGTCTTTTTTTTTTCCCCAATAAGCTCATCGAAAAGATGTATACTGCCCTAGGTTCCCTACAGTTAAGTAGAGGTTTACACACCTTTATTCCCTTTGGATCCAAACCAAAGGAACAATCTTTCCAAAGAATAAGATAACATGCATGGAAAAAACCCCTGATTCTTAAAGTGCACTTTCTGAATATATCATTTCAAAGTTATATACTCTAACTTAGAATCCTAAACATAGCTGGTTTTCTCTACATTCAAATAATATCTTAGGTAAGGTTATTACTTTTTGACAAGGGTTATTTTTTCCAATTGCATGTTTAGAAAATAATTACAAAGTTATTATTTTTGTATCTTAATTTTCCCTAACTGAGGTACATCAGCCTTATAGTCTCTCCCAACATTTCCACTTTATCCCATATACTTTATGATTTTTCCCATTCAATTGTTTTCCTTTTTTAGTTTAAGAAAAAGTTTTTTCTTATATGTCTGTTCTTGTGTATATATGTTCCTATACTTAAGGTGACTACAGATGCAGCATATTCCATAATTACTGTAAAGTAAAATAAACTCTGAACTAGATATGTTCCTATTTTCATAATGAAAGGAGAGAGATATGGCTATAAACAACAGTTATGAAAGTAGATGCAGAACTTTTTATACACATACCTGAACTGTCTGGACTTGTGGAGACTGAATAACTGATGGCTGGGCCGCCTGAATAACTCCATGGACTTGAACTGTCTGCCCATTGGGTAGCTGTACTAAAGTTACGGTGGGAGCAGATGATGTTGCATGAGCTGCTGGCATAGATACCTATGGTGTTGAACATGGAAAAAAATTACCATCACAGATACCTCCTGGGGAGTACTCATGTTTAGTAAGAAACAACTCTTTGGCAGCAAAAGGAAGACCCTCCTGCTAGGTTAAGTATTCCATTGGTGTGAAAGAAACTAATCATTAAACTTAATATTCTTTTTGAAGAAAGACTACAAATGCTTCCCATGCCCCCTACTTTTAAACTCCTCCCAAATGACAAAAACCAAAAAACTATTTTAATGTAACATCAAAATATATAACACAGACTTCCTTTGAACACTAAATACCACTTTATTTGTATAGTGCCTTACATTTTCCCACCTGCTTTCATATTCAGTTTCTCATTTTGCCCTTCGAAGAAATCAGACTGGTTAGAATAAGGGTTATCTCCATTTTAGAGACAGAAATATGAAGTGCTCCAAGAGATTAAGTCACTTACCCAAGGTCAAGAGATATGCTAGCTTTGAAGAAACATAAGTCTTCAGAATATCATGTGTTAAATAACCCATGTTCTAAAACATAACTGTTCCCAAACTTGGGCAAAACTTAGCTACTAAATCTAGAACAAATACATATCTTACAGTATACAGCATATTTATCTCTTGTAAACTAATTACAAGTATGCCTTTCATTAATGAGAAAGTGTTAATAGATATTATAAACTGAAAATTTCTATCCTCACCCCACCCACTGAACTGATAATAATTGATATTTCAAGGATTTATTTTCCTCTTGAAGAAATAAGGGAGCAGAACTGCAAGAATATGAGAGACCAGTTTTCTCCTGAGGCACAAAGGCGGCAGATTTAATGACTCAATACCCAGGTTAGAAGGGTTCTTAAGTCATACATGTCTATCAGATGGTATTTACTGTTCCTGTGCTTGAATGCGTTTGGGGGTAGCAATTTTATTTGTTCATTTGGTAAAGTTATTGCGGATATGTGTGTCAGAAACAATGTTAGAACTGAAACTACAGAAATGAGAAAGACATAGGTCCCTGCCCTAAACGAAATTATTAAGGCATGTGTATGAAGGAATGGGGAAAAGAACACAAATAAATATAATTCAGTGAAGTAATGAGGTTTGCAAAGGGAAGAATGGACACACTGAGGAAAGCTACCCCGCCCCACCCAAGAGGAGGGGAGGCTACCAGGGAAGCATGTGAATTTGAAATAAAGAATACAAGTAAGGCACGTTATTATGATTTGCAGGGGGGAGGCACAGAATTCCAGGCAGAGGGTAGCAATGGCAAAAGCAAAGAGAAACAGCAGTGTCTGTAAATGGCAAAGAGGGATGACCAGCAGCCAGTACTACTGGAGCACATAAGTGTGTTACTATATGATGTAGGAAGTGTGGAAAGATGGAATAACAGAGGTAGGCAGAGGCCAGATGGGCTAGTCATGAAAAATCTTACATATGTTACGTTAAAGAACTTGCATTTTACCGTGAGATTGGGAAAAGCACTGAAGGGCTTTTGAACTCCTGAATATCATGGTGAGGCTTGCATTTCAGATAGATCACTTTAATTTAGTGGCAGTGTGAAAGACACTTATCTCAGAGGAAGAAAAAAGTGGAGGTGAGACCAACTGAGAAAGTCTATATATAGTAGTAAGGGTGAGATGATAAAGGCCAGAAATTAGGCATGAGTTGTGGTAGGGATGGGAATGAGAGAAGTGATTTAATGAAAATTCAGGAGGCAAACCAGAAAGGGCTTTATGAATGACTGATTGAAGGAGGTGAGACAGAAATCAAAGACGACCCACATATTTCATGTTTGGGTGAGAATTAGTAGACTATGCCATAAAGAGAGAGAACACAAAAAGAAGCTTATGGGTGGTTGGGGCAGTGGTGGAAGATGATGGAACTGATATGATATCTGAATTTGTAGAGATGTTTAGCAGGCAGTTAAATATTTGACTATGAAGCTTGGGGGAGATACCCACTGAAGGTAGAGGCTAAAACCATGAGCTTCTCCTTTGGACAGTTAGGAAGGCCTTCCTTATCAATCGTTTTTCTGGCTACTATACATCTTATTTTTACCTTGTTTTCAAAATGTGGTCCATGGACGACCACCATTAGAGTTATATAGGGTGCCTGTTTATAAAGTCAGAATCTCTGATGAACCCAAGGACACTTTCGCCTACGCCAAAGTTTGAGAACCAAAACCATAATTTATCTAGAGTATCCCATCTCAATGGAAAGCTCTTCTAATATTTGAAGCAATTAGTACGTCCTCTTCTCTGAGTATTCTCTAGGGTAAACATAACAAGCTCACTCAACAAATAATCCCTTTTCTACCCTAATTATTCTACATAATGGCTACTCTCACTGTAAGTTTATAAAATACAGATATACCAAAAAAGAAAAAATTGCTTATATCCCTACCACTCGGAGTTAATCACTTAATATTTCTGCTGTAGATATAGGTGTTTTTAAAGATGCATATATACACTCAATTTTCATAACACTATCACAGAATCTACTTTATCTTTCAAATCCATTCTAAATATCTCTTCATACCATTAATAGTATTCTTTAATGATAAAGAATGGTATAATGGTAAGAATTACATAATTTGTTTAATAAATCCCAACAAATTATTGGAATTAAATTATTAGTAATAATTAATAAATAATAAAATCACTAACTTAATATTATTAAATATTAAATTACTGAATATACAAAAAATTATTATTGAATATTTAGGTTTTCAAATTTGCCTATTACAAGAAAGTTATTTTACAACAAAATTGCAACGATCATCCTTTTACCCAACTCTTTACTTAAAACCATCCATAAAAATTAACATTCCCATACTCAAAACCAACATTGTTTTTTTTTCCACTTAAAAAAAAATCTCTGTAAATTCTAAAAGTAAAATAAGGCATTTCATTATTGTTTTAGATCGACTTTCTTCCTTTACTAGTTAGGCTGAATTTGTGTTTTTACTGTTCATTGATCACATCACAATGGTCTTGGACTTGAAAATTTTATTATATATTTCTAGTATTAAAGACTGACAACCAAAATATAACTGGTATCAGAATTGAGAGAAATAATGTCAAAAATGTATAATATATGTGTTAAGAACTTGGATGAGCAAGTAAAAAAAACTCTGTAATTAGGTATTAAAAAGAACAACAACAAAAAATATAAATGGGAACAGACACTAGCTTTCCTAAAATTCAAATATCATGTCATTCCACTTATCAGTGATTATATGCAAATCGAACATGTGCATATAATTTTGTTCTTTCTTGAATTTCCAATTAAGCTTCATGACACTGATTTTGTTTTTATAGGCATAATCACACCAGCAGAGAAGAATGGGAAAGGAGATAACAGTAAGAGTTTTGGAGGCTGGAAATGGATGAATGGTAATGAACTTGGAAAACCTCAGAAGGCCAACTCATGAGGCAGAGGCAGGGACAGACTGATTTCTGCCACAAAGTCCTTAAGAGGCTCAGGATCTAAGGCACCCCAGAAGGCAGAGTGAAAGGAAAGGCTGAAAATAAGGAAGGCTGATCGAAGGTCTTTGAAAAGCAATTGGATCCCCTCTTCAACTCTCTGTGGAAGAATAACTAATCTATACCCTATGCTGACAGAGAAATGGAGGTTTATTTTCTGGATAGGTGGTTTCTTGACTGCCTAACACCAGGCACTGCTGAGGTGGGTACTAAGTCCCAGTCCTCTTCCCTCGTCTGGCTCAAAGGTCTTTACCTATAAGCAGAAGATTAGTAAAGCTTTTCTCTGCAAATGTGACCAACACTAAAGGGAGAAGAAAGACTTAAGAGATAATGACACAATAAAGATGTAAAAAAAAAAAAAAAAAAAGAGATAATGCCAGTGGGATGCCACAATCATCCTACCGTGAAGCTCACAACTCAGATGTTAGGCCCCAAAAAGAGCCACAGAACTACCAATACAGGTTTTTGGTTCCCTACTTTTAAATGTAGGCAGAAAACCTCGAGTTATGAAATACTCAAGGAAATCTTCTGATAGGAAAGATGGTGACCAAAACAGATAGAAGGGAGAAAAGGTACACAGAAGAAAATCTATGTGGAAAGAAAACTTAAAACTTAATTATCAGAGGTAAGAGAAAATACTGCCTTTGTGAAACATAAAAAGGATGCTATTAAAACACAAAAGGACTATTCAGAAACAAAGGGAACTCTTGGAAACATGACAGCAGAAATAAAAAAAATCTGACAGATGGGTTGAAATGTGAAGTTGAGAAAATCTCCCAGAAAGACAGAGACAGAAAACAGGAGAGAAAAGATGAGAAAATCAGAGAAACAGTCCTATAGGTAAAATATCTGGATCACAAGAATCCTAGAGAAAGGAGAAAGAAAAAAAAATCATCAACCAAATAAAGAAACTGCCCAGATTTGAAGACCCGAGATTCCACTAAAAAAAAAAAGCCCACTGAATACAACTGCACAATGGATGAAAACTGCTACAAACCAAGGCCTTGATGATGAAATAGTGAAGCACTGCTAACAGAGAGATTTTTACAAGATAACAGAGATACAAAGTAAGAAATGGATTTAGTCTTTTCAAACAGCAACACTAGAAGTTGACTGTGGATCAATGCCTTCAAAATTTGAAAGAAAAATGATTTCTTTACCCAGTCAAACTTGCTCAAGGGACCACTGGAAACAAAAACTCCATAAGAGAAAGACAGTAGGAAGAAAGGAATTTCCAGGATGACATTATTTAGTGGACGTGGAGGACAACCAGACCAGAAAATGATGTCCCAAGAGATAGATATGTTGAAGGTTGTCACCACCAAGATCCCTGCTGGTATTATATCTTCTTTTTACCACAGGGCTGAATGTTTGGATGAGCCCATATTCTTATCTGTGCACATTTGCCTTGACCACGTGCTAATGAAGTCCTGATGCTCTTACCTTCGTTCCCACACCTGCTTCATCTTGAGTACTTTTACTTCATCCCTAAATGTATTCTGCTTTGCCTTACACCTGAGGGCTGGAGGTGGGTCCAGGTGATCTTAGGAGAAAACACAAAGCAGCCCACTGCTTCTGACTACATTCCTGCTGGAGATCTAGTATTTGGCCCATATTTTAGCTCAGTGTGGTTACCACCTGTGGTTAGCCCTCTATATCCCAAGACCCACTGTTGCTCATGACTCCTCTAAGAGAGCTTTTAAACTCTTTGTGAAGCTGAAGCTCAACATACCAGAGCCTTGGCTAGGATTATTTTCTTTTGGGAGCTTTCATCTGAAAGAGGCAATGTCACATTTTCTTACCTAGCAGGTTATTGTTTGCTACTTGGTTTTTATATTAACCACGTTTCTCACTCATATATATGCCAACAATTATTAATAAAATAAAACATCTGAGAAAAAATACACAAGAACAAAAATGAGAATATAACCTTAGAATGCTTAAGACAAAGACAAAATGAAAGAATCATGAATCATATTTAAAATATACAGGGACAAAAACTATCATCCTTGAAATTTACTTGTGTGTCAATTTATTTGCTTATCCTATTTTTTAGTTTAAGCACATGTAAATTTAGCCTTTCAGATTATCTGCATTCCCATGCTCCCAAATAAATCTATATGACATGAAAAAAAGCAGTTATCATATTAGGTTTTCTTCCTTTAAGAGACAATCTACCCATCAGTTTAAATGTAATTATTTCTGAATTATGTCACTACAAATAGTGTGTTAGTGTTTAACAATACATTTTTCTGTTATGTTACTGAATCAATACTATCATTTCTAAAATTAGGCTAATACTAAGTAAATAGGAATTTTGATATTCTAAGAATGTTTCTGCTCATTTTATGTATATCTCTGTAATAAAAACTAAGTTCTCTTGTTTAAAACATATTCCTCTTAGAAGAGACAACTTGGAATCTCTCCATGTATTTTATACCTGGGCTAATGTGGCAATCTGTGGCTGGGCTTGAACTGTCATTTGCTGGCTTTCAGCTTCTGTTACAGCTGCATCTCCACTCTGCTGGTTCTCTGCTCCAGATTCCATGGTCATTTAGTTACCTACAATAATATGGAAGAGTGTTACAAGCACTACAGTGCTTTGTGCTTTTGTGGTTTTAAAGGCAATTTTCAAGTTGTAAATAAGTATATGTGGTGGTTAGGTTAGCAGATGCACTCAGAAATCTAGTTAAACTATAATGTAGTTGAATTACTGTCAGACTTGTCCAAATACGCTGAGCTAAAAAGTTCTAGTCTTTTCAAAAAAGAAAGAACTTTTTCCTTTGCCATTTCTTCCCAATGGGATATTACTCCATCTATTATAGAAGACGGGATTCCTCTCTTCCATGAATCTTCCCAACTAACAAGGGGAGGAAGGGCAGCAGCATAATTATAATTTTTTCAAAAATGTATCAATCAGGTAAGGAGGGAGGGTAGAGAGTAGAAGTGAGTTGATGACAGGGTCTATGAGATACTGGCTTCAAGGTACCGCCTATATGGGTATTCCCTCCTATTATAGGGAAGAAACAGAAGAATTATAAGCTACTTCCTTGGGAAATTATTGGTGGTAGGACAAAATAGCCCAGGTTTCAACAGCCCAAGTTATTGGGTATCAAGGTAGAAAGGTGGGATTAATAGACACAGAGTCAGACCTCAAACAACTGAAAAGGTTACTTTGTGTTCTGACTCCTTACCCTATATATAGTGTGCAACATTACACACGTGTGTGTGCGCACGTGCACACACACACACAATAAAACACCTTTTAAAATTTTAACTGCAAAATTCTGGATAAGTTAATCAAGGCTGATCTTTCTTACTTTTTGGAAGCTGCTTTGCTAAGAGTTTACTATATTTCTTAGATCTGGCACTGGATGACAGCAAAAGTGAAGAGAAATTCCTAGCAGCAGTAGCTGCTACCTTGAGGTTAGGGAAATTGATTATATATAGCAGATATAACTAGGAAAGCAACTGTGTCTAAAGGAGTCACAATAAAAGGGATTACTTCTTATTTGTGTACTACTGTTACCATTCAGTACCTAGCATATTACCTGTCAAAAATAAATTTAATAGTGAGGACTACCTATGGTGATTCCATAAACAACACAAGAACTCCAATGCTTTTCCAGAATTTATTACATTTATTTCATAACTCCGACATCAAAATAGTCACTGATCCTTATGTGATTATTACATGCCATCAGAATGTATCACATGCTAACATTTTGCCATCATTCACAGGATTCTATAAAAAGAAAGTGTTTTTACAAGTGACAGTTAAAAATGAAAATATCTCTGTAGAAATGAATATAAATAATGTAGAAATACAGAAGCCACCAAACAGATGACAAAGGAAAAGATCAACAGACGACTACATAATTATTTAAAATGTTAATATGACAAAAGCCACCAAGACAAGTACACAAGGAGAAAATATCTGCTACATAAAATCAACACAATAACATCTAGAATACAGAGAAACTACTAATTCAGTAAGAAACTCTTATTGGCTAGTTCACAAAGATATATGTTTCAAGGATGGAATTTTTTTTTATAATAGCAGAAAACTGGAAACAAGTATCCATCATTAAGGAGGACCATTAAAAAATTAAAGCAATAAAAAATAATGAAGTCTATCTATAACGTAAAGACACATAAAGCTTTCCAAGACAGACTGAGTGAAATGGCAAGTTATGAATATACTATAAAGTAGAAGTCCATTTATGTTAAAAACAAGTAAAACAAATTGTTGTAAAGGTGTATGCATGAAAAGAGGTATGGGAAGTTATAACTGAATCATAATAAGTGGTGGCTCTGAAGAGAGAAAGATTTGATAGAACTGTATAGGATGATTTTCACCTTTTACTTTTTACATATTTTAGTACTTTACTTTTATTTTTCTTTCTTTCCATAAGCATGGATTCAGGATTACTCGCACGATTAAAGAAATTTTAATACCAGAAATGACAGATAACATTTTGAAACTCTGAACCAAAAGCTTTACTTCAGTCATGATTTTGAGATATCTGCTAAAATTTTTTAAATCTGATCCTTTTTATATGAAATTAGTATTTTTGTTTAAGATTCACCTAAACTGTTTACCCTACATTTCCAAAGAGTAAAAATAACTATTTAAAAAAAATTATCAAATAACTTTATTACCCTCTGTGATAATTCACTGAATTGTACACTTAAAACCTGTGCTCTTTTAAACTAAAAAATTTAAGAAAGACATCAAAAATAACAGAAAGCAACATCAATAGCAAAATAGTTTATGTATACTAAATACTGTCCATATTTTTGCTCTGGAAGAAAATGGCACATGAAAGCAAAAAATCTAATCCTAGTAACAATAAAATAAGTAAATGAATCCATTTGAGGACAGTACTGAGTCAAGCTAAATAAGAGCAGAAACCCGCAAACTTTTCTCTATCTTCTCCCCTAAGTCATCAATTTAATGAGAAGATAAATACAAATTTATCATCATAATACTTCCTTTGTAGAGAGAGAACATGCAACCATTTTTGAAAGACTTTAGTCGAAGCCACATTTTTTTTTAACCTATGCTGTCATCCATATAGTTTCACTCCACCATTTGATTAAAAGTAATCCAAAGCACAGATCATATTTCTTTTGTTTTTGTTTACTTTTCAGTATGTCAGGGCTACTTAATTCTTTTTTTTTGACATTTAAGGTATAGGGTATCATTACAACTTTTTGTTTCAAAAATTAAAATATTTGACTCTATAATAATAAAAGAATAAAACCATTAGCTAACATAAGTAATTACAGCTACAAGGACACATTCAAAATAGGAATGTGATTTGCATCCTTCTTCCCTCCCCAACTAGATAATATTCTTTTTACTTATTTTTTACTTTCTTCTAAAAACAAAGTGTGGTATTTCCAATGGTTAGCATCCCCCATGTGAATAAACTGCCAGTGTTTTATTATCATTTCATTCAGGCAGACTACCAATCCTTTTTCAAGGTGGGGGACGGCCTTCTTAATTAGTTTGAGTAGATATCAACCACTTGGGCAACAGTATAATTACTGTCTCTCATAAGATAATTCAGGCCTTCCTCAAAGTACAGGTGAGAATTACTTACAGAAAAACAATTTGTTTTAGATAAGAAATTCAAAGGACTCAACTAAAACAGAAACCATTCTTTTGGTTTTCACCTTGAGGGTACTGAAATAGCAGTCTCCAACTAAACTAGCATTTAACACGAGCACCTTAATTATGACTTTGAAAGCTTTTACTCTTTTTTTGTTTGTATCTTCAGGTGGAGAGAGAAGAGATGCTATGGTATAATGTGTACAGTCTTCAATTTTTCTATTAACCCAGGAGCAGTCTTAGCCAGCAGAGCAGTACTTCAGACACAGGATCAGTTACTAGACCCAATATGTAGGTTTCCAAAATTACTCAAGAAAGGAGACTCCTAATTCATTACACAAATGAATGCTTTCTGAGAGTGCAAAAACAAAGAAAGACTGAATACTACTGTAAAATTAAAAAAAGATCAGGTACATATGAACTCAGAGGGAATGTTGTACAAATATTGGACCTGGAATATTAGAAACAATGAATCTTAGAAATCATGAAAGATCTAGTCTTGACAGTTTTGTGAAGAATTCTTAAGAGTTCTTCCAATAATTCTGAATTCCAAAATTTATTTGGGATTGATATTTAAGATTTAGGTATTTTAATGAATTTATCCCTAAAAATTTACATAATTCTTTGAAAACTATGAACTTAAAGCAAATTTCAAAAGTGTCACTCCTAAAAAAAAACAAATTTAAAAAAATAAATTCACAAAGATACATGCCATTTTGGGACTTCCCTGGTGGTACAGTGGTTAAGAATCCGTCTGCCAATGCAGGTGACATGGGTTTGAGCCCTGGTGCGGGAAGATCCCACATGCTGTGGAGCAGCTAAGCCCATGCGCCACAACTACTGAGCCTGCGCTCTAGAGCGTGCAAGCCATAACTACTGAGCCCATGTGTCACAACTACTGAAGCCTGTGCACCTAGAGCCCATGCTCTGCAACACAACGAAGAGGAGCCCCTGCTCGCTGAAACTAGAGAAAGCTCGTGCAGCAACAAAGACCCAACGCAGCCAAAACAAAAGATACATGCCATTTTGCTACAATGGTCTTCAGAGTTCTAACTCATAACATGAAAAATAAAAAGGGAGTGATCCTGCAGTATTACGCACCCAATCTTGAGCAAAACAAAGAATGCTGTTCTAAGTAGTTGGGAAAGACCCTAACATTTGGTGGAAAGCTGGATCTGTCACCAAGTGGTCGTTGGAGAAATTAAGCTTTTTGTGTTCCAGTTTCCTCATCTGAAAACAAGAGAGATGAATTAAAAGATCTCTCTCAATTTTTAAGTGCTCTGATCTTAGGAACTGACAACACAAGATATATGCACACACACACATAATTATGCAGACCACTTAATAAAATTATATATTATTTCCTTTTAGTACATAGTTCATAGTAAACAGACTAAGAATAGGTCACCTAGCCTCTCAATCTTGGGCAAATATAAAAATATTACCATTCACATATATTACAATATATAAAATTTATCAAACAGTTTAATAGTCCCTTTTCTTAATTTTCAAAGAGGATAAAGCAGCTTTTTCTTTCCATCCTAGAAAGCTTCAAGAAATTTATCTAAGACTGTATCACTTTTGTACCTTTATAAAGACAGTAGATATTTAAAAGTTTAAAACATAGTTTAGATAAACATCCCAATGAAGTGTCAAATGACTGCTTCCATGATATTTAAAAGGAGAGTATGCTGCAATAGTCAAGAGTGCTGGAACGCCAAAGAAACACCAGAGACAAATACAGTATTGATAAATTTGGGGATTTATTTTCTGATAAGAAAAATGGTATAAGCAAAGGCTTAAATTATAGTAGGCCTTTAGAGACATGTGTGAGTCAGTGCCTGGTGCGTGATCTTGCATAGAAGCAAGGATAAAAGATAAAGAAAAAATGGTCATCCCAAGCCAATCAGCAACTACCTGGGCAAAATGAGAATATGAGAATGATGTCTCTTAAAGTAAGTCATTGGTAGAATTTTTATGTTGCAATGTATTTTACTTCTACTTTGTAAAGCAATATATCCTGAGGTAATTCACCACAAGTGAATAACTCACTTTTCCAAAACCAACACTATCTTCAATTTTAACAATTTATATTATATACATTATACTTGTATTACAGTATCATATCTGAGCACTTATATGTCAGGAATTGTTCAAGTTACTGGGGATGAAGAAATAAAATTTTAAAGAACTTTGTCATTGTGGAATTTATATTCTAATGTGTGGAAATAGCAGAGAGAAAGTAAACAAGTAAAATGTGTAACAAATCAGAAGGTAAGATGTGTTGGGTAAAAAATAAAGCTGGGAAGGATACTGGAGGGATTTTCAGTATTATAAAAGGAGACCAGTAAAGCCCTCATTGATAAGGTAGCATTTAAATTCACTTACCCAGCACCTGTATAGAAGTATACCAAATCAGGGATAAACTGCTGGCAGCACTAATTCTGTATTTTCTGCCTCTACCAAGTCAAGTCAACTAAAGGTCATCATCAAAAAAGAAAGCAAGCCCATATCATCACTTTTGCTAACAACCATTAAGCAAAAGGAGAGAATGCTGTAAATCTTCACTTTGTTCTTTTTCCTAAAATATTTTGACCTTTAAGAAGTGCCCAAGTCCTTACGGTCCTAAACATTCTAGTTCAAGTTTATGAAAAATAAATCCATCTCCCTTACAACTTAGTTTACTTTTTAATCCCTTAAATCTATGACATATTTAATCCAGTCTAGGATGAGAGGTAAGTATTCAGAGAAATGCACTGTGAAGAAGAAATAATATATTCATAATTAATAGAACATATGAACATATGCTGTGGTTTTTAAAATGCAAATGACCTTAATTATAAGCAAGAAGAAAAACTTCCCCTGCACCTAGCAAGTGGGCGACTCCTCCTGAACTCTCCCATCAATCTGGAAGTCCAGGGATTTAAGGAAATCACATAAGCAGAAGTCTAACGTCTCCAGGGTGATCACAGCAAAAGTCACATTTGGGCACATGATTTTAAAACTAAATGACTAGTTGTCATAGGCAGATATACTACTAAAAACATTTTGCAGAAGTATACCTAAAAACGTCTAGGGGTGATGTACAATACTTTCTACAGTTATTTTGTACCTGTTTTTAGTACAACTGCTTGAAAGCCTTGCTAGCACATTCTCACACCTTCAACATGTCTTGATTAATATTCTATAAGTGTTATGATTAATTTACTAAAGAGAGTGGCAAAATGTTCAGCTGCTACATAAAGGACTCTAGCTTCCCAGGACTCAATGACTATGTTGCACTGCCTCTTTTCCTCTACTTTTTTTTCCCCTGTATGTTTTTTGGTTGTTAACCTTGAAATACTTCATTTATCTTTATCTCGTATGTCTTATCTAGCAGAACTGAGATGTATGCAATCAATACTGGAAATTTAATGGTCCAGGTTTCTGATGCTAATAATAGTCTTTTGCTATTAAATACACCATACTTTCACTGAAACCAGCTAGGAAAATAGCATATTCAAATGCTGCATGTGTACATATACATGTGTGTAAGTACGTATATATGTACACATTCACACTCCCCTCTCAACACACATATCAACTTCAACTGTAAGAACCTTATTAGATTAGACTGATCACACCCTAGCAAAATAAGGTTATATACATACATTTTTAGGGAAAGAGAACAGTCAATGTGATAAACTAAAATGAACTGGTATCTTTATAAAGCTAAGTAAATTCTGACATAATTTTCAGAAAGTTTCCTCTATGCTCCTACTAAGGTCTTTCTCCCTTAACTAGAATACAAATCCATACTTTAGCCTACAGTCTAGATATTAGAGGAAGGCAAGGTAAGTTGTATATGAAATTAATTTTGTGTGATCTGAATTTGGTGAGATTTAATCATTTATGAGACAAAAATAAAAGCTTGAAAATTTGTATGTTTTAATAAATTCTTTGTATTAATAGTAAATGCCAGTACTCAACTACCACTACCTAAAAAGAAGGCATACAACAATGGGGAATCTTTTCAATGTTATTTAATAAGACTATTTCCCTGATTTGTTTATTGGACTGAACTCAGAGAAACTGCTTTAATTAAGTTCAAGATTTGTATGTTATGATTTATTGCAGTTTTGCAGAGCATTTAAATGCTATTTTTAATTTTAATGCTATTTTTAATAGGTAAAGTTATTTAAAAATGTGTAGCATGCTCTATAAGAAAGATACTGTCCTCAAAGGAAGTACTTAACAGAAGTGAATTAGGATTTACAGAAATGTACTGCATGATTTATGATATAGCCATCCTCATATCCTAGTGTGACTAATTCTACAGTATCTTTCAGTAAGAAAGCTTTTGTGATTTCTCAAATCAAAGTTACTATTATTTTTTGAAGTACTGGCAAAATGTATTTGCCTTGTTTTCCTTCAGGTAAGACTACTCATGGCTCTGAAAGGAGCCTTCACGTATCTGGTCACCAAGAGACAAACAGTGTTGCTTAGCAAAGCAGCAACTATGACTATGCATTATTTTAGATAATAACATTTTATCCCAACCCTTCTTTGCAAACACACATCTGATACCATTTTCACACCTTGAGCCTTTCAAAGAAGTGACCCTATATAAATTTCTATATATGAAGTTCTACTAAATAGATTTTTGAAGCTGATTTTTTAAGGAAAAAGGCATTATGCACCTCCTACATACAGTTACTTTTAGAAAAGCAATTTCCGTGTTGTCTAAAGAGTGAAACTGTCTTCAAATTTTAAGTTCTGCTTCATAAACTAGCTCAAGGTTAATACTGTAAGGACCTACAAAAGTTATGCCTTGAAGTTAAAAATTTATAGCCTACTATTCCATTTACTCAATAAAACCCCAGGGACTATGTGAAAATAACTTACATTGAAATGGAAAATGAATGTCCAAGTGTTTTCAAAAATAAGTTTATAAAGTTAACGTTTATCATTTTAACAGTTCTGTTTTGAGCTAAATTTTAAAATGCTATTCTTGGTGAATTATTTACAAATTAGACATCAAAGAGTGAAAATCAGTTTTCGTGAAGTGAGACAGCACATGTTATATGGTGGGAGTCATAAGACAGGAATTCTGGTTTTAGCTGTGACTTCACAGATGGAGAACTAAAGATGTTAAGAGATTTGTAAGAACTTCACAAGACTGTTCAGGGCTATACCACCTAGCCTCAAATATTATAAAAAGTGAAGAAATATTTGACAGCAGAACTGCATGAACTATTAAGCAACATGCTAATCATTTTAATTATGTCTTGCTTACCAGAAAAATCCCAAGCACTCAAAGCACCAAGGGTATATTGAACTATATCTTAAAAATTAGCCATGGTTATTCTACAAAGTTGAAAAATGACATGCAGATGAGCAAAGACTTTACGTACAGTTTTGATAAAGACTCACTTCAGGTTTAGGTATCTTTATCTCTAATCCTGAAAGAATCAATGCTGAATCAAGTCCAACATTCCACGTAAATGTACTTCTTTACCAATCAGGCAGTTTTTTCTGGTAATCACTTTGATTAATACAATCTCATGCTATTTTTCATGTTTCAGAGGTGGAAAGTATTAGTAAAGCATCAGAATTAACTAAAACTCAAAGGAGAAAACTTTCTTTTTAAGCTATGAAAAACGAACCTAATTTCCTTGGCTTTTAAAAAACAAATCTGTAATTTCAGTGTTTTAATTGTCTAATAAACATTTATGTCTGCTTCCTTTAACCTGTGCAACTCTAAAGGGGGATTGGTTTTAATCTTGCCTTTTAAATCTGTGACCCTCCAAGAGGGACTCATTCATTATAAGTAAGTTTTCTGTGCACATTACATAATAAGTGTTCTGCCAAAAACTATGAGGACTATACTTTAAAGCAGGCAAGAACCTTTCTCTCAAAGAGCTCACAAGCTAATAGTAAGAGATGAAAAATGTATTATATACATATAGAAGAGCTAGGCAAGTATAAACTACCATCAGTTTACCTATAAAGTCCCTCCAAACAAGTATTTAGTTAACAATGACTTCAAACCATAAACTATTTTGAAATGATAAGAAAACAATGAATTATGGAAAAAAGGAAAGCAAGAGCTGGCTATTTATGGTAATCTTTCTGTTGATGCTGACCTAATTAATAAGATAATGAAATCAATATATTTTTTCAAGACCGTGGCTACTTCCTTCAAGTGAACTTTTATAAACCAAAACTTAACTATTGTTGAGGAACAAAAATTTCTAGTAATCATCAATAAAGCTAGAACCTTGGAAACTTTATCCACAAAGAGATAATGCTGTTAATATTCAGAGTGATGAAGACTATGCTTCACTGTTATTTCTTGCCCAGGGAAAAGGCTCTACCAGTATGTAAATTTAAATTCTCCAGAGCTCAGTTTAGTCATCTGCAAAAAATGAAGGAGTTACTACTGCCTTCATGGTAAAAGTTTGCTAAGTGTGAATTCCCCCCCAAATAGCAGAATTTATGAGTAATATACTACACCCACACAAACATAATAAATTCTCTCATAAATAATTTGCAAAATATAGTATATTGAATTAAAATGTTTCACTCAAAGTTGTTAGTTCTTGATTTTTATCTTTGCTTCTTTTGGTCAGTCACTCAACTAAGGGATCTGGACACAGGATAAAAGAGAAGACCAGAGCAGGTGGGGTGTAACTCCAAATATGCATTAGCAGATTTAGTTATTTTTCTAACTAAAAACTAAAACTAGATTTTAGTTTTTAGTTAAATAGTGGTGTCCTGTTTGCCTGGGCTTTCAGAGATATTTAGAAAATGTCTGTTATAATTAAATAAGAATTTATGATGTCCAAGATATGACACCAAAAAGCACAAGCAACGAAAGAAAAAAACAGAACTGGAAATTGTCAAAATTAAAAACTTTCGTGCCAAGAAAGTGAAGACAATCCACAGAATGAAAGAAATTTTTATAAATCAGATATATCTGCTAAGAAGTTTGTATCTAGAATAATAAAGAACTATTACAACTCAATAAGACAAATAACCCAATTTAAAAATGAGCAAAGGATCTGAACAGACACTTCTTCCAAGATATATAAATGGCCAATAAGTACACAATAAGATGCCAGACAGCATTAGTCATTAGGCAAATGCAAATCTAAATCACAATGAGATACTACTTCACACCCACTAAATGGCTACAATGAAAAATAAAAAGTGTTGGTGAGGATACAGAGAAATCAGAACCCTTATATATTGCTGGTGAGAATGTAAAAAGATACCACCATAGGTCTGACAAACAGTCTGGCAGTTAAAGTAGTTACTATACAATCCAGCAATTCCACTCCTAGGTATAAACCTAAGAGAAATGAAAACATGTGCAATAAATGAATGTTCATGGCAGCATTATTCGCAACAGCCCCAAAGTCCAAATATACATGAATTCATGAATAAAATACTGCATATCCATAAAATGGAGTATTATTTAGCAATAAAAAGGAATGAAGTCCTGACAGATTCAACATGGATGAACTCTGAAAGTATTAATATGCTAAGTAAAAGAAGCTCATCACAATAGAGTCCTTTGATATGCAATGTTCAGAATAGGCAAATCTAGAGACAGAAAGCGCATTAGTAGTTGCCTAGGGCTCAGGGTATGGACAGATTGAGGCGTGATGGTTAAGGGATGTGGAGTTTCTTTTTTGATTAACAAAAATGTCCTAAAACTGACTGTGGTGATAGGTGCACAACCTTGTGAACATGCTAAATAACTACAGAACTGTACACTGGAAATGGGTAGACTGTATGGTACGTCAACTGTAGTTCAACAGTGCTGCTAAAAATGAATCAATGATGTCCAATTTTTAAACTGCAATATAATTTATCATGAAGGAGAAAGGATTAAGAGTCAGGATATCTATATTTTAGCCCAAAATATCACACCATTCCTGTTTATGTCGTTCCTCCTCTTACATGAATAACTTAAAGCTTCCTGCCTCACACTCAGGGTTTCTCGTAGTGTGGATTTATACTTAATGTGACACTTTCTTCACCTCACCAACTTGTGAACATATCAAGTTCACTCTACTTCCATGTCTTCATTTTTGTTGTCCATGCCACTGCTTACAATATACTCCCCTTTACTTCTACCTTCCAAGTTCTTCCATATGCAATTTGAATACTATCTTTCTCACAAAACATTTCCTCACTGAACGCCTTCTCTTCTAAACTCAACAGTCCTTCAAGATAGCAAAAACTGATACTCTGCCACATATAAATCATTCTTTCTTATATTTTTGTCACCTCCACTATACTGTGAGTTCCATGAGGGCGGTAAAGCCACATACAAAGGCTTTACTGTTTATAGCAACTAGAACAATACTTCATTTAATATCTATAAAAATACCTAAATGAATAAATTTTCTCGTGATTATTCCACCAAATACAAAAAAGCTAATGGTCAATAAACATTCACTGAATAAATGACTAGACTGATAAATGGCAGGAAGTAAAACCGTAACAGCAAACAATAAAGCTGCTACTGACACTTTTAAGGAAATGACACCCCTTTAAGAGTACAGAATTCAGAACAAGCAATAATTTTCACTTCAGTGATGAAAAACAAGATATTTCTGAGTCTCCTACTGCTAATCGCTTACACAAATAGGGATAACAACTGTAAAAATTGTTATTCAGCTTTGTTTAGATAACAAACACTTTTAGTTACATCTATGCTGTCATATAATTATAACCAGAAACTCACATGCAGATAACCAGCTCATTAGGAAAAGAGTTAAAATTGAAGAAAGAGGGCTTCACCAGTAGCGCAGTGATTGAGAGTCCGCCTTCCGATGCAGGGGACACTGGGTTCGTGCCCCGGTCCGTGAAGATCCCATATGCCGCAGAGCGGCTGGGCCCGTGAGCCATGGCCGCTGAGCCTGCACGTCCGGAGCCTGTGCTCCGCAACGGGAGAGGCCACAACAGTGAGAGGCCCGCGTACCACAAAAAAAAAAAAAAAAAAAAAAAAATTGAAGAAATCTTAGTTTCCAAGACGATTCACTAATCTTTGGGAAAGACATTTTCTATTACCATTGGTATAAATAAATTCTCAGACATACCCTCTACTCTGACACCAAGGTCATTAGTTATTTTAACTTCTCACTTAATTCTCTCTTCTCCAACCAAATGTCAGTCATTACTTCTCTCCTTTAGGAAAAAACTTACCATCGATCCCTCAGACCTCTTACTCTCCAAACCTTCACTGTTGATAGACTATTCAGAGTCTAGATTAATCCAGCCAGGAAGACTTTGTTCAGACAGTCCATCTCATTTATGGTAAACTTTTATTACTTTACTTCAACCCTGAGAAAAAGCAACTCAGGCATTTCAAAGTTTAACAAGGGGTACTATTGTTAAGTTGAGATTCATGTAACTAGCCTCAAGAATTGATTAAATACATAAAGGTAAATTTTTCATCACTGGTTATGTAAAATACTGTCTTCTACTTATCTGCTGGAATTAACACCAAAGTATGAATGATAAATCTTCCCCTCCCTCCCTTCTTATTGGTAACCTAGGAGACAGGTGAACAAAACTAGGTAAAATAACAAAACATATCTCTCCAGGGCCAGGACTGGCAGAGCTAAGAGAAGAATGCAAAACAAAATAAAATAAAACAAACAGGACGCAAGATAAGACTTTGTATATACTAAGGAAAGAGGGGCATGCTGGGTGAGAAGAGAAACAAATGGCTATTCTTATCTGTGTTTCAAGTATGTCTCAAAAACCTACATTTACAGATTGATAGTACAAAATAAGTTTAAAACCATACTTTCTTCTTACAACTCCAAAAAGTTTAACCAGACTAAGCACATATAATGACTGAGTTAGCATATGTATTAAATTGGCAGAGGAAAACAAGTAGCCATTGTTCTAGTTCTAGACCTTTACCTCTACCCCAAAAGGCAATTCACTGATACAATGACACTGTGAGAAATCATTTAATTCCCTGGTAGCCTCCAGATATGTTCCAGAAGAAAACTTTTCTGCCTTTACAGATTTCAATTATCCACTCCCCCCCCCCCCAACCAAATCTAGAAAGATAAGTGCTTTGTAAACATTTTAGTCACTGAGTGGGCAAAAATAGCATGTATTAGTATTTTATATAAAAATACTAGTAAATCCTCAAAATAATAGTAAGACAATATTCTTTCATTAAAAGCTTTAACATATGTAACTGTCAACGTAAGCATACAAAGAATGAGATACACCATAACAGCTTCATTTAATGATTTTTTTTGAAAGATAAGGGACTTTTTTGTGTCCCTGCTGCTAGAGTATTAGTTATCATTTTCTAAGCTTAATCAACTTAAAAAACTCACAGCATGTGTATTTTAAAGATAAATACACTAACAGCATGTATATTTAAAATGAACTATAGTTAAATGCTGCTTAGAAGGTCCAAAAAAGAAACAGAGGTACTGAAACTTGTTTTGTTTTCTAGTTGAAATGAGTATTACTTGGGTCAACTGGTTGACCAAGGGCTTTCACAGTAAAAAAAAGAAAAAAATTATCTCAGCAGTAAAGTCTCAGTAGACAATCATACAGAAGAAACTCACCACTTATTTAGATATCAAATATAAAACTCACTGATAATGACACTAAGAAACATTAGAAAATCATCAAAAATAAGTTAATGAGTATATAAAAAATTAACTCGGAGAAAGCTAGTACACTAATCAGGATTACTGGGTAGTAATAGTCCATGAGAATAGTCTGTTTAATAGAAGGTCTGGACTACATGAGATGTTCTTTCTCATTCAGAGAGAAAACTATAGACTATTTTTGGTTGAAATAACAGAAGGAAGTAGTTTGTTCAGGGCTATAAGAACCACAACAAGAGTTAAATTCAGATTAAATTCACTTTGAGACTTAAATCTTCTACAGCTTGCTTTCCTCTTCATGTACATCGCGATCATTTTAATAAAACTTAAAAAAAACCCCTGAAACTAAAAAGGTAATTAAGGCAGTTCAAATAATTTCCAAATTGGCATCTCTCATTCAAACAAAATCTTTCATTTAAAGAAATAAAGGCATAATGACAGCATTCCTTACTTTAAATGGTCACAAAAGAGCTAAAAATAAAATCAGCTCACCAACCGGTTAACAAACACAGGTATATCCAGATGATGAGGTGCCTCATAATTAAAAGAATGAAGCTCTTTATGTCCTGACACAAACCAACTGCTAAACCATGTTAAGTGAAAATAGCAAGATATATGAGTGTACATAGTATACTATCATTTGTACAACAGGGATGGGCGGGGAGGAGAGTACATACATATTTGCTTGTGTATGGACAGAACACCTCTGAAAGGACAAACAAAAATTGGTGCCACTTGGGTGACTGGAGGGCAAAACACATGACTCCCTGCTGTATTACATCCTATGTGTTTTGAATTACGGACTATCTGAATGAATTATTTATTAAAAAAATAAAACTGGAAATACAAAACATAATCCTTTCTTCCATCTTCAGGTGTGATCTCTCTTTCCTTTGACTGCTTTCTGATGACATAATGCTCTGCATTGTTAGTCATCATGTCCCCAAAAGTTCCTTGAGGGTAGAGATATGACAATGTAATTCATCTTTGGATTCGCTGCAGCTTCTGGCCCAGTGTATTAAAACACAGTAACAATTATGATGAATAATTTAAAACATAATAGGAAACACTTGTTGAGCACTTGTGACATGCCTCATGTTTAATATGCATTAACTTATTTAATTCCCACATTTGTATGAGCTAGATATCGTACACTTATGACCAAGCAAATTGAGGTACGGAGAAGAAACTTGCCCAAGGTTCCAAGCTAGGAAGTTAAAATAAACCTTAAAAATAAATAGCTGTCATTAATTGAATCCTTAAGGAAGTACTTTATAATTATCTCACAATGCTATAAAGTAGCTTTATCAGATAAGGAAACTAAGGCTGAGAAAGATCAAGAAACTTCTTGTAGGTCACAAAATTCCTTGAGGGTAGGCACATGATAGTAGTGGCAACAGGAGGATTCAAACTGGCATGTGATTCCCAAACCCCATGCTCTTTCCATTAACTACATTCTCTGTCACAGTAAATGCTAAATATTTGAAGTACCACAAACTGTGTCTCAAGTGATAATGTAGAGATGAGTTCATACATGAGTAAGAAAAAAACCAATCTTTTCATTTTTTCCATTCCCTATATCCTTAAATTCAGATTTGAGCTCTAACTATTCAATAAAGAAGCCATCACTGGAGGTGACACTGTAACATGAAGAAAGATATGCTTACAAGATTATGTCACAGGCTGGCTATAAACAAGTCTACATAACCATTCCTGATAAGATACTGAAATGAAATTATAAATTTCAGTGATACATTGTAAGCATTAGGTTACAAGTAAATAATTTTTTTCTACTGTGTAAAAAAAGGAAAAAGATTTTTAAAATGAGGTGAAGTGGGAGACATATACTTGGTTTTACTGCAACCATATTATATCCCCCAAAACAAAACCCAATGTCTTAGAATGAAAAACAAAATAAAGCTACTTCTCTATGAAGAAACAAAAAGTCTATTAATCAGATCTAATCATGAAAATGAATTTCAGAAAGCAGAAAAAGGAAGGTGCCATTTTATGAATCAGGTTTCTAAGTTTCCTTAGGTCCTTATGTGGAAAAAAAAATCATTCGAAAAGTGTAACACTAAAGTCTTAAATTCCATAAAAAGTGTCCTTTTAATATTCTTTAGTCAATTTGTGTCAAAGACTCATTGGCTTTCTGAATACATGTCCATTAAGAAAAGGTTCAAGCAGATTTAACTGTAATTTCTGCTGATCCCTGGGAGGGAGCAAAAGTATAATTTAGTAACAAGCTCTAAATGAATATTCAAATATTAATGAATATAAAAGTTTAAAAAGTTTCACCTGAGATTACTAAAAGAATTAGATTATGAATTTATAAATAAAATTTTCTAAAAAATCTTTTGGATAAGACTGAAGAAAAATCCTATCAGAAAACTTTTTTTTCTAATTCAACAAAGGAAGAGTCATTGTCATATAGTCTGTTACTCAACTTATGCTGGTTTGCAGAAAATCGTTAAGGAAAACCAGTAATCTATAGTATCATCAAGACCATAATTTCCTCAGTGTTTGGAAATAAAATCATCTTCCCAATTCTTATGGAAAAACTCTTTATTACATCTTCTTAATTGTTTCTTGGTAATGACAAATTGCTAAGGTGGGTTTTTAAAGACTTGCAATACAGCAAAGTAGGTTTTGGAAAAGTGACTTGCAAACAGAAAATCAGAAGACAGTGCTTCTACTAACAATATTTATTCCTAACAAGAAACCTTGTATCAATCACAATTCTATCACACCCTGAGACAGGTAAGTATTTTAAAAACAAATAACCTGTTCATCTTTTGCATCACTTAAAATAACCATTTTGGCTTTATTTTTTAATTCAGGAAATGAGTGTAAAAGATTTCAATAGCTGGCAACCAAAAGTATCTTTTGTATTAACTTAAACCTTTAGAAGGCAAAACTGTTGCAAGCTAAGGCTAGCATGAAATTCTAACTTCTGAAGAAGGCAAGGCAAACTTAAATAGGTCATATCCCAGGTCCTTTAAAAATTGTCTTTTAATCTTTGATGTGTCAATGACTTTTCTGCTGTCCCTCTTCCCCAACAGGGAAAGAAAAAATAAACCTTGCGGCTTAAATTATTGTCGCTCTGGGGCTGGGGTTACCTACCGCACGCTAGACTAATAATGGATACTTTTAAATGCCTATTTTTAGAATTAGTATTAACCAATCTCTTGTTTACATTTAGACAGAAAGATGTGCGAAACATGGCAGGGGGTACATGGGGAGATCCAGAAGACCCAACACCACGGTTGCCCGCCCCCCCAAAAAAAGGTGATGTAAAACAAAAGTACATCGGCTAATATGTTTCAACGAAGTGTTTCAAAATCTCTCAAGTGATTATTCCCTTATTGAAAAGGGTTAAAACCGAAACTGTTTTCAAACATCAGCTTCCCTTTTACAAGATCCCAACAGTTTTTAAAAAGTTACTACCAATATGTTTTTCTTAGCACCCCCTTCCTCCCCGAAAGAATGCATTTCCATGACTACTGATTTTAAAAAAAGAGGGTGAGGATAAGAGTCAAAAATTATTTTAAAAAGCGAGAGTTCTCATTTCTTCATGTAAGTAGAAAAACACAGAAAACATCTTTCCAACGGGGTGGGAGCAGGGGAAAAGGGCGTGAATAAAATACAGTACGAAAGGAAACCTTGGGTTTCGAACTTTATTGCACAAAGAGAGTGGAGAGGAGAGTAGGTCAGCCGGAGCAGCGCTTCCCTTCGCGAAGCGGGCATGCAGACAAGGAGGCTACCGAGAAGGCAGGCACCTTCACCTCCTCTGCCCTCAGCTGTCGCCTTCTTCCTCCTCCACCCCCCGCGGGCACCCCGGCGGCGCTGCCCGGGCGGACGGCGGGCCGGGTCGGGGGCGAGGCGGGCGGCGGGGGCCGGGCGGGCGGAGCGGGGGGCAGCGCCCGGCAGGGCTAGGCCGGCGGGCGGCCTCTCCCGGGGTGGCTTCGGGCTCTGGGCTCCCGGCTCCGCGCCGGGCCCCGGTCGGCCCGGCGGCGGCGGCGGCGGGAACGCGGGCGCCAGCTCGCCGCGGCCGGCCGCCCGCACACACCCCCGGCCGCCGGCTCCCACCCCGCCCGCCGCCCCCCGCCATGAGCGCCGCCGCTGGCTGCAGGCAGAGTCGCTGCCGCCCCGGCCGCCGCTGGCTCCAGTCCGCCGCCATTATTCTTTGTTCGCTGCGAGCGGCGGCGATGGTGTGGGGCTCGGGCGGAGGCTCCATCTTTACCACGGCCCCTCCTGCGAGGGGAAGGCCCCGAGCGCTGGTGTCCGGCGCCTCCCCGTCCCCCCTCCGTCCCCCCGGCTCTCTCCGGCTCCTGCCTCCTCCTCCTGCTCCTCTTACCGGTGGTACAAGCTCCTCCGTCACTGCTTTCGTTCGCGGCCCGGATCTCGCTGGAGTTTTATTCTCTCCCCCACGTAACACACCGCGTCAAACTACACCTCCGCCGCGTCACTCACCAACACTCCGCTTCTCCCAGCCGCCCGGGCCACAGGCAGCAGCAGCCGCCGCCGACTGAGGACTCGCAGCCAGGGAGCCAGCCAGCGCCGCCCAGTGCCGAGTGCGCAGCGGCCGCGCACGGAAACAGCCGAGCTCGGCCCGGAGGAGCTCGAGCGGCCCCGCCCTCAGCGCTGGAGGCGGAACTTGCCGAAGACCTTCGAGTTCCTTCGGGCACGGCGGAGGGCTTCCGCGGGGAGAGGGAAGGCGGAGGTGGTCTGGGGCCAGGGGTGGGGAGGAATGATCTAAGCCCCCCTCCCCCTCCCCTCCTCCCTCCCCCGCCCTGCCGCTTATCGACGGATAAAACCGGCGGCGGAAATTTGCAGGAAGAGTTAGGGTTTGTGTGTGGCGGGGTGGGGAATTCCCGAGGGGTGTCGACTGCTCGATGGAAACCCCCGCGCGGGCTGCCCTTGCGGCGGTAAGCGGCGGGCTCTAGGGCGGCTGCGGCGTGCCGGGTCTGGGTCCCCGAGCGCCGCCAGCCCCGGGAAGTTTCAAACGCTGCCGGGACGGGGGAGACGCGCCACTGGGTCGGGGCCGCGCCTGAGTGCGAGAGTACTGCGAGCTGGGGAGGAAGGCCTGCAGCGGCTCTGCGGTCGCCCCCGAGGCCTGGGGCCTGGGCTGGACTCTGGGACGGTAGGCCGCGGCGCTGCGCCGGCGCGGCCCGGGGGCGTCGTTGGCCCCCGTGGGGAGGGTCTTCCGCCCCTCTGGGCGGGCTGGGCGGCTCTGCTTCGAGAATCCGCTGAGAAACCTGGCGCCCGCCGGCGGGGCCGTTCTGTTTCGGGGGACGGAGGCTCTGGGACTCCGGTCACCTTGGCGGGGTTCAGTACAACAGCGAGGACGGCCAGGCCTGGGGGGCACATCTTCGGCCTCCGAGCCGTGACCTGCGCTATCCGAGGTTGCTCTTCTACACTTTCGAAATGTCTTACCTTCCTCCTCCACCTGCCCGCCTTTTTTTTTTTTTTTTTTGCACCATCCTGTGTCGGTTTCTTTTCACAGCCCGTTTTCTGCAGCACAGGGTTGCAGCGGCTGCACCCTTTTCTTCACCACCCGCTCCCCCTGTGAACCCGCAGTGTGACTTCCGTTGCCTCGAAGCTACTGAAACTGCCCTTTCAGAGGTCACCCGAGACACGATACCGACTTTACCATTATCCTTTTTATTGAACTCGACAGTCCTCTCCCGGGCTTTCATGTCTATTGTAATTCACTTTCAGTCCCTTAAAGCAAACATGTTTTAGGAAGCCGAGAGGGTCCAAAACAGAGCTCCGTCCCTTATTGACTTACTGTTGAAAAAGAGTTCCCTAGCCTGGTCCTGTAGATCCCCTCGTCCTTTCTCTTTGGGCTGAAGAATATCCCCCTTTCCTTCTGTTATTTTCAACCTTTCCTTCTCAACCGGCGTTTCTGTCCAGTATTTGAACATTCTTAAGTCTCTCATTTTTTGGAAAACATTTTTCTCTTTAAATCCCTCTCCAACCGCGATTGTCTCTTACCCCGTGGACGTTCATGTCCCAGTCTCCTCAGCCCTCTCCAGTCTAGTTTCTGTTCTTACCACACACCTGAATCAGCTCTGAATTGTCACAGACAAGCTTCAGGCCTCATTTACAAGACCTCATTCTGGCATTTTACACCATTGCCCACAGCCTCATCCAAATATTCTCTGCCCTCTGCTCTTGTTTTCTTTTACCTCTCTGGTTGTTCTTTAACAACCAGCTTCTCCTCCTTTAGCCAACTGTTAAATATTGGAATCCTGTTGAGCTTCATCCTCTTCTCGAGTCCCACCATGTGCATTTTCCTAGGTGGTCTCATCCTCTTTCCGGTGGCTTCAAATACCCTTTGCCAAAGACTGTCCAGCTCAAAACTCAAGCCTAGATCTTGCTTTTGAACTCTAGATTCATATTTCTAACTGCCTGTACTACACTTTCATCTAGATGACTTGATGTCAAACTCAACCTCTTCCCTCCAAAAGCCTCTTCCCGTAGACCTCGGATCAGTAAAGTACAGCCTGTCCATCTACTCAGTTCAGAAACTTAAGACACCTCCGACACACATCAGAATCACCTAGACCTGCCTTAAAAAAATAGGATTTGTGGCTTCTCATCCCACTCTAGTCTAAGCTACATTCATCTCTTGCTTGAAGTTCTGCACTACCTACCATCGAGGTCCTACAAAACTGCTCTTGGCTCATTCCAATCCATTTGCCATACTGCAGCCAGAGCAAATTTTAACAAATACAAATCTGATCAAGTCACTACCCTGCTTGAATTCCTTCAGTCCTTCCCTTTGCTTACTGAACACAATCTTAAGTCCTTGTCATTAAGGCCAGGCCCTCCATTATCTGGGCTCGTCTTCTTCCCAGCCTCCCCAGCAGTCCCTCTAGCTCTCTGCACTCCAGCCATGTTAGTCTTCTTATTTTTTCCAGGCTCTTTTCTCTTGTTCCCTACTGTAAACTCTCACCTCAAGGAATTTATACATGCTATTCCCTTCCCCTGAGATTCTTTTCTGATTCATCATACTTGTAATTATTTGTTTAATGTCCATGTGTGGTCTGTGCAGGTAGGGACCATGTCTGTCTTGTTCACCACCAGAATTTCTCTCCTCCCATCCCCAGCACAATGTCTAGAATGTAGTGGTGCTCAGTAAATATTGAACAAATAATGAATATCTCTATGGTCCTGGGAAAAAATCCTTAATATTTTGGGGTTCAAATCCTGGTTCAGCCACTTACTAGCTGTGTGACTTGGGCATATTTTTCATTCTTGCGCCTCAGTTTTCCCATCTGTGAAATGAGAAGATGATAATAGCACCTATATCATAGTGTTACTGTGGTAATTAAATGAGATCATTCATGGAAAGTGTACTTGGCACAGTGACATGTAATAAGTGTCTATTTAAATGTTGCCTATTACTAGCTTTATTTGTATATCTCACCCTTGTGTCAAATACATTTGCAAAATTGAGCTTATTATCTTCCTGCTCTTCTTACCCTGGCCCTATACATGATATCAAAATATTAGAATTATTTGCTCATAACCAATGCTTCTCATTCACCAAATACAGTAATTTTTTATTTAAAAATTTCCGTATATTCTTCTTTTCTGTTCACACTGATCTTCATTTAGGGCCTACCTCTTCATGCCTTAGTTACTTTGCTGACTTCCTGGGTGCTTCCTAGGTGCTAGTGGGACTGCAGGCCCACTTCTCCTATTCACTTGTGCCCTACTCTCAGACCAGTGGGCCTCAAACAGTTGTTAAGTCATACTTTCTCCTTGACTTACGCTCTCCTGGCCTCTGTTTTCACCTAATTTTGTTCATTCACTCATTCAGTCATCCAGTCATTCAAGTGCAAGTTATTTTACTAAATGCTTTGGATATACTTTAGATTTGAAATGTAGTCTCCCAGTTTCATATATGTGCTCTGGCATCTCCATAAACCATAGAAATGAACTAGAAATGTCAAACTTTAGCATCCGTTTTTATCTCTGGGACTTGAAAGCTACTCCCACTTTTGACTCAATTTTTCAATTGGAAAAGAGGGTCAATATTGGGGAGATGAAAGTAGGGAAGAACACATGGATGTAAGTTGATACAGTATAAGGTAGATAAGATGGCAAAGGGGGAAGGTCTCAAGAGATGATTATAAAAGGCTTCAAGGAGAAAGTGGTATCTGAGAGCTTTTTTCTAACCACGGCTTCCTTTTCCTGTTATTTTTCTCTCTTGCTTCCGCTGTTGAACCTAATTTTCACCCTCACTGTGAACTCAAGTTCCATGAACACTGCCTATTCTAGTTCATCACCTCTCAGGACTTAATTTGTTTTTCTACCTAACCCCAAGGCCATGGTGACCTATTTTGTTTATTCTAAAAATACCTGTTGAGCACCTATTTTGTGCTATGTACTACAAAACTGGGGCTATCGCAGTAAATAAAACATTGTTTCTGCTCTCAAAGGTACTAGCATAAAATCTTCAACTTCTCCTCTTTCTGACATTTCTCTTTTTTGTTCACTCCTTTGTGTCCTCATCTAGCGTCATGGTTGTAAATACAATGCCCATGCTGACAACCCTCAAAATTATATCTTCCCAAATCACTCTCCCAAACTTTAGACTCATTTAAACAACTGCCTACTCACACCTCCACTTGGATGTTGTCTTAGCCTTGGTTCTCCCAGAAAGCAGAATCTGAGGCAGTCTTCTGTGCTCTTATTTTATTAGGGAGTACAATCTTGGGGAAGTGAGGGTAGGGAAAAGTAGTGAGTCAGGACAGGAGGTTAAGATTCAGTCAGAGGATGCTAACACTACCCTCCTCTGCAACATACACATACTTCCGTTTCATGTGGGCACCAAACAGACCCCTGTGTGAGATGTGTGGCCTGAGCATGAGGCAAAGCACTATTGGGTGGTTACTGCCTGAGGTTGGTTGGCCATGGCAATGAAGACAAAATAAGTGGTAGAAGACCCTACAGGCAAGGAGGCCAAGAGGATCCTAGGTGATACAGAGGTGTCTAATAGACATCTCAAACTCAATATGTCCAAAACTGAACTGATTTTCCCCCTCACATCTGCACCTGCAGTCTTTCTCATCTTAATTGCTGAGGTTAGAAATCTTGGAATGACTCTTAATACCTTCCTTTCTCTCACATCCCACATCTATTCCCGTAGGAAATTTTATTGGCTGTACCTTCAAAATATATCCAAAAACTGACTACTTAGCACCTCCACTGCAAGTGAGCTGGATGTATAATACTTTCATCTCTTACCTAGATTACTGCAATTGCTTCTTAAGAACTTCCCCCTACTTCCGTTGCCGTACACCAGCCACTCTTCTGCCTTAGCACCTGGGGGCTGTTTCAGTGCTTAAAATGCTCTTTTTCCAAATATCAAGAGAGCTAACTCCCTCACCTCCTTCAGGTCTTTGCTGAAATGTCACTTTCTCACTGAGGCCTTGACAATACTACTTAAAATTACAATTTGACACCCACCTCAATCACCCCTATTTTTTCTTATGGCACTTATTACCTTCAAATATACTGTCTGTTTTACTACTTTTTTTTTTTTTTTATAAATTTATTTATTTTTTGGCTACGATGGGTCTTCGTTGCTGCACGCAGGCTTTCTCTGGTTGCGGTGAGCAGGGGCTACTCTTCGTTGCGGTGGGCAGGCTTCTCATTGCAGTGGCTTCTCTTGTTGTGGAGCACAGGCTCTAGGTGTGCAGGCTTCAGTAGTTGTGGCACGTGGGCTCAGTAGTTGTGGCGCGTGGGCTCAGTAGTTGTGGCTCACGAGCTCTAGAGCGCAGGCTCAGTAGTTGTGGCGCACAGGCTTAGTTGCTCCGCGGCATGTGGGATCTTCCTGGACCAGGCCTCGAACCCGTGTCCCCTGCATTGGCAGGCGGATTCTTAACCACTGAGCCACCAGGGAAACCCTGTTTTACTACTATTTATGTTTATTGTTGACTGGCTCCCTTGCTAAAATACACGTTCTGAAAAGCATTATCTTTCTTTTGTTTACTGATGTATCTCAAACACTTGGAACCATGCCCTGACATATAATAGGTGCTCAATATATGTTTGTTGAATGAATTCCCAACTTGCCTGTGTTCAGGTGGTTCATACTATTCAGATTTATTTTCTTGGTTGCTTTTGTAATGAGCAGGAATATAATAGTTCTCCTTCTTATTTGGTAAGATTTCCTATAATCTTGATGTAACAGTTATCAATAAGAATTCCTGGAAACAATTGAAATCCCAAACACCTCTCTATAACAGCAAAAAAAAAAAAAAAAAAAAAAGGAATGACCCAAATGTCCCCATACTAAACAGTTAACTATTTAATTCAACTTTTGTCCCTTATATGTACTCATACCTCTTTTAACATTACATGGGAACTATTCATTTGTTTGTCTGCATCCTTTATTGAACCATGAGCTCCCTAAAGGCAAAGTTGTGTTTTGTTGAACTTGCATCCCTAGTAACTGACATATAATAGGTGCTCAGTAATGTTTCTTGAATGAAAGAAAGAATGAATGGTTAGAGTTTTTCCAGCACTGGTCAAGGGACGGGTACCCTGCCCAAGTGATTCAAACATCTGATCTCCTTAGCAGTTCTTCCCCTGCAGTGTAGATGGATGCTTGAGAGTCTTCATAATTGGAAAGAGCGCAAGGTGGAGCTGTTGTCAGCACGCATGAAGTAATCCTGTGACTTTAATTGTACTTTCCCAATAGTTTTCCAACAGAGAGGAGAAAGCACTGATCTGTTACATCTATTTCTGTTCTGTTTACCAGTTATAGTTCCCTATGTAAATTAATATGTTGCTTCTTAAAATTAATCTTCAACAACAGCAACAACAAAACTCTCCATTTCTACTTTCTCCTCTCACTACTGTCCCATTTTTTTGCTCTCTTTACAGTAAGTATCTCTGAAAGAGTTATATATTTACTGTCCCAATTTCTTTTCTCTCATTTGCTGTTAAATCCACTCCAGCTAGCTCTTGCCCTCAGCATTCCACCAAAACTGCTCTCCACATTTCTTAATCCAATGGCCTGTTCTCAGTGGTCTCACTTAGCAGCACTTGACACAGTTGATTGCAACTTCCTCCCTGTAACACTTTCTTCACTTGTTACACTTGTTTCTTCGGTGTTACAGGGCACTTCACTCTCCTGATTTTCATCGTGCACTCCTGGTCATTGTTTTCAGTCTCCTTTGTTCACTGACCTCTCAATATTGGAGTGTCCCAGGTCTCTGTCCTTGGACCTCTTCTGTTACTATACTCTCTCCCTCAGTGTCTCATTCATTCTTATGGCATTGGATATGATAAATAAGCTCACAACTCCCTAGTCTCAGATTCAGCCTTGTATATCCAAGAAACTCCGCATCTCTACTTGGGTATTTAATAGACCTCTGCATTTTATTAAACCCAAAACCAAACTCCAGATCTCACCTCCCCTCAGAAACCTTCTCTGCCTACAACCTTCTCTATCTCAGTTAATGGCACCTCCATCATTCCCATTGCTGAGGGCGACTCAGCAGCTCTTTTACACCCCACATCCAATCTGTCATCAAATCCTGTTGTTATCTCTTCCAAATATGTGACCGATCTTCCAATCTCCACTGATACCAGCTTGGTCCAAGCCACTGTTACCTTTGATTAGGATTCTACATCAGCCACCTTTAACTTCATTCCTTTCTCAGCCCAGCAGCCAGAGTGATCCTTTTAAACTTTAAAGCTGACCACACCATGATTCTGTTCAAAACTATCCAGTAGCTCCCCATCTCACTCAGAAAAAGCTGTGATTCTTACAGTTAGGCCTACAAGACCCCATTTCCTCTCTGATTTTACTTTCTGCTCTTCCTACCCTACCTTTCTCTGCTCAGAGGCCTGTTGACCATCTTGCTGTTCCTCAAACACTTTGGACCCACTCCCCTCAGGGACATTGCATTTGCTGTTCTCTCTGCTCGGGATGCTCTTTCCAGACGTTTCCACGTCCTCTTCATCTCCTCAGGTCTTTGCTCAAACGTCCGCATTTCTGTGAGGCCTTCCCTTACTACCCTGATGAAAACTGTTCACCCTACACCCCACCTCTCTCTTTGATCTTTTGCTCTGCATATCTCCTTTTGCTACTTAGTTTTCCTCCATAGCACCTGTCACTTTCTGGTATGTTATCTACTTAGCTCATTTATTGTGTTTGCAGGTACTTTTGTCTCTTTTTTCACTGCTATATTCTTAACATCTAGAACAGTGTCTTGTACATAGCTGGCACTCAAATGTTTGTTGCGTGAACGAAGTTGAAATTCTGGACTTAATCTCCTGGCATTGGTTTGTGTAAACAGGTCTCTCTCAGTTTGATCATCTCTGTATGCATCTATAAATATTGTTTCTGTATTGCAGCCTGAATCATGGTGGGTCCACCAAAGTTTTGCCTTCTTGTGGGGCTTGATTTCATCATGGCCACGCTCTCTGCCATCTCTGTCTCAGTTCCATAGAACTTGAAAGAGTTGAAGACCTCTTTGAAGCTTTCTGATCTTCCCATGTCTCAGAGTCAGAACTGATCGGGAAGATTCTGGTTGCTTCTTATTTCTATTCTGAGGACCAGGTGGTTAGCTACTAGTACTGCTGCATTCTTGTCTTCCTTGTGACTGAAAGCAGTGCCATGTAAACAAAGTCAGATGGCCTCTTATCCTCTTGGAAATTTACAAAAGGCCAGTGGTTGGCAAATAAAACTGGTAGCAGCAACAAGTGAAGATTTATTGAGCTCTTACTTTGTGCCAGGCACTGTTTTAAACACTTTTGATTTATTAACTAACTTAATCCCCATAATAACTCAATGAGGAAAATATTAACATTAGGAACATTTTATAGATGAGTGAGCTGAAGCATGGAGGGGTGATGAGATAAACGTCTCCGAGGTCTTAGAGCTAGCAAGTGGCAGAGTCAGAATGTGAACCCAGACAGGCAGCCTGGCTCCAGAGCCTGCGCTCTTAGCCACTGTGCTCTACTGCCTGGTTGTAGAATGAAAAGTGGGAGAGGGAATTTGCTTTGAGAAGAAAGCAAATTATAATTCCATCGATGTGAGTCTGTCATTCTGAAAGCATCATTGTAACACAAGCACTTTCTTCTCATGTCAGTTCTATCGCCATTTTCATGCATGATACAAGAATTAGGCTAAAAAGCTTCCACGATACCTTGTCACTCTTCCTAGCGAATGAGTAGGCTCCTTGAAACACTCTGCCTAGCCATCCCCTTTCATTTTTGCTTCACTAATTCCTAGTCTTTAGCTGAGCTCTGAAGGGTGTGTCATGAACTCTGAGTACCCTACCTAACTCCCTACCCCAAACCAACACTCTAGTCTGATTTAGGTGCCTGAATTCCATATTTTTGTTTCTGTCAAAGCACCCATCACACTTGGGACTTCCCTGGCAGTCCAGTGGTTAAGACTCCGTGCTTCCACTGCACGGGGCAAGGGTTCGATCGCTGGTCGGGGAGCTAAGATTCCACATGCTGTGCAGCGCAGCCAAAAAAATAAATTAAAAAAATGTTGGCACTTCCCTGGCAGTCCAGTGGTTAGGACTCCATGCTCCCAATGTAGGGGGCAAGGGTTCAATACCTGGTCAGGGAACTAAGATCCTGCATGCCACATGGCATGGCCAAAAAAAAAAAAAAAAAAAAAAAAAGTAACAAATGTGGAGGAAAAAATTTTTTTAAAAAGTACCTATCACACTACTTGTCATTATTTGTTTAAATGACTAGTTCTGTGCTAGACTGTAACTTCGGTGAGGGCAGAGATTGCATCTGCCTTATTCACTGCTATATCCTTAATACCTAGCATGGCGTTTGGCACGTTGGAGGAGTTCAATAAAATTTTTTTTTAATGAATAAAAGTGATATTTCTATAGAATATCTGCAATCATACCCATGCATTAAGGTGAATTTTCTTATGGCCAGACTAGTCCATCTTTTTAGAAATGCGAAAGATAATTTTCTTTCAGTCTGCCTTCCAGCTGTTGGGTTTTTATGTTAGCATTTCTTATGCCATAATGCTAGTTTTCAATTAGTGACTGTTTCTGCTTCAGATTCAACTAACGTTCAACTGTAATGTAGCAGATGTCTCTCTGAGGTCTTTCATATATGTCTGCTAATTTAAATTAAGACAATTTCTTTGGGTTTCAGCTTCTTCAGCTACACAGCCAAGATACCTGATTGACTTGTGCAAGATCAGACTGTAAGTTTGAGAATTGGGGTTTGAATTTAGAACTTCCAATTCTAAATTTAGCTTCCTTTTTTTCATACGTGATGTTGCCTTTCTGTTCCTATCTCTGATTCTTGTCTACTAGTCTTTGGTTAGCACCCATATTACTGAGCGACAAGCATATTTGATAATCTTATAAGCACCTCCTTCAAAAAATTTTTCCCCACTCCTTTGTTCTGTTTTCCAATTTTATTTATTTTCTTCCCATTTCCACTCTGCCAAATTCTCTCCCAAACAGTGGCACTCAGGGTTTATGAAAACATTTCTGGGGCCTGTCCTAATCTCATGTATGGATTAAGGGCTTTAGTGATATTTGGTTATTTCTATTATTATTCCTATACTATTATTATTATCTATTTGAGAAAAAGATATGAGAAGAATCCCAGGAATTGGAAACAGGACACATACTACTTGGGCTCCTGATCAAACAAGGTGATTGAACACATACTTTTTGCTTTGCTTATTCCTGGCACCCCACAGTAAAGGAGGAAGGAAAGTATAAACCCTTATGATAGATAGAATAATGGTCCTCTCATAAATACTCATGTATTAGTTCCTGGAACCTATGAATGTGTTATCTTACTTGAAAAAAAGGGCTTTGCAGGCGTAATTAAGTTAAGGGTTTTGAGCTGCGAAGATTATCCTGGATTATGTGAGTGGGCCCAGTGTAATCACAAAGCTGCTTATAAAGGAAAGAGGGAGACAGGAGAGTTAGAGTCAGAGAGAGAGAAATTGGAAGATGCTCAGCTGCTGGCTTTGATGATAGAGGATGGGATCACTAGCCAAGAAATGCAGACATCTTGTAGGAACTAGAAAAGACAAACAGATTCTCCCTTAGAGTTTCCTCGAGGAATGCGGCCTGGCCAGCACCTTGATTTTAGCCCACTGAGACTGATTTTGGGCTTCAGATCTCCAGAACTATAAGATAATAAATTTGTGTCTTTTTAAGACAGTAGGTTTGGGGCAATTTGTTACAGTAGCAATAAGGTACTTATACAAGCCCTCAAGGACAAAAAGAACAGAAAAGCAGACAATGGCAGTTGAGAGAATTCAGCACATGCTTAGAAGACAGGATAGATGGAGGAAGGGTAGCTGACTTGGCAGAGTGGGAGAAGCTGGTACCTAAGTGTCTGCAGAAGAGAGACCGGTGAGAAGGAAGCCAATTTGCCTGACAGAAATCCAGAAGGGTTCAGGAATTAGAGGCCATGCCTGCTTTATCCCATTTGCAGAGCCTGGGAAAAGAGTACCAAGAGAGGCCTACAGAACATTTGTCCAAATATTTAAAAGTTATAAATCCAGCGAACAAACTGCTAACTAAAATATATTCAATCCTTCTATCTTGAGAAATGCGGAGAAAGGACCTCCATTTGGGGGTACTCCTGTGAATTTAAGGAAATTGTTCTGCATGAAAGAGAGAAACCAGCTAACCACCAAACAGAAAGTCTGATATGTATGAATGTATTGAGATGAGATTTAAACAAGTAGTAGAGAATTTTGAATTGGTGATATGCGCTTAGGAAACTAAGTAAACGAAGAGAACAATACAATTATTAACTCCAGGGAAAACAAAAGGTTTGGCAGGAGAGGAAAAGTATTCACAGTTATCATATGGCTCAAATCTAATTAGAATACAAGGTCCCAATAATGTAAATACTCATTAATCTAATTAAATTTATGATATATAGTGAAAGGAGCACATATGTGGTGGGCATGCAAAGAAGGAGGATAGTAAACCCTCATTTCCATAGTGAAAATCAGTAAGTAATGCCTACAACAGAAATATCAAGTTACCACAATTAAAACGTGTGTAGAGACGTGGAGGTGAATTCCAAAGAATTAGCTAAAATAATTCACAGTGGTTATCTCTGGGGAACGGTAAATATTCATTGAGAGAGCTTTGACTCTGCAAACTTTGAGCATGTATAACTTTGATACAACTAAATTCTTATTTAAAAGATGATCTTAAGGGGAATAAATATTGAAGATTCTTTCCTAGATTTGAAAAACATGAGAATTAAGATTGAAAAAGATATTCAAATCTCTTGAAAAAGGCCCATATCAGAGCACACGACCACAACCTATTAAAAGCCTCTGGCAGGGGATGAAGGTACATACAAAGGACTAGAAATAAAAACAACAGTGGTCTTCTCAACAGCATCATTGGAAACTAGAAGACAATGTCTTAATGCTTTGTGATTCTGTGGGAAAATTATTTCAAATTCAGTATTCTATTATCTTCAGACATATTAGATCTTTCTTGTCATGAACACTTTCTCAGGAAACTACTAGAAGATACGCATTACCAAAATGAGGTGGTAAAACCAAAACAAGAAGATCTAGGAATCAAGAGTGTTACCTGTCAGCTTAGGCTATGTTGCAGTAACAAACAAGACCGAACTCTCCATGGCTTACAATACAGGTTTCTTTCTTTTCACCCAATGTGACCATCGTGTAGTTCTGCTCCTTGTCACCTTCATAATGGGACCCAGCCCGATGGAGCATCCTTTATCTGGGAAATTGCTAGTCTTGTGGCGGAGGGAAAAGAGATGATAGATCTCTTAAGCTTCCACCTTGGAATGTCACATGTCATTGGCCAAACAAGTCACATGGTCACTTCTGAGTTTAACAAGGCAAAAATGTCAAATCCTTCCATAGGATGGAACCTCACAAGTCATAACCAAGCCTGACATCAATGGGGCACATATTGATATAATCGACCCCAAGGCAGGAGCTGCAAATATTTCAAACAGTAGTACAGTCTTTCTCAAAGGGAACCCCTGCATAGAAGGAGGCAGAGGGAATACCCAGGTCAGCAGCTGTGAGAAGAAGAGAGCCCCAGGAGGAAGGTCAGGCTGGGGGGAGGGGAGATTGGCATTAACAGCTTTTCCGACAGGTTTGATTGTTAGATAGCTGCCACTCTGAGAAGGCACTGGAAGACAGAGTTGGGGTAGGAGACTGCTGTTTTCTCATCGGCTTTTTTTGTATGAAGTGAGATCTAAAGAAATATGTAATATAATAATTTAATATAAATCTGAATTATTTTTTAAATGGATGGAAATTTAGCTTTACTTTGATGTGTTTGTGTGTGCTTCTGGGATGTATGTGTCCTGTGTTTGTGGATATGTGTGTGATTAAGATGGTCCTTTGCAGACTGTAGTTGGGAATAGTTTGTTACCCATCTGCCACAAGGTGAGTATAGAAGTTGAGAATAAGCATTTATAAACTTTAATAGCAGTTCGGCAGAGTATTTTGTGTCTGTTGAAATCAATCATACAAAATTTGGGGGTTTATGTTTTGTATATTTTGGGTTTTTTTAACTTACTTTTCTAGTAACTCATTTCTATTGTAATTTACAAAAGTTTGCAGTAGATTGGAATTTTCTAAATTTGGTCCTTCACCACAGATAGTTTTAGAAGCGCTGATTTAGAGTATAAAGGGAAGGATTGAGGATGAATATATTTGAGAATTATTGTGCTAGAACAATCCGCAAATGACCAATGCCACGTTTTCTGACCATCCTTCTTCCTCCACAATTACAAATATGAGAATGTTATGTAGAAAGAACAGAAGCATATTGAGGTCAGCATTTGCTGTCCTTCCACAATAAAGTTGTTTATGATATTTTCCTCTTCCTTCATCTTACTCTCTCAATAAAGCACCTGGAAAGAGACCAGAGAAAACAGTGGTATTTTCCAAGAAGCCATGGGAAACAGCATTAGTAACCCCGAGAAGGTGGAGACATTTGACTTTCTAAGGACAACTGCTTTCTTTTTTGCAGTCCTATCCAAATTCTGCAGTTTTGACTGCAGTACTCTCATACTAGTGTTAATAGTCAAATATCTAAGGCATTAGTAATAATAACATAAAAAGATAGGGTTTCTCTTGCCTTTTTAACTGTCTTACTAGGTTCTTAGGTCCTTTCCCTTCAGGATTTATGCCTTTGCTACCTGATGCTTATTCAAAGAAAGCAAGGAAAACATCCACACTAAATGTCTTTTGGGGCTTAAAAACTGATGCTTACTGTGCTGAAGTAAAATATAATTTATCATAGGATGTACTTCAGAAATACCAGAGCACATTTCTTCTCCAGAAGAGTAACATTTCTTTCAATACATGGATAAAAAGAATGAAGTGGTCATTAATTCTATCAATCTTAATGCTGATGTTCACCTTGATAAAACTTTTCTGATCTCTGTATTAGTTGTGGTTCAGTCATGTATGTTGCCTTGGTGACACTGGAAAACAACACAGCTGATTCATACCCTAACAGGAATTGCTACTCCTAACTCAGGTACAGGATACAGGGGTTCAAACTGCACTCTAAGAAGCATCCCATCTCTGCATAGTGAAAGGCTATTGGAGGTTCGCTTGTGAGGTAGGAGTTACTGTATCTCCTAAGACTGCATCAAGGTATCTGATTTTTGTGTTCAGATACTTAATGAGTGATTCTCAAGTTTTCTATCTTTTTCACACACAGTACATTTCCATCAGCATCCAAAGATGGAGTGGGGGAAGGGACACTGTCTATTTTCAAAAGTTCCTCCCAGCTAGACTTTTACCCCCCTCCTTCTGCAAGGAATTTAGAAAGAAGTTACTTGTTTGAATATGTAAGGATGGTGGGGAAGGAGAGAATAAATCTTTTCATCTGTATACATCCCAAGGCTGCAGATGAGAATAAGAACCCTTAAAAATCTCAGTGTCATGATTGCCAGTGTCCCTTCTTTGTGTAGACAGTTCTTAGCAAAGAATCTAGTCCTGTCAGCTAAATTCTTATATTTTAGTATTTGACACACTTCTTTTTAAGGGACCTGTCAAAAATGACAGTGATTTGGTCTATGTTTCTGTAAACTGCATTAACGACAGTGTTACTTCTTCCCAGGAAATATCTTCTTGCCAACTGAATTTAGAGGATGCGCTTGCTCATGCCTCCTTGCACAAGCAGATTTTATATCATTAGGGTCTTGCATTTGTAGATCAGGAAGAAAAACTTTGTTTCATCGTAATCCATTGGTTTGAGCAGATACTGTCACAGTTCTGAGATCCTCTTAAGAGATCCCTTAGTACATGTATTCTCAAACTATGAATGAGGGTTATAAACATCAGTGAAACGGAATTGAATTTACTAGAATTTGGTGTGCTTACAGCCCTGGTTCTTATTCTAGGTTCACAGAGTCTCCCCAACTAGACTGATCCTTTTCCAGGATGGACTACATCCCTTTTCCCCCCACTCCCTACCTTCCAGTACAGTTACCCTGTGTAGATTCATATAATGAATCTGCAAATGTTACTGTTTAATATATTATTGTCTAATACTCTGTAAATGTCACTGACATCTGTTCTATGGTACATTGCTAAATGGTTTTTGTAACTGTGGATTTTGAGCCCAACCAGTAGAATGCTTTTGTAATTGTGTGTCAGAGTTTCTCGTATTTTTTCTGGGAAGCCGGAACTGAATCATTTTCAGGACTTTTGTATAACCTAGTGTGTCATCTTTAGTCCAAGGTTAAACAAACAGCGTATGCTCTTGTGGCCTACGTGATACAAGGTATGAGAGAGCTATAATCAAAACACTCCCTGAGTGGCTCACTGCAGCCCAGGAATGTTTATTGGAATTACCCGTAATACAGCGTGAAGCCAAAGGAGTTGAGAAAACACCCTCTCTTTCTTTCTGTTAGGGCTTGCCCTAAGTTGTAGCTTCACTGTCAGAGCTTGCTGCACACACAGAGGCAGGGCACCTGGCACGTGAAAGGAAGTAAATCACCCATTCATGTATTGTCACCCTTTAGACTGTAAGTGCCTCAAGCCCAGGGACAAAATTTTACTCATCCCTTTAGCCCTGCACCTCCTTCTATGCCTGTTTTTTGACCTGATCAGAGGGAACCAAACAAAACCCAAAACATAAAACCCAGGACAGAAAAGACTGGAATTAGAGGTCTATGTGTAGCAGAGAGAGCAGCCATGCTTGGGGTAACATGTGGAGCATGTGTGGAAGACCCATGCTAAAGATTTCATTCTTAAAATTCTTAAAGGTGAGGAATTATTAAATAAGAGGCTGATAATATTTTTTCCAAGGGGAAAAAAACAGCAAAGCACAAAGATCATATGGGACATACAGAAGACACGTAAGTTTTCTTCACTATTTTGAGCTTTCTCTTAAACGGGGTGAAATTGGTAGCTACTTCATAGGATTGTTGTGAGAAGTGAAATAAAAATTTCCATATATAGCACTTAGCACTGTCGCTGGCTCATTGTGGCTAGTAAATATTAGTTATTTTTATCATAATATTTCATTGTATCCAATTAAAAGATATTTTTTGTGTCACTAAGAAAAACACTCCCCGTTAAACTGTTACATGGTGATTTCTTATCACCAAAATTATTTTCTATTTCTTGAAATTTAGGTCTATCTAGATGGATTTTTAAAATAATATTTTATTCTCAGGTCATACATGAAAAGGTAAATGTAAATAAATTATTTGAGGTATTTCTATAACTTTTTCATGTTCAGAGTCTAATTCTTCAGAATCACTTTAAGACTCAGAGACATTAATTTCTGTGTTTTTCCTCACAATGTTGTCTGTGATATCAAGTATTGGGAATTTGAAATGGAGCACTTCTAAAATGTGCCCCTCTGCTGAATCCCAGATTTTCTTTCAAACCACTGACACCCACTCTTCTTGTGCTTATTCCGTCTTACCAGAAAGTATCAACAGCACATTTTCAGATAACAACCAAATTCCTACTCTTTCGTGAATTCCATGGAAGCATGGTCTTCCCACGTTAGTTCATGACACCTCCATTGTAGTAGTTGCTCAGGACAAAATCCCTGGAGTCATCTTTGGCTCTCCTCTGTTTGTTATGCCCCACCTCTGTTTTACCATGATGCTAAATCCAAACTCTGGGTCTCATTTACCCCTCTCTACATTACTTCTCTGGCCTGGGGCATCATCCTCTCTCACTTATAATTACCTCCTAATAGGTTTTTCTGCTTCTGTCTTGGCTCCATTACAATTTTATTCTCCACATAATGGCCTGAATGAATCTTGCAAAATAAGTCAGATCATGTCTCTCCACTACTCAAAACCCAGCAATAGCTCACCATTTCACATAGAGTAAAAGCCAGTGTTTGTAATGGCCCCCAAAACCCCCATGATTGATGCTCCCTGCTTCACTTCTCTTTTCCCCTCCTACTCCCTTCTGGGGCATTTTGCTCCAGACTCACTGGCCTCCAGGCTTTTTCTCAAACTCACCAAGCATATAGCTGCCTGAGGGTTTTTGCTCTAATTCTTTCCCCTACCTGGAAGCCTCCTCTTTTGGGATCTACAGAGATAATTCCCTCACTTCCTCTGAGTCTTCGCTCAAATCTCCTGTTCTCACAGAAGCCTACCTTGCCACCCTGATTAATACTATAACCTGAACCTTCCTCTGTATCCTAGTCCACCCCAGACCCCTTAACCCACTCCATGTTTTCTTTTTCCATAGCACTTATCATTATAACATACTATAAAATTTACTTACGTATTATAGTTTATGTATCATCTATTTCTCCTCACAAGGGTAGGCAACTTTGATTTGTTCACTGATGTTTCCCAGGTGCTCAGAATGGTACCTCATCTGCATTCATTCAATGCTTGTTGAATTTTACTGAATGGTGATAAATCCTATTACTGAGGTCCATGCAAGGTGCCATGGCCCACAATGAGCAGGCTAAAACTTTGTGAAGGACCTAATGCCTCAGCTGAACTTTTAAGGATAAATACAGTGAGGCAGCTAAAGGAATCATGAGAAACAATGAAGTTACAGATGCAAAATACTCCTTTAGGTATTGTTTCAGGTGGATATTTAGATTGGACTCTACCTGTTGATTACAGTTCCGGGCATGAAAGTCAATCCCCATAGGTAATACATTTTGCAAAAAAATTTCAACAAAGCTTATTTTCATCTCAGTGTACCACGTTATCATAGTGAGCATGGATAACATTTCATGGTCAGACTGCATGGGTCAGGAATTAGATCAATCGAGGTGCCAGATCTTTGTTTTGATCAACAGAGTAATCAGTAATGAAAGTGTTAGGGTTCTGCTAACCAAAATAGTAGTTAAGGAAGTTTACAGTCTTTAGAAAGGAATGCAGTGACATAGAGATTTTTCTCATTTGAGGTGTTCTTTCAGCATAGACCAGGGATTGTCCTCAGAGATAGAGCCTTATCTATTTTGGTACATGGGGTAAGATACAAATTCACTCTCAATCAGCTTTGTAATTTCTGATGTATGACTTATGTGTTCTTAAAAATTTATGCCAGCTAGTGGCTTCATATTTAAATAATTATTCTTGATAATTAGATGTCAAGCTCAGTTGTTTCTAGCTGTTGGAGGAGTATATGTGCTGTCAACATGTAAATATAACACACTTTAGAGTTGTGCATGCTTTAGAATGTTTGCTTGTGCCCTTTAAATTTCAGTAGACAGATACAAAGCTCTTTCTCCCTTCCTAATTTTGACTCTCTTCATAGAATCACCTAAGCTCAGTCTCTGGGTGGCACACAGTAATCAATATACGTTATTTGAAAGACTGAATCAAATATATTTTGATCCAGAAGAAACATATACTCTAAGCCTTAGGGACTTGGGGAAACTGAACTTACTGTACTCTTTTGTACCTGTAAAATAGGGCTCATCATACTTCCCATCTGAGTCTTCATGAGAACTAATATACGTAATAAGAGTTAATATATGTAAGTCTTTGGCATATTTCTTTTATTAATAGACTTTATTTTTTAGAACAGTTTAGATTTACAGAAGTGAGCAGATAGTACAGAGAATATATACCTACATCTCCTCCCCTCACCCCATCCCAAGCCTGGTTTCCCTATTATTAACATCTTACATCAGTGTGGTATATTTGTTACAATTATCGAGCCAATACTGACATCTTATTATTAATTAAAGTCTGTAGTTTATTCAGATTTCCTTAGTCTCATTTACCTAATGTCCTTTTCTGTTCCAGGATCCCATCCAGGATACTAGGTCACATTTACTGGTTGGGTCTTCTTACGTTCCCTGTGACAGTTTCTCAGACTTTCCTGTTTTTGATGATTTTGACAGGTTTTAGGAGTACTAAAGGTACTTTAGTATATTCAGGTACTTCAGGTATTATATTGTAGGATGCTCCTCTATTGGAATTTGTCTTTGGTGCATTTTAAGGTATGTAAAAGTGTTAGTTATTGTTATTGTTGCTTCATATTTAGATTATGTTGTGGAACAGAGGTAGGATGTGATGGGGAGATAGTTTTGCTGGACGTAAAAGAAAGATTATTTGAGGCTTGGTCATTTTATCAGTGCTTAAAGACTCTCTGGAAAAAATGTGGTTTTCCTACATCCATTCTTTTATCTCTCCATTTGATTCAGTAAATATTCACCAAGTCCCTGTTGTGAGGGTAGAAGTGTGTTGGATGCTGGGGATTCAATGATGAACAAAGCAAAACTGCCCTCACGGAGCTTCTAGTCAAATAAGGAGACAGCTAATAGGCAACTAAAAAATTGAACAATCTAAAGAATAACTTGTGACAAGTGAAGAAAAAATATTCTTATATTAAAGAACATCTCAGCTGGTGAGGGGAAGGGGGACTACTTTATTCGAATTATATATTAGTTAGGAGCAGATTTAACTGTGAGGGGCAGAAAACTTTAAAAACAGAAGCTTAAGATAGGAATTTCTCTCTCATGTTCAGGAAGTCAGGGAATCAGTCTAGAACTAATGTGGCAGCTGCATAGTATCAGGGTCCTGGGCTCCTTCCATATTGTTTCTCTCCTGCGCATGGATTCATTTCCCAGGATCACTTCATGATCTAAGATATTTTCCAGGGCTGCAGCCATCATACCTGAATTCCAACTAGCATGAAGGTGAAAGAGGCAGAGAAGGGAACACCCACTTTCCCATTTCTGCTTACTTTTTGCTGGTCAGAACTTAGTCGTGGCCTTACCTAGCCTCCTTACCTAGTCTTTATCCAGGTGGCCAGGTATACCAGTTAAGCATCAGAAGTGTTACTGCCATAGAACAGTGGTTCTCAAACTTCAGCGTGCATCAGACTCAACCTGTAAGACTTGTTGAAATACAGCTTGCTGGGCCCCACCCCCAGAGTTTCTCTTTCAGAAGGAGGCCAAGAATCTGCATTTCTAACAAGTTCTCATGTGTTGTTGATACTGCTGGTCCAGGACCACACTTTGAGGGCCACTGCTGTAGAAGAAGCGGAGCATGGATATTGGGAGAGTGGTCTCTGATTCGGAGCATAATTTGGACTTTGATCATTTACATTTTTGTATTGAGACAGATTATGCTTTCTGAGGCCAAGTATTTCATCTCTGGTGTACCAAATCTGGGTAGCTGTACACAATTCAGTCATTTTTGTATAAGGTCAGTATTTTGGTTATCTACTGGTAGGTAACAAATTACCCCAAAACACAGTAGCTTAAAGCATAAATTTGCTTATGATTCTATAGGCCTGCAATTTGAGCAGGACTCAGTGGAAAAGGCTTGCCTCTGCTCTACATGTGTTGGCTGGTCATGACTCGGGCTGGAGGATGCAACAGGGCCTCACTCACATGTCTGGGGATGGCTGTCAGCTGGGCACCATGGGGCTCCTCTAAGAGACTCTGTCTAGCAGTACAGCTTGGACTTCCTTACCTGGAGGCTTGGGGCTCCACGAGGATGCCTAGAAATCACACTGAGTCCCTTCTGCCAAATTCTGTGAGTCAAGCAAGTCACAAAGCCATCCCAGATTCAAAGGGAGAGGAAATAGACTCCACTTATTGATGGAAGGAGTAGCGGAGTCACGTTGAAAAAGAGCGTGCAGTTGAGGGGAATTATTGTGTCTGTCTCTAGCAATAGTCTACCGTAGTCAGGGCTGAGAATGTCTATATTACAGCAGGAATCCCTAACAATTGTAAATATGGACATAGACCTGTCAACCATTGTGTTTTACCCCTACCAGGACCAGAGTATAATGTGGATAAGACATTTCCAAAATATTTTTGTGCACCGGTAGAAAAGAAGTATGACAAGATTAAACAGGAGTTTAGAAAGGATTTTTTGGTTATTGAAAACACTTTACCATACCTTTATCGATCTAAAAGTTCACACACGAGGAAGAGAACGCAAGTTGTAAATAAATTCACAAATATTTTTCTGCTGGCCTTTAGACCCATGGCTCTTTTTTTTTAAATTTTTTTCTTAAGTTTTGAATTTATACAGCATGTTCTTATTAGTTATCTATTTTATACATATTAGTGTATATATGTCAATCCCAATCATCACCCCCCCCCCACTTTCCCCCCTCGGTATCCATACGTTTGTTCTCTACATCTGTGTCTCTATATTTCTGCCCTGCAAACCGGTGCATCTGTACCATTTTTCTAGGTTCCACATATACGCGTTAATACGATATTTGTTTTTCTCTTTCTGACTTACTTCACTCTGTATGACAGTCTCTATGTCCATCCATGTCTCTACAAATGACCCAATTTCATTCCTTTTAATGGTGAGTACTATTCCATTGTATGTATGTACCACATCTTCTTTATCCATTCGTTTGTCGATGGGCATTTAGGTTGCTTCCATGACCTGGCTATTGTAAATAGTGCTGCAATGAACATTGGGGTGCCTGTGTCTTTTTGAATTATGGTTTTCTCTGGGTATATGCCCAGTAGTGGAATTGCTGGATCCATGGCTATTTTGACTGAAAGTAGTGATCTCAACTTTTGAAAGTCAGTATCTTAAAAATAATGTTCTCATACCCGTATAACAGGAATTCATACTCTAAAAGAGGTCAAGTTTATAGTATATTTATACGTAGTATCATTTAGGACATGGGTAAGAGACATTCATCCCCCTGTGAAATCTCTACAAGTTCCTGAAATTTTCCAAGGAGTGATTCATTATTTGTTCCAAGCATTGCTCATTTTCACTGGATTCTTACATAGCAGATACTTCTGGGAAGGGGAGGATAGGAAGTCAGTAGCACTGTACTATGAATAATTTAGAGGAACAGTCTTCTCAGAGAATTCTGAGAGTCCTGGATGCCTTTGGAGGAAGGGGTTGCTGAAGCAGGAGCTAGGTGACATGGGGAAGGGAAGGATGAAGAATGGTAAGATGGGGTACTGAGCCACATGCCTGCTGCTGAGGTGGCATGCACTGGGCTTATGTGATGTTAAAACAACTGATTCCATACCAGCTCTTTATTTTAGAGAGAATATTTTGTTCCTATAATGTGATATTCACACACTATTTGTGTTTTTTCCCTAAACACTTCTCTACAAAGAATATTTCTTTACCCTGAAAATAACTCCAGCCGCCTGCTCTGAGGTCCTTCTCTAATAATAACTTTTAGCTGTTGTGCTTTTTCTTTGGAACGAGGTATCTGTTCCAGCCCTTCCTTCTCACCCTATTTTCCCAGGTCGGAGAGACAGCCTGGCATTCTGTTGGACCTCTGAAGCTGCCAGTCCACTGTGGGAAAAGTCCAGCTTGGGCGGAGACCATGCTGTTTGTTTGCCAGGTGTTGAATTGACCGCAGGGCGGAGCTGCCCTGCAGCCTGTGTTTTCCTTGTTTGGATAGCAAGCTTATTTACCTCTGACTTTCTTAAGGGTCTTTCATTTTAACCTTTGCCTTTACCCAGTGAAAACTAAATCCAGCTCAGAAGCCCTGATGAGTTACATTCTAGGGAGCTGCTTTTGTTTGAGGAGCTAATATAGTGCGGGACTGTGATTTTATTATTCCCACAGAAAGCAAGAGCCTGTTCTGTGGTTCAGATGAAAAGCTCTGTGACTAACAGGATTCTTTCTTCCTTTTCTCCTTTTTTTGGGTTACATTTCTCCCATTAGCTGCCAGGTCCTTTTGCGACAGTGCTGGCTGAAGTGATTTATCACGTAGAGAGAGTGAAGGAGAAGTGGGAACTGTCTGGTTGCCTTTCACCCCCTGACAGCGGGGCTTCTACTCCTGCCATCAGGGCAGGCCATCAGCCTGCCAGTGAGGTGGTGTGAGCTGAGGAAAGGAGACGTGACTCAGAGCTATTGCAGCTCTGGAGAAGTCCCTGGATGCAGGGCAGTGAGCCAGTGGGTGCAGTCTGCCTCCTGGTTTTCCCTCCTAAAGCCAAAGGCTCTTGAAAGCCAAGACTTAGTTTGTCAGCCAAACTAGAGATGGGTGTCCTTCTGTGGTAGTCCTGGGGATCTACTCAGTATGGATTTTACAGTTAGCCAGAGCCTGTTGCAAACTGGAACTAGAGCTGACCAGGCATTTATCCTCTCTTAAGCCTCTGCAAAGGCTTCCTTCACCACACCCCAGCTGGTTGGCAGGATCCCAGGGGATACCCACAGGCTGTTGAAGGCTTCTCGATGTTGGAGTATCCCATTTTGCACTCCGAAGTCACTGTTTCCCCAACCACTTCATAGAGACAAGCACTTTTTTTTTTGGAAAATATGTGACAGTTTGACACATCCAATTAGTAGCTTAGTGTCATGACAGTAGCTGAAGAACCATGTGATAAAAGCATCTCTAGTCTTGACAGCTTGCAAACGTCCACCTGAAAAACAGGTGAGCCATGGGCAAGAAATGTATTGGAGGGAAGTGCTAATTTGCTAACAAGATAGACCAACAAGATGTCAACAAGTAGAGAACAAAAATACAGTCTCTGGTATCCTCTTGGAGAAATCTCTGCTGATGAGTCCTCCACCTTCCAGCCTCTGTGCATGGGCTCCATCCAATGCCTAGAACTGCCCCAGTTTCTGAGCCAGTCCTGACAAGTAGGAACTATAGCAGTGTACTATAAAAGTGTTACCAGGAAAATAGAAACCATGCTGAGTATTTGAATTGGGGGAATGTAATGCAGGTAACTGTTTATACAGGAGATGGAAGAGCTGAGAAGCCGAACAATGGATGGCGAGATAACTCAAAGAATAGCAACAGCAGGAAGCCACTGATACTTCTGAACTGGAACTCAACAGGGAAGAAGTGCTCTTTTACCAAAGTGCAGGAGGCACGAAGGTCATCTGGTAGAAAACCACTGTGGGACTGTGTGGTGGGAGTTGGAGCCACAGAGGAGATGGCAGAGACACTGCCCTATGCAGAGAGGGAGGGGGAGAAATACCCTGGGGAACATGGCTCGCCAAGGGTCAATCTCCTGGAATCCAGAGCAGAGCAGCAGAGGGTGAGGGCTAGCCCGGGCGGGGAGTCCCATGTGGATGTGTGCGGAAGGGAGTTCAGAATCAAGTCTTGCTGCGTGTGGACCTTGTGTCTTCAGTGCCAGGGATGACTCCTGGCTGCCATGAAATCTACCAGTAGCAGTACCTCCTGTCATAAAATAGTCTGGTAGAGTGTAATGGTTAAGATGTACAGTAGAGTTCTTGCTAGGCATGTGGGGCATATGAATGTATGCATTTTTTCAAAACTCATTGAACTATAATCTTTAAATTATACCTCAATAAAATATAAAAATACAGAAAGAGTATTAGGCTCTGGAGCCATACTGTCTGTATTTGCTACTAACTAGCTCTTATGGACTGAATTGTGTCCTTCCCCCACTCTCCCCCCACCCCCAAATTCCTTGTTGAGGCCCTAACTCTCAGTGTGACTGTATTTGGAGATGGGGCCTCTAAGAAGGTAATTAAGGTTAAATGAAGTCATAGGGTGGGGCCCTCACCTGATAGGACTGTGTCTTCATAAGATGAGGAAGATAAACCAGAGATCTCTCTCTCTGCCTGTGTACCGAATTAAAGGCCATGTGAGGACACAGCAGGAAGGCGGCAATCTGCAAGCCAGGAAAAGAGGCTTCACCAGAAATCAACCTTGCCAGCACCTTGATCTTGGACTTTGAGACTCCAGAAGGCTGAGAAAATAAATTTCTGTTCTTAACATCACCCAATCTGTGGTATTCTGTTACAACAGCCCGAGCTGACTAATACACTAGCTGTGCAACTTTGAGCAAATCACAAATCTTCTGTCAACCTTAATTTCTTCATCTCAAAAATGGAGATGGTAAAAGTTTTCCTTCATAAGGTATTTGGAAGAATTAAGTGAAATAAGAGTTTAAAGCACTTAGCATGCAGTAAGTATGCGTATGTAGCTCTTACTGTTCATACCCCTGAATTTCTGCCTCAGTATCCCTCCCTGGAATTCCAGGTCTCATCTGTCATCAGCTGCTGCCTCCCAACCCCCTAGCCTACACGGGGTCTTGCTGGTCCTCTCCCTGTGTTCTGCTGCTGGCATCCTTCAGCCACCACTTGGGGTCCTGCTGGCATCATTCACCTGCGTTTCTCTTTGCTGTCAATGCTCCACTTGCTGACACCATCTCCACTCTGAGAATGTTGTGTCCCTGTGCTTTTCTGCTTTGGTCCATCTACCAAGTGGCTCGTATGGCTGAGCCAGCTGTATCCGTTTCCCACGACCCCATCCCCTCTGGTCCTGGCTCCATCCCATCAGCCTGTGTGCTTAGGTTGGCCCAGCACACTTCCCATCTTCCTTAGCGCTCCAGGCTATTTACATTGACTCTTGAAGCTGTGGCTGGATTTTTCTGTCTAGAAATGCATTGGGCAGGGTAAAGGGATGAGCTTGCTTTGCAGCTGCGTTTGCATAGCAAGCACACCTTTATGTTTGTTTGTTTGTAACTTAGATTGTGGGCTTATTGGGTTGGATTTTAGGAAAAATAATGGAAACTATATGTTTAGGAGGGTAGGGGCCATGGTCACAGGCCGACTGGATACAACTTCCCAGCATTAGTTCTTCACTCAGCGCTTATTACTGCTTTTATTCGGGCCTTGGGATTTGTGGTTGTCTGACTGAGGTTTGTTGGGTGATTTGTAAGCAGTGGTTCTCAGGTTTGCGATGACTCGTGTGTTAGTTTTCAACCGCCACACACCTCAAACTCAACAGCATCAGACAACACACACATTATCTCAGAGTTTCTGCAGCTTTTAGTCTTTTAAAAGTACAAAAATGATACAAGCTGGTTATAACAAGTTTAAACATTAAGAAGTTTATAAAGTAAAAATGATACATATGTCCTTCTGACTCCCCTCTATTCCACTTCTCCCCAGAAATAACTGCTGGTAGCCATTCAGTACATGCATTCATATTTTTCCGTGCTTAGATGAACGTACACTCATACACACATACGCACATTTTTTGTAAAACAAGAGTAAGCTCACACTTAAATTAGGCAGGACTTTTGTTTGCAAGTGATAGAAACTCTACATCAAATAGTTTAGTCAAAAAGAGGAATTCACTGGCAGAAGACTCTAAACCACAGGACACACTCCCTCTGTCTTTGTCTCTGCTTCTCTCAGACCAGAATTCTCTACTAGCTGGAGCTCTCATTACCAACCTCCCCTGGCTTCTCCACACAGAGAGCTCATCCCTCTGCCTTCGCCTCTAAGTAAAATACTCCCAAGAAGTACTTTGGCTGTAAATAACAGAAAACCAAACTATCAGCAACTTAATAGGGGCTTATTCTTTTCATGGAACAAGATGTCTGGAGGTAGATGGTTCTGTAGCCCAGTGGTGCCATGGTTCTGGGTCAGTTTCTCGCATTCTCTTGGTCTTCCCCTCATGGTTGCAAAATGGGTGCAGCAGCTCAATGCATCATTGTTTCCCTTGACAATGTCTTTTTTTTTAACCTGACTTCTCTCAGAAGCAACGCCTGAGAGACGAAGGCTGTGTGCAGGGACTTGGGCGATGCTTGCGGGGAGCAGGAGAAAGGACGGGGGGTGAAGCAGGGACGGAGGGGCAGCTAATGTAAGGGCGCCCTACTGAGTGGGGCAGTGCTGCGAGTGAGCTAGTGCTAGATCCTGCTGGCCTTATGAAATATATCTCAGGACTGGGGGACCAAAGAGAAGCATTTTCCTATTGGTGTGGAAACGAAACAGTACGTCAACGAGCATATTTTCCAATCAGTGTACGTATATGTGGTATACACAGTTCATAGCTCATAGTATTTTGCTATACAGATGAGCCACCCTTTGCATTTTCTCCTATTAATGCACATTCAAGTTGCAGCCCTGCTTTTTTATCAAGTTGCCATAAGCACTGAAAGGGGCATGGCTTTGCCTCTTTTTTTTTTTTTCTTTTTTCCAATCCCAGGACTGAGGAAATTTTATCCCATTTCAAGGTTTTGGCACCTTGAAAAATATAGCAATATTTCATCTTGCCAAAACACAACTATTTCAGACTAACCTATTCAGAATAAAAATAGAAAAGAGGTAAAAATAGCTTCTAAGTAGCCAAATAGATGTCAAACAGTCACAAAATCCAGTGGAGTGAGCAGTGCTGTGTGTAGTGTCACTCTGGTTTTGTCTTAAATCTCACACATTTCACTTGTAAGAGAGGGCTTTACTGGGAGCCTATTTAACGTTTTACTTACAATTCTAACCAGTGTGGTATCCTAGTTACTATTTCCACAGCAAACGAGAAAGGGAAGGAAGCTGCTAAGGAAGCCACACTGACAAAATCAAAAAGTGACCACTGACAAGCAACAGAGGAGGCAAAAAAAACAAATAACAATAAGGAAAAAAAACCTTTAAAAAATGTCATAAACATGCAAAAGAATATTGTGTTCTATCTACTCTGTGGGACAGTAAATGGACTGAGGTTCACAGCCAAAAAGAATTGTTAAAACTGCATTCAGAGTGCTCTTTACAAGGCAAGGGAATGAATAATTTATTTTGTGCTGTTATATTCTTTCATGCAGTATTGACTCAGTATGATTATTCTTTATGTGTAATATATTTTAGAGAGATTTCCCAATAAGGTTTAAAGTGATGAAAAAAAGTTGATTCTAAAACCTCTGGGGAGAGGGTACGGAGAAAAGGGAACCCTCTTGCACTGTTGGTGGGAAGGTAAATTGATACAGCCACTATGGAGAACAGTATGGAGTTTCCTCAAAAAACTAAAAATAGAACTACCCTACGACCCAGCTATCCCACTACTGGGCATAAACCCTGAGAAAGCCATAATTCAAAAAGAGTCATGTACCACAATGTTCATTGCAGCACTGTTTACAATAGCCAGGACATGGAAGCAACCTAAGTGTCCATCGACAGATGAATGGATAAAGAAGATGTGGCACATATATACAATGGAATATTACTCAGCCATAAAAAGAAACTAAATTGAGTTATTTGTAGTGAGGTGGATGGACCTAGAGTCTGTCATACAGAGTGAAGTAAGTCAGAAAGGGAAAAATTAATACCGTATGCTAACACATATATATGGAATCTAAAAAACAAACAAAATGGTCATGAAGTACCTAGAGGCAGGACGTAGAGAATGGACTTGAGGACATGGGGAGCGGGGAGGGTAAGCTGTGACAAAGTGAGAGAGTGGCATGGACATATATACATTACCAAATGTAAAATAGATAGCTAGTGGGAAGCAGCCACATAGCACAGGGAGATCAGCTCGGTGCTTTGTGACTACCTAGAGGGGTGGGATAGGGAGGGTGGGAGGGAGAGAGACGCAAGAGGGAAGAGATATGGTGATATATGTATATGTATAGCTGATTCATTTTGTTATACAGCAGAAACTAACACACCATTGTAAAGCAATTATACTCCAATAAAGATGTTAAAAAAACTAAAATAAAACCTCTGGGGGAATTTTACTCTCCAAACAACCATTTTCCATGGAGTTTTAGCCAAGAAATTTCTTGCAGCAAACCAATTGGGCAGCCAGAGGAAATGATTTCTCCACCTCTGTGCACAAGGGGGCGATGTGCACCAGCCTTTGCCTGTAATTCAGGCCAGCGGTGCTCTTGTCTCGAGTGCACTTGCACGGTCACCATCCATCCTGGCACTGTGACGGATTAAGCTGGGTAGGCAAATATTAAAAGAGTTTTATCCATCCTCCTAGAACTTTTCCAGAAATGTTAGAGGTGAGCTGGAATGGAGGGGGCAAGAAAAGAATCCTTTACCAGGAAAAAAGGCATTTGGGAACTTTTTCTACAAAAGTTAAATAACTAGCAAACATGTCATTTATTTCTTGTTTAGTTTGTGTAATTAGTAAACAGTAATATCCTAGCTGTGGCATCAGCCAACCAAGCCATTACTCTGTGTGTGTGTGTGTGCGTGCATGCTTGGAATTAACTAATAGTATTGAATAGATATTGTTTTTTGCTTTGTTCCAGATTCTTATAGTTTAATGCACTAATTCTTATATATTTGTAATCTTATTACTGTTCTTAATGTTACCACTCCATTTTGTTTATTCCTTGTCATTTCTTCCTCTATTCTTCCTTTTTCTGTTTTTTGGGTCTTACATGCTTTGTTAGAGAGAATAATGCCCCCCCCCCGCCCCCGCACCAAAAGAAGTGCATGTCTGAATTCACAGAACCTGTGAATATGTTATGTTACATGGCAAGGGGAATTAAGGTTGTAGGTGGAATTAAAATTGCTAATCAGCTGACTTTAAACTAAGGAGATTATCCTGGATTATCTGGTAGGCCAAAAGTAATCACAAGAATCCTTAAATGGGCAAGGCAGAGGCCAAAAATTTAGAAAAAGAGAAATGGCATTGTGAGAGAGACCTGCTGTTGATGGCTTTGAAAATGGAAGGGAGTCACAAGCTAAGGAAGGTGGCAGCCTCTAGAAGCTGGAAAAGGCAAGAAAATGGATTCTCTCCTAGAGCCTCCAGAAAGGAATGCAGCCCTTCCAAAACCTTGGTTAGCCCAGTGAGACCCATTTTGAACTTCTGACTTCTAGAACTCTTAAGATAATAAATTTGTGGTGTTTTAGGTCAGTAAGTCTGTGGTAATTTGCTCTAGTGGCAATATGAAACTAATACACATGCTCATAAATTACATTTAAGATGTATTTATGAATTGTTTATTGTATGCTCAACACTGTACATAGGGAGAAGATGCAAAAGTAGTATAAAAGTCACACCTTCTCACAAGCCATTGATATTTCAGGACATGAAATAGGGTTTTATTTCTGTTATACAGATCTTTACCTATTATTATATGATACTCATAGTTGCATAGGTAACTCCTATTCATCTAACCAGCTACATTTATTAGTGCCTTCTCTGTGCCAGGCATTGCACATATAAAGATAAGTGAGATACAAAGATGAAAAAGATACAGTTATTTAATATGACCAAGCAGAATTCTTCATCTCTACTACCACCTAATCTGCACCTCCTGCAGTCTTTCCCCAATCTACCAATTCCTCAAACTCCAAATCTATAGGATAGTTGGAGTAGAGGTTTTCAACCAGTGGTGTGAGTGAGAGATATTGCTGTGGTGGGTATGAATGGGCAGGTAAAAATACAATGCCTGGACCTGCCCCTGGAGATCCTGACTCAGTAGTCTGGAGAAACATTTGGCTATAGGTTATTTTGTAAAAACTCCCTAGGTAATTCTTTACCTTGTTTTAGAGAATGAGATAAATATAGTAAAAAAACAAGCCAAAGAAATTTCAACAAGTTAAACATTTGATATCATACAGGTGGTACCATTAGTTGATTACAATATAATACAAGTAGAAATTAACAATAACAACAATAAAAGAGAGCTACTCAAAATCTATACATTTGGAAATTAACAAAGCACATTCCTAAATAGTTAATTTTCTGGATGAAAAGAGATTCAGAGTAAAATTGCAAAATATTCAGAATGAAACCACAATGAAAGTAGTATGTATTGGGACTTCCCTGGTGACACGTTGGTTAGGAATCTGCCTGCTAATGCAGGGGACATGCGTTTGATCCCTGTTCCAGGAAGATCCCACGTGCCGCGGAGCAACTAAGCCCATGCTCCACAGCTCCTGAGCCCGTTTGCCACAACTGCTGGAGCCTGAGTGCTGCAACTACTGTGCCGCAACTACTGAAGCCTGTGTGCCTGAGAGCCCATGCACTGCAACTACTGAGCTCACGTGCCACAACTACTGAAGCCTGCACTCTCTAGGGCCCGTGTGCTGCAACTACCGAGCCCGTGTATTGTAACTACTGAAGCCCACGTGCCTAGAGCCTGTGCTCTGCTACAAGAGGAGCCACCACAATGAGAAGCCCGTGCACTGCAACGAAGAGACAAAGAGTAGCCCCTGCTTGCCACAAGTAGAGAAAGCCCGTGCACAGCAATGAAGACCCAATGCAGCCAAAAAAAAAAGAAAAAAGAAAGTAGTATGTACCAAAATTATAAAAGTAGCCAGAGAGCAATTTATAGCCTTAAGCTTTTGTTAGAAAATAAAAAAGATTGAAAATAAAATACCTAGCTCAAGAAGATAAAAAAAGAAATCCTAAAGAGTAGAAATATTCACATCAGGTTAAAGATAAAAACAAAATTAATGAAGCAAAATAACCTTAGTGGAACTGATTAATAAAACTAAAAGTTTGTTCCTTGAAAAAAATAACACAAACTTTAGCTGTGACAAACATATGGTATTATTATTAGTTGTAGTATTAGTATTAATAGTAGTGGTAGTAGAAGTATTAAGAAAATGTGTATATAATGCTGTATATCAGAGACATTTATTACCTACCAACTATGCATGTACTTGCTACTTTTCAGGCCCTCTTGGTCATGAGCCTGTAAGCAGAATGGCTACTGAACTGTAAGTGGAGCGACATGTACCATTTCTCAACCAAAGCATTTAAGAGCTTGTGTATGATCCTTCAGCTTCCCTCTCTCCCTCTTTCTCTGCTGCTGTGATCTTGAAGGCCATGTCCTGACATAGCAAAACCATTCATTGGAAGCAGCCTAGATTACTGAGTCCCCAGTTGAAGGACAGATGCTCTGGGGAGTTGCCTAATTGACATAGCACCCTGTGTGAACAAGAAATTAAACTTTCTTGAGTTAAGTCACTGGCTCATGTTTTAATGTAACATAGTCTATCTTATCCTGTCTAATTCATGTTTCATAAAATGAGTTTTTGTAGAGTACCTCTCAGTTGTTAGATACCTATAACTTAACCAATTTACTGTGAAAGTTAAAGTGTAGGAGGAGAGTGGAAAAGGACAGATTAGCTGAACTCTTCAAAGTTCATTTTTCCTGTTTATTGCCAGGCAAATATACCTAAAGTCCCAATTAGTTTCCAAGACCTAATAGACCAGGTCTAGTATGCCTCAAATCCTGTAGAAAAAAATGGCTTCCAGGCACCTCCTTTAGTGTTTTCTGTTTAGAATATTTTTCTTAATTTGCTAATTCACTGTTGCTTTAGAAAGATAGTAGATTAAGCATCAACTCTTTTATTTCTAACTCCAATAAACTATTAATGTGATTTATTACAATTAATTTATTATGGCATATTTCCATCAAAATAAGAAAAATGAAAATAATACACAGCCAACAGGTCTCTGCATTAAATTACCTGTAACTGAATTTGACTTGATTTTGTTGCTACTTCTCACACTCAGAGTGCAGTAGAGCAAGCCACTTATTAACATTTATTGTAACACTAGTTCTGTATTATTTGTACAGGAATGTTTTAAATTGTTAGTCATATTTCTGAAATGCACAGAACATTGAAGCACACACTGGTTTAATATACAGAGTCAGCTTGTCTGAGTTCCTATCCCAATTTCACCACCTTACTAGCTAGGTGGCCTCGGGTACTATTTAACCTCTTTGAGCCTCAGTTTCTCCTCCTGTAAAATGGGAATAACAGTAGTTGAGGTGGGGATTAAAAATGGTACTCTAGGGCTTCCCTGGTGGCGCAGTGGTTGAGAGTCCGCCTGCCGATGCAGGGGATGCGGGTTCGTGCCCCGGTTCGGGAAGATCCCACATGCCAGCGGAGCGGCTGGGCCCGTGAGCCATAGCCACTGAGCCTGCGCGTCCGGAGACTGTGCTCCGCAACGGGAGAGGCCATGGCAGTGAGAGGCCCGCATACCGCAAAAAAAAAAAAAAAAAAAAAAAAAAAGGTACTCTATGTAAATTGCTCAATTAGTGTTGCTTTTGGTGATGTTGATGATGCTTATGATGGAACAGGTTTGAGAGTAGTCTAGTCACATGGAGCTGGTACTGATGAGCAGCTCTGCCTCTTGCTTCCAGTGTATCTTTGAGCAACTTACCCTCTCTCATTTTCAGTTTTCTCATGTACAAATGAGGGTAATTATAGTTATCTGGTAGGCTTGCTGGAGTAGAGTATTACAAACTGTTTAGCACAGAGCTGTGTACACAAGGCACTCAGTGAATAACAGCAATTATTATGAAAACCAAAAATTGATTTAGTTTACCTATATAGGACAAATATCATACAAAATAATATTCTCTGTTACCATGCTCTTCCACTCCTTCCTGTGGCCTTAAACAATGCTATTTCCTGAACTCGGGCCAAGTTCTGATACCAAGAATTCCAATATATAAAAATAACCAATATTTTTTGTTTTGTTTTGTTTTGTTTTGTCAGCACTGCACGGTTTGCAGGATCTCAGATCCCCAACCAGGGATTGAAGCCTGGCCATGGCAGTGAAAGCCTGGAATCCTAACCACTAGGCAACCAGGGAACTCCCTATTTTGTATTTGTTAATATCTAGATTTCATGAGGTTTTATATCTGGAAATTTGAAAATCTTTGTTGTTGTTATACTAATTTTATTCGCCCATGTTGGATTTAACTCAGAGTCCACATTTTTGTTTTCTTTTTTTTTCTTCTTTCTTCCTCCTCCCCTTATTCCACCCTTCTGATTTTCCTTCCTCCCCTCCTTCTTTATAATTACATATACCTCCAAACTGTCTTCCATGCCACTCTCTATAGCACGAAAGACTAGATCCGTATTGTGGAAGAGCGGCTCTGAGAATGCAGCATTGAAGCTAGCACTGACCTTTCTTGGCTTCCATGTGCCCATCTAAATGATTATCTCCTCTGCCACACAGAGGCTACCATTGCTCTAATTATTGCTTTCACTCTCATTTCTGTCTAAGCTTTACATTCTTCCAATGCACTGAATATTAATTTCAGGTTGCAAACATTCGATAATTTTTAACCCATGCTTTTTTCTCCAATGCTACTGTAAACATATTAGCTTCACATTCTCTATTGTTTACAAATTTAAAATATTAATAAAATTAATATTTTATTTCTAGAGAAGAAAAAGTACCAGTGATGTTGATGTTAATGTTAAGATTAACAGCTCTTGTGTGGGGCGTATTATCTCTTTTTCTGAAGAGGGGAGGGTCATTTTGAGGTTTGGGGAGAGAATCCCGTCTTCAGGCATGTTTGGTGAGGTTCTCGGAAGAGCAAGTGTGGGAGGAGGGAGTACCATGAGCTTGTAGGGGGTGCAGATTTGTGGTCAGCATTCTTGGCTCTTCCGGGGAGTGGGGACACAGTTGTGCATATCCATTCTCGGGCGGCAAGATGGCATAATGATTAAGAGCACAGGCTTTGGAGACCGATAAAGCTGGCTTCAAGAACTAGCTCTATCACTTGCTAGTTGCATGGCCTTGTATAAATTACTTAACTTCACCAAGCCTTGGTTTCTTCATCTGTTAAGTTGGAACAGGAATAGTACCTTTCCTTAAGGGTCATTGTGATGACTGAGTGAGAATACCTGGAAAACATTTAGCACAGTGCCAGGCACAGGGTAAATGTAGTAAATGTTTGGTATTGTTATGGCTATTTTATTATTGTTATATATATATTTTTTTGCGGTACGCGGGCCTCTCACCGTTGTGGCCTCTCCCGCCTCAGAGCACAGGCTCCGGACGCACAGGCTCAGCGGCCATGGCCCACGGGCCCAGCCGCTCCGCAGCATGTGGGATCTTCCCGGACCAGGGCACGAACCCGTGCCCCCTGCATCGGCAGGCGGACTCTCAACCACTGTGCCACCAGGGAAGCCCTATTATTATTATTTTTATTAATTTCTATAATTTAATAATTTAGTTTAGTTCCAGAATGAGAGTTTTTTCACTCCTCCAATCAGTCATGTGATCCTTGACTTCAACCCCTGGCTTTAAAATGGGAAGCTGTTATTTCTTCTCATGTGTTTTTCTATGTTTGTTTGACTATAAGGAGGATAAATCATCTTCTTCCTTTTCTCCTCACTCTTTTTCTAGTCCATTTAAATCTAATAAAACTCTGCCTGGTGTAGGTTTCACTCTAAGGCATATAGACATCAGAAGAAAGTGGTTGCTTGCTCCTGCCATTTGAAACATGGATTTGGACACAGTGGAGCCCTGCTGGATGAGACAAAGTTCTAGAACTCTCAGGGACTTGACTGCATGGGTTTGAAGGACTCAGCAGTCTCAGTCTCACTAGGGGTGATTTTGTTTTTGGAGCCTGGGGAGTTTGATGGGGATATTTTTGCTCTGGTGGCGGGGGACTCCCCAGACATCTGTGTGACTTTCCTGGAGGCCTCTTTCTCCCATGTTTTTTTTTTTTTTGCGGTTTGCGGGCCTCTCACTGTTGTGGCCTCCCCTGTTGCGGAGCACAGGATCCGGACGCGCAGGCTCAGCGGCCATGGCTCACGGGCCCAGCCGCTCCGCAGCATGTGGGATCTTCCCGGACCGGGGCACGAACCCGTGTCCCCTGCATCGGCAGGCGGACTCTCAACCACTGTGCCACCAGGGAAGCCCCTTCCTCCCATGTTAATCATATGCTGGGATGTGAGAGGACCATCATCTCAGTCCCTACCCGGCCCTTGTCAGCAGCATGCGAGCTGGGAGAAGTGAGCGTCAGCCTCTGGCTGAAACCAAGAGGTGGCAAGGAAATGGAAGCCTGACAACACACATGGGCAAGATCAGTACTGAAGCTGCAGGCCTGAAATCACAGTGTGTGCGCCGGAATATTTTTGGCTTAAATTATCTGTGATTGCTTCATCACTTCAACCTATTTTTGTGAATATATTTTTTACTTACAGAGTGCTTTCACATTAAGTAGAAAAACCCAGTCTTTCCTTCCCTATGTTTTTCCTTTACTCTCATAAGGCTATCACATTCACAACACTTCTGACACTCTGGTCACCAGATGTGTGTGTTTTTTCTCCCCACCAAGGATTTCTCTGATACCAGTGGGTGTTCTACAATGTAACTCAATTCTGATACTAGCTAACTGGAGACAGTATCAGATCCCACAGGTTAAGAGCTCAGTCCCACAAGACTGTACCCCACACCCCCACTTCAGATGCCAATCACAAGTAGTAGGTCCCCAGCTCACCCACAGCTTCTGTCAGGTTTGGCTGTAAGTCAGAGGTTCCCACAACCCCTTCTTTGGGTTCCACTGATTTGCTAGAGCTGCTCACAGAACTCAGGGAATCACTTATAAGTAAGAGGTATGACAAAGGATACAGATGGACAACCAGATGAAAAGATACATAGATCGAGGTCTGAGAGTTTCCCAAGCACAGGAACTTCTGACCCCGTGGAGTTGGGGTATGTCACCAACCTGGAAGCTCTCTGAACTCCATACTTACTGGGATTTTTGTGGAGGCTTCATCACGTAGGCATGATCAATTATTAACTCCATTTCCAGCCCTTCTTTCTTCTCAAGAGAATGGGGGGTGGGATGAAAATTCCAAGCTTCTAATCATGGCTTGGTCTTTCCAGTGACTAGCCCTCATCCAGGAGCCCACCCAATGAGTTACCTCATTAGAACAAATCTAATGTCACCTCATTAGAACAAACTCCTATCACCCAAGAAATTACAAGGGGTTCAGGAGCTCTGTGCCTGAACAGAGGGCTGGGGGCAGAGACTAATGTATTTTCTATCATCTCACACACATATGCCAACTGGCATGATCCTCACAATAGTCTTTTGAGGCAGGCAGGGTAGGCCTCAGCCCTAAGTGACAGAGAAGAAAACTAAAGCTTTCTCCAGTTAATCTTTCTAGTAAGCGGCAATGCAGTTTCTGGCTCCCGGTCCCATTGTTTAGAGTGTTTTTGGCTGGGCTGATTGTGTTCTTCTAGGTAAGCACTATGGTATGGCTTGAGGCCTGCTGGGACAATCTCCAGGCACCAAAGTACTTCTACTTTTCTGCATCATCTTGTGAAATTCTATCATTTTGAGTCAATCATACATTTGATTTAGCCATACCTCTCCAAGCCCTCTCTTACAAAATGCAAAGGGGTAGGTAAATAATAAATGGTAAACCAGTTTGCCAGATTACTTTCTCTCTTGACAGCTAGCTGAGATCAGGGCAGGTAGGGATGGAAATGTAGATGATAGATGGAGAGAGGGAACCTCTGGAGTTTGAAGGGCTCTCTGAGAAGGGGAGGCCTAGGAAGGTGTATTGGTTTTCTATTGCTGTATAAGAAATGACCACAACTGTAGTAGCTTAAAACAGCACACATTTATTATCTCACAGTTTTTGTAGGTCAGGAGCCCAAGGATGGCTCAGCTTTGTCCCCTGGTCAAGGTTACAAAGCTGCAATCAAAGTGCTGGCTGGGCTGCATTCCTTTCTGGAACTTGGGATCTTCTTCCAAGCTCCCATGGTTGTTGGCAGGATTCAGTTCCTTATGGTTGGAGGACTGAAGCCCTCTGCTCCCAGAAGCTGCCTGCAGCTTCCTGCCACGTGGCCCTCTCCACAGGCAGTTCATATCATAGCACCTGCTTCTTCAAGGCCAGCCACAGATTTTCTCTCTCAAGTCTCTAAGATGTAGTGTTATATAGTGTAAATATGATCATGGGGGTGACATTTTGAGATTTTACCTAAAAAATCTAGATCTTTCAGTGAAGCTGGGCCTACATTCTCACTGGCAAACAGCTGGTAGGAGCTGAGTAGTACCGGTAGGTAGTAGCTTGGCCATGAAAAGACCTTAGTTTCCTGTAGGATCCCTGCCTTCCACGGATGCCATATCTGCACTGCCACGCCCTGCGTCAGTCATTCACTGTACCCTTCCGTCTCTCATGGGTATTGGCGTTTGTGACACAGGATTACATTCTTGAAGAAACTGAGAAAGTGTATGACTCCAAGAAATGGAATAAGGAGGCTGTAATTGAAGAAAGGGGGTGGGGCTGAAGCAACTATGACCCTATACCCTCTCATATGTCTAATCATAACACCAAAAAAGGTTGGACTGAACATAACTGGGTTTGTTCCTGGCTCTGCACTCACATGTGTGGATTTGAGTCTATAATTTCACCTCTCTGAACCTCAGTTTCCTCATCTAGAAAGCCTTCCCTTCCCCCAGAGTTTCTGATTCAAATAGGCTGGGGTAAGGGACTAGGAATCTATCATTTTGACAAGGGCCCAAGGTGATTCTTCATGGTCAGGCAAGTTTAGATGACAAGTCCACTCACAACTGGGCACTGGCCAGCAACTCAGGAAATAAGAGCCAGTTCTTGGCATTGACAGTTAGGGCTCATCTAAGCAGGCTAGAATTCATGGAAATATTTCAGCTCCAGAAGGAATATTCTCAAGGAGAAAATATTGAGAAGTTAAGAATCTAGGAAACTTAGTCAGAAACCAAACCATATAGACTGGGCCATCATGGTGGAGCAGGGGAAGCATGGATGTAGTACACAGGGTCCCCCAACCACTACTACCTCCTTCTCACTCCCCAGTAGCTGGCTTCCTACACTCCATAGATGTAGCTGCCTACTGGGTCAGTGCAGGGGCTGAACATTTGCATCTTATGTCTCAAAATATTTTGTAAACTGCTGCTGGGGCAAAGCTATGCAGCCCAGTAAAAATCAGGGGCTCAGTAAATGTTGATTGAATAAGGGAATCAATAAAAAGTAAATGTTTCCTGAGGTCTGGTACTTGGTACCACTTTGATGCACTCTCCCACTCTTTTTTTTTTTTTTTTTGCGGTACGCGGGCCTCTCACTGTTGTGGCCTCTCCCGTTGCGGAGCACAGGCTCCAGACGCGCAGGCTTAGTGGCCATGGCTCACGGGCGCAGCCGCTCTGCGGCATGTGGGATCTTCCCGGACTGGGGCACGAACCCGTGTCCCCTGAATCGGCAGGCAGACTCTCAACCGCTGCACCACCAGGGAAGCCCACTCTCCTGCTCTTAATCTCTCTGAATGTCTCTGAGAACATGGAGAGAAGTTCTCCTCTGTCTCTCCACACACTCTACTGAGCTGAGTGCTATCTGTAGAGAGATTATAGTTAATGAGGGACCCAATTTAGAAAAAATCTTTTATTTCTAGCCAAAAGCAAATAAGTGCCCACAATTTCCTGGTTTAAAAAATGCAATTATCATTTTTCATTGAAAAATAAATTCTTCTAGTTTCTAGAACACATTTTTCCCAACTAAGGAGAATTTCTAGTAACTTATAGGTGTGGAAAACCTCCCTGTAGGCAAACTTGATTTTATCATTACACTGTCATGTTTGAAAATATAAGAGAATTTTAAGTAGCCTAACACAAATGCTGATCTTTATAAAGCTTTGTGGTTAAAAGGGCATGAGATTTATCAATGTTGTGCAGTCTCTTCTTTCTAATCACACCTCAATAAGGCATGAAAACAAAAGACATTCGGAAGGACACATGCGCTTTATGAAGTCCTGCTTTGGGTGAGACTTTGCTTCCCCTAGGATATATTTTGGTCAGTTAGTTCATATATTTTTGGTCCTATCTCTTTCGAACACACAACATTGGTTTGGGTTAATAGCCCAAAAGAGCCTTTAAATATTTCATAGCTGTTAGTCCTGATGAAAACTCAACTTGTACCAAAGTTATCTTTTATTTATGGGCTTCTGGGGGCATCCATAGTGCTCCACGAAGCATGGGAAAGACAAGTTTATGCTCTGGGCCTTCTGTGAGTGCTTGGCATTTAGATAGCAGTGACAGGTAGGAGTGTGAGTGGCTTTGTGAGTTATTTGGAATGATAGCCTCCTGGTTGGAATGACATGCTGTCCTGCTTGGGGGAAAATGATTTCACAGGGTATGGTCACTGGTCACTGCATTTGGAATCATTTTTCTGGAAGTGGTGATGAGCATTTAAGGGACAGATAGATTGGGAGGATAGATGGGAAAAAGAAAGGCATTTGAAATGAGGGAAACTGCATGACCAAGGCACAGATGTGCTGTATCTGGTATATTTGGGGAACATATTTGGAGGAATAGCATTAGATGAGGCTGAGCGGTATAGTGGGCCTGGATTATGAAGAATCTGGAGAGGCAGGCCTTGCCATTCTAGCAAATGGAAATAAAAGGTTTTCTATGGAAGGTTTCTTTTTTTAAAATTATAGTTGATTTACAATATTATTTTAGTTTCAGGTGCATAGCATAGTGATTCAATATTTTTATAGATTATACTTCATTAGAAGTTATAAAATAATGGCTATCATTCCCTGTGCTGTACAATATATTTTTGTTGCTGTCTATTTTATCCATAGTAGTTTGTATCTCTTAATCCCATATCCCTACCTTGCCCCTCTCCACTATGGAAGGTTTCTGAGTAGAGAAATGCCATAATAGTAATTACTTTTTTTATTGAAGGATTACCATACACAAGTAATGATACAAGTTCTTCTATATACATTGACTCACAGCACCCCTGGAGTGTAAACACCATTTTCAGTACCTCATTTTTCAGATGAGGAAACTGGTCATTGTAAAGTGGCTGAGACAGGATTTGAATCCAAGCTGTTTGGCCCTACTGCCAATGCACTTAAGCAGTAGGCTATCTAGTACTCCTCAACTGGATAAATGGTATCTAAGGAAGGTTAATCTCAGAGTTGATTGGAAGGGGGGAAAGAAATCTTGGTGGTGAGAAATCCAGTTAGGAGGCTACGGGAGTAATTCTAGGCATGTGAGAAACCATTCACATGTTTGCTTCCTGCCTCTCCGTCACTGATTTCATCCATCCCTACTAGTCCTATGCTAATTCCAGTCCTCATTGTTTTCTGCCTCCTGCCCTGCTCCCCAGCAATCCATTCTCCACTCTGCAGCAGAAGGATCTTTGTAAAAGCAAATTGGAGCATGTTGCTCCCTTGATTAAACCTTCCAGGTAAAATCCAAACTCTTCATGAGCTGGCTCTCATTTCTTTTCAGCCCCATTTCTAGGCACCTGCATAATTTCACACCAATAAACATCAGCTGGTATTATTATCCCGTCACAACCCACTTATCACACCACTGTATTTGCTGAATGAAGAGAATCAGTGAGTGGGAATGAGATTAAGATGGATATGTGTGCTCGCTTCGGCAGCACATACACTGAAAATTGGAACCATACAGAGTAGATTAGCATGGCCTCTGCTCAAGGATGACATGTAAATTCATGAAGCCTTCCATATTAAAAAAAAGAGAGAGAGATGGGTATGGTTAATAGGCAGATGTCTGATTTTAACATTTTCTCCCCACCTGCAGGCCTGAGGCAAAGAAACCCAGAGGAAAAAAGATCTGCCTTTTTATTCTGGGGCCTCTGCAACTTTTCCTTCCAGAACCTATCTAGCAAATGTTTTCCCTCTTATAGCAGCCCTTTTGGGGGGTCTGTTTCCTGGTCTCCATCCTGCGTAACTGCCTTGACTGCTGGCTCTGCTGCCTGGAAGCCTGGGGCTTGGCCACGCTTACTGCAGCTCCAGCTCCAGGAAGCCAGCCCCAGAGCCTCTCGCCCCTCTGCTGCCTTGGGAAGGGGATTCAGATCATTTCAAGGAAAAAGGAGAGGATGATTCAAAGATGAGTAGACAGTTTCAAGATGGCTGACTCAGAGGATGACTCAGAAGAAAGCTGGAGGGGTAAGGAGGGAGGACAGTAGCTGTGATGGTAAAGTGCAGGGAGGCCTCTGGAGGCTTCAAGGCTGGACTTCAGTCCCATTTCCTGACCTCAGGCATGACCCTCAACTGTCCCAAGTCTCAGCTTACTCTCCTCAAGTGGGGCCAATCACAGCATCTGCTGTACAATAGTATCTTGAAGGTTAAAGGGAAAGTGACCCTCAGGCACTCAGCGTGATGGCGCATCACAGGAAGCACCCTCCAAAAGTCAGCTGTCATTGCTTTAAGTGGGAAGTGACAATAAAAGGGTGTGGCCTAAAACAGGGAGTTTCAAACCTTTTGGTATCTGGAGGGCCCCTTAGGCTCGTAAATGTTATTGAGGACTTCAGAGAGCTTTTGTTTATATGTTTGTTATATCTAGTGATACTTACCACATTAGAAACTAAAACTGCAATGTTTAAAAATATTTATTAATTATGTAAGACCAATAATAAACCCATTGTCAACATATTTTTTTAAATGGGAAATAATAAGTTTTTCCAAGACAAAAATAATTAGAAGAGTGGCATTGCTTTACATTTGTGTAAATCTCCTTAATGTTGGGCTTAATAGAAGACAGCTGGATGATTCTGTAGTCCGGTGCAGCACCACATTCCGGTAGCCTCTGGATAACTCCACTATACTCCTGTGAGAGAATGAGCGTTAAAAAGGCAAATAACATTTGGTGCTGTTATGAAATAGTTGTGACCTCAAAGTCTGCCTGGAGTTTCAGGGATTTTCCAGGGGTCCCCAGACCACACTATGAGAACCACTAACCTAAAAGATCATTTTGAAAAAGATTTTGTTTTCAATCTGTGAATAAAGATAATGCCATAAAATGAGATTATATATCACCTCCATCAAAGGGGCAAAAATTAAAGAGTCTGCCAATATCAAGTGTTTCTGAGGATGTGAAACATCAGAAGCTCTCACCCTGTGTAGCACATCTATAAATCGGCTTGACTGTTGTATTAGGCATTACCAAACTTCTCTTTAAAGTTAAAGTCGCTCATACTCTACCACCCAGCTATTCCACTCCTCAGGAGAATTAAGAAACAAATGATGATATCTCTATATAACAGAATACTACAATTAAATACTAAAATGAACAGTAATGGTAATAGAAGAGTACAATAGTAGTAATGTGATATATTCACATAATAGAATGCTGCAATTAGAAGTGAATTCACTAGAGTCATGTTAATATGAGTAAATCTCAAAAATGATGTTGCGCAAACACTGAGTAAAAGACATGCAAGTCCAGAGTAACATTTATGTAAAGTCTGAAAATGCCAAACAAAAGTACATATTACTGATGGGCACACACTTACATAGTGAAAATATACCATCACGCAAATTCAGGACAGTGGTCGCCCCTGAATAATGAGGACAGGCAATGAAATCAGGGAGGATTTTGGTTGGGGAGGCTTCAGATATACCTGTAATGTTTTATTTATCTATTTTAAAAATCTGAATTTAAAATGTTTTGTTTAAGTGTTTATTTAGGTGGGAAAGCAAATATGGCAAGGAAACAAGGCCATGACAATAAAAAATGAAAACTCACTGCAAAAAGCCTATGGGCAAATGACACCCTCAACTCCTTCCGTCACACTGACCGTGAGGTCAGGGTCCACGTAGGAGCAGCTTGGTTCCAAAGGCTCATTTGTAATTGATTCTTTGGTGTTTTCCATGGGTTTTCCCATGGTTACAGTTAATTAAGTTGCCTAGACTAGGTCATCTGCCCGGCCCACAGAAACCTGTTAACTTCGCAGCCTTCCTGACCAATAGAAAGGGATCAGCAGGGTTGAGAAAGTGTTTCCTGGGAAAGTTTGTTCTGACTTAGCCAGGAGCAGATCCTCTCCTGGACGTCCTTGGCCTGACTCACCTTCTACTTCCCTTTCCAGCCAGGTTTTGAGAGAGGGGATTCTCACATTTCTGAGCTAGTCAAGCTTGGCAGGGGTAGGATAAATATCTGGCAGCACAGAATGGGATATGTGGTTCTGTGGGTAGATTGTCTGGGAATTTGGGGCCAAGAGATGTGGGGGCGGGGGAAACCTGTCAGCCCAAATCTCTGAGTTGGAATAACTCCTGATCTTTGGTCAGCTTTAGAGTTACCTCACTGATTTTCTACTAAGACCTCTTTTACTTTCTCTTTTACTGACAATCTGGTTGTTTCTGACCTGTTTCTCTCCTCTGTTCCACTGTAGAAAAAGGCCACAGTCCCACAGAGTCTCCTGGGTCCTTGACAGTGGACACTCTGCTACTAGTGACTCCAGAATTTCCTTATAGGCAGGGTTTAGGGTGCTGACTTGGTGGAGAAGAAGGATTTGAAGATATGTTTATGTACCATTTAAAAAAAGATGGAGGCGACGTCAGTGTCTTATTAATAGGGTGGGAACTGGTGGAGAGGTGGAAGCTGAGGCTCAGATACCTACCGCTCCCCACTCCTGCTCCGCCCGCCCCTCCCCCAGCATTCTTACCCAACTCAACAGGAGTTAATTCTCCTTCTTCCCCTCCTCCACTCTTCTCAGTGTCTGAACTAGCATTCAGCTTGGGGCTTGGGGAAAAAGGCACTGATAAAAGTAAAGAGCAAAAGGAGAGTTAAGAATTTTAAGAATTCTCTGAGTCTCCAATGTGAGTTGGTCCTGATATTCATTGAAACATAGGTCCCGTTCATTAAAGTACGTTTTAAATTTACAATTTAAATTTGTCTTAAACAACAATGATAACATATAAAAAGACACTACTCATCATTCCAACTCAAGTGCTCTCATTTTTGGACATTCCTTTCAGTCCTTATTACCTTAATGTGTTTGTATGGCTATAGGTTATAGGGGTACAATAAGTGCCCTACATACAAACGAGTTCCGTTCCGAGAGCAAGTTCGTGAGTCCAATTTGTTTGTAAGTCCAACAAAGTTAGCCTAGGTACCCAACTAACACAATAGGCTATATAGTACTGTACTGGTATAGGTTTATAATACTTTTCACACAAATAATACTTAAAAAAACACACAAAAAATCAAGAAAACATTTTAAATCTTACAGTACAGTACCTTGAAAAGTACAGTAGTACCAGCTACATCACCACTGCTTTTACGCTTGATTCCGGACACCCTGGACTTGAAATAAAGATACTGTACTGCTGTACTCTATACAGTACTGTACAGTAAAGTACACAAGCGCACAACCACTTGTAGAGGATGCACGCACATGACAAGGTACGCCAGACACGTGAACTAACTTACGTGATTGGATGTGCAAAGCACATTTGCATCTTTGGAAGTTCGTAACTTGAAGGTTCGTATGTAGGGGACTTACTGTATATGCTTTTCATCTTACTGTTCTCACTTATTATATACACATTTCTTTATGATCCTACCTAGTCCTCAAGACTTCTTTTTTTTCTTTTGGAAGCAGCTCTATTTTTCCAGTTTTATTGAGATATAATTGATACACAACTTTGTATAAGTTTAAGGTGTACAACATAATGATTTGATATATGTGTATATTGAGAAATGATTACCATAATAAGTCTAGTTAACATCTGTCACCACACATAGTTACAATTTTTTTGTGATGAGAACTTTTAAGACCTACTCTCTTGACAACTTTCAAATACACAATACAGTATGCGTGTGCATATATATATATATATATATATATATACACACACACACACGCACACACACACACACACACACATATAGTCACCAAGTCGTACACTACCTCTCCAAGACTTATTTATCTTATAACTGGAAGTTGGTACCCTTTGACTTGCTTCACCCATTTTGCCAACTCCCCAATCCCTGCCTGTTCTCTGTTTCTATGAGTTCGGTTTTTTTAGATTCCACATACATATACTTACTTTTTTAAAGGCCTGGTAATGCTCTGTTGAATGGATATTAATGGATTAGAGAAAGTGTTCCGTATTCTAACTCAGGGAGAACATCAAGACCTCATGGAGCTGATTCAAGGGTGCAAGGTTACAGCAGATGTAGTGTATTTACAATAGTATCTAGACAGGATAAAGGCTGACTAAATGTTGGCTGTCATTATCTATAATTATATCTTCACCTTTTTTCTTTGAAAAAGTCCCACCCATTTAATGAAGGTCTGGGCCTCTCCTGTGACATGCTGCCACTTCTTTTTTTTTTTCCCTTGTGGAGACAAAGGTACATATAGTTGATAACTCTGGATTTCAGGCTAGCAAAAAGACCTAAGTAGCTTCGTTTCCATTTCAGGAGAGCAGTTCAGTTAATATTTAAAAATTTTTATTTTATATTGGAGCATAGTTGATAAGCTCAGTTAATTTTAACTTCCTTGCTTACCAAGGAGGAGTAACTTCTGGTGGGAAAAGTTGGGGGAAGGCCAAAGCAGGGGCTCTGGGATGAGGCAATTGGAAAAGTTCTGGGGCCACTCACACATGATACAACAAATATTTTTTTGAGCGCTGCTGGTGGTTTTGAACCAGTCACTGAGCAAGGCTGCTAGGCCCTGAAAATACAGGTGAAGGACATTTTCTGCTCCCAAGTTGCTCACCGTGTGGAGAGGAAGATGTTAGATGGGGAAAGAGTACACAGGAAGAATGAACATCCTGAGTGCTTAGGGAGGAACCTCATGCACACCAGACTGATGCTCAAACTGAGCTGGGTAGGGTTCCTCCTGGGAATGAGTCTATTGAGGCCATTACATTACATTAGAGAAGGCAAGAGCCAGATCATGAAGGATCTTTTGTGCTGTGATAGGAGGGTTCCCCAAATACCCCTGCCCCCAGCAGACAAGGTAAGAAGTTATAAGGTACAGAAGGGACAGAATATATGGGTGATGCAGTTTGACCTTTCTTCCTCCCTGACATTTTCCTTTCCCTCCTCCTCTACTGCCCTACAGATTTATCGTGCAATATCACAAGGGTTATAGTTGAGAAGGTGGAGGGGAGAGGAGAGACAGAAGGAGAGAGAAGTCCCAAATAACGGCAGTGGAGAGGAAAGGAAGTATCAGAGCCACCTGGCTGGTGCAGTCATTTGCATTTAATAGATGTACCTGATTGAGGCACCTGAAACCCAGAGACTGTCCTAGAAAATAAAGTTACCATGTTACGCAGTGATTCCATCAGCCCCAAACTTCATCTCTTAGTTATTTATGAGTTTGTAGAACTTGAATAAATGCCAGACAAATTTTTCTGAGTTGGATTCTTCATTTAGTAAGTTTATTTTGGAATATTTTTTTCCTATGACCAAGTTAAAAGTTAGGTTCACACACTAAAAGGTGAAGAGTATTGATATTTGAGGTAAATAAAGCAGTCATCCTGATAGCTACTAATCGCAAACCAACTTTTCTCTCAATAATGAGGCCATTAAACAAATTGAGGTGGTCTTTTTACTGGAGCTATATGAATAAATGACTGTGGATTTAGCAGAATACGTATTGACATATCAACTTTTTGTAAGGTTTTTTAAAAAAAACTTTTTTAACCTAACTTTTTAAGCCTCTGTGAAGTTAAAAAAACATAAAATGTTAAAAAATATTGGGCTTGGTTTAAATATTTTTGTTTCTGCTATATGAGTCTAAGGCTAACAAAGTGATGCCTCGGATACTATTTAAGCGTCTGAAAGAACGTGTTGATTCCTTTCCTTTAACAATAATTTTTGAGCAGTCATTTCAGTGAATTTAGAAGTTATGTGAAAATCTTTTAGTGGAACAGCTATGATTTAGAAGTGTTAAAGTTTTCAACTCTAAGAATAAATTGTATAATGTTTCAAATCTATCATCATCTTGAATATCCTAGATATCATGGTAGTTTAGTGCTGGAGCAAGAAATAGTTATTAAAATTGACTGGAAGGGCTTCCCTGCTGGCGCAGTGGTTGGTTGAGAGCCCACCTGCCGAGGCAGGGGACACGGGTTCGTGCCCCAGTCCGGGAAGATCCCACATGCCGTGGAGCAGCTGGGCCTGTGAGCCATGGCCGCTGAGCCTGTGCGTCCAGAGCCTGTGCTCCGCAACTGGAGAGGCCACAACAGTGAGCAGCCCGCAAAAAAAAAAAAAAAAGACTGGAAAAGTCTAGTGGGAGATCGTTCAAAGGCCTCAAAGTAAAGAAACTTGAAGAGGAAAACAACACAAACAGTGATTTCATCAAGAAGAGGTGTAAAAATTAAACAGATGGGGGACATTGCAGGAAAAAAATGTTATAACAAATCTACCGTTTTCCTTTCAAATAATTTCCCCAAATAATCAAACCTGTAAAAGTTACATCACATGCAATTAGTAATGTTTTATTGTATTTCTTTTAGTTTTTTCCCTCTCATATCTCTGCCTGTGGCCATATAGACAGAAATTAGAAAACATGTGCTCCTCAAAACCAGTGAGGGGAGAGGATGTACAGACCCAATAAGCAGTTACCATCATTCAGGCTTATGTTCAGCTGCATGGAAGAAAGCCCTGGCTTCTTTGGCTTAGACAAGGATGCATGTGATGAGGAATCTGGGTGGGGCAGCCCAGAGCAGGTGCTGGTGCCTGAGGAAGTCACTGAGGACCTGGGTTCCTTTCTATGTTCCATGGTCACCTTGCCTCCACCATGAGCATTGTGTTCATGCTCCAGGCAAGATAAAGGGGCAGGATGAGACCTGCGGAGATTGTACTGTGGACGGTCCACCCTGTGAGTTTTGCTCTCATTTGCAATCAACCAGCACTGATTTCCATGGCCACCTCTAACCATAAGGAAATCTGGAAGAGGGGAGGATTTTTTTTGCGGTACGCGGGCCTCTCACGGTTGTGGCCTCTCCCGTTGCGGAGCACAGGCTCCGGACGCGCAGGCTCAGCGGCCATGGCTCACGGGCCCAGCCGCTCCGCGGCATGTGGGATCCTCCTGGACGGGGGCATGAACATGCGTTCCCTGCATCGGCAGGCAGACTCTCAACCACTGCGCCACCAGGGAAGCCCGAGGGGAGGATTTTTAACTGGCTACTTTGCCATCCCAAATAGAATCGAGTTCTCTTGGTAAGGAAGAAGGGGAGAATGCTCTCATTCTTGATCTTTAAAGTATTTAGTTTCTCCTATTTGCCATTAAATGCAAGTTAGGGTTAATCTATTTCTCTTATTATCTTTCATCTCCTGCTGCACCTAATAGTAGACATTCAACAAACGTTAGTTGATTGATAGATTGATTTACTCATCAGAAGTTTTCAAGCATACTTCATGTCAATATACTAGGGACTTATAGTTGCAATTTCAGACATTCATACACATGAAATAGAGAACAACCTAACTGACATAAAGGGTATATTATCTCCATTTGTGTTTTGTTTTCTACTTGTTTATAATGTTAACGTACTTGTTAACTGGACTTGGTTCCAAACATGTTTTCATCAAATTACTTTGTTAAATGTGACCAGAAGGGCAGAAAAACATAATGGGGGCATTAGACACTTGGATTCTCATTGCATCATGGTTTGTGGGATTATTGCACAGTCTTCCTGTTTCTCAGTTCCTCTCTATAAAATACAGGCTGTAGCAATGGCTGTCCAGTATAGGTATTGGGAGGGTGAGCGGCTACATAAGACAGAGAAGAGCATGCATGGGCTCGGAAGTCAGATGACCTGGATTCCTTTTCCAAATCTGTCATTTACTAGCTGTGTAGCCAGTTTCCCTATCTGTAAAGTGGGATGATGGAGGTACAAACGGCAGAGGGCTGATGTGGAGATTAAGTGGGTCAATATATGCAAAGTGTTTAGAAAGAACTTGGCACATAGTAAACACTCAAAAAAATTAGCTACAATTATACAGTGTTTCTGTTTATTTACAAGTAAAATAGGATCGATCTAGAAGTATGAGCTTGTTTTTCTCCCATGCATGGTTTCATGAGTGCTTCCATAATCACTCCCTCCCCTTTCCTCCCTCTTCCCTTCTCCCCCCGCCCCTCAACTCCCTCTCCTCCTCATATATTTTGCCTGTGTCTGCTTTGACATCTTTGGGGCCAGAGGGGAGAAAGGGAGCAGCTAAGATGTCTTCGGAGGCTGGGAGAAGCAGCCCTGTGGACTGATTGCCATAAACCAGTGTGATGGGCTCTGGAGCTGGGTGCCAATCAAAGTAAAGCAATGGGACCTGTCGGGAGAGATGTTGATTTCCGCTGTCACACATGTCCCTTTTTGGACTCTCCCCAGGACTCTTGACCCTACTCTGCAGTAGTTTGAAATGGATTTTATTAGGCTTTCATTAGTCCTCATATCTATTTTTTTCTCTTGGTATCTGGTATCTAAGCTACATGAGAGCCAGTACCACATACTTGGCCAGTGTTCTGCCCAGACTTCTCCTGCATGTTCAGCCCTCTCTCTGCTGTACCAAATCTAGAGAGTGAGGTCAGGGGTTCGGAGGCCCAACTCAGCTGGTTAATCAACAAAGCATTGAGGCTATTTCGTGTTCTTCCCCTTCTTCAATTTCCTCATGAACCAGAATTATAAATAGGATGCTCTGTGACCTTGGGGTCAAAAAGGGAATAATCAGGCAAATGAATTTCAGTTATAATAACTATTATGAACATAACATATTAATAATGAATATCAAGGATTCAGCTCAAAGACAATAAAGGCAAAGTCTCCATGAGTCTTTTCTCTCTCCCTTTTCCCATTTACTTGAGAACTTATCTCTGGGTAGAGTGATAATAGGATTTTTAAAAGTGAGTAAAAATTTTCACCCCAAAAAATAACTTGCTAATTTTTATCCTGAATAATTCCTTGACTGATGAAGCCCCATTTAAACTGTTTGCAAACACAAAAGGAACAATAATCCACACTAATAAACAAATCTGAGAAGGTGTATAAAACTCTTTTATTTGCCTAATTGGAGAAATTTCTGGAGAGGGATTTTCAAAGGAAAACAGTTCTAGCATTTGTGTCTAAATATATCTTCTTGCTTTTGTTATACTTCAACCTGAGTGTTTTTAAAATTCTTGTGTAGTGTTGATTCTCCTTTGTTAAGGATACTGTTTTTCAGAATAAGTTAAAAAAAATTTTAAATTTATACAATGCTGAGCTTCCACATTTCTTGTTGAGAGTAATTTTCTCTCTGAATTTGAAGGGAGTGATGTCTTGTCACCATATTTGATATTGAGGGTGTGGGTTTCATTTTACTCCAGCAAAGCATTGAGTTCACACTTTCTCTCATCTTCCTGGGTAGAGAGAAATGTGAACAGTGACAAAGCGAGCTCTTCACAACTCTTTCCCTGATTTTTCTTTGTGATGTCACCTTCTACAGAGTTCAAATACATGGGATATTCAGAAGAAATAATCTCATTCGACAGTAAGCAATAGCTATTATGAAAAGGACTAGTAAATATTTTGTAAAATACCAAATTATCGGGTAATTTAAATCTGCTAGATGGTGCCCCTCCTCCCCCGATTTTGATTATTAGGTACAAAGTTGTTAACCTTCATCCCTGTGATTCCAGAAATACCTTTATGATACTTACTATATCTGAACTTAGGGCATTTTTCATTTAAGCAAGACTTCTCAACCCATTATTACTAATTCTTCATTGTGGAGACTGTTCTGTGCATTACGGGACATGGAGTCGCATCCCTGGTCTCTATCCACTAGACACCGGTAACATCACTCCTCCAGTGTGGCAACTAAAAATGTGTCCAGACATGGACAGATGTCCCCTGGGGAGCAATAGTTCCCTCAGTTAAGAACCATGGGTTTACAGCAGTATTTGAACTGGGAGAACAGTGACAGTTTCTCTACAAAGTGCAAAATTACTAGAGGATGTTAAGAATTAGAAACTCCATGTTCTGACATGGAAACACAGGCACAGAAATTTACACATGCCTTGTGTGTAATGAAAGAGGGAATCAGAAAGTTAAAGTTCCTGTAGTGCTTGGATCAGTCTGCCTAATTGATTCTGATGAGATAAATATTAGGAAGGGGAAGGCACAGAATAGCTTATCAACAGCTTCACCTTAACTAGTCCATTTTGCTTGCTAGCTAGCAATATAGTAAAAAATATTTCTCAGGAGATTTCTAATTTTCAGATTTCTAACATAAGACATATACTTACTATAAAAGGAAATTTTATATATGGTTGCCGTTGAAATCAGTGATTATTCAAGTCCCTTAAAATTAAAAATGTAGGGTTTTATTTTCTTTCTCCCAATCTCTGTCTTTTTCATTATTGTTTGTTATATTTTTTTATTACACAGCTTACATATGTTCCTTATTGGGAAAGTAAAAAATTAGAGTTAAGCCAAAGGGGGAAATATCCCAAATCCCATTACCTAGATATAACTGCTATTAACATTTTGATGTATATTCTCCAAAGATAAGTTTATAGAGCAACAGCTTCTTTTTTTAAAACAGCTTCTTGTTTTTCTTTGTTTTGTTTTTTTTGTGGTACGCGGGCCTCTCACTGTTGTGGCCTCTCCCGTTGCGGAGCACAGGCTCCAGACGCGCAGGCTCAGTGGCGGTGGCTCACAGGCCCAGCCGCTCCGCGGCATGTGGGATCTTCCCGGACCGGGGCACGAACCCGTGTCCCCTGCATCGGCAGGAGGACTCTCAACCACTGCGCCACCAGGGAAGCCCCTTTTTTATCTTTGAATACCACTCTAGTATTTAGTTTACATCTATTGCTGCATCATTGTAATGCTGTCTTGGTCTTTATAGGATTTTCTTCTGTAGACTCAGCTGTCTTCTGATTTATGGTTATTGTTACAAAATCCCGTTGAGGTAGAAGGAACAAGTATTATTATCTCTTATTTATGGAGTATTAAAAGGTAAAGAGGGTTTAAGTGGATTATTTCATGCTCCAGAGTTTATCAGGGGAAAATGTTTAAATAAGATCCCAGGTTTTCTGCTTCCTAATTCAATGTGCTTTCCATTAGTCTGATTTAGTTATTTTAAATATAGATTTATACTAAAACTTTCTTTACCGAAACTTGAGGTGCTTTAGCGATAACTTTTAACTCAAGTAATGCCTAAAACCCTTAGGGAAGTTGTAATCATGAAGGGAGACAATGGAGGGAAAGTGTAGGTGAAATGAAAAGAGATAAATCAGAATTAGTGCTTGCAAACTTTGCCCTCCCCTCCCTCAAGTTGGAGTGTTATTTAAATTTGCTGAGCTCTGTGGCTGCTAACGAATAAATGTGTGCATCATAATTCTCTGAGCTAGAGCAGAAAGGTAAATAACTTAAAGGCCTACAAGGCACAGACAAGAACTGTAAATCAAGGGAAAGGGCTGGGTGTGGGTCAGGGAGTGGTGGGGACTTTGGCAAACAACAGTGGGCATGCTCCATCCAAGGGGGCTTCCACTCCTCAGCTCTAGTGGAAAGAGAGCACCAGTCGTGCCAGGTCTTCTGATGTTACTGAGAAAGCAAACATTGGATTATTATGTAAAATATTCTGATCAAACAAACAAGCCACGCTAGTATGTTAGCAAATGAAGTGTGCCTTGCAGATCTCAGTCTACTCTTGGCATTTTTGAGCTTTGGCTTCCATATGTTTTCAGATTTAGAGTTCCACCAAGAATAGCAATCGGATTTGGTGAGTGAACTTTCTCCTCTCACTTGCATATATTCTTCAAGAGGGACCTTGATGGTGGCTCTATTTCTTCCTCTTTGCACAACGCTCTCCAACCTTATTTCTGTAAAAGACATTTTCTCTCTTTAGGGTCACTAGATGGTCTACCTGCCATCCACATCGTGACTTCCATGTAGGTGTGGCTCTCATAGGGCAGGTGCTCATGGCACAGGCTGGGAGGCAGCAGGCTTCCGTTAGTGATTCTGAGAGCTGTCACTCAGGTCTAAGAAAATTGCCTTGCAGTGTCTACTCTTGGTATGGTAACTCTTATCTGGCAATCTCTTCGTGGTCTGCGATTTCTCCAGGTATAAATGATCTGTCCCTGCAGGAAACCAGAGGGTGATTTTCTATTCACCACCGCCAACCGTTGTTTTTACCTAAAAATATATTTATGAACTGATCTATTGTTTCCTTCAAATATAATAACCCCTTTTCCTTAGAAAGGAATGGCATAGTCATTTCTGTCAGAGAGTGTTCAGATTAGAGACACTCAAATATTTTCTGCTCTGGAGCTCGTCTAAGTTTTCTGTCATGAGAAAAACATTTCTTCCCTGAGGAACTGAGTTCTGAAAGTTCAGGAGCCCAGTAGCAACGTGATTTATTTTCCATTTATTTCCTCCAGTTCTCTATAAAACACATGTAAAAATGATACAAACCCAATCCCAAGTTACATATAAAACTTTGAGAGTATGTGGAACCTAGAAAAATGGTACAGATGAACCGGTTTGCAGGACAGAAATAGAGACACAGATGTAGAGAACAAAAGTATGGACACCAAGGGGGGAAAGTGGTGATGGTGGGGTGGTGGTGGGATGAATTGGGAGATTGGGATTGACATAGATACACTAATATGTATAAAATGGATAACTAATAAGACCCTGCTGTATAAAAAATAAATAAAATTATAAAATTCAAAAAAAATTTGAGAGGATATTGTGCTGTATAAATAATATATCATATGCCTATATGTGATGCTAAATGGATGCAAAATTCTTCAAAGTACTTTGGGAAAATAATAGAAACAAAAAATGTTCCGATTTAAACACAGAGCCATGTTATTAAGACATTGGCCAAGAGAGGGCAGCATTGCCTACATAAATCCCAGAACGAAGACTAAATCTGAAGCTCGCAGATACATCATGAGCTTCTTCCACCTTTCGGTTTCAAACACAAGGACTAATAATAGAAGCAGCGTTATTTACGTTTAAAAATTTGCAGTTTTTTCAATAAAACATCTTTATCTCAGCCATTAGTTTGAGGCTGTTGTCATCCAGCAATGGCACCTATCTTATGTTTCATTTTTTCTCTTTTCTTTTCCAGCACATTTCATTCACATTCTCCTCCCAGTTTCTGTAGTTTGATGATTTATTTTTAAAAAATTCACCCGACTCTTTTATGATCCTGGTCACATTAGTTAAGCCCGGGGGAAGGGGGCCTCTGTCTCTCTATCTATAAAACTCCAAGGCAGTTTAGTGGGTAAAATGTTGCCCAAGCTGTGGGCAGGTATTGGTTCTGCCACTTAGAGACTTGCTTTTCCCCATTGGCGAACAGAAGGTAATAACAGCATGGATGCATAAGATAGAGAGTGCTCAATAAACACTGAAGGAACCATGCTGGATTTTTTGTTTTTAATAGAATGGATTGCTAACATTTAAAAATCTGGAGAGATCATGCAAAATTTCTCACCGATCCAGTTTCGTTCACACATATTACTGGCCTGGCTTCTGTGGGAACTCGGGTTGATGTCCTTCCCTTGGTCCTTCCATTCTCCCACTGCCGATTCATTATCTTCTGATGATATTGAAAACTGTACCACGGCCAGCAAGAACAGCTGAAGGAAAGGAAAATGTATTTTCCCCCCAGGTTGCAGAAGATGATTTTGCTTAGTCCTAACAGCTCTGCTGAGTCTTTTATCTGAGCAATCTGAAGCCCTTAGCGCTGCAATTTAATCTAATTTGTTTCTTTTGTCAGATTTCATTTTGAGGTGGAAGCCTTTGAGAGACTAGGAAAGGGCATTTCCTATGGGAAATTTGGCTTCGTTCATTCCTAGGTGGCAGGTTGGGGGGTCAGGACTGTCAAACGGGGAGGACATCTGGGGCCTGATGGTAGAACAAAAAGTCCCTAGGGACAGACTGAGGACAGTTACGCTGTGACATCCTTTCTCCTTTATCCCTCCACCCCTATGTGTTAGGGTTTTCTTATTTTTAGTTTTAATCTTGGAAAAAAAAGAATTTGTGATTTATAAACCCTTTATTTATAAATAAATGGTTATTTCCTCGCAGCAGGAGGCTGGGGTGAAGCTTTGCCCTCCCCAGGAGCCCATGGGGAATTTAGTCATCCTCTCCTCTGACTTCGAGAACTGTGCTAAGTTACTAAAGGAAACGACCACTCATTTATTCAACCCTTTGCCCTTAAACATTCGGAGACTAATGTGCTTGTTGGAACTGCTCTCAGGGTGGCAGCAGATACTCAGAATGGTGTTTCCACTTAACATTGCATTTCAGCTCATTGAAAAACATAGCACATCGAAAGGCTGCTGTGAGAACACTTTTCAGACTATAAATCGGGGCTGGAGGAGATGCTTAATTAAATCAGTCCTGAGGTTACAGGAAGGAAAAGCAAACCTCTCCCTCCCAGAGCTGACCCGGTTCAAGTAACGTGGCAGCTAGAGAACTTGGAAATGTGTTAGTAGGACTAGCGTCCATATACTCGAATGAGGCACTTCCCTGTCCAGCTGACAAGCAAGAAATCACATGTGGAGACAGATGACGGCTCTGATCTTCCAACTTAATTCTGTGGGCAAGAGACACATGAAGGTGGCCAGAGAGTCTGAAGTGCTGTGTTTCAGATTACAGTGCCAAGGACAGACTTTTTAAAAGGAACTTATTTCTACAGAATCCTGTTATTCACCAACAGGCACTTGGGAAGCCTCGAGTCAATCCTGTATGGAGACTCAGTGTTTGAAAGCGTAAATCATTAACTAAAACCTACCAGTTCATGAATGAGGAAACCTGGTCAGAGTTTGGGATCCTAGACCATGGAGTCTGCCACAAAGGAAAGCCCGTCCACTCAGAAGGGGCAATGAGCATATCGTTAGTAGGGCTGGGGCACCGAGTACGTCACCAACTCAGCAGGGCCCACGCAGGAAGGCCCGCACACCCAGTGGGTCCCTGCTTTCTCACTGAAGTCTCTCTGAGGTTCACGGACTACGTGATCACTGTTCATGCAGCATCTCTCAATGGCCTCCTCTCTCCACATCTCCCCAAATTTAAAGACAGGATCACATGACTAAAAGAAAAAGAGCAGGACATAAACGTGACATCACAGCATTTGGTTTTAGCCAGAAGACAAGAAGGCTGAAGATAATTCAGTCCAGCAGATCCGTGTAGGTCACTGTGGTACATCCCGGTCTAGAGCACACGGGCTCTGGTGATACATGTCACGTGGGGAGGAAGAAAGTTTTCGTCGACGCTTGTAGCGTCCCTGGCTGGGTCCGAAAATTAAACTGATGCAAAGACAGATGGACAGGAGAAAACCACACACATTTATTTAATATGAGTTTTATGTGGCATGGGAGCCTCCATAAGGAAATGAGGACCTGAAGAAATGGTTAAAACGGAGTGTTTTTATGGCAGGTTGGTTGAGGAGTGGAGAGCTGTGGAGGGAGATGGTGGGGCAAAGGGTATGAGCTGAATGTAGTAATTGGGGGACTTAGCCAGGCCTGTTGGGTGGGATTCTTTCCATCTTGGGAGATAAGAATGCTCCTTTCGAACAGTATGGAGGTTCCTTAAAAAACTAAAAATAGAACTACCATATGACCCAGCAATCCCACTACTGGGCATATACCCTGAGAAAACCATAATTCAAAAAGAGTCATGTACCACAATGTTCATTGCAGCACTATTTACAATAGCCAGGACATGGAAGCACTAAGTGTCCATCAAGAGATGAATGGATAAAGAAGATGTGGCACATATATACAATGAAATATTACTCAGCCATAAAAAGAAACGAAATTGAGCTATTTGTAATGAGGTGGATGGACCTAGAGTCTGTCATACAGAGTGAAGTAAGTCAGAAAGAGAAAGACAAATACCATATGCTAACACATATATATGGTATTTAAGAAAAAAAAATGTCATGAAGAACCTAGGGGTAAGACAGGAATAAAGACACAGACCTACTAGAGAATGGACTTGAGGATATGGGGAGGGGGAAGGGTAAGCTGTGACAAAGCGAGAGAGAGGCATGGACATATATACACTACCAAATGTAAGGTAGATAGCAAGTGGGAAGAAGCCGCATAGCACAGGGAGATCAGCTTGGTTCTTTGTGACTGCCTGGAGGGGTGGGATAGGGAGGGTGGGAGGGAGGGAGACGCAAGAGGGAAGAGATATGGGAACGTATGTATATGTATAACTGATTCACTTTGTTATAGAGCAGAAACTAACGCACCATTGTAAAGCAATTATACTCCAATAAAGATGTAGGAAAAAAAAAAAGAATGCTCCTTTCCTCCCTCCAGGTACAGGGAGGACACCTCTCACATGAGGCTGTGACCTGCTTCAGCAGAGACAGGCAAGGGAAGGAGGCCAGAGAGTCCTTCCTGCACCTACTGTTTCCTCAGACTCCGTCAGCTTAAGATATTCAGTGCACCAAGGTGCCAGTTTGTGGGTAGGGTGTCTGAAACTCCATCAGTCCTGATGTGGAACAAAGGAGTCAGTGCCTTGGAATCGTTACCATCCCCCCTCACATCTATTGTCACATATTGATTACACTTGTTTTTCATTCATAATTTTCCATGACTCATTATTGCCCATGATACATCCACATCAACCCTGTTAGCCCCTTTGGATCTATTTGTTAGCTGATCAGTTCTTGTTAGGACTTTAGGTTAAGTTCATAGTCAGAGGAGGAGGGAAGGAGAGCTTTGGGGGGAGGCGTTTATTCGCATCTCCTGTGTCTGAGTACATAGATAAAGACCACTCCCCTTCCGTACTTTTGTTATCTGACCCCTTCCTCTCTGGCACCTTCTTGTTTTCTTCCTGTTTTCCTCTCCCTTGAAAATTACAAAGACAGCCTGAACGACCCTCAAGGTTTGTGATAGAGGTCAAGTGTCTGCCTCACTCCAAGCGGCTCCCCCTTGCCCCCATGCCCTCTCCAGTGAATGGCGAAGACATGCACAGCTGAGGGATCGGAAGCGGGGCAATGAGGACAGCTGAGTGGAAAGGTGTGTGGGAGACCTGCTGAGGGCAGGGAGCTGGGTCTGAGGCTGAGGTGATGAGCTGTTTGACTCGGGCCGTCCCTCAGCTATAAACTCAGGGGCCCGGCTGCACGTGCTTGAAGGCTGGCCCTGGGCTTCCATGAGTCCATGAACCAGGACACGACAGTTTGCCATTTCAAAATCCTGTAGCACACTCTTAAAGTTCATTTATTAAAAAAGAAACCCTCCTGTGATCTATATATTTATACCCCATTACCAATGCAGGTATATATGAATAACTTATTATAACCAATCGAAAAAAAAAAAAAGAGAAAGCACCCAAAGGCAGAATGATGGAGTAGGCGATGAATGCTACCAGGCTCACTCTGGTAAGTGAGTAATTTGTTTATTCCCTCTGTACTCGGGGTTGCCACTAAATCTGGACTGGAGAAACCAGTAAATATTTTTAATGTGACAAGAAAATCAAAGCATTCTGTGCATTGCACACTGTTGTTACTACAAGTTTTATTTCTTTTTTTATGATTAGTTTAACCTCTTGGGCCTGATCTCCTCTGAGAGCCCTGTGAAATCCTGAGATGGGTGAGGGGCCAGCTGGAGCCACCGCCGTGTGCCGGGCCATCTGTTAGTCATTCTCACCACACAATGGCTGGGGCCTTTCTGATGTGGTGCACAGAGCTGATTTGTGACACGATTCCAGAATATTTATTTTTATTCTATTTCCTTTATTTATTTTATGGTGTTACCACATCTATCTTCGGCTAATCATGTAGATGGGTTCAAAACCTGTTTAAACCCATACCCATTTTTCAACCATCTAATACCATTTGCATTGTACCTCTTGATCCATACACTAGCTAGCTGATTTTCTTCTCTCCAGTGCAGTAAGTGAAGGAAACACGTGCACACACACACACACACACACACACACACACAGACACACACACAGACACAGACACAGACACAGACACAGACACGCAAAACCATCTGCCCATCCTTGTGAAAACCTAATAAAAATAATAGCAAAGAGAGGCAGGGTTTATTCAATTTGGTTTAGACCTGGGCAACGTTAATTTCCTTGTCTCAAGACAGCCCATGTCTTGGAGGGTTGAATGAAACTCAGCAAAGGCAGACGTAGAGCTGGCGAGGTTCACTTGGTGACTCCTTCCAGCTGGCGCAGAGAGAGTTAAACTTGAAAAAAAAAATTGAAATGCAATCCTGGCTCATATTACCCATTAGCTGGGTATATTGACCAAACTTATAGTCAGATAATGCAAACAATAACAAAGTTATTGATTGAGGAGATGTCAGGCAAATAGGTACTTATCACGATGCTGCTGATAAGCTCGGGGTCTCCCTCGTGTGGCAGCGACAGAGGCCTACTGATTCTGTAGCTGGTCATTTGTGGCTTCCAGCCGACACAGGCTGATTGTATAAGCGGGAGCTAGACTTCCCTAGCGTAACAAGGGAACACTGCAATCACCTAAAAGAATGCCACCAAACTCTGGCTGTGGGGAAAGGTGGGGTTGACGCTACATCGAAAAGAGGAGCCTGTGAACAAAGCCTGTCGATGCCACTAGGGCTCAGAGTGCTGCAGGGCTGTCTCCTTCTCCGGGCACGCTTCTTTCCATGTGACTGGAGGATTCACACACGAGCAGGGCCTTAAGCAGCTGGCGTTAGTGCTGAGCTCTGAGCTGACCAGTAGGGGTGCCGAAGACAGATGAGACCCACAGACCCTCCCCACTGAAAACCAAATGTATCACCTCCACAGCACATCTGCTCCCCAACCTGGGCCTTCCAGTTGGCAGGGAAATCTGGCCAGACGTATTATTATTGCTTCTCCCAGCATGTGATCAGCCTGAGGCATTCATGGTTGATTGTCTAAATTTTAGATGTGAACCACCAAAACGCCATCTCTCTTAGCACTTTTAGTATTAGGCGATTACATGGCCGTGGAGGAGATGTAATAATACTCATTATTTTTTGGATGGCCTGTAAGAAAAGGATGCTTGATGTCTGCCAAACAGAACTGGTAATTGTTTTGACACTTGAGTGTGTGAGGGAGAGAGGGAAGCTGGTGTGGGAGTGTGGTGTAGAGGATGCAGGAGTAGGGGGTTACTGCATTTATTTTCTCACCTTCCCATAGGTAATTCTGCAGATGATTTGGCCGGCTTCAGAAGTGAGGGAGCAAAACACTTTGTATTCATCGTTACTGTCAGTTCTTCCTCATGCAGAATGACACAAAAGAGTATGGGATATTTACACAAAGGATATGCTCTAGGAAGGAAGAGGAATTCCATTCATTCATTCATTCAACAGATATCTGAGGGTCTATCATGTGCCAGGCTCCATGCACAGAGCTGTGTAGAGCAGGTGGGCAAGGCAACTGGCTCCTGTCTCTGTGTTGGTTTCCATCTGATGAAGGGTAGGGTGGGTTTGAGGCAGGTAGTACACAAACACGTTTGCTTTTAAAGATTTATGTTGTTTCCAATTTTCCAGCTCCTGTAGATAAGCAGTGGGCCTCTCTAGGAGGCCTGGGATTATTTCGTGGGACAACTGCTGTCAGTTTTAAAGGCACCACTTCCTCAATTGAGCTGTCCGGCATTACAGATGTTGCTTTTGAGACTTCTTTTTGGGAGTTGTCATTCAGAGCTTACTTTTTTTATCGGTACGCGGGCTTCTCACTGTTGTGGCCTCTCCCGCTGCGGAGCACAGGCTCCGGATGCGCAGGCTCAGCGGCCATGGCTCATGGGCCCAGCTGCTCTGCGGCATGTGGGATCCTCCCAGACCGGGGCACGAACCCGTGTCCCCTGCATCGGCAGGCAGACTCTCAACCACTGCGCCACCAGGGAAGCCCCAGAGCTTACTTTTAATATCCTCAGTCCTTAGAGGGTGAATCTAATTTGACTTTTAGAAATACTCAAGTATCATCTGGCCTTACATCTGGTGAACGTGATGAGGATGAATCATCACCATCTTCTTTGGCTGTTCTTAAAAGTGTGTGACTATAAAGTAATGTGACTGATTTGGGGGAGGGGGAAGGCGTCTACGAGCACTTTAAAAGCAATGCAGAGGAGGCCTTCTAAAGTGTTCTGAACAATGGCAGCATCTTTGAACAATGGCAGCATCTTTGTCATAGGGAAGAAGGGCAGAGGAGCGTTTGTGGGCTATGACATCAGAGCGTTCTTGGGTCTCATCACTGCTCCTTCCCTTCGTTGCTGTGTCATGTGAAGCCAGTTCCTTAGTCCCTCTAAGCCTCGAGTTGATCATTTACAAAACAAAGCAATTTTACCCACCACACGGAGTTATTATGAGGATGAAATAAACTAAAATAACTAGCAATTGTTATTATCAATGATACAGGAAGCGCTTCCCACAAGGAATAAGTTGAAGGAGCTAACTCCTTTTTTTTGAACTGTGACTGCTAAACTGTTTATAAAAGGTATCGGTTGCATGTTTAGGATAGTGGGATACCGTGCTGGATATTATCTGTCTACTGCCCAGGTCCACTCGCCACCCTTCCCCAGCCTGCTCTCTGCCAGTGTGGACTGCATGGGGGGAGACCCTGATTCCCTGGCTTCTGGATGGATTCAGACAAGGGTGGCACTGACAGGTGATCAGAAGGTAGGAGAACTGAGTAGTTGGGGGTATTTATTCATCCTGCTTGCTTTCCAAGGGGGTGCAGTCCTCACCTGGAGGCCATAGCTCTCAGGTCCTAGCCCCTCTCTGCAGTTCTGCTCCCCCTGACCCCCACCTAGGGCTGGATCCCTGACTCATCTGGTTACCACATGGTTAGCCTTCTAGTGATCTGTTGCCCTAAGGTTGAGATTAAAATGGTTTGATTGTGTTAATTGTATCTGGAAAGAGAATAGGTTTTTAATAAATTTTGAGCTATGCAAAAAGCAGAATTTAACAGAGACCCTGAGAGAGGGCTTTAGAAATGCTTGACACTCAGAGTTTGCTCTCTAGGCAAACCGTCAGACTTTGCTTTTTCCCCTGTCCTCCTGTAATATTACACGTCTTCATGTTAAGTGCTAGCATTGTCAGAGGAGCACTCAGAATAAGTAATGCTACTCAGCGAGTCACAAATGGAATCCATGTCAGCCAGTGTCGTGAAATGGATCTATAACTGGCTTTTTGTCCCTCAATTTGAGATGATCTAATTCAATTTCTATGATTTATGGCTTGAGAGAAGACACTTTCTGTCCCCCTCCCGAATTTTATTGTTTCTCTCTTACTCCCAAATTTCCTGAGATCTGAAGGAAATTCTTTTCTGAAGGCAAACTGGAGCCTGTTGCCACTGCCTAGCATTAATTATAATCACTTTGTTTTACTACTGCTCCTAACACAAGAGATCTGAAGTATCACTGAAACTAATCTACGTCTTTGGTATTGAGATGCGATTTCTTCTGTAGGAAAACCCAGTGATTTTTTTTTTAGACAATGGCTGTGCAAATCATGAGGACGGTGTGAAAGTGATGGGCTGGTCTGATTGCTGACATGAACTGCTAATTTAAAGATGATGGACTGGGCCTCCCTGGTGGAGCAGTGGTTGAGAATCCGCCTGCCAATGCAGGGGACACGGGTTCGAACCCTGGTCCAGGAAGATCCCACATGCCATGGAGCAAGTAAGCCCGTGGGCCACAACTACTGAGCCTGCGCTCTACAGCCTGTGCTCTGCAACAAGAGAAGCCACCACCACGAGAAGCCCGCGCACCCCGATGAAGAGTAGCCCCTGCTCGCCGCAACTGGAGAAAGCCTGCATGCAGCAACAAAGACCCAATGCAGCCAAAAATAAATAAATAAGTAAATTAAAAAAAAAAGATGATGGACATAGTGCTCAAGTAGCTACTGTAGTGGACGATGTCCAGCCTAGATCCCTCTATCAGCTTGGCACAGCAACCCTTTCTCCAAAGAATTGCCCTTGGCTATCAGGAGCCTCTTTGTGGGAGGTTTGAAGACACAGGGGCTAGAGAAGTGTATGTCTTCTCCACCCAGCCTGTAGTAAAGGATTGACAGGATGGGTACAAAAGACAAAACTCCCTGCTTAAAGGCGTACACCTCTGCAGGGGCCTCCCCTCCTCCACTCTTCATATCTCCTCTTCCCCAGCCTGCTTCCCTCACCTCCTGACAGCTCTTTTGTTTACCATCCTCGGTAAATCACATATCCCTGAATTCCAGTCTCAGGCTCTGCTTCAGGGAGCTCAGCCCTTCTCCCAATCTTATTCTTTGAAGACATGGTAAATGTGAGAGGTGGATAGAGAGAGGTGCTCGTCCTCTTACGTGTAGGTGGTTGATTTGCCCACGGCTGCTTCTCAGGATGCCCTCGGAATAAATAGATGCCATCTTGATGACTGCCTCTGACACGTCTGTGGACAACAACAGTTGTTTGAGTTCCAACTTTCTCCAGTTCTGAGAAGATTTTAAATATTCTCACCCTAAATCTTGGATTTATTGTCTTGGGATAGCTTATGTCACCAAAATTCTTGAGTCATAGAACTGTTCGCTATTTGTTCAGCTGAGAGCATTTTGCCAGATCTTTCATTCTTGAGCCTTCCATTGTAGTCATAGGTCCATGGTGTTTTTGATGACTCGGAAACATAGTCTTGGACCATCTGGGCACCTCTTGCTATTCCTTTGTGGGAAGTGCTCTCTCCCTTCCTCTTTGCCAAATCAAGTCCCTCATCACATGGAAACCACACTCCTAAAACCTTGTCTGAGGGACCCTACCCTTCTCTGCTACTCCAGCCATTCCTGCCATCCCCCTGACATCCATCATTATAATTCCACAGAACTATGCCCAAACTTAAGGCACCTATAGCTTTGCTTTATTTAAAAATTTAAAAAAATTGTGATATAATGTACATAAAGGGCACACATCTTAAGTGTGTAGTATGATGAATTTTTACATGTGTTCTTTCCCAGGAAACCACCACCTGGATCGAGATCTAGAACATTTCCTGCACCCTATGTGCCTCCTCAATCTGTTATCATCCACCAGCAGTAAGAGGCAACCACTCTTTGAATTCTAATGATAGATTAGTTTTGCCCAGTCTTGAACTTCATATAAATGGAATCATCCAGTGTAGATCTGTTCACTTTCACTTGTTAAATACATGTGAGATTCATCTACATTGTTTGTTCTTTTTTTTTTTTAACAGCACTTCTTGTTGTTTGTTTTTATGTCTTACTATTCTTTATGTTTTGCCCTGTATTCCCTTTTACCTTGCATACCTCTTAAAGTACAGGCTGTGTCTTTTATATATTTAATATATTAACATATTGTGGACATTTAAAAATATTACACAGGTGAATGCTGACTAGATTCCGGTTCATATGGCTACTTAGTGAAAGCAAGCTTTTGTCTTCTCTCCCTGGTTGCATGGCATGTGTAGCTGAAATAGTTGTATCTGGGGCTGAAGCATGTTTTACTGTAAGAATAATAGCAGTAATAAATATTTATAGGACCTTTATCTGAGGGATTCAGAGTGATTTGCAGTTTCTAGTTTATCTTTTCACTTTCTTTTAGAGTTTGGCAGGAAAGCCATTGAGGTTCTTTTGCCGATGGGTAAACTAAGATGCTCTGAGGTTAAGCCACTGACCTCAAGTCCTAGAGAACATTAGTGGCAAAACTGATGGTATAATCTAGTTTCAGCTTACTCTCTCTCTTGGATTCAATCCCAGGCAGCTCTCATCCCTGGCAAGTGTTTTAGGATTATTCGCATGGAAAGAGATATATTAGTATAACCACAAATATCAGGAGAGGTTTAAAGTTTTGGAATTCTGTTATTATTTGAGTTCATATTATGGTGTTGTCTCATTCTATGTATGTAAGGGTTGATGGCCTGTCTTTAAACGTATTTTGTCCTCTACCTTTTGTGTTGCTTTTTATAAGTGTTGCTTCTACATAAATCAGATACAGGATATCATAAATTAACATTCACCAATACATGCATTTGGAACTTTTCCACATAAATAACATACAACAGTGAGTTTTCACAGGAAGAGTTTTGAAGACACAGGGGCTAGAGAAGTGTATGTACAAGTTTTGAGAGGACTTGTGAAACAGTTTAAAGTCAAATCCGTCTCTTCCTTTCTTGCCCTAAGGTTGGATTTTGTTTTTATTCATGTTGTTTGGTCTGTGCTTTGTTGTGCAGGGGAGGAAAAATATCTTTCCCTTCTACCTTTCTGGATTTTGGCTGGGACCCCTATAACAAAAGACAGATGAACAAGAGAAAAGCATAGACACTTATCTCATGTAAGTTTTATGTGACATGGGAACATTCATAAGGGAGTGAAGACCTGAAGAAACCGTTAATGCTGAGTGTTTTTACCCTAGGTTTGATGAAGAGTGGAGAGTTGTAAAATGTGATAGGACAGAGGGGTATGAGTTAAGGGTGGTAAATGGGGGGAACTTAGTGAGGTTCAGGTTGCTCTCAGCATCCCTCCATCTTTGGAGGTAAGGATGCTCCTTTCCTCAGGGAGGACATATTTGGGAGGGCATCTCTCACATGACCATCTTATTACCTGCTTTGGGGGAAGGTCAGAAAGTCCTTCCTGCACCTGCTGTTCTCAAATTCCTTCAGCTTAAACTATCCCATATGCCAAGGTGCCATATTTTGGGGTAGCACGTCCTGAACCTCATCATTTGGTATACTGAAAGCTCTTGATATCTTCAGCATTTCATTGCTTCTATATAAATGGACTGAGATGGGAATGTCTCCCAATTTTTAACTTCTTTCCATTTTTCTTAACCAACCCAAATTCATGACTGGGATAGTTGTAATTCTTAACTTTTAGGGGGATTTAACGAGAAGTTTTAAGAATAACAATATAATATGGCAATCGATCCCCTGACTTTGAGCTCCGTTTAAGTGTTTCTGATTCCTCAAGCTCAAATCATGAAAGCACTGAAGTAATGAATAAATAACTCTTCTTGCAAACGCACACACTGTAGTGATTAACAACATGGCACATATTAAAATTCAGGTAATTATGCTCTTTCTCTGCTTTGAAAAGAGCTCAAAATGCTATGTAGGCACTGAGTCCAGGAAGGAAAAGGCTTTACAATCTACTTTGTTCATGAGATGCTGTAACAATAAACAGAACTGCTATTCTGGAAGCATCTGTTAAGCCAATTACATGGCAAGTTTTCAAGTTCTAGAATGGGTGGATTTACAATTGGTGAAAAATTTGGTAACCAAGAGAAGACAGGATCTAGAGAAGAGGGCAGGTGATGAACAGAGAATGTGTGGGCATGATCTTGATGGTGTCTATGTTTTATTGAAACCTGGAAATTAGACACTTTTACGTGTAATATTTTTTTTTTCTTCACATAACAGTTCCCAAACAAACAGTTAAAGTGGTTTCAGGTGATTAAAGCAATATAGAAGATTAGTTTTCTTATGTATAATCACCTTTGCTTCTCCTTTATTGATGAAAAGAGCTTTTCTCAGCGGGTTGTGTTATCTATTTTAGATGTTGCCTGATCTTGTTTTTTAAATGGAAATCAGCTTTTTAATCTTTTTTAATGTAAATTTGATAGCCTGTACCAGCAATTATTCTGCTTTGTTGCAGCTCCCTCTTTAGAACTGTCTCTGTTTTATGTTTAATTGTCCTAATTGTCCAAATTTGAATAAACCTGGAGAACAGCAATGGAGATCATTACTTGTTTTTAAATTTACAAAGCGGTTTAAGCACTCCTTCCTGAACTTCCCTTTAGTTCTTTACACTGTTAATTATGATCTGGCAGATTGGAAAACCTTGTTATTTTCCCCAGAGCTTCTACTCCAAATTATAGGTTTGTTTATTTTTGTTTTACTACTGTATATCAGACTTCTCCTTCTCATGAACATGATAAAAAGCTCATCAGAGAAAATTTACATTCACTTTTTAATCAGTGCAGGATTTTAGCAAGGGGGTATCTACATGAAGAGGTACTTTCTGTACTCTTAGAGGTTGGAACCAGTAACTCTAGTCCAGGAAAAGGAATTAATCCATTTCATCTATCCATCTATTATCCATCCATCATCCATCCATTCATCCATCCATCCATCCTTTTAGCTTCCAGTCTATCCATCCACCTATCCATCCACCTAGCCATCAATCTTTGGAGGGCTTGAACTGGATGACACATCAATTCAATGAGATTATGTTCTGATTTAAGAGTTTTTAGAAAATAAGTAGATTAGATTCTAGGTCAAAACTGACTGAATATTAAAGTTGATTTTGTGCATAATTTAATTGGAGGAAGAAAAACAAAAGAAGATAACCAAAGGAAGTCTTATCTCTGTTTAGGGAGGTTCTTGCAGCCTGTGGTTTTATGCTTTGGTTCAGATCAAGGCCTTGGTCAGGAGACAGTGCACTTGATTTAGCAATTGAGCATGAGGCTCATCTGTGTCCACACATCTATGTTCCACACACTGTCTCTAGCAAGACATTTCTTTTCAATCACCATGCTAAAGAGAAGTCACCTTCATAGGCTCACTCAATACCTAGAGACACTTGGAATGAACAAGGAGGTAGGTTAATTTTTGGTCAATCTGGCGTGCTGGTTGGGTGGCATCAGGTATCAGTAAGAGAAATCCTTCATGTAATGTAGGCAGTCACATATAGATACATAGCTAACTAGCTTAACTGATTTTTGTGGCTAGAATTGCCTAAGGAGACAGAGCCTTGGGATGACCTTGGGCAAGACACTAAAACTCTCTGAGGTTAATTTCACCCCCTCCCCACCCCAATGGGGCCAGGGGAAGGAGTAATTTTTCCGGGGTGCAATATACGGAGAACAGACTAACGTCTCAGTAGTTTAAAGAAGCTCCATTATCATACACAAGGGCAGATCAAATGAAAATGAAATGTTCTCTCATAGCATCTCCAAGTTTCAGCAAGTGAATTCTAGTCATGCTTTGTATTCACAGACAGGAAATGTCTATTCAGAAGGAATGAATAATAGATAACTACTTTCTTTGCTTTACACCTAGTTATAATTCTACAACTAACATAATTTTAAATGAGTTCCTTTCCTCCCAGGGATGTTTCATATTCGAGTTACATACTATAGCCTCAAAACTCAACAGCGTGAAAAATCAAACAGCTGGGGAAAATGTATCTTTAATTTTCCTACCAATTTACCACCCCCTGCCCTCTTGTTCCAGATTATCTGCCTGGTCCTTAGGCAAATGGTATATTCTAAGTCCCTCTACTCTCATAAAGATGATGGACCCCAGCCAATCTTAGCTCCAGTTTTTCAGATCCAGTTTTTATTTGCTGGGGTTTAAAACCAAGGTTTACCCTCACAGTGGTATGTTAAATACCTCATTTGCTGAATCATACCTGAAATAAATTTAACAAAATTGTGTTTGAAATTGCATGTAGTGTTCATTTTTAGTGTTATATAGTTCACAGGTAGTAATTTATGTTTAGTAGGAAGTAGTAATAAAAACTTAGCCTGGTTTATAAGAATCGTAGATTATCTTGTTATATAGAGTATATTACTTGTAAGAAGAAAGGGAATCAGGGTCAAAGAATAACATAACGTAGACTGGGAGGAAATCATAGGCATAATTTTATTAACTGTTCATTAAAGAAGTGAGGGAACAACGGTTCTGAGAGATGCAGTGACTTGTTCAAGGTCACACAGCTGGTTTGCTCCAGAGTTGGCCCCAAACCTCACAGTTTTTGGCGTCTGGTCGAGCACACTTTCCATCACAACATGCAGCCTCTTAGTTTGTTGGTTTGGGGTCAGAACTATAATTAACACAGGGTAGGAAGCCTAGATTATGGAAAAGTTGGAGGGGAAATCTAATGAAAATCAAGCTTTTATGAAAGTCGTAGGCAGTCAACCTGTTCTATGATATATTCATGGTGTCCAGCTGCAAGTGGAGTTTGGCCAGTGGCTCTTCTTTCCTCTTTGACCTCCAGGTTCTCTTCCTAAACAGGTGATTTAAGAGTCTACAGTTAGTGCAGAAATTCTAGCAGAGTGAAAAAAGTAATACAGCAATAAATAACTGTAAACAAAAAAGTACAAAAATAGTAAAAAAAATTACAGAAGAAAGTAATATAGTAATAAAAGTAGTACTTTTTTCCAAGAATTCTGATGTGACATGATGAAGCAGTGGATGGGGAGCACGCATTCCCCATGACAAAAAGTTTAGCCATTCCCCAGAAGTTTAGCCATGACAAATTAGGAAAAGTAGTGTTTGGTGTCAAATGATAATATAAAAGTATGGCAGCTTGACAACCAAGATGGCACGAATACAAAAGGGGCAGGATTTAGGACTCTGATGGAGATCCACTGGCCACACAGATGGCGTGAGCATGGGATGCAGCAGAGCCCTAAGGGATTGGAAATGAACACCAAGCCCACACAGAATCCTATTTAAATATATACACACAAGTATAATATGTGTATGCATATATATGCGTACAGATATGCACATGGGTTTTTGTTCCCATTCCACAGGGTGGGATTCATTAGTTATATTTATAATATCCATTGATAAATAACATCCCCAGGAATTGCCCGGGATGCCAAATGGATCTCATTAACAATTACAGTCAAGACGCTAAGAGAGGCAGGCTAAGAAGTACCTCTTACAGAATGGCTCATTCCTCCCAGGTTGGGATATCCATTACCCCTTTCTTCATCCCTACCTACTAATAACCAGTGTCTTCTCACAAGATCCTGGTCTACTGACTTCTGTCTTGATAGACACTCTTGGAGAAGGTCCTATGATTATGTTATGTCTGTTAACATCTGTATAAAAATTATTTTCCAATATCTCTGTTCAGTGGTGATTTGTGGGGAGGGAGACCACAATAAGGCTGATGTATGGCCCTAGTGACACAATCTCTCAGGGGATCAACTCATTTGAGCCACCATATTAGAGTGAGGACGCTGAGTCTTTTAAGTACTCCTAGACACGATCATTCTTTTGGTTATTGACTCACGTGATCAATTCCAGTTGACAGCCGAATGTCATCATTTTAATTTATCAATATATATAATTTTACATTTATATATTAATTTATAGTTATATTTTAATTTCTACTGAATTATTTGCATTCTCTATCCTGAAATGTCCCATCCTGATATCATCTTACCTGGAGGTGAATTTAATCAGAATGCTGACTGGTGAGCATAGAGTGAAAATTGCTTTGGAAGGAAGTTTTATGTAAACTCTAGAAAAGCCTGATGAAATATCCATACTCCACAACTGAATAGATGATTTGATGACCAGATCATGGAATCTCAACATTTGGTACTCTTTTACCATCAGAAGTATGAATTCCTTTGGAGTGGAGAAAGTGGTGAGGAACAAAATTGATAAGCTATATGTAAAAGAATCTTTGGTCCCCCAAAGATGTCCAAGCCCTGATCCCTGGAGCCTGTGAATATACCTTCTTGTATAACAAAAAGGATTTTGCATCTGCCGCGAAGATTATAGACATGGATTATCCAAGTGGGCCCAGTGTAATTCCAGAAGCCCTTCAAAGCAGAGAAGATTCTCTGGTTGGAGTCGAAGACACGTGGTAGAATCGGAGACAGGAGAGGGAATCAGAGAGATTCCGAGCATGAGGAGGGTTTGAAGTGCTGCTGCTTGTACTGAATGTAGGAACCACCTATGAGGCCTGAAGAGAGGCCTTTAGGAGTGAAGGGCAGCCCTTGGCTGAGAGCCGTTAAGCAAACAGGGCCTCAACCCTGCAACCCCAGGGAACAAAATTCTAACAACTTGAATAAGCTTGTGGGCAGATTCTTCCCTAGAGCCTCCAGACAGGAAAGCAGCTCGGCCCACACCTTGATCTGATCTGTGAAACCTAGAGCAGAAGAGCCAGTTGAGTCATGCTCTGCCCAGACTTCTGATCCATGAAGTTGGGAGATAATAAATGTTTTGTTTTGAGGATTGTTTTAAGCCTTTAAATGTGTGGTAATTTGTTGCTTTAGCGGTAGAAAACCAAAACACTATGTTAGTATGTTTAAGTTCAATCTAAGAAAAATCATCTGAGAAAAATCGTACAGTTGTGCATGTGAACACACACCCCATAACAGAATTCAAAGGAAAAGGACAGTGAAGTACGAGGTAGGTCATTCAAACACCAACTGTTACCTGTAAGATAATGAAAAGTAAACATCTGGTTCTTTGCATAACTGTGATCAAAGGAGCATAATGTGTTTTGCATACATTTGGAGGAAAACCAACTGCATCAGGATTTTCATCAAGGGAGGATTGTACAGGTGTCAAACCGGGGTCCAGGACACTGAACCACTCCCTATGTTATAATGACAAGGAGATAGATGTACAAATCTAATCTGGGTACGTAAGTAAGCTGTCATAGAGCGCCCAGCAGAAGATACAGACCCCCTCAATCGGCATCCTGGGTGGGGACCATGGTGAAGTCAAAAGAAAGAGGAAAGGGAGAAAGACTTTCCTCTGGGCCCACTTTTCATGCTTATCTCTCATTTTCCGTTGACACACTTTTGCCGGCCTTTCCTCCTGGTTCCAGTGTTGGGCATATGATCCAGGGCTGACCCATCCATATATTTTTTTTCTCTCTTGCCATAGGGATTGGTTCAAGATGTGGCCAAAAAGCAGTCCAAAGGACACCAGGACTTTTCTGGGAAGAGTTGCAAAGGCTGTCTTTCCACTGGTGTCACCAAACTGGTAAGATGAATGCTCAGATTGTTGGAGGTTCTCTTGCCGTCTTGTGGGAAGAGCATACCTGGGAATGAAGTCAACACAGACAAAGCAGAACTGAGAAGATGGGGCAAGACAGATAGCTGAGTTTTTGAGCATGTAGATCCAGCTGAGCCTCTGGATTTTACTCTGGACTTTTTCAGTTGCTTGGTTCTTAAGTAATTTGAGGTGGATTTTTGTCCCTTGACATACAGAGTTCTGGTAAAACTGTTTCAGTTACCATGTCACTGCAGATGGTTTGCAAATCTTATTACCTATTATCCCATTTCAAGTTGCCTTTAGAGTATCTACACTGGAGGCAACAATGGCACCAAGATTTGAATGTGTTTAAAACCGAGCTCATCATGATCTTTACTCTTCTCTGACCATTCTTTATGTCCCCTTGGCCATGCCTCTTCTTCTGTTAGGGTTAGAGACATGGGAAGGGAGCCTGTTTCTCCTAGTAAGCATTTCTTTACTCCTGCTTTTGTTAATGGCTCTCCCCTTCTTTGGGTATCTGCTTGTCCCACACTCCACATGGATTCGGTGGCTCTTCCACCCAGAGTTGGTGCACTACCCTTCTGGAAACTATAATTGACCCAAGGATGGGCACATGACCCAAGCTAGTTTTTAAGACTTGCACCTAAATAGTCCTGACAAATACATTGTCTGCCATCTCCTCCTCTGCCTACCTCCAATCAGCCTGCTCCATTCTCAGATCCTATAGTTTTGGGAGTTATTTTTCTATTTCCCTTATTTTCTTTTCATCTAAATTGACAACACTTTTTTCCTAATTATACAAGAAATAAATATTTAATGTTGAGATGTAGAACATATAAATAGGTATATGACAGAAAATGCAATTCACTGCCTCTAAGGGTTCATATGATTAGATTGGGCCCACCTAGATAATCTATATCCATAACCTTAATTACATCTGCAAAGTCCCTTTTGTCATAGGGAAACAGATTCACAGGTTCCAGGGATCAGGGCTTGGACATCTTTGGGGGGCCATTCTGCCTGTTATATATAGCTTATCAATTTTCTTCCTCATCACTTTCCTCACCGCAAAGGAACTTTTGATGGTGATAGGGTACTGAATTTAGGAATACCATTGTCTGGTCATCAAAGCAGTGTATTTGGCTATGGAGTAGGGATACTTCATTGGGTTTTTCTAGAGTTTGCATAGAACATCATTCCAAAGTAATTTTCAGTCTGTGCTCACCAATCAGCATTCTGATTACGTTTGCCTCCCAGGTAACCTGGTATCAGGAAGGGATTTCCCAGGATAGAAAACACAAATAATGGGGTCAGTAGAAATTAAAATATATGTTAAATGTAAGTGTAAAATAATAAATAAAATAAAGTATAAATATAAAATATAAACTATTATCTATAACTATATTACATAAAATTTTAATCTATAATTAGGCCATTGGCCTAGTATGCTGACATTTTAGTTTATTTCCTTTAAGTTAGTTTGCTTATATATTCATCTATTTATTCAATTTTATTTTGATTTATTTATTTATTTTTTTTTTTTTTTTGCGGTACGCGGGCCTCTCACTGCTGTGGCCTCTCCCGTTGTGGAGCACAGGCTCCGGGCGCGCAGGCTCAGCGGCCATGGCTCACGGGCCCAGCCGCTCCACAGCATGTGGGATCTTCCCGGACCGGGGCACGAACCCGTGTCCCCTGCATCGGCAGGCGGACTCTCAACTACTGCGCCACCAGGGAAGCCCCTATTTTGATTTATTCTTATCTGATGCAATCAGAACTCAGTGGTTGGTCAGTTCATTAAAATATTCAGTTAACTTGATGTAATGGAAAGTAAATTAGGTTTACAGTAGGAAGATCTCAGTTACTTTGAGCAAATTATTTAAGTGTTACATGGTAGAAAGATCCTGGAATTTGGAGCCAGAAGATTCTGTGTTTATATCCAGCTCTGGAACTTTCTGTGTAGCCTTGAGGCAAGTAACAACCTAACTGAGCAAATGAGCATCAGATTCTTTGTCTATGAAATGGGGCTAAGGATACTACCTGGCAGTGTTGCCACCTAAATCAGTGATAATGTGGGTAGAGAAGATATTATTATGCCTGACACATAGTAGGTACTCAATAAATGGTAGCAATAAGTAACCTTACAGTCTTTCATCTGTCTTTTGATGTAGGGCTAAGGTCTTTTCTTTGAGCCTGAGTCTGCTGTGAGAAGGCTGCAAAGTCTTTCCTGCATTGAACACATCCATAATAGGCTACAGTTTCCCATTTTAGGCTGTTTAAAGTGGAGTGAGAACTTAGAGCAAAGCAATCTGAGTCAAGAATTCTAGAATTTTATTTATTTCCCCCATTCTTTTGTGATGTTTTCCACATCTAATTGATAACATTTCCCCCAATAACCTTCCTTTATTGAGTCTTTCCAATGATTCAGTCAAGTTTTTATAAAAACTCTCTTCACAGACACACTTCACTGGTTTCCATAGTTGAATAGAGTATATGATTATAATAACAAATACAAGTGGCATTAACAGGTTTGGGAAAGTAACTGACTTTAGATAAGGATAAAGGAATTCAATTTAGAGTAGAATCACAGAGTCTCTTAGAGAGGAGTATACCAACACAGGCTCATTCATTCATTCATTTAATCTTTATTTAGTGACTACTACATGCCAGGCACTGTTTGCCAGACACTACTATATGCTGGGCTCCTGAGGGTACAGAAATGAACAAAGCTGACAAAAACCTTTGCCCCTCTTGGGTTTCCATCTAGTGCTAGCATACAGTGTCCTGGGACATCAGTCAGCACATTTTACAGAGGGATTAATGCCATCAGTTAATGAAATAAGTTGGTCATTTAAAAGCACTCTTTCAGTATTTCTGTATTTTCCCTTTTTTAAATACTCCTGCTTAACTTGAAGTGATTTCAAACCCTCATTCTCCTTTATGCCTTACGTCTTTTCTATTGTCAACTTCTCTCAGATTTTTTTCTGCAATGTTTCTTGACAAATAACAGTAAAGAGCCACCTTATGAATCTCTCTACCCCAAATATTTTCCTTTTCAATGCGTCGCATGAGTAGATGCTAGAATCATAGTCTTTGGGAAATATACTCACCATCGCACTCTGAAAGAGAAGGCTGGTTTCATGGGCATTTGACCTGTGTATTTACACAGGGCTCAGGCTCAGAAGAGCTCCACACTTGGTTTAATGCTCTCCTGTCAGTCTTGAAATTTTTAATAATTTTTGAACAAGGGGACCCACATTTTTGTTTTGCTTTGGGCTCTGAAAATTATGTGGCTGGCCTGCCTAAAGATCCTTATTTTCTCACTCTATTAAATCCAAACTCCTCTGCCTACCCGTTAAGGTGATTGCCCACCTTCCCGTCTCAATAACCTCTTATTTTAACTTCTCCTTGATGGAATCTTTGTTTGAGATTAGCCAGACCTGCTGCCCTTGCCTAAAATCGGCTCACTTCTGCAACTGTGTTGTGGCTTAATCAGCTCTTTCTGATGGGAAGGGGCCCTGTGTTTTCTCTGCTCCAACCTGAATCTCCAAACCTTTATAATCTGACTCAGAACTCCCCCCCTCCAACCTGAGTTTGTTTCCTCTCAGTATTTATGTAATTATGAATTTAAGCTTTCTAATAAAATAACCATAATAGCTACTCCACCTTTAGTGTTTACTGTGGGTCTCCCTGGCATGGAACTAAGTGCTTTGCATTCATTATCTCGTCTTTACATAGACTTCTGTGTTCTCTCTTCAGTTTGGGGTATGCTTATTCAGTAAGGTCTGACTCTCTATGTAGACCACGTTTTCTGAGCCCACGGGTCATGTCTTCCGCATTCATTTGCACTCTCTCGGCACCATGCACATGGTGTTGGTGTAGTGCCAGGTCTCTGTGCCTGTTGCCAATTGACTGACAAAATGTTAATAAAAGCTGAAAGTTTAAAGTATTGCACTTCCTTCATCTACTGATTTTTTTGCAGCTAGCTGTATCCTAGGAAGACTTTGCTGGCCTGAGGAATTTAAAAAGTGGTCTGTATCATAACTTGAAGTAATTGTTCTTGTGATTGAAACTAACAACTATATAATGCCTGCCAGGCATAATGTCAAGACATGATTTGATTTCAGGTTAAATTTGCAGCTAAGTTGATTTTGCAAAACATGCCCACATGTGCTCAGGCCATATGAATGTCCTCCCTATCTCCATTCACCCTCAAAAGTGCACTTGTCCATAGAGCTGGATATCCTTCACTTGTTGGAATATTTGACCCTGTGCATTTAAGGCTGAGGCTTCCAAGACTCATTAGAAAAAATTGTTGTTGATCAGCGTCTGCCAAATGTAAAATGCCATATTCAGATACCTTTAGGACGTCCATAAAAACAGCCAGAAATAGGGCCATGGTATTTATCAAGTCAAGGGAGACTCATGCCTAATAACAGTGAGTTGTTTTATGCTGTTAAGAAATGAGCAGACCTGTCAGGAAAATGTTCAACATAAGCTAATGTCAAACTTGCTGGAATAACTTACACACTGTGGGGTTCCCATCTGTGAAGTCGCTGGGGAGGTGGCTGCTTCCATGTGATTCTTCAGATTTGTCAGTTAAATTAGATACTCAAGGGCAAAACCAACAGACAGGGGCATTGTGGGATGCTCCTGGAGGATTCAGAATCCATAAGCCATGAGTAGGTCCCATTCACAATTTTGTTCATGCTGATACTAGGGGTCATATCAGTTTTATAGGAAAGCAAGGGATAAGAGAGCAAGCCAGCAGGTCAGCCCTCTTGAGACTATCAGTGGCAATATGCCCAATGCATAATTTGTATGACTGGAGAGAAGGGAATGGCTTTATTTTGTTTTCCAGTAGGAAAGTCCCAGAATATGATGTTGAGAGAAGAGTTGGTAGGTTTTTAGGAATTAGATGTCTTTGCTGTACCAAGCCAGGCTTCTATCAAGAAAGTTATATTTATGAGAAGCTGATCGAAGTTTTACTAATATTTCCCCATGACACACTGATCTGAGGATAAAACTAGGATACAATAACAAAAAGAAGAGCAAGTTTCTGTTTTGACCTCCTTTAGCAACTGTAAGGAAAGCAGCCATTTCATATATTCTAGTTTATTTTTCTCCCTCTTTTTCATTGCCTTCCCTCTCCTCGCCCTCACCATTCTCCACTAGAGGGCCTTCAGAAGATCATGGGTATGGAGTAAGGATGTCCTGCCTATGAGAATGTAGAAGGTGTATTAACATACTACTCAATACTGTCTCAACCCACATCCCTTCCTCCCACCAGTACTGATCTAAAGTCTTTGGACCAACTTGGTAAGGCTCAACTCTTTCTTCTTTTAGGGTAAGTTATTTCCCAGGAAGTTCCTTGAACCTTAATGAAAAAAGGCTCCTGGTGAATTTACTCCATTAGTCCCCAGATCCAACCCCAGATCCAGGTATGTCTGGATTGTAGGATGAACACTGAGTCAACTGAGAAAGCTCCACTGCACCACAGCAGGATAGCATCTCAATGGCTTCAAGATTTAAATGTCAGATGGTGGAAGTCAAATATTGTCAGGACAATCCCAAGTATTTTCCCGTATGATCCTCAGAAGCAGACCCTGAGACAAGGAGTCAAGTAGAGATGATATTTTTGAGAGATGAGCCTAGGAAACACTGTTAGTGGAGTGAGTAAGTGGGACAGGAAGGAACGAGGCCAATAAAGGGTGCATTATCAGGCTAGTCATCACTTTGGGTAACTGGAGCTTGTTCCGCCTAGGAACCCTGGAAGACAGTGTAGAATATACCTCAGAACTATCCCAACTGAGAGTTGAGGAAGCTGGGATGTGTATCCACCAAATACTCTCTGTCATTTGTTGATTCCAGGGGCATCAACCCTCAAGCACTTTAGGCTTGTCCTATAGGAGACCCATCTCTTGAAACCAGAAAACCTAAGTAGAGAATTGCAGATATTTGCAGTTAGCATCCTTTGATGTGTAGAGGTGAGTGGATATGGATAGGCACTGACCCAGCCTGTTATTGCGAGTGGGAAGCAGAGTAATTAATAATCAAGTTCAGCAGAAAAACCACTTTTTGGTGGTTTTCCTATCAATGCATTAACAAAGCTCATCTCAGACAAAAGAAAACTGGGAGACTGGCAAGGGAAAACTAAAATACTTACAGTTTATATAATTTCTGCAAGGTAACTAACACTCAACTTGCTATTGGGTAGGTGTGCAGGAAGTTTTAGCAAGAGAAGAGAAAACTGATCGGCAGATGGGCTCAAAGAAATCTGCTTGTACAATATACTTTGAAATTATCCATTGTGGGCTTAATCTCTTTGCACAAACCCAAGAGTCCTTTAGCTAATTCCTTTCCCAATGAAGGAGGCAATCAATGTTCTTTCAGGGGAGAAAATTACTAGAGAGCCTAGTATGTGTTTTGATGCCCTAATGAGGCACTATGAATTACCCAACCCAAACCAATTAAGTTTTAGCCCAGATAGAGGGCTACTGAGGAGATGAGGACACAGCATGCATTTAGGACAGAATTAAGTGCTCCCATAGCCTGGAAACATGCTTGGGGGAAAGCCAAACCTTGTAGGCTCTCTGCCGTCCTTAAAGCTGGCAGTAAAAATGTGATCCAGCTCAATGTTAGCTTTTGACGCTTTTGCTTCTTTGGCCTTAAATTTAAAAAATGTCTGTAAAACATAAAATATGTTTTGAACATTACATAAGGCTATTAAGGGAGGGTGAATCATGAAAACCTGGTATGTCAGAGACAATAAAGTAAGCGAAATGAACTACCGCTGACTAGCTGCTTGACCTTGGGCCAGTTGTTCAGTCCTTTCTTGTCAATCAAATAGGAAATTATAGCCCAATAATGTGGTTTTGGATTGCAGCTCAATAAGCAAGCTCTAATCTCTTGGTTACGCCTTACTGTACAATGGGAAACCAAGCACTTATTTTCATTTCAATGTGATCTGTTCCACTGGACTGTGACTTCCTAAAGCACCCACCACAATACCTAGCTTGGCTTAGGGACTCAGGAGCTATGTGTTGAATAAATGTGAAATGAATAGTGGAAAAAGTTATTTCAAATATTATGGTGCACCTAGAAATATGTGAATAAACACACCATCAACACAAATAACTGTTTTAAAAAGAATGATGAAATTTGAATTTTTATACAGTCCATGTACATCAGTGGGGCAGAGGAAGCATAGCAGGAGGGTTTCCATTAGTGAGAAGTGTGTTGTGTGGTGACTGAGACACAGCCTTTGGAGTCAGGCAGCCCTGGGCTGGAATCCTGGCTCTGCTACTTGCTAGCTGTGTGTCCTTGTGCAAGTTACTTTACTTCTCTGGGTTTCAGTTTCTTCTTCTGGACTTTATAGTTTGTAATAAGGATCCTGTAACCTTGCAACATCTAGAAGGCCTTGAGGAACAGTATATTACTTAAAAGAGCTCAGTCCAAGATGCTTATCATACATACACACAAAGTCCAAAGTGAGGTACAAAACTTCTTCTATTGGGGCAGCTTCCAGGAGTCTGCTCCTCTGGTGAGATGGGGCTGGGAGATGCTCTCCTCAGCTCCTTGCCTGGGTGGGCAAGTCAGGCTCTAGGGCTGGCAGAAATCCTCATTTGAGGGTCCCAGCGAGTTCCCCAGTCAGAGTGCTGCAGCTGAGTGGAGTGGCTGCTTGGGACTACTGCTTGGGGGCTGCAGAAAGACTTGTTGGAATCTGACAGGTTATCACTTTGGGATCATTGGCCAGCTGCTCCTGATGTGGCCACATGAAGGCTCAGACTGTCCCAGTCTCTGAACTGAAGACAGCAAACACTATTAGCATATCTCTCACCACCATGAATATAGGTATTTCAGTGAAGAGTCAGGAGGACATCTACGAATCCCAGACTGGCATGTGCAAGTTCTAAGGAATGGTGGAATAACCCAATATACCTGGGTGACCTTTGGAGACAGCTGAGACACAGCTACAACAGGGCAATGGCAGACACCCAACTCATAGCCCATATTCTCCAGCCATGTGGCTGACAGGGTCTTGGTGCTCCGGCCGGCTCTCAGGCCTGAGCCTCTGAGAAGAGAGAGCTGAATTCAGGACATTGGTCCACCAGAGACCTCCAGGCCCCACGTAATAGCAATCGGCAGGAGCTCTCCCAGAGATCTCCATCTCAATGCTAAGACCCAGCTCCACTCAATGACCAGCAAGCTCCAGTGCTGGACACCCCGTGCCAAAAAATGAGCAAGACAGGAACACAACCCTAGCCATCAGCAGAGAGGCTGCCTAAAATCATACTAAGTTCACAGACACCCCAAAACACAACACCAGATGTGGCCCGGCCCACCAGAAAGACAAGATCCAGCTTCATCCACCAGAACACAGGCACCAGTCCCCTCCACCAGGAAGCCTGCACAACCCACTGAACCAACCTTACCCACAGGTAGACACCAAAGACAATGGGAACTACGAACATGCAGGCTGCGAAAAGGAGACCCCAAACACAGTAAGTTAAGGAAAATGAGAAGACAGAGAAACACACAGCAGATGAAGGAGCAAGATAAAAACCCACCAGACCAAAGAAATGAAGAGGACATGGGCAGTCTACCTGAAAAAGAATTCAGAGTATTGATAGTAAAGATGATCTAAAATCTTGGAAATAGATTGGAGAAACTACAAGAAACGTTTAACAAGGTCCTAGAAGAACTAAAGAACAAACAAACAATAATGAACAACACAATAAAATAATTAAAAATTCTCTAGAAGGAATCAATAGCAGAATAACTAAGGCAGAAGAACAGATAAGTGACCTAGAAGATAAAATAGTGGAAACAACTACCGCAGAGCAGAATAAAAAAAAAAAAGAATGAAAAGAATTGAGGACAGTCTCAGAGACCTCTGGGACAACATTAAATGCACCAACATTCGAATTATAGGGATCCCAGAAGAAGAAGAGAAAAGAGAAAGGGACTGAGAAAAAAAATTTTTTTGGGGGGAGTGCGTACACGGGCCTCTCACTGTTGTGGCCTCTCCTGTTGCGGAACTCAGGCTCCGGACGCGCAGGCTCAGTGGCCATGGCTCACGGGCGCAGCTGCTCCGCGGCATGTAGGATCTTCCCGGACAGGGGCATGAACCACGTCCCCTGCATCGGCAGGCGGACTCTCAACCACTGTGCCACCAGGGAAGCCCTGAGAAAATATTTGAAGAGATTATAGTTGAAGACTCCCCTAACATGGGAAAGGAAATAGTCAATCAAGTCCAGGGAGCACAGAGAGTCCCATACAGGATAAATCCAAGGAAAAACATGCCAAGACACATATTAATCAAACTATCAAAAATTAAATAAAAAGAAAAATAATTAAAAGCACCTAGGGAGGAGCAACAAATAACATACAAGGGAATCCCCATAAGGTTAACAGCTGATCCTTCAGCAGAAACTCTACAAGCCAGAAGGGTGTGGCAGAACATATTTAAAGTGATGAAAGGGAAAAACCTGCAACTGAGATTACCCTACCCGGCAAGGATCTCATTCAGATTCGACAGAGAAATTAAAACCTTTACAGACAAGCAAAAGCTAAGGGAATTCAGCACCACCAAACGAGCTTTACGACAAATGCTAAAGGAATTTCTCTAGGCAGGAAACACAAGAGAAGGAAAAGACCTACAATAAAAAACCCAAAACAATTAAGAAAATGAGAATAGGAACGTACATATTGATAACTACCTTAAATGTAAATTGATTAAATGCTCCAACCAAAAGACATAGACTGGCTGAATGGATACAAAAACAAGACCCATATATATGCTGTCTACAAGAGACCCACTCAGACCTGGGGACACATACAGACTGAAAGTGAGGGGATGGAAAAAGATATTCCATGCAAATGGAAATCAAAAGAAAGCTGGAGTGACAATTCTCATATCAGACAAAATAGACTTTAAAATAAAGACTATTACAAGAGACAGAGAAGGACACTCCATAAAGATCAAGTGATCAATCCAAGAAGAAGATATAACAATTGTAAATATTTATGCACCCAACATAGGAGCACCTCAATACATAAGGCAAATGCTAACAGCCATAATAGGGGAAATCAACAATAACACAATAATAGAAGGAGACTTTAACACCCTCTTTCACCAATGGACAGATCATCCAAAATGAAAATAAATAAGATAACACAAACTTTAAATGACACATTAAACACGATGGACTTAATTGATATTCATAGGACATTCCATCCAAACAACAGAATACACTTTCTTCTCAAGTGCTCATGGAACATTCTCCAAGATAGATTACACCTTGAGTCTCAAATCAAGCCTTGGTAAATTTAAGAAAATTGAAATTGTATCAAGTATCTTTTCCAACCACAACGCTATAAGACTAGATATCAGTTACAAGAAAAAAATTGTAAAAAATACAAACACATGGAGGCTAAACAATACACTACTAAATAACCAGGAGATCACTGAAGAAATCAAAGAGGAAATAAAAAAATACCCAGAAAAAAATGACAAAGAAAACATGACAACCCAAAACCTATTGGATGCAGCAAACACAGTTCTAAGAGGGAAGTTTATAGCAATACAGTCCTAACTCAAGAAAGAAGAAACATCTCAAATAAACAACCTAATCTTACACCTAAAGCAGTTAGAGAAAGAAGAACAAAAAGACCCCAAAGTTAGTAGAAGGAAAGAAATCATAAAGATCAGATCAGAAATCAGTGAAAAAGAAATGAAGGAAATGATAGCAAAGATCAATAAAACTAAAAGCTGGTTCTTTGAGAAAATAAACAAAATTGATAAACCATTAGGCAGACTCATCAAGAAAAAAGGGAGAAGGCTCAAATCAACAGAATTAGAAATAAAAAAGGAGAAGTAACAACTGACACTGCAGAAGTACAAAGGATCATGAGAGATTACTACAAGCAACTATATGCTAATAAAATGGACAACCTGAAAGAAACGGACAAATTCTTAGAAAAGCACAACCTTTTGTGCTTTTCTAAGCACAAGCCCTGAAATTGAAACTGTGATTAAAAATCTTCCAACAAACAAAAGCCCAGGAACAGGTGGCTTCACAGGAGAATTCTATCAAAGCTTTAGAGAAGAGCTAACACCTATCCTTCTCAAACTCTTCCAAAATATAGCAGAGGGAGGAACACTCCCAAACTCATTCTATGAGGCCACCATCACCCTGGTACTAAAATCAGACAAAGATTTCACAAGCGAAGAAAACTTCAGACCAGTATCACTGATGAATATTGATGCAAAAATCCTCAACAAAATACTAGCAAACAGAATCCAACAGCACGTTAAAAGGATCATACACCCTGATCAAGAGGGGTTTATCGCAGGAATGCAGGGTTCTTCAATATACGCACACCAATCTATGTGATAAACCGTGTTAACAAATTGAAGGATAAAAACCATATGATCATCTCAATAGATGCAGAAAAATCTTTATACAAAATTCAACACCCATTTATGATAAAAATCCTCCAGAAAGTAGGCATAGAGGGAACTTAGCTCAACATAATAAAGGCCATATATGACAAACCCACAGCCAACATCGTTCTCAATGGTGAAAAACTGAAATCATTTCCTCTAAGATCAGGAACAAGACAAGGTTATTCACTCTCACCACTATTATTCAACATAGTTTTGGAAGTTTTAGCCACAGCCATCAGAGACGGAAAAGAAATAAAAGGAATCCAAATTGGAAAAGAAGAAGTAAAACTGTCACTGTTTGCCGATGACATGATACTATACATAGAGACTCCTAAAGATGCTACCAGAAAACTACTAGAGCTAATCAATGAATTTGGTAAAGTAGCAGGATACAAAATTAATGCACAGAAATCTCTTGCATTCCTATACACTAATGATGAAAAATCTGAAAGAGAAATTAAGGAAACACTCCCATTTACCATTGCAACAAAAGAATAGAATACCTAGGAATAAACCTACCTAAGGAGGCAAAAGACCTGTATGCAGAAAATTATAAGACACTGATCAAAGATACTGAAGATAGTACAAACAGATGGAGAGATATACCATGTTCTTGGATTGGAAGAATCAACATTGTGAAAATGACTCTACCACCCAAAACAATCTACAGATTCAATACAATCCCTATCAAACTGCCAATGGCATTTTTCACAGACCTAGAACAAAAAATTTCACAATTTGTATGGAAACACAAAAGACCCCAAGTAGCCAAAACATTCTTGAGAAAGAAAATGGAGATGGAGGAATCAGGCTCCTGGACTTCAGACTATACTACAAACCCACAGCAATCAAGACAGTATGGCACTGGCACAAAAACAGAAATATAGATCAGTGGAACAGGATAGAAAGCCCAGAGATAAACCCACACACATTTGGTCACCTTATCTTTAGTAAAGGAGGCAAGAATATACAATGGAGAAAAGGCAGCCTCTTCAATAAGTGGTGCTGGGAAAACTGGACAGCTACATGTAGAAGAATGAAATTAGAACACTCCGTAACACCATTCACAAAAATAAACTCAAAGTGGATTAAAGACCTAAATGTAAGGCTAGACACTAAATACTCTTAGAGGAAAACAAAGGCAGAACACTGTATGACATACATCACAGCAAGATTCTTTTTGACTCACTTCTAGAGAAAGGGAAATAAAAAATAAATAAATAAATGGGACCTAATGAAACTGAAAAGCTCTTGCACAGCACAGGAAACCATAACCAAGATAAAAAGACAACCCTCAGAATGGGAGAAAATATTTGCAAATGAAGCAACGGACAAAGGATTAATCTCCAATATATACAAGCAGCTCATGCAGCTCAATATCAAAAAAACAAACCACCCAATCCAAAAATGGGCAGAAGACTGAAATAGACATTTCTCCAAAGAAGATTTACAGATTGCCCACAAACACGTGAAAGGATGCTCAACATCACTAATCATTAGAGAAATGCAGATCAAAACTACAATGAGGTATCACTTCACACCAGTCAGAATGGCGATCATCAAAAAGTCTACAAACAATAAATGCTGGAGAGGGTGTGGAGAAAAGGGAACACTCTTGCACTGCTGGTGGGAATGTAAATTGATACAGCCACTATGGAGAACAGTATGGAGGTTCCTTAAAAAACTAAAAATAGGGGGCTTCCCTGGTGGCGCAGTGGTTGAGAGTCCGCCTGCCGATGCAGGGGACATGGGTTCGTGCCCCGGTCCGGGAAGATCCCACATGCCGCGGAGCGGCTGGGCCCGTGAGCCATGGCCGCTGAGCCTGCAGGTCCGGAGCCTGTGCTCTGCAACGGAAGAGGCCACAACAGTGAGAGGCCCGAGTACCGCAAAAAAAAAAAAAAAAAAAAAACCTAAAAATAGAACTACCGTACGACCCAGCAAACCTACTACTGGGCATATACCCTGAGGAAACCATAATTCAAAAAGAGTCATGTACCAAAATATTCATTGCAGAACTATTTACAATAGCCAGGACATGGGGGCAACCTAAGTGTTCATCAACAGATGAATGGATAAAGAAGATGTGACACATATATACAATGGAATATCACTCAGCCATAAAACGAAATGAAATTGAGTTATTTGTAGTGAGGTGGATGGACCTAGAGACTGTCATACAGAGTGAAGTAAGTCGGAAAGAAAAAAACAAATACTGTATGCTAACACATATATATGGAATCTAAACAAACAAACAAACAAACAAAAAACGGTTCCCTAGCAGCAGGACAGGAATAAAGATGCAGACGTGGAGAGTGGACTTGAGGACACGGGGAGGGGGAGGGGTGGGCTGGGACGAGGTGAGAGAGTGGCATGGACATATATACACTACCAAATGTAGGATGGATGGTTGGTGGGAAGCAGCTGCATGGCACAGGGAGATCAGCTCGGTGCTTTGTGAACACCTAGAGGGGTGGGATAGGGAAGGTGGTAGGGAGACTCAAGAGGGAGGGGATATGGGGATATGTGTATACATATGGCTGATTCACTTTGTTATACAGCAGAAGCTAACACATCATTGTAGAGCAATTATAGTGCAATAAAGATGTTAAGAAAAAAATGACCACTTCTTCCATTCGGTTTGCTTTTTGGGTCTACTGGGTCCATTTTGATGGGTATCAAAGCAGAGTTATTTTCCCGATCTCTTTCTCTCTCTCTCTCTCTCTTTTTTTTTTTTTGCGGTTCACGGGCCTCACTGTTGTGGCCTTTCCCGTTGCGGGACACAGGCTCCGGACGCGCAGGCTCAGCAGCCATGGCTCACGGGCCCAGCCACTCTGCGGCATGTGGGATCTTCCCGGACCGGGGCACGAACCAGTGTCCCCTGTAGCGGCAGGCGGACTCCCAACCACTGCGCCACCAGGGAAGCCCCTAAGTAGGGTTTTATATCTTGTCTACCTTCTTGAAATGTATGCCCGTTTCAGGGCTACTGGTATGTGAGTACCTTCTTCCGGAGGAATTCCACAACCCCCTTCCCAGCCCATGACCATGGAAATGATCAACACTGCTTGTTCCAGAAATCCTGGGAACCATTCTTTTAGGTCACTTTACATAGAGGCTACCCATGGGAAAGCTTTTGAAAAATATCTATTTAATCTTCTATTATGAAATAATTAACTACTTAGTTTGCTCTTTTGTTTATGAGTTTCAAGAATTTTAGCAGTGGAAGGATCTTAAAGCAAATGTAATCCAACTCCCCTTTACTTTAAAGAGAGAAAATGTAAACTTGGTTTGCTACAAATCCTTCATATCTTTTTTTTTTCTCCTTCCAGTATTTCTGGATGCCAAGAGCTTTGTTTGGGGGGAAAAATCTAAAAATTACATGCCTGTAGACTATTTTGTGCAGACTGATATTTAAAAAAATTCCTTAAGATAAAACAAAATTCACAGTTGAAGTTATGTAGCTGCTTCGTGAGGTAGTGACATGGCATAATGCTTAATATAGCTTATTTTTATTTATTTTTTTACACCCATGTAATAACAAAAAGACACAATGACATCGAGAGCCATAAAGCCAAACAACTGTCCCATTTCATTTTACAGCACAAGGTGGGGAAAGGCACAATTTGGTATCCTGAACATTTTTATAGGGGTTCAGAGACAGGTTAGACATGTCTGAAATATGTCCTTCAATTCTTAGAACTCTTTCAGGCATTCCTACTGAAGGATGTTCCTTGGAGAAATACTCCTATAAATACAGGATGTTTTCATTACTGCATGTGGTTGATTCAGCCTGTTGGCTACATGACAGTGAGAAGAAGTGCCTGAGAAACGACTTCATATAGACCACGTTCAAACAGTCCCTAGAGCCCCCCGGATTAGAATGACTCTAGTGGGAGTGCTTGGAAATGAATGTTCATATATCATTGGGGTCTTTAAAAAAAGGTTTAAGGTTCTGTAGGCTGTCTCCGTTAGTGCAGTGAAATGATGGAATGATAGCATGTATGGAGATGAATTTCTGCCTATGAAAATTTTCACTTCTTATTGAAGAAAGCTACAAAATCAGTAACTCAGATAGAAAGACAACAAAAGAAAACAAATCCCCCACCCCCAAACCAAAACAAAAAACAAACCCATGCAAGGAGAGTGCAGGAGGATTTATTTGGGAACAAATAGTAAATAATGGGGGCATATATTATAGGTTCAATTTGGGTGTTTTCTTTAGGGCTGTAGAGTTACCTGCCAATGGAGTGGAAGCTGGGCCTTTAGAGCATTGTATGTTATTTTAAATAATAACAATAATAATATCCCATGTTTATGCACCTCCTTACAATTTTCAAATATTTTAACTTCTTTTTTGAGCCCCCAAATAATCTTAGAAGATGGGGTATATTTTTATAGATGATGAACCTAAAGCTCAGAAAGATGAAGGGACTTGCCCAAGGTTGCACAGCAAACAGGTCTCTAGATCTTCCGACTCTCAATCCAGTGCTTTTTCTGCCATCCCACACTGACAAATAAAATATTGCTTCTCTGTTTCTGTAATATTGCCAGTGTTGTAAAACTATTACAACCACCCCTTCCCTGATCATAAGTTAACTTCTGTTTATTGAATAGAGATTTTATGATGTGAAAGATTGAGGAATACAGTGCTCTTGACACTGGGTGAGGAAGGAATTGACTTAGGGATGCATCACTTTTGGAGAGATGTTGAATTGGTAATGAAACATGCAATTTTGTAGTAGCTTATTGCAAATCTATAGAAAACAAATGGGCAGGTTGGAGTAAAGCAGAATTGTGAATTGAGAAAATTATTTACTATAATTAGATTGGTCTGTGGGTGGGATAAAACTTATGAAGAATGCTAACCTTTGCCTGCCAAGACAGGAGTAATACAACCTCATGTGTGGAATAAAACTAATTACCATCTGGAAGGACTTTTTTCTCTCTCTCTTTGCTTGTTGTTGCCCTGGGTATTATAAAAATTTCTATCTGACCATCTATCTTTATTTTTTTTCTTGCAACACCCTAAACAATTTAGGAACTGTGTCAGAGAAGTTTAAGAAAACAAAAACAGAAATAACGCTGTAGGAGAATGGATTCTAGCTTGATGTAGAAAGCTCATCACTTATGAACACGTCTGTCCTTTTTAAAGAGAATGTATTTAAGGCTGAATTGAAGGGTGATTTCTGGGTATTTAGTAGATATAAAAACCAAATGACCATAGAACAGAAAAAAACCAAACCAAAACACAGATCCACAAATGAAAAACACTACCAACTCACTATGACATGCAGTTAAAAGATGGGTCTAATGCTGGCCTTCAAAGCACTAGATCTCTCACCCACATTTTTCACCGACTTCCTTTCTGCATGTGTGACCTACTCGTGCTTGGCTTTCCTGCCTACTGCCAGATCTTCCTGTCTGGCTCAGAACAACTTCTCACTCAACATCCTTCAAGGTAGCTTCCTAATGTTTGTGCAGGAAATACAAAAGATATTCTAACAAACATCTATGTACTCCCCACCCCAAATAAGTGCTAACATTGGTTCTAAAGCAAGTATAACCTATAGTTTGTTTACATTTACTTCCAACTCATAAACTTTCATGGATCATGATGACCAATCCGGGGTAAATATATGAGGGATGAGAAGTCTGGATCTAAGAATATGCATATTTCAAATCAAAATTGAAAACAGAAATACTGGTTTAGCACAGTGAAGCTGCACTTGTTCAGATTAATTTTTAGAAAAGACTGAATTAGTGAAAAAAATTAGAACACATTTTGTAAAAAAGTGTGGATGTGAAGTTTAATAACTTACAGAAGCATATAACTAGAAGACAGCAAAAATTTTCCTAATAAAGTTGTTTATACAGAGCAAATCAAAAGGAATGATTTTTGTGTGCATACCAGTTGCTTTTAGGCAAATGGAGTCAGAAGTATTCAGAGTGTGGTACTTTGAAACAGCGAGACTTTGGTAAATATTTATTGAGTGAATGTATACTATTTGCCAGGCACTGCAGCAGGCACTGGAAATGTGAAAATAAGGAAGCTCTGAGTTCTTTACAGACAGGACTTTTGTCTAGGAAAAGATACATATAGATAGTCAGTTACAATGCCACCTGGTAAGTAAAACTATAAAGGTAGACAAAAGTTGCATTTTAAAAAAGTACAGTGAATTTTCTTAAACATTCTTCATAAAATTTTACATTTACACTATTAATTTACACCATGAATCTTTTGTGTCAGATAATGTCCTGCCAAATTTGTTATAAGTTTTCAAATGAATAGAATTTGCCTTAAAGATGGTTTATTATAGAACAATAAGAAAGAATGTATTGGTCCATCTTCCCATATTTAGTATATGTGCTGCCGAAGCGAGCACCATCTTCCCATATTTAAAATGCAGCAATTCAGTGTTTTTAAGTGTATTTATAGAATTGTTCAATCATTACTTTTAGAACATTTCATTGCCCAATAAGAAACCCTGTACTCAGTAGTACTCATTTCCCATTTGCCCCACAATCTCCCTATCCTTAGACAAACACTGATCTACTTTTTGTCTCTATGGATTTGCCTATTCTGAATATTTCATATACATGCAGTCATAAATTTTGGGACCATTTTCTTATGCTTAGCATAATGCTTTCAAGGTTCATATATGTTGTAGCATGTGTTGTTACTGCATTCCTTTTTATGGAGAAGTAATATTCCATCATATGAATATACCATATTTTATTTATCCATTAAACAGCTGATGGACATTTGGGTTGTTTCCATTTTTTGGCTATTATGAATAATGCTGCTATGAACATTTATGTGCAGATTTTGTGTGGACATACATTTGTTTTCAATTCTCCTGAGTATATACCTACGAGTGAAATTGCTAGGTTATACGGTAACTTTGTGTTTAACCTTTTGATTAACTGCTAGACTCTTCTTCAAAGTGGTATTGCTGAGAAAAAGATATAATAGCAGCATCATTTTATATTCCCATCAGCAGTGTATGAGGCTTCTAATTCCTCCACATCCTTGCCAACACTTGTTATTATCTGTCATTTTGGTTCTAACCATCTCAGCGGGTGTGAAGTAGTATCTCATTGTAGTTTTGATTTGTACTTCCCTGAAGGTTTGAGTACCTTTTCATATGTTTATTTGCCACTTGTATATCTTCTTTGGAGAAATGTCTATTCAAATCTTTTGCCTATTTTAATTGTCTTTTGATTATTGAATTGTATGCATTCTTTTTATATTCTAGATAAAAGTCTCTTAGCAGGTATATAGTTTGCAACTATTTTCTCCCATTCTGTTAGCTGTCCTTTCACATTCCTGATGATGTCCTTTGCAGCACAAATTTAAAAAATTTTGATAGAGTCCAATTTATTTTTTTCTTTTGTTGCTTTTGCTTTTATTGTTTGTATGTAAGAAACCATCACCTAATCCAAGATCATGAAGATTTGTGCTTGTGTGTTCTTCTAAGAGTTTTATAGTTTTAGATCTTACATTTAGACTTTTGATCCACTTTGAGTTAATTTTTGCATATGGTGTGAGGTAGAGGTCTCACTTTATTCTTTTGTATGCTTAGCTATTTGTCCTAGGACCAATTTTAAAAAAGACTATTTTTCCCCATTAATGGTCTTGGCACCCTTATTGAAAATCAATTGACCAAGATATGTGGGTTTATTTCTGACTCTAAGATTCATTCCATTGATCTACAGTCCATCGATCTATCCTTACACCAACACCATACTGTCTTACTTACTGTAGGTTTGTAGTAAGTTTTGAAACAAGGAATTGTGAGTTCTACTTATTTTTCTTTATCAAGATTGTTTTGGCTACTCTGGGCTTCTTGAATTTCCATAAGAATTTTAGGATCAGCTTGTCAATTTCTGCAAAGAAGCCAAATAGAATTTAAAAATTTAATTCAAAAAATTGCTATTTAAATATGTGAGCGGGTAGAAGGAGCTTCTGAGTGTGGCTGCCGATAGGCTAGTGTCTGTGTCCCCATTGTGAGCCAGAGCCACCCTCAGCCTCACCAGGAGACTCTCCAGACCAGCAGTTTTTTTCAGTTGACACTTTTGGTGACCATAAAAGGGACCCAGGGCAGACTTCTCTCCTTCACGTGAACTCTATGAGGATCCATAGCCTGGTAGCAGAAGAAGTTTCTGGACCCATCTGCCACCTTGGATAGTCCAGACGAATCTGGCTGTGTGGCTGACAGGGTCTTGATGCTCTGGTCGGGTGTCAGGCCTGAGCGTCTGAGTGGGAGAGCTGAGCTCAGGATATCAGACCACCAGAGAACTCCTGGCCCCATGTAATATCAATCAGCGAGAGCTCTCCCAGAAATCTCCATCTCAACGCTAAGACCCAGCTCCACTCAATGACCAGGAGCTACAGTGCTGGACACCCCATGCCGAAAAACTACCAGGACGGGAACACAACACCTCCCATTAGCAGAGAGGCTGCCTAAAATCATACTAAGTTCACAGACACCACAAAACACACAACTGGATGCAGTCCGGCCCACCAGAAAGACAATATCCAACCTCATCCACCAGACACAGGCACCAGTCCCCTCCACCAGGAAGTCTACACAACCCACTGAATGAACCTTAGCCCCCGTTGTTTTGGCACACACCAAAAACAACGGGAACTACGAACCTGCAGCCTGCAAAAAGGAGACCCCAAATACAGTAAGTTAAGCAAAATGAGAAGACACAGAAATACACAGCAGATGAAGGAGCAAGATAAAAACCCACCAGACCAAAGAAATGAAGAGGAAATGGGCAGTCTACCTGAAAAAGAATTCAGAGTAATGATAGTAAAGATGATCCAAAATCTTGGAAATAGAATGGAGAAACTTCAAGAAACGTTTAACAAGGTCCTAGAAGAACTAAAGAGCAAACAAACAATGATGAACAACACAATAAGTGAAATTAAAAATTCCCTAGAAGGAATCAATAGCAGAATAACTGAGGCGGAAGAACGGATAAATGACCTGGAAGATAAAATAGTCTTATCTATAACTACTGCAGAGCAGAATAAAGAAAAAAGAATGAAAAGAATTGAGGACAGTCTCAGAGACCTCTGGGACAACATTAAACTCACGAACATTCAAATTATAGGGGTCCCAGAAGAAGAAGAGAAAAAGAAAGAGACTGAGAAAATATTTGAAGAGGTTATAGTTGAGAACTTCCCTAATATAGGAAAGAAAATAGTCAATCAAGTCCAGGAAGCACAGAGAGTCCCATACAGGATAAATCCAAGGAGAAACACGCCAAGACACATATTAATCAAACTATCAAAAATTAAATACAAAGAAAAAATATTAAAAGCAGCAAGGGAGGGGCTTCCCTGGTGGCGCAGGGGTTGGGAGTCCGCCTGCCGATGCAGGGGACGCAGGTTCGTGCCCCGGTCTGGGAGGATCCCACATGCCACGGAGTGGCTGGGCCCATGAGCCATGGCCGCTGGGCCTGCGTGTCCGGAGCCTGTGCTTCACGGCGGGAGAGGCCACAGCAGTGAGAGGCCCGCGTATCGCACAAAAAACAAAAACAAAAACAACAAAAAAAAAGCAGCAAGGGAAAAGCAACAAATAACATAGAAGGGAATCCCCATAAGGTTAACAGCTGATCCTTCAGCAGAAACTCTGCAAGCCAGAAGGATGTGGCAGAACATATTTAAAGTGATGAAAGGGAAAAACCTGCAACCGAGATTACCCTTCAGACTCAACGGAGAAATTAAAATCTTTACAGACAAGCAAAAGGTAAGAGAATTCAGCACCACCAAAAGAGCTTTACAGCAAATGGTAAAGGAATTTCTCTAGGCAAGAAACACAAGAGAAGGAAAAGACTTACAATAACAAACCCAAAACAATTAAGAAAATGGGAATAGGAACATACATATTGATAATTACCTTAAATATAAATGGATAATATGCCCCAACCAAAAGACATAGACTGGCTGAATGGATGCAAAAACAAGACCCATATATATGCTGTCTACAAGAGACCCACTTCAGACCCAGGGACACATACAGACTGAAAGTGAGGGGTTGGAGAAAGATATTCCATGCAAATGGAAATCAAAAGAAAACTGGAGTAGCAATTCTCATATCAGACAAAATGGATTTTAAAATAAAGAGTATTACAAGAGACAAAGAAGGACGCTACATAATGATCAAGTGATCAATCCAAGAAGAAGATATAACAATTGTAAGTATTTATGCACCTAACATAGGAGCACCTTAATACATAAGGCAAATGCTAACAGCCATAATAGGGGAAATTGACAATAACACAATAATTGAAGGGGACTTTAACACCCTCTTTCACCAATGGACAGATCATCCAAAATGAAAATAAAAAAGGAAACACAAGCTTTAAATGACACATTAAATAAGATGGACTTAATTGATATTTATAGGGCATTCCATCCAAAAACAACAGAATACACTTCTTCTCAAGTGCTCATGGAACATTCTCCAGGATAGATCACATCTTGGGTCACAAAGCAAGCCTTGGAAAATTTAAGAAAATTGCAGTCATATCAAGCATCTTCTCCAACTACAACACTAGAAGAGAAGATATCAATTACAGGAAAATAACTGTAAAAAATACAAACACATGGAGGCTAAACAATACACTACTAAATAACCAAGAGATCACTGAAAAAATCAAAGAGGAAATAAAAGATACCTAGAACAAATGACAATGAAAACACAACAACCCAAAACCTATCGGATGCAGCAAACGCAGTTCTAAGGGGGAAGTTTATAGCAATACAATCCTAACTCAAGAAAGAAGACACATCTCAAATAAACAACCTAACCTTACACCTAAAGCAATTAGAGAAAGAAGAACAAAAAACCCCCAAAGTTAGCAGAAGGAAATAAATCATAAAGATCAGATCAGAAATCAATGAAAAAGAAATGAAGGAAACGATAGCAAAGATCAATAAAACTAAAAGCTGGTTCTTTGAGAAAATAAACAAAATTGATATACCATTAGCCAGAGTCATCAAGAAAAAAAGGGAGAAGACTCAAATCAACAGAATTAGAAATAAAAAAGGAGAAGTAACAACTGACACTGCAGAAGTACAAAGGATCATGAGAGATTACTACAAGCAACTATATGCTAATAAAATGGACAACCTGAAAGAAATGGACAAATTCTTAGAAAAGCACAACCTTTTGTGCTTTTCTAAGCACAAGCCCTGAAATTGAAACTGTGATTAAAAATCTTCAAACAAACAAAAGCCCAGGACCAGGTGGCTTCACAGGAGAATTCTATCAAAGCTTTAGAGAAGAGCTAACACCTATCCTTCTCAAACTCTTCCAAAATATAGCAGAGGGAGGAACACTCCCAAACTCATTCTATGAGGCCACCATCACCCTGATACTAAAACCAGACAAAGATTTCACAAGAAAGAAAACTTCAGACCAGTATCACTGATGAACATCGATGCAAAAATCCTCAACAAAATACTAGCAAACAGAATCCAACAGCACGTTAAAAGGATCATACACCCTGATCAAGAGGGGTTTATCCCAGGAATGCAGGGGTTCTTCAATATATGCAAACCAATCTATGTGATAAACCGTGTTAACAAATTGAAGGATAAAAACCATATGATCATCTCAATAGATGCAGAAAAATCTACAAAATTCAACACCCATTTATGATAAAAACCCACCAGAAAGTAGGCATAGAGGGAACTTAGCTCAACATAATAAAGGCCATATATGACAAACCCACAACCAACATCATTCTCAATGGTGAAAAACTGAAAGCATATCCACTAAGATCAGGAACAAGACAAGGTTGTTCACTCTCACCACTATTATTCAACATAGTTTTGGAAGTTTTAGCCACAGCCATCAGAGACGGAAAAGAAATAAAAGGAATCCAAATTGGAAAAGAAGAAGTGAAACTGTCACTGTTTGCCGATGACATGATACTATACATAGAGACTCCTAAAGATGCTACCAGAAAACTACTAGAGCTAATCAATGAATTTGGTAAAGTAGCAGGATACAAAATTAATGCACAGAAATCTCTTGCATTCCTATACACTAATGATGAAAAATCTGAAGGAGAAATTAAGGAAACACTCCCATTTACCGTTGTAACAAAAAGAATAAAATACCTAGGAATAAACCTACCTAAGGAGACAAAAGACCTGTATGTAGAAAACTGTAAGACACTGATCAAAGATATTAAAGATAGTACAAACAGATGGAGAGATATACCATGTTCTTGGATTGGAAGAATCAACATTGTGAAAATGACTATACTAATCAAAGCAATGTACAGATTCAATGCAATCCCTATCAAACTGCCAATGGCATTTTTCACAGACCTAGAACAAAAAATTTCACAATTTGTGGGGAAACACAAAAGCCCCCAAATAGCCAAAGCCATCTTGAGATAGAAAAACAGAGCTGGAGGAATCAGTCTCCCTGACTTCAGACTATACTACAAAACTACAGTAATCAAGACAGTATGGTACTGGGACAAAAACAGAAATAGAGATCAATGAAACAGGATATGGTTGCCTTATCTTTGATAAAGGAGGCAAGAATATACAATGGAGAAAAGACAGCCTCTTCAATACGTGGTGCTGGGAAAACTGGACAGCTACATATGGAAGAATGAAATTAGAACAGTCCCTAACACCACACACACAAAAAAACTCAAAGTGGAATAAAGACCTAAATGTAAGGCCAGACATTAAAAACTTTTAGAGGAAAACATAGGCAGAACACTCTATGACATACATCACAGCAAGATCATTTTGACCCACTTCCTAGAGAAAGGGAAATAAAAACAAAAATAAACAAATGGCACCTAATGAAATTTAAAAGCTCTTGCACAGCATAGGAAACCATAACCAAGATAAAAAGACAACCCTCAGAATGGGAGAAAATATTTGCAAATGAAGCAACTGACAAAGGATTAATCTCCAAAATATACAAGCAGCTCATGCAGCTCAATTTCAAAAAAACAAACCACCCAATCCAAAAATGGGCAGAAGACCGAAATAGACATTTCTCTAAAGAAGAAATACAGATTGCCAACAAACACGTGAAAGGATGCTCAACATCACTAATCATTAGAGAAATGCAGATCAAAACTACAATGAGGTATCACCTCACACCAGTCAGAATGGCCATCATCAAAAAGTCTACAAACAATAAATATTGGAGAGGGTGTGGAGAAAAGGGAATCCTCCTGCACTGTTGGTGGGAATGTAAATTGATACAGCTACTGTGGAGAATAGTATGGAGGTTCCTTAAAAAACTAAAACTAAAAACAGAATCACATTATGGCCCAGCAATCCCACTACTGGGCATATACCCTGAGAAAACCATAATTCAAAAAGAGTCATGTACCACAATGTTCATTGCAGAACTATTTACAATAGCCAGGACATGGAAGCAACCTAAGTGTCCATCAACAGTTGAATGGGTAAAGAAGATGTGGCACATATATACAATGGAATATTACTCAGCCATAAAAATAAATGAAATTGAGTTATTTGTAGTGAGGTGGATGGACCTAGAGACTGTCATACAGAGTGAAATAAGTCAGAAAGAGAAAAACAAATACCGTATGCTAACACATATACATGGAATCTAAAAAAAGAAAAAAAATAGTTCTGAAAAACCTAAGGGTAGGAGAGGTTTAAAGACGCAGATGTAGAGAATGGACTTGAGGACATGGGGAGGGGGAAGGGTAAGCTGAGATGAAGTGAGAGAGTGGCATGGACATATATACACTACCAAATGTAAAATAGATAGCTAGTGGGAAGCAGCTGCATAGCACAGCGAGATCAGCTCCGTACTTTGTGATCACCTAGAGGGGTGGGATAGGGAGGGTGGGAGGGAAGGAGACACAAGAGGGAGGGAATATGGGGATATATGTATATCTATAGCTGATTCACTTTATTATACAGCAGCAACTAACACAACAATGTAAAGCAATTATACTCCAATAATGATGTTAAAAAAAAAAGTGAAAATTCTGAATGTCCAAGGAAGCATTTAGAAGTACCTTGCTATTTTATAGCTATGAAAACCCCTATTGATCCATTTACAAACTTTGGTAATGTGGACACACTTTTGAGCAGAAGCGCTTCCCTCTTATTAGATACACATCCTGGAAAAGTTATAGGGCTTCTCTGAACCTATTTTTTAATCTATTAGGAAGAAAGAGAACTTGGATTCCACCACATTTAGAATTAGAAACTATTAGAAGAGTGGAAAGGCAAGCCACAGAATGAGAGAAGCATTTGCAAAACATCTGACAAAGAATTTGTATTCAGGATACTAAAGAAGAACTAATAAATCAATAAGTCTTTTCTGCCAGCAGAAAAGACTTGAGCGGGAACTTCACAAAAGAGAACATACAAATTAAAGGGTGCCTACCTGTAAGCTGAAAAATGGCCCCCCAGAGATATATTCACTTCTTAATCCCCAGAAGCTGTGAATATCACCTTTTATGGCAAAAGATATCTGGGTAAGCCCTATATGCAATTACATGTGTCCCTATGAAAGAGACAGCAGGAGTTTTGACACAGACGTACACAGAAAAGGCACACAGACAGAGGCAGAGGCAGGAGCGATGTAGCCTTAGTACAAGGAGTGCCACCAGAAGCCACCAGGATCTGGAAGAATCAAGGAATGGATTTTTCCCTAGAGCCTTCAGAGGGAGTACAGCACTGCTGACACCTTGATCTCAGACTTCTGGCCTCCAGAATTATAAGTGAATAAATTTATTTTGGCTTAAGCCACCATATGTATGGTAATTTGTTACAACAGCCGTAGCAAACTAATAAACTGTCTTTATCAGTTGTCAGGGATAAGCAAATTAAAAGCACAATGTGATACCTCTACCCAGCCCCAGAAAATTAAAATGAAAAAGATGGATAATTTTAAGTGTTGGTGAGAATGTGGAACCGCTAAACACCCATATGTTGCTGGTGAAATGTACATTACAACCGCTTGGCTAAATTGTTACGAAATATCTTCCAAAGCTCAGTAGATGCTTATCCTATGATTCAGCCCTTCCACTTAGACATGATATACCCAAGAGAAATGCACACTTTTACTCAAAATCATGAATATGATTTTGAGAATAAATAATAATAAAACTGTTCTAATAAATAAAATATAAATAAAATAAAATAAATAAACTGAATAAAACTGTTCTAATAGCTCCAACTTGGAAACAACTCAAATGTCCATGAACGGTAGGATGGATAAATACATGATGATATATTCACACTATGGAATACTATACAATAATGAAAACGAATAACTACAGCTTTACAGATTAACCTCACAAACATAATGGTGACAAAAGAAGCCAGACCCAAAAAGAGTATATATACTGTATGATTCCATTTATATAACATTTCAGAAACAGGCAAAACTCGTTCGTAGTGTTAGAAGTCAGGATAGTAGTTACTCTTTAAGATGGGTAATAACTAGAGGGGGACATAAGGAGTTAGGCTTTAATAAAAGGAGATGAAGTTAATAAAATCTGTCAGTTCGTAGGATGTGTCTCCTTCATTTATTAATTTATTTAAAAATGTTTATTTAATAAATATTTATATTTATTGAGCTTCTGTTGTTTGCCAGGAACTGTTCTAATGCTAGGGTTGTAGAAGTATGCATGACAATGTTTCTGCGCTCATAGAGTTGACATTCTAGTAGTTTCCTCTCTAAGCACTGGAGTACACTGTTACATTGTTGGCTCCCTATGATTCACACCACATGACACTCATATCCTTGGGTAGTTCTTTCTCACATTGATTTGGATTTGGCCAGGTGAACTACTTTAGCCAGTAAGAGGTTAGCAGGATGCAAGCAGAAGCTTTGAAAAGTGCTTGCAGATTGGGGCTTTAGCTCTTTGAATGTTCCTTTCTGGAAGCCAGATGCTATGCTATAAGAAGCTTGGACTCAGTGACTGAATATTGAAAGGCCACATACAGGAAGTGCCTGGAGGGTGAGAGTCCATCTTGGATGTTTCAGTCCCAGCCAAGCTCCCAGCTCAACGAAACCACGTAAGCGACCTCAGCTACACCATGGCAGGCAGAAAAACTACCCAACAGTGCCCAGTCAATCACAAGACTTGTGAGAAACAATGAATTGTTTTTTTAAACCACTACGTTTTGGGGGTGGTTTGTTACAGAGCATTTGATAACCAAAACATACAAATGGGTGAGCAAATAAATAAGAAATACAGTTTTAGACTGTGATTTAGGCAATAAAATATTAAACAAGCTAATGCTATAAAGAGTGACTGAGGGGCTTCCCTGGTGGCGCAGTGGTTGAGAGTCAGCCTGCCGATGCAGGGGACACGGGTTCGTGCCCCGGTCCGGGAAGATCCCGCATGCCGCGGAGCGGCTGGGCCCGTGAGCCATGGCCGCTGAGCCTGCGCATCCGGAGCCTGTGCTCCGCAACGGGAGAGGCCACAACGGTGAGAGGCCCGAGTACCGCAAAAAAAAAAAAAAAAAAAAAAAAAAGAGTTACTGAGGAGAAATTCAGAGAGGCTGGTATGAGCACATTTTAAAAACTTTAAAGTCACATATGCTTGTGAGGAATTACTAGGGTGTTCTATACAGAAACTGAGGAATTAACTGTTTCTTGTTGGGAGTGTCAGGTACTGTTGGGGATCAACAATAGAGGAAAAACATTGGAATTTATAAGAGCTGGATTGGAGCTAAGATTCTGCTCTTGACCTTGGGCAAAGCCCTGGTGCTTTGTGAGCCTCAGTTTCCGCGTCTTTTATATGCGGATAATAACACTTAGCTTACCTACCCTCCAGGATTGCTGAGGAGGTTATACTTTGTAATGTTTGCAAAAGTACTCCAATGTCTTAAAATATTATTTAAGTGAAAGCATTTCTATGAAAAAAGACATTTTGATCACCCACTTACTTTCTGAAGTCTCTGCTCTGCTGCAAGATGACACATTCAAAGTCAATGAAATAAGTTTTATGTGCCATACCCACAGTCTGTCGGTACCTTCTACTGCCATGGTCTTTGTTACACATTAGCCTTTTTAATTTATTTAGCATCCATTGGGACCAAGGTTCTGCAGTTTTGAATAATCCACGAAGTTGTCATTGAAAGCTGACATTCTCTATGTTGATAATGAAGAAAAACACCAATGAACAGCCTTATTAGTGTAAAAAGTCACACAGTCTAAAGCCTCTATCCCATTAGGAAAAAACTCAACATATGTCATGTCACATTAATAAATACTGCATTTGCAAAGTGCACCTTATATCAACAGTAAATTCCCCCGTGGAAAATTGATTCACTTTTAAATTTTAACTGACTTCTTTTTTCTTTATAGACCCTAGTTAGGTTTCCCCCCTCTCCTTTTCTTTCACAAATAATGTAAGTTTGTACGAGAAATGCATCATTCTCTAAACCAAACAGCAAAAAGAGAAACAAAATGCAGAAAAAAAGAGGTAAGGAGAAATAAAAGTAGAAAAATAACCAATTGGTCATTAAGAGCAAAAAGATGCATGAGATAAAGAAGGAGGCAAGACGAACATCTACTATATTGGGCTTCGTGCAGATGTAAGTATAAAATGCTCCACAAGTCCTGTAATTGAGAAAATCTATCAAATGTCCTGACAGCTGCTACGGCATTTCCAGAAGCGATAAAACTTGAATTTATTTCACTCTTAGAAAAGGGGCAGTATCACCTTCTGGTGGCTTTAATGAAATGCCATAAAATTCGAGGAAAAACTGTGTTGTAAAGTCATAAAAAGGTAGTCGGAAGTGGATTGTTGGAAATGCTGCGGGAGGGGTTGGCGTGTCTGAAGAGTGATGGAAGGGGATCGGAGGCCTCTCGGCGAGTTTCTTGGTCACCAGCAAAGCGTTCACTTTCCCGCCGTTCCTGACCCCTGCTGCCTGGGCTGTAGGACCGGGAAGGGTGTGCTGAGAGGAAAGCGCAGTCCGCGCACTGCCCCTCCCGCTCGCCCACTCCCAGAGTTTGGCCAATGGCTTCATTGCGCTCTGACTTTTCACCTTTGACACCAGGACTCATAAACCCTTTCCAGGCTCACCTACTCCATTTGTATTTCGTGGAGGTCACCAGCAGGAGTACTGTCACCTGCCTTTCTTCAGCTGGCAATAATACAGTAAATTGGAATGGATGCTCCCCAGCCACAAGGTCACCCGTCCTGGGTGCAGACCTGGAGAGGAAGCTACCAGTTCTTGGGGCAGGATTTAGAGCAAACACAGGCAGACACATATTCTGCTTTAGAATCTGATTATTCAGGGCTTGGCTCACACTTAACCTTCTTCCAGTTCTCTCTGACCTTGGTTCTACTGAATGATATTGTGTCTATGGGTCTACTTTTTCCCCTAGATGATGAAAAACTAAGAGGGCAACGATTGTCTTAAAGTTCCTTTTTAACCCCTTTGGCACCCTGCCTCACACTGTGCACATAGTGTGAGCTCATTAGATGTTTCCAAGTGGAATAGAATTTTCAAAAGCCTCTAATATCTTCTATTATTCAGTCACTTCTGTGTTGAATAACTACCCTTGGTATTATCTATAGAAGTGTGAGCTAAATTCATTTATTGAAGATTATAGTACAAGTAGCAATTACATAGTATTTTACTTTATATTTTCAGTTTGGTATTTTAATAAAGTCACATTAGATCCATGTAAAGAATTCTATTTCAAAGATAAACAAACAGAAGCCCTGAGTTTTATAGTGAATTTCTTTGGTCTGTCAAACTGTGCAAAGATTATGAAGTTAAACTGTCAACTTTAGAATAAAGGCCTAAAATGAGGGATTTATATGTGAAGATCAAGATATGCCTATGAGATGACGTTATTCAAAAAAGAGAAGGTGAAGAGAAAGTTATTTTAACTGGCAGCAGCTCTGAGAAAGATTTAGCACAGACCTTTTGAAGCTGTCCTAAAAACAAAAATAAAATTTAACTAACTAAATAAAATAAATAATGATTTCAGAACAGTGCAAGGAAGTGAGAGGATCAATAAGATTAATGAAGACAAAGAAAATAAAAAGGGATTGTGAAGTTTGAAAGTGGGAATGGGTATTTTTTCTTTAGTGAACTGATGACCTCACGCCCTTGGCATAAAGGGGAATTTCTGCAGTATAGGTTTGACCCAAACCACAGGTTAAAGAAATGTCAGTAAGAATGTCAACCTTTGGAAAATCTTGTGAGCGCTCACTGTTATTGAGTTATGACTGTCACTTGAGCAGTGCCTTCAGTGGAATAGGATATAAATTTCCCCAAGGCAAGAGCAAGTGCTTGGAAGCCAACAAAGTTTAGTGATCATCCTTTCATTTTTCTATGCTCAAGTCCTTTGTCAGCTTCAGAACTGGGAAGTCAGCTATTAAATTAGAGATGAAATAACGCCAGACTCCAGATGTGGCTGCCTCACACTCCTGTCTTTAGCCAGATGTGCCCAACTATCACATTCATCATGATTAGAGTGAAGGTGGTGGGAAAGCGGCATACAACACACCCACAGGAACCCTCATTCACACAGGAGACTCTCCTCCTCAGTGAGCACAGAGTCACTGCTCGGAGGCAGGGAGTAATGGTGAAGGCTCTTCAAAAGTCCAGTAAAAGGAGGTATACCATTCCTTTTTATGCATAATTGATCCCAGCTCTAAGTTCCAATGATCTCCATTAGGTCATTTACAAAGCTCTTTGCACAGCCATATTTAAGCAGTCACCTCTGGTGCTGCAACTATCCTGTCTTTTTGGTACAGATCTATCCTTGCTTAATTGCTTTCTGTTTTGGGGTAAAACCTTCCACTTTCCTCTCATCTCTCTTCACCCACTTTTGATTGGTGAAAAGCTTGAATCAGCACCAGATGGTGTGGGAACGATACTGAGGGCAACATGGAAGGACCGTGGATCTCAACGAGTTTTTAGAGGACATTGAGGGGGTAACTGAAGCTCATGGTGGTGGTGGGAACTGGGCAGGCCAGACGGAAGTCCTACCAGGGCTTAAGGGCACTTGGGCATAGTTATCATTATGGTCGAAGTCTGAGCTGGTCTCCAGGGTGATATGAAGAGGTCACAGATTATCACTGTCCCACTGATTAGAATCTGTAAATCACGCGTCTTTCACAAGTGGCAATGAGACTGGGAATAACTGAGGGGTGTGAGAGCCTGGAAGCTGCCGTTTAGACCTGGATGAAAATGAGCATGTGCTCTGTCATTTCTGCCACAGCCTGCAGCCCACAAAACTGTAACAGGTTTTGTCAGGTGTGAGGTAAGCCATTGTCAGAACACAACTAGGAAGGAGTGAGCTGTGTCCTGTATGCATTTTAAGGAGTATATTTATCAGGAATGGTTTTACTTAGAGCCATAAACTATCCTCTGAGAATTCTTTGGTCACAGAGAGACTTTGTTGAATAAAATGATAGTAACTACTTGGATTGAATGGCCGCTTCTCATGTTAACTAAAACAAAATGCACAATGGCAACAAAAAAGGTCACATGCAGGTTCTAGGTGTTTTATGCTGAGCAAGCATGATAGATCACTTCTAAAAATTCCCAGACAACATGATGCTTTTCATTAGGGCAAGGATATTAGGATTATTTGAAGAAAATCTTTAGGATATTCTAACATTTCTAAGCGGCATTCCACTACTGATTAAAAAAAGCACCCAGTATTCTCTGAAATGTTTTCTAATAATATTCTCCGCCTTGACAGTGTGGAAGAATTTCAGTCTTTTCTCACTCTTTCTAAAAATCAGAGAGAGAGAGGAGGGAAAATGGCAGTGGGAATCATGAAAGATTTTAGTTCATTCGGAAGTTGAAGAGACTTATTTTTCAAATGTATTCTTTCAAATCCAGATTCCTATAACAGATGCTCTCAACTCCCAGGCTCCTTCCATCTGTAATTCAATTTCCTTCTAAACATGATGCTGACATCTGTTGCAATGCAGACACACACTTAAGTACCTGCAGTTTCTCTGTCAAGCTCAGTGTCATGGTAAAGAACTGTGAACTTTGCAGGGTAGGGGAGCAGACACTGGAATCCACAGGTCTGCAGGCAGAAAGAAATTTAATGTCTCTCTCATGATTCTGATGCCTCAGCGTCTTTCCCTCCCTGACACGGAGGCTCTTGTTCAAGATTTTCAAGGGAACACAAAGTGTTTATTTAATACCGCAATTAATTGTTTCAGCTTCACTTCTGGAACCACCTCAAATCAGCACATTCTAAGATTTACCAGGGAGGCGGGGAGTGTGTCTTCAGATTTCTTCCTGACAGAGTGGATTAGATAAATTCCCACACAATTCTCTAAAGTATTTTAAAAACAAAGCACTGCATGCTGCATTTAAAGATGCTGATCTTTGTCCTCTTTCTTTTCTAATCCCCTTCCCCCAGCATTACTATAAAGCAAGACCATTTAAGGCATGGATTGAGTTCAATCATTCCATCATTAATTAATTCATTAAATAAACATTAGTCGAGTCTCGATTCTGTGACTGGTATTGTGCCAGGTGCTGGGAAGAGAAAGGTTGATGTGATGTAGGATCCATCTTCAGGAATTTCAGTAGTGCTTTATTTTAGAAAAGTACTGAGCCTTACCAAGGCTCCAAGTGGTGAATGAAATCAGGGTTTTATGCCAAAGGAAAATTCATAAATTCTGTCAAGAATACAACCTTTTATTGGGTAAAATATTCTTCCGTTAGCAAGAACTTGTTTTTGAGCTTCACAGGAAAGTAGAAATCTTTGCTATATATCACAACTAATTTGGGGCTGATGTTGTTGGGGAGAATGGGATATTCCTTTCAACCCTTCCTGCCTCACCAGTGCAGACAAGCCGCTGACATCTGATGCATGACTCTTGATTAGCCATGTCATTCCTTCAGGTGGCTTTGCTGATGCTGTGTTAAAGTCATGAAATCATCCAGGTCTTTAAAAAGGTTTGTCACGACATTTAACCTGGACATCTTCTCTACCAATTACCATCATTTCGGTTTTGTACAACACCGTCAAAAGGCTCAGTGGGCTGTGTGAATGTGGCTTGTGTCACTCTGTACTGACTCAGGATGAGTCTTGCTATGAGAGCCAGTCCAACTGTGACTGGCAATGGGCAGAGACAGAGGATAGGACTGCAGGCCGGGGTCACAAAGCTGCTTGCAGGTGGGTCTGGTGTAAAGGATAGATAAGGAGAGTCTGAATTATCATAATTTCTCAGGAATTTCCTTTAACTAAGATATTGCAAATTGTTGGGCCTGGGCTGAACCTGTTCCACAGATGTGTTATATTGGGCCTGCATTGTATTAACATTTTTATTTTTTAAATTGGTTGCCCTCATGTAAAATTTGGGAGATTTCACATTAAATATCTATCTTCTGCCTAAAAATGGGAACATCTAGCAACACAGGGCCTGCATTGCTACATGGCAAGAGTGAGGTGGAGCTGAGTTCCAGCTGTCCCCTTAGATGGGACATGCATTTTTTATATAACCTCAGTCCACACTACTCCATATTGTCCCATACCTAGCCTGCTTTAGTAATCAGTTACTTGCCTGGGTCCCTGATCTCCATGAATTAATTAAACAAAAAGTATTTTCAGTCAATCAAAATGTTTTTATTGGGTCACTTGTCTACTTTTAAGAGCTTGCTAGGTACTGTGGGAGAAGCAAAGTATTCCTAATCTGCCCAAATGAGGAAGAAGGCAGTAACATCTGCAATAATTAGAGGCATGGCCTGGAAGACACCACAAATCAACATAAGAATTTAGAGAAAGGAATGTCATTGATATTCTTAGTCATTAGGCTTCTGTTTTGTTTTTTTTTTCTTCCTTTTTTTTGTGGTACGCGGGCCTCTCACTCTTGTAGCCTCTCCTGTCGCGGAGCACAGGCTCTGGACGCGCAGGCGCAGCGGCCATGGCTCACGGGCCCAGAGTCTCCGCGGCATGTGGGATCCTCCTGGACCGGGGCACGAACCCGCATCCCCTGCATCGGCAGGCGGACTCCCAACCACTGCATCACCAGGGAAGCCCGGCTTCTGTATTTTATTAGTTCTCTTTTCCAAAAAAAGAGAGAAAAAAAAAATTCTCATTCATGAAAAGGAAGTTCTTAGGAAGTTTAGAATGTAGCTATTTAACACATTTAAATGCATAAGGCATTTGTATTCTAATCACATTTTCAAGAAAATCTTTTTGTTTATGCAGAAAAAGAACACTATCCCAGGCAACAAGTATTACTTACACCTAAGAGAATATAAAAAGAAATGATGCTGAATAGACTACAGAGATTTGGAAGAAGGATGAACAATACTAGTTCTATTCTGCAACTCTTTGGGACCCATACAGAAAATCTAATGCTTAAAAAGGATTGTAATTGTGGAGAACGACCTGGGCTATGTTTTAAAATTCTAGGTTTAATTTAATATCGACTTTCTGGCTAGACTTGTGGTCTGAATTTGCTTTGTGAGAGGAAGGCTGACATAGCAGGAAAGGTCAAGGTCTTATTGGCATTAAATAGGAAACAGTTGGCTACCTTCCCTAGGAGCGAACTCAGAGTCCATTACCCCACCACTTTGCTTCTATCTGAAAACAAGATCTAGTCAGCACAGCTGGACATTTTAAAGCCACCACTGATGACTGGGAGATTCTAGTCTCTCACATGACTTAGGGCACACGTGTATATGCATGAGATGCCATGCTTCTAGTAGTGAATGCTGATCAGTGAGGACATTAGTAACTAACAGTATCAGTGAAGTCCTTGTTTGAGCCTTAATAAAAGTTAACATTTATTGACCACTTATTATGTCTTAGACACTGTGCTAAGGGCTTTATATGTGTTATTTAATCCTCACAACAGCTTTATGAAGTCTGCTCAACTAATACTCCCTTTGACAAGTAAAAAAATGGAGACATAGAGAGGGTCAGTAACTTATCCAAGGTCACCAGCTAGCAAAGAGGTACCGATGGGAGCTGAACCCACACTTGATACCAGCGTCTCTGCTGTGAACCACAGGCTATACTTTAGGTACAGTGTGCCTTGGCCTTTCCCCATATGGCTTATCGGCCCTCAAACTTTTCTTCTTTGGAAGAAACTGCATAATTTCAACACCCTGGGGCATCCGTGGGTTTGCAAGTAGTCCCCAATACTAAGGAGGACCTCAGTCATTTTCTTTAATCCTATTCCTGTACTTCCAGCCATTGCTGGAGAAAATCACAAAATCAGGGCAAATGGTTCCACTATAAAGTCAACATAAGCTCAGAAAGGGCCCCAGAGCTGCTGAGTCTTTTACATTCACTCGCGGGGAAGCCCAGCTCAGCAGCTGCTTCAGACATGCCAAGGTCTTAAACTGTAGCTCCAACCCAGGCCCTCTACGATCAGAGACCTTGGCAGACACCTTTGCTCTAATTCACAGAGAAAATGAGACCTATGGGACACGAGCTAGCCTCCCCTGCCTTGCTAGAACGCTCTTGTGCGCTCACGCTGTTTCTATTCTTTCCCTCTTATCTCAGAGGAAGACAAACTCCAGTCTTCCTTTTTAAGATTCACCTACTTGTGTGCCCACCAACCCCTGCCCTTGTGCTGCCTCCAAGCCCTGCTTCCCCAGTTTTTCCTGGTGTTTCTTGCGTCTGGAATCTCTCTCCTCTCCACTGCTCCTCCCAGGGTGGCATGAAGGCAGCGCCTAGTGACTGGGAGCTCAGCCTCTGGGTCAGGCTGCCTGACAAGTGCCTGTTTCTTAGGCACTGCCACTTACCTCTGTGTGACCTTGGGCAATTCACTTCATTTTCCTTTGACTAAACATCTTCATTTTAAAAATGGAGACGACGGAGAAGCCTAAAATGGTTGTGAGGATTAAGTGAGATAATTCATGTCGAGGGACACCCATGACCTTGATCTCCCCACTTTGTTTCAGTGCCAACTTTCTTCACTTCCTCCCCCTCCCCTAACATCCCTGATCATCACTTCAACTACTTTCTAGTCAACGATTTCACTTCCTACCCAGAGTTCTTTGGTTTTAACCAACTGTCTTCTCCTCACCTTGAAGTGGGCTGTGAGATCCACTAGTAAATAATTCGTCTCCACTCCCCACTGAATCATCCTCACTGCCCTATGTTCCTTCCCACATTTTCAGGAAAAGCCAGTGGCTCGTGCTTCTACTTTGAGGGTATCATCTTCCATGGTCCTTATTTTTTAATATATTTTGAAATAATTTGCTTGTAAGCTCTTATACTCCCAATTTTCCTTTAGAGGAAGAAAACTCGGTAGTACCAAAGGATCTAGGTAGAACAGGAAGGAGAATCATCCCCACGGGCTCTGGGATCATACTAGCTGTGTTCAGTCCCAGAGTTGCCTCTTTTTCTCTGTGTGACCTTTGGCAAGTTCCTTAGCCTCTCTGTGGCTCAATTTCTCATCTCCCTGTAGGGTTGTTGAGAGTTATTATGAGCAAAGTGCTTAGAAGAGTGCCTGTTATGATTAAGCACTCAGGTAAATGTTACATATTATTACAAGAACTGGCACTTGGAGACCTCTCTGTTGTCCTGTATCAGTAGATCAAGCGAATACACAGGGATCTCAACATCACATTCAGAGGCAAAGGAAGCATATGTTATCACCAAGAGGCTCTGTTTAAGAGGTAAGGAAGTATGGGGCTATAATAATGTTTGGTTCAGAATAATAAAGGGCTGGCAGCTAGCCTCATTCCTGCAGCTACGGCCTGGGAATCTTGATAAAGTCCGGAATTCTTCCTAGTTTTGTTCAAAGTCCTCCTGCCATACAAACCTCATTGGTTCTGATATTACTCTGGTTAGGACAATCCGCCTCTTGAAGGAAGATGGGAGCGTAAGCGTAGAGCATAGCAAAGTGAAAAGGGATTTTGGGATCCTGGTCCAACTTCCAGTTTCTACAGGCGAGGAGAGTGTGCTGTGATGCTCGAAGGCTGGCCCCCTGATTCAGAAAACAGCAGGCTTCTAGACCCAGGGAACCCCTCTTCCAGACGGTAAGAGGCGGATGTCAGAGAGACATGTGCTGTCTGTTGACTCATTTTGTGCATTTCCTGTGTGGTTCTTGCGTCTTGCATCTAAGTTACTGACTCAGATTAACCCTGCTTAGCTTGCAAGACCTTGCAGGGAAATCAGAGAACGAGATGCAGTCCCTGCAAGTTGTCACACATGATTAAAGAGCTGGAGGGAGTGATTTATGTGGAAAGATTAAAATCCCTAAATACGGATGGTAGTGCTGCCCTGATTGAGTGGGGCTTTCGGTATTTGCAAAGGGAAGACTGCAAACTTCAGTGGAGGTAGGACTGCTTTAAAGGAGTCAAAGGGCGATGTATGTGGCAGAAATGTGATGATATGAAAAACAGGGTACTACTTCCTGATGAAGCCAAAAAGCCCTGATTCAGACAGGAAGTTCTTTGTGGCTTTTATTTTGTCAGGCAACTGGCTATCTCTGGAATTTTCTACATGAAGAATTTGATGCTCTGTGCCATGAGATAGTTCTCAGTAGCTCTTACCCCCTTCTTCTGCAATGTTCCCATTCTTTTTTTAAAAATAAATTTATTTTATTTTATTTATTTTTGACTGTGTTGGGTCTCCATTGCTGTGCGTGGGCTTTCTCTAGTTGCGGCGAGAGGGGTCTACTCTTTGTTGCAGTGTGCAGGCTTCTCATTGCAGTGGCTTCTCTTGTTGCGGAGCAGGGGTTCTAGGTGCGCGGGCTTCAGTAGTTGTGGCACATGGGCTCAGTAGTTGTGGCACACGGGCTTAGTTGCTCCGCGGCGTGTGGGATCTTCCTGGACCAGGGCTCCAACCCGTGTCCCCTGCATTGGCAGGTGGATTCTTAACTGCTGCGCCACAGGGGAAGCCCCTGCAGTGTCCTCATTCTTCAGGCTCCCTTTGCTTCCTGTCCCTCCACTAAGGCTCCTCCCCCCAGTGTCTCTCCTGCTACCCTGTTGCTCCCCGCCTTCCCAGTACCCCGCATCCACACTCCCAGTCAAATGGAGTTTCCTGGTGTCCTGATTTGATGTTAGGACTATGAAGCTAGAGTTAATTGGATAAACTATTTCCTGTTAAACTTAAGCTAGGTAATTAACTGGCTCTCCCAGATAACACTGACCAAGCCCTTAGCAAGTGTTGAGGCTTTTCAGCACTTCATGTGTGTGTGTGAGTGGTGTGTGTGTGTGTGTGTGTGTGTGTGTGTGTGTGTGTGTGAATGTGACTGTACAAAGAGTGGAGGAAGCGGCAGGGCGCTTTTCAGCAACCTGCACATGATCCTGTATAGGCCACAGCCTACTCTCAACACAGCTCAGCACAGATGTGGGGTCATTGACCAATCAGAGTGATCAAGGAGGACATCTTAAGGAAGTGATGCTAAAGCCAAAGACTGAAGGCAGAGTCTGAGTTAGGGAAGGGGAGGTAGGAGAGAAGGGGGATATATTTGAATTTCTAAGGACAGTCTTGTTTTCCAGTAGTCTATTCCATACCATGATTTGGAAACATGGTTACTATACCATTAACTGCAATAAACTAAATACAAAAATGGTGTCCTAGCTGCATAGATGTTCTTTTTCTACAGGGCAAGTCAAAGACAATCTATCTGTGCTTCTTCTGTACTCTAATGGCTTTACTCTGGCATACCAAGCCCTCGGAAGTCTTTTCCTGATCCTTCTCTAATGGACCTTGTGCTCTATCCTTGCAGCTCCCAGATCACTCTGTTCCCTTTTGGACCTCTGTACCTTTGAACAGCCTTTTCTTTTTTTCCTGGATTATCGCCTCACTGTTTGGATTTGTCTGCCAAGCTCTTTAGCTTTTTGCTAAGAGCCAACTTAAAAATCACCTCCTCTAGGAAGCCCTCCGTGATTAAGGGCATCTTCCTCTATAGCATTCTAGTGTCTTGCACTTGTCCCTATTTGGCACATATGTAAATATCATATTTATTTGAATATAAGTTACCCCTTCTGGCCTGTCAGCATGTTCCGTTCTTTTTCTTGGGTTCTCAGTGCCTAGAATAGTGTTGGGCATAGGGTAAGTGCCTAGTAAATATTTCTTGAGTGAACGAATAAATGGTGGCACAGCTTTGTATGCTCCATAATTGTAGTGTGCATGTATAAACAGTCATCCATTGGCAATAAACAGGAGCTGAGATAGTGGAACATTTGGACTTTCTGTTTTGTGGGGTAATTGAAAAAAAGGTGCATCATTTAATCAGTCCCGTGGAGTATAACTCTTATTTTTAATGGGTAAACTGCAGGTGTCTCTCTTTAAAAGTAATTTCCTTAAATGTGATAAGGTTTATTTTTTGGTTCATATTTGTTAGGTTATTATAGTGTTTTAAAATATCTGGCTCAGATCACTTAAAATTTTTAAATTATACTTTAAGCAGCTATTAGCATAACAATATTATCTATTAATAGAGATTCCTACAGGAGTAAAGTTACCTGCAATTTACATGAAATCAGAAAACTTGGTGTGATTAGTAGCATCACAACAAACTCAGCATGACTATTGTAATGACTACACTTCCCGTCACTGTAATTATCTCCTAAAACTTTTATTGGGAACATTGATTGCCATTTGCTCACTCATTCACTTTGAGAAAGTGGACTGATGAACAAGTGCCAGGAGTGAAATAGTGGCTGTGCAGGTCCCGTAGAAAATACATTCTGGATGATTACAAAATGAACTGTTTGTATTGGCCAGGAGAACTGTCTGACCTTTCTGGGTTCAAAATAAATGAAAGATTTCATATTTCTTTCAATTACTAAGAATTTAAGTAAAGAAGATGAATGACAGATGGTGATTTTCTAAGAGAAAATGTGAAACGATTATTTGTGTTTGAAGGACATTAGGCACAATGTCACGTCCCCCTCCCCCTTGCAGTGCATCATTCCCGTTCACCTGTTTGAGGGAAGGTAGGAACTTGACTCCTTGAATCTGTCCACTTCTCTCCATCTTCACTGTCAAGTCCGTCAGCCAGGCTGCCATCAGCTCTCGTCTGGACTACTTCAGCTGCCTTCTAACTGCTCTCCCCACCTTTAACTGTACTGCTCTCCAATTCATTCTCTCTACTGCAAAGTGCTCTTCCTAAAACAGCAAATCTGATCATGTCACTCCCCTGCTTAAAGTACTCTGACTCCCCAGATCTTTATTCTGGTTTATAAGGCCTTTCATTATCTGATCCACACTTAGCCCTAAAGCCTTATGACTCACCACATCCCTGTAGAATTTTTCAGACACCCTAGCCACAAGGAACCAGAAGGGCTTTCCTTCCTGACCGTGGTCTCCACTCTCCTCCCCTCTTTGATCTAACTTCTAATCACCGTCCAGGGTTAGATGTTCCCCTCTGCACTCCAAGGGCATTCTTAACTGACTGCTCTTTTTGCACTTATCACCCTGTCCTGAAATTGCCTCTTGACTTGTCTGTTTCTGCCACTGTTCTGTAAATTCGATGAGAGCAGAGACTGGGTCTGTCTGACTCATCTTGTATCCTTAGCACTAAACACGGAGAGAAGACAGCCAGACATGGCTAAGAGATGGAGCGATTCTATTTTCCAATTTTGCTTGTTGCTGCTTTTAATTCAGGTCAAAGGCAAAATGTTAATTTCACCCCAGTGTCTATTTCTAGGCATTGTTCCACACTTTCCCTGTACAAGTGGATTTTCTCTTTGGAAGAGGGCTCAAAGAACAGAACAAAAAGTGAGACCGTGTTTCTAACTGGTTGTTCTGAGTACAGAAAATGTAAATGTGGGTGAACATGTTTAGTCTGTCCCTCCCAGATCCAGGCAGGAAGGACTAGAGGCTGATAGAGCAGAATTTCCGGGTGTGTATGTGTGCATGCGCCCACGCACATGCCTGTGTGGGTATCTAGGTGTATTGTGTTGCCCAGCGCGGCGATAGGTTAGCTTTGCTAGAAATTAATGCCTGTGAGTTCTTCTGATAAAGCAGTTGCTGAGCTCTGCTTTCTTTGCCAGAGAATGACCTCTGTATGTTAAAATGGTTTCAGAAAGAAAAAAGCCACAAATCCTAGAGGGTTACCCTGAGATGTCTGATCACTACTCTAGCCCAGATTTAATGACTAGAAAAGGTTTTTTTAGTCTTTTTGGAAATGGCTGTGTATGTGTGTATATGTGATTAGCATTGGATCAGACCAATTTAGAAGAATGCAGCTTATATCAAGAAGATGAAATTGCAGAATATGAAAAAGATAACCTGGGATATCTAGTTACAGATAGGCTGTAGAGATCTTGATTTTTTGGCATTTATTAAAATTATTTTGAATACACATCTTTTTTTCCAAAACTTTTTTTCCCCAAAGTCTCCCCACAGCTCCCAATGAGACTTCTTTGGAGGTTTGCTATACAAACCTTGCTGCTGCTCTTCTTTCTGTCCCAGACTAACAGATAATCGTGGAAACGTTCTCCTGACATTGCTTAACCCTATGACTGCAACAGGCACCTCAAGCCCCACGGCGCCCTTTGTCTCACAAATAGTACAAATTGGGTAATGCGATTGAACAAGGCTGGCGGATTCCTGCCAGGATGAAGACAGAGTAAGGAGTGAAGGAAATCTAAAAGATGTCTGTCTCAGTTCCTCCCTGCCCTTCCCAATGCTGGATCCACATGGTCTAATGCAAGCACCGAGCAGGCTGGCCTACTGATGAATCACAGAACAAGGTGATGTGTCATTTGTATTTCTTGAAAAACAATCAGGTGGTGAGAGCCTGTCTTGGGTTGCTGGCAAGAACTTCAGCGATTATATAATCACCCAGACAATTTCTTCTTTCCCCGGTTTTCCATTTGGGGCTTTAAGTTGCGTCTTGTTTCTTTAAGCCAAACAGCTGACTTGACTTGTGTCTGACTTCTGGGAATAATTGAATTCTTCTGGCGGTGCAACCGGAGAGTAGCGAATGAAAACTTCACCCTGAGACACGCCCACACTCACCCGCACGCAGACATGTGGGCTCTTCCACAGCACTCTGTGTGGTTTGGACAGAGAGATATGGGGAATATTCGTGTATTATTTGCCTTGTTAATTTCCCAGCCCATTTTAGGGGTCAAAGCTATAAATCTCAACAATGGATGTGGGAAAGTGAATTTTTGTACGATCAAGGGGCATGTGGATTTTTAAAAGTTGAGAAATACTGTGACAGAGAGAAGTGGCGTCATTTAGTGATCTCTCCAGCCCTGCTTTTATGGAAAAACCACGCCTTGGTAGAGAAGGAAGTCAGAAAGGCAAAGAAACTAACAATGCTTGAATGTTCAATTCTTGTTAATGCACTTTGAGTGAATTAGCATGTTTAATTCACACAACAAAGCTCCTATTTCACCAATGTTACAGATGATGAAGATGGGGATTAGAGAGATTTAATAATATGCTCAAGTACACTCATCTGGTAATAGAGTTAGAACTTGAATCCAGATTTCTCTGATGCCAAATATAGCTCCAATTATATCACTTTAAATCACTGGGGGGGAAGAAATCTACAACCTACATAACTGTGGACCATGGAGTTGCTTCTCCACTTGTCACAGCAGTTGTCTTCTCTCTGCCTCCCTTGCCTGCCTGTCTCCCTGCTTTTGAAAGCCTCATTACTGCTGGTAGCTCCAGGGAACATCCTGAGTGCAGCAGGTCCTCCTTCCTTCTGGAGTTGTGCATGGCGCCAGCATGCATGTCTTTACACAGAATTAAGAAGGAATATTATTTTTTAAGATTTTAACTTTTTTAGAGCAGCTTTAGGTTCATAGCAAAATTGAGAGGATGGTACAGAGATTTCTCATCTAGTCCCTGCCCTGGCCATTCACGGCCTCCCCTGTTATCAACATCCTACATCGGAGTGGTACATTTGTTATAACTGATGAACCTACATTGACACAATCATTATCACCCGAAGTCCAGAGTTTACATTAGGGTTCACTCTTGGTGGTGTACGTTCTATGGTTTTGGACAAATGGATAATGACATATATCCATCATTATAGTATCATACAGAGTATTTTCACTGCCCTAAAAATCTTTTATGTTCCACCTATTCATAATTCCTCCCGTGTCCCCCAGTCCCTGGAAACCACTGATCTTTTTACAGTCTCTATAGTTTAAATCACTGTTTTTTACAACTGGAAGGGTAAGGATGTGGGATGATTTCTTGAGCTCACCATTACTTTTCCATCTATTCAGAATTAGCTTGTATATTTACATTGAGCCACCAATCAACATGCATTTATAAAGCCCTGTCCATGGGCAAACTGTAGTAGTTACCTACGTGGAAGATACGGGAAGGTCTAGCTGCAGTTAGGATTCATGAGCAGCTTAACAATCTGGTTAGCGGAATAGACAAGATCTCTCTCTCTCCATATTTCTTTAGGTCTCCATCTTCATCTGTATCTATGTCATTGACTCTAAATTAGAGCAGCAAGAAAAATTTTCAGGTCTTCAAGCACGTGCTAATTGAAAAAGTGAGTAAATATAACCAGAAGGTTTTGAGAAGACTTGAAATTGAACATGTTCTTTTTGGAACCTGGTAATGCTTACTTAGTAGCCTTTTATGAGGCTAGATAAAGGTTATTCTTTTAAAAAGCTCCCCTTTTGTACAACAGTAGCCTGAATAGTCAGGAGTTGGCAAGGCCTTTTCTGATGTTTATTGGAGCAGCTGTGGAAATAATTTTGTACCTTGGATCCTATGATTTATTTCCATTAGGAATAAATTTGGGATTTATTTTAAGGCTTTCAAAAACTGGAAGTGCTGTGGTCTCAGAATTATTTTTTATTAAACATTGTCTCCCTGGCTGCATTTCAGGTGCTGGCTGAATTCTGTATAGTGGATTGTATTAGCATCAGAAATGCTGTTGAATGATAGTAATAATAATAACTACATATATACAAAGGATGGAATTGGGTTCCAATTCTATTTGGCTAAACTTCATATTTGACTTTGCTGACTCAGTTTGGGCATCTTTAAAGATAATTGATAAGTACTAAATATCTTTGAAGCACAATCACGCTTGAAAAGAGATGTGAACCCTTGAACACAGGTACTTTGAGTGCAAATTGTTATCTATTTCCATCAATATGTTTTACAGATTGACACCTTAGACAGGAAGGAAATCTTCTTCATACTGTCAGTTCAAGACTGACTTGCAAATGAGAGCTGAGGAAACATGGTGGACAAGGAGGCTGGGAAGATCTGACTTTGCAGAAGCAGCATTACCGCCTTGCTGCCCACCGTGAATGAGAATTGCCATCTTTTTCTCCCAGAATCTGACTCTTGAAAGACAAGTGGCGCATTTTGCTCCCAATACATAGCCACGTATCCCAGCCTCTTTCTTGTTCCCTTCTCACTCTCTCCTTCCCTCAAGTTCATTAATTCTCTGTTTCGATGGGAGCTTCCGAGAGAAATGGAGGGAATCATTCAGCAAGGAGAAAACATCAACCATCTAGAATCCTCAACAATGATTTAGAATCCACTTTCTTATGGTTTAAATCATGGCTAAATAAACAATGCATGGAAGAGGGAAAAGGGAAAAGTGGCTTATCTAGTGAGGGCCGAGGAAACAAACCGAAACGTCTGCGTGCACCCTGAGCCAGGGCCTGAGGAAAATACACAAAACGTAAAGCTCGTTTTTGGCCTCTAGGAGCATAAAATCGAGTTGGGGAGAAAAGCCTGCTGACAGTTTATGAGACATGATGAGACAAGTTATAGCTGTCACCAGAGCATCACTTCCCTTCCGTCTCTAGAATATAGAGCCCTCTTTCCTGACTCCCAGGGCCCCTGGAAAACCATATGCAGTCTCTCTCACTGGCCACGAGAGTATGCTGGTAGGAGACACCTTGCCTGGGTGAGGGAGCCACAATCAGGATTATCTCCTATAGCAGACTCTCTCCCTGTTCAATTCACAGCCACTCCCAGTACCACAAATGGATCCCCCAGTGCTTGGACGTGAGGGGTTCAGATTCTTGGTCTCAGAGTCCTGACCTCTTTTCCTTCTCTGCAACCCTGGCAGTTTCCTCCCCAGGGTCTGGAAATGTCTTCTCGCAGATCTTTTTTTAAAAATTTAATTTAATGTAATTTTACTTTTGGCTGTGCCACGTGACATGCGGGATCTTAGTTCCCGGACCAGGAATCATGCCCCGTGGAGTGGAAGCTTGGAGTTGTAACCACTGGACTGCCAGGGAAGTCCTTAGATCTTTAGAACACATAATTTATGAATTTGGAAAAATGGAACCATCTTCCTATTCTCATTAGTGTGACTACTTTGATGGGTTACTGTCTTAAGGACCACTAATGTGACCTTCCTTCTCATCTCTTGTTAAAGGGAAGAAAAGCAAAGAAAGTTTAAAGAAAATGAAAACACAAGAGTGGTCAATTATCAAGTAAGCAAAAAACTAAGTGCTGAGCAGCAACAAAATGATGAACATTTTCATACACCTTATTCTATTTAATCTCCATGATAAAGACCACAGAGTAGTTTTTATTCTTCCCATTTTATTGAACAAAAAGCTGAGTGTCATAGGAGCTAAACAACTTGCTCAAAGTTACACATTTAACAGAGCCAATATTGCATATATTTTCTGTTGTTCAGGACTGTGTTCCTTCTACTGTACCACAGCTGCTCCTAGGTCAAAAGAGGAAGTACTTCCTGTGGGTTGGCATGTTCTAGGGGCAGGTTTATGAGGAGGACGTATTTGAACTGGCTCTTGACTGAATTATAGGCTTTGGCTAGACAGTGGACGAAGGCAAGCCTATTCCTGGACTGGGAGGATTAGCGTGACTAAAACCACAAGCTGGGAAAGTGGAAGGTGTATTTGGAAGGCTATGTGTAGTCTGCTGGTGAGGAGGGTTCTTTGGTAGGATGAAATGGCACCCAGCCAAAAGGAGGAGAACAATGAAGACTGCTTCTGCCATTGTTGTGATCCGGGAGTTTCAGGCACCTCTGCTAAACGAGGATAAACAGGGCTGACCTTCCCTCACAGGCAGTCTGGGATTCTAAATCATCAGTGACTGGGAAGTGGCATGCTCCATTATTTGAGGCATGATATTATATCCACCAGCTATTTTGTGCAGTTGAATTTTTGTTCCATTGAAACGATTCTCTCAGTGTGAGCTCAATAGCAATGGGCATGATGGTGGTTTTTCTATGTTGCCAGATACTAGCTCTGAATTTCTTCCAGCGCCTCCTGCTCTAAAGCACCTCTTATGATTAATTAACCTTTTGTGGAGTAACGAGGACATCTGTGTGGGATGAGATGTACTTTGGTCAGACTTCAGTTTTCAGTTGTTCAGCAAGAGGGTAATTAATTATAAGAGCTGAATCTGAACAGAAGATTGTTGGAGGAAATCCAAATGAAGCAAAACATCTAATTATCAATGAACAGGAAGGTTTTTTTTTTTTTTTTAACTGTTGTTGTAGGAGTGAATAAAATACTGCGATATAAATAAGAGGTAGTAACAACTTAAGATGCCTGCTTGGAGTGTACACACAATGCAAAAAATGTGAGATATTTGTAGTTTTGGAGATAAAGTACAATGCACTAACCATAACTAGACAAATAGGAAACAGAGGCCAACTTAGTGTCTGAAATAAATATGTATTCCCCTTTGAGATAATTGTTGTGTTGACTTGAACAAGGATATATCTAGAATCATCTGGCCATTACTGCCCCTGACAAATGACAGTAAACACCTCTTGTCTAGAGAAGGAGGTTGGATTAAGATGCAAAATATGAGATAAAATGCAGGAAGCTAAAAACAGTTCAAAATCAATTTCTTTAACATAAATGGCTACTGTGATAGAGATGGTTTTCCAATGCTTAGCTTTCTGAGGTGAATCACCTCCAGCATTTAGCTCATGTCTACTTGATACAATCTCCTAAACTCCCCCTAAGCCAGACCCAGCCAGAGATCCTAGCTTGACTTACTTAACTGTGAGGAGGAGTTACCTTAGTGGACAATGTGAGAAATTTCCACTCTCAAAATGATTGTAAATGTTGCTTGTTGTTCACATTCACTGATAACTTCCATACAAACGCTGCGTGATTCAATTTCAGTGAGAGAATATGATTCTGTTACTGGAAGGGGGACCCCTTCTAGGGCCCGAGGGTGGGCTCTTGTCTAACACTCAGCAGTGAATGATCCAAAGAGACACACATATACAGACAAAGCAAAAAACTTTATTGGAAAGGAAGGGAGAGCAGAGAATAGCAGGGTAAGAGAAGCCAGGAGAACTGCTCTGCCACGTGACTCACAGTCTCAGGGTTTATGGTGGTGGGGTTACCCTTCTGGGTTGTCTCTGGTCAGTCATCTTGCCTGTGCCCATATTTGGTCCGATTCAAGGCCCTTCCTGGCAGTGAGTGCATTTCTCAGTCAAGATGGATTCCAGTGCAAGAGTTTCTGGGAGGTTGACAGGACATATTATGGGCTGGGGTGTCCTCCTTCCTCTTGGCCCCTCCCGAATTCTTCTGGCTGTCAGTAGCTTGTCAGTTCTGTGTTCCTTATCAGGACCTCTTGTTGTGAGATAACTCATGCAAGCAGGTTATTATCGTGCCTGGCCAGGGTGGGCAGTTTTAGTCAATGGTTCCCTAACAGCTCTAGTTCCTGTTTATAAATACCACCAGGCTTCCACTGGCATGGAGATGCTGTGTCCTTTATTTCTTCTGCTGCTATCAAATAGTTTTTATTCCTATTTTCTTTCTCTCTACTTCTGCTGCCTTGTGTTAGTACTTGTTGCCCATTCTTTGTGTGTCTCTCGGTTTCTACAACTTTCTATTGTAGGTTGTTGTTGGGAGACAGTTCTTTGTGGGTCTCTTGCATTTCTGCACATCTTGCAAGCAGAGGCATCGACAACTTTTGTCCTAGACTCTCTTTTCATGGATATTTGTACAGCGAGCAGACTTGGAAGATAGTGACAGTGTCTCCCTCTGGAACAGAGGGCGGCTTTATTTGCCATTCAGTCTAATAATGGGGGCAAAGGTAGGAAGGTTTGCTAGTAACCCATTATAAAAGATTTAGGTTTCCTTAGTTGTGACGCAAACCTACTGCATCACATGGCTTCTCTGTGTCACCCCTTTGGGACCTAAAGGGGTGAGGGACAAGGGGAACTAAAGCAAATATGAAGCTTATGCTGCTTGCTGTGCTGTGAATAAGAAGTCCTTTGTCTCTGACTCGGGTGGCTTGTGTCTTCTGCCAGCATCCATGAAAGTGTGGCAGGCTAAATTGTTAGGTGCAAGGAAGGTCAGATTTCTTCATACTTCTTTTTTTTTTGTTTGTTTAATTAATTTATTTTTGGGTCTTCATTGCTGCACGCAGGCTTTCTCTAGTTGCAGCAAGCGGGGGCTACTCTTCGTTGCAGTGCATGGGCTTCTCATTGCGGTGGCTTCTCTTGTTGCAGAGCACGGGCTCTAGGCACACGGGCTTCAGTAGTTGTGGCACGTGGGCTCAGTAGTTGTGGCTTGCGGGCTCTAGAGAGCAGGCTCAGTAGTTGTGGCTCAAGGGCTTAGTTGTTCCGCGGCATGTGGGATCTTCCCAGTCCAGGGCTCGAACGTATGTCCCCTGCATCGGCAGGCGGATTCTTAACCACTGTGCCACCAGGGAAGTCCTTCTTTCTTGACATGTATGTCTTACATCCAAACTCCCCTAGAGAATCTGACTGGGTCAGTTAATCATCATCCACTATAGAGGACTCCAGCAGTGCTGACCTCTTTTTTTTCTTCTAGTTTTATTGAGATACAGTTGACATACAGTACTGTATGTTTAAGGTGCACAGCACAATGATTTGATCTACATACATCATGAAATGATGATCACAATAGGTTTAGTGAATATCCATCATCTCATATAGATACAAAATTAAAGACATAAAAGAAGTTTTTTTCCTTGTGGTGAGAACTCTCAGGATTTACACTCTTAACAACTTTCATATATAACACACAGCAGTGTTAATTATATTAATCATGTTGTATATTCCATCCCTAGTACTTCTTTATATTATAACTGAAAGTTTGTACCTTTTGACTACCTTCATCCAATTTCCCTTCCCAGCACTGAGCTCTTATGTAAGACCTTCTTATAGGCCAGTCAATAGATTGCTGCCTTTGGATCAGGTACTTGTGCTTGGACCAGTCATCTGTGGCCAACTTTTCAAAGTCACTTTGTTCAAATATTGGGAGCAGTGAATGAGGGACAGGAACTCATGGAAAGGGGCTGTGAGCTTGGTAAACCCTTTGAAGTTCTCAGAAGCAGACATTGTAACTTGCACCTTTCACAGACCATCCAGGGAAATGTTATTGAGAATTAGTAAATTCACCTCAGCTCTCCAGCGTAATCTGAGATTTTTGTGAACAAAGATGATTGCATGTGTTCTTCTGCAATTTGCCAGTTCTCTGCCTAAAGAGGAAGCATTTGGTAAATTTGTGTTCCTAGTACTGGATATTGGAGATGAACGCTCAGGTTCAATGGAGAGGCCCTCTTTTAGCATTTGTTCCACCATTGGAAGAGCAGCTGTGCAGTTGGCTGCGATTACCTGCTGCCAGGTTCAGTCATGGACTCTGACTGGTATAAATCAATCAGCCTTTTATCTACTGTGATTGACGCAGGGGAGGGCTGATGACTTTAGGGCATTGCTCAGGAAGCTCCCACTCTTTTTCTGAGTGTGAACCTCAACTATATCTTCCATGTTGTCTCTGTTTTAGTGAGGGTTCTTCAGAGAAACATAACTAATAGGAGATAAACACAGTTGACTCTTGAGCAACACAGGTTTGAACTGCACAGGCCCACTTACATGTGGATTTTTTCCTTTTTTCTTTTTATTGAAGTATAGTTGATTTGCCATATTATATTATTAGTCGCAGGTGGACCACATAGTGATTTGGTATCTTATAGATGATACTCCATTTTAAGTATAGATTATACTCCATTACTAAAATATTGGCTATGCTTCCTGTGCTGTACATTACATCCTTATATCTTATTTATTTTATACCTAGTAGTTTGTGGATTTTTTTTTCAATAAATATCAATACTACACGATCCATGGTTGGTTGAATCCGTGGATGCAGAACCATAGATATGGAGGGCCAACTGTAAAGTTACACATGAATTTTTGACTGTTTGGGGGTTGGTGCCCCTGACCCTGCATTGTTCAAGGGTCAACTGAACACAACTCCATGTGTGGAGATTATATATCAATATATTATACATATTTTGTATATACATATATATATATAAAATTTCCACATGCAACACACACACACATAAATCTCTATTTATATATCTATCTACATATATCTATATTTATCTATATCTATCTATCATCTATCTATCTAGAGATATTTGTTACAAGGAATTGGTTTATGAGATTTTAGAGGCTAAGAAGTCCCACAGTCTGCCATCTGCAAGTTGGTGATTCAGGAAAGCCAGTGGTGTAATTCAATCTGAGTCTGAAGACCTGAGAGTGTAAATCCCAGTCTGAGGACAGGAGACGAGATGAAATGTTCCAGCTTATGCAGTGAGGCAGGAAAAAAAGAGGTAAATTTCTCCTTCTACCTTTTGTTCTATTCAGGCCCTCAACAGATAGGATGATGCCCACCCACACTGGTGAGAACAATCTACTGAGTCTACCAGTTCAAATGCTGATCTCATCTAGAGTATCCTCACCACACACCCAGGAATAGTGCTTAATCTGGGCACCCCATGGCCAGTTTAGTTGACACCTAAAATTAACTATCACAGTCACCATGAGGGAAGTTAGCTTGAAAATAAAGCTGGTACTTGGAGGAAGGAAGAGCCAAAAGAATAGCAAAAATTGGAGCCAGACCCTAATCAAATTATCCCCAAAGTCTATACAGTTTCTGGGCTTTTCCATTATGTGAGCCAATAAATTAACTTTACTGTTAATGTCAGTTTGAGATGGGTTTTCTATTAACTTACCAACAAAAACATCCTAAGTGATTCATTTACTAGTTTTCATAATATCTAAGGTCACTCAAGGTTAAAGTTGGAGTTTACATAGGTAATACAGACATCTTTCTAAAGTTGGGACAGTGCACTTTATTTTAGTCCTGGAGACATCAGATGCAACGGTTTCATAGCTGTAATTCACTGCTCTTTCCAGTGCCAGACACGGTATTGCCCATAAACAGGTGTGGAATGAATACATGAATACTGCCTATTGTTCCCCATAACTTATCTGTCATTTCCTGAGTCTGATCACATCTCCTTGATCATTGTTATTGGGTTTCTGCTGCAGAATTTGGAGGATGAGGTTAGTTACTAAAGAGTTAAATGAAAAGACAAAAAAAAAGTCACGTTGTTTCCACAAACAGTGGCCACCCATGTCATCTTGGGCTCCACATTCTTTAGGGGCGGGTTTCCACATTGGTGATTCAGCGGGTCAGGCCATACTACTTAATCAGAAGTTATAATTTTCGTTTGAACTGTTCAGTGGTCCATTATAGTCCACAGTTTACATCTTGTGGTAAACGGACAGACTAACTTGTTTGGCTGGACTACAGTGTTATTTTCTTCAGAAAATAATTGGACCTAGAGCTGTGCTTTGGGTCTCAGCACTGTCCTTTTGTGTGCAAAAGAGTATCATCTTTTCTAACTGAAAACTGCCAGATAAAAACGTCAAGACAGAGATGGCGCTAGCCCATGTACAGGTATCACTACCATGTGTTATAAGTGGAAGTACCAACAGGAATCACATCCAAAGTGAGAGAATAATACAGCCTTGCTAACTACAGCTGAACCATGTTGAAACAATGAAGAATTCTGATGGGACCGCAGGTTAATACTCCCAGCTTGCCAGGCCACATGCTTGCTGATATCAGGATTTTCTAGTAGTTGTGGAAAACAGTTGAAATCAGAATATCTGGGTCAGCATAACTGAATGTGCACTAGCTGACAAAAATCTAACATGAACAGCCTTCCCCAGTGGGTTCTCTTCTGCTCTTTCAAATGCTTTGTGATACTCAAAGAATGGAAGAATTTCTCGGAATGTAGCCTGTGGACAGCAAATCCAAGTTGCAACAAGTAGGTAGCAGGGTTCTTATGCAATGGCGGACTGTCTGGGAATAAGGCACGAAATTTTCTCCCCAGAGGAGCATCATTTATACCACTAAACACACCCATGTACCTTAAAATGTCTTTTTGGAATCTCAAAGGTCGTTTGAAGAGAAACCCAGACCAAGTAATTGTCTTATAGGTAGAACTAAATCCAAGGCCATGTATCACTGTGGAGAGCAAAGAGCTTGTTGGAGTTTTAAGCAGAAAAGGGCTCTTTGTCCTGGTCAAACTTGAATTCAAAGAAATCCTTTTGTTAACTAAATTCTCCATAGTTTCTCCAATTGAGTTGCGTTTCAGTCTTCATTATTTCACTAATATAGCTTTAGGTACACTTACTTCCTTAAAGTCCAGGCTATCTCCATTCATTTCCTTTAGTATTTAGAAGTCCAAAATACTATCATACCATCGCCACTTTCCTTCCACTGTCAAGAAGCATCGTGACAGGTTTAGATTGCCAACTGACTTCTGACCATAAAAAATATTCTGATAACCATTTCCCCATGGTATTCTTCCCAGCAGTAAAATTCTCAGCAAGGCCACTTAACAATTTCTTAGGTGCTCTTTTTTTTTCCATAATGAGACTGCCAACAGATGCCTGTATAATGGAAATATCCATTGACTCCCGTGGATCATCTCTATCTGAGTTTTGTAATCTGCATCAGGAAAGCATTTTCACCATCCTCTGTCTTCCTGGATGGTCTGTTTCTACAAATCCTCTTCACCATGCATCTGCCTTCATGTGTGTGCATTTCTGTACAGGAGTATATCCTCTTATTCTTACTACAGCACTTGATTATACTTACTTTGCTCTATTATTCTCTTCTCTAGTTTTTTTTTTTTTTCTTTTAAGCATGGATTTATTTCATCCAGCTGGTTCCAGGAATAGGAACCATATCTTCTAATTCTTCTTATGCCTCTAAATACCACTTAGCACGATGAAGATGGCTAATAAATATGCTTCCCCAGTAACATCTGTTTCCTGGTCTTAGTTTCATTTGCATTGGTTTTCTTTCCCTTAAAGGCATCCCTTAAATTTATTTTTTGTAATTAATATTTAAATTGTTTAAAAGCTATTCACAGTCCTCTTATAAGCTAATTTCACCTGGTTGCAAATATTTTGAAACTGGATTTGACTGGAAAGGAACCTTAGGTGTGTGGTCTATGACTGGAAAGGAATCTTAGGTGTGTGGTCTATGACTGGATATATTTTTTATGTTTATCTTACCACCTTGTTTGTGTTTTTTTGTTGTTATCATTCTAACTGGTTTATTAAATGTGCTTAACTCAATAGCGTTTAACCAAGAAACAACATTTATTTTTCTTCCTCGACTGCCCTTTATTATACTTGGTCAGTTTTCTCTTCTCTGCCTCCTCGGTGGCAATGTGAACAGATCTCATAGCTTTTCAGTCAATTTCAAAGTGTTACTACATGGGTTCACTCTCCAGTATTAAATAGCACCTTCAACCTCTCATATGATTGAGGCTCCTTCCCCTCCTGTGACCTCCGGTCCCCCTCCACTGCCCACCCAGTGCTCAGAGAAGACAGGAGCCCTCCGTGCAGTAGCTGGGCTGTGAGGCACGTCCTGGCTTCCCTCTTGTTCTCCACTTTGCTCTTTCACCCCAAGTCTCCACTCAGAAAACTGCCACTTCCACACTCCTCAGCGTCGGGCTGGCAAGTAGGGTGGAGAGCTAGATGGTGACGGTTTCTAACTTGGCTGGTACTGGTATAAATGCCAGTGTTCTCTCTGTGGCACATAACCCAATGCTGGGGTTCTCTCAGGAGTGTGTTTCATGGGATCTTTGTCCTGCACAGGGAATGTATTCTCTGGCTGATGTCTTGTGATGCCCTCTCAGTTTCTTTGCTCTGGCTGTATACCCTACTGAGATTTTGCTGGGATCCCAGTGCCCTTCTAGCAGAGCCCTTTCAAGACGGGGCCCTCCTGGCTCCCCTCCCTGGCACTCACATGCTCCAGAGTGCCTCTGTCCTGCTGGGGCTGGTAGAAGTGCAGCGCGCTCACTCTGGTGTCTCCTCATTTTGTTTATTCTCCAGGGATAGCTGCTATCTTGGAGGATAGTCCAGATTCTCTCAAAAGCTTTCTAGCCCCATTCTGCATGATCATCAGTCATGGACTAAGGTGCTGCTTTTTCTGGATGCAAGTGGTTGTGCTGAAGCCCTTTCTAGTTGGCTGGGTGTTCTGCATGGGGGGAGGGGGGGAAGAGTACCCCCATTTCCTTCTTCATGAAAAGGGACTGGGAAATCTACTCCCATGAATTTCTCTAAAGAATCTTTTCTTTGGCTGCCAGGCTGTGGGTGATAGGCTAAAGTTTCCAGGGCAGGTTTTGGGCACTTCTAAGCCAGTCCTATAGGGAGGGTCTTTGGATTATGGGGAGTGTAGTTCCTTATTCTCAGCTCTGGTTCATCAGGTGAAATTCCAATTAACACCATGTCATGATACAAAAACAGTTTGTGGCACTAAAGGTTTTATGTTTCTCTAATGAAAAAGTATGAGTGCACATTCTTTTAGTGTTTATTCCAGATTCTTCCATAGGGTTCTTATAGATGAAGCAAGGCACTTTGAAAGCTTAGATGTTTGCTTTCTAAGTTTAGTATCACACTCTTATTACCAATTCAATGCATATGATTAAAGAAACATGAATTAGATAGGTAAAAATTAGAGTGTAAATTTGTTGAATGACATTTGAGTTCGGTATTCTTTTACTCCTTTTAGTTGAACAGTTATTTTCATTGAAATATTATTTGGTTGAGAAAACCTACTATAGAGTAAAACATATTGTCTGTGATTCTTGGCTTTAGAGAGTCTAGTTTCTGACATGGTTTCGAGATGTCTTAATGCTGAGAATTGGATTCTCAGCAATGGGTTTCAAATCAGGTAAACTGCTTAGCTTCATGACATTGGACAAGGCATTTTTATGGGACTAAGTTGTACTAGTTTTAAATTGAGAACATTTTACTGAGTAATTTTTAAAGTCCTTCAGACCTCTAGCAGTTTACAGCATTTGGATAATATATATTTGTGTTGGTGTAAATTGAAAAAGACCAGCTTAAAAAATAACTGCTTTTTAAAAAAAAAAAAATCTGATTCAGCATTTGCATTAGCAATAATGCTGTTAGACAGAATTTCATCATTCACCATATAATTCATATAGCCTTTACTTTTATTACTGTTTTGCTATACTTTCAATAATGGAAAGTTTAATGATCAGTGACTTTAAACACTTAACCTAGTACTAGCATTTTCCCTTCATTGGTTGTAAAACAAGTTACTGTTTCCTTTAGAATATATACTATAAATAAAGAAGTTATTTATTTATTTATTTTGTAGACTTCTAAATACTACTAAGTATATTTAGTTTTCTCAACTGGACAATGGATATAATAACACAGACAAAATAAAAAGCTCAGCATGTCAGCGCGAGTGCTCCTCAGACTTTCCTGCAAGAGGATGACACCAAGTCGCAAATGGGAGACTCCCGTGACTCTTCTTTCCCTCAACGTGACATCCAATCAGCTAGAAAATCCTTGGCTCTGCTCCAGAGAGGGTCACAAATTTGTCCACTCCCCTCTACCTATGTTATTACCACCAATTCTATTCATTCTTGCCCAGATTAAGCAGCCACAGTGGTCTTTAAATACATAAACCAGGTCACTTCCATCCTCTCCTTGAAATCTTCCAGCGGCATTTGTTTGCAGTTGGAATAAAATCCGAGTTCCTTATCATGGTGTATTAGTGAAGGTGATACTAGCTGTGGTGAATACAACTCAGAATATCAGTGGCTTAACAAATGAAATTTTACCCCTGGCTCATGTCACTCTTCCGTGCAGGTGATCCTGGTTTAGAGCAGTTTTCCTCCACTGATGATTTAGGGACTCAGGTTTTTCATCTTGTGGTCCTGTCATTTGCTAGCTGCCCCAGAATCTCCTGCGTCCAGCTGGGCAATGAGGGAGAGTAGGTGGAGAAGGCACACCCACTTCTTAGCTGCGGTGGCAGTAATAATGCCGCATCACCCTGCTCACGTTCCACTGGTCATATGACCCCTATTAGAAGCTATGGGTGCTGGGAAACATAGTCTCCAGCAGGCAACCACTTCCCAGGCACCACTCTTCACTTTGGAAAAGGCGCATGAATCTTTGGGGGGCAGCGAGCCACCTTGCTACACACAGTCTTGAAAGCCCCCCACGAATTGCCCCACCCACTTCTCTAGCCTCCTCCCACACACTTTCCCCTGGCTGTGCTCCAGCCACACTGGCCTTCTCCTCTTAAGCTCATCCTTGCCTTAGGACCCTTGTGTTCTCTTCTTTCTGCCTGGAAAGGTTTATACCCAGACCCTTTCCTGGGTAGTTCTCTTGAACTCTCCAGTCTCCATTCAAATATGGATACCATCCCCTCAGGAGTCCCCGCCTGACTACCAATATAGTCCTCTACCACGTCACCAGGTTTAGTTGTCTTCACAGCATGAACCAACTATCTGGAATTATCTATGCTTATTTAGTTATTGCTCATTTTTCTCGCTGCTCTCACTCCTTCTGACCCACTCCCCGCCCTTACTGTGTGTAATGTAAACTCCGTGCCTGACTGTCTTGCTCACTGCTGTATGTATTTCCAGCACACCAAACTTGAGTGACACATAGAAGTCACTCAGTACATATTTATTGAATGAATGGATAGAATCTTTTAGCCCTGAGGGTTCAAAATCCATAAAGAAGAGTTGATATGGGAAGGCTGGCATCACTCCACATTCTCAATCACTGGGATTCAGTTCAGCTAATCAATCATTCAACCGATACAATCACCTATCTCTGTTGCATTAAATCCTCATTGTACTATCTTGGAAAAATGCAGTCGGATATGTTAATACAACAACAAATCTAGAGCCTGTTAGAAATCATTTTTGCAAAATTTTAAAAAATGTACTTATGTCTTTTGGAATTTTTAAAGTAGTCCTTTTCTGGCTAAATGTGAATATGCATTACAGGTGGTACACTTTGTGATTCTTATTGCTACTAATAATACCACTGGGGAATACAAGTGAATCAACAAAAAACAATTCTAATGGTTGCTCCACCTGCCAGTTTCAAAGCTGCTACTGGAACCTGAGACTTTCGAGTTTTGTATGTACTCAGAATTTTAGAATGACTACTTAATTCCTTTTCCCTACTGTTTCCAGAGTGGAAATTCAAAGCCCTTTTGAATTCCCTTGATGAAATTACTCACACAAATGTAAACTTTTATGAAGATGTATTTTACTCTACTGAGAGGGAACATAAGGGGCTGGAAAAATATTTATTTCAAAGCCCCAAACCCCGAGTTTGAATACTTTGGGTCTGCAACTTACCAACTGTGTGACCTTGTGTAGGTATTAATTTTTTTCTGTGCCTCAATCTGTAAATAGAGAAAAATAATATCTGTCTCACCGGGATTTTGTAAAGACTAAATATGACTGGTTAGTCTAAAGCCAGCACTTAGTAGGTGCACAAAGGTTGTTAGTTTTTTTTCCTTTGTGGTATATAAGTATTTCTTTACTCAACTTAACTCAAAGTTCTTTAGAAGACAAAGCCTGATGGGGCAATTGTTCAAAAAAATATGGAACAATTTCACACAAAATTTTTCATACACTCTCAGGGTTAGATTAGAAATGTTGGACTCACCTCTTTTTCTCTCGATCACATATTTAATAAGTTATAACTGATGTTGATTCTACTCCTGAATTATCCATGGACGCCATCCACTCCTCCCTGGACACTTCATTTCTGACGTTCCCACTAAGATAATTCACAACTGGTCTTTTCATCTCTTTTCTCTTTCAAATCTATCTTATACACTGTGTCAACATCATTTTTCTAAAGTTCAGATATAATCATACTACTTTCCTTCTTAAGTTTCTGTGATGGTTAATTTTATGTGTGAGCATAACTGTGGGTTACCCAGGTATTTGGTTCAACATTATTCTAGGTGTGTCTGTGAGGGTGTTTCTGGAAGAGATTGGTATTTGAATTGGTAGACTGAAATGCAGGGTGCCCTCCCCAATGTGGGTGAGCATCGTCCAATCCATTGAGGGCTTGAATAGAACAAAGAGTTGGATGCAGAGAAAAAATTCCCCGTCTCTACCTGACTGTTGAGCTGAGACATTGGTCTTCTCTTGCCCTGAAATTGGGACTTGCACCCAGTCAGCTCCAGTTCTCAGGCCTTTGGACTTGTACTGGAATTATAGTGCTGACTTTGCTGGGACTCCAGCTTGCAGATGGTAGACTGTGGGACTTCTCAGCTTCTGTAATTTTGTGAGTCAGTTCCTCATAATAAATCTCTTTATATATCATATTGGTTCTATTTCTCTGGAGAGCCCTAATACATCTTCCAAGCCTCCAGTTGCTCATAGGTTAAAATTTGTCCATATAAATACTTAGTCTGGTTTACCTCTAAACAGCCTTACTAGCCAATGTTTCTTCCTTTCTACCTTCATACACTCAACATTCTTGGTATAGTGACCTTTTCATCATTGCCCAAACACTTGGTCTTCTGTAAGACTTTCTGCCTTGAAAAGCAGTTTTCTCTGTCTGAGATATCCTACCCTCTCTTCCCTACTTGGTGAATGCCTACTCATCCTTCAGGGCATATTACTTCTTCAGGTCTATTGACCATGTAGCATTGGTGAGAGTCCACTGTTGCATCTACTGATGGAATATAGGCTTGTCTAGTGGATCTTAAGGATTGGGGTGGGGGTAGGTGGTCCCTTCTGCTGACAGCCCAGTGATGACACATAAACATTTGATAAAATTTAAAACATTATTAAATTAATTTAATTATATTACTTAATAAGGTAATTCATATGTTTAAAACCTGAAGATAGAATTCAAAAAAATGCATATAATATTAAAAAATGCTATAAGAAAGCCCATTTTGCAATAAGAGGTCTACAAATTCAGTCAAGGAAAAATAACATAAACCTACTTCAGAAGCAACTTATTCAACAATAAAATTTGATCACAGGTACAACATTGGAATCAGATACTACTGTGTGTGCTAATTATAAAATATATGAAATTTTATCTTGTAATGGAAACCTCTAGTGAAAGGGAATAAAAGAATAATGCTTAAATTGGTGATACTGCATTTCCCAATAATAAAAATATAGCATGTTTTACAAATGCAGTCTACACACTTTAAATAAATTAATCTACATGCAGAGAATGTTGCTTCTCACTGCTTTAGTCAGCCCACAAGGAATCAGTCACCACACATTTTCAGAGTGTTCTCTGTGCTCTGGACACTGTGCTGGGCATTGTGGGGATTATAAAGGAGTATAAAGAGGTGGTGCCTGTTCTCAAGGGGCTTTCAATCTATCCTCTTGCTCAGCTTTGCTTCATCTCTGATTTTGTCTCCTACCCCTATACTCAAGACTTTGATTAATGATCACCTTCTGTATCCATACCATTCTTCTGCATTGCAACATCAGCTCATCAAGTCCCTCGCTTCAGTTAGGACCACCTTGGTCTGGTCTGTATCTGTCCCTCTTCCAAAAGGGACATTTTAAACTGGTTAATGGAACCCCCATCTTGCCCCAGAGGTCTCACCACTGTTTATAAGAATTAGCACCCCTCATTTACATTTACTTATATTTACTTCTGTCCCTCTGACTCTTTCTTTGTACACTCTCGTTTCCAGATCCTAATCCTATCGTTAGTTCTTTACATTTAGAAAGCTTTTTGTTTTCTTCTTTCTAGAAGACTCTTGAAGTCCAAAATGACCCAGGGGAGGTGTTATGTCACAACTTAAGCTCTTTCACTTGAGTTTTCACTAATTTTCACTTTCACTAGTTTTCACTCCTTATCAGGAGCGAGGAAGAGTGTAACTAAGGGTAGGAGGATAGTGTGATGTGAAGAACATGGAATGGGGTGAGGACTCCTGAAGGGAGGAAAGAGAAGCTCACAGGAGAGGTGGGAGAAAGGGTTAATGATGTGCTGTCTAGTCCACGGTTTCCTCCAACCACTGGGCCTGAGCAATTAAAATGGCTTCTCGCCTCAGGGTCTAGTTTCATGAACTCTGCTGCTAGACATTTTTTTCTAGTGAATATTTATTACCTCAACTGTAATGCTTCATTTAACATAATATAAAAATTGTAGAAAAAAGAGTAATTAGTAATAAATCATCATCTCATCCATTAGCAGCAAATAATGCCACTTTGTCAAAGTCATAATCATCAAGCAGTCAGCTAGAGGTGATTATGTGTGTTACCCAACTGGAATCGGTCCAGAAACAAACCACAGCTCCCGTTTATTATCCTAATTATGCCTTAATATGATGCTATCTTTTTCTCCCATAAACTTGATAACAATAAAAGAGTAACAATAAAAAATGACAGGATAAATGAGCAAGAAAGGTAGCCTGAGAAACTTCCCAGCCCTGTCGCCCACCAACCTCTCTAGTTTCTGATGCTGGAAAGGCTGTAAGACTGAGGAGGGAGCTGAACAGAATAGGGAAAGTCTTGGGGTGTTGGATACATGACTATATGGGATAATCTTTTGTTAATGTAATTAGAATACAGGCAGTCCTCACTTTACACAATACCATGTTAACTGAAATGTGTGCATATCGGAACCGTGTCATTGTTTTACACGGTTCAGTGATAATAGAGATTGCTACCACGGAATTGAGCAGAAGAGAGGACGTGGTTCCAGTATGAACACAACTGAGTTAGCATGGTATCATGCAAGGTGAGAACTGTCTGTAGTCTACTGTAAACAAATCTTTGTTAATTTGAGATTTGTCAGACTGTTTGAGAGTGGTGGAGCTGATGGAAAAACAAATGCAAAAGATTTAAATGAGGCTTTCTGTGACGTCCTAACCTATTACCTGGGATGAAAGATACACATCATGTGGGTTAGGTGAATCCATGGCGGGAAGGTGAGACTTCTGTGCTGGAGAAGGTGAGTGGGGGGTAGGGCGGGGGCTAAATGACCTAGTTTAAAGATCAGAGTTAGGTGGAGAAAAACAGGTTAAAAACCAGAGAAAGAATGCTGGGTATGGTGATTGATATGGTTATGGGAGGTCCAGCTCAGGAAAATTAGGACATTCCCCAGAACCAGGATAAGACCAGTCAAGGCCCTGTGTGTAGACAGGCTGGGGAATCTTTGAATTAGTTGCTTAGGTGACTGTTATGTTAGGATTTCTGACCTTTTGTGGAAACTCTGTAGAGGATCTGCCCAGCTGAGATGAACGCCTTGACTGCTCCGACTGGCCACAAAGTCAACTTTTTGGTTTAAATTAGTCTGAATAGGTTTCTATTACTTTCAATTAAGCAATCCTAATATATGACAGGAATCTAAAGGATTTAGGATAGCTAGAATGAGGACTAATGAGATCTTGATTGGGAGGAAAAGCAGGTTAGATGAATAAAAAAATCATGGTGACCCCTCCCCCCCATTCCAAGGGCTGAGTCTGGGGTGGTGGCTTGTAGCCAGAAGGTTCACAGAAATCTTTAGTGAGTGGAAATAGTCTTTAGTGCTCCAAGTTTATACCCTGTTGGGTGATGTGATGGGCCTCAACAAAAATGGTTGATGCCCTGCAATTTAAAAATCGTACCAAACAAGATCTACCACTTTCTGGTCCCTATTCTTAAGCCTCACCTCCAGCCATTTGCTACCTCACATCCTGTGTACCAGACACCTTCCAACTGAATCTCTTTCAGTTCCTTTAGTGGACCATGTGGTTCATGGCCCCTGTGCCGCCACAGAATCTTGCCTGGAAAGCCCTGCTTCTTCTCACCTTCTCCACTTGCTGATCTCCTAGGTGTCCTTCTAGGCACCTTTTTGTTTTTAATACGCCTTCCCTAACCCCTATAAATAGAGTAAATCTCTTCATCCTTTACTCCCCCACTGTCCTTACCTACCTGTTCTTACGTCTTCCTAACAGACTCATAGCTCCTTTAGGGCAGAGAGTAGGCCTTAATCATCTTTATTTCCTCAATGTGAACACAGTTCGTGAACCATATTATATGCTCAATAAATATTTACTGACCCAACTTAATGACTCCCCTCAAGCTAGAGTACAGATGGAGGAGATTGTGTATGAATGGTGTAAGTGTGCTGATGTAGGCTTGCTGAGGAAGGTGTACCTCTAGTGAACAGGGGATGAAAAACAGTGGTAATTGAAGAGGCATGGTTGCTTTGAAAGTAGTATCTACTCTCTCCCTGAATTTTACATATTCCAGATTATGGAAGTGGAAAGTCACTTAGAAGAACCTAGGCTGTAGGAATCTTCTCTTTGGGGGATGCTCTAGAGAGGACCCACCTAATCACACAGACCTGTAGGCCAGGCTTTGAAGGAAATTGGATTTTGCTGATGCCCATCATGCTGCAATGTCCAAGTCTGAATTTCTAGTCAACTTCTGAGTGTCATTCCTACATTATCAGCTGCTTAATGGACATTGTCCACTTAGATGTTTCTGGAACTTCAAACTTAATGAGTATAAAACTAACTCATCAAAAAACCTTCCATCCCAGCTCCTTCTCTAGCCTTGTTAAGGTATCATCATTTTCTCATTCACCAGCCTCAAATGTTGTAATTTTCTCCCCATAGCAACTGATTAACCCAAATCTCCTCTACTGTTCCCTCGCCATGTATTTTATTTTATTTTTGCTTTTTTTTTTTGCTATGTATTTTAAATCCATCCTCCTTTCCAGTTTCACTGTCAGCACCCTCCTTCAGCCTTGGACTATTACAATAATCCTAAAGTCTCTTGGCCTTAAAGCATTTCACTCTACAATTTATCCTGTATGTTACCATACCTGAATTAGTGTTCCCTTCTCATCATGCTAGTCTCCTGATAAAAACATTCAGAAGCACCTAGCAGAGGGCCATACAAAAAGTTTGTAAGTTAATTAAAATTACAAACTTTATTGCAGTTGTGAATTCTGACCACAAAATTGAACATATGAATTGCTGTAACACCTTCATTAATATAAACAGAAAAATTATTTTATAGATTGCTAGATGCTTTGCATTGTTCAAAGTATTTTTTCTGTATTATTTTACTAGATCTGGTAGAAGCTATACGAAGACAAAAGTAGTAATCATTCATGTTCAGTGGAGCAAGTGAGACACTAAAAGTGTAATTTGTTCATTTATCTGTTCTACACATATTTATTAAGTATTTACCATGTGCATGGTAATAGGTTCTTGGGTGTGTCAGGGAGAGAAGAACTGAGTGAGGGGAGATAAAAGAGAATGTGATCCTGTTATGGACTGAATGTTTGTGTCCTCCGAAATTCACATGTTGAAATCCTAACCCCCAGTGTGATGATTTTAGGAGGTGGGGATTTTGCCAGGTAATTAGGTCATGAGTGTGGAGGCTTCATGAATGGGATTAGTAGCCTTATAATGTGAGATACACAAGAGCTTTCTTTGCTCTCTGCCATGTGCGGACCCAGCAAGAAGATGGCCACCTACATGCCAAGCAGTGGGCCTTCACCAGACATTAGACATGTGTACACACACACACTCACACACACATTAGACATGTATACACACAAACACTCACACACACATTAGACATGTATACACACACACTCACACACACATTAGACATGTGTACACACACACATTAGACATGTACACACACACACATTAGGCATGTACACACACATTAGACATGTATACACACACACACTCACACATTAGACATGTATACACACACACTCACACACACAGATCTTTGGTGTATATTCACACACACACACACATGTGTGTATATATATAAAATCTCTGTATATCTCATTGGTTCTGTGTCTTTGGTAGAATCTTGACTGATATAATCCACCCTCGTGATGACTAGCTTTCAGGAGAAATGTTTGGAGGTTACTAAGGAATGTTTTCCTTTTTGTTTTTCAAAATACTGGGAGGAGGGCAGACATAGGATCTGTCTCTAGTTTTGGACTGCCCAGCATGCTTTACTTTTCTCCCTTTTGCTAGTAATAGAATTCCTCTGTCTTATAGGGAATCTCATCCTTGTACTTTGAATGGGGCTGACCTACTTTCACTCCAGGTGTTGGCACTTGACCCAGCCTAGCCAATCAGAATAATGCATCTCATTGGCAACAGTGATTGGTTTAGGGATGGGCAGGCGACTCAAAGCTGGACCAGTAACATTCCTCTTGTGACTTTTGCTCAAAATTTCCAGAACCTGGTGGTTTATTATGAAAGTTGCCAGCTGAAAGGGCAATGTAAGGTTAAAGCTGTGGATGAGACCATCTCTTCTCCTTGTTACAGAGATATCAACAAAGAGGAAAAGAGGCTGATTCTTGATGTCAGCTTTTCAACCCCTGGATGTAATTGTGTACCTTAAATTGCTCAGTTACATATTCCAGGAAAATCACCCCCACCTCTTTTTCACTTTGTCCTGTTAAAGGTGGTTTGACCTGTATTTTCTGACACTAGCAACTGAGTTTTGACTAACAAAGAAATTGCCCAGGAATCTGCAATTTGTGAAGAGGTAGAAAATATTATGATTATAGAGGGGACTGAAACAAAGCAAAAACGATTGTGCCTGGAGACATAAGGAAGATATTACAGCATGAAACACAGGGCACTGAAATAATTTCTCACTAGGATGATGTTTTTGCCACTAGTTGAGGTGGTCATATTATAAGACAGCAGCTAAAAGCAGCTTTTCAGAGCTTCAATTGTGATTTAAAGAATGCATGTAGGAAAATTAAAATAATTAAAAAATTTAAAACTACACTAACTTTTACATATAATTTAATTGAATAGTGTGAATTCTTAGGCCTGCACCATATGATAAATCACCTAGTTAATTAAAAAATTCTGTTATTGGGGCTTCCCTGGTGGCGCAGTGGTTGAGAGTCCGCCTGCCGATGCAGGGGACACGGGTTCGTGCCCCGGTCCGGGAAGATCCCACATGCCGCAGAGCGGCTGGGCCCGTGAGCCATGGCCGCTGAGCCTGCGCGTCCGGAGCCTGTGCTCCGCAACGGGAGAGACCATAACAGTGAGAGGCCCGCGCACCGCAAAAAAAAAAAAAAAAAAAAAAAATTCTGTTATTGAGGATATTAATAAATACAACATCAATTCTTGGCCGTTCTCATTTTAGATACTAGGCAGTCCCAACAGCCATTTCTTTAATACAGACTTGGTTGGCAAAAAGTTATGCTTTTCTTGACTAGGGAAAGAAGAAGCTGTGAACTAGCATGGCAGACAGGTAAATGAATTAGCATTTACTGAATGACAGTGTCATAAGTACTACTTTAGAGGTAGGCAAAAGGCAACTGAGAGCAAAGAGCAGAGATATCTATATCAGAGTTGAGGTGTCAGAGGATTCCTGGGGGATAAGCTTGAACTGATATTGGAGGATGAGTGAGGGTTACTAGATGATGGTGGGGCTGAGGGCATCCCAGATATCACAAATGCAGAAGCATAGGAGACACGAAGCAGCTCAGGATAGTAGAAATGAAATGTACATGAGGGAGAGGTGGGAGATGATAATAGAAAAGTAAGCAGAGACTAGAGACTTTGTGTGTTAAGCTTCAGAATTTGAACTCTGGCTGCAATGGGGTACCACTGAAGGACATTAAAACAGAACAGTGACCGTTTATTTAAATCTCCCAAGACATATTTTTTTTTTTCAAGCCAGGACCACATTTGGGGCTAGTTATAAATGCATGGCAAATAAGGAAATGAGCAATTACTCCCATCTGTAGGGTGTTATAGGGAAAACCTTTACTATCTATGAGGCTCTGATCAACAGGACTTCCAAGGAGTGATTGGGTCATTGTTCTCATGGGGCTTAACCAAAGGCCTTGGGCAGAAAGACAGCACTTTGAGAGAAGGAGGCTTTGTACCAGAGGGTGGGTACTGATTCAAATTCATGTGTGTTGAGTCCCAACTGGGGCCTTGACATTGATCTTCTGTACTCCTGGATCTGAAATAAATTCAGAAATGTAGTCCTTTGGAATGAAAGCTAAAATGAGGGTGGGAGAGAAAGGGGAAATACAGAAAAGAATTAGCCTTACTTTAGTGACAAATTCCCAGCAGGGTATTCTTTTAAGTAGCATGTATTCTGTTCTATTCCATTAATTTTAAAAGGAGGACCACTAGAAATGACTTATCTGAGTAACCCAAAAGATTCAGATCAGCTAGTAAACTAATGGGACCCAGGTCACCTTTTACATGAATGATGCATGAGCAGATGATAGATACAAAGAGCTTTGCTAAGTCTGCCGATGTTTAGTGTCTAAGAAACTGAAGGGTTTCAGTCAAATGAATAAAGATTCCTCCAGTATAGTGAATTCCTGTGCTTTGGAAGATTAACTAGTGTATGCTTTTGCTAACAGTTTATTTTTCTGCTTTGACAAGGAGAAAAAATAAAGAAAAAGAGAGGGTGATATGTACACATATTCGAAAGATAGGGGATTTATAGAACTGCACTGTTTTACTGTTTCTGAATGTCCCCTTTTTAATGTAAAAGAGACCTGTGACCTTATTTGCATTTCAAATATTCCTGGAGTGGAATAGTGAAGATCAATGAATTGATTGTCAGAGAAACAGCATGAGTAACAAATTTCTTAGTAAAGAGAAAAGAAATACAAAGGAGGAGGATAGTAAGGTCTTCCTAATTCAGAAGTAATGGAACGAAAAGTCTCAGCTGTATTCTTGGTCTCATTTTTCTAAAATTCAAATAATCTGTGAGGTTAGGAAGAACAATTCTGACCTGAAAAGTGCAGTTAAATATTTTCTCAGTGCATAATTATGGGACATTTGAATATGGCCTAACATGTATTTTGGGGGTGGGCTGCATTTACCTTGTCTGGGGGATATTTTGAGATGCAACACAAAGTAATAGAAAATGGGTTGTGTTTGGAAGCTGAAAGCCACCTTTCCAGAAACCCTGTCCTCCCTCAACCATTCAAGGCCAGAGGGTGGGCTTCTTTTCAGAGTGAAAAATCTTTTCACAGTAGTGTAAACATTTACATATTCAGAGGAAGTCTCACTCCATAGAGTAGGTTGTATACTAGTCCTATGTCTCCAATAAAATAATCACTTCAGCATGTAATTGTCCCAAATCTGGACAGTTTACAAATATTAATCTTTAACAATCACCGACTGGGCTAGGGCATCTTGAATAGCGTCACCTGTGGGATATCAGTAGTCCTGTCTAGGTGGAACTGCAGTAAGGTGGAGCTGCCTCCATTTCGGGGCAAGGATCTGGTCTGTAGACCTTCCCTTCAGTTCATTACATCTCATTTCCCACTTTGTCTGAATGGAGGGAGCCTGAGATAAGGATTTACCCTAATTCATGGGCTGGCATAATAGTTTGCAGGTTGGGTAGGGACTTGGCAAGAAGAACAAGAGACTGTTTGTTGACTTAGAAGCTTGGGGAATAGAAATATGGTTAGAAATCTCAGAATGAGCCCAGAGTTAGATAATTGGTGTGTCCTTTGTGGATGCTCATTGTAATGAGTTGAGTTGTGTCCTCCCAAAAGATATGTCCAAGTCCTGACTTCTAGTAACTGTGAATGTGACCTTATTTGGAAATAGGGTCTTCACAGATGTATTTAAGAATCTCAAGATGAAGTCATCCTGAATTTAGTGGACGGGCCCTAAATCCAATGACTGGTGTCCTTATAAGAGAAAAGGAGATTTGAGACACAGAGGCCACAGGGGAGAAGGCCATGTGAAGACAAGGGCAGAGACTGGAGTTATGCCGCCATAAGCCAAGCAATACTTGGAACCACCAGAAACTGGAAAAGTCAAAGAACCTTTGGAGAAAGCATGATCTTACTGACATCTTGATTTTAGACACCTCTAGAAAAGGTCTCCACAGTCTCTGAAACTGTATTTCTAAATTTCTAAATTTCTGTTGTTTTCAGCCACCAAGTGTGTCGTAAGCTGTTACAGCAGCCCCAGAAACCTAATGTACTCATGAAAATAGCAGCACTCTGCAGATTCTAATTACAACCTCACACCGTTGGGTGAAAAGGCCAGAGGGGGGCTACGGTGTTGCTGGGTTGACTGATCCTGACACTAGAAAAGAAATAGGATGACTACTACAGTGGGAGAGAGAGGAAGGTGGACACCCAGTGTCAAAAGTTAACTGAAGACTTAATCATCCTGTACAAATAGGACCACCACCGACTCTGATCCCTCAGGAGGAAAACCCTGGGTCACTCAGTGAGGTCAAAAACACCTAACTGAGGTTCTGTGTGAAGGCAGAGGAACCTTAGAATGGGTAGGGAATCCATAAATGCCACCTGTTGATTCATGACCAGCTACAGTTTTTTGGTTGGGATAAACATGTATTTTTATACTTTAGTTTTCTTCCTCCTTCCCTCTCCCTTCTTTTCTGTTTTCTCCATTATGTTTATAGGGTGAATTGGTGGGAGTTAGCTTAACACTTTGGTTTAGAGGGTACAGAATATCAGGAGAAGGTCATGATGGAACTAGTGTAAGAATGAACAGTCAGAGATCTTGCACGTGGAGCTGCGTGCAGGACCTGATGAGACCCTGGATCTCGGGATGCTCCTCATACTGTGGGCATTAGGTGATTCTTCCTTGAATATATGAGGGATAGTTTTATTATGTTAAGCAGCAATATTTTAAAAAGCAGATGCATGGGGAGAAAGATGTATGTTGATATTGAAAAGCTAAAAAAGTGGACATTTGTCAACTCTTTTGACACCCAGCATCTGAAGTCACTATCTCTGTGTGGGAGATTCACTACCTTGTGAGTCTTGGGGGAGACTGAGCCTGCTTCCTACAGTAAAAGCCAAGCAGGTTCCTAGCCTCCCTTGCAGAGAGGGCACAGGCACATGACCTGGGCTCCACCAATCAGATGTACCCACCCAGAGTTGGAAACTAGAGCTAGAAGGTGAGATGAAGCAAGAATCACAGCCACCCGCCGGCAGCAGCTGGCCCCTATCCAGTTTTGAGAGTCAGTGTGGTAAGTTTCTAGTGCTCTTATCAGGGTCCTGTGCTGGTGGCTTGGAGATGTAAGCTTTAGTGTCTGTGTTTAGCGGTGTCTTCCCAGGGCTAACTCTGCTGCCTGAGTTCTTGCCTGACCCCCAGCCTGGCCTTTGTGTCCTTCTGGTTATTCTGTGAGCCACACAGTATCTTATTAATAAGTTCTTTTTCTGTTTAAATAACCCAAGGTTGGTTTCCTTGCCTGGAGGAATCTGACTGATATAGTACACCAGTAGGGCTCTAATTATCCTTTAAAAAACACATCTTTTTATTTTACACATACCAAAGATTATATTTATGCAAGTTATAAAATATCTATACAGGGTAAGACCTAGAACATTACCCTCCTTCACAGGATATAACCGCTATCCTGAATTTTGTGTTTATTACTCCTTTGCTTCTTAAAAAATTAGTTTTGTCACCTATTCAGGTATGTCTAAACAATATAGTCTTTAGCATTGCTTATTTCTGAGCTTTATTAAATAGTATCAGTTTTGTAATTAGTCTTCTGGGACTGCCATTTTTTTTTTTTTAAACTCAACACTAGTTCATATATCTAGGTAGTAAGAGAATGATATTAGTGATATGTTTACTTTTTGACTTTTAAAACATCATATATTGAGGTAGAGAATTTTATTTGTTACACATTCTTCACTAGAATTGCTTATAAGAAAATCTGATAGACCTCCTGGAGATAGTTCTTCTGGAGAAGAACTATACATTCCAGGGAATGCCTTATGTATTTTTTTCCCCACAAGCAGCAAGGAAAGAATAGGTATATGGGACTACTGTGTCATCCAGGTTTCCAGAAGGGCTGTAACTGGCTGGCTGGAGCAGAAGTCTTGGTGGTGACACATTCAAGAAGGGCCTGTGGGTGGAGAATGGTGACAGTGGAGATAGCACTGTATCAGCAAGGGAGGATGAGAGACAAAAAAGCTATGGTTTGCGTGCTCCTGTGCACATGCGCTCACACGCATATGTGTGTAGGAATTTGTGAAAGCAAGAGGCTCTGGAGAAATTTTAGGTTGTATGATATCTGGAGAGAAGAGGAAAGGGGATTTCTAAAAAGGGTTTTTGTAAGACAAAAATATAATTTTCTCGAATACTCTTCAAAAGATGAAAGCAAAATTTTGGTTGCCTTTTAAAATTTTTAATGAACTTCATTTTTTAGAATAGTTTCAGATTTACAGAAAATCTGAGACAAGGGCATGGAGAGTTCCCATATACCTGTACCCAATTTCCCCTGTTACTAACATCTTACATTAGTATAGTACGTTCATTACAATCAATGAACCAATATTGATACATCATTATTAACTAAAGCCCGTAGTTTATTCATATTTCCTTAGTTTTTACCTAATGTCCTTTGTCCGTTGCAGGATCCCATCCAGGATACTACATTCATTTAACTGTCATGTCTCCTTAGACTCCTTTTGGCTGTGGCAGTTTCTCAGGCTTTCCTTGTTTTTGGCGACCTTGCCAGCTTTGAGGGGCACTAGGCAGGTATTCTGCAGAATGTGCCTCTATTTGTCTCCTGTTTTTCTTATGATTAGACCAGGTTATAGGGAGGAAGACCAAAGAGGTAAAGTGCCAGTTTCCCTGTATCATATCAAGGGCGCATACTATCAATGAATTGCCTTGTACAGTCTTGGACTTTTAAAAAAAATGCAGCTTCACGTAATAGCTGGAACTGAAGGACCACAGGATTTATTCTGGTGGCAATTGAATATAGAAGAAACACCTGCTTATTAAAAAAACAACAACATGGGAATATTATATATGGCTTCTAATGAAGACTGTTACAGTACAGAAGCTGCTGTTGAGTGTTGTGCATTATATTCCTTAACTCCAGCTCTCCTTCCCTGGGCCTCTGTACTCCTATGGGAAGGATGGGTCTTGGGTAGCTGGTCTTGGCTGGTGCCTGTTTAGTATGTTAATTTCCTTGCTTTGCTGTCATTTTCATTTGTAGTATAACATTAGCAAGAGGTAACTCTAGATCTGGGCTCTCCTTTTCACCTCAACAGCTCCCCATTCCCTATTCAAATCTACCTTGCCTATCTAGATGGCTAGGGAGAGGGAGTTTTTTGTTTGTTTATTTTCTGCACACTTTTGGAGCTCTCCTTATAGACTCCTGGAGCCCCTAATTTGTACATATCTTAGGGATGGGAAGTACTACCGTACAGAATGTCATACTAGACACTTTTATGTCACATACAACATACATAATGTTCTGTTAGAATTTGCAAAGTGCTTTTGCATATGTAAGGTTTCTACTCCCACAACAGATTCGTGAGGTAGGTAAACCATGTATTATTGTCTTGCCTTTGTAGGAAGTAGATGGGTAAGGAGTTTAAGTAACTTGCCCAAGATGACACAACAAGTAAATGATGAGGACAGGACCCCATACAAGGCCTGCTGGCTGCAAGTTATGACCCCAGTGTATCAGTTTGTTAGAGCTGCTGTAACAAAGTACCACACACTAAGTGGCTTAAATAACAGAAATTTATTGTCTCACAGGTCTGGAAGCTAAAAGCTCAAGATCAAGATGTCGGCAAGGCCATACTTCCTCTGACGGAGCCAAGGAAGGATCTGTTCCAGGCCTTTCTCACAGCTTCTGGTAGCTCCTTAGCTTTGGGCAGGGTAACTCCAATCTCCACATGGTATTCTCCCTGTGTGTGTGTCTGTCTCTTGCATTCCTCCTTTAACTGTTAAGCCACACTGCCTCTCTCATTGTTCCTCATTCGTTTTATCCACACCTCGCTGTTTGGTTTCTATCAGAGGTCTAGCATGGAGTTTGGAAGCATCTCTAATTTCAGGATCTCAAGACTGTCTCTCCTGTGAGTAGAGAGAGGTTATTCTTTGCACCCAGTGCCCCTACAAAAGGTGCAGGGAGTCTGAACAGCCCTGTGTCTTCCTTTTAAAATGCCAGAACCATTAAGTACAGTAAATTTGTTCTACTAGAAAGGGTAGGTTGTAGCCAGCAGGAGTAAAAGCCATGCCACTTATTGGTCTAAAAAGGTATTTAGCAGCTACAAATAACCTCCTGGATTAATGGAATCAACAGTCTTTAGGTATCCACATGTAAAGGGACCATTTATTCGACATCCATTCATTTATTCAACAAGCCGCGGTGCCGGTTTGGGTCGAGCTAATTCTGAATTGAGGCTACTGTCCTTCCTCTTAAGGCTTTCTTCAATAATTATTCTGTTATTGACACATCACTGACCCAGGCATGACTAATGGGTTAGTATTACTGAGAGATGCAGCTAAATAAAGGTCACCTCAGGGTGGGCGGCGGGGGGAGTCGAGCTGACATTTCCATGGTGCAGTGGTGGAGCAAATGGAGATTTTAAGGGGGCAGACCCCACTCAGTCTTTACAGGAGACTACAGTGCCATTACAATGCTGCGTAATCAAATTTCTTCCTTTTCCGCAATCTTTGTTCCACTTATTAATTAAGTAAAATGACACAAGAGGGTGAGCGCTGGCTGTCTGTGGCACACTTTGGTGTATTGTTAGGACGGCGGTGCAGGCTTGATTACAGTCAGTGTGAACAGTAGCAGGTTACTTATTGGGTAATAAGACCGACCCAGGAGTGTCTTTATAAGAGTTGAAAGAGGAATTTTCAGATAAAAGAGAAAAAAATGTTTTTTTAATGAAATTTAGAAAATGGGGTCTGAGTATAATTTATGGACTAAATCTTGCCCTCTGGCATCTGCCAAAATAGAAAGACAAGGAGGAGGAAAGAAGCCAGAGTGTGGCAACTTTCTCATAAGCTCTCTCTCTCCTTTTCCTGTCCATCTGTAACCCCACATCAATGGATTACCTACATTCTTAGGCAAGGTTTGCTATCGTCTCCTCAGGATGCCTTTTTTCTTTTAAATACTGGAGGGCTTACCTGTAAAAAACTCTAGCTGATTGCTTTTCTCCATCATCAGTTTTCCTATGTGTGAAATGGGCAGGTGAGTCCTTGATACAGTATTGCCTCACAGAGAATTTGGGAGACACAATGAGTATCAAGCTCTTTGTGTTCTACGCCAGAAGACACACTGGAAACAATAATCAGTCAGCGCAGGTCAGCGCTGTGCCCACCGAAAAGATGCAACAAGTGTTTTCTGAATGAACAGACGAACCCGAAAAGGCCTTTTCTGTTTGCTCGCTGTGGTGGACCTGAGGATGTGCTGCTCCGTCTTACGGTCTGATGCCCTCAGCTGCTGGGGTGCTGCAGGCAGCCGGCCCCTTCCAGGTTCTCTCTGGTGAGGAGAGAGGCCTTGTACAAGGCCACGCCCCCTTCCTGGGGCAGCTGCATCCAAAGACTGACTGATGAAGGGGTACGGAGCTTTGGTCCTCTCACCCAAATGGAGCAGCATTGAGAGGTGGGTCCATCTTCAGAAATCCCCAGAAGTTAGGCTGAGGCGTCCATCGAAACTGCACTGCAGCCCGACTTCTCCCTCTGCCCAGTTTTGCTTCCTTCTCTTCCGTTCCCTGCCATAGATGTTGGATCCCAAGGGCACCCCCTAAAAATGTCCTGCACACTAATCTCTGTCTCAGAGTCTTCTTCCTGGGACACCCAAGCTGCGACATTCATGAAATTATGTAGTACTAGACATGCAAAAAGATTTGGGGGCTGACGGAATAGGGTGAAAAAGACATGTGCTACTCATTGCTGCTGAGAGAACTCTTGTTTGTGATGAGAACTTTTATGTGGAATTTGCAGGCTGGAACACAGCAAATTCCGCCAGAGCCTCACCCCACCCTGTGCCTGCTTTAATCTGGTATCTAATGGCTACAGCCCCTTGGAGCCAAACTCTTTTTTTGATTCTCTCCCTTTTAAGGCTGGAACATGTGGGACCTGGTTTACTGGAAACATGACTATATTATACAGCAGATGTTAATGAAGAATGGGCACATGAGGTTAATAGTACTTTTTGACTGGCTTATTGCATTCTGAAGAGAACATTGAAGCTATTAAAATGTGTAATTGGGAAACAGAACCTATGATGCCATCTACATATTTCTGTGACCCGTGTTTAAAGGGTTTCATTCAGTTCTCTAATAAGTGAAGGGAACAGTTTTGACAGTGCCTGCTTTTTATTGTCTTCCCCATTTTTCATTTTCCAAGGCTGAGGATATAACGCAGACCTTCTATGCATCCTGAATCTCTGTTTATTTGCTCTTGCCATTTGCTTGGCTCTATTGTTAAGAGAAGAAAATATGAGAGAAGAAAAGTTATGATCCTTAGAGGCTTTTCTAATTAACTGTTTGAAGGAGACTTTGAAAAAGTGCCTAAGTGTGAGGTTATTTGTATGCCTAATTTCGTTTTTATGTTACACTTACTTTTAAGTGTAATTTACCAAGGCTTAACGCTTGTATTCTTTCAGGGGCATTACAAAGAGCATTGCACATTTATTACAGCCCTCTAAATGGCTGTGTTTTATTTCCATATGCTTTTAAATGGTTATTGAGTGGATTTGGTGCTCTTCCTGTAGTTAAAGTGCATTTTTTTTTATTGTACATGAATGGTAAATAATTGATACCTGCCATATGCTTCTCTCTCCCTTTCTGAGCTCCCCTTTCCCTTTCCCTCTTCATTCTCTTCCCTTCTCTGTTCCTATTGGTTTCTGCCCTTATCATGCTCTTTATCCTTTCTGCTCCTCTCTCTGCAGGTCTCCACTGCTTTCAACACCATTTTCCTTACCTCTCAACGTGCTCATTTGAGAGGGGGTTTTTACGTGAATTCTTGAGACCATTGCATTACTCGGTGGGGATGAAGGAGGGGGTAAGGGCGTACAGCTTTTTAATTAGGTGATGCTCAGATCAAGAATTTAAAATAAGAGAGTGATTTTAGAGAACATTTCTTGAATATTTTTTTCTTCAGATTGCAAATTGATACAGGGCTAATTATTGTTGCCTCTGCTTCTCTGACTAACCAGTGACAACCTCTAGAAGCTTGGAATTAAGGAAGATGTGGCCAAGTGTCTGAGATCATTCTTAGCAGGCAAAGCTTCTCAAGCTGAACAGTTTGAAAGAATCTCTCATTAGGGAAAGAAGAGGATAGATACTTCAAGATAAAATCTAAAGAATGTTCAGTTGGATGAATTTTTGGGGGGGAAATTCCTACTATACTGAAGCCACAAAACTATAAAAATTTTGATTTCTTTGCTCTTAAATCCCCAGAAGGCAAAAACAAAGACCCACTTATAGATGTGACAGCCCACAAACACTAGAAGAGTTTTTCATTTTGAAATTTTAGAAAGTAGTTGAAAATTCATATAGAAATGTAAGGAACCTAGAATAATCAAAATAATCTTGGAAAAAAAGAACAAAGTTGGAGGATTCATATTCTCGATTTCAAAACTTAATACAAGGCAACATTAATCAAGATAGTACGGTACCGGGATAAGGATAGACACATTGATCAGTGGAACAGAAATGAGAGCCCAGAAGTAAACCTACATATCTATGGTCAACTGGGTTTTGAAAAAAAATGTCAACATCATTCAACAGAAAAAGAATAGACCTTTCAACAAATGGTACTGGTACAAATGGACAGCCACATGCAGAATAATGAAGCTGGATCTCTGTCTTACACCTGTACAAAAATTAACTCAAAATGGATCAAAGGCCTCAATGTCAAGCTAAAACTATAAGGCTCTTAGAGGAAAACATGGGAGTAAATCTTTGTGACTTTGGATTTGGCAATGGATTCTTAGATATGACACCAAAAGTACAAGCAACAAAATGAAAAAAATAGATAAATTGGAATTCTCGAACATTAAAAACTTTTTTTCTTCAAACTACACTATCAAGAAAGCGAAACAACCACCTGCAGAATGGGTGAAAGTATTTCCAAATCATAAATCTCATAAGAATACTTAGAATATATATTCAGAATATTTAAAGAATTCTTACAGTTCAATAATAGCCAGACTTAAAAACGGGCAAATGATTTGAGTAAACATCTTTCCAAAGAAAATAATCAGAAGACCAACAAGCTTAAGAAAAGATGCTAAACATCATTAGCTATCAGGGAAACGCAAATCAAAACCACCATGAGATACCACTTCACATCTGCTATGTTAAAAAAGACAGACAATAACAAGTGTTGTCAGGATGTGAAGAAATTGGAATCCTTATACAAGGCTGGTGGGAATGTAAAATGTTACAGTCATTTTGGAAAAGAGTCTAGTGGTTCCTCAGAAGATTAAACATAGAGATACCATACGGAGTAGAACCCAGCAATTCCACTTCTAGGTATTCGGTTGGCCCAAATGTTCAATCGGGGTTTTCCATAAGATGCAACGGAAAAACCTGAATGAACTTTTGGGTCAACTCAATATACACTCAAGACAAATGAAAACATACGCCCACACAAAAACTTGTACATGAAATGTTCATAGTAGCATTAACTGTAATAACTAAAAGGTAGAAATAAACCACATGTCTATCAACTGATGAATGAATGAATAAAATGTGTTATATCTATACAATGGAATATTATTTGACCATTAAAAGGAACGAAGTACCGATACATGCTGCAGCATGGATGAACTTTGAAAACATTATGCTAAGTGAAAGAAGCCAGACACAGAAGTCCATATATTGTATGGTTTCATTAATATGAAACCATCAAGACAGGCAGAAAGTAGAGACAGAAGGTTGCCTAATGCTGGAGGAGAATGGATGGGGAGATTGTGGGGTGATAGCTAAAGGATATGGGGCTTCTTTTTGGGGTGACAAAATGTGCTAAAATTGATTGTGGTGATGATTACATAACTCTATGAATACACTAAAAGCCATTGAGTTATATACTTTAAATATTTGAATTGCGTGGCATTTGTCTCAGTATAGATGCTACCCACAAAAACTATAATCTCCAATAATTTAAATAAAAAGGAGTTGGAGCATTTTGAAGTTGTGGAAGGTGACCCCTCCCCCAAAGCAAGGCTGCAACTTCTTTGATTAATAACTTCTAAGACTCAAGACACACTGGGTGTAAGTAAGCAATTATTCCTGTTTTACAGATGCAACAGTTGAGACTCAGAGGGTTAAATGACTTGCCTCAAAGTCATACAGGTGGTAGTGATGGGGAACCTAGATCTCTCACAGCCTCTTAGTGCAGGATTCTGTCATTACACCAGCTCTTCTCAGACTTTCCTTCTCACCGTCCTTTGGAGGCAGCAGAAATACGAAGCAAAGCTGCCTTTGCTTGTTTTCTTACATCATTGTTATTAACTAACCCAAGCCTATTCTTAATGCACAACTCTCAAGTCCTTTTTGGTATATGGCAGGAGTCTTGAAGAAGCTTGAGGTGGGTCAGTTAGTTATTCCCTCACAACCTTTCAATCAGGTAAAGGCTGATCTCAAGACAAATTCTGCCTCACATATGAACATTAAATAGTCACATAAGCAGGCAGGCGTAAAGTAGCTCATACGACCTGCTCTGCAAACATGATGCCATCCCAGGGCTCTGTCCTTTTGGCTGTGTTCATCCCCACTTGCATGAAAAGTCCACTGAGGCAGATATGGTGTTATTCAAGAGGCAGGATTCTGTTCCCCTACAGTTTAGGCAACAGAAGTCCTTCTGGCTAATGGCTGGACCTGGGACCATTCAGAGATCAAGACCGGGCATCATTTCAAAGATTCAGGCTACAGATCCAGCTAGATTCTGATACCCAAACAAGGATGTGGAGAGCCTCTTAAATATTTTAGCAAATCTATACACCTTGAATACATTTAATTTTACCAATAAAGCACATTTTTAACCCTTTGAACCTCAGGTTTCACCTCTGTAAATTGAGGTATTTAAGGAGTAGTGTTACAAATATGTGGAAACTTCTGTGATACACGAACTAAAAAGCCATTAATTTACTTAATAAATCCCCATTTTAAATAATTCTAAAATTTGCTCTGCTAATTAGGAAAACCTTGGGTACTGATTGAGATACAGAAGAGAGAAGCATTTGTCATAGCTACTTCTAGAGCAGTCCTTTCAAATGTGATGCTAACTGGGCACCCCAGGAGTATAGATTTTCCATTAAGGCAGCTGACTGCCCCTGGAGTGAGAGCCTAAACTAACTAGCATATGCAGAATGTCTCAGTCTAGGCTGAAATATTTCAAATTAAATTATAATTAATAAATAAATTAATAAATATGCAACGAAACTCCAAGCAATGTACTAGGGCTGCCACTTGATTTACATATTTTAATTACATATTGTGATGCTTATATCCTCAGGCTTGTTAGCAAATGACACAATTTTTCTTTTTTAAAAATTTTTAATTTTTATACAATTTTAAAATGTTACTTTCCATTTACAGTTATTACAGAATACTGGCATCTTCTCCATGTTGTGCATACATCCTTGAGCCTGACTTACACCCAACAGTTTGTACCTCCTAATCCCCCACCCCAATATTGCCCTTCCCCCCTCCACTGGTTACCATAGTTAACTCTCTATATCTGTGAGTCTGCTTCTTTTTTGTTATATTCACTAGTTTGTTGTATTTTTTAGGTTCCACATATAAGTGATATCATACAGTATTTGTCTTTCTCTGTCTGACTCATTTCACTTAGCATAATGCCCTCCAAATCCATCCATGTTGCTGCAAGTGGCAAAATTTCATTCTTTTTTATGGATGAACACATCTTCTTTATCCATTCACCTGTTGATAGACACTTAGGTTGTTTCCATGTCTTGACAATTGTAAATAATGCTGCTATGAACATTGGGGTGCATGTATCTTTTCAAATTAGTGTTTTTGTTTTTCTCGGATACATACCCAGGAGTGGAATTGCTGGGTCATGTGGTAGTTCTATTTTTAGTTTTTTGAGAAACCTCCATGTTGTTTTCCACAGTGGCTGCACCAATCTACGTTACCACTAACAGTGCACAAGGGTTCCCTTTTCTCTTCATCCTCCTCAACATTTGTTATTTGTAGACTTTTTGATGATAGCCATTCTGACAGGTGTGAAGAGATTTCTCATTGTGGTTTTGATTTGCACTTCCCTGATGATTAGCAATGTTGAGCATCTTTTCATGTGCCTCTCAGCCTGTATGTCTTCTTTGGAAAAATGTCTATTCAGGTCTGCTCATTTTTTAAATCGGGTTGTTTTTTCGATATTGAGTTGAATGAGCTGTTTATATATTTTGGATTTTAACTCCTTATCGGTCATATCATTTGCAAATAGTTTTTCCCATTCAGTAGGTTGTCTTTTCATTTTATTGATGGTTTCCTTTGCTGTTCAAAAGCTTTTGAGTTTAATTAGGTCCCATTTGTTTATTTTTGCTTTTATTTCCTTTACTTTAGGAGATGGAGCCAAAAAAATATTGTTTTGATTTATGTCAAAGAGTTTCTGCCTATGTTTTCCTCTGGGAGTTTTATAATATCCAGTCTTACGTTTAGGTCTTTAAGCAAATGATAGAATTTTTCAAATCAAATAGAGAGAAAATGGATAGAAGAGGAAGACATAGAGAATCTATAGAAAGAAAAAAACATCAGAGGCAGAGAAAAGTAGAAACTGAGGAAGAAACAGAGTGGTATATTTAAGATTCAGAGACTCAGAGAGAGGCACAGAGAGAAGCAGAGACTGAGAATCAAAATAGTCAGGCATCCTTGGGTTGCTCATTTTCTAATTTCCATGTCGTCCCTTTAAAGACCTCCTTTCCACTGCCAAGAGCCACAAGTCTGTCCCATCAAAACTATCCCCAGCCTGGCTGAAGGGATAAACAGAGGTCAATAGAAATATCTTCTGAGAACTCCCATGTTCATTGAAGCAGTATTTATAATAGACAGGACATGGAAACAACCTGTGTCCATCAATGGATGAATGAATAAAGATAGGTGATATATATATATAAACTTTAGGGAAGAAGGAAATTCTGCCATTTGTGACAACGTGGATGGACCTTGAGGGCATTATGCTAAGTGAAATGTCACACCGAGAAAGACAAATACTCTATGATCTAACTTACCTGTAGAAAAAAACTGAATTCATAGAAACAGAGAATACATTGGTGGTTGCCCGAGGTGGAGGATAGGAAGTGGGGGAAATGGGGGAAGGTGGTCAAAAGGTACAAACTTCCACTTATAAGATAAACAAGTTCTGGGGATGTAATGTACAGCATGGTTATTAGAGGTAACAATACTGTATCATATATTTGAAAGTTGCTAATAGAGTAGATCTTAAAAACTCTCATCATGAGAAAAAAAAACTGTTACTGTGTGAGGTGATGGATGTTAATTAAACTTACTGGGATAATCATTTTGCAACATATACATATATCAAATTATCATATTGTACACTAATGTGATTAATACAATGTTATATGTCAATGATACCTTAATAAAATTGGGAAAAAATGAGAAATATTTCCTGAGAGCATAAACCTAAGCTCACTCTCCCTTCCTGAGTCTGGCAGGGTGCTCCTGTGCTGTTGAGGACACGGGTAACATCCTTCCTAGAGGAGGATGGCAGTGCTGCAGCTACACACCAACTGCTGGAAATCCAGAGGTCTCTTTCACGTAGGTGGAGTGAATGACTGACTGTGGGCAATAATATGGGGGCTTCAGAAAACGATCTCCTTGACTCACTATTTCTATTCATTGCCTGCCTTGGCTTTGCCACTTAATGTGGTGTTGGACAAATTACTCAGCCTTTCTGGATCTCAGATTCCACCTTCATAAAGTGAGGACTAATGCCATAAGTATATACAATATGTACTGTAAATACTTTTTTTTCCCCTTAATTCATTCTCTCTTTTTTTTTTTTTGTAACAGCTTTTTTTTTTTTTCATTAAGAATATGTTTTAAAAACGTCAGTGGTTCTGGAAGAGTTTTTCTCAAATACCCATCAAAGTGCCCCTAATGGAGAATGAAAATAAACATTTAGACCTCTGAGATCTGGGGAAGGATTTGGAAGCTTTGCCTCAAGCTCAAAATTTATTTGCAGTTTTAAGGTTTATTTTATTTTAAAAGTCCATGAATTTTGCATTTTACTCCAAGTTTGCATACTACTCTAGTTTGTAATGTTCTTAAGAAAAAAAAAAAAGGCATTTCCCCTATTATTGGCACTCCAGGAAAATGTACCATGTTTATCCTGCAGCTTGTTGTTCTCCTGGCACGTGGCCATATACCCCTCAGAGTCTGTAATCCCTGGCTTGAGCAGGGTGGCCTCACGTATCAGCTAACATGCTGGCAAATAAAGCTACAAAGGAAATAGGACACCCAAAGATGATTCCAGTTTTGTCTTGAGGCCATTGGGTCTGGTATTCATATCCAGGCTACTCTAAATCTTTAGCTAGAAACTATGGTGATTTTATTCTCAGACTGAGGCAAAAAGATGATAAGAGGAGTAGTGGGTTAAAGAATGAATTTAGGGGTTTTCTGATCTTATCATCATCCTAAGAATTTGGCTTTAGATTTGAGGTCTTCTAGGCCATGTAAAGAATGCCAAGGGATTCTAGTCCTCTCAAAGAAGATCTTTATCAGAGTCAGTCATCCTGGGTCATGAGAGAGGATGAGAATTTGAAATGGTATGTGAGCCTGAAATATCCTTTCAGGTAATATTTATAGTTTTGGGGGCCCTGAAGTTCTCAAGGTCCTCCTGGTTTCAAGGTGCAGGCGTTACTTTATGATGGCCATGCTAGCTAGAACGCATCATCGTCTTCTGCAGCCAATAAACTAAAGATCCTGCTGTCATGAAAAGGTACTAAGAGGTTAAATGTTCCTTGGAAGAGTATCTTCTTAGAGTCATCTCTCAACAAGTTGTCTTCGGCTGCACAGATTGTCTCAATCATTACTAACAGATGCATCTTCAGCAAGACAATTTTGCAAGCTCAGGCAGAAAAGAACTCATGCTTTTCTGAAATCTTCCCCATGGCTCATATTAAAACTAGCCAGGAGAAGAGACATAGCAAAGTTTACTAGGGACAGTTCCCTGGAGGTGAAAATAATAGGGATAATGAGACAAATATTCTTAAGGCATCCTGGGGTTTCTGAAATAAGCAGACTCTGGTCCACTGAAATAGCTGGTGGAGAAATGGCTTCGTTATACATAATTTTAGAAAATGTATTCTGTTGTTATATTCGAAATACATTTGAAATTTCCTGAAGGGGTTCTAGTCACTTTTAAAAGTATCATTGCCAGGAATAGCCAACTGAATAGCAATCAAGTTTGCCTTGCTGATGTAGGTGAGGTAACATTATAACTTCCTTTGTGGGTAAAATTCACCTGGGCTTCAGAAATGGCCAGATTGAGCAATGTTCATGTTTGGAACCAGAGCAGCCTGCAAGGGTAGGGATATGGAGAGGCAAAGAGGGGTAACTCCCAATTCCTCTCCAAGCTTGGTTCTCTTTAAGAAGTAAGAATGCAGGTTTGGGGAAAAGGTGTTGGGTCAGCTATCCTGTTGGGGAAGTTTGGGAACCACACTACTCCTACTGTAGTCTAACTGTAATCAAGAAGGAAGCAGATATGGAGTGTGTGTATGTGTGTGTGTGTGTGTGTGTGAGAGAGAGAGAGACAGAGAGAGAGAGAGAGAGAGAGAGAGAGAGAGAGACTGACTTTCTGGTTAAGGTGAGATAAGCCCTCCATTTAATGGCCTAAAAGCTATTGGAACAGGCCTGTTAGCTCCAGGTAAATGTTACCGAAGGCTCCACAAGTCAGTATAAGGTCCAGGCATGAAGAAGGGAACTTTTACCTATTCCAAATCACATTATAGAGCCTTGTTTAGTGCATCTTTCCAATGGCATTGTAGACAGCTATGACCCCAGATCCATAATGGGGAGGTGCAGGAGCGTGTTCTGTGTGCTCAGCAGGGAAGCCCTTCTATGCATTACTTCCAGATATGTTGACCATCTTCCTATAGGCCAGGCCTTGGGCACTGAGGAGATGAAGTCAAGTGAATCTGGACACAAGTCGAGTGTGGGGAACTTTTGGTCTATGGTACAGGATTCATGTAGAGGCATTATCGAGTGGCTGGAGTCATATACAGACGCGCTGTGGTGTAGTGGTTAAGCTGACAGGCTTCCGAAGTCAGGCTGCCTGTGTTAAGGTGCCACTGTTGCCACTAACTAGTAGTTCAAGCTCGCTGAATCTCAATTTTATCATTTGTAAAATGGGATAGGTCCTACTATATATGTATAGGATGTATATATGTACAGGTCCTACTAAAGGACTATTTTGACTATAAATGAGCTGATATATGTAAAGTGCCTGATTCATAATAAACATTCAATAAATGGAGCAATATTATGATTATACATAAATACATAATGTCATTATTGTCATCCAGGGAGAAAATTATGTCAGGAGACCTCTGGTAATCCCCAAATTTGGGAATAATGCCGTAACATAGCTTTGGAGGCAAAATTTTCTTTACTTCCTAAAAGTTACTACTCTGGGGAGGAAGAAGCAACTAGGCCTCAATGAGATATTCTAGTTTCACAAACCAACTCTCCACCCTAGAAAGTGAAACGCTGAATTAGTGCTCAGCAAACACTTCTTGCCACGGACTTTTGGAGTTAGACAGGAACAGGCAAAATTAGGACTATTAAATTTCAGAGATTGTTGAAGTTCTGTAAGATAGCAAAACCAGTACGAGAACGCCCATTTGCTCAGGGAACGAGAGACGAGGGAGCGCCCAAACAACAGTCCTGTGATGAACTTGGAAATTCTGGTTCTGCCCAACTCTACCAAGTGAGATGGGAACCCACAGGGGTTTCAGGAGCTGAGCTGGGGTTGGGAGTTGTTGGCTGGCCCAAACCCAAGACTCAGTTAGGCTATGACTGCCTGGCATTTTGTAGATGCTTCCCATTTTTCCGAACTAGGTGTTTATTTTCTGTCTGATTTTGAGTGACTATAACTGGACACTGTCACACATCTGTGAAGGGTCGAGTAAGTTCAAGGTGAACTAGATGTGCAGACCCAGCTTACCTTCAGTTGCTCTAGCCTCCTTTTTCTGCATATTTTTCTCCCCTCTGCTGAGCACTCCCTTCTTAAAGGGCTCCTCACCCTTTCCTATTTCTGCCCTTCCCTTCATCAATTTCTGCTTCCACAAAGGATTTGATATGTCATTTATATTTCATAATGAATTTAAGCCAACATGTTACTTCTCTCAGAAGTAATTTCCCCTTAGCCTCAGATGTATGTGGCAGCTGAACTCATCTTTGTGTCGGCTTTGACTTCGCTCCTATGCTCGTTGCAGCATGAAAACAGCTTTGAGGGCTCTACTGTAGATTTCAGTGTGATGCAACATGGAAGAAATTCTGGTTTCAGAAGGAGTTATAATTCACCGATTTTACCTTGATCAAACAAAATGTTATCTGTACCAGGAAAAGGAACCATGTTTGTAGGCAAATCACTCTATTGGAAACTGAATATAAAAGCAGAGGGAGGAGAATAAAGAGAAGAGAGAGGAGAAGGAAGGGAAGGAGGAGAAAAAAATGAAGGGAAAGGAAGAGAAATAGAGAAAGCATCACCGTCTCCTCCTGGCTGAGAACAAAGAACCTAAATGACAATACTGACACATGGTGCCTGGAATAGTCAGAGCTTGATGGTGTAAACAGGGGCCACAGGGAACTGCACTGACTTTTACAATTCTTTTCTCCTTTTCTTTACTTTACAAGTCTTTGTCTATGAAAGGACTTCAGAAGCAGCTTACCACTTTTCTCATTTCTTATTTTTTTACTCAAAATTTGCTTGCTTAAAACACACATCTTTACACAAAAGAACAAGAACGACACACACAGGCTCCATTTTAGGACTTTGCTATGACTTCCTATCCTTGTTAGATTTTTTTTCCACTCTGCTCATGACCTAGTCCTTTCTCTTGCTAACTGATTTCTTTGGAGATTTTAAAGGTCAAAGTTTATTATATTATTACCTTTAAAAATGTACATTAAAAAATAGAACAGAGAATATTCTAAGGAATGAGCCAGGTGCTGTACAAAACCCAGAAATTGTTTCAATTTCTACTTACAGGATTTAAAATTTTGCTTTTGAACAGAGATAAAACTAAGGGGAGAAAAGAAGATCAGCAAAGCAAAGGGAAATAAGTCTGAAGTATCCAAAAGCATTATGTTAGCTTTTCTTTTTTAACAGATTAAAATAATCTCAATAACCCCTGAAACACAGCAGCTTTATATATAGTTTATATATAGGATGTGTTGGAAATGATATATCAGCTTAAAAATGTTTTTCTTAAAAAATAGCTTTTTTTAGACTTACAATGTCAAACTGATGATGTTATAGCTATAGGGGGAATATGTAGCTTGAGGAAACATGGTACCTGAGTTACAAGTTAAAATTAAAATTTTGAAATAATGGCTTTCATTCAGCCTGATACAGTGTATGTATGCTCTGATGGCAAAGATCCCACTAATACAAGTCACGTGTTCTAATCCATTTGTCCAGTGAATGATTTCACCTTTCTGCTATGTGCCACTACTCTAAGGGCTGAAAGAATTGGGATTTCTCCCAGCAAAATGTGGGTCCCCAGGGCTCCATCTGTCTGCCACTCTCAGACTGTGTTAGTGGTAACCTTCCCCTCTCCCCAGCACTCTGACACAGATTTTTTAAGATGCATGACTAAACACTGTTACAGAGAGCTCGAGGATAAAAACTGTGTAACAACCATAGCCATTTGCTGCATGTTTCCTATGTGCCCAAGTGCAGTACCTGGTGCTTTCTTCATTCTTCATTATCCCTCAAGTCTGGTAAGACGACCATCTTTAGCCGCACTTCTGGTTTGTGGAAGACAAAGGTTCTTTCCTGGTTAGGCCCCAAGTTGATACTTTTCCCCATCAGCAGGGTCTTTCCATGCTTTGGCGAAGGTGTTGCTCATGGTCAAGCTCAAAGCGGGTAGGTAGGATAGGGAACTGTCATCGACCCTCCGGAGTTGGTCCCCAACAAGGGCCTTCCTGCCCTGTGTCCTTCGAGTCAACAGAACCAGGCTGAATGTCCCTCAGAAGTGAAGGAAAGTTTTATTCTTGGATCAGAGAATAGACAGATGAGAGCTTGTGCTCTATAGCACAGGCTCTCCCCACTAGGCCAGGGGCAGGGCTGCTTTACAGGAATCTTACACTAAGGGGAGGGGGCGGAGCTTTCTTGGGTCTGGCGCAGGCGTGTTGCTCAGGGCTTTGGATCACAGTGCCAGGCCGCCATCTTGAATTGCAGTGCCGTTCCCAGCGCTTCTGCACACGCCCTGAGCTGAGGTGTGGGTGCAGCCGTTTCGCGCTAGGAACTGGTCTGAAGGGCTGGTGTGAGGCCTCTGCAGGTGGCCGCAAATGAGCACGTGAAACTAGTCCAAGCACAAAGGCAAAAACACGTTAGACTTTATTTTGTTACCCAGCTTCTATTTTTAATTCCCAGGAATTGTTCATGGGCTTTGCTGGTGACCGCGAGAAGGATGCTAGCTCAGTCAGAGCCAGAGTGTTAGAATCCTGCAAAGCAGTGGTGGGTGGCTGGCCCCGGTCACATGACTAGCTCCCCAACAATTCAGTCCACCTGCAGATAGTACCGTGCGGTTTCTGTCTTATAGTTGAGATTTCAGCTGGGAAAACAAATGGAGAACAGAACACCTATACGGTTTTCTCATGTTGTGATGTGACTTGTGCATGGAAGTCCTCATCCACTTTCTCATCTTGAGGCACTTGTTGCCACTTGTAAGACACTTCGAGGCAGTGCCTGGAATGGTGATAAGTGTGGGGTCTGAAGTTAGACACTTGGATTTGAACCTCAGCTTGACTACTTATGAAACGCATGACCTTGGGCAGATCACTCAACTTCTCTGGGTCTGAGGAGCTTCCTCTACAAAATGAGGGTTAAACAAGACACATAATAGATGCAAAATGCTTAATGTAGTGCCTGGCACTTGGTAACATTCAGGAAAAGCTACTCATGATTATTACTCTGAGCCTCAGTCCGGGAGCCGTAAGTAGTGTGTGCTACATGAACTACTGCTTCCGAATGCAGATATTAGCCTTGTTAATCACGTCGGAAATACACGATGTCCTGCTTATTTTCTTTTTATAGATACACAGTTTGTGATGGTCCTACCCTTTGTTTATCTTTTCTTTCTTATACTTTTTAATGCTCTCTCAAGATATGGGTATTAGGCAATTTTATGTAAAAATAAAAATAACTAAAATAAATATAAATACATAACAAAATATAGAACATATAACATAAAAATGTAAATAAATATATGTAACTGCCTAGATAAATTTGAATTACAACATGAAAATTTATCAACCTTGTCTGTTATTTTTGTTGATCAAATATATCTCTTTAAAAAAATTATAGGACTTCCCTGGTGGCACAGTGGTTAAGAATCCGCCTGCCAATGCAGGGAACACAGGTTCAATCCCTGGTCTGGGAAGATCCCACATGCCGTGGAGCAACTAAGCCCATGTGCCACAACTACTGAGCCTGCACTCTAGAGCCCATGAGCCACAACTACTGAGCCTGTGTGTCACAACTACTGAAGCCTGTGCGCCTAGAGCCTGTGCTCCGCAACGAGAGAAGACACCGCAATGAGAGGCCCACGCACTACAATGAAGAGTAGCTCCCACTTGCCGCAACTAGAGAAAGCCCGTGTGCAGCAATGAAGACTCAACGCAACCAAAAATAAATAAATAAATAAAATTGATTCTTTTTTTTTTTTTTTTTTTTTTGCGGTACGCGGGCCTCTCACTGTTGTGGCCTCTCCCGTTGCGGAGCACAGGCTCCGGACGTGCAGGTTCAGAGGCCATGGCTCACGGGCCTAGCCGCTCCGCGGCATGTGGGATCTTCCCAGACCAGGGCACGAACCCGTGTCCCCTGCATCGGCAGGCGGACTCTCAACCACTGTGCCACCAGGGAAGCCCCTAAAATTGATTCTTTAAAAAAAAAAAAAATTGTAAGTTGACTAATGTCTTTCTTTGGGCACAAAACTGGTAAACAATGTGGTAAATAAGTCTAATAAATTGCACTTAGAAGCATGCCATGTATCATGCCACATACATATTTTTGTGTGTATGTAATCTATACAAGTAAATATACATAACTGGCAATCTTAAATCAAGAAATTTAATTTAGTCTAACATTTCTTAGACAAAAATAAATTGATTATCCATTTTTGGTGTCATTCACATTGCAGAAAACCTATTTGCCAGTTAATGTAGTTAATAAAATCACTTCTGAGGTCCTCCCATATCTAGTGCAGTGGCTTTCTCCTGCAAATTTGCCATTTTGTTATCTGAGTGCTTTGAGTTAGTTAATTAAGAACTCTTCATCTTTCAATGAGGTAATTTAAACAGGATTTGTCATCATGGAAGGAAGAACTTTCTCTAAATTCTCTTCATGAGGAAGTTGGTCCCTTGGACATGGTATTATTTTCCTTTGAGGGATTGTTTCCTGATAAAGGGAATTTAGTTTTTCATAAAGATCCTCCAGTTTTGTTAAAAATTGGTTTAACAATCTGTTTCACTTCCTGTGCCAAATATTAGTGTAAAAAATTTTTTTTGACTATCATAGTTAATTCATGGAGTGCTACATGCAGCCGATTGAACACTGTGTCAGTACACGGGACACCTTGGGTTTTTGAAAAAATGTTGAACCTACAGAAAAATTGAAAAAGTAATATAAGCCTGATAATATTTACCAGGCCCAGTGATTGTTTGAACATTTTGCCAGTTTTGTGCCTGCACACACACAAGCGTCTATGTCCCTCGATTTGGACTTGTCTGAGTTTTTCTCTCATGATAAGAATCAGGCCAAACATTTTTGGCAAGAGCACAACACAGCAGAGGGTTGCAAAGCTTTTAGATGAGATAGGAAGGTGACAATGTCCCCTTTTATAGAAGTGAAGAACGTAGGCAGAGTCATCCTTCAGGTCAGGTGACGTGGGGCGACTGTTGCATATTCGGGGAAGGGCTTAGAGAGTTAGTCACTTAGGGATTTAGTGGATGAGAAGGGCTAAGACAGAAAGAGGGTGGCTCCTGCCAGGTGGTGCATTTAAATATTTCAATATTCTTGGGCCTAATATGTATATATGTATCTTCAGCTCACAAAACTTTCCTTCTCCTTTTACATTTCTAAGGCAAAATCTATGATGCTGTCCCTAACATAGCCGCTCACAACTCCTAGGTTGACCTTCCAAAAGATTGTTTTTTCCCTTCAAGGTTATTTTTGATAGTCGTTTATATCAAGTTTGACTTAAATAAAAAGATTTATGGCTTGGGGTAAGGGTAGGGGAGGGATTCACAATATGATTTGCCCCAGGCCTTGTACTTACTAAAGTCAGCTCAAAACTTTGTTTTATTTTTCATTTTAAAACCATAATTCTCTAGGGACAGGGGGCAGAGAATTACTTAGGAGGAGAAGAGTTGAGAAGTTTTCCTTAAGTGGGCATCTGAAGAAATCATGTTTGCAGTCCTTCAAGAGGGGATGAAACAAATTAGGGAGATTGGGGTCAAATGCCTGAAGCCCTAGAATCTTCAGGAAAAGCTGTAAATAATAGATTGTCCTCCTTAAATAAAAATTAAAAAGTAAATGACAGAAAAATAAATGATAAACTTCGGAACACTTTCCAAAATTATCTATTTTTCTTCTAAACTTTTGTGTCCTGGGGCATATTACCTCTGTGACAAAGACCTCAGAAAATTGATAGAAAAATATTGGCCCCACTCCATAAACAATAATGACAAACAGCTATCAGATAGATACAGGGAGGCTGGGAGGTCCTGGGGCCCATGCTTAAGCTCTTGGGTCCCTGGGCCAGATCATAGAACACAATGGTAGCTACCAGGAGTTTTTCCACTAGGTGGTTCTATGATTGGCAAAACTGATGTGATAAAAATCTGGCCACCTCTGGCTGTGATCCAGGCCTCAGAATCTCCTCTCTCCTGGCAGATAACAGAAGCGGTAGAACAGGAGAGCGACACCAGAGTGAATTCACCAAAAAGATTGAGTTTCCTGCTTTCTGTTTTTCTCAGTGGCTTCTTGAAGGTCACGGGTGAGTTCACAGAAAAAGGTGACACATTGGCTGTGAATTAATTACTGATATACTTTTCATCCCTGTCTTCCTTTAGTCTCCATGGGCAGGTGGCTCATACATAAGTCCTAAGAAAGTTCAGCCTCAGGTTGCTCTGGCCGGGTTGGCATGATGTGAAATGAGCGACACACCCTCTAATACCACCCTTATCAGTAGCTGTGATAAAGAAACATCTGCCCCCATAAAAAGTCAAGGGCAGAGGTCATCTGGCATTCCAAGGGAACTCTCCACAGCAGGGAGCTTTCTAATTGGCTGGTATTGATCAGTAAATTGTGTCTCTGCTGTGATTAATTCTAGCCCCCCCACCCCCAAACTCCCACAGCATGAGCGTGATAGGTCAAGGTTGGGGCCTCTAAGCATCCTTTACAAATGGAGCTCAGGTCCTCAAAGGCGCCGGTGAAAGACTGTAGCTTAACTCTCTCCCAGCTGCTAATGCTAACCCGGGAAGCTGGTTTCATTCAGTTTCCTTGCTCTCCCTAATAGCGGCTTAATGGGATGCTAATGTGAGGAACAGAAGTTATCGGATGGCTTGTAAGATTTATGATGGATTTATTACCACTCTGAGTTCCCTTGATGTTCAGTGCATTATTTCCCCATCCAGCCCTGTTATTGGCCTTAGTAAATGGTTTCATAATTAATTAATTTTTTTCCTGGAGGGGGTTAAATTATTTTTGCCCTGCTGCTTTTCCTCCATATTTAATTCCCAATGGATGATTCTTCTCTGTGTGCCTACCAAAAATGGAGAGAACAGATGTTAGTTAGTATATTCCTTTCCTGCCAGCTAATGCCTCTTCATCTTTCTACAATAGTGGTTCTCAAACTTGACTCTTCACTAGAATTACCAAGGAGAGCTTTTAAAATACTTATGCCCGGGTCCCATTCCCAGAGGTTCTGATTTGATTGTTCTGGGGTACTGCCTGGGTATCAGGAGTTTGAAAAGCTCCCCAGGTGATTCTAACGTGCAGTCAAGGTTGAGAACCACTGGATTAGACTCTTAAATTCATCTTAACTGCTACCTCTCCCATGATGCTTTTTCTTGTCTCCCAATGGACATGATCTCTCATTCCTTGGAATCCGTGTATCACTTTGTATATGTCCTTGGAACTCAGTGCTTTGTATATTTCCATTGGCAGTTTACCTATTTGTGAACTTGTCTTATTGCCATTATTAGACTGTGAGCTTACTGTGGGCAGTGCCTGAGCTGTCTTTGTGCCGTTGTGGTGCCTTGCACCTACCTGGGACACAGTAAATATTTATTGACCTGAGTTTTACCAGTGACCATGCTCTATGGGACACTGTTCTCTAACCTCCAACCTCGCATACATCTCAGGCAGTGTGAGTGGATTCTATTTTATGATCGTTAAGATAGATTTTGCCTGCCAGTATGTCCCTGCTGCCTTCTACCATCCCTTCTCACCAGGGAGACTACATGTCCTGGTTTGCTGGGGACAGTCACTGTTTATGCCTTTTGTCCCAGCATCATTATGTATAGCACCTCCTTTCACTCTCAAAGATGTCCCAGTTTGTCTTTCCTCAGGTCAGCCTAAAGACAAACTTCTTTAGGGCTCAGACTTTCTTTATGTGGTAAGCTTAAGTAAACTGCAAAAAGGCTTGTACTAATAATTCCATATATAAAATTCCATGTCTAATTCCATGTATAAAAAATTATAAATCAGACAACTAAACTACAGTGTTAGGAGTCAGGCTAGTGGTTTTCTTTAGAGTTTTCCAGGGCATGGGATGGGGTACACAGGGGCAGTTCTAGGATGCTGGAAATATTCTGTTTCTTCATCCAAGTGTTGGTTATACACCTGTGTTCATTTTGTGAAGTCCTTCTTTTCTGTATGTATATTATACATCCATAAAAAGTTTTCCTAAAGGGAGGGCTAAATTATAATCAGTACAGATGCAAAATTCAACACATCCTTATCAACTAATATGATCACCCTGATTGACGAATTCTTTTTTTTTTTTTGCGGTACGCGGGCCTCTCACTGTTGTGGCCTCTCCCGTTGCGGAGCACAGGCTCTGGACGCGCAGGCTCAGCGGCCATGGCTCACGGGCCCAGCCGCTCTGCAGCATGTGGGATCTTCCCAGACCGGGGCACGAACCCGTGTCCCCTGCATCGGCAGGCAGACTCTCAACCACTGTGCCACCAGGGAAGCCCACGAATTCTTGTTAAGCATGAGCAAAGTGCTGCAATGGACAGAGCACCCAAGAAATCTACTGTTTATCTTCTTGGAGGCATATGTTGTTATTGTTTCATTAAGAAAATATATATTGTCAATCACCAAATACAGTGTAGTCTTGTTTGTTATAGAATTCTTCCAGTGACTGTGACTGTTTTCTCATATTACAGATGAGAAAGCTGTCACAGAGCTGGTAAAAAAGTAGGCTGAGTTTTCATACAGGCTGAATTTATGCACAGTAGGTTGAAATCAGCTGGTTTTTCAGCTGTCTCGATGACAGAAGCAGATTAAATGTATGGCCAACCTTATTGATTGGACAGAAATCAAGTAAGAGAGCTTAAAACAAAAAATTAAACTACAACTAGAAAATAAACAATTTCTTAACTTTAAATAGAAAAGACCAGAGAGTTGGTAGCTGAATAGAGGTTAGGACCAATAGTTTCTGAGTTTCCAGAAAGCATTATAACAATCCAGGTACCTATGAGGGTCTTAGTCTCAAATTGGAAGAATTCTCTGAGGGTTCAATGTGAACCCTGCCTGTGTTTAAGCCCTGTTCTCCTAGCCCAGAACAAGAGGACTGTCAGCATGGAAGCATCCCAGAGAATCCTTAATGACTGTCTCTGTCTCCTTTTCATTCTACCCCTCTAAGCATGATCAGGAAATAAATGTCTTCCCTTTTTAGATATAGCTAACATGGGCAAAAGAAGTGAGTTAGTTTTCACTATTACAGATAATAAATAAATCTTGTGGTGAAATAAATAATATATAATAATGGACTAAAAATTATGGCTGAAAACACATAAAGCTCTATAAAAGCAGAAACTGTCAAAAGTAGAGAAAGTCAGAGAGCTAATCTGTTCAGACGAAAATACAGCAGCAAAATCCCGGGGCCTCATGCACTATACCAAAGTGAGTTTTAGCTACCCATGCTGTGTTGACTCCCGACGAAACGCCATTGAGCTTAAAATAAAATAAGTTTGTAGTCCCAGATAACGCTTCACAAGATCAAATAATGTTAGGCCACTCTAGCCAGTTATATGAAGAAATAACTCATAGCAATGTACCAATATGTCAAGACTTCTTACAGGAGGCAATATGAAAACTAGCTGGATGGTGTCAGGCTTGTTTAAAAGCTCATTTGCCCCCCTTCGTCACTGTCCTTTCACCTTTCCATGTCATATATCCTGGTCTCTTGTCGATGTAGTTGTCAAAAGCACCAGCTTAATAGTGCTGGTCCCTCAACAGAGATGTGTTAATGTAAAGATGGCAAAGTTCCCTGCCGAAAGGGAAATGCAGAGAAGTGGAGCCAGCTGAAGTCCTGAGATATCAGGTGACAATAAGACTGTGTCATTTCATAGCACATTTCCCTGAGGTACCAATGAACTTCACATAGAGTTTTTTTCTGTTTTGTTATTCTGACATCCTGAAAAAAAAAAGGTTGAGGAAAGACATTTCCATTCTACAGAAAGAGAAACTTGGATTCAGAGGAGTAAAATGAATTGTTCTAGATCACTTTAGTTTTTGGGATTTCCTGGCTTCCGTAAACAACCGCCAATCTGCCTGCACCTCTCACACACATGACAAGCACACACCTCTCTCCACAACTCCATAGACATCTTTGTATTCGGAGGAGCAGATTTAATGTCTGGGATGGGAGAGCGGGTGTGTGAGGTGAATGAGAAAGTCCATGGCCTCCTGTCTCCTGAAGTGATCACAACATGTATCATCCACAAAATCCCATCCTGGTTCAGTGCAACAAGTGTTTCTTTAATTAAACTCAGCCTGTATGGGCTTCTGTTCCACCTCCTGATACTGCCCATCTACAAAATCCAGTGAACACCCCCAAGTCATAGGAGGCTGTCCAACGAGAAGACTACATACTTTCCAGGTTTCAAGTCACAAGACCTGAGTTCCACTTTTAGCTCTGCCCACTCACTAAAGACAATACCCAGTGTCTGTCTTCTGTCAAGTGGTCAAATTCAGTAAATTCTTTTGGCTTCTTATTTCTTATCTAAATGGTATTTATGATAATTTAATGGGCTAACTAATTTTATTTATCTATTTATAATACATTTATTTATTTATTTATCTAGGCTGCATTGGGTCTTCGTTGCTGCACGCGGGCTTTCTCTAGTTGCGGCGAGCAGGGCCTACTCTTCGTTGCAGTGCACGGGCTTCTCATTGTTGTGGCTTCTCTTGTTGCAGAGCACGGGCCGTAGGCACACAGGCTTCAGTAGTTGTGGCACTCAGGCTCAGCAGCTGTGGTGCATGGGCCCAGTTGCTCCGCGGCATGTGGGATCCTCCCAGACCAGGGCTCGAACCCGTGTACCCCTGCGCTGTCAGGCAGACTCCCAACCACTGCGCCACCCAGGAGGTCCCCTAACTAATTTTAAATGGTCTAACACAGGAGTTGTCAAAGTACAGTCTGCTTGCTACCTATTTATGGAAATAAAGTTTTATCGGAACACAGTCACGCTCATTCATTTAAGGCTCTTACATGCTTATTGTCTATGGCTACTCTTTTGTTACAATATCAGAGTTGAGTAGTTGCCACACATAATAGGCACTCACTGTATATTAGTTGCCTATTCTTTTTTGTTTTTTACGTTGGTTCTTACTCTTAAATAAGTGCTCCTCATTGGTCACTCTCTGATCATCCTCTTCCTCCCTGGAAACGGATTGACTACGATGGACTACACTGCCTTTGGACTGTTATTTCCTGGAGAGTTTCAACTTTACTTTGGGGACTTCTACATCTTTGTAATAATAGGAAATTCATCTGGAGTAGGTAGGGGTTGACAGTCCTAGAAAACAGGAGAGAATAGAAGCATTGCAGCTCCCTGCTTCTGAGTGGGCTCAATGAGGAGACACCTCAGATGCTGGTTCAGGCTCATGTCTCTATTTTTTTTTGCCAAGGTTTCTATAATTTGATTTTTAGTTATTGAAATCTTCAAACAACCACAGGTTGTTATTTGTTTATCTTTAGCAGAGGCATATGGTGTAAGGGGCAAGTCTAAATATTTTTTTTCTCTAAATTTCAATATCACTAAAAAAAAAAGTCCATTCTCCATTATTTTGTGAGAACAACATAGTAACAGGAGGTGTGCTTTGGGAGTTCAGAAAATCTGGGCTCAAGTCCACATTCATCTTCATTTTATTATGTTGGGCAAGTCTCCTAATTTCTGAGTATCAGTTGCTTCATAAAGAAAATAGGCATAATAATTGTTTCACTGCATGGTTTTGAAGCATAAAAGATAATGCAAGTAGAAAGCTTTGTAAACTACAGAGCCATCTATAAATGTGACATTAAGTGTAACAGGGTCTGTTCCAGGGTGTTTGATCACTTTCCTTTGGTTTATATTTTTACATTTGTATCAAGCTCACAGTTTTAATTACTGGTATTTTACACCTATGTTCTGATATCTGACAAGATTGATCCCTAAGAATATATTTTGCTAACTTTTCCTCTTTAGGGTTTTGGGCCCTTGTTATAAGACAAGCACCAAGCTTGGCAATTAGTCCACACTAATTCTAATGACTTCCCAGAAAAGTCCTGTTGTATTTTTGGATAGAATTATTTTAATAAGTTTGAGAAGCCTTGACATCTTTATGTTGAATTTTTCCACCTAATAAAAATGTAATTCTTCCTATTAATTATTAAAATTGTATCTCTCAATCAAGGTTTTAAAAGTTTTAATACATTTCTCATTGAGTTGGTAGGTCTTTTATATTTGTTGCTCTTTGAATAGCTTTTCTTTTCCATCATATGGTCTATTTAGTTATTGTCAGTATATAGGAGTACTATTGCTTTTTAGGTAGTTATCTTATTCCAAGCCACTTTATAACTCTTTATTAATTAAGAAAGCTTTTAGCTAATTCATTTGGTTTTTCCAGATATGTGCTTATGTGATTTTCAAGTACTTTAGTATCTTAGTTCACAAAATTGATTCTTTTTGTTTCATGACTTATTGCCTTAGCCAGAGAATCTAAAGTGATAATAGTATTAAAGGACATCTTTGTGTTTGTTTCTGATTTTGAATATTTCCAATGTTTACAAATTAAATGTGCTCTTTATTTATTTTAAGCCAAGAGCACCTTTATCACATTTACGGGGCATCCTAATTCTATTTGAATGTTTACTTCATAATTAGGGGAATGTGTTGATTCTATCAAATGTGGTGTCTATGAAATGATCACATAGGTTAATTATTGTTGAATCAGTGAATACTCAGTGGATTCTTTTTTTCCTTGGAAATCAATCTCTGTGATCAGGTGACTGGCTCTGCTAACAAGGACAAATGTGCAAATGGTGCCTTTATGAGTCTGAACATATCAGGACCAAACTCAATACACAAGAAAGTGGGCCAATGCAGAAGCACGTGTTACGGGAGAGAATCCCCCTGAGTTTCTCTCCTTGGGCACATTCTCTAAAGTTGGTAGCTTTGGACAGTTTTTAAAGATAATGACAGCTGACATCACAGTTGTTAACACTATGAAGAGAACACATTAGAAGGGGCACCATGGAATACAGTGGAGAAGTTGAGGACATGCCATGTCAATACATGATGCTTTGGCATGTTAAGTACTTTGCGTTAAAGGCGCTTGAAAAACAGCAGAGGCAATAAGGGCACTCAGGTACCAGGAGAAAGAAACATTCTCATCAGCAGGGATGGGGAGTTGAAGCTGAGAAAAATTTGTACAACGGACCTTGTCAGAGTAGTTCATCCTCCTTTTGTTCACCCCTTATGTTTTAGCTACTTTCCCTAGACTGCTACTCTTTGTTCAACCTAGTATTGACGCACATAGGTCTAGTCCCTTCTTTGGGTCTTCATTTTTCTTGTGAGGATCCCCATTTACATGTAAATAAAATGTGTATACTTTTCTCCTGTTAATCTATCTTTTGTCAGTCCCAGCTGGAGATCACAGGAGGCTAGAGGAAATTTTACTTTCCCTACAATGGGAATGAAAATCAGCGGCCTGCTCATGAAATGTGAAGTTCAAAGGGTGTCCAAGATGGTGCCTTTGTGTGTGTGCCTCTCTTTCCAGCCAAAGGTGCAGGCCCCGCTCCCTCAGCCAAGCCAGCAGGTCCCTCAATTGCATCCCCCTAACCCCTGCGCTAGCTCATACTTGGCCAGCTCAGGCCTCTGGGCTTAAGACTGAGAGTAGAATTTCAATGCCATGAGCCTTGCATTTTAAATGCCAAGCCTAAAAATATCCTCCAAAACGTAGACAAAGGAACTACTAACATCAGTGTCTATACCAGGTCCTTGCTGGCACTCTGGCCGCTTGTATGACCTTTCAACACAGCGTTTGAAAAAATGATCAGCGCTTTCCTCTTCCCCTGGCAGCTCAGAATAGCTCTGTTTCCTTTCCTATAAACAAGTCATATCTCTGGGAATTTCTAAAGCCGAATATTGTCTGCTTAGAATCGTGACTCACACTCTTTCCTGGCAGTCCTGACAAATTCATGAACGCCTCTTGAGGAAAGGATCCCAGACAATAAGAGTGGTCACAGAAAGCCTCAGATTCCTTTGTGTCAAACCCAGGAAGCTGAGCGACAACGGAAAATACCAGCAAGAATCCCTGGCCACGGCATCCCCCTCTTCTTGGCTGAACTGTCAGAGCAGGAAGGGGAAACCCGCCTAGAAACTTGTCCCAGTCTGGCTTTAGGTCATCACCCAGCCAGCCCCCTCTGGGAATTTACCTAGCTCAGCTTCCTCTTGATTCTGATTCGGTAAAAGTTCTCTGAGGGGTGACTCCCCGGGGAAATTACCAGGAGGTCACACACCCCGGGTGGTGGGGCTACCTAACTACTTTTAGCAGAACTCTGTGGCCAAAAAAAAAAAAATCTTTCTGCACATTCTCTTCCCAATACTTTCTCCCCTCCTCCACTCCTGGTCCTGTCTCTCCATTTTTGTGTCCCTCCTTAGTGCCACATCTTTTTCCTCAGGCTTGTTAAATTGTCAAGAAACAAAGGAAAAAATGTTTATTTGGCTTCTCCCTCTCAACAGCATAAAAGTCGCTGTGTGTTAGTGTGTGTGTGCGCACGCGCATCTGTGTGTGTGACACATATGTAAACGATAACGCAAGGACCTTTGTTGAAGAGGCTGCATGAGAAAAACTGAAAAAGCTCTGGATACACAGGGCATTGTTGTAGTTCCACCCATTTCCTGGTTTCATACTAGTGAAGGGACAAAGGATTGATCTGCTTATGGCCCAGCAAATGCCCTGTGGTGGAAGGTTTAATCCCAGCTGGCCCACAGTGCGTCCTGAAATCAGTCTCACTATAACCAGAACATTGAAACTCTGAAGCGTCCATAACTATGTGATCTGTGAGACAATAATGCTCACCATACGTAAAATGTGACGTAAGTGTCCAGTATGGTGGTAAGTACTTCACATGTATTTTCTCAATTGCTACAACCTAATAGTTTTTAGTATTTCACAGATAAAGAAGCAGTACTGGAGAAGTTTAATTAGTCATTCAAGGTTTTTTGAAAAACTCATGGCAAGGCTGAAACTTAGGCCCATATCTATTGGAAACCAGAGTCTGGTTCTTAGTCAATGTGCCAGAGAGATACCCTGAGAGACTAAGATGGGATGGGAAAGGAGAGAGAGACAGAAAGAGAGAAAAAGAGAAGACAAGCATGTGAGTGTGTGTGTGTGTGTGTGTGTGTGTGTGTGTGTGTGAGATACTGTGATTTATAATAAGAAATATATATTTGTTCTTCATCCCAGTTTCTTGCACAGAGCTCCTAAAACCCTTAGAATTTTCTAATCAATGAGAATGATAAAGGTGCCTTTTGTTATATTAGTGAGGTGACTTTTGAACCACACCTAAGGATGGGGGCTGGTTGCCAGTGGAATCAACTGTGTGATCAGAGGGTTAGAACTTTCAGTCCCCCCACCCCCTACTCCCCACCTCCACGGAGGCAAGAGGGACTAGAGATTGAGTTCAACCACCAGTGGCTAACGATTTAATCAATCATGTCTGTGTAACAAGGGGTAGTCAGGGTGAACCCATGGAGATTCAGGGAGGGTGGTGGCTGGGAGAAGGCGTGGGGGCTCCGTACCCTTTCCCCATATCTTGCCCTCTGCATCTCTTCCATCTGGCTGTTCCTGCGTTATATCCTTTTATAATAAACTGATAATCTAAGTAAGTAAATTGTTCCTCTGAGCTCTGTGAGCCACTCTAACAAATTCATCAGACCCAAGGAGGAGGTTATTGGAACCTCCAATATAGAGCATGTCAGTCAGAAGCACAGGTGACAACTTGGACTTCTGATTGGTGTCTGAAGTTGGGGGGTGGGCGGCAGACTTGTAGGACTGAGCCGTTAACCTGTGAGATGTGACACTGTCTCCCAGTACATAGGGTCAGAATTGAGTTGAATTGTAGGATGACCAGCTGGTGTCAGAGAATTACTGATTGGTGTGGGAAAAACCTCCACACATTGGAATTGGTGACAAGAATTATAGTGACTGTTACACTAATATGATTTACTAATTTCATTTCTTCCTCAATTCTTTAGGGTGAACAGCTTATCCAGGACCTTTGTTATCCCATCTGGAGAGAGTAATTAAGACCTCAGACACCCTCCATAGTTGAAGAAACATGGTTTCCAGGGGCATCCATTCAAATGAAAAATCTAGACAACCCCCTCCTACTCCCACTTTCTCAGAAGCAAAATAGAGACCTGGGCACCTCGTCTGTACTATAGTCACTGCCTGGGTGTTAGCATCTGTTGCTGTCTCTCAAGGGTCCTTCCTTGGCTCCCCTCCCCCAGATGTTCTTATTGTTATTTTAAAGTCCTAAATTTGGCTTGACCCAGGCTGGGGAAAGTTATCTTTCTTTTTCACTTCTCCTTCAGGTGAAAAACGAGGCTGACATATTTATGGATTTTTGTTACTTCTTTAATAAATGGCTCCCTGGGATGCGATTCTAGGAAAATGGCCCTTTAAGGAATAATGTCTCAGAAGGTGGTGACTGAGCAGAATTAGCCATTGTGGGAAGAGGCACTCCACACTAGGCATTTCCAGGAGACTGGCGGTGGTCAGAAATGCTCCTATTGATTCTGTCCACAGAAGTGTACACGTGTCGGTAAAATGCCTTTCACGGACATTTATAGGACTTTAGGATGAAGAGAGAGATGCTTTTCCTCTCCGCTGTCGTTTCAGATGGAAGAAGTAGGGCTGAGACATGCCGGAGAACTTGTCATACTTCTTCAAGAATCTGAAATACTTTTCTGAAGAACAATTCCCTCCAGTCTCTTCAATGACACTCTGTTTCTCTTGAGGGAACAGGAAATAATGACTCTGAGTATTTCATAGGGTGCTGGAAGAAGAAGGCGTCTTCCTGATGTAGTTGTATAATTTCCTCATTTTTAAAGGTGAGGAAACTGAGGCCCAGGGCAGTAAAGGAAGTCACCCTTGATCTCACAGTGAGTTTGCATGTGTGAGTCAGGCCAAAGCTCAGTTTCCCTTTTTGGTGCCCTATAATTACCTGGGAACAATCTCAAGAAAACATGTTCCAAACCCTGGAACCCAAGGCCTCAGCCCTTCCTTTTCCCTTTTTTGCTCGTTGCTCACCTGTGCTTTGTTCAGCAATGGCCCTGATGTAGCCAGTTCACCAGGCAGCCCATGGACTCCTCAGAGACCATTAGTCTTGGGCTCTTCCGTCAAGGGCCCTGATTCATTTCTAGCCATGATTGCATCAGGGTGCACATGTGTCTCTGTGTGAGAGATGTGGGTATTTCTCCAGTCACATGTGAGAGTTTGCCTCAGCTACCCACCCCCATCACACTCTCTCAGCTATGGCTAAAGAATAAAGCCAGGAAGGAGGCAGCCACTTGGGATTTCATGCAGACTAGAGGTCTGGTCCTCTTAAAGATTATAAATGCTGCCACAGGAGACATTAAGAATTAAAATCATGATTTTATTGGGCGTTTCCTTTGTGATCCTTACTAGCATTTTGAGTCAGTGAATAAAGTGAGGCTGGCGTTTTGATTGGCTTCTTGCAAAAGTGGTTGGGCAGGTACTCAGGCTTTTTGGGGAAGTGTATGGACATCTTCAGATAAAAGGTTTTATATTAGGGAAAGGTTATTGCTATTATTTTGAACTTTCAGAGTGGTTTCGTTTTTGCATATTTATGATATTAATATAGCTTTAATAGAAGGCTTAATGTGCAAGTTGCTAAGCACATTGCCCAATGGAAAAAAAAAATAATGATACAACTACTGCAATGATAAGGCAGTTTTCACCCGCACTTTAATTATCTCTCTTTCTTAAGTAGAAAGACTTGATGAAATCTTAAAAGTATGCTGGAAAAGTTTCTAGAATGAAATAGTTTAATTTTAAGATTTATGTTTTAGGTAAAGACTAAATAGTATTCTCTCCATTTGAAAAAACAAAAAAAGGTGAAAGTTAAAAGTTTCGTAATTGTGTGATATCTGTTACTATCAGAGAAATTGGATGTTGAAATGGACAAGCAAGACTGAAAACTGATGTGGATATATTCTTAAAAACTGTGTGAAAGAGGCAGGGGGTGTGGGGTTCTTTAATGAAATAAATCTGACGTTGACCTAAACCTATTTTAGCACTAGGCTTTGGTGTAGACTATGCATTACTTGAGTAGGAAAGTCTGGGCACAATTCTTTCTTAAATAGTTGAAACTGTGGCTTTGGGCTTGTAGATCATGTTTTATTAATTTTCAAGAAACTGGATGCTGTCCACTGTGTCTGTGGATGGAAATTTTATTGCAGAAACTGTTTACTGTTATGTAAGTCTGTCTCATACAACCACGTGAGTTGGCTCTGCTACATATTTACAATCTCTAGCTTTTGCTGGGTCCTCACTGCACCCATAATCCTATGCCTCCTTTCCCCAAGAAAATATTTAAATTTTTCACTGTTCTCATTCTGAGCAACCCGGCTCATGACATTACCTCTTAATTCACAGAAAACGTACATCCGATCCAGCAAGAGCTCTCTCAACTTCTTTCTTCTGTCATGTAGAAACAGTGACACGCACACCTCTCCTTCCCTCCCAAGTCCCCCTTTGTTCAGACCTAGCCCCTCTACATGAGTTCTGGGTTGGTACCACCCCCCATCTTCTCAGGGAGCTCAATTAATCACTCTTCCCTCTACTAGGTGCTTTCAATCACTCTTTTTCTATTGGTTTCTTGTTCTCAGCACATAAATATGCTCAATTTTTCCCCATCTTAAAAAATGTATATACGACTTTCCCTTGACCCAGGGTGTCCTAGCTATCGTAAGTCTCCTTTCCATATACCGTCATAAGAGGAGCTTATACTTATTCTTTCTACTTCCTTATGTTTCATTTATTACTTAGCTAGGCTCAGCCTTACTTCCATCCCCACCGCTCCCCATGAAATGCTCTCACCAAGATCATTTAGCATCTCCTAAACTCCAAATCCAGTAGACCTTTTGTTAGGCCTCTGATTATTTGGCTTTCTGTGGTAGCTGCTTAGGGTAAAATCTTCCACGTGATCTTTGACTCTTTCTCTCACATCCCACATCTGATCCAACAGCTCTACTTTCAAAATCTATCTAGAATTCAACTACTTCTCACCAGCCCATTGCCACCTGGTCCAAGTTAGGATCACTTTTTGCCTGCATTATTGCAATGGTTTCTTAACTGGTCTCCTAGCTCCTGCCCTCACCCTCCACACCCTGTTATCATCCTGCAGCCAAAGAGTTTAAATGCTTAAACTAGGCTATGCTGTTTCTCTCCTCCTCACTCTCCGATGACTGCCATCTAGCTCTGGGTAACGAAGTTCTCAGTAGAAGCCGCAAGGCCCCACAGGGTCCTCCCCCTATTCCTGTCTGTTTCCATCTCCTACCACTGCTCTTGCCTCCCAGAGCTAGGACTAGCATGAAGCTCTCAGAAAGCGCCTGGGGTGCAAAACTGAACAAGGACCCCACTCTCAGGGTCTTGAAACATTATTGACAACTTCTTAAAATCCCTCTTCTTAAAACTCTTCTTTCCTTGCTTATGTTGCCCAGTTTTCCTTCGATTTCTTCTACTTTCTCCTTAATTCCACCCCACTCCCATCAAAGCAGCATGGTATAGTCATGGGATGGTCAGGTTTTTGCTGTGCAAATATGGAGTTAGAGTGCTTGAGTTCAGTTTCTAGAGCCATGTGACAATAGACAGTTACACTTTCTAAGCCTAAGTTTCCTCATTCGGAAAAATTAAATAATAATGTCTACCCTGCAGTGTTGTTGTCTGATTAAGTAAGTCATGTAGACATTTAGCATGATGCCTGGCATAAAGCCAGTGCTCAATAAATATTCATTATTATAATAATAACAACTGATATTATTACTTCTGTTTGCATCCCCTTAACCCCCCTGTCCTCTCTGGTAAACCAACTGAGTTTTTCCAGAACTGCTGCAAAATAATTCCTGATACAAATCAAGCGATTTTGTTTCTAAAGGCAAAGAAGAAAATGACATAGTTCACATTTCCTTTCTTGCAGGAAAAATGTTACGGGTCATACTTCTGCTAAGAAGCTTGAAGAACAAAGTTAATTAAAACATTCCTAGAAAGAAAGAGGAACAGAACATTACCAAAATTCCCCTATCAAATCACATGTTGAAGTTATACAATGCCAAGGACATACAAGATGGAAGAGAAATTATAATCACATGTGTGGAGACCAGCAGAGATTTTTACCTGATATACCAGTGGGCTGAATCTTGGCATATGAATGGTATATACATACATAGGTGAAGTGTTTGATGACTTTAAGTTACATTTTTCTAAAACTCCAGGCTACTGGGAGAGAATTTGTTTAGCTAACAATGATTTTTGTAAGTCATCCTATGAGACGCAGCATTAGGACTTATACTATGTTGGAGCACTAGCTATGGGCTCAGCAAGGAACCAGATGTGTTCCTTTTGCCTGGGATAGTCTGTCTTCAGATTCTCTCTCTCTCTTTTTTTTTTTTTTTAACGGTACGCGGGCCTCTCACTGTTGTGGCCTCTCCCGTTGCGGAGCACAGGCTCCGGACGCGCAGGCTCAGCGGCCATGGCTCACGGGCCCAGCCGCTCCGCGGCATGTGGGATCCTCCCGGACCGGGGCACAAACCCGTGTCCCCTGCATCGGCAGGCAGACTCTCAACCACTGTGCCACCAGGGAAGCCCCAGATTCTCTCCTGACTGTCTCCTTCTTGCCACTTAGGTGCCAGCGCCTTAATCTCCAAGAGTCAGAACCCCTCACAGTCCTTCTCCATCTCATTATCCTGTTGTATTTTTGACTGACAGCCAGCAGTCAGAGAAGGGAGTGCTTCCTTTCTGCTTCCTTTCTACTCTTACTTCCCCATATTTCTAAACTTGCTTTCTGACTCAAGTGTTGAAGTTCAAGGCAGGACTTAGTAAATGTTCAATGTTTTCTCTTTCTCTTCTGGACACTTCCCTAGATTCTTTGGAGATACTGCTTGTGGTCTTGTAACCTGGAGTTCCCTTAACATAAGTGAATGTATTTCTATTGTGGCAGTGTATGGGAACCCTCAACGTGGCCTCATTGCCTAGCTACAACAACGAAAAAATCCCAAGCCAGTCTCCTTTTCCTGCTCTCTCAACACATTTTCAGACAAGCTTTGGAAGCCTGCCTTGCTGCCCTCAGATAGCCTCATTATATAAGTGATGAACCTTTTCGTACCCCTTTGGTGTGGTGTCATTGGTCTTGACATTGGAACCAAATTTTGGGTAAGGGAGTCCCTCTTGCAAGGGACCACAAAAACTGGTGCAGCAGGCTGGGTGACCGCATTATTTATTTTGCTTGATATTAGTATAGCCATTCTTATAGCTCTCTTACGGTTTCTGTTTGCATAATATATCTTTTTCCATCCTTTTACTTTCAATTTATTTGTTTCTTTTGATATAAAGTATGTCTCCTATAAGTAGCAGAAAGTTGGATCTTGTTTTTGTTCTTTATATCCAATCTGATAATCTCTTCCTTTTGATTAGATTGTTTAGTTCATTCACATTTAACGTTACCATTGATATAGTTGGACTTACGTCTGACATTCTGATTTTTTGGTTCTCTGTGTCTCATGTCTTTTTGCTTGTTGTTTTTCTTCTATGTCTCCTTTACTACTTTCTTTTTTTTAAAAATGGACTTTAGTTTTTAGAATACTTACAGATTTATAGAAAAATTTAGAAGATAGAAGAGTTCCTATATATGCCACCCCTAATTTTCCCTATTATTAACTTCTTACATTAGTATGGTACATTTGCCACAATTAAAGAATCAGTATTGATATATTAATTAAATTCCATAGTTCATTCAGATTGTCTTAGTTTTTAAAAAATTGTAATAATATATATATATATATAGCTTAAAAGTTACCATTTTAACCATTTAAAAATGTACAGTTCAGTGGCATTTAGTACTTTCACATTGTTGTGCACCCATCACCACCATCCATCTTTTCATCTTCCCACACCGAATCTCTGTACTTATTAAACACTAACTCCCCAGCCTCCACTCTGCTCAGCCTCTGACAACCACCATTCTGTTTTCTATTGCTATGAATTTGACTAACTAGCTACCTCATATAAGGGGAATCATACAATATTTGTCCTTTTGTGTCTGGCTTATTTCACTTAGCGTCATGTCTTCAAAGTTCATCAATGCCAAAATTTCCTTCCTTTATAAGACTGAATAATATTCCATTGTATGTACATACCACAGTGTGTTTATTCATCTATTGATGACCAGTTAGATTGTTTCTACATTTTAGCTATTGGGAGTAATGCTGCTATAAACATGGGTACACAAATATCTGTTTGAATCTCTGCTTTTGATTCTTTTGGGTACGTATCTCAGATTTCCTTAGTTTTCACTTAATTTTTTTTCCTTCTATGATCCCATCCATGATACAACATTATATTTGGTTTTTGTATCTCCTTAGGTTCCTCTTGGCAGTGACAGCTCTCAGATTTTCCTTATTTTTGATGATCTTGATAGTTTTGAAGAACACTGGTCAAGCATATTGTAGGATGCTCCTCTACTGGAATTTGTCTAGTGTGTTTCTCATGATTAAACTGGCATTGTAGGGTATGGAGAAGAGAACCATAGAGGTCAAGTGCCATATTCATTACATCATACTAAGGATACATACTATCAGCATGACTTATCATTGTTGATAATTGACCTTGATCATTTGGCTGAGATAATGTTTCTCAGGTTTCTCCACCACCCCTATTACTCTCACCCACCCCTATTGTCCATACTGACTCTTTGGAAGGAAGTTACTGTGAGCAGTCTACACTTAAGGAGTGTGGAGTTATGGTTCCCTCATTAAGGATGGAATATCTACATAAATTATTTGAAATTCTCCTGCCAGGAGATTTTTCTCTTCTCTCCATTTATTTATTTATTCAATCATTTTCTATGTCAGTGTGGACACATGGATATTTATTTTATACTGTGGGCTAATCCAATGTTATTTTATTTATTTATTTTGCTCAAATGGTTCCAGCCTTGGCCGTTGCGAGGTCTTTCAGTTGGCTCCTATATCCCTTTGTCATATCTCTATTAACGTAGGGTTTTAATTAATTTATTTTTTAGCATTTCCTTATTTTCTGTCATTGCAAGATGCTCTGGGTTCATCTTGTATATTTCTTGCCCTTGTCCTAGAATCAGTCATTTCTCTAAGAAAATCCTGTTTCTCTAATAAAGAGAATGGTATTAGAAACCAAAATCTGGTTGCTAGGTGTGCCCGTTACTACTGTTTTGCATGTCTCACAATTTTTTTGAAACTGGACAATTTGGTAGTATAACAACTCTAGATTACTGATTCCCTCCCTTACTTCCCAGGAGTGGTGGTGGTTGTTGTTGGCTTTGTCAGTTGTTTATTTATTTAGTGACTTGGCTGAACTAATCCTGTGACATCTATTTCCCCCCTAGTGTGCAGCCCCTGTTACCAATGCTTACATTTTTCCCCCTTGTTTTTGTCTTTTAGCCTGGCTACCTGAGGATCATCCCTGGGTCTGTGTTGGCATAAGCCACTTATTGGTCAAAGGTTGTACTTAGCCCCCTTAGCCAGTTAGATTTTTGCTCTCTCTATTTTTTTTATTGCAGTATAATTGCTTTACAATGGTGTGTTAGTTTCTGCTGTACAGTGCAGTGAATCAGCTGTATGTATACATATATCCCCTCCCTCTTGGACCTCCCTCCACCCCAAGCCCACCCATCTAGGTCATCAGAGAGCACCGAGCTGAGCTCCCTGTGCTATCCAGCAGGTTCCCACTAGCTATCGATTTTATACATGGTAGTGTATTTATGTCAAACCTAATCTCCCAATTCATCCCACCCTCCCCTTCCCCACTGTGTCCACACGTCTGTTCTCTACAATCTGCGTTTCTATTCCTGCCCTGCAGATACGTTCATCTGTACCATTTTGTGTGTATGGCCTCGAGGTTGCTATTACAGTTCAGGGAATTTGTGTTTATTGCCCCACGTTCAGCCAAGGGCTTGTAGCTCGGAGGTTCTTTCTCTGATTGTTCCCAAGAGGGCTCAGCCTTGGGCGTGCCCATAATCTGCCAGGTCGTCAGGGGTGAGTGTAAGTTTAGTTTTAAACCTAGGAGTCACCCTGGATCAGAATACCTATTGTTCACGGTTTGGTCAAGGGTGGTGTTTAAGCCCCTTGTGCCAGCAAGCCTTCCATCCTGGGATGACTGATCCCAGGAGGGCTTTTCCTGGCTGCTCTTTTCCCAGTTCTCTCTGTTAAACTTCTGGCTGCACTGCTGTTTTGCTTGTCTCCTGGAGCTATCATTCTCCTCTTAATTACTGTCTACCAAGATCTCCAGTGTTTTCAAAAACACCCTTATGTATGGAGCTCTCTACTCTCCGTTCCAAACAGTCAGCCCCCTCAGGCAGAGCTTCAGAACTCTTCATCCTTTGGGTCTGCCTCACCCCCTGGGTAGAACCCCCATGCCACCGCACCAGAGCTATACTCCAGTTCTATAAGAGGGCACTGCTTGGGAGGGCCAGTGCCAGCCCCTGGCCTTCTCAGCTTGCCCTTCCCCAAAGGGAACCTCTATGACGGAGCTGGGCAAGGGTGATCAGGGCCCCTGTACTTTTAGTGGGCTACAACTGGTGCAGGGCTTGGGAAGGGAGCTGCGTCCCCTAGATCATTCCTCCTAGGAACAGAGCTTCTGTAACACTAGGTTGGGGTGGAGTGGGGGAATGAGAAATATTACTGGTAACATGCCACTCTTGGGGCGAAATCATAGCCCAGACTGTGCACTTCAGGAAGGGGAGGGCTCTGTCTTCCTAGCTGCGTATGCCCAGGGTATGGGAGTTAAAGGAGCAGGTCATGGCTGACATGCCATGGATGCCTGTTGTTCTTATGAAATTTAGTAGATTATCTTGAATGAATATTCCTCCTTTTGCTGTATGCCCTTAAGATAATTTCCAGGGACTTTTAAGTGATTTTACTTTAATTTTTGTAATTTTCTCCAGTTAAATTGTTGTTATGCTAAGGAGAGTCCACTGGAAGTCCCATCCACCCAACTTTTATATTCTTTTACACCAACAATTATGTTCCCTACCATGAATACGAGAGACAGTCTTCCACTATGTTGATGTTGCTGCTGCCACGGATTGCTTGGTGGGGAGGTGGGGCTTGAGAATCAATGAGAATGTGACAACTATAGGAGAGCTAAGGAAAGAACTGTCCCTACCATCAGTGGGGAAGGAAACAGGTTTTATTTTTTATCCGTGGCTTCTGATTGTAATTCAGGTTGATGATCATCATCCTGGCCCTCTTACTACATTCCTTTCAGCCTTCTGGGGGTCCTGATATAGCCATCTGATGCTTCCTCAGGCATCTGAACTAATATCAGCATCAAGGAGCATCTGTTCACTGTGAGGAGAGAAAATGCGCATTAATTGCAGCAGGAGGAATTTGGGCTAAATGTGAGGAGATCGTCCCTGATCAAAAGCATTAGCCTGAGAGGTCTTTTCAAGTGTAAATCAGATCATGCCGCTCTCCTGCTTCAAGCCCTCCAACGGCTGCCCAATGAAATTAGAATAAAGTCCAATCTCTTAACCAAAACCTACACTTCATTTCACTCTCTGTCATTCACCATGCTCCAGTAACTCAGGCTTTCTTTCTGTCCTTCAAGTCCACCAGGCTTGCTCCTGTCCTAGGACCACTGCGTTCACTGGTTCCTCTGCCTGGAATCCCCTTGCTCAGATCTCCACATGGGTAACTGTGATCAACCATCTTAATGCCAAGGTCACCTTCTCAGGAGGACTTTCTGGCCCACGATATCTAAGGTAGGTTCCCCTCACTCCCACTCTTCATTGTTCGCTCTTCGTTATTAACCTGCTGCCACTCTCCCACTAGAGTGTAACTTCCAGGCGGCAAGAATCTTGATGAATCTTGATTACGCTGTCTGCTCTCTTCTAAGTACTAGAAGTGCTTGCCATCCAGTGGGAATTTAATAAATCCAAAGAATAAATGGAAGAATGAAAACATGGATGGAATGAATAGCCATAGTTTTCTTTATAGGTTTTAAAGAAATGAATAAAATACTCTCTTGATGAGGTGTCTCAGAAGAGGGGCCTAGATAAGATTCAGTGGTGAGGTCTTGTAATGTGGGGATTCACTTTACTAGTAGAAGAGTGCTTTATAGAAAGTGGCAGACTGAAGTGTTTTCCAGGGAAATAAATCCTCCAAACAGGAACAATTCAACATATATTCAATTATTCAGTTGTTCAGAACCTGGTTTTTAGTTCCACTTTGGCCCCTGAATGAAATAATTTCATGTGCATTTGTGCCCTGTTTTGTTATAACACCCAAGGGCAGGCGCAGTAAGAGTGATAGCACCACTGTTGACCTCATATACTTGTGATTGCAATAACTTTGAATATTATGACTCATGGAAGACACAGAGACCCCCAATAATGCTGCCTTTGCCAATTTAAACAAAGCCTGGCTCCTTTCTATTTCATCAATCAAATGAATGTCCCTTTCCTTACCCCAGTGATTAAACCAACTATTTTGTTCCAAGATGTATTTTCTTTATCAATTACTGTGCTGAGAAATTCTTTCATCTTGGATTTAGAAACTAATCTTCTTATGAGAAATGCAGAAAAATGACCCTGGTTTTAACAAGTCTAGGACTTTGAAATCTGCATTACGGAAGGGTATGGAAACATGATATTTGATCAGGGGAGGTAAGGGAGAATTGTATAGGCTCTGACTAATAAATAATGAACCAGATACATCTATACATGAACTATTGTGTACCTGATCTGTTTGCTCTTTAAACTCTTAGCAAAGATTACACATAAAGAATAATTATTACATATTTCCTTTGAAATGGTGACCAAGAGTACTGAGAAATTACACAGTGCACCGAACAGGGCATAGTGGCCAGATTTTAAGTGGCCTCCCCCCACAAATCCCCAGTTCCCGAAGTAGAGATGTGAATTCTCAAGTGCCCAAATTGTTAATAACTTCAGAAGTTCACACAAGAAAACCAATATTTCAAAAATTCTTTTATCATGATCATTTTCAAACATACAAAATTATTGAAAGAATAATACAATTATTTACCCATATACCAACCACCTAGATTGCACAATTGTTAATATTTTACGAATTATTTGGATGTAATACTTTATATTTGAATACTTCAGTACTCATCTCCTAAAAAGAAGAACACCCTTCGGTATAGTCACATTTAGGACCATGAACAGTAATTCTCTAATATCATCTAATAGTTAAATTCAAATTTCCCCAATAGTCCCTGAAATATCTTTTATGTATGTTATTTTTCAAATGAGGATTCATTCAAAGTCATGCGTTGCATTTGGTGTTTCTGGTCTCTTAACCTGGAACTGATTCCACCCCTATTTTTTTTTTTTTTCCATGACATCAGTTTTTGAGAGACTAGGCCAGTTATCTTGCACAGCTTCCCACATTTTGAATTTTTCTTATTGTTCTATTGTGGTGTTATTTAACTTTTTTCCCTCTATCTCCTATATGTCTTGTAAATTGGAAGTTAGGTCAAAGGCTTAGTTCAATTCAGGTTAAACATCTATGTCAAGGGTTCTTCAAAAGTGATCCATACTGTATCACAGCAGGAGGCATGTAAGGTTAGAATATTCTACTACTAATGACGCTAACTTTTAAAGTTCTTTAACTTCAGTGTTTCTATAAGAAAACAGTTTATATTTGGACAGTAGAGAGCTCCTTTGTGCTAAAATTAAGGTGATGTGCAGCTTACAAAACAGATACAAGCAACAGTTTGCAGGGATAGTCTAAAATGATGACTCATTATCCATTATTCCATCAGTGATGGGGGAGATACAACTGGATGTCAAAGGGACTTGAGAAATAGCTGAAGTCAGGCTACCTCTCCCCAGGAAGATGAGCAAATTCCCATGTGGCCTGGATCCTGGCAATAACTTCAGGGAAGTGGACTTGGGTGCCTGGGTGACACCGGGTAAAGGGCTTAGGAAGTTGGTGTCGCTCTTCCCCTAAATTTTAGGAAAATTTCCAGGGAAATAATTAAACAGCCCAAGTGGAATTTCTGGCCCTATTACTTGTACTGCTGTTATTTCAAGTGCAACGACTTTATCCATTTGATTTAAAAAACTGGTTCCTGCTTTAAAAAGCTTTGGGGCACCAGAACAGTAAAATTGTCCAATAAAATGCTGTTGAATCAATTGACAGTACCACATTTAGAAACACAGTGTATCACAGAGCAACATAAATGCCACGACCAGTGTGAGATTCCCTGTGGCTACACAGATTTTTAAGGACAGGCTTTACACTGGATTACACATGTGTAAACCTGGGTCTGGTTGAACCAATGAAGGCAGACGGCATGATAGAAAAGCATGTCCTTCCCCTGATTTAGATGCACAAGGTGGGGAGCTAATAGCACCCTCAAATTACTATCAAAGCTAAACTTTATCTCTTGTTTACTGGGCCCTGGGCTAAGAGACTCACATTCTGTGCCTCATTTAATTGTCACAACAAATGTATAAAGTCACTTGTTTAATGAATAAGATATGTGTGTGCGTGCGCACGTGCATGCATCCTACTACGTGCAAGGGATTTCATTTTACTGGGCTCTGGAACAAAATCCAAATCCAAAACACACAGGGCTCCTCAATTCGGGCTGACCTCAGTTCGGGCTGACCCTAAATAGTAAGGGTCTTGGATTTGTAGATAAAACCTGATGAGGGGCTACATGTCAACAAGTTATGTAACTGCTAATGCAGGCATTTCAGGTTAGGAAATCTTTCCGTTCTGACCATTACATGGACTGTGTGCTAACAGGCATTTTGGAGGTCTGTTAAAACTGATCACAGTGTAGGCAACATACTAGCATAAGAATGGGCTCAAGGAAGCTGATGTTGTAAGAAAGGAGTGATGGAGAGAGAATCAAGAGGCAAGAGGTTTACATGAAAAGTATCTCCCATATGGATTGATCATATTTGCTGTGTTTTCTTTCACTAATAGAAACTAAACATAATAAGAAAAAAAGCCCACTTTAACAGAACACATTTATGTTTCTATTTTGGGCAGAAGGATTTTTATGAGGAGATGTAGTGGCTTATTTCAGAGAGGGGTGTTTCAACAGTAACAGGGCAAACAGGAGAGACTTCTTTTCATTTGCACAGTTTGGTTGAAAGCTTATCAAACTTATACAAGTGCAGAGACTATGAGGTGAAAACACACTTGAATTTTTTTTTTTTTTTTTTTGCGGTATGCGAGCCTCTCACTGTTGTGGCCTCTCCCGTTGCGGAGCACAGGCTCTGAACGCGCAGGCTCAGCGGCCATGGCTCACGGGCTCAGCCGCTCCGCGGCATGTGGGATCTTCCCGGACCGGGGCACGAACCCGTGTACCCCGCATCGGCAGGTGGACTCTCAACCACTGCGCCACCAGGGAAGCCCTGAATTTTTTTTTAAAAGACCGAGAAAACAACAGCATCTGTCATTGTTTGGGACTTTATAGTGTTCAAATCCCTTTCAGATACTATATCAGAAATACCTTATGTGTATCTTTTCATCCTCATTGGATTCTCTCATCCTCACTCACCCCATGGCCTGGACTCTCAGCTCCGTGTTCTAAACAGCTGCCCCTCCTGAAGCTGTGGGGCTGTAGGATTTCACCACTGTGGACAACTTGCCACAGGCTTGGGGACTCTGGCTCTTCCAGACACTTTCAGACTTGGGTGAAATATCGCACTAAAGGACATAGGAGTAGGCTTCCTGGGTGATTTCAAGGGGTGGAGGGATGGGGCAATCTGGAAGTATTGGACAGTAAATTCTTCAGTGGGCAAATATTCGTCAGTGTTTCATCTTTCCTTGATGGGTTGCTTTGAGGTATAGTTTCTGCATAGTTATCTTGCATGGTCCTGTGAATATGCCTGTCAAATGACTGGTTGTGACCCTTTGTGGCTTCACATGAAGCACTGGTCAATGTGGTAACTCATCATCTTTCCATTCCTTCCCATTCTTCTTGTCTCGTTTCCTTTAGCCTTCACTCTGGATGCCCTGGGATTGTACCTTCCAAATAAAGCACCAGTACTTAATCCCTGCCTCAGGCTCTGTATTTTAGGAAACTGGGTCTCATACACGTATTTGTTTCCAACTCCTTCCAATACTTTGAAGTACACAAGAATGTTAGTGTTAGTCATACTTTAAAGGTGAGAAAACCGAGGCTTGGAAAGTTTAAGTGATTAGTCTGAGATTACATTCATCTATTTGTTCATTAATTCACTCATTTATTTAACAGACATTTCTCAAGCACCTTCTGTGTGCTGATGGAGTCTGAGACAGACAAGATCTCTGCCTTCACGGAACTTAAATTGTAAGTTAGAGGAGACAGATGGCACGTAAGTACCATCAATATCTGCTGAATGAATGAATTACTGAACAGATGCAAGAGTCTTATCTTTCCCAGGTTAACTACTTAGATTTTAAAAAAACATATCAAATTTCAAATTATTTCCCCCCAAAAACCTTTTTTGGGGTGCTATTGTTTTATTGTTGTCCTGTACTTCTGCTTAATCTGCCCATCGAGTAATCCAGTATTTGTTGACTACCAAATGATAAGTAGGCTCCAGGTACTTTTAGGACAATATAGGCAAGAGGGGACAACAGGTACAAAGACAACAAAGTATAAACAAAGCCTGGGTGACTTCAGAAACAGAAAAGAGGCTGGTGTGTCTCGGAAGTAAAGGGGGAGAGGGAGAGAGGTGTGGGATGAGGTCAGAGAGATGAGCAATAACCAGAGCATACAGAGTTCTGAAGAAGGCTTATGATTTATAAGGACAGTGGGAAACCACAGGAAGGTTTTAAGTGATATGATTAACATGATTGCTAAGTGGTAATTCTCAGGCCTTCTGACTCCTGGACCTAAGGACTTCTTCTACACGAAGCAGGTGTCAGAGTTGGGACTAGAAGCTAAGCTCCGAGGCTCCCAATTTCTGACAGAGTGGAGCCAGCTTCATAACGGTAGCTCAGATAGGAGGCCCTCCGACAATGCCGCAACGTGACTCCAGTGGGACCCCTTCCCCTACAGCAGATGAAAAGACAGACTCATGGAGTCACTGCCAGCCAAACAGGACTTGACCGTTCCATCTGTAGATTGGGAATGATATAACCTTTTATTCAATAGTGAGGTGGAGGGGCAGAGACCTTCAGGTCCTTGGGAGCAGGGAGCATGTGACCTTGGGCTGCTGAGAATCAGCTGTGGTTCAAATCAGTCTGAGTAATCCAGGCATCAGACCAGCAGTGCCTGTCCTATTCATTTAATAGGTGAAAATTATGATATTGCCTTGTCTGGTGTAAGAGAACTGGGTGGTTATGTTCAGTGACAAGAGAGGTGTCAGCATGGGTTTCACACTGTTTTGAACATCATCCAGAAAAGTCACAGGCAAGATGGGTAAGTGCGGCCTGATTAGTAAAGTTTTGTTTTGTTTTTGTTAGTTTTGTGTGCAAGGATGATGGATTTTCCTACACGGGGTGCCTTTGCAAGGGATTCTGTGATCCTCAATAGATGGGTGTGGGAATGAAAATGTAGGGGTCACTGTCCTGAAGAGGATTCAGGACTTATCCATAGGTTTGAAGTCTGGCTCTCCCTTTGCCTCCCAACTTGCATTTTCTTAAGAGAGAACTCCAGCCTGGGGACACAGCTCCCCTTTTCCCTGGGATGCTTCCCTCCAGGAATTGTGGATCAGGCAGTCCTCAAGCCTTCAGTAACTCACGAACCTTGGGGCTTTGCCCCACAAGTCCCCTGTGTGGACACCCCTTAATCCCCAGCCTATTCTCTCTTCTGGCTCTGCAGCTCTCAATTCAATAGTTTGCCTTGAGGCCAGCAGAGACTGTTCCTATTCAGCTGACCACTAATTGATATTTTGATGTTATTAATGTGTATTCATCTGCTCCCTTTCTTCTCCCAAAAGGAGCGAGGGAGACAAACATTTCAGAATAGAGATGAGGGGACTGATGGGGTGATCATGTAGGTTTGGCGGAAAGGGGAGAGGAAATTGAAAACATGGTGAGCTTGATGGAGCCAAGGAGGTAGAGCAGATGCCAAGGAAAGCTGGTAAACAACAGTGTTTGTGCATCGCAGAATCACACCTGCTCCGAGTCCACTGTCTCACCAGCCTGCCCCCGTCAGCCCGGCGCGTCTTAGCAATTCCCCAGCTGTCAGCTCCCTACCTGCCCGACTCTGGCTGCTCGGCTCAGAGCTGCTCCCCTGGGCCTCTCTCTGGCTTGTCAGTGGGCTGCGTCAGCATCACGCCACACTGTCTCCCGTTGGCCCGGTGATCAACGCCTGACGGGCCGGCCCTCTCTCCCCTCTCAGCTAGGGCCAATGGGAGTCAGGGGAAGGTTTTGGTTACAAATGAAAATAAAATAAATAAGTCATACTCCTGCACTCCAGAGTCTGGGAGAAACATCTTCATGGCCTCGTAAATCTTTCTTTTTAAATTTGTCCTTCTCCTTCCAGATGCCCCTCCCAATCCACTGCGCACACTTGGCGGCCCCTCACGGTGCAGGGAATGCGAAATGAGAGGCTTGGGCTTAGGCTAGATGTCAGTAACCCCCCTCCCCCGCGAACCCCCAAAGGCATTTGTGCCGTGCGTGTGTGCGTGTGTGTGTGAAGAGAGGAACCAGCCAGCCAGGATCCAGGCCAGTGACAGCTTGTCCCCTCCTCTTCTGACCTTTGCGACAAGACACCCAGCCCCCTCCCAAATCCCCCCTCACCTGGCTAAATTACCCCCAAAGCTTGTGGTTTCTTTATTTCTTTCCATTACAGGGGGCTCTGATAATTAAATGCAATACTCTATTCTAAGATGCCTAGGAGTTTTTCTAACTAGATATTAGACATTTTATTAAAGCTCGTTGACTTTGAATGTTTTGCTTAAGACTTCGTCGTCTATTTAAAGACACATCTTAAGACAGGGGATGCTATTAATCTCATACACCTGAATGTGAATAACAGTGCCCAAAAGTTGGGCCTCAGAGCGTCAGGAGAAAGAGCTAGAGGTCCTGAAGTCACCAGGTGGAGACATGTGTGAGGCACCAAGGGGCGTAAGCTGGAAAAAGCCGTAGACCCCTTTGTGGTTTGCCGAGGGGTGCCCAGGTCACGTCATAAGGAGGATTAGATGGGGTGGTGGTAGGAGGGAAGCATGGTCACAGGGGCCAAAGGATTAGAAGGGAAGGAAAGCAAGAGGGTGGCTGCTTGGGCAACCAATACTCAGGGCAGGGGAGCCTTTCCCGCCCTCCCACCCCCGCAAAGGATCAGCTTTGTCTTAAAAAGTCTTTTTAGGGCTTCCCTGGTGGCGCAGTGGTTGAGAGTCCTCCTGCCGATGCAGGGGGCACGGGTTCGTGCCCCGGTCCGGAAGGATCCCACGTGCCGCGGAGCGGCTAGGCCCCGTGAGCCATGGCCGCTGAGCCTGCGCGTCCGGAGCCTGTGCTCCGCAACGGGAGAGGCCACAACAGTGAGAGGCCCGCGTACCGCAAAAAAAAAAAAAAAAAAAAAAAAAAGTCTTTTTACTTTAGACTAGGGTGGACAGTCCTCCTTGACCACTGCTTTCCCACACTCCTTCCGCTCTCTTACTTCAGTGCATTATCCATGAAGGGAGAGGAGGTGTGCTATCCATTAACTGTGGCCAGAGGGTTCATCTTGCCAGTGTCCTGAGGTGCTGAGGGGTCGAGGAGAGATTTGTACCCGATGTGTTATCTTACGGGCTTAAGGAGGAGGAAGAGACTGGGAAAGGGTTATAGGTTTAAGGAAAAGTTGCCCAGCTTCTGCCAAATGGGGATAATGCAGGCACCACAGGGCAATGGGGCTGCCCTCTGAGGGATGCCAAGATGGGGCCATGGCAGTTCGGGAGGGTAGACAGGCAAGCTGTCCGCTTTCATATTGTTACCCAGGAAGACTTCAGTGTTCAGAGCCATGTACATTTCTACCTTTCTGAACTTTCTCTATCTGCTTCCCCTGCATGGTTGCCATGCTGAGGTGAGGTTTTTATAGACTGTACTTTTGGTGGGTCGAGTAGCTTCCACACTGGCTTGGGGCCAAGACGAAAGGTGCTATCACAGAGACTCTGGGTGCCACGTAGAGGTACATTTGCCACAAAGCGGGCGAAGTTTAAGGTTTAGAGTCCCTCATTTGCATGAGCTCTGTCCATGGTTGGCCTGGGAATATTTACACCAGGGTACAGTCTGCCCTTGGGAGGACGGACAGAGGAAGAGGCCTAGGTCGGCCCTGTCTGAACAAGAAATTCCAGGATGCTATATACATGTAGCAAGATCAGGAAGTGGGAGGCATGGGCTTTGAGTATACATATGCATGTTTCTTTGACCCCATAGACGCCTTGCCATGTGTAGAGGGACAGAAAGAGTGGAGGAGCAGAGTGTAGCCTGTAAAGTATGGATTCCCTCTAGCCTGGGTTAAGGGTGTTTCTGATAGTATCCCACTAAGGTGCCTAAGACTGGGAGGACATGTGTATACAGAGAGTAAAAATATTTCAGATGTGCAGGGCCAGAAGCTAGTCTGTGGAAAGTTCTTCCAAATCTTAAATCTCATATGTCTGAAAGACACGATGAAGATTTCCCCAGATTTGACAACGATCCTAACAGTTTCCATGACAATACCAGTAATCACTTCTGGGACTGAAGAAGCTTTTCTAAAGTATCAATAACAAAAGGCAAATTTTGACCAACAATGCTAGAAGAAAGACTGAATTATCTTTCTATTTCCTCTAGAGGATAAGATATGACAAAATCACTGTCATGTGAAGAAGTCATCAAAGAGCAAGCAGCCAAAAATATAGAGGAAAAATTATTATAGAGCCACGTCAGGAAGTTAATTAATAAAAATAGTACTTTTTTTTCTATTCGTGATGTACGTGATATTTATCCACTCATTTTGTGTTTTGCGTTTTGTTTCTTCATTCTAAGTAAATAGGTTTTTTGGGTGCCTAGTTTTGAACTCGTAGCTTAGCACTGTTTTTCTTTCAGAGGGGCTTCTAAGTTTTATAAACTTCAGCCCGCATGAAACCTGTACCAGCCGCTGCCACCCTATTTTTTTCTGGGTAACAGTATTTAATGTCCTTCATGACTGTAGCTGAGAATGAAGGAAATTATTGTAACCACTTCATGTCCTCAGTAGATTGGGGCTTATAGGCTAAGCCCAAATTTAATAATGTTTGTGATGTTATAATGTTTATAACGTTTGGGATGTTTACCAAGCTTGCAGTTTCATATGATCTTCAGTAAGCTACTGAACGTTTTGGATTTTGGATTCTTCATCTGTAAAGTGAGAGAGGCAGATAAAATGTTTCCTAGTTTTCTCTCCAGCACTAATGTTCTGTGCTTTTCCCACTGAAAACTGAACTCAGCATTAGCAACTGGTATAAGCTGAGGACTGTCGGTATTAATTATAATCCACAGCAGTAACTAGATCCCCAGATAATGTCTTCCCTGAACAGCTTCCAATCGCACGTCCCCCCATATCCCACCTCCACAATGGTGTGGCTCACAATTTACACAACATATGTGCTTCTTCGAAGTCATATTTTTCTGATTCAGAGTGTATAATGGATATGCTAGGGAGGCCTTTAAGAAAGAAAATTGATCATGAAGTTCTTACTGGCAAATGTAAGCAAATGTGACTTTATAAAAGGATTCTTCAAGTGGATTCCCTCCATGCCAAGATATTCACACCTCATATATAATTTCTTAAAATTCATATATTCAGATTAAGTTATATGAAGCCACATCAACAACGGCAAAAGTGACAAATAAGAGCCAATTTTGATCTTAGAATGGGGACAATGGGATAAGATGGAGAGATTTGAGGTCTGGAAGTTGAGTATATGGATAGAAAAGCGCCCCCTTATCCCCAAATGTCTGGGTAACACCAAACTGAAAGACAGCTCTTGGAATGTGTCTCAGGTGCTACACTAACACCTACTTTGATTATATTACCTTCTGGCACCAGAAATATGGCCAAGACAATTCCGCGCATTCCTATAAATGGGTCTGTTTCTGCATATTGTGTATAATATGTTCAAAACCTCTAAACATTCATATACGTCCCTAACCGGGAGATCCACGCAGTGATGCAGCTAAGGGACTTATGCCCAAAGGAGTCTTGATCTCCAGCTATAACAAAGACTGCTCTGATTCCTTGCGATTGTTCAACAGGCATCTCTCCCCTCTTTTACTATCCCTGGGAAACTGTTTCTATGCACTGCCCACCCCTACCTGCCCTTCAGATGCCCACTAGCTGGGTGCGTATGTTATTCTGAGGCAATAATGACTCTGAGTACACGTTTCTTAACTCATTTTGCTGTGTCACTGTCTCACCGGATCAATATTTGGCCCGGGAAGTGCTAACTCAAAGTGAAGGCTGCTTCCTCCTTCCTCTTGTAGAAGAGCCGTGCCTCCCCGGAATGTGGCTAACCCTTGTGCATTTACCACTTCTTTTTTCCTCCTGCTTCTGTCTTCCTTCATCATCTGAGGCTGACCCTGGTTTTAAGGGTGGATTTCAGGATGGAGGACTTAGATCTTTTTTTTTCTTTTTTTCATTCCCGTGCAACGTTTTACTTTAAAACAAGGAAATCATCTGTTTATTTTAGCCCAGGCAGTCCTGGAGAGTTTAAGCACGTGGATATGGAGAAAACTTCCTAGGTTCCAGTATTTGCTATCTGTGTGTCCTCGGGCAAGTCACTTAACCTCTTTACGTCATAATTTCACAATTTGGGAAATGGGGATTAAAAAAGTAGCTCCCTGAGAAGCTGTGAGATTCGGCGACCTGATGCCCGTCAGGTTCCTGGCATGGCTCTGATAGGTGAACAGTAAACGCTCAATGAGTGTTAGCTAGCATTTATTGCTTCCCATGTTTCCTCTACATTCAGTACTCCCGTGGGTAGGGGGTTTGTTTTTATGAGCTGAGTTTCTGCAAGAGAGATGAGAGGTTGGCTTAGATCTATATTTTTAGCCTTTTGGCCTTGTACTGTGGCCTTTCCCCCCTTTATCTTTCTTGCTATTTTTCCCTAAAGCCTAAAATATTTATTTATTTTTTTTTTTTAACATCTTTATTGGAGTATAATTGCTTTACAATGGTATGTTAGTTTCTGCTTTATAACATAGTGAATCAGCTATACATAGACATACATCCCCCATCTCCTCCCTCTTGCATCCTTTCTTGCCTGCCTTACCTCACATACACATCTCACATACACATTCACCTTGACTGGGAGTTTCTCGGTGGTCAGTAGCAAGTGCCTTTGTCTCTCATCCCCAGCTCCTGACTGAGGACACAATTTAGAGCATATGTCCAATAAAATGTCTTTCAAGTGATTTCCTTTCTATAGTCTCATCATATTCTTGTCTTGTTATTTTTATTAGAGTCCTACATTCTGAACATTTGCTTGTTTTGGCAATGGAGTCTATGTTTGTAAGATATTCTTATAAGACTGTGTCCTAAAATATTTCCCAAAGTACGTATGACCGGCAGGGACACTAACCCAACGAGAAATATCAGGAGAAAAGATGTCTGTGGTTGTCGACCTCTCCTCTCCTGCTTTGTGAGGAGTGGACACTTGTGAAGAATTGTCTGGCGGAGAGAAAAATTACAAGTTGAGACCTGCAGAGGAATGTTAAGGGGCCTGTGCTTTCTTTGTACGTTTAGCCTTTCCTGCACAGAGATTGTTTAGGGAAGATCCTATCCAACATCCCTACCTGGTCCCCTTCACCTTGAAACTCTTCCCCTCCCTCTTCTCAAGTCATTCTCCTCTAACCTACTAGTATTTGTGGGTATTTGTTTGGCCACCAGAATTAGCTACCAAACTTTGCCACATTGTTTTCTACTTCTCCCCTTTTTAAGGATGTCCAATAGCGTGATGCCTCCTCCCCCTGTCCTTCCCAACAGGATTCTCCCCCTAAAAAGCATTATTTTTCATTGACCTCTCCACAAAGAAGGGTCATAGTAAATTCTGTCATCTTAAGCTAATTCCTAGAATTGAGAAGTTGGGAGACACTGATCTAGGGTAGTAATTCTTTTTTAAAATGTAAATAAATATTTTATTTTAAAATATTTTTAGATTTACAGAAAAATTGCAAAGATAGTACAGAGATTTCCTATATACCCCTCATCCAGTTTCCGCGTCCCCTGCATCGGCAGGCGGACTCTCAACCACTGCGCCACCAGGGAAGCCCCCCTTCATCCAGCTTTACCTGTTGCTTATCTTCTCAAAGAACCAGCTTTTAGTTTTATTGATCTGTGCTATTGTTTCCTTCATTTCTTTTTCATTTATTTCTGATCTGATTTTTATAATTTCTTTCCTTCTGCTAACTTTGGGGCTTTTTTGTTCGTTCTCTAATTGCTTTAGGTGCAAGGTTAGCTTGTTTATTCGAGATGTTTCCTGTTTCTTAAGGTAGGATTGTATTGCTATAAACTTCCCCCTTAGAACTGCTTTTGCTGCATCCCATAGAATTTGGGTCGTCATGTCTCCATTGGCATTTGTTTCTAGGTATTTTTTTATTTCCTCTTTGATTTCTTCAGTGATCACTTTGTTATTAAGTAGTGTATGGTTTAGCCTCCATGTGTTTGTATTTTTTACATATCTTTTCCTGTAATTGATATCTAGTCTCATAGTGTTGTGGTCAGAAAAGATACTTGATACAATTTCAATTTTCTTAAATTTACCAAGGCTTGATTTATGACCCAAGATATGATCTATCCTGGAGAATGTTCCATGAGCACTTGAGAAAAATGTGTATTCCGTTGTTTTTGGATGGAATGTCGTATAAATATCAATTAAGTCCATCTTGTTTAATGTATCATTTAAAGCTTGTGTTTCCTTATTCATTTTCATTTTGGATGATCTGTCCATTGGTGAAAGTGGGGTGTTAAAGTCCCCTACTATGAATGTGTTACTGTTGATTTCCCCTTTTATGGCTGTTAGTATTTGCCTTATGTATTGAGGTGCTCCTATGTTGGGCGCATAAATATTTACAATTGTTATATCTTCTTCTTGGATCGATCCCTTGATCATTATGTAGTGTCCTTTGTCTCTTCCAATAGTCTTTATTATAAAGTCTATTTTGTCTGATATGAGAATTGCTACTCCAGCTTTCTTTTGGTTTCCATTTACATGAAATATCGTTTTCTATCCCCTTACTTTCAGTCTGTATGTGTCTCTAGGTCTGAAGTGGGTCTCTTGTAGACAGCAAACATATGGGTCTTGTTTTTGTATCCATTCAGCCAATCTGTGTCTTTTGGTGGGAGCATTTAGTCCATTTACATTTAAGGTAATTATCGATATGTATGTTCCTATTCCCATTTTCTTCATTGTTTTGGGTTTGTTATTGTAGGTCTTTTCCTTCTCTAGTGTTTCTTGCCTAGAGAAGTTCCTTTAGCAGTTGTTGTAGAGCTGGTTTGGTGGTGCTGAACTCTCTCAGCTTTTGCTTGTCTGTAAAGGTTTTAATTTCTCCATCAAATCTGAATGAGATCCTTGCTGGTTAGAGTAATCTTGGTTGCAGGTTTTTCTCCTTCATCACTTTAAATATGTCCTGCCAGTCCCTTCTGGCTTGCAGAGTTTCTGCTGAAAGATAAGCTGTTAATCTTATGGGGATTCCCTTGTGTGTTATTTGTTGTTTTTCCCGTGCTGCTTTTAATATGTTTTCTTTGTATTTAATTTTTGACAATTTGATTAATATGTGTCTTGGCGTATTTCTCCTTGGATTTATCCTGTATGGGATTCTCTGTGCTTCCTGGACTTGATTAACTATTTCCTTTCCCATATTAGGGAAGTTTTCAAATATAATCTCTTCAAATATTTTCTCAGTCCCTTTCTTTTTCTCTTCTTCTGGAACCCCTATAATTCAAATGTTGGTGCGTTTAATGTTGTCCCAGAGATCTCTGAGACTGTCCTCAGTTCTTTTCATTCTTTTTTCTTTATTCTGCTCTGCAGTAGCTATTTCCACTATTTTATCTTCCAGGTCACTTATCTGTTCTTCTGCCTCAGTTATTCTGCTAGTGATCCCATCTAGAGTATTTTTCATTTCATTTATTGTGTTATTCATCATTGTTTGTTTCATCTTTAGTTCTTCTAGGTCCTTGTTAAATGTTTCTTGCATTTTGTCTATTCTATTTCCAAGATTTTGGATCATCTTTACTATCATTATTCTGAATTCTTTTTCAGGTAGACTGCCTATTTCCTCTTCATTTGTTAGGTCTGGTGGGTTTTTATCTTGCTCCTTCATCTGCTATGTGTTTTTCTGTCTTCTCATTTTGCTTATCTTACTGTGTTTGGGGTCTCCTTTTTGCAGTCTGCAGGTTCGTAGTTCCCATTGTTTTTGGTGTCTGTCCCCAGTGGCTAAGGTTGGTTCAGTGGGTTGTGTAGGCTTCCTGGTGGAGGGGCTAGTGCCTGTGTTCTGGTGGATGAGGCTGGATCTTGTCTTTCTGGTGGGCAGGTCCACGTCTGGTGGTGTGTTTTGGGGTGTCTGTGGACATATGATTTTAGGCAGCCTCTCTGCTAATGGGTGGGGTTGTGTTCCTGTCTTGCTAGTTGTTTGGCATAGGATGTCCAGCACTGTAGCTTGCTGGTCATTGAGTGAAGCTGGGTGCTGGTGTTGAGATGGAGATCTCTGGGAGATTTTCGCTGTTTGATATTATGTGGAGCTGGGAGGTCTCTTGTGGACCAGTGTCCTGAAGTTGGCTCTCCCACCTCAGAGGAACAGCACTGACTCCTGGCTGCAGCACCAAGAGCCTTTCGTCCACACTGCTCAGAATAAAAAGGGAGAAAAAGTAGAAAGAAAGAATTAGTAGAAGAAGAAAGAAAGAAAGAAAGAAAGAAAGAAAAAGAAAGAAAGAAAGGAGGGAAGAAAGGAGGGAGGGAGGGAGGGAGGAAGGAAGGAAGGAAGGAAGGAAAAAAAGAAAGAAGATAAAGTAAAATAAAGTAAGATAAGATATAATAAAGTTATTAAAATAAAAAATAATTATTAAGAGGAAAAAAAAGAAAAAAATTAAAAAACAGAAACAAAACAGACGGATAGAACCCTAGGACAAATGGTGGAAGCAAAGCTATACAGACATAATCTCACACAGAAGCATACACATACACACTCACAAAAAGAGGAAAAGGGGAAAAAATCATAAATCTTGCTCTCAAAGTCCACCTCCTCAATTTGGGATGATTCATTGTCTATTCATGTATTCCACAGATGCAGGGTACATCAATTTGATTGTGGAGCTTTAATCCGCTGCTTCTGATGCTGCTGGGAGAGAATTCCCTTTCTCTTCTTTGTTCTCACAGCTCCCAGGGGCTCAGCTCTGGATTTGGCCCCGCCTCTGTGTGTAGGTCGCTGGAGGGCGTCTGTTCTTCACTCAGGCAGGACGGGGTTAAAGGAGCCGCTGCTTCGGGGACTCTGGCTCACTCAGGCCGGGGGGAGGGAGGGGCACGGAGTGGGGGGCGAGCCCGCGGCGGCAGAGGCCGGCATGACGCTGCAGCAGCCCGAGGCGCACCGTGCGCTCTCCCGGGGGAGTTGTCCCTGGATCCCGGGACCCTGGCAGTGGCGGGCTGCACAGGCTCCCCGGAAGCGGGGTGTGGAGAGTGACCTGTGCTCACACACAGGCTTCTTGGTGGCGGCAGCAGCAGCCTTAGCGTCTCATGCCCATCTCTGGGGTCCGCGCTTTTAGCCGCAGCTCACGCCCGTCTCTGGAGCTACTTTAAGCTGCACTCCCAATCCCCTCTCCTCGCGCACCAGGAAACAAAGAGGGAAGAAAAAGTCTCTTGCCTCTTCGGCAGGTCCAGACTTTTCCCCGGACTCCCTCCCGGCCAGCTGTGGCGCACTAATCCCCTGCAGGCTGTGTTCACGCCGCCAACCCCAGTCCTCTCCCTGCGCTCCAACCGAAGCCCGAGCCTCAGCTCCCAGCCCCGCTCGCCCCGGCGGGTGAGCAGACAACCTTCTTGGGCTGGTGAGTGCCGGTTGGCCCTGATCCTCTGTGCGGGAATCTCGCCGCTTTGCCCTCCGCACCCCTGTTGCTGCGTTCTCCTCCGCGGCTCCAAAGCTTCCTCTCTCTGCCACCCGCAGTCTCCGCCCGCGAAGGGGCTTCCTAGTGTGTGGAAACCTTTCCTCCTTCACAGCTCCCTCCCACTGGTGCAAGTACCGTCCCTATCCTTTTGTCTCTGTTTGTTCTTTTTTCTTTTGCCCTACCCAGGTACGTGGGGACTTTCTTGCCTTTGGGGAGGTCTGAGGTCTTCTGCCAGCGTTCAGTAGGTGTTCTGTAGGAGTTGTTCCACGTGTAGATGTATTTCTGGTGTATCTGTGGGGAGGAAGGTGATCTCCGCGTCTTACTCTTCCGCCATCTTCCTGGAAGCCTCCTACCTGTTGCTAACGTCTTGCATGATTATACTGATTCCAAATAAAGAACCAGCATTGGCACTTTACATTACTATTAATTACACAGCATACTTTCTGTAGAAAGTTTTTCCCATATTGTGTCATTCCTGTTCCAGAATCCCATCCAGGATACCACATATGTCTCTTTAGCCTCTCCTGCTTTGTGACAGTTTCTCAGACTTTTCTTGTATTTGGTGGCCTTGACAGTTTTGAGGAGTACTGGTTGGATATGTTGTAGACTGTTACTCAGTCTTTTTTTTATAACAGCTTTATTGAGATATAGTTTACATACCATAGAATTTACCCAAGAAAGTACATTTTTTAGTGTATCCACAGGTATGTACAAACATCACTACAGTCAATTTTAGAATATTTTCATCACCTCAAAAAGAAATTCCATATCCTTTAGCTATCACTGCTCCCAACCGCCGGCCCCTGCACAATGTCCCCATTCTCCCTAGCCCTAACCAACCACTAATCTACTTTCTATCATTATAGATTTGCCTATTCTGGACATTTCATATAAATGGAATTATATAGTATGTGGTTTTCTGTGATTGGCTTTTTTCATTTAGCCTAATGTTTTTAAGGTTCATCCATGTTGTAGGATGTATCAATACCTCATTCTTTTTTTTTTTTTTTTTTTTTTTTTGCGGTACGCGGGCCTCTCACTGTTGTGGCCTCTCCCGTTGCGGAGCACAGGCTCCAGACACGCAGGCTCAGTGGCCATGGCTCACGGTCCCAGCTGCTCTGCGGCATGTGGGATCTTCCCGGACCTGGGCACGAACCCGCGTCCCCTCCATCAGCAGGCGGACTCTCAACCACTGCGCCACCAGGGAAGCCCCAATACCTCATTCTTTTTTATGGCCAAATGCTGAGGTCAGGTGTTTGCAATTTGTTCTTACCCCCGAAGGCTAAAAATGGCTGGGGTACTTTCCTGCAATTGGGAAGGTACTTGCAGAGAGAACTAGATTGCTGCCTGTGCAATAAATGCCCATTGATCCCAAGTAGATGAAAAATATAGTTTTATAGTTAATTTAAAGTAATGTAGGGAATTAAGAGCACAGCTTCTACAGTCAGACTGCCTGGGTTTGCTTCTTGGCGTCACCTTTTATTCACTGTCTGACTTTAGGTAAGTTACTTAACCTTCCTGTACTTCTGGAAAATGGGAATAATTGTTTTCACCTTGATAAATGTCAGCCATCAGGTAGGTTATACACATAGTGGGCTTTTGAGCTTCGGTAGATAGATAAATGGAATCATCTAATGACAAACGTGGAATATCAGTTTTCAAAGAAGGAATTAATAATGCATTCAATTATGATCAGTGTAGCTAAGTGTTTCTGGGGAGATTCAGAAAGCACTTAAGCATTTTACAGGAACCCAGCATCATGCCTCTGAGAAGAAGAGGTGAGGGAGATGGATTGAATCCAACCTGGCCCAATGACATCCCCTGGAAGTTAATTTGGTAATGAACCCTTAAAATCTGCTTAGCTTACTTACCATTTTTCTCTTTTCTAAAATAAGAGTGCCAAATGTATGAAGAAAAAAACCCACTATTGTTTCGATGCTTTGTATACGAAGTTTTATTGTGTTGCAAACACAACAGGTGTCACGGCATTTCCCGAGGGATTGGATAAGATGAGCCATAATGTCTCTCCATCTTGAGAGTTGTGGTGCTTCCTATCAGCATCATCAGTACTTCTTCCTCCAAAGTCTCACTCATGGTGCTGCCAGGAAGCAGCCCCACAGAGCCACATCAGTGAAGTAAAGCTTACTCTTACTCCTTCTGTGGTCATTATAAATTCATCATTTCCAGCTGCTCCCAAACTCATTTCTACCTTTCTTCTTTGTGCTTTACAAATTGTGTTGCTTGGGGGTGGAAAGGGGATAACTTTAGTAGGGAAGGTATTGCCAAAAACGTAAAATGAAAGAACCACTTTTCTTTGTTTCAGTTCTGCTATCTCAGAGGATTTCTTTTATTTTATTTTTTTTCCTGTTAAATTACATCTCCTAATTAGGTCATGCTACTGGAGGTGACCTACATTTCAGAAGCCAACAAGCAACAACAGAGAGGCAGGGAACTGGGTGAGAGAGAAAAAAGAATGATTTCAAAATGGCTTCAAATTCAGCTTTTGTCAAGTGATTTGCTTGTGACAGAAGTTTCCATAAACTTGATCTTTAAATGACTGTTGGTTCAATGCAATATTTTGAAAGCTTATCTAATGCGATACACTGTGCTCTTTTATTCATTAACCATGCACACGTTTATTGAGCACGTGTGTGTGTGTGGGTGTATGAAATATACACATATACATATACACACATATTTACATATATATGATGTGAGATATCTATAGTTACCTATATCTATATATCTCTATATGTATATATAATGTATATTTATGTATGTATCTATATCTATGTGTATAATTATTGGGCATGGTTGAGGATGCAAAGAAATACAAGAAATGATGCCTGATCTCAAGGAGTTTGCAATCTAGGAGGAGTAAAGGTCTTCCCCAAAAGAGTTAAGAGATTGAGCTAGTTTATGATAATAGGAGTTGTATTATTTATCTACTGTTGCTGATAAAATTACCGCATCACCTAGTGACCTAAAACAGTAGGTATTTCTTATCTCATATAGTTTCTGTGGGTTTGGAACTCAGGAGTGGATTATCTAGGTGGTTTTGGTTCAGAGACTTTTATAACGTTGAAGTCAAGGTCTCAGCCAGGCTAGAGGCATCCGAAGGTTTGACTGGGGTTGGAGGATATATTTCCAAGTTGGCTCACTCTCATAAATGGTGAGATTGTGAGGGTTGTTACCATGTGTATGTCTCCATAGGGCTTCTTGAGTGTACTAATGACATGGCATCTTGTTTCTCCCAGAGTGAATGGTCCAAGAGAGCAGGGCAGATGCAGCAATGTCTTTCATAACCTGGCCTCAGAAACCACGCATCATTTTCATAATATACTCTTGGAAATATACATCAGTCCTATCAAAAAGGGAGGGAGATACACAAGGGCATGAATACCATGAGGTGAACATCCCTGTGGGCTATGTGGGAGGCTGGCTACCAAAGGGCCAAATGATTTGTTTAGAATTTAGGAGCTGTAGGACTCAAGGAATAAAAGAGGGTGATCATGGGTAGGAGTAGTGTATTAGTTTTCTAGGGCTACCATAACAAATTATCATAAACTGGTGATTTAAAACAACACAAATTTGTTCTCTCACCATTTTATAGTCCAAAGTCAAGGTGGTGCAGATTTCCCTCTAAAGGCTCTTGGAGAGAATCCTTGCTTGCCTCTTTCTTAGCTTCTGATGGGTACAACACTCCAATCTCTGTGTCCATTTTCACATGGTATTCTTCTCCCTGTGTGTCTCTGTATCTTTACATGGCCTCCTTATAAGGACACTAGCTACTGGATTTAGTTTCCACCCTAATCCAGTGTCACCTCATCTTAACTAATTACATCTGCAAAGACCCTATTTCCAAAGAAGGTGATTCACAGGTACCACGTGTTAAGACTTCAGTATATCTTTTAGAGGGACACAGTTCAACCCACAAGTGATCAGGAAAAGGGGTCATGAGGAAACAGAATTAGATTTTCATGTATGGTTAAGATTTGGATGGAGAAAGAATAACATTCTAGGTGGGGGAGGTGTGATTGCAAAAGAGGCTGAAAGAGGAGATGAGGAAGGTAAGATACTGTGAGTTTTATTCAGTAAAATCAAACACAAGTAGGTCAGTCTGAATGGAGAAGAGTTTTATGTAAGGGAAGTGGTGGAACTTTAATTTGAAAAATTAGGTTATGGATATATTGTGAAAGGTCTTACAAAACATTAAGAAGTTTGGACAATAATGAATCATTAAAGATTTTCTTTTTTCTTTCTTTCTTTCTTTCCTCCCCCCACCTCCCTCCCTCCCTCCCTCCTCCCTCCTTCCCTCCCTCCCTTCCTTCCTTCCTTCCTGTCTGTTTCTTTTTCTCAGAAGCCTGTAACTGTATTTATTTCTTTTTATTATATTAATTGAGGAATAACTTACATATATAAAAGTGCACAAACCCCAACAAATTTTTTTAACACACATATGCACACATATACAACCATATAAATACCTCCTGGATTACACTATAGGACAATTCCAGCTTTCCGGAAGGTACCCTTTGTGCGTCTATCCAAGCAATACCCTACCCCAGAAGCAGCCACTATTATCATGTCTATCACCATAAAGTATTCTGCTCTTAAATTTCACATAAATGGAATCATACTGCATGTATTCTTTTATGACTAGTTCCTTTTTCTCATTGTTTCCTGTGAGATTTATCCCTGTTATGTGTAGCCGTAGTTGGTTCTTTTTATTGCTGTATACTAATCCATTATATGAGTATATCACATTTTATTTATACTTTGTACTATTGATGAACACACTTAAAACTTTTTAATGTATGGCATGACTCAGTGAAAAGAACTGTTTGTGGCATGTTTTGTTCGATGGATGAATGAAAAAACTGCAGGTGGATTGAATGGGTAGAGGAAGATTTCTAAAACTTTAGGGTAGACCAGTAGCATGTGGCGAAAGCTTGTTAAAAATTCCATCCCCCTGATATATATACACTACCAAATGTAAAATAGATAGCTAGTGGGAAGCAGCCACATAGCACAGGGAGATCAGCTCCGTGCTTTGTGACCACCTAGAGGGGTGGGATAGGGAAGGTGGGAGGGAGACGCAAGAGGGAGGGGATATAGGGATATATGTATACGTATAGCTGATTCACTTTGTTATACAGTAGAAACTAACACAACACTGTAAAGCAATTATACTCCAATAAAGATGTTAAAAAAAAATTCTGACCCTTGAGAGCAAAGCCCAGATATTCTGAGATACAAGTCTGGGGGCTAGGATTTTGCATTTTTAATAAGATCCCTTGGTAATTTTGGAGGTGATCTTTGGACCACCCTTTGAGAAACACTGAGGAAGAGTTTGGAATTTAGGAGACAGGAATTGAACAGTCAAAAATTTTCTCACTGATGTGTCCTAATGATCACCTGAAGTAGGATCTTGGCCCTGGGAGTGAAAAAGAAGGGATGGTTGTGAGATGGGAAAGACAGAGGGACGCCTCTATAGGCATTGTTGGCAGACCGGCAGTGAGGAGGGAGGGAGAGAGAGAGAGAGATGAGTCTCAAACGACTCTGCGATGTCACGTCTGGATGACTGAAGAAAAGGGGACATCATTTACAGAGATAGGAAAATCATACTAAACAACTGATATTATGGAGGTGATAGGTTCAGGGCAGTCCTGTGGTTTGAGAAAATGATGTAGACGCATGACAGCATCTGGACGGTGACTGAGGAGGCTGTGTTGAGGGTCGCTATTATTTTCTGATCAGATCACTGCTATCTTATTGAGCTTAATGTCACTCAAGGTCCTAAACCCTCAGATATGAGAGGTCCTCAAACTTCTTCTGATCTTCTCTCTGCTGCTAACCAAACCCACCCAGAAACGAGGCTAGGTATAACTTTGCTCAGTTTCCAGGTGGACCCATTGCCTCTTCTGATATTGTTAGAGATGGTTCTGAGTAGCCCTCTAGCTCAAAGATTGAAACACCTGTTCAAATGTAAGTAAAGTATATCTGGCTGTTCTTGGACAGCCTTGCTTTTGCCGGCAGTTATTTCTTAGAAGCACTGGTTGTGCGCATTCCTTCATATACAGGGTTGAGAGCCCCCTTCTACCAGTCTTTTCTTCTTCTCAAGGATATATGAAGCCAGTTCCATTAGTCTTCCTGCATACAGCCAATTTCCCAAACCTTTAATCAATTTTCATGCCTCTCACCTGGAAACGTGATTACATGCTTGACTAAGAGAAGCATTCATTTTCTCCATACTGCGTTGGGATTGCTAGAAATTGCTGGAAGAGTGTGATCTACAGGTTGTGTTCCCTAAAAAACGTGCATGTAAAATCACCCTTTGGGGGGTGACATTGAATTGTACTTTCCTTTTTGCTCAGATTATAATCTCAGCAACGCTTTCACTTATTTCTCATTGACCTCTCTGAACTCTAACACTTTAGTTGTAAAGTAAGTTCCTCTTTCTAAATTGTCAGCAGCTACAACAATTTTTCCCCTGCAAAACATGATAAAATACATATTAAATTTTCTCTTTATCATGATTTAACAATTATCACTTCCTCAAAAACTAGATTTATCTAATTGGAAATTTTTAAAGTCTCTTTAAGTTAAGGAATGGTAAAATACCAGAATGTCAAAAAACTCTGTCAGGAGCTCGGGTAGCAGGTAGAGGCCACTAATTCAAAACAAAAGTATATTGAAAGTGATCCCACTTCTCCTTAGCTCAGAGAAGTGTATGCCTACCCCACATCTTGTGGAAGGCAGAATACCATCAGTCCTCTTGGTAGAGCTGGGCAGGGATTATACATGGAGATGGGAAGGGAGGGCACAGCAAGTAAGGCTGGCCTTCCCATTCAGAGAGTCACTTAAATTTGTGAATGTTCCAAGCAATCTATATGCATCCTTTATCCTGCTCCTTTGAGTATTTGAAGAAAGATAAGGGCAATTTCAGTTGGTAAAGTATTTGCAGCCCAGAGAGGTTAAATGATTAGCTGAAGATGACAATGTCAGTAAGTGATAGGGCTAGAAGAAGTAAAGATTACATATCTAGTGTGTTCTTGCCAGAAACCAGAGGGTTATGATCATGGTGAATGATGTCAGGCTTGATAAAGATGTTTCTCGTGGGGGCAGCATGGATACATACCCAGAGAGGCAGGAAAATCCTATCTTCCCTCATAGACATCAGTCTTTCTTGCCTCCACCTGGAGAAAGCAATCCATACCCATTTCCCGGGAAGGTAGGATAATTTACGCAGGATTTAAAGAGACAGCAGAGCCAGAGTCGGGAATGATGTTCGGTTCTCCCACCTGTTTGTGCTGATTGACGGGGTTTTGTCAATTGCCTCTTCTGGGTGTCCATGTTTATACTGATGCTTCCCCACCCCCCCCACCCCCACCCCCCCAGTTTCAGCACTAGGCTTTGTTTCCCCATTTGTGAGCTTCCCTATCTTGCTTACAGAGGAGGTTCTGGACTCTGAAAAGAGCAGTAGCGTGGGTGAGAAAGGCAGAGCTCCATGTTCCCCAAATGGAGTCACGCCAGGATGCATTAGCTTTGGTATATTTCTTGAGGAAAGTTCAGACCAAATGAAAAGGCTCCGTTTCTTAATTCTGGCAGCAGAACTGTAATATTGCTTTTACAACATCCTCTCCAATCTGAATAATGCTCAGAGGCAGTCTGCAGAAGGCACTCTTTCCCAACCAGGTTGTTTTCTCAAAAGCCAACACAATCTCTTCTAGGGAGCGAGGATGTCCACACACTTGGCAAGTAGTTCATCTAACTAGAACCACAGACGTACCCTCTGAGGAATTCCTGGCTCTACGTGACTGAGTTACAGCAAGCTGAAAAAACACACACTCGGGGATATTTGGCTCAGAAAGGCCATGGGCTTTCCCCTTCTTTTAGGGTGAAAACGTCTTGTTTACCAGAATAGTATGAGAAGATGAGGGCTTTTCTTGTGATTGAGAGTTCTTATTCCCTTAAGTCTCTGAAAGATGCAAAGTGTTCTGCTCCGCTGCCGAGAGCATGGAGAGCATAAGTCTGTGTAGCACTTGGGTCAGCTATGTTTGGAGGGGCACTTTCTTAGCTGTCTTCTTATTTTTACTTTTTAAGTAAGGTTTTCTGACTGTGTAAGCAGCCTACAGATGAATAAATAGAAGATGATCAGACTCCAGAAGCCACCTCATTGCCCCTTCCTCGCACTGCCCTCCTCTCCCAAGGGTTACCACTATCCTTGACCTCCAACACCATAGATTATTTTTGCCTTTTAAAAAGCCATACAGAGGGGCTTCCCTGGTGGCGCAGTGGTTGAGAGTCCGCCTGCCGATGCAGGGGACGCGGGTTCGTGCCCCGGGCCGGGAAGATCCCACATGCCGCGGAGTGGCTGGGCCCGTGAGCCATGGCTGCTGAGCCTGCGCGTCCGGAGCCTGTGCTCCGCAACGGGAGAGGCCACAACAGTGAGAGGCCCGCGTACAGCCAAAAAAAAAAAAAAAAAAAAGCCATACAGAAATGAAACAGGACACTGTTCTCTGCATGTCTGTCTGCTTTTGCCCAGCATTATGGGTGTGACATTCATTCATGTTGAAACAATAGTAATAGCTCGCGCACTGTAATTTCTGCTTAGTATTCCATGGTATGTGTATAGCACAATTTGTTTCTCTGTTCATGGACATTTGGGTGATTTTAACATTGGATTTTAGCTGTCTTTTGATGTGCCTCTGCCTGTGCACAGAGAGTGTACCTAGGGTGGCACATAAATGTCTGTGCCTATGTGTGACCTCATTCTCTGCAGAGATATAGCAGCCAGAGAGCATAGGTTCTGAGGCTCGGGCCTGATTTCAAATACTCAGATTTCAGATACACCCATCATTTCGTGAGTATACTTGAACTTTTCAAATCAGTTATGTCAGGTTTGTGTTTGGAGAAAGTGGTTTCTGCAGATGTAAGACATGTAAATATACTTCTTACAAAAGTCTGTCCCTTCTACATGGATATTTTGATGCTTTGTGATTTTCAGCTGTGCGTTAAGTATGTGTATTTAGAAAAAGCTTAAATTGCATATAAAACCAATTCAAGTTATTTATGTAGAATTTGAGCACAGCAAACTTTTACATGACTGATACAGAGAACATTTTTACCCAGATTAGACTTCTGGCCCATCTTAGTTGGGTCATCTTGCTGAAGTATATTCTCTTTATTACACATTATTCATTTTATAAAACTAAGCATTTGTTTACAAACGTGAAGTGAAATGTTTTTTGGAAAGAGCATGAGTAGGTGTAAAATGTGTGGCTTTTGTTGTAAGTTTATCTAACATGAGATTTTTACTTTTCATATTTTCAGCCATTAGGGATGAAAAAGTGGTTCATCTTTCTTTTTAGTATATGTATGAACCAAATTATGAAGGTGGTTTTTACTAGATTATTGACTACCCTTCCTCAACCCTGCTTGACTTGTGAAAAATCCTCAATTATGTTAGCCAGTACCAATAAGTAGCTGTGATAAATTATCCTACATGCCAACTAGAGGACGAACATGGCTCTTCCTAGTATAAAATGAAGCGAGCAACAAAATTACCAAGAATACTTTCCCCCTAAAATTACAAGCACTTTTTAATGGATTCACATACGTGAACAAATATTTGGAGAATAGTTGTGTGTATTTGTTTTGAGTAAAACATATTTACAAGAGTCACCAATGAATTACTAACACAATAATTAATTTACTATGCAGCTCTAGTTGGGAAAATGGCTTGAAATTGTAAAGATGTCTTGTAAAGAATGATTTAATGATTTAACAGGAAGTATTATCCCCTTTAAACTCGAATTTATGGAAAACCCTTCTGTGGTGTCTTCACGTGCCTAGCATGGTAATTTAGTGAGGAAGGAAGCACCATTAGAGGAGAGACAGACCCCTCCACTCCAGGAGGGGAAGGTGGAGGGAAATCTCCCTGCTTTATCAGTGCTCTTCCCTACTTTTCTTCAAGGAGCCCTTCTTGAGGCTCTCTCACCAGCCTGTCCTCCTCTAGCTATCTTCACCTCCTATGGGGTAACTGGAGATGTGGCCGGAGGAGTGCAGACATATGTGCACATAACTTCCATCTGGGCCCAGATGGAGTCGAGGGCAAAGGCCACGTATGAGTGTGTATTTTCATTTGTCTCAGTGACCAGCTCTTGTGATAAAAATTCAAGCAGAAAAATCCCGATGACTTCCATGTTCTTGGATTAGTCAAATAATTGGCCATATACAGCCTGAGTTCCCTCCACTTCTCACTATGACCTTGGACAGTCACTTAGCCGGCCTAAATCTGGAAATGTGGATGACCACAACTCCCTTTGTTGCCTTGTGAAGCTCAAGCAAAATAATATCATTGGAAAGCTCTTTACAAGAGTAAAAAGAGTAAAGCATTATAATTTTTATTATACTTGAGTAAAAAAGTAGATTTTTTTTCCAGCCTGAATTGTACCAGCTTTTCTGGCTCACTCCCTTCAGGGAGTCCTTAACTTAATGGACTCCCTTCAGGTCCTTTAATTGGTTTGTGGAGTATGGATTTAGCCTGTTTGTATTCTGATATTTCGCATGTTTTTGGAATGGTAAAGATCGTGGTGTTCTATGGATTATACAGAGTTCTTATCCAGGCACAGTGGAAAAGCTTCATGTATTTTTAAATAAATGATAACAAAAAATTTACTATTTTAATGAGCCAACATATGGTCTTTAAGTGCCTGTTATGGACTCTGCTTTGTAAGATTCCTTTTTATTTTTTAGAAGCAACAAAAACATAAGAGAAAAGCTTCATGGTTTTGTTCCTATAAAGTGTAATAGGAATTTCACCTGGGCTCCAGCCAAAAGATGTAGTTAGGTAGAAATTAAGAGTAAAATAGCTAGTCTGTGTTTGATCTCATTCAAGTTCTTCCCTCTGGTTTCAAAAAGGTGTGTGAAGGTGTAAGGAGCAGGACTTTGTAAGATTCATCACAGTGTTTTCTCCTAAGATTCCCTTGTGAGCCTTGTGATTCCCATGTGATTCCAGCTGGTTCTCCGTAGAGGACCTGCCTAGCAATAATTCAAGGACTCGCACAAGCCTGGAAGGATCTCTGTGCAGCTGGAAGCACATGCTTTCAGCTTGGGGAGGAATGATTGAGGCCAGGAGGTGACTGTGGTTTGCTGGTCGCCCTCATGTCGAGTGGAGGGAGGGTGCCTCATACTGCTTACAAGGCTACATGGTGCTTCTTCCCAGGACAGGAGTGTGGCCAACTGCTTAACTATTCAGTTTGCTCGTTTTTAAAATGCAGCTGTAGTATTATCCATGCTGACAGTTGTTCTGAACATTCAGTGAGCTAATACTTATAAAGCAATTAGTGCAGTGTCTGGCTAAGGTTAGCTTTTTAGCTGTTATTGCAGGTCTCCCGTTTTCACCTGGATGGAGAGCTCTACCTTGAAATTTCAGCGTCCATGCCAAGTGCCACCAGACTCTCTCCGGAAGCTGCAGAGGTCTGATCCCATTGGTGAGCTATGGGAGAGGGATACAGTACCCCCCGCAGATCTGCAACATTCCCACCTTTGTCTTATTTCTGCTCATCCAGATCCATCCTCCATCTCCATCAGCATATTCACTTTTTTTGAGCAGATGGTAGTTCCCAAAAGGCACGTGCATAATCTTCTGTAGGAACCAGCAGTCCCAGTCTTTGAAGGGATGACTGGGAGCATATTTTAAAAACAAGCAACAATTCCAATCATTAGAGCAAATAAATATTGGTTGGCCTGGACTGGGTTCTTTCTTGTACATGTGACAGGGAAAGGGGGGTGAAAGAAAAAAGTCAAACCCTTTGCTTTAGCCTCTTCTGTGTGGGGAACTAGGGATGCTTTCCCAAGTGAAAGGAGCAATGCTACTTGTCCTGGGTGAGACACAATATGACAGTAACATGCCCCCAAATTCATAAATGTTGGAGGGAGTTGACAGCTGGTATTTTAAGGGGAGATGATTTAGTGGCTAATTTTATTTAACTTGCTTCCTTTGCCAAGATCAGCTGCTTCTTTGCCCTGTGCCATTAAGTCCCAGAGGGTCCATAGGCAGCAATTTAGAAATCTATTCCCTTCCTGTGGCTAAGGTTCTCTCTACCACCATGGATTTTTCATAGAGAAAATAGAGAATCTAGAAACCATATAACCAGAGACATCTTTAATGTTTCATCAAAGGCTGTCCTATATGAGTATTTATTTATACTTAGCCCTGAGTGAAAGGCCCCAGGAGGCTACAGCCTGAGCAGATTTAGTTCAATATCTGCAAAGGAATTTAAATAAGCTTACCAATGAAGAAAACGTCCTACATGAAGACAAAAAGTGGGGCTTAATTCTGGTTGACCTTGGGACAAAGACAGGCTGGAAACCATTCAACGTCAATGGCACAGCTAAGCAGCATGTACACATGTCTTTGTGAGTGTGGCTATGTGTAAATTGGGCCAGGCATGGAGGGACGGAAGCTGTAACCTCATGCAGTCTCCATGGCTGCATTAGACCGAGAGGAGGAACTGATGTCTTATAAGGGCAGATTTTAAAAATCAACCCTTCAAAAAATTTTGACAATCTGGTTTAAATAAAATCATAACAGATGAATATGAAAATGATATAGCTGGAGAATAACAGTTGTATAATGGATATCCTGCTGTACAACATTTATGAATAATGCATTATTATCTATTATCTTTAAATCTATCCAGAATTAACAGCTTTGCAGATTATTTCATATCTACAATTTAAGGGATAAAATCAACACATATATGTTTTGATAATCAATGATTATCAATTCATTAAAAACAAACATCAAGCCAACTTCAGTGAAACACTTAGAGGTGTCCTGGTGCTGGTTTCTTTCCTAAACTGGAGCTACCATGCTGGGATGATGTCTTCATAATCTATTTCAATATTTGGGGAAAAAAAAGAAAAAGAAAAAGAAGAAGAAAGCAAAGACCTCCAGATCTAAGCAGGGAAAGAAAAAAAAAAAAATCTTCTCCAGGAGTTTCAGTCTAAAGAAACAGAACTTTTTATTGTCCTTGGGGTTTTGCTGCTGCATCTCCTTGGCACTGTGGGTTGAACAGTGATTGGTTTCCTTTGATAAAAAGTTCTACGGGAAAAGAACAGCTGAGTCAGAGAAGGCCACCAGGCCGTGTGACCCAGCAGTGTGGGTTTGGGCAGCTCTGGGAAGGAGCACAAAGGAGGTGCAGCCACTGCCTTTGCTTCCTGCTGTCCCCAGGGAAAGCAGCAGGCCTGGAAAAGGTGGCTATCTGCTCCACTCGCATTTGGAATAATCTCTATTTTTCCCCATTTCAACATGGATGACCAGGTAGAAAGGAGTTGAGCTTAGCTTACTGACAGCGTGAGAGTCAGGAGAGATTCCCCCACCCCCAAATCCTGTGCTATACCTCCTTGTTCTTGAGTTTGTCTTCTCAAGGTGACCATATACCCTAATTTCAGAGTTATTATGTTTTCTCTCTCCCTCCACCTTTCCTTCCCTCTCTCCTTCTCTGTAATGCTGAGCTTTTGACAAATACAACAAACAGACAACACATTTGCAGCCAAAATGCAGAGTTTATGTGCATGTTGATTGTTTCTGATGAATGGATTGAAACCTCAGCTTCTCTGTGCCCTTGAGCAAAGAGAGCTGAACAAGTGGTGTGTTTCCACATTACATATTGTCAAAATAACTAATTCCTCAGTTGCAGGATATTGTCATATATTGGATTCTGGGGCTGTAGCTCAATTCACTCTCCTTCATAACCATTGCACACACTCTCCTGACCGTGTGTGTTACAGCTTTTTGTTTAGACCGATAGCTGGTTTCACAGGGGTTAGAGGCTTGTGTTTGAGAAATGTGTTTTGCATCGATTAAAATTTCTTAAAGGACACGCTTCAGTTGAATGACAGGCTATTTTTAAATTATTTACAAGCCCGACATTTTACTCAAAGCAAATTGTCAACTAAATCTAGTTATCATTTAATCTGTTGGACCCGTTCCCCCTGAGCATACCAACCACCAAAAAGATTATCCCCTCAAGTTATTGCTTTAGCGATTCAGTAGACACTTTTTGGCACCCCCCCTCCTAGTACTAAGTGGTGATAGGAAGGCATTGGTGAACTTTGGGGAACATTTGTTTCCAGAATTACCCCAGACACAATTTTTCAATTGCATTATTGAGGAAGGGCATGATGTGAAGGCTTTTTCTGGATTTAATTTCTACTATAATCATTCTACTGATACTATGGAAAAATTAGAGATTACTTTTCCACTTACCTTTTCTCCATGTTACTAATAATACAGGTTGACATTGTTTCCTTTGTAATCTTCTGTCATGTACGAATTGCTATTAAATATCATTAACACAGTTCCAGGCTCTTCTCCATCTCACTGCTTTTGCACTTTGATTCCCTCTGACTAGGACATTCTTCCCACTGAATTTTGCTTGGCTCTGTCCTTATTATCTTTCAGATCTTAGTTCAAGTATCAACTCCTCTGGGGGTCTTCCCAGGCCACCTTATCTAATGTTGCTTGCTTTCCTTAACACCATTCCAGTGGCCATCCATGACCATGTTACCTATTTAATGTCACTTATCTAAAATGTTTCTTTTTATTACCCTACATGATTACCGTTTGCTTCTCTCAATAGAAGGTAAGCTCCATAAAAGCAAGGATCTCACTTCCTTGTTTATTACTGTTTCCCAGTGCCTATAACAGTGCCTGGGATATAGTAGGCACTCAGTAAATATTTGTCACACAAATGAACGGATAAGGGCATGATTTTAGTCAGGAGACCTAGCTACATTTCTGCCTGTACTTTTGGCTTTTTGCGTAACTCTGGACCAACCACTTTCCCTTTGGATCCATTGATTTTCTGCAAACCCGTAAAACTATAGGTTTCAAGATCAAAGATATCTTAAAGATGACATAGTCATGAGGAAATGGAAGCCCAGAGAAGTTGAATCACCCAACCAGTAAGTAACAAACATGGGGTTTAAACCAGGTCTCCAGTTTCCTTAGAGCATTGATTTTCAACCAGGGCAGTTTAGCCCCTAGGTGACATCTGGCAATATCTGGAGACATTTTTGGATAACTTGGTGGGGATGGAGTGATGTATGTTACTAGCATTTAGTGAATAGAGGTCAGTGATGCTGCTAAACATCTTACAAAGCACCGGATAATGTCCCACGACAAAGAATTATCCAGCCCAAAATGTCAATAGTGCCAAAGTTGAGAAACCCTGCTACATACAGCAATAATGAAACTTCTCCCTTCTGTTTGAGGATGAATGAGATAAGATCCATAGAGAGAGGAGTTTTTATAATTTTTTTAGTACAGAGTTATCAGTTGGCATTTTTCTGCAACTAAGTTTTAAAATTTTTCAAAATAAAAGTAGCCTTAGTATTTTTTGATTATAGAAATAGTGCATACTTATTGTAAAAGAATACAGTAAAACACAAAGGTATTAAGAAGAAAGAGAAAATCATTCATAATCCTACCACATGTAGATAAACATATAAGCATGTTGGTGTGTATTTTTCAAGACTTTTTTTCTATGCATACGTACATACAGATACACACTTTTTGACCAAAATGGAATAAAGTGTTTAATATACACTATTTTGTAATTGGCTTTTTTCACTCGACAAGATTTTGTGGGCATCTTATACATCTATAAATATGAAGCTATATTGTTATTTCTCAAGATTTCATAATATTTTGCTGTATGGATAATCTAAAATGTGTTTTACCCATCTCTTATTGATGAGGATTTAGGGTTGTTTTTGATGTTTTAATATTATAGACAATCTTACAGTGAATATCCTTGTTCATTCATTCTTTGTTCATGCTCAATTACTTCCTTAGGTTAACCTAGTAGAGTGAGATTGCTGGGGCAAAGGAAATGTGACACATTTTGCCAAGTTGCCTGCCTGAAGGTTTGCCTGATTACTAATGGGAACCAAATAATTAGAAATCTTAGTATGCTGGAATTCTCTGTGCCACCTCACTTTCAAATGAGATGGAATTCACAAGGCAAAAAATTATATTAGGCTTATTTCTTATCCTTTATGCGTTAGTATCAAAAAATATTCATTCTCATCTACACTCATTTAAATTTAATTTGGGAAAAAATTATTTCAGAAAAGTGAAAGGAACATTCGCTGAGTCCTACTATGTGCCATGCCACTATATACTAGGAACTTATTTTCTTCCAACAACCTACCTGTGTGTTAGGCAGTCTCTTCCGGCTTGCAGATGGGAATGCCGGGAATCAGATACTCCCACTCAAGAACACAAAGCTTGTACCTGACAGAATCAGAATTTGAATGTAGTCCTTGCCTTTAAGAAGTTTATAGTCTACTCTAGGGCAAAATGTGCCAGGGACACTTTCTATATCAATGCCATGTATGATGAGATTAATGTTCAAATTATGACCATGAGTATCTTAAGATTTTATACCTGTAAAGAAATAATCAACTATAGTCAGGATATTGTACTTACCAAAGCAGGAAAGTAGATTGATATGTATTTGAAAAATACTTTCAGTAAATAATGCTGAAAATACAGAGATGTCCAATTCCTCCTTAGGAACCAAACAAACGTATCATTTAGTTGAAGTTTGTATTTGATAAGTTCCTTATTTCCAAAGACCTCAGGATACTTACCAATCATTGACATACAAGATATACTGCTCAAGTCAATACCTACGTCATAAATATAATTTCTTTCAGAATGCTGAGAAGCCAAGAAGAAGGTCTTTGAGAGAATATTGGAAAGCTCTCTTGTCTAAACATTTTCTTATGTCCTTTTATCCCCCCTCATCAGAATTCTTGTCTTCTCCTCAAGGAGAAAAAATTGGGCAGGGCCCCGGCCAAGAGAGTGCAGACAGTTTCTGAGTGAGATTTGCAAGATGGGAGAAAACCCATCTGGGAAAAAAAATCTTTCCATTGGCCTTTGTGGCTTGAAACCCTGCTTTATCTCATGACTCTGCAATCCACTTCTGGGTAATTCATTAGGGAAACACTCAAAGATGTACCAGTGTATTAATTACCACACTGTTTTAAAATAGTGAACTATTAGTAACAGAGTAAATGATCATAACTAGGGGATAAATATAAACTATGACATACATACTATGGAATAATATGCAACAGTTAACAGAATCTGTTCTGGATATGAGTCTTTTGTTAAATACTGGGTTGGCAAAAAATTCGTTTGTTTGGGTTTTCTGCAAGATGTTATGGAAAAACCCAAACAATCTTTTTAGCTGACCCAATATATTTCTTGTAAGTATCTTTTGTGGCTCGCCTTTTCACTCTCTTAATGGTGCCTTTTGATAAATAGAAATTTAAAGTACTTTAATTTATCACTTTATACTTAGAGCTTTTTATATCCTGTTTATGAAATCTTTTCACTCGGCATGGTCATTAAGATATTATTCTTTGTTTTCTTAAAAAAATTTATTGTTTTACTTTTCACAGTGAAATCTTCAGTCTATCTAAAATTTATTTTTGATTATGATGTGAGGTAGGGGTTAAAATGTATATTTTTCCATATGAATATCCTTTTGACCCAACATGATTTACTGTAGAAACATTTTTTCCCCACTTTTTATCACTTCCAGCTTTATTTCAAATCAAGTGATAGTATATGTGTGGAATTTCTGTTCTTTTCTATTGATCTATTTGTCTATCCTTATGCCAATACACATTGTCTTAATTAACTGAAGCTTTAAAATAGGCAAAAGACTTGAATGAAATCTTCATAAAAGTAGATATCCAAATGTCCAATAAACTTATTAAAAAGTGCTCACCCTTATTAATATTCAGGGAAAAGGTATATTAAAACCATAATGAGATACCACTACTTATCTGCCAGGATAGTTAGAATGAAAATAACAAGACTGACAAAAAAATACCAAATGTTGGGCTTCCCTGGTGGCGCAGTGGTTGGGAGTCCGCCTGCCGATGCAGGGGACGCGGGTTCGTGCCCTGGTCCGGCAGAATCCTGCGTGCCGCGGAGTGGCCGGGCCCGTGGGCCATGGCCTCTGGGCCTGCGCGTCTGGAGCCTGTGCTCTGCAACGGGAGGGGCCGCAGCAGTGAGAGGCCCGCGTACCGCAAAAAAGAAAAACAAAAAACAAAAAAAACCCAAATGTTGACGAAGATGTGGAACAACTGGAACTCTCATATACTTCTGCATATACATTGGTGCAATCATTTTCAAAATGTGTTTGGCAGTATCTACCAAGCTGAATATATGTATATTTTATCATTTAGCAATTTCATTCCCAGACACGTACTCAATAGAAATGCTTACATACACATGCCAAAATACATATACATACATACATATGTATAAGAGAGTGGGTGGCAAATGTATTCATAATAGCACTCCCCACCCCCCAAACAAATGTCCATCAGTGGTAGAATGAGTAAATGATTTCTCTTATATTCAATCAATGAAAATGAACAAACTCTTGCTACCATACAAAACATGGATGGCTCTTACAAGGATAATATTGAAAGAAAGTAGACACAAGAGAACACACTCTGTGTAATTCCATTGACATAAAGTACACAAACAGGCAAAACTAATATAAGATGATACATTTAGGTTAGCGACTGGGGCCTAGAAACAGGGAGAGGACATAGGCAGGATTCTTTGGTGATAGTAATATTCTATTTCTTGATTTTGGTGCTGGTTACTGGGGGAATGTTCACCTTGCGAAAATTCTTTGAGCTATACACTAACGACTTGTGCCTTTCTCTTAGTGTATATTAATTTCAATAAATATTTATTTTTTAAAATGAATCAGATATTTATATACTGTTGAGTACAAATTACTGAAATATATGTGTGTGTGTATATATATATTTAGCACTTTTATATAGTACCCACAAAATAATACCTTATATTCTTTATGAACATATACATAAGTGCATATATATATATCTAGGGAGGGTATTAGATGTTCAGCATATGTTGTTTCTTTAGAATCAAAACGATTTTACTGGACTCTATTCTCACAATTCTGCTCGCATCAGTGTTGTGATCAAATTGGAGATGAGATCAGTGGGTATATCCAGGTTTCCTAAGAGAGGGACTCTTAGCAAAAGGAAACTCCTATTTTCCTAGCACTAAATGGAGTGGAAATTATAAGTTGACCAAGAATTGAAGGATCCTTGAGTACCAGTTGATCATGAATAATCTCAGGCATTGTACAAACTACTTTAACACTTGCTATCAACTTTAACCAAAAAAACAAAAAACAAAAAAAAAAAAAACATTGAAGATCAAGTATTCAGAAAGGCATCTATAAAGAGAAGCAACCAAATTCTAAAAAAAAGTGGGTGCTCTTTTACAAACAACCAGAGGAAATTCAATCGTACCAATTTTTAGGTAGTTTGGGAGAATAAACATAGAGCCAACATATATATATTTGAGAACGATAGAAAATGAAAATTTGCTATAAAAAAGGTGAAAGTCAGGACAGCCAATTGAGAAGAATTCTCTGTGCATCTGTCTCCAGCTTCAGGAGGGTAAACGAGAACAAATGCAATTTGACTCTTTAAATGGGGTTTTGGATGACAACAAAGCCAGGAGTCCTACTGAAGCTTCCTGTGGATTTGGCCCCTGGGAAGGCAGGTAAGGCCAGCGAGGGATCTCCCCATAGTTAGACAGCGTCTTCTCTTTTGGGGAGCTTTGGGGCCTGTGGGTCCTAGGAGTTCTAGGACGTATATGGCAGCAGAGGAAAAATGGGATCCAGGAGTATTAGGAGAAGCCCTTTTATGCTGGGGTGGAGGGAGGTCAGAAGGGACATTAGCTCATCTGTCATTTCTTTTGTTTGATTTTTGGAGGAGACTATAGCCAGTGATATTAATAAGTAATTAAAAATAAATCCCTCTATTAATATAAAGGCTAGATTGGCTCTTTAGCCTTGGATGGTAGAGACCTTGTATTAAATGTTTATACTGGAGAAAGGGCCATCTTGTGTTCTGGATGACAGACCTGCAGAGGGTAAAAATGCCTTAGAGTTCATGAGTTCTCAGCCCAAGCTGTCTCTTAGATTCACCCGAAGGACTTTTACAGCATTGAAACTGCATCTCAGGGGTAAGGGCCAGATATCTGTATCTTTTAAATGTCCCCAATGGATTCTGATGCCTGATGCGGGTTGGGAACCACGGATTTATTCGGTCCATTGATTTTCATCTCTCTAGGACTCTGTGGCCTGCCACAGAAGTTTCAACTGAGATGCCCCACTTGATTCTGCTTTATGGTTTCATCATTTGAAGAAAGGGTTCTATTTCTAAAGGCTAAAATATTTAGAACCACTGATGTAGGCTAATGAGCTTCTAGACTTTCCTCTCCCTTCACCTGAATTTGTCAGGTTGATCATTTGGCAGTAATCTCATGACGGGATTGAAATACGTAACAGCCATCTCAGGTTGGACTCTCCAGAAACAGAAACTGAGCTGGAGTTTCCAGAGCAATACGCTCACTGGGTTCAACACCTGTAGAGGGGAGGAACCGGGAGCAGATTGGGCAGAGGACGAAGCCCAACTGTGATGCAGGCCCAAAAGGCCTGGGCCAATTTCACCAGGAGTGTTGGAGTGAACAGTGCCCATTGGAGTCATGCTCAGGTGGGCAGCTGTCTCAGGCAAGGGTTGTGAGCTGTCGGGAAAGAGTGTGACCTCGGGGAGGAGGGTCTCTGCAGCTGAGGCAGACCCCAAAACAGCTGGCAGCTGGCACACGACTGCTGCCAGCTATCCCATCAAATCCTCCCTTGAAGGAGAATCTGGGCAGCACATCTGTGGCTCTACAGGACAGGTATGAAAATTTCGGGAGGTAGGGAATGCCTGTGGACTGATGATCTCTGATTCAAGAAGAGGAAGGTACTCACAAAGGCAGCACAAGCATCGTAAACCAGGCTCATGGCAATGGGACCTGGGAAAGGCTCCTGTAGGGACAAAGAGAGGTGATGTGAGTTGGAGAAGAAACAGCGCACCTCTCCTCTTCTTGGGACACCTCACATGCTAGACCGCCTTTCCATAGCTTCCTCTTGAGGATAAAAAGGAAATTTTAGGACTGGGGTGGGGTTAGATAACATTCCAGAGGATGTGGTTGGTAACCTCTATCTCTAGGATTAGACTAACTTTAGTATAAAGGAACTTTGATTGTTGCACGTCAGATTCAGTCTGCATTTATCAATCCCCTCGCATAGGCTACCCTCTGTGTTAGGTATTTTTGTGCACAGTCCCACCCGCCCATATTCTCATCTTAATCAGGTTGTCATGAAAATTACCGTTGGAGTGACTGTCTTTTCCTTTTTCAACTTACCTACATGTTTATTTAAAGACTAAATGTAGAAGACAGAGTTTCTCTGAAATGAAAACAATAGAATCCCTAGAATCTTGTTACTAACGTGCCGTATCTTGTTCTCATTCTGTTTAAAAGATATACTGTTATCAACACCTTAATTATAATTGTAAGATAAATCTTTATGAGCAGAAATGCCTTTAGCTATGTTTTAATTTTAAGAGATATAGCACAGCCCTTTTACAGTGGTTAAGTACATTAGATTGAGAGCAGTGAACAAGATTGGTGGTTTATATCAACCTCCAATGACCAACATAGATTAGAAAAGTAAACCTACACTGTTTTCTACTACAAGCCACAACATATGTAGTTTCCCATAGTGAACATTTATAGTTTCAAAGCCATAACAGTTCTTAGAACTCTTAAAACAAACTTTTTAATATCACAAGAAATCTCTTTGCAGTAAGAGATAGGCTTAGGCAGAACCTTTAAGTACAGACAATGGATTGATGCAGCTTGCATTATGGTAACTGGTATGTAAATATTCAATAATAATTTCCTTAACCATTTATCAAGATGTAATGTCTAACTGAAAGATTTGTCTACTCAAACTACCTGTGTTGACTGCCTCCTAAGCTTTCAAGTTTTCTCATTAATCTGCTCACTGAAGCTTGTAACTTCTGGCTTCAGTTATCATTTCTAGCCAGAGGTAGGTAAAAGAACATGGAGCCTATTAATTCCTGTTGCCACACTAACTAGATTTTAGGTTTTGAATAAGCTATCTATTATGCACATTCTCATTAGGCACAAGCATAGACATTAGAACAGGCCCTGAGGCAGTGGCCTTAGGCAGGGGCAGATCCTACAAATGGCGTGTGAGTGGATGGACACCCCCAAACCCAACCACCATCCTGTGTTTCTGATAAGCAGGGTAAAGAGAGGGTCAGGACCAGAGCTGGACAGATGGTGGCAAATGTGAATGAGGGAGGGACTTGCCCAGAGCTATTTCAGGTGTCCCTGGGCCACCCCAGTCCTATGACCTCCAAATTATGTGCAGTATACAGTATGAAAGGGAGGCTGGTCATCAGGAGTGATATCTTTTGTTCATAAATGAAGGCTAGAGCGGGCAGGCACATGGAGACATTATGACTTTCATGGGCCCCGTGCCCGCCTCTGTGAGGGTCTGAGGGAGCCGTGTGTGGAGGTGCTGTCCAGATGCAGTTTCAGAGTTCTGAGTTCCAAGTCTCAGTTCCACAAATTCAACATATCAGGAGCAGTGCCACCTCCTCTACTTGACAGTGAATCTAACCACTTCAGCCTCTGTAGGAAAAACAGGTAAGAGGTACTCCTCAGGGACATAGGTGAAGCGTAGCATCTGGTGGAAGAGTCCTTCAACATAATAGCTGTTTGAAAAGATTCTTTCAGTAATTAAGGTGGGGGGAAAAGTGGGTGGGTTCTAGGGAGCTAACATTCTGTTGAACCTGCTACTCTGGGAACTGAAAGACCTCAGAGGGAGACACACAAAGAGGTTAGGAAGGGGCTGGGATTAATGCTCACCCACCATGTCACTTCATTATCAAAATCTCTTGAGGGGAAAACCTGCAAGTCCCCTGCTTCCATTTCACATCTTATCTCTAAAACAGTCTCCTTTTGGGGCTGGCCCTTTAACATCTGTTGCGACATGCCACTGAGTGTACAAAAAACAGCCTGAGAAGCCTCCTTCAGACCTTGAGGAATCTATTTAATTTGTGATGGTTTGCATTTTGTTTGTGGGAGGGATAAAAACACAACAAGCCCTAGAAAATAACTACTTCATTGCATATTATAATTTATTCCACCAGGAGGTTGGAAGTATGCCTCCAAATTGCCCTAGCACAATCTTTGAGGATCTGATGGTTCATAACTAGCAAATCTGAAGTCAGTGGAAAATTTCCACATGAGAGAATTATAGCATTGGATCCTTTAAAATGACAACACGTGCACATAGCCCCCCCCCCCCCCCCCCCCGCCCGCAGCCCCCCATCCTCACCCCCGGCATTTCTGAATGTCTGGAAATCCTGATCAGGAATTTGAAAAGCAGTCAGGATATATTGCATCAACTGTGTTCCAAAGTATTTATGCAGTGTATGTTTTAATACTAAAAAAATGATTTGGTTAGACTTAGCAGGCTCAGCCTCATTCTCTGAGAGGAGTTCTTAATTGCTGCCATAAAAAAATGTCCTGATTTAAATCATAAGATAGTATACAGGGGGTTGATGGCTTGGATTCTTTTTGAAAGTTAGGTAAATAGTGTAGCATGTGGTTATAACCCGTTGCTGGTTTCTATGAAATAGCTAATGGGAAAGAACCAATCTTTCTTTTTTTTGTTGTTTTGTTCTTTCTTCCTTTCTCTCTTTTGTCCCTTCTTTTCTTTGTTGCTTAAACTATCATGAGTAAGATTAACAGTTTGCAAGAGCCACTCTCTTTAGATATTTTATCTATTCTTGTTCTCAGATGGCAACTGCAGACATCTCAGTTTGACCCCAAATGCCTTGAAATCTGAAAACAGATGGTGGGTAGAAAACTAGAAAGGTGCTGATTTTCAATGTCTGGTCTTGCTGTTCTGATCGTCTCAGGGCTACAGTACATGGTCCAATGCTTTCCCTTAACAGTTATCCTGGCTTGGAATTGCTCTCCCCACTTGGACCCATTTTCATCTAGATAGAGCCTTTTCTTCCTTCAGACCCATATTTTCCATTCTTATGGGAACCTAAATGCAGGCAAGGAGAGGTAGGAAATGGAGAGTTATAGGATGGACCCTGGGCTGGGCTTGGCAAAAAGTGTGACAGGTCGGGCTTCCCTGGTGGCGCAGTGGTTGAGAGTCCGCCTGCCGATGCAGGGGACGCGGGTTTGTGCCCTGGTCTGGGAAGATCCCACATGCCGCGCAGCGGCTGGGCCCGTGAGCCATGGCCGCTGAGCCTGCGCGTCCGGAGCCTGTGCTCCGCAACGGGAGAGGCCACAAGAACGAGAGCCCCGCGTACCGCAAAAAAAAAAAAAAAAAAAAAAAAAAGGGTGACAGGTCAGTGGAGGCTGTAGGGGTGGGGAGACCATCAATCCTAATCACAGTTATGATTGTGGAGGTGGGAAAGGGACTTGTGGGGCTGGAAGGATCCCAGTTCAAACTGGGCCAACCAATCAGTTAAAGGAGGGCCCTCAGCAGAAGATGCCATGTAGCAAGCCACTATTTATACCAAGGGTGCTTGGGAACATAATGGAAGTCTCCTCATTAAAACCCCACACCCGAACCACCAGCAAGTCCTATCGACTCTACTCCCCAAAGATATTTAAAATCTAATATTCTCTCCACCTCTGCCACTAACACCTGGTCGGAGTCACCACCTTCTCTTACTAATCATCAGGGAAATGCAAATCAAAACCACAATGAGATATCACCTCACACCTGTTAGAATGGACATTATCAAAAAGACAAGAAATAACAAGTATTGGCAAGGATGTGGAAAAAAGGAAACGCAGGGCACTGTTGATAGGAAAGTAAATTGGTGCAGCCACTATGGAAAACTCTATGAAGGGCTTCTCAAAAAAATAAAAATAGAACTACCATATGATCCAGCAGTTCCACTTCTGGGTATTTATCCAAAGAAAATAAAAACACTACTTTGAAAAGTTATATGCACCCCTATGTTCATTGCAGCATTATTTACAATAACCAATATGTGGAAGCAACCTAAATGTCCATCAACAGATGAATGGATAAAGACGATGTGATATAGATAGATAGATAGATAGATAGGTATAGCTATATATACAATGGAATATAACCATAAAAAAGAATGAAACCTTGCCATTTGCAATGACATGGATGGAACTTGAGGGTAATATACTAAGTGCAATAAGTCATACAGAGAAAGACAAATACTGTATGATTTCACTTCTATGTGAAATCTAAAAAATAAAACAAATGAACAAATGAAACAAAACAAAACTCATTGATATAGAGAACAGGTTGGTGGTTGCCAAAGGGGAGGGGTGTTGGGAGAGTGGGTGAAATGAGTGAAGAGGATCAAGAGGTACAAACTTCCAGTTATAAAATAAATAAGTTGGGCTTCCCTGGTGGCGCAGTGGTTGAGAGTCCGCCTGCCGATGCAGGGGACACGGGTTTGTGCCCTGGTCTGGGAAGATCCCACATGCTGCGCAGCGGCTGGGCCCGTGAGCCATGGCCGCTGAGCCTGCGCGTCCGGAGCCTGTGCTCCGCAACGGGAGAGGCCACAACAGTGAGAGGCCCGCGCACCGCAAAACAGAAACAAAAACAAAAACAAAAATAAATAAATAAATAAGTCATGGGGGTGTAAAACAGAGCATAGTGACTATAGTTAATATTATATTGCATATTCAAAAGTTGCTAAGAGAGTAGATCTTAAAAGTACTCATCACAAGAAAAAAAAATTGTAACTTAATGTGGTGATGGATGGTAACTAGACTTATTGTGGTGGTCATTTCACAGTGTGTACAAATATTGAATCATTACGTTATACACCTGAAACTAATACAGTGTTGCATGTCAATTATACCTCAATAATAAAATTTTTTTTAAATTAGTTTTTATTGGAGTATAGTTGATGTACAATGCTGTGTTAGTTTCTGCTGTACAGCGAAGTGAATCAGTTATACATATACATATATCCAGTCTTTTCTAGATTCTATTCCCATATAGGTCATTACAGAGTACAGAACAGAGCTCCCTGTGCTATACAGTAGATACATATTAGTTCTCTATTTTATATATAGTAGTGTGGATATGTCAGTACCAATCTCCCAATTTATCCCTCGCCTCCTCCACTTTCCCCCTTGGTAACCATAAATTTGTTTTCTACATCTGTGACTATTTCTGTTTTGTAAATAAGTTTGTTTGTACCATTTTAATTCAAAAGTTAAAAAAAAAAAGCCAAAATCCTTACCAGGGCCAACAGGGCCCTCCATGGGACTCTCCCTTCCCCTCTTCTTTCTGACATTATATCCTCTGTCTTCCCCTTCCTTTGTCCTGATGCAATGGTCCATCTACTGTTTTCCTTGTCATTCCAGGCACACTCTGATATCTGAGCTTCGTTCTTCCCTCTGGCTGGAGCCCATTTACCCCAGAGAGCTGTGTGGGCCACTCCAACTCCTCCAGGTCTTTGCTCACAGGTCACCTTCCTGGTGAGTCTTCCCTGAGCACATTTTTAAACATCTTACCCCCCGCCCCGCTCTGGCTTGCTCTGTCCATCTTCCCTGCTTTACTTTTCTCCATAGCACTTATCACTCTCTGATGTACTATATGTTTTATTTTTTGGTTTATTTTCTGTTTTTTTCTCAGCAGAACATAAGCACATTTGCTTTCTAATGTAGCCACAGAACTTAGAGCAATACATAGCATGTAGCAAGCACTTAACTATTTATTGAATGAATAAATGAATGAGTTCATTAAACAGACCCCCAGTAGTGACAGGGAGAACAAGACAGCTCAAGAGTCAATGGAATTGTCAGAGTCCCAGTTCATGGTGACAAGGCTAGGTTTTTGGGAAAACAAAAGCAAATAAGATGTTCATGTTTCTTAGATGCTCATAGTAGAGGAGCCATATACAGGATGTTATCAGTTTGTCAGAGAATGATAAATGCCTGTGCTCAAATAGACTGAACACAGCCAGAGGCTGGCATCAGGACTCTAGCCCTTCTGTGAACGTCTGTAACAATCACTGTCTCACCCATTCACCCACCCACCCATCCATCCATGCATCCATCCATCCATCCATCCATCCAGTCTTATGACAGTTGTTTATCCAATGTTTTTGCAAAACCGGCTTTGCATTGCTCAGATTTTCTGAACATCTCTCCTACAGAACTGAGCATTTTTGTGAGCAGGAATCTCCACATCATTAAATCTTGAATACTCCCATTCCCTGACATGAAGTCTTGAATGAATGAACCTTGGACAAGGGGTTGTGCCTTGTTTTTTCTCTTTAAAACCTAAGAGAAAGAATAACGAGAATGGATGAATCAATATACTCAAGGTCTTGGAATTTTTCACAGTTAGAGTTCAGATGTTTCTAACTGGCGCTGGGTGCTCTCCCCGTGCTGCACATCTGCCTTTGCTCATTCCGTTGTGCCCTCCACATGAGATGGCTGATCTCCCACGATCATTTCCTTGCATTTGGGAACCTGGTAAACCCAAGGCTGGTCCCAACGCTGGAAAAGAGGCTTCGTTCCTGGTTATTTATTCCATTAATTGCTAGGTTGTTTTTGTCTATCTCACTGACTTCATTTCTCTTTCTCGCTCCATATTCTACTTGATATTAAATAGCTGTAGACTTTTCACACAATAAGGCTCTTAAAATGGGTGTGTGAGTGTTCCTCTAAACATATTTTAATTTCTCACTCTGTCTTAGTCTGCTTAGATTGCCATAACAATAATATCATTGGCTGGGTGGCTTGAACACGGGAATACATTTTCTCACAGTTCTGGAGGCTAGAATCTGGGATCAGGGTGCCAGCCTGGTTGGGTTCTGGTGAGGCTTCTCTCCCTGGCTTGCAGATGGCCGTCTTCTTGCTGTGTCCTCATGTGGCCTTTCCTCAGCGCATGCAGTTGGGAAGAAAGATCTTTCTCCCTTCCTCTTCCTATAAGACTACCAGTCCTATTGGATTACGACCCCTCTTATGACCTCATTTCACCTTAATTACCACCATAAAGATTCTTTTTCTAAATATATCATTGCATTGTGAGTTAGGATTTCAACATAGGAACTTGAAGTGAGGGACACAATTCAGCCCGTAGCACGGCCCTTCTTCAGATACACAATGTCAAGTATCAATGGGGTTAAATTTGTTGTAACTTTAATTTGATCATAACTTCAAGCTGTGTTTATGCCCAGTTTTTATATTTTCTTCCTCACTTAGCATGCATTTCTGTTCACCACTTAAATCAACTTCAGGGAATGTGATTTATAGATTAGTCTTGCTTTGCTCCCATTGTCAAGTTTTTACTTTACTCTGAATCTGGTTCCTTTTATTTTTGTTAAAAAGACAGGTCAGTATGGAATCCTCCGTCCCCATTAAACACTTGGTACTCATTGTCCCATCTAGCCCTCATCTCCTCTATCTTATCTGTAGTTGCACAGACATAAACACACACACACACACACACACACACACACACACACACACACACACACACACACACTCTCTTCTCATGGTTGCTTTCTTCTTTTTTTTTCCCCTCCTTGGTACTAGTATCTTTTATTTTTGTGAATAAAGCCATAATGTTAGAAGATTTATCAGTGAAATTTTCCTTTGTCTATCTTTTTTTTAATATTTTAATTTTATCAGAGTATAGTTGATGTACAATGTTGTGTTAGTTTCAGGTGTACAGCAAAGTGATTCAGTTATACATATACATGTATTCATTCTTTTTTAGATTCTTTTCTCATGTAGGTTATCACGGAATACTGAGTAGAGTTCCCTGTGCTATACAGTATGTCTCCATTAGTCATCATTCTTGTTTATAATAGTGTGTGTGTGTTCATCCAAAGCTCCTGATTTATCCCTCCCCACTACGTTTCCCCTTTCGTAACTGCAAGTTTGTTTTCAATGTCTGTAAGTCTGTTTCTGTTTTGTAAATAACTTCATTTGTATCATTTTTAATATTAGATTCCACATATGAGTGATATCATATATTTGTCTTTCTCTGTCTGACTTACTTCACTTAGTGTGACAATCTCTGCAGATGGCATTATTTCATTCTTTTTTATGGCTGAGTAATATTCCATTGTACATATGTGCCACATCTTCTTTATCCATTCATCTGTTGATGGACACTTAGGTTGCTTCCATGTCCTGGCTATTGTAAATAGAGCTGCAATGAACATTGTGGTACATGACTCTTTTTGAATTACGGTTTTCCCAGGGTAAATGCCCAGTAGTGGGATTGCTGGGTCATATGGTAGTTCTGTTTTTAGTTTTTTAATGAACCTCCATACTGTTCTCCACAGTGGCTGTATCAATTTACATTCCCACCAACAGTGCAAGAGGGTTCCCTTTTCTCCACACCCTCTCCAGCATTTATCGTTTATAGACTTTTTGTTGATGGCCATTCTGACTGGTGTGAGGTGATACCTCATTGTAGTTTTGATTTTCATTTCTCTGATAGTTAGTGATGTTGAGCATCTTTTCATGTTCTTTTGGCCATCTGTATTGTGTCTTCTTTGGAGAACATGGCTGCTCTCTTCTAATCATTCGAGTTTCTGTTAAAAAACTTCACTGAGATCTTGCCCAACTATCATATCTACAGAAGTTAGTCCCATCACATCACCTATTTTCTTTTCTCTCTAACACCTAAGACTACCGTCATTTTGTGGATGGGTAAAATGAGGCTAGAGAACATAAGGGATTTGTCCACAGTTGCTCAGTTTCTGAGCAGCAGAGAGAAGGCCTGAGAAGCAGAGGGTGGTGCTCAAAGGGGTCTGGAGGTAAACCTAAACTATTACAAAACTTATCTCCTAGCAGTCCCAGGCCTTCCCTCATAAAAAGCAAGACAGCAGTCATTGGCTCTAATTGCTTCAAAGTCTTTTCATAGTGGCCCTTGCTTCTTTCCTTTTTCTGTTGCCTTGATAAAACTGTCTGGCAGAGTGGAGGGACAAGCATGGAAGGACACATTTGCCACATATAGGGTTGACAGATTTAGCAAATAAAAATGTAGAAACACAGCTGTCTTTGAATTTCAGATAAACAATGAATATTTTTTGATTATAAGTATGTCCCATGCAATGTTTGGGACATACTTAGGCTAAAACATTATTTGTGTTTCATCTGCAGTTCAGTTTAACTGGACATCCTGTATTTTATCTGGCACCCCTAACCAGATGGCTGCTCTACAACTACATGCATCCTATAGATAATGGTTGTAAGCCTCAGGTGAGTGTGCTGGGGAAAGAAAACAAGCAATAAAATCCCTTTGAGCTCTGTTGTTTTATTTACTTAGGTGAAACTCTGATGTTCTTTGACAATAGAAACAACACCACAAATATTCCGAAAAGAATATATATTTTACTTTGGAAGCTTTGACTTATATCTTTATCAGCTCAGTTGCTTTGGTTTTCTGTGAATTCACAGCATTTAATATCTAAGCACCAAAGGAACTAGAAAACTGCATGAGTTCATCACCGCTGGACTCGTGTTTGGGTAAACTTGGACAAGCTGATTTACCTCTCTTCATTTGCAAAATGAAGATAATAATAGCCTGTGTCTTATAAGATTGTGAGGGGTAAAGGAGAAATTGTATATGAAAGTGGCTAGTCCAGTGCTTGCCATATAGTAGACACTCAATACATAACAGCTTCACTTTTCTTGCCTCACCACTCCATTTCTGAGAGTGAACAACATCACATTCCCAGACCATGGCAAAATATTAGGCTGAAGAAATTACTGTTATGTCTCAAAGAAATTATTACCCTTACTTACCAATAACCAGATAACCAGCAGAGCCAAACCAATCGATTTGTTCATTCAGGCATTTATTCAGCAAGTATTTATCGAAGACCTAACATGTGCCAGGGGCAGTGTTCTAGGAGCTGGGGACACACGGTAAACGGAGCGAAGTTGCTATTTTCCCATGAGAATTGTTTATATTACAGTGTGTGTGTGTGGCGTGGGGATGCAGATGATGACTGGATAAGCAGGAAAACGTATTATATCACATTTTACATGGAGCAACCAATTAGGGCAAATGTTGTGAAACGGAGTCCTTGAATTTGGTTGTGTGGAGATCACTGGTGGCCTTGATAACAACAATTGTTCCCTGAGGTTGTTTAAGGGAACGAGGGGAGCAGCAGGAAGTAGAGAAAGGAACTTTGCTAAAAAGCAAGGAGAAAAAAAAATGGGTGGCAATTCAAAGGGGATACGGGGTTAAAAGACTGGATTTTTTAATGGGAGTCATGATAGCATGTTTAAGCCGAAAGGAATGACCAATAGAGAGGAACGGATAATGCAGAAGGCAAAGGACAACTCTGGGAGTGAGTGCTTGACAAGGCGATAAGGCAAGAGACTCCAGTGGACAAGAAGATTTGTGCTTAGAGTGCTACCGGGACCTTTTACTCGCTGCAGAAAGATGGGAGGTCGAATATATGAGGTTGAAGGTACAGGGGCTTAGTCAACTCTGCAATGGGAACATGTGGAAGTTCTCTTCTACCTCCTCAGAGAAGTAAGACATAAAATACTTTCACTTCTCTTATCAATAATTATCAATTATTAAGTTGAAAATAATTACTGATGTTAGAAATGACAGCTTCCTCTTGCCAAGCGCCCACTCATATTTGGGATATGTATCCTTGTCCCCCCACCCCTCCTGTGCACAGCGGATTGATACTTTATTCGCAGTCAGCTCTTTTCAGCCCCCTGTGCTGTTCCCAGGCGGAGGTGCTGGTATTTCGATGCTTTTCAGCCATCACATGTTTCTCTCCATTGAGATAAACTTCTTCCAGAAGAAGCTGCCCATCTTGACAAGTCTGTTTTGCGTCTGTGCTCCACTGCACAGCCAGACCTGAAGGTGACAGGAACTGACAAACTCTCTGAACTTGTCCCATTGGATTTGTCTAATGGGCCTTTCCCTGACATAGATGAAAAAGTCATTGACAGAAACAGACCATTTACCAGGAACCTGAGCAGAGGTATAAACAGCGACAGATGAAATAGGTCTCGAAATAAAGCTGGGAAATGCAGGACATATGTGATGGGCTCAAGGAGATCTCTGCTTTCAAATGTCAAGATGAAATGGACGGTGTTGGGTTTTGCAGCCTCGAGTCATTCAGCTGGTTAGTAAGAAAGCCAGTCCCCCACTCCCCATCTCTCTATCTACACCAGAGACAGAAACAGCTAAGTGGTGATGTGAGGGTCAGGGGTGGCTTTCAACAGGACACTCCAGACCCGCAGGGTGAGTTCTCTTTCCAAGGGCAGCGAGACCAAAAAGGAAAAAAAACAAAAACAAACAAAAGAAAAAAAACAAACAACAACAAAACCCCACCATTTAAAACTTTGCAGCCATTTAGAAATTCTAGTTGGAAGGCAGAATTCCTTCTTTCTTTCTTTCTTTCTTTCTTTCTCTCTTTCTGCGTTGGGTCTTTGTTGCTGCATGTGGGCTTTTTCACTAGTTGTGGCGAGCGGGGGCTACTCTTCATTTTGGTGCGCGGGCTTCTCACTGTGGTGGCTTCTTCTGTTGCGGAGCACGGGCTCTAGGCACACAGGCTTCAGGAGTTGTGGCATGTGGGCTCAGTAGTTGTGGCTCGTGGGCTCTAGAGTGCAGGCTCAGTAGTTGTGGTGCACGGGCTTAGCTGCTCCACGGCATGTGGGATCCTCCCGGACCGGGGCACGAACCCGCGTCCCCTGCATCGTCAGGCGGACCCTCAACCACTGCACCACCAGGGAAGCCCGGCAGGCGGATTCTTAACCACTGTGCCACCAGGGAAGTCCCTGAAGGCAGAATTTTTGTTGAAGGAAGCTTTCCAAACAGAAGAGTCACATCTTAGGAGTGATATTTTTAGGTTCTATAATCAACACCTAACGTGAACATCATATAAACTTAGTATTATCCTTGAAAAGCCCTTATATCACCCATAGAACATACAACCTTGTGTTCTAATTTCTATCCACACTGAAATTTGAAAATTATTGCAGTTGATTAAAGGAGAAAACAGAAGGGAAATCCGTGTGTAGATGTCTGGTCTTCAGACCATTCTGCCTCTAAGGCAGCTATCCAACCCCTAGCTTTGAATGAGCACTGGGTGGAGAATGCCATGCGCTCTTTTTGGGCCATAGGTTTTACTTTATTTCCTTTTAATATTAAACCTTGACAACCTTTATAAGTGGTATAGGATGTGTTTGGCATTGTGAGGGTTGAATGGAATAGTGACAGTGCATCAACTCCAGGTTGGGGTGAATGTCTGAGTGTTGATTCATGCTGAAGTAATACCACCTCACTCTGTTTTCTTTAAGAAAAATCTTCAGATAGTCCAGTGGATATGTAAAGTCTGAGTCTCCTTTAAAAGGAGTATGTTGGCTCAATGAAGAGTTAAAATTGCTTCATTAAGGCAATTTAATTTATTAAAGTATTAAGGCAATTTCTTAAATGAAAAACTTAAAAAAAAAATAAAACATGCAACCCAGGTAAGAGTGTCCTCTACCAAAAGATGGTTGGTTGGTTTTCAAAAGGAAAGAGAAGGACGTCTCGGTAGCAGCCCAACATTGGAGTCTGGAAACTAGCACTGTGAGGAGAGAGAGAGAGATGGCGGGGCAGGAAAGGCGCCGAGGAGGAATAGAGCCTGAGCAGCATGGGCGAGCAGAGAAGACCAGCAAGTGCTGACGTGCTCAGGGAATAGAGACATCAGGCCTCCACTTTCAGTTTTCTATTCTGGCTTTTGAAATGCCCTGTGATCTTCTCAGTGCTTCGGTAGGGTCAGTGACCTGCTGCAGCTAATGTGGCTGGGAATTATGCAGTGGGTTAGAGTCCAAGCTGGGATGGGAGAACGGGGAGTGCTACCTAACCTTCCCAGGACCACCCTTACCCCAAGGGTGGAAGCGTCACTATTAAAGACAGATGGTTTTTGCAGGTCCGGGGGGAGGTGAACGGCAGCAAGAGCATCAGAGAAGTCCAAGGTGGAACAGAGATACTCAGGAGCTAGGCAGTGGACAGGACACAGCTGCAGGACCCCACACAGGAGTGGACTGAGACAAAAGCCCCTTCTCCCGAATATGCTAGCATTGGCGTTGCTGACTCAGATGCCGGTGGGACCAGCCAGCAGCACGCAGAGGATGGAAGGTGCTTAGTGTAAACTTAGTGCTGAGCTCCTTCTACTGCAATTAAGCTTCACATCTGCTAAGTTACCTTGGTTTTTAAAACATTGTGGGGATGAGTCAGACAGTGAAACAAAACACTTTCTTGGGTTTCCTACTGCTGCAGGCTTCCCGACTGTGGCCCCCGTCCTGGGGAAGGTAACCCTCTGAGGGGGAAGTGCCCTTCTCTACGATGTGGGCGGGACCCACGCCTGTTTGTGTTTTCAACAAAGAGTCCTGAGAAGTAGCACTGCCTGTTCACCCTCTCAAGAGAGGATTTATGAATGAGGGCCCGCGGATCACACCCAAAGTAGCATCTCTGCCTGCCCCACAGGACGCAGCTCAGCCTTCCGTCGTTATAGAGATGAGCAGAAATCTGTGCTATTTGTTTAGCGTTCGGGGGCTTTAAAGGAAACATGCACTCGTGTTTCTGCCCGCATTTCTTAGTCTGCCACCACAAGGCTGACTCATCCATCTTGGTCTGGGTTCTCCTGAAAGTAGAGTCTCAAAGACTGAGTGTAGATAATTATTTGGGATCCAGTCCCAGAAAACGGGAGGGAGGTTGTGGGGAGACTGAGGCAGGGATCACCATAGTGCATCACTGAGGTTTCCACTGTCTGTATACAGAAAGGGGCTGGGGCACTGATCCACGGACTCCTGTCTCTCAGTAGTTGCAGGTTGGGGGAAGGGAGCATTAACTCTTCTGTCTGAGCTTTCCTTGTGCGAAGCTCCTACGGCTTCAGAAAAGGCCCTAAGGCTGAAAAGCAGAGAGAGCTGGCTGAAGGAGAGAGCTTGAGGTAGGCATGAATTTAGGCGAGGGGGTGCGATGCAGGGCATGCAAAGTGTCTGCTACCATCTCTAATATGCAAGAGATTGGGACCTGTCATTCTCGGGCTGTGCCGAGGTCTGGGTGCTGCTGACCTGACCAGGACTTGGCTTGACAACCCCTCTTTTGCCCCCTCCCCACTGCTCCATTACATAAGCCCAGGATGCCTCTCCTAGACTGTGCTTTTCCTCCTTGCTTCTATAATACTCAGTCTCAAGGTTTTCCACACATCGGAATATGTGAAGAACCCAGCGTGTAGCAGCAACTCAGGGGAACTTTGTTCCCTTTTCTGCTTCCTCCTTTACCTTCTACTGACTTTTCCTTTTCCTCTTTCTTTTCCTCAAAAAATATGGTTGCCTGTCAGGTTTAAGGCCTGCAGACTCTTATCTCTTTTCTCTCCACTATCCCCAGTTATTTGGTCCCAGGTTCAGCTCTCCCCTCTATGTCACTACCTCCACTGGAATATCTCCTGGTAGGGTCTCTCTTCCCAGGTCTTGCCCTGTTTTAACCCTCAGCCAGCTCAGAATCTCCTGGCTATTTTTATGCTCAAGTTTAGGAACCTCGCCTCTAGCGTGGACTCTCCTATAGTTAGTTGAATGCTCCTTTTTGGCAGTCTCCCACTCACCCCAGTTCCATATGCCGAAAAGTGACCTGGCTTTCTACTCCCACCCCATGTCCCCCTCACTCTTCCCAGTATCCTCCCTGTCCCCACAGAAAAAGAAAACAGACTCTCGATTTCGGTTCATGCTACTGTCGATTCATATCTACATGTTTTCAACACCCTGGAACCACCTTTGACCCCTTAGCCTCTCTGGAAGAGGCAGTCTGCCTGGTGCTCATGGACCACAGTGTAGGGTCAAACAGAGGCAGTGGCAAGACTGTCTGGGGGGACAGATCAGGAGGTGAACAGCCGAGTTTGCTAGGGCTTCAGCAACACACTGGGGGCTATAGAATCTGAACGTCAAAGCCAGAAGAATTGTTAGAGAGTAGCTTGTACAACCCCTCATGCTACCGATGAAGAACCTGAAACCCAGAGAGATGAAGGACATTGAAAAAGGTCACGTGGCCAGTTCAGTCAAGAGGGACGGAGCCCTTCCTTCCCAGAGCCCTTTCTGCAATGACACCATTCAACAAGGAGCCTGTGTCAGGGACGTTTTAAGAGCAAGGAGCAGAATACAGAGCTCAAACAATAAAGTTATTTCATATGAAGGAAATTTTAGTTTAGAGGTGTCTGACTTCAGGGGACATTCGAACCAGGAACTTAAGTATTCCGACAAGGACAGGTGGATGGAGGGCCCTGATGAGCTGAATCCAGACCCTGTGACCCCCGGGATCATGTGTGAGACTCACATAGAAATAAGGGCTGTTGGAGACAGGGAAAGAAGACACTAGATGCTTACAGAGCCAACAAAAAATCACTACAAAATCAAAAAAAGGACAGAGGTATGTGATCTGAAGTCTGAATGGTCTAAGGTCATAGCCAGACTATGTTCATTTCAGGACAATCCGGATGGAGGACTGGGTTTGGGGTTGAAGCCAGAGGGAGCTCTGGGACTTCTTGTTTGACAACAGACCTTACGTAATTAATCCCTGTGCCCTGAACATTCTTCCTGTCTGTTCAGAGGACAAGGCTACATTCTTGGGATGACCTAAGACTCCCACTGGAGAGCCTGATGAGGTGGATGGTTTTGCTGTTTCTAGCGGATGGGAAAAGGGAGGGAGTCTGGGAGAGCTGCCTGGCCAGGACCTAGACCTTCTCTCTGGACAGTTGTCTTCCTTGGTGAGCTGGTCAGGGGTCAGGACCCTGTACCCTGTCTCTCATAGTCAGTAGGACTCGAGGCTCTACTTCTTCTTCACGGACATCAATCTCTTCCTCTTCTCCCCACTGCCAACCCTCAGCTTAGGTGTGAGTCTCCTGGTGTCTCGGCCACCGCTACAGTTTGCAAGCTGGTCGTCCAGCCTTGCTTCTTACCTGTTCCAGCGCATCACATGCCCTGTGCCAGGGTACTCTCCTCCAATACCAATTTTGTCATATTTCATTCTCCTGCTCGAAAGCCTTCAGTGAGCCCATACTCACTAAAAGCAGGAGCAGGTCCAGGCTGCTAACCTGGGTTCAAATATCACCTCCTCTGAGACCCCTTCATGGGGTGATCATTCTTGCTTCCAAACCCCAATAGCACTGAGTATCTGTCACACTTAGTTGGAACTGACCATTTTTCCTGCTTTCCATTGTGAATTTTGGTTTTATATTTCGTTGTCTCCTTACTCTGATTCCGTGATTGTGGAAGACAGTGGTGTATATATCTAACTATCACTCAGTATACAGCTCTGTGCCCTGTACGCGGTGGATAAACAAATAGTATTAATTCACTGGGGTTAGACTCTTGGGCTTGGAATCTTGGTCACTTAAGACTTTCTTCTTACCATATTTTTAAATCTCTAGAAATATAGGTTCAAATTATGAGATAGGAAGAAGATAAATGGGAGACATTTTCCTCCCCCTTTCTTACAATTAATTTTCCTTGTCTGTTTGAGTACATATCAGCATCAATATCTAGCTCTGACTTAATTTACTACAAGATGACTTTAAAACCTAACCAGTGTGCATTCCTAGAACTCAAATGGGCGTATGGATTGAAATACCAAATTTGTCATGTCTCCAGCATGCAGGCTCAGAGGAGGATCTCAAAAAACAAAACACACACACAAAACATGGGTTTAAGGCCCAAACAACTTTAAATGGGAGTTTTTGAAGCATTAAAAAATTTCACAGGAGTGTCCTTTGTTGACTCTGATCCATTTAACTATTCTGTAGTTATGAGGCCAAAATTCACTGTTTGAAAGGTCTCAGCATCCTTGTCTTGAAATGGGCTGGGTGCATGTTTGGGGCTTCCCTAGCAGGGATAGATTTCAAATGGTACAGACTTCGGCCTTGGACAGTAGGAAATGAGGCTCCTTCAGTGACTTTTGGCTCGGGTAATGTGACACGGCCACTTGATGGGAATTGGAGGTACCCTGGTGGAGGAAACACACAAAATGGAGAGAGTCAGGTATAAACCTGCCACTTAGAGTTTTCCTGTAACTTAGGTTGGTCAAATGCTGAATCCCAGTTTATGTTCAAAACAAATGGAAACTCATTCTGTGACCAAAATAGATTGCTTGTTTTTATTGTTGATAAAGAGGCAGCCAGGCAGAAGCTGCCTTCACTCAAAGGGACCAAAATGAGGGAGTCCCTTGGCAGGAGTGGAGAAATAAAAGGCAAAGCACTGATCGCCCCCTCCCCCCAGCATCCCACCGTAATTATTCTTGCTGTCCTTCCTCCTTCTGCAGTGGAACAATTGACTAAAAGATTAATACATAAAGAACCCCTTCCTGGGCTTCCTTGGTGGCGCAGTGGTTGAGAATCTGCCTACTAATGCAGGGGACACGGGTTCGAGCCCTGGTCCGGGAAGATCCCACATGCCACAGAGCAACTAGGCCCGTGAGCCACAATTACTGAGCCTGTGCATCTGGAGCTTGTGCTCTGCAACAAGAGAGGCCACGATAGTGAGAGGCCCGCGCACTGCGATGAAGAGTGGCCCCCGCTTGCCACAGCTGGAGAAAGCCCTCGCACAGAAATGAAGACCCAACACAGCAAAAATAAATAAATAAATTAAACCACATTAGAGAATGGCTGAAAACACTTAAAAAAAAAAAAAAAGAACCCCTTCCTTTCTGTTATTACAGAGAGGCTGTGGAATTATTTTGTCTTCACCTGGGTGGGTGGGTGGGCTGGAAGGAGTGGTGGTGCCTGCGGGGAAGTGGACACAGCAGGGGCAGAGCCTGAGTCTTCCTGTGTCAACGGCAGGACATGTGTTTACCGATACGTTTATGCACACAGAGACTCACATATTTGGTCCTGCGACACAAAAAAATCCTAATTGTTTTTATGGGCTGAATGGTGTCCTCCCCAAATTCACATGTTGAAGCTCTAACCCTCAGGACCTCGGCATGTTACAGCGTTTGGAAATAAGGCCTTTAAAAGAGTAAATAATGTACAATGATAAGAGTAAATAAGGGTCATATGGGTGAGCCCTAATCCACTGTGACTGGTGTCTGTATAGAAAGAGGAGATTAGGACACAGACACGCACTGAGGAAAGACCACGTGAACACCTTCATCTAGGACTTTCGGCCTCCAGAACTGTGAGAAAATAAGTTTCTGTTTAGGCTTCCCAGTGTTCGGTACTTCGTTATGGCCACACGAGCAGGCTGATACAACTGTCAAGAAAGAGCAGAGGGAGAGAGAGAAACAGACTTAAAATGGAAAAGCACAGCTTCGGGGCAGCCCTGAGTTTTATTATGAATGAATAAAAGAAGTAATCCGTTCATCCATTCAGTATACACTTTTATTTCAGACCCTTAGAGGGTGGCACGTAGCAGCTGGAAGAAGCCCTCCCTTTCCTCATCCCCAGTAGAGAAAATGAAGCATACCAGGGAGGTTTAATAACCTGTGCCCTGTCTCTGGGAGGCAAGGATGAATCTGGGGATCCACCGATCACTGCACACATAACCATGACCACTGGAATTAAATAACTATTATCTTTTCATATTTTCACTGAACCTAATCTCGCAGAACCAGTGTTATCCCCGAACTTTATGTCCTCACTTTGTATATAGCCCTGACTTGAATTGTGAGTGTTCAAAATAGATAAAATATTTAATATCTTTTTATTGCCCCTCTCAGCGACGCGCAAGGGCCTGGCTGGCCTCGCGCATGCAGTATGGACGTGCGGCTCGCTCACTTAGCTGCTCTTACCAGCTGCTTTGCAAATGGCTCTAGCAGGTGGTGCAATGTGGGGGTGGGGGAGGACTTGCAGTCTGTCCCTGGAGACTTGGCGAGCGTCTCTGGGTAAATGGGTAAAGTACCATCTTGTCGGCTGGAGAAGCTGAAGCTCCCCACGCCCCCCTTCTTGAGCTTATTTCTCCCTTCTGACTCATGTCTGCTGCCTCATTTGAGTTACTGTGCAAACGTTTAGCCAAGAAGCCATACCAGGCCTTGCGCTTATTTACGACCCCCCCAGGGAGTCACAGGGAGGCACTGAGGAGGATTCCATGTGGAGCTTTCTGGTCAAATAAGGACAAAGTGAACCACGCCTTCCATTCTTAGCCAGTGAAGTGTGTGCTTCAGCGTGCCGTGTGCTGGGCGCAGAAGCCTCCCCCAGTGCAGGTTGATCCTTTCCTGGCTCCCCAGTGACCCCAAAGTCGTAGAGCCGTGAATTAGAAGAGAGAAGGGTGGAATATTGTGCCGGGACAGACAGTGCTGGGGGAGAAGAGGGCCCCCTGTTTGCTCCCCTTTCTGAGTTTCCTACAGGAAGTTGATTGTTCATTCTAAGGCAAAAGTGCTTTTGCCATTGTGTATGTCCTATTTGGCAGCAGGAAGCCTTTTAGAAAAAAACCCTCAAAGAGGGGCATGAAACAATGCAGTCAGTCTAAGACATATATGCACGTACATCCAAAACAGAGCCCGAAGGAGTGGAGCTGCCAAACTGGAGGAAGGACCACAGGAGAAATCAACCTCAGTGGGGCGATTTGAAAATCAGGGTGGCCCTGGCAGGGTTCCGCACTTGAAAAGCCTTCAGGTGTGCTTGCCACCAGCCAGAAAATTTGCATTTGCTCTCTGTGACTCAGGCCTGCTTCTTCACCTTGTGAGGGACACAAAAACTCCACACACCTGGCCAGGAGGACTTTAGGAGCCAGTGAGGTGGATGGGTACTAACTAAACAAAAAACAGCTCTTCTGTAGTTCAAGACCAAAAGCACAAATGGTCAACACTGGGGGTGGGGTTTGATGACCAGGGGAGCAGACCCTTCCAGAAGTTCTGATGCTGTGCTGTTATCCCATTTGCTTAGTAAACGATAAGCCTAACATCTAAGCAGTAAGACCTACTGTGTGCAAACCCCCAGGTAGCAGGCTGTCTAGTGGAAATAGTGTCAGCTAGGACTGTTCCACCTATCAGCCCTTGCATGGAGACTTGCCTGTCTGTAGAAGGGACCTAATGCTACCAGCTGTGTACTTTTCAGGGTGGTCAGGAGGAGAAAGCAGACAAAATAGTGCATGCTGGTGCTTGGAACACTGTAAGCGCTTTACGAGGCATCTGAAGACAAGAGGGTAAGTGAGCTTCCATTTCCTCCTTATATATTGGTGCGCAGCACATACTTGGATAATCATGATGGGGAGGGTTTTAAAGGAATCCCTCTGGGGTAGAGACGGAGAATGCTTCTTTATAAGCTTTTATAAACATTTATAGCTAAAATAAAAGAGCAAAAGGAAAAGGAAATAGACCTTAGGCTTCCCATAAATATTTTCCCATCTCTTGGTCCTTTTTTTTAGAAGCATCTCTTTCTGTCCCATCCTCTCCAGCCCCAGCCCCTTTACCTGCTGCTCCTGGCTTGTCTCCAGGGAAATTCCTCCCCTCCACCCTCCATTACAGCTGTCCGCAGGGGAAGGATTCCCCACTCTGCTGGCTTGGAGAGGTAAAAAGGGCCCACTGATGGGAGCTGTTTCTCCATCTCTTTAATCAGCTTCCATCCCCGTGCATGGTTTTATCAAGGAGCCTCTCTGACACACATGCTTTCACAGCTTGGATAACGAGGGCTGGCTCTGCCTCACTCCCCTTCCCACCCTTCTTCTCAGTCCCCCCCCCCCCCCCCCCCCCCCGCCACCGCCTTCCCTTCCCCTGCCACATGCTTTATCTAGAGAACAGCCTTCAGGAGCACTGGGGACATCCCCATCCCCGTCATCAGGGTCAGGTGGCTGTGCAACTTGCAGGGAGCGCAGACCCTTGCAGGCAGCGTGGCTGAGATGTGAATTCCCTGCATGTACATCACGGATACACTGTGAAGAATCCTCTTTGGGGGAGGGGGGAGGGATAGGAGGAAACAAAGGAGGACAAAAGAAGAAAGGTGGGCAGCTCAGGACTGCACCTCTTTATTGTTCATTTCCAAATGAGATGGCAAACCTCCGTGAAGTCCATAGGGGATGTGTCTGGCATGAGTCAGCAACCAGTACAATTTACTGCCAGTTGATTAAATTAGCATTTGTTATAAGCCAGAAAGGAAAGGGGGAGGGTGTTGTGTGCAGGGATAGATGTAGAATGAAGAAAATCTTCTTCATGCCTTTTGAATTATTTATGGCCTGGAACATTACATGCTAAAACCTAACCAGACTTGATAGAGAGAGCCTGAGAAGGATTCTCTCTTCCCTTAAAGCCACAGAGCACAAGCTTTTGGTCCCTTGGAGGACTAGGAGAGTGCTAACAATGACAGGCTAACAGTGAGAAAGTGGAATTCCTAATTTTATTGTGACCTTGAAAACAGAAATGCTGCATAGAAATGCTGCTTCCACCAGGCACAGGAAGACTTAGGTTTCTCAGTAACCTTGTGAGCTATGGACATGAATGTGTGACTGCGTTTCACTTTGATTTTGCGGACTGGGAACTGGGATGACTGTCAGATCAGTGGACAAAGGATAGGTCTCTTCGATCTTTGCCTCTGGCTTCCAGCCAGATGGGAGAGAAACAAAGACTCTGGAGCCTCTGCCTTCGTCCCCGACTCCTCTGCCCGCTCCCTCCTTTTCTCTCCTCTCAGAGCCGATCATTTGGATAGAGTCTGCTGACTGCTCTTACATTTTGGGAAATCTTGTCTAATTGTTTAGGGTGTAAAATGAAGTGATACAATCTCAGAGAGGGGCCCTCCTTTTGGACGATGTGTAACGCAGAAGAGAGAACTCCATGCTGGGTGTGGGTGCAGGGAGCTGGGCAGGGGGGCGGTGAGTGTATGCTCAGGGGAGAAGCGTGTGTCAGACACCCAGCGGCTCCAGCTGGGTACCGAGGTGGCCTGGTGAGCATCTTTTGTTCTTGGCTCTCTGACTGCTGGAAGCAGCAGGACAGCCCACTGCTCGTCCTTAAGGTCTGAAGCTTTTGTCTACGAGCCCCAGTAAAAAGACGAACTGTTGGGATCCCCCTGTAGATTCATGGCCTGCCCCCAGAATAGCTTGCAGGATAGGACTCCTTCTTTTCACCTGAACTGTTGCCCATGAACCACACTGTAATCAAAGGTTTTCACTGAAGTAAAGCATCCAGGGGCATGTGACTCTTCCCGAGAGATACTAGAAGACAGGAGTAAGGGAAGAGTGGCTGAATGAGGGAAAGACAAAAGCAGCGTGGCAGATAACAGGGACTAGAGTCAGACAAAGAAATGGGACATGTGCTTTGGCAAAAAAACCCACAAAAACAAAAAAAAAAAAACAGGGAATGCAGTCATTTCCATGCTTTATCACTGCTAGCTCAATTTACCCATCAGATAAATACATTAAAAAATAAATTGAGTCCAAGGCTGACCCTTTAAGAACTAAATCATTTCTTCCAATTCTTAGTCTAAGTCCTATATTTTCACCTGCATACAAATGAAACAAAGCAGGTGGTGTCTATTGCAGTCTGAGTAAATGAGGAACACCCACATTTTTCTCATGGAAAACAGAAAGGATCATAGTGTTGAATGGGAGCGTGGGGTTTTCCCTTCATCCCCGTTTCAGCACCGAAGGGGATCCATGTACCCCTGGCCACAGCTGAAGGGCTTGGACCCTATGGCATACATACCATGCAGGGCCCACCTCTCCCATAGCTACACCAAGAAGTAAATCGAGGTCATTTTCATAACTGAGGCAAAACCTCCCTTTCCACTAGAATTACTGAGATATTTTAGGCAAATGCAGTTTTCCAAAAAATTAAATGGCAGAATTTGCGTTTGGGAACTCATTAAAAAGCAGCGAGACTTCCTGTATTGCATCAATTATAAATAATTTGGAGGAAAGAGGGTTTGCTTTTTTCTTTTAAAGAAATTATCTGGAAAATTACCCAGGTCTTCGCTTCCTCTTTTCAGATGAGATCTGGACAGATCTGTGTTAAATTCTATAACCTAATTAAGGATGGGTCTAGATGATTAAAGCAGGGGAAGAAACCAAGAAGCCCAAAGTCTGCCCTCAGGCTTGTCTCCAACCAGCCTTACCTCTGATAAGTCAGTTCATCTCTCCAGGCACTAGTGTCTTTTTTTCTCCCCCCACTGAAATGAAGCCAACCCCTTTTGCCACTTGTCTACTTTATAGGAATGCTCTAAAAATTAATATTCACTGTGAAACCAGGAGAGCCTCAGAGGAACGATCCTATCTCAGTACGAAGCATTATCAGTTTTGTTTTGCCTGCCACTCTGAGTTGGCAATGATATATTGTTCAGAATCTTTCTAAAAATCTCCCTTCTTTTTCTGAACCCCATGACCAATAATGATGGGAAACAGTGTACTGGAATAAATCCAAGAAAGAAATAATTTTGCCTGTTTATCAACTCAGCCAATAGGGTTTTTTTTTTTTTTTTTTTTGCGGGACGCAGGCCTCTCACTGTTGTGGCCTCTCCCGTCGCGGAGCACAGGCTCCGGACACGCAGGCTCAGTGGCTATGGCTCACGGGCCCAGCCGCTCCGCGGCATGTGGGATCTTCCCAGACCGGGGCACGAACCCGCGTTCCCTATATCGGCAGGCGGACTCTCAACCACTGCGCCACCAGGGAAGCCCCAACCAGTAGGTTTTAAAGCGACTACGATCATTTTAAGTGGTTCAGTGATGGTATAAGCTATGTACTGTTGAAGGAGCTTCAGTTGCTGACAATCTTATCCTTCCTTGCCCAGGTTTTTCTTAGTGTTAAAATTGGTATAGAGAGGAGAATGAAGATTTGAGTCTCAGGGATTTGGGGAGGCGAATCATGCTGAGGAGCTATGTGATTTTGGTTACTAAATGTTTGTAGAATCTGTCCTCACCCTTTCCATCCCTAACACCCCATTTTGATTCAGGATCTTATTGTTTCTTGCCTGGATGTCTGGAGCAGCCTTGGAAGTGGTCCTCTTGACTCTAGTTGTTATCTGTTAAGCAATTCTCTATACTGCTGCTGAGAGTAATTCTGGAAAGAAGGCTTTGGCTTCTTGGAGCCTACACTGCCCAGTAGATACAGTCCAGGTCCTCCCGGGGAGGGACTTCCATGCTGTGTTCACACCGTAGCCACCTGATTCTCCAGCTTCAGCTCCCATCATTCCCTGCCTTACAGAGTCTTGTTCAGCAAAAGCAAACTGCATGTCCTTTCCCGCCATGGACAGTGCTGCTATTTACCTTTGAACTTTTACCCTTGCTGCCCTCTCTGCCAGGACTATCTCAAAGCAAGCAGACAAAAACAGACAGACAGACAAGGAGCGCCCATAACTCCTTATTCACCCTTCAGAAGTCAGATCGTGTGGCACACACCCTGTCCCCCTTTCCCCCCTTCCCCTCTTTCTCCTCTGGGGTGTGCCTGTCTTCTGGATTCTCCCCCTCTGAGAATCTGGGCAAGGCTATAGCATTAAGCTGACATGTAATGTTATATGGATCTCGGTATATGCTTGTCTACGCCCTGAACAGTGAGCTCTCTGAGGAGAAGGAACTTGTCTTTTTCATATCTGTGTCCTAAGCAATACCTGCTTCAAGAAGGGATCCAGTACATAGCTAAGCACACACTTCTTAAGTAGCTCCTATGTGTAAGGCACTATGCTAGGTGTTTGGAGAAAGTTTCTAATACTAGGCTGTTCAAAGAGAAAAACTGTTTGATAAGTATATCAATGCATACTTGTAAAGTCTTTATTTTCCTGAATGAAAGATCCAGAGTTATGCAAATAATTAGCAGTTGGGGGAACTCTGTGTCAACCGCGGGCCATCTGGCTGTGTGAAGTCATAGCAAGTTGCTTCTCTTTGCTGCCGCCACTCTGGGGCCCAGGGTTTTCTTGTAGCTGTGGCCTTGGGTATAGAGACCTCCCCCTTCTCTGAAGTTCTCTGCCTTGTATTCTGTTGCCATGGCAACAACCCACTTTCATTCTGGAACTTCACGCATGGGAGAGGGGAACCCTTTACTAACATGACATACACGATGAAGGTTATTTAAAAAATAAGTTGACAAGGTTAGTCATCAACGTATTATGCTAGTTCCACAAATTCCGATTTAGTGGTGGGATTGTTTGTTAGGTATTTCTGAAAATATTGAAAAATGGATTAGTGTCAGCATATGAGATTTGGTGTATCCTTTGTTTAAATATCGGTCTATGTGTCTGTTGTGATTCTTTTTTTTTTTTTTTTTTTTTGCGGTACGCGGGCCTCTCACTGTTGTGGTCTCTCCCGTTGCGGAGCACAGGCTCCGGATGCGCAGGCTCAGCGGCCATGGCTCACGGGCCTAGCCGCTCCGCGGCATGTGGGATCTTCCCGGACCGGGGCACGAACCTGTGTCGCCTGCATCAGCAGGCAGACTCTCAACCACTGCGCCACCAGGGAAGCCCGTGATTCTATTTTTAATGCAAAAAGTATTTTTATTCTCTAAGTATATGGAAAACCTGTTTTCAGTCAATCTACCGTAACAAAGAAGAGAGCAACATTTCTAGAAGGAAGGCTGAGTGATCTTGAAAGGCTGGGAACACTAGGATACTAACACTTGTCCAGCACTGTAACAAATCTGCTGTTAAAAGATATGTGGAAACATAGTAACGTATCATTTAAAGTACTTTTCTGGAATAGAGTCAGAAAAAAAAAATTGCTAGCAGACTTGCTTTTTAAACTCCTTTATATATTCAGGTGAGCAAGTGCAGATAAATATTGCAGAGCCTATTTCATTGTTCAGTGACTGCACAAGCCTGATAGAGAGATTCCACGTGCTCTAATGACTCTAAGATGTCTTAGTCTGGTTCCGTGAGCCCAGCCTCCTTGTAGCTCAGCATCTCTTCTCTTTTCTCCCAGAGAAATCAGGATTCTCTTCCTAGTTCAAATAGGGGCTTACCCCTGGCTTAGGCTGAGTTCCTTTTGTCTCTTTACCCAGCCAGCTTCTCTTTTCTAGTTTCCAGCTTTTACCCCCAACACAGACGGAGAACTCTGGTTTATTGAAGAGGCTGGTCTCTGCTGAGTTTCCGCATGAAATGATATGGTTCACTGTCTCTTGCCTCCAGATGCCTGGGTTCCCCCTTTGATCACATATGCCTTGCAACTCCAGCCCATTTGTCTTCTCTTGGAGGAGCCAGACAAGGTTCTCATTTATTCCCTGGCAATCAGCTATTGCCGTCACACAGAGACACACAGCGCATGGGCATTATTACACCAGGGACATCGGTGCTCAGGCACGGGCCAGGGCGGGGTAGAGGTTGGACTGGCAGGCTTATCTGTGACAGAATTCATCAGTAGGCGGTTTTTCTGACAAAAACAAAGGTGACAGTCTTCTTAGCAGGCATCATTCTCAGTGGCTGCCCTGGGCCTGGCCCTACGTGGCCGCCATGATTAGTTCCTTATGACTCAACACATAGTTGCAGGCGATGAGATCGGGGGGCACCTAACGGAGTGACCCAATTGGATTTTGTCCACTGAGATTCTGAACTCAAGAAATCTCAGTGATAGAGTGAGCAGTGGGAGGTTAGTATAGCCACAACAGGCCATGTCCAGGCTGAAGGTGTACGGAAGCAGAAACTAGGAGTAAGTAGAATCTATTGGGTAGAGAAAGGAGACACAGAGCATACAGAAAAAGTACGATAGTCAGGGGCCAAAAGAGAATGGAGTAGACACACGGAGGGGGAACAGAAATGCTGAAAAAGAGAGAGGTGGAGGGAGAAGGGTGGAAAGAGAAGGGTGAGGAAGAGCAGGACCGGGAGAAGGAGAATACAAGAAAGGTGGAGAGAAGGACGACGAGAGGGAGAATCCCTAATCTACTTCAGTTCCACTCAGGTTCCCATGGGATAGCATAGACTAGTCCTCAAAGGAGCCAGCTCATCTTGGTTCAAATCCTGGCTCATCACTTACTAGCTTTGTAACTTTGGGCAAGGTACTTAATCTCCTTGTACCTTAGTTTCTTCATCTGTAAAGTGGGTATAAGTGCAGTATCTACCTGATAGGGCTATAGTGAGAAACAAATAAGTTAACACACGTAAAGTACTTATCAGGGTGCCTGGAACACTATGTAAGTGTGATCTATTTTTACTATCAAAGTTCTTGGTTTCTACTGAAGGTCTCTCGTACTGCCTCACGCGGGTCCTGACAGCAGTCGCCATCCCCCCAGACTCCATCTGAGTTGAACACATTTGTGAATATCTGCTCCTTATGATCAAAAACAGCTTAACTGTAACACCTTAAGGGTACTTTCCAAATTTTAAATGTAAAAACGAGTCACGTTTTCTTTTGAACTTTATAAATTTAGGATAAAAATAGAAACCAAGTGTGTGCCTTGTGGGAACAGAAATAGGCAGAGTGAAAGAGGAGCTTTTCAAAGAGTGTACATTGTCAAAACAAGCCATCTCTAATTTGGGCAAATGGGGAGGAGAGCAGCCTGCACCTTCCCTCCCTTAGGGTTACTTCTGGGTCTGAATGCCACATGGGCCATGCTTTCCTTTATGGAAAGCTCTCCTTACTACTTTATATTGAATAAACATGCTTGGTTTTTGTTTCATTCCATCATATTATTTCATTTATTCCCTGAATATTGCAGCCTTCTCTCCTTTACTTCTTGGCAAAAGTGGGATTCCTGTACCATCAACCCACTATCTGACAGTGCTCACCGTGGGTGATTTTGTTCCAAGAGTTTTTACAAGTGTTGGCAGCAAAGTTTCATTTTCAAACACTGAGAACAAAGGCCATGGATATGTCCCACAGTAGCTAACACTGTCCCAAAGTCTATTTTGTTCTTTGCATATGGGGAAAGGAGACCTCAGCTACGAGAGTATTGCAGACCTATGATTGCCCTTCTGGCATAATGACAGTATTAGTTTGCTAGGGCCATCTAACGAAAGTACCACAAACTGGGTGGCTTAACAGAAATTTATTGTCCCAGAGTTCTGGAGACTAAAAGTCTGAAGTCAAGATGTTGGTTCCTTCTGAAGGCTGTGAAGGAGAATCTGTCCATGCCTCTCTCCTAGCTTCTGGTGCTTTGCTGGCCAGCTTTGGTGTTCCTTGGATTCTGCTCCATCACCCCAATCTCTGTCTTCATTTTCACATGGCATCCTCCCTGTGTGTGTGTGTGTGTGTGTGTGTGCCTGTACTCTCTTTTTGTAAGGACACTGGTCATATTAGGATCCACCTTAACGGCCTCATTTTCACTCTATTATCTCAGTAAAGATCCTATATCGAAATTAGGTCACATTCTGAGATGCTGGGGGTTAAGGCTGCAACATTACTTACTGTGTTGACACAATTCAACCCAGAACACTGAGATATTTGAGAAGTGAACACTGAAATGGCTCTTGGGGTTGACGGGGTGGTGACTGGGCTTAATGTCGTTTGCTGTTAATGGAGTATTTGTAAAGCAAGCCCAGTGGCTATAAAAATTGTGAATCATACCCTCATTGCTTAATACTTTCTTGGCTTTTGTAATTTTATACTCTCTTGTTTTTTCTATACTGGCCTTTCCCCCTTAAAATCCTCTGCTTGTTTGCACTTTCACCCCTTTTCTTCCCCATCTACACCCTCTCTTCTGAGAATCTCATCCAGTTCTGTGGTTTTAAGTAGCATTATTAGGCTGATGTCTCTCAAATTTATCTCTCTGTATCTTCAGCCCTGATCCCTCCCCTGAAATCCATGCTCATATATTTAATTATATGTTGTCTTCTTGTCATATTCACTTAGATGTTTAATGGGCATCTCAAACTTTTACTCTCTAGAACTGAAATCCTGATTTTCTCCCAGAAGTATGCTCCTTCTTTTGTTTTTTCTCAGGAAATGACACCTCTGTGGTTCAAGTCAAATCCTTGTAGTCCTCCCTGAAATCACTTGCTTTTCCTCACTTCCCACCTTTTGTCAATACAGCTGCAAGTCCTGTTGACTCTTCTTTTTTTTATTGAAGTATAGTTGACTTACAATATTAGTTTCAGGTGTACAACCAAGTGATTTTTTTTTTTATAGTGAGTTATATAGATTATACTTCATATAAAGTTATTATAAAATATTGGCTGTATTCCCTGTGTTGTACATTACATCCTTGTCACTTATTTATTTTATACCTAGTAGTTTGTACCTCCTTCACCTATCTTGCCAAGTTGACTCTTCCTCTAAGATCTCTCCAGCATCTGTTTAGTTCTCACCAACCTGTGGCCCCCATGGCAGTCCAGGCCATCAGCATCTCTCACCTGGATTACTATAATAGCCTTCTAAATGATCTCTCTCCCTCTACTCTTTCTGTCACAACTATCCTTCCTGTTGGTGTTCAGAGTCAGCTAAGTCAGATCTTGCTCCCCCCCTTTGCTTTAAATTCTCCACAGCTCCACGTGGCACTGAAGAAAAAAAAAAGCTCTTTACTCTGACCAAATGGCCTACAATGGATGGGCGTCTGCCCACCACGCTCCCGCTCCTTGTATAAAGCCCTCTAACTCCGTTCCTGCTTTAGGGCTCTCCTAGCTATTCCCTCTTTCTAGAAAGCTCTTCTTTCAGATGTTCAGTTGGCTTAACTCCTTCTTGTCATTTAGGTCTCAGCTCAGATTTTACTTCCCCAGAGAGGCCCTCTGACTACTCAAAATAAATTATTATTGTTTATATATTTTTTTGTTTATATATTTTTATATATTATAATTATTTTCTATCGATCCTATCCATATCCAGTTACATCCTATTATATTTTTCTGATTGATTTTAATCCTAGCACTTATCACTGCCTGCTCTCTTTTTATCTATTCACTGTCTGTCTACATAGAATAGAACCTGCATACCACCAGGTACATTGTCCTGCTTATTCAGTTTGTATCCTTAGGGCCTGAAGCAGTGCCTTGCCCAATTTAAGCATCAGTGTGTATCTGTCAAGTGAACGAACAAAGACTTTCTGAGCATGAAAAGTGAGAGGAACCCGCAGTTAGAATGTGTCAGGCGAGGTTCAAGCCTTTACCACCAGTATTCATTTTGATCCTCATAAAATCCTTTAAGTTAGGTATTGTCCCCATTTGACAGGTGGGGAGACTGAGGCTCTGAGAGACTAAATAAGGAGACCAATCCAACAGCTCATAAATTACAGAGCTGAAGTTCTAAGTGGTTTCCACATACTTTCTACTATGACACAAACTGGAGATGATATGTACGTAATATAGCCAATATTTTAGAAATAAGGGTGCAAGCAAGCTATTGAAAAGTATTAAGAACAATGTTTAGTTCTGGGTCAACTAAGGAAGATACCCTTTTTGACCTAATCTTTCTATAGCCGGAAAAATTAATAGAAGGAGTAAAGATTTCCACAATAGAAGGTATGCTCAGAGCAGATGACTTAAAATAGAAGTTTTAAATTTTAATGAAAGGAACATTTTTAAAAGGGAAAAAAACAGTGGAATATTCTTACTATCCTGTTTTGAGATTCAATACCAAGAGGAATAATGTAAGTCATGATTGGTGGTGGTGGAGGGGACACAAATGGTTTTCCAAGATGCTCTTTGCCTAGTACAGTCCTACCCAGGCATAGCACCATAGTAGGTGTTCAAAAATATTTGTTGAATGACTGAATGAGAGAATTAGAGTATGCAAGTCTATGTAGGACTCTTTCCCTCTTCCATGTGCCCTTTACTATGAGCAGAGGTGACAACAGGGAGACTTCATGTGGCTAGGTGGCTGGAAATCAGTCAGCAGACTTCCCCAGGATGCATAGGTCAGCCCCAGTGCTACAAGTGTGTGAACATTCTCCTCCTGCTTCTGGGTCCCCATCCTATCACCTCCACGCTCATTTATCCCTCTTACGCCTGTAAGGGAGTGAAGACTTGATGGGTTACTTTACAAAGATTACCAACTCTCTCTCCTGTTATATCTTAATGACCCAGCATCCATCTTTTGCTATTGTAGTTATGTGTTGGGAGAGCACGATTTAATCCATGATATATTGCATTCTTGGTGATAACAAGCTATAAAGAATGGGGTCCCATTGTAACTTATTTCAATAAATTTCAAATTACTATATAGAAGTGCTAGGAATAATCTCATGAATAAAAGAAATAAAGGGGGAATTTATGACATCTTTACATTCTCTAAGGAAATAATTCACGTACCAAAATAAGAAACTAAATGTAGGTAATCAAAACTCAAGGTGTTTAAAGACGAGCTATTATTTTACAAGATCTGAAATAACCACTTGGAATGCAATGAAAAGTGGGAAGGGTGCCAGCTTACAGAGAACCAGTGTCGTGAACCAATGCAACCATTTATGGATAAAATTATCCAGGTCAAAACAAACGAGGTGATTCAATTTACAAAGGACATGAAAGACAATAGGAAAAGATCCTTTGTATACCCAACAGAAAAGCAGAGGGGAAGCTCTATCTCCTGATTAGATGTGGAGATGCCAGGATAGATAATGCCAAAGACGCGTTTTAATGGAGAGTTGTGCTAACATTGGAATTGTGTGTCAGGTTACCCAGGCAATAGACTCTGTAGTGCATGTCTGTATACAGGTGATTTCGGGGGGGAGTGGTCTGGGAAACAACCCCTGTGGAGGTGTGAAGGAAGAAGGATGGGGTGGAGAAGAAATTGAATTGTGATGCAGCTGCAACAGAGGCCTAGAGCTGGGATGGCCCTTCAGAGATATCCTAAATTGACGCAAGGGGATGGGACCTTTGTACCTCTATATTGACCAATTAGAGAGATGTGTTCTGCCCCAGGGAAGGGGTGCATCTTTGAGCAAGGCAGCTCCCTTCAGCAATCCCTGGGGAGGCATCCAGCTGTGAACCACCTACAGCTACCACTTTTGGCAGCTGGGGGACTGAGTGGCTCAGTTCTAAAGGGGTGGGGAGTCTCCACAGAGCACCACAGTGTCTAATCTACTGGAGGCAACAGCAGGGGCTTGAAAAGAGAGAAGATGATAGAATGTTGCTTAACATAAAATATTTTCTAAACGTGATGCTCTGTTGACCATCTGCTTTTCCTGGGCCCCTATAATAAATAGCCTTAGTATAGTTCACTTCCACAGCTGACCCCCTTCAGACTCAAGGTGGAACAATCTGGAAACATAAATCCAGTCGTATTATACTTCTGCTTAATACCCTTCAATGATTTCATATCTTACATATTATAAAGTCCCAACTCTTTGACATGCCTTTAGGTAGGGTGACCATAGAATTTACTGTGCAAACCAGGACACTTTGGAGAGGCAAAGGAGGCCTTATCAATAATTACACAGGGGCAAAGGTCTAAACCAGGACTCTTCTTGGCAAACTGGGATGTATGTTTGCCCTACCTGTAAGGCTCCTGATGCTGTCACAGCCCCTCTCCCTCCTGTCACCCTCTTCCCAAAGGTCACTCCCCTTTGCCCTCCATTAGGCCCTGGACCAAATGAAACTCTCACCCTGGGACCTTTGCGTTCATCACTTCCTTCCACCTACTTTTTAAGGCTACCCTTTCCCATTTTATTTAAATCTCAGCTTAAATTTTTCCTATTCAGTGGCCTTCCCATTTATTCTCCATCGTAGTACCTGTTTATTTTATCCACAGTCTTAACTATGATATGAAATTACAATCACTCGATTTTAAGCTCCATGAGGACATGAATCTACACTGTCTTGCATCCCAGTGTATCCCTAGCCATTAATTAGCCCAATGCTAGTCCATACATGTTCAGTCCTCAATAACTACAAAGAAGGGAATAAATGAAGAGCTTGGGAAATTGTTCTGAAACAAAACTTTGTGTGTGTGTGTGTGTGTGTGTGTGTGTGTGTGTATTCAGTGAAATGCCCAAAGACCAGCCAAGGACAAACACATCACCTACACTGGGAATCGCGGATGTGGCTGCTGACCCTGGAAATGTGGACATAGAGGAATGCAAACCATTAAACAATCAATTTGCAAACACCCAGAGGATCACAGGCTGCTGGATAATAACCGACAGTTTAGTGATGGGGAGATAGTGTCAGAACAATCTAATTTCCTTTTAAGACAGAAGGACCTTCATCAAAAGCATTTATTAAGTGTCTGCCCAACAGGAGAAGCCTTTTGGAGGTGGAGGGGCTTGTATTCAGCTGTGAAGCATCAGATTTAATATGTGTCTTGACTTCAGCTAAAATCTGATTTTGCTTCTCTGGTAATTTCCTCTCACGGGCCAAAGAAATATGAGCTCCTTACAGTAGAAGGTGGTAGTAGAAGAGTTACAGGGTTAAGCCCCAAATAATTACTAAAGCCTTTGAACGTTGAAAAAAACCCTCATGATTAAAGGTGAAATTATTTTAAAGGTGAAAAGGATGACCTTTTGCTCAGGTCACATGAGGTTAACTTTTTAGTGCTCTGCCTCCTAACACCTGACCGTCCCAGAAACCAGAATTGCACTGGAATTAGCAGGTAAGTTGTTCTAGGTTTGGTTGGAATGTTTACTGAATGCCCTCCTTTGAGAGAGGGTCCAAACGAACTACTGGAAGTGTAAACTTTGATACTAATTCACACATAAGCATCCAGGTCAGAGTTGGAGGCAAAAAGTAATGCACTTTCAGGGGTCAAGAGGTCATGTGGATGTTCCCAGATATCAGTGCCAGGTATTTTAACCTTGACTTTTAGACAACATTTTGGGTCAAGCTGACACAGACTCATCTTAGCATCCAGCCCTACAGACCTTGCATGTGTGTGAACTGACTACAAAGCAGCTGAAAAATTACACAGCAAAAAAACAGTTAACAAATCTTAAAGGCAAGGTCCTGGGGAGATGAGACCCTTAAACATATTGATAGTTAAGGGTATGACTTGTCCCAGCTATGGGGATGGGCAGGCCACCAGGAAAGTCCCACCAGCCAATGAGAAGTCCACATCAGAGAAGTCAGCAATGGTACTGGGGACCTGGCCTCAGCTGCAACATCCTACCCTATAAAGACTGAAAAGCAAGATAGGATCCCAGACTTTAGAAACCTCTTTGGGGAATGTTGAAAAAAAGCCTTATATCTGTCCACAGGGGGAGATGGTAGGGACAGCATGGTTACCAGAAGAAGCCAAGTGCAGCAGCAGTGATGGTAGGAGACCAAATGGGATTTGACATTCCTTCATGTACTCAACGTTTGAATTTATTTGTGGATGGGTACAGTACTAGGCTGGGATATAGTGTGAACAAGACAGATGCCAACTTTGTTCGCATGAAGCTTAGAGTTTCCAGAGAATCTATATGAACTAACCTGCTGGACCATTATATTTCCAGGCCTATGGAGAGTGGCGGAGTTTCGGGAATAACTGAATGTAGGAGCACAGCGATTAGGAAAAATGGGGGTAATTGGTTTTAAGTAATCTCAGTTATCCAGTAGCAGAAGCCTGCAGAGACAGAGAGCCCAGAAAATAATTTTACAATCCATTTTATGTTCTGGGATGTGTTAGTGTCCTGAAAGGGGAAAAAGGTATTTGAATGTTTGCCACATTCAAGGTTGCAGGAAGGTGTCTGCTCTCTGTTTCAGTCAGGAGCATTCAACACTATTGACCACAATCTCTTCTTGCCCATACTACCCTCTTGGTTTTGGTGATACTATATGTACCTTCTCATCTGCCCCTGCCTTTGCTGGTTGTTCCTTCTCATCTTCCTTTTTTGGCTTCTTCTCAATTGCTCAACCCGTAAATGTTGGCCTGTCCCAGGTCTCTGTCCTGGGCTCCTGTCTCTTCTAATCACTGTCCTCAGGTGAACTCATGCAACCCAAGGCTTATATCATCTTCATGCTATTGACCCTCAACCTACTTCTCCAGTGCTGACCCCTCCCCAGGACTCCAGGCCCACGTGGCCCTCACATGCTTGGTCTCTCTCCTGTCCTAGTAGACGTCTCAGACTCGAGTTGCCTGACCCTCAAGCCTGCCCTCCCCTAGCCTCTTGCATTTCAGCTCATTTAATTACCGAACAAAGATCCAGACGTTACCCTTGATTCCTCTCTCTCCTTTATCTCCCGCATCCAATTCATCCCAAGTCCTGTCACTTCTTCCCCTAAAACATACTTCTCTTAATCTCCATTACTATAACTCTGGCTCAGGCTAAATTACTGCAGGAACTTCTTAACTGATTCCCTTCTTCCACTTCTGCTCCTTAATAACCACTCTATGCCCATCAGCCAGAGGGATTCATTTAAACATTAATCAAATTATGTTGCTCTCTCTTGATTTAAAAAACGATGATGGCTTGCTTCGTGCATTTAGCATAAAATCCAAATTCTTTTTCCTGGCTTAAAAGCCCTACATGTTCTGTTCTTTGCCCCCACCCACCCGCCTTCCCTTTCCCATTGTGCTCTAGATACACAGTCTTCTCGCTGTTCTCGAGACACCCCATATTCCAGCCTCAGGGCTTTTGCACTTGCTCTTCCCTCTGCTTAGAGTGCTGTTCCCCCCATCTTCACATGGCTCACTCCATACTGGTGTTCAGATCTCAATCTAAATGTTTCTGCAATGAGACTTCCCTGGCCATAAACCTAAGGTAACCACATAGTTACTCTTTATCATATACCCTTTCAAATAGTCTGTATATTGCTTACTACTGGCTGATATTTTTATTTATTTGCTCATTTATTTATTTATTTGTAGTTGGTCTTCACCCATTGGAATGCAGACTCTAAGAGAGCAGGGACATTGTGTCCCCAGAACTTGGAATGGTACCTGATTTCTGTAGGAGTTTAACCAATATCTGTAGAATAAATGAGTATGTGAATGCATGAAGGGTAGAGTTGAACCACCCTGTCATGCACATGCCCTCTCCCTTAGATGAATAAGTACATCAGCTGACTATTGCTGTATAACAAGTCACCCCAAAACTTAGTGACTTAAAACTACAAGCATTTATTGTTGCTCACACGTCTACAGGTCAGCTGGGCAGTTCTGCTGACTAGGGCCAAGTTTGGCTGATCTTGGTTTGGCTCACTCATGCATCTGCGGTCAGCCAGCAGGTTGGCCGAGGGCCACTTGGTCTAGGAAGGCCTCACTTTCTCACAAGTCTGGCAGTTGTTTGTCTGTCAGCAAGGGTGACCGTGGGACTGGGCTGTGCGGCTCTTTCATTCAGCAGTCCCAGCTTGTTCGTGTAGTCATAGAGTTCAGGAGAGTGTGCAAGTGCTCAGTGCCTGTCCACGCTGAGGCTTGGAACTGGCACATCATCACTTACCCCACATTCTGTTGGTCAAAGTGAGTCATAGAGCCAGCCCAGGTTGAAAGGGTGGGGAAACTAACTTCACTTATCAACAGGAGGAAATGCAAATTCACGTTGCAAAGGTGAGGCCACAGGGAGAGGGCAAGGACTGGGGGCATTTTTGTAATCCCTCTACCGCATTAAGGATGACAACAGAAGTGGTCACTGCTCATGAGCCCCTTTCCAGAGGAGATCATAAAGAGCCTGTATGAGTCCTTTCCATCTGTCTACAAGCACAGAATTGGTCACAAGATCCAACGTGTCCTCGGTTGCACAGTGGCAGTGACTGAGGGGTGGCAGAAATTGGCCCCTGGGTACACTGCTGTCCACACAGCTGTGCAGACTCATCTGTGGCCAGTGGATCTCCAACCCTTCACTCTCCCTGGGATAGCACCTACTTCCATGTTGCACTCAGGGCAGGGCCTAATGAGGTGGTAACGCCTCTGTGAACCCACCTCAGAAGGTGGCAAGCATCAGGAGTACTTTTAGCACCAGACAGCTCCCAACTTGCAGGCATCTGGTGAAAAACAATGTTAAATCAAAGGGCTCTTTTTTGTGTTTGGAATAGAACTCAAATGACTCAGAATGAAAAGGGCTTGACACAGGTGTCTTAAGGGAACGCCTTAAAAAGTGAGGAAAACAGCATGCTCGGCCTTGTCCATTCCTTCTGTGCAGAGTAGTACGTCTGCATCCTGAGAAATTCAAGGTTAAGCAAAAAGAGAAAGCATTTGTTCTAACAGACACGTTCTTACATTTTTCCCAAAAATGCATACACTGTCATCAGTATTTAACCGTTTTTCATGATGTCTCGATGAACCAAACCTTGCCATTGGATCACAGAATTTAAAAGCTAACTCTAGGGGGATTAACAACTTGTTTTAGGTGTCTCACTGAGTGGAAAAAGCTTCCCTGTCCTGCCTCTCTGTCTGATTCTTCTCTCCCTTCCCAGCTGCCAGTTCAGGTTTCACTTCTTTCTCCATACTCAGATGCAGACGACTGTGTTTGACTTGAACATATCGATTTCAAGCAGGTAAGAGTGGACGTAGTGAGTCAGCTTGACAAATATTTAGATCGCTTAAATGTCCTTTGCTATCACTTGAACTGAATGTTTCCTTTCCCCAACCATTTCACTCAACCATCTATCTCTCCAGCATAAAATACTCAAATTCTTTCTAAATTTCATGTATTAAAAAAATACTTCTAGGGCTTCCCTGGTGACACAGTGGTTGAGAGTTCGCCTGCCGATGCAGGGGACACGGGTTCGTGCCCCGGTCTGGGAGGATCCCACATGCCGCGGAGTGGCTGGGCCTGTGAGCCATGGCCGCTGAGCCTGCGCGTCCGGAGCCTGTGCTCCGCAACGGGAGAGGCCACAACAGTGAGAGGCCCGTGTACCGCCAAAAAAGTACTTCCAGACCTTGGCTACATGATAGCTCCACTGGGAACCTTGTTCCTTTCCATATCCTGAGCAAACCAGATCTAAAACAGATTAAAATGGCTCAGCAGTTGGACTCAGGTCTCTCTCTGTGCCTACTTAATTGGGGAGTCAACCAGCCTTTGGGACTCTCTTGCAGTCCGGCACAGAAAGAAAAAAACATCAATGACTCTGTTCCACTGTATTTGAAACTTCTCTTGCTTCCCACAGACATATTCCTCAAGGCACCAGTTGTGGATGAAGAACACTGGGGGGTAGGGCGGTCAGAGTTGTATCCCACTGGGCTGTTTGGGACTTATGGGCGAAGCAACAGAGACTCATGACTCACGGCTCTCCACACCAGGCCGCGGGATTTATCCAACTTCACCACAGAAGGAAACAGATCGTAAGCTTGGAGGGCCAGGGAGGAAAACCAGAGGCATGTCTGGGATGATTAGAAACATGAAAAGATCCCCATGGTAGGCTGTGCTTGTCATCCTCTCTGGCTGGAGGAGGGCAGAGTACAGTAAAGACAGCATTTGAATGCGGATGCCAAGGCTCACACTGGATATACAAATAGAGTAAAGGCTTCCTGTCTTCTTTGCTAGAGCAAGGGATGGCTTTGGATAGCAGACCTGGCTTTCATGATGGGGTGAAGGACCTGAGTGGACATGGTGGTTATGAACTGCTTCCTATGCCTCTGCACAGGGAGAGCCCACTTCTCTGTAACCATGGAGGCTCCGAAGCTTGATGGTACCACATTTCTGGCCTCTGATCGCTGGGTCAGAGAAAGGGTAGCAGGGCTGGTTCTGGCAGATCAGATATCTCCTGACAGCCTTAAAAGGAAACTAGGATATTTGGTGCTGTTGTAACCGACAGATTCCCACGCTTTACTAGCTGGTGAGTAAGAATAAAGTCCCATTCCCTCTGATACTCACCTCCCTACCAACTCCATAAAAGTTTGTTTGCAAAGTTTTCCTCCATCCCCTCCCCCTTTCAATGAAATACATTCCAGAGCTGAGATGGGAGCATTCAGATATCTGCCACCAGCTTCAGCCAGAACCATGACTTCCCTTGGATTTCAGGGCCTGATGCTGGGTCTGGTTCACACTCCAGACTCTTTCCCTCATGGTGAGGACTTTCTCAGGTGGCCTGCCTTCCCTCCATGCAAACTGACTCAGGTTGCCTCCCCTTCTCCCTTCCCTTTCCATTAGATGTGTTCATGTGTTTGAACCCCAATGGTGCCCAGGAATTGTGCATTCTTTCGGGGTCCCCACAAGCCCCAAGTAAATGAGTTGAAGTAGATAACAGCAGAGGGGGGAGTTTGGCCTACCTTTATCAGCCAGCCTAATTCAGACCTCATTACGGCCCAAATGCGACTCTGATAAGTGATGCCATTTCTGTTAGGTGGCTTGTACATGGCTCCCAGTGTCTGAGTCCCTGAACTCACAGGGCCACTAGGGTTGGCTCATTCAGGATACCAGCCCCATGGCATGTCCCACGGGACAAGGGCTGTGTTGCCCAGGGAAAGCCGGGGGGTGGGGGGAGCAAACTGAGGATCCGGGATCAGTGAGACCTTGTCAAAACAGGCGGCTAAAGAGGTTGCCCTAAAAAGGGATGTAGATGCAGTGTTCTGGAGGTGGTGCCTAGGTAGGATCAAGATCCAGGCGTGCTGAGATCAGGCAAATGGTGTTAGAGGGCGATTGTCCTAAACAACTGTAATTGTTTATAATTCAGCTGCACAGGCCAGATTGTGTTTGTTCTGCCAGTGGGCCGGGCTGGCTTACAGGACCCAGGGCAGGCTCTCACGCCCCAGATAAGCGGTATGCAGTGGTTAAACCCCCTCCTTGGGCTTAGAGGACTACTTATAAACATAAAGATACCCAACGACTAGAACTCCTTTGTAGTGTTGGAATTAACATCTCAACAATATTCTAACTGGATTAGAAATTGGGAATTTTCTATGGAAATTGACTTCTTTTGAATTTCAGCTACATGCACAGTAGATTCCCACTCCCCTCAATAAGTGGAGATATATGGCAATCTGGGTGTTTTTTTTTTTTTAATTAATTAATTACTAATTTATTTTTAGCTGTGTTGGGTCTCCGTTTCTGTGCGAGGGCTTTCTCTAGTTGCGGCGAGCGGGGGCCACTCTTCATCGCGGTGCGCGGGCCTCTCACTATTGCGGCCTCTCGTTGCGGAGCACAGGCTCCGGACGCGCAGGCTCAGTAGTTGTGGCTCACGGGCCTAGTTGCTCCGTGGCATGTGGGATCTTCCTGGACCAGGGCTCGAACCCGTGTCCCCTGCATTGGCAGGCAGATTCTCAACCACTGCGCCACCAGGGAAGCCCCTGGGCGTTCTTTTATTGAGGCAAAGATAATAGTTTTTCAGTTTTCTCAAGTTTCATTCTCTTTCCACAAAGAGAGTTGCTTTATATCCCACTTGTCTTTTTCCGTTGCCGCCCACTGGGGCCTCTGACCCCTCCTTAATATCACCCTCAGCTCTCTTCTCACAACACCTGTTGTGTGTGACAATGTGGTTGCTTAGGGGACACGTGATAGTGGCAACTCTTTGTACTTTAGGGGATGAGGTGTGATTTGGGCAGCCTGTGAAATATGAGCTGAAGGTCATTGTCTCTCTTTCTAGCTCTACAGCTGAGCAGCAACGTCATAACTAACCAACCAATCGCTTATTCATTTAGTCACTTAATTGGAACCTACTCTGTGTCCATCACTTTCCTTGGCCTTGTGGACTATTAAACATGGTGCCTGTCCTCAAACTGCTCACACGCCAGTTGGAGATGCAGAAGTAACACGACACAATTAGGAAGTGCTCAACAGCTCAACAAACCTGAACAGAGAAGAGAGTTAGGCCGAGTCCTGGAACAAGAGAGCAGCTTCAGGAAGGAGGTGGGACAAGAGGTAGAAAGAACTGGAGTCCCAGCAGTTCTTCTGCCCCTACCTCCAGGAGGGGTAAACTAAAGATGGTATTGCATGTGTACAGGCCAGTGTTAGGTACCAGTGGCACTGATGTGGCTACTAAAGGGCTCTGGGAGCCAGTGCTGGGATTGGGGAGGGAAAGCAAGAGGTCTAGGCACTTGCAAGACTCTGAGAGTGACCTCCTTCAACTTAGTGCTCTAGGTGCCTCTGTGACCTCAACCTAGTCCCATTACCCAGACACACCTGTGTTCTCTCTATTTCATTCTCTGGCTCCATCTTCTCTCTCTTTCTCTTTTTATTAGTATTATTTTACTCCCTCCTGGCTGTTTCTATTTTTTCTCTCCTTTTATTTTCTTTTCCCTTTTTAACCAGTCTGTCTCTAATCTCCTTCCCCTCAGTGATGGGTTCCAGGCATTGCTAGATTCTAATGTAGGCTGGTGTCCAGGGGTCATGGGGTGGGTGCAAGCAGTGACAGTGATCTATTTTAGCATTATTATTATTATTATTATTATATTTTTATCATTTTTTTTTGCGGTATGCGGGCCTGTCACTGTTGTGGCCTCTCCCGTTGCGGAGCACAGGCTCCGGACGTGCAGGCTCAGCGGCCATGGCTCACAGGCCCAGCCGCTCCGCGGCATGTGGGATCTTCCCAGACTGGAGCACGAACCCATGTCCCCTGCATCGGCAGGCGGACTCTCAACCACTGCGCCACCAGAGAAGCCCTAGCATTATTATTTTTAATACTGTGATAACAATAATACTGATACATATTAGAACTCATAAGTCTGGATTTGGTTTCTAAGAAAGCCTTAATTATTTTTATATAAGAACTCCTATGTAAAGAAATAAGATAATTTAAGTTCCATGGAAAAATTAACTTCAGGCTTCCCTGGTGGCGCAGTGGTTGAGAGTCCGCTTGCCAATGCAGGGAACACGGGTTCGTGCCCCGGTCCGGGAAGATCCCACATGCCGCGGAGCTGCTGGGCCCGTGAGCCATGGCTGCTGAGCCTGCACGTCTGGAGCCTGTGCTTTGCAACGGGAGAGGCCACAACAGTGAGAGGCCCGCATACGGCAAAAAAAAAAAAAAGAAAGAAAAATTAACTTCAATGAAAGGATATTAATAAATTTGATATTCTTGGCCAACTAATGTTACCAAACATCTTCCTTTTGGAACATAAATTCCTGGTTTATCTGCCTTGTTATCCACTGACCCTTCTCCACTTTATCTCCAGCACCTAGAATAGGGCTGGGTGCACATTAAGTGCTCAGTACATCTTTGTGAAATAAATCAATGTAGAGTTTTAGGAGTTGAAGGGGTCTTTTAAAATGAGGGAGAGGCTGAGGCATAAATAATCTCAGAAATGAGGCAAAATTATGTAATGAATTGGAGGTGAAGTTTGAAATAGAAGCTGCGATATAGCTTAGTGTCCTCAGCAGATAATCGGCATGTAAACTTGGTCTCATCATGTAACCACGGCAGGCCTCAGTGACTTTGTCTGTAAAGTGAATGGGAAACAATCTGGAAGATCTTTCTGCTTTAAAAATAACCCTCCATTCTTTTCCAGTGTGAGGTAAGGGTGGTCCCATTGCAATGGCTCCATTGGCTTTGATTTTGAATTTGTTGCCTCTCCTCCCACTTCCATCTCCACTTGGTGCTCGGATGGCCCTTTGATCACAGCCTCAGAGAACTGAGCAGTGTACGGCATCAGTCAAACAAGGCCTTGCTTAGAAGTAAATTTCTCAACCAGGTTTTCAGTTTCACTTTATGTTTTCTTCATTTTATTCTGTATTATTATTAGTTACAAACATTTAATGTATGGATTCTTCCTTCAGTTCCTGCATTCCTGCTTTCAAGAGCATGATGACTTGTAAAATAACAAAAATCAGCTGGGCAGCTAAGATTACGTGGCCTGAGAATCAGAGTCTGCATGGCCCACAGGAAAAATTATGGTCCCATCCCCACCCTACTTTCTTCTGGTTCCTTCTAGGAAAGGTAGCTGGAATTTACTTGGCACCGTCCAGGTATTCAACAGATGTCCATGCCTTCCTTTTCTTCAAGAAGGAGAAAGTGATTTTAGATGCTGAGGTCTGATTCTATATAAAGAGCTGGGGTATTACATCTATCTGAACAGTCTTGGAGGTCTTCACTGTGCCTTTCACTTTTTCTGCTTAATGTTATTCGACATTCTTCTTTTTCCACTTGGTCAATTTCTCCCCCTCCATCTTGGCGGTTGCACTGACTTATTTTAATTAGCTAGAAATGGTGATAGGAATGGTGGCAGCAACGACACAGAAAGGGGTACGTGGGAGGTTGTCCTCTGACGTGGAATACAACATAAACCTAATTGTGAGACCACCAATTCCGTTGTGAGTGGGCGCAATAGCAGCAGCAGGGAATTGCCTGAGATAATCTGGGAAGGTCTTCATCTTTCACAATGGGGGTTGCACATTCACAGCCTGGGAGTCAAATTCAGCCATAAACACAATATTTTAGACAGCAAATTGTTTGAAAATGCTCCTGCTAGGTAAAGCATAAGAGAGGTCCATGGTGCTCATCACTCCCTATTGTCTTGTCCCGGACATGTAGCGCACTTATACAAATTGCCTGTCCCCTTTTTGGAGTTTACTTGAACAATCCATACATTCTCTGATGTCACCTGAAATTCCTGTATGGAGGTTCTCCCACCAGAAGAAGACCTACACCAACTCATCACCAGCTCCCTTACCCTTCATCTTGGCTTTGCCCAGAGTAATTTAGACCATCATCATGAAGTTTGATGACCATGTCTGCCGACAGTAACTGCAAAAATTACCATCCTGATTGACTACTAGAAATCGGCTGACTGCATGTTTCAGAGGCTCTCCTTCTACTTTTCCCTGCCATGCTAGATATGTGACAGTCCAAGCTTTCTTTGTGTCAGTCTTCTCCGTACTGAGCTCTGTTGGAAGCCTCTGGGAGCTCAGTGTGCAAAGGAGATAAACCAGGAACATGTTGCTTGTTTTAACGGTTCTCTCTGTAGTGTCCTTGTATTCTTAACTCCTTTTCACTTGCCCATTTCCTTGGCCTTTTATCATAAATTCTCTGTGTTGTCTCTATACCACTCTTGGCAGGATGGCCCACTATATTCCTTTATTAGCTTGACTCTGCAAGGAAAATGATGCCATACTATCCGGTGGTTTTTTCCTGCTAGCTCTTGGACACTAATATTTACTGGACTATCACATTTTAATACGTTTCCATACCATCCTTTTGTCCCTTCCAAGAAGCTGTACTCTTTTTCTGACCCACGATTCATCACCTTACCGAGTTCCATGGCTACCCTGATGTCAGAGATTGGCCTCCCTGATGTGGCACCACCACCTCCTCTTAACTCCTGTGTGAGTTAATGTGGAACCCCAAACATTGAGAAGTTTCAACAAAAGCCCACTTGATTCTCTCTTAAGGATATCACTGAGGGGATTTCTAAAGTGACTGGGTAGGAGGTTGGATTTCAAGACCCCTTCAGTCTATTACCTTTCTAAAAAAAACTTAATGCAATAAGTTGATCGGCGGAGTACTCTCAGGATAATATTGTTGAGGGAGTGAATAAAACAGGATTGAGCAGAGGGAAATGTTGAACTGCAGTGCAATTACAGTATTTTTCTACCATTTTTTAATAGGGCACTCTGGAGCTGGAATAGATTTTCCAGAGATGTCTCAAATCAAAGCAAGGGGGCCAGGTTTTTATACTCCACATCAACCAGTAAAGTGATGTAGAGTGCCCTCGGGAATGTGGCATGACCTTGGTCATATTCCAGCCTTTAGATTCAGAAGATGTGTTAAAGGATGCATTTGGCCACTTATGCAGAGGGGTCTGCATATATAGCCACAGGTGCACACACAAAACCCTCAGGATCTGATACCTCACTAAGATTTTCTATGATTCTTGCCTTGAAAATACTGTCTGGAAATCTGGGAGAGACCTTCAAGATGGCGGAAGAGTAAGACGCGGAGATCACCTTCCTCCCCACAAAAACATCAGAAATACATTTACAGGTGGAACAACTCCTACAGAACACCTACTGAACGCAGGCAGAAGACCTCAGACCTCCCAAAGGCAAGAAACTCCCCACGTACCTGGGTAGGGCAAAAGAAAAAAGAATAAACAGAGACAAAAGAATAGGGACGGGACCTGTACCAGTAGGAGGGAGCTGTGAAGGAGGAAAGGTTTCCACACACTAGGAAGGCCCTTCGCGGGCGGAGACTGCGGGTGGCGGAGTGGGGGAGCTTCGGAGCTGCGGAGGAGAGCGCAGCAACCGGGGTGTGGAGGGCAAAGTGGAGAGATTCCCGCACAGAGGATCGGTCCGACCAGCACTCACCAGCCCGAGAGGCTTGTCTGCTCACCCACCGGGTCGGGCGCGGGCTGGGAGCTGAGGCTCGGGCTTTGGTCGGAGTGCAGGGAGACGACTGGGGTTGGTGGCGTGAACACAGCCTGAAGGGGGCTAGTGCACGACGGCTAGCCGGGAGGGAGTCCGGGAAAAGGTCTGGACCTGCCGAAGAGGCAAGAGACTTTTTCTTGCCTCTTTGTTTCCTGGTGCGCGAGGAGAGGGGATTAAGAGCGATGCTTAAAGGAGCTCCAGAGACAGGCGCGAGCCGCGGCTAAAAGCGCGGACACCAGAGACGGGCATGAGACGCTAAGGCTGCTTCTGCCGCCACCAAGAAGCCTGTGTGTGAGCACAGGTCACTGTCCACACCCCCCTTCCGGGAGCCTGTGCAGCCTGTCACTGCCAGGGTCCAGTGATTCAGGGACAACTTCCCCGGGAGAATGCACGGCGCGCCGCAGGCTGCTGCAACGTCACTCCGGCCTCTGCCGCCGCAGACCCGCGCTGCACTCCGTGCCCCACCCCCCACGCCTGAGTGAGCCAGAGCCCCCGAGTCATCTGCTCCTTTAACCCTGTCCTGTCTGAGCGAAGAACAGATGCCCTCCGGCGACCTACACACAGAGACGAGGCCAAATCCAAAGCTGAACCCCGGGAGCTGTGCGAACAAAGAAGAAAAAGGGAGAATTCTCCCAGCAGCCTCAGGAGCAGCAGATTAAATCTCCACAATCAACGTGATGTACCCAGCATCTCTGGAATATCAGAAGAGACAATGAATCATCCCAAAATTGAGGCAGTAGACTTTGGGAGCAACTGTAGACTTGGGGTTAACTTTCTGCAAATAATTTGTTTCTGGTTTATGTTTATCTTACTTTAGTATTTAGAGTTTCTTATCATTGGTAGATTCATTTATTGATTTGGTTGATCTCTTCCCTTTTTTTTTAATATATAGATATATATATATATATTTTCCTTTTTCTCTTTTTGTGAATGTGTATGTGTATGCTTCCTTGCGTGATTTTGTCTGTACAGCTTTGCTTTTACCATTTGTCCTAGAGTTCTGTCAGTCCAGTTTTTTTTACTTTTTAATAATTTAAAAATTTTTTATTTTAATAATGTTATTTTATTTATTTATTTATTTCATTTTTTTCTCCCTTTTCTTCTGAGCTGTGTGGCTAACAGGATCTTGTTGCTCTGGCTTGTTGTCAGGCCTCTGCCTCTGAGGTGGGAGAGCCGAGTTCAGGACATTGGTCCACCAGAGACCTCTCGGCTCCACACATAATATCAAACAGCGAAAGGTCTCCCAGAGATCTCCATCTCAATGCTAAGACCCAGTTCCACTCAATGACCAGCAAGTTACAGTGCTGGACACCCTATGCCAAACAACTAGCAAGACAGGAACACAACTCCACCCATTAGCAGAGAGGCTGCCTAAAATCATAATAAGGTCACAGACACCCCAAAACGACCACCGTATGTGGTCCTCCCCACCAGAAAGACAAGATCCAGCCTCAACCACCAGAACACAGGCAACAGTCCCCTCCACCAGGAAGCCTACACAACCCACTAAACCAACCTTATCCACTGGGGGCGGACACCAAAAACAACGGGAACTATGAACCTGTAGCCAGGAAAAAGGAGACCCCAAACACAGTAAGTTAAGCAAAATGAGAAGACAGAGAAACACAGAGCAGATGAAGCAGCAAGGTAAAAACCCACCAGACCAAACAAATGAAGAGGAAATAGGCAGTCTACCTGAAAAAGAATTTACAGTAATGATAGTAAAGATAATCCAAAATCTTGGAAATAGAATGGAGAAAATAAAAGAAACGTTTAACAAGGACCCAGAAGTACTAAAGAGCAAACAAACAATGATGAACAACACAATAAATGAAATTAAAAATTCTCTAGAAGGAATCAATAGCAGAATAACTGAGGCAGAAGAACGGGTAAGTGACATGGAAGATAAAATAGTGGAAATAACTACCGCAGAGCAGAATAAAGAAAAAAGAATGAAAAGAATTGAGGACAGTTTCAGAGACCTCTGGGACAATATTAAATGCACCAACTTTTGAATTATAGGGGTCCCAGAAGAAGAAGAGGAAAAGAAAGGGACTGGGAAAATATTTGAAGAGATTATACTTGAAAACGTCTCTAATATGGGAAAGGAAATAGTCAATCAAGTCCAGGAAGCACAGAGGGTCCTATACAGGATAAATCCAAGGAGAAACATGCCAAAACACATATTAATCAAACTATCAAAAATTAAATGCAAAGAAAAAAATATTAAAAGCAGCAAGGGAAAAACAACAAATAACATCTAAAGGAATACCCATAAAGTTAACAGCTGATCTTTCAGAGAAACTCTGCAAGCCAGAAGGGAGTGGCAGGACATATTTAAAGTGATGAAAGGGAAAAACCTACAACCAACATTACTCTACCCAGCAAGGAACTCATTCAGATTAGACAGAGAAATTAAAACCTTTACAGACAAGCAAAAGCTAAGAGAACTCAGAACCACCAAACTAGCTTTACAACAAATGCTAAAGGAACTTCTCTAGGCAGGAAACACAAGAGAAGAAAAAGACCTAAAATAAAAAACCCCAAACAATTAAGAAAATTGGAATAGGAACATACATATCGATAATTACCTTAAATGTAAATGGATTAAATGCTCCAACCAAAAGACATAGACTGGCTGAATGGATACAAAAACAAGACCCGTACATATGCTGTCTACAAGAGACCCACTTCAGACCTAGGGACACATACAGACTGAAAGTGAGTGGATGGAAAAAGATATTCCATGCAAATGGAAATCAAAAGAAAGCTGGAGTAGCAATTCTCATATCAGACAAAATAGACTTTACAATAAAGACTATTGCAAGAGACAAAGAAGGGCACTACTTAATGATCAAGGGACTGTTCCAAGAAGTAGATATAACAATTGTAAATATTTATGCGCCCAACATAGGAGCACCTCAGTACATAAGGCAAATGCTAACAGCCTTAAAAGGGGAAGTCGACAGTAATACAATAATAGTAGGGGACTTTAACACCCCACTTTCACCAATGGACAGATCATCCAAAATGAAAATAAATAAGGAAACACAAGCTTTAATGATACATTAAACAAGATGGACTTAATTGACATTTATAGGACATTCTATGCAAAAACAACAGAATACACTGTCTTCTCAAGTGCTCATGGAACATTCTCCAGGATAGATCATACCTTGGGTCACAAATCAAGCCTTGGTAAATTTAAGAAAATTGAAATTGTATCAAGTTTCTTTTCCAACCACAGCACTATAAGACTATATATCAATTACAAGAAAAAAACTGTAAAAAATACAAACACATGGAGGCTAAAGAATACACTACTAAATAAACAAGAGATCACTGAAGACATCAAAGAGGAAATCAAAAAATACCTAGAAACAATGAAAACACGAAAACTCAAAACCTATGGGATGCAGCAAAAGCAGTTCTAAGAGGGACGTTTATAGCAATACAATCCTACCTCGAGGAACAAGAAACATCTCAAATAAACAACCTAACCTTACACGTAAAACCATTAGAGAAAGAAGAACAAAAACCTCCTAAAGTTAGCAGAGGAAAGAAATCATAAAGATCAGACCAGAAATAAATAAAAAATAAATGAAGGAAACAGTAGCAAAGATCAATAAAACTAAAAGCTGGTTCTTTGAGAAGATAAACATAATTGGTAAACCATTAGCCAGACTCATCAAGAAAAAAAGGGAGAAGACTCAATTCAGTAGAATTAGAAATGAAAAAGGAGAAGTAACAACTGACACTGTAGAAGTATGGAGGATCATGAGAGATTACTACAAGCAACTATATGCTAATAAAATGGACAACCTGGAATAAATGGACAAATTCTTAGAAAAGCACAACCTTCCGAGACTGAACCAGGAAGAAATAGAAAATATAAACATACCAATCATAAGCACTGAAATTGAGACTGTGATTAAAAATCTACCAACAATCAAAAGCCCAGGACCAGATGGCTTCACAGGTGAAGTCTATCAAACATTTAGAGAAGAGCTAACAAACACCTATCCTTCTCAAACTCTTCCAAAATATAGCAGAGGGAGGAATACTCCAAAACTCATTCTACGAGGCCACCATCACCCTGATACCAAAACCAGACAGAGATGTCACAAAGAAAGAAAACTGCAGGCCAATATCACTGATGAACATAGATGGAAAAATCCTCAACAAAATACTAGCAAAATGCAAGGATTCTTCAATATACTCAAACCAATCAATGCGATAAACTATATTAACAAATTGAAGGAGAAAAACCATATGATCATCTCAATAGATGCAGAGAAAGCTTTCGACAAAATTCAACACCCATTTATGATAAAAAACCTCCAGTAGGCATAGAGGGAACTTACCTCAACATATAAAGGCCATATATGACAAACCCAGAACCAACATCATTCTGAATAGTGAACAACTGAAACCATTTCCTCTAAGATCAGGAAAAAGACAAGGTTGTCCACTCTCACCACTATCATTCAACATAGTTTTGGAAGTTTTAGCCACAGCAATCAGAGAAGAAAAAGAAATAAAAGAATCCAAATCAGAAAAGAAATAAAGCTGTCACTTTTTGCAGATGATATGATACTATATATAGAGAATCCTAAAGATGCTACCCCAAAACTACTAGAGCTAATCAATGAATTTGGTAAAGTAGTAGGATACAAAATTAATGTACAGAAATCTCTGGCATTCTTATACACTAATGATGAAAAATCTGAAAGAGAAATTAAGGAAACACTCTCATTTACCATTGCAACAACAGCAAGAAAATACCTAGGAATAAACCTACCTAAAGAGACAAAAGACCTGTATGCAGAAAACTATAAGACACTGATGAAAGAAATTAAAGATGATACAAACAGATGGAGAGATATACCATGTTCTTGGATTGGAAGAATCAACATTGTGAAAATGACTACACTACCCAAAGCAATCTACACATTCAATGCAATCCCTATCAAACTACCAATAGCATTTTTCACAGAACTAGAACAAAAAATTTAACAATTTGTATGGAAATACAAAAGACCCCAAATAGCCAAAGCAACCTTGAGAAAGAAGAACGGAGATGGAGGAATCAGGCTCCCAGACTTCAGACTATACTGCAAAGCTACAGCAATCAAGACAGTATGGTACTGGCACAAAAACAGAAATATAGATCAATGGAACAGGATAGAAAGCCCGGAGATAAACCCATGCACATATGGTCACCTTATTTTTGATAAAGGAGGCAAGAATATACAATGGAGAAAAGACAGCCTCTTCAATAAGTGGTGCTGGGAAAACTGGACAACTACATGTAAAAGAATGAAATTAGAACACTCATTAACACCATACACAAAAAAACCTCAAATTGGATTAAAGACCTAAATGTAAGGCCAGACACTAAAAACTCTTAGAGGAAAACACAGGCAGAATTCTCTATGACATACATCACAGCAAGGTCCTTTTTGACCCACCTCCTAGAGAAATGGAAATAAAAACAAAAATAAACAAATGGGACTTAATGAAAGTTTAAAACTTTTGCACAGCAAGGAAATAGTAAACAAGACGAAAAGACAACCCTCAGAATGGGAGAAAATATTTGCAAATGAAGCAACTAACAAAGGATTAATCTCCAAAATTTACAAGCAGCTCATGTAGCTCCATATCAAAAAAACAAGTAACCCAATCCAAAACTGGGCTGAAGACCTAAAAAGACATTTCTCCAAAGAAGATATACAGACTGCCAACAAACACATGAAAGAATGCTCAACATCACTAATCATTAGAGAAATGCAAATCAAAACTACAATGAGATATCATCTCACACCAGTCAGAATGGCCATCATCAAAAAATCTAGAAACAATAAATTCTGGAGACGGTGTGGAGAAAAGGGAACTGTCTTGCACTGTTGGTGGGAATGTAAATTGATACAGCCACTATGGAGAACAGTATGGAGGTTCCTTAAAAAACTAAAAAGAGAACTACCATATGACCCAGCAATCGCACTACTGAGCATCTCCCCTGAGAAAACAATAATTCAAAAAGAGTCACGTACCACAGTGTTCATTGCAGCTCTATTTACAATAGCCAGGACATGGAAGCAACCTAAGTGTCCATCAACAGATGAATGGATAAAGAAGATGTGGCACATATATACAATGGAATATTACTTAGCCATAAAAAGAAACAAAATTGAGTTATTTGTAGTGATGTGGATGGACTGAGAGTCTGTCATCCAGAGTGAAGTAAGTCAGAAAGAGAAAAACAAATACAGTATGCTAACACATATATATGGAATCTAAAAAAAAAAAAAAAAAGGTTGAAGAACCCCAGGGGTAGGACAGGAATAAAGACGCAGAGGTAGAGAATGGACTTGAGGACACAGGGAGGGGGAAGGGTAAGCTGGGACGAAGTGAGAGAGTGGCATGGATATATACACTACGAAATGTAAAATAGATAGCTAGTGGGAAGCAGCCGCATAGCACAGGGAGGCCAGCTTGGTGCTTTGTGACCACCTAGAGGTGTGGGAGAGGGAGGGTGAGAGGGAGATGCAAGAGTGGGGAGATATGGGGGTATATGTATATGTATAGCTGATTCGCTTTGTTATAAAGCAGAAACTAACACACCATTGTAAAGCAATTATACTCCAAGAAAGATGTTAAAAAAGAAAAAAGAAAATATTGCCTGTTGACAACACTGGTGACCCCACTTACTAGTAATAGGGCATTTTTCTCAGCTAGAAGTGAGGGAATAAAGAAAACACAGCATGCCAGCTGGTAAGACTGGACTCTAGAGAGGATGACAGGGGCTGGGGGTGGGGTAGGAAGGAGACCTCACCTCACAATACACCTCCCAGAATAGAACCTGCTCAATTTTTAATTTTCTGCCTTGGGCATGAAACATGCCTCATTTTATCTTTAGCTTCTGCTGTGGGAGTCTGAGTATTTTTTCAGCTTACCTTTTCCAATCTTTCAGGCTCTTCACTCTGGGGTGCCTTCCTTGTGGTTTTAACCTTTTATCTTTCTTTGTGATGGTTGTTTTGAGTTTACAACTAATCAAATATTCCACAGGCACCCTGAGGCTTGACCGGTCAGTGAGGAGCCAGAGACAATGCAAAGCTGATTTCCCACTTTCCAGACTCACTGAGTGACTTAAGGAAAGGAGGGAACTGCTAACACAGTGAATTGTGTGCATAAGCAACTTGAAACCCAGGCAACCTTCAACTCAGGGTTTCCTGGTAATCAGCTGGGCTTTCTGGCATAGCAATGAGCAAGTGGCATTAATGAGGTAGGCAAAGATGATGCCACGGGGGCTTGGACAGTAAGAAGGAGGCAGGCATAGCAATGGAAGCAATAGATGAGGGATTTATTTTATCCCCTCCTCACTTTTTTTTACCGTAGCAACTTTTTGGCTGATTAAAGTACTTTTCGGTGTTCCAGGAGGGAAGTGTCTTTTGTACTACACACTAGAATGTCAGTTCTCATTATGAAGCCCTGGCTGTTCAAATGGTATCTGAATCTCCCCAAGGCCTCCTTGGGGAGGCTGTAGGCAGAAATTTCAAGGAGCTTATGCCAATTATTTTCTTTCTATCTACATATTGATGGCTGACCCACGGTAATCATGTGAGTCAGGTGCATTGAACAGTTTCCTTGATTTCACTCATGGCTTTTAAGACAGATAAGATTTTTTTAAGACTCTTTTATCCTTAGCCTCTGGAATTGCTGCTTTTGTTCTCTACTTGACAATGACATGGCAGACCAGAGAGATAGTGACCCAGGGTTTTTGTTTTCCAATTATTTGGGCCTTTTTCACACGGATTACCAGAGTTAGAAGAGGACATATAACAAAAACACATTCGGAGGCCTCAGTGGTGGCAGCACGTGTAGAGCTCTGGGCTTCATTGTTTAAAAAGTCTATAATTTAGGGTCCCTTTATTGTAAGCTACACATATTAACCTGGCAACTCACAAGGGAAAAAAGCAATTAATTGAAGGATATGTAGTAGTCATTTAGTAAAAGCCAAAGCTGAAGACCAAGTAAGAATATACTAGAACCAGAGAATTTAGGTAGCACGAAGTAATGGACAGTCTCTCTGGGGAAGTACCAGTGTTCTGAGTCTTCAATTTATGTCCTTGTTCTGTTCAAGATTAAAATTCCCAAGAGAATCTGCTTGATCCCGGCTTGGGCCTCGTGTCAACCTCGTGGTTAGATAAGGGTGAGGAGACTTAACTGATAGTTCTTCTAAGCTGTTCACGACAAGGGAAGAGTACAAAGTGTAGCAGAAGAAGGGCGACTAAGCTCTGGACAGGCTGAATCAGCAGATGCCCATCACAAGCTGAAAGGTTCCAGATTGCTCTAGAAAGGGATGTCCAATGTCCTAACCTTATACTGATTCTTGTCATCATTACAAAGTGGCAGGACAGCCCGCTATGGAAGGCATGTTCATGCTCTTCCCAAATTCGTACGTAGAAGCCCTAATCCCCAATGTGATGGTTTTTGGAGGTGAGGCCTCTGGGAAGTAATTAGGGTTAGATTATGTCATGAGAGTAGGGCCCTCATGATGGGATTAATGCCCTTATAAAATGAGGATCTGAAATGAGATCTCTCTTTCTCCCCATGTGTACACATCAAAGAAAGACCATGTGAGGACATAATGAGAAGATGGCCATCTGAAAACCAGGAAGAGGGGTCACAACAGACACCAAATCTGCCAGCACCTTTATCTTGGACTCCCCAGCCTCCTTGGAAGAGTCTTTGGACTCTCCCAAAACTGTGAGAAATAAATGTTAGTTGTTTAAGCCACCCAGGTTTTGGTATTTTGTTATAGCCTCTGGGACTCACTGCGGCAGAGGTTCTTTCACCTTTTCTCAAAGCAGCCACATGGACTCCATGTTGCCACCTTGGAGGGAAGGAATGAACCACCGTTATCCTTTTGCAGAGAAAACTGATCACCAGGAAGAATCAGATTTAGCAGATTCCATCCCAGCTGAGGACAGACTAGGGTACAGGGTTGGCAAAAACTCTGTCTTCCCAGGCTTCGAAGACTTTTCTTGAGTGGGCTGGAAATGCCAGAGAGGAAGGTGATGACTCTCTAACAGCCCCTGTTTCTCAGGCCCTCTGATCACAGTCATTCCCTTCAGCTGATCGTACAGGCTTCTATCAAGTCTTAGCAGGCCTCATGTGTATTATTTATTTGATTAAAAAAATTGTGTCATTTGCTTTTAAGGAGCCTCTGGGAATGAGCATAATTAAGCATAGATTAAAATGTCTAAAAGGCTGAAAACCACCATAATGATATAGTGAAATGAACACAAGAAACTTAAAAACATCCTCACATTGTCATTCCATCAAAGCACCCCAACTTGCAATGAGAGCGTAAAAACTGAGCCTCACTGGAAATGATCAAATGATCATTGAGATTTCAGCTGTTGAACATGGGCAGTGATTCTAAAAATTTGAGAAGATTAACTTGGAAGAGAGTTCATCTGTCTCATCAAAGGAGGCATAAATGGCATCAGTCAGATTTGACCAAGGAGAAGGAAGAGAAGCAGATAAAAAATGAAACAGGAAAAGGAAGAAGAGAAGGAGGAGAAGAAGAGGAGGACGGAGGAACAGGAGGCGGAGGACAAAGAGGAGAAGGACCCACTGCGACACCTTAGCAAACACACAGCAGAATTAGCTGGGGATTTCACACCAATGTCTGAACACTTGCTATGAGCCAGGAGATGTTCTAGGTAAGACAGGCAAACTGTCAAGTGCAGAGAGATTTTAAACAAACAATTACATAGCATGAGATGTTTCATGAAGGAAACACACAGTGTATAGGACAGAGAGTTGGGTGAAGAGAAAAACGCAGCCCTGTGAAGATCTGGGGAGAGGTTTTCCCTGCAGAAGGAGTAGTGAGGGCCAAAGCTAGGAAGTGAGGCAGGATGATGGCCAGGTTATCTTTCCCGGAGTGTCCTGGGGAGGGGAACAGATGTGTGAGTCTGGATGGGGCACACAGTGACCAACACTGAGAACAGAAAGTCATTCACACCCTTTCTAGAGGGCTGCTTCTAGGTACCTCTATTAGTTAGGTGCTTTGGGCTGCAAGTAACAGAATACCTAACTAGTGGTAGATTAATAATATGAACTTTAAAGTTTTTTTTAAATCAAACCATATATCAGAAAGCTGTCAGTTCCAGGGTTGGTACAGTAGTTCAATGGTATTATCAAGTTCCTAGCACTTTTCTTCCCTCGTTTTTATCCCCAGTACATTAGAGGTGAACTCCCTCATGGCTGCAAGAAAAGATGCCACAGCTCTAAGCTCTGTGTCCTCACGTAGCAGCAGACCCAGCAGGAAAGGGGATGCAACCAAGAGCATTTTCCTTGTGGAGCGCTCTCTTTTTCTCTGAGAGGAAATCCTTCCTCCAGAATCCACCGGGAGATTTCCGCGCACACTTCCCTGAACAGGACTGACTAGGTGTGCAGCCTAGACTCGGAGGGTGAGGAGGGACTACAGGGCTGCTGGGGTGCTAGAGAGGACACTGCAGACCAAGTTGTCCTGAGTGTAAGATGAGGGGGGTGGGTAGGAGCTAGATGGGAGGATGGTGTTAGCTGGGCAGAGTCCAGGCTGGATGGGACAGGCGCAGACCCCGTGGGTGCATATCCTAGCCTGACCTCTGACTAGCCATGTACCACCCTCTACCTCACCATCTGTAAAGTGGGGGTGATAATAGTACCTGCCTTATAGGATCTTGGGACAAACAGACACTTAGTACACTTAGTAACAATCCCGCACACAGCATGCAGTCCCTAAGGATGGCTGTGATTTTATTGTTACTCTCTACCTCTCACCTCTTCCTGTGTCAGATTATCCTGCGTTCGTTGGCAGATCTTCGCATTTCCTTTACACATCACAAAGAATCTTCACTTGTGCTGCCTCCCTGGCTGCTGGGTCACACCGCTCTCTTTATAGCCCCTCGTGGCCGGAAGCCTGAGAAAACTTCGCGTGGTGCTTGCCCCATAGACAGTACTGGAGGGCTTTGTGAGAGGCTGCCCTGGGCTCCTTGCAGGAACGGCTCACAGAGGGCGTGCTGTGCGAGTGCTGCTGAGAGCCGTCTTGGTTGGAGCCTCAGTCAGAGCCAGCAAATGCAGCAGCCGCCTCTTTGATACTCACGGGGTCAGGAGTGTTCTTGGCATTGCCTCAGTTGCGTCTCACTGCGCCTGGGAGCTTGGGGTGAAGGGGAGAGGGGTGAATGGAGAAGCCTGACCTTTTGCTTTCTTTCCTTACCAACAAGAGCATTTACTCCCGCTGGAATTGGGGTATCTGTGGGAGAGCCGAACTCTGTTTTGTAGTGAGGATTTTTTTTTCCTTCTCTCTCTCTTTTTTTTTTTCTTTTCCCATCAACACTTGTCAGGGATTCAAGGCAAAAAGCCTGGCAAAGGCCCGGGCTTCTGCACCAGCTCAGGCAAAAGATGGGTCTAAACAGGGAACAGAGCAAGGCATTGTTCCAACACTGCAGAGTGGGAAAAGTAGGTCAGGGAAGAAAATGCAGGTTTGACAGAACTGGGAATTGAACTTGTCACCTCAGAGCCTATTGGTGTAGAAAGTGAACAGCCAGCAAGGGACCGGAGAGTAACTGAAGCCCACTGCCCCGCTGGGGGCAGGCACACCGTGTGAGAAATCGCTTGCACAGGGGTCACTGGCTTCTTCCAAGGCGAATCACCGCCATCCCCTTCCCCTGACATACTCACCCCCTACCCTGGGAAACTAAACCAAGTGATGATTCTAGACGGCAAGAGCAGCTGAGACTCTCTCTGGAGAGAATGCCAGGCGGCAGCTTCCCAGCCACCAGCTGCATTTGCAGGACTGGGAATTGAGACAACTCCCCCTCTCAGAGAGGAGGCTCTAATCACAACCAGCATCACCTTCTAGGAAACTTCTTGGGTGAACGGCTACCAGCAGAGAAGAGCTTTTTGCTCACCACCCTCCTGGTTAGTACTGTAGCCAGGGATTCCAGCTGTAGCCCGGGAAGAGAAAAAACGCCTCTTTCAACAGGACTTGCCCAAACCTTGGTAATTCTCCTACTTTCTCCCGCAGTCAAGGCACTGATTTCTTTTGGATGGAGGGTGCTTTCTCCCTGACTCTTAGGACCTTTTATTTTGGACATATTCCAAATTTCTTGATCTGGTTTTGCCTAATACACACCTCCTCTTCCTTGCAGTTCTCAAAAATCTTTCAGTAGCAATAAGAGCGACTTTGGTCATTTCAGACCACACCATTGGCACCAAGAAGTGCAAGTTCATTGTACGCTCCTTCATTGAATACTTTCAATGTGTACTTGGACCTGAATGAAACTTGTAGCTAAAGACCACAAATCTCCATGCCTACCAGTCATAGAGCAATTACTTGGACTTTCTTCTGTAATTAATGACTTTTTCCCCCTCTCTGTGAAATGGGAATAGCATTGAGAATAACACCACTTATTTATAATGGAACCAGTACTGGACTGGATCCAAAGACTCAAATTCCAGTTCTGCAAGCTCTTTGTCTTGTGATTGGAGGCCATTTACCGAAATTCATCACCTTGAGATTCCTCAGCTGTGAAATGGGGATAGTTATCATTCAGAACAGAGTTGTAAAGTTTCAACCAAACATAAATGAGGTTCATGTGTGAAAGCACCTTTCCCAGGTCTGGGCCTGGAGGAGCCTGATCCAGAGTTTGCTTCCTTCCTTCCTCATTTCTGATAATACTGAAAGAATTTCTGAAGGAAGTGTTTGGAGTTAGATATACTTAAGGCTGGCTAAACAACAACAACAAAAAATGGAAAAGAGAATAGGATATGTCTTGACATCTAGTCCTGCACTGTCCAATACAGTAGCCACTAGCCACAAGTGGCTATTTAATTAAAATAAGATTTTAAAATGCAGTTCCTCATGGTGTTAATATTCTGTTGCTTGACCTGGTTACTAGTTATATGGGTGTGTTTTCTTTGAAAACTCATGGAGCTGCACACTTAGGATCTGCACACTTTTCTGTATGCATGTTATACCTTAATTTTTTAAAAGCTTATTTAAAAAATGAAATACTATCCACTCAAAAAAAAAAAAAGAAAATTGGGATGATATTTGAAAAAAAATACCATATTCACACATTTAAAAAAAAAATGCAGTTCCTCAGTCACAATTCAAGTATTCAATGGCCCCGCGTGGCTGGCGACTGTCATACTGCACAACACAGATAAAGAACACTTCCATCATCGCAGAAAGTTCTACTGGTCAATGTTGAAAGAATTCTTATGGAACTTACCATAATGACAAGAACAAGTTTCTTAAGGTAAAACCCAGATCTCCTTTTGCCTTGGAGTATGCCATCTTCTCTCAATAGCATTACATTTAAGACACACAGTATTTTTTTTTTTTACATCTTTATTGGAGTATAATTGCTTTACAATGGTGTGTTAGTTTCTGCTTCACAACAAAATGAATCAGTTATATATATACATATGTTCCCATATCTCTTCCCTCTTGAGTCCCCCTCCCTCCCACCCTCCCTATCCCACCCCTCCAGGCGGTCACAAAGCACCGAGCTGATCTCCCTGTGCTATGCAGCTGCTTCCCACTTGCTATCTACCTTACGTTTGGTAGTGTATATATGTCCATGCCTGTCTCTCGCTTTGTCACAGCTTACCCTTCCCACTCCCCATATCCTCAATAAGACACACAGTATTTATTTCAAACCATAACCAAGAAAGCACACTCTATGCACAGGCGTGCTCACATCTTCCTCTTAGCCCTGCACATGTGAACATGTGTCTCTTAACCAGCTTCCACTCTTCCTGCCAAGCTTATCAGGGAAAAAGGCCTGCAAGTACAATTTAGGTGAAAATTGAGCTTTCATAAACCTTGCTGCCCTGTATGGCTCTGTGGCTGGAAAACGATGGGAAGATGATGCCACACTCTGTAATGGACTGGGGGATGGGAGAGGTGACATTAAAGCAGGTAGGAGTGCCTGCTTCTGCCTGCTTTCCACAGCTGAGTGAGAAAAGAGGATTTTAATTGTTTTGGGTGGAGTGAAGGAGGTCGTTGCTCCTGTTGTTGGTAATGTGAGTGAGGAAGTTGCGGGAAAAAACAATCTTTGAAGAAAAGTGAGTGTTGTGAAATTAGAAAGAGGGACATTTTCTAAACCCCAAGTTGCTTTAGCCTCTGGTTATCAGTATTAGTGGAAGGACATTTGGTGGTCATTTTCCACGGGTGTGGTGGACGCCCCAAGGGCCCCGTCTCTCTCTGCAAGCTTCCACATGACACCCCTTCTCGCAGGGCGAGAAGCGTATCCAACTGCTCTCACTTCCTGTGATCCAAATAGAGCAGAAGAAGTTTCCTAGCGGGATTAAATTGCACACCTGAATGACTCCAGCCAACTCCAGCCTGGAAGGAAGCAGAAGTCAGGGGATGGGGGTGGGGAAGCATGAAATAAGGTTAATTCAGCATGTGAGGAAAGTTTGAATTATTCATTTTCTGACCCTGTACCAGGTACTTTTTACTGCAGTCTGTTACAGTCTCTTCTGGGGCATTACAGTCACATGCATTTTTCAGCCATCTTTTTAAAACATGCTTGTCCTCTAGTTTTAAGCAAAGGGATTGCTGACATAGACTCTTGTGTCAACAGCAGTCTGCAAGATGCCTTTTAGAAGCACCAAAACGTGTCCCAGCTGAGAGGAGGGAGGGGGCAGCCACTTAGCACTTCATTCCCACTGGGGCTAAGTGACTGTGAGGGAAGAGAAAAGAGATTAAAAGCAAGAAGTGAGAAAAGCATCTGAAGATTTGGAGGAGAGTGGGAAGGAGGCAGAAATTTCAGAGAAGATGCATGATTTGGTTTCCTTAAGTCATTGGAGCTCTTTCTTTTGTCTTTAAGTGACGTTTCCAAATGAAAGCTCATGTGAACAAGGAAAAATGTAGACAAAGCTGTATTGACTTAAGGAAGCAGGGAACATCATGGCAAGAGGCTAGTGCCTGTTCAGAGAAATCAGCACTGTGGACCTTGGCTAGGGGGTTCTTACCTGTTAGGAGCTATTTCTTACATCTCGCTGCTCTGTGATGTGAGTGTCACAAAACATGCCAAGCGGTTTCTGGATCTCTGAGGCTGTTCTTGGCTGGCATTTTATTTAGCTTGTGACATTTTTGACTGTTCAGATTTTGGTGGGCATGGAAACTGCCCAAACCTGTGATTGTCACTGAATTTAAAATCGTATTCAGATGCCCTTTTGTTCTAATTGTCACTTCCCGGCCACCGTTCCTGACCGGGCTGAAATAGCTGAGTGTGTGTATTCCAAAGCTGCAGGTCTGCATCTGGGAGCATGGCTGCCTTATGAAGGGTTTAGGCTCCCATGCAAGGCTGGAGGTAACCCTTCCAGGAGCAGGGACTGAGGAGTGTCCATGTGCAAACTGTGCTCAGGAGCTCTAGAATTTAACCTTTTATTTCCGGTTGAGTCTAACTCAGAAGCCATTTCAAGTAGCGGTGACAGCTCAACCCCCTGCAGGGCCCAGGTAGATGTAAATGAATCGAGTAAATGAGTGAAGTGGATTGAGAGTAAGGTCATAGGGAGCGGTGAGGACTGTGGCGAACTGGAGAGCACGTGGCTGGTATAAGAGGAAAGCTGGTACCGAGCTTCAGCAAATTATAGTGTCAAACAGGAACACTGGCACATCCATTCTAGACTTGCTGGGTTTTTTTGTGAAATCTCTTCACTTTTTCATATTGGCCTAAATGAACGATCTGGCCAAGCAAAAATCAGCCATGCCACAGATTCAACCACTGGCATGCCAGTTTGCAAACCATGATTTAGAATCATCTGTGACAAGGCTACCAATTTGTCACTACAGTTGTCTCTACCAATTTGCAAAAGTAATTAGTTTCATAGCTCCCATGATCCTGAAATCCCCCCTAAATGGCTCTAGCATCAAACAAGGCCAAGGGAGCAAACCCCACACTCCTTTCATGCGTAGGCATTTTGCTAAGTGGCTCTTACCAGCCCTCGGCTGTAAAGCTCCTCACCCTGGTCCAAGCACGGCCTGGGCCTTCTTGGGGATTGGAAATTGTGCTCACTCCTCTTCCAGCTAATTGCTTTAATGCATCCTGAATGTATCTAGGCTGCCGCCCCTAACCACTGGGTCATCATTTATTCACAGGCCTGAAGTCCCTTAAGCAGCCTCCTGCTGGCCCTCACGCTGCAGGGGATTAATGTAGTCTGGTTGGTGAGTCAAAAAGAAAGATGACATCATTTTCAGGTCAAGAATGAGATTGTGTGTTTGTGTGTGTAAAGGTTATAGAGTGCAAAGAGAGGAAAACCGAGGCTGCTGCTTGTATAAGGAGGCTCAGTGTTCCCCCTCCTCCCATCTTTTGCTTTCAATCCAATCTGGCTTCTCCCAAGTGAGTTATTAATATGGGACACAGCTTGGCTTCTTCCCTTCTGTCTCCTCATATAAATCCAACTAATTAATTTACTTTAACAAGAGGAATCTTTTTCTATCTCTTTCAATCTTTGTCCTTTCAGTTTAGATTCTCTTAATTCAAACCCAAGACACACAATTACTTGAATAATCGCATGTAGAACCTTATCAGGGAGACTCAGCGTATCTCTTATTTTGCATCATGAAATCCGCTGTCATAAACTGGGGAGGAAAAGGAGTTTTAAGTAAAGCGGCCATCAACTGAGAAGACAGTTTGGAAAGTCTGGTCCAATTAATGAAAAGAAAGAATCCTGCCTGTGCTGGAAATTTGGCAAGCTGAAGAGCTTTACAAACGTTTTTTCTAAAGCTCCACCACATTGAGTCGTTGTCACAGAACGGTGGTGTAGGAAGGCCTACTCTTGAACAATTACTTAGTTAAGTCTTGTGTCTCCTTTCAGTATACAAATGGAAAACCCCACCGAAAGATGCTGTTTGTTGCCGGTTTAGAAAATTGCCCCTCCCTCAAAAAAAAAAAAAAAAAAAAAGGAGCTGAAGCAATCGGGGCCGTGTTGGTGTCGGTGTGGCCTGTTTTCTATTAACAGTGTCAGCATGCCACAAGCTGAATAAGGTTGATTTTGCAGGGGAAATTCAGGTCAGATGACAAAGGTGAGGCATGGGCAAACCAAGAGTAAATTGGAGGCCGCCTTCTGTGCTTATCAGCTGCAGGAAGGTGTAGGGCTGGTTTCCCACGTGAATGAGGACTGGTAGGACTTCCCAGATCATTCCTTAGAGCTCCATTAATTCTTTCCTTAGTGCTGCAAGGGATTTTCTTTCTTTGTGGGAAGTGTCAACGCTTGTCTTTCAAAAGCCAAAAAAAAAAAAAAAAGGAAAAAAGAGGGTTTGCAAAAACAAGTGCCATGCTGCCCATTTGCACCCTTGTGTAGAAAGAGGAATCGGGAGCTGCTCATGAATGTACCAGCTGTGTGTGGAAAATCAGCCAGGCTCAGTCTTTGGGCTTTCATCTCTCTGCTGAGATCCTTATTCTAGACTGTGTGAGAAACGAGCACGGCTTCAACCACCACATGAATAAAGAGCAATGGTGACAAAGGTGAACTATTAAAGAAGAGCCCTGTCTTGAGGCAAAGCAGCTATAATCCCATTATTACTTTCAGACTTGGTCTGATAACATCTTAAAATACAGGCAAAACACCTCCCTCCTTCTCAGGACCAGAGAGCTTTTAAACTCTGCTTTCCAGGATTTGAGGAATGGAAAGTTTGGTTACTTTTTTTAGCTCTCTCTCTCTCTCTTCCCCTCCCTCTCCCCTCCCTTATTTTTCTCCAGATTAATTGATGAATAATTGATAAATAAAATTGTAATATATTTAAAGTACACAACATCATGATGATTTGTGTACATTGTGAAAGGATTCTCACCATCAAGTTAATTAACACATCCATTATCTCACATGTTTACCTTTTTTCTTTCTTTTTGGTGAGAATCTTTAAATTCCACTCTCTTAGCAAATTTCAAATATACAATACAGTATTATCAACTACAGTCACCATGTTATACTTAAAATCTTCAGACCTTATTCATCTTGTAACCGAAAGTTTATACACTTTTATCAGCCTCTCCCTAATCCTCCCTGGCAACCAACATTCTACTCTCTGTTTCTGTGAGTTCAACTTTGCTTTTTAGATTCCACATATAAGTGATATGCAGTATTTGTTTTTCTCCATCTGGCTTATTTCACTTAGCATAATGCCCTCCAGTTTAACCCATGTTGTCACAAATGAGAGGATTTCCTTTTTTAAGGCTGAATAATATTCCATCGTGTGTGTGTGTGATATATGTATGTGTATATCTCACATTTTCTTTATCCATTCATACACTGACTGACACGTGTTGTTTCCACACTGTGGCTATTGTGAATAATGCTGCAATTAACATGGGAATACAGATATCTCTTTGAGATAGTGATTTTGTTTTGTTTGGATATATACCCAGAAGTGGCATTGGTGGCTCTTACAGTAGTTCTATTTTTTTTGGCCGCACCGTGGGGAATGCAGAACTTCACTAACCAGGGATCAAACCGGTGACCCCTGCAGTGGTAGCGCAGAGTCTTAACCACTGGACCACCGTGGGAGTCCTAGTAGTTCTACTTTTAGCTTCTCGAGGAGCCTCCATACTGTTTTCCATAGTGCTTCTAAAAATTTACGTTCCCACCAACAGTATGCAAGAGTTCCCTTTTCTCCATAGCCTCACCAGCATTTGTTATCTGTTGTCTTTTTTTTTTTTTTTTGCGGTACGCGGGCATCTCACTGTTGTGGCCTCTCCCGTTGTGGAGCCCAGGCTCCGGGCGCGCAGGCTCAGCGGCCATGGCTCACAGGCCCAGCCGCTCCATGGCATGTGGGATCTTCCCGGACCGGGGCACAAACCCGCGTCCCCTGCATCGGCAGACGGACTCCCAACCACTGCGCCACCAGGGAAGCCCCCTGTTGTCTTTTTGATGATGTACTTTCTGACAGGGGTGAGGTGATATCTCATTTTGGTTTTGATTTGCATTTCACTGATGATTAGTGATGTTGAACGTCTTTCCATGTGCCTGTTGGCCATTTATACATCTTCTTTGGAGAAATTTCTATTTAGGTCCTTTGCTTATTTTTTAATTGGGTTGTTTGTGGGATTTTTGCTATTGTGTTGCATGAGTTCCTCATATATTTTGGATACTCACATTTTATCTATTCGATATGTGGTTTGCAAATATCCTCCCATTCCATAGGTTGCTTTTCCATTTTGCTGATGGTTTCCTTTGCTGTGCGGAAGCTTTTTACTTGATGTAGTCCCACTTGTTTTGTTTGCTTTTGTTGCCTTTGCATTTGGCTTCAAACCCAAAAAGATCATTGCCAAGACCAATATCAAGGAGCTTGTCACTTGTTTTCTTCTAGGAGTTTTATGGTTTCAGGTCTTAAATTCAAATCTTTAATCCATTTTGAGTTGATTTTCACAGATGGTGTAAGATAAGGGTCCAGTTTTATTCCTTCATCCTTTTAAATGCTACAAGCAATCTAGCTACTGTTTGACTGAAATGGATCAAAATCCCACCATGTATGAACTTAGGGCTAACTGCAGTCTTGAGTAAGTCCACATTCATGTGCATATGTGAAGTGAAAAATATGGTTCACCCTTTGTGCAGCTCTTCTGCACATTCACTTCTATCCTAATAGTAGCTACTGTTTACTGAGTACTTAGTATGCACAAAGCACCACACTAAGAGCTTTGCATATATTCCCTTATTTGGTGCAATTGCTAAAACTGGGGAGAATTGGAACATCTCCTTTCTGCATTCCAGTAGTTCTTTATTAATGGATTCCTTCATAGATAGGATTATGCCACTACACCTAGCCGAAGCCCACGTGATGACTGTTGCCAAAGATAAAGCTGTTTCGGTACATAAATATTATTCTTACTCTAAAGGAAAGAGGGAGAATGAGTTTTTCAAAGTGGCGAGTCCATGCTCATTTGGGGGAAGTTTGCTCATAAGGGACTTAGATGCCTCACAGTGAATTAAATTATTTGCTCCCAAAGCTTGGTCTTAGGCAAGCTACTAAATCTCTTGTGCTCTAATTTTCTCATCTGTAAAATGGGATTTAATGGATCTATGTAAGGAGTTTAAAACAGTGCATGCTATTGTAAACGTTCAGCGAATGTTCACAGTTATCATCATTGTCATTACTAAATTACCACAAAAACACTCCAAAGAAGGTGTTTTCATCCCCGTTTTAGGATGGGGATACTGAGGCAAAAGGATTTACCAACTTGTCCAAGTTGATACAACCAGTCAGTAACGGAGAAAATGGTTCTAACCCTAGGTCACTCTTACTCCAGAGCTTACAACTAGAATTCGATGTTGCTGCACATTATAGGAAGTAATATCTGGTCATGGCTGTTTAGAACACAATTTCTTTCTCCTATAGGAAACCTGAGTCCTAAAGCAAACATAAAATATCTTGATGACTGGACACGCGTCACACAAGAAGCGTTTTCTATCCCTCTGGTAGAGAGAGAGTGCTTAATTACCATGTGCCACTGCTGTTAACCTCTGCAAATAAGTCTAATTATCACAGATTAATGAACATAGCTTAGGCACATCTAAAGGGGCTTTGCTGAGGGGTTTTCATTTCTGCATTTCATTATCTCCATCAATGCTGTCGTTCCCCATGCATAAGGTTATGGGACTTTTATTATTTTTTTAGCTGCGCTCTGTGAAATATCAACAACAGTGCCTGTGAAATAGTTCAGGGCAAGGATCACTTTCCAGGGAATCTTTAGGAAGCCTGTAAGTTGGGTGGATGCTGCTTCACTGTTTACTGATGAATCATGCAGCATTGGTTCATAGGGAATAAAGCTTAGACAGTTGCCAAGGAAACAGGCTGAGATTTTGGAAATATCTGAAACCACGGTGAAATTTCCAGGAAAAATCAATGTCTTAGTCAAGAGTCAGGTTAAGCCTTCTCTGCATCAGAGTGAGTAGCAACAATGCAAATACAGCTTGGAAGATTCATTCCTGTCTGCACCATGACTTAAAACCACACACACTGTGTTGTGACTCTCGGAGAAGGTTTTCTATGAATAGATGAAACCAGGTTTCCTATACTCATACTGGATAATGGCCATCGTGCTGGTCCTCAGAGCAGGGCTGTGCAGGCAGCCACCTTTGAGTATGCCTGTGAGCTCAGAGAGGAAGTCCCTGGTGAAGACCTTGGAAATCCCAATGTCATATTGTGGCAAGAGAGCAAGCTGGCAGCTAGCAAAGGGCTTCAGCCACTCAGAGGCTGGGACCTAAGGAAGATCTTGGGCACAATCCACCAGACACGTTTCATTAATAAATGATTAGATTTGCAAATCTTGTCAGTAGAGATTGCTATCACAGAATTAATGAAATAAATAATGAAACATTTCCAGTGTTTCTGGCTGGCTTTCAGAGCAGAGTAGATCTCTGCCTTTGTTGCAATTTATGGCTGTCTCTTTGATCAACTCCTGGGGAGTTCAAGGAATGATTTTCCTGCTTCCAACATCTGCCTTCGGCTTTTAGGTTTGCTTTTTTTTTTTTTTCTTAACTCGACTTTTCATATCATTTTGTGCTTCAAACACAAAGATTCCCCAGGATAATTTCAGATAAAGAAACCCTACAGGGTGAATAATCTGCAGTGAAGAAAATCTGAATCGTATTTGGAGAAACAACCCGTTTGACACTGGGTTAGGAAAGGGGTAGGGGAGGGATTTTGCTTACAAATGAACACAAAAAAATGTTCACACTATTATTTGAACGTCTCCATTCTGCACAGCCTAAAGCTGAGAGCATTTCCTAATCCAGAAGCAAGCCAAGAAGCAATTCCACCCAGTGTGGATTACCCAGCAGAGAGACAAAGCATATGTGCAGGACATTAGCAGTGCAGGGGTGGCTCATATTTCTTTTGTTGAGAAATAAAAAAAAAAAACAGACTTTTCATATCTCAAAAAATGTATGAAGATAGTCATGGAGAAATCAGAATATTTTTGAGTTTCTTTACCCTTATTTTCTGACTCAGTATTATTTTAATTTGAGTTCCTATCAGATCTGGAAGGACATGGAGCCCATTCACTCTATGGGATCTCCAAAGAGCTTCATGGGCCCCTTGGTAATATATAAGATCTCTTTCTTGACCCCTTCCAGTCATAAGGTGATGTGGCTGTTATCTGTGAGGCGGACACTTCGGGTAATCTTTCAGAGGAAAACATAATATTGACATTAGAAATGGATTTTCAGTTCTCTCCCTCTGCACCCCCATCCAGCATATGAACAGGAACACACAGACACATACTCACTGTTTCTTGGAAATCACAGTGAGGCCAAAGGTCAGGGTCCCAATGGATTGTTTGCTCCTGGACTTATCTTCTTGGGAGCTGTCATTGTGCTCATTTTTAGTTTTTGCCATTGGGAAAGTTACAGTGGAACGAAGTTCAAATCCACCCAGTTTTTTAAAATCCAATTAAAAACATACCGTTGAGGGAATTCTGTGGCGGTCCAGTGGTTAGGACTTTGTGCTTCCACTGCAGGGGGCCTGGGTTTGATCCCTGGTCCAGGAACTAAGATCTCATGGCGAAAAACAAACAATCAAACAAACAAAAACATACCTTTGGGTATCTATATCTCTTCTAGTTTCATTCTATGGAGCAACGATTCTATAGGCAAGACACTCCGGACTTTCCTCTCTACAGGATTTAGATTATTTCTTCTGTGATCAGATACTTTCTCACTAGAAAAAGATTTGAAAAATTAGTGAGCTGTTAAATTGAGGAAACAAAATTAATGCTAAAATGATAAGGATCAGAACAAAACAGACAATAAAAACTCCCTTTTAGCCTCATTGAGGGGGTAGAAGGGCTTATCTACAGGGACAAGCATTCTTGTCCTGTAATTTTATGATAGATCTTTTCACTTATCTCTCGTAAGTGGCTAGTCCTCTAATGGGAACATAAATGTATAGTTGGTTCTCCTCTCCAAGATGAGAATTAGATTTTATTGTCATCAAATTGTTACTGTATTTCATTGATTCTAAGACACACATTTTTTCATATTCTGTCAATGCTGAAATCAGGCGGCATATCAACGTCACCATCAGCAGGGCAGCCATTTCGACGACGTGGCTGTCAACACCATACACGGGCATCGAAACTTTCACAATAGGTGCCAGCTACTGCAAAGGAAATCCTGGAGGCAGTAAGAAGCACTGCATCGCCGACAGTCTTAAGGGTACAGAGCATGATGTTGGGTGGAAAAATGTGGACATTGATGACAAAGCGTCAAAAATAAAACAGAAACCACAGCTGGCATGACTGTAGTATGATTAGCAAAGCAGATAAACTATACAAACCATGATATGCACAGCAAACTCAAGTGTTTTAACATCAGCTTGTTCAGACCCATTCATTCCAAGATAAGACCACTGACTTCTGGCAACTCATCTCATTACAAATTCTGACCTATCCCTGCGCAGCCCTCGCTTACAGTCTTCTGCTCCAAACCACCCTATGACTACACGCAGACTTCCCTAAATCCTACAGCTACCCTGACTCTTCTTTAGAAAATGCTGCTGAGACTCAATGAAGGTGGTGCTTTCTCTTGTTCAGCAGTTTGATAAACCCAGTTTTGTGTGATCAGCAATTTTCCCTGGTGGTCTTCGTACAGAGCTTTGATAATTCAAAAAGAAATTCAGTAGAATCAGCTTCAGTGCTAAAACACTTCAGGAATACAAAGGTATTTATTTAATGTACATTTCCCTTTTAATGTAGGCACAAGAGTGATATGTGATCAAATACATATCTAATAATTTTAAAAGAACTTTTGCAAAAGGATAAAATAAAAAGCTAAGAAAGCATTGTGTTGCAGTTTATTGGCATCAATTGTTTTTCATAGTGGCCCATAAACTAATGGGGTGTCATACGATGATGGCATTTTGCACTTGATAAAATATGGTAACAATAGCTAGCTCACTTTTACTGGACATTAATCATGAGCCATGCACTGTGTGAGTGCTGTACCGGCCTTAACTCACTTAATTCTCATAGCATTGCTGTGATTACCCTGATTTTGTAGATGTACAAACTGAGGTGTGGAAAGAGTCCATGCTGCCTTGAATTAGAGAACTAATAACTGCTGGAGGACTTAGAGCTCAGGTCCAGGTAGCGTGCCTCTGCTAGGCTAGGATAGGAGGGGAGAGACAGCCCTTGCAGCACTGTTTTCTTAAGACCACAGAAAGCATTAATTAGAATGATAGTATTTGCACAAGGCATTTTTGGGATTTGGCCTTTTAAGGGTAATATATTAACCAGTTCCTTGGTGCTCCTGCAAGTAAAATTGTTTCCCTTGGGTATTTAAGAAAACGTACATTCTCAACCTAAAATATTTACCAGCTTATTTCTTCCAAAAAAGAGAGTCTCTCAGTGTTCAAAGCCATATATCAGGGTTAAAAAATAAGCAACCAACTAAAAACAAACGCAGCACTTGGGTCATCCACTGAAGTCACTGCTTGACAGCTGTTCTGGGAATGGCTGTTGCCATGGGTTACTGCAGGGCACTCAGCATCTCAGCCTTACCCATCACTTCCAGGCTAAGCCCCATCTCTCCAGAGAGATGACTCTTCTTTCCTTTCCCTGTCACACCCCACCTTGGTGGTTCATATTAAAGATTTTTTTTTCTTTGAAAGAAAAATGAAATAATAATATGCTGAAAATTCCCTAGATGTCACCTAGGGTATCTCTGTCTTTGATGCTTTTGTTGCCCTCTGTTTTTCCTTGTAGGTCACAGCATCAATACCGCTTTTTCTATAAACCTCAACTCAGGGTTCCAACAGCTGCCTTCCACAGGTGGGGCCACAACTGGTCATTATCCATCAATAAATGTATCAATCTAGAGCCAAGCAATTAATGTCTTCTTAATTGGATTCATCACATAGTTGGCTATGACAGTGTAGTTTCAGGACTTCTGTTGTCTCTGTTCTTGTTTTCCTTTCTTCCTCTTTTAAACTCTCCTCTCTTATCTTTTCCATGCATTCACATATTTCTTTTGACTAAGAGGAACCAATTTTCCTTCTACCACCTACTTCCCACACTTCCCACACTGAAGGGTTTAGAAATCCATTAAATGCCGTGTCACCCTTACTTTTATGCTGTAGGAAAGGGCGGATTAAGGTAAAACATCTTACTTAGATAGTCCTGTTTATTGGAAACATACATGCAAAATACCAGCATTGCATATAATCTTCTAGGCTAATTGTATTTAAAGTTGATGATTACCAAAGCCTTCAAATCATGAAACATATTTGTCACCTATGATACAAAAAAGAAAATCTGCAGGAAGCACTTTGAGATTCTTTAAGAAATTAGCATGTTAACATTCCTTTGTTTCAGGTATTGGGTAATTTTAAGAATCACAGCTTCTACTGATGCTCTGGGTCAAATCAAGTCTTGTCAAATATGCTGTTGTTTTCTCTGACATTTTATAAAAAGGAATTTACGGCCCATTATGCTTCTTTTTCCTTTGCCTTTTCTTCCCATCACCTGCTCCACCACCATTACTTTCTACAGCACGTGCCCCTTTTCTATGGTTTGCTTATAGATTATTAAGAAAAAAAATGTAAACTCACAGGAGGACTAAGGTAGACACAGCTGGTGTCAACAAAAACAGAGAGAGATGAAAGAGTATTGAGCACATCTGAATGGGGCTTTCCTGTGACTCATCCTTGACCTTTACCCTCCCAAATCATGCCCAAGGCAAGTAAACAGCTTTTCAAAGCAGGCTATCTTCTGGGACTCTTCATACATTTTCATTTTAATCTCTTTGCAAAGTGGTCAGAAATAAATGTCTCTATGAGGAGAAGTACTACTGACAAAAGTTGAATTTAAAATGACACAGAATCACTCCGTAACCTATGACACAGAGGGTCCTAAACTGCTTATGGCCGTGTTCCAATAAAAAGGAAAGGCCACAGTCTTCAGAGAGTATTTTAAACATCTTTGCACCATTCAGATGGTTACATGGGTCTTTGAAAATATTGCATTGAGGCACTATGGGTGATTTAATTTTTTCTTTGTATTTTGTAGATTATCTATAATGAGCATGCATTACTTCTGTAATCCACAAAAAGACTTTCAACCAGAATGGAATTACGGTACAAATTTTTAAAATATAAAAATACCACCCGGTGAGTTATTTTTGTAAATGACTAAATAAAGAAAGCGGCTTCTTACACATTGAACTATTTAATAATGTAGGTAAATTGTCATATGCCTAAGAAATATTTTCTGGTGTAAAAGATGAGTTAAAGGTAGACTGAAATGTTTCTTCATTATAAGGTAAATGTTACATCCAAAACCAAACTATTCTCCCTTTGTGTATTACTCAGCCAAAAGAAAACAAGACTTTTTTAAACCTGTACCCGTGGATTGCAGGACGTAAGTGATTTTTGTAATTAGATACACTCAGTCGTATGAAAAGAAACATGAGACCCCAAAATCACTTAACCTATAGAATCTCAGTCACTATTTGATAAGAAATGAGGCTTTGGGAACAGTGCACACCAGAATGATGTGTGGGCAGAGATCTGCAATCATCCCGCTACTCTCCATGAATTATTTTCATCTGACAGTATCACTTACTTTATTTAAGGTCCCAGTCTGTTAAATCTTGCAAATATGGAGAAGGTAGGTAACTAGTTCTCAGGGTCAATTCAAAGAGATGGGAAAACAGTCCTGTTCTTATGTTGTGTGAAAATGACTTCAAACAATCATTTTATCCAATAAAGTACTCATCAAAGGGAAAACCTACCCGAACAAAACAATAAAACTTACTTCAGTTAAAGCAGACTGTTGAGAAGTCTAACAGAGAAATGTGTTCCATGTGCTAGTCCCACTAAATCCTAAACATCCAGCTTTTCACAGACTTGCAAATCAAATTGCTTTATGGGTAAAGGAGCACTTAATACAGTGTGACCAGTTTAAAGTTAACATTTTGTATTCAGGATGATTAATGACACCATATTGTATTTCAATTACGACAAGATAACATGTCTGTAATAAACGATGGCAATAACATTCATATTAAGTCAATAAAAAGCATTTTCCAAGTGTGACGTATAAGTGCCATTATTATAGTACACGTTGATCACCTCATACAGTGAATTATAAACAGTGTCACAGGAAATCTCTATACCGAAGCACGTATTTCCATTTCAGCGCACAGGGATTTTGGCAGATCACCCTCATTAATGTTAACAGTAGTCAAATGAAGATCTTCACACACGTTAGCAGGAGGACTGCTTCTCGTTCTCCTAGCCTCGCTACACTCTACTCTCTCCAAACTGCATTTTTGTAGGTTCAAGTGTAAGAAATCAACTTACTTCTCAGAACACTTAAGTCCGAAGGGAAATAGATGTGGCAAGTGACTAGGTTTATATTCTGGAAAATCAATACTTGGAGAAAACAAGTCTCAAATAATAGGTATTTATTTTCCAAAAGGATCTGTCCACTTGAGGGAGAGAGTTTGGGTACCATGAAACTTGGAGAAGCTTCTGGATGATACATCCCTCGGGGATCATGGCTTTTTAAATTGTTCTGAATGTTGCCTGGTTACAGAGTAAGGTTGTTGAGAAGACCCAGGAGCTCAAGAAGGTAGGCAGAGGGGAGAAGGTAGGGAAGGTGGGTGGTTTCTGCCCCCTCCCCCTTGGTGTGCTCTACTGTCCCTCCCATTGTGGTTTCAGTTGAGCTGATCGTGATGCAAGTGTGACTAAAGGAGAGGCATCCTTAGAGTGGTGCTGGGAGTGGGCACCACTGACCTAACGGAGCATCTAATTTGAAGCTGCTCTCTACCTAAAGGAGAAGCTGCAGGATGGAATGAGTATCAGATGAAGGAGCAAGGTGCCAATGTGCAGGGACAGAGATGTTTTATCAGTGAAGCTGTCCCTGCATGCTCGGGTGGACGCGTAATTGTCTGTTGCGCTTCCATAATAGTTACGCACAAATATGATCTGCAGACTGTAGGGAGGACAACGTGATATCCTTTCCTTTTTGTACCATTTTAAAAATTAGTTCTTTGAACAAAATTCTCTCTTGCAGACCTCATGCTATCAGATAATTGCTGGTGATATTGTGGAATCAAATGAGTTTTTAAATAACCTTAGATATATTCCCCACAAATTGTCTTTAGCAGAAAATAGAGTCACCGATGTCAATGATCAGCGTCAGAATAAGTGACCCTCTTTACTCCAATACAACCCAAAGTCATCAAGGAAGAATTCCAAAATAGCGGGAGACATTTGAAAGCGATTGTAATGCCAATAAAGTGGCAGTATGAGATGAATACAGACCCCAGAATATAGTCAAATAGATCTACATCAAATCAAAATTTTCTTAGAAATCTGGGTTCACTGCACATGAATGGCTTTGACTGTGACTATGTACATAGTCAGAAAAGTGGGATTTCTATCTCTAAATCGGATACCTATCTATAGCTGTGTTTTCAAATTGTAAGCGAGTTTTCAGATGACTGTGAGTGTGTTGTTAATCTCCTGGGGCCTCAGCTTCCTCCTTTTGCAGTGGAGATGATGCCCTCATCCAAGATTCAATCCAGCAAGTATGTGGAAGTCCTCATACCCTTCATCACTTCACACTTCACAAGAGTTCTCTCAGTCCATGATCTCATTTGTAATTCTGAACCCCCTGGATTCTAAAAAAAAAAGTTGTTTTGTGTGTTTGTAAATTGGAGTCAAAACTCATTTGATGGCAAAGTCTGACCTGAACTGACAGGAGGCTATTTACTGGCTCTGTTTAATCCCACTTAGTGTGATTTGCTGCAGAAATATGGATGCATTTACATTAATATAGTCAATGGATCTAAAGTCCAAAAATTCTGAATTCCAAACCACACCTAGGGCTAAGGGGTCCAGAGAGGCAACTGTGATGATGATGATGAAGATTATCATAGTCCAAACACTTTTACTTTCCGTTAGCTTGCTTCTTTCTTCTGGTTATACTATTTGGTTCTTAAATTATGTCAATCTTATCTCCCATTGACCTCCCTGTATGGCTCCTTTGCTGCCATGGTGACACCGTTTCTGAGAAGAACGTACCACTACTTTCTCCTTGTTCCTGGTTCTGCTCTGTCCATTCCTGTTTTTTTTTTTTTTTTCTTTTTTTTTCGGTACGCGGGCTTCTCACTGCTGTGGCCTCTCCCGTTGCGGAGCACAGGCTCCGGACGCGCAGGCTCAGCGGCCATGGCTCATGGGCCCAGCCGCTCCGTGGCATGTGGGATTTTCCCGGACCGGGGCACGAACCCGCGTCCCCTGCATCGGCAGGTGGACTCTCAACCACTGCGCCACCAGGGAAGCCCCGTTCCTGGTTTTGATTTGGCTCACTTTCTGGTGCTCTGGGTCCAACTGTCAGTGACTTCTGGGAATGCAGAACTTGGCTTTATAACTTGTCAAATGGATCGGGACAAAGCTCTGTTGTTGAACTTGGCTGGGAAAAACAGATGGCTTGCTTAGTAAGGATGGAAGAAGGATATGGAGGGTGAAGACAATTCATCATCTTATGAAATAGAATTCATTCACACTGGTACCTTATTTAGTTCTTCTTCATTATGATTCATTGTATGCAAAAAGGCTCCATTCAAACAACACGATTTGTGGTATGAATTCCATTATCAGAAACAGGAATACTATGGATGTCACCTAGGATGGGGTTCCCCTATTTGCTCCCTCAACATGTGAGGTGGGCTATGGCTCCTTGGTCTCTGCCCCATAAGATGAGGATTCTATCTCTGTCCATTGACATATGGCCATAGCCCAAAGAGCCCTTTCCCTGTTTCCAGGGACCCGCCTTAGGCATCTGCCTTGAAGAAGGACCTCAGCCTGAGATAGTCACCATTGGCTTCACCTTGGCTACTACCAAGCCAACATAGAGGACACTGATATCTTCTTAGTCCTTTCTGGGTCCAAGTTCACATTGTTTAAAGGCATTTTCTTCTGAAATTTATCAGACAAGGTGTCATGTGAGATGTGTACATTTTGGACTGCAACCAAATAAATCAGTTACTATAGAATCAAAAGGCTTTGTTCTAAGACAATTTCACTTGTAAGGTGGTCTCTTGGGTTGCAACTGAAAAATATCCTCATTTAATTACAAAAATAAGATGTAAATACATGAAAGAAGGAGTTCAAGCTTGGCAATATGTACCTTGCAACATAAATGACATGGGAAATAGGTGTCAACTACAGGGTTTGGTAGAGAAAGGAGACTAGCTTGGGTTGAAGTATCAAGAAGACATTTATGAAGGATGCTGGATCGAAAGTAGACTCTAAGTTTGTGTACATTTGCTTGATGGAGATGGTATGGAGATGAAAGGGAAAAGAATGGTATGACCTGTGAATAGTAATGAAATGGAGGTAGGATGGGAAGATAACTTCTGATAGAAAAAGGTCTTGAATGAGAGGCCAAGATATTTGGTATTTGTCTTATGTGCTGGGAGTAGAGTTTAGGTTTTGCAACAGAAGATGACCTGTTACTGCTTTATTTTAGTAAGAGAAACTTAAAATAGGCATGTAGAGTGAAGTACAGAGGGAGGAAATTGATTATGCAAAATAATTAAAAGATAACGTAAGCACATTGGATGTATTATCTTGATAATTTTTAACAACTCTAGAGGTAGTCACTCACTGTTATCTCTGTTCTTTGGATGAGTCTTGAAAATACTAAGTAACTTGTCCAAGATCGCCCAGCTAGCAAGTGGCTGGTCCAGAATTTGAACCCAGATTTGTTTGCATCCAGAATTGAATTCTTATCCACTTTACAATAAACTGACAATTGCAATGATTCAGTTGTTAGGTTATAATTACCGCTATTACAGTGATGGCAGTGGGAATGGAAACAATGGTTGGAGGTGAGAGATATTGTACAGGAAGTATCCACAGACTTAGTGACGAGGTGTGAGTGGCAAAGTGAGGACAAGGCAAAGATTTGGTTTCATTGCTTCAAGCCTGGATGTTTAGGAGAATATTGGTAACATCAGTTGAGAAAAAGAGTTAAGGGGAAGCCTGGGTTTGGAGAGACAGATTATGAGTTATTAATGAAGCAGCAATCAACACTGGCCTCCAGTTCTTTCTTCTTCTATCCTTCTCCTCTATCTTATCTCCACTATCTCTACCCTTTATTACCAGCATCTGTGGAAGGCAGTAAGATGCTTGTTTTAGTCCTATGCTGAGTCCTATACAATAAGGCTTATATAATGTGTGAGAGGGTGAGGTGAGGGCAGGGGGGAGAAGGGGGAATTCGTAGTTAATGAGGATCTTCAACAAAATTTATTCTCAATTCTCAGGATTTATTTTAAGTAGATTTCACCATAAAAATAATATTATACTTACTTTGCCCCATTCTCTCTGTAATGGCATCAGGCCCATGGTGGAGTTATAGGAGCAAATCACAGTAGGCATTTAAAATTCATGATCTTGCTGCTGCATGGCACAGCCTGGATACCATCTTGTGGTCTTTATAAGAGGAAAATTAGTGGCACTTTGGTTCACGAAAGGCTTATGACAGGTCTGGGCCTGTGGTGGCACTAACGTAGCCATCACTGGAATGCCAAGAGATGGCCTGCTGGGTTAACAGCTGTCATTTTGTGCCAAACTCACGTAACTGAAAGCTTCTGGGCCAATAAAAAAAAAACAAGGTGCTGCTCTTCTCCTTTGGTTATGAGATGCAAGAGCAAGCACTTTGGAAAGCAAGCTACTTTGTTTCCTGCTAAAATATGCCTGTCAAAGTGGCCAGTTTCTATGGTGAAAGACATTTTGAAACATGTTCATGTTGGTGTGTCTTTGTCTGGTAGGCGAGCCTCGCTGGAGCATCATCCTTCGAGCGGAGTACTGGGCTGGCAGTGGAAACTGACTTAGGATGGGAATTACGTCAACATTTCAGTCAGGATGGTGGTTTGCATGGGGACCAAGGTAACTCTGAGAGACAGAATGCCTCATGTGAAACACCTGAGCTCTGGGGTCAGAAAGACCTGGTTCTGACATTTAGCAGCTATTTAATTTGGTGCAAGTCACATGACTGGTCTTAACCTGCATTGCCATATCTATACAAGGGGGTTAACACCACCTTTTTTGAAGGGCTGTTTAAAGATCAGAAACAATGTATAGGGACTTCCCTGGCGGCGCAGTGGTTAAGAATCCACCTGCCAATGCAGGGGACACAGGTTCGAGCCCTGGTCTGGGAAGATCCCACATGCCGTGGAGCAACTAAGCCTGGGCGCCACGACTACTGAGCCCACACACTGCAACTACTGAAGCCCGTGAGCCTAGAGCCCATGCTCCACAACAAGAGAAGCCACCGCAGGCCCTTGTACTGCAAGAGTAGCCCCCGCTCGCCACAACTAGAGAAAGCTCACATGCAGAAAAGAAGACCCAATGCAGCCAAAAATAAATAAAATTTTAAAATAATAATAATAAAAAAATGTGTTGGGCTTCCCTGGTGGCACAGTGGTTGAGAGTCCGTCTGCCATTGCAGGGGACACAGGTTCGTGCCCCGATCCAGGAAGATCCCACATGCCGCAGAGCGGCTAGGCCTGTGAGCCATGACCGCTGAGCCTGTGCTCCGCAACAGGAGAGGCCACAACAGTGAGAGGCCCGCGTACCACACACACACACACACACACACACACACACACACACACACACACACAAAGTGTCAAAAAAAAGTGAATAAAAGACATTATTTGTTTATGGTATGATGTATTGCATAGAATACATTAAATGTATATAAAATAGTAATAGGAACAAATCTGAGTTTTTATCTTCAAGGCCCCATGCTAAGCAGTTTACATGCATTATATCATTTGATTCTCATAATTGGCCAAGGCAGTAAGTAGCATTTTTATTCCCTATTTGACAGATAAGAAAACTGAGTTTTGGAGAAGTGATTTCCACAGCTAGTGAGTTGGAAACTCAGGATTTGTACCCTGGTCTGTTGGCTCTGGATCTTGTATTACTGAAGACTGTTATAAGGGTTAGGCAAGTAGCAGTCATGTTTGTGATTTAGATTCTGCCTTGTATTGTATTATTCTAGCATGGGGAGTTTTGAGTATATCTCATCCATTACAGGTAGCTTTAGTTGAATTTTTGTCATACTCTGAAATTGTATTTCCATGGGACTGCCTATTTATTTATTTATATAGGCAGTTACTGGGAAGAGAAAGTGGTTTAGCATTTGGAGAAATGGGACTAAGTATTGTGATTCCTCTTTGTTTTTACTTTACACGGCCACAAACTTATTGTGTGTCACATCCCAACCATTAGAAGCTCTACATTTGGATTGGCCATTAGGAAAATGCAAATAATGGCCTCATCTAGGAAATGTTTCAAGGAATCAACTAAAGTGCAAAATAGTCCTGCTAATCTCCCTTATGGGGCTGTTCTGGTGCTAACACAATGATCCTGAGGGGCTGAAGATCATTATACAATCAATGGTACCCAAAACACAAGGCATCTTTAGTATTCAGCAGCCCCCATCAGAGAGGAAACTTAACCTCCCTTCAGTGTGGATAGTTTTAGAATGTTCCATGGCTTTGCATATTTCCATATAACCTAGAATTGCATATAACCCAGAATTTAGGTTATTTTGCTTCTTAAGCACTTCATAAGCTTGAGTGGAACTATCCCAGAAATGATTTGAACTCAGTCATTTTTTTTTAGGAAACCATCTTTTCATAGTTTTTCTTGGAAGGAGGGAAACACTCTAGAAAATAAAGGACCATCTCCTTTATTGAAGCTATGAGTTAATATGGAATGGAATCTCCATAATGTTTGTGATGTAAATCTGCATTTCAGCTCTGGTTCCTAGTTTTGGATATGGAAATGGATTGGGATCCCAGCTCTGTAATTTGTAATCTCTGTGACCTTGGGCAATTCATTTCACCTCTCTGAGTCTTAGCGTATCTTATCTGTGAGGTTAGTTATCATATAGACTCAAAGGGTCATCATGAGGAGTATTAAATGAGATGATGAGCACTTAACACAGGGCCTGGCACAGAGTAAGTTCTAATTAAGCTGTAACCACTATTGTGGATCATGTTGATTTTTCCTGTGGAATGTCTCACTTACTAACCCTTTTTATTTGTGGGGTTACTACCCTAGTGTAGGCCCTGGATCTACCACTGTTTCAATACGTCACTTTCTTTCCTCTTCAAGCCCTACTTCCTATGGCTGTCAGCTTTGTTAAATACTCTCCCAAACTGACCATTGGTCCTTATTTCTTCTTTCTACAGCAAATCCAGACCTTCTGATCTGTTTTTCAAAATCCTCATCATGAAGCCTCACTTTGCCTCTCGCCTCTTCTCACAGCTCCTCTCAAACTGTACACTTCCATTGGCCCATCTTTGCTCTGTCCGTGGTCCTGACTTCTCAGGTTCATATTCTCACCTGCCCCTTCTTAGGCTCTCCAAATCCTCCTTATGTTTCAAGGCAGTTGAGGGTCCAGCTCTTCCAAGAAGCCTTCTATGATTATTCCAGTCCTCGCTGAGTTACTATTCTGAGTTCTGACAGTGTTTCTGAAACCTGTTAGTATAGTGCCTGATTTTCGCTGCTTTGGGTACCCATTGACTGTAACTGAAAGAAAATTGTTGTTAATTATAAGTGCAATATTATATTCGGTGATGTATCTGATCAAGAACACATCTCATATATTATCCTAACACGAATTTATCATATTGGCATAATAATATATCAGTGAATTATACACAGTCATACTAAATATATGTATGTATTTCTATAAAATAGGCACAGATGAATATCTGACATTAATTTGCTAAAAGGAGATCAGGGTATTTAAAAGAGTGTGTTTTTCTTATTAAAGTATTCATGTAAGTGGGAAAAATGCACAAAGATATTTTTGGTAGCATTGTTTATCAAAACAATGAAAACACTCTAAATATATGTCAGTAAGGCTCGAGAAGTTATGACACATCCATACACAGGCAGACTATGTACTTACTGAAAAGAACAAAATGGATCTCTATATATTGACAAGGAATGATGTCCTTGGTACATTATGTACAAAAAACAAGCTGCAGAGTAGTAATTATGACTAAATTTTTGTAAAGCAAACACATATTTCAAATATATTTTCTGTTCCTCTATGGATAGAAAACACCTAGATATACATTAAACTGTTAAAAGTGCTTATCTCTGAGAAGTTAGATATTTGAAATGGATTGGGGTAGCTAGAAGAATAGTTATGTTTTTTAAGAATCTATACAACAAATAAAAATCTGAGTCCTCTATGTCATAAGCTTAGACCAATTATAATATGTATTTAAAATTTTATATACAAATGTTATGATTGTTTTCTAATAATCTTAAGGGTATTTAAAAATATATAAAGTATATGACTGAAATAATGATTTTTTTCTCAGTATAAAGTTTCTCCCAGCAATAAGTGTTATTTGTATTGCCTTCCTTTAACCTTAGAGCTGCATTCAAATTTGACATTATTCCTCTCAAAAACCAATATTCAGTGCCTCCAAATTCAGAAACCCATTAAGGAGTTGGGGAGGATGATATTTTAAAAATATGTCATATCCTCAATAACTTCTGCACTGACCAGTTAGAATGGATGCTGGCTAGTATGCCAGACTAGGCATCCTGGTGGAACACCAGCCCTGGCCTTAACTTTGTGAACTGGCAGAAGGTAGTCTCTGAAATCTGTTCTTCACCTTGGTTTTCTTGTGCTCCATCCCTCCCTTTTTCCACCCAACACAGAATCAGGGGCCCAGAATTATTTTGAAGAATACTATTCACATAGTAAGGTGGAAGAGACAGCAGTTATACAGTTGCTTTGGTCAAGATGATAGAAGGTGTGAAAGGGATTTTGAGGGAGTGGAAAGGTTGTGGGCTTTGGAGCAGACAGATCTCGATTTGAGTCCTGGTTTGCTCATTTTCTCGTTGTGTGACATGGGACAAGACAGGTAATCCCCCTGTGCTGCTATTTCTTCATGTGTAAAATGATGTTAATCTCTACCTCACGGGGCACTTGTTAAGGGAAAATGAGGCAACCTGTTAAGTGTCTGGGGTGTGTAATTCGTGTTTCTAAATGTTAGTAATTCCCCCTCTTCCCTTCTCCCCAATCCTACTTCCCACATGCCCTTGATTTACTCTAAGAATGTATGATTCAGGTCTTTTAAGCACCCGCTGGTGAATCCACGCTTTCCTTTGCCATGTACTACCTATCTGAGTTACCGCTCAGTGCCAGGTCATGTGCCCATTGTGTCACTGTATTAAAGCATTGACGAGTGAAGTACAGGTGTTTATTAGGCAGCTTTGAGTGCATCATTGTCAAAACAGTCCAGATCAAAGAATACACCAACCTAGCAATTTGGCCATAATTACACATGGGTTCACATGGGTCAGTTTCACCTCTTCTAACTCAATCAGAAGCTCCTTGAGGGCAGAAGTCAATTATTCTCTACGTGTTGTAGAACAATGCCTTGCACAATTATGAACATGCATATTTACCAAACATTTGTTGACTGATTGACCAACTGGCCTATGGGTAACAAGTTCTCTTTAGGTGTGGACAAAGCAGTTTTCAAACTGGTTAACAGGGCTTGAAAAGATATAAAGCCCAAATCTGACTGTTGGAGCTTAATTACACTTTATAAGCAAGCACATCTACACCTACATCATTGCAAATTGGAGAAAATCTTCCATCTGTAGCTATTCTTCATATTCTCATTGGCTTTTCAGCAGCTCATTAGTGTAATGGAGATGCCTTGAGGCAAGCTTCGGTAGCCTTAGAGCACAGGCAGACATCCCTGAGCTCCGGAAAGAACATGGACAGGCCCTGAAAGCATGAGGGAAAGCTTTGGAGAAGGCAATTGAGAAACCTCCTGGCGAGACATTGTCTGCGGATCACTGGCCCGATATAGCATAAAGGCCCCATCTGAGCCATTACAGCCTATTGTGTCAATGTGTTTTCTGGGAGGCTGTCATCCATAGATCACAGTCGGCAGCGAAAGTAATGCCTCCATGGGAACTGTTACTATTTCCCATCGGTGAATTCTATTAAAGGTCCGTGGGTTACTGCCACTGGAGTTCATATTAACTCGGTCAAAGGGAGGGTGATTGATTCTGTGGAATTTTGTGAATACACACAAAATACATTTCATACTGTCATCTGGGTTTTGTATTGCACTTCCATGATCCCTGCTACATGGTTAATCCAATATCATCTACTCGAATTGCTACAGAGAAAAACCCAAATTTCCCATGCCATTTTAAAGCTGAGATACCTGCCCATTTCCTTTCTTCTCCAGTCACAAAAGATTTAGACCTAACTATAAACCATTGACTTCTCTTCTGATTTAACAACTTGATCTGATGGGAAAGGCATTTATTGAATGCCCACTGTGTACCAAGAAATAACAGTGGGAACAACAAATGATACCAAAAAATGAATACAGTAGGTTTGTGCCCCCATGGAATTTATAATATAATCAGAAAGAAGGCATTCATAAAATGATCAAAGAATATAATTACAAAACTAGTAACAGGAAGTGCCTAAATAAGACATAGCTGCGTCACAAACAGTGCAATAGCTATATTCTTGAAAAGATGAATGGGTACTAAATCTTGCGAAGCGCTGAAAAAAACAGCTATTTATAGGAGTCCTTTACGGTAAAGTGATTTTTTTCATAGCCTAACTTATTGATACTAAAATTTCTAAAGTGTGTGAAAGGGTTCCTTGATGTGGGTTATATACTTTGGGCTCCTGGGCCAGGAAAAACACCAAGTTTAGGAGTAACCTTAGAAAGTTTCCTCAATTAATTGAATTTTAAATGAGATGTTGAAAATGAAGGACATGAGTTGGTAGGGATTCTAGAGAAGGCCAACTCTCCTACATGCTCAAAGTAGAAAAACATATCATCAAGTCTCTGTTTCCTTCCTGAGTGGATATTACACAGCATAGGGAGAGCGGGTGCTAAGATGCTGATGTTATTTGCAGTGGAGTTTTATAACCGGTATGGGAGTACTTTCTTGAACATCCCTTCCTGAAGTGCATTCTGATATATTCTGTATTCAGCACATCAATGGCTCGAGATCGTGTGTGTACATATAGCCACTTAGTGGTCCTCTGACCCCACATCTGGACTCCTAGAGGAGAAGCTGGTACTCTCAGGGCATCCCAGGTTATTGTGGTCAATGGGACACTGAGTGCAAGGACCAGAGAGTCTCATTCATTATGGAAATTCTTTTGTTCCCATGACTCCTCTCTCTGAAGGTCTTAAAAACTGGCAGAAATGCAGGAGATTTCACTTTATTGAGATCTCCATTTTGAAAAGCGATGATCTGGGTGGACAAAGTTCCTCCTAATTCCTTCCTAAAAACTCTTAAAATGTCCCTTGAGTTTGTACCTCCCCCCCCTTTTTTTTTTGTGGTACGCGGGCCTCTCACCATCGTGGCCTGTCCCGCTGTGGAGCACAGGCTCCGGACACGCAGGCTCAGCGGCCATGGCTCACGGGCCCAGCCGCTCTGCGGCATGTGGGATCTTCCCGGACCGGGGCACGAACCCATGTCCCCTGCATCGGCAGGCGGACTCTCAACCACTGCGCCACCAGGGAAGCCCTGTACCTCCCTTTAATTCTCAAACTCCCCTGGCTGTTTGGATTCTCTTTGCCAGATAGATAGATAGATAGCAACAACCTCTTAGATGTTTATTCTAATTTTTGCCTCTCTTTGGTCCAACCCATTCTAAAACCTGCTGGAATGCAACTGTCCTCAAGTGCAGAAACCATCATGTTACTCCTCTGATCAAGAATTTCCTATTGCTTACAATAAAGGTCCACATTCTTCACTTTAATATCAAGGTCCCTAACAAATGCCCTCTCACTGCAAGTAAACCCCTAGATCTACCCCTCTCTTTAATCATCAACATTTCTCCTTCCTTTCTACTCTCTGCTATCTCCTAAGTAAAGTTCGTTTCTTTGTCTTCTGTGGTTTTCCATGAGATATCCCACTGGTCAAAAGTGGATATCTCCCTTCCAAGCCACACCTTTCAAAGCGTAGGGATTTTTAGATTATAAATTTAATGTGGTTGAAAGAACTAGCTATGCACTTAGACACCTTGTTTCCCTGGGACAATGGCTTCAGAGCCTGACAAGGAGGGATCATGGAGGACTGAGGAATGCTTGTGTAGGAGCCCCAGACATGGCAACAATGGAGCCCAATGTCCAACCCTCGCCCACACCACCCCCTCCTTGGCAGGAAGCCGGTGTTGGCCAAATGCAGACATTCTGCAGGGCTGAGAAGGAATAGGGGATACTTGCCTCAGGCAAGACCAAAAGCTGAGAACCATGAGCAGGGGAGCAATTTAAGCTAAAGAGGTACAGGGAAAGCCTATGCTCAAGCCCCAGAAACACTGTATCCCAACAACCAGTTCTGAGGTCAGAGGGCAAGGGTCACACAGCTGAGAGGTGTGAGGCGAGAGTCAGTCAGCAACAAAGAGTCCCTGGGAGCTGATGGTGTCTTTTAATGGTGGTGGTGGGGGTGAAAGGCATGTGGTGTGGGACAACCCCCAGCCCCTTCCCAAGGGCAGTGACAGGGAACACAGTGATGGGAGGCTTCCTTCATGCTCTTGGCCTCTGGGGTCTAGAGTGCTCCCTTGACATAGACTACCCTTTAGTCGGCCAGGTAAGCATTTATAACAGGACTATTCCATCTACCTGATAAGGGAGCTTAGCTCTGTGAGACTACAGGCCAGATCTGTCTTATTCACCACCATGTCCCCAGAGGAGCAGGCTGCCTGGTACCACTTCTAATCAGTTTGTAGCTGCTGAGAGGGTAAGGTAGTTGAGAAAATTAAATGAAATCATATAGGGAAAGGTGCTATGGGCTGAACGTTTATGTCCCCTCAAAATTCATGAAGCTCTAATTCCCAATGTGATGGTATTTGAAGATGGGGCCTTTGGGAGGTGATTAGGTTTGGATGAGGTCATGGGGGTGGAGTTCCCATGATGGGATTAGTGCCCTTATAAAGGGAAGAAGAGACCAGATGCCTGTCAGTCTCTTTCTCCTCGGCCATGTGAGGATACAGTAAGAATGCAGCTGTTTACAAACCAGGAAGCAGGCTCTCACCAGATGCCAGATCTGCTGGTAGCTTGATCTTGAACTTCCGAGCCTCCAGAACTATGAGACATAAATGTTGTTGTTTTAAGCCACCCAGTCCATGGTGTTTATATTATAGCAGTGTAAACCGATTAAGAACAAAGGGCTTAGCCAAAAGTGAATCACATATTTTGAAAGGCTAGTTTAATGACATTAATTAGTGAACAGATCTAACTTGAAATCCCACATCCATATGTCAACAATGGGTAATATTTTTGCTATAATGTGATATATGTACTCCTAAGAGAGAACTTGTGTTCTGTAGAAGCCCATACCCAAAATAGCAGCACTTTTGGGAAAAATAAGATTGAGGCGGACCGACTGAACACTGAGGTAACATTGTAAACGAAGTATTAATAAAACAGTAACTTCAATCAAATTTTAGTATTTTATAAATCAGTCATACTGTTTTCTTAATAAATATACACTACAGCAAATATAAGACTTTAAGAATGAAGGTGGCTTGACGAAAGGGATGTTCAAGGAAGTATTGAGTCTGTAGATAATGGTACAAGGCCAAAATACAAAAAGATTGGGGAAAACTGTGTAAATAATTTTTTTTTGCTCTGTCTTAGAAGTCAGTAATCACTTCTAAGACAGAGCAGGGTGGACGGACCAATACTGTATTCCTCTGTGACTTGTTGCATTGAGCTAGGCTAATATACTTTGCATCCAGCTGCCATCACTGTGTGACACAAAACATTAATGTGCTGGCAGAAAACTGTGAAAAACCAGTGTGTCATTTTTTTTTCTTTAAGAAGATGTTGGGGGTAGGAGTTTATTAATTAATTAATTAATTTTTGCTGTGTTGGGTCTTCGTTTCTGTGCGAGGGCTTTCTCCAGTTGCGGTGAGCGGGGGCCACTCTTCATCGCGGTGCGCAGGCCTCTCACTATCGCGGCCTCTCTTGTTGTGGAGCGCAGGCTCCAGACGTGCAGTCTCAGTAGTTGTGGCTCACGGGCCTAGTTGCTCCGCGGCAGGTGGGATCCTCCCAGACCAGGGCTCGAACCCATGTCCCCTGCATTAGCAGGCAGATTCTCAACCACTGCGCCACCAGGGAAGCCACAGTGTGTCATTTATGTTCTATTAACACAGTTCCCTTATTCACCACTCTTTTACATTCTGAAAACATGTTTTAAAGCAGAACAGACAAGATTTTCACATTTTGAATAAACGTAGACTGGAGAATTATTTCTCTTGACCATCATGAGTTTTACATTGAAGAAGGTTCATAATGGCTTATAGAAGTTTTCTGTGTGGCCTACAAAATATTTTTAAAAGTTTTGAATTGGTATGTCCAATATTCAAACATTTAGAGATTTTAGGTAAGAAAGTGGATTTGCTGCCCCTTATTCCTATGTAGCAATAATTTGGCAGCCTGCATAGGGGCTGCCTCCATGTAAAGAGTGGCTCTATTCATGTATTTCATTTTACCTGCATGAGGCTGTAGGCATTGGGGCTGGCAAGACTGGTTATACCTTTTATTCCCCAGGTCTCTGCTCATATGCATGTGTGTTCATAAATTGGATATTTGTAATTTAGGGAATGCCCGCATTTTATTTATATCCGCAGTCCTTTCGTAGATTTTTCGTTACACTAAGATGTATACTGTTTAATTTAAAAGTGACCCAGATCCATACTAAACAGGTCACAGGTAAGTGAGATAAATGAATCCCAGAAATAGAAAAGAAATAATGAGTTTTATGGGCAAATCAAACATTATCCTCCTAATTATCACAGTTAGATGCTTAAGAAAGATCTGTTGATCACCTTTGAGCAGTGAGTATTTTAGTGTATTCTTTTAAATTTAATTTGACTTGATTGCTGTTATTCTTGTGGAAAGACAAGTGTATATAATGGCAATGTAATTTTATTAGCTGCCTCCCACACAATTGCTTTAAAATAAGCTAATTCTTCATTGCTACACCTTAAGGTTCTGTTATTATTATTATAAACACACACAGAGCATAAAGCCTTTAATTTTTGTGCGACAACTGTCTAATACTTATTTTTACTGTTGATCTTGTTATTGAGATGAAATCAATACACATTTACATAATAAGTTTTTATTTTTCAAACAAGACGATGAACACCTCTCTATATTAATCTACAAGATAAAAACTGGCACTGGGCTACTTCTCAATATAATTCTTATGTTTAAAAAGTTTTGCCTTGGAGTTTGGCATTTCTTTATATGTGATTCTTACGGTATGTAAACCGCCCCCCCTCTCCGCCACCAAATAGAGTGAATAATCAAGAGCCCTATTTCTGTGTTTGACCATGGAAGGGTTTGTATTATGTTTAAGCCTTATTTAAAACAGCTCCTATTCCTTGACTTGAATTTAATGGATGTGTGTTCACTGCATTAAATTCACTTTGTTCTGTTCCAACAATGATTGACAGCCTTGATTTAAGACCAGTAAGTTAAAGGCAGGTTGTTCAAAGATGGCCACTATTCCCTATCAGGATGTCAATGGTCTATAGAAGAGATACAATCCATAACCTTGGTTGTACCTTTTCAAACGAAGAGAGGAAATAAAGAGGGCATAAAAATATAAATATATTAAAATATTAATGTAGCAGGTTCTTCTGATTTTCTTTGGTTAAAAGATTATTGACACCAATTTGAGCAGTCATCTAGCATGAAATAATTAAGTGGATTATAACTGAATTTTTGCAAGTCATTATTAATTTAATACCCTACCAGACCTGGAAGCTCAACTTACTGGTCCTTTTGGTGTTATTGCTAATTAGTTGTGTTTTCAGGGTCAGAAATAGTCAATGCAGTTTTTTTCTGTCCTTCCACCACTGAAGTGTTATATAGATAAATATTTTTATAGAGTTTAGTTGTTGATTCTATAGGATAGTTGATTTACAATGTTGTGTTAATTTCTACTGTACAGCAAAATGATTCAGTTCAGTCTTATATATATATATATATATTTTCATAATCTTTTCCATTATGGCTTATCACAGATATTGAATATAGTTCCCTGTGCTATACAGTAGCACCTTGTTGTTTATCCATTCTATATATAATAGTTGACATCTATTAATCCTAAACTCCCAATCGATCCCTCCTCCAACCCGCCCCCTCCACACACACACACACACACACACACCCCCTTGGTAACCACAAGTCTATTCTCTCTGTCTGTGAGTCTGTTCTAACAAGAATTTCTACTCTCACCTTTGGTAATTTTATTCATGATTATTAAATAAGTTCTTGAATAGATACATGACTTGCCAGTAAAACATTAAAAGAAATCACTTTCAAGGAATTTCCAGCTGGAAAGGAAGCCTGTAAGTGTGCACAGTATGCTTATCACTACTGCAAGTCTTCACGACCCCAGGGACACAGCAGATACTGTCAGTGACCATGAAGTAACAGTGGACCCCAGGCTTCTGACACGCTAGCCTCTTTGGAGAGAACACTTGCACTGGGGGTTAGGAGAGCTGTCCTGTCCTTTACAGTGTAAATATTTAGTCCCCCACCTCTTACCACAGATGGTTTGGGACAACTGACAACAATATCGCAACAATAATAAAGCCATAAATAGAAATAGTAAGTCAGGACAAATGAAAAGAGAACCAGAAACGTGCCACTCTGGGGTTAGCAGAGTGGCTGTTGTTGAACTTGAAGTCAGAAGGACAAGGTTACCATCTAGGGTCCAGCCACATCCTGGTGGCCTTGAGCAAGATGCTGCATCTCTTCGCACTGTGACTTCAACTAGAAAGTATAGGGATTACAATTCTTAGGTGATTTCTGAACTATCATCCAGCTTTAAAATTCCAGGTTTCTAGGATTTAGGGCTTTCGTGAATCATTCAGCTAAATATAAAGAAAAAAAATGATTTTAGGACTGAGGGTGTATCTTGTAAGTCTAGCCAGTTATCTTGCAGATGAGGGTACTGTTGTTTGTGGTGTAGACAGTGCAGGAGAATGCGGAAGTGTGGACCCTGTCTCCCTTGGTTGGGGGAGGGCCTCGAAGCTGACCATGCTTTCATTTCCACAGGGATAGCCTGTGCAGTTAACCCCAAAAGAACAATGTCCTCTGCTTTGCTCTGATCTGCAAAGTCCCCTTTCAATTTTAGATGCAACTGATTTTTCAGATTGATTTATTCATTGACTGAGACAGGAATATCTGACATTTCTTTTAAAGGAAAATTCCTTTATAGTTTTTATACAATATACATAATGTTTTTATATTACAAAGATATTGTAAGTAATACGGAAGAGTAAAGGCAGAAAGTAAAAACAAAAAAAGGAAAGAAGCAAAGAAAAACCACACTAAACCTCACAACCCAGAAATCAGAATCATTGATTGCTCAGGTAAAGCTACTCTGAGAATAGATAAATAGGAATGTTTTTATAACACTGGGTCATTTTATACTTACTATTTTAAACAGGAAGAATCGATTTTAACTTAATTCAAATTTAATACAAATGAAAAGAAACTGAAGTGAAGCAAAGGGAATTACTGAACTTAAAAATGAATGCTTACTCCCAAATATTTGTTGTGGAGAGGAGACCTCTGCCCTAGCTTATCCCACACATCTACGTTCACTTATAAGGAGGTACAGAGACCAAAACATTTAATGCTGAACTTGTTCCCATTACTTGATTATTTTCTTCTACTGTGATATTTCAGTGCAACCATGACTATACCTTAGAGTGTAATTCCAGTTAAACTTGTGTATTTGGACCACTGGTACCATGGGGAAAGCTACCACCGAGCCAAAAGGAAAGAAAGCCCATGTGTTTCTGTTTAATGTCTGACCCTCAGGGAGTTTCTAGAGAGATGATATGGTGACCCTGAGTATAAGCAGTGCCTGGCACGTGCTCCTTTGCACAAACAAAGTTATTTACTTCCGAAAACTGGTGAGAGGCAGTGTGATCAAACAGATGTGCTGAAGGGAGCCCGAGGATCAGCCCCCTGTGGGGCTCTGCCCGATCTGCCCCACTCAATAATTCAGTGGTTTCCAAGGCAGAGAGGACACAGGAAAATCTGTGACAAGAAGACGAATGTTGAAGTCATTCTTACAAAATCTCTATTTTTAGTGCATGCTTTACAATGTACGTAATATATTACTGCAGTGAAACAAGTATATATCACTTACAAAGAAATGAATAAAAAGATATACTTCGAGGGTGCAGGCTTAAAATTTTCTTTGGGGTAGGTGTGCCCAGTCAAGACCCCTGCATTAAATGGTGGGAGCAGTGCCAGTCTTTCTTTGCACCTCTGTCTCCTGACTTGTAAACTGAAGCTCTTCTCCCTTTTCTTTTTGCCCCCTCCCTTCCAGAGAAGTTGGGAGAGCCAAGGAGAACACTGTTGCCCTAAAGATCAAAAATTCCATAAACATTCTGCATTAACTGGGGTAATTTAATTCAGATTAAAAAATTGTTTTATAGCACTTATTTTAGTTCATATGTTAATGATATCCATTTCCTATGTTTAATTCATGTTTGTGGGCATTATCCCAAATATATATTCTGAGTTCAATTAAGAAGCCAAGAAAAATGTCTAGGAGAGGCTTTTCACTGTACCCGACAGATTCGTATTAAATCCCTGTGTCTTAATATATGATTTAAGGGGAATAACGTAAATGGACTCTGAATTTCTCCCATGTAGCTCATTTACAAAAGTACCTCAGCTTGCTAAGAATTTGCCTCTTGTTGGCCATTAGAACACTTACTAGAATATTTATTAGTTATTAACACAGAAAGTATGTTTGCATGTGTGTGTGTGCGCGCGTGCACATACTGAGAGAAACATAGCTCTCTAGGCACTTATTGGTGGGGCTAGCTTAAATTGTAATAGGTAATAGATGAATTTTTAAAAATAACTAAATTCAAGAGTGAATTGATGTGAGAGTCCAGAGTAGAGCTGATTGGTTGACTGGGGCAAAAGCAGAGAGAACCACCATGCCTAACATATCCTGTGTTTCTGGCATTCAGAGATGCAATCCCCCAGTAAATCCAAACTGTAGAACTATTTATGCCTGACACCATGGCTGTATCAGTTTGCTTGGGCCCCACACAATGCACAACACACTGGTGGCTTAAACAACAGAAATCATTTTCTCATAGTTCTGGAGCCTGGAGGTCTGAGATCAAGGTGTCAATAATATTGTTTTCCTCTGATGTCTCTCTCCTTATCTTGTAGATGACTACCTTCTCCCTGTGTCTTCACATGGTCTTCCCTCTGTGTGTGTCTATATCCTAATCTCCTCTTCTTTTAAGGACATATTATAAGAACATATACAATGTAAGGACATACAAGTCATATTGGAATAGGGGCCATCCTAGTGATTTCATTTCAACTCTCATTTTACCTCTTTAAAGACCCTATCTCCAAACATAGTAATTCTCAGATACTGGGAGTTAGCACTTCAACATATAAATTTTGAGGGGACACAATTCAACTCATAAATAGTGGCCAAGGTCAGCTCAACAGCATGCCAGATAAGTCACAGATAAATTCACACTGAACAGTAGCATTTTTGGCCTGGACTATCTTTATACACTATTGTGAAATGCTTTATTGTGTGCTGTTAAATCAAGTTTGTTGCTCACCATGCCAGAAGTGGCCCTACTCCAGAAATGAATGGAATGTTTCCTGTGTCTTTTCTGTAATGAGAGATGGAGAGAAAAGAAAATTGGGGATAGTGCTGTCAGGTGCTATTATGAGGTATTTAGGAGTGCCAGTTTTAATTTATTTGTAGGTTTCATTTTCATGGAAAGAATTTGATTTCTACTTTAATATAAATTTGGTTTATTTTCCTCCTGAACTTGAGCTCTTTAGAATACAGAGAAGAGGGTCAAAATACAATTGGTTTGCTAAGCTGTCACACAGATTCTCTTGCTAACATTTGCAATATTTTCCTTGACTGAACAAGAACTTTTCTCCCTGGAAAGTAAACAGCAAACAGCTATCTATGAAATGGGTCAAAGCAAATATATTTGGTCAGGTGCAGGATAAATAGATCATAGATTGACTAAAATAGCCCTAAACAAAACAGAACAAATCTCTAAGCCACACACATCCAACCTGAAGACTTTCAAAGGCAAAACAAACAAACAAAACAAAAATATCTAGTGTCTTCATGACTAGTTCATATTTCTACTTAAAGTATCTTTCCTAAAGTTTTTTTTCTCACAACTGTAGATGACCAGAGCAGCAACCTACCAACCCAAAACCGTGAGCCTGACAGAATTCTTACAAACTCTGATATCCCATGATGTCACAGACCAGAGCGGTGGTCTAGAGATTCTGGAACCCTCAAAATCACAGAGAAGGTAATGGAGTGATTGCTGCCTCAAGAGATAGGAGGAGAATAGGAGAGGTTGATAACTGAGTCTGGCATTTCAGATAATGATGAGTACTCTTTTAATAACCAGGAAAGAATTTGAGGAACTATATGGACAGAATGTACAGAGAAAGAAAATACTAACTTGTAAAGCAAAACAAACAAAATCTGTCACCTCCACCAAAGATGAAACAAAAAAATTCTTTACTTTGTGCTTGCAAAGACAATTAGAAATTTAACAATCTGTTAGGTATCAACTTCCAAAAACCTTTGGATTTTTATGATTCTATTTCAATTGTATCAGTTTCTTAGCAAAACCTGATATCATTACAACTGTCAACTGGGATCATAGAATTCTAGAATTCAGTGGGAAGTTAGCAATTATCCTTCCTTGAAACTCCCTTGGTTTTGATGGTATCAGTCTATCTTGGCTTTTCTTCCACCTTTCTGGTTGATTTTTCTCAGTCTTCTGTGCAGCCTCTTCCTTCTCTGTCCATCCTCAGATATCAGTGGTTCAGTCCTTCTACCTTTCTCTGGGTGAGCTTATTCACTGTCATGTCTTCTGCTATCATCTTTTTGCTGATGACTCATTGTGCACATCTCTCTTCTGATTCATGACCCAGAAGTCCAGCTCTCTACTGCCCATCCCCACCTTGATAGTGCTTGATAAGTACTTTATGTTCAAAACTGAACATCCCAGACTGAAGTTTTCAGTGGTAGCCAAGCCACAAGATGACCCCTCATGATTCCCACCTCTTGATTTTTATGCCCTTGTACCCCTTTCCACACTGGTTAGGGCTGACCTGTGTAACCAAAAGAACATTGTGGAAATGATGAAGAGTGCCTTCTGAGGCTTAGTCATAAAAGACATTGTGGCTTCTTTCTTGCTTTCTCTTGATTATTTGCTCTAGAGGGAGCTTCCTACTATGTCATGAGAACACTCTGAGACAGGCTGGCACCTGGGACCCTTTGCTGCGGTGCTGCAATGTTTGTACCTGGACAAACCTTTCTTCCAGCAACAAAATACAAAGAAACTATATGGGACTAAAAATAACTGTGTGCATGCCCAGTTGGGGCAAATTCTGGACAAAAGATACAAAAAGACCAAAAAAACCCTACTACCACTTCTGAAGAGCCAGGAGCAAAAACAGGGTGTTGGGAGCAAAAGCAGGGTACTGAGCATGCCCCCTGCACTCAACACCACCAGAGGGGTGGGCAAAACACCTAAGCCACCCCTCCGGCCGGACCCCTGGACACACCCCTACCCTCACTCCATATAAGGAACAAGCTTGTCCTCCCACCCCACCCCAAGAGAGCAAGCAAGGCAAACTGTTATTTGTTCTCACTACCCCCTGCTGCAGCAGGGGTGCCAGTAAAGCCTTGCCTGAATTTCTTGTCTGGCCTCTAGTTAATTACTATTGATTGGGGAAGGCCAAGAACCCCAGTCAGTATCAACTCAACCTCCCCATGGAGAGGACTGTGTGGTATGGAAGATGCCCCCTGCCAACAACCAGCAGCAGCTTGCCAGGTATGTGAGGGAGCCAAGCTGGAAGCAGATCTCCAGTCCCAGTCAAGCCTTCAGATGACTGCAGCCCCAACCAACATTTTGACTGTAATCGCGTGAGAGAACCTGAATCAGAACCATCTAGCAAAGCCACTCTCAAACCTTGTGTCACGGAAACCATGTGAAATAATGTTTATTGTTGTTTTGGGACACTAAGTTTGGGGTCATGCAGCAAGTATATAACCAATATTCTAACAAAGCCTAAAACTCCTCCAGTGTCCCCTTCTTCAGACATGTACACCACATTCTAATTTCAATAACTCACATAAGAAATAATGAGGACCCTGTTTAAAATAGTGGCAATAGATGTGGCAGAAAATGAACAGACTAAATAGAAATTAAGGAAGTATATTACAGACTTGGTGATAGGAGGTGAGGAGTTAGAGAGTGACAGGAGTTTAGGATGAGAGGCTTGTTCATTGGTTCGTGTTTTACTACGCTCAATTCCAAAAGGAATGACAGAAAAATACAGCCAAATAACCTTTAATGAGCTAGGTCTTCATACATCACTTTGCACAATTTCTTCACAGGAATCAGATTTTAAATATCATGATTGAAGAGGGAGAATAGCAAGAGGGCTTACCTTTATGGTAGATCAACAATAATCTTTCATGCTTTCATAGTTCTCTTCCTACGCTTGAAATTTCCCTTATACGTGTTATCTCATGTGCTGCTTACAACAGTATTGTGTATTAGCTCAATCAGTCTTTATGCAAATTGCAAAATATTGTGACAGAAGACCCAAATCAAGCTGGCTTAAGCTGAAAAGGAATTTTATTACTAAAAGTGTAGGAATAGGTACAGCTTCGGGTCAGTAGGATTCAGTCCTCAACAAAGCTGCCATACGGATCCAATATGAAATTGTTAGCCTCTATGTGATATGGCTCAGTGGCCTTTGGCTCCTAGTATGACAACACTCAACACTCAGATTGATAAAGCTAGAGCAAGTCTCTTCAGGTAGCTTCTAGGGAAGTCCTGAGAGTCAGTTCACATAATCCAGGGAAATATGAAATTCTGATGGGCCATGCTTAATCCACATGCGTCAGCTCTGGAGCTGAGAATGCATGAAGTCCATCCTGAAGCTCATGGGCTATGACTGGAAAAGAGGTAGCTCTCAGAGGAAAATCAGAGTAGGATTACCTATGCAGACAACTCAGGATGCTAGAGGACCAAAAATCAATAGCTGGCCACTAGAACCATTATATGTAAAAGCAGGGAGCATATACCTGATGGGCATAGTCATTATCAAGAAAAAATGTTGTTAGGTCTAAATGTGAAAACCGCAGCAGAAAAAGCACCTAAGCTAGAGTTAAAACCCAGAGAGCCTGTGTGTTAGATTGATTCGTGCTGCTGCTACCCTGCCCCTGCTAAGGTGGGAAGTTAACAGTCTCACGGGTTGCAGATAGTGGATGCTTGCCCTCCCATCTCCACCCCATCTACCTTCTCGTTTCATGGCTGGGTTGAATCATCCTGTATTCTAAATGCTGACAGTGGAGGTCATGGCCATGCCCATATACTGTTATCTCTGAGCCTCCTCTGACTGCAAAGATCCCTGAGACTTGCAGAATAGCAGCAAGGTTGAAGGTGGAGAGTTGGCTCCAATGAATCAGGCAGCAACCTGGAGAGAAGAGACCCCTCCACCCGAGCGCAGGGATCAGAACGGATGGCTGAGCAATGGACATATTGCGCATCCTTCATTAGTGCTGAGATTACTTCTAGCTTTGAGTCCCAGGGAAGGGAAACTTCCTTCTAATCCCACAGCAGGGAGCACAGTGTCAAGTGGGGATACTGCAGCGGAGTTGCAGCAAAAACTCTGAAGTAGTGTGGGAAAGTATGTTTCCAAGGAGGGGCCAAAGTGATTCCTCATAAGCGAGTGCTGGGAAAATATGATAAGAGGTGGATGAAGCCGGCAGGGCATGATCACTTAGTCATAGCATCACAAGAACTCTACTCAGATTCCTTACAGGATTATCCAGTAAATGCCCTGGCTCAGGTGGGTCAGCCTTGAACCCATCCAAAATACCCAGTCTTCCATGCTATGGTTAAAGGAATTTGGAAAGGAAGATCCCTAATTTGGAAACGTGTTCTAATGCTGAAGGACTCTTTCAATTGAAAATTCTTTCTTACTTATTACTGTACTCCATTTTCTGTCTTTAAAGAGAACTAAATAATTTGAATTCAGGAAGTGAATTGGAGGATCAATTTTTCATGGCTGTTTGACCTCACATTTTGTCACCTGGCTTTTTAGTGCCCTGACTTTTACATCTATACATCAGAAATCATAAGTCACCTCCTTTATGGGAAGATAATAATGAGAAGATATGCTATAAAAAAATATATTGAGCCTGAAAGACAAAAAGTACTATTTAAACAAGTGTACTATTAAAAACTCCATTATTACTAATAATCACAGTTGTAGTGATACTCCTATATGCAGGAAGAAAAGAGTAATTTCTAGTTTGAGCAAAAATGTACATACACACAAATTAAGAAAAGATGAGTAAAAACACTTAGCTGTCACTGAATTTTGCCTTTGTTATAAGGAAACAATTGAGAATTTCTATCTTTTGGAGTGTGTATTTGTGTGTGTTGGGGGGGACTGTACAAAGAATTTGAAAAAGAATAGATACATGTATACGTATAACTAAATCACTTGGCAGTACACCTGAAACTATCACAACATTGTTAATCAACTATACTCCAACATAAAATAAAAAGTTAAAAAAAAGAATAAGCAATATTTTGCATTCAAGACCAAAGCTGGAAATTAGGATGACTTCAAGTTTTGTTTATTAATTTTCATACGTTTCTAACAATAGCCCCCAGGTTATTATGAGAGGTTAAAACTAATCTTTTACTGTCTAATTTGGGAGCACTTTCTGGTGTGGATGATCATAAATCTCTCAAAAGGAGTATTGCTCACTTCTTTTAAGAATTAATGGTGATTCCTAGGTGGGACCAGATAGTCATGCATCATACCCACAAGCATTAGGTTTTTCCCAGCAGAGACGCTCAAAACAAGTCTGGCAACTTTTGTAGTTGCCAACAATTTCATGGTTACTGTCTGAAGCAGAAAGGGCACATCATCAGATTCTTCCCTCTAATGCAATCTTGTCTTCCTGAGATTTGTAATATTTTTCTAATATGGATAGGGAATATTTTTTTGAGAGTGCACAGTCATGTTAAAGTAAATACCCTGGAGAAATACTTTCAATTAAAATTCAGAAGGTTTAAAAATCCAGGCTAGAAAGGATTTCCCTGACCTACAAAGCCTAATAAGATTTTTCCTTTCCATTTCTCCCTCCTCATCCTCTCTAAGTGTGCGGAGCCGTCCTGCTTTCTTACCTGGTGGCCCCATTTAGCTCTGCCCTCTAGACATTTAAGTCAGAAAATGGCTTTAAAGAATGTTTTGAGAAAACCTGACATACTGATCTACTCTGAAACTCAATGATTTTTTTTTTTAAGCTGGAAAAGAGTAAGAAACCACAAAAGCAAAGCAATAGTAAAATCTTTTAGACAAGGAAGAAAAATCTGACCAGGAGATGAAGAGGTAGAACTTGTGGTGATTAAGGGGATTAAAACAAGAAAAGCTTGGAAACCATGGATTTTGAGGCCTGAAGAGAGCGCAGGTAGCAGGTGCAGCTGTGGCACTCCTGTTGGAGTGACCCTATCTTCTGTGGGGCTGGGGGCAAGTCATTTACTGTCTCTGGGACTCATCTACCAGGTGGGATATGGATGCCTAGACTGTAGAATTTCTTAGTGTGTATTACACATAATACACTACACAGCTTGGGCACATAGGTACTCACTTATTTGGAGTTATCATTGTAAAAAATTAAATGCCTGGGCTTCCCTGGTGGTGCAGTGGTTGAGAGTCTGCCTGCCGATGCAGGGGACACGGGTTCGTGCCCCGGTCCGGGAAGATACCACATGCCGCAGAGTGGCTGCGCCCGTGAGCCATAGCTGCTGAGCCTGTGTGCCCGGAGCCTGTGCTCCTCAACGGGAGAGGCCACAAGAGTGAGAGGCCTGTGTACCGCAAAAAAAAAAAAAAAAAAAAAAAAAAAAAAAAAAAAATTAAATGCCTGGGTAGGAAGAAAAGAAAATATCTTTTTCTGTAATTGTGTTCTTATCAGGATTATGGTGAAAAATATAACTATTCAACTGAAATTAATAAAACATACAGTTTAGAAGCAAAAAGCAGACGTAGAAACTGAAATGAATTTAAGGGGGTAATAGTCCATTAGAGATCATTCTTGCTCGGAGGTAGGGCTGGGACGAGGGTGAGGCAGGAGAAAAGTCAGGCCAAAAATTAAGAGGTGCTGAGCCTGCACTGCCTGGTGCTAAGTGTAAGCGCCTCCTTAAATTCTTCCCCCCGAGGTTCCCCTCCTGCCTTATTCTAGTCCTTGTCTTTCGGAGGCATCCCGCCTGGCTTGTTGGTAACTGCACCTTGCCCTCTCCCCAGCGCTTTCTTTCACACTTTCAGTATCTGGAGAAACAACAGTCACTGCTGTCAGACTTCTTTAACTTCCCCAAGAATTCCAAAAGAGATCATTACAGGATGTGGCGTGTGAAAGGGAACAGAGGTGCAGTTAAGACTATAAATTTTAACTGCAGAGATGATCTCATGTTCAGTCATCAAAGAAGTACATGGAGGGACTTGCTAAAATTTCCACTGTTGAGGGTTACAAGTCATGACCTCATTTCTCACCCTAGAGCCTTAGTATAAGCGCTAAGAATAGCAAGCAGGATCTTTTTTATTGGCTTGTCAAGAACACCACTTGGGGCTGGAAGACCCAGTCACCTTCAAGAACAAGCAACAAAAGGGAGTTGGGTGGCAGTTGGTGGACAGCCTCCAACATACGTATTTTTCTTAGACATTGTTTTCCAGAATGTCTGCAAAGTTATGGTACTTTCATTATTCAATTCAGTCAACCCTGTTTTCAATCTAATCATTCGTAAACATAGCTTGATAATAACTAGCAGTTTTACTCTGGATTAATTGGTGTTATTTGATAAAATCACATAAAGCCAGTTCTTTGAAAACGTGATATAATAGGATGTGTTTAGCTATAAATAACAGAAAACCTGCTACAAGGACTTTTAGCGTAGGGGTTAATTTGTCTCATGTAACAAGATGAAGAATCAAGCAGTTCCTAATGTTGGTTCAATTCCTTAGTTCTCTTGGTTTTTCGCTCTTAATCCCAATAAGGCTGGGCAGCTCCAGCCACTGAGACAGTATATAAGGCAGAAAGAAGGAAGGACAGTGGAAAGTTGGCACACTGTGGTGTCCCCTTTTATGGGGAAAGCAAAGTCTTCTCCAGAAGCCCATACTCTCCCCATGTTAGGGTTGAATTGTGTCCCCTTAAACAAGGTATGTTGAAGTACTAACCCCAAGTACCTCAGAATGTGACCTTATTTAGAGATAGGGTCTTTACAGAGGTAACCAAGTTAAAATGGGTCATTAGGGTGGGCTCTAGCCCAATGTGACTGATGTCTTTATGAAAAGAGGAAATTTGAACACGAAGATGCGCATACAGGGAGAACACCACGTGAACAGGAAGGCAGCCAATGCCAAACCAAGGAGAGATACCTGGAACTGATACTTCCTTCATAGCCCTTGGGAGGAACCAACCTTGCCAACACCTTGATTTCAGATTTCTAGCCTCCAAAACAGTGAGATAATATATTTCTGTTGTTTAAGCCACCCAGTTTGTAGTGTTTTGTTATGGCAGCCCCAGCAAACTAATACATTCCACAAGACTTCTATTTACATCCTATTGGCCAGAAGTGTGCCCCTGGCCACCCCTAACTACAAGGGAGGCTGGGAAAATACGTATGTAGCTGAACATAGTCCACCCAAAGCATTAGGATTCTGGCAGCAAATTTAAAAAGGAAATTGGGCATTGGGTAGATAAGCTAGAGCATTTTCCATAGGGGAGAGAGTATTTGCTTGGTTGTGCTAAGACGGGTAGCTCTCCCTCCAACACAGCTCAGAGATTTGAATTAATGATTTGGCGTGCTGACTGAGCAGTGGCAAGAATACAAGGGGTCTGCACACTAGCACTGACATTGCCATTACTTGTTAAATGGTTTCAAGTTGCTTTAGCAACTAAGCTTCAGCTTTTTTATCTGACAAATGGGAATAATAACCTATACTCTGAGCATTTTAATGCTAGATAGAACTGTTGTGAGGACCAAGTAAAGTAGCAGATATGAAAGTACCTTTGAACTTACATATAGTATGTTGTAAATAGTCTGTTCAGATATAAAAGGATAATTAAGGAGGAGGTAGTTCAGCTTCTATGTCTTGGAAATGAAGGAAAGTTGAAACAAAACAGACTTCTCTTAGAAGTTAGAGGAAGTGAAAGGGGAATGGTGGTTCCTCTAAATCTAATTCTTACCAACAAGAAAGCACCAATTGTGAAGTGGCAGTGACACCACAGGGAACAACCCCATTATCTCAGAGTAAATAGGAGTCAGGCGGGTGGGTGTAGCCAGATGGTACTGGCTCTAGGCTTCAGGAAGCCATTTTTAACAAGTTCAGAAAAAGAGAGGTGATGAGTCCTTGGCCTATAACAGTGCTTCTCAAACTTTACATGCACACAAATCACCTGGGGATTTTGTTAAAATGCAGATTGCAATTCAGTAGGTCTGGGGTATGGCTTGCCCTTCTGCAAGTCTCAGGTGTTGTCAGTGCTGGTGGTCCAAGGATCACACTTTGAATAGCAAGATCTACATCGCTGAAAAGGAAGCTGAACCCAAAAAGGATAGGAATCTTTCAGAACTGAAATTCTGACAACATATTGATGAATGACTCTACTAAGGAAAAAATTGTAAGGCATCTAGAGATACTGCCTTGACTGTCTTAGGGTAGCTTCAATAAGCTCAGATTCTAAAAGAATGTGTAGAAGTTGGAAGGAGAGACATATAATCAAGGAAAATTGTAAACAAATGGTATAGACTTGTCTAGAAGGCATTAGAACGGAGTGAGCGGTTATTTAAAAGTTATTTTAATGTTATTTTAAAATTAGTTAAATTTTAAAAAGCAGTGCTAGGGTACCCAGGAGATAGACGCACAGCCAAGAATCCTGTTTTCCTTAGTACCATGTGTATCCTTATAACAATCTATTTTGGGGTTTACCAAGATCCCCTCCTGGGTCAGATTGTATGTTGAATCTTGACACCATTTCTTAGCAAAATTCTTGAATTAATTATTAAACTAATAATTTGTATGGATCCAAAAGGAGAAGCCACAATACCCTGGAACCAGTATCTATGCCCCAAGATGGAGTCAGGCCAAATAGCCCAGTGTCCTTGTTTAAGTGATGACCTAGCCAGAGGTGCCATATCTTCATCTGGCACCATTATCTTTCTGCCTTCAGAACTCTCCTTAGTAATATTTTAGGGTGGGTCTGCCCCCAGCAATTTTTGAAGGACATTTTCACTGGGTATAGAAATCTAAATTGACAGTTATTTTCTTTCAGTACTTTGAATATGTCATTCCATTTTCTTCTATTTACAATGTTTCTGTTGAGAATAAAGAGTTCAATCTTATTTTTGTACTCTTGAGAGTAAAATACCGCTTACTTAAATGCTTTTCAGATTTTTCTTTGGTTGCCAGCAGTTTTTCTATGAATTGCTTAGAAATAGTTTTGCTGTATTTATCCATCTTGGAGTCTATACCTCTTTGTAGTCCGTGGCTTTTGATGTCTTTTGTTTAATTTTGGAAAATTCTCAGTCATTATCCCCTTCTCTCCTGTTCTCTCTTTCCTCTTTTACAGAATCCTGTTATACATATGAGAGAATGTTTCATGTTGTCCCCTTGCCACTTGTGCTCTTCTTCCTTTTCACCATCTTTTGCATCCCCAGGCTTTTGCCTGAATATTTTCTTCTAATCAACTTCCAATTCTCTCTTTATCCGTGTCTAATCTGTTGTTAAACTGTGGATTAGGGTTTTGTACAGAAACAGAACCAACAGGAGATATATATATAGAGATATCTATCTATCTATCTATATCTATATATCTTGTCATTTAATTTCATGATTATATTAATGACCGTTATTTTAAAGTGTCACAGGAAACCATGAATAAATTAAAAAGACAACCCATAGAATGGGAGAAAATATTTGCAAACGAAGTGACTGACAGGGATTAATCTCCAAAATATACAAACAGCTCATGCAGCTCTATGACAAAAAACAAAAACAAAAACAAAATGAAACAAAAAAAACAAACAACCCAATAAAAAATTGGGCAGAAAATCTAAACAGACATTTCTCCAAAGAAGACATACAGATGGCCAAGAGACACATGAAAAGATGCTCAACATCACTAATTCTCAGAGAAATGCAAATCAAAACTACAATGAGGTATCAACTCACAGTGGTCAGAATGGCCATCATCAAAAAGTCTGCAAACAATCAATGCTGGAGAGGGTGTGGAGAAAAGGGAATCCTCCTACACTATTCATGGGAATGTAAATTGGTATAACCACTATGGAGAACAGTATGGAGGTTCCTTAAAAAACTTAAAATAGACCTACCATATGATCCAGCAAGCCCACTCCTGGGCATATATCTGGAGAAAACTGTAATTTGAAATGATACATGCACCCCAATGTTCACTGCAGCACTATTTACAATAGCCAAGACATGGAAGTAACCGATATGTCCATCAACAGAGGAATTGATAAAGAAGATGTGGTACATATATATAATGGAATATTACTCAGCCATAAGAAAGAATGAAATAATTCCATTTGCAGCAACATGAATGGACCTAGAGATTATCATACTAAGTGAAGTCAGACAGAGAAAGACAAATATCCTATGATATCACTCATATGTGGAATCTAATATTAAAAATGATACAAATGAAGTTATTTACAAAACAGAAACAGACTTACAGATTTTGAAAACAAACTTAACGGTTACCAAAGGGGAAATGAGGGGTGGGAGGGATAAATTAGGAGCTTGGGATTAACATACACACACTACTGTATATAAAATAGATAATCAATAAGGACCTACTGTATAGAACAGGGAACCCTACTCAAAATTCTGTAATAACCTATATGGGTAAAGAATCTGAAAAAGAATGAATATATGTATATGTATAACTGAATCACTTTGCTGTACACCTGAAACTAACACAACACTGTAAATCAACTACACTCCAATAAAATTAAAAAAAAATTAAATTGTATGTCTGATAATGACAATGTCTGGATTTCTTATGGGTCAATTTCTACTATCTGATTTTTTAAATCCTGGTATTGGGGAAGTTTTACCTTTTTATGCCTCTTTCTTTTTAATTGAGTGCTGGACATTAAGTATAAAAAAATTTGTAGATTAGTTCAAGGTTCTGAATTATCTTTTTGCAGAGAGGATTTACTCTTTTCTTCTGAATGGAGCTTGACTAGGGGCAGACTACTTTACTCCAATCAAGTATTGTGATATGTCAAAGCCAGACTTCAGTCCTGGTAAGGTATAGCCTGTTTCTGTCCTCCACATCTTTCCTCCCTCAACCTCCTGGTCAACTCTAAACTCTAATATTTATACTTCCAGCCTTTTGAATTTACTGAATCCTTTGCTCAGCTTCCTTTTCAGTTGTGTTTTCTGCTCAGCTTCATAGCCTCTCAGCTTTCTCTTAGGTAATTACTTCCAGTGGGATAAAACCATGCTGATTTATTTTTTTGCGGTACGCGGGCCTCTCACTGTTGTGGCCTCTCCCGCTGTGGAGTACAGGCTCCGGACGCGCAAGCCCAGCGGCCATGGCTCATGGGCCCAGCCGCTCTGCGGCATGCGGGATCCTCCCGGACCGGGGCACGAACCCGTGTCCCCCGCACTGGCAGGCGGACTCCCAACCACTGCGCCACCAGGGAAGCCCCATGCTGATTTTTTAGTTTATCTCTTTGGTCTCCTTTCTTTCCAGGATCTAGGCTTGATGAGTTATTGCTGCATTGTTACTTCATAATATAATTTTTATATTTTGTCCAGATTTTCCAGTTGTTCTTTGGCATAGGGGAGGGCAGGGTATATCCAATACCAGCTAGTCGACCTTTGCTGGAAGCACACATGATAATTTTTAAGCTCTTTCTAATATACAGCTAGTGCTGAGAATATTGAATTTAAGAGTGCTCACTACCAGAAGTGATGTTGAATCTCACTTTGGCTTAGATTTTAGCTCAATAATTCCTTATTATCTTGTCAGCTCATCAAGACTTATATCCTAGCATTTTGGTTGTTTTTACATAGAGGGAGTCTGACCCAATAATCTAGTCTGCCATATTACTCATGTTACTTTTTTTTTTTTTTTTGCGGTACGCGGGCCTCTCACTGTCGTGGCTTCTCCCGTTGCAGAGCACAGGCTCCGGACGCACAGGCTCAGCGGCCATGGCTCACGGGCCCAGCCGCTCCACGGCATGTGGGATCTTCCCGGACCGGGGCACGAACCCATGTCCCCTGCATTGGCAGGCGGACCCTCAACCACTGTGCCACTAGGGAAGCCCTCATGTTACTTTTTATTTAAATCTCTCTTCACTTAACATGTTAGTTCCAGAAGGACAAGAATCATATCTCACTCATCCTTATAGTCCCATTCCCCAGCCTAGTGCTTGACAAAATAGGTACTCAATAATTGTTGAGTAAATGAAATGATGTGGCTTTAAATGAGACCACCTGGGCACATCTCAGTGGGTCCACCAGAACTGAAAAATATGAAGCTCAGTTTTGCCAGTTTAAAAACCAAATGACTACATTCACAGAAAGAAGATTCTCCACATTGGTTCACGCTAGGCAAATTTACAAGGAAGTAGTTTATAAATAGCAACATACCTTGATCAGTGCTTAATGGGAGACATAGCTGGAATGATAATGGATACCTTCTATATTTCTTCTTCCCTTATTCTTTGGTACTTCTGTCTTTTCTTTAAGGCTAATAGTTTTCTGTATTATGTTTCCTGTATTTTAATGTCTTTATTCATACTTCTCCTCTGGAAGTAGAAGAAATAATAAACAAGTAAGTAAATAAATAGAATCGATACTACGTGTTTACAAAGGGCAATCTTGTATAAGTCAGTCCACTCAGAAGACCAAATGATAGATCAGAAGATTGCCATGGTAAAGACAAGTCAGAAAGGGGAAATTCAAGGTTGCCAAATAACTTACTTTCAAGCTACTAAAGTAGATCTTTTTCTAGTCTGTCTAAGTGATCTTTAAAGGTCATTTAGCATCAGGACATCCTCTACCCCAGGTCATTATAAAAGAAACTCAAATTTAAAAAATTCTATTCTCCAGCTTCCTTTTTGCTAACCTTCCCAGAAAAGTCTGTTATTACAACACTTTGTGAAATGTTACAATATTCAAGATTACAGTCTCTCTTAACATATAACAGTGGCTGTTTCCTGATGGACTATGTAGTACCTTATTTAAAAATTACATTATCTCTGAATCACTCAGTAAAGTGAGTGATAACATATCTCATATACTTTATGTAGATTTTGGTATTAAAAACTTTTTTTAAATTAATTTTAGTTAATTAATTAATTAATTTATTTATTGGCTGCATTGGGTCTTTGTTGCTGGGCATGGGCTTTCTCTAGTTGCAGCAAGCTGGGGCTACTCTTTGTTGTGGTGCAAGGGCTTCTCATTGCAGTGACTTCTCTTGTTGTAGAGCACAGGCTCTAGGCATGCAGGCTTCAGTAGTTGTGGCACGTGGGCTCAGTAGTTGTGGTGCACAGGCTTAGTTGCTCCGTGGCATGTGGGATCTTCCCGGACCAGGGCTCGAACTCATGTCCCCTGCATTGGCAGGCAGATTCTTAACCACTGTATCACCAGGGAAGCCCAGATTTTGGTATTTTAATTACAGAGAATTTTGCCAGGAGCCTTAGATCTTTTTTCTTTCAACCATATTTGACATCATTTAAGGTAATGCCACTTCCTCCTGCTTAGGTCAACCTAACAGAAGCCAGCACAAACAATAGTGTCCTAACAATACTGGAGAAGGAGTAAAATTGTTTTTAAATTTTACTAAAAATATTTTGTATGATCTTTTTAAAGTTAGTTTTAAAAAAAGTTTGTGCTTATCATAACAGATATTAGATTCTCTATAGGGTGATCAGACAAATGTTCCCTAAGAATTTATAATCTCAAAAGGGCAATGATGCACATGAACATGTGGAAAGGACAATAACACTTAAGAGGGGTTTAACAAGAACATCCTCAAAGATCAAGAATCGATATTGCAGAAAATCAAAGGATAGGTTAATGTATGGCACAGAGGAGTTGGGTTGAATCTCACATCTGGGCAAATTGGGTGGAAGGAGTGAGCCTCTCTGAGTTATACTCACTGTTGGTCTTCATCAAATGGGATTTCCCTAGCTTCCTAGCAAAGCAGAGGAGCATGTCATACATGGGAACCAGCTTGGGCATGACCAAAATGTGATGATGCTGATGATTGCTTAGAACAATTTTTGAGCGTTGCAAAGCAGTAGGGGGAGATGATGAGAGCTAGGAGAGGGCTGTGAAGCATTCTGAGGTGGACACTGAGGCATTTCCTCTGGCCCCTCCCGTTTGGACTGCATAAATGGAAGTTTAGGGCATTTGCCTTGCTTACTCCTGAGAAAAGCAGTAACCAGTATTAAAAACTATGACTCAGCTGACTCTTCTAACCATTCAGATAAGCATCCTTCTGGTAAAGCAAAGTCGGTGAAATGCAAATGAGCAACCAGTCAGCAAAAAACTGCTGCTGACATTATTAATCTTCCAAACTACCCAGATCTATCATCCACATAAAAACTTATCATTGGGCACTTGTGGAATAGGTATCCCTCACTTAAAGGAATGGTCACTGTCAGCAAAGTTAGCGGTCCAGACTTTCTATCAAATCAATCTTATCCTCTCATTGATTTCCATTACCAAATCTGAGATGCATTCTGCTGTTAAATCCCATTAAATGTGTACCAAACCCTTTGGAAATGGCATATGTAAAAGAAAAATGATAATATCCTGATAAAACATTGACAGTGATATTTATACATTAATAGTAATGCTGTGCTGTATTCACCATGTCACAATAAAAATTGTTCAGGATGAAACATAACACAATCCTACAAACTGCCTCACACACTGCAAAGGACAATAATCCCTAAAACATTAGCAACTTAATTTCTCACTAGCTTCACAACTGTCTTGGCATTTCTATCATTACATAGTCAAAGGAATTCTTCTTTTTATTATTTAAAATCTTTTCTCATCTTCTACCAGCCTCTTTTCCAAAATCCTTGTCCAGAAACCCCTGAATAGCTTGTGATGCTATTCTCAGATGGGAAAAATTAGCCAGCCAGACTCAGTCATAGTGGTTTATCCCAGTGCCTGCTGGGATTTCCCCATCATTGGAGCAACGGGGCATCTCCTGGAAGGAATATTGTTGAGGGAAGCAGTGGACCTGTGAAAGTAGGACTAGATACTTCAAATGCTTTTTCTAACTTCTGAGATACAGCTCTACTATCTGACATTGTTTACAGTGGTAAACATGTCTGTGTTTACCATTCTATTTTCAACCTATGCACTTTGCATAATATATGTTAAATGACCAAATGTTTTGCATAATATATGCCGAATGACTGAATGTTTTGCATAATATATGTTGAATGACTGGTTGAATTCAGATGATGATTTTGTTTTTCATTGGAGAATATTGACACTTCTAAGTGCTCGTAGCTCAGGCTGGAAATGTGGCTACCGTCATTAATCTCCATAGGAATTATGCGTCATAGGTCATAATGGCATTAAATGTCCAACGTTCTAAGGTCTGGACAGGACGTTCCTGACAGTGAACTTTTGCTGAATTCTTGAGTTCCTTCTCTTTATCATTGCGGTGAGTCAATTTTTTATTAAGCAATAAATAGCCTGCCTTCTTGCATCAGAACAACATGCCCATCACTGGTGATGCACCCCAGGTATTCCCCTTAACCATTTTAGCATAGCCCACTGCAATGCAAAGTCAACATTCAGGGTTGACTTTACCATCTGATTAAAAAAATAAATGTTTTTATTAAACTATTACATACCCACAGAATTCTGAAGAGTCAGTGGCAAGATTGGGATGTTTTCTGGAGATCAGCAGGCTACGTGCCAAGAGTTTTTGGTTAATTCACTGAGAAAAGGGTTTTGTTGGTGGTGGTGTTTGTTTTTTACCCATCATGTCCAGAAACCTCAACATGGAAGAGTCTCAAAATTGAACACACCCAGGGAGTCAGACCCATGCTCACTGAACTCACGAGGGACACACGTACAACTAAAAGGACTTTGTGTGGACAAAAACAACCAGAACTGTCACAATGACCACCAGGCTCCTGTGGTTGTAACCAGCACATTCTTTCCCTGCAGGCAGAACAAGTGGGAAGCCAAATTATGAGCTGAAAGTAAGTAGAGAATGAAAACAAGAAGAGATGTGTATCCTCAAGGAATATTTTGTCCAGGACATGAGAGGCCTGAGGAAGCTGCCATTTTTTTTTCAATCATGAAATAACTCTCTGGTTGTATGTATGTATGTATGCATGTCATTGTATGTATGGCCACATACATTTCCTTTCAGATTCAAACTGTCTCTCAGAGAGTCTTTGGCATTCTTTGGCATCTCCATCTCCATCTCCTTGTCACTCTTATTTTCTCTGATACAAACAAAGCCTGCTGCCTAAGCTCACACTTTGTTCCACTATAGTAAGATTGTAAAGAGAAGCAAAAGTCAATGGTATATGAAAGTATTATTAATGATATGGCCACTTATAAATTAATACTCCATTCAAACACCTCTTTTAAACACCTCCCCCCCCCCCCCCACACACACACAATGATGGTGAACATTTACAGCACAATGCAAACACATTCAGTTCTATTGCAAATCTTGCAAAAGGTGTAAGGTCAGTGAAAGTGAGGTTGGTAAAACTGGCACATGAGGATCCATGGAGTTAAACACATGAAGGTAAAATCAACTGGGCTGACGACTATATTGATACTTCAGAAGAGAATAGTTTGAACATCAAAGAACTAATTGAGACCCTTGGGAAAACTGAAGAAACTCTGAAACATTTTTACAAAAAGTGACCCTCTTTTTTATTATTCTCTGAAAGTCAAATATGAAATAAAGCATGTTGTAAGGTGCTTCACAATGCTTAGGAAAAATTTAAGCCAACAATAATCATCTTGATTTATTATTTATTCATTCTATAATTAGCACATGGTTGTACTTATCAATTTTGTTCAATGTAGGATAGAATAAATGTGTTTTAAAAATGTTGAGTTTTATTTTCAAGACAAGTCCCCAGCAAACCTTTTTTCACTAACTGCTCTGAAATTTGGTCCGTGTTTTAAGTAGATTTACTTTGAGGCTTTCCCAGTGCTAATCACAATAGGATATTAAGGACTTTCTGTGCTAATGACACAGAACTTTTCTAGTAGTAACAGTCTGATGTCTTGATTGTTTCTATTTGCATATTGAATTTTTACTATTTTGTCTATAAAATATCCTCATTTCTCAGTTCTTGGTGGGTAACTTGTTATTTACTCTTAGGTGTTTCCTACAGGATCACTTCCAAAGGGTGATACTTTAAAAAGTATCATCAGTATCTTCTAAGGCAACCCATGTAGAGGACATAGACTTTGGAGTCAACCTGGAGCCAGACCTATATTTGAATCTGCTTTTGCCACTTAAGAGACATATGACAATGGGCAAATTATGTGCCCACTCTGAACTTTGGTATCTTCATCTGTGAAAATGGAGCAGTAATAGCTCCCTCACAAGATTGTGGTGAAGATTAGATGTGAACATGTGTAAAATGCCAGGTACAGAGAAAGCATTCGGTATGCAGTAGTTGTAGCAGTGCTCTTTATTTTTGGTTTGCTTGGCTGCCAAATTTCCCTTGTGATCTTAATTTGTTGATTATTTTGTACATTCGGATTCTTTCCATGTGCTTTGCAATGTGAACCTAGGGTCTCTAGGCTATTAAAAGTAGCTAAATATGACTAATACTGAAAATATGCCTTTAGGAGCGCCTTGTTACATAAATCTCTTAGATCTCTAATCTATAAAGCTTTGAAAAAACTCATAATGAGGTTTTTAGGATTTACATTGTAAAATTTTGGTTGAGTTCTTCTATAAGTTGGATGGCTGATATTTACATGTGAAAAACCTCAATGGAAGTCTCCCTCTCCACACCCAAGCAATTTTTATAAACAAGTCTTGACTTAAAGCCAAGAAACTCAAGTCTTTCACCTTGCAGAGAGCCCCATGCAGAGCACAGTCTTGGAAGTCAGGTGGTCCTGGATTTGAACCTCTGTTTGGCTGCTTCCTGGTTGTGTGACCTTGACCAACTTAGTATTTCCAAGTCTGGGTATCTTTATCCATAAAGTTGGGGATAATAAAAATACCTACGCTGGGGCTGCCATGAGGATGAAATAAGACACAGCATAGAAAATGTTTATGTGCCCATACAGCTTGGCACATTGTGCTTAAAATCCTCAAAGTTAACAGGTATGTCATAATTTGTTGAAAATGGTAATAGTGTAACACAAAGAAAACAAAAAACAAGTTCAGTTGAGTCTCAAACAAATTATGTTCTTTGGTCTTGCCTTGCTTTTTGCCTCTTGCGTTTCCTACGTTTAAGATCCTTTCCCTCCCCTAGGTGGTGGTGAGATGATTTGGGAGACTGGGATTGACATATATACACTAACACGTATAAAATAGATAACTAATAAGAACCTGCTGTATAACAGAATAAATAAAATAAAATTCAAAAAAAAAAAAAAAAGATCCAGGCTTCCCTGGTGGCGCAGTGGTTGAGAGTCCGCCTGCCGATGCAGGGAACACGGGCTCGTGCCCCGGTCCGGGAAGATCCCACATGCCGCGGAGCGGCTGGGCCCGTGAGCCATGGCCGCTGAGCCAAAGATCCTTTCCCTCCCCTATTACTCCTGAACATGTCTTCTGCCCCAGTACTTGTCAGTGATCTCTTCCCCATCCCCACACACAATCAGGATAGCATGTTGGGTTGCAGGGGCAGACCTTATTCCAAACTGGCAAGAGGTTTCTACATTCTTCTTCTCTAAGACTGGTATATCCCCCTACAAGTCTGATGGGTTCAGATATTATTTAATTTACTCAGCTAAAGTCAGGAGATAATGATGGCCAACATTTAGTATTCACCTATTAGCACCAGATACACTATGCTAGGTGAGTTAACAAACATTATAACATTTTGATTGTTCATAACAATCAGGCAAGGCAGATACCACTTTTCCTGTGTCTGAGAAGGGTAGCCAGAGGGTTTGAGCCAGTAATTTGCTCAAAGTCACACAGTAGTAAGTGGCAGTATCAATGGCCATCAAGATCAAGTTAATGCATTAATTGGTATGTGATGGCTCTAAATGGTTTTCTACTTCTGGGAAAGGCCCACGCAGACTTCTCATACTGGCACTTATATGTGTGCTATCATAATATCACTTTATTCGTGTAGGACTTTTACCCTTTTCATACCATTTATCCCCTAGCACCACGAATGTGTATAATACATAATGCTAAATGTACCAAGATCCTTGTACATTCCATGCACACACACTTACAGTACATTCACCAATTATACACTGGATGCTGGAGATCTGACCAACAGAATTCCAGACATCAAAAAGCAAATAAACTAGACTTTCCTCAACTCAATAATTCCCGTTTAATTTCCCCTGGCAAATACTGAACTTCAAACTGTGTTTGTTCTATAAAGTAGAACTTTCGAAATATTGTGATATGGAGTCCCACATAGTCAGAAGGAGAGACAGCTGAGAAGGGCGATTAAGGTGGATGTGTTTCTTCCATTATGAGTTGAATTTAAGTTTCTCATTTCAGAATAAGTACCAAATTCTGCAATCATTCCAAAAGTGGAAGTTCAGCTCACACTGCATTTTGGGGAAGCTTTAACCACACTAACCATTTAAGGTCAAGCAAACAACCGGTCAACCCTCACAACGTGCGTAGTTCAGCTAAGAGATAATAGGCTCTCTATCTATACATCTCTATATGTCAGCGCCATAGCGCAATTCAGGTCCTCCTCTCACCACCGCAGCTAGGCAGACGGACACCCTCTCTCCAAGCCGCATGGGAAGTCTCACGTTTAAGCCCCCAAGCAAGTTGCCGGCTCCTGCCTGCACCCCACGTCTACAAGGATTCCCTCTATTGTCTTTAACACACTCCCCAGCAAAACGTCCAGTTCCAATCAACTCTAACTGCGAGGCTGACCCCCGCCCGGTCCCCGGCGTCGGCTCAGAAGGCTGGGCGGGCGGGGTGGGGCGGGGCGCGGCGGCACGCACTGGGGCGCCGGCGGGGCTGGGGGCGGGGCCTGCGCGAGGCGCGCAAGGCGGGCCCCCGCCGCTGTTTTCGCGCATTCCCCTTTGTTCTGCTCCATTGTGTGGCGCTTCCTCCTCTGGCGCTTCTTCTCGGCACCCTGGCAGCCTGTGGGGAATTCGTGAAGGGGCTTTTGGTGACTTTTTCTTTCTTCCGCCCTCCTCCCAACCCCCTGGTTTATTTCTGAGGAAGTGAGGAACTCGTTTGCGCTGCCCCGCCCTCGCGGTTCCCTGCCCTCGGGCCTAGAAGGGAGGCGGAGTGGGAAGTGACCTGCCCTCCTCCCCATGCCGGCTTCCTCGTTCTCGCGCCTCGCTCTTCCTCCGGGAGGCATCCTGACCCCGCATTCTGGACTTTCACCTCCTAACCGGCCGCGTCCACGCCAGAACGGCGATACGCGACCCTCTCCCCTCTGAGGGGCGCAGGCTCCGGCCGCCTGGGGCTCCACCTGGCACCCAAGCGAAGGTCGGAGGCCGGTGTGCGGCCCGAGCCCAGTCGCCTCAGCGTACCGGGAGCCGGTGCAAGTGTCGCCGCGACCCTCCCAATCCCTCGCGCTCGCGCTCCCCGGGCGCCGCACGGCCTCTTCAGCCCCCTTATATAGCCCTCTAAAAATAGCTCGCCTCGCACCGCCTTGTAAGGCAGCAGGGAGATTCGCAGCGTGCCAATCCGCGCCCGCCGCCAGGGCCAAGCCCCGCCCCAGGCCCTGCTCCACGCTTCCCATTGGTCCTCAGTGACTTCATGAGCCCCCTGTTTACCATACATGGTCACACGCGGCCTAATGGACGCCCTCCTCCGAGATCCCACGGCTGCGCGGAGAGCCGGGCGGAGGGAGGGAGTTTGGGGAGGGGGAAGAGCAGGAGGAGGAGAAAAGGAGGAGGGGGGGGAGAGACTACAAACTAGCAAGGATGGGGGTGGGGGTGGGGAGGGAAGGAAAGAGGGGGAGAGAAGCGATCGCGAGAAAAAAAAAAATGCCACCTCCCAAAATAAAGAGCAAAGATTGCATTAGGAGCGAACAGCGCTGCAGAAATAGATGGCAGCTTCGTGTCAGTGAGTTTGCATCCCCCTTCCTGATCCACGAGCTGGAGTGATTAGAGCCCTGGAAGGGAATTGTTACTCCCGTGAAGTCCCCTTTTCCTGGCAGCCGTCTGCACTGTACACGCTGGATGCCTCTCTCCATCCACCCCACTCAGTCTCTCCTCTCTCACCTCCTCTCTCCCTCTCTTCTGCATTGATTTTTTTTTTTTTTTTCCTTTTTAGTTGACTGAAACAAAACAAAACAAAAGGGCCACTGGATGTCTGCCTCCTTGGGGGGTGAGCCAGACAGACTGACAAACAAACAGACCCAACTGTGTTCGGGGGAGGGTTTCTCCTCCCGTTTTGCCCGGCAGCAGCAGCATGGACGTGTTGGCTAGTTATAGTATATTCCAGGAGCTACAACTTGTCCACGACACCGGCTACTTCTCAGCTTTGCCATCCCTGGAGGAGACCTGGCAGCAGGTGAATGATTTAAATTACTTGTGTAAATCGTGTGGTGGCGGCGGAGACGCAGGGGCTGCGTTGGTGTGGGCTTGGGGTTGAATTTTGTTTGTTCGTTTGTTTAATTCCCCCCCCCCCTTTTTGGCTGTCTGTTGTTTAAAATGTTTTCGGAAACAGTCATCTGCTTACCTCTCCACCCACCCCCTAACCCCTTAGTGTGCTGAGCTGAGCGGCCGGTCGGAGCTGCCTGCGTTTCAGTCACCAACACACATCCTTGCGCACACGTTGTGCGGCTCACTGCCCCCCAGCAGAGACCTGCCTAACTTCTGGGGTTCGGAGGAGCCGGGTGGGAAGGTGGTTTGGGGCTTTACGAGCCATCACAGACGGGTACCGCGTCCCTACATGCACGAGCTCTACCTCCTTGGTACCTTAAATCAGGTTCATCTCTTTCAACTGGTGCTAACGACCGTCAGATGGGGGGGAGGGGGTAGGAGCAAAGCGGAGTGTTTTCCTAGTAATTAGCGAGTATCAGTAAAGAATAGGAACTTGATTTTGAGATTAGAAGCTGGGCAGAAGGAAGAGGAGCCCAGTGATAAAAGGATACTCAAAGATATCTCGGAAGAGGATGGGAAGATGTGTCTATCTCATGCTGACCGTGCATTGTAGGTTTCCCCAGTGCGGTGTCTTCGGAAGGAGAACACCGTCTGTGGGTGTCCTTGCTTCTCTTTCGTTTGGTGTGCCTCTCCACTTAGCACAACCTCCGACAAAGGGTGGTGTGTGCTTCCATGCCTCTGACTTTGTTTTAGAGGACTAGTCAAGAAACTCCTAAGATGCTGAAGGGCACCGATGCCAAGTTGGCTAGGCGTCCCAGTGAGGGGGAAGCGGGGCTGGTGACAAGTTCACTGGGCTTTGTGAAGTGGAATAAAGAAAGTGCTGGTTAGTGGAAAGTGCGAGATCTGCTGCGGAAACAGTGGTTTTCTCAGTAAGGATTAGGAGCTGCTGAGGGGACATTCTGCAGGAAAGATGGTGGGTGGGGATGGAGGGACACGAACATTCTTTCAGAATTCTACAGTGTGCATCATGGAACGTGCAAGAAGACAGTTCGGATTTGCACATTGGAAGTGTGAACGTGCACAATCCGTCTGGGAGAAACGTGCTTGCCCTTGGGGCGGGCGGCAGGAGGCTTGGTGTGTGGCTGCTCATGTAACTTCTCTGCTCCGTGACAGCAGCTTGTTAAGGCTAATGAACGGCTGAATTTCCTCCGACAGGATACAAAGCGGGATTTGCCAGTTTGAGCCTGGGATGTAACAGTTGCTGCTTTAGCGAGTGAGGTTTGGCTTGTGGTATAAGGAGCCTATCCTGTGTACCATTGTTGCTAGTTGCTGTTCTCCCCTGATTTCGAGGCTGGAGTTTCTCCAGGTACTGGCCTCTGGTGTCTGTGCTTCCACACATACATTCCTGCCCAAGGATGCTGGCAGATGTGTTTGACTTTGTCTTTCCCTAAATGCACGCACAGCTCACATGTTTCTAGCAGAAGGCATTTCTCCAGTGCATCCTTTCCCCCATCCTTGATGAGACTATCTCACGAAGGGTCTCACTAGAGCATTTTCCTGCTTTTATTTCACATGCTAATTAAACCAAAAGGTTGCCAGAATTTCATTTTCTGAAATAGTCTTCATTTCACACTGTCAGCCCACTGGTGTTGAATCGGTTGCCTATTAACAACTGTCTAGACAGGTTAGGGAAGAGAATCTGTTGATTTAGTCAGCCTGCCCAAGGCAGCCCTTGTTTGTGACTAACTGTTAAGCAGGGTTGGAGGGAAGAAAGTTGGCTTTATTTGTTACAACGTTCCCTCCTGATGAATCACACAACTTTGTTTGGTTCAAGATTTCACAGTAGTAAAGCCTGCTTTGGGGGAAGGCCTCTCCAGAGGAAACCTGCTTTTCTAGATCTGGTTAGAGCATCCTTGAGAAGGTCTAGATCTGTAAAGAAACATCATTGGTTTGATAATTAGAGGATGTACTGGATCTTTTGTTTCCTTAGAAGCCTTCTCCGCTTCCCACCCACCTCATCCTTCATCTCACCTCCTTCAGGGCATCTCTAGCTTAGTTTGTATCTGTGGGCAAATAAATTTTCACCCCCCTGTTTCTTGCGTTAATCCTCTCCTACTGCCAACTGCCCTCAGCTTAAAACCCTTTGCCAAGCTCTTTCAGAGGCATGCTCGTAATCCATACTGAAACATAACTTGTGAGGACGCGGTCCTACATGAGACATCGTTCCAAGGAGCTTTCTTCTGTGGGCTCTGTAGTCACAAATGCTTTCTGTAAAGGTGACTGTGCCTCCCAGTTCATGCTGATGACATAACCTCCAACCTCTGTCTCTTCCTTCCTCCCTCTACCTGCCCCCTCCCTCTTGCCTCTTCTGAGTATAAAGGAGGGGAGTGTGGTTATATGCAACTGTTGGTTCTAAATCAACCATCACATGGTGAAATTTTAAGGCTCCTGTGCTCAAATCAGCTCAAGAAGGTTGCTACAAAGAACCCCAGGCAGGAGGAAGTTTCCTGATGCTCTGGGGTAATCAGATTTTAGAGGTCAAATGAGGAGCAGTTATTAGATGTACTTCTGAAAGTGAACAGTGTACCTTGAGGAGATGAGCGAAGTCCAGAGATTCCAGTAGTCTTGATTTGATTCGTAAGAAACAGAGTGGCTTGGATGTTAAACTCAAGACCATCTGTGCATTTGAAAATTAAGGATGGACTCTTTGGAGTTTTTATTTTAAACTCAAGTCTGGGATAATAGTTCTGCTTAATAGTCAGTGAGCTTGTCATGGCCCTCCTGTCACAGGGGTCGTCATTTTGACATTGGGTTTTTGGGCAATATTGTCTGAGCCTCATACAGCTCCAACTATGAAAACCATTGTTGGTGTAATTTTTAAATCCAGATGGACATCCTACATTAACAGCTCTCCATTCCTGGGCTCTGACTGCATACTTAAGCATTTGGCCCAAGTAACATCATCCCTGCCTGTCATATAACTGTAAATTACACTGTGCTTATGTGGTCTGTTATTTTATGGAATTCAGCTGACGCACAACTCTTAAGGCTACCAGCCTTAAGCTCTTTGGAAACTTGAAGGAAAATTTCCAAGAGCTGTCTGAGGAAAAGTAGGAAAAAGTCAAAGGTAGGACAGAAACTAAGAGTAGCGTATAGGGTACCACTTGATGATGGATAAAGGGGGACCCATTCATGAGTTTTGTTGCCATTAGAAATCATGATTTTTCTGGACCCACTGCTGACTTGGGAAATAAAAGAGGATTTGGTACAATACTGATGGTTATTTTTCTTTGGGAAGCTACAAAGACTTTTAGAATTTGGATATATTCTTTATACCTAGACTGCTATTTCATGAGTGCAGGTCAAGTAATGATGTTCTAAGTCTATTTGCACTTAGCTTTGCTTCATGCCATTGAGGAGCATGGTATGTTTACTTGAAAACTCTTATGGAATTATGCTTGTTGTTAATGCTGATTCATAATTGGCAGATGGGGTCAGTTTCAGGCCTCCTTTTTGCTCAGAGAAAATTTTCCACTGCTACTGGAAACAAATAAATAAATCATAGAACATTCCTCCCTCCTCCCCCATTCCCCCATTGTTTTAAACTAATGGCATACTTGGCTACTGTAAGAACTACAGCGTCCCCATAACACTGCAATTTCATCTTGGTTTCAGGCACCCTGAAACACTTTTTACAAGGGCCTTTGGTATGAAGCATCTCTAGGGGACAACTTACAAAAATGGTTGCCTGCCAAGAACAGCCTCATGGTGCAAGGGATGGGATTTGATCTGTGAGCTACATCGCTTCTCCTATGTTGGGATCTTGCCTTTGCACTGCCTTCTACAGGCCCGAGCAGCCTGGTGCTGTCTCAGCCAGAAAGACAAAGCAAACTGTAGGGTCCCTGCATCCGCAGGTTTGCCTCTGTCCCCAATTTGCAGAAAACCTTGTCATGAATTAGAATTTCTTGGCAACAGCACCACCCAGGGAAATTTGTAGACACAAAGGAGCCTTGCTAACCACACTGAAAGGATAAAATAGCTGGCTTTTTTTTTTTTCTTTTTTGTATGTGATTTGTGTGCTCTTTAGTTACCATAACTCTATTTTTTTTTAAATTTGAAACAGTGACTTGATAGATGAAAAAAAAATCAGAACTGCCCCTGTTCTCCAGATTTTCTAAATAAGGATGCAGTCACTCAATAAATGTAGCTTTACAAATGAAAGCACATGTGAATGCCATCTATCACACAGTTGGCCTTTCCATGTTCTTTTTAATTTTAATTTCCATGTTCTTTTTAATAGATACATCTTTGTGTAGATTTAGGGATTCTCAAACATTATCACTCAGTCTACCTGTTTGCAGTTTGGTATTTTGAAGTGAGTGAATGTTACAACGCAGATGTTTTTACTACATCTGTCTTTAGTTGGGGGGATAAAGGAAGTGGTGACTTCTTTGTTCTCCATGAAACTCCCACCCCCACTCCCTACCCTGAGGAGGATGTGATGTTGGGGTCCAATCCATTTAAAGGGCAGAGCAGAAGATGTGACACCTCACCCTGAAATGATTTATGTATGGGTATGTCAGAGACCTTCAGCGTTCAAAATGTGCTCTTCCTCTCTCCCAGCCCATTCTAAATATAAATGCCAGTGGGGGCTATTTGCCTCTCCACTTGAACGGGAATAGTTTAGAGAAGGTCCTAATGGAGCTTTCAGTAGCCATTCTCTTATAAATCTTCAGATTCTTCTCCCTTCAGAGAATTCCTGTATTTTAACTTTTTGAGTACGAGAAGGCAATGCAGTCTTCTTTAATCACTGTGTGCTTATTTGGGAGAGAAGACAGTTTCCTCTGGCCAGTCCGAACTGGCTCATGTTGATGGGATAGCTGGCCAGATCGGGTGGCAGACACCCGCTATCTCTGCAGTTTGTCAGTAGCGTGCAAGGGGTTTTAAATCACCTTTGCTGGACTCCATGATTGGTGAATGCAGAGAACGCCTCTGTGATTCCGGTTCACTCAATCTATCAGTTAGCATGTATGTTTGGAATTGGGATTTGCTGAAAGTTTAGGACAGCTCCCCAACGTAACCTGAGCGGTGCCAGAAGGGTGAGGGGTGGAGATTTATCTCTCTACAAATAAACCCCTTTGTTTCCCCAAATTAGCTGAGTGCTTGCTTAGCATAAACAGGTGGAAATATTTTAACCCAAATTGCCAAATCTTACCTAGTACAGTGATTAGGAAGCTCTATAAGTACTAATGGTGTTAAAGTCGGTGGAGCAAGATGCAGCATCTAATCATTAATGTTACATGCAACATCCACAAGTTAAGAAACACTCCTCCTCCCAGTTACATTGTGTGCTCATTTTAGAGCACCCGCGTGAGAAGCTATCCTTACTTAGTTTAATTTAAGTGTTCCCCAAATCAAATATCGCATTACTGGAGCAGGCTTTTACCTAAGATCGGTCATGATCTTGTTCCTCTCCCTTCTTGTTCCTTGGCCTTCATTTTCTGCTGCTAATTTGGAGAATCATTTCTCCTGCCTTGAATCCTTTTTGTTTTCCTCACTTGGCATTTTGCTGTGACCCTGAGAACTTGGTCCTGCTAAGTGTATTGTGTCCGTTGCACTCTCCATTAGAGCAGCTTCCAGCTGCCCCATCCACCACATGCGTGACATAGAGATGGACAGCGGGGGGTCGGCAGCAGCTTTGTGATCAGTCCGGAATCAGCCTGCTTGAGGTGGGAGTGACTTCTGATTTCATAGTGATACCATTCCTGACTGAGCATTACTGGAACAGGCTTTTACCTAAGATTGGTCATGCCTCTGAGCTGGTAGAGGCAGTCAGTCACACCTTGTGGGCTTTTCTCTGTTTATATTAAAATATGGAAAATATCTCACCGCCAGTACTTCATTCCTTTGCTCTGGTTATGTGCAAAATACTGTTTGGGTGATGCGAATTTGAATTGGATATAGTTCTGCCCTCTATGAGCTTGACTTCAGTAGGGGAGAGTGAGCATGTTCAGAATTAAGTAATACAGTATTAGAACACAGTTGCCAAAAAAAAAAGAGATTTTAAGTCCAGTATTTGAACACTGACCCATGCCTCTCTGTGCTTACCCACCTCGTTACAACCTTGTTTATAAAACATACTTGAGATTTACTAAATTTTCTTAGGCTTTTTTAGCTAATGGTGTAATGGGGCTGGTGGCCCTTTTAGGGCAGATGAGTCGACAGTGTGAATGAATACGCATGTCCATAATGACCAGGAAACAGCATCCATGTCTGTGTCATTCGGAAATGATTATAGGTAATTAAAATAATTAATGTAGAGCCATATGCAATATCTATTTCTGAATATGGGTTTATTGACATTTCCTGAGGTCATATTGAAAGTCAAGCCCCAGGCCTTGTACCAAAGCTAGACCCAGAGAATTTTAGAATTTCAAATCCTGAAAGGGTCTTTGTTTCTTTAACTCTAAAACACTAGGCTAGGACCAAATGATTGTTGAAGCCAGATGAAGCATTGAACCTTCCAAGGTCACCCAGCTGTTGTTAACATGGATGGTGGTCCCAGGCCCAGTACTCTTTCAGATGCCCAAATCAGTTTGCTTGCTTTTCATCACACTGTTCTGAATATACTTTGAGTCACTTCTCATCTTTCCTCCTCTCTCTTTCCCCCTCTCCCCTTAAAGGGAAGCAAGAAAACCCCCATTTTACTTTGAACAATACTAGTACGTGGAATTTTTGAATTGTCTGGGCCCTAAACCAAGATATTGAATATCTTGGAGAAAGCTTATGTGTGTAATTTAATCTCTTTTCCATTTTTAATAATGTGTGGTAACCTGGAAAATGTACACTGTACTGAAAAAACAAAATAAAAGCCCCCAATTGCAACTCCAGCCTTATGAAAAAAAGTGCTGTCACTTAAATGATAACAAACGGAGCGAGAGTAAGAAGGGTGCATTGAGATGTATGCGGTAGGGAGTTGGATGGTTGATAGAACTGGGGTTTTATGTGGAAAGCGTCAAATGCGAAGTTTTGAAATGCTTTGTCTCTGACAACTTGCCAACAAAGGGACTGCATGAAACTGTAGCAGTTATCATGTGCCAATTCAGAAAAATCTCTTTTGAAGTGTTTTAAAATTTCTTGAGAGGGTTGGATGGGCAGTGAGGTTGTAATGTTTTACAAATTTAAACAAAAAACATTGCACATTGTGATAAGCAGTTGGGAAGAGAGACAACTTCTGTGCGGTTTTTAAAAAGTCCTTATGGGGTGGGAGGGTGAAGCCAAGGCTCAATTTTCAGTGTCCCTAGTGAGGAAAGGAAACGCATGGTGCTCTTCACTCTGCTCAGTGACTTTTGGCCCTTCTCCACCCAATCTCTAGTATAGTTATGATGGTGAAAATTCTCTCTTGAAACTTGGCTCACAGATTGGTTTCACCTCTAAGATCTTAGAAACTGAAGATTTCTTCCCAAATGGAGACTTCTTTATTTCTTCAAAGCTGTAATCTACAGCTCCAACTCCAATATTTTCCTGAGTTTCAGGCCCACATTTTTGAACTGGAAACCTGGGGCTGACACTTAAGGCTTTTGGGGTTGTCCCATGAAGACCTCAGCTGAATATGTCCCAAAGCTTGAACACGTCAACTTCTTTATTTCTTCAAAGCTGTAATCTACAGCTCCAACTCCAATATTTTCCTGAGTTTCAGGCCCACATTTTTGAACTGGAAACCTGGGGCTGACACTTAAGGCTTTTGGGGTTGTCCCATGAAGACCTCAGCTGAATATGTCCCAAAGCTTGAACTCGTCAACTTCTTTCCTCCCTTTCCTGGCTTCCCTGTTTCTTTTATTGAGTTGACCTTTCTTCTGTGATCCAGGTTTGAAGGTCCAGCCATCTTTGGCTCCTCTCTTTCCCTTCACTCTGATTGGTTGAAAAATCCCATTGATTTGGTTCTTACAGTACGTCACCATGGTCTACCACTTTCTTCTTGCTCTGCCATTGCCCCAGGGCAGCCCCATCACCTCAGCTGGACTGACTTTCTGCCTCCATCACCATGCTCCAAACTGTCAAGGGGGCCCTCTTTTACATACGATGAGGCCAAATGTCTAAGAGTCACGATGTTCCAAGACTGGGTCTAGGTAGTAGTCACAAGTTTCCCCCTTTGTTACCATGTGCGGTAACCGCCATCCAAATTGAATGACTGTACTTTTCCTGCTTCTCTCTTCATTTATGTCATTTCCTTCAGCCTTTTCCTTCTTCTTCCTCTTTGAGTCTCTTTGTCCAAATTCTACCCATCCTTTAACTTTCAGATGGTTGCCACATCTTCCAGGAAACTCCCTCGCTTTCCCTTGGCCAACAGTAATTGCTGCTGTTTCTATACTCTTGTGTAGAACTTTTTACTTCCTCATGATGCTTTTCAGTTTTGTCCTGTAGTATAGTTTTTCTTTTCTTTTTTTTCCCCCATTGCCTTATTTTTCCAGTTAGGTTGCATGATTTAGAGCAGAGTCCATGCCTTGGTTATAATTTTGATAATAAACTTTTAATACATAACCCTTCAGGTTCTTAGAAAGCCTTGCACGTGGTAGATACTCAATAGATATTTAGGGCTTAATGATGTGACTTAAGATTTGACTATGTCTGTAGTAATGGTTCACAACTGTGGCTGCACCCCAGACCAATTAAATCAGTATTCCTTTGGGTGGAACCCAGGTATCAGTGTCGTTTTGTTTTTGTTTTTTTATAAATTTATTTTATTTGTTTATTTATTTATTTATTTTTGGCTGCTTTGGGTCTTCGTTGCTGTGCATGGGCTTTCTCTAGTTGCAGTGAGCAGGGGCTACTCTTCGTTGCAGTGTGTGGGCTTCTCATTGTGGTGGCTTCTCTTCTTGCGGAGCACGGGCTCTAGGCGTGCAGGCTTCAATAGTTGTGGCATGTGGGCTCAGTAATTGTGGCCCGTGGGCTCTAGATCGTAGGCTCAGTAATTGTGGCGCCCAGGCTTAGTTGCTCCACGGCATGTGGGGTCTTCCTGGAACCCACGTCCTCTGCATTGGCAGGTGGATTCTTAACCACTGCACCACCAGGGAACTCCCTCAGTGTTTTTATAAAGCTTCTGGGTGATTCCAATATGCAGCCAAGGCTTTGAGCCATTAATCTATAGAGGGTTAATATCAGAGATACCAGAGTTGCAGGTGGCTACTACTTATATGGAAACATTTCATTTCTTGTATAACTTGGAATCTAAGTGTAATAGAGGTTTATAATAAAGCAGGACAGTGGATGTACTTCATCCAGCTCCTCGGTTAATAGCAACTGTCCAAGTGTTGTTTCATCTTCCTTGTTTTACTTTCCCTTACCCTAAAGTGTTTCTCATTTAGCTCACATTTCCTATGACCCACTAGAGGTTTGCTTAACCTGGTCAAATTCCATTTCTGGTACCTTTGTGGTGGTGGGCATTAAACTCCAACCATGCCGTGCTTCAAATAATTCATTCTCAGCAAGCTCTCGACCATGATTTTCCACTTACCTCAGCCTGCTCTGTGGTTTTAAAGGGATGGATGCATGCACAAACATTTGTTGGATGATGCCAGATAGGCATTAGGTAGCAGCTCTACATATTTCTTTCTGACCTCACTGTTTGCAAGTAGACTCTGTTTATAAAGAATTTCAAAGGACCCATGTTTCTAGTAAGAGGAGCAAAAATAAACTGTGGAAGAATTGCCGCTGAGGACATTCAGGCAAGGAGGCTGCCTCCTCATCCATAGAAGGCTTTAGCTCTTGTGGTAATGACTGTGGGCATGTGGCGATGTTCACAAAGAAGCCTTAGAAATGCCTCTATTTCAAACTGTGATGTTTGCAAAAATGTATGTACTGTAGCTACATCCTTTCATCTATAAACTGTCTTTGATGGGGGTACGGTTGGCAAGAGAGAACATCATGAGAGGAGCTCAGAGCTTAGGGTTGAAGGATATCTTTTGGAAAGCTCAACCCGGCCGTGAAAATGGCAATTAGCTGTGGAGCAATTGCTCTGCAAGGAAGTGTCCGCCTGCTCCTGACCCCGCTTTCACACTCACCTTGCAGAGCCGAGGTAGCAGGAATTCAATGGCGTGGTCACAGTGCTGGCTCTTATTTTTGGAGAGGCGGCAAATTCGCTCATCACACAAAGGAGTGGAAATAGATTGCCCCAGCCCTACCTTTTGAGCTCTTAGTGTTTGTTCATATGGCCACTGTAGAGCCTGTTAATAGAGCACAGTTCCTGCCTAAGGGGTGAAGGATGTCTTCTGTGAGGAGGCCTCTGTGTAGGACTGATTCTCCAGTGAGCTCCCTGAGATGCTGCTCAATGACAGACTGCGTCTCTGGCTTTGCTTTCTGCGTTCCAAGATGGCTCAGCCCTCCCCTGTGCATTTGCCTCCCTATATCAAGGTCCTTGCTTTCTTTGATATGGACCAAGATATGATTTCCTCTGTGATGGAGATGTTCATGTTGGCTTGTGAGAGTCTAACAAACATCTGTATTGAACTTTTTTTCTTAAGGGCTCAGGGTGTTTTGCTCAGGACCTCTTGTCATCGGCACATTCTTTTTGTAACTAAGGAACGGACAGGTATTACAGAATTTCCCGTTCAGAGGTGAGAAAATTGGGGCAGAGGAAGATTAAGCAAGTTGTCTTAATGTGGCCGCAAAGCAAATGAGTTGCAAAACCAGTGGTGGAACACACTTCCCTCTTCCTTTTTTCCACTTGGCTATTCTGCCTCTTATCATAATAAGCATCATAATAATATCTAATATCTGTCAAATACTTCCTAGAGATGATCTCATCTGAGCACTTTATGTGCATCATTTCATTTAATCCTCACACCAACCCTGTGAGATACATATTCTTCTTATCCCCACTTTACAGATGGAGACATTGAGGTTCGAGTTATTAAATGACTTTGCCTAAAGTCACACAACTTGTAAGTGGTTGAGCCAGAATGCAAACCCAGGCAGTATGCTCAGGACTCCAAATTTTTACATTTATACTGACTCCTAGTTAGGCAGGAGACACCAGGGCAAGAGCCAAAGGTCATGGCCTGGGACTCAGTGGAACTGTTTGGGTTTGAACAGCTTTCTGGTCTGTCTTCTTTCTGGGCCTTGGTTTTCTCATCTGAAAAAGAACTGGGTTGTGCTAGGGCTCCTTAATGTTGTAGTGTTTGTAGTAGTCAAATTACACGAGGCCTTGAAATCAGACAGAGCTGGAACCTTGAGAAAGTCACCTAATGTCTCTGAGTCTCATTCTGTCATGAGTGGAATGGAGTTAATAATGCCTAGGTAAGGGCAGGCATGTTGGCTCTCTGCCCCAGTGTCTGGTACATGGCATCCACTCAACAAATGCTCTTTCCTTCTCCGTTTTCAACCATCCTTCCTCCTGTTGAAAACAGTGCAGAGTGACACAATGCTCTTTTTCTAAATAGTATCACTGGTCTCTCTAAGATCCCAGTGATTCTGGAATGTCTAAGAGAAGGTGAATGATGAAAGGCCAGGCCAGGGAGAATGCTGGGCATTGGACATGGTGTTCCTTTATCCATCCCACAAGAGAGCTCTCATGAAGTCACTGGTGCGTAGAAGTGGGGAAATACTAGCAATATCCATTGTCCCCAAAACTCAGCCCCCTTTGATATCCTTGGAATTTGCTTGACTTGCTCACACAAATGTCCAACTCGTTCCCTTTCTTTCCAGTCTTACTTCTGACTTACTTCCCTTAAGTTTTTCCAGCATGCGGTTATTTTTCTTTACGAGCCAGAATTAGGCACATATACTATAATACAGTGCTGGTTACTACACCTGCCTTTTCTGCCTTACCTGATGACTGAGCTTACAGCAGCTTATGAGAGTGAATCAGGTTTTATGAGATCTATAAATATCTCCGATAGGATTTTTATTTCATTTCCCCCCTTCAAATAAGACATAATGGAAGCAATCACATACACAAGGAATATTCTTTCTGTGATAAAGTGGGTGTTTTTGAATTGGCCTCTGAAAAGCAATAATTTGATGTGGTTGTTCCATGTTGCGAGTTTTATGGGGGAGGGGGAAGAATCATGCCTATGCTGCTATAAAACTCGAATATTATTTCCTCATGTTGAAGGTTTAGCCCAGCACCTATGGGGAGATTTATGTTAGAGATGCCAGCCCTGTGTGCAGACTGCATTTCCTCCTTCTGAGGAGTGTGTATTTGTGTTTTCTTAGACACACAGAATCCAGGGAAGGAAGGTCCCATTGGCTGGCAGGAGGGAGGGCTCCCAGAAAGAAGGTTTCCAGTTCTTTGTCTCATCTGTTTCCAGCTGCCCCAAGGGAGGATGTTCTCATCCTTCTCTGCACTTCATGGATTTCCTAGGAAGATTTCACACCACTTAATATATCTCAATGAGATTTTTTTCCCTTGGAATTTCACTTTTTAAAAAAAGAGTCTTAAACTTATCCAATTTTTTAAAATGTACTCTTCCCCAGTACCAAGTATGGAAAGGATTTTCCTTACCTTGCTCTTTGAGGAGTGTCTAGAAGGAACCTTGAACATGTAACTTTAAAGAATCCATTAAAAAAAAAAAAAAAGCCGTGAGAGTTCTATGTACCTCGTTTTTCCTGTCTGGAAAATGGAAGTCAGGAGCTCCATTTGCCATCTTACTCAGGACCATTGTGACAAAGTTAATTATGGATTTAACAATTGTTTTTGAAAACTTGAATATCTGACTCTGACTACTTAGGAATTTTTAATTTATTTTTTTGGTACAACTTCTCCTTGCATACATCTTCCCCCAGTTCTCAGAAGCTTTGTGTTTAGCTAGATGATAATATAATTTGGCCTCTGAAAGAATAACCCATGTGAACTTAGTACCTGATCCAAGGACATGCAGGATTTTTACCTTAATGTCATTTCATTTTTTCTATTTAACTTCATCTCAGTGTGTAATATAATCTTATCATTTTGGCTCTGCTACCTACAAACACTATTCCGTGCTTATCATCAAATGATGTGACTTCTCTGGTCCACAGTTTCCTCATGTGTATATAGTAGCGTAGAGTTAGGAATAGTCAGCGATCAGAGATACCAACAGGAAGCTCCTGGGCTAAACTGGCTTCAAGAGCTGTTTTATTTGGTCAGCATACATATATTTCAATTTATTTTTAATTGGAATGCTTTTAGACAGATCATGCACTCTTCAATTAACCTTGTCTCCGCTATTTCTACCTCGCTTCGTTTCTGATCTCTGGCCAGGTGAGCATGCATTTGGGTTTGTGACCCCCAGACTGGCAGCTCTCTAAGTCACCTTTCCCTCCAAAACGCTGTGATTTGGGGACAACCTTTATTTCTTTATCAGTCTCAGGCTGGCTTGATTACTACTCTTACTTGGAATCCATTTTCATTTCTTTTTAGATTTCTCTGCCTTGTTGAATGTCTTTGTTTGGGATTCTGTTTTATAAAGCAGATTCCAAATTGCTTCTCAATTTCTCCTAGTCATCCAGGTTCTGTTGTAGATCATCGAAATCTGGGTTGGAAAAGACCATCTGGTTTACCCCTCTCCCTGCCTGGGCTGAGCAGTGTCTGCAGAGCATGTTTATTACTTATTGGTATTTGCAACATTTTCCAATTTGGAAACTGACTCTAAGTTTCCTGAGCTTGCGGCCTCTTCTTGGTGGAAATGGGAGTGAAATGGGACAATACCAAACAAAAAGTTCTTTTGGTCTAACAGCCCTCATTAACAAATGACTGCCATTGTCACTGTTTCTTTTGTCACTCCTGAGACCCAACTGGTCAGTGGTGGGAAAAACTCCTTTTTGTGATAGAAAAACATGTAACCATTTCTGAGGTTTCTTAGTCTTGACATAGAAGCATGTTGTACAGAACCCCATTAACTGCTTTAACTGCTTATTTTGTGTGGAAGTAGATTTTATATGACTTGTTTCGCTGAGGAAGTGATGCTTTTTGTGTGAAGAACTCCAGGGAATTATAATAAAGTACTTTCCTGAGAATCAAGTAATTTGCATTTTTTCCTACGCTTGGCACTCAAATACTGCCAGCAAGGCACTTGGCCTTCATTTTCTAATGCTTTCAGGATGCTAGTCTACATTAGGGGTGTTTAAAAAAATTTATTCTTTTGTATTGGCTCCCTGATATTACTAAGGATATCATTTAGGTTGACCAGCTGGTGATTTTCAGGGTCATTCTTTTCCTGTTAAAAAAACCCCTGTCATTCCATTAAGTTACTTGATGCGGGGTATTTCTCCTTTTCTCCAATCTCCAATTACTTTTTCTTTCTTTCTTTTTTAAAAACTCTGAGTGTTAAGTAAAGGTCCAGGTTCATTATCTTGTTAATATATATATTAATTAATTTTTTAAACTAACAGCTGTTTATCTTACTGGGTGAATTGGCAGCTATTAAAATATTTCTGAAAAAATATCCCTAGAAAGAAAGAAAGAAAGAAAAGAAAGATAGAAAATAAGGAAAAGAAAAGGAAAAAGGAAAGAAAGACATTATGTGGACTTCAAATGTCCTTGCACAGTTCTTCTGTGAAAGAGAAGCGGAATGCAAACCATTTGTCTTCCTATCCAGGATGTGCCTGCCTACATTTTCCTCCTGTTTTTGCATTCATGATCTCTGTTTTTATGCTCCCTATTCATAGAGACTAGGATTTTACAAATATTAGAATTTGAGGACCATTAGACATCTCACTGCAATCTGTTTTCTTCTCCTCAATTTGCGGGTAACCTGCCTGAGCTTTAGAGAACATTATTTAAGTCCAAGTGAGTATTGGACCATCAAGAACTGTGAGCCCCCTTTCAATATTTTATTTATTTATTTTTCAAATTTTTATTGAAGTATAGTTGATTTACAATGTTGTGTTACTTTCAGGTGTACAGCAAAGTGATTCAGTTACACACACACACACACACACACACACACACACACACACACACTTTGTCAGATTCTTTTCCATTATAGGCTATTACAAGATACTGAGTATAGTTTCCTGTGCTATACAGTAGGTCCTTGTTGGTTATCTATTTTATATATAGTAGTTTGTATATGTTAATCCCAAACTCACAATTTATCCCTTTTCGGTATTTCAAATGCATTCTCATGTTAACACAATGCATGGTGTGGCATGGCTCAAGGCAGTGCTTCTCAAAGGGTGGGCTGCACTCCAAGGACTTCGTGAGCACAGCGTTAAATAACAACAGAATCACCTTGGGAGGCCTTATTTATTCCCTTTTTAGTTTTCTTTCAATCCTTCTGACTAACTCAAGGAGAAAGACTCAGCTTTGTGGTAGTATGTCTTTAAGGCTTGATAATCTTTTCTTCTCCTCCGCCTTCTTCTCTGTCCTGTCCTCCCTCCCTCCCTTTGTTCCTTCCTTCTTGCCTCTTTTTCTTTCCTCCCTCCCTCCCTTCCTTCCTTCCTACCTTTCTTTCTTTCTCTCTTTCTCTTTCTTTCTCTCTCTCCCTCCCTCCCTCCTTCCCTCCCTCCCTCCCTCCCTCCCTCCCTTCCTTCCTTCCTTCCTTCCTTCCTTCCTTCCGACAATAGATCCCAGACCCAGAGATTTTGACAGGCAAACATTCAGCTAAAAGTTAATAATATCATTTTGGCTTTATTGTTTTTAATTTTATGATTATCTTTTATTGATGAACATTTACAGGAAGAGTATTTTAAAATATATTCAGCCTTAATACATAATGCCTTAGTGAGGCAGTTAAAAATGTAAATAATAGGGAAATGATTACACAGATGGAATGCTGATTTGGTAAAAATGTATGAAGGTGGAATGAAATGAAGTTTGAGGAACGCTGGTGTGGTAGAAAATCAAGGGACTTGGAGTCAGAAAACTGGAATTAGGCCTGACTTTGTAAGTATAAACCAGGGCAAATTGCTAAGCTGCATTTTCCCATCTGTAGTATGGGGTTTATAATAATAGGATTCTTATAATCAAATGATATATGGCTGTGAAAGTGCTTTGTAAACTGTCATATGCTATATAATGTTGTTGGTTTCTATTCTGTGGTAGGGGAGACTTTAGTCTCAAACCTTAAACTAGCACTCCTTGCTGACTTGCTTCTTCCTTATGATTTCTGTGTAGTGTTCTCAGCAGGGATATAGTAGCTTCTTACTTGTTCAAATGGGGCTATTACTTGTGCCTTAATTATGGCACTTTGAAAAATCTTCCTACTGGTTTTCTAGAAGTGGGGACATAATTTCTAATTTCTTTGTGTGTTAGCTTTTAAATAAATTTTGAAAAAGTAAACTTAGTATATAATTTATAGTATGTCAGAACTACTAGATTAAGATAATACATTTAGCTTAATTGATTTTTTAAGATAAATTTTTAAAAGTTAAAATATTTTACCACACTCATGAAACAATTGTGTGCATTTGTGTGTGTATGTGTGTTGGTGCCCAAGGATGAAGGAAGTTTGGATTTTGTATAGAAAGGAGAACCCTGGGGACAGTTTGCTTCTGCAAGTGGAAGTCTGGGGTGGCTAAAATGACTCATTAACAATGTCTGTCTCATGTTGTTTGATGATAAGAAGATGGGGACTTGCCTGGATAGGAAGTCCTGGACTTACCAGGACCTTTCAGCTGACTTACAGGGAAACCCAGCTTATGCTACACAAGGATTGGAGTGACAGAGCAGCATGCGTGCTCTCTGGGACATGGACTTTTATCCTGCCCGAGACAACCCTGGTAGGAGGTAACTGTAGATAAGAAGGGAGGTTGATTTCTCTGACATGAGGACCACACTATGTTGGTCAAGCTCCATGAACTCTTCAACTCAGGATGCTCAGATCTCCATGCTGCTTAAGACAGGTGCCCTATTGACAAGAATTTGGGGGCCCAGAGTGTCAGGTCCAAAGGCCCACTCTCCTACTGCCTCATCTGGAGCACTGGTGGAAATGAGGGTGCATCTGGATCACTGTCTATGAGGCCACTAGGGTTTTAGCCCATCCCTGTTTTGAGGGGTTGAGTAACTCCGTCTGTCTACGTTCTTTCAAAACGAAGGCTTGCAACTTCGATGGCCCTGGGAGCAGCCCATGTGGTGGCTTGCACGGGCCTCTCTTGTTCTGCCTGCCTGGGTCAGATGGCAGCCACGGCCCTCCCCTCACCCTAGGTAGAGTCGGAGGGGGTCCCTGAAGCTCGCAGCTGCCTGTTTGCCGTGGCTGCAGACTTTCAAGGGGAAGTGGAGATGGAGAGGGACAGGAATCTACTTCTGTAGGGGTTTGTCAGGACATACCTTTGGCTCAACCTCCCACATGAGAAATTTGATTCTGGGGTCAGGAATGTGACAAAACACTTAGGTATGCAGCTGGATTTTTGCCATCAATGTGATTTGCAGGGAAGTGTGGCCATAAAATGCTTGAGATCATGAATTGGATGGACTCCCCATCTGGAGAGCCATACCTTTCCCTGCAAAATTAAATATTTATGTACTTTTAAAGTTTAGTTTTGATTTTTTTTTTTAAAAGAGGATAGAAACACACTCAACTATTAAGAAAAAAACATAAATTGCTTCAGACCTAGTGGTAACATTTTCAAGTTTGCAACAAACAGCTTTATTGGAAAACATTGTTTTGTTCTTTAAAGAAAATCAAACGCATCCTAAGATGTTTCAAGACCCGGCTGATGCTATAGTCCTGGCCAGTGAACACCATGGAAGCAGCAGAGGCTGGGGCTGGCACTGGCACATTATATTATCAGAGAGCTTTGTCGCCATCTGTTATTCCTTGTCCTCTCGCTTTCAGGTTCCTCCACTGTGGCTTTCCCAGTCAAGTGCTAACTTATTTCATTTTTAAAACACTTTTTATTTTGAAATAATTATAGACTCATAGTAAGTTGCAAAAACAATACAGAGTCCTGTGTTTCCCCCAGTGGCGACGTCTTATTCTATAGCTATCAGATGACTTACTTCATTTTGAGGCACTTGCTCTGAGGGAGTCGGGCATGTGTGGTAGGAGGGAACACCTTGGAAAGCAGGGTGATGTCCTTGTGGGGCAAAGGGAGCTGTGGGCAGGGGGCAGAGGGGGAATCAAGAAGGAATCCAGGCCATCCCCTCCCCAGCCTCTTTTTACCTGGGACCTCCCAGCTATCAAAATGAAAAGGCAATTACGTTCTGTGTAAATGAGAAAAAAGAAGAAATAAAGCTGTCTATTTGCTGATATGCATAACATTTCAAATAAAAGGATATACGAAAGTACTCATTGACAGTTCGAGGAGGAGGAGAGGGTGCTGGGAGATAGAAAAGGGAGATTTTACACCTTTTCTGTTCTGTTTAAATGTTTTTGACCTTCACATGTGGTCATTACTTTTAATTTTTTTAAGACAATCCTGGTGATGGAGTGATGGGCCACTTACATTTTCCTCGTGTTTTATATATATATATATATATATATATATATATATATATATATATATATATATATTTTTTTTTTAGTCTTATGTTCATTTAAAAAATACCAAGCCTCTTGAGAAGATCAATAATTATCAACAATTTGGACTGTTGACAGTTGTCTATAATTATACCATGATTGCCATTATTTTAGTGAGGCCAATAAATTAACCCCACCTCTCCCCTCCCTAACCTATTTGAGAAAACAGATACGGGAACCAGAGAGAGAGAGGTTAAATATCAGGTGTAAAAATTGATAAAGCTGTGTTTGGACCCCGCCGGGCGGTGCGATGTCACTCTGGCTTCCCAGTATTTCCTGTCGCCCTCCCGCTGGCGGCTTGTGGGCGGGCCCATCCACGGGAAGTGTGTGCTCCACAGAACAGCAAGCAGGTTCGCAGCCTTGCCTGCCTACCTGGCCCCTCAGTGCTTCCCCCGCGGCAGGTGGCAGAACCTTCCAGGAAGAGGTCAGGGCAACAAGAGAGGAGCACAGGCTCCAGTATTTTTTCTTTTCTTAATGTTTTTTCTCCCAGTATCACTGATCACTTTCTTTCTTGGGCAGGAGTGAGGGAAGGAAGTAAAAAGAAGTTTGGAAGCTTTACTTCCAGGATGTCCTGGGAGATATTTACTTCTGGAAGAGGGAACCCTGTGCCTCTGTGGAGTTCCAGAGGAGGGCAGGGAGAAGCCCGGCACAGCAAGGGGAGGGGCTCAGGGTGACAGTTTTACATTGGTCTGACTCAGGGGCGGGGCTCAAGGGTCCATTGTCTTAGGCCCACTGGCCGGAAAGGAAGGAGGAGCAGTCTGGGAAGGGGAGCGACCTGGAGCGTGTCCGGTTCTAGTGTGTCCTGAATTCCCCCGACCTCACCCTGCAAGTGAAAATGGAATGAATTTGAAGACTATGGGCAGGTAGCCTTAACAGAAGAGTGGTGGAGGTGGAGAGACGAGAACAGAAGAATCCTGTGTCTCCAAAACACTCTGGTTGTGGAGACTGCTTTGTCCCTTACCTATCCACCTGTCCACTTACCTCTTCTTGGCCACTTCACGTCAGAACAGAGCTCACTCCTAGTCCCTGAAGTCAGCTGGCCCTTGCTGATCAGAGTTTGTCATCCACCAACGAGGGGTGAAGGAGTTGGAACAGTCACACTCGTCTGCAATAAACCATCAGGATTCTGGAGAAAGAAGTAGAGAACGCTCAGTTTTGTAGTTGTGCTTCATTTCTCCTCTTGATTTTTGTTTGGTTCTCTTTCTTTAGGATTTTCTCAGTGACGTCTTGTCCATGAATAGCTGTTAGTTGTTCTTCTTGTGAAGTCTGGAACCACCTACATCACCATCTTAGTGATGTCACTCTTCTGGTTCTTTTTCTTTAATTTATTCATTTAATTCCTCTCTTTCTCCTTCTCTTCCTTCCTTGAGAGCTTTTGATGTGCCAAGCATTGTGCTAGGCACTGAGAATGTAGTAGTGACCCAAACAGATATTGTCCCTGCCGTCATGGAGCTTAGAGTCTAGAGGTGGACCCAGAAGATAAATAGGTACATATGGATGTGTGCGTTGTGATTGGCATATAAGGAAAAGAATAGGGCGTCAGGAGAGAACATTTCTTCAGTGACTTTCCCAGTCACATCTGAAATAGTTAAGGAATTTTCCTATTCATCTCATAGCTTTTTTATATACTTCCCAAAATGTTCTTCTCAAACCTTTTTCCTGGAAGTGTATAGTTACCACTCAAAAAGGAAATATAAAATGGAACAGACATTTTGGGTTGAGGATACTTACAACCTTTAGACACCTGTATTTCATATATTACTAGTCTCCTCCTGGGTATATAAATTCTTTTCTATGTATGTAGCTGGAGTTTTAACCTTGCTAAACAAAGAGGTTGTCATGCTCTGTATCCTATATGTATTGTTACTGTTTGAGTAAGTATATTTTTGTTTAAAGGTTTTTTTTTAACCTCAACTCTTTTTTCTAATAGATTTATTTTATTCCTTTCATAGGAAAAAAAACGAGGGAAGTAAAGAAAAAGAAAAGCTAATGGGTCTTTTCACATCACACAGCAAATCATGGCAGGCAAGAGATTTTGACTAAGCATGTCAGTTAAGGCTTTAATGATATGTTACTGTACAGCACTTCCTTATAAAATCTGTATATGAAAAAGCAGTAGGTAACTTATGGTCATCAGTGGTGGCAGTTTTAAAAATATACAGATGCGATGAACATTCTGTTCCTTAAGTTCTGCCTCAGGATTGGTGAGTTGCCATTGCGTCCTGTTGAGTGATGTGAATAATATCGATAAACATATCGGGTCGTATTTGTCTGATTCTGGCTTGGTACATAGCTAAAGGGAAAAAAAACCTTTCTGGGAAGAGTAATGCTTCTTTAACAGCAAATGGATTGAATTGATGTAAGTATGATTTGCAACAGGGGATGCTTAACCTTCTATCTAGAATCAAATGCCGGAATTAGAGGCACTGAAGGCAACAGTGACTTGAACAGCAGTAAGACTCTTGCTGGATCTGCATGATTGGGAGAAGGATTTGGGGATAAAGATGTATCTGAAATCTTAACTTTGCTTACCTTTAACATCTGCCAGTTTTCAGCCTTGCAGTGACAGTTACTGGCATTACCGAGGGATGGTGGCAGGGTACTGGAGAGACCAAGGTACATTTTCATGTGAAGGGAAGCATGAAATGAACCTTGTTCATCGGGTGTGCATGAGATTTGTTGACACTGACTTGGTGATAGAGGCAGTTGAATTGGGTCATGTGACCTATGAGAGGGAAGCAGTGACTCCCAGCTGGTTGGGAGTCCTAAGCAAATCAGAAGGGACACAAGCGTAGGGCTGGTGGTTTCATTTCCATGCAGGTGTAACAAAAGCTCTGTATTTTCTTCTGGTGAAAACATTGGAAAATGTTCATTTTGGTACTTGTAGGTGACCCAGGAAAACAAGTTGAAAAGTTAGCAGCAATGGGATGCTGTACAACTTGTGACTCAACATTTGTACGATGTTTTTGAAACTTTTGCCTTGGGTTAGCCTCCTGGCATGACTTTTTGGAAGTCTGCACTAAACAATAACTCTTTGTCATTCAGACCTAGCTTGGTCTACCTGTACTTCCTTCCACTATGACAGCTCCTTGACCAAGGGCAAGATTTTTATGGGGGTGGGGGAGGTGCTATATCAATACTGGCTTCATCTGTAGAGCTTAAACGCATTTGCCTCCTGAGAGTTAAGCCTTTAATGAGGCATCCTTTCCCTTGGAGCCAGCCTGCCTTTCTGCCGTCTTTGCTCTCCACCAAGGCAGAGAGCAAAGCCTTCTGTTATGATATTGCGGAGTTAATAATGCTGCTCTATTGATTTTATGAGGCTCTCAGTCACAGGGGAATGTATGGGGGATGGGGCCAGCACTCACAGTGCGCTTCCTCCAACTCTCTTTCCAGCCCTGGAGCTTTTGTTTTGAATCTGGAAGCTTCCAACCAGGGCTGGATTTCCAAAGGTCAAATGTGCCTGCACATTTTGTCCTTAATGAGTTAGCTTTGCCCTGGAGCCCTCTCTGAACTTGCCAGCGTTCAACCTGAGTGGTAGCAGCAGCTTGATGACCAGATCCAATTGACGTTCCACCCTTGCGAGGTGCCAAAAGGAGCCACTTAGGGTTATTGGCCAGGAGAATGTGGTCATAAATGCATGTCTACAGGAATGGGCGAGGTTTCCTCTTTGCTTAGAAAGCCAGAAAAACATCAACAGAAAGGGGCTACAAAGGAAAAAAACACATCCAGGCACTGAACCTTTGGTCCCCTCACCAACAAAACAGTTGATGGTTTTAATGAGGAAATTTCACTTTTTTTAAAAAGGGGAGATAATCATCTTCTTTTTTCCTCTTGTTCTTTCTCTTTTATTCCACATTTTCTCGTCTTCCTCCTCTTCTTGCTTTAAAGGTGGCATACACAGGTCAACTGATATCTGAGGAACTGATGTTTCTTTTACTTGATGATGAGAATTTCTTAACTCAGTATTGATCTTTTTGCCTTGGCTACCAGGAAAATCAGGGCTGAATTTAATTCTGTGCATGATCCAGTAGCACTTTTTTAAGCTAAGATTTTTGGTAATATTTATCTTCTTTTGTTCTCATTTTAAGGTTTGTTATATGTATGTCTTAAATTAGTATGAATCTGAAACGGAAAATGCCTTAGATGACTTTGTAAAACATTTGGGTTCAGGAGTATTACTTGGTAGCATTAATATGACCATTAGGCCTCACTAATATCTTTTGAGCTCTTGATCTTTCCCTGAATTATCACTGAGGATCTAGAGAAATAGCCATTGCTGTTTAGTAAGTATACTGGTAAAGCTGAACCTAGAACAAACCAGCAACGTCATTGTCAGCCAAAAACTGTTTGCATTTTCTAGGCCCTGGGGATGCATTTTTTGCTGCCCCTTTACAGATACCCCATGTATCAGACCCCCTAGACTGCTCACCCTTTTCCAAGCACACAGTGGGGCTTTCATGTGTCTACATCATTGCTCATGTTGTGTGCTCTTTCTAGAATGTTATTGTTCCCTTTCTACATTTGACAAAAGCTCACTTATTTTTCAAGGTCTAGCTCAAATGTGACTTTTTCATGTGGCCTTCACTGACCTCTCTAGGAGAGTGAGTTGGTTCCTTTGCTGTGTTGCCATAACACATTGTTTGTCCTAGCTATTGGTCACACATATACCCTGTTCTCTTTAATTGTATGTGTTTCTATCCCTCTGTCCCTACTATACCATGGGCATCTTATAGGTAGATATTGAGCCCTAGGATTCCCTGAAATCTCTAGCAAAGTGTCTGATGTAAAGTGGAGGCTCAGTAAATAATTGTTAAATTAATTTAAAAGAAGTACGAATACAGTACCTGCCCCTGAAAGGCCAACAGAGTTCAAATGGGTGTAACCTACCTATCGTAGCAGAGTTCTTCCTCCCTGGCCGTTATCCTGCTAAGACAAAGCTACCAGTCTGATCCAGTCACCCTTGAGAAGAGCACAGAATGATAAGTAATAGTGGCTCCTAATCAAGATTTTTTAAAAAATACATTTAGGAAGAATTTATTGAGCAGCTGTTGATTATACCGAGCACTGTGCTTAGCCCAAGGGAGGTTTAAAACTTGGTGCCAGACCTCCAGGCTCTTGTAGATTTGTTAGTGCTTACCCTCTCCTGCTTGACTTTTCGTGGTGACATCTCTGCAGATTTCCCTTTCTTGTGTCAAGATTCTTCTTGAGAGCAGGGATTCCAGCTGCGTGGTGCTGGGCAAGAGTAGCTGGTCAGGAGACGAAGGAAGGTGCTGCTCATTTGTGATTTCCTCCAGCTGGGTCTCTCCTCAAATAAGCAATTTCCTAGGAAAACTTGGTGGAAGTGTTTACCACAGTTCCCACCAGTCTCTGCTGTCATATTCTTTTCACTAACGTGTACTAGCCTCCTGGCCCCTGTAGGTGTTTTGAGTTTGTGAATCCTGACCTAGATTTATCAGGCAGGGCATTGATAACTACTAGAGGAGGGGATCCTTAGAAACAACACCTGTCTACCCCAGCATCTCAAGGACAACTATCTGGCCTTGTTTCATGGGACCTCACCTGGGAGGTTGGGCAGAAATTGCAGTCCAGAATCTGAAATTGAGATACCTGAAGACTCCTATAAGCAGAGGGATCAGAATAGTAAATTCCATCTTCATCATGCCTTGCTTCCTTCAGGCAAGCAAGATTTGGTCACAAGAAACCAAGGATCAAAGAAGAAGTGACTTCAGGAAGGCCACAAGGCTAATTACATAGGAGGAGCTGGTAAAAGTCCTCCTGACTTTAGTCTGTGTTCTCTCCGTGACACCACATTGCCTTTGATTTTATATACCTATAAAAAGTCCCAAAGTTGAAAGATTTTGATATCCGAGATTGATTAGGTACCCCTCCCAATAAGATGCTACATTACTTGATTTTTAATAAAGATGGTCTTCCACAACCACATATTTCTGAATCGCAATAATAATTCTTTCTTCTTAGTTTACTACCAAATGATTATAGATAAAACCACTTTAAAATTAAGGTTTAGGTTCCATGTAGGGAGCAGGGGTAAGTGTCAGTTTTGCCCTTGTGTTGATTTGCTGCCCAAAGTTTGATGGATCCCCTTGGTTAGAGGTACGTCACCTGATAAGAGCTTCTGGCATCCAGGATTTTTACACAGGAGTGAAATGCTTGCTGTTCATCTGTTTTCCATTACTGCTATTTTTCCTCCTCTTCTTGCTGCTTCTATTCCTTCCATGTTCTTTTTCAAGCTGCATTTTCTATTCGAATCTTGAACAAAAGAAATAAGTGATTGATAATACTGGTGTTGAAAATGGGCTAAGATCCAGTATTCTGAAGGGCACTGGGTTGGGGGGGAATGTTGAATCTGGTTTAGTGAAATATGCATTTTTATGTTTATTAAAACTAGGAGGGCTTCCCTGGTGGCACAGTGGTTGAGAGTCCGCCTGCCATTGCAGGGGACGCGGGTTCGTGCCCCGGTCCGGGAAGATCCCACATGCCGCGGAGCAGCTGAGCCTGTGAGCCATGGCCACTGGGCCTGCGCGTCCGGAGCCTGTGCTCCACAATGGGAGAGGCCACAGCAGTGAGAGGCCCGTGTACTGCAAAAAAAAAAAAAAAAAAAAGCTAGGAAATTTTCTTTCAAATGTTGAATGGCAAATTCAAATACCCCCTTTAAAAAAAGTGTGTCACTTACAGTTTTCATATATTTGGTATTAATCCAATAAACAAGTAAAATTAGGTCCTTAATAAACCATAATTATAAATTTTCTCAGTTCAGATCTTAAAAAGTGATACTGGTTCCATTTCTTTCTATCTCAGTAATGACATTTGATGTTGACAGATTGGAATGACTAAAATACTGTTTACTTCTAACAATCCAACCAAGATTTGGAACAGTCAGAGAAAACTCAGAAATCTCCTAATAAAGGCTGTTGTCAAAACTAAGACCTCTTTTTGTTCTCACCAGGAGAAATTACATATGTAGTTGAAAAGTTTGTGAAATGAAATTTGGGATCGGGTATTATGTTTACAATTTGGGAAGATCCTGAACCTTTGTCAGGAATCCTGTTCCTTCAAGGTTACTGCAGATGGTTTGTTGAATTTTTTAGAATGTTTTGAGATCGTGGTAGAGGGTTCAGAGTTGGACCGGAAAAAAAGCCTAAGGGAAAAAGGCAAGAAACTTTTGGTTCTGTTTCCGGTCTATAGTGTGGCTATAGAAGTATGGAAAACCCAGTTTTCTTTACTAGCTTGGGTTCCCCATCAATAGGATGGGGATTTTAATCCTTGTTGTCTAGTTGGTCTCACAGGGGGACTTTGAGGTTACATGAAAATATTGACAACCATTTTCAGAAGCTTTTCACAAAAGAATTATCTGTAAAAAAAAGGTATATGTCATTTCATATGGATTGGATTGGAAAAGTCCCAGTTTCACCTGGCTGCTATAGTTATGATTTGTTCCCGATTCTGTCAGCCTGTTTTCTAGAGAAAATGGAAGGTTTCTATAGATCTCTGATTCAGTGAATCGTGGGTTCAGAGCTCAGAGTATGCTTTTAAGAACAGCACAGATAAAGCATCCCTGCCTTAGCAAAAGTGATCCTTTCATTCATATAGTTGTTTGCAAATCCTGGTAGTGTGGATGGCATTTTAATTTTATTTTTCCAAGAAGCACATTCAAGAACTCAATTTATATACACTAATATGTATAAAATAGATAACTAATAAGAACTGCTGTATTAAAAATAAAATAAAATTTGGAAAAAAATAACTCAATTTATTGAAGATCAAGCCAAATACAAGCAAATTTTATGGCAATTGCAGATATAGACACAACATCAAAATATCTCCTAAATTAAGGCTGTGGCTCTGCTGGGGCCCACATTCCAGGATTCTCAGTAGAGAAAACATGTTTTCTTTATAGGGGAGTTTTATTAGCAGCAATGTTCCGGTATGTGGTTCAGGTTAATTAATGATGTAGTCACACTGGTGTCTTGCCATGAGTTTTATTCCAGTAAGTAGGGCACTAGGAAGTCTCATTGGCATATCCTGTCATGCCAAAATGGAATCCTTAATTTGGACCATTAAAATACATCTCAGTGAGGTCTGTCAACAAGGTAGTTTAAGAATTTTTAATGTGGATACTACCTTACACTGAGAATTCACTCACCATAAACTATTAAGTAGCATGTGCATTGGTTTCAATGAATATATGCCGTTCTAAAATATTTTGTTGGCTGAGATGATTGAGACGATTGAGACCTCAAAGACCCAGACCACCCACAAGCTCTGGTGGAGTTGACCTTCAATTGTGTAAGGAGATTTGTACTAAGAACCACCTTTTCCCCATGAGAGTTTCTATTAATTTTAAATCATGGTGGCGTTTTAAAACTTAATTTTATGTTGTGCATATGTAGCAACCTTCCTTGGAGGTTGAAACAGCAAAGCAACTAGATTGGAAATTAGATTTTCCCCCTTATGCTGCTAATGTAGTTCTTGTTCCATTGGGATTTCCCTTTGCATGGGCTGATGATTTCTTTGAAACTGTATGGAAATTGGTTCAAACAGGAACAAAGGGGAGAGGGGATGGCAGTGATGATTCAAATTAGTGTCTCTTCTTCAATGAGAGTCTGGTGCGCCTGAAAGTGCATGTCTTGCGGTACCAGGCGAGCCACCTAAGGTTAAATGAGATGCCAGAGCTACTGGAAACCAAACTTCAGGGCCTCAGCACTTGATTCCTCCCTGTCCAGTTGGGTTGAATTGTTAATTTGAAATCTGCAACATCAGAATGTGGTTCAGAAATGGGCCAAGCACGATTTTTCTTTTCTTTACGTGATGGAAAACCCTCTCTTTCTTTCTCCCTCATCTTTTTCCAGCCATCATGTGAAAGCTTCCTATTGCCTAACATAATAAACAAGAAAGGGAATGACTTTGTGACTCTGAGAACAATGACGGGTTTAGAGAAAGGCATCCGAAAGACGTGAAAAAGAATCTACATTTCATTTTCAGTGGCATGTGCACACACACGCATACATGTGTTCATACACACACAGGGACCCTGTACAGCTTATATTCAATATTTTCACCCTCAGCTCTTGCCTAGTTTAAGCGCCATACCCTCTTAATTGGATTTTGGCTTACTTCCAGGTTCAGTGTTTGAGGGCTCTGTATCCGTGAAATAATGATACTGAAATAAATAGCACCTCTCAGTAGAGATATCTTTTTATGTAAAATTCTTAAAGGGAATGGAGAGGAACAAAATGCTTTGTGTTTAGGAATTTATGGGAAAGTCACCAGAATGGGCCAAAACAGGAATTTCCAAGGACCTCACCTATGTAAGTGAAGTGTGCAGCTATTTAGGATGACAAAAAACATGCGTCCTCCCTGCCTGCGAGATTTGAATGCACTGTTTCATCGAAATATCAGTGAATGTGGGGATGCCCGTGTTGGGAACCAAATGGATGTGACCCTCAAGTGCTTCAGAGACCAGTGGCCAGAGTTGCCTTTCTCTGGGAGGTCCTTTTGGGTAATAGAAATGGGAATAAATGATGTAAGATGGTTGAGTCTCTATCTTAAATCTGTTCCCTCAGGGCACCAGTTAACAGGAACCTGGTTGTGGAGGCCAGGAGAGGGTGGGTTTGTTCATCTGAGCGACACTTGGAGCACATGATGCAATACAGACTCCTGAGAAGAAATACCCTCTTTGCATCTGTTTGAAATGTGCAGGTGTGAGGACCCAAGGCTGATCTCTTTGTCTTGAGCAGAGTTTCCATCTTACTGAGTCTGATGAGTATGAGTCAGTGAGTGCTTTCTCGGTGCTAAAATGTGAACGGAGGAGAAACATTGATGGAGTCCTCTGACCTAATAAGGTAGACATTTTAGGATAGCTTTCCTGGCTGGTGAGACCAGCTAAAGTCCTCCCTGGAATTCAGCATTGACTAATGGCTTCATTGATTCATTTACCCATTAAACTAGTATATTTAGATGCCTTTTCCAGGCCCTGTGCTGGGTGTGGAGATTCATTGGCACATAAGCCCAGGTCCCTACTCTGCTGGAACTTCCCTAATAGTATGGAAAGATGGACAATAAACATGAAAACAAATAATTTAGATCTTTCCAGGGCTTGGTAAGTAACTAAAAAACAAATAAAACAAGGTAGTCTGAGGGAGAATGAATAGGGTGTTTGGGTTAGTTTATCTAGGCAGATCAAAGGACTCTCTGAATAGGTGGCAATTAAACCAAAACATAACATTAAAAGAAAGCAGGTATGCCATGACCTGGGGAGTCTGGATTCTGGGGTGCAGGAATAGCAGGCACTGTGGCCCTGAGCTTGGTGTGGTTGTGTGAATGGAAGGGGGGCGGTAAGAGGTGAAGAAAACAAGACTGGTTCATGTAGGATCTGATTTGCCATGGCGAGGAAGTAAGTGTGATGGCAGGCCACTGAAGTACTATCAGCAAGCACTTGAGCTGAAAGGGGTCTTGAGAGGGTGGTTCACTCACTTTGCAGGAAGGGAAAGAACTCCCTGCTCAGGGTTAGTAGTTCCGTGGGAAGGGAAGAGGCAGTGTTGGAAAGGGAGGTGTTGAATCTGATTCCCAGGCCAGGTTCTTTTTACCAATACAAATGAGAGTTGAACAGCACCTTGTCCACTTGTGTTTATGGCTTCTCTTCCTGGTGGTTTCTGGAGGCCAGAGGAGAAAAGATGAAGTGGCAGGAGGAAGAGGAACATTCTCTGAGATGAGGAAATGGCTTTTACTTCCTACACAGGGCTGCCCTATGGCCTTGTGGGAATCTAAATGTGCCTCTCATTTGGGAATGCTGGGTGTATCCCAGACAGTAAGCATTTCAACTTTTTTTTTTTTCTTTAATGAAAAACATTGAAGAGACAAGTTAATATCACCTGTAATTAAATATTAAAATACTGCTGAAGCCTACAGGACTGTTGTGGGTTATATATGCATACATATTGTTTCTGGTGTTCTTTTGGTGGAGGAAGAAGAATTTTGGGCTTGTATCATACTTTCGACCCCTGCCTGACCAGAATTGTGACCAATTGTGTTGACATTTTGACTGAATTGTTTGTTTGAGAGTTGCTTCATTCATTCATTCGACAAGACAAATGCTTGAATCAGGCCATGAGTCAAAAACAAGTCCGGGTGTCTTCGAGGAGCCCATATTCTAGTGAAGATTATATTTAGATGCTGGCGAGGCTCATATCCACGGTGAACCAGAGAATTCGTTTCATAGTATCTGTAAACTTGGGTTAGTGAGTGTCTTAAGCTTCATGAGCGAGGCCATGAGGTGCCTGTGAAGAGGCCAAAGACCACCTTCTTCTGGGTTTTGCAGCCTCCTTCCTTTCACCAGCCAGTTGGGCAGCAAAACGATTGGTCTGTTCCTTCAAACCTGTTCTGAATGAGCCATTCCCATGTTTCTTTACCCTTCCACCACTATTTCATGGCCTCCTGGAACTCCAGACTAGTAGGTTCCTGAGAACCCCCATCCATTCACCTGGTAGGTGAGAAAACAGCACAGTGAGGTAGGTCATGCAGCCGGAGTCCCCTGCTCACTTAACCTTTTCCACTCAACAGCTTTGCTTTACCTTGATAATTATTTGGTGTTTTCATCTTCCCTTTCCGTGCCCTTGATATATTTATTTTCTTCTTAGATGTGTAATGAAAAGAACACATTATATATTGGCTATAGCATCCATAGTGTGTGTTTCAGGCCCTGTTATAAGCGCTTGACACTTGAGAGTGATTGAACTCTCACACACTTCTGCAGGGTAGGTTCTTCTGTTATCTCACTTTACAGATGAGGAAACTGAGGCAGAGGGGTCAAGTAACTTGCCCAGCAGTGATGTGAGCTAGTAAGTAGTGCAACCTGATTTTGGACCCAGGCAGTCTGTCTCCAGGGCCAACTCTTAACCCCCTTGCTTCTGCCTTTCAGGGTACACAGGGCCTGCTTCCTTAACTGGGGTGAGCAGCACAGTAGCACACCCACATAGGCACCTTGAATATTTTGGGAAATTGATTCCAAGGACCCTAAATTAAGTAAATGAACAACCATCTATGTCAGGAAAAGCGGCTTAGGGCTTGGTTTCATTATGTCTTTGGCTGTCACTTTTCGAAGTCTGAGGAGCAAAACAAACATTCCTCTTAGTGCCGCTACGTTGTCTTCAGCATTCCACAGTGGAAGTGCTTAAACTCTCTTGGTTTTGAAAATATCCTCTGTGATCACCAGCCACTAAATTGCATCTGCCACTGAGGGCCCCGATGGGATTTGAACCTGTTGTTCTTGGGAAATTCAAGCTTCGAGTGGGTTTGTGTGTGTGTGTGTGTGTGTGTGTGTGTGTGTGTGTATACATTGTACACCTGGGCAGCTGTGCTTTGGGGTGAAAAACAATCATGTATGTATACGTATTTTTTATGGGAGGTAGAGGAAGGATATATTTAATTTACCCGACTGAGAAGGATATAACAATGGTCCAGAAGGGAGTCAATGAAATGAGCTTGCTTTAAAAAAAAAAAAAAAAATCCCAGTAGCCTGAGTCAGCCTGTGCAAGTGATTTGGGAGAGGAAGGGGAGATGATGTCATGGGTTCGGCATGTTCCGATCTTGGCCACTCAGTGCAGAGGGGCCCAGGGAGTTTGGGGAGGGTGTGTGCGTGTGTGTGCAAAGTTCACAGGAGCGGGTAGGGGGGTGAGTAAGAGCGGGTTGTAAAACAGGATTAATAACCCCTTGTCAGACCTTTCCCTGTTACTGTGTTTTTCAGTAATTTTGGTTTGAATGAAGGCTCTCTAGCCAATTAATGTTTATTTGTTTCCTTTGGCAAGACCCATTGGGGGAAGGGATGAGATTGGTGAATTTAAAATTTTTGTTTTGTTTTTGCATTTTGGAAGAAGAGGCAAGTAACGTGAGTGTGGGTTTTCAATGAAGGCTCCCCTGCCCACCCGCCCCCTCCCAGCCGCAATCCACCCCTTTAAGAGGCAGGAGGCAAGACATGGCCAGCTGGTGCCTTGAACTGACACAGGTGCAGAGGCAGTGGGGGGGTGGCGAGCCAAGAATAATTACAGGTTTCTGAACCATCAGGCCCCTCCTGACACAAGCGCTCATCGCAAAAACTGCTCTTTATGGAGAATTAATGGTGAAGCTGAGCAACTGTCAGGATCATTGTTCTCGCGAAGCATCACCCCTCAGGGGGGAGGCCTTCTCCCGAGTCCTTGGGCTCTCATGAGTTGCTGGAGCAGGGTGCCCTTCTTCTCGAGCAAGGACTGGTTGGCCCTCTCCCGCGCAGTGATGGGCTTTTCCTTTGGGGGTGTCTCTTGTACATTTTTTTTCTTTCTTAAACCACACTCTCAGCCCAGATCTGGGTCTTTGCTCTAGTGTAGGATGATTTTTCCTTGACTATTAAGGCATGAATTTTATTTTGTCTATGAAAGTATAATAACTGAAGCAGAGACATCTAATGAAACTTACTTTCAAGCTCTAAAGTAACAAATGGGATTTCCTCCAGTGTGTGTCAAGCTAAATGGAGACTTAGCTGGGAAGCAAGTTGATAGTGGACCCCAGCATGTTCTGTGATCTAGCTGTGATGAGCAGTGGTGTCTCTCCATGACTCAGAAGTTGAATTTAGTTATAGTTCAGTGGCCAAGTGAGAGCGAGTGACTCTCCTTAAGGGCTGATGTAGGGTAGGTGCAGTAATTGTAGGTGGAGGCCAGAGTGATAGACTTCTCATTGGTGTGTTCTGAAAAGTAACATATGGAAGAAGAACCCTGAACCAAGATAGGATGGCCTCTCGTGCATGGGCCACCTTGTCCCTAGTGGACACTGAATTTTAAGGGTCACAGACACTGTGAAGGAGGAAAGAGCTCTTCCAGGTTGTTGGAGGCCTGGGAGACAAGGAGCACAAGACGTGGGCCCCAACTCTGCGCAGGTTACATGGCTGTAAAATTCGCCTTAACTCTTAATTCGGATTTGAGTTGTTTGGTGGTTGTTGGTTTGTTTGTTTTTAATGCGCTGCAACTAAGGAATCCTTGGGAGATGAAAGGGGTATTTGAGGCTGTCTATTTCAGAGACGTCTCGCTCTCCCCAGGCCTTTAATTTTGTCTCCTTTCTCCCCAGCCTCCCCAAAGGAAAAATATACAACAAATATTTTCTTTGTATGTTGAAAATAGTTGGGGGAGGAGAAACACTGAAGGGGTTTTGGTAGAGATTTCCCAACTTTCATGTTTGTTTAGAATTCAGTTAATTTTCATAGCACTGTCTCTCAGAATTTACAGATTACTAGAGGGAAATACTTAATTTGGTTTCAGCTCCAGCAACCAGTCGATGTGAGAGACAGTGGGAAGGAATGGCATCTTACACTGGTTACAGTGCTGTGGTGGTTTTGCGGAGTTCAGCAGTTCTGACAGTGATGGGTAATACTGTTGTACCTCTGGGGTGTGCTGTTGATGTGGGTTCCTTTTTTTTAACCTAATAGCTAAAAAACGCAGTAAGAGATTTTCACTTATACCATATACTTGCTCACCCACAATTTCTAGACAGAATTTATTCTCTCCTAACTTTCCACCCAAATATTTTCTGGCAGTGAAAGTCAAGAAAAAGTGAATGTTTGTTTAAAATCTATCTCTAGGTCTTACAAGTTTGATTCTTGTCACTGGTTCATACCTCCTCTCTGCTACGAGTTAGGTTCACTGTTACATTCTCCTCCTCAGAACTGCTTTGAAATGTCGAAACCCAGGAAGATGGGCAAAAAGTTGAGGTGCCTGTTATGTGAGGTTCTCCCACAGGCTTACTGAGTTTATCAATTATGGTGCTTCCTTTCCCTCCCCCAATCCCTCAGAAAAATTGGTACCAGAACTCTGGCCATGCTTTCAACTTCCTTTCCCATCTTTCAACTCTGACCTAATTTAAAAAGACTAGAAATGTGTCAGAACCATTACATCATACCATCCTTTGAAGGGGGAAAAAAAAAATCACAAAGTTCCCATAAATATCAATCTGTGCAATCCTATAGAGTTTTCAAGTTGGCTTGGAGTTAGAAGAATAAAGATTTTGCCAAAAAGTGTGAAGTGTGAACTTAGTTAATAATATGTTAGAAAGAATGAGTATTTTAGAAGATTGCTTTACAAAAGAAGCACAAATTACCCTACTGTCAGTAGCTTGTTTTGTGTCACTTTGAATTTCCATTCTGGGTTGTGTGTGAATTTCAGAGCACAGAAAAGTAATTAAGCTTTGGGACACTCCCAGGAGAAAGGTAAGAGCTTCGTCTCCCTGTTTCTATACTTCAGACTCTTTGGGGACTGTGGCACCATGGTTAATAGCACGTGACAAAACCACACATAATAAATGTCAGGAAGGAGCTCCCATGGGCAGCTAAGTGCAGTTCACCTGTGTGTGCAGTTCACTGGGTGAGCATTCTTTCTGGAGCCAAAATTCACCCCTTCCTTGCTGGAAGCATCGGCATTATCATCATCATCAACATCAGTAGGTCAAGGTCTGATCTCAGAAGAAGCATGACTTTGCAAGTTTCCATGAAGGAGATTGCTGTTATCTCCCCATATTTTTGCCTCTATGTTCTTTCCCCAGTTTGTTTGATCTCTTTGTTCTTTTAACTCTTGGATCTTTTAAGTGAATGAAATAGGTGGAATACTTAGAATGAAGGGCAGCTGGCTAAAGGGAACACAAATGACTGATAATTGATTATGAACACAGGTAGTAGTGTAGGTGGCACTTTATTTCAATGACTATATTATTCTAGAAAGAAATCATTAGCAAAATGCCATTTCTTTTATTTCTTCTATTTCTTTTTTGACTCACTAACTCAAGTATATGTGGATCCAAAGACTACAAATAACTACTCCTAGTGACACAGTTATTGAGTGGTGGCAAGAATATTGGACCAATGGCTTTGTCTTATGTTCTAATTAAAAGACAGAAAAAAAGCCTAGAACTTTTTGTGTTTTAAAAACATTTGGCTTTAAAGGGATGGCATTGAGGAGGCTGGACTAGAGTCTGCCCCAACCAAACATGGGTATAGTTTCAGTGGTGGTGATGGATGGGGGTTGTGAGGCAAGCTTATGTTTTAGAAAGTTCTTACAGTGCTACACCACTTCAAATACTTAGACATATCTCCCATCTGAGATAGCAAAGGTAGAATTTAGCTCTAAAAGATTATTTTTATTGTTTGAGACCTATGTGATTTAAACAATATGGTCATTGCTTTTAAGGAGATCATAATCTTAATAAACCAGACATGCTACCAATTTATGGACCCTTAGATTCATTTTGGAGACACAGTTTAATTGTCCAGGATTGAGGAGGGTTGTCTTTCAACACTTGACAGCCAGCATATTTTCTTAACTCTGTGTTTCCTAAACCAGGCTTCCTGAAAGAGATAGACTTTATGCTGAACTTTGGATGAAAGAATGATTAGTGGGAGAGAAAATAAAAGATTGTGTCAAGCATATGGGCATGAGGGGAAGTTAAGGAGAGGAAAAATAGGTGAGGGAAACCCTTTAGGGGGAGGGTTTTAGGGGAAATGGCAAAAGCACCTGGAGATATTTGCAATCTTGACTGGCAATTTTCATGTAAATTATGATGAGATAAGGACAGGTTGAACAAGAGCCATTTGGTAACCTTGGCATCATCATGCCCACATATGACCAAGTTTCTTGATCCTGTGAAAGTAACTACCTCTTGCCAACAGCAGGGAGATTTTGGTGAACTTAATTTGTCCTGCAAGACTTGGATTATCCTGTTTTCTGTCAAATTCTGCCTGTGCATCCTATCATAGAAGTAGCAGGTATGGCAGTTAACAGGTTTGAATTTTCTTCTTTTTTAAAAACTAGGTCTTGGATTATCATTTTAATAAGCATGTTTCAACAAGAAGGCTATGAAGAGAATGGAGAGTATTTTAAAATATTTCAGGGTGATCATTTCAAAACCAAATTCAGGTGATGTTTGTTAGGAAACTAGAAGAAGCCATGCATTTTGAAATTGAGATATCGGACAGCCTTCACAAAACTCATCTGTGACTCATAAATAATAAGAAAGTCACTTTGCAGTTGGGTGCGTTTCCTCCCCATTGCTGACGGTAGTGGATTTTTGAGAAGGTGGAGGCTGATCCAGTGGCTCAAACCCTAAGTTGTATTGTTAGGTCAGGCTGAGGAAAGCCTCATTTCTCCAAGGTGAGGTACCAGACAGCCATGATTTATGTCATTAAATTGACATCTGCTGACTCCAATTTGGAGTTTGCTGGGTAGTGTCATTGGGACAGAGTAAATCTCTGGTTCTGGTGGACAAACAAACATTTGAACTCTGTATCGAAATTTGCAATCTGGAGACACTCCTAGTGTGCCGATGGGCATTTCTTCTCTCTCTCTCTCTCTCTCTCTCTCTCTTTTGAAAGTATTTAGACTTATATTAAGTCGCAAAAATTGTACATAGAGTTCCTGTATACACTCTTTGCAGCTTCCCTTAATGTTACATAATCATAATACAAGTATCAGAACAAGAGATTAACCTTGATAAAATACCATTAACTAATTTATACACTTTATTTGAATTACATTATTTTTCCCACCGGTGTCCTTTTTCTCATCCAGGATCCAGGCAGGGATCCATTGCATTTAGTTGTCTTATCTCCTTAGTTTCCTGCAATCTGTGACAGCTTCTCCTTTGTTCCTCATGATCTTCATACTTTTAAAGAATACCAGCCAGTTATTTTGTAGAATGGCCCTCAATTTGTATTGGTCTCATGTTTTCTCATGATTAGATTGAAGTTAGGTACTTTTGGCAAGAATGGCACAGAATAATGTTGTGCCCTTTTCAGCCTATCATGTCCGGGGAGCATGATATCAATACGCTGCAAAATTTTATCATATGGTGAAGGTGGTGCATGCCAGGTTTCTCTACTGTAAAATTATTATTTTTGTTTTTGTAATTAATAAATGTCTTGTTGGGTGGGTGCTTTGAGACTAGGCAAATATCTTGTTTCTCATTATACCTTCATCTATTAATTTTAGCATCCATTGGTGATTCTTGCCTGTACTCATTACTACTTTGTTGTTTGACTAATGGCGATTTTCTATTTCAATACTTCTATTTTCAATACTTCTATGTTTATTAATTGTAATTTTACTATAAGTAGGAGCTGATCTATCTCCTCCATTTATTTATTTATTCAACCGTTTATTTATATCACTATGGATTCTTGGATATTAATCATGTTCCATGGGTTAGAATCTGTTATCATTATTCATTTTTGTTGCTCACGTTGCCTAGATTTGGACTTTGAGAACTCCTTCAGGTTGGCTCATGAGTCTTTTTGACATGCCTCCATCACTTTATGAGCACTTCCTTACCTTCTGGTATGACAGTATATTCTAGTCTCATCTTTATTTTCTTTGCCTCAGCCTTTCAATCAACTATTTCTCCAAGGCACTCTGGTTCCCTTTATTGGATAGTGATATTTAGAAACCAAGATCTTCATGCCAGGTGTGCTCACTGCTACTGGGGTGTCTTTGCTTGTAGACTCTTCTCATTGATGGAGCTAGGAAATACATGTATATATACACATACATGCATATACACATTTATTTCTATGCATACCTCTGTGTGTATATGTATTAAAATCTCTGAGTAAATACTGATACCTTAAATTCCAATTAAACATCATAGGCGTTTCTTAAGGGAGTTCTTATAATTATTTTTCAAAAACATTGGTGATAAACGGTCTCTTTTGCTTGGAAATAATCTAACATTGAAATCCTCCTCCTCATTAACATTTTAATCTCCAACACTCCTGTTGAGTTTCTGGTTGACAAAGTCTTCTTTTCTATCTAAGCTTCATCTCCAGCAAATATTACAAGAAGTAGATTTCTCAAGACAAAAATATTCCATAATGATTTCAGAGGGCTACTCAGCACATTCTGATGGGTACTCATGCTTCTCTAACTCTCAGATGGAATAATAATGCCTTGTATTAGGATTGCAAGTGATAACCTCTCTTAAGTGGTCCAGATTTTCCCACATTTAATCATGGGAAGTATCTCCATCCTTAGATAATTAGTGTGATCCATGTGTTCTGGGATTCAATCTGGGATTCAAACTAGGGCATACTGGGTAGGTTATTTTTGTTTGTTTTTTTTTTGGTATGCGGTCCTCTCACTGTTTTGGCCTCTCCTGTTGCGGAGCACAGGCTCTGGACGCGCAGGCTCAGCGGCCATGGCTCACGGGCCCAGCCGCTCTGCGGCATGTGGGATCTTCCCGGACCGGGGCACGAACCTGTGTCCCCTGCATCGGCAGGTGGACTCTCAACCACTGCGCCACCAGGGAAGCCCTGGGTAGGTTATTTTTTATCCTCCCTGAAGAGTGTGTAAATGCATTTAGAATATCTCAGTTCCTTAGAATTCCTTAGAGTATGAAGAGATCTGAGCTTCCTAATAATCACAACAATTTCTTAGTGACTTTTGATTCTGTGAGCTAAAAATATGTAAGATGACATGACATCCGAAAGCTGTATCCACAGACACTGGTGACTGTGAGTGTGAAATCGTCCTTGTTTGTGAGGCCGGGAAGGACCTCTTATAACCTATGATTCAGCTGATTTCTACCTGAAACATATCTGTGTCTCTATGGTCTGGTTCTGCTCTTTGGGCAAAGCTAAAGGAGTATTACAATTATGTTCTAGAAGACATGTATTAGTGGTCATTTCTAGGATTGCTAGCCTCAGCCTAGTCCAGGTTAGGGTCAGCAGGTGGCTTTTGTAGAGTGGAGTAGAATAGAATGATCAAAATGATAGTATAAAGTTGATTTTATCTTTGTTTGATAGACATTATGTACCTGATGGGTACCAGACACTGTACTTGGCAGATGATGGTTTAAAAAGGGAAGGGGAGGTTTCAGGGGTAATATCTTATAATTCAGAAGTGAATTGACTGGGGCTAACACTGAGGGTTTCAATATTGGAAAGAAGTAAATGATAATTTTTAGCAATGAGATGGAAAAATGAAAGGGAAAATCTCTGAAACATAGAATTCAGAAAAGGGGCAAATAAGGATAAGACAAATTCCTAGACCTGAGAAGGTGGTAGTACTTGTTTCGGATATAAAGTGGTGGGAAGCTACTCAGCAAGAGCTATTATTTAATCAATAAGCAAAATAGAATCAAACTTACTTTTCCAATAAGCTTTACTTGATTAATACCTCCATAATATAGAGTACAGAATTCATTGTCCACTCATCCCCTAAGAACTTATCAACATACTTTATTGTTATGTTATTTGGTACCACTTTGCTTATAAATTCATGTAATTTTTAGCTGGTAATTGTTTATTCTGCACCTACATCACATGGATCTATCACTGTCTTCTTCTTCTAACATACAGAAAGCCTTGCATCTTGCTGTGAACACAGTAGTTGAGTGAACACTTGTGACATGAGGGTTGAATGAAGATTGGAACCATTCATTAGTTTATCCTATTAAAAATCAATAGTGAGACCCAAAGGTGATTCATTGTTAAAAATCTGCTTTTCTTATTCAGTAATGCAGAGTTTTACCAGAAGGCTGATTAAAAACCAATCTTTTGAAATGTCACCAAAATAAAATCCTTGACAGATACAACACAACTAGGTATATCATTAAAATAGATTCTTAACAGAATAAAAACCTAGAATCAGAACATTGGTTGAAAACATAGAAGCTCTACAGAGGCAGTAAATTAGGAGCTAGTCACATTTTAAATTTGCCATCACTGTTTTCTTTGTTGAAGCCCCAGAAGTTAGAGCAAATTGAACTGATAGTATAAGTTAGCACCATGGTTTTCTACCAGATTCTGGAAGAGTAGGATTAAGTGAGGAGAGCTTTTAGATTATAAACTTAAAATCCGCTTTGGCCATAATAGCGCTTCCTCCATCTTACAAAGACTTACATGCACCATGGATGAAGATTTGTTGAAACTCTGAACCTTTCTGTTTTTTTGGTTTCTTTTTCCTCACTTCTTTACCGGGTGAAAACTTTATGTTGAAATAGATTGTGTCTTATCTGTACCAATTCAAATAGCTATGATTGAACTTATTTTTATTGTGGAGTCAGAGATGTCAAACTATTATAATGGGACTCATACTCCTTGCCACACAGTATGTAGCAATTGTATTTTGAATAACTTGCTGTAAACAATGGGGGTTTTGTCATGTGCATCAAAGGTTTTATACAAGGCGTTCTTTAGAACAGTGTCCATTCCTGCTGGTTAGGGAATCCATTCCCAAGGCAGGGCTTGCTGTTGGTTCAGCTCATGACTTAGTTTGGGTGGGCATGGTTTATTCTAAAGGGCAAGTTGGAAAACTGGTCTATTTTTGTGACTTGCTAAAGTCTATTTGAAAAATTAAGTTGGACTGTGGGGAGTCTTGATACGAAAATCTTGTCTGATTCTATTTGCTTCTTGCTTGCGCGGGAACTCCTAGGGAGGCTTAGAGCATCTCACCTGCTGAATTGGATTGTGGAGCATGAGACCATTTTAACATTAAATGTTCTCAGGGAACTTGATGGTGTGAGATAGCCCTTCTGGGCTTCTAGTTCCCCATTAACTATAGTAGTTGAACTCATATCATGTGACCCTTGTGAACCCTTCAGAAGTGTCCAGGGAGAAAATAACAAGGTCAGACCTTTCAACAAGAGAATTTCAGATACGAGCCATGAAACATTCTCTGTTCCTTCCTGTATCTTCTTCCTCAGCCTGTCAACATGTGGTCTCGTGGTGTTCTTTGCTTCTGATGGCTGTTTCTCTCCCTCCCTCCTTCCCCTCTGCAGACATGCCTTGAATTGGAACGCTACCTGCAGACGGAGCCTAGGAGGATCTCGGAGACCTTTGGTGAGGACTTAGACTGTTTCCTCCGTGCTTCTCCTCCCCCGTGCATTGAGGAAAGTTTCCGGCGCTTAGACCCCCTGCTGCTCCCTGTGGAAGCGACCATCTGTGAGAAGAGTTCGGCAGTGGACATTTTGCTCTCTCGGGACAAGTTGCTATCTGAGACCTGCCTCAGCCTCCAGCCAACCAGCTCTTCTCTAGACAGCTACACAGCCGTCAACCAGGCCCAGCTCAACGCAGTGACCTCATTAACGCCCCCCTCGTCCCCTGAGCTCAGCCGCCATCTGGTCAAAACCTCACAGACTCTCTCAGCCGTGGATGGCACAGTGACGTTGAAACTGGTGGCCAAGAAGGCTGCACTCAGCTCAGTAAAGGTGGGAGGGGTGGCAACAGCAGCGGCAGCCGTGGCGGCAGCTGGGACAGTTAAGAGTGGACAGAGCGACAGTGAACAAGGAGGGGTAGGGGCTGAGGCATGCCCCGAAAACAAGAAGAGGGTTCACCGCTGTCAGTTTAACGGGTGCCGGAAAGTTTATACAAAAAGCTCCCACTTAAAGGCCCACCAGAGGACTCACACAGGTAGTGGTACAAGTTGGCCGCACGTGGTTTCTTCTTTTTCCTCCTTTAGCCTCATGGTGGGAAGGGCTTCTCTCTGTTCCGAGAAGTGGCATCCATGCCAACTAGGAGGTGCAGAGAGGCAGGTGGGCCTGGGTGGGGAAGCAGGCGACTCACTCGTTACCTTAGGATCTCCAGGTGTCCTGAGCACAGGACATGGGTTTGTCACTCACTGGCTCGGAGACACTTTCAGAGGCAATAATTCTACAACCATGGTGTAGAATCAGACACTACTGAGGATGCCTGAACAGGGGCTCTGGTGGTGTGACTCACAACTGTACGTGATATGTGCACCTGTCACTTTCCTGGTACTTTTCATTGTTTTATCAGTGTAATTTTGCAGTTTGGATCAACAGTGGAATCCTAGGAGGTACATTTGAAATTCACAATTGAGCAAGGTAGCCAAGGTGTCCCTATTCACTCTTTTTCCAGCATCCCTGATTTTTCATCAAAGTCACCAACAGCAGGAGGGTTTCAGAGTTCATTAGAGGTGATCATTCTATAATTAATTGGCATCGCCTCTTTTGCATTGTTCTCTGGCGCATGCTTTATGGAGAGATGGCAGAATTGCTTTTTAATGAGCTTGTTACTGAGAAGTTGCTAAAGTGATTACATTGCTATGTGTGTGGTAAGGGCGCTGGGGACCGGTGGGGACTGTATATTTTCCTCAGGACTTCTGTGGTGACTCCCAGGAATCATGTTGATCTTGGGAGCGATGGGATAATTTGGTAGAGGGGGGTTTGCAGAGAAAAGAGTGAGATTAGCATATTCCTTGAATCCGGTCTTTGTTCTCTGGTTTGAGTTGGAAGCTTAGGGCTGGTGGCTCTTCTTGGGGTTAGCATCGTAGGAGCAATTACTATCATTGGGGTTTTTTAATGAGTCCCTGACAGTGTATTGCTGGTATGGTTTTTGCATACTGCGTGCACAGTACAAGCTGAACAGGGAAAACCTCCGAAAGTATAAACAGCAGAATCAGAGTGTTGTCAGGGAGAAATAGGGGATTGGATCTAGGCTAGGAGATGTGTTGGTGAGAGTTCTTTTCGGGCTCACTGCCTGTCTTCCAGGTACTCTGTGGTGGTTTGTGGGCTGTGTCACCAAGGAAGTGTACAGTGCAAAGTTCATTGGCTGGAAAATCAGGAAAACCTGGGTTCTACTCCAGTGCTATTACTAACTAGCTTTGTGACCTTGAGCACATCGCTTTACCTCACTGGCGGCCTCATTTTCCACATCTGCCAAAACAATCTGGATCTTAAGGCCCCTCTCAGCTTTAATCTTCTGGGGGGAGGGGGTCTGTGAAATGTCTTTGTGCAGGACAGAGAAGCTTCCCTGAGGTAGGAGTACATAATGTGTGACTAGAAGCCATCACCACCGCGAACCTGGAAGGTACTCCCACGGGGGGATGAGCGTGGACGTTGCTTCTTCACACCACAGGACTTAGGCATGCTGTCCTCTAACTCCGAACTGACTTTCCCTTCTGCCCTTGCTTGGTTCATGGGAAGGTCCCCTAAGGTAACTTTTGAACCTGTGGCTCAGGTTCAGGTGACACTCAGGGTTCCCATTGGAGATTGGGTTCAAGTCCTCCAGTCCACATACATCAAGGCGAAAGCTTCCTTCAATTTTCAGCTTTTTTTTTTCCTCTCTCTGATATTGTCCTGGAGGTCGTTTTTATTTATATGTCTTTCTTTCTCAAGTCAATGAGTAAAGTAACGAGAAGACATTGCAGTGCTCCCAGGCTTCAGCCATGACTCATCTCCTGTTCCCCGCAGGAAACCAGAGAAGGCAGGATGAGGCAAGAAGGGTGAGCATTGTTGGGGGTGTGGAATTCATGCTTATGAGCACAGTTTTTCATTACTGACGTGAGACAGGCTATGTCCTGCCTAGTGTGAGACTGGACGGCTCTGGGGAAGCAGAGAGTCTTTTTTGGGGGTGAGTCCAGAGCATTTTCTTCTTTTCCCTATCCCCTCTTTCCAATGGATGTGTTAGAAGGATAACTCTGAGGAGTGATGCATATTTTGTGCTTTGTTTTTTGGGCATTTTCTGTTCAGAGTGATTATCAAGGTGGAGCTCATTATGTTTCCCATCACCTGCAACCTCTTGCCTTATAGCGAATTAAAGTGGAAAGACTCCTCCCCGTGGGGAATTTACCCAAGAAGGCACCGTGCATTATTAGAAAGGCAGTACCGCAGAGTGGTTAAGAGCAGGGCTTTGCAGTCAGGGAGACTTGGGTTTGAATTCTGGCTCTACAACTTCCTAGATTTATGACCTGGATACATGATGTATCTTCCCTGAGCCTCAATTTCCTCATCTGTAAAAGAGGGATAATTTACCTCCTAGATTGTTTTGAAGATTAAATGAGTAAACATATGTAAAATACTTGGCAGATGGTAAGAGCTCATTAAGGATAGTCATAGGGTTGGTTATAGTTGTGACTATTGCCGATGATCTTGATTAGCAGTGATTTTGTGCAAAAACAGCTTTATGTAAACTAGAAATAAACCACTTAAAGTTAAATGCCACCAAAGAACAAGAAGCTTTTCTTTCCTCACTTCCATAATTTCAGTGTAGGGGTGATGATACAAGGACATTACTCATGGAGGGTGAAATTGGACATGCAGGCCTTGGCCCATTGAAGTTGGCAGTAATGTAGAGCATGACTTTCCTAAAACAACACAGGAAGCAATGGCCTTGCACCCTCCAGAAGCATTTTGCCAGTAAAACCTTCTGCAGAGACAAGCACGGAGGGAAAAGTAGGTGCTTTGAGAAAGAGGAAGGATAGGAGGGGAGGCAGAAAGGATAGGAAGGATAGGAGGGGAGGTAGAAAGGATAGGAAGGATAGGAGGGGAGGCAGAAAGGATAGGAAGGATAGGAGGGGAGGTAGAAAGGATAGGAAGGATAGGAGGGGAGGCAGAAAGGATAGGAAGGATAGGAGGGGAGGTAGAAAGGATAGGAAGGATAGGAGGGGAGGCAGAAGTGGAGATGGGGGATTAGGAGAGGGAATCTGAATTAATTTGGATGAAATGGATGAGAATCGGAAGTATTTATTTGGAATTGGTGTGAAGGGGGCACATGGGGAACTGAAAAAAACAAAAGTGATAATTTATGTGGTGTGGATGAACTAAGAATAATGAAAAAAGCATGAAGGATGGAATCAAATTAAGTGCAAACATATCAAGGAGGTAGACTAGTAAAAAGCTTGAGGGCAAAGGTATACAGTGATGGGAATTCAGGTTGGAGACGAGTCTGCTGCTAGAAGTGAATGGAGTAGGAAGAGCCGCTGACCAAGTGTTGAAATGAAGTTTAAAAAAATTGGCTCTGGGGCTTCCCTGGTGGTGAAGTGGTTGAGAGTCCGCCTGCCAATGCAGGGGATGCGGGTTCGTGCCCCGGTCCGGGAAGATCCCACATGCCGTGGAGCGGCTGGGCCCGTGAGCCATGGCTAAAGGGCTCTGGTTGGATTCAGGCAAGCTGTTTTAACACAAGGCTCACTTTAATTCAGTGAAAATATTTTCTTATCCTTCAGCTGGGGAAGTGTTCTGGGACATAAAGAGAGAGAGAGAGAGAGAGAGAGAGAGAGAAAACCATCCAGGAGAAAGAGGGAAAATATTGGCATTTTGTTCTCTAGAGTTATATATATGATCTATCTCTTCTATATGGTAATATGTTGAAAAAGAGACACTTGCAAATGTGAAATAAAATGTGTGGGTCTCTGTCTATGCATAAAGAAAGACAATACATTGTTAGTAACATGGACTTCCTTGCATTGAAGAATTTTTAAAAGTGTTATCCATTTAATCTTTATACAGATAGGATTTACTGAGCTGGAAAAGATATGCTGCTGCTTCTTTTTTTTTCCCTTCTGTGTCTGTTTTTTGAGGATGCTGAATCCTTCAAACTTTTTGCCCTGGAGGATGTTAGGCAGTGAGGTGGCCTTTCTTTTTTTCAGGTAGCAGATGTTCAAGTTGGTAGCTAGGGCACAAATACTGGTTGCCCAAGGAGGTGAAGTGAGGGATGGGGGAGCCAGGCTGGGGGTTGCAGAAGATGAGGCAGGAACTGGGACAAAAGGAATATTGTGAAGTAGCAGAATCTTAGTGAAAGGAAGCATATAAAAATGGACATATGGTTTATTCATTGGGAAGAGCACTTAGTGCTGGCATGAGCGTAAAAATGTCCTTTAGCAGCCAAGCCATTACAGACCTTTCTCTCCCACTCTGTTTTCTGGTCTTTGTATAATATATTTTTCTTTCTCAATAAGTCAACCATTATGTTCATAGTTTTATTCATCTTCTTGGAGACAGCTAAATAATTCTTATATTTTGACACAGGGGAATCTCTCACTTTCAATTAAAAAAAAACACTTTATTATGCTTATTTTCAGCAAAAATCAATTTGTTAAAATGTTAGTAGTTTCTATTCAAAATGAGAAAGAATAATATTCCACATTTCTTCTTGATCACTGCTAAGTAGGAAAGGAAGAAAGTCTGTGATTGAAATGGTGCTTTGTGTTAAGTGAGCAGACTTTTCTAATATGGAAATTCATATAAAAGCATGTCCACATTTACACTATTAAGATGAGTCAGGTTGGTAAATTCTGGACAAAGGCCAGCAATGAAGTCTTTGGTTGTTGGTCACAGAAGAGGAAGAAAAGAGGCCACGTCCTCTCTTGTGCTACTTGGAGAGCTCTCTATAGACTGGGGTTGCTTTAGCCTAATCCATGGGTGGTGATAGGACATTCTAGATTTTGCACTGAAAAATATAAAAGTATGCTTTCTAAGTGAAAAGATAAAAAGAACGTGCAATTTACTTAGCATTCTATATCTGCTTTGGGGTGGTCATAATGAATCAAGATGTGGCACAATCTCTAAGTTTAATTAGGATTTAGGGAAATTGTTTTTAAATGGAAAGGTGAGTAAAAACATTACAAACAAAAAGATGAGTGTAGTATTTAAGAGGCAAACAAAAGTGCTTATTTTATACATATAATGAAAGTTCTTTAAAGTTTGAAATATAATTTATTTTACTTTTCAACAAATACTTATAAACACTTGCTATATGCCAGGTATTGTTCAGAGTATTAAGAAACAAAATTCGATTGAGTGAATTTTAAAGATCTTATTGGCTTTATTTAGTGATTCATGAATTGGGCAGCATCTCATCTAACAAATAGAAAGGAACTCTGAAGCACTATGCAAAACAAAAGACTTTTATAGACAGAAGGGGCTGGACAAGGAAGTTGTACCAGCAAAGAGTCTGATTGATTGTGGCAAGGTCACCTTCCTTTAGGGGATGACAGGGATCTATCACGCAAATTACCTCTCTAGTGCTGATCAGGTAATTCCAGATTGACTGGTTTAAGATTCCATTCTTGCGGCCGGTGAACCTATATTAAAATTGTAAGTTTCAGTTTGGTGAAGTGGGGCTTAGCACAAGTGACTCCATTTTGGGCCAGTTGTCTCTTTTTTTAACAATTCTCCCTTTCTGATCAAACTCAGCCTTAGAGATGTGATCAAAATTTAACGCATTAATGCCACTCCCAGCTACTGCTCTGAAGATCTCACAGTTTTTGCTGATTCTCTGTGTGCTATTCACAGGTCATGACTTAAGTTTCACACTTTTTAAGTTGGTCATTCTCTTCATCCCTTTTCTGACATTTCAGTCTTAGGGTGTTACTTGCTTGGTGGTTAGTGACCATGAACATGCACTTAAACGTGCATTTAAAGTGCACCAGGAAGACTACTATGATTATTGTAAGCAAGACAAATTCCCAGTGTCTGGAGTGCACTTCAGAGCCATGCTCCCCAAGACCCAAACTAAGCAAAATCAAATACGTCAAGGAAGACCTCATTGAAGGAGTCACTTTTTAAAGCCAAGTGACTTATTCAGTGATTTTATGTAGCTGAGTTTCAGCTTCCCCAGAAGTGTTAATCCAAGTGCAGCAAGTGGTATTGGATGCAGCACAGACACCTTATTGTTCAGCTAAAAGATAATCAAGGGCTATCCCATTATCAAGAACAACCTTGGTCAGAGTCTAAGGAATTTTCTTGGGCAGCTATTGCTTTAGCAGTGGATTTTGCAATACTTTCAAGAGTTAAGGAAGGTTCCTGATCATAGTCTCATTTGTACTCACTTCTAACCAGGGAAGTAAGTGCCTGCCAAAGGAAGCGAATCCTGAGTCCTGAAGCCTTCTGATAGGTCCCTTCTAACTTGACAATGTAAATCAGGGGAATTGACCAATGAGGTGCCTCAGTTTGATTGTGGATGGTTAGGGGCACAGTTAGGTAACCTAAGAGGCATTGCCTGGTTATGTACCAGCCATCTAGGTATGCATAAGCCCAAGGAGAATGATAATCACCACAGACAAAGATTAATCATGTCAGGGCACAAATCATTCCCATGAAGATGGCACTGTTAACGGATTCATTTGCAGGGATCATTGCACTTGCCCATTCAAGCCAGGGGTCAGTTAGTTTTTCAGTGCATTTGGAAAGTAAATCTCCTAGCCCCAAATAAAAAGTTGTTCTAAATTCCTTGCAAAAATGGGTGCAGCTGGTAAGATCTTTTTACGATTGGGGTAAGATCTGATTTAGATAATCATAAGAACGTCGAGGTGCAAATGTACTATGGTTTGTCTAGTTGGGCAAGTACAGCTATAATCAGAGAAAAGTAAAAACAAGGCACTGAATGTCCTGGCCATAAAAGTTAGACCCTCTAAGTGACTTCTAAGGGGGGTTCAATTGTAGTTTACAGGACATTAGGAATAGAAGAAAAATTGGTCGCAGGAAGGACCAGGGGGTCTCTAGCATTATGGACAGGTTGGAGTTTTTAATGGCAAATCCAGCAGTCTAAAAGGTTATCCCCCTTAGTAATGGCCTGGGAGATATGATGGTGGTGTCGTTCCAGGCCAATGCCACAGTAAAGGAAACAAAGAGAAGAAGAAAGGGTTTTTAATGTTTCGTTAAAGTATGAAGTCTTGATTCAGCATCTTGGGTGGAAGCAGTCTATACTGATGTCAACTACTTCTCTTCCTAGTCAGTTTAATTTGCAGGTCTCCAGAGTTTGCCCAGGAGCAGATGTCAGGTGGAACCTTCTTCAGCTGTGAGATATGTACCCAAGGTTCAGTGCCTTCTATTTTTGCAGCAGTGTCAGTGGTCAGAAGCACTTGGTAAGGTCCTTTCCATGAGTCTCACTTTTGCAAAAATATCAGAGTAAAACAATAACTGCCTGTAAATTATAAAAGACTTTAAAATGCCCACTGTTAAGATCTGATGAGAACTCATTTGCCGAGGAAGTGTATTTATTTCTGTGATATACATTTTAAGATAGTAACTGGAATTACGACTGATAACATTTTACCAGAACATTTAACATTTAAGAATTTCATACGATTTCTGGAACACTTATAACATATACAAATACAAAATAGAGAAGACTTATTGTTACCTATTTGGCAATGCTTCTTATTTAATTTAACATATCAAATAAGCCTATTTAGTTTAACATCTTTCTTTTTATGAGGAGACAGAATAAATCTCTTGAGATGTTCCAGGGGCCCTCTGGAAAATCCCAAAGAAAGTTTGAAGTCAAAAAACTTCACTTAGAATTTGATTTGGGGGGAAGTGTGTCAAAAATATCCATTTAATAGTGACAGTAGATACTGTTAAAGGCAAATACAGAAGGTTACATGGTTGTAAGCAAAACTTAACTCTTTTAATATTGAGAAGATTGGGTTTTCTCAGCAGTCAAAGACCTGATAAAGACAGTGTGAAGCACAGTAAGTTGCTGGTAAGACACAAAATCTTCACTGTCCAGGCAGATTACTTAAAAAATAAAGAAAATTTCACAATCCATTATCAAAAGCAGACTAAAAGTCCAATAAAACCTTGTAATTTTAACAGAGAAAACCAATTCTAATTTTATACTAGTGTACTTTTGATATTAAAACTCATTTTTTTAAACGTAAATAAATTCATTCTAATCTTAGCCAACCTGACTACACATAAAATTTGTTTCCAAGGTTCCTTTTCCACAAACTTTCTACAATTTTGTCCTATTTTTTTTTTCTCTTTCTCATTTTGGAACAATCAGTCATTTTACTTTCCTTACCTACTTTTCATACACAGTTGTTTTCCTTCACCCTTATTTTTTCTAAGTAGTTTTAATTACATATATTGATAATATTGAAAATAAGGAATGCATCCTTAATTCATAGTGAAAACTAAGATGTAAGAAATTGTGGACTGTCTCTTATATGGGCATTCTGTGGACTGGCAAATTTATAAATACATTTCATAATTTCTAGAAGTATATTCTTTCTCATAATAAATTTTCCAATGTAGCAAAAAAAAAAAAAACCCATGTCTACTAATAAACCCAAGTTTCTCAGTAATAAGAAGCTAAAAGATAAACCTGTGTTCAGGACTAATGTTCCAGTATTTATATGGAAATGATCTAGATAGTCAGTGACTATTCATCATTTAATTTAACTTAGCAAAACTTTAAGGTTTCAAGTTACCAAAAAGATATGGGGAAACTATTTAAGTAGATATACCATAAACCATAGTTATTGCTGAAAAGTGGAAACGCTTACCCACTTACATCTATTTAAATCACTTGTTCTTAACAGTTATGTTTAGATTACTCATGAAAATTTTATCATACCAAGTTATTTTTCTTGCTGAAAAATTTTGTAATGGAGATAACATGAACTTATTTGACTAGTAAACCCAGGTAGAATAAAATTGTATGTCTGCATTATTTTCAATGTTGATAACTCTAAAGACATATCTATTTTAATTAAGCCAACAAACTTAAACTAGCTTTTATTTACTGAAGATTATCCTAGGTCACGTGAACTTGAAAAACATTTGAGTTTTCATATTTCTGAGACTATGTTTAATTTATATAGCATTTGTTTTTAAACCAATTAAATGGAGCCCTTTACAAATTAATCTTAGCAATACCATCCAGAGGTAGAAAATACCACACATCTACAACACATATACAGTTGACCCTTGAACAATGTGGGGTTCAGGGGTGCCAACCCTCTGCATAGTGGAAAATCTGTGTGTAACTCATCATCCGCCCTCTGTATACATGGTTCCTCTATATCTGCGGATTCAACCAACTGCAGATCATATAGCACTGAAATACTTACTCTTGGAAAAAACCTGCAAACAAGTGGATCCAAACAGTTCAAATCTTTGTGGTTCAAGTGTCAACTGTGTATATAGACACACATAAACATACAGACTGACTCAGAGACCTTAGAGCTTCCATCCTCAAATTTTAGCCATGAATTAGGTACAATAATACAAAACTCACTAGTTATATAAAATAAGTTGGATCAAAATTGTGTGTTTGGCAGATGGAATAAGTTAAGGCTCAGATGGCTAAAGCTTTTCACTAATATTTGTGAAGAAGACACTTAAGATTTTTCATTTGTCTAAGTTCCAAATAACTCCCTACCCCCTTTTTTCCCTTTGGTAAGAATTACCTCCCTGGAGTTTGCATTTCAAAGAGATATGGCCTAGATACGATTTCCTGGAGAAGACCTGGTAGAACATTTACATCTCAAAGGCACAGGAAAAGAATGTAAGTTCGTCCAAGAAGGACTCTTGTTTCATAAGGCCAGAATTTTTACAATACCTACAAGTCTTTTGAGATGAATAAGGGAGGTTTGAGGATTGGACTTCGAATTGTTTCTAGAGCTGCATTTCTGGTTTTGCAAAAATTTGTAAGATAGGGGCAGTTGCTTTTAATTTCTCAAAGAAGTGGGTTGTAGCCTAAATGATTATCGAGGGGTTGATTTGCTTATTCAACCACATTATATTCAATTTGCTTTTTTATATTGGGGAGAGGATTTCCAATTAAGATGGAAGTGAAAATTTATATTCTGGATTTAGAGCTGTTTGTCTTTGGAATGTTTTAGTAAATCCTTCCACAAAGGCATCAGAATAGTTTTTGTTATTTTATTTTTTTCCTCCTGGGTACATAGTTTCATTTATCTTAGAGGAGGTTTAAAAATTTTTTTCTGTCAGGCTCTGAATATCAGCTTCCAATTTGGCCAACTTCTGCTCACAGAGCTACTTAAAAAATGCTTTCAAATATCTTGTCAGTTTTCAGCTGACACATGCAATAAATATAAATAAATAAAATGAAATAAAAAATACTGGCAGTATTGAACAATCCTATGGACTCGAGATGTCCCCAAAGAGGGTGCAAAAGTTATTACCCTCCCAAGATTCAGAGCCACTCCCAAAGATAGCCAAAAGGAGAAAGAAAGAAAAAAAAAAAGACAATTCCCCTGAGGGCTGGCTGTATACCCAAGCTGCAAATGGGGTTTAACCCACATTTCTGTCCAGCCATATCTAGCTGCAAATGGGATGTAACCTACATTTCTGCCCAGTCATATCTTGAGGCCCTCAAATTGACAAGCCAAGTTCTCAGGACGTAAAACAAGACAAACAAGAAGGTAACAGCTGTCCTTGGGAGAGAAAGGATCAATAACCAATGGATCTGGATTTAGAAAGGAAGGAGCAATGTCAAATTTTATTTTCCTCTCCCAACTGGGCATAACAGACAGAAATTCAGGAGAGCTCCCTCTGGTAAGAACACTCACTCTTTGCTGGCTTCTGCCAGTTTCCCAGGATCCCATCTGCAGGCTATAGTATTTACCAGAATTTGACAAGGTTTTTCCATTAATTTTAATTTTATTTTTCCTTGGCTGTTTAAGGGAATAATGTAGCAGTTTACCAGAAAATCTCTCGGAGTCCTGTCAACTCTGGGAGGGGTGCATATGGGGACCTTCCTTTGAGGGTAGATATGGGGGTGTCTGTATGGCCACTAACTTGGCAGACTTGCTCAGTCCTGTAGTCTCTTCAGAATTGAAAGACAATTCAAACAGAAGACAGTAGAAGGAATGTTACAGCAAAGGGGGGTAAAGGGGAGCAGTAGGAACTGTGTCCCTCCTGTGGTCTTTGGTTTTAGGTACCTCTTGAGTCTTTTCATTAGCCTTTTATAACACATCTTTCGGTGAAGGTAGTTTGGAACTTTGGAGCCTCTGCCTGCCAATTACAGTAGGTATCCCATTCTATTTGTTTGATTTGGGAACCCTTGTTTTAAGGCACGCTTTCTTAAATGATCATGTCTAAATGGAACGTTCCCTATAATGGCCGTTGTAATTCTAGGTTGTCTTTAGTAAGGTTTTGCCATTGTTGTTAAGATATTTATAGCTTCCGGGACCATGGTTCTTAGACATGAAATAAGCAGGTGTGCCAGAGGTAGTGTACTCAGTTCTTTGAAACGTAAGGATCCTAATTTTTTTAGCTAAGCCTTGGGTCTCTCGGAGCCAGAATTAATACCCAAGAGGGATGTGGCACTGGGTTGGGGATTGTGTGGTGTTTTACAGCACACCTTGTTGTGTGGAAATTTTCTTGGGATTGGCAGGTGACCTGGTGTCAGTCTAACCTGTTTTGTGACCAGTTTATCCTAACACAGGAGTCTTTTGAGTTAGGTGACAAGCGCTCTAACAGCTTTTAAGTGCTCGACCATACCCGTCAATTTTGTGACTTTTGTCTTCTGAGATTCCCATTAGCAATAGTCATTACCTCATATGCACACTAACATACCAGCAGTAACCAGAGACATGTTACTGCATACTGGCCAAGAGAAGGTGCTAGGTGGACACCACCAGCTGTTCCCAATGAGGAACTACAGACTAAACAGTCTCTAATAAATGGGGACTGTGGACTAACCAAGGGCTAGGGACTTGGGTTCCAGGTGGGACCGTCTGCCAGCTCACGCTGACCACTAAGCCCTGGACTGGGGCTGTGGTCTAACCAAGGGCTAAGGATTGGCACTCTGTTAGAGCCTCCTGTCATACTAGGCTGGCCCGTTAACCTTGCACTGGAAAGCCAATTGGATCAGGAGCTCAATGCAAAGAGAGCAGAACTCAGAGCTGAGAGGAACTTACCCACAGCCCTTGAAAATGATGAGACAGAGAACTCAAAGGTTTACAGGTACCAGTGCCTGTGTTTCTCGTTATCTCTGAAGCCATCAGAAGTTTCCTTTGGATCCCGCCACTGCCTCCAAATCTGTTAAAAAACAAAATTCAACTGAGTAAATTTTAACGATCTTATTGGCTTTATTCAGTGATTCAAGAATTGGGCAGCATCCCATCTGGCAAATAGCAAGGAGCTCTGAAGAGCTCTACAAAATGTAAGACTTTTATAGGCAGAAGGTGGCAGGACAAGGAAGTTATACCAGCAAACAGCTGTTTGTGGCAAGATCATCTTCCTTTAGGGGGGATGGCAGGGGTCTCTCAGGCAGATTACCTCACTAGTGCTGACCAGGTAATTCCAGATTGACTTGTTTAAGATTTCATTCTTGGGGGAGGCTAAAACTATAGTTAAGTTAGGTATTAAGTCTTGATTTGATGATGTGGGGCTTAGCACAAATGACTCCATTTTGGGCCTTTTGTCTTTTTTTTTTTTAACAGAAATCTTTTACAAATATAACCCTTTAAGCCATATTAATCTAATGACACAGGTGCTATTCTTATTTCAAAGAGGAGAAAAATGAGACCAGGAGAGGTCAAGTAACTCGTCCAGTGTCACAGAGGTCCTAGATGGCTGGTCCAAGATTCAAATCAGACAGTATTGCTGCAGTCTGAGCTCTTAACTTCTGTGCTAACTCATGAGGGGAAAAGAAGCCATACAGATATTTTTCTTCATAACCCATTCAGAGGAAATGAGAAACTTATCATTTAAATACAAATTGACAATGAAAACTACTTTAAGTGTCTTCTAAATAGGAAAGAACCGGCAGGATCCTTAAACATACTGCCTCATCAAGTGACTGAGAGCCAGAGCAAGGAAATTACAAAGGGATGATCTTCCGTTTCCAGGCCCATTACTGTTACTGCAATAGTTACTATTATTATGGTCATTACTATTAAACCGTTTTTTTTTTAATTAAAGAGAGACTTTCTTATAACATTCCCAATTCACTCATTAAAATGACAAATGTTAATAGTCTATCCATATGAAGTAATAAAAACAAGCATTATCACATATAGTGGAAACTGAGGACCAAAACTATAAATATGCCTTAGTCCAGTGTATACGACCTGCCACTGGCAGAATTAAAATTTGTACCATGTCCCTTAGGCTTGCATTCTATTTAGTAGAATTTAGTAGTATTCTTATTTACTTCATTCAGTCATTCTACAAACAGGTATTAAGTGCCCGTAGATGTCAGGTGCTGTGCCACGGAAATGACCAGCAGTTAAGAAGGGAAGAGCCAGTCAGATAAGGAGTTCTAAAGGAAGACAGGGCATTAAATGAGATTAGGGCTCCTGTCCGTGGTCAGAAGCAGCATGGATGATTCAGAGATACGAAGCCGCTCTTCTCTTTCTGGAAAGGGTGTTTTTTACTGAGGCTGTTCATCTTTTAAAATGATGCCAATGTGATAATACACTAATGTATATAAAATTAGAAACCCTAATTCGAGGTCAGGCGTACCAGCAGGATAAAATTAAATACCTCAGTCTGGAACTGTAGGGGGCCCATCGACCACTTTCAACCTCCTCAGCGCCATAGATAAGAATTCTTTGAATTTATACAATAGCAACTGAAATAGGGCAATTTTAAGACATTAAAGGGCCTTTAATATGCTGAGACACATGGCTGCTAATGAAGTTTATCCATGTGTTGAGGCAGAAACTCATTAAACCCCTATTATGGGATGGAAACTAGCATAAGGGTTAACTGTTCAGTTCACAAGGTGGAGAGAGTTTAATGGGAGGGTTTGATAGTTTGGATTTAGCATATTCAGGGGCTTAAGGGAAAGAGTGTGAAAGAAGGGGCGTGAATGAGGTGGGGAAAAACAATTGATGGGAGAATTTTATGATTCAGGAAAATCTTAGAGCTTCACCACGTGATAATTTAGCAATATGCTAGCTCTTAACATTTATGAAGATAAATTTAGGTAAACATATATTGAGTAGAATGGCTTAAACTCAGCATATACACAGCAAACACATTTATTTTATTATTATAATACGGTAATAACTGCAGGCTTTGTGGGATGCCTATTCCAGGTGTCCTTTTAATGGATAATTGGTAGTCACAAAGTAAATAAATATGTTAAAATAAGAATTGAGGAGAAAGAAAAAATCATGAAATTAAAAAATATTTCACCATAAACAATACTTATTGAACACCCACTATACTACTGTTCCTTCCCCCATCTCTGAGAACCTCATTTTTTGATACAAAAGCCTGAAATATGGTTTCATAAAACCATTATATTTAGAACCTGATTTCAGAAGAGAATAGAGCATGGATTGGGGATGGGAGGTAGGAAGAAGGAAGAGAAAAGAGGAATCTCATTTCAGAAAAGGCAATGGAAGTAATCGAATTTTATAAATTCTAAGATTTAAAGGTTAGGCCAGCTCTGTTTGCTAAAGAGGTTCATGAGAAGTCTGTGCAAATGAAGGAATGGCATTGGGAAGGCCAAGTGTGAACCTGAAAAAAACTGTTCCCTTTAATAAATAATGTATAGACGCTGTTTCTAATACAGTAAGAATATTAATAACCATGATCATTATGGTTATCCTGTATATATTATATTGGGAGGTTGGAAGAAAGTTAAACGGAGCTTTGTAAAGAGTGCAGGCAAAGATAATATTGTAAGAATTAATTGGTGGTAGGCAATAGTTTTTTGTTGTTGTTTTTTTTTTTTTGCGGTACGCAGGCCTGTCACTGTTGTGGCCTCTCCCGTTGCAGAGCACAGGCTCCGGACGCACAGGATCAGCGGCCTTGGCTCACGGGCCTAGCCGCTCCGCGGCATGTGGGATCTTCCCGGACTGGGGCACGAACCGGCGTCCCCTGCATCGGCAGGCGGACTCTCAACCACTGCGCCACCAGGGAAGACCCCGGCAATAGTTTTTTTATGTCTCCTGAAGTTGAAATAGTAATGGAGTGATTCTGTTTGAATCAGGAAACAAAGGGGAGTTCAAGAAAGTCATGTGTAATAAAACCAAAACCAAAACCTTTTTTTTTTTTTCAGCTTTGGAATAATCCTTTTGAAAAAATTAGTTGAAATACAAGGACAGATGAAAAAGTATTTGTAAAATGATGTGCCTTTCTTTGAAAAATATTCAGTTTGAATTTTGTAGAAATTATAGTTGAAACCTTGAATATGGATCATGAGGAAACAAACTTTTCATAGAAAGAAGTTAATTCTGGTAAGCAAATGGAACTCTTTGGGAATCCAGCCTACTATGGATATATGTGTAATGGGACTCAAAGCCAGGCCATCAGCTACCAAATGGAGAGAGCGTGGCCCTTTAAACCAGGCAGTTTCAATTTGTCCCCAGTCTAATGGAGGCGAACTGGATGGCAGCAAATTTGTTTTCTAAAAATCTCAGTTCCTTCCTTCTTCATGCCCCACCAAAGAATCTTATACTTGATGCTTTCCTATATTGAGTCACTTCCTGCCTTGTTAGCCTTCCTTTACCCTTCATTACCTCAGAAAGGATCTGGACACTATTGATTGGTGGATTACATGTCCATCAACCAGTATAAAACACTGAAATCTTTTATTATGTTTTGAATCTTCAGTTATAGGAGACTCAATGGAATTTCAGGAATCTGCAAGCAAGTAGGGAGTCAAGATGGGGGCGTGTTGGAAGCTGGAGCAGCATTCTCCACCTCCCACTCTTTCCCCTTTCCCTGCTGATGGATTTTCTACATTTTCTAAGAGTAACCTCTTTTCAGCCATTTTTTAAAGTAATATATTGACAGGACAGTTATTAAGCTAAATGTTAATAGAAGGAAGACCATTCAAAATAAACAAAAGTTAGTGACTTTTTAATGTGCCGGCTATTTGGCCAGCCAGTGACAGAGTCACCCCCCATTCCTGCAGTGTCTCCATATTTGGTTGCCAGTGTTAGGACCTGACTAGCTTATATAATGGAAGTCAACCTACTTAAATTATTTAAGGGTGTCTGCAGAGAGAATATGCTTTCTGTGGTCTGTCCCATATTTATGTTCACCTTGCCTCCTCCTCTATTATCTGTGCTTATTGAGGTAGGTGAGTTGGAGACTGACCCAGGATGGAAGCCAATAAGTTTTGGGGGATGGAAGACCAGGGCGCCCCATGACTAATTCCTTATGGATCCTAGTTCCAGCTTTGTCTTAAACCAGGCCTATTTGGCAGACTTTCTTCCTTTTTGGACTTTGCATCTTTTCCTTTTCTTCCCTTCAAAAGTTACCTGCAGTCAGGTTAGAATCCTTTTATTTTATTTGCAAAATAAAAATGCACTTACAATTTAAAACTCATTTTATATGATAAGCCACTCATCTGGTGTCAGCAAGCATATACTTTAGACTTCTTTTGTTGTTTTTGTCTTCAGAATGTATCCTCTTTCCATTACTGTAATTGACATTTAATTTATGGAACTCAGTAAAGTAAAACAGTATCATGCATACTGTTTTCAAGCAAACAATGTAAAACTTTTTAAAATCCCAAATCTGTTGGGATACAATAGTTTCAACCATTCCACTAGGTGAGCTAAAGTTGACAAAAGCCATCAGTCCTTTTGTTGTGGGCAGGAAGCCAGAAGCCATCCTCAATGGAGAAGGTCCTTTTCCTTCGTGGAAGAGTATTGCCCAGTGAAGTGTGTTATGGTGTCTAATGTCTTCTTCTGGAGCCCTTGGAGTTTTCATAGCAGGGGAATTTTGTAAGAAGGATGATAAATTGTTCCAATATTGAAGGTACTGTTAAAATGAGACAGGTTCTAGGAGTCTAAAGGATGTCCTAAAAATGTGAAATTATATAATCTGTGCCCTGATGACTAGAACCTAGGAAAAAGGTTGACACCAGTACATATTCTAGTATATAAGATGGGCAGTGTGCAATTGGAAATATTTTAGAATAGCTGCACGATAGTCATGTTTAAATGTTTTCTGTCTTCATTTTGTATGTTCATGAGGTTTAATATCACCTCACTGGAATTCATTACTATGATTGTGAACTTACAACATGGCGTTTGAATCCCCTTACTGCGGTATTCACACACTCTTCACCTGTACTCAACTTCTATTGTAGAAAGGAAATAATGATTTCTCATACAGAATTCTCAATTGGTCATGAGCCTATTGGACATAGTATCAGTATTTTAAAAAGAGGAACAAAAGATACATCTCCCTTCTCTGATATAGGTAATAAGAGATTTTATGTTCCCAGTGTTCAGGAGAGAGTGTCAGAAAATCAATATGAATAAATTCAAGTACACAGAGGATTCAGCCTATTCGAAAATGTAGTGTATGGAAGAATGACGGTATGCATTATTAAATGTTTCTTGTTTCACTCACATGTGAATATTAGCACGAAGAAAAGGTACCATAGGCTACTTATAAACTTAGGCAGAAGGCGATTTGCTGGCTTTTTTGTTTTTTTCGTTCTTTGTTGTTGTTGTTTAGTGTCTCAAGGCTTACAGCTAATCTGAATTTGAAACTAAATACTGTCATTACAGAAGATTTTTTTCTGAGTTCTTCCAATTTCTCTGGGGACAAAATAATGGCTGCTTGAAGCAGTGGAGAAACAGTAATTAGGGCAAATAGTAATACTGTGCATGATTGAGGAAAATGTGAGGAAGGGAGGGAGAAAATGCAACAGACAGACTTGTACAGCCTGTTACTAGGAAACCACATCAGCATTAAATACAGTGTGCTAATTGGCTATCCTGTTTCTGCCTGGGTACCAGCCTGGGCCTGCTACACAGCTGTTTCTGCTCTTTCTGGTTGCTAGGTAACTGCATCAATTTTTTTCCCCCTCTTTGTATTCTGGAGGCTAATTGGCTACTTCTGCTCCTGGTGTTGCTGCTGGGTACCAGTCTGGGCCTGCTGCTCTGCTGTTTTCCAAAGGGATTTAATGGGGGGAGGGGAGGAAAAAGGGAAAGGAAGATATGCTGGCAATTAATGGAGCATAAGTGCAAATTCTACACAATGTCTGGCACCTGCGTCCCTTCAGCCTGCTTTCTCAACTAAATCCTTTAGCTATGAAAACACATTAGAATCTTGAAGTCTTTCTTCTCTCTGCTTACCTTTTGAATATAGTTTAAAAGAAACAAGACATTTGAAGACTTATTACTTCAATGATGGATCTGATCTTAAGGAAGAATGGGCAAATTATTACACATCTATAGTTGATATGGGCACTAATAGAATTTGTGCAAACATGAACATTTCTAACTTAATAACAAAGAAGCATCTTTAACATCTTAAGGAGAGTACCACTTTATCTCTTAACTGGACCAAATTCCTTTGTAGTCATTCTTCTTGATATCATACAGAGTATAAAGTAAGAAATCAAATGGACTAAAAGCAACTATAGGATTTTCCCAACTGTTTTATTCATTAAGAAAGAGTAAAGGGAAGCTTCTAGACCCATGCCTTTCCATTATGGATTTCATTCCTCTGATGTGCACAGCGCATGTCCTAAGTACTCTTTGGTGATACATTGCATTTACATAGAAATAAGCATGTTTGCACACCTTATTTTTCTTTCCTTATAGCAAACAAACAAATGTGGTGCAAAGTAAACCTAAAATCAGTTTTGTGATTTTTTTTTTAAAAGTGTAATTACTTTCCATATCATTTTTATTTCCTATCTAAGTAGAGGTTTCCATTTCATCATTATTGAAATTCTCCCTGGAAGTATGGGGAGGAATATTCTTCAGAAGTGAAATGATGCTTCAAGGAGGTTTCACTTTAAATGGTTGAGAAAGTATATGTAAATTGAGGCCCCTTGAAGAGGCAACTTCATCCCCCTGGGAAGGAGCTGTTTTATTGAGAAAACTCAGAGCATGTTGTGTGACTGTGCACAGAAATAGTTAGCAGAGGCAACTCTTACTCAACGCTAATGGCTAGTGCTGGCTTCCCATACTAATGAGATCTACCCTCCTCTATTGAAAGTGAAGAAGGAGAAGCTCTATTCTGAGCAACAGCCCTGCCGCTAGTAGATCAGATCAGGCTCTATGGAATCATTTCTGTTTAAAGTATCCTTAAAATAGGTAGAAGGCCTCAAACTAGGCTAGGATGATGGAGAGAATAGTGCAGTGTTCCATAGATCTTAAGGAAACCAGCTAGCTGTTAGTAGCGATCGAACTGCAAAAGAAAACCTTATTATCAGAGGATAACTTCAGAGCAGGTATAGTATTATTTCTGCTGTCTCTATTAAAAGGACCATTGTTAATCACTCCGAAATATTATGGGTCATCTGCAGTCAACGGAAGCAGGATATGGAGGAAAAGTCCAAGGAAGTCCTGGCTGTTTTTGTCCGTTCCTCTTCACCTGTGGATTGGATATATCTGCTTTCTGGCTCTGGTAAGACCTGAGAAACCAAGACAGAGGTCTTGGAAGACTGAAGCAGTCATGATTAGCCCTAGCCATACACAAACACCGGGACCCACTTCCTAGCTTCCTCTCTTCCTGCTCTTCGGGCAGGCAGGTCTTTATTCTTCGCATGGCTCCATATTGAAAGCAATAGTGGGAGTGCAAGCATGCTTTGGGGGTTGAGGGAAGGAGATGTTCCATGTAGCTGCTTCAAACTTCCGATTCTCCTCAGTCACAAAAAACCTGCTTTGCTAATTCTCATCTGCACGCAGTGTTGCTACCCCTTGTATGAGGTACATCAGTTGATGAACCTGGAAAAGAGGAATCTGATGGCTGCTAGCTGCCCAGGAGGGCTGCTGCTAACCCACATCATGCTTTTGTGTGAATCAGAAAAAGGTGCACCTTCCGTGGGCAGACGTGGCCTGTGCTTGAGCAGCAGGGCTGGATTCAGCCCTCCTCCGCCCTTCAGCTGGCCACCCTGTGTGCACAGCCTCACATGGCTGCCTGCTCACCACGGGAGCTGATCCACTCGGCGGGCCTTCCCTGACCCTCCAAGAGCTTGAGAAGCTAATGAGGTTCCGGCAGGAACATGAAAGTCGCATGACTGTTGGGGTGGGGGTGGGTATTGGGACCTCCTCTCAGTGGCTGAAGAGGCTGCCCATTATGTGTGAGAGTAAACCTTTTAGCCCAGCTGCACTCCCCAAATGCGAGATCATTAGTTGCCTAATGCTCTGATTCTCAACTTGGGCCCATTTTCCCCCTCGGGGCATTTGGCAATGTCTGGAGACACTTCGGGTTGTCACATCTTGGAGGGGGATTGCTACTGGCATCTGGTACGTGGAGGGCAGGAATGCTGGTAAACGCACTGCAGTGCACAGGACGGCCTCCACAACGGAGACTCATGGGGCCCAACCGTCCACAGGACCGAGATTGAGAAACCCTGGCCTAACGCAACCTTAGCCGTCCTTTGCTCCTTCTCTTTGGGTTCCCCTGCACCGCTTGCAAAATATTTCCTCATCCTTTTAAGACTACAGCCAGGTCTTGCCTTCCCTTTTGTGCTCTTTTAAAAATTGACAGAATATAACTACTGTATAATGTATTATTTCTTTTGGGTCTCAGAAGATGTGCTGTTCCCCCCCTCATGATATAGGGAAATCTCTTCACCTCTACCCGATGCCTAGCTTTCTAGAATTAACATTCATGATTGTAGCTCCTCACAAGCGACATCCCCTCCCCTCTTGCTGAAGGCTCCTGACCTGTAATAATTTGAGATTTTGCTGAGGCAGGGATTTAAATCACATGGGCTGCCAGGCTGGTAGGTGGTAGAGAGGCTTTTAGCCAGGAAATGGGTCCAGCTGACCAGGCACTAACGATCATTTTCTACCCGTCCTCTCATGTACAGCAGTCTCGCCAAATTGTAACAATTGTTTCCTTATTATCAAAGAGAAAGTTGACTGTTAGGGCAGAAATAAGGCTGAGAATAAATATTTTCAGTCAGAAAATGGACCTTTTATTGGGAAAACTGTATTATACTGGTATGTGCTACCTCAGTGCATTTGCTATCGTTCACTGTCTGGTTCACACCAGCATCGTGAGGAAAGTACCCAGGGAGAAGTATTTTGAGTTCCCAGGGAGAAAGGTGCTACCTCACGTAAAAGGATTTTAAGTGGCATTATCTAATGGACACATACTTCATGCTTGCATTTTGTCAGGAGATGTGAATTATGCATTGGCCCTTTCAGCTGCATTCACATGCATAGAAAATAACATTGTCAGACATGTCATCCCCCAGATACAATGGACAATATGCTATTATAATTGTGTGGCATTGTCCTTGCTGTTTGGAGATAATACTGCTGACATTATTCCTCTCATACATGTGAATGTGGCTATAGGGAGGACGTGACATCTGTGTCTTTCACACAGATTAGCTTATCCCTTGCCACTTGGAGAGATTGCGATTAGTGGGCTGGCCTCCTGGGGTCATGGTAAGGGCCATGTTTTGGATCACAGTTGTTATCGGACCTTAGTTTTAGGTACAGTAGGGAATTAGTAATATTTATCTTGATGACCTGAAGAGGCAATGGTTATTTAGTCAGCTCCCCAGAGCAGATGTACTAAAGAAAGGGTAGGCTGAGGCAGTCCTACTCAGATTGGCTTTGGAAATGAGAAGGCAGTTGGGGACCAAGCCTGGATGGCTGCTTAACACATTATTGCTTTATCCAAGGAAGTAAGCAACAAGATATCACTTGTATAGGTTGTCATAGCTCACCAAGTGCTTTTACGTACCTCATTTTATTAAACCCTCACTTACCTGTCAGGTAAATGTTCTCATTATTCCCATTTTATAGATGAGGAGACTAACGCTCTGAGAATGATTTTCCTGTGATGAACTCTAAAGCATACCCCATTCTGTTTGTCCTTTGGAAATCAGTTATTTTTGCAGGGATGGGGCTAAATTCAAACAGAATATAAATGAGTTTAGTTGTGTTTATGGTTCAGCAGAATAAATGGCTTAACTTTTGCCATCCTTATCTCACACATATGCTAAGTAACAGGTGAGTTGTTATATATCCAGTATGACAAGTTTAGAATAGCTAAGAGAACTGAAAGTTTGTCTTATCTATTCCTATATTCTATTTAGATTGAATTTAAGAAGCTTTAATCTTGGGGTTTTTTTTTTCTATTTTAAGAAAGAAAGCTTTGAAGATGCCAACAAGTGCAAGGCATTGATTCTTGAAGTGATAGCTCAGTACTAGCGCATTTGCATACTTTAGAAAATGTATGGAGAGAAATAATAAATGAAAACTTCTCCTGACCCCTTACAAGAATGCACTTTAGTCCTCTTTCCTTACTAAACTGGAAAATCCAAATGGAGTGCCTTAGAGAAGAGGTGGGAGAAGCTGTGGATGGATGGATCTTGGTGTGTAGGTTACTCGTTGCTGTCTTAGGTATACCAGAGCTTTGCTTGGGGAGTTTGAACAAATAACTTGTGCTTTTATTTTTATTTGTATGATAATTACAGAGTTAAAAAGTAATCCTGTTTATCCCTCTTTTGCCCCACTTTTTGGAGGATGTTTATGGACGTGTTAAACGTCTTAAGGAGAAAAACACTTGATCAGTACAGTAATTATAAATCCCCTAGTGGGCAAAGATCCCAAACTCAGGTGAAGATTCTGCTGCTGTGTGCAGCCATCTTCCCTCTGTATTCACAAAAGCACGTGGTGAAGAATAGCTGCTTTCTAGCATTCTGCCAAAAGGATCTATAGGAACCTCTGAGTGACAAACACTTGCATTGTCTTCCGGAGAGCTGAAGAAAGAAAAGGTTTTAACACCAAAAGCCACATTTCTGGAAGGTGGAAGGAACAGCACACATGACCCCTGAGGGCTCTGCTTTTTGAGGATTGTTCGCCTGTAGATTTAATTTTGTCTGATCTTGGGTTCCTGTGCATCCTCATATTTACTTCCCCCTTTTATTTATTCTACCTGCCAAAGAAATAATCATAACAAACCATTAGAACTGGCAGGGCCCTCATCCTCATTTGATATGAGCTGCTTGCTTGCTTAGAATTTGCTGCTAAGCATTAGAACGCTTTCTAACCGATGTGTGTCTTTTCCCCCCTCCCACAGTCAGATCTTGAAGTTTTTCCTGTGGTTTTCCTTGGTGTCCATCTTTTCCACAAAGAATGTTAAATAAGCAATGGCAGGGACTGGAAATAATCCTTTCAACTAAGGAAAACCTTTCATGCATCTTTCCCACCAGTGTCATCGCACGAGTTAGAAGGACCAGAGGCACAAAGTTTATGGGATCAATTACAATGAGTTCACTATTAAACATTTTTCTAAAAAATCTGTTGTGAGAAGAATAAAGCAATAATTAAAATTAACTGAACAGCTTTTGCTCTATTGAGGCGTTAAATCTTTGTGTAAACACAATCATATTGTGCAAACATGGGTCTTTTCACTTGGCTGATTCAGACAGTGAAACCGCTGAAGTTTTGAGGTCTCGGGGTCAAGGGCCCATTTTGACGCGGCTTGAAAGGTCACCTGCTCATTTGTGTCTCCGCTGTGCAGCACACTGGGCCGTGAGCAGGTATGATTCCTTGCCCACCACGGCGCAGAGAGGAGCCGGCAGATCGCAGGTCTGAGGCCGGCACGTGAAGCCAGCGCGCTGCCCACGGGGCGGGTGTGGGTGCCTGCCGGCCGCTGGGGTCCGAGCAGTGAGCCGGCTCGAGTGTGGAGAAAACAGCAGTTATGAAATATAAATGTGTTTATTATTACACTGGGCCCCATGCTATATAATTTCACACACACTCATATTTGTGATTTATGGCCACAGCTTTATATGGAGGAGAAGCTTGCTAATTAACCCAAATTGATAGGGAGGTCTCTGAAGATGATCAAATTGGAAGGAGCGGGGTAACTGAGAAAAAATGGTCTCCTGGAACAACCAAAAAAAAGTGGCTGCCGTGTCGGAGGCATCCTTTGTTCATTTATTTTGATAAGCAGAGCTTTGCCTTAATTATTCATGATAATGCTTGCCCTGCAAGGAGTGTCCGTCCCCTGTCCTGGCAGCCCCGGCTTGGTGCTGGGTTCTCCGTGAGGTTAATGCCGAAAACACCCAGCCCAGCTTCTCTTGAGATGGTGTCATGCTTTCACCTGTGAGAGCTGAGACAGGTGAAGGTTAGGAGGTTCACGCACACCTGCCGCCTGTCCCTTTCTGGAAGACGGATGTTGAATGGGTTGAAGGAGGGGAGGCCTCAGCCCCGGTTTGAGGCACTGCTGTGCTAATCAGGCTGCTTGCTGGTGCTGTACCTGTGTCCCTGCCCTGAATCCTCCCAAGGTGGGTGGTGATTTTCCCATCACAGGGAGGAAAAATAGGGGCCTAGAAGAGCCCAGGGATACCCAGCTAATAAGGAGCTAAGCTGACTTTAAGTCAAGATCTGATTCCAAAGTCGGTTCTCCTGCAGTATTCTGCTGGAATTTTCTAGGAGAGAAGCCAGGAAGGGGCATAGGAGCAAAGACCCCACCCAGCTTCCACCACAGCCCATCCCATTGGCTGTGCTTTCAGCCCATTTCCTGATCGTAGCAGCAATAAACATCATCGTTTCCAACAGCTTTCCAAAGTGATTCTTGTCTTGGCAGAATCTTGAGTTACTTGTTCTGGGAGCTCTTCAGAAGGAAAGCACTTTGGAATAGCATATGCTAGTTCCAGAGTACTCAGAGCATCCATGATTCATGACTCTTGCAGAAGAACTTAATGCAGGCAGGATACTGCGACCCCGGGATAACTTGATGGGCTATTTTTACTTGGATGTATAATTACTAGAGAGTGGATACTGAATGGCCCACCCACTCTATTCATAGCAGAACCTTGGGAGTCATCCCTGTACACAACCTTTTGTTTCCCCCTTATTCATTCATTTTCTATAACTTTTGGGCATTACTTTCTAACTATGTTTTGTATTTTGTTCACTTCTCTCCTTCTCTGCTGCTAGGAGCAATGCCGTCCATGTTCCAGCCACAGTCTTCTCTCTCCCAGATGGTTGTAGAGCCTCCTAGAGAGTCTGCCACATCAGCTTATTTCCCTCTGCAGCCCATTCTCCGTTTTGTAGCCAGGGTGATATTTTAAAGATTCAAATCTGATCGTGGTATGCCTCCGCTTAAAAGCTCACAGTAGCTGCCATTGTTCTTAGGATAATGTCCAAATCCTTACGTGTGGTGTGTAAGATGACTGTCCAATAGAAATATGTAATACAAGCCACATGTGTGTTTATATATACATATCCTGGCAGCTTTATTTTAAAAGTAATTAGTTATACTAATTAACTAGTTTTAATACTAGACTTTAAAATAATTTCAACATGTAATCAATATTAACATTTATTAATGAACTACTTTACATTTTTTTCCATAGTAAGTCTTTGATATCCAGCATGTATTTTACACTTAGAGCACAGCTATATTCAGATTGCTCACATTTCAAATGCTCGGGAGGCACATGGGACTAGTGGCTTCCAGATTGGACCCAGCAGTCTGGCCCCTTACCGATTTCTCCAGTCCCATTGTGTTTCTCCCCGCCCTGCAGGACACACCAGATCCTCCTCTTTGGGCTTCTGGGCTAGGTGTGGGAGAGGATGTGGCAGAGAGGTAGGAGTTTGAGGAAACAGGCCAACACAGAGCCATCTTCAGTCTACCTTTGGACCTGCAGAGCTTTCAGGCAGTCGGAGGTATGGGTAAAGAATGAAGCCATTGCTTTTCTGTTGGCCTCGGGGGTTACCATTTTGGTTTATCTAGGGCTGTGTCAGGCTAAACTGATGCTTTTTTGAGAAAGTGAAGGGAATTAAATGGAAAACCACTGGTAAAGTTGATATGTGGTATCACTTTGCCTGCCTACCCCACACAGAGGTCCTGTAGTGGGTAGTACCATTATATGAGCTAAAGATGAGACTGTGGGACCTGACAGGGGTGAGTGAGGGGTAGTTCACATCCCTGGCTTCTAGTCTCTGTGGATAATATTCCTTCACATGTTCATTTTTTAAAAGTTACAACAGCTACTGTATGCATGCCTCTAAAGAGTTCTGGTATTCTTTCCAGTTGAAAGATTTATTTTATCAGAAAATATCTCCAAAAGGAATATGAACATTTATTTTTATTGTTGGCATTTAAATAAGAGGCAGAGTGAGATAAGGGTTAATTATGTGGACTCTGAAGGTGAGCCTTCCTGGGTCTAAATCTTGGTTGTACCACTCGTAAGCTGGTGAACTTGGGGAGTGGCTTAATTTCTCTGCCCCTCAGTTTCTCATCTATAAAATGCGGGAGGATGATAGCATGTATCTCATAGGGCTGTTGAGAGGATTAAAGGAGAGAATAGCCTTGAAGCCCTTAGAGTGCTGCAGTGCCAGCCCATAATGACTGCTGGATAAATATTAGCCAGTACCCTGTTTCCCCAGGATTTATAAAATATCATCATCAATTGAGGATTGATGGAATTGAGCCACAAGTCTTGGCTCAGGATGATCATGCAAGATGTTTTCTCGGGAAAGATGCAGTTATTGTCTGTTTGTGTATAATGTTTTGTGTTTCTCTCTCTCACTTGGTTTCTGCTATATGTATATCTATGTGAGGAAGGAACATAGAGACATCTTATCAGGATTTGATTCTGCCATCCGTGTATCCAACAGAAAAAGCAGACATATTTTAGTGGATGAGATGTGTGGCATGGTGAGATGTATACCGTATTTAGTGGTACATGGACTATGAGCTATTTTTCTATTTAAAAAGTTGCGCTGGGGCTTCCCTGGTGGCGCAGTGGTTAAGAGTCTGCCTGCAGATGCAGGGGTCACGGGTTCGTGCCCCAGTCCGGGAAGATCCCATATGCCATGGAACGGCTAGGCCCGTGAGCCATGGCCGCTGAGCCTGCGCGTCCGGAGCCTGTGCTCCGCAGCGGGAGAGGCCACAACAGCGAGAGGCCCGCTTACCGCAAAAAAAAAAAAAAAAAAAAAGTTGCGCTGTTTGGTTCAAACCCTTTGTGTTTCTAATCAGTGACACAGTGCAAGTTGAGAAGTTGGGGCTTAGGGTGACATCTCTGATCATTCATTGAAAGACTAGCACCAGGAGGTGGTCTGCTCCTAACACCATACACTGATCTCTAACCACATTAGCTAGAAACAGGTGATTGCAGACCTTTTGTTCACCAAGAAGGTACATCCAGCCACTGGGTGTTGATATGAGCCACCTTGCATAAAGAAGGATGTTTGTTGGGAATATTTTAATAATAAGTTTGCTTACGTAATTAAAAGCACTTGCCCAGCCATCATCTCTCTTCATACTTCATAAGAGTCCTGTGAGGCCAACATCAAAGAAGAGGTTAGCCCCATTTGTTTCTGGTTTTATGTTTATCTTAGTATGGTATTTAGTACTTATTATCATTGGTGGATTTGTTTATTGGGTTGGTTGCTCTCTTCCTTATATATATATATATATATATATACATATATATATATATATGTATATATATATATATATATACACACATATATGTTCTTTTTTTTCCTTTTTCTCTTTTTGTAAGTGTGTATGTTTATGCTTCTTTTTGTGATTTTATCTGTATAGGTTTGCTTTTACCATTTGTCCTAGGGTTCTGTCTGTTTGCTTTTTTCTTTCTTTTTTTTTTTGTTTTTTCTCTCTTCCTTTTCTTCTGAGCTGTGTGGCTGTCAGGGACTTGGTGCTCCGGCCAGGTGTCAGCCCTGAGCCTCTGAGGAGAGAGGGCTGAGTCCAGGACATGGACCACCAGAAAACTCCTGGCCCCACATAATATCAATCAGTGAGAGCTCTCCCAGAGATCTTTGTCTCAACACTAAGACCCAGCTCCACCCAACGACCAGCAAGTTCCAGTGCTGGACACCCCATGCCAAACAACTAGCAAGACGGGAACACAACCCCCACCTATCAGCAGAGAGGCTGCCTAAAATCATAATAAGGTCACAGACACCCCAAAACACACCTCCGGACACGGCCCTGCCCACCAGAAGGACAAGATACAGCCCCACCCACCAGAACACAGGCACCAGTCCCCACTACCAGGAAGCCTACACAAGCCACTGAACCAACCTCACCCGCTGGGGACACACACGAAAAAGAACAGGCACTATGAACCTGCAGCCTGCAAAAAGGAGACCCCAAACATAGTAAGTTAAACAGAATGAGGAAACAGAGAAATATGCAGCATATGAAGGAGCAAGGTAAAAATCCGCCAGACCAAACAAAGGAAGAGGAAATAGGCAGTCTACCTGAAAAAGAATTCAGAGTAATGATAGTAAAGATGATCCAAAATCTCGGAAACAGAATGGAGAAAATACAAGAAACATTTAACAAGGACCTAGAAGAGCTAAAGAGCAAACAATGATGAACAACACAATAAATGAAATTTAAAATACTCTAGAAGAAATCAATAGCAGAATAACTGAAGCAGAAGAACGGAGAAGTGACCTGGAAGATAAACTAGTGGAAATAATTGCCACAGAGCAGAATAAAGAAAAAAGAATGAAAAGAATTGAGGACAGTCTCAGAGACCTCTGCGACAACATTAAACACACCAACATTTGAATTATAGGGGTCCCAGAAGAAGAAGAGAAACAGAAAGGGTCTGAGAAAATATTTGAAGAGATTATAGTTGAAAACTTCCCTAACATGGGAAAGGAAATAGTCAGTCAAGTCCAGGAAGTGCAGAGGGTCCCACACAGGATAAATCCAAGGAGAAACATGCCAAGACACATATTAATCAAACTATCAAAAATTAAATTCAAAGAAAAAATATTAAAAGAAGAAAGGGAAAAGCAACAAATAACATACAAGGGAAACACCATAAGGTTAACAGCTGATCTTTCAGCAGAAACTCTGCAAGTCAGAAGGCAGTGGTAGAACATATTTAAAGTGATGAATGGGAAAAACCTACAACTGGATTTCATTCAGATTCGATGGAGAAATTAAAACCTTTATAGACAAGCAAAAGTTAAGAGAATTCAGCAACACAAAATCAGCTTTACAACAAATGATAAAGGAACGTATCTAGGCAGGAAACACAAGAGAAGAAAAAGACCTACAATAACAAACCCAAAACAGTTAAGACAATGGTAATACAAACATAGATATTGATAATTACCTTAAATGTAAATGGAGTAAATGCTCCAACCAAATGATACAGACTGGCTGAATGGATGCAAAAACAGACCCATATATTTGATATCTACAAGAGACCAACTTCAGACCTAGGGACACATACAGACTGAAAGTAAGGGGATGGAAAAAGGTATTATATGCAAATGGAAATCAAAAGAAAGCTGGAGTAGTAACTCTCCTATCAGGCAAAATAGACTTTAAAATAAAGACTATTAGAAGAGACAAAGAAGGACACTACATAATGATCAAGGGATCGATCCAAGAAGAAGATATAACAATTGTAAATATTTATGCACCCAACATAGGAGCACCTCAATACATAAGGCAAATGCTAACAGCCATAAAAGGGGAAATCGATAGTAACACAATCAGAATAGAGGACTTGAACACCCCAGTTTCACCAATGGACAGATCATCCAAAATGAAAATAAATAAGGAAACACAAGCTTTAAATGACACTTTAAACAAGATGGGCTTAATTGATATTTATAGGACATTCCAAGTAAAAAGAACAGAATACACTTTCTTCTCAAGTGTTCATGGAACATTCTCCAAGATAGAGCATACCTTGGGTCACAAATCAAGCCTTCGTAAATTTAAGAAAATTGAAATCATATCAAGTATCTTTTCCGACAACAATGCCATGAGACTAGATTTCAATTACAGGAAAAAATCTGTAAAAAAATACAAAGATATGGAGGCTAAACAATACACTACTAAATAACCAAGAGATCACTGAAGAAATCAAAGAGGAAATCAAAAAATACCTAGAAACAAATGACAATGAAAACACGACAACCCAATACCTATGGGATGCAGCAAAAGTGGTTCTAAGAGGGAAGTTTAATTAATTAATTAATTTATTTTTGTGTTGGGTCTTCATTTCGGTGTGAGGGCTTTCTCCAGTTGCGGCGAGCGGGGGCCACTCTTCATCGCAGTGTGCGGGCCTCTCACTATCGCGGCCTCTTGTTGCGGAGCACAGGCTCCAGACGCACAGGCTCAGTAGTTGTGGCTCACGGGCCCAGTTGCTCCGCGACATGTGGGATCCTCCCAGACCAGGGCTCGAACCCATGTCCCCTGCATCAGCAGGCAGACTCTCAACCACTGCACCACCAGGGAAGCCGTAAGAGGGAAGTTTATAGCAATTCAATCCTACCTCAAGAAACAAAAAACATCTCAAATAAACAACCTAACCTTACACCTAAAGCAATTAGAGAAAGAAGAACAAAAAAACACCAGAGTTAGCAGAAGAAATCATAAAGATCACATCAGAAATAAATGAAAAAGAAATGAAGGAAACAATAGCTATGATTAATAAAACTAAAAGCTCATTCTCTGAGAAGATAAACAAAATTGATAAACCATTAGCCAAACTCATCAAGAAAAAAAGGGAGAAGACTCAACAGGTTTAGAAATGAAAGAGAAGTAACAATTGACACTGCAGAACACAAAGGATCATGAAAGACTACTACAAGCAATGCTAGGCCAATAAAATGGACAACCTGGAAGAAATGGACAAATTCTTAGAAAGGTACAACCTTCCAAGACTGAACCAGGAAGAAATAGGAAATATCAACAGACTGAAATTTCAGACAAGCACTGAAATTGAAACTGTGATTTAAAATATTCCAATAAACAAAAGTCCAGGACCAGATGGCTTCACAGGTGAATTCTGTCAAACATTTAGAGAAGAGCTAACACCCATCCTTCCCAAACTCTTCCAAAATGTAGCAGAGGGAGGAACACTCCCAAACTCATTCTACAAGGCCACCATCACCCTGATACCAAAACCAAAGATGTCACAAAAAAATTACAGACCAATATCACTGATGAACATAGCTGCAAAAATCCTCAACAAAATACTAGCAAACAGAATCCAACAGCACATCAAAAGGATCATACACCATGATCAAGTGGTGTTTATCCCAGGAATGCAAGGATTCTTCAATATACGCAAATCAATCAATGTGATACACCATATTAAGAAATTGAAGGATAAAAACTGTATGTTCTCAATAGATGCAGAAAAAGCTTTCAACAAAATTCAACACCCATTTATGATAAAAACTCTCCAGAAAGTGAGCATAGAAGGAACCCACCTCAACCTAATAGAGACCATGTATGACAAACCCACAGCCAACATCATTCTTAATGGTGAAAAACTGGAACAGTTTCCTCTGAGATCAGGAACAAGACAAGGTTGCCCACTCTCACCACTATTATTCAACATAGTTTTGGAAGTTTTAGCCATAGCAATCAGAGAAGAAAAAGAAATAAAAGAAAAAGAAATAAAGTCCAAATCGAAAAGAAGAAGTAAAACTGTCACTGTTTGCAGATGACATGATCCTATACATAGAGAATCCTCAAGATGCTACCAGAAAACTACTAGAGCTAATCAATGAATTTGGTAAAGTAGCAGGATTCAAATTAAATCACAGAAATGTCTTGCATTCCTATACACTAACAATGAAAAATCTGAAAGAGAAATTAACAATCCCATTTACCACTGCAACAAAAAGAATAAAATATCTAGGAATAAACCTTCCTAAGGAGACAAAAGACTTGTATGCAGAAAACTATAAGACACTGATGAAAGAAATTAAAGACGATACAAAGAGATGGAGAGGTATACCATGTTCTTGGATTGGAAGAATCAACATTGTGAAAATGACTCTACTACCCAAAGCAATCTACAGATTCAGTGCAACCCCTATCAAGCTACCAATGGCATTTTTCACAGAACTAGAACAAAAAATTTTACAATGTGTATGGAAACACAAAAGACCCCAAATAGCCAAAGCAATCTTGAGAAAGGCAAACGGAGCTGGGGGAATGAGGCTCCCAAACTTCTGACTATACTACAAAGCTACAGTAATCAAGACAGTATGGTAGTAGCACAGAAACAGAAATAGAGATCAATGGAACAGGCTAGAAAGCCCAGAGATAAACCCACACACATATGGTCACCTTATCTTTGACAAAGGAGGCAAGAATATACAATGGAGAAGAGACAGCCTCTTCAATAAGTGGTGCTGGGAAAACTGGACAGCTACATGTAAAAGAATGAAATTAGGGCACTTCCTAACACTGTGCACAAAAGTAAGCTCCAAATGGATTAAAGACCTAAATGTAAGGCCAGACACTATAAAACTCTTAAAAGAAAACATAGGCAGAACACTCTATGACATAAATCACAGCAAGATCCTTTTTGACCCACCTCTTAGAGAAATGGAAATAAAAACAAAACAAATGGGACCTAATGAAACTTAAAAGCTTTTGCACAGCAAAGGAAACCATAAACAAGACGAAAAGACAACCCTCAGAATGGGAGAAAATATTTTCAAATGAAGCAACTGACAAAGGATTAATCTCCAAAATATACAATCAGCTCATGCAGCTCAATATAAACAACCCAATCCAGAAATGCACAGAAGACCTAAATAGACATTTCTCCAAAGAAGATATACAGATTGCCAACAAACACATGAAAGGATGCTCAGCATCACTAATCATTACAGAAATGCAAATCAAAACTACAGTGAGGTATCACCTCTCACTGGTCAGAATGGCCATCATCAAAAAATATACAAATAATAAATGCTGGAGACGGTATGGAGAAAAGGGAACCCTCTTGCACTGTTGGTGGGAATGTAAATTGATATAGCCACTATGGAGAACAGTATGGAGGTTCATTAAAAAACTAAAAACGGAACTACCATATGACCCAGCAATCCCACTACTGGGCATATACCTTGAGAAAACCATAATTCAAAAAGAGACATGTACCACAATGTTCATTGCAGCACTATTTACAATAGCCAGGACATGGAAGCAACCTAAGTGTCCATTGATAGATGAATGGATAAAGAAGATGTGGCACATATATACAGTAGAATATTATTCGGTCATAAAAAGAAACAAAATTGAGTTATTTGTAGTGAGGTGGATGGACCTAGAGTGTGTCATACAGAGTGAAGTAAGTCAGAAAGAGAAAAACGAATACCTTATGCTAACACATATCTATGGAATCTAAAAAAAAAAAAAAGAAAAGGTTCTGAAGAACCTAGGGGCAGGATAGGAATAAAGACGCAGAGGTAGAGAATGGACTTGAGGACATGGCAAGGGGGAAGGGTAAGCTGGGACGAAGTGAAAGAGTAGCATTGACATACATACACTACCAAATGTAAGATAGATAGCTGGTGGGAAGCAGCTGCATAACACAGGGAGATCAGCTCTGTGCTTTGTGACCACCTAGAGGGGTGGGATAGGGAGGGTGAGCGGGAGGGGATATGGGGATATATGTATACATATAACTGATTAACTTTGTTACACAGCAGAAACTAACACGACATTTTAAAGCAATTGTACTTCAATAAAGATGTTAATTTAAAAAAATAGAGAGAGGTTAGCCCCATTTTGCAGAGGAGGAAAGTGAGACTCAAAGAGTATGTAACTGTCTAAGACCAAATAAGTAGTAAGAGTAAAGGCTAGAACCCAGGTCTCCTGATTGTGAGTCGTGTGTGTGTGTGTGTGTGTGTGTGTGTGTGTGTGTGTGTGTATGTGTGAGTGCGCGCGCGTATGTATTTTCCACTGAACTGTACTTGCAAACATGATACTCCATTTCCAGAAGTTCTGGCAACCTTTCTGAATAAAACAAAAAGTGAGATTGAGATGTGAAATAATGCTTTTACTGTAAGTTTTCCATTTGGGCGTGTATTATTTTCATTCATTGCTTTCTGTTTACCCTTTGAATTAATAAGAACATAAATGAAGCTATTTGTGACAGAGACCCAAGCTAACAGAGGCTTAAAGAAGATGGAAGATTTTTTTTTCTCTTTCACATAAAAGTCCAGGCTCTGAGGCAGGTGTGCTCTGAGAAGTTTTCAAAAGCCCAGACTCCTGTCCTGTTGGTCCCTCTCCCATCCCAAGGGTTTCTGTCCTTAAGGGATCGCCCATGTCCATGCAATTCAAGATGGCTACTCCCAGGCCTGCTTTATATCAACCTAGTTTTCATGCAACTATTTTGAAAGTGGGAAGGGGAGAGGATGTCCCAACTTTTAAAAGTACAGCTTGGAATTGCACTTGTCACTTCCACTCACATCTCATCAACCAGAAGTTAGTTATATGTCGATATGCAACTGCAAAGGAGCTGGGAAGTAGAATTCTCATTCTGGGTAGCAATGAGCATGGCTAAAATCTGGGGATTCTCTTATGATAGAAAAAGGGAGAATGACTATAGAAGGACAACTGGCTGTTGCTGCTCTGCTCTGAGTCTTAAGAATAGCCTCTTTTTAAGACATTTAAACATGAAGCACTTCAGTTTCAGAAATTCTAAAAGTATAATATGGTAAGAAAAAAAATCGTAGTGCATTTTAGTTTGTGGCACATTGCACAGTCAAAATAACTGCAGGGAAACTAGCTTCCTGTGGTATGCCAGAAGTTCTGAATGGAAATTTAATTTACATTTTGCATTTTATGAGAATATTGCATTATTGGCATAATATGAAGTGACTGGGAAATGAATAACTTTGAGAAAGTAAGCCTATAGGGTCAAATTAACCACATCTTAATATTCTTGCACTTTTTTCTTTCCAAAGTATCAAATCACATTGCACTGACATTTTCACCCCAAGTTGAAAATTCAGTAGAAGAATGAAGAGAAACGTATTTTGTAGCTGTGGGTTTAGCACAGACAAAATTAAGGCTGTTTGAGGTTAGAGGGATATAGTCTGACAGATTGTGTGGGGATGTTTTTACATATGTGGGTGTCAACATGTTTGTGCTGAATTGTTTGCAGATTTGGGGGGAGGTGGTTTTGTGTGTGTGTGTGTGTGTGTGTGTGTGTGTGTGTGAATGTAGACTCCATGGGTGGCTTCAATCATTGTGTTTTCTTCCTAATTCCTATTACAAAGCAGCAGAAAGAGGTTGTAGGAGGATCTAAGCTACGGTGCTTGAAGGAGGGTTTGAACTAAGGACTAGTCATAGATGCATGTTTGTTCGATCAAGTTAATTGACGGTCTTTGAAATGTCTCCACTGTTCTAAATAAGTCTTGGAAATACTAAGGCAAGTAAACCTGGCCTCTACCCTTGCAGGGACCAGTTGGTTTTGTGAGGCGACAGCATGTAAACACATCACTCAAGCAGTAAGATAAGACCCTCCTGAAGAAGTTATAGGATCAGAGAGGAAGGGGCACCCAGTTCTACCAGAGTTGGTCTAGAATCGCTTCCCAGAGGATACGCTTTGTGAGGTACTGGTGCCACACATTAGGCTAGGCTCTGAGGATACAGCTATGTACAGACATGAACTCTCACTTCAAGGAGATCAGTCTCCTGGGAGGGGGGTGGCTTGTCATCAAGACCCCTAAGGGTGTGGTTCTTACTTCTTTCCAGTCCATTCTTGAAATTCCTCTTCATATACTCACCCTTCACCTCAGCTGCGACACCCCACTGTTCCGCATCTGTGGGCCTTTGTATCTGCTGTTCCTTCTCCCTGAAATGCCCACTTCCCTTGTCCCTGGCATCCCTCAAGTTTCAGTGAGGCTTCTCTCTTCTGGGATGCCTACCCTGAGGGTCCTACAGAAGGCCATCTAGGGATGGCCTTCTCCACACATCCATGCACATGCACTGATCAGACACATCGGCCTTTTGTTGTTTGTGTGCACACATGGGGCTTCCCCACCTGGAAACCCCTCTAAAACAGAGACCCTTTACTTTTTTGCTTTAATCTCCGGCACTGTCATTGCTCGGTGCATATAAGAACCAACAAGTAATGTTGGTTGAATCTAGGTTGTCACACTGAAGAGGCTGATGGTATTTTCACCATCAGTGAGTTAGACCAGAAGTCTTGGTATCTGACTTCGCCTGCTCACTTGTGGACAGAGATGAGGTGTGTCGGAAACAATTGCATGTTAGGGTTTGTGAATCTGGAAGGCAGGATGTTACTGTTGATTTCTGATTGATCACTGACCTGTTCATTAGTAAGTGTCATTCTGAGTGAACTATATGCACTGAGAATGCCTGAGCTGGTACTCAACAGTGGGTGATGACAAAGAGGCAAGCGAGAAAGCATCTAGCTCTGTTCCTAGACACATTGGATACTCAGACAGGGCAAAAGATCAAGGCATAAAAAGATAAATATCTATAGGAAATAGCAAACACGTGGCCAAAGAGTGAAAACTCGGACAAAACTATAGTTTTCTGAGAAGGAGCAATACTTTGGGCTGACACGTAGAAGACAGACACATCTTGAGTTGAGGACATCCCCGTACGCAGGAAGGGCTGGGGCGGGCTGCTTGGGAATGTTGGAGAGTGAGGGGTTTATGGAAGGAGTAGTGGATAGATAAGGGTAGGGAAAAAAGTGAGATGGTTTTGTGGACATCTTTTCCAAAGTACATAGGCAGTGGTATTTGAAGAGCATCTTGCATAAGTTATCATTGTCAAAATAAGAGACTAATATTTTCCTTTTGAGTTTTATTTCCTTAAACTTCATACTTGGGCAGGTACGCATGTGGGATGGTTTAGCTAATGGGGAAATTTGGTCTCTGGGAAAAAAGGGGGTTAACCTTGGGAGAGTTAAGTTATATAGACAAATTGATGCTTTAAATCTTGACTCGAAATCTCTAGGGAATTGGATCCATATCTATTCAGCTTGAATGGTAGCTGGTCCAGGTGAGGGCCCATATCTCCATCGTCTGTATGTAAATGATACAATTTGGGCTTTTTGAGGATTGATAAAGTTACCTTTTTGTTTTTTAATTTAAGACAAATTACCTTATCCAGTATTGATTTGCTTAGACCACTTCTCTACCATCTGCATTTGTATAATCAGGGAATAACAATTAATGATTGCATTAGCTGAATCAGAACAAATTCAGGATGCTAACACTAGTCATTTGATAATTTCCAAAATCAGATCTAACGTGGTTTTTGGATTATCCAGTTTTATGGTTTTCTATACCACCGGTCCATCTCTTTCCATATATATCACATATGTAGCAGAAAATTAACTCTGTACCCTAATATATGTGTTTCAAGCTTATATTATCCAATTTTTAGTTAGCAAAAAAGGAAAATTCAGTGTATCTAAGACAATAAATTAGGCATCATCTACTAATGTGATATGTGCCAGTTGGTGACTACCATGTGTCCTGGATCCAGTGAGATTTGTTTTAGCCTACCCTCCCGACACATTGGTACTGGACCTCCATGCCCCTCTTTTTTTCATAAATCCCAGATACACAATCCTCTCCCGCTGCCCTCGGGTTCTCCCAGGTCCTCACCAGTAGGTATAAGGCCTACTCTCATTCAAAGCTCTGTGCTACCCATTATTCTTTTTCTTACTACCTCCCTTCATGCTAGAAGAATAAATTCCTGCCAGTACTCACTTGAAGTTGTACACCTGAGTTACCAGCCTCTGAAATTCGTTGGACCTTTGGGGGGAAGGGTTCCTGTTCTATGTTGGTTTGCTTCTGAAGGGCATGGTACACTGCTGCATTAGAGATATTACTACTTTCACAGTGGCTTGGTGATACTTTTTTCATATCAACTAAGCTTGGAACATGTTGATTGGGGCTAAAGTTACATTTTTAAAATTAAATTTTTTTAAATGATTCAAAAATTAATAGTTTGGTCATGGTTGTAATAGTAATACACTGTTCCTGCATGTATCCTTTGCAATCATGCTATATTTACATTTGAATACAAAAATCAAAGATTTTGGCCATGAGTTTGAAATTCATAGTTCTTAATCAAATTCTTACCTAAATACATCACATTGAATTGTGGAGACCTGGCTTACAGAGTAATATCTTTATTGCTAAATGGAGGAAATGCCCTACAAATTAGTTTCAAATAAATTCACATGGTGTAGTTATTGTGACAGGAAAAGAGACAAATGTTTTAACAAATTTTTTCTTCAAATTTAATTTCTATCTAGCTTTTAACTTTTATTGTAACTTTGGTAATCACCAAAATGTACTTAAATTTCCAAATTGATATTAAACTTTCCTTGAATTTATCTTTAAAAAGCTGATAAAAATAATTTTTAAAATTAATATTGGACAACAGCAACAAAAAGAAGCCAGTAAGGATCAAAGCAAAATAAGAAAAAATTAACCATGGTGCCAGAAAGACATTTAGTTCCCCGAATGGTCATACTTACCTGTTTTACAGCTTGAGATCATATAACTTCAGGTATGAGTGTTGAATTTTTAAGTGAGTTTACAGTCTTTTGAGAATTACTCTCTTAAGAGTTGTGGGATTTTGTTTTTGTTTTGCTGGGGGAAGGGAATTAATTGTAACTTACTGAAAATATTAGAATGCTGTATACATTTTGATAAAATAAGAAATCAGTTTGACTTTGAGAATATTATGATACCCCTAGCCTTATGGGACACATGCTGTGGTATCTAAAAACAAATGTATTGGACTCACAGGTTGCACATTTGCAAAAATTCTATAATTGCTGAGAGATATACTTGTTCCAGCATCTGTGATCGTTGCCTGTTTTCATGACCAATCCAGTCTTCCTTCAGCATTTCAGACAAATTCACTAAGAATCTAACAATTCACCTCCAAAGGAACGTTTAGAAAAAGTTAACAGTCATTAAAAATGGAATATGTCCCCAAAGACTTGCTTAATCCTGTGTATTTCCAGGCCGTGTTTTACAAAGCTAGGTGGGTCTGAGAAGTGATTCAGTGTGATGCTTGGGCTCCAGTTTAAGTTTCATGGAGAAGCCCTTGTGCCCTTGCCCTGCATACAGAGGTGACAGAGGTCTCTGTTCCCATAGTCTTCTCTGGCCTCCTGCACACCTGCAAACTCCATTTTGATATCACCATCATTGTCAATACACCCTTTATCCATTTGGGACTTCGTAATTGACCACTTTTATGTACTAGATTCCATTGAATCTTCATAACTACAAGAGAAGAGGGAAGATGTTTTAAAATTTCTTTTCTACGCGGTTAAGAACAGTAAATCCAGAAGAAGTTAACTGACTCTGCAAGGCTGTATTGCTAGTATGTGGCAAAGCCAGAGCTAAAAGAATCTGGTTTTGGATGACTAGTCCTTTATCTCTCCACCAGACCAATGATTCAAGTTTCATCAGGGCATTGAGGGAAGCCTACCCTGAGGGTCCTACAGAGTCTAGGGATGGCCTCCTCCACACATCCATGCACACACATTGATCAGTTGCATTGGGCTTGTGTTGTTTGTGTTCACGCGTGGGGCTTCCCCACCTGGGAACTCCTTTAGTGCCAAGACCATTTGCTTTTGCTTTAAGCTCTAGCACTGTCATTGCTTGGTGCATATTAGAACCAACAATTAATGTTGGCTGAACCCAGGTTGTCACACTGAAGAGGCTGATGGTATTTTCACTATCAGTGAGTTAGACCAGAAGTATCAGTATTTGACTTTGCCTCCTTACCTGCAGACAGAGATGAGTTGTTTTGGATGATGTGTGTTAGGGTTTGTGAATCTGGATAGCAGGGTGGTAACATAGCTTTTTGTGCTGGGCATTGGTAAGAGTTTAGAAAGGACGAGGCCTTACACTTGAATTAATGGTGGGAATTCTACATAGAAGCTATATTTTAAACTAGTGCTGTCTAAAATAGAAATATATGCAAGCCATATATGTGATTTAAAATTTTCTAGTAACCACATTTTGTAAAAAGTAAATAGAAATAGGTAATAGTAATTTTAATAATATATTTTATCTAAACCAATATATCCAAAATATTCTTTCAACATAAATCAATATGAAAAATTATTGAGCTATATTTTACATATTCTTTTTATTAATAAGTCCTCCATATCCGGTGTATTCTATACTTATTGCATGCCTAAATCCATATGCTAAATTTTCAATGGTTAAAGTTAAATACAGTCCTACCAAAAGAAGAGTATAAAATATTCTTTATATTGCTTCAGTTTTCAAATTTTAATTTACATTAAATTAAATTGGAAGTTCAGTTTTTTGTTTTTGTTTTTGTTTTTTTTGCGGTACGCGGGCCTGTCACTGTTGTGGCCTCTCCCGTTGCGGAGCACAGGCTCCGGACGCGCAGGCTCAGCGGCCATGGCTCACGGGCCCAGCCGCTCCGTGGCCTGTGGGATCTTCCCTGACCGGGGCACGAACCCGTGTTCCCTGCATCGGCAGGCGGACTCTCAACCACTGCGCCACCAGGGAGGCCCGGAAGTTCAGTTCTTTAGTTGTCTTAGCCACATTTCAAGTGCTCACAGCCACATGTGGTTTCTGACTACTGTATTGGACACTGCAGTTGTTGACAGCTGTGGGATTAAGTCAAAATCCTTTCTCACCTCTCTCCATATTCTGAAGTAGGAGCTATACCTCATTAAGGATATAAGGTTTAAATTTTAATTTATAAATTTTTAAACAACCATTTTAAGGTGGTGATCCAGGCAATGAGGAGTTAACCTAATCTAGGCCAGTTATTATTTTATTAGTTGTTTTAAAAATTAAAAAAAAATAGAGTAAATGTTTGTATGGTCTGTAAAGTGTCTGGTGCTTTGCATAAATTCAGTAACTCAGGCCCTAGCACCCAGTTGGCTTTTGGGTGAGCAAGTAAATGGATGAATGAAAACAATCAACATGGAGCATAAATAAATGAGTACATATTTTATTTTATGTAATAGTTATAAATGCTTTTGAAATTCAGGAAAATAAAGCCCTTGTCTCATTTTTCCATCACTCCCCTAATCTAAAAACCTTGGGAAAAAAATATTTAAAATTCAGCTGGAACAATGATTATTAATAATATTTAACAATGTTAATAATAATAATTGGAAGCCATTTCCACCTTAAAAGTGGCAATCTGGAAAACGGGGCCATGGTCGTTTTCTTTGAGTTTGAGAATTTACAAACCTGTCACAGCATCATGACCTGTATATTGCATTGCTCACTACAATTTTCCATTAAATGTTTAATTTATTGAATTCATGTAGATCAATCTCAAAGTGATTTAGTAAATAAATGTTTCAAACATTATCATTAAAAAAAAAAATTTAGCTGGAATCTAAGAAGAACTCTGAGACAGTTTTCCAAAGCAGCGTTAATAACGTGGAGTGTTTTTTAGTTGTAGCACATACACCCTGAGAAGGGATTGCCAAGCTATGGAGTGATGTTTACTGGTTACTCTTTTTCCAATTTTTTTTAATGTTTATTTATTTATTTTCTTATTAGTCATCCATTTTATACACATGAGTGTATACATGTCAATCCCAGTCTCCAAATTCATCCCAGCACCACCCCCCACCCCCCGCCGCTTTCCCCCCTTGGTGTCTATACGTTTGTTCTCTACTTCTGTATACCAATTTCTGTTCTGCAAACCAGTTCATCTGTGCCATTTTCTAGGTTTCACATATATGCGTAAATATACGATATTTGTTTTTCTCTTTCTGACTTACTTCACTCTGGATGACAGTCTCTAGATGCATCCACATCTCTACAAATGACCCAATTTTGTTCCTTTTTATGGCTGAGTAATATTCCATTGTATATATGTACCACATCTTCTTTATCCATTCGTCTGTTGATGGGCATTTAGGTTGCTTCCATGACCTGGCTATTGTAAATAGTGCTGCAGTGAACATTGGGGTGCATGTGTCTTTTTGAATTATGGTTTTTTCTGGGTATATGCCCAGTAGTGGGATTGCTGGGTCATATAGTAATTCTATTTTTAGTTCTTTAAGGAACCTCCATACTGTTCTCCATAGTGGCTGTATCAATTTACATTCCCACCAACAGTGCAAGAGGGTTCCCTTTTCTCCACACCCTCTCCAGCATTTGTTGTTTGTAGGTTTTCTTATGGTGCCCATTCTAACTGGTGTGAGGTGATACCTCGTAATTTTGATTTGCATTTCTCTAATAATTAGTAATGTTGAGCAGCTTTATGTGTGCTTCTTGGCCATCTGTATGTCTTCTATGGAGAAATGTCTGTTTAGGTCTTCTGCCCAGTTTTTGATTGGCTTGTTTGTTTTTTTAATATTGAGCTGCATGAGCTGTTTATATATTTTGGAGATTAATCCTTTGTCCGATGATTCATTTGCAAATATTTTCTCCCATTTTGAGGGTTGTCTTTTCGTCTTGTTTATGGTTTCCTTTGCTGTGAAAAAGCTTTTAAGTTTCATTAGGTCCCATTTGTTTATTTTTGTTTTTATTTCCATTTCTCTAAGAGATGGTCAAAAAAGATCTTGCTGTGATTTATGTCAAAGAGTGTTCTTCCTATGTTTTCCTCTAAGAGTTTTATAGTGCCTGGTCTTACATTTAGGTCTCTAATCCATTTTGAGTTTATTTTTGTGTATGGTGTTAGGGAGTGTTCTAATTTCATTCTTTTACATGTAGCTGTCCAGTTTGCCCAGCACTACTTATAGAAGAGGCTGTCTTTTCTCCGTTGTATATTCTCGCCTCCTTTATCAAAAATAAGTTGACCATATGTGTGTGGGTTTATCTCTGGGCTTTCTGTCCTGTTCCATTGATCTCTATTTCTGTTTCTGTGCCAGTACCATACTGTCTTGATTACTGTAGCTTTGTAGTATAGTCTGAAATCCAGGAGCCTGATCCCACCAGCTCCATTTTCCTTTCTCAAGATAGCTTTGGCTATTCGGGGTCTTTTGTGTTTCCATACGAATTGTGAAGTTTTTTACTCTAGTTCTGTGAAAAATGCCATTGGTAGTTTGATAGGGATTGCATTGAATCTATAGATTGCTTTGGGTAGTATAGTCATTTTCACAATATTGATTCTTCCAATCCAAGAACACGGTATATCTCTCCATCTGTTTGTATCATCTTTAATTTCTTTCATCAGTGTCTTACAGTTTTCTGCATACAGGTCTTTTGTCTCCCTAGGTAGGTTTATTCCTAGGTATTTTATTCTTTTTGTTGCAATGGTAAACGGGAGATTACCATTCCTTAATTTAAATTCCTTAATTTCTCTTTCAGATTTTTCATCATTTGTGTATACGAATGCAAAAGATTTCTGTGCATTAATTTTGTATCCTGCAACTTTACCAAATTCATTGATTAGCCCTAGTAGTTTTCTGGTGGCATCTTTAGGATTCTCTATGTATAGTATCATGTCATCTGCAAACAGTGACAGTTTTACTTCTTTTCCAATTTGTATTACTTTTATTTATTTTTCTTCTCTGATTGCCGTGACTAGGACTTCCAAAACTATGTTGAATAATAGTGGTGAGAGTGGACATCCTTGTCTTGTTCCTGATCTTAGAGGAAATGCTTTCAGCTTTTCACCATTAAGAATGACATTGACTGTGGGTTTGTCGTATCTGGCCTTTATTATGTTGAGGTAGGTTCCCTCTATGCCCACTTTCTGGAGAGTTTTTATCATAAATGGTGTTGAATTTTGTCAAAAGCTTTTTCTGCATTTATTGAGATAATCATATGGTTTTTATTCTTCGGTTTGTTAATATGGCGTATCAGATTGATTGATTTGCGTATAGTGAAGAATCCTTTCATCTCTGGGATAAATCCCACTTGATCATGGCGTATGATCCTTTTAATGTGTTGTTGGATTCTGTTTGCTAGTATTTTGTTGAGGATTTTTGCATCTCTATTCATCAGTGATATTGGTCTGTAATTTTCTTTTTTTGTGGTATCTTTGTCTGGTTTTGGTATCAGGGTGATGGTGGCCTCATAGAATGAGTTTAGGAGTTTTACTTCCTCTGCAATTTTTTGGAAGAGTTTGAGAAGGATGGGTGTTAGCTCTTCTCTAAATGTTTGATAGACTTCACCTGTGAAGCTATGTGGTCCTGGACTTTTGTTTGTTGGAAGACTTTTAATCACAGTTTCAATTTCATTACTTGTGATTGGTCTGTTCATATTTTCTGTTTCTTCCTGGTTCAGTCTTGGAAGGTTATACCTTTCTAAGAATTTGTCCATTTCTTCCAGGTTGTCCATTTTATTGGCTAGAGTTGCTTATAGTAGTCTCTTAGGATGCTTTGTATTTCTGCAGTGTCTGTTGTAACTTCTCCTTTTTCATTTCTAATTTTATTGATTTGAGTCCTCTCCCTCTTTTTCTTGATGAGTCTGGCTAATGGTTTACCAATTTTGTTTATCTTCTCAAAGGACCAGCTTTTAATTTTATTAATCTTTGCTATTATTTTCTTTGTTTCTATTTCATTTATTTCTGCTCTGATCTTTATGATTTCTTTCCTTCTGGTAACTTTGCATTTTGTTTGTTCTTCTTTCTCTAGTTCCTTTAGGTGTAGGGTTAGATTGTTTACCTGAGATTTTTCTAGTTTTTTGAGGTAGGCTTGTATAGCTATAAACTTCCTTCTTAGAACTGCTTTTGCTGCATCCCATAGGTTTTGGATTGTCATGTTTTCATTGTCATTTGTCTCTAGGTATTTTTTGATTTCCTCTTTGATTTCTTCAGTGATCTCTTGGTTATTCAGTAACATATTGTTTAGCCTCCATGTGTTTTGTGTTTTTTACGTTCTTTTCCCCTGTAATTGATTTCTAATCTCATAGCATTGTGGTCAGAAAAGATGCTTGATATGATTTCAATTTTCTAAATTTACTGAGGCTTGATTTGTGACCCAGGATGTGATCTGTCCTGGAGAATGTTTCGTACGCACTTGAGAAGAAAGTGTAATCTTCTGTTTTTGGATGGAATGTCCTATAAATCTCAATTAAATCTATCTGGTCTATTGTGTCATTTAAAGCTTGTGTTTCCTTATTAATTTTCTGTTTGGATGATCTGTCCATTGGTGTAAGTGAGGTGTTAAAGTCCCCCACTATTATTGTGTTACTGTTGATTTCCTCTTTTCGAGCTGTTAGCAGTTGCCTTATGTATTGAGGTGCTCCTATGTTGGGTGCATATATATTTATAATTGTTATTCTTCTTGGATTGACCCCTTGATCATTACATAGTGTCCTTCCTTGTCTCTTGTAACATTCTTTAGTTTAAAGTCTATTTTATCTGTTATGAGTATTGCTACTCCAGCTTTCTTTTGATTTCCATTTGCATGGAATATCTTTTTCCATCCCCTCACTTTCAGTCTGTATGTGTCCCTAGGTCTGAAGTGAGTCTCTTGTAGACAGCATATACATGGGTCTTGTTTTTGTATCCATTAAGCAAGCCTGTGTCTTTTGGTTGGAACATTTAATCCATTCACGTTTAAGGTAATTATCGATATGTATGTTCCTATTATCATTTTCTTAATGGTTTTGGGTTTGTTTTTGTAGGTCCTTTTCTTCTCTTGTGTTTCCCACTTAGGGAAGTTCCTTTAGCATTTGTTGTAGAGCTGGTTTGGTGGTGCTGAATTCTCTTAGCTTTTGCTTGTCTGTAAAGCTTTTGATTTCTTCATCGAATCTGAATGAATCCTTGCTGGGTAGAGTAATCTGTGTTGTAGGTTCTTCCCTTTCATCACTTTAAGTATATCATGCTACTCCCTTCTGGCTTGTAGAGTTTCTGCTGAGAAATCAGCTGTTAACATTATGGGAGTTCCCTTGTATGTTATTTGTCGTTTTTCCCTTGCTGCTTTCAATACTTTTTCTTTGTCTTTAATTTTTGCCAGTTTGATTACTATTTGTCTCAGCATGTTTCTCCTTGGTTTTATCCTGTATGGGACTCTCTGCACTTCCTGGACTTGGCTGGTTATTTCCTTTCCCATGTTAGGGAAGTTTTCGACTATAATCTCTTCAAATATTTTCTCGGGTCCTTTCTCTCTTCTCCTTCTGGGACCCCTATAATGCGAATGTTGTTGCGTTTAATGCTGTCCCAGAGGTCTCTTAGGCTGTCTTCATTTATTTTCATTCTTTTTCTTTATTCTGTTCTGCAGCAGTGAATTCTACTATTTTGTCTTTCAGGTCACTTGCCCGTTCTTCTGCCTCAGGTATTCTGCTATTGATTCCTTCTAGTGTGGTTTTCATTTCAGTTATTGTATTGTTCATCTCTGTTTGTTTGTTCTTTAATTCTGCTAGATCTTTTAAAAACATTTCTTGCATCTTCTCCATCTTTGCCTCCATTCTTTTTCTGAGGTCCTGGATCATCTTCACTATCATTATTCTGAATTCTTTTTCTGGAAGATTGCCTATCTCCATTTCATTTAGTTGTTTTCCTGGGGTTTTATCTTGTTCCGTCATCCAGTACATAGCCCTCTGCTTTTTCATCTTGTCTGTCTTTCTGTGAATGTGTTTTTTGTTCCACAGGCTGCAGGATTGTAGTTCGTCTTGCTTCTGCTGTCTGCCCTCTGGTGGATGAGCCTCTTTGTCCAGTGTTAAGAAAGCTTTGTGACATTTTCTCTCTCAGTATCTGTATTCCCCAGGTGTTTAAATTCTCTAGTGTTGCTGAGTGTGATGTGAAAGCAATTGATGGGTCTTTGCTGGTTTCCTCTAGATGTGCTAGGTGACAATATAAACCCATTACAGAGTACCCTTTCTCCTTTCCATTTTGCTTTTCCATTTCCTGATCTACAGAATTTCAAATTCCTAATCCAAGTCCTAAGGAGACTAGGACCCTAACATGCCCAGATAACAGAAATCTAGTAGCTACATTTTTTAAACAAATAAAATGAAATAGAATTAGTTTTAACAGAAACATAGGTACATCAACATCCTAGTCTCCTTAGGAAATGGATTAGGAACTTGAAACTTTGCAGATCAGGAAATGAATGCAGAAAATTTGCATTAGCAATGTTTATTTTCAAGAGACTTTTAATGCAAGATTCTGACACCTGTTCGTACTTCATGCTACAATCTATATCTTAAAGGCAAACGTATAGTGCAATATGTTTGACGTATCACTTATGCTCTCCCAAACCCATCTTCAGTGAGAACCTCTACAATGAGTTCTGTAAAAGGATGCACTTGGTTTCCCAGAGGGGATGTTTCTCAGGAGACTGATCCCAGGGTTGAGATGAAGATTTACAGGAAGGTTTTCAGGATACTCCTTTTCTAGGCTCGGGCAGATAGGGAAGAAGTGGGAAGTGATCTTTGATGGTGAAGGAATAGTTAATCCATTGTAGAGTTTCACATTGTAGTCCCTGTTACAGAGGCGTGGCCAGATTTAAACAAGCAAGCAAACATTTTCTACTCTTATGCCAGTTCAGTACATGGAGAGGGACTGAAATCACTCAGGCTGTCCTGCCCCTCTGCTGTACCTGGGTCTTTGTTGCAAATGAGGATGCTTTATTCATGCAGTTTCTTTTACAGGATTGAGCCAGGCCCTGCTTTAGTGTTGTTGGTATCACAATGAACAAAAGAGATGCCCACATGAAGCTTATACTCTCCTAGGGGAAGCAGACAGTAGTACACACAAACAATATGCAATCTAATGTCAGAGTGACTAAGTAGTATATAGATGACAGAATCTGCTGTTCAGCAGATGATGGGGAGGGTAGGTCTCTCTGAGGTGGAGACATTTGAACATTGACCTGAATGAAGTGAGGCAACAGGAGTGTTCCAGGTAGCAAGTGCAAAGGCTCTGAGGTGGGAGCAGCCAGATAGGGCGTGGGGAATCAGGTTGGCGGTGGCAGATCATGTAGACTCTATACTAGAGGACCTTATAGGCTTTTGACTTTTATTGTAAAAGCAATAGGAAACCATTGGAGCATTTACACTTTAATATCTTCTTAACCATTTTTGGGTCATGAACTTCTTTGGCAGTCTGGTGAAGCCTGTGGAACCCTCTGCAGAATAATATTTTTAAATGCATAAAATAAAATCCAGGGGATTTTAAAGAAAACAATTATATGGAAATATAAAGATTGAAGTCCCCTTTAAGGGACACACATGCTCTGATTTACATTTTCAAAGGGTTGTTCTGACTGCTGCAGCGAGAATAGACCGTAGGGGCCAAGGATAGAAGCACAGAGACCAGTGAGCTTGGAGCCAAGCTGTTTTCATCTACCCTGTAGGGCAACGGTCTCGAAATAGGGTTGTGCAACACAGTCTTTTTGAGTGCAGGAAGAAAAATTTATAACTTCTATTTATATTTAATTGACCCTAATTCTTTTAAATTTCTATATTGAGTGTATGTTTTATAATATCCTAATATATTAGGACATTAGTACGTTTATATAATTCATGAATAAATCTGCATCTATTGGAGGTACATGTTCAAAAGGTAATGGTAACAATATATTTTGATCAATCAAATGTGATGTTTGTGATGTAGGAAGAGTTACTCTATAAGAAACTAAAAAAAAAAAATGCCACACTGCTTTAGACCACATTCCATTTCAGAGGCCATTTTGTGGGGAAGCATGAATTTGTGCCATGATTCAGCCTTGCTAAATGTCAGTCCTGTTTCTCAAGCATCCTTAACTCTCCTTAAGAGCCCTCATATGGCTATAAATCTATTTACACCTGATTAGACCTACTGTCACGTCTGACGTGACACATACTCCCCCAGGGAAATGAGTTTCCTGGGGTTAATAATTTCCAGAAAGGTAAAGCAGTTCTTGATGTTCCCCCTAAAATTCTGAAGAGCGGCTTCAACTGCGGGCCCTGTGAATCGTGCAGGCATTGTCATGCTCTCCTGTACATCCTCTTTGTCACGTGCTTGCCTTCATTCACGCACTCCTTCGGGACTTGAGTCCTGATGTTTGAAGCCTGTGTCCCATTTGCCTGTCTCACAGAGACCTCTCTTGAACATTTTTGTTCACTCTTGAGATGCAGTGAGCCAAATGCTGGGCATTCTAGGTGCCGCAAGTGTAGCGTGGGGCAGGGCTATGACATTTTCTGTTTTATACCCAGGAATAGGACCTGGAGTGGAGCAAGGACAGAAGGGAGGGTGAGGCAGATGAGCTGATTTTGCATGAATCTGTTCAGTTATTACTGAACTGCCTTTTTCTTTTCTTTCTTTCTCCCTCCCTCCCTCCCTCCCTTCCTTCCTTCCTTCCTTCCTTCTTTTCTCCTACACCCCTTTCACCCCCCGTCTTTTTTTTCTAAAAGACTTTGTTTTCTTTTATAAAGAAAGCCGTTCTTTTCTAAAGAAGAAAACCCAAGCCATTCATAAAATGAGCAGAAACCCTCAGGTACGGTGTTAGGATAAAAACTAATGCATTGTGGGTGTAGGTTGTTCTGCCCCCAAGATCCAGCAGTCGGGTGTTGGTGTCTGGGGGATGTAATCTTGGCCATGCAAAGTGCTGACGGAAGAATTTCACTGACTTGAGAGTAGATATTAGTTTGTGGAAGTGGGTACAGAACCCAGAAACTAGGCCAGCCTAACCACACTATTTGTGAGCTTTAGTTAGGAAATTGTATTCCCAATTCTTTGTATTTTTCCTGTCCCTCTGATTTCTGAACTCTCCCTGTTTCAGGCACTACTCCTTCATTTGGCTCTGTTCTTTCTTGGTTATTTTAAATTTCTTATTAGTGAGTATTTGCGGAAATGGCAACTTGTAGGTCAATTACTCAGGAGCTAGAAAAATAACCTGATGCATCACTGTAGCATAACTTGGCTAAACTAGCAGGGCACAGAGGGTCTTGTCCGTAGTGTTATTCTGTATAGCACCTGCTGCAAGCAGGAAACAATGTTAGGTGACACGATTCAGAGCTAAGTCAAGCTGGTTTTAGTTTCTGTCTGTGCAGTGGCAAAAGGGACGCAGCCACTGGAAGGACACTGAAATAGCTACTGGGAAGAGGATGGTTGGTTTGTGCCAGGAATTAACAGAGCATCTACATTATTTTCTGGGAAATAACTAAATCCTTGATATTATTTGTCAGAATAGAACAGAACAAAACTGGTTAAAAAAAATTCAGCAAGGGGAAAAGCAAACTCTTTGAACTTTTTAAAAAATATACCCAAAGACATCTACTTTAATCTCCCTCATTTTCTGTGTCCTTCCTGTGTCCTTCAGAATGTGGTTGCCTGTGATGGACGGGTCTGTTCGATTGTGGGATTGATTTTGGGGACTGGATGTCTCTGCTTGTTGCTGTAGAATGTCATGGGATTTCCAGATGCCTTGTTGCATTTGGGGTACGCTTGGTACCCAAGGTTCCAGGACCCTCCAATTTTACTCTCATTTGAAGGCCTTTGAGGGTGGAAGGTATTTTGAATTTCTGAAGTCTTTGGTGCCTCATTCTCTGTTTCTTGTTGTTGTTTGTGTCAGATTTGTTTGAAGTAACAGAGCCTCGTGGGTGATCAATAACATTAAGTAAATGATGCCAACAGGCCTCTCTGAGAGGGCACTTCTGTCTCCTACTTGGGTCTCTTATTTCCCCTTCAGCAACCCACTCATTCAGAGCAGATCTAAAGAGCACAGTTTTTCTGGTCCATTCTCCATCAGTATACTGAGAAAATACTTAAAACTTTAAAAGACTCTCTGGTTTCCAATATTTAGTTTGCCCAGAGTGACTCCAGACCCAGCTGTCTGGAGCCTGAGCCCTGGAAGTTCGTACTGACGGCCAGTTAGACCTGTCTCCTCAGCAGCCTCTGAGAATATAGACGAACGGGGAGGAAAGGGGGTTCAGATTAATTGAACATTTACCTTGTGCCAGGCTTTGGAAATGCCTTATACACAACAACTTATGTAAGCCTCACGATAAACACAGGCATCTCACCCCCACTTGACAGATAAGGACCCTGAGGCCTGGTGTCTGCAAAGAATGAATAAGATCCCAGGTGTGCTAACTCCAAAGCTGGCTTGACCCCTCCACTCTTCACCTTCTCTGCAGCAAGCGCACTTTTCCAAAATTGTGGCTTTACGTATCCAGAAAGTGAACTTTTAACACCGCTCAGTGATTCTTTTTTTTTTTTTTTTTTCTGGTTTCCAAAACTGAATGGGTTTCCTCCTGCGCTTCTGGCCCTCCTTCATGTCCTCTTGGTTCGATTGAAAAGAAATGCCTGTGTTTCTCATTCCTCTTCTCCGTGGGTTTTACAGAGCAGCAGCCCACTAGGGCACCAATTTAATGAAATGAAATTTTTCAATCATGTTTGGTTCAATTCTAGGTGATACAAATAAAGAATTGTGAATGCTTTGTAGTTAGGTTCAAAGGGAAGGAAAAAGGTGGAAAGAAGAAACTGGGTCAAGTATAGTACCTGGGCAATGTCTCCTTAAGTGCTGCCTAGTGAACGTTGAGCTATTAAAAATGGAGAAATAATGGGGCAGCCGTACTACTTTGGCACTTGTGTATCTGGAAATTTCAGGTTTAGCAGTTTATAATACTTACCTATGCCAGGCGTTGTTCTAATTTATATATAGTACATATGTATATTAATTTATCCTCTCCAAACCCTTTAAGGTACATATCTCTAAGAAAACAGAGGCACAGAGATGTTGATTAACTTGCCCAAGGATAGACAGTTAAGGGCGGAACCAAAAGTTGAGCCTAGGAAGGTTGGCTTCAGAGCTGTTGACTGCTATGCTAACCAGCCTCTCAGTTACAGGGCTCAGTAACTCTCATGATTTCAAAGATCATTTTTCTTCTTATTAGAACCAGCCCACCATACAGTTGGAAGGGTAAGTATTTGTCATGTTTGATGACAGACGTTGATGGGTTAAAAAAAGGTCTTAGGAAAATCATGTACTTTCTCTTCCATATTCCTCCATCTGTATTTACTGTGCGAAAAGGTCACTTGAGCACAGAGCTCGAATTTCGTGCTTCTAAGCAGCTTCACCGTGGCTGAAACCTTGCTCTACAAATTGACTTTAAAAATATTTTGTAATAATGTGTATCACGCTCAAATATGAACGCTCTGGAGTCATTAAGTGATGAGCTTCTTAAATAGGACTTTTGAAACTGTATTTTACATAAATGCCGGGAATCGTTAAGTGATTTTTGTTTTACTCTCAGATTGTAGCCTTTTCTCGTGACTGTCCATCCACTCACATTTACTGGAAGGAGCTGGGGTTCTGGGAGACCTGAGCTCTTTGCCTTGTCAGTCAGCTGCCTGGCTACAGTTTGTGGTAGGAGGGAAGAGAGGGGAGAAGACTAAATAGGCTGAAATGGTAAATTACTGTAGGTTCTGGAGAAAAATAGAATTAGAAACATTTGTGGTTCAGATGAAAATAGCACATTTCCTTTCTGCTTGGAGTCGGGGGGAGGGGGTCAAAGTGCTCCAGGGAATAGAAAATAAATAAAAATTGATCCCTCACCAGTTGAAGGAAATGCTCTGACTCTGGGAACTGAAATGACAGCTCCAGATTTGAAGATCTTGTGAAACCACTTTTGAAGGTTAAAAAATAAAATAAAATAAAATAACAACAAGAAAAACACCAGGAGACTTAAAAAAAAAAAAAATGTGACATACTGTGTTAGGAAATGCAGTCTTTCAAGAATGATTTCACAGCCCTTTTCCAAGACTGTAGAATAGGTAGCAGACCCTGATCAGGTGTGTGCCCGTTTTGTTCCTGTTGCTGACCATGGTCATTCCATCTCTTCTTGCAGGTGAGAAGCCTTATAAGTGCTCATGGGAAGGGTGTGAGTGGCGTTTTGCACGAAGCGATGAGCTCACAAGGCACTACAGGAAACACACAGGTGCAAAGCCCTTTAAATGCAACCACTGCGACAGGTAAAGAAACTTAGAAGCTGCTGGGATGGGGAAGGGAGTTGCTGAAATGGGTGGGGGGGTGCTGGTCGTGTGCTCTTGGGTTTATCACAAGCCTCTCTTGCAGAGACTCAGGCCTGGGAATGCCTTTTACTTCTCCATGGAGAAAACCAATTAGATAAGGGTGCCTCCTTGCATGTAACCAAGAGATGATATGAATTCTTGGATCAGTTACATAAGTATTTAATGAGCACCAGAACTATGATAGTCACTGGGTATCAATAAGACATAGCTCCTACCCTCAAGGGGATGATGTGACAGATAATTTTAGTATAATAGGAAAAGTGATAGGATAGAGAATGGTCACCTGTAGCTTCTGATCTTTTTATTAACATCAACACTATTTTTCCTCATCCTTAATAACGTGAAAGAATAGAAAGCCTGCTTAATGGAGGGAAGGTGAATTATAAGGCTTTTCTTCGAAGCACTGTTAGAAATGAATTTGCTGAAGAGAGTTCCCATTCTTTGGGGGGCCTGGACCATCCTTTCTTCTTTGAAAATAGGTACAAAGTTCTAAAAGTTGGTGAGGCTTTGAGAACTTATCCTATAATTCAATTTCAAACCTTCAGCATTTGATAGTGGAAGAAAGAGCACGTAGCAGCAGATTCTACGCAAGTAATAGTATCTGACAGCCCTGGCATTATCAACCAATAAACCCCAAAATGGAGACTCTGCAGGCCAAGGTGAAGGCAGGATTAGGTTTAGACATAATCAAATAATGGGCTTGCATCTGAGCATGTTAGCCTTCTAATCCTATTTCTGTGTTTAAAAGGAAGCTTAAGAAAATTAACCATCTTTTTAATGCACTACTAAAGGTCTCGGTTATGATGAGAAAAATGCTTCTAATACGATAAAAGCCCTGAAAGCCTCAGGGTTCCCCGGCTCAGCCAGCAGTTCACAGGCTGGCAGGAGGGGTGAGCAGGATGTCTGCAGAGGCCTGGCTCTCTGTCGGAGGAAATGCAATGGTTTTCCCATCCTGCCCCCCTCATCACTGTGCCGGCACCTCCCTCACCAGACCTTCCTCTGGAGTAGTGCCTGTTTGTTTGGAGAGCAGGGCAAGAGTGGCCAAATCTCATGGGTGGCCACTTGGCTTGGAGCTCCTTTAAGATGCTTATAAAGGAGTATTCAGGTTTTTCCTCCTTTTTTTTTTTTTTTTTCCTTTTTCCTGAAGAGGCTATTTTCCTCTTATCTTCATTCTTGAAGAACTAAATAAAGCCCCCCATGCCTCCTGGAGCCCAAAGATAACCTCCCACCCCAGGGCTGAGGAAGTACATTCCATGAAGCTATTGTCTCTCATTCCCTTGGAGCTCTCTTCTGCTACCTAAAAACACAACCTGTTTTTTCATTTCTATCCCATTACCTCAAAGTCCCCCTAAATTTATGTGAATCAGCAGCTGTTCTTCTACAGATTATATTTCAGTGATGTTTCTCCTTATTTGATATCATCTCTCGACTCCCATCTCAAGTTCATTCCTCTCTAACCCTGGCTACTAATAAAGAAGTTATAGAGATGGTGACTCTTTGACCACAGCCCTTTGAGGAAGAGCCTTATATCAGTGGGGATGAAGAGGATCCTTTGTGAGTTGTCGAAGTGTGGTGGTAGTAGGTACACACGAGTCGCCTTGCCCTGAAGGGTGGTGAGGCTATTACTTGGAGGTGGTGCATCTGGGGAAATCTGGGGAAATTGCCAGAGTTAGTATTCCTCTCTTTAGGTCCACCGAGTTACTAAGCAGTATGCAACTGTCCAGCACTTGACACATTAGGATTAAACCTGACCACTTGTGTGATTTATATGGAGAAATATTTCACACCGACTGGATATTTCAGTGAAGGAGATGTCAGGGATGGGTAATTTGGTTAGTCTTTTGCTTTATTTTCCTCATTGAAATATACTCTGGTTTCTGGAGTTAGAAATTTGAGGAACAGGTGGTACAAATTCTGTGACGTGGTATTTGGGGGAGCTGGTGAGTAGCTCAGAGTCCTGTGACATGGACCAAGAGTCAGTGCATTTCAACAGTGTCAGAAATCAGGGGGAGGAGTCTCATTCATGTGTCCTGACAGGCAGCACCTTGTACTTCAGTTGCAGGAATTATACTAAGAATAGAGCAGGTCTGGGAGGTGACGTGGGGAATTGGAGTGGTCCCAAAGCCGATGGAAGGAAAGCCTGGAGCGACCGGGGACTTGGCATTCCTTAGAAGACTTTACCTTCAGAAACAGAGGGCATCTGTAGCCCTTAGCAGGACACTGAAGCCTATTGGGCCCAAAGGGTGTATGAGCCCAAGAAACCTATCTCTTGCCTCGTTTAATTTAGCAATCAGACCGCCTAGAGGCCAAACTAGGATTAGGGTTTCTTGTCCTTAAAGCAGGTACCTCCTGGAGCCCAAATTATTTGATTCTGCATTTCTAGATGCAAAAAAGTATAAGTCTAACTTATACTTTTATTTTGCCTGAAGGGTAGATTAAACATACATGAGTTTTTCTTTGTCTTGCTAACATTTAAAATTGCTAAGTGCCACAAAGATCTCTATTCCTGGCTTTGTCTGAAAAACGCGGAAGATCTGGTCACAGTGGGCTCACATTCCCACGTGGCCGTGATTTTCTGGCGCTGAAGAGTCATCACTACCTTTCAGTGATGGCCCTGTGGTCACTCATTTCTCACTGTCCCTCCTCCCCCACCACAGTCTCCCCAGTGAGAAGGCAGAGCATCCTTCGCCGTATATCATCACACTTCTCGTTATGTCCTCTTAATCCATGCCTTATCAGAAGTGGAATCACATAGCTTAACAGTGCTGTGTGTTTCTTACACTTCACCCATTGCACCCATTTACTTTATCTGCCTGGCCCCTGAAGACATTGGGTTTTGCGACCTCTGGCTTCAGGTTTGGGTTAGAGGAGAAAGCAGTGAGGTGACTCTGCCATTTTCTTACCGTCAAACTCAACAGTGCAGCCCACTCAGTGATCAGCTGCTTACAGCGCTGAATCTTCTTTCTCAGCCCACAGAGCATGAGGCTGCTGATGGTGGTTGTCAGGGCTGTTTCCACAAGTGGTCATATGCAGATATAATCCAGGGAGACTGCTCCCGGGGTAGTACCTCCAAGATCCTGGGAAGTTTAGAGGAGGCATTTTGATCTTTGATCTCTAAGTCAGCTCAGTAAGAGGTGGTGACAAATACCAACCCCTATCTGGCCCTTCAGTGCCCTAGAGGATTGCTATCAGCTTAATGCCCATGTGACTTTAGTGGGCCTTTTTCATAAGCAGCAGAAACTAAAATAGGGGTTTGACTAGTTCTCTGTAATGAACAAATTTCAATCATTAAGGACCTTCTTATTCAAGGTCATCTGACTGCTGTAGAGTCACAAATACCCTCTGGGGGTGTATTACCCTTACAATTATTTGATTCTGCATTTCTAGATGCTGAGTTTATTACTTTTTACTTTACTATTCCTATGTGGAACTCAGTAAGTATAAATTAATAAATATAAATTAATCATGGCTAAGTATCTTGCTGGTGTACTGGATTTAAATAAAACCTCAGTGGTGAGGGACCTAGTCTAATTTTTCTTTTTTAACATCTTTTTTGGAGTATGATTGCTTTACAATGGTTTGTTAGTTTCTGCTTCATAACAAAGTGAATCAGCTATACATATACATATATCCCCATATCTCCTCAATTTGCGTCTCCCTCCCACCCTCCGTATCCACCCCTCTAAGTGGTCACAAAGCACCGAGCTGATCTCCCTGTGCTATGTGGCTGCTTCCCACTAGCTATCTGTTTTACATTTGGTAGTGTATATATGTCCATGCCAATCTCTCACATCGTCCCAGCTTATCTTTCCCATTCCCCGTGTCCTCAAGTCCATTCTCTACGTCTGCATCTTTATTCCTGTCCTGCCCCTAGGTTCTTCAGAACCTTTTTTTTTTTTTTAGATTCCATATATATATGCTGGCATATGGTATTTTTCTCTTTCTGACTTACTTCACTCTGTATGGCACACTCTAGGTCCATCCACCTCACTACAAATAATTCAATTTTGTTTCTTTTATGGCTGAGTAATATTTCATTGTATTTATGTACCACATCTTCTTTATCCATTCATCTCTCGAGGGACACTTAGGTTGCTTTCGTGTCCTGGCTATTGTAAATAGAGCTGCAATGAACATTGTGGTACATGACTCTTTTTGAATTATGGTTTTCCCAGGGTAAATGCCCAGTAGTGGGATTGCTGGATCATATGGTAGTTCTGCTTTTAGTTTTTTAATGAACCTCCATACTGTTCTCCATAGTGGCTGTATCAATGTACATTCCCACCAACAGTGCAACAGGGTTCCCTTTTCTTCACACCTTCTCCAGCATTTATTGTTTATAGATTTTTTGATGGTGGCCATTCTGACCAGTGTGAGGTGATACCTCATTGTAGTTTTGATTTGCATTTCTGTAATGATTAGTGATGTTGAGCATCCTTTCATGTGTTTGTTGGCAATCTGTATATCTTCTTTGGAGAATGTCTATTTAGGTCTTCTGCCCATTTTTGGATTGGGTTGTTTGTTTCTTTGATATTGACCGCATGAGCTGCTTGTATATTTTGGAGATTAATCCTTTGTTAGTTGCTTCATTTGAAAATATTTTCTCCCATTCTGAGGGTTGTCTTTTCGTCTTGTTTATGGTTTCCTTTGCTGTGCAAAAGCTTTTAAGTTTCATTAAGTCCCATTTGTTTATTTTTGTTTTTATTTCCATTTCTCTAGGAGGTGGGCCAAAAAGGATTGCGCTGTGATTTATGCCATAGAGTGTTCTGCCTATGTTTTCCTCTAAGAGTTAGATAGTGTCTGGCCTTACATTTAGGTCTTTCATCCATTTTGAGTTTATTTTTGTGTATGGTGTTAGGGAATGTTCTAATTTCATTCTTTTACATGTAGCTGTCCAGTTTGCCCAGCACTACTTATAGAAGAGGCTGTCTTTTCTCCGTTGTATATTCTCGCCTCCTTTATCAAAAATAAGGTGACCATATGTGTGTGGGTTTATCTCTGGGCTTTCTGTCCTGTTCCATTGATCTCTATTTCTGTTTTTGTGCCAGTACCATACTGTCTTGATTACTGTAGCTTTGTAGTATAGTCTGAAATCCAGGACCCTGATCCCACCAGCTCCATTTTCCTTTCTCAAGATAGCTTTGGCTATTCGGGGTCTTTTGTGTTTCCATACAAATTGTGAAGTTTTTTACTCTAGTTCTGTGAAAAATGCCATTGGTAGTTTGATAGGGATTGCATTGAATCTATAGATTGCTTTGGGTAGTATAGTCATTTTCACAATATTGATTCTTCCAATCCAAGAACATGGTATATCTCTCCATCTGTTTGTATCGTCTTTAATTTCTTTCATCAGTGTCTTATAGTTTTCTGCATACAGGTCTTTTGTCTCCTTAGGTAGGTTTATTCCTAGGTATTTTATTCTTTTTGTTGCAATGGTAAATGGGAGTGTTTTCTTAATTTCTCTTTCATATTTTTCATCATTAGTGTATAGGAATGCAAGAGATTTCTGTTCATTAATTTTGTATCCTGCTGCTTTACCAAATTCATTGATTAGCTCTAGTAGTTTTCTGGTAGCATCTTGAGGATTCTCTATGTATAGTATCATGTCATCTGCAAATAGTGACAGCTTTACCTCTTTTCCATTTTGGATTCCTTTTATTTCTTTTTCTTCTCTGATTGCTGTGGCTAAAACTTCCAAAACTATGTTGAATAATAGTGGTGAGAGTGGACAACCTTGTCTTGTTCCTCCTTGATCTTAGAGGAAATGGTTTCAGTTTTCACCATTGAGAACGATGTTGGCTATGGGTTTGTCCTATATGGCCTTTATTATGTTGAGGTAAGTTCCCTCTATGCCTACTGGAGGGTTTTTATCATTAATGGGTGTTGAATTTTGTTGAAAGCTTTCTCTGCATCTATTGAGATGATCATATGGTTTTTCTCCTTCAATTTGTTAATATAGTTTATCACATTGGTTGGTTTGCGTATATTGAAGAATCCTTGCATTCCTGGGATAAATCCCACTTGATCGTGGTGTATGATTCTCTTAATGTGCTGTTGGATGCTGTTTGCTATTATTTTGTTGAGGATTTTTGCATCTATGTTCATCAGAGATATTGGCCTGTAGTTTTCTTTCTTTGTGACATCTTTGTCTGGTTTTGGTATCAGGGTGATGGTGTCCTCGTAGAATGTGTTTGGGAGTGTTTCTCCCTCTGCTACATTTTGGAAGCGTTTGAGAAGGATAGGTGTTAGCTCTTCTCTAGATATTTGATAGACTTCACCTGTGAAACCATCTGGTCCTGGGCTTTTGTTTGTTGGAAGATTTTCAATCAGAGTCTCAATTTCAGTGCTTGTGATTGGTCTGTTTATATTTTCTACTTCTTCCTGGTTCAGTATTGGAAGTTTGTGCTTTTCTAAGAATTTGTCCATTTCTTCCAGGTTGTCCATTTTATTGGCATATAGTTGCTTGTAGTAATCTCTCATGATCCTTTGTATTTCTGCAGTGTAAGTTGTTACTTCTCCTTTTTCATTTCTAATTCTATTGAACTGAGTCTTCTTCCTTTTTTTCTTGATGAGTCTGGCTAATGTTTTATCAATTTTATCTTCTCAAAGAACCAGTTTTTAGTTTTATTGATCTTTGCTATTATTTTCTTTGTTTATTTTTCATTTATTTCTCATCTCATATTTATGATTTCTTTCCTTCTGCTAACTTTGGGGATTTTTTTGTTCTTCTCTCTCTAATTGTTTTAGGTTTAAGGTTAGGTTGTTTATTTGAGATGTTTCTTGTTTCTTGAGGTAGGATTGTATCCTGTAAACTTCCCTCTTAGAACTGCTTTTGCTGCATCCCATAGGTTTTGGGTCATCGTATTTTCATTGTCATCTGTTTCTACATATTTTTTGATTTCCTCTTTGATTTCTTCAGTGATCTCTTGGTTATTTAGTAGTGTATTGTTTAGCCTCCATGTGTTTCTATTTTTTACAGATTTTTTCCTGTAATTGATATCTGGTCTCATGACGGTGTAGTCAGAAATGATACTTGATACGGTTTCAATTTTCTTAAATTTACCAGGGCTTGATTTGTGACCCAAGGTATGATCTATCCTGGAGAATGTTCCTTGAGCACTTGAAAAGAAAGTGTATCCTGTTGTTTTCAGTTGGAATGTCCTATAAATATCAATTAAGTCCATCGTGTTTAATGTATCATTTAAAGCTTGTGTTTCCTTATTTATTTTCATTTTGGATGATCTGTCCATTGGTGAAAGTGAGTTACTAAAGTCCGCTACTCTGATTGTGTTACTGTCGATTTCCCCTTTTATGGCTGTTATTATTTGCCTTATGTATTGAGGTGCTCCTATGTTGGGTGCATAAATATTTACAATTGTTATATCTTCTTCTTGGATTGATCCCTTGATCATTATGTAGTGTCCTTCTTTATCTCTTTTAATAGTCTTTATTTTACAGTCTATTTTGTCTGATATGAGAATTGCTACTCCAGCTTTCTTTTGATTTCCATTTGCATGGAATATGTTTTTCCATCCCCTCACTTTCAGTCTGTATGTGTCCCTAGGTCTGAAGTGGGTCTCTTGTAGACAGCATATACATGGGTCTTGTTTTTGTATCCATTCAGCCAGTCTATGTCTTTTGGTTGGAGCATTTAATCCATTTACATTTAAACTAATTATCAATATGTATGTTCCTATTACCATTTTCTCAATTGTTTTGGGTTTGTTATTGTAGATCTTTTCCTTCTCTGTGTTTCCTGCCTAGAGAAGTTCCTTTAGCATTTGTTGTAAAGCTGGTTTGGTGGTGCTGAATTCTCTTAGCTTTTGCTTGTCTGAAAAGCTTTTGATTTCTCTGTCAAATCTGAATGAGATCCTTGCTGGGTAGAGTAATCTTGGTTGTCGGTTTTTCTCTTTTATCACTTTAAATGTGTCCTGCCACTCCCTTCTGGCTTGCAGAGTTCCTGCTGGAAGATCAGCTGTTAACCTATGGGGATTCCCTTGTGTGTTATTTGTTGTTTTTCACTTGTGGCTTTTAATATTTTTTCTTTGTATTTAATTTTTGACGGTTTGATTAATACGTGTCTTGGCGTGTCTCTCCTTGGTTTTATCCTGTATGGGACTCTCTGTTCTTCCTGGACTTGATTGACTATTTCCTTTCCCATATTAGGGAAGTTTTCAACTATAATCTCTTCAAATATTTTCTCAGTCCCTTTCTTTTTCTCTTCTTCTTCTGGGACCCCTATAATTCAAATGTTGGTGCATTTAATGTTGTCCCAGAGGTCTCTGAGACTGTCCTCAATTCTTTTCATTCTTTTTTTTTTTATACTGCTCTGTGGTAGTTATTTCCACTCTTTTATCTTCTAGGTCACTTATCCGTTCTTCTGCCTCATTTATTCTGCTATTGATTCCTTCTAGAGAATTTTTAATTTCATTTATTGTATTGTTCATCATTGTTTGTTTGCTCTTTAGTTCTTCTAGGTCCTTCTTAAACATTTCTTGTATTTTCTGCATTCTATTTCTAAGATTTTGGATCATCTTTACTATCATTTCTCTGAATTCTTTTTCAGGTAGACTGCCTATTTCCTCTTCATTTGTTTGGTCTGATGGGTTTTTACCTTGCTCCTTCATCTGCTGTGTGTTTCTCTCTCTTCTGATTTTGCTTAACTTACTGTGTTTGGGGTCACCTTTTCACAGGCTTCAGGTTCATAGTTCCCGTTGTTTTTGGTGTCTGCCCCCAGTGGCTAAGGTTGGTTCAGTGGGTTGTGTAGGCTTCCTGGTGGAGGGGACTGGTGCCTATGTTCTAGTGGATGAGGCTAGATCTTGTCTTTCTGGTGGGCAGGACCATGTCCGGGGGTGTGTTTTGGCGTGTCTGTGACCTTATTATGATTTTAGGCAGCCTCTCTGCTGATGGCTGGGGTTGTGTTCCTGTCTTGCTAGTTGTTTGGCATAGGGTGTCTAGCACTGTAGCTTTCTGGTCGTTGAGTGGAGCTGGGTCTTAGCGTTGAGATGGAGATCTCTGGGAGAGCTTTCGCCGTTTTATATTATGTGGACCCAGGAGGTCTCTGGTGGGCCAGTGTCCTAAACTCGGCTCTCCCAACTCAGAGGCACAGGCCTGGCACCTGGCCGGAGCACCAAGACCCTATCAGCCATACAGCAGGGAAAATCTGCAATCTTTTCCTCTAAGATCAGGAACAAGACAAGGATGCCTCCTCTTAACTACTTCTATTCATATAGTATGGAAGTCCTTTTTGGACAGAAAGATCTTATTCCTGGATTGTCATAATGACTTGATGATGATCAGTTAACCACAATTTGACTTATTCAGGAAGTCTGGAGGGCAGTCCTGTAACAGTTATATCCTAGGGCAAGTTATTGAACTTCTCTGTATATCAATTCCTCATCTTCTTCAACTGTTTTATAAAAATGTTAGCCACCCCTCTTTAGATTTATGGTTTTCAGTAACACTGTCTTGATCTCTCAAGAATGATGGTGCTGATAAAGAATTCAAAGACGTAATCACAAGAATGCTTGCCAGGCTTGGGAGAAGAAAGGAGGAACTCAGTGAGAACTTCAACGAAGACCTCTGAATGCAAAGGCCATACTGCCTGTGGTTTATCTTCCCATATTTCTGTAGGTCAGAAATCCAGCTTGGCCTGGCTAGGTTCTCTCCTCAGAGTATCATAAGACTTCTTGCTATGGTAGGCCTGAAGTCCTATTTCCTTGTTTGCTATCAGCCAGAACCACTCTTAGCTCCTAGAGGCTGCCCACATTCCTTGCCCTGCAGTCTTCTTTATCTCCAGTTCAGAAACCACCTAGTCTAATTCTAAACATCATGTACTTCCTAGAATTTAAAAAAATAATGATGCTAGTTTGATTCAAGAGGGGTGCAGTTACATTTCATACCATGTCAAAGATTCGGTTTACTTTTTTCTGAAAGAACTTGAAGGGTAAAGATAGTTGCTTGTACATATATTGCTAGATACCCAGCACAGGCTAGGCAAGTGGTAAATGCAGAATAAAAGGATGGAACACATACATTACGGAGTGGTAATTTCAAATGAAGTCCTATCTCAAGAATACTGTTGTCCTATATGTTCTCAGGATATGGAAAGGAAAAGAAAGAGGTTTTGTACTGCCATGACTTATACTTTGCTTCTTACTGTCTCAAATCCCCATGTGCCTCTTTTGGACAGGCAGGATTCTTAGTACCTGCTCTGTTGCTTTCTTACAGGTCCTTACTGCTCAGGTCTGACCAGATTAACTTCTGGATTAGTTTTCTAGCTGCTGCCATTACCAATTGCCACAAGTTTATATCACCCTTATTTATCTTTATAAATTATTATCTTACAGCTCTGTAGGTTAGAAGTCCAACACAGGTCTCACTGGGGCCAAAATCAAGATGGGGGCTGTGCTCTGTTGCTTTCTGGAGGCTCAAGGGGAGAATCCATTTCCTTGTCTTTTCCAGCTTTCAGCTTTGCCCACATTCCTTGCCTCCTGACCCCATTCCTTCATCATCAGAGCTGTTGAGTCCTTCACCTGCTGCCATCTCTCTGGTTTTCTCTTTTAATTCCCTCTTCCACTTTTGAAGACCCTTGTGGTGACATTGGGCCTACCCAGATAAATCAGAGTAATCTCCCTATCTTTAGATCAGTCGATCAGCAAATTAATTCCATCCACAACCTTAACTCCCCTTTGTCTTTGAACCTAACATATTCACAAGTCCTGGGGATGAGGTGTAGATATCTTGGGAGGGCCATCCATTATTCTGCCTACTAGAGACTCTTTAAATTGACAGCTCAGCTTGACCTTCTTTTCAGCCTAAAAAGCAGATATGGCGAAGAGCCTGGGCTCTGGAGTCAGGCTACTTGGGTTCAGATTTTGGCTTTGCCTCTTTTTGATGAGTATCTCATCTGGTAGTGGGGATAAGAATGGTACTGTCTTTATATAGAGTTCTCGTGAGGATGTTAACTTTAAAAAGGAAATACCTACAAAAAGAACTTCCTGGCTTAGATCTTCTTCCTCAAAGCTGTTGAGATGAAGGACGGAGAAAAGAAAGAAGGGAGGAAGGGAGGGAGGGAGGGAGGGAAAGAAAGAGAGGAGGCAGTGGGCAGTACTAAGTGTGCCTTCAGGACAGGACAGAGTCGTGCAAGTCAAATACTAAATTCTCTGCAGGCTGTGTTGCTTTTTCTTGTACCAGTGACATCAAGTACTTGCTTTTAAGGAAAATTTATCACTGTTTTATAGTAAATCAAATCCCCTTTCAATGGAACTCTAAGGGATTATCCAAGTATCTTTCTCATACCAAATCAGAGCCTGAAATAAGTGGTTATAGTTAGAATTACTATTATTCAACACATTATTGGATTAGATCATTTTCTACTGTACTTTTCCCTTTTTTTTTTCATTTTACCTTTGTTGTGTTTTGCTTCATTTCCTTGAGGTTCTATCCTGCATGTGTACCTGTTTATGAAATGAACACAAAAGGTGTGTGGAGAAATGTTGGGATCAGGGGATAGGGCTGGTTTTTGTTTGTTTGTTGTTTGTTTGTTTGTTTGGGGAATGAACAAATACAGGGAAATTCTGCACTGAACAGGAAACCTTGCTAACCCGAGCAGGACAGCTTGCTAATATCCCAACAAGAGTTTTGGACTGTGAGGGTTATCTCAGGCCTCAGGGGATCCTGGGAACATTCTCCCAGGTAGGAGGGTGGCCAGTTTCTAGAAGAGGATCTGAGGGAGGATGTACACCCAGAGCTAAGAATGACTGCTGTCTGAGGTGCTGGCTTCACTGGGACTCCAGCCAGAACCTGAGATTGTATGTAGGCTTTGGGGATATGGAAATGGCCACTCTATTAGTTATAAGTACAGAACTCTAATTCAGACTGATGTTAGCTTCCAAAGGTATTTATTAGCTCTAATAACTAAGAAGAATAGAAATGGATTTGCCTTTTGGCTTGGCTGGGTCCAGGTTCTCAGATGTATTTCAACAGGACTAGAAACTCTCTCTTCCTTTCTACCCCCTGGCCCCATTTTTCTCTGTTGACTTCGTTCTCAAGCAGGCTCTTTCCCACATGGCCATATGGACACCAGCAGCTCCGGGCTTCAGTATTAGTATCTTAGCCCCAGTGGAAAGAGAGCTTCTCTCTTCCAATAGTTTCAGCAAATGTCCCAGAGCTGGCTGTCATTGACTTTTGTGGGTCACATGACTGTCAGTAAAGCAGATCACTGTGGCCATAAAACTTCAGCCTTAGGAGGAGGGTCAGGCCCATACAATTGAGAACGCAGAAGAGTTGCTGTCCTGGGCAAGATCAAGTTGGTGGTGTCAGAAGAAGGGGGAAGGAGTGAAAACAACCACTGCATCAGCTCTGAGGCTGACAAAGGCACTCAGCGGTGGACGTCGGGTACCAAGAAACAGTTCAAAAGAGTGGGCTTATAGATCTGCCTGGGTTCTCACCCCATGGCTGCCACTCACTGGCTGTGTGACCCAAGCCTCAGTGTCCTTATTTAGCACATGCATACAAAAGGGGTGCAAAGATTTACCATGGAAGGCAGCTGAGGATATTATTGGGGTGAGATTGGGGAAATAGCTAGCACATGCCTGCATATGATACCATCCTTAATAAACATGAGCTTTTTCTCGACTTGAATATAGAGTGTCTATATAGACCTGCAGGTATCACAGGCAGCATTTCTGGGCTTCCACTGTAAAGCTTAGGACTGAAATCTGGGTGTTGAAATGTTAGAGTTTCATCATTCAATGGTACAGGCTAATCATTCTTTATTTACCCTATACGGGCATGACACGTCATTTCCAACACACTTTTACATTCATTTCTTCTTTAATAATGACAATTTCGATAATAATAGTTAATAGTCATCGAGATCTTACCATGTGCCAGAGAATTTTCTAAGCACTTTACATAGATCATCTCATTTAATCCTCACAACCAATCTATGAAGTAAGTGCTGTAATTATCCCCATTTTATTGAGGAGGAATTAAGGTACAGAGAGGTTAAGGTGCTCAGAGTCATACAGCTATTGGAAGAGCTGGGATTTGAACCCAAGCAGTCTGACTCCTGAGCTCACCTTCTCTACACACCTTATTTCTCAACACACATGCACTGCTTCTCTTTAAGGTAGGGCTAATTGTTTTCTAAGGGGTGATGGAAGTTAAGTTATTTACCCAAATCTCTCTAATATCCGTGTTATTTTTATGTTTCCTAGGTGTTTTTCCAGGTCTGACCATCTTGCCCTCCATATGAAGAGACATATCTAAAAAACCTAAAGGCCACAGTTGCCATGGCGCAGGCCATTGTCCGAAGGAAATGCCATGAGGCAGGGGGCTGGACTTCAGGCGGGGACCCATTGCCTCGCAGAAGAAAGTTCTCACTTATTAAACCTCTGTGTACACACACGCACAGACACACACAGACACGCATACACGCACTCACACATAGACACACAACACACGCGCACACACACACTGTCATGCACTCAGCTATATTTAAAATATATACGTCTATTCTTTATGCCTTGCCCTAGCCAGATGGTAGAAGACGAAGAAGAAGGAAACCAGGTGAACTCAGCAAGGCAGTCTGGCTGCTTACTTCAGCACTATTGGAATTATTTCCCGCTGTTGCCAATGGAAATCAAAGAAAATGGATATGACGTCTCTGCAGGTGGACGGCAGTAAGAGGGGCTTATTTAACTTGCTTCTCAGTGCAACTTGATAGGAGAATACAACGTCTTAAAGTTGCATATGTGTAGCACTAATGTTTCTTTTTAAATAGTTGGGGGAAAATGACCTAGAAAACCAAATTGCAGTTTGGTAGCCAAAATTAACTCTTGGTTTATTTGTCCTTTGTGTGTGAAAAGTCCTACTATTCCGTGCGTCCGACTTCCTCACAGAACTGTTGATCAGTTTTGGTTCTTCTTAGTACTATTGAGATCTATCCAGTTGATACCAACGGCCTTAGTGGCGGCAGACTCTGGAATAACTCCTTACACCTTTCTGGCCTGCATTTCTCTAGACTTCACTCTCCAGGGAGGAGTTTTCTTTTCTTACTTTTTGACTCTCTTGCACACCATATGCACTAGGGATTCTGGAAACTTCTAGCATGACTGCAAAGTGGCCAAGAGAATAAAGTCCTTGATGATAAATCACAGTATATCCCTTGAGCCTCACCTTATTGCCAGTGCTAGATTTTTTCTTTTTAATCTCTGTTTTTTGCTAACGAAAACTTGAAAAGCTTATTTGGAAGCTTAAATGTTTTATCTTTTCTCCATGGACTAAAACTCTCCAGGACTCTCTCTCGGCACCTGGATGTCCAGCTCTCGAAGCAGCCAATCAGATGGGACATCACACTTTTCTCATCCCCCTTGAGGCATCCTGACCTCAGCTTACAGTGATCAACCCTGTGCTGTATGTCATTGCTAACCTATAACCAGTTTCAGCATAGATGTTGCTAGTCTCAAAGGGCAGCTGCATATTTAACCTAACTCTGGGTTACGACCTGACAAAAAGCCAAAAATATCACTCTTTCCAGGAGTGGGGAGAACAGAGGATGCCTCCCAAGTCTAGTGACTTCAAAAACCATCACCCTTTCTTCCTCTCTCATACCCACTGAGTCGTATCACCCCACTTGTTAAAACACACAGTTCGAAATGCCATTGTGGGAATGAAGGGTGGACATTTAAAGAAAGGGTTGAGATATTTCTCTCATGCTCTGTCTAAAAAGAGAGACATATTTCTGATTTTTTTTTTTTTTTTTGGCTAGGCCCACCATGACTTGTGACCTAGAGCACCCGGGATCAACAGAGGCCTCACTCTTACTCTGCAAGCTGACGCCGAGGGGGTTACATGCCTCACTTTCCATCCCACACACACAATCCAATATCGGCCTCCATCTACCCGCATTCTTAGCTAGCTGGCACTGGCCTCAACTCCAAAGACTGCCTTTAGGACCATTAAATGGCCTATGCAAGCAAGCGGGGTGGTTTTAGGGCAGATTGTATATTTTGTATATTCTGGGACCATCCCTTCAAGACACGTCTAAAAAAACAAAAATGGCATTTGGTCCACCCATGGTTGCTGCTCCTTCATCCAGCTGGCTCCCCTCCTGCCCTCCTTGACTGTTTGACTCATTGACTGTTAAAATGCCACCCCATACCTATTTGGGATGCAAAAGTGAAGTCTTTGAAGGAAATAATAATGTAAGAAACACAGATACATTTATGACAGCAACCTTCAAGATCCTTGGCATTTGGTTTCTCAGCTTTCTGCAAACTTTGATTTCACTGACATGTTGAAACTACTCGTCTGAGGGCAAAGGAGCCTCCTTATCACAAATGCTGTAGCTGCCAATTGGACACTTGGGGCATTCTGAGGTCCGGCCCTTAAAGTTTTCTTTCCCTTTTTCCTTTTTTCAATTTAGACCAAAAAAAAGAAAAAAAAAGAAAAAAAAAAAAGAAAAATGAAACAAAAAAAGAAAAAACAGCAAAAAAAAAGAAAAACCACCCTAAACACACATACACACAAAATCTGCCCATTTGCCAGAGGCAATTATGTATATGTTAGTAGGAGGGTATTTTAAAAAATCAGTTTTATTCCAAAGATTTAAAACTAGACATGACTTAGAAACCGTTTCTGGAGCACTGCTTGCTGACAATCTCATAGTTCTCGACTGCATTCGAGTGCATTTGTAGCCAGTCCATCAGGGCGGACCATGGGATTATATTTGAATGTGTGGTGCATCCTTTCTCAATGAAGGATGTGTGAGGGACCTTGTCCCTCAGCTGTATTAGACTGTAGCGCCTCCAGTCAGTGCACTAGATGAAACTTTAGACACCCCAGGTTTTGTTGGTTCGTTGATTTCCCTTTCTAGAGCAGCCTCCAGCATGACTGCACGCACACACCAGTGATGGCGTTAGCCATGGCTGCCACGATTTACAAACGTTCTCTGCCCAGCTGGAGTTGCTCTTGCCTCTCGAAATGCTATTATTATTAAGGGTTTATAATACTTAATTTAATTTTTGAACTGACCAATGCAAGGCTCTATTAAAAAAAAAGTTTAAAAAAAATGCAAAAGAGTAATCATTGCTTGCTCGCTTCCCGTTGTCATCTGTGGTCTTGAAAAGATCTCATTTGAACGTGGCAGAACGAAGGGCATTTGGTCTTCATCAGCGTCTGAAATGTTCGGCAGTTTCTCTCTCTTCTGTATCAGTGAGGTCCTTTGTAATCTGCTCCTGACCTTTCTCTGAGCAGGGTGCACTGAACCTCGATGGTGGGGCTGGCTTGCTTGCTTCAGGTATTTGTTGACTGTGAGAACTGGCCTGAGAATTTGGTGGGCGCTAAGTGTATGGCTTTGAAACTGTTCTTCTCTAGCCCGATTGACACCTCTGAATGATAACCAGTCCTGTCCGTGGTGGGTGGGGTGGGGGGCAAGTAGCCCCAATCATTTTGGAAATGGATTTGTGATCAAGTGTCCATCATCTCTGAAACGGCAGAGATGGTTGGAAAGAGCCTGCTGGCGTGAACAGGCTTTCCAAGAAATAACCTGAAGCTAGTTTGCTTCCAAGAGGACAGGTTATTTAGAACAGTGCTTTAACGGACCTTTGAAATACAGTAAACCGCTTTCTCATTTAAATTGTTACCGCCCAACATTCCAGGGGATCTCAAATTTGAAAGGAAAAACCTGGCACGGTGTTTCTTGAGGTTGTCCTCTCAAGCTCGGTTTATCCAGGGTTCAGAGTTTGACGTATAGGAAAAGAGTGTTTCGAAGCCATTGACAGTTTTCTTTATTTCAGTTTGTGCTTCTTTCTCCTACCACACGGCTGTAAGTCAAAGATGTGGAAACCTGAAATTATAATGCTGCTCCTGGCTACTGGCCTCCTGCCCCATTGACGGTTCATTGCCCAGCTTAATGCCTGGTGGTGATGGGTATTATGTCCCGAAAAAGAGATGTTTGGATTCCATGACAGAGCTGCATTTTATAAAAATATCGGAGACCCCCAGAATGAACTTCATGCTGACCATTTCCCTCTCCTCTCTGTGCTCTCCCTTGCAAAGCCCTTCAAGTATCCCCTGTCCTCCTCCCCTCCTGCACCTCTTGTGCCCTTTTCACATCTTTGATTGCCTGATGATAACAGGGTAAAAAAAGACGGCCAACCTCACGCATGATTAGCAGAACTGATTCCTATGTTTTAAAAACTCTTCTTTGAATCTAGAAGCCAGAGAAGATTTTCTTTTTAAGGATCTCAGTTTGAGATAAGCTTCCAGATTAGCCATGTCTATTTGCATCAAAGGGGAAATAAATGGGACTTTCAGGGTGGCTCAGCCAGTGCGTTCAGAACATTCTGCCTATAGCTCCAACTCCTGAATTCTACGGCAAAGTCAAAAGAAATGAACTCAAATGGCAAGAACAACAAATCTTAGTGATTAGTTTTATTGGTTCAAAATGGTTTCCTCTATGGAAGTCACTTCATAAAATCTAAAATATAGTGCAAAGTGCTTTTGGCTTTTCTTTTGCATGAGTTGGTTTTAGGAGAAGGAAGAAGGTTGGGAAAGTCAGAGATGCAACATATTTAACTACAGAAATCAGGTTCATTGTTTCTTTTTGAAAAAAATCTTATGAGGGCCAGCATTTCTGGCCGCAGTTTTGCACCCAGATCTTTGCCAAAGTGAAAATTCGTTAAGTAAAACCTGGTTGAAATCTACTTGCGGAAGCGTCCTCTGGCATCTTCCGGAAGTGGCCGCTGCCAAGTGTGGGGTGGAGGGAGGAGGAGAGAATTTGCATTCCGGGTCTGGATTACATTTCGGTAAACATGGTGATATCTCAGTTTGAAAAGGGGCTGGCCTGAGTATACATCGATGCCTCTTTGATGGCCTACTTTCCTCAATGAGGATCTTTGGGAAGACTTGAGACGGAACAACGAAAATGTGTCAAAGGAAGCAAAAACTGCTTGTAAATGCGAGATCCCATGACGAACTGCCTGAGGCTTCAGGGTTTTCTCTTGCTTTTAACACTGGCTTAAATCTCCTCTGTTGATTCCTAATAGATCCTGGAAAAGGGAAAAATAAAGCTGCAATTAACTTTCTTCCGTGCACCCTTCCAGTATAGTACTGTCTTCTTCAGGTGTTTTGCATTTACGTATAAGTCCTCGGGAAACAGGTATCAAAAACGGAGAGAGAAATCCTAGGCCGTCACTTCACAAATATCCCAAACGAGATACTCTTTTCGAACAGGGCTCCCTCTCAGCAGTCACGAGGGAAGGTTGATGCGTTCTTTGTTGGGGACTGTTTATACAATTTTTTTCAACTGTGAGCTTTGGAATCGTAAACTGCTTTGACTCCAGCTTCTGTCTACTGCCATAAAATGCACCCCACGTCAGAATAATGAGGGTGGTATGCGTGCACGCAGCTAGACACGTGTGCACGTGTACCTAATGTACCTTCGCAGAAGGAAAACAGTTAGGCTACTGACGTTTACGAGGAGTAGCCACCAGTGCCTAATATCTTTTGGGGGGGATGGATGCTTATAATTGCCAGTATATTGAAAACACACTGGGAGTTCCACGTAGAGGGGAGGGGCTGAGGGTGGGGAGAGGGGACATTTTAATCCTAGGCCTTTGGACCTGAGGCAGAATGATTTCTGCAAATCTAGGTCCCGAAAGGCTTTGGGGCTCACTGGCTGGTCCTCAACCTTTTTGTTTTTGTTTTTCTCCGCATGCATTTTCTATCTAAACCCAGATTTAGTTGAATTTCTTGATCTTTCACTTCTGCTTCATTCCAGGGAGGAAAAATACACCTGTTACGGCCAAGATCTCCTTGCTAACACAGAGGCAAAAATAAATGTTTAATGTTTTTGAATCCTCCCCCTTCCTTTCCATAAATGCCCCCCAAACTCCTTCTCTCCTGTCACCCTCTCCCTCCTCCTACCATGCAACCTCCCAGCCACTGCCACTTTTCTTTCAACTCTCTATCATGCTCGTAACAGTTGCTTGAAGAACTTTATTTTTGCACTGTACGTTTTCTTTTTGCCAGACGTGTCTAACAAGTGTGTTTGGAGAGACCTACTCCCAGCCCTACCCCTCCCACACCTCCCTCGGTCACATGCTCTCTCTCAGGCCTTCTCTGGTATTTATAATATATCACAGAAGTACCCAGTCTTATAGCCCTCGGTTATGCCTTTTTTTGACATTTTATTTTTTTTAAGCTTTTTATATATATATATAAATATATTACTTTGTCAAGTTTTTTTGCTGTACAAAAGTCTTAAGATTTAAAACTATTATTTGTATTATATGATGGTGGTATGTTAATGTTACAAAATTATTAATGAAGAAAAAATTTATTTTTGTTACTGGTCTGTTTCATAATTCTTTTTTAAATTGGTATATTGTAAGATATCTATGCAAAAAATGTTATGTGACGCATTTTTATTTAAGAATGTAATATGTGTAATAAACAGTAGAATGTGTTTGGCCTTGGAATGCCTTACTGTATTTCTCCTTAGCTTATCTCACCAGGGAGAAAAAAAAATCCTCAGAGAGATCCAAACGGGTCCTTATATACCTCAGGAGAACTTTCTTTCTCAGAGAGAAAAAGGGGAGGCAGGAGATTGTATTAGGTATTTTTCTTCATTTGGGAGGCTGTTGGGGGTGTGTGTGTGTGTGTGTGTGTGTGTGTGTGTGTGTGTATTTTATGGTTTCAGTGAGGTAGCTCAGAGCCCAGATAAGAAGGAACACTAAAGACAGTTTATTTCTTTAAGGGGGGGTAGAGAGCAAATGGTTGGAGGTATGAAAAGCAATATTTTCGAACGAGGTGGGTTGTGGGATGTCATTTGTTCAGGGGGTTAGGAGCAGCTTATTGAAAGCAGTTTATTTGGTGAGAGAAGGGGAAGGTTTGTTCTGGGATAGCAGCTTTGGAAAGGGCAACTTGAAGCGCTTGGTGCAGGAGAGAAGAAGGCAAATGTGAGAAGGAATAATGGAGGTGAGGTGTTGAGGAATCAATTTATAGGCGTTTGGTGACAAGGTGGGGAAGAGAAGGCTAACCAGAGGCAGAGCCATGTGGGTGGCTAGGCGTAAGTACGAGAAGGTAGATGCAGATCTAAGCAACCGCAAACACTGACAAGAGGGAGGTGGAAGGCCTAGGGAGAATTCTCAGAACTGAAAAGAACACTTACTAAAATCTTCTCTTCCCCACACGACTTCCAGGAAAGAACATCCAAGTAAGCAGAAAGGTAGAGAACCTAACTGCTGTTACAATCCCAGCACCCCTTGCAGGGCGAATCTCCGAGAAAAGTGCTATCATTAACTGGGAGCAACAAACGAACACATTTGTCACCTACACTGGACACAGTGCTACTCAAGCTTTCTTTTCACGCTTTGGACTTAGGGAAACGGATGCAGTGGTGAATCACTTCTATCCCTCCTCAGACAAATGTGACGAGAAACTTTTCGATCAATTTTCACATTAAAGATCGTGACTATGGTGACCAAACTTGCTGCCTGGGCACATGCATATCTCTGAACAGGAAAACGGGTGTGAGGAGTGTTGCAGGGGGCTGGGAAGGGAGGCTGAATGCTTGTGGCCTCACCCTAATAAAACTTAAGGGAAAGAGAACAGTAGATGCGTCAGGGGCCAGGAAAATGGTTTTGAAAGTTGTAAAGATCTGCGGCCACATCTTTCAAGTAAGCAAGTGAGCTGGGCAAAAGGGCAACCCAAAGCCAGCTGACAAGAGACTACAGGCTCCAGTGGGAAGAGAACCAGCCCTGGAGTCCACAGCCCCACCTCCTGGTCCCTGGTCATTTAGTAGGTCCATGCCTAGCGGAGTAATTTAACCATCTCATAACCAAAGTCATTGGCTTAGAAATTTCTTTGCGCGAGGAAGGATAAGATAGTTTTGCAGTGTTACTTAGAGCATGGCTTATTTTTCCGTAAGAATAAGCCTGACATGTCAAAGCATATCAAATTGAACATTTTAGGTGGGGGACAACCTACACCCCGCTGAGATGATAAGAGGGGAAGCTGGTAAGTCTAATATTTTTGCCATAAGGAAAGGAGATGGTTTACATAAGTGAATATTCTAGATGACTGAAGCTTCCACATTTAGAGACATAACTTTTGTTTAAAATATGTCTAAAAATACATTACCCACTTCACAATTTTTCTAGCATCCGTTTTTGCCGTGTAACATAATTCAGGGATGATTCCAGACTGTCAGGTTGTCTGACCCCCAAACTAAATGACTCCAGTCTTTACCCCGAGTGACTCTACTTCCTCTGCTGTGTCCTCCCTGTTTGCGAGTTGCAAGTTCTTTGTGTTGCCTTCTAGCAATATTTATCTCCTCGTCAACTCACAGATCAGAGAAGCAAGCTTGGCCACTTAGTAAGTGCAAAATGTAAGTATAATTCTAGTTCAACAGGCAGTAGTCAGAAAGTGTAACCTGGGTAAACCTAGGGGAGTAAAGTGCATAGGCTTTGTGACAGCTCTAATCTGAGGTTATGTATCCGACTGGAAATTCTGTGCTAATGGAAAGGAACCTTGTAAAAAGCAGAGCTCGGTGGAATTGATAAATAATTTATTATAGCTAGATCATCTTCCACTTAGGATTATAGGTTTAGAAGGGAAGATCATTAAAACTTTTAACTGAAATGAGATTTTGAGGTGACTGGTGAATGATGATAGTTTTTTGGGTTACCCTTGATAAGCCAATTTGTGATTCCTTCTTCAACATTAAACATTTTATCCCAGCTGTTCAAAACTATCAGTACTGACTGGCTTGAATGTCAATTCAACCTATTGTTTTCTTAAAATTCTGCCTGATCTTAAAATTAACATAAGTATACATACCACCCCACTACATTTAAAAATACTGAAATGACAAAAGAGCCACAAGGGGGCTTCCCTGGTGGCGCAGTGGTTGAGAGTCCGCCTGCCGATGCAGGGGACATGGGTTTGTGCGCCGGTCGGGGAAGATCTCACATGCCGTGGAGCGGCTGGGCCCGTGAGCCATGGCCACTGAGCCTGCGCGTCCGGAGCCTGTGCTCCGCAACGGGAGAGGCCACAACAGTGAGAGGCCCGAGTACCGCAAAAAAAAAAAAAGAGCTACAAGGTTGGGGAAGAACAAGATTTGTTTGATTAGAATTTTCCCTTCGTGTACACTGCAGTTGAGCTATCCAGCAAGACTGCATAGTAATAGAATAGGTATCGTTCACAACCATGACGCTTTGCCTTCACAAATAGAGAAACTAGGACTGAAAGAGGGCATGTGACTTTGTGAAGGCCCAGGGGACACAGTGACAGCACTGGCTCGTAGGTCCCCTGACTCGACTTTCCTCTGCCCCTCACTGTTCCTCAGTGACCCAGGAGCCAACTTGATGCTTATGTGTGTCTATCAATAACATCACCATTGACAACACTGACTTTATTTCCCAATTTCCTTACCGTTAGTCACAGACGGTAACCTATAATAGAGATAAAGCATCACTTGCTAGAATTGGAAGGGATCTTGGAGATCTCCTTCAATGCACCATTGTACTTGAGTATACCGGGGCTCAGAGAGGTGGCAACCTGCCCAATGTCATACAGCAGGTCCTTTGCAGAACAGGAGTCAACCCAGGGTTGTGCATACGCAGTAATGCTCAACCAGTCTTGACGTTGTTTCTTAAACTTTAGTCACTTGAGTATGGCCCTCAAGATTCTTTTGATATCTTTGCTGTAATACTTCCTTAATATTTTTCTTTAAATCGACCCACTTTTTAAAATCTTAAATACCTGTTTTAGCTTTGTCCTAAGCAAAAATTTCCTGAAACCACTGATTTGCTTGTTTCCTCTTTAAATATAAATGAAAATAAATGTATAATTCAAAATAAACACACACATAATTGTGTTACATTGAAAGACTCAGTTACTCTTGGTGGTATTGGAGAGGCATCATTCTGTGCCATTCTGTAAAATCTTTTCTGTACCATTTCTCTTTAGCTAATTATTTAGTCCATATGATGCTCCTTGGAGCACATTTCAAATTGAATCTAAAACTAAGTGCATGTGAAAATTTAATAAAGACTGATTTGATGACTGGGAAGTTACTTAAGGACCCAGAGGTCTCTTAGGAGGAAGATAATGCAGCCGTGAGTGGAGTGAGCATGCATTCTCTGCCTTGCTTTCCCATCCTTGGAACACCCATCTTCCCTCAGGGCAAGGCACTCTCAGTGGATGGGCTCATGGCCAGGTCATGCCATTATTCTGGGAATGGAGCTCTGAACACTGGGCGTTGACTGCAGCAAGGAAATCACCCTTTCCTTGTGTCCTCCCCCAATCAACAATCAATGCCTAGAAACAAATGCATGCTATGAAACATGGCATCAAAAGATGTGTTCACCTTCACAGCGTGTTTCCTGGGATCCGCAGCCCACCACCTGTACATGCACACATACACACAACTCAGCCCCCAAAATATTGTTCCAACCAGCTTCCAGGCACCTGATATTCTACTAGTAAAATTTTTTTTTTTTGCCTAAACACTTCCCTATTTTAAAACTTCAACTAGCCAGGAAGAGGTAACTCTATACTTTATCCATGATGTGTACCTTAATGTGAATGAGTGTATTACAACCTTTCACAAGAAAAGACTTTAAGTGCAAGGAAGATGAGAGACATGGGGACTATGGATAGGAAAGTAGGTGGCTAACTTCAGGCCTCAGGAAGGGGGAGGGGTAAGGAGTCAGGCAGGCAGTTCTTTGCCCATCACTGCGGAGCCACAGTGTAGGCAAATGACTTCATAAAGGGACCGAAGCAAAGAAAAGCCCCATCTGAGTGACTTCCAAGGAGGTAGCTGATCAGGTTAAGTCCCAGGAACCTTCTCCTGAAAATGTGTTGAGATGGACCTTCTCTGGGTCTTTTCTTAGATAAGACCTCTGGTGGTAACTCTTTGGGGACAGTGCGTTTTGATTTTGTTGCTTTTGACTCAATCCTCTCAGTTGGCCTTGGCAGTTCATGCCCTGCTAAGATGGTCCCTGGCAGAGGTCCTAACCAGGGCATAGGAATGCCAGCCTGTTACTAGGACCTAACAACTTACCTAACACTTTGGGCTTAAGACTGGGCCCTGACCTTGGCTTCTGAGACACCAATGACACCCTCTCTGGGTCAAGTCCTATTTGTTTCTTAAACCTTTGCCGCCTTTATGCCATTGAAGTGCATCCTTCAAGCACAAGTCCCCTGGGACTGAGAGCTTGGAGGGGCCCATGTGAGTCTGCTGTCTGTCAGCAAAGCCCCTTGAGCTAAGCTCAGTTTTACATCCATATTTTATCAACTGAAGGAGAGGAAAGAATTCATGTCACAGTTGGAGAATATGGGCTTTTATATATTCTGAGGAAGCTGTTCTAAAAATAGGCCTGTGGAAGACCTAGCAGGGAAATATAGCAGCAAAGAAGGAATTTTAAAAATGATTGTGAAAGCTCTTCCTGAAAATGTACAGATACAGATTCCTGCTTATCTCCTTCCTCTGACCCACAGCACCCCAGGGATGAGGCAGGTAGCTCAGGGAACAGGAAGAGAATTGCCATAAATCTGAGCTAATTTGGAAAGGGAAGGATAAGCAGATACTCAGCAATCAATAGAGCGACGATTTGTTTTGTGGTAAATGTTTACGGCTCTGTTGCTGGAATGAAATCCTGCTGCATCAGAACGTGGACCATTAGAGGTGAAATGAGTTCACCTAATGCCCTCGGTGTGTAATTGGTATGCATCCCTCCTCCACGGACAGCAGCCCAGAGTCCCTGGCTTCCAACTAGAGAAAAGATTTTAGATGATTCTTGACATCCTCTTTACCTTTTTATTACTTCAGGATTCCCAAGAAGGAGATAAAAAATGACCCGTGTCTCGTTCCTTAGCCCATGCTTGCAGAACGGGATGTACGAATGGCGCTTAATGTTTCCTTCCACTCCTGAAAGTGCTGTCGGGGAGCAAACGAGGAAATGAAAACAATGAGAACAGGGGCTAGTTTGTTCCTCCACTGACTAAACTCAAGAAGTGATGCCTTGCTCAGCCGCAGAGGGGAAGAGAAGCAACGCTTGTGTTTCCTTGTCATGCAAACGGGAGGGTGTGAAAAATGCTTGACTGAAAGCAGAGTGCACTAATTGATTGTTAATGACTACGCAACCCTCAATGTCTGGAATTTGGTTTAGATTCAATGTAATTTGACATTTGCCAACCATTATTAAATCCCTTTGATGCTCTCCCTGTGCAGCAGTGATGAGCAGCTGATTGGCTCTTGGGGTTGAAAATGAGGCTGGCTGGGCACGGAGTCAATGGGGTATCTGGAAGGCAGCCACCTTCACCCAACTCCCCTCAGCTTCACCAGCCTCACAAGCGCTGGCACTCCCAGTGCCTTGTCTTCTCCATCCCCTTCCTCTCTCTGCAGGCTCTCTTCTCTTCCGTTTCCCTTCATTCTCCAGGTCATATTCCCTTTCCAGCTCCTTTAAAAGCAAACCTGCCCCTTTAAAAGCAAACCATCCTCTGCTCAACTTTTCTTTCTCTAACTCAAAAGCCACCCTCTCTTTGAAAAGCACAAAAACTTACTACAATTGCATCATGATGAAAGGATTAATAAAAAAGTTGCAGGAGGATTTCATAAAAACCCATTGTGGGAAAAATAGTCCGTGAGAGAATCTGAGAGTCCTTGCCTCCCTCATGTTTCATTTCTGTTTTTCTTTGCCTGTTTGCTCGTCCTTCCACAAACGAGCTTCTCTGCTTCCTTACCCGTTGTATACTGTCCAACGTACCTTTCACCAGAGCCACCCCCGAGTAACTCCCTTAGTTCCAGCCTCTGCAGAACCCATCTCCTGGCTCCCCACAGGAATTGACATAGTCTCAGGGTCCCAATTCTAATTTCCCATGAGAAAGAATTTCATTGGCCAGGCTCCGGTCTAGGGCTTATCACTGGCTGAATCAGCTGTTGCTTGGGGGTGGGGGTGGGGGGCGGGGAAGTGGGGAGCAAGGGGTAAGGCAAGTAAAGTTCATTTTTCCAGAGCTGAGAGGGGGAAGGAGGAAAAGATGGCAGCCCCGGTGCAATGTCCAAGAGCCAACCTCTTCATATTGGGGTCAATTATCTTGGAACATCCAACATGGCCTTGCCAATAGTTCTATCTCTATGTTCATAATTTTTAATAGACTCCAACACTTGCACTGACCCACTTACTTTACCAGAACCAATTCCCCATCCACACTTCTGCTACATCTCCTTTCAAAAGATTTAGGAGGAGGGAAAAAAATCAGAAAACATTTTAAGGCAGATCCATGAGAATCAAGAGAAGAGCTGCGGCAATAAGAGAAAAAAAACATAATTCCATTACAGTAAGGACAAAGTGGAATTTCCTTATCCATCCATCTCTGAAGCAGCATGAAAGGGGTTCAGGCGGAAAGGACAGTGGAGGAGGGAGTCAGGAAACATTTTCCTAGTTCTAACTATGCCTCCTGAGGGCTGTGTGACCTGAGGCAAATCAGTTAAATTTTCTGGGCATCTCTTTTCCTTTCTTGAAAATTAAAAAGAATAAATTAGATGAATCTTAAGTCCTTTCCTCTTCTTCAATTCTGTGATAATATAACTTCAAGAAATATTTGATACAGAAATCATAGAACAGCAAAAGAATTTGAATGGTTTCAAAGAACTATTCGTCTTTCCGTTCATTCTTGGTTTGTGGTTTTTTTTGCTGTACGCGGGCCTCTCACTGCTGTGGCCTCTCCCGTTGTGGAGCACAGGCTCCGGACGCGCAGGCTCAGTGGCCACGGCTCACGGGCCCAGCCGCTCTGCGGCATGTGGGATCCTCCCAGACTGGAGCACGAACCTGTGTCCCCTGCATCGGCAGGTGGACTCTCAACCACTGCGCCAACAGGGAAGCCCTCTGTTCATTCTTTTAATTCATCAAGCAAAAATTAATGTTTTAATTCACTTAATTAATTAATGTTTTAATGCTAGCTAATATCTGGGCTAGGCTCTGGTTATGCAAATGGCAATATGCAGATATGATCCCTACACTCACAAAAGGCACAATTTAGCACATTAAGGAAAATCTTTATCATCTACATTGCAGTATTTCTGAGATAAACCTTCTTTTATGTATAATGCTGTTTTCTCCTGTAGAACTCTTCATACACTGATGATCTATGGCTTCTTTCTCTTCACCTAACTGGAATGGGAGCCTTCCCTCTCTCGGGGAGACACTTCGAAACCCCAACACTTAGCTGCTACAGAAAAACATGGCCATGACCGGATAGAGAAATTGGCCTGCTTTTCCATCTCTTTCTGTGTCAGGTCTGTGTGTGTGTGTGTGTGTGTGTGTGTGTGTGTGTGTGTGTGTGTCTGTCTGTCAGGTCTTTCTAATAGGACTTCCTCTTCAGGTTCAGAATAAGTTGCAAAAACATCGGAAGACTTTATATTCAAAGATAAATATAAAAGCATCATGAAACACAAGCAGACACTAATTATGAATTATGCCCCACGTTGACTGTCCCGTTCTCTCTGAGCCACTGGAAGATCGTTTCAAGAATGACACAAGTGGACCCATGGCAATGAGAGTTGGGCCTGGCACGTGTTACCTGCCCACTAGGTGCTGGCTGTCACTGTTGGTGCTAATAGAAAGCTGGCACATTTCAGGGCAGAGTTTCTTAGATCTGAATCTCATCCTAGTCCTTGAGAAAGCGGACCAGGTGCTCACACTTACCACAAGTCTTGGACTGGGGACCTCAGCTTTGGGCTCAGGGAAGGAGAGACAGCACAGTATCTACAGCCTCCCTCTTCCCTCCTCTCCTGCAGCCACCCCAAGTGCGTGCCCCCACCCCTGGTCCTTGCCAGCCCAGATTCTCCTTAACTGATGACTCACCAGACAGGCCCAGGGGAGGGGGGGTGGTGCGTCACAGGTTCAATCCTTCTCTTCATCCCCCCAGAGCAAATCAATGTGTTCTCAGAAAACACAACCCCGGTGGAAATGTTTGCCATTTTCTTGGCTAAGTGTTATTTTTTCCATATTAGAGGTCTGATTTCCTGCCATTCTTGGAGAGTACCGGGAGGAAGAAGGGTCAGGAAGCTGGGCCCAGAGGGGAACAGTGATTAAGCGCCCACTCATTTCCGTCCTTTTCCTTCACATCGGCGGGCAAGGGCTCTGAGGTGTTTCCGCATCTGTTATTTTTGCACAGAAAAGAACAGTGTCTTTGTTAAGGGGTCCTAGATGATATGCATGGGAGAGTAAGCATTTTCCCCTCGCTTCTGTCCCTCACAAGCGGTGTGGTTTTCCGGAGCACTGGCTCACTGGGCCGGTTTCCTCAGCCCTTAAAACGAGACAATACTTGCTTGTGAAATGACTTGGATTTCCTCCCAAATAAAATGCCAGGCAAGTCTAACGTACTACTATTATTGTAAAAGGTCTCTGTCTTGGGAAGTAGCACTCAGTGAGAGGTGAAGAAAGGAGAGGGCAATCTTGAGGAGGGAAAGGGCCCAGACAGGGTCACAAAAGAATATTCCTAGACATTCTCCCCTCCACCCCTCCCCTCTCTCTAAGAGGAACTTTAGAGTGGTTTTCACCAACCAATAACAGGTTGCAGTACTTAGAAGAGTAAAGCTGTTATGGGCTAATGGAACTGATTGACTTGATTTGACTATATGTATGTTTATATATATTCTGTTTGTTTGTTTGTTTATTTGACCACACTTCACGGCATGTGGGATCCTAGTTCCGCAACCAGGGATTGAACTTGCACCCCTTGCATTGGAAGCACAGAGCCCTAACCACTGGTCTGCCAGGGAAGTCCCTATGTATATTTTTAGTAACAGCTCTCCACAGGTACAAAATAGAGAACAGGATTTATCCAAGTGTTCACTAGTGATATAGTGGGATAATGGAGAAAGTATACTCCTTCTGATGATTGTTTTAATAGCTTGTCAATAGCTTTATTACCTCATTTAACATTCATGATAAACTTGTGCGGTCAGGAGGATAGACTTACGTAAGCCCAAATCCCTACCTCTTCTTTGTCTTTTGAATGAGGAAACTCAAACCCAGGGAGGTCAAGTGGCTGGCCCAATGTCACAAAAGTGCTAAGCAGCAACGCTGAGGTGAAAACATCTCTCTTCTAGTAATGCGCTTTCCCATCTACCATGTGCTGACCAGCACCTTCATGAAGCAAATTCGGCCCTACTGTGAAGAGATGCCTGAATATTTGGTTCAGTTAATTGTTGTTTATGTTTATACTGGAGCTATTATGTTAATAGTATTCCAAAAGTTTGTTCAGAAGATGAGTTTTACTATATTTTTATTAAAGTAACTAGTCCATGTTTAAAGGTTAAAAACACAACTTCATTGTTATATTTGGTCCTTTATAGGATCAGGATGTTTTATTCAGTACTATGAAAACTGTATGGCACAAGAATTGGGGTAAGGCTTATTGAATTTACTAACTTATCTAATGAGTACGGTAAGCTAGGACTGTGTTCAACATTGGGAAGCAAAAATGCCCGAGGCAATATATATGAGTTAGAACTGTATGTTTATGTTCGCTTATTCATTTTAGGTGGTGACAGAAATTCATCCTGTGGTCTGTGCACAAAGGGGAATTCATTATAAGGATTGCAGTATAATTTATTGTAGGAATACTAAAGTATCCTTGTGGAAACCCTAGAAGTGGAACATGACTTCTAGAACCACTAGAAATAGGGATTCAAGAGCTCAGAGCCCTGCATCTCAGCTCTCTTCCTCTCAGCTCATTTATTTCATTCTTCTCTTTCTCAAGACACCCATTTTGTTTGCTCTGACATCTAAAAACATGGCTGTCGGTAACACATGGCTTCAAAACCAAAAGAGACTGAGTTCCTTTTCTCAGTTCCAATTCCCACATTGGACGAGGAGCTCACCCTAAACCAAACGACTCTGCCCTTCAGGATGGTATGCTCTGCTTCGGTCAGGTGCTCACTCCCAAACAATCCATCCGTGCAGGTAAGGAGAGGGATTACATTGGACTAACACGGAGGGTTCTCTGATAACCACATGGGTGTAGGGGAAATGAGCTGCCGCTAGAAGAGGGATGTGGAAAAGACAATCCCGTGAAGAAAGGACAGTCCCTTCCCTCACGAAGCTCCCAATCTCATCATCTATACACAGATAACGACACTACAGTTACATGAACTGTTAGAGAAATATATCAGATGTCTCTAAGAACAGAAGGAACAATGACTCTGCCTAAAAGAAATCAGGAAGTTTGTACAGAGAAAGTCAGGTTCAAGTTAAGTCTCAAAAAGATCATCAGTGAGGAAAGGGCATTCCAGACAGAGGGAACAACTTATCCAAAGGCTCGGGGGGGTGGGGTGGGGGCCTTCCCTGGTGGCGCAGTGGTTGAGAGTCTGCCTGTCGACGCAGGGGACACGGGTTCGTGCCCCGGTCCGGGAAGATCCCACATGCCGCGGAGCGGCTGGGCCCGTGAGCCATGGCCGCTGAGTCTGGGCGTCCGGAGTCTGTGCTCTGCACCGGGAGAGGCCACAACAGTGAGAGGCCCACGTACCGCAAAAAAAAAAAGACAAAAAAAACCAAAGTCTCGGGGGCAGGAAACCATGAAACCATGACACAAAGGAGCGAAAAGATGAGGCTGGAAAGGGGAAGAGCCCCCTGTGCGCCTTCGTACCTATGACCCATTTGCCTTCCCCATCCTCTAAGGAACAAATGAGGTCCTGAAATGCTAGACGCGCATTATATGGAACTTCTGGGTTTTAATTTACATAATAGAGCATTTTTATATAAATTCTTTCATTGGGTTCACACAATTTTGCCATGATGTAGGTAAGACTCACATTTCCCCCCCAATTTTGTTGATGAGAAAAGAAATTTTTAAAGGACTGTGACTTGGCTAAGGTTAGTTTAGGGATAGAACCAGAACTGGATCCCAGGTTTTCAATTCCCAACTCAGTGTTCTTTCTGCCTCTTCTTGGGGTTTTCCTTTAATGTCAACTTAAGGAATCACACCTGTGTCACTAATAATTCAGTCTACTGTGACCAACCACTCAGATGCTCCCAAATGAATTATGTATATTTTATTTTGGTCAGTTATTAGCTTGTAAAATCTCCATTCCAGAAATTATCTGAAAGAGAAGATCCTTGTCACCTGCAATGGGAGGGGAGGAGGACAAAGAAGTGACCTTTCAATAACTAGTTTATTCTTATGATTCTTCGGTTATAATCAGTACATGAAGATTTACACAAATCTCATAAGTACATAAAATGAACTGGTGATCTATTTTCACCATCCAAAAGGCCTGCTAGATTTTAAGCTACCTGAAGACAGGGAATGTATCACATTTTTCAAAAGCCAGAATTTGCCCAGCATTGCTGTTGTGCCTGGCCCTTACGTTGTAAATTCTCAATAAACGTTTGATAAATGAATGCATAAATAAACAAATGAACGCAGGGAATTTTTAAAAATGAGAACACAACATAGATCTATGATGAAGAGCAGGACTTCAGGTGTCAGATATATTTGGGATCAAATTTTGACTGTACCACCTACTAAATGTGAAGTAAGCGGCAAGTTATTATCTAAGCCTCCACCTCCTTAGTTGTGAAATGAAAATATAATGGAACTTACTTCTGAGGTTGTTTTTTTATTGAATAAAAATTTATTGAGCATCTACTATACGCCAGGCACTGTTCAAGGTTCAGGAAGATAGCTCAGAAAACACAGGTGACAAGGGCAGTAGACAAACAAGGCAATAAATCAGTGAATGAGTTAATTTTAATTGTGATGCAGTGCCGTGAAGGAAGAAAACAGGGTAGTGCAGACTCGATCATGGACATGTGGACTGCTTTAGAAAGAATGGTAAGAAAAGGCTTCTCTACGGAGGTGACATTTGGACAAAGACCCAGGGAGAAGAGAGTGAGCATGCAAAGGGAGATCCAAGGAAGAGCTTTCTGGGCAAAGGAAGCAAGAGGCAAGCAGAGGGAGGGGCAGGATTGCAGAGCTGGAAGAAAAGCAAGGAGGTCCCTGGGGCCAGGGGTACGAGGTAGGAGAGAGGCTGGAAATTGGCCAGGTCCCGAAGTGTCTTGTAGGGCAAAGTCAGGGATTGGGGCTTTGCTCTCAGAGCAATGGGGGTCCACTGAGTAATTTAAACAGAAGGGTACCCTTACCCGATTCACATTTTTAGAAAAGCACTCTGCCTCAGTATCAGCATCCAACTAACAGCTTATATGAAAAACCCGAGTCCTTTCTGGCTCCTCAATTTCCCTTTCCCTCCGCATCAACAAATCCAGTGAACTGGGCCTCTAAAACGTATCCCCAGAATCTTAATTTCTCTCTGCTTCGACTAAAACTACCTTCATCTAAGTTGCCTTCCCTGGTCTAGGCTATTGCAAGGCTAAATTAGACACTGTGAGTGTGAGAACTGACCAGATTTTCAAGGGGAGAGATGAAGTAGGTAGGTGAACATTTAAAACTAAACCTCAAGTTGGGAGTCACATGACATAACACATATAAACACTTGACACAGCACCTGGCTTCAAGAAGGTCCTTAATGCACATTTTAAAACATTATTACTCATCCTCCTGGTGCTTTTCAACATGATGGAAAGATCAAGGGATTTGGAGCAGGAGACTTGGGTTGATGTCTTAGTTTAAAAGAATTGTGGCTTTGGGCAAATTCTAATTCTCTGAGCTGCTTTTCTTTCCTCTGAGGAATAAAGATGTAAACACCTGTTCTTTCTATTATGCAGGGCTGTTATGAGCATCAAATATGGTGACGGATATGAAAGCGCTTTGTAATCTGAAAAGCATCTTTTCATGAGTGATCAACTATATGAAATTACATTTAATTCAGTTTCCCTTTGTGTGTGACCTCGCAGGTTCCTATACTGTAAGACAATATTACAAAAGAAATTTTATTATAGGACACTGGGGTCTTCAGCTTACAGGAAGACGGAGTCCCAGATTTGTGAACCTCTGCCTTGTATAGTCAAAATCAGTGCTATCCAATAGACATCTCTGCTGAAATGGAAATGTGTATCTCTGCTCTCCAACATGGTAGTCACTAGCCATTGTGGTTACTGAGCACTTGAAACATGGCCAGTGTGACAAAGGAACGCTACATTTAATTTTTTAGTTTTTTAATTTAAATTTAAATAGCCACATGTGGTTAGTGGCTACTGTATTGCACAGTACAAGTCCAAAAGCTCTACTTTCTCAGGGTCCTCATCTATAAAATGAGGACCCACTAAGGTCCTTTCTAGTTCTATCAATGCTTCTACGTACATAATTCAGAAATAGGTAAGCCAATTTGGATAAAATAAAAGCTGAATCCAGAGTCACTTTTCTTATTCTTGACTCAAAGATAATCCTAGATTTTTTTTAAACGTTCATAGCTGCTTTATTTATCAACAGGAGGAAAGACTTTGAAACAATGACAACACAGTCTCAAGTAAAAGGCAATCCTAGAAGATGAACTATTATACTCAAGGAATACATTCTCCTGGGAGCTATATTTTGGTATCAAGTAGAATGCTTGTTCCAAAGTTAACATTCTCCATTTCTCATTAAGAAAAATTGCCAGGGAAAAATGTTTGGAATTGAATAAATAAACGGATGGCTGCTGTGGGGACTGTTTATACGATGATGACAGTTGCCAGGTCATAAGGGGTTTCCATGATGAAGCTGGCACCAATTTTGTCTCTTTGTATGAGAACTGTCTTCCTATTAGGTGGAGACAGAACATAAGGTGAAATACAGAGAGAAACAGACAGAAAAGGAAGGTAACATGACTGAATTGTTTGGGGGGGAAAATGAGAGCTCCACAGAAAAGAAACCCAAGACAACTGAAAGGACGAGCGATGAAAGATGGCAAGAAGTGAGAAAAGCATTTGAAGGGGAGAAATGAATATGGAACTGAAATCAAGAAGACAGAGAAGGAACAGATTGGGGTAGGCGGAGTGAGGATCAGAGAAGAAATTCCAGATCCATTTGTGAACGACACCAGGAGCTAAGCCTGCCTGTGGGGAAAAAAATAAGAAAGACCAGAAAAAAAAAATTACTTTGGAAAGAAAGAGAGTGACAAGGTAGTGAGGAAAAGGAGGGACAGCTGTCATCTCATTTAATTAAGAAATTATTAATGGAACAGACGGGCCAGCCACAATGAGGCTTCACTGATGAGATGCTACTAAAACTCCAGATAATAGCAGCTGAAAAGTTATTGAGAGCAAAGTGGTAAGAATGCTAATTTAATTGGTAATAACATTATACTTAGCACAGTGCTTCGGAATTTAAAAATCACACATTAAATAAATTTCAATGACTCTGGTTATCATGATTGTTTAAATAATATAATACAATAAAATGTAAAAAAGAAGTCTTAATAATTTTAAGTGATCACCCTCATGTTCTGAATTCTCCTTTTAAGCATTTACCGTTCAAGCCTGCAGTCCTGGTGGAGGTAATAATACCCTGCTGGCTGCATCTTTACCAAACAGAGATAGTTGTTGGATCAGAAGAAGATAAATGGCAAACTTAGCTTCTAAATGCCTTATTTTTTTCTTCTCCATCCTTTATTTTTCCATTATCAGAATAGGTGGCTTCTTTCTTCAAACAACTACCTTGTTTCCTTCTCCTTCCTCCTCTCACCAAGCAGGTCCTCGGACAACACCTCCCTGCCTTCATTACAAGAAAATATGGCATCAATCCTGTTAGACTAAACGTATTACAGTTCATGTAGGAGCTCAGCCATACAAGGTCCCTTCACAAAATGTTGCCGAGATTGCAGCACTGAGAACCAAGAACCATAGCCCTGTGGCCATGACTATGTTGCTGACGGTTGCTGGAGAAGAGAAAGATATTTTGCTCACCTGACTCCTTCATGGGCAATCCATCCAGAAGTTCTTCTCATAGTGGGTGGAAAGAAAAAGGCAAAGCAACCGATTTATTTGAAAATATCTTTATTTTTCTAATGGTACATGAATGCTGTAAATTGTTCCCTCAATACAGAGAAAGTTAAAGGTCGTATAACCCTACCCAGACCATCACTATCAAGAATTTGATGCATGTTTCTAGAAGTCCACATACATATGAACATAAATGAGATCTTATTTAGGTAGTGTTCTGTAGGAGTCTTTTTAAACTTTATGTATGGTGGCCTTCCTTCCATGTCAATATGCCATACTTCATTGAGTGAAAGATGCTTGTGATTATAAGATTATGTACATGTAAGAAGGAAAAAAAACGCTACAGATATAATTAGCGGCTTCTGTAGACTCTGAGACACATCTTAATTTCAAAGATATTGAGGTATTAAAGAGGCATCTTATAAATAATGAAATACAGTATTCAAATTTTCACTTAATCTTTGTGAGAGCAGCATAATATTGCATTGTATGACGATATCATAAATTACCTGACAAATCCCCCATTAGTAGACATCTGTGTTCCTTCCAGTATTTTCAAATTTTCATGACTTTCCTTAATGTCTGGCTTTGCATACTTGTCCTATTACCTCCTCAGGTTGAATTCCTAGAAGTGCAATTGATGGATTAAATAAGGCTGTTAATCTTGTCTGCATCGGGTGATACTGATTCACACTCTTACCAGCTGTGTTTCAGGGTGCTTACTTCCTCAGGTCCTCAGCGACTGATATATCTGGCCTGGACCTCAAGTAAGAAAAGTCCAAAGTCTAACACCTCAATTGCTATCCATTATCATGCTTATCTTTCTTCTTGGTGTTTCCAGTATTCAAGAAACTTCAGGAACTTGAAATGGTGATGTCCATAGATGATGCCTCCGTCATGAACAAAGCCCAGATCTACTTATTGGCAAAGACCCACCCTTAGCAGCAGGGCTATGTTCAATGATCTACGTTACTGCTCTTCATCTTTCTGCCAGAGACAAGGCCTAAGGGTCACACCTTTGGATGTGACTTAATATTATTAGCACCAGTAATTAAGAATTAAATTGGGACTACTTTCCTGAACTCTTTTGTTCATTTGATGTGAAATCAGTGAACCCAAACTGTGCACTAAGCTGTGGGGAGACAAAGATGAACAGCTTACAGTTCCTGCCCGAGGAGCCTACAATCGAACGAGGGAGATGAGATTCACTCATATAAAGTTATAGAACAAGAGAAGACAAGAGCATTGATTTCATGAGACAGGACATGATTTAGTGTCAAATATGCAGACATTAAGCCCAGAATTTGAATGAAATCTGGTGACAGAATGCCCTGTCCCTTTGAGAGGCACCAGGACCAATGCTAATGTGCCGTGACCCTCTGAACGCACAAGGATGACACATGGTCGATCTTTTCTAGGCAGCATCTGCGTCCTGTACTGTCCCCCAGGAGTCTAAGGCACAGCAACAAATGCTCTGTCTTTTCCTGGAGCACCAGAGGCCAGCTGTCCCAGCTCCCTGTGTGTCCTGGAGGGGAGAAACCAGACCTTTTGACTTCAGCCCCTCTTCTGGAGGAGTGCCCTGAGGGCAACACACAGAGTTCCAGGATGGGGGTGCAGGGGAGGGTTGAAGCGCTAAGAAAGTGGAAATTTCTCTCACAGCTCTTTGCCCAGTGGCATAGGAACTAAAGTCTGTTTGTAAAGCAAGCTTCCCAGTTCATCAGCAACTCAAGTTTGGGCACATTTGCCTCCCAAACCAAATTTCAAGACAGAGAAGGAGAGAGGGAGAGAGATGGCCCTTTTCTTTGATTGTTTCTGAGATCAGATACACATGGCTTTTAGGAGGCCCCAGCTCGTGTCCTGCTTCCGGGCTCTGATTTAATAAGGGTGGCAAGAAACAAACGACTTGCTTGCTCATATTGGAAAAGCGCAAACACACCTGCCCCAGGCCCTCCAGGTCAGGGCATGTGTTTGTAACTGACGCTCGGGTTGTGAGCCGGTGGGAGGAGATCTGGACAGAGACTCAGCAGAGCCAACTGGACCCCATCGGTGGATCTTAATCAAAACTGGGGGTCAGAATCCCGAAACTCTTTCAGAATAGATGCAGGTTTGGACACACCCAGACCTCCTGATTCAGACTCTTGGGGTGGGTGGGGCACTGTTTTCCCAGAAATTCCACCAGAGACTCAGATGTGCTCCTCTTGTTAAAAAATTACTAAACTAGCTAATCTCTAGCCAGGTACTCTCAGAATCATTTCTGACATTTTGGGGCATTTATGTAATTTTAAAAAAATGAAGGAAAGTCAAAATGGAGCTTTAAAATCATTTAAAAAGTTAGCACATCTTGAATCCCACAACTTGTGTTTATATTTAACCCAATAACACTTAAGTAGGATTATAATGCAATTTAATCTCACAAGATAAACATTTATGAAAAATATTCATTCTTGGGGAACCATAGGGAGTCTGATCTGAAAATAGAGCACAAGCTTAAGGTTGTTTGATGAATGGCTTCTTTTGGTCCTGTCAGGGTGACTCTGAGCCTGACGATACCACCTCATTTGATGAAATGATTGAAGTATCAGTTTGAGCCTCTTCGTTAGCGGGAAGCCCAGGCCCATGGTCATCCTGCCTCTCTCCCCCCATCCCTGCCCCCCATAGAAAGTCCTGGGCTTCAGCTGTAATGATCAATGACCCTGAGGTCTAATATTAGTCATGATGTTTCTAGGCTGAAGACTTTATCCCCGTGGGGGAAAGTTGTTAATGATAATATTAATAAGAACAGCTAACATCTGCTGAACTCTTACAAAGTTTCAGGCGCTATGCTCGGGGCAGAAAATAGATTTTCCTTTCTATGCCATGAATCCGTGTCCCTGAGAGTTGACTATTCAAGAGAAGCAGTCTGTTTTCCAGAACAGGCTCCATATTAATCGTATTACAAGAGTGAAATACTGTTCTTTTCTACTCTTTCAGCCAGTGTATTGGCTTTCACATGATTCTCATCCCTTTTTAGGATATTCAAACACCATTCAGGCCCCGAGACCTTGACATTGGACACAATCTTATGATTTGGTGACCAAGAAATACATGGAGCTGGTGGGGCAAGACTACATAAGTGAACATGAGAATCCAAATGAAATGAGAATAAGAGGGAGATGGGATAGCTCCCAAGTATGCAGCCTCAAGGACGACTGTGATCCTTGTGGGGATAGATCTATGCCACCTGCTCCTAGAGTGGCACCCTTCCCCTCTTCTCACATCCTCTACCTCTCTTGGAGTCAGAGTTATGTTTCCCTTCACTGAAGTCTCATAGGAAGAATCCCTCAGCCCCAAGCTGTGTCCTTCACACCAGCCCCTCCCAAATTCTCCTCCAGACATTTTCACATTCCTCATTCCTTCTCTGTCTTACAGCCCCAGTAGGGTCCTCCTCAAAACATCCACATACCCTCAAGACTCCAGGTGAGGACTGACTTCTCTTTCTTCTATGAAGCTCTCTACCCTCTCATGTAGCTTTCAACTTTTCACCTTAGCATTTTTTTGTGGGGCTAGAAAAGGATTCTGCAGTTACTGATTCCACACACTTGTCATGTCACCAGTGTGAAATCTGGTTTCTACTCCTACTGGGCTCCAAAGTGCCACATGCCTCAGCTCTGTCAGGTTCCCTGACCCAAGGCCCCTCTTCTTGGGCCTCTTCTCAGGATTTGGAACACTCGGTTCCTGGTTCCACACCACCTGCCATTTTGGTTCTCACAGACGACTCCTCTGTCCCTTTTGGACTCTATTCTTCCTCCTGATCTCTAAAACTGTAGTGATTTCAAAAGATTCTGCCCATTTGTTCCCTCTCTATCCCCTCTCTTATCAATTTTATCTCCTCTCACGACTTCATTGTAAACAAGTCATCCCCAATCTGGTCCTAAGCTCTGGGGTAGCTTTTCCAACTTCCTTTGAGACACCTTCAACTGAATACATCTCTGAAACTTCACACTCTACTCTCTAATACCAAACTTATCAGTGTTCTCCATACCCAAACCTAAACATTTTTTCTCCTACCTTCCCTATTTCTGTTCATTTCTTGATCGAGAAACATTTCTTAATCTAGCAACAGCTCAAGGTAGAAACAACAGCCATGACCCCCACCCCACCCCGCCCCTGGCAGGACAGAGGTGGAGTAAGGGTGGGCTCTGCTCTAACTGCCATTCAGGGGCCAGATAGACAGTGGTCCTGCCATCTTCAATGCATGCATGCCTTCCAAGGAGGGGTCTCAGATGCTGACATCCAGATGCCAAGAGAAGAAACGGCACTGAGACTCTTGTGCGGGAGGTTTGTACAGACCAGGTCCAGAAGTGGCACACATCATTCTGCTCACATTCCATTGGCTAGAACTTGGCCACATGACCTAGTTGCAAAGGAGGCTGGGTAATGTTGTCTATCTGTGTGTCCAGAGGGAGATGGGTTTAAGTGAGTATTCTCCCTGTAACCTGTATTCAAAACCTCAAAGGAGGTAACCCCTACTTCTTCTGATCTCCTTCCTTTTTTCCGTTAGTCACAGGTCCTGTTGATATTTCCTCCACAATGCCATTCATCACATCCAGTACCACCATCTTAGCTAGGCCCTCATAAGCTCTAACTGGGGGGCTATAATGGCCTTCTAATGAAAATCTTTCTCCTTCTAATCTCTCATTTATTCAACAAATATTTATTAAGGACGATAGTCCATGCATGATGTTAAGTGGCTAGGGGGAAATGAGAAAATGGATAGACCTTGTCCCTGCATTTATAACCTCGTGGGGAATATAGATGAATAAATGGCTCTTACCACATTGGATTGTTATTACCTGTGATGGGGAAGTGTAGGGTACAAAAGAAATATGTGGGAGGGGGGGGCTTCCCTGGTGGCGCAGTGGTTAAGAATCCACCTACCAATGCAGGGGACACGGGTTTGAGAAGATCCCACATGCCGCGGAGCAACTATACCCGTGCACCACAACTACTGAGCCTGCACTCTACAGCCCACGAGCCACAACTACTGAGCCCATGCACCTAGAGCCCGTGCTCTGCAACAAGAGAAGTCACCACAATGAGAAGCCCATGCACCACAACAAAGAGTAGCCCCCGCTCGCCTCAACTAGAGAAAGCCCACGTGCAGCAACGAAGACCCAACGCAGCCAAAAATAAACAATTAATTAATTAATTAAAAAAAAAAAAGAGGGGCTTCCCTGGTGGCGCAGTGGTTGAGAGTCTGCCTGCCGATGCAGGGGACGCGGGTTCGTGCCCGGGTCCGGGAAGATCCCACATGCCGCGGAGCGGCTGGGCCCGTGAGCCATGGCCGCTGAGCCTGCGCGTCCGGAGCCTGTGTTCCGCAACGGGAGAGGCCACAACGGTGAGAGGCCCGCGTACCGCAAAAAAAAAAAAAAAAAAAAAAAAAAAAATATGTGGAAGGGGCCCCAAACTCCCCTGAGCACTCTGCTCAAGCCGGGCACAACTCTTCCCTACTCACTGAACCCCTCATTGCCCTCATTGGTCCCTAGCCCACCATCCTGTTTTATTTTCATCACAGTCCTTAATGCCATCTGAAATGATCGTGCATATTTATGTCTTTATTTGCTGGTTTTGTGTTTTGTCTCACCAAAATGGGAGCTCCACGAGGAGCAGGGACCATGACTAATTTGTCAGCAGCATATACACAGGGTCCAGAAAAGTGCTGAAATGTAGTAGGAAAGGACCCAGTCTAGAGGGTCATTAGGTTTCTAGAAGAAATGATCTGGAAGAAATGGTCTGAAGGACACATAGGAGTTAATCAGTCTTCTGGTGGTAGCGGAATGGTGGGGTGGGAGGAGTTATTGTTCTAAATGGGGAGGAGAGAGCATGATTGAAGGTCAGTGTTGAGAAAGGGGAGGGTTGGGGATGGAGGTGTGAGTTTGGATCTGTATGTGTGGGTTTGGATTTTCTCCTAAAACTGTTCATTGTTTTAATGTGTGGAGTTACATTAGGATCCAATTAGAGCTTTAGATCCCTCTGCTTCTCTTTGTGGAAGAGATTGGGGGAGGGCAGGACTTAGGGCAGGACAGCTGGCGAGAACCCAGGGGAGAGATCCTGGTAGCATGAGCCAGAAGAGAACATTTCAGATTAGTGTTTCAAAACTATTAGCTCAGATGATATCATTCCCTCAGAAATGTCTCCAAATGGTGAACATTGCAAAAATTTGGATAATTACTATATTTTTCTACTTCTGTTTTATCTCCCCTTCCAACTCAAGTCTTACCTCCTCCTTGAAGCACTCCATGATTTACCCCTTCCCTGAATTGTTGTAAAATTTCACATTTATCCACTTCATTTTGCACAGATGCACAGTCCTATATTTTTTGTAACCTTTACAGTCATCCCCAGCCTTCCCCCAGTCAATTCCCAGCATCTTCAAAAAGTGACCTTGGTATACTATTTCATACACATGTGCTTACAGAAATGTAATTTGAACAAGTTGATTCACACTCGGGTGTTTGCCACTGATATGACAGCTTCCCCTATGATACTGGGATCTTAAAAGAGGAAAAATAGTTCTTGGGAGAATAAGAAATGTTTAGTCTAAAGAGAAATCCTGTCTCCTTAGGATGTTCTGAAGTGCAAATATGGCCCATTGTTTACCCCAATGCGACAAACCAATCTTCATGGAATTTCTGAAACCCTTGGGGAGAGATCTTAGGTGAAGGTATCCTCTAGACGGTGCCTCCGCCGGGACCCTGAAGCCAGGCACCAGCCATTTCCCAGAGACCAGTACATCCTTCTTGCCTCAGGCACATTTTGATGCGGCCCATCAGGCGCTCCAGCAGGTCTAAATTGGTCCAGGTAACAAGAGGCCTGATGTCTAGGTCTTGTTGACAGGCTCACAGGGCTGGGGAATATGTTTTCATTTCAGGTGATGTTGGAGGGTCGCCCAGTTCTGAAAAGGAGCTTTTTCTCTTAAAGGCATCCTCTCTCTTCCTATTTTCATCCTCCAAACTCTAGCTGCATCAAGGCCAAACTTGCAATTCAGAGAGAGAAGAGCACCAGAGGACCAATAGGATTTTTATTAAGTGCTTGTTCTGTGAGAGGTGGAAGCGGGTAGGGAAGAGTGTTTGGAGAAGGCAGAGTAATTGTCACCTGGGAAGCCGGTTATTCATGAACTCCAGGAAGTAAAAATGAAAAAGCCCTTTTACATCAATCCACTTCTCCTCCTGTCAGGGAAGAATGTGCCGGTGATAATCGCTGCTGAGTTGAGCATCTCAAGACATCATTTATTCCACTTTCCTTTGTCTTTCAATCCACATGTATGTTTCTTCAGCTTTCTCCATCTGCTATTTTTCTTTTTAATAATAATTAAAATAGGAGGCATCTATCTTCTGTAGGATTTATCTTTGGATTTTGTTTTTCTTTTGTTTTTGTTTTGTTTTTCATTTTATACCATCCTTATATTTATATGTAGATGCCCTGCTTTCATAAAAACTGCATTCTCCGTAGCTCTTATGTTTGCAGTGTTAAATCATCGTGGCATTTGTTGGCTTTGGGTGTGAAAAGATGTGGGGCTGCTCAGGCACTAACACACACGTACCATTGACCAATTTGTGCCAGAAGGTCAGCAAGATTATCTTTTTACCCCTTTTTCTCCTTCATACAGTCAAAATGAAAATATGGTGTCTGTTAAATGCAGAAATCTAAACAGGAATTTATGGGAAGGGTCACCTATATCTACTGATTTTTTGGTATTCGAAAACAACTTTTTGTGCACTCAAAAAAAACAAGGACAGCTAAACAAGCAACACTGCTGTTGCTTAGAAGCCAGCAAACAATAGTTGGCCAATCTGCTAGTATTTCTCAAGTCTTGCCCATTGCCCGCCTTTCTGGAAGAGGTGTTGACGCAAGCAGCTAGTGGGAGAAACAAAATCAAAAGATTTTCATCTGCCACAGACTGGGTAAGCTGCCCCCCAACAATAGAAACTTGACCGTTCTTATTTCTGGCCACACCCTTGGGCTGAAGGACCAAAACCATTTCGTACACTTCAAAGTAAGCAGGGGCTTGCAGCTTCTCACCAGTGCCCACTTCCCGGAGGCCAAGGCAGCATGTTCATTTCCTGCGTGCCCATTCTGGACTTCATACTTAGCAGGTTGTCATGGCTTTTGCTCAAAACCAGACCCTGAGAGGAACATGAACTCGATCCATGCCGTAAATCAAGTTCTAATACAGGGTGAGAACCTTAACCCCTCTCCTCCCAGGTCCCCCTGCACTCCTCCACATGCCTCCAATGCTATTGAAATGATTCAGCCAGCCGGGCTGTTATTTTTATCACTCAGTCCCAAAGGTAAAATGGTTGGCTAATTTGGTTCTTATTCCCAACCCCCGCCATATTTAGACATGGAAGGGGAAAGACTAAGAAAAGAATGCTTAGGCAAATCAGTCTGAAAACAAAGCTTAGGAAAAAATGGAAAGAGAAAAAGGGAAAAAAGCCAGCAGAGAGGAGGCAGCCTGTGTCTAGACAATCCCCCTTTGTTTTCGGAAGCCTCCCCTCCTCCTTTTATGACTGTTTCTTCCTTCACTCTTATTAATTTTTCTCTGCAGCTTATCTCTCAGCCCTGAGGTAGGGAAAGATCAGAGACTATGCACTGGCTCCAGAGGCGGGCGGCTCTCCGGGCAGCCGGGACCCGCAGGGAGCTCAGGAAACACACTCACTTGGCAGCCATGAGGCCAGCAGGCACCGCAGCTGCCCTCCTGGAGTAGAAGGTGATTTTCTCATCCCTCACAAGCACCCTGAGGGAGATTAATAGTCATCTTCAGCTTTGGACGTTTGTTCTCTTCCCTGTGTCCTTGACACATACAAAAGATCCACTTTAATGCCTCTAAGCAGAAGGAATAACCCCAAAGGGTTAAGGCCGGGAATGGACAGGGTTGTTCAAAGACACGCTGCGTGGAACTCTTAATGAGTGCTATGCCTTCACTATGCAACGTTGATTGTCATCGAAATGTTCAGAGGGGTTAAAAACTAGGGGCTCGAAATGAACATACTTTCAGATCAATGTTTTGATACTTGTTATCTGCACGACCTTCATCGAGTTACTTAAACTCTCTCAGCCTCAGCCTCTACATCTAGAAAATGGGGAGGATAATAATAATAACACTTAGCTCAGAAGGTTTGGAGAGAATAAGATGAGTTAATGGGAGTGACGTGCTTAGCATAGTACCGGCTGCATGTAAGCACAACACAAACTAGGGCTGAGTGGTGAGAAATGCTATTATTACTGTTGTGAATGTGTGATTAATTTTAATTATTGGCGAGGCGACCTGAAATATGATTAAGGTGTAATCTGTATCCAAGGAAGGGTCTCAGAAAAGAACAGACTGGACTGTCAAGAAAACGGTAACCATTCGAACTATTTTAAATGGAGGGAATTTAATAGAAGAACTGATTATGCAGGTGGTGGAAGAGAGGAGAAGACAAAACAGAAGATGGGGAAGCAACCCAGAGATGAACAACAGCAGGAAGCTGACGCCACCCTTAGGACGGAAGAAACACAAGAAAAAGGTGATGTGACACCTTCTAGCCCCTGGCCAGAAGCCAGGGCTACCTGGTGGGAGCTGGGACCTCAGAGTGAGGGGTGGTCGGGACAGCAGCTTAAACCACAGAGGAGTTCAACCACTACTGTAAACTGTCACCTGAAGCAGAAAGACAGACCCACACAGGTCCTCCCTTCCTTCTATCCTCCTGTGCATGGACTGAACCTGGCCAGAAGCCTACTGATGAGGCAGTCTGGGAAATGTAGTTTGCAGACTCATCAACAGCTATAGATTCAACAGAGATATATTCCAAGCATGGAGGAGAAAACTCTTCATACCTACGAGGTTGAAGGAAAAACTGCTTGATATACTGAGGAGAAACCATCTAGATTCTGGGTTTTAGCTTTTAGCTGGAATGCCTAAAGATCCAAATGTTTAAAGCCAGGTGATGATTTTGTGATGAACGTTACCTGAGATGGAAGATATTAAGAACACAGAAAAGGAGGAAAGCTGACAAGCCCACACCTTTGGGGAAGCTCCTTTCATTCCTTTTCTTTCTTTCTTTCTTTCTTTCTTTTTCTTATCTAGAGAGCCCTTATCCACAACGATTTCAATAACTTTCACCAGACAAGCCCCATTATTATTTATTGAGGCTGGTTGTGTAAGTTATTGATCAAACCACTATTGACCACAGTGAGAAAATGACTTTGCCATCGTAGAAGGCCAACAGTGATTCTTCGGCGCATTAAAGAGTGCAAAGGGGAAGGAAAAATTGTCAGTATCTTTGCTTTCTGCAGAGTTGCTTTCAAGCAGAGGGATGCCCCTTTGAAAATGTATCAGTCTTAAAGTATGAGAGAGGGCACTAGATAAAGACTCAATCTGACACGTGCTGGAAATGTTCACCTAGCACTTTGGCTTCAGCTCTGTGTCCTAGACCATAACACTTGTTTCTTATAAAGAGCTGGGCTCTGGCTGTCTTCCCAGCACAGAATGGCCTCCCTAGCCATTTCATTACCAGAAATTACAATGATCATCTGCCTAACTGGGAATAGCATTATCTGAAACACAATTATAAGTAAACTCACGGAAAGTCTAGGTGGCCTGGTGATGACTAATCAGAAATATTACTGCTTGGCACCTCACACCAGATCGTAACTCATGATCATCACAGGTGCTCATCATTTTCCGAAGCACCTCAATTACCACGAACGTGGCTGGAAGGAATGAAGCAGTTACTAATATGTTCAACTTCGGTGTCTAGGAATTAAAGCACGCAAAGGTCCAGGGACATTAGGATCAAAAGCCCTGGTCAAAACATGTTCTTAACTACATGAACGTGATAATGATTTGATCTGGTGTGATTCCAACTCTGGGATTCTCACTCAGTGGGAGTGGGAGGAAAGTAACCCTGAAAAATGGGACTGCTCAGGACTAGAGCAGCACCCACTAATTTAATGAGGTAGCAGGGCACACACTTCAGGAGATGCAAGCTACAGGGACTTCCCAGAAGACAGAAAGCACTGGACTATGACTTTATTTGCATCTGGAAATAAATATAGTTATAAAATCATCTCCATAGGACTTATGGGGACCTAGCCTCAAGGGCACTGATTCTGCCAAGCCCAGGTCTTTCCTTTCTAAGCCAAAACAAACTAACCAAAAAAGCAACCGCTCACGTGTTTGCCACGATGGAAGAGAATATTTCAAAGTAGATTGTATGTGTTTAGCCTTACAATAATGCCTAGCCAACATGACAGCAGAATGATTCCTTGTTGTGTTTTTATTTTTTTTTTTTTGCGTTACGCAGGCCTCTCCCGTTGTGGCCTCTCCCGTTGCGGAGCACAGGCTCCGGACGCGCAGGCTCAGTGGCCATGGTTCACGGGCCCAGCCGCTCCGCGGCATGTGGGATCTTCCCGGACTGGGGCACGAACCCGTGTCCCCTGCATCGGCAGGCAGACTCTCAACCACTGAGCCACCAGGGAAGCCCCCCTTGTTGTGTTTTAAGTCTGAACTTTGGGCCAAAGGTTGGCTCAGGTTAACTCTGAAGACAGAGGACCAAGAGGCCAGACAGGAAAGTCAGCTGCTGTATCTAAAGCAGTCCAGAGAGTAGGATCGAGAGCCTTGACCATCTGTGGCCCAAGCCACTCTACTTTCCCTCTTTCTAAACTGCAGGGATCATCAGAAGAGGTGGCAATAGCATCAATGGTGGTAGCAGCATCAGTGGAGCCGTTCCGGAGCCGCCTAAGGACAGTCATGGTGGCTGGTAAGTCAAGCCATCCCTGTGATCAAAGCAAGGGTAAAGAATAACAAAATGAAGATTTAGTTTGTATTGGCACTCCCCATGCATTAAATATAAGAGAAGTGTCCCCAAACGAATTTCAGTCTTTTTGAAAATGATGCTCTAGGAGGAAGAGCAAATATTGACACTTCAATAATGTTTGCCCAGAAATCAGCGAGCTGTATACAGCACTCAGGTATCTATGTTACTGGAATCAATTAGGAAAACGGAGAATTGATATCCTCCAATGAGAAATATATGGTAACTGCTGACATTACAGGTAACGTCAGCTCTGCAAATCATCTCTGAAGTCATAGGCCTACCCAACACTGTCATCAATGTTTGGGGAATCTGTCTGAGAACACAGCCCTTACTTCGGTTATGCTGTCCGTTGCTCTTACCAGGCACTGTCTCCCCCAATATGCAGTTTCCATACCCTGAAACTAACTCTTTCCATTAATTCATTCATTCAGTAAGTTTGTTGAGAACCTACCTTGTGGTAGCATTATTTTAGGATGGACAGAATCTCTGGTTCCAGTAGGGGAATAGAAACAATGAAAAAGCACAAAGTTAGATATTTTCACAGGAAAATGAAAATGAACGAGTCATGTGAAGACCTGAGTAAGGAGTATTCCAGCTAGAGGATCAGTGAGTGCAAAGGCCCTGGGGTACATACAACTGCTTTCTCTTTACCCTCCTGGTGTGTTTAGTTGTTCTCCAGTCTCTGGTTGCTTCTGAGGCTTTTTGCTCCTTCCTTCTTTCTTTCCTTTGTCCCCACCTTCTTCCTTCCTTCCTTTCTTTTATTTTATTATTTATACTGTCAGAGGTCTTTTAAGGAGTCTTATGGCCATGAAAATCTTACATCTTAAAGCCTTCTCTTCCCAAACAGAATTTTGTTGTCATTGTTCACTCTCTCTCTTCCCACATAGATTTTAAGTTCTTTGAAATGACACACTAAAGTGTCTTAGATCTTTATGGATTTCCCAAAATGCCTAATATAACAAGGGGCATATAGGAGAGGTTCAGAATAATGAATGTTGGCTCAAACTACAATGTTTCTAGCTGGAGAAGGTTGTTGAGATTAATTTGCCCACCCAAGACATTTTTTAACTATACATTCCTGGTCTCTCTCCTTCTCTTATTTATTTGTATTCAGTTTATCTCCAGAGAGCTAAAAAATTTTAAAGCACTGTGGGGAAGAAATGCTTAGATATTGCTAATGGTTTTTCTTTGGGGTATCAATTCTTATCCTGTGAAGTAACTGATAAAGTCTTTATTGATAAAGGCAGTCCAGTAACAAGTAGTTTTTATGCAAGGAATACATGTGTTCAGTGTAATCGGGCTGGCCTAAGGTTGAAAGCTGAAGTTCATTAGCTTCTCTTAATAAGAGATGATTCCAAAGAGCCAACCAGTGATTTATAATGTGTTTGGGAAAAGCCCCAATCCTTAACTTTTAGAACCAGAGAACAGTTTTTTTTTTCTCACTTCTCTTCTGAAAGAGGAGAGACGTGACCCTGGTGAGATGGAGGGGTGCGTTAATGTAAATTCTCAGTCTGTGGCTTTCAGGGTCACAGCGTCAGCCTCCTAACTTCAAACTAGCACCAATGAAAAGGGCTTTTAGAGCAGCAGGCTGGTACCATAGTGATGGGATGGTTGCTAAGGATGTCATTATCACTCTGATTGCAGGAATCGGTGAGTTAATTGGCACGACCTCATTCAAGTCCTCAGGGCCTACCTGTTCACAAATTACAAAGGAGACAGAAAGTTGATCTTTTTATAGTGTCAGGAGGAAGCACCTGTTAACATTTAAAATAACATCTGAAACAAGGTATAACACGTACTATTTATCTACCTGTTACCTTTTTCTCACACTGCATCCTCCCTTCTCCTCTTTACTACATAGAATTAAGACTTGCCCTTCTCAAAAAAAAATTTTTTTAATTGTACTATTGTTCCCATTCCCTCTAGCGTAAGGGGGAATTATTTATTTATTTATTTAGGTCTGAGAATCAGCCATTAAACTGAAGAAGAAGGCTCACGGAAATGAACTGAAATGTCTTATAGGAAGAAAAATAGCAGTGTGAAGATGAAAAAAAAAAATCCAGGATAATGGAGATTGATCGCTTGATCTATCTATGGCCTCAAATAAAACTGATTGAATTTAACATGTTAGGTTACAGTTAAAATGCTTAGTTGTTTCAGTCAGGGTAATATAGTTTCAGATTTTCATAGGGAGCCATTTATTTATTTTTGCATTTGTGAGTCATTTAGTCATTCCCTTGTGAGTGAGAATACATTTATTTTCCAACTCCCTGCTGTTAGGTGTTCTATTAATACCACACTAGTTGAAATAAATGGAGCAGTAGAAACTGTTTGGTGGTGAATTTGTTTTTCAGATTTTTTTTTTGATACTGCTATTTTGGTAAGTTGGTTTCCCAACCTCTCCAGCAGTTTAAATAGAGTCTTAACTTCTCACCCTTTCCCCTCTCTAGCTGCACATTTGATTGTTGCTTTTGCCTCGATATGGACAACTTCAAGGCCACCTGAAGCATTATAACCCAAGAAATGCATAAAAGAGAGGGTGTATGGTAAAATCATTCTAGTCAAGCGATAGACTTGTCAAAAATTATGGACAAAGTGACAGCTTTCTTAAACACAAGTTTTCTCTCCACCCCTTTGTACTCTACCCCGAAAACCCAACCTAATAAAGAGGAAAATTGGCTCTACAGGTTATAAGGAAGGGGCAAGGGTCACATTTCCCAGGATTCTAAAAGGGAATTTTCAACTGTGCTCGAGCCCAGTCAGGTTTGCTCATGCGCCTTTGGAGTAAAGCTGGGCAAAGATAACGTCCTTGTTATTCTGGGCAGCTAATTACTGTCAGTAATTGTTGTCTGTAGTGAACACGATGCGGCTTAAAGGGGGGATGGTGGAGAGGAGTGCTGGGAGGCGGGTCCGCTCGGCTTTGAACAACATCCAGCCCTCAGAGGCTGATTCGAACAGGAGGGCTTCTTTGGGGACAAGTTCAGAAAGGCCGCAAAGGGGCATTGGAGGGAAACACGTGGACCTCCCTACGTTCCGGCACTGGCAAAGGTCAGGCAAATAATCGAATCACTCTTCCTTGGCTTTCATTTCATCGGCTGCACTCGTGAGGATGGGGAGGGGGCTGGAGAGGGGAGGTAGTAGGTGGCCCTGCTCCTCCCGGTGAAGGGGAGGGAGGTGGTCAAGGACATTCCATTCCATTCTCTACTCTCACTGAAGCCTGGGGAAAGAACAAAGAAAGAATGACAAGGATACAGACATGCTGGGCACGTGCATTCACAAACACACACACAGGCAGCACTGACAGTAAGGAGTCAATAGGAGCAAAAGGATAATTTATGCCGAGACTGGAAACGCTGAGAGAAAACCAACACAGAAGCGTAACGTGGGGAGGGGAGAGAGGATGAAGACAATCCCTCGCATCTCTTAGGGACCACTCTCCAAGATCTAAAACTACACCCATGCCTGAGATACTTATGAAAGGAGTATCACCTGAAACTGACAAAGGAGGAAACTGAGGCTCAGAGAAAGGAAGTAAATCCTTCAAGGACGCAGATCAAATATTCAAGGAAGTAAGGACTACAGCTCGGGTGTGTGAGCTGGTATCCTGACACCACAGGATCCTGCGCAGGTGGCAGCAGCTAAAAGCAGCACGGTGGAGGAAGCGATGCGAGATGGGGGGCCCACGGGGCAGGCTTCAAGCTGCTTCAGAAAGAGACTTGCATCTTGGTGAGGCTCTGGACTTTCTCCGATTTCTTTCACTTGTTTTATGAAACCAATAAAGTGAAGTCAGTGAAACATTTTACTGGCAGCTCTGGGTGTATTCTAATTGGCCTATAGTTGGAATTCCCGTCATTGCCAGGGAGAAAGCAGCCGCTCGAATTCCCTGAAGATGATTTAGGGGTAGATTTATGAAGGGGAAACAGGAACAGGGGTAGAGACTCAACTTCCTAAAGCCATTTCCTTTGATTGGGGTGGGGAGAGTTTTGCCACCAATCTCCTGCCTACATTCCTAAACATTTTTACCAAGGTCCCTCCTCCATTCCCATTTTCATCAACGGACTTGAAATCTCCAAAGATCAGCTTACAGGGACTCCCTCAGCCAGAGGTGAACCATCACCTGAGACAGATCCCAATCACTTTCCACCTCTGTCCACCAGCCAGGCTGGCTGCTGGCTGGGAGAACTGGGTTCTAGTGTTTTCCCCAGCCCAGCCTCCCCCAGGGTTAGTGAATGAAGCTGGAAAGGAACTCCCTGCCTCTGCTGCCCAGGTCCACAGTGACTTTGCATTATGCTGAGACAATGAGGGTAGTGTTTTCGGCTGGGACTCTCTCAAGCAAATGCTACTGAATACATTTGGAAGGAGCATGCTTAGTTGGACACTGCCATGCTGTAGGAACCAAAACCAACTGGAAAAGGAAGAGTGTAGAAGAGTTTAATTTCTTCAACTTCATCGTACGGGGTCTGAACTTGGACCTAGGTTCAGATTTCAGCTAAAGTCGATTTTGAATCTTGTTCAAGTTATTTCACATCTTTGGTGCCTCAGTTTCCTTATCTGTTAAAAAACAAAGCAAACATAGCATTTGTACCCAATTTACAAGTGTATTCTGAGGATGCAATTACATTATTTGTGTGAAGCAATTAGCACAGAGTTTGAAACACAATTAGTACTTGACAAATGTTAAACAAGCCTCGCTAGCTGGTAAGTGTCCCTCAAATCAGTTACCCTTTCAGCTCTTCAGTTTGTAGAAATTAACTAATACCTTATAGGTAGAGTCATCCTGAGGACATGAAGAATAGAAAAGGATTTAATTTTTGTTTGTTTGTTTGTTTTTGTTTTTTTGCGGTACGGGGACCTCTCACTGTTGTGGCCTCTCCCGTAGCAGAGCACAGGCTCCGGATGCGCAAGCTCAGCGGCCATGGCTCACGGGCCCAGCCGCTCTGCGGCACGTGGGACCCCACCCCGGACCGGGGCGTGAACCCGTGTCCCCTGCATCAGCAGGCGGACTCTCAACCACTGCGCCACTAGGGAAGCCCAGGATTTAATTTTTTTTTTTTTTTTTTTTTTTTTTTTGCGGTACGCGGGCCTCTCACTATTGTGGCCTCCCCCGTTGCGGACCACAGGCTCCGGACGCACAGGCTCAGCGGCCATGGCTCACGGGCCCAGCCGCTCCGCGGCATGTGGGATCTTCCCGGACCGGGGCACGAACCCGTGTCCCCTGCATCGGCAGGCGGACTCTCAACCACTGCGCCACCAGGGAAGCCCCTCCAGGATTTAATTTTTGACTTTGGTATTTTGTTGTTGTTGATGTTTTTTCTAAATACCACTTATTGAAGAGTTAGAATAACTGTTGCAAAATGAGAGAAGCTTTTATAAAGCCTGACAAATGTTGACTTTCCAATTCTGCTTAATCTCATGATTTGGTTCAATCAAATGTGATGTCTTGCGTGTGATGGGTTTGTCATCACTAAATAGACATTGTCAAGTGCCTGTGTAGTCACCACATATTTTTAATGTTTAGCAGCTTTGTGGTCAAAATGAGCAGATTCCATTTTGGCAGGGTGTGGAAACATCCGGTCTGTCATTTAGACATGACTCCATTTACTGCAGGAAGTGAGAGCAAACAGGAGGCATCCAGCCTGCTTGTGGGTGTCTGGGCAGATTTTTGAAGGACACTCCAGCTACTGAGACATGGAGCAAGTCCATTCTGGCTGCCAGGTGGCAGGTAACAGCCCAGCCGTTTGCCATCACTGGAAGTGTTAACACAGAGGATCATCATGTGACCCCATGAGAAGGTGGAGCCCAGCGGCAGAGAGTTCAAAGCGTTTGCACAACCTGGCAGGTGGGCAGCATCATGGATGTCTTTGGGGAGATAGCAGGGCCACAGACACTGGCTTCCCTTCCATGACAATGGTTTGAGATTGTAGAGAGTCTGGTATGGGTCTTGGTTTTAAAGAAACTGAATACTAGGCAAGCTAGCAAGATAAGGGCTTCAGGCTTGAGTTAGGAATCAGCTGCCAGGATTGGAGAGCGGGTGGGGACCAATCCATATGCTTTGGCTGTGTTAATTAATCCCCACAATAAGCCTGTGGGTTGGGTACTATTATCGTTATGCCCATTTTTCAGAGGAAGAAACTGAGGCTTGGAGAGTAACTTGCCCAAGGATGCACAGCAAGTAGCAGAGATGGGATCAACGCAGGCAGTCTGGCTCCAGTGTTCATAGTCAACCACTTCATCCAACACCCCTCAAAGCAGATGCTCCTTTAAGTGTTACAGAGTTTGAGAAGCTTGACCAGGGCTGACCCTGCAGGTGAGTATCGAAGGCCCTAAGCTATGGGGTGGGTGGAACCCAGGGTGCAGGAGTTAGGCTTGGCCTGATACTATGTCCCAGCACCCCTTGGAGAAAAGCTTCCCAGCTCTTCCCAATAAATGGCAGTTTCTGTCCCAGTCAGGAGTTTCCTGTTTCAGTTCAGACCTAGGAATTTTGGCTACGTTCTCAGTCCTTTCTAACTCAGAAATCCTCCCAGGAAACCAGATAATTTCTGGCACTGATCTGTAGAATTTAAGGCAGCTCTCAGCAGACTCAAATATCCATCTGCCATGTGGTTAGACCATAGTGGAATTCCAGAGAGAAAGGGAGCAGTATTTGTCTGCATTCCAATGTATAAATCCTTTTCTTTGAAGAAGGGGACTTGAATTTATTGAGGTCCTACTATGTACTTTACATAAGTAATTGCTTTTAATATTTACAATGAATTAATCTCCCATGGCTGCTGTACCACCAACTGGGTCACTTAGAACAAGAGAAATTCATTGTCTCACAGTTCTGGAAGTCTGAAATCAAGATTATGGGAGGGCCATACTCCGTCAGACACCTGGAGGGGAAATATCCTTCCTTGCCTCTTCCTAGCATCTGGTGGTTCTCAGCAATCCTTGACATTCCTTGGCTTGCAGATTCATTACTCCAATCCCCCATCTTCACATGGTGTTCCTTCTGTGTCCCTTCACATGTCTTCCCTCTGCACATGTCTCCCTGTGTCCAACTTTCCTCTTTTTATAAGGACATCAGTCATGTTGCATTAGAGCCCATCTTAATGATCTCACGTTAGCTTGACTACATCTGCAAAGACCCGATTTCCAAGGAAAGTCACATTTGGAAGTTCTGGAGGTTAGGAGTTTGGGGGGCACATACAATAACCCCACTGGTACCCCCTCCTCTCTTTTGCAGACAAGGAAAGTGGGGCTGAAGTTCACTCAGCTAGTAAGTGTTGGAGAACAAGAATCAAATCAAGTCTAATTCCAAGGTTGCACTCTTCCTATCCACGTCATGCTGCCTTCTCAAGATAACAAGCAGTTCATTCCTCTCCTTAAGTGACACCTTTTAAGAACCAATGTGTTTGCCTACGACACGTCTCAGTCTTGTTAGTGACCTGGAAGGTCTGGGGCCCACTCAACACTTGTTCTTCGAATGAGCCTCCTCTTCTTGCTGCTGAATAAATATGACGTACACCTGTGTTATCGAGGGGAGCCATAGATGAACACCTGCCGGGTACCCCTACAGGTAGATGTGACATCCCAAGAGGTCTACACTGCTCAGCAGATGCCATACGATGTGTTTTACCCTGGAAAGATTTATTTGTGGTACAAAGAGTCAGAAACTCACAGAGATAATCCCACATTGGCACCTGATGCCTCACAACGAAGTGTGTGTCCTGAGGCGACTCACTTGACCTCTCAGCCTCACCATCTGCGACCTGGAAGTAAAGATGGCCAGCTCTTTGGAGGCATCATTTGGGGCAGCTTCAGAAATGGCCTGGAAGACTGTGGCAGATGGAAATGCTATATTGACAGCAAGAACGTTAACTGAAAATAATCGGTATTTATAGAATGCCATCCTTAAGGATCCTAAATTTCTTGTGGCCGTCATTCCCCAGCCTTGGGAATTGGAAGAATTGACCTGGAATGTGGTGAAAATGTTCACTCCTCCCCCATCTTCCTTGCCGTTCTGTTTTCAGTTAGAATCACGATTTGAGTTCTCGCCGAAAACAGAGCACTGGGTCAAGGGGGATGTTTGGGATTATTAAGGACCATCCATCTTCTGAGAGTGAATGTGCTTCTGCATCAAAGTCTCCTTTCGATTTCTTTCTTTGATAAAATGTATTCAGCAACCAGGCTCTGAGGCAGACACTCCTCTCCCTTAGTCTTCCTCCCTCAGTCAAGTTATTTAATTATATTGTTTTTACTATCCCTTACTGTCTGGCTTTTGGATACCCATGTAATTATCTGATTAGTTCCTATGTAAAATCCTTGCTTTTGGTTTTCCTTCCAATACGCTAAAGATACTTCTAGTGGCAAAGAGCTGGCGCTGGTACATTAAACAGCCCAGAATAGCGTGGAGCCAGATGAAAAAGGGTCTCATCTTACTTTATATTAGAGCTCCAGAGCTGGAGAGACTCTTTCCTGCCCATGTTGAAGATCTGCTTGGAAGAGATCCGCACCATAGCACTATTCTGCAGCATGGGTCCCATTTACCTTTATTAATAAACAGCACAGTTACAGGTTCCAAATAAAGAGGGCAGTGCAATCCCATTATACTAATTGTTCCCTATGATGAGTAGGAAGTGTCTAATTGAACTTATTTGAGGTGCCAAATAACTTTCTCTGAGAGAAAGTTCTCTCAGAACTTCCTACTTGCTTGGGGTTCATGCCATTCTCAGTGTCTCTGTTTGTTTAAAAGAAGACCGAGAGAGATTTGGAGCTGCCTAACTTGTGTCGGAACGTTTCTAGCCTGCGCATTTCCTGGTAATCAGCTATTTGGTCAGATACGTAGAGTTATTTGATCAGGTGTTAGTCCTCAAATGATGGTCACTGCGTGGGAACAAAGCGAAAATGATTTAATTTACACAAATGCCGTTGTTTAATCACTCATTTGCTGTAAACTTGTTTCAAAACGAATGGAATATCTCTCTAGACCAGCACGGTTCCACTGCTGCATATAAATGAATAATTAGCCAAGAGAATCTATAAATGGCATTATTTTCTACCATTCTAGTTTGCTTTCTGCTGCTGGACTTCTTTAAGAACTTGAAAATATACTTTCTGATCATAGCACTTTTCCAAGTAGAGAGAATTGTTAGAGGGACCCAAATGGCTGTTTATTTGTTATCTGAGGTAGACAGAATTGAGATAATTCATGAAACACTATCATTCTTGCAAGACCCCTATTTTATTTTATTATTTTATTTCATCTTCTTTTGTTTCTGCCTTGGTCTCCATCCCTAATACCCCTAGCACTCTCATCAACACCTTTTTAAAAGAGTTGTTATATATAGATTCTTCTAATTCACCTTCCATGTGTTTATTTGAAAGATTTTATTGTGTCATTTTTGTATGCATCTTAAAGTTGTATAAATGGTAATGTGCTATACATCTCATTCTCTCTCTGACTTTTCATCTGAAGGAGTGTTTTGACAACTACACATTTTTCTCTGTATAAATCCAGTTCGTTGCTTCTGAGTCCTATAGATTATTTCAATACCGATGCGTACACCATTTCTGACTCTTGCATAGAGCCCATTTTACTTATTCATTTCCCTAGTGGATATCTAACAGGTACTTAGATTCTCTAGAGGGTACTTGATTGCTTTCAACTTTTTGGTACCACAAATAATGCTACAGCAATACTCTATCATCATGTTTCCTTATGGATTTCTGAGCAAGAGGTTCTCTAGAGTTTATTCCCAAGAGTGGAGCTTCTGAGTTGTAAGGGTATACACATACTTTACTTCATTAAGTACTTTCAAATTGCTATACAGAATGTTTGCACTTCACCACCAATGTGGGTGAAATTTCCCCACATCCTTGCCAGCACTTTATAATTTTTGCCAATTTGGTAGGTAGAAAATAATATCTCATTTTTAAAATTTTGCATGTCTCTGATTACTAATGAGGCTGTATATCTTCCATATACTATAGTAGCTGTTTCTACTTCCCCATCTGTCAATTGCCTGTACATGTCCATTGCCCATTTTTTTCTTTTAAATTTGCTCTCTTTTTCTTATTTGTTTGTGAAGTTTCTTATATATTCTAGATACCAATTCCACATCTCTTTTGTAAATACCTTTTTCACAATATTTTGCTGATTTGTCAGTAATGGAAGTCTTTAATTTAGATGTGGTCATATCTACCAAATTCTTTTCCATTAACAGATTTTCATGAGCAGCCTCTGTGTAAAATCTTTGTTTGTTTTTCATTCTGATATGCTAAATGTATATGTAATAGCAAAGAGCTGGCTTTGGTACCTTAAGCAGCCCAGAATAGAGTGGTGTCAGAACAGGTCTCATCTCACTTTATATTGGAGGTCCAAAGCTTTAGACACTCTCCCCGCTGTTGCTGCATTGCTTAGAACAAAGCCACATCATAGCTTATTTAGCAGTGTGGATTCCACTTATTTTTGTAAATAAACAGCACATTTACATGTTCCAAATAAGGATGGTAGTACATTCTCTTTGTACTATTGTTCTCTATAATGAGTATGGAGATGACTAATTAGAATATTTTGCAGTGCCACCCTTGATGTCCAGTCTGAACTTTCTACTCACGTATTGTTCCGTTTTGCGTTGTTTGTTTTGGTTTTGCTTTGGTTTAGTTTTTTGGAACTTAGGTGTACACTGTTGATCAATCATACTCCTCAGCTTATGGATTAGTATCATTACTTGTCCATACAAAACTCCTCTTCATTTCTTTGTTTTTTTAAGAATATGTGTACTTATGTATCTATGTATAGACATACGCACACACATAACAGCTATCTACCTATCACAGTAAATGGAATTATTGATTCCAAGAATTAAAATTTCCTACACTGGTATTATATGTCTACATCCTCGCCGTAGCCTCCTGGTGGGTGGGGCATTTTTCTTGATACTTGACTTGGGCTTGGCCATATGACTTGCTTCAGCCAATAGGATGCTGGTCCCATTGCATTAACCTGGTTAAATTCACACACTTCAGCTCCTGCTCTTCATCACAAGAAGAACATACCTTGGGTAGCCACTAGTCTAGGGAGAATGAGAAGAAACATATGGAACAGATCTGGACTCAACCTGTAGCTTTTTTTTTTTTTTTTTTTTTAAATATGTGCTACGTGGGCCTCTCACTGTTGTGGCCTCTCCCGTTGCGGAGCACAGGCTCCAGACGCGCAGGCTCCACGGCCATGGCTCACGGGCCCAGCTGCTCCGCGGCATGTGGGATCTTCCCGGACTGGGGCACGAACCCGTGTCCCCTGCCTTGGCAGGCGGACTCTCAACCACTGCGCCACCAGGGAAGCCCCAACCTGTAGCTTTTAACCAAGTTCCCAGTCTAGATCAGCCAACCCCCAGCTGACCTGCACATGCATGAGAAATAAATGTTTGTTGTAAACCACTGAAATTCTAATATTTGTTATGCATTATTATTGCAAAAATAGCTAACTAATATGTCTTTCTTTCTTCCTCCATCCCTCCTTCCCTCCCTCTCTCCCTTCCATTTTCCCTTCCTTTCTCCCCTCCTCCCTCCCTCCCTCCCTGCCTCCCTCCCTCCCTCCCTCCCTTCCTTCCTTCCTTCCTTCCTTCCTTCCTCTACTTATGTATCCCATTTTATCCTCATACTACTACCATTTCCCTCCAGCAAGATTAGTGTGTTTTATGTATATCTTTATGTATTTTTGAGTGTATATAATTTTTAAATTTTTGTAAATAATACTGTATTATACATCTTCTTCTGTTTCCAACTTTTTTCACCAAGTGTGTGAACATCTAGTCCTTTAATTCTAATTGTTATATAATACTTCATGATGTGTACCAATCACATTTTTCCTATTCTCATTCACAGTGATAAATACGCAGGGCACTTCAAATCCCTTTCGTGTCCCCTTATAGACCCAAAGAATCAATTCCTTGGGATACATGCCCAAGTGGAATTACTGGCTCATAAGGCAAATGCCTACTTAGTAAGGCTAAGTACTGATAAATTGGCACCAGCCTACCATTGCTCTAGCAGTGTATGAAGGTCCCTCTGTCCCCATAGCCTCACTGATACTTGGCATTATCCAACTTTCTCTTGTTGCCAATCTAATTGTTTTAATTTGCATTTCACTGATGACCAATGGTTTTGAGCACCTTGATGAATGCTTATTAACTTCCTGGGTTTGCTCTTCTATAAATTGCCTTGCCCACTTTATCTATAAGAGTTATTACCTTATTGATTTTTAGGAGTTATTTGTATGTTCACAAATTTATCCTTTATTGGTTTAGATGCCACAAGTATCTTTTCCCATTCTGGTAGGTGTAGGAACTTTGTGCGTAGTGCTCTCAATTGAACTAAAGTTCTTAATTTTGATGTTAAAATTTAGTTTAGATGTTTTGTTCTGACTTGTGATTTATGCTTTTGAAGTTTTGTTTAAGAAGTCATTCTCCCCTCCTACACTGTTTGTGAGAATGTAAGTTGGTGCAGCCACTGTGGAAAACAGTATGGAAGTTCCTCAGAAAACTAAAAATAGAATTGCCATATCATCCAGCAATCCACTCCTGGGCACATAAGTGGACAAAACTATAATTCAAAAAGATACACACACCCCTATGTTCATAGCAGCACTATTCACAATAGTCAAGACGTGGAAGCAACCTAAATGTCCATCGACAGATGAATAGATAAAGAAGATGTGGTACATATATACAGTGTAATACTACTCAGTCATAAATAAGAATGAAATAATGCTATTTGCAGCAACATGGTTGCAACTAGAGATTATCACACTAAGTGAAGTAAGTCAGAAAGAGAAAGGCAAATACTACATGATATCACTTATATGTAGAATCTAAAATATGATACAAATGAACCTATTTATGAAACAGAAACAGAATCACGGACATAGAGAACAGATTGGTGGTTGCCAAGGGGAAGGGGGTTGGTGGAGGGATGGAGTGAGAGTTTGGGATTAGCAGATGTAAGTGTTTATAAATAGAATGGATAAACAGCAAGGTCCTACTGCATAGCACAGAGAACTATATTCAATATCCTATGATAAACCACAATGGAAAAGAATATTAAAAAATGTATATATATGTATAACTGAATTATTTTTCTGTACAGCAGCAATTAACACAATATTGTAAATCAACTATACGTCAATTTAAAAAAAATGTCATTCTCTGCCCTAAGTCACAAAGATGTTACATTACATTTTGTTATTTTAACCTAATTGTTTTATTTATCACATTAAGCTATTTTTCTTGTTTTTTCAAAGTTTTCTCAAATTATAAATGTAAGTACTGAACTTTATCAAACATTGTTTTGTATCTGAAATGATCCGGTGATTTTCTATTTTTTTCCATTAAAGTGGTGAACTGTATTTATAAACTGTCTGATCACTCATTCTTCTATTCCAAGGATAAACCTGACTTAATTATAAAATTTTTTGGTATGCTATTGGATTCAGTTATTTAAGATTATTACATCTCTGTTAATATATGAAGTTGACCTATAAATATCTTTATTATACTGTAACAAATCAGTGCTTATTCAATTAAATTCTTATTCATTTTTGGTATCAAGGATATACTAATTCCATGAAATGTGTTGATCAGTGTTATGGGCTGAATTGTATCTCACCAAAATTCATATTTTGAAGTTCTAACCCTCAGAACCTCTGAATATGAACTTATTTGGAGTTAGGATCTTTACAGAGGTAATTAAGTTAAAGTAAGTTCAGTAGGGTGGGCTTAATCCAATATGCCTGGTGTTCTTCTAAAAAGGGGTGATTTGGCTACTGTATACATGGAAAATGCCACATGACCAGGAAGACAGCCATCTATAAGCTACGGAGAGATGCTTGGAAGAGATTCCTCCCTCACAGCCTTCAAAAGGAACCGACCCTGCCAACACCTTGCTTTTGGACTCCCAGCCCCCAGAACTGCGAGACAGTAAGTTTCTGTCATTTAAGCCACCCAGTTTGTGGTACTTTGTCATGGCAGCACCATCAAACTAATACAGTCAGATTTCCCTTTTTCCATTTTTCGAACACAATTTATGTAAAATGGAGATTATTCAAAACTAAGCATTGTAATCTGTTCTCATATTTTCTTTCTTGTACAAATTTTTCTTTTCCTTAGCATGAATAATTGATTTGCTTTTTACTTGCTTAGTTTTGTAGGTACTGAACACCAATTCACCCCTAAAATTTCTGCCATGATTAAGTCTCTTCTCAATACATTCAAACATATCAGATATTCTAAAATTTCATTTTCTTGGAGTCATTTGTCCCAGAGCCCTCTTCTGATCTCCATCTCTGATATTAACTGGTTGCTGCCTAGCTCTGCCACATGACAGTCATCCTGGAATCTCCTCTCCCCATTAACTCAAGAATCTCTTTTGCTTCTCTCCTGATATGAAACTCTTACTTCCTGGATTCCATGTCTTTTTCTTTCTTGGTCAACTCTTTTTAGTAGATCACATACTACAGTAGTACAGACAAATAGTGCAAAGCACATATTTTTCCTTTAATTTTAGGAAATTCTTCACCATTACTTTTCGAATATTTTCTTTTCTCCATATGGAAGCTGATTTATCTCCATCTGTAATTCATAATTGAGGGAGCCTATTACTTCTAGTTCTATCTTCCATATTACTTAACTTCTACTTCATTCTCTCCAACTTTTATCCCTTTCTAATGACTTTTAGGATAGTCTTTATATATAATTTTCTAGCTCACTAATTCTTTCTTCAGCTATGTTTATTCACTCTGTTATTCAAGCTACTCATTGAGTTCTTGATATTTTGAACTCTGTTTTTGGCTTCACACTCCCAATAGTTTATTGGGCTGCATTACTGCCCTGAGTTTATACCACCTTGGACTTACACTGGCCTGTCTTGAGGCAGCAGCGTGTGAGCAGGGATCTGACAAGACAATGTGGAGGAGAGAAAGCTCTCTTTGGCCTCTGACCTAACTTCCAAGGCTGTTCTTCTTAACACTTTTGTCCTCCCAAGGGCTACTTGCAGTTAATTATAAATAATGAAGCCTTTGTGCTCCTTTAGCTACTTAAACTCTCATGTGGCATCTCCAAGTTTGAGTTGCATTGCGGTGGTTGGGAGAAGCCAATAATCTGTGCTAACTCACTGTCTTGTCTGGACCGTGAAACCCAGATGATCATTTCTTCTTTTTTCATTGTAGGATCTTCATTAAGTAATCTTATTAAGCTTTGGGGGTTTTTTCTTTCCATGTTTTAAATGAGAGTGATATATGATTTGTTAATTGAGAGTGAATATCTGTTTTCAATTTTATAGGAATCTTGAGAATATTAAAATCATAAAATTGAGAATTATAAAATTCCTTTACTACATTGAGAAATGGTTCTAATCATGAAAATTCCTAAGAACATTGTCCTGATGTTAAAACACTGAAAAAACAGATTCTATTCTGGTTCTTGGTCTCATTTTCATGTCAGGAAAAGTGATCCTGACCTAGGCAATGTTCCATGGGAGGCATATTAGCTATGGTGTAGGCTTCAGGAGCAGATGGACCTGGGTTTAATTCATGTACCTGCCGTTTATTCCTACATCTTAGTCATCTTTTTATCTCCAGGGCCCAGCACAACTCCTGGCACATGGTAAATCTCCAATAAATGTGTGTTAAACAAAAATATTTAGCATTTCTAAGCCTCAGTTTTCTTCACTTAAAAAATGGGGATAATAACTTTCTAACATAATATTTGGCAAAGAATATGTATTCAATAAATATTTGTTTTCTTTCCTACTATCCCCTTCTTGTGGTCTCAGCCACTATATTACCCAAGTAGCTTATCTCAGTGCCCAGGGAAACCTGTGCTAACTTGTTGTTATTACCTCAATTCTTTGAACAGAGCAGGGAGGATGATTTTCTCCAGCTGTTATTCATACAATAATTTCCTAAAGAGTAAATTATGAATGACCCCCAAATGACAAAATGTATCCTAAAGTCTGAATCAGGTTAGAAGATACATTAAAGCTAATGAAATACCTAATTTGGAAACAGATTTTGGAATCTACAAAGCTAAGGAATTGGCATGGTCTGATACAGAGTTCAAAATTAATTTCATTCATAAATCTCCAATGTTGCCTTTTGAAGGGACACTGATGAAAAATGTCACATGGAAATCTAACCTAGTCTTGTTTATTTGTTAAGTGATATATTTTGTTTACTTTTTAAAAATTATTATTAATTTATTTTTGCTGTGTTGGTTCTTCGTTTCTGTGCGAGGGCTTTCTCTAGTTGTGGCAAGCGGGGGCCACTCTTCATCGCGGTGCATGGGCCTCTCACTATCGCGGCCTCTTTTGTTGCAGAGCACAGGCTCCAGACGCGCAGGCTCAGTAGTCGTGGCTCACGGGCCCTGTTGCTCCGCGGCATGTGGGATCCTCCCAGACCAGGGCTCGAACCCGTGTGCCCTGCATTAGCAGGCAGATTCTCAACCACTGCGCCATCAGGGAAGCCCTTGTTTACTTTTTTTTTGTTTTTTGCGGTACGCGGGCCTCTCACTGTTGTGGCCTCTCCTGTTGCGGAGCACAGGCTCCGGACGCGCGGGCTCAGCGGCCATGGCTCACGGGCCCAGCCGCTCCGCGGCATGTGGGATCTTCCCGGACCGGGGCACGAACCTGTGTCCCCTGCATCGACAGGCGGACTCTCAACAACTGCGCCACCAGGGAAGCCCCCTTGTTTACTTTTTTTTTTGTTTTTGTTTTTTTTGTTTTTCCTTGTTTACTTTTTATAACAGAATTGGCTTGGATACAGAGCATACCGTCCAAGTTACAGAATACAAAAAGGCATATACTAGAAAATGTTCGCCTTGACTCCTTCAAGAAATTCGGTAGCTAATGAAAAGATTCCATTGTAATGTTTTTTTCTCGCCTAAATGTTTTTAAAACAATATAAGGGAAAAATGAGATCAAAGCCAGAACTATTTAAAACAAGTCATCCACATCCCTGGCCCAGTTAGACCCTGGTCTTGACATCATAACTTCCAGTTGATTTTAGCATCTTGAGACCTTGTATTAGAGTATGTAGTTACAACAAAGGGAATGGATTCTGGCCAACTTACACAAAATGGGAATTTACAAGGGGGCAGAGGGGAGTTCCACTGAGGGAGGCTCACAGAATGGAAGGCAAAACTCAGAAACTGGACTGATTAAGTGTAAGAAAAAGGAACCGAATTGCTTTAGAATTCTGCTTCAAGATTTACTTGACCATCTCCCCAGGCCCTGCTGCCAAGATGGGTGAGTGCCACCCACAAGCAACTTAGAAGAGAGGCTCTGATCGATAAATTTTTTCTTTTCTTTTCTTTCTATCACTCTTCTAGAGGAGGGCAGAGAGGTTTCATTTACAGTCCCACCCACGATATACATTTTGGGGGAAATATACTTTCCCTAAAAGGAATTGGGTTTCTCTTACCAAAAGACAAGGGGATGGATTCTGGATAATCAAATAAAGAAAAATTGTCCACCGTATATCATTCCAAAATGCAATTTAAAAGAAGAATCGTTTAAATCAGAAAGCTTCTTCAGTCTATTAATGAATTTAAAATTCAAAGTCATGCCTTAAATTTAGTGTTCTCTTATTTGAATTATTGGGAATGATTTGAGAATATGCCATAGTCTTTATAGATTGGATTAAAGATGGGAATGATTTCCTCAAAGAATAATTTTGGGTGGGGAGAAAGGATAGTAGTTGTAGTGGTAAACAAGTTGACCTTCTGGGTTGCCTACTAACCCACTTTATAATCAACAGTGAGTAATTCAATTTACCCAGCCTTGCAAATCATTAAAACATAAATAAATAAAGAGGCCTGCAAAAATTCTGCCTGGCCTGCAAAATGTGCTTGGCTGTCATCCCTATCGCCAATACTTCTGATCTCTATGGCTTCTCTCATGGACAGCTAAGAATATACAAGCTTTGATACACTCAAGCATACTCAAACATCTTCCCTGCATCACTTCCTGGGAACTAACTCCCCTACCAACCCACATCCAAAAAAGAACAGAAATGGGGGGAGGAGTGTGGAGGGAGGGAGGTGATTATTTTCTCATGAGGTTTCACATAATTTCTTTTCCACCCAGAGCATGTGACAGGAGGTGATTTTTGCAAATAAATTAACCTCTGTGCTCTTCAGGGTCAATAATACTTTCCCATTTTACTGGGGAATTTGAATTATTGACTGTCTTGTGTCTTCATTCCCTAGAAGGTGAATTGAAGGGAATAGGTTTTTGAAGTAGTTTTGATTTTTTTAATTGTTTATATCTTTTTAATAATTAATATTTTGCTAGTATTATTTTATTCATCTTTGACTGCTTTACGAAATGAGATAGTAACTAAAATCACTAATCCCACTTTCTAGGGAGGCACAGAGAAGGTACACTGGGACTTTGAGAAACAAACTGGTTTCAAAATATTCATAGAACCCTCTAGCGCAAACTGGTCCAGCATGGGACATATTAAGTTCTATATCCATATTAAGATTTACATTCCCCTGGCAGCTAATTTCTAGGACTTTAAGGGAGAGGCTATCTTCCAAACTGATCACATGCCGATTTTCTAAGACCCATTCGGACTAGTCGTGCCTTTAAAATCCAACTTAAATATTTGGAGCATACTGGAAAGGACAGAATAAATGATCAGACATCTCAGTACTTATCCGAGAGCCTAGACACCTATTTAACAACAACAACAACAAAAACATATTTTAGAATGCTATGTTTGAACTCTTTATTAAAACAGACAGCAACAATAAAGTATCTTTACAAGTTGTTGAAAAAAGACTGGTGATGCAGAATAGAAACTGGGGGGCTTGGAATTCCAGATGAAACTTCCAGCTCTGCCTCTTGCTAGCTGTGGGCAAATCTTCCGTTTCCTCTTAAAGCTTCAGTTTCCTCATTTATAAAATGAAGAAAATAGTGCAGGTTTTGCAGTGAAAATTAAATAAGGCTAATGTATTCAAAGAACTTGTGAACTCCCTGCATACAATATAAATTCAATAAATGATACCTATCAGAAAAGAGACTCCAAACCTACTATGCAAGCTAAAGTGACTTGGGATTTAATATCTATTTTATCTTTTACAGGAAGTAGATCACCAAGTTATTTTTCTCTTGGTGAAGAGTGAATGGGGTCAAAATAAATCACTGGCTCATCACTCACCCTAAGACAACTCTCTAGGAAAGGGAGGCTTTTGCCCTCTTTGCAAGGTCAGTTTCTTTTCATTTTTTCCTCAAGTTTCTCCCCATCCCAATACCCACGTCTCCTTGAGATGTTTATTTATTTCACAGCGCTTCTCTATAGTCTGTGTTTTATGCCTCTTCCCCTCCGTGTAAGAAAGAAAGCTTACTTGATATTTCTCATTCACTAAAGAAAGTGGTAAGTCAAACAGCGATAGGGTCTGAAGAGGTGACTCTCCCCCTATCAGAAGAGCCAATGGCGAATAGGCATCATGCAAACTTCACATATAGATTATTATTATTATTGAGCGTATAGCACCTTGGCTGTTTGCCCAGCATGTCCTTGCTAACTCAGGGTCACCAAAAAAAGAGTAATTCTCTGCCACAACTCAGTAAGACATGGGATCTGCATGATTAAAATGGCCTTAGTGTTTGGAATCCTGAAATAATGCATTCCAAATTAAATTAAAAATGGGTTAGGGCTTCCCTGGTGGCACAGTGGTTGAGAGTCCACCTGCCGATGCAGGGGACACGGGTTCGTGCCCTGGTCCGGGAAGATCCCACATGCCGCGGAGCGGCTGGGCCCATGAGCCATGGCCGCTGAGCCTGCGCGTCCGGAGCCTGTGCTCCGCAACGGGAGAGGCCACAACAGTGAGAGGCCCGCGTAATGCAAAAAAAAACAAAAGAAAAAAACAAAAGAAAACCCAGTTAGATAGCTTTCAGTGAAGAACTGCTATTACCCTGTTACCTTTCTTCTTGCTCCCCTCCAAAGTCTTTATTGATTTCATTGTTGCTCACATCTGATAACATCTGTCCTATTGTTCGGAGGAATTGAAGATGCTTACAAAGTCTTAATCAAATTAATGAATTAATGGAGGGAGTTTGGAGAAACAAAGAAAATGAGGTGATTCAAATACGTATACAGACACACATCCTTAACAGAGGTTGCTGCTGTGGTAGACACTTTTTTGATAAAACCAGAGCAGAATTCTTTGCTCAGTAGTCACTTTCTGGGTAAATGTGTTTAGTCAGGACGTGAGACCACAGGCCCTTGGACAACTCCAGCTCATTTGCCCCACAGTGATCACAGTGCCCACACAGACCATTTTGCTAATCAAATTCCCAGAAAACCTGTTCTGGATCACCCAATAATTGACTAAATTTGTATTTGGATGCCATTGCTGATGAGAATAAAGCACCACGCGATAATGCTTTCCCTTTCACTGTAATTTTATTACTTTATTGGACCACCAGGGACCTGGTACATCCCAGAGGGAATACTTTTCAATTTAATTAAACTGCAGACATTTAGCTTAAAGAATCATAAATAATAGACAAATACTCCTGTTTCCCCTATTCGTCTCTTATGGAGAATTAACTGCTAATAATATAATAATTGAAATCCAAAATAAAACTACACAGCCAGGGAGGTGATCAGACCATGTGGCGGGTGGAGAGTCCAGCTGCAGAGGGTGAGTGGGGATGTCTGGACACTAGATATGGTGAAATAAGGGTCTCCTTTGCTTTAAGCTGCTAACTCGGAGGCAGGGAAGAGAGAATTATTTACTTTCACGGGTAAGATTTCAGGAGTCTCACCAAGGGGCCCCTGCTTGCACAGCCTACTTCCTTCCCAGCACACTGAGCCTTTAACCAGAAACAAAGCCGTTCTTCCTATTGTTACATAAAAGGCTTGGAATGCGAAGTCTTCCTGGTGAGGGAGGGGATGATGTAAGCTCATTAACAATGAGAGGCAAATGACTGATGTCACATCCTCTCCTGAGAGCTGATTTCCATGATGAAAAGAGGAGAGAAGGTTTGGGCCTTGGAGAGGGATGGGGAGGGAAACAGGGTCTGGGGTTTGTCATACTTCACACTTTCACCTAGGGCTGTTTCGTTGGTGAAACATCATCCGAAAGGAACGTTACTGGTATGTGGATCTGGATTAAGAATTTACTGGGTGCCAGGTTCTGTGAGAGGTATTTTCCCACACACTATCATAATTATCACAACACAGCTGCAAAATAGGATTTCTAGTCCCCTTTTGCTGGATAAGAAACTGAGGCTGGTATACATAAACTTCTTCTTTTCTTTTTTTTTGGCTGCACGGCATGTGGGATCCTAGTTCCCCGACCAGGGTTGGATCCCGGGCCCGCTGCCTTGGAAGCAGAGTCTTATCCACTGGACCACCAGGGAAGTCCTCATCTGGCTTCTTAATAGCAGAACAAGGATTAGCATCAAGGTCAGCTTGAGTCCAAACATATGCTTTTCACTCGCACCATGATAACTCAGAGCCTGATCTAAAATTTGGGGATGATTTTTTTTGCTGTTTTCAAAATACACATCAAGTCAAATTTTTGCCATTAACTTTGGAATATTTTGGTGAAAGAAATCAGAAGGATTAAGTTCATTTTACAGATGAGACTGAAAAAGAATATGCAGGAAACAAGCCAAGTTTCTACAGCAAAGAATGAAGTAATTAGGATTCCGTGTTCTGATGTTATACCCAATTGCCTATTTGGTCTCTCCTATTGGGTAACTCAATTCCTTAGGTACCTCAACTCAGTCTGTGCAAAACTAAACCCAAGGTCTTGTATCTGCCCATTATCCATACCCCTTTTCTGCCCTAACCTAACTGTAAGAGGGAATTCTTTTTTTTTTTTTTTTTGCGGTACGCGGGCCTCTCACTGTTGTGGCCTCTCCTGTTGCGGAGCACAGGCTCCGGACGCGCAGGCTCAGTGGCCATGGCTCACGGGCCTAGCCGCTTCGCAGCATGTGGGATCCTCCCGGACCGGGGCGCGAACCTGCGTCCCCTGCATCAGCAGGCGGACTCTCAACCACTGTGCCACCAGGGAAGCCCAAGAGAGAACTTTTAATAGTTCCTCTCTTGATTACTGGACATCATCATTCATCTTTAGTCACTTAAGACAGGAATCTAAAAGTACATCCACATTTCTCCCTCTGCTGTACTTCCCTGTTCTGCGCCCCACATCTAACCAGTCTTATTGAGTATACTTCCCAAATTTCTCTCAAATCAGTTTCCTTTTTCCTTTTCTTCATCTCCAGTGTCAACACCTTTGTCATGCCCCAGTCATTTCTCCTCTGTCTTAAAGCTAGAATCTCCTAAGTGAATTGGCCACACTGCATTCTACGTTCCAATAAGTCCTCGATTATACTCAAATTGATGACAGATTGGTTCCCTTAAAACCCAAAGTCTGGTACATAGAGAATGCTGAATGAATGAATGAATGAATAAAATAAAAAAACAAAAAGAGATCTACTCTCAAGTACAAATACTAGAATAGCAACAAATCAAATAGAAGAAATGCAAGCTGTTTATACTCCTTTAAATTGAGGTAAGATATACGCGGTGAGATATAAATCTTAAGTGTAAAGTTCAATCAGTTTTGTCAAAATATATACCTATATAAACAACACTTCAATCAAGATATAGAACATTTCCATCACACTAGAAATTTCCTTCATGGCTTTCCTTGATGATTAATGAGACTGAGGATTTTCTCATAGGCTTATTGGCCATCCATATACCTGCTTTTGTGGAATATCTATTTGTGTTTTTCACCTGTGTTTAAATTTGGTTGTTTATAATTACAGCTTTGTAGGAGTTCTTCATAAATATGGATGAGACCTTTGTCCGATAAAACGAAGGTGAATATTTTTTCTCAGACTTACCTTTTCACTTACTGCAGTTTTTGAGGAGAAAAATTTGAAATTTGATCAAGTCTATGTGATCAATTCTTTTCTTTTATAGTTAGTGCTTTTTGTGTCTTGTCTAAGAAATCTTTGCCAACCCCAGGATTCAATGATACTCTTTTTTTCCCCTAGAAATTTGAAACTTTCAGCAGTTATGTTTAGGTCTGGAAGCCATTTAAAATCAATTCTGTGTATGGTGAGAGGTTTTTTTTTTTTCACACATGGATATCCAGCCCCATTTGTTGAAAAGATTTCCTTTCCCCATTGAATTGCCTTGGTGCCTTTGTTGAAAATCAGCTGACTTTCTATGTGTCTATTTCTGGATTCTGTTATGTTCTACTATCCTGATACCACTTCCACAGTGTAGGTTAATATACCTTTATAGTAAGTTTTAAAACTGATAGTGCAAGTACTCCAACTTTCTCAAAATTGTTTCAGCTATTCTAAGTCCTTTGGCTTTCCCTATATATTTAAAGTAATTATCCTGTAAATTTTCACAAAGAAAAATCAATTGAGATTTTGACTGAGAATGTGTAGAAAACTTTAGATCTGTTTGAGGGAGAATTAACATCTTTAGCAGTAGTGATTTTTCCAGTCCATGAGCAATGGTATATTTCTCTATTAGCTTTAATTTATTTTCTCATAGGTATAGGTCTTGCACATCTTTCATCAGATTTATTCTTAGCCATTTGGTGTTCTTTACGCTATTTTAAATATTGTTTTTAAAATTTCATTTTCCAATTGTTTGTTACTGGCATATAGAAATATTTTAGAATATTCTACATAAATAATAAATGTAAATAGATGAATAAACTGAGTTTTGATTTTTTTTTCCAATCTTTATACTCTTTATTGCTTTCTCTTTCTTTAAGACAATTTTCATAGATGCGATGAAATTTGCATTCTCTCAGTGTTAGAGAGAAGAGATCCAGTGATTCACCATTGAACATGGTGTTAGCTTTAGGCTTTTTGTGGATGTAGATGTAGATCAGGCTAAAAGAATTCCCTATTTTCAGTTTACTGGAAGTTCTTTACCATAAATGAGTGTTGAATTATGTCAAATATTTTCCTGCCTCTAATAAGATGATCATGTCGTTACTCTTTTTTTACCTGTTGACATGGTGAATTATATTGAATGATTTTTTAATATTAAACCAGCCTCACGTTCCTGGGATAAACCTCACTTGGTCATTATGTGTCGCTCTTTTTATATTTCACTGAAATCAATTTGCTAATATTTTATTAAGGACTTTTTGCATCCATGCTCATGAGAGATACTGATCTGTAATTTTCTTTATTTGTAATGTCTTCATCAGGTTTTCATTATCAGGGATAGAGGGATAAAATGAGTTAAGGAGTATTTACTTCTATATTCTTTTCTATTGATCTCTGTTGCCTTAGAAACACATCTTTATAATTTTTGGTTTGCTTTTTGTTGCTCTAAGGCAGTAATTCTCAAACCACCTAGAGATTTTGTTAAAACAAAAATTGATAGGCCCCTTACCCCAGAGTTTCTGATTCAGTAATTCTGGGTAGAGACCAATAATTTGCATTTCTAGCAAATTCCTAAGTGATGCTGATATGGTTAGTCTGCAAACCAAACTGTCAAGACTACTTTTCTAGGGATTAAAATGTGCATCTTTAATTTATCATAATTTACTTAGAGTTAATATTGTAACGCTTCAAATAAAAAGTATGAAGGTTTCAAAAAATGTTCTATTTAGTCACTATCTTTTGTGCTGTTGTTGTCATGTGTTTTATATGTACCTCAGTAAGAAAAAGAAAATATGATTTTATTATTATGTAAAGAATAAACTGTTTTTCAGCAAAATTAAGAGAGGGAAAATATACCTTTTATATTTATCCCTTATTTACCATTTTAGATTCTTTTCATTCCTTCTTGTAGATCCATATTTTTAACTGGTATTTTTTTATTCAGATTGAGAAACTTCCTTTAGTATATCTTGTAGTGCCCACACACTGGAGTTCTCTCAACTTTCATTTATCTGCAAGTATCTATATTTCACTCTCATTTTTAAAGGTTATTTTTATTGCATATAGCCTTCTGGTAGAAAATTGTTGCTGTTGCTGTTTCCACCACATTAACAATGTCATTTCATTGTCTTTTTACCTCAGTTGTTTCTGGGGAGAAATCATACATTTTCACATCATTATTCTCCTGAATGTAAGACACCTCCTTGTTTGGCTGATTTTAAAATTTTCTCTTTATCTTTGTTTTCAGTAGTTTGCTATGATGTGCCTTTATGATCTATTTAAAAAATTACTTTTCTTGGGTTTGTCAAGATTCTTGGATTTATAAATTGAGATTTTTACACAAATTGAGGAACATTTTGGCATTAATTATTTATATATTTCTTCATATTTTCCCCCATTCTCTCTCCTTCCCTTTGTATCTCCAATTATACATATATTAGCCTGTGTGACATTGTCCTACAAATCAATAAATCTTTGTTAATTTTTCCCCTCTGTTTTTCAGATTGGATAATTTTTCTTCATCTATCTTCGTATTCACTCACTCTGTAGTTTCCAATATTCCAACTGTTAAGCCTATCCAGTGAATTTTTCATTACAGGATTTGTATTTTTCAGTTCTAGAATTTTATTCATTCTTTTTATGGTTTCCATTTCTCTGTTGAGATTTCCCATATTTTCCATTAAGCCTCTGAACACATTTATAGTAGCTGCTTTCATGGGCTCATTTGTCTTGTCTAGGCTATCTAGGGGTCTTTTTCTTTTTATTGCTTTTGCTCCTTATTATGGGTCACATTTTCCTGCCTCTTCCCATATTTCTTAATTTTGTACTGTATGATGAACCTTGTGGATGATTTGTTTTTGGAACCTAAATTATGTCATCTTCTTTTAAAGAATATTGAGTTTTGTTTAGGGAAGCTGTTAAATAACTAGCAGCTCTTTTAGGTTCTGTTAGGCTTTGTTTAATTCCTTTATAAGGACAAGTCTTTTGTGGTTTTGACCTTAAACTTGTGGATAGCCTTACTCTCAGATATGATTCTTATTCCAGAAATGTGGTCTTTTGGGGTTCTCAACTGAATGCCCAAGGTACTCGCTGAGGTCTCCCCACTCTGCATGCACTAGAGTTTTAATGTTTCTTAGAACTACACAACTTCCTGTTTCTCCAGTCAGCTCTCAGCCCTGTAGCAGCTGGTCTCTACAAGACTTTCTTGAGTCTTGTCCTGCAAAGTCCCAGCCCAGCCTTCAGCCAAGGACATATGGTGAATCCCACACAGAGTTTTGGAACACCCACTTTTGGAGCTCCCTCCTTCCTAGTACCATAAAAAATTCCAAGGACTTCCACAGTCTAGAATTCTGATCTCTGCTTTTTCAACCCAGCAAAAGTGCCCCTCCAGTTGGGTTCCAATTTCCTACCTTGCAGCAGGAAAATGCCCCCAGAAGAAAACCATAAAGGTTCACCTCATGTGTTTCTCTTCTCTCAGGTACCACAATCCTTTACTGCATGTTAATGCTTAAAAACAGATACTTCATAAACTTTGACCATCTTTATACTTGTTTATGGTGGCAGGGCAAATCTGGTATCAGTTACTGCCTTATAGTTGGGAACAGAAGTTTGAAAGCTGTTTGTATCCTTAAGTAAAGATTTTATGACTAACCACAAATGTGTTTGGTGAAAACAATGCTGTAGAAACTGAAGTCTTTCTCACTGCCCCGACCCCTCATACCCTTAGACACATACATATATACCAATCATCTGCAAATTCTGAGCTCTGATTACCACTGGATGTTCCAGTGTGACTAAGGTCTGTACTCCAGTGGTGTTTTAAATATTTTCATGAGTTGCCATTAATTAAAAACTTGAGAAAACCGATATAAAAATCCACAGTGTCTACTTCTGTTTGTTTTAAGATGGAAAGATCTGGTGGCACTAAATGAGCATGGCAACAATAGCCTGGAACAGAGTGTTGGTTGCCTTCTTTAGAGAGGATATGTGTTTTCTGGTCTGCCACAGTCTCAAGCTAGTCCATTTTACTCAGTTATGTAGTCTGCCTGATCCCTGTAGTTATTTATATATATGATCCTGGCATGTGGGCAGATAATCTTACACATAAGTAGCATGCCCGTGATATCCAATGTGATCCGCCCCATCACTGCCACATTCCCCATGATAGCTTTACTCCATGAATATACCCAGTTTTCCCAAGCTCCTTCTGGGGATGTAAATATCTCAATAGAGAAGAGAAATAAAGAGACAGGGAGCAGAGATATGGAATGAAGTTAAATTTGGCCAGTGTACCTTGGTCTTCATGCAGGTAAGAAGTTCATCAATAAGCGATCAGGGGCCAGCCATGCTGTCTGCTCCCATTCTGATTCCATGATTAAGATGTGTTTATGCCTTTCAGCCAGCAAACGTCTCTCTTGCTTAAAAGCTTCTCAGATATTACTTTCCTGGAAATTCAATTTGGCCCTGCTCTGAATTTTATACCCATGGTTTTGCTTGAAACTCAAAGAAATGAAAAACCATAATTGTTTTCCTTATGCAATAGGGAAATTGTCTTTGTGTTTCATAATCAAAACATTGTTTTTTCTTGAATTCATTGTTCGTGTGTGTATGTGTTTTGAGGGATAATAATATTAACCAACATGTTTTGGATACTTACTATGTACTAGAAACTCTGCTAAGCATTTCCTGTGAAAGATGAAATTTTATCTTCAACCACAATCTGGTGAGGTAAGAAAGAATGTTCTCTTCATTTTACAGATGAGAAAGTGAGGCATAGAGAGGTTAAATACCTTGCCTGAGATCAAATGGCAAGTAAGTGGTGACATTGGAATTTGAAATCTCTGAATTGAAAATGAAATATGTGAACCAAGTGCTAACCAGGTTGTGTCCTTTGACTTCCTGAGTGTGACGGTCACCAGCAAATGTGTCGAAGTCACTTTTACAGTGCAGATTCCCCACCCATCATCACTCTAGCAAGCTCCTGGTTTGCACAATACAGAGGGGTCTTTCATATCTTTTATACTCTTATATTCAAGTATTCACTATGAAGAGGAAACCCTGCAAGTGCATTCTTTTTTTGCATAGAAGTCAGCAAAACCTGCAGAATGAACCACAAAGTGTCACAATGAAATGTGCAAATCCCACAGGAAGTGAATTTCACCTGCTCTGCTCTACACTGACTGTGCAGCTCATCCCTGTGTATTGACCTCACAGCTCTTAGACTCAGAAAGCAGGCAGGACAGAGGCATAAAGAAAACCCCTTTAGTCTCAGGGCCAAAAAACCTGCAAAGACTTGGCTGAGGGGACCAGGTAAACCTTGAGGAGTATTCTTTCTTCTTACTCAGGGTCATAAAACATGAAAGCTAGAAGGGCCCAGGGAGATATTTTCCTCCAGTCCTCTCATTTTACAGATGGGGCAACTGAAGTCCAGAGATGGGGTCTGATTCCCCAGCTACTAAGTCAGTGATGGCAGAATAGAACCCAGTACCCAGACCTCGTGGCTCCCTAGCACACACAGTGCCTCTGCTGGGCAGAACTTAAGGGTATGCTCAGAAGGTGACTCTACTCCACCTTCTGGCTGCAGGAGCAGAGGGAAAGCAATGCATCCACGAAGAAGGAGCTGGCAGTGGAAGAACAATGACGATTCAATCAAGAGCCAAAATACCAGGTTATTAAAAATAGAGCTAACTTTTCCCCTTCTACTACCACTCAAACTTTCATATACATTTCCAAGCTTTCTCCCAAGAGATTTGAAGTAATAGGAAACAGAGGATATTGTTTTATTTTATTAGTTCCTTCTCTGATGGTTAGTGCCAAGAAGCAGAGAAATTACAATTGTGAGGGTCCTGAGGAGGACGCATTGACATAGAACACCGCAATTGTTCTGTACTTTGACATGGTACTTGCTGCTTGACCTCTTTTATGTGTAGTGCAGTGTCCTGTTGTCATAAATGAAGAATATGGGCTGGCAGAAGTCAACAGATTTTCTGAAGTTTGCTTATCTACTAAGTTCAAAGGCAGGACCTAGAACCTCTGCATTTCCAGTCGCTCCTTCTGTTAGATGGGCCACCATCAAATGAAACACATTGAACCGTAAAGGAGACATCAGTCTGGGGAAGCAAACTTTGAGTAGTGGACAGAGCTGGGATATATTCTACCCAGGGACAAATGTCGACTCACTAGCTGCATGACTATGGCCAGCCACTCAACTTCTCTAAGCTTTCATTTTCTCATCTGCAAAGTAACAATAACAGCTGCCTTGTGGGACTAATGTAAGGATCCCATGGTTATCCTTATATTACATAAAGTGGTTCTCATGTCCCTTCAAGAAATGTTAGAGTGTGTTCTCTTCAATATCCTCTGTCAACACTCAAAATATTCAAAAGTAACCAGAACAAAAGATCTATAACTAGTTAGGAATAATCAAGGTATCAACAGAAATACCAAATCATGACTGCAGTATGGCCTCTGACCAGACTTTTCCATAGCACAGATTTGTTCCCCTCTTTTGATGACTTTTCAGATATTCTTATTGGCATGCAATAAGGCAGAATATGGCTTTTTAATCTTTTCCAAACCTCCCTATTTAAATCCTTCATATAAAACTTTGCCTCTCCTAACTTTGTTATGCTGATTTAGTGTGTGTTTGGGTTTTAAAGAAAGAATAGTTGAAAAGAATAAAGATTATAGATAGGCCCTCTTCTGAGGCTATAGACTTTGACACATACTATGTCAGTCATGCTCTCAGATTTTGGAAATGGGAAACAGAATTCCGTGAGGTTAGTTCTACATGTCAGTGGCAAATCATAAACTCTAGTTAAGGATAAGGTTATCTTTTATGAGCTTGTAACCACAGAAATGATCCTAAATAAAAGTATTTAGTAAACTAACAAAATTAATATAACAAATTGTATCCAGATTTTGTAATAGAAGACCTTTTGGTGTGTCTGCCTAGCCTCCATTTCACCATTTTTCTAAGAATTATTCACCCACCCAAATGGATGGGCTTTTGTAGCTGTATGGATACTGACTGACACTTCCTTCACTGGTCATAGCTGATTGGTTCAGAGATGGACAGTGGACCCAATCTGAGCTAACGAGATTCTCCCCTAGGATTTTAGATCTAGGGTAGTAATCAATTAGTTGGAAGACTTGATGCGGGGAGGTGATGTGGTTCTAGGGCTGGGCATGTGATGTTCCACCACCTGCAAAAGGGGCTGGTGTAAAGAGAGAAAAAAATAAAATAGGCACTTGGAAAGTAGAGGCAAATGACCTCACAATCACAGAAAGCTTGGTAATAGCTCTCTTGGTTCTAATAGATTGTCCAGTCCCTATTTCCTTTTTTCCTGGAGCTTAAGGGTTGTTGAGTTCTATGAGATACACAGGGATCTTTCCAACAAAGTCTAACTTTCACACACCTGAGTCTGTTTGTTACTTGTACTAAAAATCTCTTAACTGAGGTAGTGTGGATGATGATTAAGTGGTCAATGTTATTACCCATCTACTCTGTACCGAAGATATCTTGCTGAGAAGGATGAGTTTCTCATGCTCCCTCCAAGAGAGCAGGGCTTCTGCCAGAACATAGCTACAACAATCTCTTTGTTCAAGCTCACTTGTCGTGTAGTTCTATTTTCCCTTCCATGTATGTGTATTCTCTCCAACGAGACTGGAAGTTTCTTCAGGGAGATGACTGTCCGTATTCATCTTTCATCCCCTATAGCACCTGGACTGTGATGCTATGGTGTTCACATAAAAAGAAAAAGAAAAAATAAACCTTCTCCTTCAATAATTTTCCATTTGGGCAAATGTTACCTCAATTTAGGAAATAATCATATTTCTTTCTTTTTTTTTTTTTTTTTTTTTTTTTGTCATAACCGATCTCTCTTCTCAGCTTTGTGTCAATGAGGAGATAGGTTTATTTAGCCAGTAATTTCCACTGCAGAAAATCTTGGTCCCAGATTGCCCTGCAAAAGCAATATGTTCTGTTTTATTTTTATATTACATTATATTTATTTTAATTGCATTCTCCATCTGGTCAAAGATAGCATTAGGCACCATAGATGGAGAAAAGAAACAAAGAGATATCTAACCATGATAATAACTGGAATTATTATTTTTAAAAACTATCCAGGGGTACTATAACCTCCAGGAATGAGGCAAAAAACAATTGCCCTCTTGTTAGAGAGCTCTAGAAGGGTTCTGGAGAGGAAGAGAGATGAGGAGAAATGGACCAAATCAGGACTCCTGATGTCCCCCTGAGTGGCCCAGAGTGGATTGTTACAATGAGCCCACACTTGGAACCAGTTCCAGGACAGTGTGGACCACAGTGTGAAATGACACACACAAGCCCTAAGCTATCTTGAGCACTTTTACTATTTCCCAAGTAGTTTCAGCGGGACATTAATGCAGTTTCAATCACATGTTTTATTAATAAACTTTAGAAGAGACCTCCCAAGGGGGAGGTCATTTTCTTCTCATTTCAGAAGACGTTTCTGCAAAACTCTGCTAGCAGTTGGAGGTCTTCCAAATGAAGCTAATATTATGTCAATGGATTAGTATTCTAGAAACCAAATCCTAAAATTGGATGCCTACAGTGGATGGCTAAGCACTCGGGTTCCAGGTTAGGATGCTGGGTGAGAGGTTATCAGGGATGCTGAATCATCTATTTCTGCTTTTAAATCTGAAAATGATGGGGCTTGAGGGGAGGATTGACACATGAAAGTTTGCCAGAAAACAGTGAGTGGTGACACTCCCTGATGAGAATGCATTCCCGCAGCCACTCCCTGGAGTCTACCACTTAGGATAGTTTATGTTTCAGAAAACGAAAACCCATTTGAAACTGGCTTGGGTAAATAATGGCATTTGTTGGTTCACAGACTGACAATTTGGGGGCATATAGCTTCTGGTGTCGTTTGACACAGAGATTCACCATATACTCAGGGACTCCATTGATCTGAAAGTCTTTTGTTGACCTTTAGTGTCAGATCTTTTCTTCAGGCTGATCCCAGGCTCAGGTACCAGAAATGGTTTCACGGCTTGAACATGACTACCTTTCCCCATGACAGAAGAAGAGAAAGCATCTTTCCTAATCTTTAATAAGAGCAGGGAAGCATTTTCCTCTGAAACCTCAAGGTAAAGGCTCTTCGCATTTTATTGGTCCAACTGGGTTATGTGCTCATCTCTAAGGCAATCCTTGTGCCTGGGAAGGAATGGTGGATGGGTTTTGCAGATTGGCTTAAGCTTATCAGAACACATCCTTGGGTCACTTCCACTAGGAGTGGGACTTTTACCCAATGAAAATCTGGGATGCTATCATCGTGACAGAGGAGGAAATGGATACAGGAACAAAATCCCAGGTACCTCCTACAATATTCAGAGCCATGACGAGTACCACTGCCCACCCCCCCTGCACTAAATGGTCCACTTTCACCTAACTGTTACTACTCTTGATGCCAATTTCAGTATATTTCACAGAAAAATGAAAGAATGAATATAACAACAAAAGGCAGAAAAGGACATCTGGTATTCATCAGGTGGGGTACTTTGTGTCCTGTGAGGTCTGATAGGAGCTATCCTTGAAAGCGCATGCGAGAACAAGAAAGATGAGTTTAATAATTAGAATATTTAGAAGGCTGTCATAGGCACAATCGGTGCCCTACTCATATACTTGTCACCAGGCTCAGGGGTCCTTCCCCAACTGCTATGGGAAGTGGCTGCTAACAGCTAGTAGTCATCCTGTTCGTCAGGGAATTGCTGTTGGCTGATGGGAGCTTCCTTGCTCAGGAAGTTAACCCCTGCTCCCTCCCTGACCCCCAGCCAATCGGTGACTAATGGGATACAAGAGTCTTGCCCCCGGGCTTCCCTGGTGGCGCAGTGGTTGAGAGTCCACCTGCCGATGCAGGGGACACGGGTTCGTGCCCCGGTCCGGGAAGATCCCACATGCCGCGGAGCGCCTGGGCCCGTGAGCCATGGCCGCTGAGCCTGCGCTTCCGGAGCCTGTGCTCCGCAACAGGAGAGGCCACAACAGTGAAAGGCCCGCGCACCGCAAAAAAAAAAAAAAAAAAAAAAAAGTCTTGCACCCTTTCCTCAAGCTGAGACAAATCCATGGAGCAGTTTATCTCCCGAGCCCCCTGCGCCTGTGGCCAAGGCTAGGTGTTAGCTGAGACCACCTCTGTCCTCAGCTCTTTTCCCTTCTGATCTCCTCACTCCCCTTACGACTTCTTTCTAAAGAGCAGTCCCTCAGATCACACCACCCAGATCTCTGTCTCAGGCTCTGGTTCTAGAGAACCTGACTTAAGAGAGGCCACTTGGGGTAGAGGGGGAAAAACACAAAACACAGATGAACAAACAAATGGAAGTCAGGGGCTGTGGTTCCAGGTGAGTTTGATGAGCTAATGGGTTACAAGAATTAGAAGGTGCTTGGAATAATTTAAGACTTTGCTGTTTCCAAGTAACAGCCCCCACCCCAAAGTGTGTCAAATGTAAAAAGGAGGATGGCTTACAGAGAGTGGAGGTGGCACAGAGGCGCTCAGGGCTGCAGGCCAGACTCAGTAGAGGCCGTTCGCATTATCGGCCTCAGCTGCCCCTCTCCTCCTCTCTCTCATCTCTTCATCTGCTTCATTGTTTCCTTCTCTACTTCCCAGGCCACATGGGGGGATATCACAGTCATGCCAGAGCTCTGAATAGTTCTCTTTTGCACCTAAGATTGGACAGGACTCCACGGTCCCAATGTTTTTCTTCAAGAGAAGGAACTTTAATTGGCTCACTTGTATCATGTAAGCCCTGGACCAATCGAGGACTGGGGCCAGTGGAGGGTTGACCTGTCCCGTGCTGGTGTGATCACAGTGGCAGTGGGCAGAAAGTGTGGCAAATTGCGCACTGGTTCTTGGAACTTCTGCCTAGAAATGACACAGGTTCCTTCCACTCACATTTCTTTGGCCAACACATGTTCATACCCTACTTCAAAGAAAGTGATGAAATGCAATCACATAACAAGACCAGAGGTGGAAAGCCATACAGATTTGGGATTACACTAATGAGTTCCACAATAGGATTTTGAGAAAAGTAAATATTAACGGTTGATATTAAGTTGACATGAAGTAACTAGGATAATGAAGAATTCGTCAAGGAAACTGTGAAAAGATAGTGTAGAATTTATTCCCCCCAAATTTGGGGGATAATAAATTAAGTCTAATCATCTGAGATTGCCAGAAGATGAACCAAGTTGGTTGTTTTCTTCGTGTGCCGTGGATGGAATGCCTCTGCCTCTGATGCCTCCATGAGAGGTTAGGGATGGGGTTTTGGGTACCCCTCCCTTTCTCTCCTTAACTAGTTTCATCTGTTTTGTTTGGTGCGTGAGTGTGTGTGTGTGAGGAGGGTGTTTGATGGATTTTGCTTCTTAGCCTCCGTTCCTCCTCAGCACTCCAATTTCCATTTGGGAAATTACTTCCTCCATGCTGTATGCAGCCTCAAAATGTCCTGCCCATCAGCCACAGAGGCTACTGGCTCCTACCGGAAGCTCTCACCGCTTGGTACAGCCAAGCATGTTACCCAAGCTTAGTCAGACTCTCTCCTGGATTTTGACCCTTAGACCAGTAACTACAAAGGCAAAAGTAATGGTGAGAGTTTATCCAGCACCACTCCTGTTCCTGCTATTTTGTATATTCTCAGCCTCATTCTTCCATCCTCCCTTCAATCACATGAAAGCACTAATACCTTTCCAGTACATTTCCTTATGCTTTATTTAGCTCATTAGTTTCTGTTGCCTACAACAAAATAACCCTAGGTGGATAAAGTTTCATTGAGATTTGTTTTGGTTTGTTTATTTTTTTACAGAGTTCCACCGCTAAAATATTAGAGTTTGGACCAGATAATTTTCAATGTTGTTCCTAGTCCTGTGCGTTCAAGCTTGAAAAACAACAACAGAAGAAAATGCTTATTGTAGATCTGGCAGCTGACTCAATGCAAATGTTACCACCAACAGGAGCCACAAAGAAACCTAGGTCAGTAATAGCTGGTGTAAAACATTTCTCAATAGCTTTCCCACCAGTCTTCCTGTGCTGGCCTCTGATATTTAACCCTTGCTAACATCTAAATATTCAAAAGCTGCAGACTCGCACATCTGGCACTGTGTCATCTCAGTGTTGATTGTGAACCTCACTCTAAACTTCTCTATGTGACGGAGGACCAAGAACATTGTCTCACGCACTTGCTGAATTTGAATGAGGTTTGCGCCATTTCTGTAAAATAGAGACACCATTTTTGGTGAATGATTTGTATAATCCTGGCACCAACTCCTCAGTCTTCCTGGCTGATATTTACGAGTTTAAATATGGCTAATGATACAACATTCCTGCCAGATGGTCAATAGGAACTACATGGATTCAGATATTTGAGCATCAGACAAATGCTTGATACGTTTGATTGAGACTCAAACACAAAGTCTTTTTTTGGAAAATAATTTAAGTCTGAGAGTTCATAATCATTAGGAGAAGTAGACAGAAGTAGCCAGCCCAGATAAATGTAACAGGAATGAGTCTAGCATGGACCATGCATTTCTTTTCACCAGGGTTGGTAATTGATGTCTCATCGGGGCTGGTCCACGTCTTAGGACTCTATTTGTGTGTTCTGTCTAGAACACCTGTTATTACATAGATTGCAGGGAGTTAACATGCATTGCCTCTGTGATCTGCTCAGGGTTCACTGATTTTGTTTATAGGACTTTGCTGCCTCCCACTATAAACATTTATGGGTTTTCCCAATCATTTTCATTGCCTGCATGGCCTCCACCGCCTTCCTCCCGTAAAGCATTCTCTGGCCATAGTCTGAGCACTCTGTCTCATGCTGGCCAGGGGAGTCTCCACCTCACTCCATCCCTCTGCTGAGTCTCCACCCTGCATGTTGGCCTGTTCTGTAGCACTCCCAGCCTCCTTCTCCCTACCTCCCTCGCTTGATTATTGCTAATGCTCCTTGAACAGCCACCACCCACGCTAAACAGCCTGGCTGTGCACTCTGTGAACTTTTTCTCACTCTCTGCAAAATGAGCACTTCTTCCTCCTTACCCAGAAACCAGCCTGATTTCCCCCAGGAAAGACCGGCTTCTTGGAAGGACATCGCCTCAGCACTCAAAATGAAATTTTATCTGGGGATTTTTGTTTGTTTGTTTGCTTTGTTCTCTAACTTTTAAAGCACCACTTGGCTGTGGCAAAGGCAGACACATTTCAAGTGCGAGCAGCAAAGAGTAGAAGCACTACTGTGTATTTAGCGTCTACTCTTCACAGGCTCTAAGTGAGGATGACTCTTAGAATTAGGTAAGAGGGTGGAGTTTCATGGAGGAGAGGATCTGCAGAAAATATAGAACAGCGCTCCAGTGGAAGAGGGTTAAGGAAAACAGAAAGCAACTAGTTTTGTACAAAAATTAAAAGGAAGCCCCACACAGACTCTGGAGGTCGAAGCCGTTAAAGACTGGCCTCTTTTTCTTTAAGCGTCAATTTCCTTCACACAGATTACCCAAGCAGTCCACCTGGCTGACCTCACTGCTCTATCCTCCACATGGAGGTCTCTGGCACAGTCCTAGGAGCGATAAACAAAAATACAAATAAAAGCCCTGGAAATAGAGATTCACCCCTTAAGCTATGAACACAGCTAGTAAATTATGTGACATTACTGAAGAGTCACTGCAGTCCTTGTGGCCCTGATCTTATGGGGCCCATTCATTCCTATAGACGTGCCTGCGTAAGCCAGCACCTCAGCCAACAGCCTTTTGCAGAGGAAAGCTCTTTGCCTGCTCTGTCTTTCATTCCTCTGTCCCTAGGTCTGTCCTGAGATGTCATTGCCAGGTCCTGGGAATTACAGGATCTGCCTTATCAGTAATGCAGTCGGCTGTGAGTGCATTTCTTATGTGTGCGTCACACAGGGCAATTCTGTCAATGGCCAGTATTCTCCATTCGTTCCCCTGCCCGCCATCACCCCCGCATTGCCATTCCCCTAACTGTCTGGAATCTGGGCCAGCCTCGGGAACAGCCCTGCCTCTCCGGGGAGAGACTGATTTGCTATGCTCTTCACCCTGAACAAGGAGATCTTTCACTTCCAAAGGGAAGATGTTTTATTTCCACCCCCCAGAATTAGAATAATGAAACATTTCTTGTAAACCTGGAAATTAAAATGCAGACAGTACATGTCCTTCAATTTCCTTTTATCGGTCTTCAGAGGTGAACCCAGGAAGAATTGTAAATATGTATCAGGGTAGCTCCTGGCCTGGAGGTATTGAAACTCCACTGACAGCAATGCCAAGTGTCGCTGTCTGGCGTCTCCAAGGGCTCCCCTCCCATTTCTCCCCACCCTCCATCTCCCTTCCAACTCTCTACCCTGTTTACAGTGACTTTGAGGCTGGTAAGAAGCATTTTGAGGTGACACTCGAGCAGCTGTGTGGCCCAGAATGCATTATCATGTTATGTCTCAATTACAATATTCTTCGGTTGATGCGGAAGACAGGCACAGCCAGGATCCAGCCTTAGAGAGCACTGCCATCTCCTGGAAAACCCTCTATACTCGGGGCCTGCTCTCAAGGCTCCTTCAATGCCACCAGTAGGAAAACAAAGCCTTAGTCGTGGGCTTCTATCTTTAGAACCCAAGATCTGGGTGCACGGAGCTATCTTCTCCTGCCCCTTCCAACTGGAACGCTCCAGTTCCCTGAAGGACACGAAAAGGTGTTGTATTGTCATCTTAATTAAAAACAAGTAACTAGGCTGGGGAGGCCACTGGTGCCGAGACTGTGATCATTACTCCCACCTTCTGCTCCTGAGGCTGGTAACAGACGCTGCTTCCTGTAAATGAGTGCCTGGCACCAGTACAATCCTGCCCTTGGGGTCTTCGGAAGAAGCGCTAGCCTTATTTACACTGTTAAGGACAGCGCTGAGGACTTGGGACAGAAGTCACCTGCTCGGGCAGAGCTTCGGAGAGGAGACAGCCCCAAGTTCCGTGGCAACTGCTTATTGAGATTCCACCTTATAGGCATGTTGGGATAACTAATGAGATACTTTCAGGAAGCACTGAGGACACAGAAAAGCCCCTATGAGTTTCCATTTAAACTCACAGCATATGAAAGCCAGCACACATGACTGTGTCTTACAGGATCTTCTGAAACACAGCTTTATTGATTACAGCTGGCTCGTTGTCAGTTTTGAGCTAGAAGATCAAAATACATTTGGAAAGATATCAGCCTCATCACCACGAACAAGAATGGGGTAACGGATTCCTCCACAAACAGCTTTGCTTTGAAATAACAAGGAAACGATGATCTGCATAAAGACAAATAAGAAAATAGTCTCATTAACTGAATTAATTGATTTCAGATAATTAACAGAATTCTTTAAATTCAACTAGTGTCCCTCGGAATCAGTAGTTCTTATCTTTGGGAAGACCCTTTGAAACATGTGAAAATATTGGTATCCTTTCCCCAGAAAAATGCATACACATTCTGCATATGATTTAATAAACGTCATCACCACCTGGACAAAGCCAGAGTGATCTTAACAGCACTCAATTGAAAAATGCCCTTTGTAGCCAGACTTCTTTGCAAGCCCAGGTTTAAGTTTTGGGCTTCCTGATTATTTGGGGGAGAAATGGGGGCCACAGGAATGTTTGCAAATGAGCTGACCCGCGGGTTGCCACCTACAAGGAACGGCAAAGGGTATTCCCTTCTCTTCCATTGTCTGGCCTCATATTGAAAGTGGGTTTAAATGTTCATCCTTTGAAAATCCTGGGCTTGCAGAGGCACACATCTGAAAAGCTCCGATAATGACTTGCTTCAGCCTGGCTCCAGGAAAACAAAGCTCAGTCAAGGGTTCTGCCATGGTACCTGTTTAGACATGTCCTGGGTCCCCACCCCTGGAGAGAAACCCTAATGAAAGTGATTTGGGAACACAGCCTTCCACGTGGCAAGAAGGTACGACACCACCTCCTCTGACAAAATCATGGCTGTAGACCCGTGACCTACCAGGGGACTGTCGTGTATGAAACAAAGGGCAAATTTCACAGCACAAAGGTGAAATGAATTGTAAGAACTCTGTTGAAATAGCAATAAAATACGGACATACAGGATTTATTCCAGGGATCCAGGCTTCTAACCCAAGGCTTGTGTCCTTGACTCCTTGTTTTCATCTTTATCATCAGTTTCTGGAAGGAAGCCTTTTCTCTTCTCTTTCTGATCTGTTGGCAGAAGCTGTGTGGTCACATGGGTAGTTTCTGGATTGAGCTTCCAAAGAAGTTTCACCCTCCAGCTTCTCTTGGGCCTGGGCCACTTCAGCAGGTCACTGGGAACTCACTGTTTTTTCTGTCCCTGAAATTGATGGCAATGGCAGAGTCTCATACTAGTAGAGCACTTTCAAGTTTTTTGGAATTTCACCAATTTAAACCTGATCTCTCTCTACTTAGCAGATGGGAAAACTGAAGCACGCATAGATGAGGATAATGAATATAAACTCCTGGCACATAGTAACGGTAATAACAGGCAAGTACTGATTGGTTCTTGTGTATCAGACAGTTTATTTAGCACCTCATATGCATTCTCTCGTTTACTGTCCCCAGCAACCCTATAAAAAGTACAATTATGATCCCTTCTTTTCAAATTATTTGAGAAAAAACTCAAGACAATGAGAGAAGATTCAGTTAGCTATTATTGCAATAATGCCGTGTAACAAACAACTACAAATTCTCCATGTCAGACAGCAGTGAAGCACGTAGTTAGGCCATGCATCTCTGGGTTTATAGGAGGTTAGCTGCGCTAAGCTGGATTCAGCTGGGGTGGTTCTGTTTCTTGTGATTTTCATCCTTTCTGGACCAGTGGGCTGGCTGGGGCATGTTCTTCTCATAGTGATGGTAGAGATAAAAACAGCAGTGGGAGGCCACTGAAGTCTTAGTCTCAGAACTAACGCAGGGACACCTCTACCTACATAAAAATTAGCCAAAGCAAGTCATGTGGGTGAGTCTAAAGTCTAGCAATGGGAACTACACCCTTCCTAAGGTGAAACCATGGCAAAGTAGATGTAGAAGAAGGTAAAGAACTGGAATCCAAACTAGCTAAGGGGCAGGGTTGGAATTTGAACCAAGGTAGCCTGGCTTTAAAACCTAAGTTCTGAAACTAACACAACATTGTTAATCAACTATCCTCCGATATAAAATAAAAAGTTAAAAATAAATAAAAGAGAAAAAACCCAAAGTCTAATTTCTTAACTACTGTGCTATATCATGGGGACTTAACAAAAGGCCACTATTGCTTTCTTAAAAACTCAGCTTGTCCCTCCACAGACTGGTGGGATTCATGTAGACAAACAAGTGAGAATAGCAGAGGAAAGCTATTCATAAGAAGAAATGATGGAAGAATAAGAAATAGGACAGAGAGAGAGGTTGTAACTATCGCGTTAAATCACCATTACCAATATTCACTATTTACTGAACACTTGCTCATATTTCACATCATCGTTTCAGAGCAAACAAACAAACAAAATGTCCCATTTTGTCTCCTGAGTGTCTATACTGGCATGTGTCAAATGTTTTGAGACCCAAAGCCACTTTTCAGTAGTAATTTGGGAGATGTATCCCTTTGTAGTGTAGTAAACCCTTCCTTTGGACAGGTTGGGAACACTGTGCTCTTATGAAAAGGGTCCCAGGGCCAGAAACATCAGGATCTAAACTCACAAGGAGCAGCAAGAGAGCCACACCAGCATCAGGGAACAAGGCGAAGACAAATTGAAGGGACAATGCCTTAGGATGACTTTTGAGAACCAACAGGATTGGAATAAAATAAAGGCAGTGGATAAAGAGTAGATAACTGAACACATGAGAAACATTTGCCTACCAGGGGCAGGTGATCTCGTTTCTCTAAATTTGAACCTCAACTCACAGCTAGATTGCTGGTGGCAACTACAAATAATCTGACAAGGGAGAGCAACCTTGTCAAGACCAGGCATCAAAATCCCACCCTCTAGCATGAAGCCAGTGAAGCCTGGAGAAGAGGTCATTGTGAAGAGAAGTGACCTGCTCCCCAGCCATCCAGCATCTTCCCACTGGGTTTATGACATTCTCCTCTTCCTCCCTTTGTGGGAAGCAATCTATGTGGATAACCTCAGACACTGATCCTATACCATCCATTTCCTTATTCTCCTAACCTGAAATATTTAAAAAATTGATATAGAGCTTCAAGGTGGCGGAAGAGTAAGACGCGGAGATCACCTTCATCTCCACAAATACATCAGAAATACATCTACACGTGCAACAGTTCCTACTGAACGCTGGCAGAAGACCTCAGACCTCCCAAAAGGCAAGAAAGAGATTAACAGCGCCACTTAAAGGAGCTCCAGAGATGGGTGCGAGCTGCGGCTAACAGCGCAGACCCCAGAGACAGGCGTGGGATGCTAAGGCCGCTGCTGCCGCCATCAAGAAGCTTGTGTGCGAGCACAGGTCACTATCCACACCTCCCCTCCCGGGAGCCTGTGCAGCCCGCCACTGCCAGGGTCCCGGGATCCAGGGACAACTTCCCCGGGAGAATGCACGGCGCGCCTAAGTTTGGTGCAACATCACGCTGGCCTCTGCCGCCGCAGGCTCGCCCCGCACTCCGTGCTCCTCCCTACCCCCTCCCCGCGCCCCCCGCCCCCGGTCTGAGCGAACAACAGATGCCCTCAGGCGACCTGCAGGCAGAGGCGGGGCCAAATCCAAAGCTGAGCCCCTGGGAGCTGTGAGAACAAAGAAGAGGAAGGGAAATCTCTCCCAGCAGCCTCAGGAGCAGCGGATTAAATCTCCACAATCAACTTGATGTACCCTGCATCTGTAGAATACATGAATAGATAACGAATCATCCCAAATTGAGGAGATGGACTTTGGGAGCAACGATATGTATATGTTTTCCCCTTTTTCTCTTTTTGTGAGTGTGTATGTGTATGCTTCTGTGTGTGATTTTGTCTGTACAGCTTTGCTTTTACCATTTGTCCTAAGGTTCTGTCTGTCCTTTTTTTTTCTTTTTTAATTACTTTAAATAATTTTTTTCTTAATAATTACTTTTATTTTAATAACTTTATTTTATCTTCTTTCTTTCTCTTTCTTTCTTTCTTTCTTTTTCTTTCTTCCTTCCTCCCTCCTTCCCTCCCTCTCTCTCTCTCTCTTTCTTTTTCCTTTCTTTCTTTCTTTCTAATTTTTCTCCCTTTTATTCTGAGCCGTGTGGAAGAAAGGCTCTTGGTGCTCCAGCCAGGTGTCAGGGCAGTGCCTCTGAGGTGGGAGAGCCAAGTTCAGGACACTGGTCCACAAGAGACCTCCCAGCTCCACATAATATCAAATGGCAAAAATCTCCCAGAGATCTCATCTGAATGCCAAGACCTAGCTTCACTCAACGACCAGCAAGCTACAGTGCTGGACACCCTATGCCAAACAACTAGCAAGATAGGAACAAAACCCCATCCATTAGCAGAGAGGCTGCCTAAAATCATAATAAGGCCACAGACACCACAAAACACACCACCAGACGTGGACGTGACCACCAGAAAGACAAGATCCAGCCTCATCCACCAGAGCACAGGCACTACTCCCCTCCACCAGGAAGCCTACACAACCCACTGAACCAACCTTAGGCACTGGGGACAGACACCAAAAACAATGGGAACTATGAACCTGCAGCCTGAGAAAAGGAGACCCCAAACACAGTAAGTTAAGCAAAATGAGAAGACAGAAAAACACACAGCAGATGAAGGAGCAAGGCAAAAACCCACCAGACCTAACAAATGAAGAGGAATTAGGCAGTCTACCTGAAAAAGAATTTAGAATAATGATTGTAAAGATGATCCAAAATCTTGGAAATAGAATAGAGAAAATACAAGAAACGTTCAAGAAAGACCTAGAAGAAGTAAAGAACAAACAAACAGTGATGAACAACACAATAAATGAAATTAAAAATTCTCTAGAAGGGATCAATAAAAGAATAACTGAGGCAGAAGAACAGATAAGTGACCTGGAAGATAAAATAGTGGAAATAACTACTGCAGAGCAGAATAAAGGAAAAAGAATGAAAAGAATTGAGGACAGTCTCAGAGACCTCTAGGACAACATTCAATGCACCAATATTTGGGGTCCCAGAAGAAGAAGAGAAAAAGAAAGGGACTGAGAAAATATTTAAAGAGCTTATAGTTGAAAACTTCCCTACTATGGGAAAAGAAATAGTTCATCAAGTCCAGGAAGCACAGAGAGTCTCATACAGGATAAATCAAAGGAGACACATGCCAAGACACATGTTAATCAAACTATCAAAAGTTAAATACAAAGAAAAAATATTAAAAGCAGCATGGGAAAAACAACAAATAACACAAAAGGGAATCCCCATAAGGTTAACAGCTGATCTTTCAGCAGAAGCTCTGCAAGACAGAAGGGAGTGGCAGGACATATTTAAAGTGATGAAGGAGAAAAACCTACAACCAAGATTACTCTACCTAGCAAGGATCTCATTCAGATTTGATGGAGAAATTAAAACCTTTACAGACAAGCAAAAGCTAAGAGAATTCAGCACCAGGAAACCAGCTTTACAACAAATACTAAAGGAAATTCTCTAGGCAGGAAACACAAGAGAAGGAAAAGACCTAAAATAACAAACCCAAAACAACTAAGAAAATGGTAATAGGAACATATATATCGATAATTACTTTAAGTGTAAATGGATTAAATGCTCCAACCAAAAGACATAGAATGGATACAAAAACAAGACCCATATATATGCAGTCTACAAGAGACCCATTTCAGACCTAGGGAAACATACAGACTGAAAGTGAAGGGATGGAAAAAGACAATCCATGCAAATGGAAATCAAAAGAAAGCTGGAGTAGCAATTCTCCTATCAGACAAAATAGACTTTAAAATAAAGACTATTACAAGAGACAAAGAAGGACACTACATAATGATCAAGGGATCGATCCAAGAAGAAGATATAACAATTGTAAATATTTATGCACCTCAATACATAAAGCAAATGCTAACAGCCATAAAAGGGGAAATCAACAGTAACACAATCAGAGTAGGGGACTTTAATACCTCACTTTCACCAATGGACAGATCATCCAAAATGAAAATAAATAAGGAAACACAAGCTTTAAATGATACATTAAACAACATGGATTTAACTGATATTTATAGGACATTCCATCCAAAAACAACAGAATACACATTCTTCTCAAGTGCTCATGGAACATTCTCCAGGATAGATCATATCTTGGGTCACAAATGAAGCCTTGGTAAATTTAAGAAAATTGAAATCGTATCAAGTATCTTTTCCGACCACAACACTATGAGACTAGGTATCAATTAAAGGAAAAAATCTGTGAAAAATATAAGCACATGGAGGCTAAACACTACACTACTTAATAACCAAGAGATCACTGAAGAGATCAAAGAGGAAATCAAAAATTACCTAGAAACAAATGACAATGAAAACACGAAGACCCAAAACCTATGGGATGCAGCAAAAGCAGTTCTAAGAGGGAAGTTTATAGCAATACAATCCTACCTCAAGAAACAAGAAACATCTCAAATAAACAAACTAACTTTACACCTAAAGCAATTAGAGAAAGAAGAACAAAAAAACCCCAAAGTTAGCAGAAGGAAAGAAATCATAAAAATCAGATCAGAAATAAATGAAAAAGAAATGAAGGAAATGATAGCACAGACCAATAAAACTAAAAGCAGGTTCTTTGAGAAGATAAACAAAATTGATAAACCATTAGGCAGACTCATCAAGAAAAAAGGGAGAAGACTCAAATCAATAGAATTAGAAATGAAAAAGGAGAAGTAACAACTGACAGTGCAGAAATACAAAGGATCATGAGAGATTACTACAAGCAACTCTATGCCAATAAAGTGGACAACCTGGAAGAAATGGACAAATTCTTAGAAATGCACAAACTTCCAAGACTGAACCAGGAAGAAAGAGAAAATATGAACAGACCAATCACAAGCACTGAAATTGAATCTGTGAGTAAAAATCTTCCAACAAACAAAAGCCCAGGACCAGATGGCTTCACAGTCAAATTCTATCAAACATTTAGAAAAGAACTAACACCTATCCTTCTCAAACTCTTCCAAAATATAGCAGAGGTAGGAACACTCCCAAACGCATTCTACAAGGACACCATCACCCTGATGCCAAAACCAGACAAAGATGTCACAAAGAAAGAAAACTATAGGCCAATATCACTGATGAACATAGATGCAAAAATCCTCAACAAAATATTAGCAAACAGAAACCAACAACACATTAAAAGGATCATACACCATGATCAAGTGGGGTTTATCCCAGGATGCAAGGATTCTTTTTTTTTTTTCTTTTTTTGCAGTACGTGGGCCTCTCACTGTTGTGGCCTCTCCCATTGTGGAGCACAGGCTCTGGACGCACAGGCTCAGTGGCCATGGCTCATGGGCCCAGCCTCTCCGCGACATGTGGGATCTTCCTGGACCGGGGCATGAACCGTGTCCCCTGCATCGGCAGGCGGACTCTTAACCACTGCGCCACCAGGGAAGCCCCAAGGAGTCTTTAGTATATGCAAATCGGTCAATGTGATACACCATATTAACAAATTGAAGGAGAAAAACCATACGATCATCTCAATAGATGCAGAAAAAGCTTTCGACAAAATTCAACACCCATTTATGATAAAAACTCTGCAGAAGGTAGACATAGAGAGAACTTTCCTCAATGTAATAAAGGCCATATATGACAAACCCACAGTCAATATCATCCTCAGTGGTGAAAAACTGAAACCATTTCCACTAAGATCAGGAAAAAGACAAGGTTGCCCACTCTCACCACTATTATTCAACATAGTTTTGGAAGTTTTAGCCACAGCAATCAGAGAAGAAAAAGAAGTAAAAGGAATCCAAATCGGAAAAGAAGTAAAGCTGTCACTCTTTGCAGATGACATGATACTATACATAGAGAATCCTAAAGATGCTACCAGAAAACTACTAGAGCTAATCAATGAATTTGGTAAGGTAGCAGGATACAAAATTAATGCACAAAAATCTCTAGCATTCCTATACACTAATGATGAAAAATCTGAAAGTGAAATAAAGAAAACATTCCCATTTACCAACAAAAAGTATAAAATGTCTAGGAATAAATGTACCTAAGGAGACAAAAGACCTGTATGCAGAATATTATAAGAAACTGATGAAAGAAATTAAAGATGATACAAACACATGGAGAGATATACCATGTTCTTGGATTGGAAGAATCAACATTGTGAAAATGACTCTACTACCCAAAGCAATCTACAGATTCAATGCAATCCCTATCAAACTTCCACTGGCATTTTTCAGAGACCTAGAACAAAAAATTTCACAATTTGTATGGAAACACAAAAGACCCCGAATAGCAAAGCAATCTTGAGAAAGAAAAACGAAGCTGGAGGAATCAGTCTCCCTGACTTCAGACTATACTACAAAGGTACAGTAATCAAGACAGTATGGTACTGGCACAGAAACAGAAATATAGATCAGTGGAACAGGATAGAAAGCCCAGAGATAAACCCATGCACATATGGTCACCTTATCTTTGATAAAGGAGGCAAGAATATACAATGGAGAAAAGACAGCCTCTTCAATAAGTGGTGCTGGGAAAACTGGACAGCTACATGTAAAAGAATGAAATTAGAACACTCCTTAACACCATACACAAAAAAACCTCAAATTGGATTAAAGACCTAAATGTAAGGCCAGACACTAAAAACTCTTAGAGGAAAACACAGGCAGAATTCTCTATGACATACATCACAGCAAGGTCCTTTTTGACCCACCTCCTAGAGAAATGGAAATAAAAACAAAAATAAACAAATGGGGCCTAAAGAAACTTAAAAGCTTTTGCACAGCAAAGGAAACCATAAACAAGACCAAAAGACAACACTCAGAATGGAAGAAAATATTTGCGAATGAAGCAACTGACAAAGGATTAATCTCCAAAATTTACAAGCAGCTCACGCAGCTTAATATCAAAGAAACAAACAACCCAATCCAAAAATGGGCAGAAGACCTAAATAGACATTTCTCCAAAGAAGATATGCAGATTGCCAACAAACACATGAAAGAATGCTCAACATCACTAATCATTAGAGAAATGCAAATCAAAACTACAAAGAGGTATCACCTCACACCGGTCAGAATGGCCATCACCAAAAAATCTACAAACAATATATGCTGGAGAGGGTGTGGAGAAAAGGGAACCCTGTTGCACTGTTGGTGGGAATGTACATTGATACAGCCACTATGGAGAACAGTATGGAGGTTCCTTAAAAAACTAAAAATAGAACTACCATATGACCCAGCAATCCCACTACTGGGCATATACCCTGAGAAAACCATAATTCAAAAAGAGTCATGTACCAAAATGTTCATTGCAGCTCTATTTACTATAACCAGGACATGGAAGCACTAAGTGTCCATCAACAGATGAATGGATAAAGAAGATGTGGCACATATATACAATGGAATATTACTCAGCCATAAAAAGAGACGAAATTGAGTTATTTGTAGTGAGGTGGCTGGACCTAGTGTCTGTCATACAGAGTGAAGTAAGTCAGAAAGAGAAAAACAAATACCGTATGCTAATACGTATATATGGAATCTAAGAAAAAAAAATGGTCATGAAGAACCTAGGGGCATGACAGGAATAAAGACACAGACCTAGTAGAGAATGGACTTGAGGATATGGGGAGGGGGAAGCGTAAGCTGGGACAAAGTGAGAGAGTGCATGGACATATATACACTACCAAACGTAAAATAGATAGCTAGTGGGAAGTAGCCGCATAGCACAGGGAGATCAGCTCGGTGCTTTGTGACCACCTAGAGGGGTGGGATAGGGAGGGTGGGAGGGAGGGAGACTCAATAGGGAAGAGATATGGGAACATATGTATATGTATAACTGATTCACTTTGTTATAAAGCAGAAAGTAACACACCATTATTAAGCAATTATACTACAATAAAGATGTCAAAAAAAACACAAAACAAAACTACTGATGCAGCCGCTCTTTGTTCCTCACTGGACATATGTGCGCCTCATCTCCATGATACAGAAATCCATCTTATAGAGGGAAGGGGAAGAGAACCCAGAGGGCCCACAGAGGACCAGAAGTGACTCAGATCAGCCCAAGAAAAAGGCAATAGGAGGGAGAGGTACACTTGAAGGTTCTTAGAAGAGAAAAGAGACCAACTCTTTCTTCTGGTGATATTAGTGCAGCTTGGATTTCCGAGTCAGTGTGGAGGCCCAGCAGGCATCCAAGAAGTGGGGAAAGCCTAGGGTGCATTTAGAGAGTCACTCATCTGTACTCTGCCCCCCTCCCTTTTCCACCTCAACCTTCCAGGCCAAGTGTCTTTCTTAAGGGGCAAATGTCTCTTCAGTAATGCCCCTGGGAGACATCTTACTGATCCCAGAATGGCAGTATGCTAAGAAACCAAGAGCTAAAAGAGAGAGTATTGGGAATCACATCGACATTGACAATCACATCGACATACCCTAAGCATATGTTAGCTGCTTAATATACTCACTAGTGCTTTACCTTTTATCATTACTCTATGGTAACCAGAGCTCCTTTACTGTGTTTTGGAATTTCCCATGAGAGCTGGGGCTGGGATAGTAAGAATAATTGTCTTAACTCCTAACATTCACTGAGCACTTACTCTGTGGTTGGAGGAGGTTGTCTAGGGTGGACAAATGACTTTGTCCTGGAAAACCAACATTGTCCAAAGCGCTTTACCAGTCGCTAATTTATTTAATGTTCCTAACAACTGTACAAGGTAGGTCCCCTTCTTATTCCCATTTTATCAATAAGGCAGTTGAAACAGAAACACATTCAGTAACTTGCCCCAGATATGCAGCCACGAAGTGATTGAGCTGAGCTTTGAACCTGGGCAACAAGCCTTCAGAATTTTGGCCATTAACACCATCCCATAGTGTCTGTCTCATACGTGAATCCTGGGAATGGTTCCAGGAAATTGTTACCTGAAGAATTTGTGTAAGGGCCCAGAGACACTGTTGCTATCATGAAATAGACACTGGGAGTAGAATGACTTTGGCTTTGCTTTGGGAGACCCTGAACCTAATTTTGGATGAATGCCCAGCACACAGTTCAAGAAATAAATTGTTGACTTGCTTCTTGAGACTATGATACTCTGAATCTGCTAGGATGCATTCTGAGACTTAGCTGAGGCCCTGCTCTCTTCCTGGTCGAGTGATAGCTGTTGCTTTTTGACTGATCAGTGTCCATTCATTCTGCTTCCAGTACAAGCAACCCGGTTTTATTTCCTGTCTCAATCTATGTGGTTTGGGGGACCTGGTCTATGAGAGGGCATGTGCCCCAGGCTTTCAGTGTATTACAACTTCTTGACTCAAGGAGGCCCATTCAGTCCCTATTTGGGAATTTTATTGGAACTATTGGAAAAGAGAAGCACTTTTCCTCCAGGGTTGCAGAGAGGCTAAGATGCAGGCCTGGAGCTGCTGGGGTCACTTGCCCCTACGTGGAAAGAACCTGCTTCAGTCAAAGCAATAGATAAAAAGCTGATGCAAAATTAAAATATGGAAAATTACTAACTCTGATAACATCTTGGAATTTCCAGAACCTTTCTTCCTGAACTCCCTCTATACATTTCTATTAGGCAAACCAATAAATTCCCTTTTTTTTTTTTTTTTTTTTTTTTGGTTTAAAGCCAGACTGTTTGGGGTTCTAGTCCCTTGTATCTGAAAAAAATCTGCCTAAGACACCTGTGGTTCCTTGGAAGAAGGCACACCCTTCAGCCCTAGGGCTTAAGAACTGCATTCCTTCAAAAGCAGGATCCTGGGGATTCCCTCCTGTGACCGGGGTAGCAGCCAACATCAGAGGCTTGGCTTTTTATTTTAAGAGGCAAAGATCCAGAGACAACCAGGTGTTGCTTGACTCTTCTCCCAGACTCAGAGAGGGTTTGTGCAGGCTCATCCCTGCTCCCACTGCCCTCCTCCAAAACCCTGACTCCTAACCGTGCTCACCGACCCCATCCCACCCTGCCTTATAAAAGACTGAGGGTATTGTTCATTACGAACGCATAACTGAATGGAAAATTCACGGCTATTCTCAAGATCTCAAATTAAAGAATGTGTCTTGCATAGAGCACAGATAATTTAAGCAATCAGACCCTTTTCACGTTCTGCTCCAGCTTTAAGCCAAGCAGATGAAACCTTCCCAGGCCCCCTCAGATACCGACGCGGAGCCTGAGGTCATGGCTCTTCTACTCTCAGCTCCGTGCACGTGACGTGTGCGAGGTGTTTGCTTACTTTTCTGTATTTGGAACTAGACTCTGAGATCCTTGAGGGAAGAGACTTCCATCTTTTTACCCTTTACCACTTTTTACTTAAGAAACGAAGTCAAGGTACCCCGTGATTACCCAGTGGCATCTTTATCCCAGTGATGAGACAGGTGCTCTAGTTTAGGGGTCCCCAAAGTGTGTTTCCTGGAACAGCAGCATCAACATCACCTGGGAACTTGTTAGAAATGCAAATTTTCAGGCCCCACTTGCTGAATCAGAACCTGAGCTGAAGCCCAGCAAAGCCATGTTTAACAAGACCTCCAGATGACTCTCACACATGCCAACATCGGAGAACCACTGCCCTAGCCTCTTGCTACTCAATGTGTCATAGTCCAAGTACCAATAGTATCAGTCTCACCCGGGAGCTTGTTAAACATGCAAAATGTCATGCTCCACCACAGACCTGTTGCTATGCCTGAGAATCTGTGTTTGAATCCGCTTCCCAGGCGATTTATATACTTGAAAGCAGTGCTTCCTAAATTTTCAAGAGCATCAAATTACCTAGGGATCTTGTTAAATGCAAGCTCTGATGCCTGAGAATTGGAATTTTTACCAAGCTGCTACTGATCCATGGACCACACTTTGAGTCGAAAGGGCCTAGAGAGAAAACGGAAAGTGCTTCAGGGCTGCAGGGAAACTGGCGGCTGGTAGGGCAGAGAAACACCTCCAGATCCACTCACTACCCGTCCTTCTCCCCAGATCAGGCAGAGCAATTCTGTTTTTATCTGATTTTTATATCATGCTTTAAGGAAAATTTTTATTTGAAATAAGAATTCTGCTGCAAAACAAATCTTCTAAGCAACCGCATTACAGAAAATAGTCAACCTTTAAAGTGATATACTTGCAAACCTAATTCTAAATTAAATGTCATAGGGTAAATTAGTGTATGTGCAGGAAGGAGCTGGTGGATATTATTTTTTAAACATTTTTAAAGCTTTACCATTTTCCGTATCGAATTAAATTTTCAAACATGAAACTGAAATGACGGTTGCTTGTTGCTGGAGACCTGGTTTGAAGTTGGAGAACAAACCTTAAGTTTCAACTGACACTTCAGTGCAAAAATTTTGCATTTCCTGCTTCTTGTCTGAAATGCGATGGCTTGTCCTTTTTCCATACTGCTTCCCTTTGGGCTCCCTGGATCTGTAAGTCCATATTAGGCATTGGTCTATGATACCTTTCTTGGTAGGGATGAGATAAAGATGACTTAAGACAAATTCTCATGATCTCCTAATACCAAAATTTTTCTGTTCAGCCACTCACAATAATTCCCACCCTCCTTTTTCCACATCTCCATAATCAAAGAGACCCTACACTGAATCTTTCTGAACAACACTTCTGATGTCTGTCCTTTTGTTTCCATTTTTATGGCCACCAACTCAACTGAAGTCTTATTCAATTATTTGTGCACAATATAATATTTTCTGAACTGTTTGACTCAGAGGTCTCCCCTTTAAATGTCCCATTCTAAGCCATCATTCCAGACTAATATTTACACAACAGGTGTTAATTTACCCTCCCGGTGCAAAAACATGAGTACTCCCTGCAGTCTATAGGAATAATGTCTAAACTCTTGTCCAGTGCTCAGGACCTTCAGCCAACTGATTCCCACTTGACTTTCCGCCTCACCTTCTCAGGATCCTCCACCTAGTCAACCGGATTTTTGGGGGGCAGCTGGGGGGATTCAACCCCATGAATGCACATTCCTCTTTGCCTCCTTTATGTTTCTGTGGTTGCTTTTGCACCATTCATGTAAAGAGAGAGACTTTCATTTTTCTATTTGCACCATTTTTAGAGCTGACTTGCACAAATGTATTTTTTTTAAAGAAAAAACATAATAAGAGCTCCAGGGGAAAGGAACACGCAGGTAAGAAAGGAGTTAATACACTCACCATTTAAGCTCTTTAGAGCTTTATTTTTTATTAGTATTATTTTAGATGAATGACTCCTTAGAAAGAAATAAAATTCATTTTTCAGGGTAGCTAAGAAAAGACGGTGCAGTCTTGACATCAGAGTGGGAAACTATTATAAGTGCCTATTATTTTCTCATAAAGTCTTATCACAATACCAGATACTTCAAATTTTACAAGTCCGTAAAGGCTAATCTTTTTTTTTACTGTGCCTTCAATAGAGACCAGACTGGAAATGCATATGTTTTCCTGAAGTGAAAGTCTTTTCTAGAACAAGATTCCTCCTGTTCCATAATGGCGACATCTTCAAAATAGAAATATTTCTGTCCATATGATGTTGTAATTCCCAGGCATTTTCTGAATATTAATAGCAATACTTAAGATTTTTAACTATGATTTTTAAAATTATAGTTGATTTACAATATCATGTTAGTTTCAGATGTACAGCACAGTGATTCAGTTATACATATATATTATATACGTATATTATATATATATATATATATATATTTATTAAATGTCATTTTAGGAAATTAAGAATGTATTATGTTTTGGTAATAGCACCCAAGGGGGTTTTCTTATGTTGGCTTCCCTAGAGGTAGACCCAGAAACGAGGATTTCATGCGCAAGTGGCTTATTCAGGAGGTGCTACCAAGAGAAAGTGACACAGGACAAGGAAAGGCGGAAGCCAAGCATGGCTGTAACCTCAGAGAAAGTTCTTTGCAGGGTAACATCAACCTTATCCCACATGATCTCTGGAACATGAGTGCAGTTTTCCCCAACCCACTGCAAGGGACTAGGTTTCATGCTCTTGGATCCACCAGTCTCCATCCAGGCAGGGGCTGGGAGTTTCTGGTGGTGGGCAGAACTCCCAAACGGGTCTGTGGCTGCAGGTAAATCACGTGCAATAGCCCAAGGGCAGTCATCGGAAAAAGAGTCACACTGGTGTGAGCTGTTGGGAGCCAAAAACACATTAAGGACAGAAAGAGATGCAGGAGAAGGGGCCGGAAGGAGTCTGGATGAAGCACCAGCAGTGGCCACTAGACAATACTTCCAATGTCTTGGAAACAGAAAGTTCCTATCCCAAGAAATTATTTGATCAATCAATAATGATTAAGAACAGTGTGACCATAGATGTGCTCTTACCTTCTCTTCATCTCAGCTTCTTCATCAAATAAATAAAAGTACCTAACTCAGGATTCTTATGAGTATTATGTAAAGTAATATACATAAAGGATTCTAATCACTGCATATAGTATCAAGTTAATAATTATTAATTTAAGTTTTAAAAAACCCTTTGTATTTAATATTGTAATTTTATATTCTTGGGCAGTGACCCTCTCTTAGTGCCATAATAACTTTATACCAGATTCAAATTCTTTGCAGAAGATAAGAATATTACCAGGCGATATGAAGAATATATTTTCAGTAACATATCAGGAGATTGCTAAAGTGCATAAGAAAAGGAAGGGAAACAGAGCTTGGTCATACATAATGGAAACAAAAATATAACTCATTTTGACACTGATGTAGAAAAAGGTTAGAGCTAGAAACTTGGATACCATCTGAATTTATCATTTTGCCTCATTTTAAACTCTAAATTCACCTATAGGTCAAGGAGATCTCCATCCTTTGTAGGAATAGTTATGGAAAAAAGGCATCATCCAAATTTGGTGGAAAGAAAGAAATAGTAACCGAAAATGCAATATATTCAAACTTGGGAGCAAGAGAGCCAATGTAAGTATGCTGATGTTCATGCTACTTCCTGTCTGCGGGTGATAACTTCCTGTCCCTGACTCAGAGGTTTCATGTCTTCTACCACCCATGAAACAGCAACAAGCTAACTTCCTAGCTTTAAAGTAAGGTAAAATCAAATCCCAGACCCAACAAAGTCTCAGTATAGGATACTTTAAAGATTGCATTAGTTGCATCAGTTGTGCAGTTTTCCCAAACTATTACCATTTAAGACCAGAAAGTTGAAAACATCCTTGAGAAAGATCAGTGTGGTCATTCATCACTATTCTAGCCTTGCTTTTAGTATCCTTTCACAAAGAGTAAAACACTATCAGAAGAAGTAAAAAACATGTCATGGCCCTCAGTCTCCCACACCCTCAGACCCATGTGAAGCCCCGCCCCCAGAAGGCTACAATTGTGTCTTTAACTTTTGGAAGGGTCCCTGTGGGAGGTTTCAGGCAAGCTGATAGCTTGCGTTTCCATCCATTCCCTTCCAGCTTTCTTTGGCCATGGACTCAATCTTTCGACATGAATTAAGCTTTGTAGATCAGAGCTCCTATAGTACTCAGACATCCAAATTGTTAACAGACAGACTTAGAAACTAAAATACAGGCTGAATGAAAGCTGATAACGTGAGTCTCAAGCCGCAGCTCCTCTGCTTTCTTCTTGAATATGGCATTGGTGGCCATCCTAGTTTTCTTCCCTCCCAGGCTGACCATTGATGAAACCCAACCATTTTCTCCTAACAATGCCACAATTGTGAACTGGCATTTTTATGTAAATAGCTGTTCTCTGATTCATTAAGCCCCACTGCCCCTGACATTTTCCTTTCTGACCCTTATCAGACACACACTGGCAAAACATGAAGAAATAAAGAGGACAAAGAAAGGCAATAAAAGGGTTACAACCAAGAAGTGTATTGTGACTGTGACCAACAAGGAAATTCAGAAACGGGTGACTGAACACCCAAGGATACCCTGTCAGCTGGTCACAGTGACAACATTTGTTCAAAGCCTGACAAGTGCTTTGCATCATTTCAAGGTGTCACATAGAGATACATAGGAAATGACAGTCATAGATGCTACCTGAAGAGCACGTAAAGTGTAATAGACAATAGCACAATTAAACACCTGTGTACCCAGAAACATACAATCTGGCCCTTGCTTACCTCTCTACTTACTCTTTATTTTTCTTATAGCCCCTGTCACAAGATGCAAAGTTTAGTTTATATATTTGTGTTCTTGATTATTATGGTTCCCCAGAGATGAGATTTGTCTGGTATGCAACAGTGTCCATTCCAATCAATCTCACCCACTGGAACAGAAATTCCAGGGGAACAGGAACCATGTCTACCTTATTCACCACTGTAATCCCAGAGCCTAGCAAAATGTACCTTGTAGATTCTCAAAAAAATTTTTTTAAATAAATAAATAAAACATTAAATAAATAAATAAATAAAACCAGCAACAGCTATATAGAGAGATTATATAACTTCATCTTCTGAATGCCACTACTAACGCGATTACACAAAATTGAGTGTGAACTTGGGTCCCAGGCATGAGCAAAATTTTCAAAGAGTTTAGATGGGAAAAAACTTTCTAGACCCTGGGGCAGCTGCCCTGAAACAAACCACAGATATATAAGTGAGCACAGCCAAGATCAGCAGAACTTCCTAGCTGACCTATAGATTTGTGAGTCACTGAATTGTAGAGTGGTTTGGTTTGTGGCATTATTGTACCAATAACTAACTAATATTAAAGTCTACTAAAGTAATAACAATTAATTACCAGCAGAACAAACATTAAAATGCAAAGATGATTCATCTTTTTTGAAACAGAAAGTATTTCTAGTTAAATTATTTGGTTCCTCCATAGCCTCAAACACCTTTCATGCAGTTATATCCACGTCTCTGGGGCTGAGCAGGCCTAGGTAGGATGCACCTACAGAAGAAACATGAAGGACATCAGCAAGCTCAGCACCACAGCAGTAGATGTCACCTTTCCAGCACTGTTTGAATACCAGTATTTCTCATACACATTATCCAGGACTGAAAGCACAGCCTCCACGGTTTCCTCGCAGGTGGCCTGAATCTGAGTTTCTGGCAGGACAAACCCATATGTACCCATATGTCCCTCAGCTCAAATGCATATGAGAAGGGGATCCCAATGTCCCAAGCCCAGTCTCATGAAAACCCTGAAATGGCATCTACAAATGAAAATATGGAGGAAGAGTTAGAAGTTATTCTGTGAAAGGACAGATTTCTACAGCCATTTCAGGGACTAAAGTTCAACCCAGCAAAATAAATCAACTCTTTCATATTAGGATCTATGAATAGCTGCCTTCTCTCTCTCCTTGACATTTTCCGCTTCTGTCTCCACTCACCATCCCCACTATACCTGGCATTATGCCTGGCACATCTATCCCCACAATGCCTGGCATCATGCCTGGCACATAGCAGAGGTTTGGTTAAAGTTTCTCAGCTGAATCAAAGACAAGACAATCTGATATTGGAAGATAAGATTCAACTGACCTGTAAAGGAACAGAAACAAAATGACCAATATCACTAAAATGATGATATTAAGAAAACATCATCTCGGTTGCCCTTCAGTGGGTGGAGGAGGGGGTGCTTGGGGATGGGGAAAGCAATGCACTCTCCTTTCAACTAAATCCTTTTTTTTTTTTTAAACTCCAGGCCCCACCTGTTTTGCCTGATGGTCCTCTGGGAACTGAATCAACCGACCAAGGGTCACTGGAAAATGTCTTTCCTGTTAACTCCTGTGCCTTCTCCCTGCCAGTTCTTTTTAACTGAAGCCAGAGGGAGTACTGGTCTGAGCCAGTGTATTAATTTTTGCTTTTAGCTCACACCTTATCCCTAGAGAGCACAATTCTGGATTTGTACAGACTCCCTTTTATCCCTGGTCATTTTGATTTGTACAACTTCCTGTTGATCCGAGGAACTCTTCTATCCTGTCCACTCCAGTCTCCAAAGTCCACTGAATTCTTTTGTGCTTTAGATACTATTGAAGAGGTGAAAAAAAGATACTTATATAAAATATCTGCACTAGATCCAATTCTATAATTGGTTCCATGCTTTGCTTTCAATGCATTTGCTGCCTTCTGTCCAACTTGGATCTGTAGGTGGGAAATGCAGAGACAGATATCTGGTGTTAAAAATAAATCCAACAATTCAGAGCATTTGCTATTTTGTCCAAATCCATCCTCAGAGTTCCAGACCATCTTTCTAACTTCCCATTGAACATCTATACCTGGGTAGTCTTCTGATACTTTAGACTCAACATACTCCTATCCAATTTTATCATCTCCTCCACTAATAAGGCTGTTTTGATTTTCATAGTTCTGACCTATCATGTGCCCCCAACATGTAAATTCCTACAATCATCTTTGACTCTTCTCTCAAACAGTTACCAAGTTGCATTTCTAATGCCATCACCCTATTTCAGTCTTATTAACTCTGAAATGGACTGCTGTCATCTTCTAATAGGTTTTCCTTCCTCTTGCCAATCCTTAATCCCGATTGATCTCCCTGACTTCCAGGTGAACCTTTGTAGAGCAGGACAATCATAATGATCCTGCTGAAAACCTTCAATAACTCTCAGTTACCCACTGCATTTGTATAAACTTCTCAGTCTACTAGTTGAGATCCTCTACGATAGGGATCTAACCCACATTTCCAACACTATATTCTCTAGATCCCACCCTAGATTACAGTCAAACTCAAGTTCTCCCACAGTTGCTCAGACATACCCCATGTTCCTCAGCCTCTCCGCCTTTTCTCAGGATATTTCCTCTACTTGGGATGCCTTACCTCTTCTCTGTTGAAATTCTACGCAAACTCAAAGAACCTTCTCAAATGCTAAGTTCTCCATAGGCATTTCTTGAGCACCCTAAGTGGATTCTCTCTCCCCACTTTTTTCTCCCATAGCCCTTTGCTCATGCTTCCCTTATTACTTCTCTCTTGTTTTTCCTTAAAGGTATTTGATACTTATCTCTCATAGGCTCATAGATTTTCAGAGCAGAAAATGACACACTTCCTTCTATCTACCCCCATGTCACCTTACTGAATTGGAAATCCTTCAGAACTAGATGATTTCTAAGGTCTCAGCCTTGCTCTCTTCAGACCTTTTCCTGAGATCAGAGTCACTAACTGAGGTCCAAGTATATTGGTTATATTTATTGACTGTCTGATAAATCTCCTTGCATACCTTTTGATAGTCTAAGTATTCCCTACCCTAGATTCCCTAATGCTATATTCTACCCACCCGATGGTGTATCCCACTACTTCCCCTTGGGGTCTATACAAACACCACCAAAATCCCCTTGGCCACTCCCTGCCTGGATCCACAATTGCTTTACGCTTGAGGGCAGCCTGACTACACTTACAGGTACGTCAGCTCCCTTGACTTCTTCTCCTGACCAGTGACAGATCTAGTTTTAGATTCTGTCTCTCTTTTCCTGGTCCTGTATTGTCTGACTGAATCCCAAGGTGTGACAAGGTGGTGTCTGGTTAGAGTGGGGATAGGCATAGTGAAATTCAAAAGGAAGACTAGGAGAGGTAATAAGTGGTTATGGGGTCCTGTGCAGCAGTAGGACTTTGCACTTTCTGTGTGTGTGCTAAGATTCAACATTAAACATATTTGCAAGCTTTTTGACTCCTCTCCACTCACTACTAAGAGTTTTACCTTCTCCTTCTCTTCCTGTAAAGAGATTCTGTGTCTGCCCTAGTTGCTGGGCTTGCGTTGTCCAGAACTGAGATGATGGGCAGGAAGGGCTAAAGAAGTACAAGTACACTGGGAAGAGGTACAAGAGCTGTTTGTAGAAAGAAGAGGAAATTATAAGAAGGAAAGGAGAGTCAGAAAGGGGATTTCTAGAGAGAGAAATTCCAGTAAGGAAATAAGAATGAAGAGTGGAGAGAAAGGATTCAGGGTAGCTGCTGTGTGTGAGTGAAATTAAGAGCATGCAGCCTAGAGAAAGAGTTGCTAACAAATAGCAACTACATCCTTTTTGAAGTTCTTTGAGAGTCTCTGGTAGAGATATGAATTGCTTTTAATTATTTTTAATTCCCATGTGTTCCTGTGTTTCTTTGAGTGAAACTCCATGTTAACTGGTCTTAACTGTAATTTGGGTTACATGGAGCAGCTCCAGGCTACATTTTCTATTCAAATGGTTTCTTGCATTCTTTTTTGTTTCCTGCAGCTCACCCCAGATCATGATTCTTCTTCCCACTGCCAACCTTCACTTATTTTATCCTATATTGCTCCCTTTCCTCAAATCTTGGCTGTGGGGAGGGAAAGAGTCTCCCAGTTTCCTCTTCTTTATTGACAAAAGTACTTTTGATTTTTTTTTTAATGATTCCACAAGCAATTACCATGGGCAAGTAGATAGGAGTAAGAAATATAACATATATGATAAGCACACAGTTGTGATCCTTAGCTTATGGGTTTGGTCCTTTCTGAGAAGATGAAATGAAGATTCCCCTAGACTCTGCCTTCTATCTCAAAGGGTCAAACTCTTGATTATTCTTCTCTTTCTTTTTGACACTATATTGCAAGGCCATAGAAAGCCAATTGCTCTGCTGTCCTTCTTAGTCAAAATAATAAAAACCCTTTGCTAGTAGTGCATAATTTACATTGTTAAAGACATCATGCCTGCTTAATAACTTCTTCACTGGGCCCAGAGAATTTCCTGTAGACATATATTCACAGGCAAGCACTCAAAAAGATTGATTAAGGCCCTGGCATGGGTGTGGGAGGATGGAGCTTGGAATGGGATACAGGGGCTGATATGGAAAGGGTTCCAATGCAAAGAATATCAGCATTTGAAACATTAGATTTCTTATAGCTATTCTAATCTCCAGAGCAGTTTAGAATGAGGGTATATATAGTTCTGTTTCCCCTACTTAGTGATTGCCAAGTTGTCTATCATACAGTATAATATTTATGAAGATTTCTACAAATTTTTGGTTTTGTAAATACATAGAGATTAATTACTAGTCTCTGGTGGTTGTAAATATACCAGAAATGGAAAACTCCTTGAACAGTTGGTGTGATTCTATCTTTGTGTACTCTATCAAAGCTTATCACTAAGAACCTAAAAACACTGCTAACTAGCTTTTATGAGTTTGATACATGGTGGCAACATTTTCAGTCTTTTTATGGAAAAGTCTTAGTGATGAATGTTATGCTAATTCTTCAACACCTAAGGCGGTAAGAGATACAGAATTGAAGCAATCTTTCTCAATTCAATTTTCCAGTCTCTACACAGAGTATTGAGGATGGCCAGTAATTCCCATCTTCGAATTCCACCTTCTGGTAACGGCAATGCCAGTGCCCCCTCTGTGGCCAGAGGGCTCTAATGAGACAGCCAATCAGCAGTCCAAGACCCTGTGACATTTGAATACAAACCTTGCAAAAACGGAGATGTAGTAACTGCTTTCCTGAACCTAAAAAGGAAATTAAATTCTCTAGAAAAATACCGGAGTATATAGACCTCTTTTTTTCTGCTGGTAGAAGGCCTGTCCCATCAAATATCTATAATGGCCTGACTTAGGTGGTTCATTTGTATTTGTCACAGAATCCTTTAAGCAGAAAGTAAACATTTATGGCAAATATCACAGGAATTGGGAAGTAAGGAGGGTTCTGGGCTTCTTGACTAAAATTTCTGTTTCTGTACATTTCTTTACTGAAGAAATAGAACTTCTGGCACAGAAATGAGGAGGATATAGGACACAGTGGACTGGGCATCTAAGTCGATGACAGCTTCCAGAAGTTGCAAACCCTTCCTGAGCGGAGAAAGGCAGTGTTCTGTGGTCAGATGAATGTGGCCTCTGGAGTCCAAAGACATGAGTTCCAAGCCCAGACTCCAACATTTACTGTCTACAGGGACTTTAGAAATATAATTAACTCAAGGTCTTAATTTCTACATCTCCAAAATGAGCTTATTATATTGTCATGAGGATCAGATGAAGTAATGGCCATAAAATCTCTTTGTAATTTTTAAAGTTATAGGTAAATGTTATCTCCACCTCTTGCAAAATGATCACGTAGTACAAATGTCCGAAAACAATTGCAGGAAAGACATTGGGGTACTGACAGATATTTTTGACTTCTGGGGGGAAGGGCTGCCTTCAGCAAAGATCTATAGTGGTTTTTCTTTTAGTGCCCAGACCTGTGTTTTATGGGTGATGTTCCAGTGGGAGAGGGACAAGAGGAATGACAGAGCCAATGGGCCACCAGCCTTCTGTGATCTTAAGAACAGAGCAAGATTAGCCCCTATCCAGCCCAGCATTTATTGATAATGAGGAGCTTGTTTTAAAAAACAATTTTTTAAAGATATGCAGAAAATAACAAGTGTTCGTGAGAATGTGGAGAAACTGGAACTCTAATTCACTATTGGAAAGAACAGAAAATGGTGTACTTGCTGTAGAATATAGTACGATGGTTCCTCAAAAAGTTGAAAATAGAATTACCATACGATTCAGCAATTCTACTGCTGAGTATATACCCCAAAGAGTTGGAAATGGGATCTCAAGGTGATATTTGTACACCTATGTTCATAGCTGTATTATTTGCAGTAGGCAAAAGGTGGAAACAATTCAAATGACCATTGATGGGTGAATGGATAAAGAAAATGTGGTATATACATAACAATGGAATATTATTCAGCCTTAAAAAAAAAGAGGAAATTCTGACACATGGTACAACAGGTGTGAAGCTTGAAGACTTTATGCTAAGTGAAATAAGCCCGTCACAAAAAGATAGATACTGTATGATTCCATTTACATGAGGTAACTAGAATAGTCAGACTCATAGAGACAGAAAGTAGAATGGTGGTTACCAGGGACAAGGGGGATGTGGATTTTTTGTTTAATGGGTAGAGACATTTCAATGATGCAAGATGAAAGTTTTGGAGATTGGTTGCACAATAATGTGAATATACTTAACACTACTGTACTGTCCACTTAAAAATGGTTAAGACAGTACATTTTATATTATGTATGTTTTACCACAACTAAAAACTGAAAAAATAACTTTTAAGAAAAGATAACAAATAACTACAACAATTATAAATTGACCCTTTCTTTGACTTAGTTCTATTGTTCTCAGGTTCACAAAAAGGCAAAGAGCCCAGTCCTTTTCAACAATTCTGCCCACCAGGACTTGGGTAAACACAGCTTCAGAGAAGGACCCTGGATAAGACAAAGCAGACTTTCCCTGCCCCAGCTTGAATTTCACTAGCACTTCCCCTTACAAATATTCCTAGGCAAATACTAGAGGCATAGTTTAGAAGAAAATAAAGCATTGTGTTTAGCAGAGAAGAGAGCAGATATTATTTAGCCGTGTTATTTTAGATATGCCATATTCCACTAACAGCTGGGAAGTTCTTTAAAGCACGGTTCAAAAGCTATAATTGCTGAACGGAGCTTCAAGAGAATTTACAGAAATGAAAGCGCATTCCTGCAGATTATTAACATAATCATCTCATTTATATTATACACGAATACCTAAGATGTCTCCCAACTTGACACTTTTTGAAATAGGTGGTTAATTAATGCAGGTAAGGCAGCATTTAACCTGAAGCCTTCCCAGCAGGCGTCTGGCAAGGTGTGAAAAGCAGGAGAAAGGAAATAAGGAAAAGCAAAGGGAACAAAAGCGAGGCTGGAGCCAAAACCCTAGAAATGGGAATCAGGGAAGGAAGGCAGGGTCGTGCTGAGGCTTCTCAAGGCTCTGGCTCAATGGTCTTACCAGTTCTTCATGGTTACTTGATTTATTTTTGGCGTAGCCATAAGGCATGAGGATGAGCTGCCCGTAAGAGTGCATGGTCAGGAAGCAGGCAATGTTCTCCTTCCTGCTCTCGATAAAGCTGGAAACAACTTTAGTCTCTGGTTCAGACATGGGTCTTGTCCCACAGAATGTTAAATCTTGGCAGTTGTGAGATGCACCGATACCTGAAACATACAGGAAACCCCAAGGAAGGCATCACGATCTCCGTTTAGCACTGACCAAGGTCAAGGAGCCAGCCTTGCTCAGGACATCTGTGGGTGGAATTAAGGCTTGCCTTTGCTTGTCTAATTTTGTCCTGCTAAAATAAGTCATTCAAGGAGGAACTCAGGAAGGCAGGAGGACGGACGTGCAGATTTAGAAACAGACCCCTGCTTATGTGGCCCGGGAAGGAAGATGCAAAATGGAATGGCATTTTCAATAATCTTTCACTTAAACCTTTGGTGGTCCCTGAAACAAATGCTTGGGAACCTGTTCTTGGGTTCCAGGGTCAGACTCTGTTATAGTCTTGTTGCCCTAAGTATATCTCTTGCTGTCTTACTGGCTTGAGTCTCATTAGAGCTATTTCGCAAGGACAAAAAAAAAACACAAAAAGCTATTTTGTAGTCTGTCCTTCTCACCAGTAATAATAAGGACCAACAACAGAGCACCTTTTACATGCAGGGCACTGTGCTAAGCCCCTCCTGTGTGGCATCTCATTGAATCTCCACAACAACCTACTGATAAGATGGTATTACTCTGAGCCACGTTTTAAAAATAAGAGAAAACTAAAGCCTAGAGATGAAGCAATTTTTTCAATACCACAGGGCCGCCGAGTCTGAATGTTAACCTTTCCCATCTGGTTTTTAACCAGACTGCTCTTAACCATCCGTACCTCTATTTGCTTCCAATCCATTGGACTTGTTGAGATTCAGAAACATGAAACTGCCTTAAGGAGAAGAAAATGTTTGCCTTGTTTACTTCTGCCCTCCTGCTGTAAAATAATTTGCAAGGATACTTCTCTGATTTTCCTTTATAACAATTCGTATATTTTAAAACAAAGTGATGGATTTCAAAAATATTCACACTGGTCTAGGTCTTCTTTGCCCTTTTTTAGCCAGTCTCACTTGAAAAGAGTCCTGCATTTGAGTGTTGCTGTTCTTACTGTATAGATAATATCACCTCTTTAGAGGGAGTAACACTGACCAGGAAGTCCAGAAAGCTGTACAGAATTAGATGTTTATTTCAAAAGGTATATATATAAATAGTACTAATTCTAGTAATTCACCTCTTTTCTGGCTTCTCTGCTCCATTTGTTTTGTGTGTCGTTATTCATCAGTTCATCTACGAAGCATGTACTTAACTACACCAGATGCATCGAAATTTCTATTGAGATCTGTCCCAAAACACATGCCATTATTATGGGATGAATGGGATTTCCTCCAAAGCCGATCCTGTAACAGGAACATAGGGAAGTTGCCATTCTAAGGTCTCATGAATCACAGTGTTAGTGATGATGGGTGGTCCTCGAATATGAAAAATGGTTCCTTAGGATTGTCTGGAAAAATTGCCTCAACATTATGAAACTTGTGCATATAATTTTTAGTCCCCCAGATGGGCTAGCAACCCCCAATAACAGGAACATCTGTACAACCCAAAGTGTATATACGTGTAAACCATCAAATTGGAGGGGTAGTTTGGCCTTTCCCTCACAAGCAGATTAACAGTGCCTGGTGGACGCAATCTGCTTAATCAGGAAAACTTCAGAGAGTCATTATTTTAGGTCCAAGTGATAAAGGGCGAAAGGGAAATAGCTTGGCAGATGGGAAAAGGCTGTTCCAGGTGCATCAGAGATGGTCTCTGCACATTTCTGGAAGCAGAAGACTGATGAGTAGAGATAGGGATAAAGACCTGTTTCGCCAGACAAGGTGGGAGGGAAGGGCTTGATTCACATACCGGGCCAGAAAGGCTGTTACAGAGAAAGGGGTCCCACGAAGGGCTGGGGGAGCCGGGGTTGGGGAGGGGGAGGAATTCATAGTCTCTGGAAACAGAGGCTCTTAATTATGGAGTGGTATGATTTAGAAACTTTTTTTTTTTCTTTTTTTTGCGATACGCGGACCTCTCACTGTTGTGGCCTCTCCCGTTGCGGAGCACAGGCTTTGGACACGCAGGCTCAGCGGCCATGGCTCACGGACCCAGCTGCTCTGCGGCATGTGGGATCCTCCCGGACCGGGGCACGAACCCGTGTCCCCTGCATCGGCAGGCGGACTCTCAACCACTGCGCCACCAGGGAAGCCCCAAAACATTTTTATAGCTGCAGTGACTGAGGCCAGGAAAATGAACCCGAGACAAGATCTAGTTCATGAACCCATCCCAGGACCAAACTCGATGTACTCACCGTTGTCCAAGTATAGATGTAACCATCTATGTTAAGAACCGGAAGCACATAGAAGTCCAGGTTTTTAAGGAGACTTCTTATCCTTGAGTTGTCTTTATAGTTCTGTAGAATCTGGATATTTAATAGAGAAACATTTGGAATGATCCTGGGAAGAGGTCTTTTCTCTCTTAATTTTCTAACAATTTCAACTTAATCATAAGTGGTGACTGAACATCCAACCTTTGCCATCCAATCCTGCCTCAACTGTCCCGTTCGTTATGGCGGTCTTTCTGAAACTTCACCATGCATCAGAATCACCTGGAGGACTTTTTTTTTTTTTTTTTTTTTTAATTTTTGGCTGCGTTGGGTCTTCGTTGCTGCACTGAGGTTTTCTCTAGTTGCGGCGAGCGGGGGCTACTCTTCCTTGTGGGGCGTGGGCTTCTTATTGCATTGGCTTTTCTTGCTGGAGGACTTTTTAAATTACAGCCTGCCTACCCTCCATCTCCACCCCCAGCCCCAATTCAGTAGGTATGAGGTGGTGATGTGGAAACCCAGAACTTGCATTTCTTCCAAGTTCCCAGTTATGCTGATGCTATGGGTCTAGGAACCACACTTTGAGAACTATAATTTTTGGGTTGAATTATGTTTGGGTTTCTGAAAAGACTGACACAAAAAGTATCTCATATTAATTTTAAAGTTTTCTTATTCCCTCAAAGGAGGGATATAGGTAATACGCAAGAATTCACGGTGCCAGGTAGTTTCCATGTGTTAATCTCTTAATCCACACAATTGTGTGCTCTTCATGATTACGTTGAAGTAGTCATTTCATACACCTTTTGCAGGTAAAAAACTAGGGGTCCTAGTGATAGAAATTTTGCACAAGACTATTAGAAAGAGCTCCAGGATTCAAACTCATCTCTGACTTCCAAGATGTATTTTCTTCTCCATTTAGATTTGTTTACCTTCCAATAAAGATAATTTTGGGTGCATTAGAAAGAGAACAGAACAACTAACTCAGTTTTCAGTGAAGCTACTTATGAATTCCATTTCCCTTGGGGTGAAGGAGCAGCTCAGTGGAGAGCTGCCTTGCCAAGATGTGAAAGAAACCTGCTTTCCAAAGCCGAGATATGACAGGTATTTTGTGGGGTGGTTAACCATTATGAGAAAGTGAAAGACACTTATTCTTTCACAGACCACTGGCAAAAAGCAGGGGCAATCCATTCCCTGGCATGAATTCCACAGTCCATCCAGATAATCTTCTTGGGGTTATTGGATGGTTGGCTGATCTGGGGGAGACATTCATATTTCATTATCAAACAATGGCTTATGATTGAGGCCACCGAGCAAAGTTATCAGGTTGTTTTATTCCCCTGGAGGTACCTGTCTCCTTCCACTCTGTGGTTTCAAGGATGAGGCAAGGATGCTGGCAGAGACACCCACCAATATGACCCTTCTGTTGGCCATGCTGCCAACCGCCTCCTGCGGTTACCTTGGCTATTGTTCTTAGGACCACAAGCTGACACCTCCGTGTACCCCATGCAAAGCCTGGTCTTCCCCATATCCTAAATTATTCCCTAACTTTAAATAAACGCATAAACCACAAACTGAGAGGCTAAATCTTCATAAACCTTATAAAACCTTACCACACAGGGCTGACTCAGAGCGGTAAAGTGCACAAGTGGTAACGTGCATGACTCAAAGGTAGTGAAACTGAACCCCAGTCTGCATTTAAGCTTCCTGAAACTGTGAAAGCATCCAAATGCATAATCTCCTGCGATACTTATTACATTCGTTACCTTCCTCTTTCCTTAGAGACTCCTGCAGTCCCAGCTGACCCAATCTTCTTTCTCCTCTCCCCATTTGTTGTTCTTGTACTCACTCAAGAAAGAAAGATTCCCTCCTCTTTCAGAGGTGGGATAGGTAGGAATGAACCTGGCAATTACAGATTCTCTTTGGTGGAGAAGAAGCTGTGAACATGCCCATGCTTGTCACAGTCACATCTTGCTTTGGTTTGTAAATGGCCTGGACTCATGCTATTCATTGGAAGCTCTTGGGAGCTGGGCTGATGAAGGCTCTCCCTCTATATCTGTGAGAAACTTACGAATTGAAATAACTATGGGCTGGATTCATCATATTCAAGGAAGTTTTCCCTTTTAGCCTCACCCATTTTCAAAGCTCCTGGCATAATTCCTAATCTACCCTTTACTTTAATTCTCTCTTGTAATCACCCCTTTTATTTATGAGTCTATGTATATGACCATATGTTTATCTTTATTGCCTCCTCGTTATGTGTCAATTCTATTCTTTAAAATACATCCTAGGCAAAGGATGTTTTGAGGTCTTTTTGGCTGACTCAGCTCAGAGTTTGACGGCCTATGGAAAAATCAGGCTGGTAGGTGGCCCACACTTAACATATCAACCAATTACTCACTCGGCTCCTGGGTAAATTCTACTTCAGAGCCACCGAGATTTCTTTGTAGTTGTTAGTAATTCTTGAATTTGGGGATGTGCTTTGTAAATTAATGTGTCTACAGTGAATAAAGTAATGCTAGTTCTTAATGCCAAACTACTTTGGCAGCGGTTCTTGAAGAGTAGTCCTGGACCAGCGCTATCAGCACCACCTGGGAACTTGTTAGAAATGCACTGTTTTTCTGTAACATGAGTGTGCATCAGAATGACCTGGAGGAGGGCTTGTTAAAACACAGGTTGCTGGGCCCACCCACAGAGTTGCTGATTCAGTAGATCTGTAGTTAGACCCCCCAAGAATGTGCATTTCTAACAAGTTCCCAGGAGATGTTGATGCTGCCGGTCGAGGGACCACCCTTTGAAAACCACTGGTTAGGTGCAGTTGTTGTCAACCCTGCCTACACAGTAGGATCACCTAGGGAGCTTTCAAAAGGTGTCTGGGCCCCATCCTGGAGCAATTAGCTCAGAATCTCTGTGGATGGGGCCCAGGCGTCAGTATTAAGCAGCCAGGATTGAAAAATCACTGTTCCAAAACTGAGAGCCAAGAAGGCCTGGCCCTGTGGAAAAGTGGTTATTCAGACACTTTTCATCGTATCACATGTTAAAAGGGCAGAGAGCCTGGAGATTGGGTTATCCCTCTGGCTATGCTACGGTCTGGCTGTGTGACCTCGTACAAGTCACTTCACTTCTCTGGGTCTTTGTTTCCTTATAAAATGAAGGAACCAAAAATAAAGGTTGTCCGTGATGTTCAAACATTCTTATGGGGAAAAAAAAATGTGTTAAAAAAGAAAATTTTGTAAAAACTCAAAATACATATGAGAAGTGAACTGGGGATTTCTCCCTTATGCAGCCCCCCACCCCGTCCCCCTTCCGCTGTGGGAGCACCGGAGGCACCCAGGCCTTCACAGAGCACAAGCTGGAAACCTCTCAGCCAGAAAGTCTAAGGTCCTTTCCAGCCACCCTCCACGATTCTAAGTTCCTCAGTCTTAGCGGGGACGAGGGAGGCCAAGCGTGAAGAAAACTAAGGGATAAGTTCTTACTTCTGGGACTTTATTTTTAAGTCCTACGCCTGTGGTCTCACCCAACCATTCCAAATTCTCTTTACTCCAGAACATGATTCCACCCTCATGATTAAGATGTAAGCATTTACAAGTATTTAATTTTTAAAAAATGTTTATTGGAGTATAATTGATTTACAATGTTTTGTTAGTTTCAGGTGCACAGCAAAGTGAATCTGTTATATAAATACATATGGATATATGTATTTGGACTCTTTTTTAGATTCTTTTCCCATATAGGTCATTACAGAGTACTGAGTGGAGTTCCCTGTGCTATACAGTAGGTCCTTATTAGTTATCAATTTTATACATAGTAGTGTGTATGTATCAATCTCAATCTTCCAATTTATCCCTCCCCACCAAGTTTTGAATTTTAAAATCAAGACTTTGGAAAAGCCAAGTCTCTCTGTCTTGCCTCTTTTAACCTTGTCTATACTTCTGACTAGAGCCTCTGGATAGTACATAAATATCCTTGAGTGGGACTCTAATTCTCAGCCTTCTCACTCACCTTCAAATAATACATGGGCCGGCTCTCATAGGTCATTCCTAGGAAATGCTACGTCACCACTTCCGTGTACTTCTCCCTTATCTCACTCATCCACTGATAGATCTGAAACAGCCAGGGAGGACTGAGGTTATCAATAAGAAGATCCTTTGCTTGCCTCTAAATTAAGATAATTGCTTCTTTCATCAAGATACTGAACTCTGAACTCTTCGCTCTTTATTAGCACACAAACTAGAAGACTAAACTAATGAATTATGACCTCCCCTCCTCCCATATTCTTTAAAGATCTACTCTGCCACCCAAGCTTAGGACACCCTGTTGAACTTTACACATAAATGATTGAGAATTATCAATTTCAACAATCCAGTATAACACTTCTGAAACATTGTACAATCACACAGCCTTCAAATGGCCATGAGACTTCCTGACTATCATTTATTGTTTAATCAGTAGAAGTGTAGTTTATTTCATTTACTCTCAAAGCTGCAGGATAGGTACTGCTATTCCTTTTTCATGTATGAGGAAACTGAGGAACAAAGAGGTTAACTGTCTTGGTCAAGGTCACAGAGCAAGTGGCCAAGCCAGGTGTGACTCATCTCTGATACCAGCACATATACTTCTCATGGGTCTTACTGGATCTTGTTTAAAAAAAAAAAAATCTAAGAAACTTCAGTACTTTGGGGTGATTGTTACAGAAGAAAATGTAAATTCTTTTTTTTTCTTAAGTATTGAATTTTGTTACAATATTGCTTCTGTTTTATGTTTTTTTCATTTTTTGGCCCAGAGGCATGTGGGATCTTAGCTCCCTGCCCAGGGATCAAACCCAGACACCCTGCATTGGAAGGAGAAGTCTTAACCACTAGACTGCCAGGGAAGCCCTGAAAATGTAAATTCTTGTACTTTTTGAAAAAAATTCTGGAAAATATTAATATATTCCCCAATACTGAGGAAATAAATTGTAAAGCCTGGTTGGAGGGCAACTTGTGCATTTATGTCAAAAATTTTAATGTGCATATCATTTAACCCAGTAATTCTATTTTTAGAAATTTATACTTCAAAAGAAGTTTTACATAACATCACAACACACACTACATATATACTTATATACTTTTTACTGTATCCAGTTTTAGAAACCACTAAACTTATCTTAGTAGCAATACAAATATTTCTTTGAAAAAAAAGTTTTCCCCATTTGAGAGCTGTTGCCTGTGCTCCCTGCATCCAACTGAAAATACCACACTTTTGGCTAAATAGGATTCAATCAGAAGGCTTCACCACCCATGTCCCACATCCATATACACATTGGCCCTGCCCAGCTTAAACCAGCTAAAGACTTGATTAACAAGAGCAACGTTTAATTTTGATCCATGTTTACACTAACAAAACTGGTTGGGGTGTTCTTTTCTTCTTTTTGTTGTTTTGCCTTTTTATTTCATATCACTAGGATTTGTATCTTTAATGGTGATGGCCAGGGGGTGATGTTTGGGAATCCCTTGACCTCAGTGCACAGGCAAACCTCAACCTCCCATTCTGAGGCTCTCTAGTCTATGGATATTAACAGTGAACTATCCCTCGCCCATCCTAAAGTAGGTTGTGACCACCACCAACGCTCCCACCAACGTGTCCATACTCACCTCCCCCGTGGGGTGGTATCTGTTATAGGAATATGTCTCCAGAATCCTCCATGGGCTCACTACATTATCCACAGCTTCTTTGTTGTGCTACAGATCTGCAAAGGGAAGAAATACAGACAAAAATTGATGAAGAAACCAGGATAACATGAGGGTTGGAAGGTTGATGAAAAAGGTAGTAGGAAGCAATGTGCACAGCATTTTGAGGACAAAAGTCAGTGTTGGAGTCTTGCCTCTGCAACTTACTAATTGTGAGACCTTGGGTACCATGGAGTCCCTCTGAACTGCAGTTTCATCATCTGCAGGTTGAGGACAGCCATTCCCACTTTGCAAGGAGCCTTGGATAATTCAGCAAGATGTTGTAGATAAACACACTTTTAAATTTGTATAAGAAAGAATAGCTAAGATTTATTGAACTGAAACTTACTGCGAGATACTCACTGGGTTAAGCAATTTAAATCTCATTTACTTCTCTCAAAAACTTTAAGAGAAGATATTCTTATTATCCCCATTTCAGAGATGAGGAAATTGAGTCACAGGGAAAGCATTATTAGAATTTAAGCCCTGACAGCCTGACTGAAAAGCCTGAAATATTAACCACAATACTGTAAATAATTGTAAGAATCTTTATGCAACAGTTTATTTTTTTTAAATAAACTTTACTTTTTTAGAGAAGTTTTAGGTTCACAGCAAAATTGGATGAAAAATACTGAGAGTTCCCATATACCTGCTGTCCACCCCCCACCCACCCCCATGCACACAACCTCCCCCAATATCAACATCCCACACCAGAGTGGTACATTTTTTATAATAAACGAACCTACATTGACACATCATTATTTCCCAAAGTCCATAGTTTACATGAGGCTTCACTGTTGGTGTTATACTTTCTATGGATTTGAACAAATATATAGTAACATGTATCCACCATTATAGTATCATACAGAAGAGTTTCACTGCCCTAAAAATCTTCTGTGGTCTGGCAATCACTGATCTTTTCATTAGTTTTGCCTTTTACAGAATGTTATATAGTTGGAATCATACAGTATACAGCCTTTTCAGATTGGCTTCCTTCTCTTAGTAATATGCATTTAACTTTCCTCCATGTCTTTTTAATGACTTGATAGTTCATTTCTTTTCAGTGCTGTATAATATTCCATTGCCTGGATTACCACAGTTTATTTATCCATTCACCTACTGAAGGATATTTTGGTTGCTTCCAAGTTTTGGCAATTATGAATAAAGCTGCTATAAACACCTGTGTGCAGCGTTTTGTGGACATAAGTTTTCAATTCATTTGGGTCATACCAAGGAGCATGACTGCTAGATCATATGGCAAGAGTATGTTAATTTTGTAAGAAACTACTAAACTGTCTTCCAAAGCGACTGTGCCATTTTGCATTTCCTCCAGCAATGTTTCCTATGCTTACTTTCCATTTGCATATCTTCTTTGGTGAGGTGTCTGTTCATGTCCTTTGTCCATTTTTTAAATCAGGTTGCCTCTTTTCTTATTGCTGAGTTTTAAGAGTTCTTTGTATGTTTTGGATAACTGTCCTTTATCAGATGTATCTTTAGCAAATATTTTCTTTCACTTTGTAGCTCAACTTCTCCTTCTCTCGACATTGGCTTTTGAAGGAAGAAAGTTTTTAATTTTAATAAAGTATAGGGTATCTGTTATTTACTTCATCGATCATGCCTTTGGTGATGTATTTAAAAAGTCATCACTATTCCCAAGGTTATCTAGGTTTTCTCCTAAGTTATCCTCATTTTACATTTAGTTCTAAAATCCATTTTGACTTAATTTTTTGTGAAGAATGTAGGTCTGTGTCTAGATTCACTTTGTGTGTGTGTGGATGTCCAGTTGTTCCATGATCATTGATTGGGTTTTGTCAAATGTTTTTGTCTGCATTTATTGATATGATCATGTGATTTTTTAATTTTTAGCCTATTGATGTAATGGATTACATTAATTGATTACCAAATGTTAAAATAGTCTTGCATATATATCTGGGATAAATCTCCGTCAGTGGACATGGTGTATAATTTTTTTATACTTTTTTTGATTCAATTTGCTAATATTTTGTTGTGGATTTTTACATCTATGTTCATGAGAGATATTCGTCTATAATCTTTTATTCCTCATAATGTCTTTGCCTGGTTTTGGTATTTGGGTAATGTTGGCCTCAACGAATGAATTAAAAAGTATTCCTTCTGCTTCTATCTTTTGGAAGAAATTGTAGAGAATCAGTATAACTTTTTCCTTAAATGTTTCATAGAATTCACCAGTGAAACCCTCTGGGCTTGGTGCTTTCTGTTTTGTAGGGTTATTAATTATTGATTCAATTTCTATAATACATATAGGCCTATTTAGATTACTATTTATGGTCTATATTTTGACAAACCGTTTAATAAAGCTATTCAATGCCTCGCCTTTATGCCAGATATTGTGCCAGCACAATCATGCCCATTATATGATTTATTCCCATTACAGCCCTGTGAAATGTTATCGTCCATGTTTTACAAATAAGGAAACTGAAGCCAAGGGAAATTAAGTAACTTGCAAACAATCACAGAGCTAGTAAGTCATACAACTAGTCCTCTCTCTAAGCCACACAAATGTTGGATAAATGTTCTAATTCCCTTGCTAAAAGACTTTACCTAAGCAAAAAGTAGGGTTATATTTTCATTATGAGAGCATACCAACTGATCATTCATTTACCCAATAAATATATTTGAAGTGATTTCTGTGTTAATAGCACTAGGATGTGAGATTTTGGAGAAGCTGAGGTGTAAACGTTTGGATAGTGACAAGGAAACATGTTAGAGATCTAATTAGCTAATGTTTCAATGACTTTCATCTATTTTCCCACATTTTTCTCTCTGAACATTCTGGTATTATATTTACTCTTTCCCTAAGCCTTCATTTTTTAATCTGTAAAATGGGAATAATAACACCTTACCAAAGAATTCTTATGAAGACTAAATAAGTTAATCTACATTTAAAAATAAGCAAATTTCTGGAACCTAGTTAACCCTTCATAAATGTTAAAACACAGTAGTAATTCGAAACAAAGCTAAGTAAAAGCCCTATTTTGCTTCAATAACATTGAAAATAAAAATTACATTGAGAATAATTTAGCCATCTAACTAGTGTTATCTTCAAACAATACCAAACTACAAAATATTTTGATAGAATTAATTAAAACTCAAGTTCTATTCACATCTACATAACTCCAGTAACTGGATTGACTACATTTTAATTTTTTAATCTGTTCAATTAACACCATGTACCATAATCACCCACTCTAATGGAAATCAATTTCTCTACAAAATTCCATGACTTTAATTGTTACTACTACTACTAATAATAATCTGACTTTAGCAGAAGTTTTTATCTTCAAAACTGTAAATGTTTTATTGTTAAATGAATTTTACTTTGTTTAGCTTGTCCACGAAAAGCTCATGATATAGGATTGTCTAGATAGTTAGTTAAAACAATGAAATGAATTTTAGAAGGAGATTACAAGAAACAAATGTCATTAAAATTGTAATAGTTGAGGAGCAATATGCTTTTCCATGTTTTTCAGGGATTCGTTTCTAATATTTATCATTTATTTGATTTTTTAAAGGTAAGCTAGAGTGCTTCAGAATGAGGAATTTCAATATAAAAATATATACAGGTGTAATATGTTGAGGCTGATTATTTACAAAACATCATTTTATAAGGAAAATACATACATCCCTTGGTGTGTTTAAAATTCAAAAAAATTCAATTTACACATAAATTTTCAGGAGTACATTTCGTGTGCTTATCAAATAATCAGCAAACATATACCTATTATAATAACACTAGTTAACCATTATTGGGCACTATATTCTAAGCACCAGTCAAAGCATTTGCATTGTTATCGTAATTCATTCAACAACACAACGGCACTTGGTACTCTTTGCAAAAGTGATAATAGATAATAGTAGTAGTAATAGAACATAGATTTCTTTCTTACAGAGCTTAAAATCCACTTAAGGAAGTGAGACGTAAACACATGAAAAGCAAAATAACTTCACCATCAAATAATAAAATGTGAGGTATGATAAGCTAGAGCCTGATTACCAATTACACGGTGCACTAAATGTACTGAGGACAGGAGAGGGAGAATTCCAAACTGAAGTATAGCCAGTAATAATAACAACCAACATTTTATAAGCAATTATGCATGCCAGAACTGTTCTAAGGTATATATATCATATCATATATATATATATATATATATATATCTTCCTACATATAATTCTAACAACAATCCTTAAGGTAGAAGCTATTATCCCAGTGTGTTGGGGTGAAGATTTTGTTACAGAGGCTAAATTATACTTTTACTATACTCTAGAAAATAAGCATAAAATATTTATTAGCCTATTTTTATAAATTGTCTATCTCTGATTTGGACTGCATAGAAAACAAAATAAGTATCAGCATTATAAATTCATCGGGAAATAGTTTCAGTGCTTTTTCAAAATGGAGAGAGGAGAGGAAATGAAGCAAATGAGAAGAGTCTTCTCAGCCCTTCCTTCTTTCTCATTCCTCACACTGGCTGTCCTGCCAGGAAATGAGATCACTGGGGATGCTTTCACGCGACATTGGGACCAGGGATGGTGGCTGCTCAGAGCGACGTGGTTCATTTCTTCACATAGTTCAGCAAATGTTCAAGTCTTTCTTTATCACCGTCATCTACTCAGTGCCGTAGGAAAGTGACTACACTAAAAAGCAGTCCTGGCAGCTGGTGGATTCTTGTTTCAATTGGGCTGGTATTCCCAGGCAATTTCACAATATGGAGGGGAATAAATTAAAGGTAACTGGGCACCATCAAGCACCAACATTTGGCTTTCCCCCAGCTAATGTCTGCAAAATGTGTGAGTATGATGCCTCCTAAGTCCAGCACTGAATGACTGGGTCCATATAATATGCAAAAAAAAAGTGATGCGTACGGGATTTGAGTGAAAACCCTGATATCATTTTAACATGAAATTAAACACAATACTTAAACCTCAAAACCCCAGATACTTAGTTCAAACAATGTTTAAACCGTAAACCTAGAAAAGGCTGTTCCCTGTTTCTAGGCAATTACTTGGGTGATGCATAATACATGTAGAGAAAGAAGGAAAAAACTGGCTAATCCCCCAAATTACCACCAGTCTCATCTCACCGACCAAATGAAGAGATTATTGTACTTTGTGTATTCTTTTTTAACAGGAATTCATAAAATGTTTAACAGAGAAAAAGATGCTTTGGTGGTACATTATTAATAAATACTGTACATCAAAGATTGCCTGATGAAATTTTGACTGGAATGTAAAAAGAGGCAAAAAGACCTAATGAATATTGAGGAAAATTTTGTATTTTAAATACTTAGGAAACAGTTACATGAATATTTCATGATAGTAATGTATTTTCAAAGTTTTTTTTTTCCTTCTTACAAAATTAACATATGCTTATAAGTGGAAATTTTAGGAAGTATGGAGAGGAGAAAAATAAAAAAGAGAAGGAAGGAATAATCCTCTACAATCCCACCTCCCTGAGTTAACCATTGTTGATATTTTGGCATATTTCCTTTCAGTCTGTTATCTGTGCATATTTTTTTCATAAATACAGTGCAGATTATACCTATATATAATTTTGTATTCCCTCCTTTTTTATTATGTATTCTACCAGAGACATTTTCTCAAACCAATAAAAACTCTTTATAAACATTATTTTTAATGACTGCATAATGTTTGACAGTAAGTATATATTTCATAGCATCATGCACATAAATATTGTCATCTATGCTGGATATTAAAGCCATTTCCCTTTCTGGTTTTATCTTATAGTAAATAATTCTGGAGTTAATGATTTTTTGCTCATTTCTGATTATTTCCTTGAGTTACATTCCAGGAATGGGACTAGTAGGTCAGAGAGGATGAACAATTTCAAAGCATTTGATTCATAGTGCTAGATCCTAAATGATTCTACAGATTTACCCTTTTATTGGGAGTATGCAATATATATAACAGGCCACCTCCCTAAATGATCAAAGGAGAGATTACAAAGCTTGTCATCCTTGTTAGATTTTCTAGACTAGTATTACGTCACACATAGTAAATAAAGAGTATCAAAACTTGCAGCTAATCTATGTTTTGAGTTGGTAAGAGCCATATAAAAGTGGACATTATTTTATATCAGTAAATAATAATGAAAATGAAAATAGTCAATAAGGAGCAGAATTAGCAGATTTGAAATGTTTCCCTCAAGTGCAGTCATGAGCAGCTGTCCACTGGAAGCCATCTTGTCTGAGTCCCACTGAGCCAAATCACTTCCATAATTTAACCTGGGCTTGGCAATCATTTTTTTAAACAAAAGTTTTATGCATCTTCTTTGTAGAATATTTGTAAAATGAAGAATAGTTGAGGGAAAGAAAAAAAATTATCAATCAAAGAGAACAATGTCCATTTTGGTACATATTTTTTCTTTTATTTTTTTAAGTATTTTGATACATTTTGTGTTCTGCATCTTTCAGCATAAAACATGTCTTTCCCCATGCTATTAAAATTTTCATAATTATTATTCTAATGGATAAATAATATCCCATTGTCATATGTCACATATTGACATTTGCATAACTTAGTATGGGGCATTTAGGTTGTTTCCAAATATTACAATATTTAATATCTTGTTTATCTTGTACATAAAGCTATATCCCAGTGCATACAATTCCTTCCATAGTTTGCTTTCTCAGTGTAAATTTCCAGAAGCAGGGATACTAGGCCAAAGGATGTGTACGTTTTAAGGCTTGTGATATTTTTAAATAAGTTAATTATTTTTTCAATCAAAGCCCTATGACCTACATAAGTCTTTGCCATTGATCTATGAAGAATCTCAGAAGAGAAAATAAATGCAGTATCTATATGAAACCAAGTAAACTAATAGAAAACGCAAGATGGCGATGTCCAAACAGCTTTAGGCATCACATAGATCCTGGACTCCCTTTATATATCTGAAATCAGACCGTCTATGAAGCTAAGGGACAGGCTGAGGTCGCACAGTTAGTCTGGGGCAAAAATTGGAGTGGATTTCTCTGTTCCGTGAGACCAAGCTTGTTGCAAGATTCGTTTAACTATGAAACAAAAGAGGAAATACTGTTTATAAACACACATGCCAGATGAGATACACCAAATGTGCAGAGTAACAAACTATGTATGAATAAAGGAAAATACACTTTATATGGAAACCACACACACACACACACACAATGTTTAATATATATTCAAAGAAGTTATTCATTATGAATAGGGAAAGAACACAAAAAAGAGCAAATGACAGGAGCAACTTATAAACCAGTAAAATGAGTAACAAATAAGACAAAACACTTAGCCTTATAAGAAATCAACAAAATGAAAAATAAGTCAACTGTAGGTATTTTTCACCTGTCAAATGGGCAAATGCTTAAAAAGTGCTTTCATACACTATTGTTGGAAGTGTAAACGTATGCAACTTTTTTAGAGGGCAATTTGGCAACGTGTAGCAAGATTCTTGAATTTTTCTAAGCTTCTAACCCAGTGCTTCCACTTCTTATAACTTATATTAGGGAAATAATCAAAGATTTTCAATAACAGCAAAAAAATTGTCATGTAGCTGGATCCTTATCATGGTATCATGTGTAAAAATGACAGTAGAAATCAACTCTGCCTTATAGGGTAGCAATGATGGAATATTATTAGTGATTGCATTATGTTTTCAATAAATTATGAATGTCATAGGAAAATTTTTATAATACAACTTAACTGAAAAATTCTTGTAATAGTACTATATACATAATTAGCTAAGTAGTTATCTATTCAAAAACATTAACAGTAATTATGTCTTAGTGAAATTGTTTGGTAGTTTTAAACATTTTAAACATTTTCTCAATAATTAGAATAGTGTGATTTACCAATTGAGAAACTATGTAAATGAGGGATATGGAATTTTCATTACAATTTTCTTTTTTCAATTACAAAACATGACATATTTATTGGTATTTATCATACATTGTGCTAGGAAATCTTTTTTAGATATCTACTCATTTATTTAAAGATTATTAGAGTAATGTTCAATGATAAAACTTCAGTGATTATTATTCTTATCTCGTCGTGGTGTGTATGGGTAGGAAGAGGGGAGAATCGAGCTGCATTGATCTTGAAAAGAAGTTTTCCACCTAGACAATCTAAATCATACCAGTCAGCCCCTCCTCCAGCTTCACACTCACCTATCATATTCCAGCTCCGCAGGAACCAGCAACCTCGGGAGGTACAAGTTTCCAAGCAGAGGCTTCATTCTTCTGCAAAGAGAGCTAGAAAATCCTGTGCTTCTCCTGCAGGTCATGTGTCTCTGAGAATGCATAAGGGCATAGGCTTCCACAATCAAGATGAGATAAATCAGTTAGTGGATGTCTCAGCAGAAATAATGTGAGCAGTTGCTTCATTAACTCCATCATGTCTTCAAACAACTTTTTTTAATAGTGGAAAACTATTTGATTTTTTTTATCCGCTAAAACCAAATTAACTGAAGCTCTTGGCTCCCCCAAATCCAGAAAAATGTTTCTTCCCTATGTAAAATCTTCAGTTCTAGGAATCCCCATCACCTATATTCAAGAGCGGACCACTCCTGCTCTGTCCTCCACACAGGTCGCTGGGTATAATAGGGGATGTGTCTTCTGCTCTGGTCATGGTGGGCATGGTTATTATGAAGGATCTTTACTCCCTTCTGCAATCTAAGGCTTTATTTAGGGTCAAATGCCTTCTCTTGTTCTGATGGACAACATCACCAGATTCTTAAACAAACCCAGGTCTCTCCATATCTGAGCAGTGAAAATATTTTAAATCCTTTCCCAAGTGGATTTCCTCACACATTCCTCTCACATAAAGGACTCTGTCAGACACTGCTCCACAAACCCCTGTTTTTAGACAAACCCAGGATATGCCTTGAATCTCAAACAGTGACCAGTAAAATAAAGGCTCAAGTGAAGATCACTGTTAAAAGTCTAATTGAGCAAGGCAAACTTTAGTGCAGAGAAGTAGAGGATTTAAATAGAGTTCGTAGCATTTGGGGATCTATCTAAATCCTTTGCCCTCTATGATCATTCATCTATTCATTCATTCTACAAAAATGTAATGAGTACTCACTATATACCAGGCAGGCACTATGACAAAATATCAATACAAAATGAATGAGTTCCTTTATGGAATTCACAGGAGAGTTGAGAGAAGAATAAACAAGTTCACAAACAAATAATACAATTTTAAGTAAAGGGAATCAAATTAAGGAGAGATATGGGCCAAGAATATATTGAGATAGAGAGGCCATTCCTGACTGATGTAAGAAAATTGTTTTTTCATAAATTTATTTATTTAGGCTGCATTGGGTTTTCATTGCTGGGCCTGGGCTTTCTCTAGTTGTGGCAAGTGGGGACTACTCTTCATTGCAGTGCGCAGGCTTCTCATTGCGGTGGCTTCTCTTTGTTGAGGAGCACGGGGGCTCTAGGCATGCCAGCTTCAGTAGTGGTGGCACGCGGGCTCAGTAGTTGTGGCTCGCAGGCTCTAGAACACAGACTCGGTAGTTGTGGCACACGGGCTTATTTGTTCCCCAGCATGTGGGATCTTCCCAGACCAGGGCTTGAACCCGTGTTCCCTGCGTTGGCAGGCGGATTCTCAACCACTGCGCCACCAGGGAAGTCCCAACGTAAGACAGTTTTTGAGTTAAGTTCTAAATGATGTGGTTCATGCATAGGTCTGTAGAAAATGTGTTTTAGGTAAAGAGGGCCACATGTGTAGGGAAGAAATGAGCTTGGTGTGACTGAGGAACTGGAAGAAAACCAGTGTTTAAGTGAAGTGGGAGCAAGGGAAAGTGATGGAAGATGAGGTCAAAGAAATAGGCAAGGGCCAGATCTTGTAGAAACCATGGGTCAGAGTATGGACTTTGCATTTTATTCTAAGAAATCATTGAACGGGTTTTGTTTTGATATTTTAAAAGATTCCTCTGGCTGCTGCTTAGAGTGTAGGCAAGAGAGGGACAAGAATGAAGACAGAAAGACCAACAGGGAGGGTACCAGAGCATTCCGGGGGAGAGATGATGGGGCCTCGGGCTAGATGTCACGGGTTACATGGAAAGCCATGGTCACACTGGGAATTTATTTTAGAAGCAGACCTGAAAAATATGCTTATGGAATGAATATGAAATGTGAGGGAATTAGGGAAGTCAAGAACAACTCCTAGATTGGGGAGCCAAGAAATGGACTGAATAGTGATGACTTTTTATGAGATGGGGGAAATCAAAGGAGGAGTGGTAGAAGGAGGAGGGAATGGAAAGTCAAGACTTCGATTCAGAGCTGATAATTTTGAGATGCTTCTTAGACATCCAAGAGATTGCTAAGTGGGCAGCAGCTACTGCAGGCTGGACTTCAAAGGGAAGATGGAGCGAAGTGCATACATTTGTGACTCTTCAGGTTGTAAGAGGTGGTGTTTGAAGCCACACGGAGGAGCCCTTCTACAGTCCAAGTATAGACTGAGAAGAGAAGAACAAAGACTGAGGCGTCAGTCAGTCTAACATTTAGAGATCTTGGTAGAAGAGAAGAATCCAGCAACGGAAGTTAAGAAAGAACAGCCAGTGAGGTAGGTCAAAAACTGAGAGACTGTTGTGTCCCAGAAGCCAAGTGAGAAAAGCATTTTAAGAAAATGAGAGTTACCCACTGGGCCAAATGCTGCTAAGGGGTCGAGTCAGATGACAACCGAGAACTAGCAATCTTATCCAGCAGGATAGAGGCTCATGGAGACCTTCAAAAGAGCAAGTTCAGTCAGCACGTGGCATGTGATAGGGACAAAAGTCAACTGGAGTTGGTTAAAGAAGGAAAGGGCAGAGAGTGAAGGTAGGAAGTATAGAAAATTCCAACAGCATGCCTCCATTGCCTAGTGGAAACTTCATTGTTAATGATCTTCCTTCATCCCCTGGGGATATCATCAATTTGGAAATCTTGGATAATTTTGATGGTGTTCAGAATGAGGGGTAAAATGCAACACCCATGGTATTTTTTCCCTCACCCAAATGCAGGGACAGGGCAGCCACCTGGGTAGTCCTAACTCTGAAGCAAGGGTTTTCATGGAGCTGTGAGTTCCACAGAGGGAGAGAGAAACATAGTAAACAAGAGTGTTTTCTTTCCATGCTTCTGCTAATTAGAATGGGACCCAGATGGACTCGGGGATGCATGGGTAGTTTAAATAAAGAGTAAGATTAAATAAGCTTTTCTCCTCAACAGATATGTAATCCCATGAAGTTATGCTGAAGAAAAATAAATAAATAAAAATAAGAAGTGCATGAAATGCACAGTCAAATAATACATACAAATTGTTAGTGGAAACCTGCAAATAATTTTTAAGAATATGTTGTGAGGACATTTGGCAGTACTATACAGGATTTTCCTAACAGTCACTGTTAATTCCAGTTTCCATGTCCAGTTTCACTGTAATATGTGGTCTCCTGCCAAAGATTATCTTTCTGCAACCTTATGGAATGCAGGCAGTAACCTAGAGCGCTCAGGGCCAATGAACTGCAGCCATGGTCTCCTCACTAACAAGGGTCAATTATTATCACATCTTTTCTGGTGATTAGATTATCTCTTATTGTTGTGTTTTATAGCTTTCTAGTTAGTCATCTCAACACAATTTATTCACAATAATAGTGTTTTTTTATTATTGCTGTTTTATAGTTCTTATAGCAGTAAAATTTATTCTCAACTCTATTATTATAATATTCAACTACTAATGGAATTCTAGTTTTTATTTGATTGTGTTTTAAAGCCATAACAATAAAATTTACTTCCCAAAAATATTACTGTAAGTTTTATGTTCTCTAAACTGCTTGATAGAAAGCCTGCAAACACATGTGGTTCTTTAAACCACGTGAGAGAAGGCCTGCCAAAATGTAAACATTGTTCTAGGAAGAAAAAGGGGCGAATTGGTTCCTATTATTGTGAGATCCATGTTCTTTGATAGAATAAGTAATAGAGTGAAAGAAATGGAAAGGACCTTAGAGACTGCTGATTTAGAGGAAGATTAAATTCTAACTGGCAGGAACATTTGTTTAAAAAATCAACCTGTTTTTATTACTGGCCAAGCCCTAGAAAATCCTACCATCTTTATCCTCCAAAATAATGTGTTCTCAAAATGATGCCCATGATTTCTCATGGCTGGTTGCCATATGAGTTGGAGAGAGGCTGCTATGAAATATTATAATCAAAGGCCAGGGTCATTTTGAAGGTAAACAGCTTCAGGGACTTGAGAACTGGAAGGCATACAGCCAAGCCGTCTTACCACCTCTGCTGCTCCTTAGTTGTTCTCGTTGACCCTGAACCCAAGGCCATGGCAGTGAACCTCATCACTTGCCATGCACCTTTTATGCCTGCAACACTGAGTCAAAGGGCTGTAACTTAAATTACAGTCTGTACAGTGGAGCAAAGTACCATTAGGACTCAGGAAAGAGGTGTGTCAGACTGGCAGAAATTAGGGTTTAGTAAAGGACTTGGTCTCAGATGTATGGTAAGTTAACTTACAGTCACAAGCAGGGATGGAAGCAGACTAGGTGGAGATACAGGCTAGTTGTCACTCAGAGGTCGTGGCTGTGGTAGCAGAAGTGGCAAACTCTAGATTTGGTTTCTGAGGCAACACTAAGCATAGGTTCTCGTTCAGACAGGAGTTTCAGAGATTGCTGCTGTCATCTAAGGCAATAGGTGGGTGGATGGGTGCGTGGGTGGGTCTATGGATACATAAATCTGTATCCACATCCTTGTCGCATGGCATAAATCCATTGGCTAGATCTACCCTCTCATGTCTACTGCTAGGCACTTAGCTTTCTTTGATAAGCTGCTTCCCTTTGCCCAGCTATAGCAGTTGCGGGAGTGCCCACATTGAGATCTACTTTCAAGAAATAAACTGCTGCTAATCTGTGGCTGTGGGTGCCTTCAGAATCAGACTGAGTATTCAAGCTGAAACTAAGTGCTACCTGGACATCCCCCAACCAATGACTGAACACAGGAGTGGCACAAGAGCTGTCCCTTGTACCTACGCAGGATTCTTCTGTGAGCACTCTTCTTGGAGCTGCACCACAGTCTGAAGCTCATTCTATCCACTTCTCCTTTCTTCCCCTTCTCTTTAACAGGTATCTGACCTGAACTGAGGTCTGAAGATTCTTCTTGCCTTCTCCTTCTTCCTCTGCCTTTTATCTTTCACAAGGACTACCTCCTATAAATCTTTTCCAGTTCCAACTCGATCTTGGCATCTGCTTCTCAGATGATCCAGCCAACACACCAACTGGACTCCAGGACAAACGAAAGTAAATAAATACAATTGGCCTTGAGTCATAAGGATCTTTCTGGACTTTGTGAATAATTAGATGCAGAAACAAAACTGAGGTATGGAAGAACAAGAGCAATCCTACATGGCCAGGTCTTATCAGGCTTCAAAAACACAACCAGCAAACTACAGAAAACCATACACTAGCTAAATAGCACACCATACTAGTTGGCTTTAAAAAAAAGAGAAGTGTTTTCTATGTCATTGCTTGTTTGCCCTGTCTACTATGTTCACAGTACTGTATGGTAGGTCCTCAGGCTTTTTGTGGAGATGATAAACTTTGCTCTTTCTTTTTTGTGCTAAAGTGTCTCCTGTTTAGATCATAGGGGGAAGAAAGAGGAACAGGAAAGAAATACATGATCTCAAGTGCCAGGAGTGTAGGTGGGAGGGTAAGGATACTGAAGACGAACCAGCGAGGAGCTTGGGTTTACCCCAGAAGCCCCAGCAACCTGCCTGGGGGTGGGATGGGCGTAGAACCAAGGTGCTAAGGGCAATTAGCTTAGGAATTAGCCCTCTGGCTACTTTTCCATCTCTTTCACAGTTCGATAATATCTCATTCGGCATCAGCCACCAACTGGTTTTCAAAAACTGTTTTTGCTTTTTTTTTTTTTGAGTTTAACCAAATTGACTCAAAAAGAAAAAAGAACACTTCTGATTTATCACCATTGGAGCTTTGCTTCCACCCATCTCTCAGGTATTTAAAGAGAAGCAAAAAGATATGGAAACAACCTAAGTGTCAACAGATGAATCGATAAAGAAGATTTTATATATATATATAAACAAATGTATATGTATATAAACATATAATGGAATATTATTCAGCCATGAAAAAGAAAGAAATCCTGCCACTGACTACAACATGGATAGAACTTGAGGGCACTAGACTAAGGGAAATAAGTCAGAGAGAGAATGACAAATAATGTATGATCTCACTTATAGGTGGAACCTAAAAAAGCCAAACTCATAGAAACAGGGAGTAGAATGGTGGTCACCAGGGGATGGGGGTTGGGGAAAATGGGGAGATTTTAGTCCAAGGATAAAAAATTTCAGTTAGAAGTGAATAATTTCTGGGGATCTATGTGCAGCATGGTGATTATAGCTAATAATACCATGTTATATACTTGAAAGTTGCTAAGAGAGTGGATCTTAAATGTTCTCACCAAACAAAACAAATGGTAAATACGTGACAGGATGGAAGTGGTAGCTAATGTTGTTCGCCTTAAATTTACTCAATGTTATATGTCAACTATATCTCAATAAAGCTGGAAAAAATTGTGTATATATATGTATATATATACACACACACATATGTATATATATATATATATATATATATATATATATATATATATATATATACACATACATATATATATATAAAGGGAACCCAATTAGAACAGTCTTCCTCCCCTTCTCTGGATTTTGCCTCAGGGTCATTGCCCTACATCTTTTCGTTTCTGATTACTATATTTAGCAAGATCATTACAGATTATTACGTTCATTGTCAGAATGTCGGTGCAATATTAAGTGGGCCAAATGCAGAGCATTGGGTTAGAAATCAGAAGCCTTGGATTCTAATTTTGATTCCAGTATTTATCAGCTGTGTGATTTGGGGCAAACCTCACCTGTTTTCTTTCATAAACAATTATACCTGTCTGTCCTCTCACTCAGAGTTGTGGAATATATTAAATGAAATAATGTATGTGAAGGCTTTCTGAAGATTGTAAAAACCATCAAAAATGTATGGTGTAATTATTACTGCTGCTAATAACAAGGATCTGTAACTAGATTATAGTTCTACACAGGATTATTCCAATATGATAACCACACTAGATAGAAGAGAAAAACCAAATTTCCCCAAAAGAAAAATGTGGAACTATTTTCTCTTTTACCATGAAATTTCTAAATGTAAAGTTCACTAGAGGATTTTCATGGGTTGGGGGATAGAGGGGCTTCTCAGCTTTATATATATTAGAAGAACAGCTTTTTGAAATGCATTTCTGAAGTGCAGCGTCTGCTGAAAATGAACTATATCTTAGCTGCTAAAATCAACTCTATATAATCGATATAATCCTAGCTTTCTGTTTATAAAATAAGAAATTTTTTTCAGCATAATTAACTGCTTATATAAAAATATCTCTAATGTCATTTCTATGTTCCTATTCCTGTGAATTTCTCTATTTCTCTAAAATAATTTCTATAAAAAGATAGAAGTGAGACATACTTTATTTCGTAAATTGTTGTTAACTTTATACACAGAAAAAGAGCTGTTAGTAAAATTCTGATGAGGTTTAATAAACTCAAATACATTCAGAAAGTTCAATTTCACACTTGTACGCTAAGACTACCGAATTCCACAAGATTTCGACTAGTTACTTCCATACATGGAGATAATATTGTCAGTGAGGGTGGATGTCCCTTATTATAAATTTCCTATGTCCTGTTTGCTTCTATTAGCATTTCCTTAGCTCCCGAGACAGATGTCATGTTGCTCTGTTGAGAAACCTTTAAAAAATTTTTTATAATTAAGAGAGTTACAAGGAAAGTTTATAGAGTAATTACTAAGTCCTAAGACACTGTGCTTTAATGCACAAACTTTACGTATTAGGATCAGTTATTGACTCTAATTACAGAAAAGGAAACTGAGTCCCAGAGGTCTTCGTTGACCATGCTATCTGAAACCTAAAATCAAAAATCAAAATGTGGGCTGAGGACCAACGACATCAGCACTGTCTGACCCAGGCACCGTCAGAAAGGCAGAATCTCAGGCCCCTGTCCCAGACTCTCCATTTTAACAAGACCCCCCAGGTGAGTGACATTTTGTTGTCTCTGTTTACTGTGGGTCCTATTGGCATCTATGAGCATCTCCTTAATACCCTAGAGGAATGCCATATTCCTCCTGCCCTAGAGCACTCTTCTTTAAGAGGGCCAGATAGCCAGCTCTCTCTCCATTCATCAGGGACTTCGACCATCACATTAGTTCCCAGTCCCTAAAACAGAGCCTGGCACATAGTAAGTATTTGATAAATATATGGTGAATGAGTGAATTCTATTTTCATAATTACACAGTGGGGGACTTCCCTGGTGGCGCAGTGGTTAAGAATCTGCCTGCCAATGCAGGGGACACGGGTTAGAGCCCTGGTCCAGGAAGATCCCACATGCCGGGGAGCAACTAAGCCCGTGTGCCACAACTTCTGAGCCCGTGCGCCTAGAGCCCACGCTCCGCAACAAGAGAGGACACTGCAATGAGAAGCCTGCGCATGGCAACAAAGAGTAGCCCCCGCTCGCCGCAACTAGAGAAAGCCTACGCACAGCAACGAAGACCCAAAGCAGCCAAAAATAAATTTATTTTTAAAAAATAAAATAAAAGTTATCCACACACCACCCACCCCTAATCAAGCTCTCCCTCATTCTGTTAGCAGCTAGTCTCGAAGCAAATCACTTAGTCTCTCTGGGCCTTTTGTTTCCTCATCTCTAAAACAAGGATGAAAATACCTCTCTTATGGGATCTCTCTGAGGGCTATATTAAACCAGAGAGCGCAAGTAAATTGAGTAGCACAGGACTTCCCTAACTTGGTTTCATTTCAGAATCATCTGGGGAGTTTTTCTTGGCACCTCCCTCTCCAGACCAATTTTATTTGAATTTCTGATAATGGGGCCCAGGTATCAGCATTTTCACATGTCCACGGGTGATTCTAAGGGGTGGTCAGGTTTGAGAACCTCTGGCACCCATTACCTTCAATGTTATGAATGCCAAATAAAATTTATCTTTGGTTATTATTTTTCCAATCCAGACCTTGTCAAAGACCTTGTCTCTGAACAGGTCATGCTGATTTCTACCATATACTATCTCAATCATGTCTTCCCCTCTCAAAGCTGGTTCTATCTCCATCTCCTCTGGGCTTTCTGAGGTCCTAGCTCAGAAACCATACACCTTTTATCTGAAAACTTTTCTGGTTACTCCAACCCTGATCTCTTTTTTTCTCTCAAACCCAATGGCAATCTGAAGTCCTTATTATAAAATCTACTACTTGCCCCATTCTTTCATGTGTAGTTTGCAACTGTCTATGTATATCCAGTTGGCATATCTCCCATGCCTCCAGCCCAGTGCTGGGGACACCCTAAACTAGACACTGAAAAAGGAAAAATTTTTTTTCCAAATGTAAAAATCAAGACTTTAATATACAGTGAACGTGGGTCAAAGATTTTACTTAATAAAATTTATTTTATTTATGAGGGACCCAATAATATGTTACACCCAGTCTAAAGAAGAATTTAAAGAACCACAGATACGTGGGCAATAAGGAATGTTGAAATGAAGTTACAGATAGATGCAAAATTAGTCACTTGCTTTCCACCGAATGCTGTTCATTTCTTTTTTATGGACAAGAATCATTTGGATTATTATTCATTTTCTACAACATACAGCGTTATAAAGCAGGACAAAGACAGTGAAAGCCAGAGACAACAACAACAGTGCTCTAGACAGTGTCTCATTTTTCCACTGCAGATGTCTCATAACTTTTGTGGTTCATTTCATAGCTTTTCACAATTTTTCCTGATAGCACTCAGTGTTTTTACGGTCTGCTGAATGTTGGGACAGATAGAAGGATTAGACGAAAACCAACGAAAAAGCCTCACTTCATTAGGAATTTGAGTGAGATTAATTTAGCTAATGGTATCTTCAAGTAACTGCGTCCAAGGTGAAGCCTAAATCCAAGTTTTAACTGGAGTAGCCCAGACTTTTGTGATGTCTGTTCAGATTTTACTGGTAAGAGATGAAACTTCCGATGTTGCTTGGAAAGGAGTTATCAAGCTGGCCATCCTGGGAAAGAAGGAATAGGCACTAAGAAGCTCATTCAAGTAAGGAGCTCATTCAAGTCTGTGAAAGAGAAGAAGAATCATTAAGGAATGAACTGTAATGTCCTAATAGACTGTTCTTTAGGTACTTGCTTATATAATACCTCATTTCAATTTCCCACCAACCCTAAAAAGTAATTACTTTTATCCCTGTTTTCCCATGAAGAAATTGAAGGTCAGAAGAGCAATGGGATTTGCCCAACTAAGGGCAGGGATTTGAACCAAACCCATCTTTGCCAAGATCCACACTCTTTCCCATAGTTTAAGGTTGCAGATTAGTTTAGTTCTTTCATTGTCACCTCCAGGAACCTCCAAAACTTTCTTTCTTCTGAAGCTGTAGTTTTACCCTGAAAGGGAAAAACTGATTATTACTCAATGTGTTCTAGATTTATTCTAGGAGATCCAGCAGCTACTTGAAATTTCATTTTCGGTCACCAAATTTCACTAATATTTTACAAATTGCTTTCCAAGTATCTGAATTGTTTCCCAGATCTACCTCTGACTTCTTCCATTTCTTTTTAAGCTGATATATTTGAAGTACAATCACTTTCCACAGGCATTTTGCAATTGTAGGAAAAAGGTACTATCAAGTACCAAAAACTTGGAACTTGCAGTTATTACCATGATGATGCTAAAGTTGGGCATTTGGACTGAAGATTTATGTATTATAACCTTATTTCTGAGAATCTGTGACTAGCAGATCAAGTACAATGATATGGTACAGGAGTATAGTCTCTCAGCCTACTTTGGAGAGCATATGTGATTGAACCCCTTCCCTGATGAATAAGTAGACTCCATTCCCAACACTACTGTTAAACTCAGGTGTTACTCTCAAATCTTTCAAGCCAAGTACCCAGGCCAGAAGAACAATTTCAATTTCTCTTCTGAACTTTGTTCATGAGGTTTCTGTAGTAATAAGTGTGCTGCAATAATTTGGATTCAGGTTGTCTTATACTTTATATCTTCACATCACTCACAATTTCTTTCTGTACTTAGTATCTGTGCAGTGTCTCTTCATGCTGAAATGACACAGCCCACTTAGTCAGTCTCCCTACAATGTAACATCAGGTCAGTGGCAACCTGGCTGTGGTACATGGAGTATTTGTGGGTTGGACCTAGAGATTACCATGCTAAACTGTCAGTCAGAAAGAGAAAGACAAATACCATGTGATATCACTTATATGTAGAATCTAAAATATGACACAAATGAACATATCTATGAAACAAAAACAGACTTACAGACAGACATAGAGAACAGACTTGTGGTTGCCAAGGGGGAAGTAGGGCGGGGGAGGGAAGGACTGGGAGTTTGGGATTCGCAGATGCAAACTATCAATATTAAATATAGGATGGATAAACAACAAGGTCCTACTGCAGAGCACAGGAACTATATTCAATATCCTGTGATAAACCATAATTGAAAAGAATATGAAAAGAATATATATATGTATAACTGAGTCACTTTGCTGTACAGCAGAAATTAAATACAACATTGTAAATCAACTACACTTCAATAAAATTTGAAAAAAGAAAAAATATATAGATTTTAACACTGACTCAGCTATCTAAAACCCATTTAGTCAACTTTATTCATTCTAAAATGTTATCAGTCTAATGTTAGTCACTGCTCATTTTTGATCAATGTACTCGCATTTGGGGTGTATTTCCTTAGGGCTCCCAGGGCCTGCAAAGATGACTTGGGTATGGCCTCTGCTTTCGAAACCAGAATAGAGACTAAAAGCTGTGACAGTTCCAACCATATGATTGTGCACACCTCATTTTAACTGCTTTAAAGAAAAAAGTATCTGTAAGAACTTAATGTTAATATTGTCATTTAAAAACCAAGTTCTAATGTCTGTTCTCTTCTCCCACTCACAAATCTATTTTCCAAGTAGAATCTATTTGTTATTTAAACTTTTCTCCCCTCCTTATCCTTGGTGATGGGAGGTCCCCACTGGATTGTGAGGAATGCTTTGAGAAGTAGAATTTAAAGGCAGGAGCACTTTTGGGACTGCCAAGGTCACATCCCAGCCCTGCCTGAACCCTAATGCTTCCCATAAACCCTCCACTCCCATGGCCTCACCTCAGACATTTCCCATCTTGGCATGTACCACTTCTCAAATCCTATCTAACCCAGCCCTCATGGAGCATTGTGTCAACAAGGCTCTTGTCAGCACCCTTAACATCTTTACTCCAGGCTACACCCACCCTGCAAACCTCTTAATCACTCTGGATTGTTTATTTCATCTACCTCCTTTGCTTCTCTACCTTGGTTTCTGAGAACTATAGGAAAAATCTCACAACTGCCAACTTGCTGATGCCTATTCAGCCAGTATTTATTGAGCGCCCACTATACACTAAAAACAGTAGAAGAACCTATACTAGACTCAGAAGAATACAACAGTAAATGAAGGCAGGTCTACTCCTTCTCAGAGCATAATGGCTGATGGGGTGGGGAAGCTCAGCAACCACACCATCATGTGATAAGCATTATCAGGATGGAATTACGGTGTGCCATGGAGCCCACAGGAGGGTACATAACTCAGGGACAGAGGGGGTCAGGGAAAGTTATGCCACTTCAAATTCGTGGTCTTCAACTCCGGTGGGGCCCCCGGCACCACTCAGCAATTTATAGTTATCTAGTCAAGCACAGTTCCCCTAAATGAATGGTGAAGCCTTCATGGCTCTCCTCAAGAAGCCCAGTCCACTCTTGCGCTTCTCATCTCTCAGCAGATGAGACAGCCTCTGACTGCACAGAAGAAGCCCAGTCCACACGGACAAATCCATTTCCATCTCAAAGCCTCCCCTCCTGACTCAGGAGAATCAGAAACAGTGCCCTTCTCATATCCTATTTCTCCACCATTAACCTCCAGTTTATTGGGGACCAGAACCTGAACAAATTGGATTATTTCCTCCCCACTTACATCTTCTTATGTTCAAGTTCTTCCTCTTAGTTACTCAATAATAAACATATACATCTCTCTTACACACACACACACACACACACACACACACACACACACACACATTATAAATACACTCTAAAATAAGCAACCTAAATACCCTTAGGCTTCATCAGAGTCCAGATTAAATCTAAATTGTACCAGGTAAAAAAGCCACTAGTTACAAATGTCTTCCTGCACCTTAACGAGTATCCTACCCCAGCCTCCACCCACCCCTGCCTCTAGGTATATCAGATTCCCATAGGGGAGGGAGAGGGTCTTATACATGTTCATGAAAAAGGTTTTGTTTGTTCCTTGCTGCCACCTTGCTAGAGACCTGCTTCTCTCAAACCACCGCCAGCCGCTACGTTGAGGTTCTATCACCCACCACTGGAGAGCTCTGGGCACGGCTGCCTTGAGCTCAGCAGCCTATGAAGATTCCTGCTGAATCTGCAGTATGCCCAAATGTTGGCCTCCCCTCATCTGAGCTAGGGCTCCTTGTTGGGGTGTTGGGTCCTGCTGAGGGCTCTGCCCACCAAGGTTCTCAATATGGATGCTAGCCCCATCACATTTCATGGTGCCTGGACAACTGCAGTGTACAGAGGGGAAGGTAATGGCTCCCACCCCTCTGCCCTAATTCCTGTTAAGAAGCCCAAAAGCAAGCATGCCCTCAACACACCTGATGCCTTGTACAACTCCAGGGGACTCCATGCACATTATTTCCTATGTGAAGAACATACTCAGAGCAAAGCTCCCTAGAGTTCTCCCTCAGGGCAGTGCTGTCTAATATTCCAGGCTCTGCTTGCCCACCTCCAATCAAAGCCCATCTGGTAGGTATGTCTATATATGTCTGAATCCCCATTGTGGTTACAACTCATTTTCCCAGGAGGATCCTCAGCCTCCTGTAAATCAGTGGATGTCAACAGACGCCTGGATGGGAGAATGTCACAACTCAGTATGATAGTTGTAGGGGAGGAAAAGTTTCCCTCCACCCTCTTAGGGTCCTTGACTGGGTCTGAAAAGTATACCAGCAAAGACAGATTAACAGGAGAAAAGTATACAAATTTATTTAATGTAAGTTTTTGGTGACACTTGAACCTTCATAAGGAAATGAAGACCTGAAGAAATGGTTAGATCTGAGTATTTTTATGCTAGGTTTGATGAAGTGTAGGCGGTCATGTAGAAAGGTGATAGGTCAGAGAGTATGATAGGTACGTGGGAAATAAACTGGGGGAAATTTAGCAAATCCTGTTTGTTAGGATTCTTCTCAGCACCCATTTGTCTTCACAGATAAAGATGCTCCTTTCCTCTGGGTCTAGAGAGGGTACCTCTCTAGGGGTGCATGAGGGTTTTATGATGTGTTTAGGGGAGAAGGTCAAACAGCTTCTGCTATTTTCTCAAACTCCTTTAGCTTAAAATATTGAATATGCCAAGGTGTCATATTTTGAAGTAGCATGTCCTGATCCACACCATAGTCTTATACAAATCATGGACTAGTCATGACTCTGCTACAGAAAACTAAAACATCAGTCCTCAGTCTTGCATCCAGTTCTGGCTCCTGCCTTTTTCTCTTCTTCCCTTCACAGCCAAGCTCTTTGAAAGAATCAGCTATAATTTTTACTTCCTTGTTGCACGAGCATTTTTTTTTTCAATTTAATAGTGTCTTCTTTTTAAATACAGTTATATATTCACTTGGTTTAAAATTCAAAAAGTATGAAAATCTATCCCTGGCTCCCAAATATCCCTCCTTAGAAGCAACCAGTTTCCCTATTAGAGAGTCTTTATTAAACACAAACAAAAACATATCATTTCCACCTTTTTTAAAAATGGTAATTGTGAGGGGGGAGACCTTCAAGGTGGTGGAGGAGTAAGATGTGGAGATCATCTTCCTCCCAACAAATATGTGAGAAATACATCTACATGTGAAACAACTCCTACAGAACACCTACTGAACGCTGGCAGAAGACCTCAGACTTCCCAAAAGGCAAGAAACTCCCCATGTACCTGGGTAGGGCAAAAGAAAAAAGAAAAAAACAGAGACAAAAGAATAGTAATGGGACCTGCACCTTGGGGAGGGAGCTGTGAAGGAGGGAAAGTTTCCACACACTAGGAAGCCCCTTCACTGGCGGAGACTGCAGAGGGTGGTGGGTGGAGGCTTTCGGAGCCACGGAGGAGAGCGCAGCAACAGGGGTGCAGAGGGCAAAGTGGAGAGATTCCCGCACAGAGGATCGGTGCCGACCAGCACTCACCAGCCCGAGAGGCTTGTCTGCTCACCCACCAGGGCGGGCAGGGGCTGGGAGCTGAGGCTCGGGCTTTGGAGGTCGGGTCCCAGTGAGAGGACAGGGGTTGGCGGCGTGAAAACAGCCTGAAGGGGCTAGTGCGCCACAGCTAGCCGGGAGGGAGTCCGGGAAAAGGTCTGAACTGCCTAAGAGGCAAGAGACCATTGTTTCGTGGTGCGCAAGGAGAGGGGATTCAGAGCACTGCCTAAACGAGTTCCAGAAACGGGCGCGAGCTGCAGCTATCAGCGCGGACCCCAGAGTTGGGCGTGAAACACTAACCCTGCTGCTGCAGCCACCAAGAATCCTGTGTGCAAGCGCAGGTCACTATCCATACCTCCCCTCCCGGGAGCCTGTGCAGCCCGCCACTGCCAGGGTCCCGTGATCCAGGGACAACTTCCCCGGGAGAACGCATGGCGCGCCTCAGGCTGGTGCAACATCACGCCAGCCTCTGCCACCAAAGGCTCGCCTCACATCCGTACCCCTCCCTCCCCCTGGCCTGAGTGAGCCAGAGCCCCCGAAACAGCTGCTCCTTTAACCCTGTCCTGGCTGAGCGAAGAACAGATGGCATCAGGCAACCTACACGTACAGGCAGGGCCAAATCCAAAGCTGAACCCCAGTACCTGTGCGAACAAAGAAGAGAAAGGGAAATCTCTCCCAGCAGCCTCAGGAGCAGTGGATTAAATCTCCACAATCAACTTGATGTACCCTGCATCTGTGGAATACCTGAACAGACAACGAATCATCCCAAATTGACGGGGTGGACTTTGGGAACAACTGTACGCATGGGGTTTGCTTTCTGCAAATAATTTGTTTCTGCTTTTAGGTTTATCTTAGTTTACTATTTAGAGTTTATTATCATTGGTAGATTTGTTTATTTATTTGGTTGCTCTCTTCCTTTTTTTATATATATTTTTTCCTTTTTCTCTTTTTGTGAGTGTGTATGTGTATGCTTCTTTGTGTGACTAGGTATAGCTTTGCTTTTTTTACCTTTTGTCCTAGGGTTCTGTCTGTCTTTTTTTTTTTTTTTTTTTTTTTTGGTATACTTTTTAGTGCTTGTTATGATTGGTGGATTTGTTTTCTGGTTTCGTTGTTCTCCTCTTTTTGCTTTCTTTTTTTAAAATTACTTTTTAATTTTTTTTTTTTTTTTTTTTTTTTTTTTTTTTTTTGCGGTATGCAGGCCTGTCACTGTCGCGGCCTCTTCCATATGGAAACAGGCTCCAGACACGCAGGCTCAGTGGCCATGGCTCATGGGTGCAGCCGCTCCGTGACATGCAGGATCTCCCAGACCAGGGCACGAACCCGTGTCCCCTGCATGGGCAGGTGGACTCTCAACCACTACGCCACCAGGGAAGCCCACTTTTTAATTTTTAATAATTTTTTTATTTTTAATTTTAATATCGTTTTATTTTATTTTTTTATTTTTTCTTTTTTTCTCCCTTTTCTTCTGAGCCATGTGCCTGACAGGGTTTTGGTACTCTGGCCGGGTGTCAGGCTGTGCCTCTGAGGTGGGAGAGACAAGATCAGGACATTAGTTCACCAGAGACCTCCCAACTCCACATAATATCAAACAGCAAAAGCTCTCCCAGAGATGTCCATCTCAATGCTAAGACCCAGCTCCACTCAATGAACAGCAAGCTACAGTGCTACACCCCTATGCCAAACAACTAGCAAGACAGGAACACAGACCCACCCATCTGCACACAGCCTGCTTAAAATCATAATAAGGTCAAAGACACCCCAAAACACACCACTGGACGCAATCCTGCCCACCAGAAAGACAAGATACAGCCTGATCCACCAGAACACAGGCACCAGTCCCCTCCACCAGGAAGCCTACACAACCCACTGAACCAATCTTAGCCACTGGGGGCGGACATCAAAAACAACGGGAACTATGAACCTGTAACCTGTGAAAAGGAGACCCCTAACACAGTAAGTTAAGCAAAATGAGAAGACAGAGAAACACACAGCAGATGAAGGAGCAAGGCAAAAACCCATCACACCAAACAAATGAAGAGGAAATAGGCAGTCTACCTGAAAAAGAATTTAGAGTAATGATAGTAAAGATGATCCAAAATCTTGGAAATAGAATGGAGAAAGTACAAGAAACGTTTAACAAGGACCTAGAAGAACTAAAGAGCAAACAAACAATGATGAACAACACAATAAATGAGATTAAAACTTCTCTAGAAGGAATCAGTAGCAGAATAACTCAGGCAGAAGAACGGATAAGTGACCTGGAAGATAAAATAGTGGAAATAACTACCACAGAGAAGAATGAAAAGAATTGAGGACAGTCTCAGAGACCTCTGGGACAACATTCAATGCACCAACATTCAAAGTATAGGGGTCTCAGAAGAAGAAGAGAAAAAGAAAGGGACTGAGAAAATATTTGAAGAGATTATAGTTGAAAACTTCCCTACTATGGGAAAGGAAATAGTTAATCAAGTCCAGGAAGCACAGAGAGTCCCATACAGGATAAATCCAAGGGGAAACATGCCAAGACACATATTAATCAAACTATCAAAAATTAAATACAAAGAAAAAATATTAAAAGCAGCAAGGGAAAAGCAACAATTAACGTACAAGGGAATCCCCATAAGGTTAACAGCTGATCTTTCAGCAGAAACTCTGCAAGCCAGATGGGAGTGGCAGGACATATTTAGAGTGATGAAAGGGAAAAACCTACAACCAAGATTACTCTACCCAGCAAAGATCTCATTCAGATTCAATGGAGAAATTAAAACGTTTACAGAGAAGCAAATATTAAGAGAATTCAGCACCACCAAACCAGCTTTACAACAAATGCTAAAGGAACTTCTCCAGGCAGGAAACACAAGAGAAGGAAAAGACCTACAATAACAAAACCAAAACAATTAAGAAAATGGTAATAGGAACATACGTATCAATAACTACCTTAAATGTAAATGGGTTAAATGCTCCAACCAAAAACACAGACTGGCTGAATAGATACAAATCAAGACCCATATATATGCTGTCAACAGGAGACCCACTTCAGACCTAGGGACACATACAGACTGAAAGTGAGGGGATGGAAAATGATATTCCATGTAAATGGAAATCAAAAGAAAGCTGGAGTAGCAATTTTCATATCACACAAAATACACTTTAAAACTACTACAAGAGAATAAGAAGGACACTACATAATGATAAAGGGATCAATCCAAGAAGAAGATATAACAATTGTAAATATTTATGCACCCAACAGAGGAGCACAATACATAAGGCAAACACAAACAGCCATAAAAGGGGAAATCGACAATAACACAATCAGAGTAGGGATTTTAACACCCCACTTTCACCGATGGACAGATCATCCAAAATGAAAATAAATAAGGAAAAGCAAGCTTTAAATAATACATTAAACAACATGGACTTAATTGATATTTATAGGACATTCCATCCAAAAACAACAGAATACACTTTCTTCTCAAGTGCTCATAGAACATTCTCCAGAATTGATCATATCTTGGGTCATAAATCAAGCCTTGGTAAATTTAAGAAAATTGTAATCGTATCAAGCATCTTTTCTGACTACAACATTCTAAGACAAGATATCAATTACAGGAAAAATTCTGTAAAAAATACAAACACATGGAGGCTAAACCATACACTACTAAATAACGAAGTGATCACTGAAGAAATCAAAGAGGAAATCAAAAAATACCTAGAAACAAATGACAATGAAAACACGACAACCCAAAACGTATGGGATGCAGCAAAAGTATTTCTAAGAGGGAAGTTTATAGCAATACAATCCTACCTCAAGAAAGAAGAAACATCTCAAATAAACAACCTAACCTTACACCTAAAGCAATTAGAGAAAGAAGAACAAAAAAGCCCCAAAGTTAGCAGAAGGAAAGAAATCATAAAGATCAGATCAGAAATAAATGAAAAAGAAATGAAGGAAACGATAGCAAAGATCAATAAAACTAAAAGGTGGTTCTTTGAGAAGATAAACAAAATTGATAAACCATTAGGCAGACTCATCAAGAAAAAAAGGGAGAAGACTCAAATCAATAGAATTAGAGATGAAAAAGAAGTAATAACTGACACTGCAGAAATACAAAGGATCATGAGAGATTACTACAAGCAACTCTATGCCAATAAAGTGGACAACCTGGAAGAAATGGACAAATTCTTAGAAATGCACAAACTTCCAAGACTGAACCAGGAAGAAATAGAAAATATAAACAGAACAATTAGAAGCACTGAAATTGAGACTCTGATTAAAACTCTTCCAACAAACAAAAGCCCAGGACCAGATGGCTTCACAGTCAAATTCTATCAAACATTTAGAGAAGAGCTAATACTTATCCTTCTCAACCTCTTCCAAAATATAGCAGAGGGAGGAACACTCCCAAATGCATTCTACGAGGACACCATCACCCTGATACCAAAACCAGAAAAAGGTGTAACAAAGAAAGAAAACTACAGGCCAATATCACTGATGAACACAGATGAAAAATTCTTAACCAAATACTAGCAAACAGAATCCAACAGCACATTAAAAGGATCATACACCATAGTCAAGTGGGGTTTATCCCAGGAATGCAAGAATTCTTCAATATACGTAAATCAATCAATGTGATAAACCATATTAACAAACTGAAGGAGAAAAACCACATGACCATCTCAATAGATGCAGAAAAAGCTTTTGACAAAATTCAACACCCATTTATTATAAAAACCCTCAAGAAAGTAGGCATAGAGGGAACTTTCCTCAACATAATAAAGGCCATATATGACAAACCCAGAGCCAACATCATTCTCAATGGTAAAAAACTGAAAGCATTTCCACTAAGATCAGAAACAAGACAAGGTTGTTCACTCCCACCACTATTATTCAACATAGATTTGGAAGTTTTAGCCACAGTCATCAGAGAAGAAAAAGAAATAAAAGGAATCCAAATCAGAAAAGAAGAAGTAAAGCTGTCACTGTTTGCAGATGACATGATACCATACATAGAGAATCCTAAAGATGCTACCAGAAAACTACTAGAGCTAATCAATAAATTTGGTAAAGTAGCAGGATACAAAGTTAATTCACAGAAATCTCTTGCATTCCTATACACTAATGATGAAAAATCTGAAAGGGAAATTAAGGAAACACTCCCATTTACCATTGCAACAAAAAGAATAAAATACCTAGGAATAAACCTACTTAAGGAGACAAAAGACCTGTATGAAGAAAACTATACCATGTTCTTGGATTGCAAGAATCAACATTGTGAAAATGACTCTACTACCCAAAGCAATCTACAGATTCAATGCAATCTCTATCGAACTACCAATAGCATTTTTCACAGACCCAGAACAAAAAATTTCACAATTTGTAGGGAACCACAAAAGAGCCCAAATAGCCACAGAAATCTTGAGAAAGAAAAACGGAGATGGAGGAATCAGGCTCCCTGACTTCAGACTATATTACAAAGCTACAGTAATCAAGACAGTATGGTACTGGCACGTAAACAGAAATTAGATCAATGGAACAGGATAGAAAGCCCAGAGATAAACCCACACACATATGGTCACCTTATTTTTGATGAAGGAGGTGAGAATATATAATGGAGAAAAGACAGCCTCTTCAGTAAGTGGTGCTGGGCAAACTGGACAGCCACATGTAAAAGAATGAAATTAGAACACTTCCTAACACCATACACAAAAATAAACTCAAAATGGATTAAGGATCTAAATGTAAGGTCAGACACTATAAAACTCTTAGAGGAAAACATAGGCAGAATGCTCTATGACATAAATCACAGCAAGATCCTTTTTGACCGACCTCCTAAGAAATGGAAATAAAAACAAAAATAAACAAATGAGACCTAATGAAACTTAAAAACTTTTGCACAGCAAGGGAAACCTTAAACAAGATGAAAGACAACCCTCAGAATGGGAGAAAATATTTGCAAACCTAGCAAATGACACAGGATTAATCTCCAAAATTTACAAGCAGCTCATGCAGCTCAATATGAACAACAAAAAAAGAATCCAATCCAAAAATGGGCAGAAGACCTAAACAGACATTTGTCCAAAGAAGATATACAGATAGCCAACAAACATATGAAAGGATGCTGAACATCACTAATCTTTAGAGAAATGCAAATCAAAACTGCAGTGAGATATCACCTTACACCCATCAGAACGGCCATCATCAAAAAATCTGCAAACAATAAATGCTGGAGAGGGTATGGTGAAAAGTGAACCCTCTTGCACTGTTTGTGGGAATGTAAATTGATACAGCCACTGTGGAGAACAGTATGGAGGGTCCTTAAAAAACTAAAAATAGAACTACTATACGACCCAGCAATCTCACTACTGGGCATATACCCTGCTAAAACCATAGTTCAAAAAGTGTCATGTACCACAATGTACATTGTAGCACTATTTACAATAGCCAGGACATGGAAGCAACCTAAGTGTCCATCAACAGATGAATGGATAAAGAAGATGTGGCATTCATATACAATGGAATATTACTCAGCCATAAAAAGCAATGAAATTGAGTTATTTGTAGTGAGGAGGATGGACCTAGTGTCTGTCATACAGAGTGAAGTAAGTCAGAAAGAGAAAAACAAATACCATATGCTAACACATATATATGGAAACAGCAACAACAAAAATTGGTCTAAAGAACCTAGGGGCAGGAGAGGAATAAAGATGCAGACATAAAGAATGGACTTGAGGACACAAGGTGGGGGAAGGGTAAACTGGGAGGAAGTGAGAGAGTGGCATGGACATATATACACTACCAAATATAAAATCGATAGCTAGTGGGAAGCAGCCACATAGCACAGGGAGATCAGCTTGGTTCTTTGTGACCCCTTAGAGGGATGGGATAGGTAGGGTGGGAGGGAGACGCAACAGGGAGAGATATGGGGATATATGTATCCTGATGTATGGCTGATTCACTTTGTTATAAAGCAGAAATTAACGTACCATTGTAGAGCAATTATACACCAATAAAGGTGTCAAAAAAATAAAAAGAAAATAAATAAATAAAAATAGTAATTGCATGCAGTATCTACACACTGTTGCTTTTTTCCATTAATACTGTATTTTAGGGATCATTTCAAATAAATAAAGAGCATGTTCATTCTTTTTTTGTGAGGGGGCTGTAGAATATTCCATTGCATCACTGTACCCCAAATTATTTAACTAATCCCACATTGCTGGATTTGGGGTAATTTTCAATTTTTTATGATTGTAAGTGGAACCAGATTTTCTTTAATGCAAGTTTCCACTGAAGCATCAAGATGTTACATTCTAAAGTGCATATAACTGAGCATATAATAAAAGAGCATATAATTTCTAAAGCAGATGAAAAGCCAGTTTTGTGACCTTAAGCTTCTCACCAATAGAGAGGATATAAAGGGTTTGGGATTTTGAGATTAGGAATCATTTTGGAGACTGTAGTCGTGGATTATGAATCCTATGGGGGTCTCCTGGGAACCCTTACTCTTCATTTCATGTCAAAGGAAGAGATGATTCAAGATGATTGCCCAGGGCTTCCCTGGTGGCGCAGTGGTTGAGAGTCCGCCTGCCGATGCAGGGGACACAGGTTCGTGGCCCCATCTGGGAAGATCCCACATGCCGCGGAGCGGCTGGGCCCGTGAGCAATGGCCGCTGAGCCTGCGCGTCCGGAGCCTGTGCTCCGCAACGGGAGAGGCCACAACAGTGAGAGGCCCGCGTACCGAAAAAAAAAAAAAAAAGATGATTGCCCAGAGAGTTTCATATGTGGCCATGTAGTCCACCTAGAAAACCTAAAGAATAAGAAATGTGCATCTAGCTGCTTAGACGGTAAACAAAGAGATGGCTGCAGGGGAGCCTGTACTCCTTGAGTTGGGAAAAGGATGTGTGGTTCCTCCAGACTGGATGAGGATCCCAAGCAAGGACAATGTGAAACGTCTTAGGTTTTGCTCAAGAGGAATGCGTGGAAGAAAAAATCCCAGCAGAACTGAAGCCAACGTTCATAAGGGCTGAGGAGAGCATAAAAGACCAGTTGGAATAGAGATGGATTACCTTCATGGAAGCGTTGGTCAGGTGAGAGATTCCCTGGTCATGAGAGAGATGGACACAGGTCTCCAAGAATCCACAAAAGATATCAGAGAAGAGTGAGTTTAAAAAGCCTACCACAGTCAGAAGTAATATTGGTCCAGTGAGGCATTTCTGCTACCTCGCTCTTCTCTCTCCCCACTCTTCCCACTTTGAAGGGGTCTGAAAGAAGATTAGTAAGAAAGGAGGAAGGTCAGAGAATGCCAGTGATGCCCTTCTGCCCCAACACCCACCTCTCCAGCCTGCAGTGATCCGGAACTGAGAAATGGGAGAAACCTAAATAAAATTTTAAGTATTTCTTATTCTATTGGAATGAACATTTGAATTGCTCACTATAAGACCATTTTATTAACCAAAAGTGATCAGAAAAGTCACAGGGCTCATACTAACTTTCATGGAGGGACTGAGTTCCACAAATAAATTTTAAAAGACAGTGGATGACTTCCATTTCTTATAAGAAATCTGTAAGAAGTCAGGAGAAACTGTTGCTTTCATCCTAGCAACAAGAACACTCCAGAGAAGTTACTAAATCATATTTGTGGGTGTTTTCTTCTTAATCTGTCAGAGCTAAGGACACACAGAAATCTAAATGAATTAAGTTCCAGAAAGTGACAGCCCTTCCTAGGAGAAAAGAGAGCCATGGCTGTGTTTATCCCTGGCAGAGTGGTGAAAGAGGGAAAATCTGATATAGGCAGGGGTAAGGAAAAACCAGGTAAGATCTAAACAAGCTGTTAATGGCCATGTGTAGACTGACATAGTGGATTTGAAACTCAAGGGTCCCACAGAACAAGTCTGAACTAATTTAGCAACTCTTTCCCTCAGTCCTTCACTAAGTTCCTGGGGTTAGTATTCAGAAGGCTGGAAATAGGGCAGGAGAATTGAAAGAAATCACCTCTGAGGAACCATAGGGAAGAATGAGGAGCAGCTGAAATGGTAAACATGTTGAGATTGTTCTATCAATTAATATATATATATATATATATATATATATATACACACACACACACAAACACACACACACACACACACACACACATATCCATACATTACTATTGACTGTCTAAAACAAAAATAATAACAATGTATTTTGGGACTTAGAGCATTTGTAAAAGTAAAATTTATAGCCATAAGAACACAAAGAATTGGGGGGGGATAAGCTTCTTTATACCATCATAGGGTTCTTTACCCTGTGTATGATATAATTTAAATATTGCTTGAAGATAGACTATGTTAAGTTAAAGATGCATACTGTAATATCTAGAGCAGTCAAAAAGGCACAGCTAAAAAGTCAATAGAGGGGATAAATTTAAGTAAAAAATCATATTCAATTCAGCCAATGGGAGTCATCAAAGAATGAACAGAGAAACAAAGAGTAGATGGGACAATCAGAAACAAATAGCAATATGGTAGATTCAAATCCAACCATATCAATAATTACATTAATTTTAAATTAAACAATCCCATTAAAAGACAAAATTGTCAGACTGGATTAAAAGTACAAGATACAACTCTATGCTGTTTGCAAGAAATCTACTTTAAATATAAAGACAAAGGTAGGTGAAAAGTAAAAGTCTGCTATCAGATAAAAATGCAAACATTAAGCATAAGAAGAGTTGTGTGGCTAATAATCATATCAGACAAAATAGATTTCAAGATTAAGGATGATATCAGAATTCAAGAGAGACATTACTTAATGATAAAAGTGTCAAGTCATCAAGAAGACTTAATAATCCTCTAAATGTGCATGCACCTAATAAAATAGTTTCAAAATACATGGACCAAAAACCAAGAGAATCAGAGGAAAATAGAAAAATCTACCTATATTTAAAAAGGAAGGCGGAAATAGGAAAATTTAACACCTTTATCTCAGTAACTGATAAAACTGATAAAGAAAAATCTGTGGTAATATAGAAAATGTGAAAACTGCTGTCAGTCCCATAACTAATTGATATTTTAGAACAAGATACATAATAACTGTAATACCCCAAAGACACATTCTTTTCAAATGCACACGGAGCATTCACCAAAGTAGATGTACAGAGTATGTCCTCTGACCATAATAATATTAAATTAGAAATTGGGGCTTCCCTGGTGGCGCAGTAGTTGGGAGTCCGCCTGCCGATACAGGGGACGTGGGTTCGTGCCCCGTTCCGGGAGGGTCCCGCGTGCCGCGGAGCGGCTGGGCCCGTGGGTCATGGCCGCTGAGCCTGCGCGTCTGGAGCCTGTGCTCCGCAATGGGAGAGGCCACAACAGTAAGAGGCCGCGCGTACTGCAAAAAAAAAAAAAAAGAAAAGAAAAAAGAAATTGATCATAATAAGACATGTAGGAAATTTTCAAATATTTGGAAAGTTAGATATACACATCTAAATAACCCATGGGTCAAAGAAGAAATCACAAAGGAAATTAGAAAATATTTTTAACTGAATGGTAATGAAAATACCACATATTAAAATGTGTGAGTTACATAAATCAATCTAGAATGCAATTTATTACTTTAAAAACTTTTATTAGAAAATTAAAATGATGCAAAAAAATTGATCATCTAAGTTTCCTCTTAAGGAACTAGAACAAGAAGAAAACATTAAAGTCAAAATAAGTACAAGAAAGGACATAATATATATAAGAGTAGAAATTAATTAAATAAATAAGACCAAAAAATAGAGAAAATCAATGAAGTCAAAATTGTCATTTAAAAAGTTAATAAAATTGATAAACTCCAGGGAGATTGATCAAAAGACACACACACACAGAAGGAGAGAGAGAGAGAGAACCATGGTAACATGAATGAAAGGTGCAATATCTTGAATTGTCAATAACTGTGAAGATTTTACTATATTTGCAAGCTAATGAGTTGGCCTGCCAGTTTCATGTAGCTGGCAGAAGACACGAAACTCTTAGGTCAGAGACAAAGGACGTTATTCTTCATAACACAGCAAGACATGTGAGCTTCAGGTTTGAGTAGGTTCTCCCTTGATCCCCAAGTTCCACTGGGTGACACGAGCAATTCAGGTAGATGCTGCACACATGGTTGGTTTGTGTCACAACGGAGGAATCCCAAGGTTAGGAAACACCAATCATTGATAAGGAGCAAACCTGCCTGACTTTTGCCCAGAAAAAGACATTATCTTTATTATACTCTGTGGCAAACAAACCTGCCCTCTATTCCAGACAGAGAAAAAACCTCTTACTGTTCAAGGCTATTTGCTATATAAATATGTTGAAAAGATAGCCTGGAACAAAAGCTGTCTATGCTTCTGCTCACAAAACATGTAGAAATTTGACAGATCCATAGATAATTATCTTCCAACACAAATTAGATGAAATGGGCAAATTCCTTAAAAAATACAACATCTAAAAACCGTCACAAAAACCACAGAAGATCAAATCACTCTTTATCTGGTAAATAAATTGAATTTGCAATCAAAATATTCCCACAAAGAAATTCCAGGTTCTATCAGTTTATTCTATCAAAAATTTTAAGAAGGAAACTCAGAAACTAGGATTGGACGTTTACCACTTATAAGATGCTAGCATAACCCCAACAACAATACTTGACAAAAATATTTCTTAAAGTTACAGACCAATATCCCACAAAAGCATAGATAAGAATAAACTAAAAAAATTAGCAAATTCAATCCAGCAATGCATAAAAAGCTTGCCAAAGCAGGTTTTATTCCAGAAATGTAAAGTTAGTTTATTATTTGAAACATCAATGCTCGACACTAATAGACTAAAGGGTAAAAATAATTATCTTAAAAAATGCAGAAAAGCATTTGATAAAATTCATTGTCTACTCATAATAGAAATTCTCAACCAAAGAGGAATAGAAGGGAACTTTTTCAATGTGATAAAAGTTATATACGGAAACCTATAGGTAATATCACATAGCATAAAACAAAAAACAAACTTTCTCTATGATCCAGAGCAAGGCAAGGATGTATACTCTTACCACTTCTATTAAACATTGTGCTGAAGTCTAGTCTAGTGCAATAAGAAAGGAAAAAAAAAATAAAAAGGGTAAAGATTGGAAAGGAAAAAGTAAAACTGTCACTATTTACAGATTACATAATTATAGGCATATTTGTGCACTTAAAACATTTTGAAATTTATGAAAAACTGCTGGAACTAGCAATTAAACTTAAGGTATTATAGTACATGACCAATTTGCAAATCCATTTTATTTCTATATACTAGCAATAAACAATTGGAAAATTAAATTAATCTTAAAATGCAATTTATAATAGCATCTAAAAATAAAATATCTGAAAATTAAACCAATGAAAGATATGTAAGACCTACATATTATAAATTACAAAAGATTCCTGAGAAAAATGAAAGAAAACACAGAGGGAGAAATATATGGTGCTTATTATTGAAGGATTCAATATTGTTAAGATATCCATTCTCCCCAAGTTTATCTACAGATTCAATACAATCTCAAACAAATTTAGCAAAGTTTTTTGAAGAAATTCAAGCTGATCCTATATATTTTTTTCTGAAAACACTAATGGTCAAGAAGAGCCAAAACAATTTTGAAAATGAACAAATTTGACAGTTTGGAAGACTTGCACTACCCAATGTCAGAAATTATTGTCAAACTATAGTTACCAAGACAGTGTAATATCATGACGAAGATAGACAAATAAATCAGTGAAACAATATAGAGTAGAGGCATTGAACCACATGATTAATTTTTGACCAAGGCATTAAGAAAATTCAATGGGAGAAAGAAAAGTCTTTTTAACAAATAGTGAGAGGAAAATTGAGTATCTGTATAGAAAATAAAACAAAAAGAACCTTGTAATGGCTGCTATAGTGTACCATGCAGAGTCCTCCTTCAGACACATTTTCTCTGCCACTGGAGTGTTGGCTGTCGATGACTCACAGCTGAGTCTCTTATTCTTCAGGAATTGTAGCTAACCAATGTTACAGCTTCTTCCTGGTGAGTGCTGGCATCCAATAACTGGTTAATGTAGAGGTACTATGGCCAGCCCTCTTACATCATCGGGGACAGTGCTAAAGAACCATCCTAAATCCCAAGCTCCTCATAGGATTAGCCGAGGTCCCTTTTGCATCACAGTTCAATTTCTCCCTTTGCCCAATCCTGCTTCCTTCACCTTTTACAGGTATTTTTCCTGGGATAAGGCACTAATAAACCTCCTGCATGTGAAAATGTTTCATGGAGAACTCAATCTACAGCAAACTCAACCCTTACTTTACTCCATACCAAAAGAAATAATTTGAGATGGATTATAGATCTAAGTGTAAAAGTAAAAACTGTGAAACTTCTAGAACTCATGAGAGAATATCTTCATAATTTTGGGCTAGTCAAAGATTTCTTAGGACACAAAAGGCATTTTACATAAGAGGCAAACATTGATAAATTGTATTCCATCAAAGTTAAAAATGCCTGTTTATCAAAAGATATCATCGAGAAAATGAAAGGCAAGTCACCATCTGGGGGAAAAAATACTTAAAATATCTGAAAAAATAACTTGTATCCAGAAATATAAATAACTCTTTACAAATCAATGATATAAAGATAAATAGCCCAATAAAAATGAGTAGACAAAAAGAGATGTATGAAAGGCACAAGTAAAGGTGTTGAACAACATTGGTCATCATGGAAATGCAAATTAAAGTCAAAAAGAGATACTGGGGCTTCCCTGGTGGCGCAGTGGTTGAGGGTCCGCCTGCCGATGCAGGGGACACGGGTTCGTGCCCCGGTCTGGGAAGATCCCACGTGCCGTGGAGCGGCTGGGCCCGTGGGCCATGGCCACTGAGCCTGTGCGTCCAGAGCCTGTGCTCCGCAGTGGGAGAGGCCACAGCAGTGAGAGGCCTGTGTACCGCAAAAAAAAAAAAAAAAAAAAAAGAGATACTGTTTCACAATCACTTAGAAGTGCTAACATTTTAAAAGACTGACAACATAAGGCAAGAATGTGAAGCACCTGGAACTCTCTTATATTGTTGATGGACTATAATATTCTATAAAAATTTTGAAAAGTTTTTCAGTGTTCTATAAACTTAAATGTACACCTACTCTATGACTCAACAATTCCACTTCAAGGTAAGAATGAAAGCTTATATTCACAAAAAGACATGAACAAAAATGTTCCTAGTAGCCTAATTCCTAACAGTTAAAAATTGGGACAAACCACATATCCATCAACAGGACAGAAAAACAAATGGTTATATCTACACATTGGAATATTACTCAGCAATAAAAAGAAGTGAAACTACTGATACACACACCGATATGGATGGGTCTCAAAAGCATGTTGAATGAGAAAAAGCCAGACTCAAAAGAATCATGTGTTTGATTTCATTTATATCAAGTCTACAAAGAGAAAAATCTATGGTAATGAAAAACAGAAAATAATCTCCTCTAATTAACTAAAGAAGCATGATGGAATATCAATTGTGGCTGAAATGTTCTAAAGTATATTTACTTGCAGAGTTTTAAAAAGATTTCCAAAAAAAAAAAAACAAAACTGTGTTCTCCAAATAAAAGACACAGCAGGTATTAAAACAAACAAACCTCACCAATGGACTATCACTCAACCATAAAAAAGAATGAAATAATACCATTTGCGGCAACATGGATGGACCTAGAGATTATCATATTAAGTGAAGTAAGTCAGACAGAGAAAGACAAATATATGATGTCACTTATATGTGGAATCTAAAAAAAGTGACACAAATGAACTTATTTACAAAACAGAAATAGACTCACAGACATAGAAAACAAACTTATGACTACCAAAGAGGATGGGTGGGAGATATAAATTAGGAGTTTGGGATTAACATATACACACTAATATACATAAAATAAACAACAAGGACCAACTGTATAGCACAGGGAACTATATTTGTTATCTTTTAATAACCTGTAATGGAAAAGAATCTGAAAAAGAATATTACTAAGGTTACCTTTAGTTTTTTCAGAGTGAGAAAAACAGCAATTTCCTTACACAATGATTGTATCTTCAAGGTATCGCATATCCTACAAGTTCAGTATTGCCAAAATCAAGAATAACTTTTTCCTTATGGTCACAAAGAATCTAGGGGCAAGACGGGAATAAAAATGCAGACTTACTAGAGAATGGACTTGAGGATACGGGGAGGGGGAAGGGTAACCTGGGACAAAGTGAGACAGTGGAATGGACATATATACACTACCAAACGTAAACTAGATAGCTAGTGGAAAGCAGCTGCATAGCACAGGGAGATCAGCTCGGTGCTTTGTGACCACCTAGAGGGGTGGGATAGGGAGTGTGGGAGGGAGGGAGGGAGGGAGACACAAGAGGGAAGAGATATGGGGATATATGTATATGTATAACTGATTCACTTTGTTATAAAGCAGAAACTAACACACCATTGTAAAGGAATTATACTCCAATAAAGATGTTAAAAAAAATAGAATATCTTTTTCCTAAAGAGTGAGCAGCTTAATAGAAAAGACTCGAGACTTCATTTATTTTGAAGACTAGTGCTAAAAAGAGTGTTCGCTTATTTTGTTTTGTTTTGTTTTGATTTGATTTATCTCAGAAGGCCAAGTGCTTGTTGTTGCTGTTTTGCTTGTTTTTTCACTGTGGTATATAATGCATTAGTCATTTGGTAGCAAGACAAGGGATCACCTTTGCTTTCTCAAAACCGAAGACCCCCCTCCCAACCCTGTAGATTCCTGGGAAGAATATCAAGGTTGTTCTTTCTTTATTATACCACATTGTCTTACTCTTGATAAGTAAAAGCTCTCTGCCACAGTTGCTAAGAGATCAAGAAATATGATGAACCTTATTTTAATTATAGTAGTCTTCTTAATAGCTTCCTTTTGTGGTTTTCTACGGGGAACAGTGCTGTTCTCCACTACGGGGCACTTAGAGATGTGTAGGCACATTGTCTGGTTGTCATAGTGACAGAGTAACACTACTAGTATCTCATAGTTGGGGACCAGAGATACTAAATATCTTGCAATGAACAGAATAGTCCTGTGTAGCGAAGGATTATTCCAACCAATGTCAGTAGTGCCCTGTCTTAGTCTATTCAGGCTGACATAACAAAATACCATAAACTGGATGGTTTAAATAACAGGAATTTATTTTCTCATAGTTCTGGAATACATAAGTCTGAGAACAGAGTGCCAGCATGGTTGGTTTCTGGCAGCCGTCTTCCTGGTTTGCAGATGGCTACCTTCTCACAGTGTCCTTAACGTGATGGAGCGAGAGAGAGGCAGAGAGAGAAACAGAGAGAGACAGAAACAGAGAGACAGAGAGAGGGAAGAAGCTCTCTGTTCTCTTCTTATAAGAACACCAATGCTCTCAGATTGGGATCCCACCCTTATGACCTCATTTAACTTTAATTACTTCCTTACTACAAATACAATCACATTGGTGGTTAGGGCTTCAACATATAATTTGGGAGGGATACAATTCAGTCTATAGCACACCCCTATTGAGGACAGACATTAAAACTAACATTATTCCCTTAGGTTAAAATGAAATTGACACCTTCAAGATAAATCTTAACTCCTGATCATGGGGGTCAAGGCCCTTTCTATCCTGGCCCCAGACTCTTTTTCCAGCCTCATTTCTGGCCATTTCCCCAAATTTCTCAATATTTCCCAAATTCCTTTCTCACTTCCACACCTCTGCTTTTGCCCATGTTATTCTCTCAGCCTGGAATGCTTTTCTCTTTTTAGTCTGCTTAGGAAGTACCTACTCATCTTTAAAAGGCTTAACCAACATGACCCCCTCTTTGCAACTTTTTCTCACCACCATCACCACTGTAAGAATTAATTAATTTCTTCTTTACATTGTATTGAAATTACTTACAGCCTCTTTTGATAGAGTTTGATTTTTATAGCTGCAGCATCTAATAATACAAGGTATACAGTCAACAAATATTTCTTGAATCACATTAAAATTTAATTGATGTCAATTGTGACATCATTTATTCTTATCTACTTCCACCTTTGACATGTATCTCTTTTTTTCTTGGCTTCCTGTTGTAGAAAATTATGATTTAGCCCCAATACTACCCTTCAAGCCTTCATTTCTTCTCTCCCCATTCTCCTGATATATTATGTTACAACTTTTTACAAAGTGAATATTCATTGTTTATAATAGCGATATATGTACATATAGTAATGACTGGGTATATCTCATTCCTTAATGTATTTCTTGTAGATAGATAGATAGATGATAGATATATAGATAATTTTGCTCTACCAACTGAGCTAGCTGGGCAATTTTTTTCTTGTCTTGGACACGTTATGTCGTGTTGCTCAAAACTCCTCACCACTAAAATTTAAACAATGTTGGTAAATCCTCTCTGAATACCAATTTTGACATTCTCAAAATCTACAATGATCCTTTTGTTGAAGGATGAAATTCTCAATGACATATATGTGAAACAAAGGAGCTAAATTTATTGCTTATTAAGCAATAGAGAGCTCTTCTTATGTCTCAATCTCTCTGTACAAAGCAAGACTTGATATCATAAAGGGTTTTAGGAACCACGGAGTTTGAGGATTGGCAGACTTTCTGAAGCAGCAGTGTTTAGAGATTGGCTGACTTTCAGCTGTGGAGTTTAGGGATTAGCTGACTTTCAGAAGCAGTTCCTAGAGTGATGTTGTGACTGGTTGGCTGAATTTCAAAAGCATGGGACTATCACTAATTGATTAGTATGGGTTTAATACTTGTTCTGTGGTTACTTGTTTATTACTTTGGACTAGGACCAAAGAACAGTCTTTCAGTCCTCATTTTCAAATTAAGAGGCAAGATTTTTCCAGCTAGGGCATGCACCAGCATCACCTGGAGTGCCTGTTAAAACACAGATTGCTGGGCACCACCCCAGAATTTATTATTCACTAAGTTTGGAGTTGCACCCAACAATGTGCATTCCTAACAAGTTCCCTGGTGATGCTTCTGCTCCTGAGGCAGAGACCACACTTTGAGAACCACCAAGTTAGAGAATGGAAAGTTCCAAGGGTAAACAGTAACTAGAGTTAGCCAGGTTGAAAGAACTCTTTGGTGGTGGTAACCTACAAGATGAATGGGGCTGTGGTTGGATAGAGGAATGTCAAGGCAATGGATAGAGGCACGGACAGTACAAAGGCTAACTGTGGTGCTTTCTCGGGGACTCATGGGTGGCAGAGCTTAAGAACTATTGGTGTGGAATATCTGCAAGAAAGACATCAAAATGATAGCTTTGGGACTTCCCTGGTGGTCCAGTGGTAAAGAATCCACCTTCCAATGCAGGGGACGCGGGTTCCATCCCTGGTCAGGGAAGTAAGATCCCACGCGCCGCGGGGCAACTAAGACCTGATGCAGTCAAAAAAAAAACAAAAAACAAACAAAAAAAACACGATAGCTTTGACTTTCCTCCTTCCACAGGATATATGAATGTCTTTCATGTCTAAATTGTCAGTTAGACAAAGGAAGTCACTTTACCATAATTTATTTTTCTTTTTTGTAAACATAAAATACCTAAATAAAATAGAATTTTAATTTCCTCTTTCTTTTCAATGTATGCACATAAATGTTGCCCTTGATAATTAGCAAATCCATTGCAGGCAATGGATGCTTTATACATCTCAGCAGGCAATTCAGTGCCTTAAGAAAAGGAAGATCCCAAGGGGGAAAAATGTGCATCATCAGTTCCTACCACATGAAAGATGTATGTTGAAAAATCAAGGTCCATGCCCAAATGTGCAATATATTTTTGTCTCAAATCCATTTCCAGCACAAGAAATATGGTTCCAACTAGACTGAAGATTTTTCTTTTCTTAAGAAATGTGATAGTTGCCAACTAGTGATGGAGTTTCCAGAATTCCTCTCCCAATACTTAACAGATGAATTTATTGGATGGAAAAGTAAGAGCAAAACCGAGCCTCTTTGGAAGCATGCCCAAACTCAGCAACAGCGATATCACTAAGTGTCACACAGAGGCATGTACAAAAGACAGGAAAAGAGTGGAGCAAGCATGAAACCACCAAAAAGGCAGCAAAGTAGAGCATCCCTAACCTTGATGGAGTGCTGGGGTCAGGGTGTGGGCCTCTCCAGCCATCAGCATTGCTCGGTGGCTCATCAGGGTAAGCATAAGGAATGGCAGTGTCCTCACTGAAGTAATGAATGCTCAAGAACATGGCATGTTGTCCTCTCTATTCTCTACAAAGCCTGTGACAGCTCTTACCTTCCACAATACAAGTTTCCTCCACCTAGTGTTACGGACCAATCATTTTTGAAAGCACCAACAGATTCAAGAGAAGTTCCCCCAAATCAGAGACTATAAATCTCTACATTTTGAAATGACAGAATCTTTCATAATGGTGGGAGAATGCAAGGAATTGCGCACAGAAATTCATAATCCTCCCTACTTTCAATTCTAAGCATTCGATCAATAGTTGATGGTTCGCCCCAATGTGCACATTTTCAGCCAGAGTGACATCTATTTTAACAACATTTTATTTTCAGTTTTTTTCACGGAGAGCGAGCAAGCACTCTGTCAGTACGATGTGCTTTTTTAAAGTTTCTCAAATGAGTCTTCCAGACAATTCCAGAAGGTTCACAATGGCACAGATTTTCTGTGCACATGCAATTTATATTCTTCCTTTTCACTGAGGGATATACTGTTCTGACTTCATTCATTCAACAAACACGTCTGTGTACCTACCTTGTGCTGGGCACCATTCTTGATGCTGAACTTCCTAAGTGAGTCAAGTCTGTGGTCACCTCCAACTATGGTCTCCTGTTTCCCTACTAGTTTCTTAAACCTGGCATCACACAATTAGAGTTCTGTTCTTCTGACTCAAAATAAACAGAGGATATGTTCCTTGTTAAAACAAAAAAAATGCTAGCAATATTTAACAAGTAACATGGTCATTTAAACATTTCTATCATTTAGCCCAGGAGTGTGAATGCTTTCTGAGAAAGGTTTTGGTTAGGGGAAGATGAAGAGCCCAGAATCTAAAGGGTGGGAAGAAAAGCAGGCAGGTCTGGAAGAATGGGGCCATGTAAGCCTCGTTTCACTTCTACCCTACTCAGGGCTTCAGCTGTAGTGCTCCATTTTTTGTACATTGTTCAAATGTCTAGCCTTTCTTCTCAAAGTGTGGTCCTTTAGCAAATGCTGTCAAAATCACCTGGGAGCACTGGTTTAGATACACAGAATGCAAAGAATAACAGGCAGGGGGGAAATCTATGTGTGATTGACGACGAGCACAACCTCCATAAACCTAGCTCTTTGTTAGTTCCGCCACTAAACATTTGCAGAATGCCTGCTACGCCTGCTAAGTGACAGGTACTAGACACACAGTAGAATAAAACACACATGTCCCTCACTCAGAGTTCATATTTTCACATCTACCTTCACCACTAAAATATAAACTCTGAGTGAGAAACACACATGTCCCTCACTTAGAGTTTATATTTTAGTGGTGAAGGTAGATGTGAAAAGTAGTCACTTTTGTAAAAAAAAAAAAAAAGTAGTCACTTCACTATTTTGTGATGAGTGTTTTTAAAAAATAAGAATATGCCTGTATAATAGGACAGAATTGGGGCACCTAAACTAGTCTAGGGAGAGCTGTGAGGGAAGACAAGTAGGAATTAGCCTGGAGGCAGGGATCTAAGGTCAAGAGTGAAAATATCATTTGAGGCCGAGGGAACAACACCATAAAGGTCTAGAGTGAGAATGGGTGTGAAATAATAAGAATATATTTGTCTCTGCCCCGGGTTCTTGCTAATGTTTGGTCTTTGACCCTGGTTCCTAACACAGAGATCCTAAAGTCTTAGTAATTTCCCAAGTACTGGGGGTGACAGGAGCATCTCACACAGGACTCCTAAATCCCTAAAAATTTCCCGGCTGCTAGGAGCATCTTTTGTTCTAATAGAGCAATTCTTAATAAGCTCCTGGATGGCAGCTCGTCACCAGAAAGACCAATCATGACTAGAAGCTTGGAACTTTCAACCCCACCTTCCAACCTCTGGGGAGGGAAGAAGGGCTAAAGACTGAGTTAATAATGGATCATGCCTACATGATGAAGCCTCCATAAGAATCCCTAAAGTACAAGATGGACCATGCTCCAACCCATCTAGAATATACCTATTGTATGCACAGAGAGATGTTTAGAACTTGATCATCATGATAAACCCACTTTGTAAAAAATCTACTTACCTTATAATTTTGAGGTCTCAGAGAAGAAATTAAAAGCTATTTTATTATTTTGGAGGGGAGGCTGTTACCTCTTTGCTCTCTAACCCACATGACTTTCCCATCTCCTTGGCCATCTAACAAGTCTTTAGAATTTCTAATGGAAACTAATCTGCATTTCTAGAAAACTGCAATAAAAACCCAGCTGAGTTCTGCCAACCTAGCCCCAACCATAGACTGTTCTTCCTCCTATGTTTCTTCTTCTTTCTGGCAATGTGTGTTTTCCCTAAAAATGAGGTTAATAATATTAGGTAAAAGTAAAGTCTAAGAAAAAGTATCTCCTCTTATCGGTAGGGTCCAGTTAGAAGACAGCAGTCTCAACAGTTATTTTAAAAGAAGGAGTTTACTATTAACAATTGTACATTAGATATAAAGAATTGTTAACTGAGAGAAAGATCAGAAAGGTGAGATAAAGTGACAACTGCAGGAAGTAGCTATCACTCCTTCTTGTTTAAAAATAAAAATAAATAGGGACTTCCCTGGTGGTCCAGTGGTTAAGATTCCCCAATTCCAAGGCAGGGGGCACAGGTTTGTTCCCTGGTGGGGAAACTAAGATCCCACATGCCACACAGCGCGGCCAAAAATAAATAAATAAATACACATAAGTATACATATTTTTATTTTAAAATTGAAAGAGGTTGGAATTATTAAAGCGTAGGTGCTTGGAGCAGGGGCTTTTCTGAGGTCAGGGTGCTACTCAGCTAGTGCTGGGAGTCTTGGAAGCACTACAAACTAGATTCAGCTGCAGCTACTGGAATGAACTGCTAGCGCTGAGGTAGAAAAGCTTTGCTGGGTAACTCTCACAGGAGGGGGAGCTGAAAGGAAACCCACAAGAAGCAAACAGCAAAAAGAAAGTCCATACTTCCTGCTCTAGCCTTACAGTCCACTCTAGCACCCCCCTACTGGCAAAGCCAAGCAGGGACTCAGCGGGCAAAGCACAAATGCGATCTGCAGAGTCCGAGTCTCAGCATGAGAAAGAAGCATGTAGAAGAGTGAGTTTAAAGTTGAGAACAGATGACTCCTCTAGTCCTTTAAAAAACAAACAAACAGAAAAGGAAGTCTTTAGCAAAAACTGGAGTGTAACTCTGAATTCCAAATCAACATCAGTGTCCAAAAGCACAGAAAAAAATGAAACATCAACTGTAAGTACAACAGGTTCTGTGAGTTAGCCACCCCTTGTACAGGCCCAATAAATGATGATATAGCTCCATTTTCTTAGAGACGGTGAATATTTAAGCCAAACGTGGTAGATTTATTTAATTAGTGTTTCCTCCCGTGTAATACACTCATACAGCCACATCCCTGCCTGGCTTTATGGTGGGCACAATGTACTCTTCTAGCTCCTGATTTTGTACTCTGACATGTGACTTGCTTGAATCAGTGAGATGTTAGGGAATGTGACCAGGCTGGAAGTGAACTTGCATAGTTGAGCTTCTGCGCTTTGGTGATCTACCATGAGAGTAACATGCCCCCAGTGTAGCTGCTGCCCTTTCAACCTTGACCCCAGAATAAGATGCATGGTTCTTATCCCATGCTCTGAGTAGCCACAGGTCCTCGGAAGAGGAGAGACACATGGGACAGACCTGAACTCAGCCGGAAGCCAGGAGTTCAGGCTAACCCAGCCAAGTAACATTCAACCTGCACATCCATCAATGTCAGAAGAAAATCTGTTACGTTAAGCTCTTGAGCTTGTTATACAGCATTGTTGTGGCAATAGCTGACTAAAACTTTAGGTTTCCCAGGCTTCACTGATGTATCACCAGATCTAATCACGAAGCAGAAAACACTCTGATTATTTAATAAAGAGAATTGCTATACGGTTGATAGAAAAGGCCAAGAAGTCAACTGGAGGACATTGAGACAAGCCAGAGATTGATAACAATAAGAAACTGCTTCTACCCCTAGGCTGCAGGGGAAAAGGGGAGAGGTGGGGATCACTCAGTGGAAACTGAAACCTTGACAGGCTTCCTGGTGCTAACTGGAGCCAGAGAAGATACATGGCTAACTGCCAGAGATGCCACCTAAGGCACAGAGAAGATAACAAGAAACAGACAACCCGGTCTTATAACACTTTGAGATGACAATCATTCCCCCCTCTCTCCTCTGAGCCTAAAACCAATCTGTTGATACAAAGGTTAAAAAAATCTGATTAGTAAAACTGTATTAAAAAGTAGAGCTTGGGGCTTCCCTGGTGGCACAGTGGTTGAGAGTCCGCCTGCCCATGCAGGGGACATGGGTTCGTACCCCGGTCCGGGAGGATCCCACATGCCGCGGAGCAGCTGGGCCCGTGAGCCGTGGCCACTGGGCCTGCGCGTCCGGAGCCTGTGCTCTGCAACGGGAGAGGTCACAGCTGTGAGAGGCCCGCGTACCGCAAAAAAAAAAAAAAAAAAAGAATAAAGCTTGGACTTGAGGCCAATGTAGGCTTCCAAATAGTCCTCCCTCCCCTATTCACACACCCAAGACCTCAGGCCTACAGAGCAGACATTCACCTCCCCACCTCCAGCTGCGTAGAAGATCCTGGCCTGCCTCACCCCCTTTGAATGCAGATGTCCTACTAACAGAGACAAAGCAAATGAGGCCACCAGTGCATGCAACCCTTCACACGTTAACTCCGCCCAACAGCAGACGGTGGAGCAGCCGACCCTCACCACCACACCGCACAGATACATACCGCCCCTCCTTTCGTGGGAAAGGGCCAGAAGAGGGGGAAAAATACACACAAAAAAACCTTCTTCCTCTTACCTCAGACAGGCTGGAAATGTCTATTTTATTAGCTAGGGAGAATAAGGAGGGAGGGAGAGAAGGCTTCCTCCATAGGTCCCCCCCTCTAAAACAGTCCTCCCAGGGACCCCGGCAACAAGGAGGCTCTGGCCGTGGGTGTAGAGTGTGCTACTTTTAGCTGTGCTCACTGCAGCCGCTCCGACAAGGCACCCGAGTGCAGAGTGGAGCTGAGGCAATGGAAATGATGCTAGTGGCTGCCTGAGCCTAGGCTGACCCAGCCAAGAGAAGCCGGGGCAGTAAAACCAAGAGGGAAAAAACCAGCTGACCGAATAGCAGATGTCTAGGGACTCTAGTCATTTCCTCTACGGTTAACTGGGATTTGGGGTTTGGAAAGAAAGGCTTTTTTCCCCCTTTTTGATAGATAAGAGAGTGGGTCTTCGCGATATTCAGAAGGGAGCAGCTGCCTGTTTTGGCAACCGTCTAGAGGAAAAGAGTGAACATGTGAAGTATTACTGCAAGAATATAAGGGAGAAATTTGAGTAGACAGCCAAGAAAGAGTGAAGAGTGGAGAACAGTAAATTTAGGAGATCTCCATATGATGCGGTTTCTCCAACACAGTGCATTTAAAAAAAAAACAGGGAGCAAGGAGAGACGGGTAGAAGCAAAAGGCTTGGAACAGTGAGCACCAAATTGAGGAAAAAATTTCCTGAGAGATGCTTAAAAAGTAATCAGAGAAACAAGTTAAAGACCCAGAAAGGGCAGTGTATCTGGAGCTTGAAAGGGAAAGAATCACAAAGAGATTCCTCTACTACATCAAACTCTCAATGGACGGAGAAATCTGCTGTGCTAAGAGCTCCGAACCAATTGCTTTGCATGAGATCCGGGCTACTCCAAGTGACTTTGTCAAACTTCAGTTTCCCACTTTAAACACAGACCAAACAATTTCAAGGTGTATATAGCCTATTAAGCTGACTCATCGCCAAGAAGCCAAGTGAGTTTAGACACGCAAGGGTTTTCTCCTACGATTCTGAGAAAGGCTGGATTAGCCGCTTCGTCACATGCTCTTCTGTCTTTGCCCTTCTCACCTTCAGGGTGTGCTTTTCGTCATCTCATAGCTCATTGCTGGAGAATGCTGTGTCACCACTTCACTGTTCTTCTCCTGTATCTGGCGTATCCACCAATAGATCTGACATGGCTACAGAGAATTAATTGTTGATATAGATTTAAAAGCTTCTGTGCCTTTAGATAACTCTCTGTTCTAGACTTAAGCTGACTACTTATCACACTTGGATAAAAGCTGTGCCAATCCTTAGATAATCAAGTGGTATATTTTGCTGAAAGCAACCCTTAAAACTGTCATTGGGACCTGAAATTAAAACCAAAATCAAATCCCAGGTGATAAAAGCAACAATCATTAAAAGGTATTAACATTGAACTGTGACTAAGGGATCATTTAATCCAGACTTAAATATCTGAATTTCTAAATGACAACATCTGAAATAGATTGTCCTCTGCTACTCAGCCACGTGGAGGGATGGAGAGGCAGACTGGTCCAAATATTCTGGACTGTCTTCTGGAAGCAATGGAAAGAAACTACAATTTAATGTGAGTTTTCCAAATACCATACACTTTGCCAACCGATTTTGTACTCTTTATCGCATTGTGGCATTGGTGTCACTACTTTTACTTTAAAGATTCATAAACTTAAAATCAAAGAGCTTATGTCACTCATTTAAGTTTACACAGCAAGCTTTTTAACTCTAAATTCACTTCCATTTCATTTTTCAGAAGTTAGTTCTTAAAAGCTGTCCTCTTTAAGCCACAGCTCCTGGTCTCCTCTTATTGGACCTCTCAGAAAGAAGTCACCACCCACTGAAAGAAGAGACACCTCTCACAGACATAAAAAACAACCTTATGGTTACGAGGGGGGAAAGGGTAGGGAGGGATAAATTGGGAGATTGGAATTGACATATACACACTACTATATATAAAATAGATAACTAATAAGGACCTACTGCATAGCACAGGGAACTCTACTCAATACTCTGTAGTGACCTCCATGGGAAAAGAATCTAGAATGGAGTGGTTACATATATATGTGTAACTGATTCACTTTGCTGCGCAGCAGAAGCTAACACAACATTGTAAATCAACTCTAATCCAATAAAAATTTGTAAAAAAGGAAAGAAGAGACACCTCTGTGAACCAAAAAGAATTCAATTAAGTCCAATGGGCAACATGTCTAAGACACTATAATAGGTGCTGGGAGCAGGAAGCAGAGAATTAGGAACAGAAATACAAATATGACATGACTCTAGCCCTTTGTCACAATTTTTCTTCCTTTGAAGTCTTCTCCGCCCCCCCCACCCTTCCTAGAATTGACTTCTCTCACTTGAGGTGCTCACTGTACCAGGGACATCTTCTCCCATAACACCTATAATGTTTCTTTAGACTTTGACCTTATTTAACAAAGGAGAATTCAGCAGTTGATCCTCCTTAGGCTGGAGGAAAGGAAAATTTTGCAAATGAAGTTAACACATTTTCTCCCTATATTTGAGCGCCAACTTCTTCAGGACAGGAAACGCATCTGTACCGAGAGTCTAGTATAGGGTCTGGAGCATGGTCAGGGTTCAGTCTGAACCAGAATGAACCAAACTGAATGACTTAAGTTAATTAAGTAATCCAATCTAGTAGTCTAAAGAAATAAACAACTAGGTAAGAAACAGGGCAGATTAAACTAAGGATCAGCTCAACAGATCAGATGTTTCCAAATAGGAGTGTGCTGCTGAAAAAACTAATAATGCTAAAACAAACCCAAAAAAGTTGAAATATCACAGAGAAGAATCCATAAAACATGCAATATAATATTATCTTTTGCCCTTTTCAGGTTGTCTTCTAAAAGCATCCTGTAGATACCACAGTTTATTCTGCCCAGTGTTCCACAATCACAGGCTACAGGCAAGGTACGCAGTGTTCACTGTAACAAATTTGTATTCTAATCTCTTTCCCCCAGCTCATCTGTTATCCTGTTTCACGTCCTCTGATGCTGCATATGGGAATGCCACCTGAAAGGAATTAAACACCTTATTTTATTCATAGCAATATTAATGGCCTCTATTTATCGAGTACCTGCTCTTGGTCAGGCACCCAACAGGCCCCTGAGAGATTTTTCTTGTTTAGTCTTCACAACAACCCTAAAGAAGTGGGCATCAGGTTTCCACGTTTTACAGATGAGATTTCTGAGACCAGGTTAAGTAATTGCCCCCCAAACTCCATAGTAACAGGAAGCAGAGAGAAGATGCAAATTTTGGGTTTTCCGACTTCAAGGACCCTTAAACACCCACCTAAGCTCAGTGGCCTTAGAATTATTTGGTAGGAAATAAAAGATATCAAGCACCGACTCAAATTCTTCATTCCCAGAGAAAAGAGATCCTCCTCCTAGCGGGTCCTGCTGCGTTAAGCCGCCCTTACGGGGTAAAGCTGCAACTTCGGTACACAGTTTCAGCCCAACTCAGCTACCTTCAGAAACAGCATTTGCCCACACATACAGCTGGGAAGATGGGGCTGAAATGAAGTCTCACTTTACTTGGGAGGGTCCTATTCTGTGTCAGAGAAAGGGGGCTTACACTTTGCACCAGCAACACAGTAGGCAACACTGAATCCATGGCAGTCTCAGGAGGAAGTGTTTTCCCCTTTCACCGTTGCAAATGCTCTACCCAAATGCAGGCATGTACATAACCAGAATAACTAGAGTCAACCTCAAAGTCTCCCGGGAGGGAATTCATAAGCACTGTGCAAAGTGGTTTATAAACGTCATATTATTATTTCTTAAAATGGGTTAGGCAGGTGTTTATCCACGCTTTTTTAGAGACCAAAATGATTTTGCATTCTCGAATCTTTCTGCTGTAGACTGGATATGGTTACAGGCTGTCTCCAAAGAAGAAAATGAATGCGTGAAAGCACATGGCATGTTAGAGCTGGCAGGTGCCTCAGAGTTCAGCTCGCCCAGCCATCGTCATGCTATGGCCAGGAGAGCTGGTGACTTGCCTCGGGACACGTCCTGGACACATCAGTAGATGAGCTTGGCTGGGAACCCAGCTCTGCCTGCTCTCGGTCCAGGATGATTTTTATAACACCCTGAGGGAAGCGATGTCAATTCAGGGAAGCAAGAGTCAGTGTGTCATACGCTGACTTGGAATGCTAATGTCAAGTCAATATGTTACAATATTTTTTAAAAGTAAATATAAAGATTTTTACTTAAACAGTACAGGCTGATTTTTTAATTAAAAAATATAGATAAGGAAAAATAATGAATGGGTGGAGAAAAACCAAAATGATCATCTTATCACCAAGAGATAGTCGCTAATCAGTAAACCTTGGTATCTACGCACCTGGACATTTCTACGCTTACGTGTGCTTATAAAGTGACTCTTACACACATGGGACCATGCTATAAACATTCTTTGATAACCAGCTTAGTAGCATATTTCAGATATTTTTCCAAGCGGATGTATCTTCATTGATGTTATTTTTTATGGCTGACTAACATTCCGTGGCATGGCTGCTACATTATTTTTTAAGCCAGTTCCCTAAAGTGAGACTCTGACATTTTTTTCACTACCAAAAGCAACAAAAACATGATGCAATAACTAAAAGGGCTCAGCCCTCTGCCAGTGATGTTCCCTTAGAGCTGTGTCAGCATGGACAAGTTACTCACCTCTAAGCCACTTCCTCAGCCAGCCATCATGCCTCTCTTGCAGGGGTTGTGTGGTATCTTAGTGGAAGGAACACAGCCAACACATGTTAGTTGCTTTAGTTTTTATTATTTAGTTGTATGGCATGTTATTACTATTAACAACTCTTCCACAAACATCTTTTTTTATTGAAGTATAGTTGATTTACAGTATTGTGTTAATTTCTGCCGTACAGCAAAGTGATTCAGTATACATATATAGATATAGATATATATTCTTTTTCATATTCTTTTCCATTATGGTTTATCACAGATATTGAATATAGTTCCCTGTGCTCTACAGTAGGATCTGTCGTTTATCCGTTCTCTCTATATAATAGTTTGCATCTGCTAATCCCAAACTCCCAATCCTTCCCACCTCCACCTCACCTCCCCCTTGTCAACCACAAGTCTGTTCTCTATGTCTGTAGGTCTGTTTTTGTTTCATAGATATATTCATGTTGTGTTTTAGCTTCCATATATAAGTGATATCTTATGGTATTTGTCTTTCTCTTTCTGACTTACTTCACTTAGTATGATAATCTCTAGGTCCACCCATGTTGCTGCATTATTTCATTCTTTTTTATGGCTGAGTAATATTCCATTGTATATTTGTACCACATCTTCTTTGTCCATTCATCTGTCAATGGACATTTAGGTTGTTTCCATGTCTTCACTATCGTGAATAGTGCTGCTATGAACATAGGGTGCATGTATTTATTTGAATTATAGTTTTGTCTGGATATATGCCCAGGAGTGGGATTGCTGGATCACATGGCAACTCTATTTTTAGTTTTTTGAAGAACCTCCATACTGTTTTCCATAGTGGCTACACCAATTTATATTCCCACCAACAATGTAGGAGGTTTACAAAAATCTTTTTAGCTAAATTTTTGTGGACACTCTCAGTTATTTCCTGAGAATAAGTCTTAGAAATTTCATGACTAAATCAAAAAATGTTAATGAATTTTCACATTTATTGCCAATTGCCCTCTTAAAAAACTGTGCCCACTTACTTTTCCATTAAAAAAACAAAAAACAAACAAAAAAACAAGAGTGCTCATTTCCTCACACCCTCTCCATAATGGGCATTATGATTCTTTTTAAATAATCTTTGCCAAGTTGAGTAGTTATAAAGATAGATCATTACTGTTTTAATTTTATTTCTTTGTGGGTTGAGAAATTAAATAGCTTCCATCTATATTTTGGGCATTTACATCTCTCCTCCTTGCACTCTCTTACCCCTTCCTTTTACTTCTTCTCCATTTTTTAACTTGTCTCTGGCACAGTTCGATCTCTCTGAAACTGGTCATGAAGTTTGCTTAGCAGCTGCTTTTATCCGTTGAATTTAAAAAGTGTCCACTAGACTAGTAAACGTCTCTGAGAACAGAGACATGGACGGTTTCCCTCCCTGTTATCACTCTCCATAACGCCTAGTTGTGAAATGTTCCCAGTAAACCCTGATGGAATGGTTGACTGACCGAATGAATGAACGGATGGATGCATGGACGATGCGTGGAAGACCAGAAGGATTGTTCCCTCGAGGAGCCTGCAGCAGCTGACATGGCACAGGTCCCCAGGTTTGCCAAGCCTTCCCTTCAATCCATTTAAAGAAGGATACCCAAGCTGGGGCCACACCTCTGGTGACGCTCTCACTACCAGAAACTCCTTCCCATCCCATCGGGAGAGTTTTCTTGTTATAAGGCCACGTATATCACCAGGCATGCAAGCAACTCAGATTCACTTGATCTGAGGAGGAGAGCCTGAGTAAGCAGTAAGTATTCATCAGATAGATGATATTACCTTTGATTTTCATTAATAAATCTATATCGTGAACCTATCAAGTGAAGAAATGAGGGCTCGGGGAGAAACAAATACAGGGGGAACATGGAGGGAAGGACAGGATGCGATGCTGCCCCCATCCTCAAGGACAGGAGTCCTTCCAGATGTTGCAGGAGCCAGGCAGGTGAGTAATTGTGGTAATGCAGCCGCAACTGACGGAACATGAACTTTATCTAAAGAGGACAGTTACTCCACAGTTCTAGCCAATTGCTGCTGTAGCCAATTGCTGCTGTAACAAGAGTGTGGGTGAAGAGTTGCCAGAATCTGGAATGTTATGTGAAATACCCTGATTGAATGTTGGTTTAGTTTTGCAACCATTATGTAGTTCCCAAAAAAGGTTAGATCTGTTGCTCACTTGCAACCTCCGTCCAGGAAGCTGACAACTCGAAAATAAAGCAGCCAGGCTGCAAATGAGGGGCGCAGGTGGTAAAGAGAAGGGAATGCCAGGGAGAGAACAGTGTTTGTGGAGCAGGCAGCTGCAGACAGAAGTAAGGCAGGAGCCTCATTTTGTAGGGCGACGTTCGGAGAGGTCGAAAGGACCACTGAACGAATCCCTCAATCTTTCAAAAGCTATAACCAGCAAAGAATTAGTGTGCAGGGCACGGAGGCAGAGTTAGCAGAGTTGCATTAAGCAAGTGGGTATATAACCATTGTGAATATAGGACCTGGTGGATTCAGTAAGACACTAGAGAGCTACGGTTGGGGGAAGATTGCAAGCCCAAGTCTCCACAGGACAGAAAGACCTCTCCAACCTCCACGGCATCACAGATGCACCTCTTACCCTATTGTTTCACCTGAAAGTCACCCAGGATACCACAAATTTTGGACACCCATAAACAGGCGTGCCATGGCAACTTCAACCAGCATGACAAAAATCAGAAGACTCATGAGCCTGACTTTGCAGAATTTATACTGGCAGACTCCCATTTTCCAAGCTGCTGCCCATCCTCTTTCTCTTTAAACAGCAAACTCGTGTATGATGCTCTATTTTTCCATTTGAAAATGCTCCAGCCGAACACTTGCATGGTTACCATGGCAACTATCAGGTAGCATCGTCTTGTGCCTGAAGCTGAGACTGCCAGCAAGAAAGCCAATACAGTAGTATATTGTTTCTTCCTGGACTAATCTTTTAACCTATAGCCTATAGAGTTCCCATAATATATGCAATCAGGAGCTTGAGTGGTTCATTGAATTTAATGTGCCACGGCTCTCCTCTGATGGAGCCATCCATTCCGTAGTGGGCCTTTATTTTGAGTTTTCTCCTTGGCAATGAAAAGTGCAGTGTCTACTGTGGGGCACGTTTTGTGATTTCTAAGAGTTTAAGAAAGAAAATGGCTTTGTATACACCAACAGACTCTGTCTTTTTAATCTCACACTAGTTGAAGAGTTATTCATCTTATTTTGACTGGACCCAGGTGGGCTATTTGCCAAACATCTGATTTCTAGATACTGTATATATCACCAAGGGAGAGCTAATATATTTCTGCGATTGGTGAACACTCTAAAGAGGCAAGAAGTAAAAGCCAGCTGGTTCAGCCAAACAGTGGCTATCAATTCCAAGTCCTCTGAGGTGCCCCCTCCATCTGTGTCCTAAAAGAGTGGTCACATCCCCCACCTCCCTACCCCAGCCTCCTGGCTGAGAGGGAGATAAGATTAGCAGAGGATGGTGGCATATTTTACTGTGGAAAGGGCCAACGCAGTGGGACATCATGCATGGAAGTGTTCTTTGGGGTCAGTAAAATGAGAGGCTCCATTGTTTCAGAAGCTTGCAGCATAGATGAGAGATTAGAATAGGGGATTTAATGAGTTGCTGTCCTCTTGTGCTTGGACCTTTAAATGTTTGAGAGAACAATACTCTGTAATGGCCTATATGGGAAAAGAGTCTAAAAAAGGCTGGATTTATGTATAACAGATTCACTTTGCTGTACACCTGAAACTAACACAAGATTGTAAATCAACTACACTCCAATACAATTTTTTTTTAGAATGTCCGCGAGAAGCGTGGGTAAACACTGGAATCCCTTCGTGGGCTCTCGTTCTTTGAGTGTGAAACCACTCAGGATGGGATTGGACTGCACAGACGTAGCTTTGTACACATTAGAATTTTTTAAATTGAAAATTAAATTTTTCTAATAATTTAATAGTTTTATCAAACTACTGACTAGTTATAAAATCTTTAATATTAGGCTTTTCATTCAATGGATGTTACCTGAATACCTGCTCTGTTTTGATTTGATTTTTTTCTAATTGGACCTAAGGCACACACACTCTCATCACTGGTCCAAGCATGAACCTTTTTGGTTATTTACTTACTTATTAATAACTTATGAACCACCATGAGCCCATCACCCTCTAGTCACAGTTCTAGATGTTGTGGGAAGTACAGAGATGCAGGAAACAGATTACTCCTTTCAAGAAGCCTGTAATTTGGTGCGATAGGCTGATAGCGGCTCCCAAAGACATGTCCAAATCCTACGCCTTGGAACCTGTTGACTGTCACTTTATTTAGAAAAAGGGTCTTTGCAGATGTGATTACGGTAAAGGATCTAGAAATGAGTAGATGGCTGAATTCACTGGGTGGACCCTAAATGTCATCACAGGTGTCCTTCTAAGAGAGCGATAGAGCTCTGACTCACCTCGACAGAAAACAAGGCAATGTGAAGACAGAGGCGGAGATTTAAGGGATGTGGTCACAAGCCAATGAACACCAAGAAATTCCAACAGTCATCAGAGGCTGGAAGAGGCGTGGAGCAGCTTCTCTTCTGGAGACTCAGCTTGGCTTCAGACTTCTGGTCTCCAGAACTGTGGGAGAATACATTTCTGTTGTTTTAAGCCAGCAAGGTGGTGGCTTAAAACAACAGAAAGCCACAGGAGACATACATTTGGTAGGACAGTAGGCACACATATGAGCAGCTGCCACAGCGGCAACTATAGTAACTAGCATTTACCAAACACCTCTATGCTAAGCATTTTATGTGCATTATTTCCTTAGTTCTCCAAACAATACTATCAAGCAGGGACCATAATCACCTCCATTTTATAGATGGGGTAGTTGAGTCTCAGTGTGTTAGAAAACCTTCCCAAAGTCTTAGATCTCATTAGGGGCATTCAAGGGATTCAAGCACTATATACTGAAAAGTACACCCTCTAACTCATCCCTTACATAGTGAAAACATACTCACACACCCTGACCTCTAAAGCACAGGTCATTCATGGGTGCTGAAATCAAGACAGCTTCTTTCTAGACTTTCTAATAGAAAAATTGTGGATAGTTTAATTGAAGCTTCACTTTTCTCTGTCCTTTGGGCCTTTATTACACTGGTACTCTAAGCCATACTTCATCTGCCTAATAGGAAAACTGCTATGTCTGCCTAACACAGAAATGTGTAAAATGCCTTCAGGAAACATGGAGTCAACCAGTTTTGCTGAAACAAAGCTGCTTACGTCAGAGTCACCAGAGAGAAAAGGAGAATTTTGGTCCAAGCCCAAAGATGGTGGAGAACAAGGGAAGGCGGATCTGGACTCGATCCTGTAATCAGGATTTGGTGGAGGTGACTAAGAAAGGATAATTAGACTAGTGACTGGGGGTCATTGGTGACTTTGAACTTACAGGGTTTGGGGTGAGGATAATGGTACGTTGAGGGAATTAAGGACGAATTGGGTGGTGTGGAAATGGAAGCAGCTGGGATAAGTGTTTCCCTGGAGGTGCCTGGCAGCAGAAGAAAGGAGACAATCAGAATGGGGGTCTGGGGACATGTGGTTGGTGGGCATCAGAGGGTCAAGCCTCTCCCCTGCAGGAGAGAACTGGTGAGGGTGGGGACAAAGGAGACTGGAAAGGAAGCCAGTGTTTTCTTTCAGCCCCAGGGTGAAAGCACAGGCTCTTCCTAGACTCCAGAGCAGATGGCTTAAACTCAGGGCAGTAATTCTCAAAGAGTGTTCTAGGGAGGCACTGGCGGGCCCTTTGGAGAGCTTAAAGTCAAATGTCAGAAACACTAATGCTTTGATGATGTCTGTTCTTTAGTTTTTGCATGAGCCAACACCTTCATTCAAAAAATATTTTACTAATATTTAAAATAGCTGAGAACAGAAAATATGTATTTCCTTCTCACCCTGGCCCAGCACTGAGGCCGTGTTTAATAAACGTGAGCTGAAGGAATGAATGGTGTCTAATAGCATGACTCTGCCATGTGAGCTCTGTGACCTTGGGAAAGTTACCCAGGCCGGTTCCCTGATCTCCAAAGTGCAGATAATAATATCCCAGTCACAGAGTAGTTAGAACATTAATAGAGATAACAATGTAAACATGTAGCATAACTGCCAATACATAATGGTCCTATCAAGTTGCCGAGACCATGTTTTGAGAAGCCATGCAGTAGAGTGGTCAGGACAGAACCTGTGAGGCAAGCACACCTTACCTCCAATCCAGTTCAGCTGCTCACTGCCTTCATGACCACAGACCACTGACTTAACCTCCCTAAAGATGGTCTTTCATTGATAAAATGTGGATTAATAATATTTACTCTATTAAGGGTGTTGTGAGGAATGAATGAGATCTTATATGGAGAGCTGGCCTCTCTCTCCTTTGACATTAATATGCAAATTTTAAAATAATGCTTCACTTTTAAATGGAAAAAGAAAAGTGAAATCTCTGGTAAAAGCTGTTTGGATGTGTTCTCTTATTTTTTTAAATACACTTTGCTCTGATTTCTTTCCGTAGTTTAAAAGATAAACAGTTACGTACTGATAAATTTAATATCACCCCCCCCAGATTAAAAGGTATTCCCAACCTCTCTATTCTGAATGGGGTAGAACTTGATACATTTTCATGCATCTGTGACAACATGAAACTCCATAATGCTCCTTAGTCTAGTCTCTCTGGTTGGTTTCAGTACCTCAAGGTGAGTAAAACGAAAAAGGTTCGTTTTACTATGCCCCCGATGATGTGAGACGAATGGGAAGAATAGCAAGTAAGATTTGAGAAGATCTGAGAAAGTAGATTCTCACAGTTCACACAGCCCCTGAGTGCCAGTCCATAATATCACTTCTGGATGATTATTGAAGACATGAAAAAGAAAATATAACAATTAGATCTGACATTTCAGGGTCTAAAATCCCACGAGATTCTGCTTGATTAAAAATGGTCCATGCAAAAACTTTCAAAACCTGAAATTAGTTTGAATGTATTAAAAACTCTTCTCACACATACTAATAACAGACAAATGAACTTGATACCAGACCATGAAGATAGTCACAGGAAATGTGTTGATTCAATGCTCTAAGTAATAAATTGGAAACAGCCATGTGTCCTAACTTCCACTCCATGAACATAGAGAGTACATAGTGATTGAGTGTTCATGAGACTTGGAAATGTTTAAAACAAGATCCCTGACATACAGAGGCTCAAGGTGCAATGGTGGAGACAAATACGTAGGTATTCTAGTGCTACAACAGAGAGATGGATAGTGGGTGATGGGAATACACAGTTTATGGAGAATGGCGATCTTAAACTGGATTGACAGATTTAGCAAAACATTTAATTATATGACCTTTAATTCACTAGCTACAGACTGAAAAAAGACAGTTGATGGAGCTCGATTTTTAGCTAAATATTAAGCTCTAATTCCTCACTCTTCCTTTTTAAGATATCCATCTCTTCTGCCTCTGATCAGAAATTGAGTTCTTTTTTTTTTTTTTTTTCCTGGCTTATGGGATCTTAGTTCTCTGACCAGAGATTGAATTTGGGCCCATGGCAGTGAAAGTGCTGAGTCCTAACCACAGGACCGCCAAGAAACTCTTGGAAGTTGAGGTCTTGATGCTACAGTGTATTGAAAAATCTATTGAAAAATTGATTTGAAAAATAAATCTGTCGAAAAATAAGAAACTCAGACAACTTATTGTTTTTTTTCTACACTGCACCAAAATATTAATTTAAGTGATATAATGTTGCTATGTTTGTTTCTCATTAACTTGGCACGTAGGTCACATTAGTTACAAAATAAGTGAATTTAGAGCAAAAGCAAAAGGCTGCAAGAAGATAAATCTCTCAAGAATTACAAGAAAAGTGATGTTATTGGTACAGAGGAAATAGTTAAATGGAAATTTCAAAGAAGTCAGTAACTTATTTTTTTTTTTAATTCAAGGTTTAGATGTATTTTGAAAGTCTTTGAACTGGTAAGCTCAGAAGCTGGCTCTAGTTCTGCCTCTGACTTTATCTAGGTTTGGACAAGTCACCACCCTTGGTGTCAGTTTCCAAAGCCTATAAAATGAGCGGTTGGTATTAATCAGAACTCTTTTGGATGCCAGTAAAAGAAATCTAATTCAAACTGGCTTAATTTACAGGAGGGGAGGCTTTATGATTTAGATAATTGAAAAGGGTATACCAGCTTCAGGCATAGCTGGATCTGGGAGCTTTAAATTATGTCACCAGGGCACTATAGCTCTCCATCTATTAGCTCTGATTTGTATTGTGTTGGCTTCATCCTCAGGCATGTTCTCCCTCTGTGATGACAAGATTTCTCCTCGCAGCTCCAGGTTTACTTCCTAAAACTTAAAGCCCAAGAGAAAAAAGTTTTTCCTTCACTGCAGTTCCAGAAAAATTCCCAGAATTGAATTTCATTGAATTTGATTGACTTGAGTTGCATCCCTAAACCACTCACTGTGTGAATAGGGAATGCAGTGTTCTAATTGGCCAGACCTAGTTAAAATGCCCTGCCCTGGAGCCAGAGGTGGAGTCAGTACATATACAGCCCAAGAGTGAAGGAAGATTGATTTCCAAAGGAAAGCCAAGAGTCAGCTACACAATAAAGGGGAAATGGAGTTTAGAAGTCCCGAACAACAGATGTCCACGGTAGGAGGGAACACATTGCCTCTAAGTCCCCTTTTAACCCGAAAATGGCCTCTTGAAACTTTTTCTTCATTAGATAAGGAAATTGTTACCCAGAAAGTTTCAGTGATTTGCCCAAGTCTCACAGCTAGTTAATGAGAGAAACTGAATCCTGATCCTTTAACACGCTATACTGTGTTCCACAGCTTTTCAAGGGTTCTAACTCCAGGGATCACAATGGGCTCAACAGTAAATGGCTCACAAAGTGTGAACCCTACCACTTCAGGTGAGTATTATAATGAAGAACATTTTCTATATTTCTTCTGAAGATGCTATCAGGAACATCTGATAACTTATCGTAGGTACAGTGGAAAGCCTCAGCATCGCCTAATTTGGTTGGCTAAGCCTACTTTGAACATGCTACACATGACCCCTGTTCCAAGTCCAGCTGAGGATGCTTTGAGTTCTCATTTTAAATGTCGAAGAAGAACACATTTGTGGTTACCATAGCAACTGTCTAGAGGTGACTCCTGTGTGGACGTGAGGATGCCAACCACAACACTGTTTCTTTCTCTTGATCTAGACTAGTGCTGTGATGGGCCCAGGCAAGGGTGAATTTCTTTCTTAAGCCTTTTAGATGATAATGCATGGCCAGCATTTGAAGCCCTGACCTAGCCCTTTAAATTCTTATTAAAGCAGGTTTGGCTGAGGGTTTAATAGTTCATTCAATCCCACACCTCATGTTTCACTTCAGAGCTTCCCATAGTGCATATCTGGTGACTTATTTTAAATTGCATTTTTTTCCTCTCTTCTCAAAGGAAAGGATCTTGTCCACTCTGGGACATTATGTGATTTCTGGTTTTCCAAGATACAAACTCATGAATATTCTTAATTAGAACTGTGGTTTCTCCATCTCTTTCAAATTGGGCTATGTTGGAACTTAATTGCAGCAAGAGACCAGGAACATCTGGCGGGTCTAAAACAGCCATGATCTGTGGTTCAGAATATACCGTATGAATTACCGGCAGAGTGATGCGTCACTGTGATTGCTGATACGCTGTGGAGATGCGGAGGAAGAAGGAAGCAAAGCAAGTAATGGCCTCTCAGTTAAGTTTTCCAAAAGGCTCAGATGATTAACTGTCTACAGGCAAAGTTTACTCCTCCACTGAAAACAGAAGCAACAACATCAAACAGGCACACCTGCCATCTCAATAATTTAGGGATGGTGAAAAGAAACATCTCATTTTTTTACATTAGCAGACTGTCCAGTGTTTGGCTGCTCTTTTCCAAATGATTTTTATTTTCCTTCCTTCCTTCATTAGTGTGAAGCTTGAAATAAGTTCTACTCAATCTCATGTTGTTGACTTGATTTGTGTCCAAACATTGTACTGGTGTTGACCTAGGCAGTGATAGACATCTTCAAGGGAATATGTCTTGCTGTTTAAGATGTGATCCTTGGAAACTGAGAAATATTTAGTAGAGAAATTCCACCTGATTTTTGAGACTTTAATGGAATAAATTTAAATGTTTATGATTGAAAAGCATGTAGAGCGTTTTGGTAAAAAATAATAGAGAATTTATTCAATAAATACGGAGCATACACTATTTGCAAACTCTTTAGATGCTACAAGGGATATAAAGATACATGTTCTTGGGATGTTTACAATCTACAAGAGGAGATGAGAGAGTCATTAATAACTAGAATGTTAGGCCAGATGTGATAAAGTATGGTAGTATTTCAAAGTAGGTAGACTTCGAACTTGGCAGGGGAGAGCAAATCAGGTAAAAGGACCAGTAGAAGCAAAAATTCACAAGAGATAAAAGGGGTTGGAGATGAAACTCACTGAGTGTCTACAGTGTGAGAAGCAGGTTACAGATTTTTTTTTAACGCATTATCCCACTTAATTCCTGGAAAACCTTATGAGATTATTCCCAGATAACTTCCAGATAAATAGAGTGAAATTCTGAAATGCTAAATAATATCCCCGCCATCACTCAGGCAGTAACTGATGGTACTACTGGAATTTAATATTCACGTTCATGGAAAGATGACCAGCGCAGTTGGGCTAAATTGAAAGTAGATCTGGGAAAAGGAGGCTGGAATGCAGTCAGTCGAGGTAAGATCACCCAGGACTGGAATGTCAGGCTGCCAAGTGCAAAGTCAACTCCGCAGGTCATGTGAACCATTCATGGTCTAACCTAAAACTCAGCCAGCTTACCCACGCCCTGAGAGCTTTGAGAAGCCCAGTGCCACAACCTGAGACTGTTAAAAAGCCCTCCCCACATTGTCCAGGCTTTCTTATGTTTACTTCCTAACATCTCCATGCCCCTGTGCCATACATATCCATGTAGATGGGATATACAGCTCCATCCTAGGTTTCCACAAAAATCCATCACCTTCAAGTATTGTATGAGCTTGGTAACTTCTTTCTAAAGATGAATGGGGGGGTCAAGGGGAAAGATTATGTCAAGGAGAGAGATTTCTTCCTTCTGCCATCACCTGGACCCGTTCCTTCTGTTTCCCATTCCCAGGTTTTTGTTTTCTAGTCCCTTTCTTTCTGACACAGGCAAGAAGCTGCTCTTATTTGTCTTTCTCATGGAAGTTCCACCCATGCCCTTGGGTGGGTCCCTGGTGTTTGTCTTCTTCCCCAATACCTTGTGAGATATCTCTCCTAAACAAATGCAGGGTTCTCCTTGGAAGGAGTTCCAGTAGGATGGATGGATGGGATTGGGGTGAGCCTAGAAGCAGGGAGTTATGAGCTGAGGTCATGGCCCAGGTGCAGCATAAGCTGATAACGCCGACCCAGATCTTGGCAGTAAAGGTGGGAGAACAAAGGGTAAACATGAGACATTAAGGAGAAACTGTTTTTCAAATGGCAGGAAGGAGAGCTTTTCTCTTTTGTAGCTATGTTTGCTCCACGAAAACCACTTACTTTCTTAATGAGGGTTAGGGTTTTTTTTTTCTTTCTCTTCAAAAAGCTATAGTTCTATCTAAGTTTTGGCCATAAGGCTGTATTCTCTCCAGTTATAAAATAGAATATCAGCAGGTGGTCTCAGAAAAGAATTTTCCTAACATGCTGTACACTTTGTCAGGAAAATTTTTTCATACTGCTAGACATTTTCTTTCTTAAATCATGATTTCATTTCCAGATATTTAAACCTTTATTTCCATTTAGTTTGCTTTGAAAAGCAGCAGATTAGCTGGAGCCCAAGATTGTCTATGATCAGCTGAACGGCAGAGAACACGGCCACAGTGAGAGCAGGGAACGAGAATCATTTGTCTTTTCAGCAAGCACACACAAATGATCCTTTCCCTGCCATATGTTCCAGAGAATTCTTTTATTTCCCTTCAGGTATTTGACCCCCTATTGAATAGAGGCATTGATCAAAGTTGAAGCTGCAGAATAGAATAGCTTCAGTTTTCAGTAAATCAAATGTTAAAAAAGAATCAAAAGCAGAATTCTTGATGTTTAATTCTTATTCCTGAGTCCCTGGCTTATGTGAACATGAGGATATTGCTTAATAATCTTGTGTTTCTGTTTCCTTCCCTTTCTTTCTCTTTTTCTTTTTTTTCCTTTTTAAAAAATATACACAGCCAAGAAATTCTACAATGAGAAATTGTTTTGACGTCCACTGACCTTGGAGATGGGACTCCTTAAGTAAAAATGGTGATTTGAAATAAAACTCCTTGTGTCTATTTCTAAAGAATTATGATTTGGAAGGTTCATGTGAGGTGAAGGAGAACGAAAAGAAATAGACATCAAGTTGAGACGCTGTGCCAAACATCTGGAGGAGAGAATGAGAGCATTATGGGAAAACAGATGGAGGGAAGCTTGGCCAGATAAAATTAAAGGCAACACCACCCGGCATCCGATTAGCTAAGAGAACTCTCTTTAAAAGGAAAATATCTATAAAACCTGTACTTTGAATAGTCTCTTGACACGAAAATGCTTTAAAAAAAATTAGAGTTCTTATCAGGCCTTGAGGTTTACTTTGAAGGTTTTCATGTATTAATTACTGTGTGCATTGTTTTGTTTTATTTTTTAATTAGAAACAAGACCCTAATTGATAACCAAAAGGCTTATAGATAAAGACCTACACTAAAAATTATTTCTATGCTGTTTTAATTAACCTACTGAAATCCAATTTGGAAAATCAGGGTCTAAGTCGTTTGTGCGTGTGAGTTAAATATCTGTGTTTGTCAGGGGAAGCTGATAATGCTTCTTTGGGAACTGGCTTTACGTCTTCAAGAAAGAGCTTACTTTCATGTATGAACATTTTATCTATTAGCTATATTAAGCACAGGGCTAAAGGCTCACAAGCCTTGCAGAGGTACAGGAAAATGTTTAAAATCTGCTCTTAAAAAATGTGTTGGGTCCAAAATAAAACACTCTAAAATGGAAATTAATAATTATATCAAGAATATATAATAATATCAAAAGCAAGTTTACAAAGATGATTTCACATTTATACAACAAAATACTGTGTTGTATTTAATGTGACAAATGTGACAGGAGCCCTCTAAAATCAAGATGCCTGGGTCTTAGAGGGGTCCTAAAATAGCCCTACTAGTGGGGAGAAGCATCTCCTGCTAGTAAGAAATCACCCACACTCTTCTGCTATACATTCCTTTTGTAGCGCAAAAGGAAAGAGGAGCCCTTTCCTTTAATAACCAAATTAAAAGGTTGGAGTCTCCAATCCATGAACTGGGAGATGTACAGCACACTCCTCAAGATTCCATGTTATCCCCCAGAGGTCTGTTGACATCCTAGTTACCTCTTGCCCAGACTTCCTGCTTCTTCTGAATTCTTTTTTTTTTTTTAATTTATTTTATTTATATATTTTTGGCTGAGTTGGGTCTTCGTTGCTGCGTGTGGGCTTTCTCTGATTGCAATGAGCGGGGACTACTCTTCGTTGTCGTGTGCAGGCTTCTCATTGCGGTGGCTTCTCCTGTTGTAGAGCACGGGCTCTAGGTGCGCAGGCTTCAGTAGCTGCAGCACACGGCCTTCAGTAGTTGTGGCTCACGGGCTCTAGAGCACAGGCTCAGTAGTTGTGGCACACGCCTTCAGTAGTTGTGGTGCACGGGCTTAGTTGCTCGGCGGCATGTGGGATCTTCCCGGCCCAGGGATCGGACCCGTGTCCCCTGATAGGGCAGGCAGATTCTTAACCACTGCACCACCAGGGAAGCTCCGTCTGAATTCTTGATCCCTGCTCACTTGTCCTTCTCCTGTGACTACTCTCCTCTTCCCATGCTATGTGCAACCACCTTTGTCTTCATTTCTTCCAAAATACACCACCAACATAAAAGCCATTGCGCTCAACAGACTTATCTGATTGTTTGGCAAGAATGAAGAGGGACTAGCATCTCGTGGGAATAAACAACTGAATATTGAATGCAAGAGGATAGTGTACTTGCAGTGCCTCAGCCATCCCCCCAGGGGAAACTTTTTAGCAGCACTTTCTTGTCTTGGGGCTCGGCCTGCCCCCAAATCGCTGGGGCACACCATCCCTATCAAGATTCCCATTATCCAACTCTCCTTCTCTTCCAGCTCCCAGTACTCTGCAGAGAAAACTGAGCATTCTTGTTACAGACCACCTGGCTCATCTCACCTGGTGCTTTCTTTTGCACACCTAATGATGTCCATTATTGGACTCTCCCAACAAAGACATCTTTTGCCCTTCATTAAATTCTGCTACATCCTTGAAATGTGGGAAATGCTAAGTAATCTTCCTTTTTTTGGATAGTAATCTTTACCTTCCTAATCTTTACCTAAATCTTTACCTTCCTAATCTTTACCTAAATCTTTACCTAAAGAAGACCCACGTGCTCAAATTAACAAATGGCACATGTTCCAGCAAGACTTCTTCCTCTGAATTTTTTTTTTTTTTTTTTGGCTGAGGTTGAAAAAAAAGTCCTTGGAGATTCAAGTCCTTTGTTGCTTAACAGAGAAGACAGAGTGAAAAAACCACAAGACCCAGCTTTTGCTACCCTGGATCAACATATTTCAACTCAAAATACTGATTGAGTCCAGGGTAAGGAATTAAAGAATGGATTCTACAGTAGAGCCAATCGTCATTAGAAGAGTTAAATAAAAGAGACAAACATGGGAATGAGAAGCCAACAAAAGCCCCAGGGAGAAGATAATGTATGAGTTGAACCTTGAAGGAGAAGTAGGATCATTTCCCAGAAAGGCTAGGGAACCATTTTCTTCCGTTTCATTTGACTCAGGACATCTTGACTGAAAATATACCCTAAAAAAGTCCATTTTGTCTCAATGTAGTTTAAAGGACAAAACCACAATGTTAGTTTACTCCACAAAGAATGAAGAAAACGTTCACTGATTTTCACCAAATTTGCTAAACTATCAGTGACTCGAGATACTCTTTGATTCTGACTTGGGCTCAGTGCACTAATTTTTCCCAGTTAATCAATGATGATCATTTACAACCTGCCAAGGACAAGCACTGGCCTAGGAGACAGGAACAGACATGAGGGAACATACACTATAAGACACGGCCTTTCCGATAGCTGAGTGAGGGATGATACAGATGCAAATTAAAAATTGTAAGGACTTCCCTGGTGGCGCAGTGGTTAAGGATCCTCCTGCCAGTGCAGGGGACACAGGTTTGATCCCTGGTCGGGAAGATCCCACATGATGTGGAGCAACATGAACCCTAGCGCCACAACTACTGAAGCCCACACGCCTAGAGCCTGTGCTCCGCAGCGAGAGAAGCCACCGCAATGAGAAGCCCATGCATCGCAACGAAGAGAGTAGCCCTGCTAGCCGCAACTAGAGAAAGCCCATGCGCAGCAACAAAGACCCAATGCAGCCAAAAAAAAATAAAAATAAAAAACTTTGTAAAACAATGTAGCAAATGGTAAATTAGAGATGGGCAGGGAGAGCCGCGGGCACAGAGGGTGACCAACTCTCCCCAGGGATGTTGCGGATGGTTCTAAGAGGAGGTGAGATCTGTGCTCCTTCTCAAAGCATCAGAGGAGATCATTGGATAGAGAAGAGGAGGAGAGCATTCCAGACAGAAGAGGCAGCCTGTGCAAAGGTGGAGAGCATGGTAAGTGCTCTGGAGTTGAAGCTACCCAGAAGGAGAACTCAGGAGGAAGCTGGAGAAGCTGGGCCGTATGCTTTAGGATGCTTGTGCTCCGAATGTGTTCTAAAGGAGCCTGTGGATGCCACTGAGAGGACCGGGACTGGTCAAGGTTAAGGGGGCAAAAGACGTGATGAGACAGGCTGAGCGTGCAAGGACTCTGCCTGCACCCAAACCCACTTCCACAGGGCAGGTCTGCTTCAATGTTTTATGTAACATTCCATATTACATTTCATTGGGGGGAAAAAAGAAGTCAAAGCATACCCAAAAAAGCCGGTGACAATGATGACTGTAGATGTGTGATTGAGAAAGACAATTCTAGCATCAGTTACAAAGTAGAGGGGAAGACATAAAGATTAATAAGGTATTTATTGCAGTGGTGCAGGTGAGAGATGATGAAACCTTGAACAAAGGCATAACAGAGATCAGAAATAAAATGTAATCACTACAAGATTGTCAAATGTACTTCAGGGCCATTTTGCAAGGTAGGAAAATGTTCTAGAGGTCTAAGATTGTGCTGGTGAGGAGGGAGAAATGCATAGCGCACATTTCACTTAGACCTGCGCCCCTTGCCGTAGCAGGAGGGGCCACATGGCCTTATGGTCAATGGGTTAGAGGGGTCCATTTAGGTTGGTCTTGATGACCCAGGCTTCATTATTGGTGGAATCCAGCTGACGGCTGGTAATTGGAGAGGGAACAACAAAAAAGTATCCAACACAGACTGGGAATCCCAAACAGGTTTAGTCGCTTCTCTGTCTCAGATGCAAATAACATTCTCCATGCAGAACCAGGGAATAACGTGCTTTGGGGAGTGGCTTCCCAAGTCTATTTAGGCGCCCCTGAGCTCACAGGAGTGGCTGTCCTCTGCCCTGCTCCAGGTGCACCAAGTGCCTACCCATAGCCTGCCCCATGCCTGCACTCTCTCTCCCATGGTCCCTTGACCTTGCTCATGCCTGCTTCCCTCGCCTCCCCTTCACCATGTCCCTAGTCCTCTATGTATTACCAGTCATCCTCTCCCACACAGTCTGTTAAAGACTCCAGAACTTGAGGATAGAGAAGGAAAAGGAGAGGGAGCCCATCATTGTAGGTGAGCCTAAGATTAGAAATATGAACTATAATTAGACACTCGGTGAACTACAAAGATTAAACTCCTGCTAACTAGTCTCCTGTAACTCATGATGCTAAAGAGTGCTTCCCAAACTACCATAATATTTCAATATACATATAGATTCAGATATATAGATATAGAGATTGATACACATAGACATGTACATACAGTCACTCTATTCCCTTAACTTTGAAAGGATCCCAGTTATCCCGAGAAGCATAGAGGTAGTACACCCTTCCTTCCACACTGATAAATACTGTTCTAACTTAAATAAAGTATTTACATAATTAAGTGCTAGCACGTCAATTTTCTTTCTTAAAGTCACATGCACATTAACAAGTAAAATCTAAAATAGAGCAAAAGAAATCTGAAAAAAAAATCGCTATGATATACACCTGAAACTAACACAATATTGTAAATCAATTATACTTCAATGAATATATATGCATATAATCGGAAAAAAATTTTTTAAGTAAAATAGAGTCAAAGAAACCAAGACTCAGGGTACTATAGAGATTCATGGAGGGGCAGGGAACGTTTTTGACCTTCAGAGCATCTTTAGTGGTGGGTATTTCAGCTGCTATGTCTTCTTCAGTGGAAGGAGGGCGAGTCTGGCTGGCAAGAAAGAAAACCCAGAGGTGGGATTTGGTAAAGAGGGCCATTTTGTTAACTTAAGAGATCTTCCTCCATCAAAGCCAAGAGTCTCTATTTGTTTTACAATAATTTCTTCTCCATCCTTCAGATGCTCTCACATTCTCTGTAAATCTTCCCCCTTTTCACACCAATCCATAATGATTTACTGCTCTCTGAACTACCATTATGCTGGAGTGGTTAAGATCTGCGGGTCTTGGGATCAGTCAGGTTTGAGTTTGAATTCTCATCCTGATATAAATTTATTGAGTGAATGCTGGCAAGTTATTTAACCTCTCAGAACCTCAGGGTCATAAAACCTAATATTCATAGGCCATTGACTCCACATCAGGCACTGTTTCAAGCACGATACTTACATTTTCTCATTTAATATCAACTCTATAAGGTAAGTTTCTCCATGATGATTCTTTTTTTTTCTGAATAAAAAAAGATTTTTAATTTAATACTGAATCTTTGAATTTATAGACATATGGGAAAAGGCTAATATACTGGAGTGAAAATAAGCCAGAATCTCAAAGATTACTTGACTTTTTAATTTGTTAAAAATGTAAAAATTCACTGGTACATACAAGGAAAAAACATGGAACACTTCACGAATTTGCGTGTCATCCTCGTGCAGGGGCCATGCTAATCTCCTCCGTATCGTTCCAACTTTAGTATATGTGCTGCCGAAGCAAGCACTCCCTGATGATTCTTATTTCATAGATGAGGAAATGGAAACAAAGAGAGGATCATCAATGCTCAGAAGTCCTATGGCTAGTAGCAGAGGCTAGACACACCGTCTCCCCACACCTGTGCACTTGTGGGTTGTAGTTAGGATTGATGACATCCTTAGCATGGTGCCTGGCACAGGGGAAACACTTTGTAAATGGAAATTATAACTACTAAGTGTCTATGTAGATTTTATTATCAACCACTTAACACTTAGATGTTCCCTTAGCTCTGTATCTGTCCCATCTTCCTACTGTCTTATAGTGTCCCTGGAGAAGGAGCCGGTCTCTTATCTAATTCCGCATAGCACAATGCTGGGAACCTAGGTGCCAGTGTACATGGACTAGTGATAATTCTAGATTGAAGCAGTGGCAATGGCTGTGGATTTCCCCCAGTTTAATCCAAAGGGCTCAGCAGCATGGCGGAGCATGTGCTTATACACATTCTTGTCTTGTCATATATGTGCTGGCTTGAAAACATGGATGGGTCACTGACCCTGCCATAAACCAGAGAGGGAAAGAAGGAAAAAGAGAAAGACAGAGAACAAGAACGGAGGCAGGAGTGGAGGAGGGAGGAAGAGAGGGAGGTAAAGACAAAGAAAATCTGTCTCTTTTCGGAGCACCTTTAAACATCCTTAAGAGAAACTGGGATATTCATGTACTTGATGACATTTCCTCTATCTGTGCCAAACCCCACCTTCCAAGGGTGATTGCAGTTTGTATTAAGCACCATGTAGGGAAAACTTTTATCACTTTTAAACAGCAGACAGTGGCAAAACAACCAAGACTGTGGCAGTCATGAAACTCCCATTCTACTCTAACAGAGTTGGTATTGCCACCTCAGGAATCGGAGATGGAAGTCCTCTGGGAAGTTGTCAAGGAGGTTCTATTTTTGGCCCCCAGTCTGTTTCCACAGTGATTAGAAAAAGCTGTCCAGAACACAAGAAGTGGTTGAGGGCATCTGAAATACCCATGAAAGGGACACGGAAGGCACTCACATGTGTCAGATGGAGAAGACAATTTGAAACAAAAGGAAAATCTGGAGGCAGATTATTTAACATTCATTTATGCATTCATTCAACAAATAGTTGCTGAGTGGCTATTTGGTGCAAAGCCCTGCACGGGGCAATCCTATGGAGGATATAAATATTAAACAGGCTCAACTCCTGCCCTTATCTTGCAGTCAAGTGGGGGAGATAAGACATGCACATATTTATTATTTAGTGGTGTCATGTAAACGTCTGAGGTGGAAATCTGTGGGCTAAAAGGTTATATTAGTCATTCTACAGAGAGTGAAGACACAAATCAACCTGGCCCACAGCACATGGCATCAGCCTTCTAGCCTTTCCATAAACCAGTAGCACACAGGTCCTGTGCTGCAGACCCAGACTCTCAGGAAATGCAGTTACTCAAGTCCTCTCTCCTTCAAAGGGAGCAACGGCTGCATAAATTACACTGAAAAGCCTGCATTCAATGGCAGAGGATTTCAAAACCCTAAAATGGGCAGATTCAGAATTTCAGGGAGGCAGTGTCCCAAGGTGGTTTAGCACAGAGGCTTTGGATGTGCAGTCCTGGATTTGCTTCTCAACCCTGCCTGCTGGCTCCTTGACAATGAACCTCTCTAAACCTCTGTTTCCTCCTCTTTAAAATGTCAGTAGAGGAGATTCTCTCATACAATGTGCTCTGAAATAAAGTACACAGGAAAAGACATTGGTAATCAATAGAGTGCTCAAAAGACAGACGTTAAAGTTGACAAGGTCATTTTGGGTTCACAGCATTCTGTACTACCATACTAGGCTCTAGTCCTGCAGCCTGTCCTCGATTCTTCCTTTTGTGACGTGTGATACTTGGTTAGCCATTTCATTGCTCTTTTCCTCACTTTTTTTGTTGTTGTTGTGGTAAAATACACCTAACATAAAATTTACCATTTTTACTATGTTTAAGTGCATAGTTCAGTGGCATTAAGTATATTCACATTGTTAATGCAACCATCACCACCATCCATCTCCAGAAACTTTTCATCTTCCCAAACTGAAACTCCATACCCATTAAACATCAACTTCCCATTCCCCTCTTCTTCCAACCCTTAGCAACCACTCTTCTACTTTCTGTCTCTATGAATGAGACTGTTCTAGGTATCACATATAAATAGGAGTATACCATGTTGGTCGTTTTGTGCCCAGCATATTTCACTTAGCATAATGTCTTCAGGGTTTATCAATGTTGTACCATGTATCGTAATTTCTATCCTTTTTAAAGACTGAATAATATTCCATTGAATGTGTATATCACATTTTGTTTATCCATTCAACCATTGATGGATACTTGGGTTATTTCCACCTTTTGGCTACTGTGAATAATGCTGCTGTGAACGTCAGTGTATAAATATGTGTTCAACCCTTTTTCATTTTTAAAAACAATGTCTTAAAAATATTATGCTGTATTTTTAAAACATCTTCTTATCCCTCAGACTGACAATATATTGATAGGTAAGTTAGTTTCTCTTTAAACTATTCTGTGATCATGGTGGGAATAGCAAGAAAGTTATTTTATTTTGGTCCTATAGAGTGTTCTTCAGTAAATCTTTATCATTGTAAAGCAAACAGCCTTATAACCAGCATAAGTTTTGTTAATACAGATTGGCTATATTTTAAAATAAGTTACTAAATATAGAAAAAATGGGCACATATAGTATTGTTGAACTTTAAAAAGTATCACATTTTTCCTATAAGTAAATAAGGCATATAGAAAGAGGAGTTGGCTAACAATGGCCCATGGGCCAAAATTCAACCCACTGTCTAGTTTTTTTAAGACCTGCAAACTAAGAATGGGTTTCATATTTTTTTAATGGTTAAAAAATCATAAGAAGTCTAAAATGTCATGACATATGAAAATTATAGAAAATTCAAATTTCAGTGTTTGTAAATAAAGTTTTATCGGGACACAGGCACACCCACTCCTTTATGTATTGTCTGTGGCTGCTTTTGAGCTACAGTGGCAGAGCTGGACAGTTGTGATAGAGACTGCATAGCCCTCAAGTCCTAAATATTTATGATCTAGCCCTTTAGAGAAAAAATTTGCCAACAGCTGATATAAATCATTGATCTAATTTCACTTCCTTATTTATAGTTGAGAAGACCAAGGCCCAATAAGCATCCTGTCAGACTGGAGATCACAAAGCATAGAGTCACTAAAAGAAATCCAGCCGTCCCAGCAGGCCACCCTGAGTTCCTAAACCATATCCCAGTGGATTCCTGGGTTAAAGCACAGTGGCTTACCTTCCAGCTGTACATCATGAACTAAAACCATCATTGCTTCACATTAATAATGCAAAAAAGTCTGTCTCTGTTCTTAATTTCCTCTGCTGAATGCTAGGGAAAAAAAAGAGATGTATGCTTAGCTGTTAACTTCTTTGTGAGGGTCACATTGGTTCATATCTTTTTTTTTTTCTGCTTTTTTTAAATTTTATTTTATTTTTTTTTATACAGCAGGTTCTTACTAGTTATCCATTTTATACATATTAGTGTATATATGTCAATCCCAGTCTCCCAATTCATCCCACCACCACCACCCCCACCTTCCCCGCTTGGTGTCCTTACGTTTGTTCTCTACATCTGTGTCTCTGTTTCTGCCTTGCAAACCAGTTCATCTGTACCATTTTTCTAGATTCCACATATATGCGTTAATACACAATATTTGTTCTTCTCTTTCCGACTTACTTCACTCTGTATGACAATCTCTAGGTCCATCGACGTCTCTACAAATGACCCAATTTCGTTCCTTTTTATGGCTGAGTGATATATTGTATATACGTACCACATCTTTATCCATTCACCTCTCGATGGGCATTTAGGTTGCTTCTATGCCCTGGCTATTGTAAATAGTGCTGCAATGAACATTGGGGTGCATGTGTCTTTTTGAATTATGGTTTTCTCTAGGTATATGTCCAGTAGTAGGATTGCTGGGTCATATGGTAATTCTATTTTTAGTTTTTTAAGGAACCTCCGTACTGTTCTTCATAGTGGTTGTATCAGTTTACATTCCCACCAACAGTGCAAGAGGGTTCCCTTTTCTCCACACCCTCTCCAGCATTTGTTGTTTGTAGATTTTCTGATGATGCCCATTCTAACTGGTGTGAGGTGATACCTCATTGTAGTTTTGATTTGCATTTCTCTAATAATTAGTCATGATGAGCAGCTTTTCATGTGCCTCTTGGCCATCTGTATGTCTTCTTGGAGAATTGTCTATTTAGGTCTTCTGCCCATTTTTTGATTGGGTTTTTTGTTTTTTTAATATTGAGTTGCATGAGCTGTTTATATATTTTGGAGATTAATCCTTGTCTGCTGATTCATTTACAAATATTTTCTCCCATTCTGAGGGTTGTCTTTTCATCTTGTTTATAGTTTCCTTTGCTGTGTAAAAGCCTTTAAGTTTCATTAGGTCCCATTTGTTTATTTTTGTTTTTATTTCCATTACTCTAGGATGTGGGTCAAAAAAGATCTTGCTGTGATTTATGTCAAAGAGTGTTCTTCCTGTGTTTTCCTCTAAGAGTTTTACAGTGTCCAGTCTTACACTTAGGTCTTTAATCCATTTTGAGTTTACGTTTGTGTATGATGTTAGGGAATGTTCTAATTTCATTCTTTTACATGTAGCTGTCCAGTTTTCCCAGCACCACTTATTGAAGAGACTGTCTTTTCTCCATTGTATATCCTTGCCTCCTTTATAATAGATTAGTTGACCATAGGTGCGTGAGTTTATCTCTGGGCCTTCTATCTTGTTCCATTGATCTATATTTCTGTTTTTGTGCCAGTACCATATTGTCTTGATTACTGTAGCTTTGTAGTATAGTCTGAAGTCAGGGAGTCTGATTCCTCCAGCTCCATTTTTTCCCCTCAATATTGCTTTGGCTATTTGGGGTCTTTTTCTGTCTCCATGCAAATTTTAAGATATTTTATTTTTGTTCTATAAAAAATGCCACTGGTAATTTGATAAGCATTGCATTGAACCTGTAGATTGCTTTGGGTAGTATAGTCATTTTCACAATATTGATTCTTACAATCCAAGAACATGGTATATCTCTCCATCTGTTTGTGTCATCTTTGGTTTCTTTCATCAGTGTCTTATAGTTATCTGAGTACAGGTCTTTACCTACATAGGTAGGTTTATTCCTAGGTATTTTATTATTTTTGCTGCAGTGGTGAATGGGAATGTTTCCTTAATTTCTCTTTCAGATTTTTCATCATTAGTGTATAGGAATGCAAGAGATTTCTGTGCATTAATTTTGTATCCTGCAACTTTACCAAATTCATTGATTAGCTCTAGCAGTTTTCTGGTGGCATCTTTAGGATTCTTTATGTATAGTATCATGTCATCTGCAGTGACAGTTTTACTTCTTCTTTGCCAGTTTGTATTCCTTTTATTTCTTTTTCTTCTCTGATGGCTGTGGCTAGCACTTCCAGAACTATGTTGAATAACAGTGGCGAGAGTGGACATCCTTGTCTTGTTCCTGATCTTAGAGGAAATACTTTCAGCTTTTCACCAGTGAGAATGATGTTTGCTGTGGGTTTGTCATATATGGCTTTTATTATGTTGAAATAGGTTCCCTGTATGCCCACTTTCTGGAGAGTTTTTATCATAAATGGGTGTTGAATTTTGTCAAAAGATTTTCTGCATCTATTGAGATAATCATATGGTTTTTATTCTTCAGTTTGTTAATATGGTGTATCACATTGATTGATTGGCGTATATTGAAGAATACTTGCATCCCTGGGATAAATCCCACTTGATCATGGTATATGATCCTTTTAATGTGTTGTTGGATTCTGTTTGCTGGTATTTTGTTGAGGATTTTTGCATCTCTATTCATCAGTGATATTGGTCTGTAATTTTCTTTTTTTGTAGTAACTTTGTCTGGTTTTGGTATCAGGGTGATGGTGGCCTCATAGAATGAGTTTGGGAGTGTTCCTTCCTCTGCAACTTTTTGGAAGAGTTTGAGAAGGATGGGTGTTAGATCTTTTCTAAATGTTTGATGAATTCACCTGTGAAGCCATCTGGTCCTGGACTTTTGTTTGTTGGAAGATTTTTAATCACAGTTTCAATTTCATTACTTGTGATCAGTCTGTTCATATTTTCTATTTCTTCCTGGTTCAGTCTTGGAAGGTCATACTTTTCTAAGAATTTGTCCATTTCTTCCAGGTTGTCCATTTTACTGGCATAGAGTTGCTTGTAGTAGTCTCTTATGATGCTTTATACTTCTGTGTTGTCCGTTGTAACTTCTCCTTTTTCATTCTAATTTTATTCAATTGAGTCCTCTCCCTCTTTTTCTTGATGAGTCTGGCTAAAGGTTTATCAATTTTGTTTATCTTCTCACAGAACCAGCTTTTAGTTTTATTGGTCTTTGCTATTTTTTTCTTTGTTCCTATTTATTTCTACTCTGATCTTTATGATTTCTTTCCTTCTGCTAACTTTGGGTTTTGTTTTATCTTCTTTCTCTAGTTCCTTTAGGTGTAAGGTTAGATTGTTTACTTGAGATTTTTCTTGTTTGTTGAGGTAGGCTTGTATAGTTATAAACTTCTGTCTTAGAACTGCTTTTGCTGCATCCCATAGGTTTTGGATCATTGTGTTTTCATTTGTCTCTAGGTATTTTTTAATTTCCTCTTTGATTTCTTCAGTGATCTCTTGGTTATTTAGTAGTGTATTGTTTAGCCTCCATGTGTTTGTGTTTTTTACATTCTTTCCCCCCGTAATTGATTTCTAATCTCATAGCATTGTGGTCGGAAAAGATGCTTGATATAATTTCAATTTTTTTAATTTACCAAGGCTTGATTTGTGACCCAAGATGTGATCTATCCTGGAGAATATTCCATGTGCACTTAAGAAGAAAGTGTAATCTGCTGTTTTCAGATGGAATGTCCTATAAATATCAATTAAATATATCTGATCTATTGTGTCATTTAAAGCTTGTGTTTCCTTATTAATTTTCTGTCTGGATGATCTGTTCATTGGTGCAAGTGAGATGTTAAAGTCCCCCACTATTATTGTGTTACTGTCGATTTCCTCTTTTATAGCTGTTAATATTTGCCTTATGTTCTGAGGTGCTCCTATGTTGGGTGCATATATATTTATAATTGTTATATCTTCTTCTTGGATTGATCCCTTGATCATCACATAGTGTCATTCCTTGTCTCTTGTAACATTCTTTGTTTTAAAGTCTATTTTTTCTGATATGAGAATTGCTACTCCAGCTTTCTTTTGATTTCCATTTACATGGAATATCTTTTTCGATACCCTCACTTTCAGTCTGTACGTGTCCCTAGGTCTGAAGTGGGTCTCTTGTAGACAGCATATATACGGGTCTTCTTTTTGTAACCACTCAGCAAGCCTGTGTCTTTTTATTTTTAAATAAATTTATTCATTTATTTATTTTAGCTTTGTTGGGTCTTCATTGCTGTGAGCAGGCTTTTTCTAGTTGCGGTGAGTGGGGATTACTCTTTTTTGTGGTGTGCTGGCTTCTCATTGCAGTGGCTTCTATTTCTTGTGGAGCACAGGCTCTAGGCCCGCGGGCTGCAGTAGTTGTGGCACATGGGCTCAGTAGTTGTGGCTCGCCAGCTCTAGAGTGCAGGCTCAGTAGTTGTGGCACGTGGGCTTAATTGTTCCGTGGCATGTGAGATCTTCCCAGACCAGGGCTCAAGCCTGTGTCCCTGCATTGGCAGGCTGATTCTTAACCACTGTGCCACTAAGGAAGTCCCAAGCCTGTGTCTTTTGGTTGGAGCATTTAATCCATTCACATTTAAGGTAATTATTGATATGTATGTTCCTGTTACCACTCTCTTAATTGTTTTGGGTTTGTTTTTGTAGGTGTTTTTCTTCTCTTCTGTTTCCCACTTAGAGAAGTCGTTTAGCATTTGTTATAGAGCTGGTTTGGTGGTGCTAAATTCTCTTAGCTTTTGCTTGTCTGTAGAGTTTTTGATTTCTCTGTCAAATCTGAATGAGACCCTTGCCAAGTAGAGTAATCTTGGCTGTAGGTTCTTCCCTTTCATCACTTTAAATATATCGTGCCACTCCCTTCTGGCTTGTAGAGTTTCTGCTGAGAAATCAGCTGTTAACCTTATGGGAGTTCCCTTTTAGGTTATTTGTTGTTTTTCCCTTGTTGCTTTTAATAATTTTCCTTTGTCTTTAATTTTTGTCAATTTGATTACTATGTGTCTTGGTGGGTTTCTCCTTGGGTTTATCCTGCCTGGGACTCTCTGCGCTTCCTGGACTTGGGTGGCTATTTCCTTTCCTATGTTAGGGAAGTTTCAACTATAATCTCTTCAACTATTTTCTCAGGTCCTTTCTCTCTCTCTTCTCCTTCTGGAACCCCTATAATGTGAATGTTGGTGCATTTAATGTTGTCCCAGTGGTATCTTAAGCTGTCTTCATTTCTTTTCATTCTTTTTTCTTTATTCTGTTCCATAGCAGTGAATTCCACCATTCTGTCTTCAAGGTCACTTATCCGTTCTTCTGCCTCAGTTATTCTGCTATTGCTTCCTTCTAGTGTATTTTTCATTTCAGTTATTGTATTGTTCATCTCTGTTTGTTTGTTCTTTAATCCTTCTAGGTATTTGTTCTTTAATTCTTCTAGGTCTTTGTTAAACATTTCTTGCATCTTCTCAATCTTTGCTTCCATTCTTTTTCCAGGGTCCTGGATCATCTTCAGTAGCATTATTCTGAATTCTTTTTCTGGAAGGTTGCCTATCTCCACTTCATTTAGTTATTTTTCTGGGGTTTTATGTTGTTCCTTCATCTGGTACATAGCCCTCTGCCGTTTCATTTTGTCCTTCTTTCTGTGAATGTGGTTTTTGTTCCACAGGCTGCAGGATTGTAGATCTTCTTGCTTCTGTTGTCTGTCCTCTGGTGGAGGAAGCTATCTAAGAGGTTTCTGCAAGTTTCCTGATGGGAGGGACTGGTGGTTGGTAGAACTGAGTGTTGCTCTGGTGGGCAGAACTCAGTAAAACTTTAATCTGCTTGTCTGCTGATGGGTGGGGCTGAGTTCCCTCCCTGTTGGTTGTTTGGCCTGAGGCAACTCAGCACTGGAGGCTACAGGTTCTTTGGTGGGTCTAATGGTGGACACCTGGAAGGCTCATGCCAAGGAGTACTTCCCAGAGCTTCTGCCGCCTGTGTCCTTGCCCCCATGGTGAGCCACAGCCAATCCCCGCCTCTGCAGGAGACCCTCCTACACTAGCTGATAGGTCTGGTTCAGTCTCCTATGGCGTCACTGCTCCTTCCCCCGGGTCCTGATGTGCACACTACTTTGTGTGTCCCCTCCAAGAGTGGAGTCTCTGTTTCCCCCAGTCCTGTCAAAGTCCTGCAACCAAATCCTACTGGACTTCAAAGTCTGATTCTCTAGGAATTCCTCCTCCCATTGCCAGACCCCCAGGTTGGGAAGCCTGATGTGGGGCTCAGAACCTTTACTCCAGTGGGTGGACTTCTGTGGTATAAGTGTTCTCCAGTTTGTGAGCCACCCACCCAGTGGTTATGGGATTTGATTTTATTGTGATTGTGCCCCTCCTACCATCTCATTGCAGCTTCTCCTTTGTCTTTGGATGTGGGTTATCTTTTTTGGTGAGTCCCAGTGTCTTCCTGACAATGATTGTTCAGCACTTAGTTGTGATTCCAGTGCTCTCACAAGAGGGAGTGAGCACACATCCTTCTACTCCACCATCTTGAACCAATTTCCCTGATTCATTCTTTATATGTGGACCTTTATCTCTAATTTCTTAAGCACCATTTCATATGATGAAATAATTCCCAGTTGCTTTCAGCATAAAGCCTAAATGACTGAATATGTTATAAAGCTCTTCTTGACTTGGCTTCAACTTACCTCCCCAGTCTTATTTCCCCATCCTTGCCTTCCTCCCTTCTCTCTTTGTCCTCCATGCTCACAGGAATTCTGTAAACTCTCAGTACCCACTGCAGATGAACTCACCTTTAAGTCTTTGTTCATGCTGTCCCCTGACCAGGGAAGTGTTAGTCTCCTCATCCATCCAGCAAGGTTCTCTTCATCCTCCAAGATCCACCCCAAATGCCTCACCCTTTGAGTAGTCTCCCCATTCCTGCCACAGGCAGAAGTAATAACTCTTTCTTTCACTGTACATTTTGACTAAAATCATTTTAGGAATTCTGTATTAAAACATCTGAATTTATTATGGGACTAGACAAGAAGTTATTTCTATAGATTAGCAGACAATATGACATCCAAGGGGAAGGTCCATAGACATTTCCCAAGCTTTTAATTCACAGAGATAAGAATCAATGCCATTTGGTCATCATAAGTCACAGAAGCTTATACTGTCTTCATGTGCTCTTACAGCAGGTTTTGCCATAATGTGTAGACATGGTAACTACAATTTCTGAGTCATGGTGCTTTACACTAACATGTACAAAGCATTATGTTATGAAGACAAAATATTTTGTAGTGTTTGTTTTGAGCAGGCGTTCTAAAAACTAGAATAACGAACTCAGAGCCTCATTTTGCTTGGTTGTCACCCAATAAAAAACCTTGACAGAAATGAATTCTGCATTTGAGTTTTCTTCACTCTTGTTTGACTGATAAGACTTCAATGTCAACACAAACTCAGCTCATAAAAAGCTTCCTGAAGATGACATGACGTATAAGTGAGACTACAGGGAGTTTATTTTTTTGGTGTAAACTAGGGATTTAGGTCTCCATGTATTACGATAAATTAGATCACTATAGTGACTAAGGTAAACATAAGTAGCATGTTCAATAGGCCCTTAGGATCATTTCTACTATCATTTCATCGTCTCCTTGTTGATTTTCTTTCTCTTTCCTAGTGACCACAGGGACAATTTCCACCAGGGTGAACTTCAGAACAGCCATCCATATTTTAGCACTCCTGAAATTTTCTCTAAAGATAATTGTAGAGGTAAAAAATTGACTTCTGTCAGAATACCTTGAGTCCAAGCCTTTATTCCTACCACTGACTGTTATTTTGTCAAGTCAATCTTTCTTTGGGCTATTTTCTTACCAGTAAAATAGTCATAGCAATTCCTACCTCTCAGTTTGTTTTTTGAGAATTAAATTATGTGACTTGTTTTCAGAGCTGGGCACACCAATTAAAAGTATGACACTTATTCAGAGGGTGATTCATCTCAAACACATCCTGCCAAATGGTCACCAAGTGCCAACGCATTACCATACTGCATTGTGCCTAGTGAAGAGAAAGGGGCCATCTCACATCCAGCTTGCAGAAAGGCAGGAAAGAAATAAGTATATTAAGTAAAAACTGTGCTGGATGACACAAAGGAATGGACATGCTCTCCTGAGAGAGAAAACACCTTCATGGAGCTTGCCATCCTTGTACAGCACTATCTAAGAATCGTGTGAAGAATGATCTTGTGCATTTTCTATAGCATAAATGTTGAGAGTAGAGAATCTGTCTTTCCGAGGAAACCCCAAGTTATACCTCTGTTTCAGACAGCAGCGCTAGACTTTGTAGATTCACTCAATAAACATTTATTGTGGGCCACACATTATGTATGCTTGGTGCTATGATTGGCACTGGAGAAAGATAGAGTCCCTGCTTTCTGGAAGCTCAGAGCCAAGCCTAGAATAGAAGAGTAAAAACAGAAGAGTCCAGTGGAACATGTGAAAACATGACGGAGGATGTGAGCTCAAAGCGAGATGAGGGCACAGAGGAAGGGAATAGCTCAAACTAGAGAGGCAGCAGCTGGAACGAGGCTTCCCAGGGCAGCCATGCATAAACACAGTACAAGGCATGAGAGAGCACAACCGTTTGGGATATTGTAGGTGGTTCCATACAGTTGGAGCAGAAACTTTGCATTTTAGGAGACAAAGAAGAAGAAAAACCAGCCCATAGAGATGGGCTTCATGTGCCCTTCTAAAGATTTGGGATTATGTCCTAAAGGTTATTGGGTTACTAAAAAAAGGATTCTAAACAGAGGAGTGATGCATCCATAAGAAAATGTTACTATATGTTACATTTAACTTTTAGAATGTCTATATACATATAAATGTATAAACCATAAGTGTGCAGCTCGATAATTTAGAAATTATATCTTAGGAGGTGGCTTTGTTATTCTATAGTAATTTACAGTCACTTGGGCTGTTATCTCCTAGTTGGTACTATAGGAGTTTCCTTCTTCCTTTGAAGGCAAGTCTAAATCTAAAACTAAAGTTTCAACTGAAAATGAAGACATATTTATTCTGGCCTAAATTATGATAGAGTCCTACATCTGAAGAGTGTAAGGGGATTCAGCAAACATGATATTCCTAAGTGCAGTGTGACGGTCAGGCTTCATTCTGGCAAAGGGCTTGGATAATGGAGGCGGATGGGGGAGGCGCCGCCCTGTACGGTGGGACGGGTGGGACAAATGTAGAAATAAGACCATCAAGGCAGAGAACCCGGGAAGAGCCCTGCATCCAGGCCTTCCTGAAATGGATTTCCCTGGAGGACCCTGCTCTCCCGTAGAAACCAGGTCCTTCTGGTTGCCATCTATTCCACTTCCCAGCGGTACAAATTAATTGACTCCATTGATAAAGATCAGCATCTTTTTGCCTTGACTCCCCCACTGCTCTGGGCCTCTTCCTCGGCCTTTAATGCTTACCAATAATTTCTGCTCATTTCTTTTTTTTTTTTTTTTTTTTTTTTTTTTTTTTTTTTGCGGTACGCGGGCCTCTCACTGTTGTGGCCTCTCCCGTTGCGGAGCACAGGCTCCGGACGCGCAGGCTCAGCGGCCATGGCTCACGGGCCCAGCCGCTCCGCGGCATGTGGGATCTTCCCGGACCGAGGCACGAACCCGTGTTCCCTGAATCGGCAGGCGGACTCTCAACCACTGCGCCACCAGGGAAGCGCTTCTGCTCTTTTCTAACTGCGCTCACGGCGTTGCTCTGTATATGAGCTCCTCCTCCCGCTAGCATCTGCTGCTGCTACAAAACACAGTCCCTTTGGAGTGGTTTGCTCGCTATCCCTGACCTTGCTGGGCTAGGTGGGCCACTTCCCAAACTGTTAACCAGCCTGTAGTTTGGCTTCGCTGGTGTCTCTCCTGGTCCAGTCACTGGGGCCAGGGCAATAGGACAGGTGAGGCAGAATATGATTCCTCCACATGAGGAATTTCCTGGGCTGTTCCCTAAGCAGGGCCTGTGAGCTTGAGATTTCCCTCCAGATTTGGGATTGAGGCGACATATATCTATCTGTTTTCCACAATGGCAACAACCCACCTTAAAGTAGTTCTATGGCAGCTTTAGAGTCCAAAAAATGCTGCAGGAGGACAGTATAGGGGCAATGATTGCTTCAGAGGAAAAGGAAGAATGCATTTTTTACCCCCTTCCGAGACTCCTTGAGTGTTGGTTTAAAATTATGTGAACCGGGTCAGGTTTCTCCCCTGTTTAAAGCTTCCCAAAGTTTTCCCACTGCACTCAGAATAAATCTACTCTCCTCCGCAAGGCCACTCAGGTGCTGCCTGACCCAGTCCCTGCTTCCTCTTCAACATTGGCCTGGAATTCTTTTCCACTCACTCACCACCCTTCAGCCATACCAGCCTCCCTTCTGTCACTCAAACACTAAAGCTCTTTCCTCAGCTCAGAGTATTTGTACCCGCTGTTCCCTCTACCTGGAACTCTTCCTTCAGCACCCAGGGGATTGAATCCTTTCTGTTCCAACTTGAATGTCACCTCCCCAAAGAGATCTTCCCTGAATCAGAAACTCTGAGGATGGTGTGAAGTGAAATTCATGTTTTCTGACAAGACAAGAAAAATTTAAACATAAAAAAATTTTCTCTGCCCTTTGGCCTCCTCTCTCCCCTCTACTACGTACTGTGTATCTGCATTCGGCATTGACCAAACCTTCCTCATCGGCAGAAATTCCTGCTCACCCATAAAGAGCAACTTCTCTTAAGACAACTCCTTAAAGATAACATTCCTTCTTGATAAGGGGTGGCATGGCACTCAGATCCGGATTATGTAAACTGTCAATAATAAGTCATTTGATGTACAGTCCTCTGTCTCAAAGAAGCTTATGTAACTGTGTCTTGACTTCTAACAGGCAGAACAGTTCTCTGAGCTTTCTGAGTTGCTGTTCCTGGGTTATAATCCTCAAATTTGGCTCAAATAAAATTTCCACTTCTTTTGTAGATTGACTATGTATTCATTTTCATCGACAGTGGGCACAGCACACACTGAACTTTGAGAACCCTAAGAGAGCATATGAAAAGAATTCTAGTTTGAGTCAGTGAGAGTCTGAGTTCTAAAGGACTTACGTGCCACTACAAATTTATCAGATAAGTAAATATCCTATATCTATATCTATATCATTATGCACTGTTCATGTGAGAAGTGCTATAAAGAAAACAGGATAGAGGCTTCCCTCGTAGAGCAGTGGTTGAGAGTCCGCCTGCCAATGCAGGGGACACGGGTTCGTGGCGCGGTCCGGGAAGATCCCACATGCCGCGGAGCCGCTGAGCCCGTGAGCCATGGCCGCTGAGCCTACGCGTCCGGAGCCTGTGCTCCGCAACGGGAGAGGCCACAACAGTGAGAGGCCCGCGTACCGCAAAAAAAAAAAAAAAAAAAAAAAAGAAAACAGGATGAAACAGGGACCAATGATGATAGTGTGCTATGAACCCCGAGGTTCCCCCAAATCTATTCATTTATTCATTAAACAGGGCAGTGGCCTTGGCCGAGTGTAACTGAGGTAGGTTGGTCACAGAAGGCGTGCTGTGCTCCTGAATCTGCTCTGAGTTGAGATGTGAGTCTGGAGGTGTCTATGCATCTGTGAGGAGGGCGGTCCAGGCAAAGACCTTAAAGCAGAAAAGAGCTTGGTGTATCTGAGAAACAGAAAGGAGTCCAGCACAGAGCACAGAGCTGGGATGCGGAGAGAAGGATAAGAGTGCAGAATGAGGCACGAGCCGTACTGTACGTGGCCACGGTGGATGGTTTGCATTTCATTCCTCTTGCAATGGGCAGTCCTCAGTATTTTAAGCAGGCAGGTGGCATGAAGGGATTCTTGGTTTTAAAAGATCACTCTGGTTGCTCTGCAGAGAACGGATCATAAGGGTAGAGATGTAACTGATAATTTCTGTTTAAATATTTACTTGTTTATTTTGAACTTTGTTTTATTGAAGTATAGTTGATTTACAATGTTTCAGGTATACAGCAAAGTGATTCAGTTATATATATACACATACATATATTTTTTTTCGGATTCTTTTCCATTATAGGTTATTACAAGATATTGAATATAGTTCCCTGTGCTATACAGTAAGTCCTTGTGGTTTATCTATTTTATATATAGTGGTGTGTGTCCGTTAATCTGAAATTCCCAATTTATCCTTCCCTCCCCCTCTTTCCTTTTTGATAACCATAAGTTTGTTTCCTATGTCGGTGAGTCTGTTTCTGTTTTGTAAATAAGTTCATTTGTATCATATTTTTAGATTCCACATATAAGTGATATCCTTTGCTATTTTTAATAACATACTTATGAGGCTTACAGTGTACTCAGCACTGCTTTAAACGCTTTGTAAACTATTACCAAATCCTGTAACACCCCATGAGGTAGATACTATATCACTCACCCCACTCCACTTTTTGAACGAGACAACTGAGATTCAGAGCGATCAATAAATTTTCTGAGATCGGACAGCTGGTAAGTGTCCAGGACTCAGACCCAGGCCGCAGGAATTCAGCGTCTGGGCTCATAACCACCATATGCTAAAATAGGTATACTGTCCTTGCCCTCCCTCCTGACAAAGGATGGCTTTGAGCTTAAAATAATATGCTCTGGTAAAGTGCTTTGAATATTAAGAAGGGTACTATGTGGATTTAACAATGCCATTAGATTGTATAAATTTAAACTCATTAAACAAAGCATAATGAATTGGCTGCTAATCTGTATATTGTGGTTAAAAGCAGCACTAATGTTTGCAACAAGAAAAACAATTAGCACATTCATTAAGTAGAGTCCTGCTTACACTTCACTCATTAACTTTAATCATCTATGAGGTGCTTGAGCTAAACTAACCTGTCAGCCCCAGAGTCATTAGTGCCTGTCTGCCAAAGATGATGCTGTAATTTTTAGGGTATGTTTTAATTTTACAGACTAACAAAGAACCCAGCTCAGTCACTAATTTCCCTAATGGTACTCATGATCAAGATAGTGAAAATTATTTAAGCTAAGAAGTTATTATCCTTCACGATAGCACCATTAACTGGATCCTAATTAATAGTTACATTTTTTTCCCTTAGCTTTTCAAAATATTATAGCTCCTATTTGGCCTTTAAATAGCAATATGCATTCTTAAACCGAACATATCAATATTTCTAAGCTGGTATAATTCTTAGGTCTAAGTCAACACAGAGAGCTCCATATGTGACACTGGATAACCAAGACAATTTAGGAGAATTGTTCTTAATTTTCTGAGGTATGACAGATACCTTTGAGAATCTGAGTATACTGTGGACCTCCTCCCAAGAAAAATGTACTTGTAGACAATTTCAAGAGATTCACAAAACTCCTGAAGTGTATCCTTGGATCACTAGGAATCCCAGCGTAAGAATCTGTGCTTTAATTTAACTTGACTGTTTAGAAGCAACCAAAGTTTATCCCTAGTTGATGATAAAAGCCTATCTTAAAAGATGAATACTAACAGGTATAGAAGGGAGAAGTAGAAAACTCGCCACTGGGATACTAGATGGTTTTAGTATATTATTGATACTAGATGGTTTTAGTATATTATTGTTTCTTTTCTTAGATGGTATAATGGTATTTGTTATTCAGGAGAATGCTCTTATTTTTAGGAGATGTTTGTTAAAATATTTAAGGATAAAGTGTCATGAAGACTTGAATTTACATTGAAAAGTTTCAACGAGATAAAGAGATGATAGATAGATGGATAGACAGATACATACATACAAACATACACACATTTATGGACTGAATTGTGATTCCGCCCCCCACCAAATTCATATGTTGAAACCCTAATCACCAATGTGACTGTATTAGGAGATGGCTTTTTTTTTTTTTTAAAATATTTATTTATTTATTTATGGCTGTGTTGGGTCTTCGTTTCTGTGCGAGGGCTTTCTCTAGTTGTGGCAAGTGGGGGCCACTCCTCATCGCGGTGCGCGGGCCTCTCACTATTGCATCCTCTCTTGCTGCAGAGTACAGGCTCCAGACGCCGTGCAGGCTCAGTAATTGTGGCTCACGGGACTAGTTGCTCCGCGGCATGTGGGATCTTCCCAGACCAGGGCTTGAACCCATGTCCCCTGCATTGGCAGGCAGATTCTCAACCACTGCGCCACCAGGGAAGCCCTAGGAGATGGCTTTTAAAGAAGCAACTAAGGTTAGATAATGTCACAAGAGTAGGGTCTTTATCATATAAGACTGATATCCTTACGAGCAGAGAAAGAGACAGGAGGAGTACACATGCACAGAGAAAAGATCATGTGAGGACACAACTGGATGGCAATAAACTTCACAATTGGAGAAAATAAAATTCTTTTGTTTAAGCCACCCATTTTACAGTATTTTGTCATGGCAGTTCTAGCTGCGTAAGATAGATGGGATGGATAGATAGATGATAGATAAATAGGTAGAGAGATTAAATATGGGGAAATATTAATAACTGAAGAAACTAGGTTGTGGGTATGTGCTACTTTATTATTCTTGCAAATTTTCTGTTTGAAATTTTTATAATAAAAATTAGGAGGGGAAGCCTCCTTGCTTTTGAGCACTTGGGGTATTGGAAAAGAAAGCATCAACGTCATTTTAAAGTCCAGGGGAAAAAGCAGAATTTACGTGGATATTCTTGAACAGAAGCTAATATTAGCAGATTCCAATGGAATAGAAGTTTCAGAGTTGTTCTAGAAATAAGATTGGGGAAGAGGTTAACGAAAAAGGAATGCCTTGGGTTAGGATTATAATTTTCTTAACCCATTTTAATTTCAAGTAAACTGAAACTTCTTACAGGTTTTCTTTATTTCATATTTTCTATGTACAGCTATAACTATCGGCCTTGATCACTGGAGCATTAAATTTTGAAGAACCTGTTTAAAAATACTGATCTGATTTATGGCTTGCCAGAGTTTGAAGATAGTACCAGTAGATATGGCAGGAGGAACTGATGTGGAACAAGGCCCTCCCACTGCAAATGTAGGATCACTGGATACAAGGAATTTTAATGCATTGCTAGGACACATAAGAAAAAAAATGCATAAATGGAGAGATGTACTACAGTCCTGGGTGGAAAAACTATTAAAGATATCAGTTTTTTCCAAATCTATATATAGAGTCAATATAATTCCAATCAAAATCTCAATCAGATTTTTATGTATCTTGATTCTAAAATTTGTATTGAAGACCAAGGTTGCCAATAGTAGAAAACAAAAACAATGTATATAAAAAGAAAAAAAGGTTGGGTGACTTGTCCTGGCAGATGTTAAGTTCTGGTTATGAAGATAACATGATAGTATGTTATTGGTGTGGGAAAAATAAATAAATGAACAAAGTAGCCCAGAAACTGAACCACACATATATTGATATATCATAGAAGGGACTTTGCATATTAGTGAAGAAAGGATGGATTTTTAAATAACTTGTGCTTGGACAATTGGCTATGTATATTGAAAATATAGAGCCAAATCCCTCACAATATAGCCAAAAAATCTTAAAATTTCAAATAAAACTTTTCTTGATAAACTTAGGCTAAGTAAAGAACTTACTTCAATATGACCAAATAAACAAACAAACTGTAAAGGAAAATATTGATATTTTTGAGTACACCAAAGTTTAAAACGTCTGTACTTTAAAGGACCTCATTTAACAGGTGAAAATAATCCACTCATTGGTAGAAGATATTGGCAATACATATAATAAACAGAGGCTTAGTATGCAGAATACTTTGAACTGCTCAAAGTAAAAAAGGCAACTAAGTTGATGGGCAAAGGCATGAACAAACATTTCACTGAAGAGGAAAACAAAGAGTCAAAAACATATGAAAATGTTGTTCCCTTATCAGAAATCAAGGAAATACAGATTGAAACCACAAATAGATGCCATTTATACTCACCAGATTGAAAGAAAATGTAAAGTCATACAGTCCCACGTGTTGGCAAGGATGTGGAGAAACAGCAACACTTAACACACACACTGATGGGAATGCACATTGGCTCATCCACATTTTCCAATAAAGTTAAAAAATTCATATACCCTGAGGTTCAGCAGTTTAATTTCAAACAAATACCATAAAGAAAAGTTTTCGTGTGTGCAGCAAAAGAGACATGCAAGAACATCCATACAGTGTTGTTCATAATAGCAGACAACTGGAGACAACCTAAATGGTCATAATGACACTGAATAAATATCTATATCTAGATAGATGATAGATAGATAGGTAGATAGATAGATAGGCCCCTTAATATTTTAGTTTGTATTTCCTATGAAAGCTTTTCTTTTTTTTTTTTCCAAAAAAAATAACAATTTATTTTGTGGTACAGAAAATTTTTTCTATAGAAGGTGATTTCTAATTCCTTGCTCTTTTTTTAAAAAATAGATCTTTATTATAGTATAATTGCTTCACAACACTGTGTTAGTTTCTGTTGTACACCAAAGTGAGTCAGCTATATGCATACATATGTCCCCATTCTCTTATAACCACTGTATAGCACCGTTATCAGCATCAGGAAATTTAACAAGGATACAGTATTTTTACCTAATTTTCCATCCATAGTCAATAATCTTAGTCAATAAAAATCCATAGTCAACAATCTTCTTATGTTTCAATAATGTATCTTTATCCTCCAGTATAGGATCCAATCCAGTAATCATGCACTACACTTAGTTATCATGTTGCTTTACTCTCCTTTAATTTGTAAAAAATTCTCAACTTTTTCCTTTTTTTCTTTCATGATATTGACATTTTTAAAGGATATTGGCCAGACTTCCCTGGTGGTGCAGTGGTTAAGAATCCACCTGCCAATGCAGGGGACACAGCTTCGATCCCTGGTCCAGGAAGATCCCTCATGCCCCGCGCAGAGCAACTAAGCCTGCAAGCCACAGCTACTGAAGCCTGAGCACCGCAATTACTGAAGCCCGCGCACCTAGAGCCTGTGCTCTGTAACAAGAGAGGCCACCGCAGCGAGAAGCCCGTGCACCGCAACAAAGAGTAGCCCCCGCTCACCACAACTGGAGAAAGCCCTCACGCAGCAACAAAGACCCAACGCAACCAAAACTAAATAAAATAAGACAAAAAAAGAATATTGACCAATTATTAAACAGAAAATTCTCAGTTTTTCTTTATTACATATTTTCAGTTTGAAAAATTTTTATGTTTAGATCTTCAATTAATGTGAAATTTATTCTTGTATGTAGTGTGAGCAATGAATCTAACTTTATCTTTTTCTAAGTGGTTATCCAGTTGCCATGGCTCAACACCATTTGGTTAAAAAAAAGAAAGAAGCCAATCTTTGCCCCAATAACTTGCGATACCTTTGTCATGTACTAGAATTCTCCATGTAGGTGGTTTATGTATGAACTTTCTATTCTGTTCCATGGTTCTGTCTATACATGCACCAGTACCATACTACTTTAATCATAGAGGCTTTGGAGTGTGCTCTGTTGTCTGGTAGAGTTAGTCTTCTCTCCTATTTCTTCCATTTCAGTGTTTTTCTAAATACTCTTATGTGTCTATTTTCTCCTATTAAGTTTAGAAACTTACCCAGTTGTGAACAAGAGCTTGTTGGTATTGGTGTTTTTATTAGGATTGCATTAGATTTATAAAGTAATTTAGGGACAAGTAACATCTTGATTATGTTGAGATGATCTAAGCAAACCAAGAGATATCATTCCATTTGCTCAAGTCTACTTTTGTTTTTTGAACATTTTTGATCTACAAGAATGGCATTTTAATACAGTTAACTCTAACGAATGGAGAAGATTTATCATGCCTTTGGATAGGAGACTCGATATAATGAGGATGTCATTTCCTCCCAACTTAAAGCACAAATTTAATAAAATTCTCATCTTAGCCTCAGCAGCAATTTCATTACCTTTGATAATAATTCCAAAATTCATTTGGGAAAGTAAAAAGCCAAAGAAGGTAAGAAAGAGAAGGGTGATGGAAACTTGCTCTATTAGAAACCAAGACTTCCCATAAAGTCAAAATAATAAAGACAGTGTGGTATGGGTGCTTAGACAGAGGGACCAATGGAAGGAAGTAGAGAACCCAAAATCTGAACCATGGTGTATTAATCAGGATAAGCTAATAACAAATACGCCCTGAAATCTCAGAGGTTTAGCACTTAACAGTTTACTTCTTGCTCATACAGAGGCCACTGTTAGTACAGATGACCACGAGGTGATTTAACAATCCAGGCAGCTCTATCTTGTGGCTCTGCCATCTCAACATTCTTCAGGGAAGCTGAGAGATTGATCAACAAATGTTCAGTCTCATCCCAGAACTGACACAGGACACTGCTCACAGGTCATTGGTCATTGCTAGTTACATGGCCCTGCAGAGCTGGAGAGCAGCTGGGAGGTTGTGTCTTTGGAGTATCCAGGAAGGACAGGATAACCACATATTGGTGAGTGCCAGTAATGTCTACCTTATACAGGAACTTGGCATATGAAAAAGGTGACATTACAGATCAGTAAGAAAAAATGGAATATGCAAAAGCTGGTAATGGGTAAATTGGTTTGCATATAGAAAAAAAAATTAAATTAGATTCCTATCTCACACTATGCCGAAGCATCCCAAATGAATTGAAGATTTAAATGTGAAAAACAAAACTCTAACAGTTTTAGTAGAAATTAGAAGTTACTATCTTTACTAAATCTAATAAGAAAGGATTTCTTTAACAAGACAAAAAGCACCAATTATAAAGGAAAGGATTGATAAATTTGACTAGGAACAAAAGAAAGCACAAACAATGTTTAAAAATAAACTGTATACTTTAAGGAGATATTTGCCCTATACAAAAATAACAAGATTGTATTAAGAAATTTAAGTAACTCCCTCAAATAAGTATGAAAAATAAAATTTTTTAAAAACACAAGAAAGATGAATTAGATGGAAGGGCAATTCTACTTCTAGGTGCAAAGATGAATACTGGAGTATTGTTGGTATTAAAGAAAAATCAGAAACAACAAAAATGTTCAAGGATAGAGAAATGGATAAATAAAGTACGGTATATCTCATACAATGGAATTCTAAACTAAAGTTAAAATAAAAATCTAGATCCACTCATATGAATATGGAAAGGGGTTAGAAAACAGAATGTTGAATAAAAAAGCAAGTTGTAGAACATGTATAGTAATGATGCCATTTAGTCTGTACATTCTGAATAGCTCTATGTATCTATTCTGTGGATTGTTCATGCATATACATGCACCTAGTTGAATATAAAATCGTGAAAAGGAAGAACACACATGAACTTCAAGACAGGGGTTTCCTTTGAGGGGGGAGAGGAATGGGCTTGGAAAAATCCTTCCCAACTCTGTTTAGAGTGTTTCGTTCTTACCGTCACTTCCCCATAAAAAATCTGAAGTAAACATGACAAAATACCAGCGTTTATTAAATCATGGTAGGTGGTAACAGTGTTTGTCGTATTGCTCTCTATACTTTCCTGTATGTTAGATACATTTCTTAATAATAAGGGAAAATAAAGGAGAGCAGAAAGCACTTAGAAGACCTGATTTGTTAAATATACTCTATGTGATCAAAACAGATCTCCCTCATTAGTCAGAACGAATGCACAGACACTATAAGCGTACATTTTCACAGACACTATATTCATCCATCAGAGACCAAACTAAATTGGAAGTTAAGAAGCCTGAGTTCACCTCTCTGAGACCAGGTCTTACTTTTCCCACTGGCTTCCTTTTAAGGATACAGTAAACGTTGCAGTGTTTATCCGAACAGATCCTGCCTGGGCGCTGGAAACCTTCAGAGGTGCATTTATGTTTGCAGGTCACAGGGATACAATTTAGTCCACAGAAGCAATAATTTAAATAAAGGCACCCCAATGACCTATGCAGAGTAAACAATCTCACAAATAGTCCTATTTTATGGTTATTAATAGGCACGTGACATGCTACTGCTGATAAGATGCTTTGAATTCCTGAGGGGGAAAAATGATTATAAAATATTATTTACCATACTTTTTTCCCCTATTTTTGGAATCAGTGGCATTTTAATAGCTGCCGTAATTTTGGTTACACTGTAAAGTCACCCATAAATCATTTATGAAGCTACCCAGACATCTGTCTCCTGCATTAGGTAATTAGTTTAGACCAAGTTATGGTGAATGACGTATATTTGTTTGACCATCTGCCTCCATAATATAGCTGGCTTTCAGGACTTGGCTCTTGTTCTGTCATATCATCAGTATTCACTGCATAGGTATATTACCCAAAGTTCCGCTTCTATTCTCTGATCATTTGTATCTTAACTCCTTCCATTAAGATTTACAGAGCAGACCCACAACTAACACAAGGGAGATTTAGTTTTAGAGAGACTTAGGGGATGTAATCAAATCCCTTTATAGATAGACTGGTCAAATAGTTACAAATGGATGTTTTTATATGTGATGTGTTTTTCCTAAATCAACAAATCTTATTATACATTATACACCACAATAACAATGACAACTGAGAGCGGGGCTCTGAAACAACTCTGAAGTTCAGGGCCAATGTCAGACATTTCTTCTGGGGAAGAACAATAGTTCTCAGGATAGTGCCGTGAGACCAGCTTTGAAATCAGCTTGAATTTCCTGTTATAGTCAAAACTGCTTCACACATGTTGGTATAGCAGCCTTTCTTGCTCCTTGTTCTATAAGCCTAGTAAAAGTGGATTATCATGTTATTCACAAGGGGTTAGTTTGTTGAAAAAAAAAACAAAAAAGAAAGAGGGAGGGGGGAGTGAGTCTTATTTTCCAGAAGACTTGAGCTATAGAATACAATGTGTGAGTGTGTGTGTGTGTGTGTGTTAATCTGAGACTTGGTTTTCCATAATAACATTCAAACGTCACTTTGTTAAGGCATTATTTCTATTTTCAATTGCCATATTGCTGTTCCTACCTTACCAAGAATTATGGGTGAATAATTCATCCTAATTTTCACTTCTCTTTATTTTCTACATTTTTTAATAAGAAGCACATATTAATTCTATAAGTAGAATAAAGAGGCACTTTAATTCAAGAATGTTTTAAGATTTGCCAAAATATTGTGGTTTCATCACATAATTTTATTTCTTCGTTATCTGGTTCTATCACTCACAGAGGTAATGTGATAGTAACTGGGAATTCCTTTATATCCACTGCTTTGCTGCAAATTTTAGGAAACTATGTCATACTAGCTACAAAGTCACTATTTTGCCCCTGTTGTTACTAGGAGATTACAACACTATGGCAAATGTTAACAAGTAGCAAAGCAAATGTAAACACCATTTGCTCTGCTGATACTTTAATAGGCTTCCTTTGCTGTAAGGTCTCTTGACACCATAACATGATGGATATGTAGATATCACTTAAATAGCAAATAACAATATAATGCAAGTGGATCAATAATTAGATCCCCACAAATTTAATATACTATAAGATTCAGCTAAAATAAAGAGTGAAACAGTAAAGTGTGATTTCATCTACTAGAATAGACCAGGATGAATAGATAAATACACGTTTTAAAAGTCAACAACCATAGAATCACAGGCATTCTTAAGTGTGCTATATTTTTTTCTTCAAGGTCTTATTCAAATTTTACCTCTCCCCTGAGGCTTTTCCTGTTATTTCTAGAATGGTCTCTCCTTCCCTGGCTTTTTCCATAATTGTGTCATTTTATTATAGCACTCACCACGCCTCATACTGTATTGTCCCCTCACTGAGGGACGTCATAATTATGCATATTTTGACATCTCTGAAATTGAGCTGCCTCTTATAATTTGTACGTATCTAATGTGGTGCTGTTTTCCCTTCTTCTTTCCCTCCCGCACCCTCCAATCAGCTCTCATTAAATCAGTGGAACGATTTACAATTGATCAAGCCTGGGAATAGCCTTACAACCCACTTACCTGGAGGACAGGTAGCACATCTGTTGATTCTTGTGTTCTCTAAGAAAATACAGTGCTTACAGGATAGTGACCTGGGGGAAATGAAATTAATAACCTCAGGCTCTCTTAGACTAAGAGAAGAGGAGAATTTGAAAGAGGTGACCACCATCAAGAGGAATCTATATAATTGGATATATGTAATTATACAATTGGATTTATATAATTGGAGTCCTATCCAACAATTTCTCCTTCATCTCTCCAAATTTACATTAGTGTTCTAAGTCTCAATCTCGAATGCTTCTGTGATATTGTGTTAGTCTATATGGCAGCAAACAAATCAGACTTCACCTATTTTATGTAAGTGACAAAGTTCAATGCCCCAGCTTGCTTTTCTTTCTCTAATGGACACTGTGCTGAACCATCCAGAGGCCTCCACAATCTCAGGACTGAAGCACTTATATCCCAGCTGCTAGGAGTGTTGGTTGCTGCCAACTCAATATTGAATCCTGCTGCAGAGATTGGTTTTTGTTAAAGAAAACTGCTTAACCTAAATTTGCATCACCTTCCTTCCTGGGAGCAGCCCACATCGAATGACTGTCAATGATATAAAGGCCATGCCCCCTGCCCTAATTTCGGACCATATTGCAGAAGCACCCCAGCTCCAGAGCAAGCCATGGGATTGGCTGGGGTCTTGGTCATAAATGCATCACAGTTCAATTTCTTCCTCTACTCACTCCTGATTCCTTCTCTTTCCCACAAGAGTCTATCCAGAGATTACTGTCACCCAAGGAACCTGATCTGTGACAGTTGGTGCATTAGAAGTGGTCCCCAAAAGTGAGTCAAAGATAAGATTTTGGAGCTGGACCACCCATGAGCCAGTTAATAATAATAACCCCTGTCATTGACGGTAGGTAAAGCATGGATACGACCTAGCATGTGGCAAAACTTCCACTGGTGGTGAACTGGGATGGCATGCTAGCAAAATGGAATGTTTAGCCTGTCTAGTAAATGAGGCATTTGCCAAACACAGAGGAAAGAGTAATAATAAGGGTAATTCATCACCAATTAAAGACTAAGTGTGAAAGCCAAAGCCTGCTTTGCAAAGTGACTCTAATCTCCTGCCACTGGAGGACAGACAAAACTGAGAATCAAGCCCAAGACCTATAAGAACAAGAGTAGCATTAACTCCCAATAATTCAGTATCTCTTGTGGCTCTGATTCACCAAGACCAAGACTCTGATTAGCAAAGGATGGGACCTTGAGACTTGAGATGGAGATATCAGAGTTGATGCACTCAACAACCTTGAGTCCCCAGATGCCCTCAACCCCTCTGTGGAAGTGACTTCCTCCTCCCTGTTAATGGCTTATGTCCCCTCCTGATGGAAGACAAAGCAGAGAGAACCTGCCCTTGCGAGACAACATGGACTCTATTCAGCATCTTCCCTCACCTCCCCTTCTGGGCACTCAAATAACTAGAATTAAGTCACAAGAAAATTTGGCCTGGGAAGAGCTGGGCATGCTAAGGGAGGGATGGGGTCCTAGGCCAAAGGAGCTATGTTGCCGGGACAATGTGTACTGCCGGGACAGGGACCAGGAGAGTATGTGTGAGACTGAATGCTAAGGATTAAGGGGGTGGGTGGAATATAAAGGCAGATAAGGGAGAATTTATAGGTACAAGAGTAGTATAGAATTTAACACTTGGCAAGGACCCAACTGGACAGTGATAATAGGTTACTAGGAGGGTTCTCAGGAGCTTAGAGAAAGCAATGGCCCACACTAAGCGATGTAGAAATACTGTGCCATATGGCTGAAGGAAGGATTAAAAGCGTCAGAAAAGTAAGCAATAATGGGTATACCAGGTAAACTTGAAAAATCCACCAGATGACTCAGATCCACAAGAAGGCCCAGAAAGCATACTACTTAACAAAACAAGAAGGAATTCACTGGTGCAGAGGGCAGCAGCGTTGTTGAGACTCTATGCGCCGGCCAACCTCTGTAGATCCTACCTGACTGTAGGGGATATCATCACAAAATTGAGCTCCCTGCTAGCTATGGGGATCATTGGATCCCCCAAAAATAAAGACGAGGGAGCGAGCGGCACTTAGTCATCTGAAGCAAAGTGGGTGCAATTATTGCAATGAGCAGCAAGGACAGAGTGGCAGCCAAGGGGGGGCTGGCCCTTGGAAAGCTGTAAGGATGCTTAGAAGAATAAGACATCCCTAGAGATGACAGACAGACGTAGGGGCTACAATTTACTCCACTAAACTTCCCCTTATAATTGTCTCCTGGAGAAAGAGGGCCACTAGGACATCAAATGAGCTGCTCCCAGGACATACATGAAGCAGGTAAATCTGAATGTCTTGAGAGGAAGACTGCAGTAGATGCTGTGGGATGCCCCCCGGCTCCTCGTTTTCAGGACTGAAGTACTCACTCCCGCAGCTGCTAAGACCGTCGGCAACTGACAGCTCATAACTGAGTCCCTGCCTAGAGACTGTCCTCTGCGGAGAGAGCCACTGCACCCAACTTCACACCCCGCCCTGACCCCGGATGCACACATTGCGTGACTGGTCAGTGAGGAAATAGAAAGGCCCACCTTCTTTACCCTAATTGGGACAAATATGCAGAGCTATTCTAGATCCAAATCTCTCCTTGGACTCATCCGAGGCCTTTTTTTTGTGACTGTCTCACAGCCCAACTTTTCTCTCTGCCGTATCTTTCCTCCTTCACCTATCACAGATGCTGATCCCAAGAGCATCCCCCAGTAAGTTTTCTGCACGCAAATCTCTGCTCCAAGTCTGCTTCATGGAGAGCCTGACGTGCCACACTTCCCCCTCACCACAACTGACATCAGCACTTTCTAAATATATGTCTTTGGACTTGCTGGAGCAGAAACACCTTGAGAAAAAAAAAAAGTATATTTCTCAGTTTTGACCCCATACCTACAAGATCACAATCTTCATGGATGGGCCCCAAGAGTGTGTATTTTTTAAAGCTCTCTAGATGAATTCTGTTTTGTAGCTTAATTTGGGAAATGACTACTACATCAAGAAGTCAGACTCAAATCAGCCTGTGATGTATGTCTTACCTCATCTCCCTGTTCCAGCGTACTACAGAATGGAGAAGCAACAATGGTCAAAAGTTGGGTACCAGCTAGATAAAACATGGGGAGCTGGGGCTTCCCTGGTGGCGCAGTGGTTGAGAGTCTGCCTGCCGATGCAGGGGACGCGGGTTCGTGCCCCGGTCCGGGAAGATCCCACATGCCGCAGAGCGGCTGGGCCCGTGAGCCATGGCCGCTGAGCCTGCGCGTCCGGAGCCTGTGCTCCGCAACGGGAGAGGCCACAGCAGTGAGAGGCCCGCGTACCGCAAAAAAAAACAAACCCAAAAACATGGGGAGCTCATGTCAGTTCTCAGGAGCAGCTAGTATGCTTTTGACTGTTGGACACTGTGACTATTGCAACTCCTCACATTTCCTCCTTTACTCAGGAAACCAAAGCAGGGTTTGTAGCCAACCTCTGGCTTTTAAGAGAACCTTCTCATTTGTGTTTCCAAATGTTAACTTCATCCCTGGCTGTCTCTCATTTTTGCAATCCAATTCCCCTTTCACCCCGATTTCCTCCTCTATTTCTTGTCATAGTTTACATTTCACAAATTACTGTTGGCAACCTAAAACCCATTTTTGGCTCTTGTGAGGAACAAGTGGAGAATCGATTAAATGGGGGAGAAAGAGAAAAAGGATCAAGTTCGTGCTACGAGCAGAGGCACTCGTGGATGTACAGGACTTGAATTATTATAGACTATCACGAGCTGCTTTTATCAGACTGTTACTTTATTTTATTTTATTTTATTTAGATGTTGGGGGTAGGAGTTTAGTAATTAATTAATTTATTTTTGCTGTGTTGGGTCTTCGTTTCTGTGCGAGGGCTTTCTCTAGTTGTGGCAAGCGGGGGCCACTCTTCATCGCGGTGTGCGGGCCTCTCACTATCGCGGCCTCTCTTGCTGCAGAGCACAGGCTCCAGACGCGCAGGCTCAGCAGTCGTGGCTCACGGGCCCAGTTGCTCCGCGGCATGTGGGATCCTCCCAGACCAGGGCTCGAACCCGTGTGCCCTGCATTAGCAGGCAGATTCTCAACCACTGCGCCACCGGGGAAGCCCCAGACTGTTATTTTAGAATGAGAATTTACCACTGAGCTTTTTTCTTAACATTGGACAGTTACATTTGCAATATGTATACCAAGGTGAAAGCGTGAGGAGGACCTTGGCTGGTGTGTACTCGTTGCCCTAACTGAAGGTTTGAGTTTCACTGTTTGTCCTCAGGCATGACTAGGTCCCCCTGCCTGGCATCGGTCCTTCAGACCCAGGACGTCACAACATCTGTACACAGGCAACCAGTCGGGTGGAGACGGTGGCAAGGGCAGGGCTGAGGGATATGTTTAGAAGTCATCCTTGCCTTGTCCACAGAGTGATATTTATTGTAATTGTAGATCCCTAAATTCCTATCTGATTCTGTTCTTTTTCTACCCAGTAGCCCCTGTGTGTTGTATTAAGATTCCGTGTCACGGGAGGGAAAGTGAAAAGCTTTCTCTGGAACAAATCTGGAATGGAAACCTAATTTTTTTTTTTAAGGCTGAATAAATGTCCTTAATGAAAGTGCCAAAGTCTGACATTACATCCCTAATTATAAGTTTTTTCTCTTCTTCTGTAGTTGGTAATTACTTGGAAGAATAAAGCTATGGTTTCCAAATGTATCAGAATTTTAGAAATACAGCTTGCACAGGTTGAACTTTATTTTTTCCTCTCTGGAAGGTAAATGATCATGATTAATAGCAATTCCACTGGGGGACTCCTGGGCCACTTGACCCACTAAGGAAAAATGAGAAAATAAAATCAAGCTAAAAAAAAAAAAAATCAAGCTAAAATGCATTTATCTTCATTTCAAGAGTATGTGTTTTTCGCCTCTATTTATTTAATGGTATGTTCTATCGGTCTTTGGCTGGGCTTACCTAATATTCTTGTGCCTCCTAGAAGATTTGCAATGGCCCAGCTGCATTTTAGAGCTTTCTCTGGACTAAGCTTATCATTCAACCTGGCTTCTCACCCTCAGGTGCCCTCTGGTCCTTTAGAGACATCTGCCTATGACAGGGAAGCAAGCGTGGGCCCTGTGGTCCATACCTCAAGGCTTCTTGCTTAAGCCCACAAAAGGGCTTGGCTGTATGTTAGTGCTACCCTAGTCAGCTTGCAAGAGCTGAGAAATCGGAACCCAGAGGAGTATTAGGGCACAGGATAAACTCCTTCCTTAAGCACAAGCAATTTTTGAGAATATTGGCCAATATTTACCTGGTTAATCTGGAGAAAAAAATATAGCCCCACCTTCACGTGGCATGTTATTGTTCATAACAAACTTTCACAATATCATTCAGGGGGTCTAAAGATAAAACTGTGAAGGAGGAGGAACTGGTGCTGTCATTCTCTTTACACGCCCACCTTCCTTGCCCCAACCCCTGGACACTAGTGCCTCTTGGGCTCTGATATTTACGGATTTATATTTAAGATACACAAAATAATTAACTAGTTTTCTTGATCAGCCTAGTAGGGTTGCTAAAATATCGTCTTCACATCCTTCTGGATAGGATGAGCACTTCAAGGCCTCAGCTTTCTCATCTTAAAAATAAGGGGTTAGCATCTGATATCACTTTTAGGTGGAATCTAAAATATGACACAAATGAACTTATTTACGAAACAGACTCGCAGACATAGAGAACAGACCTGTGGTTGCCAAGGAGCGGGGGGCGGTGGGAGAGGGATGGATTGGGAGTTTGGGATCAGTCTCTAATTTTTTAATAAATAAAAAAAAAATAAAGTATATACCCTTGGGAAACTCTCAGACATGTGCACAAAGGAATATGAACAAGGATGCCTATGAAAGCATTGCCAGTAGTAATGGAAAAGTCAGAACAACACAAATGTTCATTAACAGGGTAATTGATAAATAAGTTGTGATATTATGTTTTAAAAAAAGGGCTGGTATTGTAGGATTGCTTAGCATCCATCTAGCTCTAATACTCTATTGACCTATAAAAAGTCCTAACCAGAGTATAGACGTGAGCAGTCAACAGTGGAAAGCACGTGCCCACAACGGGAATAAGATGTAAGAAGTTCTCCCATAAACACAGAAGAGCTGTATTAACTGGACAGGTTATAGCCTGTAAAAGAAAATAAGAAATAAGAGCCTTGAAGCAGAGAGACAGCATGTGGTTGAGGCTATTAGTGATGCCACACAGACCATCTGGTCTGGGTGATCTGTCCATAAAATTTGTAATAGTGATGGGTTAAATTGGGTATATTAGGATATGTAGGGAAAGCATGAGTGAATCCAACTGGGGGGTGACTAAAGCAGATTATGCATTTCAAGATTGAACAGACATCCATACAGGAGAAGACCTGTTACTGACCGTAAGATCTGGCTTCTGTGAGAATGGTGGAAAATTCCATTTTTCCATTTACCTTGCTGGCCTCCCTTCTCAGCCTCCTTTGCTGGCTTTTCCTCCTCTATTACAAACTCTAAGCACAGCTGTGCCACAGGGCTCAGTCCTGGGGCTTTCACTCATCTCTACCTGCCATCTATCCATAAGTTATCACATCTAGACTCACGACTTTCAGTAGCATCTACATGATGAAGACTCCCGTATTTTTATCTGTAGATCTGACTGCTCCATCGAGCTTCGGTTTCATATCCAATGGCTGATTAAGCATCTCAAACTTATCATGACCAAAATAGACTCATGATCTCCTCTCTAACTCCAGACCCTACCAACCCAAATCTCCTCCCTCCCCCTGTCTTCCAGTCTCAGCACCACCTTCCATTAGATGTTTAAACCTAAAAATCTATGCATCATCTATGATTCTTTTTCCCTCCACCTTGACAACCAGTTCACAAAACATCAGTCTCTGCCTATCAACATATGCTGAATCTATCCATTTTTCTCCAATTTCACTGCTATCATAATCCAAATTACCATCATCTCCTGTCTAGAATACCTTAACAGTGGTTATAGTACCTCTGGTTGCCAGACACAGTATCTAGTCTGTAGGTGTAGATACTTGGCCATAGCTAGGTCAATCAGATTCCTCTCCCAGGAATTTGAATCTTCATCAGGAGGATACATAGAAGTCACCCTCTGTCATAGTCCTATTTTAGGAAGCTAGTTGGAAATGAGTCACAACAATACTAGCACCATCAGGAGCCACCACAAGGGTTCCTGAAGCTGAGATTCTAGAACTCTCTTGGCATTGTTCCTCTGAAGCCTCATCATTTAGCTTTTCTTTTGGTTTGGTGAGCCACCCAGTATCCTTCCCTAGGGAAAAACGCAGTGGAAAGTTTCCCTTAGGGGTCCCTGAAGATTCTGCAAATGAGCTCTAGTTGGATGCCTGCCATGAGAGATGACCAAAAAAAAAAAAAAAAAAAAAAACCTGATTAGAACAGCACGAGTCCTGTTGTCAGTGAACAGGGGCTTCTGTATTTTATTCACTGCCATACCATTAGTGCCTAGTACAGTACCTCACCAATACTATACCATATTAACAAAGTGCGTGTTAAATGAATGATTGAATGAATGTTATCCAGGCAAAGAAGGAGAGCAGAGAGTTCCAGACAGAAAAAGCATCACATTGAGATGAAAGACAACATCAAATATTAAAGAAACTAAAAAGAGGTCAGCCTGGATGTGGCCTAGAGAGCCAGAGGGGGATGGTTAAAAACAAAGTGGGAGCGAATACCAGTCAGTAGTCATGTACAATTATAAGCCTGGTAAAACTTCATAGAGAAGGAAAAGGGTACACCTTTTTAAAATTTTAGGCAGGGGAGAAAATGATAAAAAATTGCATTCAGAAAGGACACTCTGGTTGCAATTTGGAGGTTTGGGTTGGAGAGGCGATGGACTGCAAATAAAAAGACCAGTTTAGAGTATGCTGGAGTAATCTAGGCAAGAGGTCTTGGTGGCTAGCCTAGGGTAGTAGTAGTGTATAGCGGTATTTGAGAGAGACTTTTAAGAGGTAAAATGATGGTGATGGAGAGCTAGCAGGTGGGGATGATGTCCTGATATCTGACTTGTCTGCCAAATGTGCAGAGATGCCATTGACTAAACTAGGGAACGTGGGGGAAGGAGCAGGTATCAAGGGAATGGCGATGAGTTGAGTTGTGGTTTCATGATGAGTTTAGGTTTCTACAGGACAAGCAAATGTAGAGTCCAGGAAGTATCTGGGGATATATGGGTCTGGAGCTAAGGGGATATATGTGAGTTGAAGATGTGGGTTAGGTAGTCATCAGCATAAAGATGTAATGAAGACATGGGAGTGAGTAAGATTAAGCAGCAAGGTAAGGTAAAGAATAGAAGGCCCAGGACAGAACCCTGGGGAGAGGAACACCAACACTTATTAACAGGTAGAAGAAGAGGATACTGGAAAGGAGTGGCTGCAAAGAATATTGGAAAGGAGTGGCTAGAAAAATAGGAGACACCGAAACATTTTAAAAGCCAAGAAAGGGGAATATTTCAAGAGGAAGGAGCGGTTAAAAGCTGCTCTGAAATCAAGTGAGATAAGGACCTCAAGTCTGCATTGCATTTAGCAGCAAGGGTATCTCTAGGACTACTTGAGAATGACGCCAATGAAGGAAATGGAAAGGAGTCAGTAGGAGTGGGTAAAAGGGAGGTGGCGGGCTGGGGGTAGAGTAGCGAAGTGAGGACAGCACCTCACCTAGGAGTTTGTCCTGGAAGGGAGTGGAAAGAAGGCAATTGTTGGAGAGGGATTTGGGGTTGTGGGAGGGCTCTGTATGTTTAAGATGCAGGCATGTGGGCATCTCTAAACAGTGAAGGGGAGGAGACAATAGGGGAAAGAGGGTAATAAACAGAAGATGGGACTGAAAGTGAAAGAGATTCTAAATGCTTACAGGCAACCCCCTCTACTTCCCCATAAACCATCTCTCCTGTTTTCCAAGTAACCATTTCACAGTTTCCTACTCTCCCAGAATGCTTGACCTCCCTGCCCCCAGCCATTATCAACTGAAGATAGATAGCTTCTCAGAATTCATAGAGAAGACAGAGCCTTCAGACAGGGGCTCCCTGGACTTTTTGTTTCCAGGCCCATCTTCTGCTCCCTTCGCCCAGATGTGCTGAGAGAGGTTTTCTAACTCCTGTTTAGGGCTGTTACCCCACTTGCCTTCTCCCTCATCTTCACTCTACCTTTCAAACAGCCCCTACTTTGGGCCAAGTATGCACTAGGCTCAGGACACACAAAGCTGGAGAAGATAAAGTTCTTCCCCCAAGGAGTTCAGAGTCTACTGGAGAAAAAGCTAGGTAACAATACCATAAAGTGGATAATATTGTCAGTGCTGTGGTAAAAGTTTGAATAACCCCACATGGTTCTTTTTGGACTCTCAGATAAGAAATCCTCCTAAACTTCCCAAGACTAGGCCCTCTCAATTCATCATCCCCTACTCATCAAGGATCATCATGCTAGCCCAACAGAAAAATGCCATTTTAACACTGCAGAAGAAAACAAAAACCCGAATTCTCTCAGGTGTATTTCACAAAATAGAAACAAAGCTTCCTATTTTGAAATACAAATATACTCCTAGTATATTTTCTTCAGATAGTAAGTAAACAAAACACCCCATTCAATTTCAAATGTTGCCATTTATTTCTTGGTAGCAAATCTTAAGTGCCATGTTCCAGTGACAGGTTTGTGGAACAATACAGGGAAATCCTCAACATATATTCAGGCTTCCCTTGGATTTAGTTTGAGAGAGCATGTAAATATGATAGGCAATGTAATTACCACCATGTTGAGCTTTGCTACATTAAGAATGAAGTGTATTCAGGTGCGAATAACTGAAATGTATGAAATATTCAAATTGTATCAGCTTGAACACGACATTTGAAATATGTAGTTTCCAGTGGCTTCTCTCTCAGCAATGAACAGTCACCATCTGGGCATCATCAGTAAGATACAAGGGCCCCTGCCCAAACACCCCATAAAATGAAACTGATTCCAGAGAAAGAGAGCAGTTACTGAAGCAGATCCAAAAGACTGTGTGGCCGAGACTACCATGTGCCCTCTCCAACATCACTATTTTCCCCATCTTCCTTTTAGTACTAGAAAAATCTGAGTTTTAGCTGAGCACTTGGCCACCCAACTAGAGACGTTATTTTCCAGATTCCCTTGAAGGTAGGTGGGGTCACATGATGATATTCTGACCAATGGGATGAGCAACTTCTGGGTTATATCTTTTAAAAGGAAGCTGGTTGCCCTCAATTCCCTTTTTCCCTCTTCCCTTGGGCTGGAAAGAGGATGTGATGCTTACAGCCTGGCTTTGACCATGTAGCTGAAGACATTAGTCCAAGGGAAGGCAAAGCAACAAGTTAGAAGAAAAATTAGACCCTACATAGCTGGTGGAGCAGAATCATCTACCTACCCCAGACTTCTCATCCTTGCCTCTGGACTGTTATGTGAAAGAGAAGTAAACTTCCAGCTTACATGAGTCATTGTATATTGGTGTCTCTTTGTTACAGCAGCTTATTCTGACACTGACTAATACAGCCTGGTTCTAGATAACTGTCTCTAAAAAGAGGAACCCCTGCTGGTGCATACTCACAGCCAGTAGAAGAGAACCACATATTCCATTGGAGCCCAGGGACCACCAAGACCTCTAGAGGATCACCAAGACCTAACCTGAGTCTAGAGAAAGCACCTGAGACAAGGACAACCACTGAGTGTGACATACCCATCTATAGCATACTGGTCTTGTAAGTTTCTGTTATATCCAATACCAGAGAATCAGTTAATTATTTTTCATCGAGGTGTTTAAGGCAAAAAAAGAACCAGGTAGACAAGGTAAAAGTGTACTTCACCCATTGCTGCCACATTCCAGCAGCCTGCCAATACAGAAAGCAATCTTTTTTTTTTTTTATGGTACGCGGGCCTCCCACTGCTGTGGCATCTCCCGTTGCGGAGCACAGGCTCTGGACGCGCAGGCCCAGCAGCCATGGCTCACGGGCCCAGCCGCTCCGCGGCATGTGGGATCCTCCCGGACGGGGGCACAAACCCGCGTCCCCTACATCGGCAGACGGACTCCCACCCACTGCGCCACCAGGGAAGCCCAGAAAGCAGTCTTGCAATGAAGGATTTTACAACCAAAAATTTCACAGAACAATTAGAAAAAAACCCAGCCCTTTGTGTACACTGAATGGTCAGCAATATGCTATTATTTGTTCTGAGAGCTATTAGCACTGCATTCCCACACATGGTCACAGTTTGCAATTTTTGCCAGTGGTGCCCTCCACATTTTTCTTTTTCTATTATCCATTGAATGTCATACTAAATACATATTAAAATATATATTTTTTCTGAAACAGAAGCTTCCATTGCTGAATTGGTACACCAAAACATTTTCATTTTCATAAGAATTAGGGTTCATCATTGGTTATAAACCCCATAAACAAGGATCCTTTTATTGCCTCATTGACAATTACACATATCTCTACCTTTCTACCTACTGAGTTTTATGGAAACTATTTCAACCGAGTAGACATTTATCATCACAGGAGAAACTCCCATTTAGACATTAACGACCTTAGCTTTATTAGAAACCCATTTTCCACAGATGTCCAGGCATGATTTGTTCCTTTTATCAGGAAATAAATAATATCAGGTAATAGCTTCCTGTGGCAAGAGGTTATTACACCCAGGGATAGAGATATCAACCAGTCTGAGAACAGCCAGATGGCTTACCCTTCTTATCAAGAAAATTTACTTTTCACTAAGCCAATTGCAACCAAGCTCATTTTTAAATAGGAAGCAGACATTTAGGATTCTTACAAGAAGCAGCAAATATGCCATCCATGAGAGTTTCCAATCTGCACTAACACAGATCCCGAACCAGAAACCTGGGCGTCTTCCGTGGCACTAAGCCAATCATTCATCAGGTCCTCTAGGTTCTAACCCATGTGATTTTTGCATCTGTCTACTCTCTGTATTTCTAATACCACCCCTTAGTGTAACTATCATCTTGTACCTGGTTCACTGAAACAACTGACTCATACCTGCCCCATCCTCCCCCCTCCTTTGTGTCACAATGGTCTTTCAAAAATGGAAGCTCATTCCATTTAGGATAGAGCAAAATGCCTAAATGTGGTTTTAAATGTCCACCTGATCTGCTCCCCTGCCTAGTTTCCTGCCTCATCTGCTACCTCCCTCCACTCCCTGCCCCTTACCTCTGACACGTTTCATTTGTATACTTGCAGTTCCCTCAAATAGACCAAGTTCCCTTCTGCTTCTGTGCCCTTGCAAACACTGTTCCCTTTTCCTCTCCCCCCTCCCTTCCACCTCAACCTCAGTACTTAACTGCTGCTTTCCTTGCATTTTCAGCACCCACATCATCTTCCCAATGAAGACATTCCTGGTCCTTTAAGACTAGACTAGGTACCCTTCCTATATGCTTCCCCAGCATCTGAGTGAATGTGTGTCGAGTTTTACTGACAAGCAATAGCACTGTCAGCATCAACTGGTTAGTCTTGTAAGATCTTGCACAGATGATTAGCTTGTGGGGCGGGGGCGTGGGGAGGTGCTCAGGTATGATTATTACTCACTTCTGATTCTGACACCACCACCCTCAGCCCTTTGAACTTGACAACATTACCAATATCACTAGGTGTCTCAGTTAGAATCTACAATAAACAACTGCTCATATCAGAGAACAGAAAAAACAGAGGCTTAAACAAAATAGGAGGTTACTGTGCTCTCACAGAGAGGAAAGCCTAAAGCTGGACAATCAATGCAGGGCGGATTGCAGCGGTGCCACGAAGCCACCCGGCACTGCAGCTCCTACTTCTGGTTGCTCCATTATCTTTAGCATAATGACTTCCATTCTCAAAGCCACAAAATGTCTCCGGGTCTCTAGACACCCAACCTTCATCCCGAACAAGAAAAAGGGAAAAGTGAAGGGTAAAGACGGACTCTTCCTGATGCCTTACCTATTGCCTTCAGCTTATATCACATTGGCCACCCCTGTATGCAAGAAGTATTATGAAATGACGTCTCTCAGTGTAGCACACTGACGTCTCAGATAGCATCTTATTAAGAAAGAAGGAAAATGTGAACAGTGGGTAGGCAACTAGCAGTTTATTCCACATTCAGCCTAGTTTTGGAATCCATTCCTGAAGAAAATAATTATCCTGTTTTATACATTCAAATTTCATGTAATCTAAGAAACAATTGTTTAGCAAAAAGAGCCACAGCAGGGACTTTTAAAACAGCACACTTCAAATATGAGGGAGGTCTAAAAAATTTTGAATCATGTACAGTCTTTCAGGAACACATCTCTTGTGTATAGGGAGGGATACCCTCCCCCAGAGATCTCACTTATTCACTCCTATATTATCCACAATGACGAATGTATTACCTTCTTTGCTCCTTACATTATGAAGCAGAATTATTATTCCCACTTTGTAGATGAGAACACTGAGATAGAGAGAAGATAAGTGACTTGTGCAGAGTTACATTGCTGGCTACAGCACCAGCATTTGAACCCAGGTTGGTCTGATGCAACCTCTCCACAAACTCCCCCTGCTCCGCCTTCACTTTGACTAATGATTCTGTCACTCCAAGGATAGAATTTCCACCATGTTGTTTGCTACATTAAGACTGAAGTGTACTCATGTATGAATAACTGAAATGCATTAAATATTCAAATCGTATCAGTTTAACCATGACACGCAATAACCAATGAATTGAACTGCCCAGGAGAGTACTCAGGCCTCTAGACTCTAATTTTTTCTAGGTTGTCGTCTTCTGTAGCGTCCCTCAGCTTTCTTTCCCAAATCTTTCAGTCAGTGATCTAAGTTCTCTGTCACATCTCAATATTCTTTATTTTACAGAAGTAATTTTATTGGATATATATAAATCAGAGGTTTTCTAAGTCCAGCTCAAATTCCATGGTATCCTTAAGGCACTCCATGATTTTCCTAATGAGGATTAATTATTCCTTGTTCTTCACTTAAATTATACTTTGAACTTCAGTTTGAGCCCTTAATTCCTTCTGATTTATATTCATTTTGTGTACTGGTGTCCTGCTCTAGATTATAAAACCTTTAAGAACTTGCTTTTTTATAACCTCCCACCATCTGGCCTACTCTTTTGTCTATACTGGGTATTCAACATGTGTTTATTGAATGAATGAATAATCTAATAGTATTTTAGTATCTAGAGTGTCTTCCATTAGAGCAAGACATCATCATGTCTGATATAGAGCCAGCACCCAAACATCTGATAAATGACAAATAAGTGACTGAATCTCCTCCTCTGTTTTACAGATATTCATAAGATCTTTGCAGTTTCAATCCAAGTCTTTCAGAAGCATGAACCCACCAGAAGCAAATACCTCAAAACAGCTATTGCATTCTTGCAAAGAAATTATTGTAGAATGTGTGAGAACATCAAGCGGGCAGATATGCAATGTGTCTTAGGGAAAATGGAAGTGTGGTTGTCAAGGAGAAAAGATATGAGGACAAAAGTCTGTGAAGCCATGTCATTCGCTTTTCCAAAGTAATGCTGACTAACAAACAACCACCACACTTCAATGGCTACAACAATAAGCGATTCTTACTCGTGTCTCTGAGACGGTTGATTTGGCAGCTCTGCTAATCTTGGCTGGATGGCTCTTCTGGTGTCAGCTGGACAATCTCACAGATATGGGGAGATGTACTGTTGTATGGGGGTCAGCTTGCTTTCAGCCAGTATAGTATGTTCTTGGCTGGAATGACTGGGCTAAGTCATCTCTGCCTCAAGTGTCTCTAACAGGCTAGCACAGACATTATTACAGTGATGAAGAGGGTAAGAATGAGGACAAGCCTGATTGCACAAGTGCTTTCCAGTCCTTGCTTATGTCATGCTTACTAACAACTCATTGGCCAAAGCAAATTTCATGGCTGGGATCAGAGTCAATGTGAAAAGGAACTATAAAGTTATGTAGCTAAGAAGGAAGGGTGGAGAATTGGGTCCAGTTTTGCAAATCTACCATAAAAGTAAAGACTGAATATTGCTTGCTTAAATCTTTTGACCCTAGCACATAATAGTAGGTTCAATAAATATTTGTTGAACAGATGCCCAGATCAATGGATGAATTAATGAAGCTAGTTTATGGAGCTCTTAACAGAGACTAGTCATCAATAATTCAACTATTAACTTGATGATGCCAGCAAGAAAACATTTGTCCAGAGATTTCTACAAGATCCAATATAATATCTTACAAAAATAGAAACAAGGACACACTTATTGGGTCCATCAAGCAACTCTGGGGAAGGGTTCTCAGAATCTTTCCCTAATGAACAAGAAGTACTTTCCAAGGCATCTACCCTTCCTTAGTTATCACAAATCTTTCCATACAACTATGCTGAGTTTTTATCACAGTTGTATTAAAAACATTCTAATATCATCAATGCTTATTTTCTTGCTAAACAAAGCTACAGCATCAGAGAAGTAGCTTTGATCTTAAATATAAACTCTTTCATTGCAAGACTCCTGAACCATAGCTAACTACTGACAACGCCATGCAAAATTTTCTGGAGTTTCTAGGCAGATCTCTACTCAGGAACCTTTAATGGAGGAGAAAATTGTCCATTGGTGATTATATTGCAGTAGAAAATTCCGAACTGCAACTCATAACTGCTATACCTTCCTCTATATATCCCTTTTATCTAATCCAAGAACAGTAAGTAGCATTTTAGTGAAATGGATTTAATAAAAAATTAATTCACCCAAGTCAAGGGGTTAGGATGCTGAGACTTCTATATTGTACTTAAAGGAAAGAGGAAAAGAGCACCCTTGTTCCAAGAAATAAACCCAAGATCTTTTAGTGAGTTCCATATGGTAAACAAGTGATAAATATTAATCATTGATAGTATTTAACTTTCCAGATTGCCTGAGGAACATGAACATTTGTATACGTATAGATAGTTCAATAACTAACATTTATTGACTTTTAGTATGTTCCAGGTTCTGTGTAAGCACTCTTCATTCATTGTCTCATTGAATCCTTACAACATCCTACAAGATGGGTATTTTTCAAATTCTTATATTTTTCCTACATATTTTACAGAGGAAAGAACTTAAACTGCTACCAACAGGATGACTATGCATCCAGGTTTGGCCAAGACTGTCTTGATTTACACTTGTTGTCCTGGCATAATTATTGATGACACTCTCCTTCACTCTTAAAAGTGCCCTGGTTTCGGGCTTCCCTGGTGGCGCAGTGGTTGAGAGTCCGCCTGCCAATGCAGGGGACACGGGTTCGTGCCCCAGTCCGGGGGGATCCCACATGCCGCGGAGCGGCTGGGCCCGTGAGCCATGGCCGCTGAGGCTGCACGTCCAGAGCCTGTGCTCCGCAACGGGAGAGGCCACAACAGTGAGAGGCCCACGTACCAAAAAAAAAAAAAAAAAAAAAAAAAAATGTGCCCTGGTTTGAGTGATTGTTATGGTCACCCTGTTAAGAAACTTGCCCACATCGCTAACAAATGGCGGAGCTAAGACTAGAAGGTAGGTTAGTCTGACACCAGAGGCAGCAATTTCACACTAATATCCTCACTGTCCTACACGTTCAACCATAATGATTACGGACACAAGTCCATTCCTCTAGTCTCTGACACCTTAAGTTCGGAAACTGGAGGCGTGAAGATGCTCAAATGTAATAAGACTAGAAAGTAGAACTTGAGTAAATTCTAGCTGTATTTCAAGAATGGAAAAAAGCAAACTGCCTAAATGGCTGGAAAAGGAGGACGGAATAGAGGCTTTTGAAAGCAAAGTCCATGGAATGACTCCTTTGGATAGAAATTAAAATATTATTTTTATATATTTAAATATCAGTGTATTTATTGAACTGCCACTGCTTATTGAATATGCACATTGAAGAGACCAAGGTTCTGTCCCTGCTCTCAAGGAGAAGAGAGGACAACTTTACAGTTGGAATATCCTTCCCCTTTCTTGTTTATCTTGTTACTAGTAAACCAACAACACTTATCTCCTATTGTGCAACAGGATGGATAGTTTGTACTTCCAAAGAGGGTCAACTTGGCTAAAATGTAAATCAACAACGTCATAAATTTCTTCTTTCCACCCTCCCCTCCCCACCACCAATAGTAGGAATCAGCAGCACAGAAATGCAGAGGAACTAAGGAAGAAAATTGTGGGAAAATGTAAATAAGAACAGTTCTTTTATTTTACTCATGAGTAGATTTCTTGAGAAAAGAGACAACCACCCAGGTTTTTTAGATCACATTGATTGCCCTTTGCTACATGCCTTATGCAGAATTCAAGCACTTCCTCCTTATGCAAATCAAATTGGAAAAAAATTAACCTGGAGGGGTGGTTGTTTACTCATGAAAGGATTGCCATTAAATTATTTTGAGAAAATATATTGACTAAATCAAAGGAGGAAGAAGTAAGCAGTCCAGAAAAATGACAGTTGTAGAAGTCGGTCCAAATTATAAGAACAGAGACCAAAAAACAGTGAGGGGGTGGGGAAAAAAGCAATAAGAATGAACACATATAGATGTGAAAGGAAAGAAGTTGAAATAAGGCTTTCCTTATAGAATAATTAGAAAGAGTGCTGGTGACATTAAGAAATTGCTTTCCCAAACTACAATACGAAGCCAGAGCACCTCTGGTTTATGGGGGATAAATCAATTTTAGACAGTGAAAACAGACGTTTTCAAGTCGCTTCATTGCTCTGGAGAAAACTATGGGAGCAATAATGCAAGCCCCATCTAGGAAACAGAGAGAGACAGAGACAGAGGCAGAGAGGAAACTCACTGACTCATAAAGGAAGAAAGGAATTGGGTGGACACTCAGCCATCTGCCTGCCATTACCCAGAGCCACACCTAACCCATCCCAAGCAGATGAGACCTCCAGATGTATCTGCACCATCTCCTTGGTCACAGTGTTCCGGGGCAGAACATTGGTCAGAATGCTTTCCTTCTTACCGATCAACACCCTATGCATAAGATTATTCTCTTTTATTCTGTTTGCAGTGGAGACAGAGGGCAGACCAGCCCCTCACCTCCTTGTTTTCTTATAGGGCTACTGGGCACTTGCATTACTTTATAGTGTGGAGATACCATCTTCAGGAAGACCGCTACCAAGAACTCCCATTGTCATCTCTGGGCACATTCATCCGGATCCCTGAAGCCTTTCCTCCTGAGAAGGAACTCTTGGGCTTTAGGAATTAGTGCATTTTGAGAAGACAGTTTTTAAAATCATGCTAATGAAATAAAGCTTCTCATAGTTAAAAACACTTAAAAGCAAGACACTTGGGAAATGAAACGCAGTCCCAGCGGTGGCTCTCGGGATATGGGTTCCAACTATTAGGACCCACCCAAATCCCTTAGAGTGTGATTGTCGGAAAACAGAGAGGCAACAAAGAACTCCAGGCAACCCAACATCTGATTCAGGCAGCTCTGGATTTTGATAGCTCTCTCAGTTCTCTCAACTCCTGTTTGAGCCCTCTCTTAGATGGGGTAAGTACTACTATTACTAATACTACGAATAGTAGTGATAGAAAATTATATAGTTAGCATTTATTTGTGCTTATTGTGTATGGTGAGCAGGATAATGATCCCCAACCCCGCCTCCAAAAATGTCCTAATCCTCAGAAATCATAAATATGTTATGTTACACAGCAGGGGAAAATGAAAGTTGTAGAAGGAATTCAGGTTGCTAATCAACTGATGTTAAAATAGGGATATTATCCTAGATGATCTGAGTGGGCACAATGCAATCACAAAGATCCTGAGGCAGAAGAAGCGGGTAGAAAAGTGGCAGCATCACCCAGCCATTGCTGGCTTTGAAGATGGAGGAAGAGGCCAGAAGCCAAGGAATGCAGGCAGCCTCTAGAAGCTGAACAAAGCAAAACCAAAAAACAACCCCAAATCCCCCGATTCTCTTCTACAGACCCCAGAAAGGAAGGCAGCCCTGCTGACACATTAATTTTATCCTAGTAAGACCTAGTTTGGACTTTTGTCACAAACTCCACCACTATAAGATAATAAATATATGTTGGTTTAAGCCACTAAGTTTGTGGTAGTTTGTCACAACAGCAAAAGGCAGCTAATGCACTGTGCAAACTGTATCACGTCCGATTATCTCCAATTCTTCCAAACACTCTAAAAGGCATGATCATCCCATTCATACAAATGAAGAAACTGAGGTTCCAGATGTTAAGTGACTTGCCTAAGGCCTCAGCTAGTAAAATGCAGAGCTGGAGTGCAATCCAGGTGTGTTTGACTCCAAAGCCCATAGTTCTTCTCCATGCGAAACTAACCCACGTGAAATCAAACCCTAAACGACCTCAGCTCCATGTCCAGACATGCACTGCTCCGCCTCAGCTGTCAGACAGGCTCCACGGAAGCTGAACAAAGCACACACACAAAAACGTCAACTACCGTTTAAAAAAAGCTCGCTATCCAAATGGCCAAATGAAAGTATTATTTTGGTCTACTTGGTCCTCATTTATTCACTATGTAGGACTCCTCTGAGGAAAAGGGTAGAGGAGGCACCGGGTGACTTGTGAATGTAGCCTAAGAGTGCAGCTGAGAGCACATTGAATCAATAAGCAAAGCTGATGCTCTGGTCTGGGAAATTTACTGTAGTCGGATTTGAAATTCTTTCTTGTTTTCACTTTTATAATTAATTACCGTGGATAATGTTTTCTGTTAATATTTTAATAATAAATTACCAAGTGTTGCTAGTAGCCAGCAACTTTTCATACATTGCTTAAACATACGGAGATAGGAAATCAGAACCGTAACTAGAGTGCATGTTCATGGATTACTAAAATACTCACATAAGAATTACACACTAATTCAACTACAATAAAAAAAATTACAATTGAAGAGCTTATTATATACTATTCCTTCCCCTTCTGAGAAACATTTGAGCAGAAGCCTAGCATGGTTACCATGGCAACTATAATGCAAAATTGGCAGTAACTTTATGAATTGCAAATTCCTCCAAGGGTGTTGGGGATTTTTTTTCTACTTCCATTTTTAACCATCTCATATGCACTATTCCAGCAATATGTTAAACAAGGTTTTTGGGAACTCATGCATCATTTCGAAATAAGCTATGTTTTAAACCCTCAAATTCCATTATTCTAACAAGTGCAGGCTAAACAGGGAACACCCGATTTACTGAATTTTAAATTGTCCATTGTTTTTAACTGAGTGCTTAACACCTTTACCTTTTCCTTAAGAGTTAGTCAAATAAATGGAATCTCACCTTTTCCTTAAGAGTTAGTCAAATAAATGGAATCCCGATCGTCTTTAGTGTTGTCTAAACCTCTCTGAGAATGGAGAAAGGGGATACTCCTAGTTTAAAAAACAAAACAATACAAAACAAAAACTCACACTCTCACACTCTGTTTTTCCCTCCAGGTAATTTCAATTACATTGTGTCAAACCTTTAACCAAACGAATGGTCAATGTTCATTATTTTCCTTTCTCAACCACATTTTCTCTCATAGATGCTTCTCTCATTAGACCATGAAAATGCCTCAGAGAAGTTGCTTGAGTAACCAGTTACCCAACATGGATCATTTGCCTTGGAAGGTTAAAGACTTACGAAGGTCGCCAAAAATATCGTGCTACAGTGTGTGTGCCTTCTCATTTATAAATCCTTGTAACGAGAGGTAGTATTACCCCATAATCATAGCGGGTTCAGTTATTAGTGCGGCAATCTCCCAGCTGTGTGACTTTGGACAAGTCACTCACGCTCTCTGAGCTTCAGCTTCCGCATCTATAAAACACGCATTTTCATTTTTGCCTGGTCCATTTCACAAGACTGTTGCAAGGATCATATAAAAAAAGTATTCAAAAGCTACCACATCCTATTAAAATACTACTATCAATTCTTCTGAATTTTAATTTCAGATGACCAATGTTAAGAATCTCCAAAATATGAATATTCTTTATCTTCAGAATCTGATGTTAAGAAGATAGGTGCTGATTCACGGTTTGGGTGTCTTGGGATTTAGGAGATAAATTGAAACAAAGGTAAGAACAAAAAAATCAGAATTAAATCCTATTTTATAAAGGAAGACCTAAATGACTGCCTGGCCAGTTTCTAATTTGGGACACCCATTGGTTTGCAAGACTGTCCACAGGAAATGACTGCATTCAAAGCACATCTCTAAGACCAGTGTCCATCCACATGCTTCACGAGCTCCGGAAGCAATGGCATTCTGTTCAGACAAGCGTGTCTACTGGTATTGTTCCTTTCTGTGCTGTTCCATAGAAACTTCCCAAGGTCAGAGGAGCATTAGTTGTTTTCCTATCCTGGAACAGTAGCCTTCAAAAAGGATGTTAGTATGGCATGAAAGCCTAATATATCATAAACAAGATAGTCAAGAGAAATATGGTGGAGAAGCTTCAAAAGACTGAGACTCCGCTTAGTTTCCGAGGACTTTCTGTTCATTCTTTCATTCGTTCGCTCAATAAACTTACTGAGAGCCGATTATACTCTACTCTGGAAAATAAAGGGACTAATCAGATATATTTTCACTCATGAAGAGCTCTCCAATGTATGGGGGGCAATTATACACCCCTCCTTTCTCACCCCAACTGCATCTAAGGGTTAGGGGAACACAGAAATGACAAAGATTAATCACAAATGGGGAGGCAACGAGTGAGCAGAGACATCCCAGGGCATGTGTTGTTCAAACTGCATAGATCAGGAGCTTTCCAGGTGGAGACGGGGTGGGAGGGATGCTGCAGAGGAGAAAGCAGGTGGAAAGGCTCAGGGAGATGAGATTGGAATGTGGCTAGAGCACAGGAGGCCAAGGATGGGGAATAAGGACCCAGAAGTCTCAAAAAGTAGGTGCAGGCCCAATTCGAGAGCATGCAGTGCGTGCATTAAGCTATGAGTCCTGAATTTTTTGAATAAGGGAGAGAAATGACCCTGTCAGACCTGGGCTTTAGGCAAGCCCCTTTAGGAGTTGCAGAGTCGACCAAAACAAGTACAAGTGGTCAGTCAAAGTCACTGACCTATCCAACAAGAGAGCCTGGGCAGACCTAAACCCCCAGGGTCTCGGGGCACAAGAAGCCCGGGAGAGCTGCAGGAAGGAAGTCCTGAGAAGTGAGGACAAGTTTGGAAACCTGTCAGCGTGATCTCAGCAGGTGAGCACACAGATTACACAGTATTTCTACCTTCCCAAATTTGGCAATCATACAAAAATGTGGTCGATTCCCTTCACTCTGAGTAACTCGTACCAGATGCTGATGCCCTTAGACTCTTCCAGTTCCAGCTACAGTTCCCCAAATAATTTGTTCCCAGAGGTCAGGCATATGGAGCTCATTAAGTCCCATTCGCCAACATTTCAACTGTGTACAACTTTCTGTTTGCAGTGCAGTTGAAAGTTGAATTTGATTTACGAAGCATTGCGTACTTAGTCCTGGATGACAGCGAGCTCTTCTAGGAGCTCAAATCGTGGCTGGAGGCAATGGGGAGGACCTTGGACCAAAAGCTGGAATTGGAAATCTGGGCTTTATGCTAATGATTTGTAAAGAAGAGAGAGCTGCACGTCTTAGAGATGTTCTATCTGACCTCCTTGTTATACAGACAAGGAAACCAAGCCCCAGAGAAGTCTGACGATGGAGCTGGAGGCTGGAACCCAGGCGGCTTGATCCTCAGTCCAGTGGCCTTTCCTCCCACTCCCACCCTGCCTCCCTACAGTTCAAAATACAAGAAAAGGAAGAAAGGGCAGGGAGAGGGTCTTTTCAAACCGTGATGAAATTCATTCAGAAGTGAAAAAAAAATCCCCATAATAATGAATTAGTATCTTCAAATTCTAGTATAAAATGAGAGACATTTGTTTGAAAATGACTTGTCTTTTGTTTGATTGGTACAAAGTTATGTAATGTGTCATATATGGCTCTGGAATCAAATCTAGGGTTCTTCATCTGTGAAATGGGCATAATAATATATACCTCAAAGCTGGAGGCTTTAATTTAATTAACCTTTGAGAAAAATGTGAAGAGACAGTGCCTATTAATTATACTTGATATATATGTGGGTCTGGGCTTAAAATAGTTTCCCTGGGAGACTCACCCTATACTCATTCCCATGATGCTGACATCATTCAAAATATCTGGTGCATTTTCCTTTCGGAATTGCTTCCAGAGCTAGAGTTTATATCTTAGGAGAATATTATCTCTTTATGCCTACATTTGACCAAAAAGAGTTTAATTCAGTTTTATCAACCTCATTCACCAATGTTAGCTGTGAGGTACTTTTAACCATTTATGAAAACCACAGTCAAATGCAAACGATTAAGATTTGAAGATCTGCCATCACTGAAGATGTTCAAAAGAATTTGCTCCCTCAAGTGGAGGGCATACATTTTCTGTTTGCTGGACCAGGCCCAGAAACCTTGGGAAAGTCATAAGTCATGGAACCAAACACTGTTCCAGAGTCGAGAATGTGGGAACAGGGGTTTTGATGACTCAAGGTCAGCCCTGGAGAAGCTAGAATTTTCTGGAACTTCTGAGAGAGAAATACGGCCTCTCTGAAACAATCACATGTGGATTTTCACAAGCAGGGAAGATCATTGTAGCTCTGGTAATGATTAATTCTCATTCTGTATGAGGGATTGAAGTAAGGAAGAGGCTTGTGGGAGCCCTAAGCCCTCCTGACCTTGAATGCAAAGCAGCCTTTGGAAGACAGAAGAGAAGCACCTGGGTCACTCCTGCCCCATCCATAGTCACGTATTCAGGGTAATCTTATCCCCTTCTTCCTCCCCTTTCCCCCAAGAAACACACACACACACACACACACACACACACACACACACAGAGCTCCCTGCCTCTGAAACTTTCAGATTCTATCATTAGCATCTTGCCTGAAATTTACACCTCAAACATTTTCATTAGTCATGTTGTTATCATTATAACCTTATCATTACAGTCCAGGTTAATCGTGAATAAAACAATAAACAAAAAAATCCTTTCCCTAGCGAGCATAAATAATTGCAGATGAATTCCTCTTGTTTGGGCCTTGTACCGCATAAAGTTATATGCTATTATAAGCAATAGTAGAGGATATTTTATTGCAAGAAATAATTTTTTCTAATTGTAGTGTTGATTCCCTTCAGAGTCCCTCACCCTAAAGGCCCAACAAAGTCACCTAGAGGGAGTTAGCAGCTCTTGCCAGCAATTTATGGAAAAAGTATTCTCTCTCCTTGGTAATAACCCTAAAGTGAAAAATGTGAAACCAAGCAGAGGAGGGCGAGGGATGCTTCTTTAACCAGAAGTTAAGAGAAAAAAAACACATAGGATATGAATTCTAGAAAGATCCTAGCTGTAGGGGGTGAAGGAGCAAGGGAAGGAAAGCCAGTGGTTCCTCTGAAAATATCTCATGCACTTGGGAGGCTTTTATGAAGTGAACCTATGGGCTGGATCAGTACCTAGACTGGATACAGCTCAATTTTCTCCCATCCCCTGCCCATCATGCCGGCTCTGCCAGGTTTCTTTCCTCCCCCAGTAAGGAGATCTCAAGCATATACTGGGGCATTTGGGGCCACACTTGAATATTAGAATAGTCTCATTTTCAGGTATTAAAAAGTCCATCTACTGATTGATTCTCAAAATACTGATCTCTCACCCAATTTAAGGTTCCCTCCCCCTGCTCAGTAAGGAGCAACATCTCTTCTTTTGCTGTTTGTCCATTTGTTCTTTCTTTCACTCCTGCCCCCCTCACTGTGCTGCCTCTGGCTCCTGCAGGGTCAGGACGGAGAGGAGAGACAAGAGGTACAGGGGCAAGTCTTAATATTAACCCCTGACCTTGTGTTCTGTGAAGATGCCTTTTTTGTGTGTTAGGTGCACAAACGCTGGTTCCTCCACTTTGGGGGGTTCTTAAGAGACACCCGACCACCAACACCCCCCTTTCCATTGTCTGCAGCCCTCTGACACCACAGTGTCCCTGCCCTGACCCTCACAATGTGCTCTCAAGCTGACCGTGAAGACCTCACATGGCCTGTTTTTGCTGGGTTTGCTGTGCCTTGGCAGGAAGTCCTCTAGGGCGATGCTTTTCAGGGTGACTCAATCCTGCCATCTTCCTTGGCATCGGTTTAATCCATGGAAAAGGTTATGCATCCATGCCTTCCCCCTCCCCACTGAAACCTGGAAGCCTAAAGCCCTCTCCTGCTGCCCTCTGCTTCTGCTCTGCCATCAAGCAACTCCAGGCAACCTCCTGCCTTTGGGCTGTTCCAGGAAAGAATCAGGATCCTATCTCCAAGCCCCACAGTGTCCAAAGAACTCACATCAAGCTCTCAAAAGAATTCTGAGTCAAGGTTTCTGAGTGTCACTCTCTGAGTCATGGTCTACCTCACTGAGTAAACAATGGGTTCAAGCCAACAGACGTGCCCTCCAGAACAGGGACCATCCCCCCTCTGCCCCGACCCCGCTTCCTCTCCACACTCTGGGCTCCCCGCATGGCAGGTAGCTCTACCTAGGATTACAGATCATGTTGCTTTTGAGACTATATCAGCCTTTGACTTAACTAAAAATTTTAAGCATAACATCCTTCCCTGGGGTCATTTTAAGCAATTTATAGAGATAAACTTATGATATCGTATCTATAGCATGCATTTTTTAGATTAATTAGAATATATAATTCCCACATATAAAAGTGTATACTCATAAATAGTATTTCCACAACACGCAAGTCAAAGATGGTCCCATTATATACAGTATAGTAAGATTCATCACTGATGAATTAAACTTAATCCTGAAAACCTTGTCAACCACACGTAATATACGGCGCCTAATACATTCATAAATTCTTATGAAATGGATGAATAGGCGGATGGATGAAATATTTTTAAAGCACCAAATCTAGGAAGGTAGCATGAAATGAGAGATGGATTTGGTTTCTTTTCTTCAATATAATAATTGTGACCTTGGGAAAGGTCATTTAACCTCTTAATGTCTCAATTCCCTCATCTGTAAGTAGATAAAACAATCACAAAGACTAACCGTGGGCATCAGATGAGATAATCCTAGGAGCGCTAAAGCTGTATAAAACAGAAAGGTGTTGGTGGGATGGGGACTGAGGTCCTGCAGCTCTGCTGCTGCCCTGAACAATTTCCATGCTTCTGTGACTCATTCTTACCGTCTGCAAAATGGACAATAAAAGACCTATCTTTCCTTAGAAGGCAGTGCATTTATATCATATAGGAGGTCTTTTGATTTCAGGGTCCAGAAGATCTAACTAGCTGTACAAACATGGACAGTCATCAAAAATCTCTGTGATCCAGTCTTCTCAACTGTTTAAAAGGATAATGATGACTACTACATAGGGTGGTTGCAAGAATCAAGTGTCTCACAGTCATACAGTGCCATGTTCATAGATAAGAATACTCAGCCTATACAATTATTAGAATCAACAGTGTCCTGTGAGTTTCCAGTAAAAGATACCACAGGGTTACCTCTCCCTTTATTGCCTAGGTTCAGTCATTTCTGAATAAGCTCAGTTGCTATGGTTGCCTTCCAAAGACACCACATTTGAAAATGTGTTGGGAGATGGGGATTGATGGCAGAAGGCTTTAGTGGGGGACACAAAGCAACTTCAGCAATTGAGACATTTTAATACATGTGAACTCTTTCCCTTGGAAACCAAAGTCACATTTTGCCAAAATGGAAATGATCTCAGGAAGTGGAGTTTCAGAAGTTCTGCATCACATTTGGCCAGTCTCCTTCCCCCATCACTGGGACCTCAAGGACAGGTATTTCTGGCCCTGAACCAACTTCTGAGCACCTCAGTTTCCTCCCCCAGGATCTGGCAGTCTGAAAGATGTTGGTTGCCAGACAGAATTCATCAGATTCACTTCCCAGATGCTATCGCTTCTGATGCCGAAAGAAAAATAGGTTGCCCAGAAATTGAGGTTGGAAAGGACGAGTGCAGCTGAGAAATGCACAGTGATACAAAACAGTAAAGGGCTATTCTTGTTAACATTCATTAGCATATTCTATCTGAATACTCCAGGGGTCCTCACATCCCTCAAATCCCAAACTTAGTCCCCGGAGGGGCAAGCACTACATCCCAGGCTAAACTATCCCCCAAAGCAGAGTTATAAATGGTTCTCGATCTGTCAAAATCAGCCACGGCTCCAACACCGGATGAATAGAAGTTGGCCTGACCCCGCTTCCTGTTTCCAACTACAGCAAACCCAACACCTCATGGGGCCTCACCAGCAAGAGTACTGTATACTCAATCCTACTAAAAAGACTCTTTCTTCCTGGTCATTTTTTCCCAGACATCTCAGGGAGCTGTCCTGCTCTTATTTGAAATTCAGACCAGAAGAAAGTCACCTCTAAAAATATCGTTTCCCACTTGCATTTTCACGATGATGCAGCACCACCTAGGGGACATTTTTATTCACTATTTCCACTATAACATTTCTTCTAAAATAACGCGGCACCCTGCCCCCCCCATATATACATGAGATAGGTATACAAGCTTCTCTGCACATATTTTTCAAGATTTCAGCTCCAGACTTAATTCAGCTGGAAACCCTGGTTGACTAGCTCATTACATAAGGATCACTGCCAAGGGTTGCAGTTCACATTTACATCACTATAGAAAATTTGCTATATTAAAATATTGTTATTAATATAATGCTATATTATATTAATATATTATAATAATATATTGTTATATTATTATACATAACAGAATATATTTTATATTATGTAATATATTTATTGAATATAAAATATATAACTGTTACATATTTTATATATAAATATTATTGATTCATATTATAAAATATAGTTAATATTTTATATTATAATTAAATATTATTTATTATTATAAGAACCACCAATTAAGCATCTTCTACATGACAGGGTATATATATTTTATTTCTAATATATACAATAGTCCTTCAAACTGGGTATTAGCATCCCCATTTTACAGATGAAGAAACCAAGGCTCTGAGAAGTAAAAGACTTACCCAGAATCCCAGATCAGGGCTGTCTTACTCTTTCCACTATAAAATGCCATGAGTTGTGCCTACACAGCAGTGACGCTGTTCATTTTAGTGACAATAAAGCAGAACATTCAAATATGCTTTCCAAAGAAGTCACTTTGAAGTCTGTATTATCATTCCAATAACTAACGGTCATAACATTTCGAGTACCTGTTGTGGGAAGTGCGTCAGAGCTGTGAGCTGCATGACACAATCTCTTTGCCTTAAATGTTTATCACATGTTTACTAAAAATACGGTGGAGATACCATGATCAAGCGGTGTGATTTTTCTCAGGTCCCTCCTCTGCAGATTTTGATTAGGTATATCTGGGCTAGGGCCCAGGAATTTGTATTTTCATCAAGTATGCAAGTGATTGTAATCATCGGGAAAGTTTTAGAAAATAATAGTGTAGTGATACATGTATGAGCTTTGGGTTCAGAAGGACTTGGGTTGCAGATCCAGCTCTGTCTTTCTTCTAATTGTGCCCTCCTGGGAAAGGCACTTAAAGCTTAAAGCCCCTGAGCATCAGTTTCCTCATCTATAAAATGAAGATTAATATTTATTAATAGCCATCAAACAGGGTGGTGATAAGGACTGAATGAGACTATGGATGTGAAATGCTACTACAGTGCCTGGCATATAGTAGTCGTTACTATTGTTACCTAATCACCCACCCTCAATTCATCAAATTTGTCCTCTGTGGCTTTTTACTATTTCCAAAAATTAAGTCCCCGGTAAAAGAATATGAAGATGCACAAAATATAATACAGTAACATGTACTTAATTTAAAAATAAACAACAAAAGATTCTTAGGAGCGATGGTAGATAATAGATAAATAGACACAGAGATGTGTAATCTTTAGGATAAGAAAATGCTCTAGAAATAAGAAACCAACATCTAAAACAGTTTAACAAGAGAATAACAAGTTTCTTTGGGGGGAAAAAAACACAACACATTGATACAAAAAGTAGAAGCAACCCAAGTGTTCATGGATGGATGAATAAACAAAATGTGGTATATACATACAATAGGATATTATTTAGCCTTAAAAAGGAAGGAGATTCTGATACATGTTCCATCATGAATGAACACGGTGGACATTATGCTAAATGAAATAAGCCATCACACAAAAGGACAAACGTGTGAATCCACTTACAGGACGTATCTAGAGTAATCAAATTCATAGAGACAAAGTAAATGGTGATTGCCAGCGGCTAGAGAAAGGGGCAATGTGAGTTATTGTTTAATGGGTACAGTTTCAGTTTTACAAGGTGACTGGAGTTCTAGAGATGGATGGTGGTGATGACTGCAGAATAATATGGATAGACAATGCCATTGAACTGTACACTTAAAAATGGCTGACAGATGGTAAATTTTATGCGTATTTTACCACAATTTTTTAAAATTAAAATATCCAGATTGATATTAAAATCACAGTTAACATGAGTTTGAGAAATGTCTTGCTTGGTTTGTATTTCTAAGACAAAGACTGCCATGCAAGATACTGTCGCTTAGAAAAGCATATAGTACAACCTTTTTTTAAATGGGCAAGTAAATTCTCAAAAGTGTGACCAGCACTTCTTTGGTTGCCCCTGTTTTTCCTTAAAGCTACGTTTACCCAAGATCACCCATTATTGGGCAAAATAGGAGGCTAAGACTGGAAAACTTGTTCTGATTTTACTACCCCAGCCTGGGAGAGTGCTTTGAGAAAAATGGCTGTGGATCATAGCGCACCCTAAGGAAAACTTGGAGGAAGCGGGATCATGCGCTCTTAAAACATGGTGGTCTGTGCGGAGTTCTGCACGGGGGGGCGGCAGAGTACAGAGCAGGTACAGCAGGGGCACAGCCTGTGGACTGGACTATGCAGGACCCCGTTTTAACTACCGCCTGCAGCAGCAGCAGCAGGAGTGACAGCAGTGGATGCAAGTTTATGTGAACCTCAAGCTGGCGAAGAGGGCATTGCCCTTCCATTTCAATTATCTTTAATTGATTTTCTTGCAGACTAGCATTTAATTAGGTAGACGGAATATGTTTTGATGAGTGTGACACTGAAGCACTTCAAAGGTCCTAAAATATGATAGCATTGGCTTTTTTGTCTGATTTAAAAGTTATGACAAAAGTCTTTATATATTTAGTAAATTCCATGTCTTCCTCCCTCTACTGTATCTTTTTTTAGTAAAATAGGAAGGAATTTCCTGAGACAATTGGGCAAAAGCTTGATGCTATTCCCCTTTGTGGGTCCTAATGTAAAGAAATTGCCCAAGATGCAACTAGCAGATTTGCAGAGTTGCAAAATCGGGAAGTATGGAGAAAATTGGGTACAAGGAGAAAAAGTAGAAAATAAAGACAGGTGGGCTGATTTTGCCATTCACCTGCCAGTGAAATTTTATTGCTGCCTAGAGAAACCTCCTGAGGGTGAGGTACATGTAAAACCAACTGACAGTATATGTGGATATTCCTAGTGGGTCTTAGTCACGTGATATATGTGTCTTACCTTGAGTGAAATTCTTTAGAGAACTCAGGAAGTTTTAAAGAAAGGTATCCTATTATGGGTGTGTACATATAATACATATATACACATCCTATACACACACACATATATACTGTAGTATGCTGTAGTATATATGGGTATGTATATATAAAAAGTGTATATATATATGTATATACTGTAATATATTACGCTATCTTTATCAGTGTTTATTGCTGATAACAGAAACCTCTCTAGTTCAAACACAGTGTGCTTAGTTGTCAACTTCTGGGCATTCACAGAAGGCCCCTTCTGCGTACAAGACGACTGGAAGGGCTGAAGCAGCAGCCTTTAACGCGACTTCCAGGAATCCCTCTGAGAACACCACCACAGAACTGGCCGTCCAGAGGAGCTGCTATCTCTGCTCACAGCCCAGAAGCTAGGTAATCAGGACCATGCTGCCTCGTTGCTAGCTCTAGCTCCGTATTACCGTAGCGACACTGCCCCCGGCAAAATAGAAGCCCCATATCCTGCTGCACCAAACCCTGGGACCTCTGCTATTGCTATTCCAGAAAAATCCAACGTCCCTGACTGTTGGCAGAAATAGCAGAAATACGACCTCCATCTCATCTGGCTTTCTTAATCTCAAGCAGGCACATCTGTTTGGGGGAAGTTAGGTCACATCTGGAATTCAAGCTGTAAGGGGATTTGGGAAATGTATAGATTTTAGTTTTCTGGGCCCACCAGTGAGCCTAGCACACACATGTGCCACAAATGGGTTACAAGTGTGTCTTTTAACAGGAGGTATCTATTTCCTCAGCCTTCTGGGGAGCCACAAAGGGCTGGGCAGCCAATGGCCTCTTGGCCAGTAACCTCCTCACCTAATGCTCCCTAGAAGGTAGCCTGAAAAGCGTGGGGTCTGATGGTTCACTCAGCTCCTACAGATAAATAATATGGGAGGCGTCAGGCCCTCGCTGCTCTGCTGTGATGCTGTGTGAGGCCGAGAATGCATCCAGTCACCCAGACAGCTTCTAAGAAGCCTGCTGCTGAGTGAGCCACTGACCATCATGGACAAGAAACACGCTAGCTGCTGGGTCATTTCATGGTAAGGTGCAGTCAGGGTTTGGGAAAGGCCAGCTCCTCATAAGTACAGCTCCAGGTAGATGCCCCAAATCTCTGTCTTATGTTTACTTATGTCTATTTGCTAGTTGCAGGGTGACTGCTCTATCAACACACACACACACACACACACACACACTCACTCTATAAATTAGGACTTCACTGTTATTTGTAAATACTTGATATGAAAAAATTCAATTGCATTTGAGATCCACTTGTATTATCACAAAAAAATATCAACATCACATTTGTCAATGACAGAACAAGAAAGCTGTTGGGCTCTAAACATAATTTTTAATTTTTGAATGGTTTTAAAAATAGTTTAAAATTGTTCCATCGGTTACTTATGTAAAGCTTCCTGCCAATGACAACAAAGAATTTGATAAAATATTTTGATCAAGAATTGCATATAGCCATTTCAAGCATACAACTTGGTATTTAATGGTTATGTCTAGAAAGCAAGATCAAGCTTCTCATTAAGGAATTTGGAAAAATTAATGTGTTTGGGAATTTAACACAAAGTCAATATTTAAAATCTTCCTTAATACTTAGAATTTTACTGATTTTAGTTCTTATTACATCATATAAAGAAAATATATTTTTTCTACTAAGCTCCAAATAAACACCAAAATACACTCGCACTTAGTGCTATGAAAGCTGTCATTTTCTTTGTGCACCATGACATAAAAAAGATAAGGCTTGGAATGGAGTAGAATGAGCCAATTTGCAATATATGCCGCAGTGTCACATACACAAGATTTCCCAGTAAATGTAAGAAAGTTATTTACTTGCAACACTAACATTCTCAGCAAAGGATAATTCTCCTGGCTGTTTTCCCTTTTAAAATTCAGATATCAAAATTTAACACATGTACCTCCATCAATATCGTTCCACCTCAAAAAACCTGGGAGAAACAATTTTCAGATCATATATGGTCTCCCTTTGTATGTTGCCAAATCTTGTTCACCCTCCTCTGTTCAGCTCTGTACAGCTCTGAAAACCCAACGCAGTGACCCCTTTCCCCTCTGACTTCCTCTTATCTTCTGCTTTGTCATACATCAGATTATCTTTCAACATACAATAATGGTGTCTTATAAACAACTTGAGAGGATCTCTGTGTTAATTTCTTTATCTCCCCCATAGTTCTGGGCATATATTAAACTCTTAGTGGTTATCATTAATTTCTAAAATGCTGTTTGGGAAATCAAACAATAGAAATGGATTGAGATCAGCTAATGATTTGCTTTCTGATTTTAAGTATACTGCATATTCATTCTTGAAGTATGAAAAATAAAGTATGAAGAAAAATAAAATTACAATTCCATCAATACTATTCAGAAATACCACTTTCTACATTTTTATCCCTTTTCTTCCTTTTACGCACCTCTTGCCATTATTTAAAACAAAATTTGAATCCTCGTATATAGAGTCAGTGTTTGTTTCTCCATTTAATAGAATTGTAAAGTTTTCCCCTCATCATTAAGTAACTTATGGCACGTCCAGATAATATTTTACAAATATTAAAATGTCTTAGAATAGCACTTCTCAAATTTTCATGAGTATACAAATCAGCTGGGATATTGTTAAAATACAGATTCTGGTTCAGTGGGTCTGAGATGGGCTCCAAGAGTCTGCATTCCTAACAACCTCCCAGATGATGCTGATACTGCTAGTCTGTGGACCACATTCTGAGTAGCAAGTGCTTAGAAGATATATATTCCATTAACGATGAATGCTTAAATAGCTTCCAGTGTTTGGCTCATACACGGTGAAATATCAAATCAATGGAGTGATAAGTATCCTTACACATATTGTGGGAATAATACAAATATGTATCAAGTGTATACTAAGGGTGCATACAGGCGCAAAGATAATTAAAAATCTAACTCCTGGTCAATGTCAATAGATATCAATATTCTCAAGACTCTGCATGCATATAGCTGAAGGGCATTCCACAGTGACAGAGAGCCCATCAGTGGTTTCTAGGGAACAAAGGGAAAGGCAAAAAGGGAGGAAACTTTTAGGGGTGGCGGATGTTCATTATCTTGATTGTGGTGATGTTTTCATGGATATTTTTTATATATATATATATATTTATATTTATATATATTATATATATAATCTGTTAAAGCTTATCAAATTGTATGCTTTTAATATATGGAGTTTGTTGTTTGTCAATTATACCTCAATAAACCTATTTTTTTTAATATGGGGAAAAAAGCCACAAAATGCGTTCCAGAAAGGTTGTATTAATTTACATCCCACCAGCAGCATATGCAAGCGCCTGCCTCATTTCCTTTGTCAGCACTGTAATCCTTAAAGAAAAAAAACCATGATGCTAATTTAAAAGGCAAAATCTCTCACTTGTTTGAATGTGTCTTTGATTACTAGTAGACTGAAATTTTTTCATGTTGATCAGCTCTTCACTCGTTTTTCTTTTGTAATGTGTGTTTATCAACTTATAGGAGCTCTTTATTTAGATATGTCATAAATAAATCACCTGTTTTTTTTCTCTTGGCTAGATGTTTACATTTGTGTATGTGATGTAATTATAACATAAATAGACATTTTAAATAAGTTCAAGAATCAAAAAAACAAAAACAAAAGCCAATCTTAACACTGCTCAAAACACAAACCAAAAAAGCTCAGTCAGGACACAGAATTAAAGATAAAAAAAATCAAAAATCTTTTACAACACCTATTTCTTCCACAAGGTGGCTGACTTATTAGCATAAAACTACATCAGAAGCAAGCCATATACATAAACATATCAACCTTATACCTGTCATATTCACTATTTTAGTTGATTAACACAGTAAAGTAGGTTAGTTTTATCCTCTTTAACATGAAGAGTTTGGTACTGAGGTATAACATATTTTGTGATTTAATCAGGAATAGTCAGAATTTGGATTTATAAACTCCCACTTTTTGTTTATTTATTGACCCTAATTGTGTTAGAAATGGGTCCATGAAATCAACCTGGGGTTGAGTAGTTTTTGTTTGTCTTGAATCAACTGAATAAATACCAGAAAAGGAGAATATTTACATATTCTCCTGGAGAGGAGAGTAAATCTTTATATTAACAATCCTGAGAAGACATATATATATATATATATATATATATATATATATATATATATATATTTATTTTTAAATTTAGGTCTAGCATTACCAAGTGTTGATGAGGATACAGAGCAATGAATTCTTTTTGGGTTTTTTTTTGTTTTTTTAATTAATTAATTATTTTTGGCTGTATTGGGTCTTCGTTTCTGTGCAAGGGCTTTCTCTAGTTGCGGCAAGCAGGGGCCACTCTTCATCGCGGTGCGCGGGCCCCTCACTGTCGCGGCCTCTCTTGTTGCGGAGCACAAGCTCCTGACGCGCAGGCTCAGTAGTTGTGGCACACGGGCCTAGCTGCTCCGCGGCATGTGGCATCTTCCCAGACCAGGGCTCGAACCCGTGTCCCCTGCATTGGCAGGCGGATTCTCAACCACTGCGCCACCAGGGAAGCCCGAGAAGACATATTTTTAAACTGTTTTCCTTCACTCTATACCTGAGTCTCACAAGATTTTTTTAGACAACACAGCAATGAAGAATGCTAATACTAGTAATATTGGTAAAAGAGGAATGCTTCTTTATCTGTCATGCCAATTGGTACAAATTCAAGAAAACTAGTTCCTCCAAAAGGTAGTTACAAGTATTCACAAATTTGTCCAATCCTTTGAAAATGAGTCATAATTAGCCACCAGAAGAAAGAGATATGCACTTACCATGTAAAGAATGAAAATTTTAGTTTCCTTAATAGAATATTTTCAACTCTTGTTCTGAAGCATTACAAGGTTAAATCATTTGGTCAAGTATGCAAAACTAGATGACGTCTAACCTGGAACAAAAGTCCAGATTTCCTGAGGTACAAGCTCAAGAGCAGTAGGAGATGAAACGTGGAAATAACGTGGAAATCAATGATGTGGCTGAGGCTCCAGAAAATTCCAATTCTTTGAACTTTTACTTCCTCATCCATAAAATGAGGGAGGTGGATTAAATGACTGATACATTTCCTTCCAGCTCTAACCTTCTCTTAATGTAGGCAACATAAGTTGATAAAACCTGTGACAGATGCAGTCATACTGCTAGAGACCTTTTATTGCCAACCTGGGGTTTCTCGACTACTTTGTTTGTAAGTCCATGTCAGCTCAGGTTCAAACTCTAGCCCTATCCTATTTATGTAGCTTTGATAGTTTATCCTCTTATTAGATAAAAGGAAATAAGGGTCCCAAGAGATTAATAGCAGCTACACCTCAAAGAGTTAAGATAATGAAAAGAGAGAATACATCCCAATACTTAGCAGTGCCTGGCACAGAGTAAGACGTCCAGTAATTGCACGTCTGCGTATTTGGGGTACCTTAGTCCATCCAGGATGATATTAACAGAATACCATAGACTGGGTAGCTTATAAAGAACAGAAATTTACTTCTCACAAATTAACTGTGGGAGAGGCTCGGAAGTCCAAGGTCAAGGCTCTGGCAGATTCTGTGTCTGGTGAGGGCCCCCCTTCCTGGTTCGGAGATGGTCATCTTCTCACTGTCCTCACATGGAGAAGTGACAGGGGAGCTCTCTGAGGCCTCTTGTACAAGAGCACTAATCCAATGTATGAGGCCTCCACCCTCATGACCTAATCATCTCCCAAAGCTCTGCCTCTAAATACCATCACACTAGGGGTTAGGTTCCAACACAGGACTTGCGGGGATGGGGTGGAGGGGCGGCACAAGCGCTCGGTCTTTCACACGGGGCTAAGACAATACCAACTTATGTGGCACTCAGGTTTCACAAGCGGAACTTGCTGTATCCCCAGTGAGTCAAATACTAGGTAGACAGGCGTGTGACAAACTTGAACAAGTACTTCCACAAAAGGATGAACAAACGTAACTGAAAAACAGCCCTCGGGTCTGGCTCACAAAACAGCTCAGCTATATATTTACTTGAAAAGACTTTGTGAAATGGTGGGAGGGGAAAGGGGAAGAGGGAGAAAGGAATGACCTCACCAATGGCAAGGACTGTGGTGTTAGCAACCCACAACCTATCAATCTTAAGAAATTAGGACTCCTTGCCATCTCTGTACTATCTCATCTGCGTTTCTCTTAGTAAGGTCCACAAACCACTTCCACCTAGAATGCTTGTTACAACTGCAGATACCTGATCCTCACCCATTTTTAACACGCTACCTCGTTAATTCTTATACATTCTACAATTTGAGACCCTAGCCCAATTGCTTTGTGGCCAGTGCTTGAATGTGGTCCATACCTGAGTCCTAAAACAGCTTAGATTCCAAACCTGAGGACTGCCCACAGCAACTTACCTGCAACCCATCACAACTAAGAAACCAGTTTTGAATGCATCAAAGCTAATGAGAAACAGAAAAACCTATAGCTCGTGAATTTATGAAGTATCTGGGCACTGGAAGGAACAGGTATGACTGCAAAAATGACCCTTCTGGAATTTTCTCAGCATTTTCTAAAGTGCCAGTGAGAATATTTCTTTCATTCTCAACTTTAATTTTAGCAGTGAACTGAAATAACACTTTTTATTATGGTGAGCAGTCAGGTAAGTTCCATCGACAACTGAATTGTAGTCTTTATTAAAGTTATTTTTATAAATTTACGTCTAATAACATTAAAAGGTTGCTTTTTACTTTAACATGTGCTTTGCAAATTTATATCAGCAGTAGAAAGTGCTTCCTGTGAATAGATTTTACTCTTCAAAAATGTGACTGCATCCTTCATCTCTAGTTTTTCCATCTCCCAATTATTGACCTTACCAAAGAAAGAGGAAAATAATCAGTTTGCAAGAAGATGACGATGTATAAAATAAAAGCTAGTTTCGAGATCCAAGGATATTAAAATAACATCAGCCAACCACTTATAATTATGCACATTTTAGAAGTTTAGTAAGACTATGTGCTAGGGTCGAAGAAAGCTCTCACAGTGAAAATTATAAAAAAACTTTAAAAGTCCTCTAAAGGGTGCAAAAGATCCTTTCTTGGGATGATCTTCCTTAGAATATAAATAATAGCCAACATGAAAAAAAAAGTGTTACAGATTAGCCCATTAAGAGAAATGGGCCATCTTAACCTTGGTAATCCGGGCATGATCCAGTTTTGGATACTAAAGTACCATAACGAAGATTCAAATATTTACATTTCACATTATATGTAGGACCAAATGAGTGGCATTTAGATAGGTCCTAACATTAACATAAATATACATTTATTCGTATGGTTCTTGCTCCATACAGAGACATCTAGAGAGGCTGTTCAAGAAAAGTTGTGCTCAGAATCAAAGAAAGCAGAAGGAGGGAAGAGGAAGAAGCATCCTTATAGTCATCCAGCACTTTCTAGTGACAAACATCCTTAACAGCCTCACAATGGCCCATGAAAACAAAGCTTTAATTAACATCTTTTCTTCTCCTGTTCAAGATAACCTAGAAACTGAATATGGTTTCATGTGTCTTAAATTAAAGAAGTACACATATTATTTACATTTTTCACTTGACAAAAATGATTAAAGTTGACTAAATGCAGCACTTATAAAACCCCAGGTAAATAACAGTATCAGCTGAGTAGGAGCCAACTCACATACCAGAAAGGTTCTTTTTCAAAGAAAACAATAACTAAAACACTTATTCCGATACTGCTGACAATTCATCTAGTCCTAGTAACCAACTTCAACCACAACATTCCCAGTAGAATGAACATCAGTAACTGAAGACTATTTCATTTGCATTTTTTTCTTACCAAGATCACATGAAAACCCATTACTTTCAAATGCCGCATTTTCATAGCAAGGAATCCTCTGGGGTGGGTTGAATCCAAACAGTACGTAGATCTAGGAACACAGAGTACAGCTACTCTGAAAACAAAAACACAAAACGTGAGACTAGTTACTAACGAGATGACCATGTACAATCTTGCTGCATCCTTGTTCTTTGGAGATTTCAAAGCTGAGCTCTCCACTTACCACATTCCTCACCATTCCCTCCTGTGTTAGTCCTTCACTTCCTCATTACCTAGACTATGCAGATATTCCAGTACATGAAGACTATTTTAGGAACCACAAGCTTATAAAAATGCTTTATACAAACAGTATCCCTTAACCATCTTTAAGAATGGCTACATTCTCGATGAGGAAAATTTTCAGATATGAAAGCACCCATTTTAGGGCTTTCCTGTGCAGAGCTAATCTCTGATCTAAACATAATTATTTATGCTGCTAGAAGCACTGATGTAGATAATACCAAATGGAAGATGCTCTGCTTGTAAATATTGTCTCCCAGAGACAGACACATTTAAAAGCCAGAATGGGGAGACCAAATACAAAAAAGAAAACACTAAGAGATAGGCAAGACCGTTGAAAAGATAAAATGTATACGTGTAACAAAAATGTGGAAGGTGTAATTTGTCTTTCATTGTTCATGGCCTTTTGGAAAGATTAAGTTCATTGGGGGAGACAAAGACATTTGTATCCTTACTGTCTTCTGTCATACTCTGGCTGTTATCTGAGATAAAGTAAGAGAAATTTCGTATCTTTAAAGGAACACTGATTCCTCATTTTTTCTCGGTACTTTAGGCTGAGAGCTACTACATTATATTATCATGCCAGAACAGATGAACACCTGAAAAAGAAAAATGATGTTTCAACTGGGTCAGAGAGAAAGCCTCTTTTTGAGGGAAGATGGGTAATAAGTAGAAGGAAGATAGTGGCTGAAAAAGATGGCCAAGGAACAAGCTAGGTGGATTTAGAAAGGTGCAAAAGTTACAGAGCTGTGTATGAGTGGAGAGGGATGAGTAGATAAGAGTTTGAATCCCTACAGACTTTTTCTGTACCTCTCTCTACCATATTTACGTGCATGTGCTACAAAGCAGTAGGGGATATACGTCGCTTGGGGTCAGGATCCACGTCTGACTCATCTTTGTGTGCCCTACAGGCCCTAACAGAGCCTTTCCACAAAGAATGACTGAACACAGGGTGTGTGCAATATGACCTGATCCAGATGCCTACAAGGCAGAATATTCTCTCAGGGAGTAGCATCAATTTCTCCCAGAAACACTCTCTGTACTGTGTGAGTCAAGGAAACTACTTCTAATTAACTTCAGTATGGTTTGATCCATATACAATACAGCTTAATTAAAAAGCTAAAGTTTCTCTACCTTTAGAAAGGTTTGGCGGTAGAGAAAAATATTCTTTGGGTATTTGATTTTAGTAGAAGCCTTCATTCTTTATGATCACTACTGCATTATCTTGTCAAAAATTTACACTGCACTGATGGTTTCAATTATATTAGCACTGTTTTATTGAACTGTTTAGCTTTAAAACCTGATTTTAAAAAGTTGCCTGTTTCATTAAATGGACAACTCCAATCCACTGTCTTCAACCACAGGGTCCCACATTTATACCTAAGGGGTAGATTAATGGTTGTCCCTTGGTGCATTACAAGATCTATACAAATATAAGGTCTTTGTATTGTTACTGCTATTTAATATGAAGTCTTCGAGAATTAAGAGTTAAATTTAGAAAGCTCAGCAAATGCATATGTGTAAACAACCTTTGAATATTTGTAGCAGAAGTTACCACATCCACGTCAGAAAATGGAAGCACTTGGCTCCTGTTAGCATCCATTCTGATTTCAAAATCTGAAAGAAAAAAATTGATACTAATTTTTCAAACATCGCTCCGAGTGATTTTTTGTTTGAAAAGGTATACTACCACTACCAATAATTATAATGGCAGCCGGTAAGCTATACTGAGCTTATTTACCATGTGCCAAATACTAGTCTGGATTTTATATGTATAACCTCATTTGTTGGTCACAGGAACCCTGTGAGGTGGGTAATATTATTATTGCCATTTTACAGATGAGGAAAGAGGCTGGTGAGTGCCTAACACACAGCACTAGTAAGTAGCAGAGTGAAAATCCACACCCAGCAGTCCAGCTCCAGAGCCAATGCTGCACCACACTAGACTGCTGCAGTAAACTCCTTATCTTTTGTCAGGAAAGAAGTAAAACAGAGGAAAATCATATGAAGTCCCATACCGATATAATAATTATGTGGCAACCATACACTTTTTGAGAAGCATCCTTCTCCCAGAAGGCTACTCAGCACCTCGGCAACCTTTGCATGTGGATGTGATGGCATGGAGGACAGCTGTGGCAGCACTAAGTGTGTGTCCTTGTGACAAGGAACATCATCAAGTTTTAGACAGGCAGCCAAAACATGAAGCTTGTGAACATTCCTCTCCACATCACCTTAAAAAAAAAAGAGAGAGAGAGAAAGAAGATTATAGTTAAGAAAAATATGAATGCTACATTTAAGAAATTGTATTAATGCACCTATAACTCTGATTATTTGCTTCTTATCAGGAGGAATCTCTCTGTGTCTCCCTAGGTCCCACAGTGTGTAGGTCAGCGCCCTGATAATGTTTTAATCTTTAAAATATCTTTCAAGGTCCTTTAGCCTCAACTCTTCACTGAACAGATGGGAAAATGCTCAGGAATGTTAAAATGCCTCCTGATTAGAGGCAAAGTTGGGACTAGATTCCAGGTCTCCTGGGTTCACGGCTGCTTCCTCCATGTTAGACTGCTTGAAAAATCAGCACATGGTGTTCCTTTTCCACACTTCAACTTTGGAATTTCATACTGTTGTTTTTAAAAGGATTTAAAATACTCTATTCCCAGATAATCATCAAATTTTACACATCTAGCCTGATATTGCTTCTCCTTATTTAATAGTAAAGACTGAAAGACAACAATTAATTTGGTTCCAAGAGTAAGTAAATTCACTACTTTGGTAACTACTTGGTTTCTTGATCTAACGGCTGTGCCCTCATTACAGGCCATGAGTGACAAAGTGTTTATAGCTGCAAAAGTTGACTTAACTTGGCTTCAAACGTGACACATATGGATTAGAAGTACAAACACCTCTGATCAAGGCATAAAGAACAACCTGAACATTTAGCCTTTGCACAGGTGCATGAAGTGTAAATAAAAAGAACAATGACGCTGTGTTTCTCATTCTTGCCGTCTATGGGCAGGATCTGTCCCTAAAGGAGCCTCCACCGGTTTGCTGGTTTGAAGCATGGCCCTTTGACTTCACCATCATTGGTCCTTTCATCAGGAGCACCCGCTCCACACGTTTTAACTAACACTGCGGCAACTGAGACCCCAATCTGGATCACCTGGTAGCCTGGCAGTACTGCTTTATTTTAGTCACCACCGTGCACTGATATCCTACCTGACGTCAGCAGATCATGGATGATGTCCTTTTGAAGAAGCTGATTAATAGGGGCCAGGGGAAAATGGTTCATCAAGCAAAACGAACACACAGCATTCAACAGGTTTTCAGAAGTGATGTGGTGAAGACTACCAGTCAGAGCACTAGCCATAACTTCTAGGAACCTACAGGGGCAGAAAGGAGAGTCAGCTTTCAAATATGAAGAGTAGACAAGGTCATGGTAGAGCTAGTGAGGTGTCACAGAACTGACAGCTTTAAGGGGATAAAACAATCAGGCTTGCAATAAGTCTTCACACATCTTTCAGGTCGGTGACTATCTCATAATAAATACATACACTCAATAAATGTTAGCTACTACTACATGTCTTACACAGGGCAAATGTTTACAAGCTTTAACTCATTTAATTCCTATTCAAACTCTGTGGGATAGGTATCATTATTTTCTTCATAATAAAGATGCGTAAACAGGCTAAGCAGGGTCAACTAACTTGTCCAAGAACACACAGCCAGGAAGTAGCAGAGACAGCCCTGGAATCCAAGTTGTCAGGGTCCAGAGGCTTTTAACCATTGTGCTAGATTTTTTATCATGAGTAAGTCTTTAAGACCTGGAACTCCACTGCAGTTTTATAATCAATTACAATTCTCTAGCTATTAATACTCTGAGTTAAAAGAACTGCTAGCCTAATCCTACCACCCAAGCTAATGTTACGCAGTATAACAAAGCAGCTAAGCACAGAGGCAGAGAGGCAAGATCAAAATTAGGTAAGGTCACGTGTGCAGGGTGGCACTGCTGATAAACGGCACAGATGCACTTTGAACCCAGGTCAATTTGACTCTTAGGGCATAAGCTATATATCATTATATAAGAAAAAGGAAGTATTGATACTTGCAGAGTACTGTGATAGTGTACAGGAAAGAAAGTAGATAGGGTAGCTTTGGGGATAAGGAGAATTTCAGTTAAGTGGAAAAGATGGCAAAAGGGAAGACCACTTGAAAGTAACCCCTGAAAGTACATGCCATTCACGCTGTAATAACTAGCGAGGCTGGGGCACAGGCAGAGAGGCCCACAGCAGGGCAAGTATGCCCTGAAGTAAGCCCTTAGCACCAATGAGCCATAAAGGGAAATGTGAGATCAACTGGGAGGTCCCGTGAGGAGCAGATGGCCGAGTGAGGAAGGCTGTGACAGGCTAAGCAGGACTGCTAACAGGTCCTAGAGACAACAGTGAGGCAACACTTACTAAAGGGAGAACTGATGGAGTTTGGAGTATGCAGCAAGAAACAGCGGGGCTGCAGAGGACCGATCTGGAGCCCAGCGGTAATCACCTCCCCAGTCTCCTCGCATCCCACTTCTTATGCTGTTACCTCATGCTTCAGCGACACCAAAATCTGTGTCGTTCCCCGCATGTACTCTGCTGTTGCTTTCCTTCCTGACCTGAATACGGAGCCCCTTCTACTCAGAATGGTCTTTCCATCGTTAACTGCTCTCTCTCCATCTTTCAAGATCTGCTCAGGTACCAACTCCTCCAGGCAGGATGCTTGGCACCCACCCTGAGCCTCCACTTCGCCAGGCTAGCATCCTGGTACATCCCTCCTCTATTCCTATATACACTGTATAAAACTCTATCACTTCAATGTTCATGCTGTATTTAACTGCAGAAAGGATTATGTCTCATTCATTTTTGTCTTAAGTACCTGAGTGCTTGGTACAAGTTTTCCGACTAAAGGAACAAATAAACTTAGATGAGGAGGAGGAGAATGTTAATGGAAAAGGAAGAATCAAGAATAATGAGCTAAAAACTCACCAAGTTGTATACATTGAATATGCACAGCATTTTACATGTTGTTATTCATACCTCGATAAAGTGGTTTAAAAAGCTCTAGAGCGCTTTTCAATTATGGAGCAGAGACAGGCTTATTGACAAATAATTGCAGCTATGTGTCAAGGCTCCACCAAAGAGTTATATAAGACATGACAAGCACAGGGGCTGTGATGGAGACAATTAAGGGAAGGCACATGACAAAGCTATATAAGACATGACAAGCACAGGGGTTCTGATGGAGACAATTACAGGAAGGCACATGACATGCAGTATGAACTGAGTCTCACAACAATGGAGAGCACAGTGGGCAGCTGCTTTTCTTGGCCCAGCACTTCTTTGATTACCTGCCCCAAAGAAATGGGCATGTGACCCAAACTCGTTCGATCAGATTTTCTCTTTCGGAAATCTGAATCTTGAGGGAAAACCACAGGGACAAAAAGCTGTTGGAGTCAAGCTACTCGATGGCAAAAAGATGACCAGTGAACCTTGCCACTGAGACCCTCAGAACTGCCCTAGTTTATTCCTCCAAGGCCTCTGTGACTGACACTCTAGTTTTTTTTTTTAATCTAACAATTACTGTGTCTGGCATTGCCTTAAGAACCTGACATAGATTAACTCATTTAATCCTCATAACAACCCAATACGATTAGAAATAACTCTTTATTTCTCATCCCCATTTTAACAGATGAAGAAACTGAGGCACAGATAAGTAACTTGCCAAAGTTAAGTAGCTAATGAATCGCAGAGCTAAGATTCAAACCTAAGCAAGGTGTCTCCAGGGTCTGCGCTTTTAATCACCCTTCTAACAAATGACAAATAACATGTTATATGCGTTTCTGGTTTTTAATGAAACTTAGAACTGACCTAGAGAGGAAGGAAAGATGTTCTGGGTGGAAAGAAGATGAAAGAGCACAGCATGTTTGAGGAATTGCTGTGTTTAATAGCAGAAATGCACAGTTGTGGTTAAAATGAAAAGAATAGAAAGCAGTAGTCTGGGACCAAATGAAGAGTTAGGGTCAAAACTAAACTATAAACTCAGGAGCGGAGGGAATAAGCTGGGGGAGAGTTTGAAATGAAAACTCCTATGCTGAATTACCAAATATATTGCAAAGAACAAAGAAACTGGCAAAAGCAAAGCACATATCTTTAGCAAAGATAAAATAAAATTCTGTTTAACTTCATAAATAAGGAATATTATGTTTTATTTCTGGACATGGATGAAGGCCATGGATGGGTTCGCATGTAAGAATTCATTAAGCTTCGTAATCTTTTCTATAAATACGATATGTGGCAATAAAAAAGTAAAAAAAGAACAAGTACATACTCGTGAGTCCAGCATTTGTGGAAGTGATTGAGAGAAGAATACACATGAAGAATAGAGACAAGGCTTTTCACGTTTAGGAAGCCAGGTTCATCTGCTGCTTTCTTCATAAACAAGTCCATCAAACTAACAGGTCGAAAGCCAACGTTTTCAAATAAGATGAGGAGAAAAAGAACCTAAAAAAAGAAAGAATTGAGGGAAAACTTCTTAAGAGTTACAGTATGCTATTAGCAATCTTTTAGATCTCAAAATATTTAAACCGCAATAGAATTGTCCTGACTGACCAAATATTCCCTTAAAAGGAACAATTATCTTTTCCTTACAAAATCTGTTCCAGTTATTCTTGAATCAGAGTATCGAGTTAACAATCAACCTCTTTTTATAAGCTGAGAACCAGAGCACAGAACGGTTTCCATATTTCCATCTCATTTAAAATAAATATTTTCCTATACGCTTTTCATATAACAGCTCTGAAAATTACCTTTAAATATACCTCTTCTGAAGTTTTTCAAAATGACCAAGCCAATTTTGAACTGCTCTCCCTTCCAAACCTAGACACTTCCTAGATTCTAAGAGATAACTCAAAAATTTCTATGTTCAGTACTAATTTCTATAACTGAGAATAGAGCTGAAATACAATGATTAAATGTTCCAGTTCACCTCTCATTTCCCTCTTAGTCTTTCTCACAATAAGTACTTCTCTTTCCAAAACAATTTCCATACTAAAGTCAACCTCACCCTCCAAAGTGAACTAAACCAGTGACCTAACATGGTTACCACTACTTAACTACAAAAAGAAGTTTTTACCACCTGCTTCATTTAGATGTTTAATTAACACATGCCCTGAATTAAAAGGCTCTTACTCTGGAAGAAACAAGCAAACTTTCCATAAATAGAAAACACACATGATCATTAAGTAATGACAGTTTATTCTTCAAAAAGCGTAAGCCTCTCACATCACCTATCTCCATTATTCTAAATCTAATAAAGGAAAAGTAGAAAGACAGAAATAATCCTTAGTATCCAACCAAAGTACCATACAACCTTTTGAAGAACAAATAGAAAAACAAACTTTGGACAATATAATTTTTGTTTTGGAGAGAAAGATGGTCCAGACATTGAATAATATATTAATAGGTAACCCCCAGACAAAATTTATAAGGAGCTAATTTTTCAAGCCAATTTAGCATTGGAATATTTTGGAATCTAAACCACTTTAAAATGATAGAGAAATTATTTCGAATGCTAAATAAATTAATACGTTTCTTGAAAGTTTCTGAGGCTTACTCTAAACTGTTAACATACTTACTTTTTTCAACTTCCAGATGTCAAAAGTTGTAGCCACATAATCTGCTATTCCCTTAAAAAGATCTGTATTGAAGTACTGGAGGTCTCTGCAAGACTGCAATATGCTGATCAATATTTTAAAGGGACACCCGTGGATATTACCTTTAAGAATGAGTTAGAGAAACAAGAATCACCAGATGGTTTTGACTGTAAGATCCAAGATACTATATACACAGTACTTTTGTTTCTTTAGAAAAAATAGCACTATATTTTGTTAAAAAAAACAAACAAACACTATAGGCAAAAATAAAATTTAGATCTAACGATATCATCAGATATTTTTCATATAACAGCAAAGTTGTTAAAACAAACAAAACAAATATAGTCCAGAACAGATCGGATGCTACAAATCATATAAGAAAAATTCCCCTTACTTGTGACTATCTTACTGCACTCATTCAAAAGGATAATGGAGCGGTGATTCATGGCAGCCAGTACTGCAAACATGCGCTGGCTATTCAAAACAGAAAACTGGTCTAATTCTTTCAAGGCTTTCATCTAAAGAAAAGTAAACTTAAATTTAATTTATCATTTGTGGCAAAATAAATTAAACTCCTATATTTAAATAAAAAAGGATAAAGTTTGAGCAAGATGACTCGGACAAACAGGTATATAGATAAATATACGTAAATATATATACAGATAAAAATAAATCTATTTCTATTTCACTTTAGCAAAGTTACATACAAAAGCATAATGTCCTCCTAATAAACTGACTTTAGGAGGTGATAGCAAATCACAAGAAATATTTTTTTCAAATTTTACCCAACAGAGAAAATTCAGAAGGTATTTACCTCCAATTTCCTTTTAAGACCAATCGGTGCATCTTTTCCAATACATTTCATTACAGCTTGTAATGTGAAGACACGTTCTATTTTCCAAACTTGCTGATCAACTAGCATCCTGTCATCAAACACAATAAATACCACAGTCCTAGGATCTTAATGCCAGGTGAGAAATCGTAAAAGTCATTTGGTCCAGCTTCTACTTCTAGGCAAGGAATATGAAGCCCAAAGAAATGATCTACCTGCCCAAGAGTGCAAATAGTGAAAGCTCCAGGACCAGCCTAGTATTGTTTTCTCTCACATTATTTTGCTATCTTTATGCATGAACAAATTTCAGGAGATTATATTAAGACATCCTAATGCATAGTCAATGAAAAAGGGAATTAAAAATTATTCTCATCAACCTATGACATTAGATTAGGTGCATCAATTTTATAAGTTGTAAAACTTAACCTCCTTTTCAAGCGGGGCCAGTGTCATGTGACCTCCACATAGTACCCAATTAACCATTATGAACTGAGTACATGTCAGTTATCCCCCAGCCCACATCAGTACTATGTTTTCAGATAATTTTAGATTTTAATGTTACCCACGCCTTTTATTTTATGGTGGACCCTGAGAGAAGCATTATTTCCAGCTTTACCTGATCCAGAGTCACTATTTTAAGTTTAATAAGGTATTAAAGACCATAACTACTAACAAAGTCTTCCATGCCCCCACTCCAAAAAAGGGAGCTCAACTTTCATCTTCGTTTTTGATTTAAGAGAAACAGAGAAAGGCACCTGAAGAAAGGGTAACAGAGTTCTCACCGCAATCCTGCTCGAAGAACATCCACATTCTTGCATGGCTCCATTGCCTCTAAGATAGTTGACAAAACTGAAAGACATTTCTCATCACACTCATTGATACGTTCCTATTGAAATATAATTACAAAAATACCACAGGTGATGAGCTCATAGTGGACTATCTCACCCAAGCAAAACCACTGAACTGATGCTTTCAACTAAAGGATTAAGTATCAAACCAATAACTCACAGAGTCTGTCCACAATAAACAGCATCTTTGGAAAACAAGATGTCATATGTAAGTGAATTTTCCAAATAATTGATACATTCTTTTATGTATCAACCATTTTTTTACATTCTCCATTATCACTGAAAATGATTTGATATTGATTACCTTCCTCCCCTTCTGAAATAACTTTTATCAAACATTATTTTTACCTCTTCTTGAGACCCAAAGCCATCATGATGACAAGTGCAGTAATATTAGAGCTACAGGACAATTTTCCTACCCCTAAAGAATCTTACACAGCTGCACTTACAATTTCCCTATATCCTTTCCTGGGTATCAAACTGCAACCTCAGTTGTGAACCTTCTGATTCACATCTGCTGTCACATGTTACCACCACTACCTGGATCTCAAGAGGAGCCCAGGCTTCATGGATCCTTCTTTCAAATCCTCTGAATTAGGGTACTAATTTAGGTTCTAGAAATGGTCTAATTTAGAAAACGAATAGTAACAACACAGCTTACCTAGTGCTCTACAATTTAATCATAACTAGCTTATACACCTCACAAGAGTACTTGTGATCACATCTGAAAGATGTAAGCTCTTTTGCTAAAATTACAATACATGGCTAACTAGTCACAAAGTCTCAAGTCAGAACCAGATAATGATAAGAAATAGATACTGCTGGAAGGAAAAAAGGTCTCATTCCCATGAGAGGGTTTCCATTAACAATTTATAGCATTCCATCAATACCTACTGTGAAAGAAAAGACCACTGGCTATGTGTTTGAAGGGCAAACTTCAGTGATGACATATTTCATCCCTAGCTAAAATGTCTTTGCAACATTCCAACATGTTAGTGAGATACAATTATACGTACAGTTAACCTGGCCCCAAATATCCACTGTCCATTCCTCACCAATGCAGATACTATGCTGATATGAATACCTGTCCAAAGTTCATTTAGAGCATCACTGACCAGGTAGAGCGACTTACTGTAATCACTTTTAAATAACTATATAGGGAACACAGTCTACCAAAAAACACGGATATTCTGCGGTTTAAACACTCACACACGACACACAAATTAGTTCCTGGGCGAGAACATGGAAATCATAGTAATGTAAAAAGTTAAAGTTAAAAACTCTCATATACCTATGAACCCAATTCTTGAATTCTATAGTAGGATAGGATATATATCAGATCATCCTCAGGAAACTCCTGTCTTCAAAAATAATTATTTAATTATGATCATTGAGTTCAGAAGTCTGAAGAGTCCACTCTTAAAAGGTAAATGATTACTTTAAGGAACTCATCTTTTCCTCAGCCAATCTGGCATCATTTCAGTGACATCGAACAGGACACTGACTCCTTTGTTTGAAACTAAAATTGGCTCCTTCCTCCATTCCATTTCCCACTCCCACCGTAATCTAAATACAAATTGGAGCACGTTGATGACCTCTGCTTAAAATATTTCACTGGATCCCCATTGCCTACAGGATAAATCCGAACTCCTTAGCCAGGCAGAAAAGGCTCTTCACGATTCATCCCCTTTTTCCCCAACCTCATGCCTTGCCATGACACCCAACCCCACCTCCTTGACAACCACAGACACAGTTTCCTCTCCATTCCCTCAAACTCGCAACCCCAGTATTCTGTACCTCCAGCCACAATGAACTACTTTCAGCTCCACAAACTATTCTCCAGGATTTGAACATACAGTCTTCTCTGCTTGAAACACCATCCCCTTCGCTATCCATCTTCTAAGTGCTGGCCATTTCTTGGACTCAGCTTAGCCATCATCTCCTACTGGGCTTGAATTTTAGCTCTACTATGTCGAGGTGTTTGTTCATTCACGCAGCAAATATTTATCAAGTACCTACAGATAGTGACACTAACGGGTATGTGACCGTGGGCAAGTTATTTAACCGCTCTAAGCTTAAATTTCCTAATCGGTAAGATGAAAGTAACAATACCTACTTTTAAAAACTACACTGAGAATTACATGAGACAATCCTCTTTTCAAACTTTGTACCTATCACTGCTTCAAACGGTAATCCTGTATCCTCCTCTCCCATCACCTCTTCCCATCATGAAGGCATACTCCTGCTAGGTTTGAAGACCTTGTAATGCACTCTCTATATTCTTCTTTCATTGCACTGAAAGCTCTATGTGGCCGTTATATTGTAACTGTATTCCCTATGCTCAGCACCATGCCTACAACATAGTAAATGTATGACTCATCAGATGAACATTGGTTATTTTTGTAATTACCTACAAAATATCTGTTGTCCCCTCTAGGTTATAAGGGCAGGGATCATGGCTTCTATATCTTTACATCCTAGTGACAAGTCTAGTAACTGATACATAGTTGACACCCAATAAATGTTTACTGTATGAAGAAATCAATCCAGTAGCTGTGTGACTTTAGCCAAGTTAACATCACTAAATCTCTTTCCTCATCTGCTAAACTGAGGTAACATCAACCTTACAGGGCTATTGTGAAGATTAAATAAGACAACACAAGAAAAAGGTATAGGTAGTCAATAAATACTAGTTCCCTTCCCTTCTCTCCTTCTTTCAACTACCCAACCTTTCCTTGTATATTTTGTACCTCTCCCCATTTTAGCTTATTCACTATTACTCAACTCCAGAGAAGAAAAATGGGGCAAGCTTTCATAAATTTCTACAGCAAAAAGATCTGGCTAACTTAAGGACTCTAAATCATATAATATCTATGCAGAAACAAATATAAACTACCATCCCAAAGATAAGTTTCTTTCAAGGAGGCTACATGTCTACGTCCCATCATTCTTTCAAGATATGCTAAACCAAGTAAAAGTATATTTAAGGCTCCTTTTGATTTTACCTGGACCACCCTCAGCAAAGTCTGTATGAGTAGCGTATTCTGAGGGATCCCGAGCTTCACCATAGCATGAAGACTAAACAGCAGGTTGTCGTAGTGCATGATCTTGGCTTCTCTCATAATTTGTTCACACAGCTGGCTAAACATAGGGTGGTTAAACATCAATTGTTTTTCAAAGCGCTTCTGGTCATCAGACATCCGTTTGGCAATTGTCCACATGGCTGAGAAATAGTTACTACTAGGAAATGTAGGTGCTTTTGAAAATATATCTAACACGTCACTCAGGGAATTACACTCCTGAGACAGTTTTCTACAGTTGATCGGGGTTGGTTTTGTTCTCTTGGTGAGAACATCTTCATTGGAAGCCTCATGATGAAAGTTTTTCTTCAATCCATTATCAGAGACAAAGTGTTTTGAGTTAAAGGACAGCCTTCTACGACAAAGTAGTCTGTCAACTGTAAGGACTGTTGCAGTGCTTATGCCCTTTGTTTGAAAGCCATCACCTCCTGATTTAAAAATTAAGGCATCCTGAAAGAGATATCTAATAGATGACTGCATTCTATTATCAAAGTTACTTAAGAGCTTTCTTGGGTTCCAGCTTGAATAAACAATTTTTGGTCTGCAAAATCCCGAAGGATACAGCCTCACAGTTCTGCCTGTTGGAACTAAAGTACTGAATTGTCTGATGTTCCATAAAAAGGAACCTGCTCTGTTATTCATTTTCCTAGCCACTGAAACACTTTCAAATGGCTTTAAAGTTGTCAAGATCACACACACACGTCGCTTCTAAATATGAAAGAAAACACATGTCGTCGCTTTCCTGTAGGGGAAGGGGTTATAAGAGAAATAAAAATTAGAGTAAAACTTCTACTTAAAAATATCAAATGCATTTAACAGAGACTAAAGTGAGAACCTAGGGAGACATTAAGATTTCCGTTAAAAAGGTAAAACCATGTTAGCAATATGGGCTTTCTCCATTTCTACCACAATGTGTATATACACAGCCTTAAAGGTGCAAGGTTACTTTGGAAGTAATCGTTGTACAAATAAGGTATTAAAAAAATAAAAAAGGAAGTGGGTTTCTGACGTAAAAGTTTTCCTGCTTTCTTTGCAGTAAGGCATTTTATGTTACTGCCTTGAAGATGTCGTCAATGAAAAACTGCCTTTATGTCACTGCCTTGAAGATGTCGTCAATGAAAAACAAGGGTTTAACCTTGATGTATACTTTTTAACACAAGAATTTAACTACAGGTAAACACGAACTGTTAAGAATAAGGACTTGGACAAGTAGAACGGCTCAGAAGCAGCAGCAAACTAAAGTGATGCACGTGGCCTGCGCTTGTCTGGAGATAACAACCAGACAGTCTCACCAGGTCTCAGAACCGGTGTCAGGGGTCCGTCCTTCCGGAGCTGGACCTCTTAGTATTAACCCACCTCCCTAAACTTACTTCCCGGGCAACTCCTGAGACCTTTCTCTGAAAGGCGAGAATTCTAAAGCGTAGTACGACCACCTGTTCCACCTATGCTCGTCCTCCACTCACCTTAGTTCAGAGCCCCCGGGTTACACAGAGGCGCGGCCTTACAGCTTCCCCGCGAGCTGAGCGTATCGCGAGATTTTACGGATCCTTCATAGGTCAAAAAGTGTTATGTTCGCGGGAGGTTGGAAATAGTTTACTTGGAGTGAAGAAAGCCTACCGAAAAACTGACTAGTTTTTCTTAGCTGCAGGGAATAGGCACGGGGGAGACCACAGAGCTTTTAATGACAGTGTATAACTGTGTACCCCAACACGCAACCTCTGCAGCTGGGCGCCAGAGTCCGCGCTCAGCTTCAGAGTGCGCCTGCGCCAAGTCCCGAGCGGCGTGGTTGCCTGGAAACGGTGGAGCAGCGGTTCAAGCCCGCGGGTCCTGGCTTCACCATGGCCAAATTCGTACTCGCTGGTGAGTGATCCCCGCGTCCGCCCGCAGATCGCTCAAAACACCGACAGCTACTCTCCTCCTATGACCGCTTGCCAGTGATCTTAACTCGCCTATGTTCTAGCAACTCCAGCCTCTATATGGACCACCCAGGCTTTATTATGCTTTCATTCAAAAATGTATGTTGGGCAGTGACTGTGTACAAAGCACTGCTGGACACAGGGGATACAGTGAGGGGAAAGACACATCCCTGCCTTCGAGGAGCTTTCAGTCTCCTGGGATACAGAAGCATGTAAACAAGTACTTTTGATACAGTGTGATTAATGCAATGAGGGGTATGTACACAGGGTTCTGGGGGGTGTTACAAGAGCCGATTTGTGAAGGTTTGGAATAGGGAGGACATTCCAGAAAAAGGCACAGAGGCTAGAAGTGTCATGACCTCTGGATATGGAGGAAGTGACTGGACCTGGGGCAAGAATGGGAGCAGAAGCCAGATCCTTGCACTTCAAGAACACCAAGCAAAGGTGTTTGAACTGTATGCTGAAAGCATGAGGAGTCATTTAAAATGTTTAAGCAGGAGGATATCTTAATGAGCTTGCATTTTAGGAAACCCACCTTGTCAGCAATGGAGGGGACGGACTGGAAATGTCGACTGGCATCCAGAAAACCACCAAAGAGGCTCTTACTGCAGCAGGCTATTGTACCTGCCTCCTTTCCTCTCAGCAAGTTTCTCAAAAGGGTAGACTGCTCTTCTATCTCCAGGTCCGCCTTCCACTCAATCTGGTTTCTACTTCTGCCTCCTTTCAGAAATGGCCCTCACCGAAGTCACCAATGACTTTACAGAAGCTGTCCGGTCCTTGTCTTATTTGACCTCTTTGATGCCTTAACACAATTGTCATCTCCCATCTGCCTGAAAACCTATTTCCTCTGCTCCTTTATTCATTCAGAAGAGTATTTTTGAGAATGTTGCATTTGTGGCAGTGGCAGGGCTGGGTTCTATAGGAGCAGGGGCAGTGGCAGGGGACCTTTCTTAGGCAAAGACTTCCCAGAAGAAGTGATTTTTTAATCAGGGTCCTGAAAGATAAGTGTTACCTATCGGAGAGGAAATAAGTAGGGAGGAGGAAAGTAAATTAGGCACGGGTAGCAGGGAGTGGGGCTGCAATGAGGAAAGCTAGTTTGGTGATTTTTGAGAGTATACAATAAGCAGAAAATTGAAAAAGATTTAGTAGGGTTGGAGCATAGAGTACAAGGAAGAGACTATCATATGTTAAGGCCAGAGTTAGATAATGTATATTCTTGTGAGCCACGTTCAATATTTTTTAGATGTATTTATTTTTATTTATATTTATTTTGGGCGGCGTTGGGTCTTCGTTGCTGTGCGCAGGCTTTCTCTAGTTGCAGCGAGTGGGGACTACTCTTCATTGCAGTGCACGGGCCTCTCATTGTGGTGTCTTCTCTTGTTGCAGAGCACGGGCTCTAGGCACATGGGCTTCAGTAGTTGCGGCACGCAGGCTCAGTAGTTGTGGTGCACAGGCTTAGTTGCTCCACGGCATGTGGGATCTTCCTGGACTGGGGCTCGAACCCTTGTCTCCTGCACTGGCAGGCGGATTCTTAACCACTGCACCACAAGGGAAGCCCTCAATATTTTAAACTTTATCTAAAGTACATGGAAGGTTTTTGGAAGGAGATACATAATAAAATTTGCATTTTATCTCAGTGTTATTGCTACAATGTGAGAAGAAAAAGACTGGATGCCCAGAGCCCAGTTAGGTACTGTAGTCCAGGAAGGAAATACTGGTGGCCTGGTTTAGGAAGGTGGGCAATGGAAATGCAAAGAAGTGAATGGATTGGAGAGATGTTAGGGAGCAGAATCTATAGAACTAGACATTTGACTAGGTGGAGGAGGAAAGGAAGGGAGAAGAAAGAGTTAAAATTATTCCCAAGCAGTAGTTTGCATAACTGGGTAGATGGGAAGTCATTGAAAAAAAGCAGAAGAGTAGGCTTTATACTCTGGGTACTGTTAATACTCTTAAATAACTGGGTAGATGAACATAAAGAACATAAGAGAAGGAGCAAATTTAGTAGGGGAGTGATGGCAAAATCTGTCATAGACATGCTGAGTGCCTATGAGACATTTAGAAGGAGTTGAAAAAATACAGGACGGTGTAGACATCTAGATAAGGAGATAGTTCTGAACTGGAAATACAGATTTCTACTTGAAACAAAAGGAGTGGAGGAGATTATCCAGGAAGGATCATAGAGTATGAAGATAAGATGCCTTGTAGAATGCTAACCTTTTAATGCATTAATAAAGGAATAGGAACCTAAAAGTGTAATGAGGAGTGGCCAGAGAAGTAGGAAGAAAACCTGAAGAATGCCCCCACCACAGTGGGTATTTCAAGAGTTGAAGGGAGACAAATGCTACCAAGGGTCAACAAGAAAAGGATCAAAAAGTATCCATTGGATTTAGTGACATGGAGGTCCATGGTGACCTTCTAGAGAATTATGGGAAAAGCCAGATTGCAGTGGCATGAGAAATCAATGGAAGTGAGGAACTGGGGATGGCAAGTGTAGAGAACTATTTCAAGAACTATTTCAAGTTTTAATAGAAAAGGGCAGGTAGAAGGCAATGACTGAAGGGGCTTTTTGTTTCTCAGGACAGGAGAAACTTAAACATAATAAGTATATTTTAATTATGGTAGAAACAGCCCATTAGAAACAGAGCTAAGATGCTAGAAAAAGGGGATAACCAGTGGAGGTGGAAGAGGGTGGTGTTTAGAGCATAAGTGGTGAGATTGGATCTGGATAAGAGGTAGGATCCCTCTTCCACTGAATAGAAGAAAGAAGGAAAGGAGGAATCCAAATGCAGATAGGCTAGTAGGTTTGATGGCAGGAGCTTGGGGGATTTCCCAACTGATGCCTTTTTGTATGATTTGGTTTAGTTTGCGTAAAGTAGAAAGCAGAGTTTTCTGTTGTCTTCTGATAGTACAGAAAAATATTGGAGAGAAGGAAGGGGCTTGAAGGAAGTAGGCAGTTTGGAATGGTAATTGTAGAGACCAGAAGAGAGTGCTGCCCAGGGAAACAGAGGGATCTCCAGGAAGAGTTGAGGGCCAGTTGAGACTGGTGACCATGTATTTATAATGGTACCGCTCTGCTTAGTTCTACCATGTTTATCCAGGGGTGCCAAGTACATGAAACCCAGGCACAGAAAAGGCAAGTTACTGGGTTCATTCAGGGTAAGGGGCTTTTACCAAGCTTACTTGCCAGAAGCACAGTGGGGCAAGAGAATTGCAGACATGAACCAGAAGAGTGGTCTGAATTCATGAGTCATGGATTTGAACTAAACAGGGAGGCTAATAGCCAGGGGGAGTTTGAGAGGGGATGATGACTTAGAAGTCACCGGGAGGTTGAAGAACTGGTGAATTGGGAGTAATCGGGGAAGAAGGCTATAGAGAGGGTTCTGCCCTTGGCCCCTGCCCCTCCTACTCTACCGGACGTCCAGTCCCACCAACTTTAGTGGCTGTCACTTTCTCTGTGTTTATGCCTGCAATACCTGTATCCTAAGCTATTACAGAAGGCCTGCTCTTCAGATTTGCAGGTGCAGCTGCCTGCTGGTCATATCCACTTAGATATACTACAGATACTTCCAGCTGCGCTTTATAATTTAAACTTCTCACCCATGATTTCTCTCTAGTAAGGTCAGGATCACCTAGCCACGCCAGAAAAAAGAAGTTAAGCCAGACTCTTCTCTCCCTGCCACTTCTCCTTCCCCCAATACTCTCTGCACACATAGCAAGTCCACATGTGATTCTACCACCACTCCTCACTTCACACTTTGCCTTTTAGTAGCTACTAATGAGTAGTTCATTATGAGTAGTTCATGCTTAATTAGTAGCCTGGCAGCCTCTTAGAGGAAGTGAGGTCTAATACAGCACTGGAGGAGAATAAATATTCAAGTCTTTTTTTCTTTCCACATTTTATTACTAATGATGCTGATCTCCTATGAAAGTCATTTTATTTTGCCAATATAATAAAAATCAAAAGTTTATGTTATGGCAGTTTATGCTATAGCTCTATATAAATTATATTGTAACTGTGTGATTAATTCTGTAATTATATGACAAATGCTTGTAACTACATGATAATTTCCATGTGATGAAAGAAAATATTGCTAATTTGAATTTTTTAGGTAGAGCAGATTGCCCATATTATGCTAAAGCAGAACTTCTGGCAGATCTTTTACAAAAGAATCTTCCTGATTTTCGGATACATAAAATTACACAGCATCCTGATGTTTGGGAGGTAAGAGGCCTTTACAGTTTGTTAAACTCACACACACAGAAAAATGTGTTCTGATTTAATTAAATATTAGCTAGTGTATCAGATAGCTTTCCAGGAATGTTCATGTACTATTGATATTTTAATATTAGTAAAATCAGTCCTGACTTATCAGCCTCAAAACATTATTTATATTTTTTTCCTAGTACCTAATAGAACAAATAAGGCCCTAACCAGTAAGTAGAATCAATTTGGCTGGTATTTTCCCCCCAAGAATCCACATAGCTTATATTGTACTTTTTTTTTTTTTTTTTGCGGTATGCGGGCCTCTCACTCTTGTGGCTTCTCCCGTTGCGGAGCACAGGCTCCAGACGCGCAGGCTCAGCGGCCATGGCTCACGGGCCCAGCCGCTCCGCGGCATGTGGGATCCTCCCGGACCGGGGCACGAACCCGTGTCCCCTGCATCCGCAGGTGGACTCTCAACCACTGCACCACCAGGGAAGCCCGTATATTGCACTTTTTAACTTTCAATTCTCCTTCATATTGATTTCTAATGACATGAGGGACTTGTTTATTTGACACACCCTTCTTTGGGACTTAGATGGAAATTTGGGGGAAGGAGTTTCCTTTACTGGGGAGTGTTCTTGGGAACAACATCCTTAGAAGGAATGAGGGCAGCAGGACTGGGCAATGGGGGAAGTTGAACTGCCATACAGCTCTAACAAAGGGCTCAGCCAGCCCTGCAGGGAACTCTGAAGCTGGGATGGCCCTTCAAAGATACCCCCCCAAACAGGCAAGGAAGCCAGGCTTTTGTTCTCCTGCAGCTAACAGTCAGAGGATGTGGGCTGCCCTGGGGAAGAGACTTAACCTTAGGCAAGGGAACATCCTTTGGCTGAGGTCAGTTTCCAGAGAGAGACTCAGCACTGAGCCATCAACAGCCAATACGCCTCGTGGCAGGGGGAATGAGTGCCTTGGTCACGAAGGAGGAATAGGGACTACACGTGACAGGATCTGCTAGTTCACCAGTTGTGCCTTTTGGATCCACATGCTGCATATAATACGTTCACACCATCTGGGAACAGCTCTTCCAGAATTCTGGTTGGCATCTCTCCCCAGGGAAACTTTATAAGAGGAAGTTAAGTGAATAATAGTCTCCGCTGCACATCATTTCAGCACTACACATCGTTCAGCACCATAACTAACTCATCACCTTTCTTCTCTTCTATCCATTGTAGATTCCCCTCACCCTCTGCTGATTCAGGTGACTTATTAGGTGTGGTGGTGACTTACACCTGTATCCTTAGGGGCCTGAGCCCTCGTCTCTATTCCCTTTTCAGGATATGGCTGTTGCACCTGTCCATGTGCTGTCAAAATTAAACAAGGCACTACCAAGGATGCCCCAATGGGTTACCTAGATGCCAACCATTCTTTCCTGCCAACATTGGGTAATAGCTGCCCTACGTGCTCCTGATCAACGGGGCAATTATCCCTTCCATGATGGTAACTCCTCTCCTTACTGGCTGATCTCTTGGCACAGGAGCTCTAAGTGACCATGTGGCAGCCATAGATTAAAGTTTAATGGGACTCTTCCTGATAGAAGCACCCCTCGCCCTGGGTGGGTCACTGGGAGTGATGGTAAGCAGGGTCACTCTTAATTCCATCCTTGGTTCCTGGATTCATGTATTCAACCTATTGGGGCAAAACTCTATTGATTTGTGGTATATATTGCATCCTGAAAGATGGTACCCCATCCTTGCAAGGTATCAGTCTCTAAGCTGGTGCATGCATCTTCAGTGTGTTGTTCCATCCCTCTATCATGCTGCTGGATGTTGCCATATATGATAGGGCCAGTGGGTCCCTGGTTTCATGCCCAATGTCATACATCGTTTACTTTAAAATGGGTTTCTTGGTTCAAAGTGATGTTATGCAGGATCCCATGTTGGTAGGTTAAATATTTTGAAAAGTCTTGAACAGGGTGCTGGCCAAAATCCTACAAGCAATAAAGGCAATTCTTTATCTAGAATATATGTTGATTAAAATCAAGGTGAATCACTGCTCTTTCCAGGGTAGAAGGGGTCCAATGTGATCAGATTGCCACCAAGAGGCTGGTTGTTGTCTTTGAGGGTTAGTGCCATTAACAGGAGGTCTGCGTTGATCTCTGTTAATGGCAGCAGCAATGGCTAGGTCAGCTTTGATGAGTGATAGCTTGTTTTCTCAGACCATTGCATAAGCTCTAACTTTTTCATGTCCCCATTGTGCCTTCAGCTGTCTAAGTTATCTTACTGCTGGGTTGCTTAGTGCTTCTGTCATAATAGACGTTCTCTGGTGGGCACTGCCCCCCCGTCCTCTTTTATTTCAGAATTCTATCATCCCAATTGCCATGGGGCCCAGCTCTATAAGAGCATGTCATTTAACAGCCATGGCCCAGAATTGACAGCCACACCAGGCTTCTCAGTGATGCTGAGACCCCTCTCATCAGTGCATTCCTTGTCACTTTGGTGAATGTAGTGTCCTCCAGGCCCTTCCAGAGAACATAGGTGACCAATAGTTTTCCAGCCTTCCGTCATAGCATATCCACTCTAGCGAGCCCATTTTTTCTAAGCTTTTTCATCCCTTCTTCCATGGTCTTCCATGACAGTTCTGGCATTTCCACTTTATTTCATCCCTTGCTCCGAGCTCTGAAGAGCCATCCTAGCAACATGTTGGACTCTCTTCTGAGGTCTTTGTCAGGGTGTACACTCTTGAATAGCAGAAGAGTGATTCATTTTGAGAAATTCTCTCTTGTCCAGCTTTATGTTCCACTCTTGCTTCAGCACCCTCAGGGTCCAGTCCTGTACATATTCTTCCAGCTCCTGCCAGGACATCACCATGCCCTGCTCGCTGCTGAAGGTCCTTTGAGGTAGAGTCTCTTCTAGATTCCCAGTATTTCACTGGTCAGGCTACGTTGTGACTAGAGAGGCCATGGGGGAAACATCAACGAGGGAAATTCATTTGTAAGGTAGCTTCATGATACATTCCTCCAAAGACAAGAATGTTGCCATGTACTTTACCCATAGAAATGTTGCATTCTGTCTCTATGCAGATATTGTCATTGGAAGGCCTGGTGTACACAGACCAGATAATGATGATTTAAAATTTTTCTAGTAAATATTGTCAGAAATCCCCAGATAATTTTTAGCTCATTAATTCAATCTAAAAAATATAAACTATACTCACATATTTGGAAAGCAATATCAAATTTATATGGCCCTAAGACCAGAGACATCTCATACAGAAGACCATTTGAGTTGAAAAATTCGGCTCCTTTTTTAAGCCAAAACCTTGCACTTCAGGTCTACTCAGGAAAGAGAGCAACATTCAGTACCTTTATTTGGTTGATGAATTCGAAGAATATTCTTTCTTACTTGATTAATTTGTTACTCAACTCATCACTATTTCTATATTTATATTTCTATATTATATTTATAAATATATTTCTATATTTATATTTTATCTATATCTATATTTCTATATTTATATTTTACATCAAATATATTTCTATATTTATATTTCTATATTTATATTTTATATTTACAGTTTAAAGATATCTAAATTTTATTATGTATACACAGAGGTAGTAAAAAAAAAAACACTAGTATTTTAACGTTTGAACTCTAAAGCATTGAATTGAATTCCAAGGCAGATTCAATGTGCGACTTCTCATGGACTCTATCATTCAATAGGAGTGGCTGAAAGAGTTGTGTAAAAAGAATAAGTGGAGTCACAAAAATTCCCCCATCATCTGGAGAGAGCTGTTGGATCGTGGAGGAAAGGGTTTGCTTTTGGGAGGATATAACGAGTTCCTAGAACATGCCCAGGTATACAAATTCAGTTGATTTATCTGTCTAAAACATTATTGTTCTCTCCTATTATTTATATTTTTCCAATGTCTTGCTTTCTAAGGTATTCTCTCAGCTCTCTTTTTACTCTATTTGGGCTTTAAACAAGAACTTTCCATTATAGCCATTGTCAGCTATTCTGGTGTTGATTTTTTCTTTCCCAATATTTAGCTTTACTATGGTGTCACCTCTAGCATGACAACTGAGCTGATGAAGACAGTTGCTCAAGAGAACCTGGGGGCACACATAGAAAAAGAGCTGGAGGAAGAAGCCCTGAAAGGTCTCATCAACCCCTTGCAGGTCTGGATCACCAGGTGGGACCGTCAAATCCCAGGATTCGTGAGGTTGACGTTTTATGTTTAGAAGGACAGTGATGTAGGATTAATTACATGATGGAAGAATATCTGGGTGTCAAGTGTGAGATTGGTGTGTATGTATACGAATATTATAGATATGTAATATATGTGTATGCCTATATATCCCCTAGTGTAGCCCCATGTATGAGTTTTAGACTATATATAGATTCAATGTGTATGTAATATGCATATAATACACATACATACTAAATCTAAGAGCAGCTTTATAGCAAAGGTGTTTACTTTTCATAACCGTCTCCAGCTCTCCTGCCCTCATTCTGTGTGTCTCATGCTGTCTGCTGCTCATACGATCCTGCTCGTCGCCTCACTGTCCTTCCTTCCCTCTCCCTTGTTTCCTTCCTTCCCTCCCCCAGCTTCCTGACTGTTGCCCTCTTCCTCTTTCCCACTTGCTAGAGTTGTCCTCATCCTTAGCTCTTCCGTGTTGCACTCATTCTCTCTAACCTCACCCCCGTCACTCTTACCCCTTCTCACTTTTTCTCATCACTCTCGTTCTCAGTGGTGGGTGGACACATTCGATGATTGTCATTGCTTTCTCTCTCTATCTCTGTGCTCTGTCTCTCTCTTTGTCCTTTTGCTGTCCATCTTGCTCTATCTCTCCCTCCCCCTTTCCTTTCCCCACCTCTCAATCTGTCTCTCACACTGCCCTTCTTACTATCTATGTGTGTATCCTAATATACAGGCTCATCTGAAAAATTATTTGTTATTATGAAAGATTTCAAGTGCAGAAAAGAACTGAGAATGATGTAATAACCGTACATGAACTTTACACTCAGATTTAATAATATTACATCTGCTTTAGAATTTCTTTAATATTTATTTATTTATTTGGCGGCGCTGGGTCTTAGCTGCAGCACGCGGGTCTTTATTTGCGGCATGCGGGCTCCTCCTTGTGGCCTGCGGGACCCAGCTCCCCGACCGGGGATCGAACCCAGGCCCCCTGCATTGGGAGCACAGAGTCCTAACCACTGGACCACCAGGGAAGCCCCTAGATATTTTTAAAGGATTAAAATGGTACAGATGCTCTTGAAAACACCACTGCGCCTCTCTCCAAACCCACTGTGAAAAAATGCCCAGATGCATTTCTAAACTCCCCCTCAGGGGTCATTAGGGCTCTCAGTTATCAGCCAAGCTATAGAGTACTCAAATAGTAGCTGAATTGTGGGTGCAGATACATGATACCTCACCTGTGTTGATCCTAGGCTTCTTTATAAGGATTTGGAAAAATAGACCTTTCTAAAAGATGTCATTACTTTGCAGATAAGGGTACAAAACAGAAAAGAGTTATGGTTAAATGAAACTGATTTCCTTATCTTTTTTTAAAAAGAATATAAACACGTAATTACAGTAACACGTAATTACAGTAATATACAGTAATATGACACAGTTCTTTTAAATTTTGCTTTCTGCCTATTCTATTTAATTTGAAAAGCCTTATAAACAAGTACATTTCTTATTTTGGTATTGTTTTCAGATGGCCAAAGCAAGAAGTTAGCAGTGAGAATTATTTTTTTCTACTTTTGATTTCTAGCCTTAAAAATGTCTGTGCAGCTGTGTATGCCAATTTAATATTTTAAATCACCCTATTAATGCACGTGCAGAAGAATATCTATTAAGAATAAAGCCTGGGGACTTCCCTGGTGGCGCAGTGGTTAAGAATCGACTTGCCAATGCAGAGGACACGGGTTCAAGCCCTGGTCCGGGGAGATCCCACATGCCGCGGGGCAACTAAGCCTGTGCGCCACAACTGCTGAGCCTGCGCTCTAGAGCCCGTGAGCCACAACTTCTGAAGCCCGGTCGCCTAGAGCCCGTGCTCTGCAACAAGAGAAGCCACTGCAATGAGAAGCCCGCACACCACAACGAAGAGGAGCCCCCGCTCGCCGCAACTAGAGAAAGCCCGTGCACAGCAATGAAGACCCAACACAGCCAAAAATAAATAAATTTATTTAAAAAAAAAAAAAGACTTCTATACATGGTTGGTACTTTAAAAAAAAAAAAAAAAAAAAAAAGAATAAAGCCTGAAAAGGAGCAAAAGATTTAACCACTCGTAATCGGCTTTGCATTTTTATTAGTGCATCGGCTCCTGCCTGCTACAACCTAATTCCCATCTTGACAAGTGGTGAAGTGTTTGGACCGCATATGGAAATTAGCATAAACCTATTTGACAACAAGCAGGCAGAAGAGAAACTCACAAGCCTTGTGAAGGAGGCTCAGGACCTGGCGTCGCCCTTCCTGCGGAGTGTGTCCCTCTGCACCCAAGCGGAGGAGGCCTTCCGCCAGGCCCACGTGATCATCTTCCTCGACGACCACGTGGACAAGGAGGTGTACAGTTTGGAAGACTGCATCCGAAGCAGGGCTACTCTGTGCCACCTCTACGGATCCCTGATTGAGAAAAATGCTCATGATTCCGTCAGAATTATTGTGGGAGGAAAAACCTTTGTGAATCTCAAAACGTCTTTGCTTATGAGATACGCCCCAAACTTCGCCCACAATATTATCGCTGTGGCCTTGGGCGTAGAAGGCAAAGCGAAGGCGGAGCTGGCCAGAAAACTGAAAACGACTCCGTCATGTGAGTGAGCTCCCGTTTCCGTGTCTGGTTTTAAACAGCGTGATTTCATTGCAGCTAGGAAGAACACTGTCCCCTCTAAAATCAGTCGGGATATCCGGACTAGAAAGTATGAAGCAGAGGCCAAGAACTTCTGATTGTGTGGTTTCGCTACTGTGCATTTTCTTTCTACTAGCTTTTATGACTAGCTGATCTTTTCCCATCATTCTAAAAATTAAGAAATATTTAAATAAGATTTCTATTTTTCAAGTAGTAATTTGAAACTTAATATTCCTTCCCCCCCCCCGCCCCCCCCCCCCCCCCCCGCCCCCGTCAACCAATGTAATCGGTGTTTTTTAAAAAAATACTCAGGGCTCTGTTAAAGTGACCCCACCCCGCTTCCCACCTGTGTGACTTGGGGCAAATCACTTAACCATGCTGTGCCTCGCTTCCTCACCTGTAAAATGAGGACGTAAATAGCACCTACATCCCAGAATTGATGCAAGGATTTAAAGAGATAATGTTTCTAAAGTGCTTGGAGGAGTGCCCGGATGCAAGGGTAGTAAACTTGTTAAGGTGATTATGCTATCTGATCAGTTCCTGCTTCTAATAATCCTTGTACTTATAGAGGTCAAAATTATAGGAGGATGAGACAGAATCAGAAAATGGATTTTTGTATCTAAAGGGGGAGTGCTGTATCTAAAAATATTTGTCATGTTTGACAGACTTTAGCTATTTGTGCCCTTAGATGGAGCAGGTGCAACGAAGTCCATTTAGAATGCCAGGAAGTGCAAGACATGACATCAAGCAAAATTGGGAAGACAGTGAAATGTGAGCCTAGAATGCTCTCAGTCAGAGCTCTAAGGGACTTCGGTGAGCCCCTAACACATTAGGGCAAAGCCCTAGGACCATAACTTCCGGTATTCTTGCATACAAATCATTAGTGTCTTACCCCCAGGGTCACTGCATACCTCAGCCAGATGGATACTAAAATTATTCGGTAGGAAAACATTTCCTAATCATTTTCTCTCTGTTATCAACCTTATATGTATATGTGTAGATACTGATTTCTCACAAAAGATCTATGATACACTGATGAAAGTGTCAAGAAGAGGCAGTGTTACAAAATTTAAAACAGGGCAGGCACTTTCAACCAGAAAGCTGCTCTCTTGTGGGTCTGGTGGTACCATAACTTCTAAACCCTGCTGTATTCAAAGCCAATAAAAGCACAGGAGCAGCAGAAAAAAGAAAAGTGGAGACAAGTTGGGACAAAAAAGGGAAATGTTAGAGGGGCGGCTGTTAAAGTGGAATTGTCAGTGGAGTAGTAAGGAGGAAGTTGGCAACGACAAAGACAGAGTTAAACAAAGTAACATGAACTAGAAAAACCATCAGGGAGAATTATTCCAGGAGAATTCCAGATGCCAAGAGGGGAGCAGACCTTTTCAGGATATCCCTTGAGTTCAGTTCACACATAAACCTGTTTCTCAGACTATGTACATTGGCTTAGTTGGAACTCTTTCTGTACAAGTGACAGAAAGTCCACTCAAAGCGACCAGAGTCAGAGCTTTTTTTCCACATAACTGAAGAGTGCAGGAGTAGTTCTTATTTGGGGCATAGCCAGATGCTGGGGTTCAAGTGATGAGGTCAAGCCTGGTTTGTGCTCTCACCTGGCTCATCGCTGAGCTCTGTTTTCCTCAGCTTTGATCTGATTCTCGGATAGGCTTTCTCTAAAAAGTGGCAAAACGGCTACCGGCATCATAGCTTAACTACCCCAGTAGAAAAAGAGCATTCTCTCTCGATTCTTTGTATAAAAGTAGCAGAATAATATCTCATTGACTGGGCTTGGAACACATGCCCTTCTCCAAGTCAGTCAGTGTGGCCAGAAATCTGGAATCTAGGTCGGATGCCTATCGATAGACCTGAGGGGTAAGGACAGCTTCACCCAGACCAAATGGACTGAAATTGGGGAAGCGTACCTATTTAAAGAAAAGCCAGTATGCTGTTAAAGAAAAAAAGGAGGAAGAGATGTTAGGACAAAAAAAAAAAAAAAAAAAAGCAGCTGTCCGCTATAATTTTCTCTAGCTTGATTTAAGGCATTTAGAGCTATAAAGGGCCTTAAAGCTTTAAGAAAAATTCTTTTCCCTCCTGCCTGGCTTTGAACACAACTCTGTAAGGGTGTGATACTTGGAGCTGCTGCAGTCATTTTAGGACCATGAGGAGAAGGCCAAGAGAGAGTAACATCTTTGAGCCGCTTAACAAGCCCCAGTGTCACTGCCTACCTCGACTTGTTATCTGAGAAAAGTAAACTCCTTCTAGTTAAGCCAGGTCAGAAGGATATTCTGTTACTTGAAGACAACAGCAATCTTATCTCATACAGAACAGGAAAGAATTTAATCTCCGTAATAGAAAGTGGTATGACCTTTTAAGAGAATTAAGTTTTTAAACAAATAAATAAGTTTATAAATAAATCAATAAAATCCCCTATTTTCACTTCAGATACATTCCCAGAAAATCCACAATTATTAGAGAGAATTATTAGAGAGAATTTCATATATTAGAATCATATGAAATACCAATTCCTATTTCTCTCTACCCCCACCCTCTTCTTTTCCTTGGTAGTATGTATCACGTTGTATAGTAGTTGTTTTCTCACCCACTCCCCTCTACCCCCAGAATATTGCAAGGATTTGGGCTGATTTGTTTTCTTCTGAGCCTCCCACCTAAAAGTGCCTCACACGTACAAGCTAATTCAATATCTCTTCTTTGATTAAGATGTTCCTCGGGGTCCTCTTATTCCAGCACCTTCCATTCTGCAGGAAACGAAATCCACCCAGGGAGTCAAGTGACTTGCCCGAATTTCTATTCCAGTCTAAAATCAGGGACTCTCTGTCAGAATCAAAGCAGATAAAAAATCCTCTTCATGGCAAGCAGAGTGGTGAAGTTAGGACCAGAGCGGGGGTATAATTTTCAGTAGCGCTTTCTTTCAGGGAGCATTTCAGTGTTCCCTGAAGTCAGTCCTATGCTCACACCATCCACGTGCGTTATTAGGAATGTCCAGACTCTGATGATTAAGGAGATGATCCACAGTGTTTGCACATTTTTAGGCAGCATAAACTTAAGTCTGTCTTATAGCAAAAGGACCAATTGTAAAACAAACACACAAACAGAAAGTAGACTACAGTCAATTTTTTATATTACGTTATTTTTTAAAATTTCTTTTCTTCACAGGCATCAAAGATGTGATAATTTGGGGTAATATTAGTGGAAATAACTACGTCGATCTGAGAAAAGCCAAGGTTTACAGATATGAGAGTGCTGTTTGGGGACCTCCTCACTATTCACGCCCTGTTTTAAGCCTGATTTTTGATAGGTACAGTATCTTTTTAAGTGAAGTAGTCTAACAATATTGAATAAACGTGTAATGTTATTATAATCATTTAAAAATCATCTTAGAAATCAGTGTGCAGAAGTAACTGTTCACACTCATCCTCATTTATGCTTTCTATTGAAGAAATGTAGAGAATTCCACAGAATTTCAACTAGTCTGTCCCCACACCCAATTTATTTGATTTTGGAATTTTGAATTTTTATATTTCAGTTTATCCTTAAAGTGGCTCACAGATTCCATTAATGTTATCACTAAAGCAAACATATGTAAAGTGAATCTTATTTAATGTAAAGACCTCTGTCCAAGTTGAAATTAGTTGAAAAAGCTTCGAGAGTAAGGAATTATAATGGTGAGCAGGCCCAGGCCATGCTGGGTGTTGGGTTCCAGGAAAGGCAGAATTGAGACATGGTAAGGGGCACCACCTCTGGAGCCAAGCCACCTGGGTTGGAATTCTCATTCAGCCACTCATTAGCTGTGTGACTTTAGAGAAGTTACTTAACGTCTCTGTGCCTCGGTTTTTCCATCTGCCAAGTGGAAATGGTAACAGAGTGCAGGTCTTATAGGGTCATTGGGAAGATGAAATGGGTTAAGACAGGCAAAGCACTTAGAAACTGTGCCTGTCACAGTCAACACCACCATTACGAAAAGGGCATGGAAGGAGGAAGGGGGAGGAAAGCCTTTGTAACAAGTTTCGAAACTTTGCAGCACTTTCCCAGTGGTAGCATGTCCTTTCCATCACCCCTTTCTTCCCTTTCCTTCCTTTACCCACACCTAGAAATTGTGTCCCTGGACTCATTGTCTTGCATTGCTGCGTGGGTGTGGGCAGCATCTCCTGGAGCTGTATCGTGCCGGCTTAGCAAGGGCAGCTGTTTCATGCTTTTTCTAGTCCAGCTGGACTGTCCCCCGAGTTTAAACTTCAGATTAGAAAACTTAATTATTTCCTTAGTTCTCAATGTGACTAATTCAACATTTCATGATACTATTTTATTTAAAATGAAGGATACCACTGGTTCCAAGATAGCCTCTATGGAGAATAAATTCTTTGTGATGAAATTAATTGTTCTTGCAGCCTTTGGCCACTTTTCTGTGTTCCATATTTATGGTATCAAGTTTTTAGTGTGAAACTTTAGGACTCCTTTCTGCTCTGTTTCATTACTTTTCAGTTGACTCTTTATGGGATTAAAGAAGCTTGAAGAAGGGGCACAGGAAGTCATATTTCTGTTTTGTGGAGGTGATTTCTTGTACTCAGATCCATTGACCCAGGGAACATTCTTATTCATTCCTATTCCCTCCTCCATTGTAAAATTGTTTCTTTCTCTCCTTACAGTGAGTGGGTAAACAGAGAATTTGTGGAAAGTCTTAAAAAGTTCACCGCCACAGGAAGACAATTTGGGGGCATCTTAGCTGCACACAGTATAGCCACTACGTTGAAATACTGGTACCATGGCTCACCCCCTGGGGAGATTGTGTCTTTAGGGGTACTGAGTGAAGGTAAATCTGGGTTTTTCATATCTTACGATATTTTAAAACCTCCATGTATGCCTTGTGCTCCTACTTCTGTGTCCTTACCTAGACAGGCTCCTACCTCTTTTTTTTTTTTTTTTAAATGGTACAGTTACTTTTTAATTTTATTTATTTATTTATTTACTTTTGGCTGTGTTGGGTCTTCGTTTCTGTGCGAGGGCTTTCTCTAGTTGTGGCAAACGGGGGCCACTCTTCATCGCGGTGCGTGGGCCCCTCACCATCGCGGCCTCTCTTGTTGCGGAGCACAGGCTCCAGACGCGCAGGCTTAGTAGTTGTGGCTCACGGGCCTAGTTGCTCCGCGGCATGTGGGATCTTCCCAGACCGGGGCACGAACCCGTGTCCCCTGCATTAGCAGGCTGATTCTCAACCACTGCGCCACCAGGGAAGCCCGCTCCTACCTCTTTAAAGGCTCTGTGAGCTCTCCGGCTTTTCACAATTCCACAATCATTCATTCATGCCTGCATTCCTTCAGTTATCCATTCAACAGTGCAACAGTATTTTGTGTGCATGCACTGGGAACACACATAGGGAGTAGGCCCGGCTTTTGCCTTTCAGGAAGCTCGCAGCACAGTAAAGGAGAGCCACATACATAAATGAAATAATTCTGTTAAGTTTTTCTCACTGTATCCCTACTGAGGAAGGGAAAGCAAGGTCAGTTTTCAGCAGGCAGCAGGAAGAATCAGGACCTGCATCATAAAGGAAGTGACCTTCAGGAAGTCTCACCTGCAAGCTTGAGTAGTTGTTTACCTGACAGACAAGTATGGGAAGAACATCTGGGCACAGGAGCTGTAGGAGCAAAGACACAGACCCACGATACAAAGGGCACAGCAAGACCCAGATCTCAGAGTACCAGGCAGCAGCCGGAATGTGGAAAGCTTGCTCTCCATCCACAAATACTGTGGATATATTTTTATATCCTTAGTATTTTAATCCGCTAAAAGCTATTCAGAGCACTTCTACTATTTATTGAAAAATAGGAAAGAGAGAATAGCTGATGCTCTGTGCACTGAAGACCTAAAGCATGTCTTCCCTTTGTGCTTTACATTCTCCCTGAACAAGCCCATCCACTCCCATCTCAGCCTTGCTGCTGAGCCCTACCTTGTCAGACATTGCCACCTGGATGTCATGCTGTCACTTCAAACCAACACACACCAAACTGAACCTGTTGTCATGCTCCCCAGTCTGATCCACCTCTTGTATCCTTTATGTTATTAATGGAACCACGATCCTTCCCATTGTTTCAGTGACTATGGTGCAGCTCACGGAAATCTCCCTAAGCCCCCCAAGTCAGAATTAATCTCTGTCTCTCCTCTGTACTCACATAGCATTTGTTCCTCTATCAGAGAGCGTATCACAGCCTGCCTTTATGGATGGGGTGGTTAGTTGCATATGCCCTCTGCATTAGAGTTCACCCACCCTGAGGGCAGGGCTTTGGCTGGGTCTACTTGTTGCTCCTTCATGGGTAGACTCTCAGTGTGTCTCGTTCAATTAAAGTTAATGTGCACGAACATCTGCAAGTGTGAGTTCAAATCACTGTGTTACCTTTTTAATGAAATAGACACCTAAAACCTCATCTTTATCTGTCAAAGTTTAATTAGGGAATTCCCTGGCTGTCCAGTGGTTAGTATTCCCCACTTCTACTGTTCGATTCCTGGTCAGGGAACTAAGATCCTGCAAGCCACGCGGTGCAGCCAAAAAAAAGTTGAATTAATCTCTGTAGGAATTCATCAATAAGCAGTTCAGTGTTGGGGGCAAGTGAGGTGAAGAGCAAGTGATCATTGTGTCCCTGAAATGGTAACACATATGCAGACCCTCATCCGTTGTTCACTCATAAGGCTGGCTCTCAAATAGAGAGTGAACAGAGGGCCTGGGACATCCTCTACGGAAAAGTCTTTTAGATCCTGGTTTCTTGACTCTCCTCAATATTTTGCCCTAGTGACAACATTTTTTTTTTAATTGAAATATAGTTGATTGACAATGTCATGTTAGTTTCAGGTGTACAGTTCAGTGATTCAGTTATATATACATATTCTTTTTCAGATTCTTTTCCCTTATAGGTTATTAAAAAATATTAAGTATAGTTCCCTGTGTTATACAGTAGGTCCTTGTTGGTTATTTATTTTACGTATTTTAGAGTATATATGTTAATCCCGTCCTCCTAATTTAGCCCCCCCTTTCCCTTTGGTAACCGTGAGTTTTCTATGTGCGTCTATTTCTGTTTCATAAATAAGTTCATCTGTATCTTTTTTTTTCAGATTCCACATATAAGTGATATCATATGGTATTTGTCTTTGTCTTATTTCACTTAGTATGATAATCTCTAGGTCCATCTATGTTGCTGCAAGTGGCATTATTTCATTCTTTTTTATGGCTGAGTAATATTCCATTGTATAAAAGTAACACGTTCTTTATCCGTTCATCTGTCGATGGACATTTAGGTTGCTTCCACGTCTTGGTTATTGTAAATAGTGCTACAGTGAATATTGGGGTGCATATATCTTTTCAAATTAGAATTTTCTTCAGCTATATGCCCAGGAGTGGGATTGCAGGATCATATGGTAACTGTTTTTTGTTTTTTAAGGAACCTCCATACTGACAACATTTTTGATGACTAGAATGGCAAGAATAATTTTCTTACTTGATTGAGACACAAAAAACGGGAGACATTTTATCTGAAGGTTGCTCAGTTAGTAATAAGCATTATCCATTTTTTTTATTTGGAGCACATTTCAACTGGGAACTAGGAACTGTGAGATCACCGACTTTCCTTTCCCACTGCCTGCCCCTTGGCTCTGTGACTGCAGCAGTAGGCTGGAAGAGCAAAGGCAAGATTGGACACATGCTCGGGCTCAGGGGCTACCTAGGGGGACAAGGAAAAGCCAAGGAAGCAGACAAAAGGAATCCAGACAAGGTGGAAGAGAAGGACTGCATTAGTTCCCAAGGCAGAGGCAGGGCATCTGTCCCCCAGCAGGGACAAAAGGGATAAAGACGGAACAATGGTTCTTCCTTCTGAGAGAAACACAGAAGGGCAAGTTGTCAGAACTTGGAGAGGTGCTCAATAAATACTTCTCTAGTAAGTGTTTCAATCTTCCCTGGGGAGGAATTTGCAGGAATTCCTCCATTATCATTAAATCCACCATTATCATTAAAAAGCATGTACCACGTCTGTCCTTATCTACAGTGTTACCAGGAAGGTTTATTTATCTGAGTGCTTTCGTTTTGCTTTGCTTTGTGTTTGCTCCCTGCAGGCCAGTTTGGTATTCCTGAAGGGATTGTCTTTTCTATGCCTGTGAAATTTGAGAATGGAACTTGGGTGGTTCTTACAGATCTCGAAGATATTGAAATAAGTGAAAAAATAATGACCAGAATGACAAGTGATCTAATTCAGGTAATGTCAGAATAGCTCCGAGGGAACTGACTTCAATAATAGCCTGAAGCCGATTGCCCTAGATCAAGGCATACACTGATTTTCTGTGGGTTCGATTTGCCTCTTATTCCTAAGAACAATAAGGAGGCAATAAAGGTTTGAAGAAATCAGCAGAAGAACACTCCTCATTTGGTTGTGTAATATCTAGTATGTTAAAAACAGTTGTTGGTTACTTAAACATCAAGAATCAAAGTGTTTTTCTCTTAAAGAATGATCGTTAGTAATTGTGGTCATTTAATTCTCTGATTACAAAATTTTTCCACAGGAGAAACTTGTTGCACTTGGAGAGTTGATAAATTTTCAGCCGTATCAATCAGGTAATCTTTTAGATACGATGTTTCACTGGGCTGCTATTAAAAGAGTCTTAAAATATATGTTAAAATGGAATCACTATTTAATATAAATAAGTATAATTCATATTTCATCACTTTTAAGGTAACTTATTGACAAAATAAACTACCAGGTTTAGTGTGTCCTTTGAAATAAAGTTTCTTAAAAGAATGCTAAAGAAATCACATCCTAAAGACACTATTGCCTTATAAAGTTTATGTATACCATATGTATTAGTTTCCTAGGGCTGCCATAACAAATTACCACAAACTGGGTGGGTTAAAACAACAGAAATTTATTGTCTCCTAGTCCTGGAGGCCAGAAGACCTAAATCAATGTGTCAGCAAGGCCGTGTTCCCTCTGAAGGCTCTAGGGAAGAATCCCTTCCGTGCCTCTTCTAGCTTCTGGTGGCAGTGATTGGCATTCTTGCCTTGTAGCTGCTTCATTCCAGTCTCAGCCACGGTCCTCACAAGTCTGTCTTCCCTCTGGGTGTGTCTATGTTGCCAAATCTCTCTCTCTTTACAAGAACACCAGTAATTGCATTGGGGCCCACCTTAAGCCAGTCTGACCCCATCCTAACTTGATTATATCTGCTAAAACTAATTTCAAGTAAGGTCACATTTACTGAGACCAGGGAGCAGGACTTCAACATTTTTGGGGGGGACACAATACAACCCACAACACTACAGTTACTTTTAGGTAACTTTAAAAAAATAAATTTCAATAAGCTTGTTTTTCCTATTGGTATTTTCTCTAATTGTAAACTTACAAGGAAGTGGTCTCATCTTTCTTTCTTTTGTCTTAAAGAAAATCTCATCTGAAATATGAAAATACAAACATAAATAAATTAATTCACTTACAGAAAGGCACTCAAGTGCCTTTTGAGAGCCCAACATCCCTTCCATGTACCGGTGTTTATGGAGCGTCAACTGTAAGCCAGTGCTAAGAGCTAGAAATATGGGGGTGGTGAAGATAGACCTGTTCTTGCCTTTTGAAACCTACAGTCCATCAGGGGATTGTAATTTACACAAATGTCTGCAGCTGTGGTGAGTCTTAGGCACGAGAAGTACAGGGTGCTGTGCTATGAGAACTTATACCTGGGGATGTGAGCAAAGACCTTGAGGCAGGAAATCATGTCACCTTGTTTGAAAAACCACCAAAGCCTAATGTGGCCAAAGCCTAATGAGATGAAGCTGAGAGAGACATGAAGGGTAGATGAGAGTTGCAGAGGCTTCTGGATGGAGAATGACCCAATCGGGTTGTGATTAGTTTGGAAAATAAATTGGAACAAGGCTAGACTGTTTGCAGGGAGACCAGTATCAGGAGGGTAGCAGAGTGACACAAGGAAGCGGTGATTACAGCTGAGGCTGGAGGCTGTCGAATTTTGAGAGATATTTAGGAGGTGGAATTATCAAAGACTTGATGACGGACTGGCTCTGGGGAATGTCAGAGGACTCAGACTTCATTTGCTTGAGCAATGGGGTGGGTTTACCAATATGGGAAATAATAGTAGAGGAAATTATCTGAGAAAGACAGAGAGAGAGAGAGAGTGTGTGTGTGTTTGCCTATGCGTGTGTCTGTTGGGTGGCAGAGGACGGGTGCACTGCCAGAGTAGAAGAAGGATTAGTTTAGTTTCTTACATTTTGATTCTGAAATACCTACAGGATATCTCAAATGGATACATTACATAGAGAACTGCATACTTTCTGGAGCTCAGCAAGATCCGGACTGCAGTTAGTCAAATTGGGAGTTGTTGCCTATAAATAGGAATGAGGCCATGAGCATGATGGAGATTGGAGAGAGCAGGGGTACCTGGAGGAACTTAGCCTTTAATGGTTAAGTAGAACAGGAACAGCTGACAGAGGACTGTGAAAAAGGAGTGATCAGTCAGGACAGCCCCTGAAATCTGACACCATGGAAGACCTAAAGGCGGAGAGTGTTTCAGGAATGAGGGCTGGTCTACACTGTCAGATGCTACGAGGAGGTCAAATAAAATGAGGCCTGAAAAGTACCCAATGGATGTAGGACACAGAGGTCATTTGTGACTTTGATTAGAGCAATTTTGTGGAATGAGGAAGGCAGAAGTGAGACCAGAGTGGGAGGGGAGGACCCCAGCTCCCTGTGGAGCTGGGGTGCTTAGTGCTGCGGGCCTGAGGAACATGCTGGGCGCTGAGAACAGTGAGAAGGGCCCCATCAGGATTTTCACACAATAGACGGGCTTGTGTGAATAGAAGGGATACAAGGCTTGTATCCAAGTCATGAGAGGAAAGGAGACATTAGCTAAGGTGGGGATAAATGGGAAGGTTGGTTCATTCAGAGAGAGCAACAAGGTGTACAAAGGTAAAGACATAAGGCAGAACTTTCTGTGAACCGCCAATTCATTTTATCTGGAAAATAAAATTTGAAGTGAGAAATGTCAGGAGGTGGAGAGGTTACTTATCTTGTTAAAACCAGTGAAGGATTTTAGGCAGGGGAGGGACAGGAGCAAGTTCAAATTTTGAAATGATCATTCTGTTCTTAATGAGAAGAATGAATTGGATGGGAGAGACCAAAAGTAGTAAGACCAATCTTTTTGCAGGTAGAGAAATGATGAGGGCCCTAACCAAGAAGTGGCCATGAAGATGTAGAGAAGGGGCTAGATTTGAAGATAGAAAGTTGACAGAACTTGACCAATCTGAGATAGAGGCTAAGAGAGAGCTCCGGAGGGTCAAGTATGTCCCAATGTTTTTGGCATCTCGACATATGGTGGTGTCATGCCCTAAGACAGCAGTTCCCAAACCATCAGCCACAAATGGGTTGGGGGTGTGGAGCTAATGGTCCCCTTAGCTCCACAGACTGAGTATGGGGCAGCTGGAGTCTCCAGGCTGGTTACCTCTATTGTCCTTGACATTTGCTGTGTGTGCTAAGTCATGAAAATGATTGGGAAGCTGTGGGCAAGGTAAGGAGTATAGAAGGAGCAGATTTTCAAGAGGAATTTATGTCCAGTGGGTGAGGGACACATATCTCTGGAAGCCAGCAGAGAGATTTGGGCTGGAGATGAGGCTACGCAGTCATCAGCAACTAGGTGGTAGTTTTTTAGAAGAAGCTGATTACCATGGTGATCCTGTGGGGAAGGGCCTGAGTGGCTGAGGAAGGAAGACTGCTTCACTGCATGGTCTCTCGTGGCTTTTGAATTTCATTCCAGGTGCATGTTTGACACATTCAAAAATATAAATAAGTGGAGAGATAGATATCTGGATGGATGGGTGTTAACGTTTAACTACCATTGGAGAGTGAGAGGGTGAAGATGGAGGGGCGGGAAGAGAAAGATCATCAAGACAGCAGTAGAAAACAAGCTTCAGAGCACAGGGTCAGCTTCACACAGGAAGCGTCTCTGCTGCTGAGACCTAAGAGAAGGGAAGAGGTGATGGATGGGATGCAGGGAATTATGTCGGATGGGGGGATTCAGAACAAAATGGGCAGCAAGGCCAGGTCCCAAAGATTAAAATCTAGGGGAAGGGCTAGGGTTATAAGGGAAGAGGTGAAGATTTGAAATAATTTGTTAAGAGGAAAGGAAAGAAGAAAAATGGAAAAAGCCAGATTTTTTTTTCCAGAGCTGAAGGCTCAGTGAAATTTAGAGACCGTGAAATTTGTAGTAACTCCGATGTACAGTTGCGTGATTCCCTGCAAAGGTGCTCGGCTGCCTGGATGCAGGAGAGGAAACCTAGATGTATGACCTGTAGTAAGCCCTGAAATATTAGAGTACTGCCACCCCTGCAATTAGAATAAATGCAATTAGAATAAAACTAACACTGTACAGTATTCCAACAAAATTCTGAGTATTTCCATGATGACTTCATTTGGAATATCAAATTTTTTTCCCAAAGTTTTTATTGTTCTCATATTTTTTTGTGTCCTTGTTTTACTGGTGCCCTAAATGAGTGCTGAGGTGATTTGCTCGTTGGCTTTGAATATGGGAATGGAAAATGAGTACAGTTTTGTTACTTTACTTAGCATTTGGGAAGGAAGCAGGTGAGGCAGTGAAGATGAGGACAATTGCAAGGAAGCCGATGAAGTGATGGACTGCAGGGGTCTCCACTGGACAAGGAAGGACGTAATAAGTAGAAATAAAATTTAAAAGCCCCAGGCAGGGGTGATGTTGAAAATATTTAACCATCAGTATGGCGCGGATGACAACCAATAAAAGCAGTTGCTGCCTCTCAGAATGGATTCACTGAAAAGAAGCTGGCAGGGGACAGAGGACTGCCCTTGGTCAGACCCAAGAGGCTTTAGTGAGGTCACAGCACCAGCACTGGGAGGAAGGGCAGAGCGTGGGGTTTGGGAATTGAGAGCCGGTTGTGGCTGGTGGTCAAGTCACCAGGCGTGGGCCAAACCAAACAAAGCCCCAAGGCAGCATGGAGGTGGAGCGGGTGGGCACAGAAGTCCAATGACCAGTTGGTTTTACCTTGAATTATTCTCAGCATTTAAGGCCCTCTCCTCCTGCCTAGCAGACTAGAGTTGCAAACTCCTCTTATGATAATGAGCTGTAAGGCAGTCACTCTAAATTTGACTCCATTGACTGGTAGGTAGTCCTAAATTTCCCATAACACTTGCACTGTACATGGTTTTGTGAAAGAAAATGACCTGATTTTATGCTGTGTTTTATTAACAAAAGTCAAGGTATATATATATATATATATATATATATATATATATTCATTCATTGATCTTAACTCTGTCACCATTGGACCTCGCCCAAAACACTGTTCCAGAGATTCCAAGCTCAGAGCGTTGAAAATAATCAGAACTTTGTAGAGTTTGGAGATCTCTGCTTATTACCATATCAATGAGATGATTCATGTATGAGGTTTGTTTAATCTTTTCAATTAATTTAATTTCCTGACTTTCAGAAACCGACTTAGCCAAAGAAGATGAAAAGACCACCTTACCTACCACAAATGACAACCGGGAACATTGGAAAGTCTCAGATGGTAGGTATATCACTTGAAAAAAAAAAGTACCCTTTGTATCCAAGGCTTAATACTAAACTTCAAAGAAAGGAGTTTGATCATTTATTAGCCATAAAAAATGAGAGTTAAGTCTTTCATCACCTTCATCCTATATTCAAAAAAGAAAAATCATTGTTAAAAATCTATTGAAATCTTTGAAGGAAGGTACCAGACATTCACTCAGCACCTTCTAGATGCTGGTCACTGTGAGAGACACCGGGGCCCACAGTAAGGGAGTTGTGGCCACACAATCACATCTGGGGGAAAGGAGTCATGAGAATATGAGAAAGTAAATGTGAAGACACACAATAAATTAAAAAGCTTGATGAAACAGGGCAAGGTAGTACACAAGGAAAGAAAGTATATGATCTAGAAACTCACAAGGAAAGAAAAGATCCTTGTGATGTATGAAGGGAAAACTTTAATAATATCTGGAAATCTAGTTGAGACTTAAGATGGCTAAAAATAATCCAATAGCATGTATTTATTTATTCAGAAGCTGTGCTGGTTCAGTCACACAAGATGAAAAAATTCTAGAGATCTGCTGTACAATGATGTGCGTATGGTTAACAGTTCTGTACTCTAGATGTAAAATTGTGTGAAGAAGGTAGATTTCATGTTATATGTTTTTACCACCATTGAAAGAAGAAACTGTGAGAGGTGCTAGGGACATAAACATACATTGAACGTTGTCCTTGCCCTCAAAGTGCTCACCGTCTAGCGTGGGTGACTGCAAAGCAAAGCGAAAACTACCTTATGGAGAGGTAAGTGTTATGATAGAGGGTATAGTGGGACCACATAGGGGGTCTCCTGACATAGAGAGTGTTAGGAAAGGCTTTCGGGAAGAGATGAAATGGAAGCTGAGTCTAGGAGGAGTAGGAATTACTCATGTAATTTGGTGAAGAGGAGGTGTGCAAGAGGGGCAGGTAGGGAAGAGGTTGTGAAAGGTGTCCCACCAGAAGGAAAAACAGGGGCAAAGCAGGCATTTCAGGGGATCAAGCCAAGGCCAGAAGTGTGAACCAGAGGCAGCATCAAGTTATATTCAGAAGATGATAAGTAGGGCAGCTGGGCTAGAGTAGGGGATCCAAAAAGGATGAAGAAAGCTGGAAAAGGTAGGTAGAGGCCATCCGTTGTTTGGCTGAATAGTTGTTGGAGGGCTCAGCAACATAGCTGGTGGCTGGACAGAACATGAAATCGACGGGGGCTCGCTTAGCGAACTAACCTAGCTTCATCACTGACCCTCCGGAAGATGCTCAAGCAGCCCAAGTCACCGTCCAGAAGAGCGTGGTGAATTCAGTTCCAGCCAGAATACATATCGTTAAGAGGCCCAGTCAGACAGTGTATCTGGGTACCTGGGTGGCAGCACCATTATTCTAGTCGGCCCAGCTGGTGATAAGCAACACTCATGGGAAGGAGGGAGGGCACTATGGCCCCCGTGAGAGAACTGAGAAAAAGCTCTACGGTCTCTCATGAAGGGGATGACCGGCAGCTTCCCAGGATGGAGGAAGAAAAGCCAGATTGTCGAGTATGTATTCCCAAGTCTTTGCAACAGAGCGATTTAAGTTGGTCATTCAAATTTTAAGGCTCTTAGGCTTAACTAATTCATAATCTTAAAGAAATTTAGTGGTAATTAAGTGAAGAAAATGGGGTTGATTTCAGGTTGTTGTGAGGGCTGTTTATTCAATGAGCACTGGAATCAAATATAACGAGATACAGTGCTTTCCATATTGTGGGTTCGGTGAGTTGTGAAAAAAATTTAGTGGGTCATGAAATGGATTTAATAACTGGCGTTTTTCCTTGAACGAGAATAAAATTGATGCTAAAAGGGTAAGTAAGGAGAGCAGATTTTTTTTTCCAATGAATGAGAATAGGATAGAAAGAAAAAGATAAGTATTAGAAAAGATAAGAGAAGGATAAGAATAGAATAGAAAAGGGTGAGTATTTCGTTCATTTAACTTTTTGTTTCATTATATGCACACAAGTGAAGGTACTGGACTGGAATGTAAAATGTATTTTTTTTTTTACACTGGGTTTTGGTCAACAAAGTTTGAAAAGCACTCACAAAGAACATCTCATGGGCTGTTAGTTATATTCTAAACCACCATGTTTTATCTAATATTAATTTCAGAATATAAAACTTTGTTTTCTGGTCTAATGCCAGATGATGAAAAAGATCTAATTTTGTCAGATGGTATGTCTGTCAAGTGATGAGCAATCTGCGTGGTGCTAATGGTCGTGACACACATTGTCCAGTCTTAGAGAATGACCCTGTGGTCAGAGAACACAGTCCAGCAACCGAAGTAACTTTGAAATAACTCTGTTTCTTTTATTCATAAACACTTTGAAGGAGGGATAAAAGATGGAAGCAAATTTTTTTTTAATGCTGAAATTGCTTCCATGTCATACTCACCTCAAACTCTCCCCAATAAGTTCAGCTCCAGCCTCTATGTCTCATCCTTCTCACCTTTTCTTCTCAGTCCTTCGTTACAAAGCTCAAAATAGCTGACACGGCAAATCAGGATCCTCCTCAGAATGTGGGTGAAAGGAAGACCCTGACAAGTCCAAGTTAGAATTCTCTTTAACAGGGAAAACCTGGGAATTTTTATACATGCATACATATATGTATCTTGTATATATTTGTATATAGGCTTATATATTTTCTAAATCTGCCTATACGACCTGTATATCTAGAAGATAATAATAATCTAGTCTGTTTCCATCTTTACTACTTCTTTACTTAAAACTCTGTGTACAGGAGGGAGCTGGCAAACACTGAAACATTGCCAGTGATTTATCTTGTGGGGACCAAGGTTTCACAGGGAAGTTGGTAGAAAGATGCTACACTGAGCCGTTTGGCTAGACACCCGTTTGCCCCGGACAGTGGCTTATCCATGATGCCATATAGAAGTGATCTGGCATCTTGCAACTTTCAAAGAGGACAAGGCATTCAGAGAAACTTGGAGTGGAAGGAAAAAGGAAAAAATGAAAATAACTGCAAAACTCAATGTCCTTTAAATACTAAAAAAACTCAGTTCTTTTAATTCTCTATATACTGCAGTAGATTTTTTAGATCTGATTCCTCAAACCAGCTCTGAAAAGTCACAAAGTCAAGAACACACACATGGTAGCTGGTAGACAAACATTAATGTTAAAAGGTGGTCTTTCGGGCTTCCCTGGTGGCACAGTGGTTGAGACTCCGCCTGCCGATGCAGGGGACATTGGTTCGTGCCCCGGTCCGGGAAGATCCCACATGCCGTGGAGCGCCTGGGCCCGTGAGCCATGGCCACTGAGCCTGCGCATCCAGAGCCTGTGCTCCGCGACGGGAGAGGCCACAGCAGTGAGAGGCCCGCGTGCCGCCAAAAAAAAAAAAAAAAGGTGGACTTTCCTTTTATAAATGGAACTGGGTAGAAGAGGTCAAGTGTCCCTGTGATATGATTCTTCTCAAACCCTCCGTGTTCCCACATCCCCAGAAATTCAGCCATGTTTGCTGATTCTCTAGAGCTTAGCTTCCTACTTTTATATTTGACAGTGACAACCGAATCCTCCCCTCAGAATGAGTAAGTGAGGAAATGGACACAAATATATCTGCAGGTCCAGATTTTCAAAGATCGTAATTGAGTTGTCATGATATTTTATGCAAACAAGGCAGATGTAGGTTTCTTTGTGGTTGACCAGTCAGGATATTCACCCATGGCTTCACACTTTCATTTAAATATCCAATAAGATTAACAGATCCATTGCACCTTCCAGTCTGAAAATGTGCAGTGTGACGGGCTTTGGCGTGGGGTTAGCTATGGGGAATTAGAATTGGTGCACGGAGGAAAAGTAGGGCCAAAAGAGGAAACGGAACTGACAATATAGCTGCTAAAAAATTTCAAAATGAGAAGCAAAGGAGCCAAGAGAGATGGCACATAGACATAGATTAAGGTCAGGAAAGCGGCCAGAATTTCGTTTTGATATGAAACTGTCTAATGATGATCATGTGGTTTGATTCCCCTCATAGGATCCTTCTCACACATGCACTCCCTCAGCTATTGAATCAGATTGAATACAGGAATCCAGTAAACAGAAGGAAAAGGATAGCCAAAGAAAAGCTAATAAAAACATGTTACTAACATATTTTTAAAATAGTTACATCGTTTCATTTCCTTCCTTTTACAGATTCTGAAGACAAAACTATGGAAGAGTAGCAGATCAAATTAGATCAACTATAAAATTATTTGGTAGTGTAATAAATAGGGAAAGACCCATGAATGTCTGTATTTAGAGAAGAATAATTCGAAAGGTTTACTTCAGTCTTGGATAATATTATGTGAGACAATTAAATAACAGTGACAGCACACACACAAAAAGTCAGAGTTCAGTCATTTTCTGTTACTTGTATCCATTTATATGTTTGCTTATTATTGCACTCTCTCTAAATAGTTTGGTGTTAACTGCTGCTTTTAAAACTACACTAAAATAAAATAGAAAAAAAGAATTGTCAGTCATTGCATCCTTGCCCACACATCCTTCTGAGAGAACCTGTTTCTCCCGCAGGCCATACCTAAGACATGGGCCTAGGTGGCCATGTTTGCTCAGATGTCCTTACCACCTTGACCTCAGCTGATTGGGCCAGAATGGATACACCTGACTCAAGGAGACCAATCAGAGTTTTCTCTTGCTCTCTCAAAAGATCTGAACTGAGAAAAAATGAGTAAGTTTGTGTCTGAGTGATGGTAATTGTAGCGAACAAGAGAAGGCCACCAAGTTCTGCCTGTGAGGTCTTCAGAGCCCGTCAGGTTTACCGCCTTCATAAGAACCGGCTGTGTATTGCTTTTCCTTGGATTTGCTTTTAGTTTAGTCTATATTGAGTAGATTTCTGTTTCTTGACACCATATGTAGCCTGAGTAAATGGAATTTTAAAAGAAAAGCGTAATATTTTACCTTATAATTGCATGGTTTAAGAAGAAAATTACAGTATTTTATTAAAGTAGTAGGAGTCATACCCATCTGCTCATATATTTCGAGCTAATAAGACCGTTTACAAAGGCCAGTTAGGAACTTTTGAAAGACCAGGAGTGATGTTAAAAATTGCTGATACCTGTGTTTCTCTGTAGTTTTTTTTTTTTTTTTTAATAATTCTTTATTTTATTTATTTATTTTTGGCTGTGTTGGGTCTTCGTTTCTGTGTGAGGGCTTTCTCCAGTTGCGGCAAGCGGGGGCCACACTTCATCGCGGTGTGCGGGCCTCTCACTATCGCGGCCTCTCTTGTTGCAGAGCACAGGCTCCAGACACACAGGCTCAGTAGTTGTGGCTCACGGGCCTAGTTGCTCCGTGGCATGTGGGATCTTCCCGGACCAGAGCTTGAACCCTTGTCCCCTGCATTGGCAGGTGGATTCTCAACCACTGCGCCATCAGGGGAGTCCCTCTCTGTAGTTTTAAATGGTGTTTCAGGTACAAGTTACTTTCTGAAAATTCAGGGAGCTTTCAGATGCTTCTGCATTGCTTCTATACCATCATAATAAAATGGATGATTTTAAAACCATGACTAACTTTGGCTTATTTCCGAAGTCAGCACCTCATTTATTATGAAGAAAACTTAAGGACTTCAGGTGAGGTTTTGTGCCCTAATCCTACCACTTCCTCTGCCCCTTCTTGTGGGTTTCTCAACCAAAGGGGTGAGACCACAAAGAACAGTAACTGGAGGGGAAATCCCCTGGTGCTCTACAACACACAGTGGGGCATGTGGCAGTTGCCCGTCAGCACACAGGGCTTCTTCACGGTAAAATTGAACTCGATTAGAACGTGTGACTCAGACTAAGAAAGTCGAGCAAAGCTTCCGGTTCCATTCCCCTGGAGTCAGCTATGCCCATCAGTTATCAGCCAGAACCAAGAGGAAAAGTCTGAACAGAGAATACAACCATGAACACAATCACCTTTCAATCCAGTAGCCCTGCCCTTTAGTGAGACTCTTCCCAGTGGGTGTCAAGCCCTGACCAATCAGATAATCGCTGCTTCTCCAATAGCTGGACATCTAGGAAGGGGTTAGAGAGAGACATGGGCAGAGTTTCTCCTCTCTGGGGACACTGTAGGAAATATTCAGCCCCATCCCCAGTAGGCTGTACTTCCCAGTATGAATCTGAACAATCGCTTGTTTGAACCACTATGGGATGACTAGGATGGTCCAGGATAGACTCCCATAGGAGAAGAGAACAAAGTGATTTTAACCACTATACCTACTACCATACATTTGTCCAAAATTAATACAAGATATGGAATTATATGTGCTTGCTATTTGTTGAAAAATAATGAGGGTGCCATTTCAAAAATAATATCTTTCAGATAATTACTATTTTGTTTTTGTTTGTTTGTTCATTTTTCAGCTGATGCACTAGCTCTCACACTAGCTTATTATTTGTAATGACCCAACTTGGGAAATCTCAAGTCTGGTCTTCCCATTAGGAGTAACTTTAATGTGAGATTATTAAAAAATAATTTCTCCATGTTATTAAAACTGTCATGATAAAGGCATGAGGGAAGAATATTCAGTAGAACTTTTAGAATATGACTCAGAGAAAGGCATTATATGAATAAAGTAATTACTTTATTGGTCACTGAAATATAAGTTAAGTGTACATATCCTGTAACTGTAGCAGGCACTTTTAGTTGCCCTCCCTACAGCCCTGCTCCCATTCTCTTGACTAACAGAACTCTGATTTTGTTGGGATGGGCAATGGGCCCAACTCTAGGCCATGAATCTTGATAGATCTTAGCTAGTCCCATTTGCCAGTGATTGGTCTAGGGGCAGGCATGTGACCCAGTTTTGTGCAGTGATACATAAGGAGGAATCGTCTTCCAGTGGGGATGTGTGTATGTGTGAGAGAGAGAGGGTGTGGAAGGCAGAGAGAAAGAGGGAATGAATGAATGAATGAATGAATGAATGAATGAATGGTATGCAAGGAGAAATCACTTTGACTTCCACCTACTTCCTTCCTGTTTAAAATGCTGCTCTACCAGGACCTAATGCTTGCAGCTTGGGCAGCCATTTTGTGGCCATGAGGTGAGACATCACCAGCAGGGTGCCACCAGGAGAGTGGCAGTGTAGAAGGATAGAAAAAGCCTGGTGCCTGAGCCCAAGGCCTCAATGACTTCAAAGAGCCTCTGAGCCAACCCTGGACCGCCTTCAGAATTCCTGTCCAATAAACAACAAATAACTTTATGGTTTAAGCCCCTGTGAGTTGTGGTTTCTGTTACTTACATCCAACAAATACATACTTATATATATGCCTATATATACTTACAGCCAAAAGCTACATGACTTGATCGAGAAATATCTTTCACTTTGTTATTGTCATTTGTTCTAGGGGAATGAATCAGAAATATATTTAGATAATTTAGACAATTCTCCCACTCAGTCAGGTTCAAAACCTGTATTGACTTTCATATTTTTTTATATTTTAATTTCTTTTTTATTTTATTTTTTTTATTGAAGTTAGTAGAGTTGATTTACAATGTGTTAGTTTCAGGTGTACAGCAAAGTGATTCAGTTATACATATATGCATATATATATATATATATATATATATATTCTTTTTCAGAGTCTTTTCCCTTAGCGGTTATTACAAAATATTGAGTATAGTTCCCTGTGCTACACAGTGAGTCCTTGTTGGTTATCTATTTTATGTATTATGGTGCGTATATGCTTTCATGTTTTTAATAGTCAATTCCAGTGAGTAAATGTCATCAGCCTAGCTCAATGGACAAGTGGTTTTCAGCATTAGCATGAATCGGAATCACCTGTTAAAAACAGATTGCTGTGCCCCATCTCCAGAGTTTCTGATTCAGCAGGTCTTATGTGGGGCCTGAGAACTTGCATTCTTCACAGGTTCCCAGGGGACACTGATGCTGCCGATCTGGGGACCACACTTCCACAACCACCGCTCCAGCCAACGGGCAGTCACCTCCTCAGTCAGCTGCCTCCCCAGTTCCCTTTATCCACATCTACAGTCTTGGTACTTTAGCCTGAATTTCACTTTCTGACTGCAGGATTCCTCTCCACACTTACCAGCATGTTGTTTTAGGACTTCTGAATGTCATCCAAACGGGTTCACCACAATCCTGTGAGCCTTAGGTTTGCTGCCCCACCACATTTGCATAGACCATTTGCCCCGCCTAGAATCTTATCTCACTGAAGCTACTTTAGGTCTGACACAGTGGGGTGACCTTCCCTCTGTTGGCCAGATCATTTCTTTTTATATCAGAGAGATGAAAATTATGGGATTCCAACAGACAGAAATAGGTTAAAGAACCTTTTCCTCCCTCTACTCCTACCAGGTGGGAAATGTCGTATATAACCTTCATTTGCTCCTTTCTTGGCCTTAACATGAGCATCTTTACGTCTAAAAATGGTCCTGGCCCAGAGCTGCACGCTTACTCATTCTGCAGAGGACACAGAAAGGTTACCCAAGCTTACAGCTGAGCTGCTGGAAGCAAAACCCGTAACCCTCCCAAGCCTGAGCAGCTGCTCTGCGCCTTAGATTAATTTCTTCCGGGCAGAAATTATAAGCCCTCAGGAATCTCTAATCACAAGTTTCTCATTTGGTCCAAGGAAGCATGGTTTCTATACAAAGGGGCCGTAAGCAAGGGTTTTGCAAATCCACGGTTTCCTCCTTCCGTGTAGGTACCCTACCTATCTCAATCTCAGGGAAAGTGGCCCCAGGCCCGAGTGTCTCTTGCCCAAGAACAGCATGCAGTAGTCACACTCGAGTAATGCCATCAAGTCAAGTTTACACCCACAGCCCCCAGAAGTTACTGCGATGACTGAAGAATCCCAGGATGTGTCTGTAGTTCTCGTACAGACTTCACCTATCAGCAGTGTTTGACATGGTGGATCATTTCCTTCTCTCGGTTACACTTACCTTCCAGCGCACAGCACTCTCTTGGTTTTCTTCCTAATTCATCCCCATGAGGTGTCCCACTTTTTCTGTTTCCTTTGCTGGTTCCTCCTCTTGTCCTCTCGTAAGGTTGGAGTGCCCCAAGGGTCTATCCTTGGTTATCTCCTCTATCTACACTCATCTGTTAATAATTCCATCTAGTTGCATGGCTTTACATACCATCTGTGTGTAGGTAACTCCCAAATTTATATCTCCAAGCTGTCCTCTCTTCCAAACTTGATACTCCTCTATTCTACTTGAGATTCCTAGTTAAATTGCAAATAGGCAAATAAGTTAACAAGCCCCAAATTTCCCTTTTATTCCAACATCTCACGCCTCAAACTTGTTCGTCCCTCAAAATCTCAGTGAAGGGGAACTTCATCTTCCCAACTGCTCCAACCAAAACCCTCGGAGTCGCCCTTTACTTTTCTTTCCCTCACATTCTACACCCAATCTCTTAGGAAGTCCTGTTGGCGCTAACTTCAAAATATTCTCCTGTAAATCAGGTAGTATCTCATCTATGTTTAAAAGCCTGTAGAGGCTCTCAGTTTACTACTGAGAGTAAAGATCAAGGTCAAGGGGTAAAGGTCAAGTCCTTACATTGGCCTGTTCCCACCCCACCTTTGCATCCCTCTGATCTTTCCTACTCCTCTCCTCCCTGCTCATCCCACTCTGCTCTGGCCACACTGGCCTCTTAGCTACAATTTACATCTGCCAGGCAGACTCCCACCCCAGAGCCTCTACCCGGAACACTCTTTCTCTAAATGGTACTTAGCGAACACCTTCACTTCCTTCACATCTTTGCTCAAATTTCACTTTCTTAATGGAGTCTACACATGCCACACTATGAAAGACTGTAATATTCAGCAATATCTAAACCCCCTTATCCTGCTCTACTTTTCATTTTATTCCATAGCACTTACAATAACCAATATTATTGTTTGTTCATATGTTATTATCATATTGTCCATCTCCCATTCTAAAATGGCAGGATCGTCATCCATTCTCTGTTTCTAAGCACCTGGAATAATGCCTGACACATAATTGCGATCAATCGATGTATGTTTTTGTCCCTCTCTTCTACATTCTGACAGTACTCATTATTATTTTTTGAAGTATCTATAAAAAAGGAAAACCAGTAAGTCTCCAAGGAAGTGAGTAGGTTATCTCCTAGGGTGATATTGCCTTGGTAGAATCCACCACCAAAGCCTATTCTTCATCCTTGCACAATCAGAAGTATAGTGTGTGGGCACTATTGATGATCCTCACAACACCAACCAAGACTAATGATGGAACAAGAATGCCAATTTATTAGTCTTAGATTTAAAATAGAACCTATCCAGGAGAGCAGATGTCCACAGCCCTGAGAGTGACTTCACTTCCTGTGCAAGCTACTTGGAGACACAGATTATAATCAGAAGGTTTGGAGTCAGAACAAGGAGGAGTATTTAAATAATTTGGAAATCTGAGAGCCTCAGACTATAATTAACTTTCCTCTCCACAGGAAAGCAATATGCAACATAGATCATAGGTGGGGCACTCGCGCCATGCACAATGCTAACGAGTCTCTCCTGATTGATTTTATTCAACACATTTCTTGGATCCTTACAATGGCTCATACAGTATGGGAAGCAAACACTGAGGATACAGAGTAATTCTGCTCCTAATTCTGAAGTGTAGGGGTCTTTCCCACCACTAAACAATTGTCTGACATCAGCTGCATGTCCTGCAATCGAACTCAATTTTAACACATTCTACCTGGAGATAGGGTCAGATCCCACAGGCTAAGAGCTCAGTCCTATAAGACTGCCCCCCAGTACACACACACACACACACACACACACACACACACACACACACACACTATTTCAGACACCAATCAAAAGGCCAGGTTGTCACCTGTGCTTCTGACCAATGGCTATAGATCAGATCCCCTCCTTGGGTTAGATTAATTTCCTAGGGCAACTCACAGAACTCAGGGAAGCATTTTACTTAACAAATTAACAATTTGTTTTAAAAAGGATATAACTCAAGAGCCAGATGGAAGAGAAGCACAGGGCAATATATGGGGAAATGCTGCAAAGCTTCCATGCCCTCCCCAGCATGCCACCCTTCCCAAATCTCCATGTGTTCACCAGTGTTCACCAACCTGGAAGCTCTCTGAACCCCATCCTTTTGGGGTTTTATGGAAACTTCATTGTAGGAATGATGGATTAAATCATTGGTCACTGGCAATTGCTGCAACCTCCAGCCCCTCTCCCCTCCCCAGAGGTCAAAGGGGTGAGGCTTAAAGTTCTAACCCGCTAAGCAGGTGGTTGGTTCCTCTGGTAACCAGCCCCCTATCCTTAAGTGCTTCCAAAAGTCACCTCATTAACATAATAAAAGGCAATTTATCACTTTCATCCCTTAGGAAATTCCAAGGGTTTTAGGAGCTCAGTGCCAGAAAGGGGACAAAGGGACAAAATCCAAATATATATTCCTTTTTTTTTTTTTTTTTTTCCGGTACGCGGGCCTCTCACTGTTGTGGCCTCTCCCGTTGCGGAGCACAGGCTCCAGACGCGCAGGCTCAGCGACCATGGCTCACGGGCCCAGCCGCTCCGTGGCATGTGGGATCTTCCCGGACCGGGGCACGAACCTGTGTCCCCTGCATCGGCAGGCAGACTCTCAACCACTGCACCACCTGGGAAGCCCCCAAATATATTTTTCTTATTACGAGTCACAGTATCACACATGAACAAACAAGACAAAAGAGCTCTTATCCCTGCCCCTGAGGAGCTTGCTTTCTAGTAGAGAAAACAATGAAAAATCAGTAAACAAATAAAGAACCAAGATGACCACAGGTTGTGCTAATAGCTATGAATAAAATGGAGTTATATGTTGAAGCTACTTCAGATAGGGTGGTCCTGGAAGACCTCAGGGAAGCCCGAAGAATGAGTTTGTACCCTTAGATCAAAGTCTACCCGCTTCCCTGCATGTCCTTCACCCTCTTCTGCCTCTGGTAAGGGGGAACGACCATGCTACTCTCTGTTGCTTTGCGGTAGACTTTTTCTTTCTTTTCTTTTTGAATTCCATGTGTAAGTGAGATCATGTGCTATTTGTCTTTCTGTGTCTGGCTTATTTCAAATTAGCATAATATCCTCCAGGCTCATCCATATTGTCCCAAATGGCAGGATTTCCTCCTTTTGTAAGGCTAAGTAATATTCCATTATATATATACGTCACATTTTCTTTATCCATTCATCCACTGTCAGACATTTAGGTTGCTTCCATATCTTGACTACTGTGAATAATGTTGGAATGAACATAGGAGTGCAGATATAGCGTTGAGATACTGATTTTATTTCCTTTGGCTATATAGCCAGCAGTAGGATTGCTGGATGACATGATAGTTCTATTTTTAAATTTTTGATCCATCTCCATATTGTTTTCCATAATGGCAGTACAAATTTACATTCCCACCAACAGTTCACAAAGGTTCTCTTTTCTCTATTTCTTCTTGAGTCAATTTTAGTAACTTGATTTGTTAAAATTGTTCATCATGTATGTAAATATGTATATAAAATTATCCTGTAATTTATGTAAGGGACTACCTAGACATTTTAGGGTATGATGTGTCAAGGCTCTTCTTTCTCTCTTGGAAGCTAGAGTCTTCAGATGCATGTGTAAAGAGCTATCAGATATTGAAGAGAAAACGGCTGCCTCACAAAACAGTACCCATGCACGATAAGGCACAGTCACCCAGTTTCTGGTTGGTGTGGAGTCTGTCTAAACCAGAGCAAGGTGCGATGGTATAGGGAGATTGAACCCTCTTCTCACCTGCTTCCTCAGGGTAGAGCTACTCCGTTCCAGAAGGTAAAGACAGTGTCAATTACAAAATTTTGATTTGCAGAAATTACTGCCATACTAGTAAAAAATGTCCCCTTGTCAGTTACCTATAATATTGTAAAATTGTAATAACTTGCTTTGATTTATAACCCAAAACATACTACGAAAAAGAAAAGAAATCTTAATGAGATTAAGTCTATCTGAGCTTGAACCAGGAGGTGCAACAGTAATTAAAATTTTCCAGTTAAGAGAAGTAAGTGAAACCAAAACTGTCCTCGATCTTTCATCTCAGCTGTCCAAAATCAGCCAGGCTGAGAGCTCAGGACTATCAATTGCCCATTTGCTTAAATTACTTTCCAACAACCCCTAGTTCATTCTCATGTACTTAAACACTTGTCTACTTAATTATATCATTTTGCCTGGAACTTCAGACACTTTTTTTTTTTTCATGTGAAGTTTTTGACCCATGTATAATCAATGCCAGAGATATGCTCAAATCTCAACATGACAGCATTCAGGAAAACATTCCAACCTCCCTCTATTGCCAATACCTCAGATATTATGTTATGTCTTGATGCAGATATAATGAAATACAAAACTTCTAAATATGTTCTCAACTTTGAGTCTGAGGCACTCAAACAGATACAGATTTCCTATGAGAAGGACTTTCTCTCTTCCTACATTGTCTTATCTCCTCCCAGAATATCAACAAAATTCATATAGAGAAAAACAAAGGATACATTTTCCTCCCTCCACTTGATCCCATTTTTGTCCCGTTACTAATCAACTTTCATTTTTAAAAATGTCCCAAGTTTCTGTTTTTAAGAAACCAGTAGTGTGATACTAATACTTTTCAAAAAGAAAGGGGTAAATTGGTTGTCGTTGGAGATCATACTGATTTTTCTCATGGTACATTCTGGAGCGGATTAGTGACCACTTATCATAATTGTTTTAGGAGCATCAATTGGGAGCATGGACCCAGATATTCTGGCTCTCCGGGTACTGCTCAGGGAGTAATATACCTATGCTTTGGGTTCCAGCCCTTTTGAATGACCTGTCTCCAGCCACCTGCATTGATGGTAAAGTTCTAATACATTTGGTTGATATGACTTTATTTTTTAAAAATAAAAACCTGGAAAAAAATAAAATAAAATAAAAGCCTGGGACTTCCCTGGTGATGCAGTGGTTAAGAATCTGCCTGTCAATGCAGGGGACACAAGTTCGAGCCCTGGTCCGGGAAGGTCCCACATGCGAGCAACTAAGCCTGTGCGCCACAACTACTGAGCCTGCGCTCTAGAGCCGGTGAGCCACAACTACTGAAGCCCGCGTGCCTAGAGCCCATGCTCTGCAACAAGAGAAGCCACTGCAATGAAAAGCCCGCGCACCGCAATGAAGAGTAGCCCCTGCTCGCCGCAACTAGAGAAAGCCCGCACTCAGCAACGAAGACCCAACACAGCCAAAAATAAATAAATTTTAAAATAAAAGATGGTAACTAGAAAAAAAATAAAAGTTAGTTAGGATAACAACAGGTTTATTTTTAATTTGAACTTTAAAAAATACATTTTCAGATTATACTTAGAACTTAAGAGGAAATGTGCATTCATAACAAATTATTATCCTTTTGAAGACTTGTATTATATTTGGTGCCTTTAAAAAATCTGTAATCGCACCTCTGTATTTCTAAAAGAATTAATAATCAAATGAATTAGATTCCATCCCTAGGTACTCTTACCTGGGATGGTTAGTAAGGTAGCTGTTCCCTGGGATGTGGAGTTCTTCATACTGTTTCTTAATCTCTATGGTAACCCTTGTTCTCAACAGCACCCAGAAGTTTTACTTGTCTCTCCCACACACGAAATCAATACTGAAATAGCCCTTTGAAACAGAGATGTAGGAGTAGTCTTAAATTATGCAGCATCTCTATTACTAATGAATGTACTTCTGTGAGCCCTTAAAAACAGTGCAGTTGCGATATCAGTTTTGTGTGTAGTTGCTGGACAGTCAGAACAAGACATCCACTCTCTATAGGAATGCCACATCTGGAAATCTGTTAGTACTCAACTTTTCCTTCTTCCAAAACTGCTGAGTAACCTCTACAGAATGTTTGACTAAACTGCTTCCCCAAGGAAACTAAGAAAGGTAAGTACCTGGAGTGGAGGCAGATAGATTGTATCTCTGGGTGCACTGTTGACAGGATGGGAGACTGGACCCTTCTGCACCTACCTGGGGACTTCAGGAAGGGCTCGGGGAAGCGTTTCTACACCAGGAAGAATTCTAACCTGATTGCCCTTGCTACAGCTTTTCAAAACAAATCTTACTTGAATATATTTGGAACCTTCCTGGTTTGGGGCAAGTCTGGTATTTTCACTATTGCTATCATATTTTTAAAGAACTAATATAATCAATTTTGTTTTAGTTTCTCTCTTTGTAAAATGTTGCTTCTGTGCCCAACAATTTGTGCCTTAATTAATATACTCATTAGAAGATGAGGAAAAGTCCTACCTAAACTTAATTACCATGTAATTTTTAAAAGCAGTTTTCAACTATCCATATTAAGAAATGTCATTCTTAGAAATGTGTTAAGGTTTTATTATAGCATAACCCATTCTTTTTGTTGAAAGCAAACTGGATTGTGTACACACACAGACACACAGAAATACACAGATGTATGTGATAAGGTGTTCAAATGGATAGTATTTTTCAGATACTTAGTATGTAGAATGATTCACTGTAGTGCTATTAGAAATTCAAGCACTGAGAGCTTCAAATTTTGTCCTTCAAAATTCAAGTAAGGGCTTCCCTGGTGGCGCAGTGGTTGAGAGTCCGCCTGCCGATGCAGGGGACGCGGGTTCATGCCCCGGTCCGGGAGGATCCCGCATGTCACGGAGCGGCTGGGCCCGTGGGCCATGGCCGCTGAGCCTGCGTGTCCGGAGCCTGTGCTCTGCGACGCGAGAGGCCACAGCGGTGAGAGGTCCGCGTACCACAAAAAAAAAAAAAAAAAATTCAAGTAAATTTCCATCTTCTTGAAATGAGAGTTCAGTCCACTCTTAAAATTATAATGCCTCAAAAGTTCTAAGTATTCACCATATTAGTTTCAGAAGTTTGTTTCCAGCTTCCCTAGAGAAGTGACCAGTATAAGAAGCTTCTCCCTGCTTTCCTTATTCTATACCCTCTCAGGAGTTTTTAGTCTCTCTGAACACCTTGTAGTCATCGTCCCACGGGTGAAATGACTTTGCTTAGTTGCCTTTTTGCTCCCCACCCAGCAGTTAGGACCACTGGCCTAAAATATCTCTGCTACATCTGGCAATTCCACTGCAAAAGCTCCTGCTTAAAATATTGGTTCATTTCCAGTTACAAGGACCTTCTTGCCATCTGTTATTCCAAGAAATTCCTAAAATGGACCCAGATAAACAAGGTAAGTATTACTGTTAAGTTTTTGAGCACAGTTTGCAAACAAAAAACTCAGGCACAGACGTTGTATTTTCAGACTTCCGAGTTGCAGAGGAGTGACATTTGGCAAATGGCTGGCTGAAAAAGAAACTAATGGATGATTGAAAAGACTTTCTCCGTTTTCTAAACAGAAATTCATAACATAGTGACGAGTATTTGGTCTGTTGTCCCCAAAGCACCAAAAAATAATTTAACAAAAGACTTGATCTCAATATAATTGCACTTTAAATTGCTATTCAAAGACACAAAAAGTGGCTTACCTTATTTACGTATATCTTCATAGTTTACTATTAAAATGACATCACTGTAGATATTTTAATGTCAGGGGTAAGTTCACTGTACTATTTGAGGCCAAAGTTGAGAGAAAAGTCTCACAGCTGTTATTATATGACTATTTGATAAATGGATAGAGGGAAACTAATTTCCTTTTCTTCCAGCATCTCTGAATTCTAGGGTAGGCCCAGGACTGGCTTGTGATATTTTTATTGTTGGACCTAGTGGCAGCTTTATTCCCCTAGCTGAGATCTAGATTGTTAACTTGGCTTGTTTTATATAAAATTCTGTACTATCTCAAGTTATTTATCTAAAACAACATTCGGAATGATTCCAATTATCTTTGGGTTTCCCAGTATTGGGCCTTCATATTAGTAAGCTTAACACAAAGCAGTAGATAATCCATTCAAAGCCCCCTTTTTCCCCTAAGGAGTGTTTCTTAAATGTAGTGTGTGTGCATCAGAATCATTTAGAGGGTTTGTTAAAATGCTGGGCTCCACCTCCAGGGTTTGTGACTCAGTAGGTCCAGGGTGGGGACCAAGGACATGAATTTCTAACAAGTTCCCAGGCCATGCTGATGCTGCCCACTTAGGACGACTGGCCTAAAATATCTCTTTCTGGATCATCGAACTAGATGATGGGCTGTTGAAAGAAATGTTATTACGTTCTTAGTATCTGTAGAAAATGACACATATTGATTTGGCTAAGTAAAAATATGAATCGTTTAAAGCAAAACAAGGTTCCCAGTTAAATTGCTTCCATGAACAAGACCATATGTAGCTTTGAAGCTTATATTATTGTTTTTTTGAACATCTCAAATTACTTTGTTTATAGCTTTGGGTCTGATACATCCAGCAGTTGCTTCCTTTCTTGAGTCTTCTCTTACCAGCAGGAGAAAACAAAAAAGCCTTCAGGAAGCAGGGCTGCTGGTGAATCACCTGGGATACCCATTCGTTTTCCCCAAGTACTATATCACAGCTTGCCATGTTATGCTGCATAACTTCATCAGATGACACTGCAAAACATAACTTGACAGGAGTGTGATGGGCCAGATGGTAGAGCAGCCACAGAATCACTCTTCCACCAACAGCAGCATCTGGGAACCTGCAGACTCCCTAGCTTGCTGATTCCGTGTTCATTTGGTGCATCTGAGCGGAACCAGGGCACACAAATTGGCCAGTTTCCAGAAGGAAAAACAATGCCGGGCATTACATTTTTGTAAATCATTTCCACACTATTGTGGCTACTCTCCACGTGTTCTCCTTCTCCAGACTTAGGGCAGAGATATGACTTTTCCCCTACTCTAACATTGGACTCTTATCTGAAAACTAAGCATTTTTAAAACATAAGGAAATAGTAAACAACAAAAGAGAGTAAATTGTAGGTCTCTGATATGGTTATACCTGTTCAAAAAAGAATAACAAAATATAGAGGGTTTTTAAATAAGCTTTCTTGTTTAATGACACTTTCAGGCACAGCCCACATTCCCCTCAGGTAGGTGTCTTTGACTCATGATCATATATTGATCATTGAATCAAGGTATATTTAGGGAGAGGCCAGGGCTATGCTCTAAGGTCTCAAGGGTGGGTCTGACTTGGTTCAGCGCCGTAACGCCCTGAGTGGCTTAGCACAGTGCCTGGCCCTCAATGTCTATGTGTGGAACAGCCATGACTTCACGCCACAACACTCAAGGGCAAGAAACAGCCTTTTCCAAACCAAAAGCTAGTCACTGTCACTTGGTATGAAATTTAGACTAAGTTAAGTTTGGGAAGCAGCCGTCCTGAGACAGACAGAAACCATTTCAGGTTTTTCCTGAACATCCGGTCTGAAGTGTTCAGAATATCTGGTCTGAAGCACCATCATGGCTGCCACTCACTCTGCTCTTTGCCCTTGGCTTTGGGGTCCACTTGAAGACAGGGGACTCCTTGTCAAGACTGGACACAGAAATCCTTGCCAAGCCTAGTATCTGGTCTCCCTAGTTACACAACGCAGCCATTCCCTCCGCCCGGGGAACTGCTAGTAAGGGAAGCCCCGGAATCAGCCCTCAAACTTGAAGCCCAGTTAGGCATCTCCCACTTTCCTGTCCAGGTATCAGCGTCTCTCCCGCTCTAGGGAAAAGAGAGTCAGAGCTAGAACAACACTAAAATCAAGATTGGTTTTCAAAGGCAACTGAGAATCCAGAATGTCTGTATGTATATGAGTCAGGGAGGAGGGGCCGGGACAGAGGATGAAGTTGAGGTTCAGGCAGTGAGGGATCCAGGTGGTATTTGCCACAGCAGAGCCCCTCTCAGAGGGAACCTGCTGTTCTGGCCATCCAGCATCTGGTCACGTTTCTTCTGCTGAACCAGTGCACCTGCTTTGGAAGAACAACTTTCCCCTGATTTTAGTCCGTGAAATTCTAGTAGTGTGGATCCCAACTCTCCCATTTCCATGGATGGCATTGATTCTTTGATGGGCCTTTCATACTAAAGCCTGAGTGGGTTGAATTCAGGGTGGCCCCTGAAACACTGACCCCTTAAAAGGTGGTAAGTCTCCCAAAGGAGTAAAAAGAGCTTAGACCTTGGAACATACACAGAAATGGACATGGAAACATTGCCTTTTCATTCTTTAAATTCTCCCACTGCTGCAAGAACAAGTAAGAAATTAATATCACCATAAATTATCCTGCCACATATGTTTGAATCAATGAAATCCCCCCATCAATCCCTTGTTTTGTTTTGTTCAGGGCCTGCTTAGCAAAGGCTAAAGAGCCTGCTGTGTTTCTAGTCACAAGCACTTCTCCAGCACACAAACCATTTACTCCCAGTTGCCTGAGTTTTATGGTAATCAGCTGACAATAAATTTGAAAATAGCTTTATTTTCCTCATGGCATCTTCCCTTCAGCATAATAAATACAAGTAAGTCCTGGGCTCAAAGCTTGTTTGCATGTGAAACCTTGCTTCCAAGTGAGCATTATGGGTATAAAGTCTATTTAATTGCAATTTGTTATCACAAGAAATATTAGAGATGCAACGTTGCTTGGCAGTTCTTTCCAAAGTGTGTGACTGGTTTCCTCTCTCACTGCCTGCTGTAACAATACCATATCTTTACCATTCCTCAAGTTTTCTGCTCTACCATCTCTTCCTAATTCTGAGTGAACTTGTCCTCAACTTCATAAAGAAAACAGAAACCCTCAGACATGCTTTCTTTCCCACATCCACCATCATATCCTTTTATTCTTCCTCTCAGGGAATGAGGGGATGTCCTCTCAGGGGCTTCTTGCCAAAGCTAATTCCTTCACCTGTACATCTTCCCCCATCCATTGCCTCTACCTCAGAGATTGTATCAGTTAGCTACATTTCAGTTACTTGTAAGAGAGAACTTAGCTCAAAGAGGCTTTATTACCTTATATAATTAATTACCTTAGGGAGGACTAGCTTGCTCTGAGCCCAGACAATGTCAGTAGGACATGGTTTCTCTCCATCTCCAAGTTCATCGCTACTCTCCTTCGTGTGTTGGTTTCATGCTCAAGCTACACATCCCAACAGGAGAGTAACTGCTGCTCCCAGCTATGATTCCAATTTCAAGTCCAACAGGAAAAAATAAGTCTTCTTCCCTGATAACTTGAACAAAGAGTCCTTGATCCAAATTTCATTGGTATATTCTTTGCCTGACTTTGGTTATGAGTCCACATCTGGGGAGGGCAATGATGCTCTCATTGATCGTGTAGGCCTGGGCCACATGTCCTCCATGGAAATAGGAGAATTCGAATGAACCCAGCTAGAATTTCACGGACTAAGTTCAGCGGAAGGTGGTTCACCAGAAGAAATGTGAATGGATGTTGGGTGGCTATGGGAACATGTTGTCCTCTGAGACAGACTTTGCTATATCAAGTACCTCCTGGAACCCTACTTCCTGGACCCTCAACCTCATCCTCTCTCCTGACCCCTCCTCCATGACCCATACATACATTTTAGAATCTCTCCTGCCTTTGAAAGTTAGTTTTGATTTTGTGTGCTTTTCTAGCGATGGCCCTCTTTTCTTCCCTTCAGATTAAGGATCTTGAAAGAGTTGTCTGCTTTTGTGTTTTTTTATTTACCTTACATTCATTGATCAATCCTGTGTAATTTGATTAGGGCCCCCATATCCCCATAAAAGTGCTCTTATGAAGGCTTTAATAGTCAAGTTAATCAAAAACAGAGACTAATTTTTAGCACATAGTTGATCTCCTTGTGGCTTCCGCATACTGAATTATTGGCTTGTCTCTACTTTCTGAAACTCACCTTCCTTGGCCTTTGTACCATTGCTGTCTCCTGGTTTCTTTGGCTTTCCCTTCTTCTTCTTCTTCTTCTTAGGTTTCTCTTTCTCCTCTGGTACTTAAATGATTATGTTTCTCAGGCGTACTGTTACTTAGCCTAATTTTCTCTTCACTTAAAGCACTCTTCTTAGGCAACCTAGTAGATGGACATGGTTTTGCCCACAGTCAACACTAATGACTCCTAAATATCTATCCCATCCTAAATAGCAACCCTGACCCCCAGATACAGAATCAAAAATTGAGTCCTGTTCAACACCCTGAGCAGCTCCCCCTCCCAGCCAGTATTCTCTAAAACTGAGCTCTCAGTCTGGTAGCCACTAGCCACATGTGGCGATGGAGCACTTGAAATATGGCTAGTCCAAATTGAGATGTGCTGCAAGTGTAAAAAGGATCCTGAATTTTGAAGACAATAAGAACAGAAAATGTTTTATTAATAATTTTTATGTTGGTTACATATTAAATAATCTGATAGATTAAATGAAATAAATCATTAAAATTAATTTCACCTGTTTCTTCTTACTTTTTAAAATGTAGCTGCTAGAAATTTAAGGTGACATATTTGAATCATACTGTATTTCTCTATTGGACAGCAATACTCTAAAAATTTCTCATGGCTACTCCCTCCATGCTGGGAAATCTCTTTAAACTTCTCCTTTTCATCACCATGTGGAACCCTCTGGCTCTAGTCCAGCATTCCCAGTTTCTGACCTGTTGCCTTTCACCTGGACTCTGCTTGATCCACAAGCCTTCTCAGAAAGATACCTTGACCAATATGTCTGCCTATTCTCTCAGGTCACCTTAGCTCCAGGATTTGCAGTCCAAGGACCATGCCCTCCAACTCCCTGTACTCCAAGCCCAAGTTTCTGGGGACAAGTCCCAGTTCCAGAATCCTGGACTCCCAAGTGTCTGGGAGGTAGTTTCAACTGCCTATTGGACATCTCCATTCAGATATCTTACAGAAACCTCAAACTCAGATGTTGAAAATGAATTCCCATTCCACCTCTATGCACAAACTTTATCCTCCCCCATTATTTCCTACACTTGGTCTCCTTCCCACAACCAATCAGCCACCAATCGCTGTCAATTTCCCTAGAAAATTGTGCCTCATATCTCCCCCCAATTTTCTCTCCCCAGTACCATTCAGATCACTATCATGTTATAGAAAGTAAAAAATTAAACCCCTCGCATGATGTACTCTTGTACCCAGATAAACAGAAGTTTGATATATAACCTTTCCTACTGTGTTTATTGTGTTCTTTCTTGCTATTAGTTTTTATCATTTACAAAAATAGGACCATACTAAGTTATAGACACATTGCTGTGGATTTGGGCTTATAATCATGCTTTAAAACATCTTTCAACCTCAAGATTGACAAAAATTTCTTCTTTTAATTGTCTTAGAGTTTTAAGAATTCATGTTTAACTCTGTAATACATCCTGGTGTTATTTTTGTTTATGATCTGAACTAAAGTACCTATATTATATTTTTCTAAATAGTTATTCATCCAATGGCCCCAACACTATTTATTAAATAATCTATAATTTCCTCATTGATATAAACCACCAATATAAAGGGAAGTTGTTGATTCTCACTGAGTTAAAACATCATCTTTATCATATGCTAAAACCCTATGTATACATAGGTCAGTTTCTGATTTTGTCCTGTTCCATTACTCTACCTGTTCCTGAAATAAGCACACATTGCATTTATTCTTACAGATTAATTTTATATTATTTTGTCAAGTTCAAAATGGTAGTGGAATTTGGGTTGGAACTGCTTTAAATTTATAGGGGAGAATTCGTATCCTTATGCTATTGAACATTCCTAATCCAGGAATATCCAGTAATGGAGGAAATAGATCTCTCCATTTATTCATATTATCTTTAATATAGCTTTCAATAAAGCTTTATAAGGTCTTACACATTGTTTTGTTTACTTTAAGCATTTTTTAGATGTTAAAAATTACCTGTTGTAACTGATTATTCTTGGTATAAAGCAGTGGTACTCAAAGTATAGTTCCTGGACCAAAAGCATGAGCATCGCCTGGGATTAGAAATGAAATACCCAGGCCCCCCCACCCAGACTCTGGGGGTAAGCTCTGCAGTCTGATGCAAGATAAAGCTTGAAAACCACTGATATAAAGGAAAGTTATTGATTCTCATACAATTGTCCTCAATCCAGCCAACTTGCAGATGATCCTCATGAATTATCTGGATAGAGAGGCAATCAGAACATCTGTACATCTCTTCCTTCCTAAAATTTATAACTCTTACTTTTATTTGTTTTTGTAGATTAGAATTCCAAAACAGGGACAGCAAATAAGTTCCAATTCTATTATTATATGCCAGCTCCAATGGACTCATACTGACATCCTGGAGGGCTATCCTTCAAGGTCTATCAAGGAGATTCCGCCCTATCTGGCACAGTGTGGAGGGGACAGGGGTGGTCCTGATGTCCTGTATTTTATTCCTCTGCTTCAGACTAGAGTTGGATCACAGTGGTGAAAAGGGGGATGGGGGTGATTTTTTCCTGACATTAACAGGGATGTCTTTTGTCTATCTCACTTTTATATGAAATTTGCCTTTTATTTCTGACATTTTTAGGATGTTTCCTCTCTTCCTAGATCATGTACCAGTTTTTAAAAAATCAGAATGGCTGATGAATTTTACCAATGCATTTTGAGAATCCACTGGTTCAGTAACTTTTTTCCTTCCCTTAATATATCAATTAACTGTTGAACAAATTTTAAATTCCTGAAATAAATCTTTCCATATCATGGAACATAATTCTTTAATATGTTCTTGAAAATGTTTGCTAATATATTATGTTTTATCTTTGATTTCATCTTAAATAAGATTTGTTTATATTTATATATCTGATTTAGATGGTATTTAGATGAGACTTCAAACTTCAGACTTTTGAGTTGATGCTGAAACCGTCCCATATTCGACAATTTTCCTTGGCCAATTAGACCAATTTCCTTCAAAGTCTGAAATCAGAATTTAACTAGTTTCTCTCAGCAATAACAATATTTTCAATAAAACTTTATCAAATGTTGGTATTACAGTTATGTTAGCCTCCTAACCTAAACTGGGAAGTTTTCTGAGTTTTTCCAGTTTTTAGAAGAGTTGAGTAACAGGGATTCCCCTATCCCTTGAAAGTTTAAAGGAATTTGCCTGCAAAACTATCTCTGCTTATGGTTGTTTATCTTTGATGACTATTTTTCCTCGTCAAAAAGTCTTCTATAGTAATTCGTCTTTCAACTTTTTTTTTCATATGTTTTGATCATTTCTATTTTCTATTACATATACATTTTCTATTACATATACAAATGTACAGGGCATTTGTATATTACATATACATTTTCTGTTACCTAGATATGGCTCCAGAGCTTTCTCTTCTCTTCTCCTCTTCTCTTCTCCACACTGTGAAAGGGGTGAATACATACTCCGTGCCTAGTAAGTGCTCAGAAATGCTAGCCACTGATGTAGTGATGTTGGTGGTGGGTAAAAGAAGGTATATTAATCATTTTTTTCTGATTATAAAAATAACATGTGCTCTTTATAGAAAATTTAGGTAATATTGACAAGTAGGAAGACTATAACTAAGAATTCGATCACTCAAAGATATCCACTGTTAACAATCTGATGAATGACACTAGAAATTAAGCTCCACGGGGCAAGAATTTTTATCTGTTTTGTTAGTTGCTATATTTCAAGAGCCTGGAATCATGCCAGGGCCATATAGTAAGAGCTCAATAAAAATCTGCTGAATGAATGGATGGATAGTCATTTTCATAGATGCATAAGTATGTGTGTACATATGACTAGAATATATTAACAAACTGAATTTACATTCTACAGATAGTTTTTTGTCTTATTGTTTCATAGGCTATTTCATTTTTATATAAAAAGTGGACAGCTTCATGGAGGAGTCTCCTCACTAGGGGATTCCTTAGTTTGGTGAGCTCAGAGGAGGCTCTCTATGGTCACCTGCAGCCTAGGATAGCGTAGTCCATTATTATTTGTTCCCAGGTAGGAAAGAGAGCTCTAGAACTTGATTTCCTCACCTGCAAAATAAAGTAGGGCTACATGCGCTCTAGGATTTCCTTCTAGGATATGGGATTTATCTAATGAGACAGTCCTTTATCTATGATATTTCATGTTTTCTTTACAGATGCTCTTAATAGTATTGAGAATTCCATTTATAGAACAGCCTTCAAATTACGATCAGTGCAAACCTTGTGCCAATGTAAGTACAGGTTCTCTTGAAATACTTGAAATAATCTGACCCTGACGTGTAATGTAAAGTTCATAGAAAACCAAAAACTCCGCCCATGTGAGTGACTGTTGGATCTGGAAGGTTGGACCTGTGCATCTACCCTACTTGTAACAGAGAAGATGGAGTGTGGAAGATACACCTGTGTTCCACCCACATGTAGCTTCGCTGACTGACAATAGACAATAATTCATGGATGAGGATTTTAATTCTTTAGAAAAATGTTCCTACTTGGTTTCTGCAAATTTTTTGTTTGTTTATTTCCTTTTCAGGATACCAATATTGATGCAAACTAAAATCACAAAATAAGTTAGTTTAATATAACTTGTAAATTCAAATATAAACATTTCTAAATTCCTTCTACTACTTAAGACTTGCATTTTTAAGTTGTACCCCTATCTCTTTCTGAACCTGCAAAAGTAAGTTCAGATGAATAATCCTCAGACCATAAAGTTTAAAAATCGCTTGAGAATTTCATGAGAACTACTCTTTTGCATTAAATTTTATCTGATTGAATGCCATGGTTTCTTTTCCTATACCGTTATCTAGGTAAAATACAGTAAAAATTTTTATCCTGTAAAAATTCTCCAAAATGAACTTGGGTTCTGGCTGTGAAAAATGACAGGCATTCAGCATATCTGAAGTTACTGATTTCTAATAAGTTCTGTATTGCATTTTTAAAAAATCACTTTGTGTAATTTATGACATTTATTACAGCAGACCTAAAAAAATTGTGTTTTATATATATATATATAAATTGTATTATATATATATAAATTGTATTATATACACACACACACACACATACACACACACACACACACACATACATATGTCATTTTTCCTAAAGGTTGAATTTTTTTTAATATTTTGCCTCTGCCTAATAAGTTAGATAGACCAGTGGTTTTCAAACTGTGTTTCACAGAGTGGACATGGGTGTGAAGTAGGGTAAGAAAGGGCCAGTGAGGTGCGAAAAGGAAGTAGAGGCAAGTCGAGAAAACCCAAAGGGCCAGCAAGGTGGGAAAAGGAAGAATAGGCAAGTAGAAAAACCCAAAAGCCTATCTCCTCTACCAGAACAACTCTGTTTTGCTCTATCTTCCATATTGCATTTCTGTGAAAGTATCCTTTGAAGAAGGGATTCTTGGCTTTAAAAAAAATTTTTTTTAAATCACTGATATAGACAAATTACTTATATTATTCCAGAAATCAGCAAAAGGCAGAAGATGCTCACTAAAAATTTACCCTCAATCATGTTATTTTCCTGGAGAATGTCTCCTATTAAAGAAAGTTAGTAGCCAATGCTCACATGAGCCTTCATCATTGTTCATAGGAGCCTGGGTGTATACAGTGTAATTCGAGGGTGTACCTTTCTGAATTTTTTATTACGCCTGCATCAGAAACAGTGAATATAAATAATATGCATGGGAAATAGTAACAGTACACGAAATCAGAAGTTGAAAAGTTCTACCTATAACAGATAACCAAACAAAAATTGGAAAACAAAAGTCCCTAACGCCGAGATAAACATATCGTGAGCTCCAGGCAGCAGGATCTGGAGAGCCGGAGAGCGTTCCTGCACAAATCTGGTGGTGAGATTAATGGACACCACTATTATCTGTTTTGCTGTAATACAGAAGTCTCGGCAGAAGACGCAGCATCCTGTGTACAGCACGCCAGGCCGAGGTGATAGGTTTTGTGATTGAATAACGATAAAAGAGTTTGCAGTCTCTACCACATGCAGCCACGTTTTTTTCACAGTCACATCCCAAAACATACCCCTCACTTTCTTAGACTCTCCCTTTAAAAGCCGTATCAGAGAACAAATAAAAAATTTTATTATACGTGCTAGATTTGTGGATGTGAGGTTGATTTACAAAGTAGACAGAAGTGCAGGGTTTTATCACTTCACAGTCTGAAGCATTTTAAATGCCAGCAGCTCTTGGTGCCACTGACATCCCCATCTCAGATGGCACAAGTGGGTGTTTATTCATTTTGTCTGTCATCCTCCATCTGCAAGAAACCATAGGGTTTCTTCTATCTCATTCTTCCTTATATTTATTGCCTTGTAACATTTTTAGGAGAAGGTGATAAAAAATATGTAAGAAATAAACCATTATTTTTTGTAAGCAACTTTGGTTTTATTAAGTGCCTTTCTGGATAATAATACTGATGAGACCAAGATCAAAAAAATAAACATTACTAAAGCAAGGGTGAGACCTAAGGAGTCTAATTCAGCAACTGCTCTTTTATAAAGATCACTGAGTTTTTTAAGTGATGCATTTGCATTTTTATACACAATATTCCTTCTTGAGCTAGGCTGTAGACAAGAAAAAATGATATTTGAACATGAAAGATGAATTTTCTCAATCCACTTAATAAACAGTATAAAAACGTTTTTCCCAACTTTTCACCAGTGTCCTCACTTCCTCGGAAAGCTATTTTCAAGTTTCTCACTTCTTTCCCTTTTAATTTCCTTTTATAAAGCCACATCCTAGAGGTTATACTGGGAATAATGTTCTAACTATGCTTTACAAACAGATGCACTTTTCCAAAATCAAATCAACTGTTAGAATAGGAACACTTGAATTATACACAAGAGAGATGTATCCAAACAGTGGCCTATGTAATTCCCTTAAAAAAAAACAGCTGCCGTAAAAAACAGTCTTCATTAAAGACTAGATGATGTTTACTTTTTTGAAGCCTTTTGTTCAGATCAGAGGTGATGCAGTGTTTCCTTTGCTTCCTGCAGTGGACTTGATTGACAGTTCTCTGATTCAGCATGTCCTACTACGTCAGAGTCTCTGGGAGGCAAGAGAAAGTGCTGTCTCTGTGCAGCAGCTTTTTCAGGCTCTGCAGGAGCTGTTTCAGAGAGTCAGGGTGGAAAAACCAGGACAGGTGCACCCCAGAGCTCCGGAACTCACTCTGAGCCTTCTCACAACAATGTATGACAGGTGAGGCTGAGGGGACCATGCTGTGACCTCACAGGGGGTGTTTAGTTGCCTCTGGTCGTTGACCAGTTGGGGTTGTCTAATATTTATTCAAGGTTTGATATCTAAGAAGGCTTCTTTGTTTGTTTGTTTTCCTCAAAGGTATTATTCAGGAGGGGAACAAAGAAGTACATGCTTATCAACTTCACTAATATGAATGATTCATGGACAGCAAAAAGGGGGAAAATCCACATTTTCATACAGACTCATTTCCACTCTAGAGAAGCACACACACCTTTTGCTAGGGCAGTTATGCATCTATGTATATATATAAATTACACTTTTCTCTTGAGTCCCCGGTAGTATATGTCTTTGCTTATTCCTTTATAACCAGTTGTCAGTTTCTGTTTGTGAATAACGTGTGCATAAATGGCTAACCTATTGTCTTAGTCTGGGCTGCTATACCAAACTACCGGAGACTGGGTGACTTAAACATTTATTTCTCACAGTTCTGGAGGCTGGGAAGTCTAAGGTCAGGGCACCGGCAGACAGGTGGGTCTGGTGAGAACCCACTTCCTGGTACATAGAGGGCCATCTTTTGGCTGTGTCCTCACATGGTGAAAGGGGCGAGGGAGCTCTCTGGGGTCTCTTTTGTAGTAATAGCAATCCAATTCATAAGAGTTCCACCCTTGTGACCTAATCATCTTCCCAAGGCCCATCACTAAATACCATCACATTGGGGGTTAGGATTTCAACATATGACTTGGAGAGGCACACATAAAACAGCTTACACCCTGTCAAAGGCTTGATTATGCATGCTCTAAGTCAGTGGTGTTGGGGGTGTGTGTTTGTGAGTGTGTTTACCACTTTTTTGCCCCACTTCAGTTGTGTTTATCTTACGTGGTCTTGACCCAGTAGCCTTCATCCTGTAGAATGGAGTTTTAAAAGCTCACAGTAAATATAAAACATTTGGAAAGTGAAGAAAAGAGTGAAGAAGAAGAAATACCACCCCAAAGCCTGCCTCCCAAAGGCAAGCACAGTTTAACCACTAGGTAAATTCCTTACTAGTTTATTATTTTTGTTGTTGTTGTTGTTGTACAAATAGTATATAAGCATGTTCTCAAGTTATTTTTTCATGATTTCAGTCTCCTTAAGCATTATGATCTTGGCTACCCTTTCTTGTATCAATGCCTGCCTGTAACAATCTGCTGGCATTTGATACATTGTATTTTGTAGGTTTGGAAACTGCACAGCCAGTGGGCACAGGGTGATGAGGCTCTAAGTGAGGGCCTGAGAACGGGTGGATTTTTTTAATATAAATGTTTGCTCCTTCTGCCTGCCTTTTGGTCCTTATCTCTGTTGTTTGGTTTCCCAGCTTGTGAGCCCTAAAGGAAGTGAGACTGCCTGGTCCAGGAGGACCCAGGAAGACCCAGGAAGATGCCTGTGTCTCCAGTGCCTAGGACAGTGCTTAGTACAGAGAAAGCACCCAATAAACATTTGTTGAACACATGAATGAATGAATAAATGAAGGATGAAATATTTTCATTCAATTCTTAGTTCTGTCAAATTCTAGATATAGGAAAACTGACCATGAAAAGAGTGAACTTGTAACACAGTGTCAGAAATGTCCATTCAGGGACTTCCCTGGCGGTCCAATGGTTAAGACCCTGAGCTACTGCTGCAGGGGGCGCAGGTTCCATCCCTTGTTGGGGAGCTAAGATCCCACATGCTGCACTGTGCAGCCAAAAAAAAAAAAGAAAGAAAGAAATGTCCATTCACAGTCATGGTTTTTATAAACCACTTCACCAAGAATAACCCTGCCTTCCCCATTCGTATCTCTGTTTTGTTGCCATGCAGCTCGGGAACGGGTTTTCTCAAGCTTGGACCTGCAGCCGCCGCCCTGATTGCCCTCTCAGGGGATAGTCCTCTTACAAAATACAGAGGTAACATATGTAGGAGTTTTGAATGTCTGAAGTGCGGTGACCACCAAATCTCTCCAACACATTATCTGCTTCACTCACTCCTGTATCCCCGCCACACTGCTCTGGTTCGACAAGGACTCAGCAACACTTAGAATTTTTCAAGATGTTGGTCTATGCTTTCTAACTATTCATAATTTGGTTATCCTTGATATTTATTTGTATAGGGATTATTCAGACACCAGTAGTTATTATTCCCTTAAAGACAGACTCTGCTCACATCGCCATTTACCAAACTTGTGGTCTTTGTCATTGATGTGCTAGATTATCAAAAAGTTGAAATGTGAATGTGTCTTCATTAGTTATCAAATTATTTAGTTTGGGAAGCCTTCAAAACAGCAAGCAAATAACCAAGAATTATAACTTTCGCCTTTATAGCCACAAATAAACTGTTTAGAATTCAAAGCACATATTCTTCGAAGATATATAGCAAGTATTCAGTTTAAAGATTTCTTTCCCCCCTTATGTGTCTAGCTCTTTTTCAGCTCTATGCAGAAAATAACAGGGGAGGTTATAATTCTGGGGGACGCATGACTCGAAGGATTTTGAGAAACCTACTAACAGATCTACAACAGGTAAATCTCTAATACTTAAGAATTCTAAATTTGTTCCAGTTATATTAGTCACATTTATTATTAAAGGATCTGATTTTTACAGTGTCAGTTCTACCTTAATATAGCTCTCCATGCAACCTCTCTCCTCTTTACCTGGTATTATCTGAATATAGGCTGATCTATTGCAATTGCTCCCTAACTGGTTTGCCCAACTCAATGCTCTCCTCTCTGCAACTCTTCCTCCACACAGCAGCCAGTGACTCTTCCAAAATGTAAATGTAAATGCCTAAAATTCTTCGTTGGCCATATTCTGTCATAGAATAAAACCTGAACTCAGCATCACAGGCAAAGCTTTCATGATTTGACTCAATCTTTCTCTTTTCAGAAAGAGGTAAATCATGATACTTATACAAATATAAAATGAACATGTATTCAAAATTTTATTTAATTTATTCATTAGAAGAGGGCTCCAGTAAGTTACAAGTAGTTGAAAGAAATAACCAAAGAACAGACAAGCTGATAGATTAAGAATGTTACAATGAATTTGCAGGTGGACCCAAGACTGACTTTGGGCTGAAGGGGAGGGTTGTCCCTCAACCAGGACAGAATTTATTTGCATGTCTATAGATCAGAATTATTTGCATTGTGATCAGTTGTCTACAAGTTAACATTAATGTCTACAAAATTATAAAATGGCTTAGTCAAAGACAGTGATGCATATCTCTATAGGTTCAGATAATCCCCATTGAAACAATATCCAGTGGTTTCTTTTGCGTATTCCACAGTGTTTAAGTTTTCCTTCCATCATTGTCACTCTTGCGTATCAAAATTTTTACTGTACCTGACATGCACCAAGTTCTCCATGCCTGACTTGTGCAGGTGCAATCTGTCTGCAACACCACTGCCTCTCCTTTCGCTTGACAAATACTGTTTGTCTTTCAAGATCACTCAAATATCAGTCACCTCCTCACTGAAAGCTCCTTTAACTCTTGTACATAATTTTGTTATAACACTTGTCAAATGTTGTTGCAATTATGTCCTAGGTATATGCTTTTCCCACTAGGCTGCTTCTCAAGGGCAAGAATTTTATCTCATTTATCTTTATGGCTTGAAAAGTTCTTGATACTAAAGCCTTCAACGGTGCTTAATGGGAACATAGATGAAATGCAACCCCGAATACTCAAATAGTTGCTTTCCATCATTTCCTATTCTTTGAGAATGTACACATGTAGTGTTGTTTTTATCCATACTAGGCAAGGGAATTTAACCCCCTTAAAGTAAATATGTTTCTTAAATATTAAAATGATGTAAAATCATGTAACCAAGCAAGATCTTCTGCAAATGGGTTAAGCAGGCTCTGGATTATCTTGTGTACAGTGGTCACTGTCCTTCTGTATCTTTTACCCCTATTTCAAGGATGTGTCTATTCTTCTTCAAGCCCCTGTAAAATCCCCAAACTAGGTTTTCCTCACCGTGAAGCCATAGTAATATTCTGTCATTTTTCCCCTGGGTCTGGACTGTAGGGGAGAAAAAAATTTCTTTTTCCTTGACCCATCTTAAGTTCTGTGACTGGGGCCCTATAAATTGGACTGGCAAAAGACAGAATTAACAAGAGAAAAACAAACCAAAGTTTAAATGTGTATGGTGCGTACACATGGGAACACCCAGTGATGAGTAACTCAAAGAGGTGGATGGAACTCAGGCTTGTAAATTATTTTACATTAAACAAAGGGAAGGGGGCTCTGGGCTTCTGGGTGGGGGGAGGCAAGTTATGAGAAAGTGACCGGGAAATAGATGGTGAACAAGGGTTGTTTAGTAAGGTTTGTTATGCAGATTTAAGTCTGTGAATTTTCCATTAATAAGAGTTGTTAAGAGTCCTCCTCTTCCTGATAGGGAGAGGGAGACACTATTGGTAAAAAGAAATTTCCTTTATAAATGTATATTTCCTTTACAAAAGGAAAACCTGTGCCCTGTTTTTATAGCTTTTTCTGCATCTACTGGTTCTCAATGGCCTTTAGTTCAAAACAATACGTATGCCAAGGGCTCGTATTTGGGGGTGACCTATTCTGGTACTCTTCAGAACCGAGGATTCTGAACTGAGGATAATTATGATACAGGTGGGAGTGGGTAAGGAAAGAGATTATCAGACAGGGAATATGATTTAGAAAAACCTATCCAAAATTACCTTTGCTTTGATTTGCCCTTAATAGTAATAGTTTATGTTCATATTGATTGTAATAATTAGTATTTAATGTATTCTGTAAATTCCAAAGAATATGTAAGATGTTCATATTTTTTAAGTGGAGCAATGATTTTTTTTTTTTAATTCCTAAGGTTCAAACATCATATGTAGTTATTTAAGAGCCGCTCTGGTGGTTGCAGCAGCACATGGGCCCTGTTTTCTGCTGACTCCAGGCATGTTAAGGAGCTACTTCCCCATCAATCCCAACATCTTAGGACTCAAGCTGCGGGGAGCCAGGGAGACTGGGAAAATCTGTCCATCCATTTGTGCAACCAGGCTTGTTACACTAAGGTGTTGAGGTGGATGTAATGAAAGAAGATGGACGGAGGGGCATTTTCCTCCTCCTGAAATCCTGTGCTGCTTCCTCACTACTACAGCCGGCCCCAGGCTCGCTCCCCATCCAAGAGGCCCTAAAAATCTGCCCTTGTTTCAGGCTCAACTGAGGTCAATGAGCTGCCGCATGACAGCTCCTGCAGCGCTGTCTCCCCCCCAATGCATTAGTAGGCTTCTGAGAAAGCTGTTAGGAAGGTGGAGATTTGCACGGCAAATTATCATCCCATTTACTACCATCAAGAACACTGAGATGGGTTCCCACAGAAAACTCCAGGCCCTACCGTGTAATCCCAACCCCTCGCGCAAGAATCGTCATTATCATTTCAAGTGGTGTTCTGCCTCTGCTGGCATGCTATCCAGCCACACTGCATCCTTCCGTAGAACACCTGCAAGAAATTAGTCAAACGGGCAATTCATCCACAAAATCTTTGTGCACACACTTAAAAGCCAAAAGTGTAGGTTAGAACCCACTACAGAAGTGAATTTTCTTTTGACTGGTGTCAGAATCACAGAGCTGGCAAGCGGGTCCTATCTGATCCACATTCCTTATTTTACAAATGAGGCTAAACCCCTTTCTCAGGGCTCAAGGACGCCGTCCAAATAAGTGCTCCAGTTAGCTCATCAGCACTCTCAGGCCAAAGTATGGTTAGTGAGTTATTTTTTCAGACAAAAGCCAAATAACGCATAGTACTTATTCAGCTGGTGATGGGGTTATTATCAATTTAAAGTACAAGCCATCTTGTCAGGATTACGCAAATGTTTGTTGACTTCTGTCTGGCTAATTGTCAGCAAAGTGGCTCTAAGTGCCACTTTCCTGATTAGAAGAATGTTTATTCGAGTTGATGGACTCAGCAGGGGGGTCTTTGAAATTACTTCTGAGCTTGGGAACAACGCCTGCTGACAGACTGTGCTGTAGAAGACATCAGATGTGAAACTGGGACCCACAACCAAATGGGCATAAATGGAGGTGACAGGTACATGTATCTGTGCATATAGATAATGTCAGGGCCAAGTCCCTGGCCATCTCGGCAGTCACAAGGGGTTCTCAGTCCCTTAGTTAAACTCCTTAATGGGACTGATTGAAAGATGGAAACCGTTGAGTGAGGTAGTGTAAATCAAGCCATTGGAATACACATCAGGACTGGGTGTGACAAAGCTTTGGGAGAACCCCTCAACAGAGTAAGGAGTCTTAGAGTGAGATCTCAATTCTGCAGCTAACTTGCATTTGTTTGTTTGTTTTCTTGCTTGTTTGTTGTACCTTGGACAAAATTCCAGGTCTCAATTACTCCTTGCTTTAAACAAAGATAATGACTGCCCTACCTCAGAAATTGGGATTTGTGAAAATGAGACAACGTGAAAGTGTTTGAAAAGGTTTCCTTAAAACTGCCCTGAACTTTGATACAGTATCGTCGTTACTTGTAATTCATAGGTGCACAAGGGCAAAGAAAGATTAAATATTTGACTGGCGTCAAAAGAAGAGAAACAGCCGGGCGCGGTGGCGCACGCCTGTAGTCCCAGCTACTCGGGAGGCTGAGGCAGGAGGATCGCTTGAGCCCAGGAGTTCTGGGCTGTAGTGCGCTATGCCGATCGGGTGTCCGCACTAAGTTCGGCATCAATATGGTGACCTCCCGGGAGCGGGGGACCACCAGGTTGCCTAAGGAGGGGTGAACCGGCCCAGGTCGGAAACGGAGCAGGTCAAAATTCCCGTGCTGATCAGTAGTGGGATCGCGCCTGTGAATAGCCACTGCACTCCAGCCTGGGCAACATAGCGAGACCCCGTCTCTAAAAAAAAAAAAAAAAAAAAAAAGAAGAGAAACAATGCAAGCCCTCCCTGTATTTCCCCCACTGCCAGACTTTCTTCTCACTCCTCCTCCCAGCTCTACTTCTTCCCACTTGTTCATTCATTATCTCTATTCATACACCGCACAAAACCCACACGTGTCCTGTTTGCCTAGACTGAGACAGCTCATCCAGCCTCAGACACCAGATACTTGTGACGCTATGGCCGTAAGCGCCACCGCTCAGGCATGACTGGTGGCCACCTATTTCTCCATTTCTTGATCGCTGACGTGGGGTTTCTTGCCTCTTGTAGATCCCGACTGTCATGGGGGAAAGTCGAGCTCTGTGCTCTGTGGAGAGCGCTACACGCAGCTGTTTCCAAGGGGTGAGTGCCATTCACATGTCCCTTGGACCTGGGGGGCAGACACCACTGCTGGGGGGCAGACACCACTGCTGACCCATTTAAATCACAGACCTACTACTCTACACCGCCTCCTAGACAACCTAATTTAGAGGTAGACTTGCCCCGACTTTGCATGTGATAAACTTCTTAAGCAGAGCCTACAGAAACAGAAGAGAAGATGAAAATACATTTTCATCTCTACAAGAGACCAAAGTTCTGCCTAGAGACACATCTGAGTGTGCCATGGTTTTTCAGGTGTTGAGCCCAGCAATTAAAGAAGAGAAATTCCTATCTTGGTTACAATCTGAACCTCCCATCCTCCTGTGGCTCCCGACCTGCTACCGACTGTCAGCCACTGAAATGGTCACTCACCCTGTTCGATGTCGAATCTGCAGGAACTTCCCCATCACAGGACTGAGGTAGAGTCATTCATCACTATTACATGGACCGTCACTCTCCAAATGGGTCTGGAGTTGGAGCTGCATCTCTCCAGATTGTTTTTTGTGGTCCTTCTCACACATCTAGAACTCAGTTGATTTTGGGGGGTCAATAATTTCCTGTATGAGTGATACTGCTTATAATACATTTTATTTTACCTTCTATAATTAATGGAATATTAAGTTCTATTGACACATACTCTGACCGCTAGATGTTTTTGTTCCTTAAGGGGAAATTTTTTTGTCTTTTGTTACCAAAAAATGCTGTTAAATACTTTGGAACCATCCATAATAATAACAATAGTTTACATTCTTTGCTTTTTTAAAAAGTTTTATTGAAGTATAGTTGATTTACAATGTTGTGTTAATTTCTGCTGTGCAGCAAAGTGGTTCAGTTAAACGTATATATATTCTTTTTCATGTTCTTTTCCGTTACGGTTTATCACAGGATATTGACTATAGTTCTTTGTGCTATATAGTAGGACCTTGTTACATTTGTTAAATGTTGAACAAGTGTTGGGTTGTGTAGTTCACGTGGATCATTTCATGTAAAGCCTGTTACAACTCTGTATAAATGTGGTATTATTATGCCTAATTTGCAGAGACACTAAATAACTTAAGCTCATATGGTTAGCAAGTGGCAGAGGCTACCGACCGAATCCAGGGTGCCTGCTTTGCAACCGTGATGCTCTGCTGCCGCCTTGTGCAGACAACTGAGAACATTCCTTGAACCCAAAGGAATGATGAGGCTTTGTGGGAGCAGCTTACGCCAGAGCTTCTCTGGCCTCGAGGAAAAGGCAGATTTGAAAGCTAGGTTTGGACATTGGAGATTCAGACCTTTCCACAGTTTTGAGGATGACAGTCAAAATCCCATATTAGGGAAAGGGTGTTGTAGTTCTCTTGTCAATACAACAATAAAGGGCTTCCCTGGTGGCGCAGTGGTTGAGAGTCCACCTGCCAATGCAGGGGACATGGGTTCGTGCCCCGGTCCAGGAAGATCCCACATGTTGCAGAGCGGCTGGGCCCGTGAGCCATGGCCGCTGAGCCTGCGCGTCCGGAACCTGTGCTCCACAACGGGAGAGGCCACAACAGTGAGAGGCCCACGTACTGCAAAAAAAACCCCAAAAAACAAAAACAAAAATGCCGCTGTGTGACTTTTCCTTTCTCCTAGAAATCTGAGGCAATGTACAGTTTTCATATATGCAGACAGCTGCGTGATCTGGGCATGGCCTTTAACCTTTCTAGACCTTGGTTTCTTTGTAAGCAAGAGGAGAGGTGGGTCAAATGATGACTTAGACTTCTTTTAGCTGTAACCTTCTGAGTCTATTAGAAATTGCTTGAATGTATTACAGTTCTAACCTTAAACCTGTGTTTTTGGCTCTCAGAAAACTCCAGCAATAGCCTCAAGGCTTTTAGTTTCAGTGAGATTCATAAAGACATTTTAGAGCAGAAGTGTTTGCAGATCTGGAAGCATAGCAGGAAGAGGCAAAGACTTGACCTCCTAAAGTAAGAGAAGCTACAAAGCCCAGAGCTTGTTCCTAAGACAAGTGTTCGATTTTAGCAGAACGTGTCACATTTATGCCCTGTGATAGCCATGTAAGTTTGAAATGAAATTAGGGGGAAAAAAGTTGGTTCTCTATGAGTAAAGCCATCAACAACAGACCAATCTCTTTATCCACACTGCACCCCTTTCTCACACACCTGTCGGTAGTTTCAGAGCATGGAGGAAATAAGCCAAGATTAGGGTCAGTGTATTGTCCTAACAAGTCAACTGTAACCATACAGTAATGCTAAATAAAGCAGCCAGGACAGGTGGCTCATCAAATCATCTTTATAACAAATGCTTTATGTTATAGACTTCATGTCTCCCCAGTTACGCATGCTGAATGATTTTCAAAGCTTTGTAAAAACTTTGCAAGGCCGAGAGGGCAGGGTTTACTAGCCCCATTTTCTTCATTGAAGAAACTGTCATTCATTTAATTTCCTTCAACTAATGTTCTTTGAAAACCTGCGTTGTTCCAGGTATCTTCAAAACAATGAGCTTAAGTTTCCATTTCAAGGTCACCTAGTAACAGTGGCATGTGACTCAAACTCAAGTCTCCTGCCTTGGTGGTCTATTAACAGGGGTTAAAATAGCTGGCTCTCCATTTAGATGGTATCCCTGGGCTCAAAACCTAATGCTACCACTTACTACGTAGTTGTGTAACTTTGTGCAATTGCTTAAACTCTCTTTGAATCAGTTTCTTCAAATGAGGATAATAATAAGAATGCCTTGCCTTAAAGAACTTTCATGGGGATTAACTATGTCAATGCATGTCCACTGCCTGCTACACAGTAAGGGCTCAAAAATGTTTGCTACCGTGATAGCCCTTCAACACTCTGTATTAATATCCTACCCTGGGACTAGATGTCAGGGACGGCAGTGAACAAGGACTGTGAGAGTTGGTCTCATGGTATTTGCACCCTCCTGCTCTGCCTTCCAATGACTTTGGTCAGAAGCCCTTCTGCCATCTGGCCTCAGGAACATTGCAAGTGTTTTTTTTGTTTGTTTTATTTTTGGTTTTTTTGCGGTACACGGGCCTCTCACTGTTGTGGCCTCTCCCATTGTGGAGCACAGGCTCCAGACGCGCAGGCTCAGCGGCCATGGCTCACGGGCCCAGCCGCTCCACGGCACGTGGGATCTTCCCGGACCGGGGCAGGAACCCATGTCTCCCGCATCAGCAGGCGGACTCTCAACCACTGCGCCACCAGGGAAGCCCCATTGCAAGTTTTTATTCCTCCATTCTCCACAGTTACCTGTAGGTCTGATAGGTCTGAAAAGCGCTAACCCTTCTTCTTCACCCCAGTCTGCATTACCTTACTCCTCATCTTTCTACCTGGGATTTCCTCTACTTTAATCTCCCACCCAGCATTCTATGCCTAGCATGAGTCTCAGCTCTTCCAGAAAAATTTATCAGACCATACCAGCTCCCAGGGATGTCCCCCATCTCTCCTACAGCATGTATTTTCCATGCCTCTTACTCGGCACTTCATCACACAGTATCTAATTTTGCTAGTTAGTACCTCAAGCTTCCATATCATGTCTTTGCAGCCAGATATGAAATTTGAAGAGCATAGGAATCTTGACATAGTTTAATTTTTATAACTTTGAAGACCGGGGTTGAAAACTCAAATGCTATTGGGGGCAAGGCAAGGAGTATAAATGAGGGCAGTAGTCTGGGGAGGGACTGTCTTATAGGTGTAGCTGTCCCCTTGTCCTCGCCCATTGCTGCCGTTGATGAGGAAGACCCTACTTTATGCCGTATCCTCTGTAGTTGAAGCAGGAAAAAAAGTATAGATCCCTGATATTTTGCAGACAAACAATATGATCCCACTCATCCTTAAAAGTTACTAATTCATGGCTATAAGGTCTCACCAGCCCTCCCCAATATCACAACATGTTCCCTGAGTGCCCAGAGACACCCTTCCCTACCAGAGTGTCTCAAGATTTCCGCCTGTCGTTCTGATCACAGGAGATTTAAGATTGTAACTGTCCATAACAGAAAGCCTGCAACACTGATGTGTTAAGAAACTTGGGTGTGGTGGTCACTCAGTCCTGGCTGGTGAGGAACTCCCTCTCTTCCACATTATTCTTTCCTACATACAGATTTCTGATAAATGACACATTTATTTTAGATTCTTTATCTATGGTTTTATTTTCCCCAACACCACACAAGAATACAGGTCCAATATCATCATATCTCACACATTTCCAGAGAAGCTAGAATTCAAACTTTTTGGAAATCTCCCGGTTTCCTTTAAGTTGGCAATTAAATTCCAATTAGCTGAATGAATTATGCAGCTGCACAAATGTGGCTGCAGACTTAAGGGCCTATCCTAAAGGTTGTAGCACATAATACCCTGCATGTAAAAGACACTTGGTATTTGGGGGGCGGGGTGGAGAGGATGAATCCGGCCTCTATATGATAGTTTGTTGACAAAACTATATTAATTTAATGTCATGTTATAAAAATGCCAACAAAAGAAGACAACTTTATACTCACTCGATAGCTCAGACACCTCCTGTATATTTTAGGGTGCTTATTCTCCACCTGAATAATACTTTCTTTGCTCACCTCCTAGTAGTGATGTAAGTCACACTTCCATTTTAATTGGCAGATACCGCTGTCTGAAGTGTCTCAACTTTGACATCTGTCAGGTGTGTTTCTTATCTGGTCTTCAGAGCAAGTCCCACCAGAAGTCTCATCCTGTGATGGAGAACTGCATCCAGGTAACATCTAATGCCGTGTACCGAACTATTCATGAATCTTATCAGTGAAAGCTACAGCAATTAAAAAACTTTTCCTCCTGGAAAACCACAGGTTCTGCTCCTTTCATACATATAATATTTAAGACTAAGGAAGTGGCAAGCTCAACCTTAAATATCTCTCAATATACATATACTTTCTTTACACTGTAGATTTTAATAAACCTTTTGGGGATAAGAAAAGGCCAGAGTCTAATGTGAAACCATTGACTCCTACTGTGCACTAGAAAATATCTGAGCGGTAAGAGGGGAGAGGCATTGGAAATGGACACAGATTAAAAAGAAAAAGCCCTGGTTTGGTAAAATGATGCCTCAAGGTCTCTAGTTGCTAGTACATTTCGGGAATTTTCTTTTTTAACATGTCTTTTCCTGAGCACTAAAATTCAAGTAATTTTTTCCTTAGGAAAAACAAAAGAGAAAGATTTCTATCTCAGTTTTGACTGGAAAAGTGTAAAACTAAGACTTCATAGCTGACTTTCAAAATTTTTTAAAGAAAATTATAATACTCAGCAAGAGAATTCAGCTCTTGCTAAGAAGAAAGAGAAATAGGATAATTTTAAAGCAGAGAGCATTTCAATTTTTCCAGAAAGGACACTCTCTTTTCATCACTGAGTATGAGTCCGTTTCTCCATGCAGATGGCCTCATCCCCAAATTTCACAATAGTGAAAAATATTGATTAATTACCTTTACTGAGGACAGTTCTCCCCTCATTCTCTCTTTACCATGAATGGTCCACAAAAGTCATGTGCCTCAATCTTGTCAAATAATTTTCAATGAATATTGCTTTACTAAATTTTATTAACCCAGATCCTCAGATTATTGGCCTATGATCCTCTTGTTTCTAGAAGTCTGGGGAGAAATAGGGCTTATTGATATTAGACTGACACCATGTGGTCATTTTGTTATTACACTTTAGATTTCAAGGGTTGAATATTTTTAATTAAAGGTCTCGTTGCTTTGTTTCCTTTTGCCTTACCTGTGGGGGGGACTTCAGGTGGTCTGAGAATCCATTGATATTTTATACAAGACTAGATGTATGAGGATTTTTCTGGAAATAAAATCTCAGAGGAATCCTCCAAATTAGTAACCACAGGCTTAGTCCTCTTTCATGCCTTCTTCTAGCTTTCATACCTTCTTCTAGCTTTCATACCTTCTTCTAGCTTTAACCTTCCCCATTCCTGGGTTGCTCTAAGGAACAGGAGTTTTTGTAGAAGTTGGGGGGTATTTAATTTGGAAACATATACTATATGTATGTGTATAGAGAGAGGATGTGAAGAAATTCAGGTAGTAAGGAAGTAAGATGATTTTTCTGTGGACATCACGGTAAGTGAAATAATTTCAGAAACTTCCATGGCGGCCAATCCACCCACGTAAGGAAAGAAGACCACTTTAAGACTGATCTGATGCCCCTTGTTCTGTTGGCCATTCCAGCAGGTGTCAACAAAAGACAATACAAAACTCTTCCTCAGGACCCTCAGAAACAACCTGCTCCAAGGGCGCTGTAGGAGGAAAGAAGCTGCGAGAAGGCAGTGGCTGCTGGACCAGGTGAATCCAAGGGATGTGGCTAACCAGGCACAGGCCAGGTGAGTGTCTCCGAGTGACAGTCGTGCAGGTTAGCAACCCAGAGCCTGGGTACTAGGTTATGAAGCCAGCAAGCAGGGAAGGGGTAAAGATGCTGTTCCCCTCTAGAAGCGACCTTTAATTTTAAAGTAGACTGCGAGACAAAAATACCTTTAAGTGGCCCATCCAATCATTTAGAGTTATCCCAACTAAAGACCTCAGGCAGACACAGAAGATTTTTAGTATTAGAGTATTTGAATAACTTTCTCCAACATCTTTCTTTTTTGTTGGGTTACTTTTGAAAGCCTAATTCAGAATTAATACTTATTTTTTAAAAAAGGAAAAGAAAGACACATTCCATCACTCACCGATGAGTGCTATTCACATTTCAGCATTACCAGATCAGGAATTACGCTACAGACACAACTTTTCAACCTTTTCTCCATTTACATTAAACGGAGAGCATTTTCCCTGTCATTAGCTTCCAAAATATCGTTTCAATGACCTCACTCTTATCCTTATAAGGAAGTGCCGTAATTCACAAGCAATCCCTTAACATTTTGGTTATTTTCAAATTTTGCCCCCCACCAAAATTCTGTAGTCAGCATCCCTACACACGCATTTTCTTATATTTTATTAAGATAAATTCTCTCAGGTAAAACCATTGCATCAAAAGTTGTGAATTTTGTTAATCCTCAAAATTCAGAATGCCAAACTATGCTTCAGAGGGTCATCTCAAAGGATGTCCCAGCACCACCGGTATCTGAGATCGCCCATCACATACCTGAGCACCAGCCTAAAGATGACTTTTTAAAAGTCTTCATGGGGCTTCCCTGGTGGTGCAGTGGTTGAGAGTCCGCCTGCTGATGCAGGGGACACGGGTTCGTGCCCCGGTCCGGGAAGATCCCACATCCCGTGGAGCGGCTGGGCCCGTGAGCCATGGTCGCTGAGCCTGCGCGTCCGGAGCCTGTGCTCCGCAACAGGAGAGGCCACAACAGTGAGAGGCCCGAAAAAAAAAAAAAGTCTTCATGACCTTAACTACTGAAGTAACTCCTTCTTTATAATTTAAAATTTCAGAAGATAAAGGAAAGAGGTACTGTTTCCATGGGATTATGATCATCAGACTTTTGGGAGAAGAAAACCCAGAATAATTCATTCACTCTTATTTTATCTACCAGAAGTATAAGAATAGATCACTTTAATCAAATTGGTATTCATTTATTAATTTCTTTTGTAATTCTCTAAACTTTTCTCAGACATCTACCAGCATATTTCCTTCTTGATCCCAGACCCTATTTCTGTGGTCATTTTGTCACTTTTTACAGTTTGGTATAATTTAATGTATTTTTACAGCTCTTTAAAGGGAAAAAAAAATGCATGTTGACTTTGCATTAGATGCCATGCCTTATACCTGTACCACATTTTCCTAGCAGGTGGTTATCAATGTATTCTTTTTTTTTTTTAAATTTTTGGCTGCATCGGGTCTTTGTTGCTGCGCGTGGGCTTTTCTCTAGTTGCGGCGAGCGGGGGCTACACTTCAGTGCGCGGGCTTCTCATCACAGTGGCTTCTCTTGTTGCAGAGCACAGGCTCTAGGCGCGCTGGCTTCAGTAGTTGTAGCAAGTGGGCTCAGTAGTTGTGGCTCGCGGGCTCTAGAGCGCAGGCTCAGTAGTTGTGGCACACAGGCTTAGTTGCTCCGCGGCATGTGGGATCTTCCCGGACCAGGGCTCAAACCCGTATCCCCTGCACTGACAGGCAGATTCTTAACCACTGTGCCAGCAGGGAAGCCCCAATGTATTCTTAAAGTTAGAGAATTTGGATATCATCTTGATGTATAGCTTTAATAGAGTACAAATAATTTAAATTTTAAAATAGAAACAAAGATATCAGATGCCAATTCATCTGTCTTCTTCAGGCCATTTATTTCACCTTTCCCTGACAGAGTGACAGTAAATTAGGACAATTAATCAGCTGGATTTATTGAATACTTGAGATCTTGTCGAAATTCCTCCATTCTCATAGTTAGAACACAAAGATCCATGCTCTTATGTGCATTTCTTTTGGCCACAGAAGCCTGCCTGATCTTTTACAAATTCAAAATATGATGGCATTCCTCACGCACTCATTTTGCCCAAACTTCTGTGCCTTAAACCCCTCCATTAGCTTCCCATTGTTTTTAAGCTAAAACCTAAAAGTTGTAAGATGACTTAGAAAACTCCTGCATGTTTGAGCTACCCTGGGAACCTCTCCAGTGTCATCTCCCCACCGACCTCTGTGCTCCAGCCCTGATTCCTCCCTCCTCCCCATAAGACTAAGCCAGATCCCCCCACTCTTAAGACGTAAACCTTTACTTTAAAGAATTCATATTCCTAGGGCTTCTCTGGTGGCACAGTGGTTGAGAGTTCGCCTGCCGATTCAGGGGACGCGGGTTCGTGCCACGGTCCGGGAAGATCCCACATGCCGCGGAGCGGCTGGGCCCGTGAGCCATGGCCGCTGAGCCTGCGCATCCGGAGCCTGTGCTCCGCAACGGGAGAGGCCACAACAGTGAGAGGCCCGCGTACCGCAAAAAAAAAAAAAAAAAAGAATTCATATTCCTAAACCACTTCTCTGTATGACTTGACGCCTACCTCCTAAATACTTGTGAAAGTTCTGCTCAAATGTCATCTCAACCTTAAGGCCTTTCCTGACCACCCATTTATCATTTTAGCCCCTGTTCCCACTCTGGCACTCGCAATCCTCCTCCCTTGCTTTATTTTTCTTCAAAGCATTTCATCAGCATCTGACGTTATACAACTTTCACTTTTAGTTAAAATTTTTTTTTCGATAATGTAAGCTCCATCGGGGAAGAAACTTTTATTGTTTTCAGTTGTATTTCCAGAATCTGTAAAAATGTCTGAATATGATAAATGCTCAATGTGTTTGTTGAATGACTGACAGACCGAGTAATAAAATGGATGGATGCATGATGGAGGGATTAATGGATTGATTGATAAAGTGGGTCTTTTAGAATGGGGTATGAAAGTGTCTCAAGGAGTAATTACCCAGTGTTGGAAGACGTTAGTGAAGTTTGAACCTGGGACAGAGAGACACAGAAGTCTTGTTCTCAGCCAACTCTGTGTGTGGCCTTGGGAACTGTTTCTAAGACTTGGTTTCTTCACCTGAGAATAGGGATATCTTCACCTGAGAATAGGGATAACCTGTCCTTCCTATTCCCAGAGTAATATTTGTGGAGACAAGATGAGGAAAGGGAATTGCAAGTCCTACGCAAAGCTAGACGTTCTTTAAATGTTGGTGTGTTATATTCTGTTCACCAGAGTACAATTGAGTTGTTCACCAAAGTAAAATTCTAATGGAATAATTTGCACTTTAGCCTAGAAACTGATGAATTCAAAAATTCTGATTAGTGATTGGTCAAGGGGAAATTAATGTGGAATATTACTATTTTACATTGTGATAATAGGCAAAATCATATCCTTGCTATCTATTAAGTTGGCACATTGGTACTGACCATCTTCTAAGAGATTCATGGTTATTGCCAAATGGTAATATTGAATTCATTCATTGATTCAGCAAACATTCTTCATCCTAATAAGCCTCCTTCCTTTTAATGTGGATTCCATGCAATAGCTTACAGTGATAATATTTTCACTTACAAAAACATAACTGAAATCCAGGTACCAAATATTACCACTATTATTATATATTTTGGGACATTCTTATAAATATACTAAAAAATGAATATAAAAACTGTGAAAAAGAACACACAAAATTACTTCCATTTACAGCTAATATGATTGTGAATCCCCAAGAAACCACAAGTAACTCTAGCTAAAACTGTAGAATTAATTGGTTTTGAGTGGTGGAAAATAAAATATGTATGCACAAATAGCTCTTCACAATAGCTAGCTAGAAATTTTATAAAAATCCCGTTTACAATACCTGTAAAATTATTTTTTAAAGAAACTAGAAAAAACTTAAAAAAGATACAAAACCCATATAAGGAAAGCTGTAATATTTGATTGAATATACAGAAAACAAGACCTGAGCAAAAGGGAGAAACATAGCAAATTCCTAAAAGAGAAGACACTAACATAACAATATACACGATTCAAAAATTAACCTTAAAATCAGTACTCGCGATGCTTCTTTGGTCATTTGCAGCCATGCACAGAGTGGGAAAAAAATGTGAGTTGCCTGATGCACAGCTGAGGTAGAACTGAGTGACACCCTGCCTTCTGGTTTCTGCCCTTAGAGTATAAACACGTGTCCTTTACACAGTCTATCTTGTGCCATGTTTTTCACATTTTTGTGCTTTTTCTTGGTGACTTCACTATTGCAAATAGCCTCCAAACATGGTGCTGAAGTGCTGGCTAGCGTTCCTAGCGCGAGAAGGCTATGATATGTCTTAACAAAAACTACGTGTATGAAATAAGCTTCGTTCAGACACGAGTTACATGGGTTCAATGTTACTGAATCAACAGTAAACATTAAACAGTATACATATATCTTTAAATAGAAACACATGGGGGTGGGGGATGGGATGAACTGGGAGATTGGGATTGACATATACACACTAATATGTATAAAATAGATAACTAATAAAAAATAGAGAAAAGAAACACATGAAAAACAAGGTTATATATTGATAGGTTGATGAAAATATTCTGACCAGAGACTTCCAAGATCCTAACCCTGTGTTTCCCCCAGGAGCCATCGTTCAGTTTCCACTAATTCATTGTTCACGTGACTGCAAAGAGTATAGCTACCATGGATAATAAGAATGAACTGCATTTAAATTAAATGCATTTCCAAATAGAATCATGATGTTTTTTAAATAAGATAAAATAAATTTGAAGACATGTTGAAAGAATAAAGGTACAAGGATATTTAAAATTGTGGAAATAAAAAATAGTGAGAGGGGCAGGACAGGAATAAAGACGCAGACGTAGAGGATGGACTTGAAAACACGGGGAGGGGGAAGGGTAAGCTGGGACGAAGTGAGAGAGTGGCATGGACATATATACACTACCAAATGTAAATTAGATAGCTAGTGGGAAGCAGCCGCATAACACAGGGAGATCAGCTTGGTGTTTTGTGACCACCTAGAGGGGTGGGATAGGGAGGGTAGGAGGGAGGGGATATGGGGATATATGTATACATCTAGTTGATTCATTTTGTTATACAGCAGAAACTAACACAACATTGTAAAGCAATTATACTCCAATAAAGATGTTAAAAAAAATTGTGAGAAGGGTTGTTCTTCAACAGGTGTTAAAACTTACTCTAGAGCCACCATGACCAAATAATATAGTATAAATCATAAATGGGTATATTGATCTGAGGATAAGAATACAAAATTTGATTAATGATCCAAGCATAAATGAGAGCCTAACATATGAGAAAGGTGGTATTTCAGTTCAGTGGAAAAAGATGCCTAACTGGCTATCCATCAGGTATCCATTGTTTTGCCCCATAAATGAAAATAAATTCCAAATTGATTGAAGTTTAAATGTAAACATAGTTTAAAATAAAAATATTAGAAAAATTTAGGAAACCTGGGGTCGGAGGAGACCTTTCGAAGCAAGACAACAAAATAAGGAATCATGAAGTAATAGAAACACACATATATATGATGACATGCGAATGTAGACATTGTCTCATGGTAAATGATATTATAAACAAAATCAAAACTAAGTCTCAGACTTGGAAAAATATTTTCACTAAGAGGATAAACTGTGCTATGGAAAGGTCCCTACAAATTGATAGGAAAAACTGAAAAAGAAGAAGGAGAAGATGAAGAAGAGGAAGAGGAAAAGAAGGAAGAGGAGAAGGAAACGGAAATAAGGAAGAAGAAAATGAGGAAGAGGAGAGCGAGGGCGAGGAGGAAAAGACTCCAAGTATATAAATAGGCAAAATCACAGAAGAGGAATTCCAAATGGCCATGAAACACACAAAGATATGCTCATCTTAACTAGCGGTTAGACAAATGCCAATTAAAGGAACAATGAGATATTGTCACTTTCTTTAACAGAATGGCAAAGAGTAAATGAATAACGTCCAGTGCTGGTGAACATGGAAGAAATTAGGTCAGCTGGACATTTGGTTGAAGTACAAATGGCTATAGACTTTTCAGAAAATAATCTGAAAAATCATTCATTCAATAAATCTTTAGTGAACACTCTTCTAGGCACTCGGGATATATCAGGGAACAAAAGAGATGAAGATCTCAAGGAGCTTTCATTCTACTGGGGAAACTAGACAATTAAAAATAGGCATATACATGAATTATAATAATATATTAGGAGCTAAAAGTACTAAAGTAAAAGAAAGAAAGAAGAGCCAGGTAAGAGAGAGCAAGACTTAGAGGGAGTGTTGGTAGCAAATTTAAACTGAGTGGTCTTAGTGGTCCTCAGTGAGAGGTGACATTGGAACAAAGCCTCGAAGGAGGTGAGGGAGTGAATCTTACAGGTACCTGCAAAAGCATACCGCTAACTGAGACTGCCAACTGAGACACACACAGGAGTGTGCCCGGCAGCTCCAAAGAACAGCAAGGAGGCTAGTGTGGCTGAATGGAACGAAGGAGGAAATATTGACAATAGCCTAAAGGGGGCAGCGTAGAAGCAAGGCTATATAAATATTTTCCTAAATTTTTTCCTAATGTTTCTATTTTGAATTTTAATTTAAATGTTCAACCCATTTGAAATTTATTTTAGCAAAGGTCTAGCTTGCTTTCTTTCAGATGGATAGCCAATCTATCTTTTCCCACTTCAATGAGATACCAACTTTGTCACATATTAGGGTTCCTTATATACTTGAATCAATTCATAAAATTTATATTCTCTTCCTCAGATCTAGAGGTCAATTCTTGTGCATATACTAGATGTATGGTCATGGTGGTGCTATATTAAGTAGAAGGATAAAGTTGCTGTCATCTGAAATGGGGGAGGCTATCGGTGGAACAGTATCATAGGGGAAGATCAGGAGTTTGGAACATGTTAAGATTGACGTGTCTCTCAGACATCCACATGGAGATGTTGAGTAGGCAGTTTTCCATTCGTGTCCAGAATTTGGGAGAAAGTCTACTGGAGATCAAATTTGTGAATTTTTGACATACATGTTTTCTTTTGTTTTTGTTTTTTTTTTTTGCGGTACGCGGGCCTCTCACTGTTGTGGTCTCTCCCGTTGCGGAGCACAGACTCCGGATGCGCAGGCTCAGCGGCCATGACTCACGGGCCCAGCCGCTCCGCGGCATGTAGGATCCTCCCAGACCGGGGCACGAACCCGTGTGCCCTGCATCGGCAGGCAGACTCTCAACCACTGCGCCACCAGGGAAGCCCGACATACATGGTTTTAAAAGCCATGGGATTGTATGAGATCACCAAATAGACAGTGTAGATGGAGAAGAGAGGAAAACTGAGAACTGAACCATGGGACACTCCACATGACACAGTTGGAGAGAAGGTGAAAAACCAGCAAGGGAGGCTGAGAAAGAGTGATGGATGAGGCAAGAGGAAAACCAAGAATGAGGAATCCTGGAAGACAGGTAAAGAGAGTGTTTCAGGGAGGAGGGCATGGTCTGCAGTGTCAAATGCTGCTGCTGGGTCAAGTAAGAATTGACCTTTGGATTTAACACTGAGGAACTCATTGATGACCTCAAAAGGAGTATTGTAGGACAGTGGTTGTAGAAAAAAATCAGACCAGAGGCAGTTTAAGAGAGAATGGGAGTTGAGGAATTCAAGATACCAAACAAGAAAATTCTTTCCAGGATTTTTTTTTACTATAGAGGGAACAAAGAGCTAGTGTAGGTAGTAGAGCATCTGAAGTTAAGAGAAATGTTTGGTTATGACGGGGAAAATAACGGCATGTTAGTATACTGAAGGGGATGAGTTTGTAGCGGGAAAACTTGATGATCTGGTGCAAGAGAGGGGAATTGTTGGAGCAATGTCATTCGGCAGCCAAGGTGGGATGGAATCTATGCACATGTGGAGAGATTGGCTTTAGAAGAATGGTACCTACTAAACATAAAAATGTACACAAGATTTGGCCCTTGATCCATTTTTGGAACTCTGTCCTATACGAATAAGAGCACTACTACATAGAAAATAAGATAAATGTTGTAGCATTGGAGGGGGGGCACTAAATAAACAAACTGAAGATACACTGGTAGACAAATGGTCGATTATATACGATACAACATACAAGAGAACATAGTGAATCTACTTAAGGACAAATTTTAGTACCTATCTACTATACTAGAGGGCATTCATCATCATACATTAAGAGAAAAAGGCAAGTGGCAGAATTATGTGTATGGAATGATGCCATTTTCGTTTCAAAAACAAATTCAATATGTACTTTGCTGTTTGTAAGCATCTGTGTGAATGCAGAAAATGGTGTTGAACAACCCCAAGGTGTTAAAATGATTTGAGACGGGGTAGGAATAGAGTGTGTTACTCAGAAGCTGTGTGACAAAGAAGTCATGGGTTACGCTTTTTTCTACCCCAAAGTGCCCACTCCTTAAACACATAATTAAAGTGTACCAGAGTAATCGCTTCTTTCCCTATACTCTCATTGCATTCTGTAGAAATAATCGCACTATGTCAGAAATGATTGTGTATTTGTCTGTTCATTACATGTAAAGTCTCTGTGAGCAGCGAGTTCTCTGCTTTTTTTAAAAGAAGTCTTTTTATCTGCAATAACTCAAGATGGTAAGATGCTTCAAATAGTTTTTGAATAAGGGAACGAAATTAAATGGAATTGTATAAAATGGAATATGCCTGACCTTAAACTAGTCTACTCTATTCTATGCTCTTTTAGATATGACATAATAAACACACATCTGCACTTAGAACCCCTAGTATCTGACCTGGACAAGATGACCTGGGGGATTTTCTGTAGTCATCCCTGAACTTCTCTGTATTCTCATTTTTAGATTATCAAGAAGGAGGGAAATGGAATTTTTGTTCCTATTATTGGCTATTTAGCTCTCTATCAACTAAGTAGTTGGAAAAGAGCACAGAGGAAAAAGTTGAACTACTTTATTGCTATTTTTGGATATTAAATTGACTAGCTGATTTGACATTTTTTCTAAAAAGACTCTCCTCAATGTCATACCTGATCATTAAAAATTATTACAACCTCTCATAAAATTCTACTTTTGTAACAGGCTCTCCATTCAGTACAATAGATCTGAAACACCGAGGTATGTAAGTCCAACTAGACCAGTAGAAACAGCAGCCACAGAGGCCTTCAAACAAATACCTCAAAGAGTATCTCTGGCTCAACAAACCAACGGCAGTAGCGCACATCATCAGGTGAGTCCGAAGGGGAAAAGAACAATTAAGGCACAATTAACGGATAAAGTGTAGCTTTGAGGGGACTCTTCCCAAGTCTACATCCTAAAGGGAAGCTGTATTCAACTTTGATATTTTTAAATTACTCCAGTGTCCGTAGATACTAAGTCTCTGCCCGAAACTTTTAAATATAGCTTACTTACAGACAAGGCTTTCTTCTGCCCACAATACCTTAACTTGACTCTTCACTATCTAAGATTCGATGTAATTAAAAAGTAGGGAAAAAGAGAAAATTAGTTCATCCGTACATAAAGAAAACGTTCAGGAATTTTCAAAGGGAAGAGATGAGAGAGGAAAGTGAAAGAAACATAAGAGGGAAGAAACTTTTTTTAAAAATCCCAGTGAAATTTTTTTCATCAAAGGAATTAGAAATGCTTCTTTTTGTTGTTTTTTTAAGCATACAGTCTGCAACTCCTTTATCATGTTTTCAATCAGTTGTTGACTTGCCCTCCCATGTGCAGCTCCACTTGTAGGTGTCCCTTCATCATTGTAATCAGTACAGTCAGATCCTAAGGGAGGTCTTCAAAATATGATCATCTGTGATGTTTTTCAATCATCAAAGAGAAATTAGAGTTCTCATACTGCAGTTGTTCCTGGTAGAAGTGTGAAGAGGAGAGTAAGTCTTGTGCCCACCCAGGAACGAGCAGCCCATGCGCTGCCTCTGGGTGAGGTTTTTCAGGTCTGTGTGCGTTTTCATCAGCAGCTCATGCAGCTGCACCACTCAGACACCCCTCACTGCACATCCAAGAACGCCTCTGGCTGGAGTGCCGGGCAGAGAGCAGGAGTTACATGTGCGGGGACAAATGAAGAGCTGCTCCATTTCCTGCTTCGAATAAAAGAAGAAAAAAAGCCATTTTCACAATGCGACAGTTTGTTTCACTTTAACATTGCTTTGTTCTGAGGCAAGAAATTTAAAAGAGGTTTTGCTTTCCCTCCTTTATTTCACTTTCTTTTTACTCCCTGTCACCTCTTTCTCATTTTTAAAGTTGCTACAGCCTATCTTTTGTACGTAATACATTTCTTTCTTTGATTAAAAAGAAAAACATTTTTAATTATACAAATAAGACCTGAATCTGTTTGCCTTAAAGAAAGTTAAAATATTACAGATAAGGGTAAAGTCCTTTTCAGCCATAATTCCCAGCCCACATCTGGTCCCGAGTTTTCCAGAGGTAATCTCTTTGGGGTATATCTTTGCAGACCTTATACTATGCATCCAGATATTCAGATATTCGTACGTGTGTGTGCCCAAAGAGGGCAAATTGTTAGTATCTATTAAACTTAAAACCTGGGAACCTTGCACATGTATGCACAAGGAGGCATGTACCACTTTGTTCATTGCAACATTGCTTATAATTCTGAAAAGTTGAAAATAGCTTAGTGTCCTTCCATTGCAAATGACTAAATAAACCATGGTATCTAGTCTCTGGGTATACCATGGTAGGTCCATATGTGCTAACCTGAAATGCTTCTCAGTTGCATAACGATAGGTACCATATGATAACATTGATATTAATGATGTAAAGCTCACTGATTCAAAGTGATCTATGCTAGGCATGTAGAAACTGTTTGAATATTTGAATGAAGAGGCAGGCAGGCACTGGTCACTCAGAAGGGCCACAAAGAGCATGTAACAACCAGAGAATGTGACTTCAAGTCTGTAGCTCACTTTTTCTCCCTTCCCTACTCTCTTCCTCTTGTAGGCTGTCCCTGTGGAAGAATGTTCTCAAGGTGGCCAGTCCCTCTTCAGATCATTTGTAGGGAGGAGAAACGGCCACAGAGTAAAGCCACAGCTGCTTATAAATGTAGAGTAATGAAATCCAACCTCCCATTCAGATGAGTGGGTGCCACGGGCTGGTACATGGTGCCCCAGGAGCCTGGGCCAGGCTGGGTCAGGTCAGGACTTGCTCTTGGGGTGCAATTCAGGAACCAGACTGTGATTTGAGAGATAAGGTTTGGTGAGAAAATCCTAAATGAGAACTGAGCTGATCATTATTAACTCAAAGAGACTTGGTGAATGCAAAGAGTAGTGATGAGTTCCAGTACACAAGCAACGGAAAGATAAGAAACTCTCAGTAGAAGGTGGAAGGTAGAAGTGAAAGATTTCTTGAACCAAGAGAAATAAAATAACCCAACTGCTTTTTGCAGATGCCTTTAGAGAAGGAGACGTTGTGAGCAGCAGCCTAACTCGGGCAAAAGACTACTGTGATTTTTTTTTTTTTTTTTTTTTTATGGTACGCGGGCCTCTCACTGTTGTGGCTTCTCCCGTTGTGGAGCACAGGCTCCGGATGCGCAGACTCAGCGGCCATGGCTCACGGGCCCAGCCGCTCCACGGCATGTGGGATCTTCCTGGACCGGGGCACGAACCCGTGTCCCCTGCATCGGCAGGCGGACTCTCAACCACTGTGCCACCAGGGAAGCCCACCAGTCACTTTTTGAAAAAGCAATTTTTTTGAAATATCATTATCATGTTATTATGAATTTTTAGGAATATGGGTTAAATTCAACCCCAAAACTTATTTTCTCTATTTCTCTCTTCTCTAGACCATAGTCAGCATTAGGAATGAACTGTGGAGGACTCACGAATCCATTAATGCTCTCCATAGGGACAGAAGGTAGGAACCACGTGTGGACAAATACTAACAGCAGAGACACATCAATAGCATTTTGCTTCGCTTTTAGAGGAAGAAATTCTACAAAGTTTTTACAGTGCTCTTTTTTTCTCTTTAATTGGAAGACATTCCTTAAACAGAGAAATGCTATGATTCCAGTATGAAGGTAAAAGGGGGCTTTGACTCTATTTGAGTAGTTAAGTATAACTAAAACCACCCAGATAATTACATTAAGTTTGGGGTTTTGATTGAGTGATTTTATTCCTTGAAATTTGGTTAAGCATTTTCAGTGAAGTATTGTGTGTGTCTTGTGTGTGTCTTACGGCTTCTAAAATAAATCAGTACATTTCTTCAACAATATCTAACTTTCTCAAAGATTTACGAGGCTGGCTGGAAACTGTCTACCATCTTATTGTGTCTCAAAGGACTAATTATTCCTTTAAAAAAATTATTTATTTATTTGGCTGTGCCGGGTCTTAGTTGCAGCAAGCGGGATCTTTAGTTGTGGTATGCAGGATCTTTAAGTTACGACATGCAGGATCTAGTTCCCTGACCAGGGATGGAACCCAGGCCCCCTGCATTGGGAGCGCAGAGCCTTAACCACTGGACCACCAGGGAAGTCCCAGGACTAATCATCCCTTGAGTTCCTGTATCATGTTGTCATTCCTTTAGAAGACAAAATTCCTGGCTCCTCAATAAGAAGGTCCCCCTGAGGGAAGACCTTTGTTTGCAGGCACAATGCTTGGTATCTAGTAGATGCTCAATAAATTAATGAGTAAATATATACTAATAAATATGTATTAAAATAAAAATAGGTCATCAATAAATTTACCGAGCATCTAATATATATGTGTATGTATGTGTATATATATATATATATATGATGAGATGTGCTTCATAATGCAAAGGTATGAAAGGTAACGAACATTTTAAAATTCTGTGATAACTCATGAAAAGAAGCTTAATAACACTTTTAAAGTAATTTAATAATAATTTAAATGTTAAAAACAATTTTGATCTTTTTCATGGTATAAGAAAAATAAATTAGAAATAAAATTAAGGAAAATAGTATAGGAATAAAAAGGCAATTTTGAAACTTAAAATGTAGAAATAAAAAGGAAATTTTGAAATTTAATTCTTTAAAACTTAATTCTTAAAATAATTACTTCAAACAATTATTTTAAACTAGATGATTCCCTTTTATATAATTCATACCCACTACATACACCATTGGTCTCCTAGTAAGATATTTATCAACACAAAGAATACCAGTGTGAGCCTGATTAGTGAGTAAAATCTATGTGAAGGCTTTATCCTTGTTCCTGTCTGCCCCATTATTTTTATCAATGATTTGGTTAAAATAGTAGAGAGCATGCTTCTCAAATGTATATGACATGATACCAAAAGGCATAGATAATAAGCTAAATGACAGTCTTGAATCACTAAGATATCATAGTCTGGAATAGTGCGACAATTAATAAAGACCAAATTTTAAAAGAGTAAATGCAAATCCTACAATTATAGGCCCAGGTTCACAACAAATAGCGTGGAAAGACCTGAGATATATAGTCAACTGTAAGTTCAATTACAGCCCACAATTTGTCACTGATGATTTAAAAAGCAATGCAGTCTCAGACTACATTACAAGAAAGAGTATCATTCAATTATTAGTTATCTATTTATTACTCTATGCTAGGTGCTGATCAAGAAAATAATGTTCCACTGCTCTGTGTGCGATTAACTCGCCTGGTGAATTAACTTGCCTTTGTGTTTATTTGAAGACCTGGTACATGGGAGATTCAAGCTCCTTAGCTCCAAGAAGCAGAACTGCATATAAAGATGTAAAAGTTTGGAAAGACAGATTTCAGGTCATTTGAAAGGAATTATTTCTCAAATAATCTAAACTGTTTTGTTAACAGTGGATATTTACCTTGAAAGTATGGGGCTCCCAGTTGCTGGAAATATTGGCATTGGGTAAATCATGTTCACTGGAGACTCTCCAAGGATTTCTCCATTAAAACAAACAAACAAACAAAAAATAGAGTAGAAAAGAGCTGCACTTCTCATAGGGCTTTCCCTACTTTCACCTGGATTGTGGAAGGATGGGAATGCATGTCTTCTAGATGTTCAAACATGGTGGATGGGCCAGAAAGGAGGAAGGGTATGTGGGTGATAGACAGCATGGGAGAAAGATAAACTGATGTCACTACTGGTCATAACAAGCACAACACTCTAAGTATAGAAAATACTGTCTAGAGAGGCCTTCTGAGAATGTTTCTTTGTTGTCTGCTATATAAAATCCCTGGGCTGACTCCTTTCTGAAAAGTCCATCATAAAGAAATGCTTGAAACTCCAATTACAATCAAGGATTTTAGAATCAGACTCCTCTTTCACCTGTGTGGTTGCCTGGAAGTTTGAGAGCCATCTTTTAGAGATGCCTGCTTTGGATAGGAGCCCCAGCTAAATTCCAAGACCTCTCCAAGATCTGTGGCAATTAAGAATTTCAAAGGCTCTAACATTGAGAAATGTTGTTGCATTTCCTACCAGGGAGCCCATTTCTACAACTTCCACAAATATGACCACAGCACTGGTCAAAGAATAAGACTGTACTTTAGAAAGCCAATTTTCACTGTATACATACACTGTAACGGGAACTAGTTTAGGCCTGGGCCTGGGGATATGGCAAGAAGCAAAACAGAAAAAAAGTTGCCAGAATAAAGAGACAATAAACAATTAGTAATAGAGTAAGTAAGTAATAGAGTAAGTAATAGAGTAAGTAAGATATAAGTAAAATAACAAGTAAAACAGGTAGCATGTCATATAAAGTGACTGCACAGTAGTCTGAAGGCTCGAGACTAAGTCAAAATCTAAGATCGCATCATGTTCTGTAGCAATTAGACATGGCAAAAATCCATGGAGACACGGAGATGGGAAGGACTAGGGGAGGAGATGGGAGGTGATGGAGGCGAGGTTAGGAGTTCTGGTTTGCAGTTTCAAGTAGAGCAGTGAGGGAGAGGCTCACTGAGAATATGATGGTGACCAAAGACTTAAAGATGAGGGGATGAGCTGGGCGAGAACCTGAGGGAAGGAGGCATTGGGGGCCAAAAGAGCCAACTCTGAGGGCAGAACATGCCCAGTGTGTTCGAAGAGTTGCCAGAAGCTCTGTGTGGCTGGAGGACAGACAGTGAGTAAAAGAAAGGAGAGATGAGGTCAGGGAGGGAAGCGGAGGGTCTTGGCCATTTTGTTCAGCTTTGGCTGCCTCTATAAGGACTTTGGTTTAAGGCGGGGAACATTGGAGGGCTTTGAGCAGAGGAGTAACATGATCTGATTTATGGGTTTTCTTTGTGGTTCTTTTCTTTAAATTTTTAAAGATTTTTTTTTTTTTGGATGTGGACCGTTTTTAAAGTCTTTATTGAATTTTTTACAATATTGCTTATTTTATGTTTTGGGTTTTTGGCCGCGAGGCATGTGGGATCTTAGCTCACTGACCAGGGATTGAACCCGTATCCCCTGCATTGGAAGGCGAAGTCTTAACCACTGGACCTCCAGGGAAGTCCCCTGCCTTATGTTTTAAAAGAATTACCCTGACTACTTGGTTCATTCTGAAACCAGTGAACAACTAGTCTTAGGAAGAGAAACCAAGACCCACAATTCACAAATTGCATCATTGTTCCCTCCCTGTGGTCTTGGTCGGGTTTTAGGTATTTAGCCATGACATGTATGCTATCATTCTAAATGGAGTGTTTCTGGACAAAAGGATAATGAATAAAGTCAATATTCGCATTTAAGGAGCTGCTGAAGGTATGCTGTCAAAAGTAATCCATAACATGCATGATGAGTTTTTGAAAACACCTCTAAAACCAGTGAAATTCTTGGGGGAATTGTGTATATAATAGACACGAAGGACAGCTGTACATGGTGAACGAACAGTTTAAAGCAGGATTGATCAATGTTAGGTAATAGTCGAGGCGCAGGCTACTCTGGCATCTTCTCCCAGAGAGGACCCAGGGTACATCTCGCTAAGGCTCTTGCATCTTGCCGTGCTGATCTCTTGCCCTTCCAACCCACTCAGACCTGTCCTCTTTGCAGGCTCCTTAAAAAACAGTTAAACCAATACAAAGACAAGTTGCAAGCCATATATGCCTGCCAGGAAGAAAAAAGTTGCAGATTTGAAACAAAGATTCACGAACTCACAACCAACCAGGACAGTCTGTGGACGAAGCTACAGCTAATGGGACAGAATCTACAGGTATAGAATGTGGGAGACACTGGCCATCTGGGCCATCTGGAAGTCTGACCTAGAATCTTCTGGCTGAGGGTCGGCTGCAGCCTGAGGCTTTGCACCTCACTCTGATCAGCCTCTTCCCTTTCCCTCTTCTCTCCATACCCTGACCAGCTCCCCTTTTCATCAGCCAGACGGTATCTTCCACTTTTGCGAAGGAAGTGCCATTGGGAGAGAACAGCATCGGTACCATTTAGAGACAATAGACCTGGGGCAAAGGGGTTCTTTATAGCATTGAGCCTTAAACCTTTAGTCTCAGCATCCCTTTTAGAGACTTACAATTTTTTGAGGATCCCAAGGAGCTTCTGTGGGTTATATCTATTGCTGTTTACCCTAATCAAAATTAAAACTGATAAGTGGTTTTAAAATAAATTTATTAACGAATTTGAAAATGCAAGTAATAAATCCATTATATATGGAACATTTTAAAATAGTAATTATTTATATATATTTAATGAGAAGACTGGCATTGTTTTACATTTTTTACAAATCTCTTTAATGGCTGGCTTCAGAAAAGACAGCTGCATTTTTCCTAACTGCTTCAGCATTTGATCTGTTGCAAGATGTTCTGGCTGAAGAATATGAAAACATATGGCCTCACACAGCTTTGCAGTTGAAAAAGAGAGGAGTATTTTAACAGCCTTTTCAGATAATTGGAGACCTTCTTTGATACTACACCAAAACATGATCAATGATTGTTTTTTAAAGGATGGTTGCAATATTGAATCTGAAACCATATCTCTTTCACACCGTGTTTCATTAAAATACAATATTCTGTTGTGCTTTTTGAATGAATCTTCTATCCAGGCATGATTTTATACCATCATACACTGGTCATTTGGAAGTTCACCAAGCTATGCCGAACTTCCTAATGCTCACCCATTTCATTATACAAGAGTTTTAAAAATCATAAAAAATCATATTCATTAATACTACCATGAATCTCATCAGAAAAGTCTTTAAGAATTGGAAAGCAAGGAAGCTCATGGTAGTGGATGCAAGTTTTCCAAAATTCTAATTTTTGCTTAAAAGCTCAACTGTTAAAATTGGCAACACATATCATTGTTTTCCTTACTGTCACAGTCTCACTTCATTCATTTTTGAAAAAATGTTTGCCAAATAACCGTCTAATTCTTTTGCACAAGAGGCAACTTTTATATTTCAGTAAACATAAGAAGTGTTTTATGCATACTTCCCATTTCATCACATATAATATTAAGAAGACATGTGCTACTAAGAAAAATAAGAATTTTTGCTACACCTTCAAGAATAGTCTTTTTTTTCTTTTTTATCGAAGTATAATTGATTTACAATGTTGTGTTAGTTTCAGGTGTACAGCAAAGTGATTCAGTTATACATAAATACATATATTCTTTTTCAGATTCTTTTCCATATAGGTTATTATGAGATATTGAATATAGTTCCCTGTGCTATACAGTAGGCCCTTGCTGTTTCTCTATTTTATTTACAGTCGTGTGTATCTCCTAATTTATCCCTCCCCCCCTTCCCCTTTGGTAACCATAAGATTGTTTTCTATGTCTGTGAGTCTGTTTCTGTTTTGTAAATAAGTTCATTTGTATCATTTTTTTTTAGATTCCACATATAAATGATGTCCTATGACATTTGTCTTTCTCTGACTTCACTTAGCATAATCATCCCTAGATCCATCCATGTTGCTGCAAATGGCATTATTTCATTCTTTCGATGGCTGAGTAATATTCCATTGTGTATATATACCACATCTTCTTTATCCATTCATCTGCATCAAGGATATTCTTAAGAGGAGCTGCCTTTTTTTTTAACTGCAAGTGCACGATGGTAAGAATACCATCACTACTAGCACTGCTTGGTGATGCTACCTTGATGTGCGGTAAACACCAACAACTTTAGCTTTACTTACTCTTGATTTTGCACCATCAGTGCAAATGTCAACACAACGAAGAGGCAAATAACCTCTAAGTGTTATTGTGAAAATAATTTTGACCTCATGGACCCCTGAAAGGGTCTCGGGGACCTCCAGGAGTCTGTGGACCACACTTTGGGGGCTGTGCTTTGTAGAGAGCACACCCCCCAGATATTATTCCTATGACTTATTATGAAACCCCTCACAACATACCTACCTAAATGGATCATTATGAATGTTCTATTGTAATACTTTTTAGCTATCAATCCAAGATATCCTGACATTTCCGGACATTCCTTATGATATTTTTAGAACCTGAGCTTTCAGAACCTAGCGTTTTCCCAAATTCCTTGTGATTATTCTCTGTGATGTTTTAGAATCTGAGCTGTTCTACCTTTAGGTTGACATTGAATTAACAGCATAAAATAAAATTAATATCAATGTATTTAGAGACAAAAAAGAAAATCTTGTATTAAAATTTCCTATTGGAATATTAAAATTTAATGCATAATGAAAAAGTAAGATAAATGTTCATAAATAAAGTTTTCTTTACCCAGGCAGTGTTGCAGCCCCTTCATCCTTCATCTTCCTGGCAAAATACGGTTGCCAAGCGTGACCATGGAAATGGTGAAGAAAGTTTTCAGAGGGGAGGAGAGTCTTCCCAGATCAAGGGTGCCACTGAGGATGGTTCAGAAGAGGAAACACTTCCTAAGTCCACTGTGACTGATGGAAGTTACCAAGGTCCAGCACATGCAGAACATGTTCTACCAAACTCAGAATCACCAGAGGCCATTTTGCAGCCAAGGTCAACGCAAAGCAGCAGGGCACGAAGCCAAGCACAAAAGACCTCGAAAGAAATCTTTAGTTCCCTACCCACTTCCCAGGAAGGACTGCTGCAGGACGCCTCCCAAATTGCTCCTGCTGAAATGAACAGTCCTGCCCTGGCACCTGTGGAAAGGAAAGGGGCAGTTAACATCCAGGAGGGAAAGGATGAGCTGGAGGAAGAGGAACTGCAGGAATTGTTGTCAAAACTCATGGATGCCTTCACTCTAGAAATGCCTTCAGGTAAGATTTACACAATCACTAGAGATAGTGATGGCCACCGAGTTAGGCTGCCTTTTAAAACACTTGATTCTATAGCTCTGTATTAGCCCTACAGCTACGATTCATCTAGTGGGTAACAGAGTTGTGAGTCTTTTGGACATTAGTAATCTCTCTGAACTTGATTTCTAGTGTTGCCTAATTGATGGGGTTATTGTGAGAATTAAAAGTGATAAGCCATATGAAGTTTTAGTATAGCACCTGGCACGTACCAAGAATTCAATAAATACCTATTATTTTGTTATTGCAATTGTTATTATCAATAGTACTAAAACATATATAACTGGGCAGCCTGATGTTACCATTTAAAAATGGGATAAGAATGATGCTGTCTTTCTAGATAATTGATTAAGGTCTCTGTGTGATTAATAATACCCTCATCATCATCACCTTCATAAGTTATGTCTCATTGTTAAACCTAAAGGCTCTTTTAATTAATACTTCTTTATTATAGCTATCCTGTTTTACAGTGACATTGTCTTATTTATAGAGTATTTTGTCATCTTAATATATCTATATCTGTATCCATTTCTTTTTAAGAAAGTGTAAGATCTTTTATGTTGGAGTGATCATATAGAGACTGGTGATAAAACAAGGATAACATTCTCATGCATTTCTGCATCAAAGAAGGCCTTCCCAAAATATTTCTGAGTTGGTGTATTAGATTGCTAGGACTGCCATAATGAAGTATCACAGATCGGGTGGTTTAAACAATTAAAAAAATGTTTTTCTCACGCTCCTGGAGGCTGGAAGTCTGAGATCAAGGTGTCAGCAGTGCTGGTGTCTTCTGAGGCCTCTCTCCTTGGGCTGTAGATGGCTGTCTTCTCCTTGTGTTTTCATACCATTTTCCCTCTGTGCATGTCCCTATCCAAATTTCCTCTTCTTATAAGGACACTACTCATATTGGTTTAGGATCCAGCCACATAAACTCCATTTCATTTAATTAACTCTCTAAAGACTCTATCTCCAAATATAGTCACATTTGGAGTTACTGGGAGTGGGACTTCAGTATATGAATTTGGGGAGGGAGACACAATTCAGCCCATAATAGTTGGTGAGCTATAAAATGGGAACATGATAATGTCAGTTATATATTGAACTTGCTAGAGCCAAGTCAATGAAGTAATTACTTGGTGATTCTAAAAATATCTACTGTGAAGAGAGTTGGAATTATAATCCTGTATTAGAGAAAACAAGATCGCAAAGATACCAGAAGCATGCTCAGGCTGCCTGAGACAAAGACTGGATGAGAACTCCCTGTGCCTGATTCTTGGGCCAACACAAGATTGCACCCACTTATTTCCATCTAAACATCAGTGGGGTCATGATGAGCATTCAAAGCAAAGTCAATATCCACTTGACCTTTTTAGGAAAATTTCACATAAAAATTTGACTTTTATTTTAGAAACTATTTTAGGATTTCACATATTCATCTCATTTTTATTTTTTGTTTCTCCAATTGAGTTTTTGAAAGCTGTTGATTTTTAAAATAGTGTATTGGGTCAGCCCTCACAAATGTAGCAGGCTATATTGTACATTTCAGATTCCTAATAGACTAGGTCTACTACACATATTTGGGAGACAATATCCCAGCACTGCATGCAGTTTGATACCTAAAAGATCCATGCATATTTTAAGTAACTTTATCAAGGTCTATACATATAAATGTATCTGTATCTATATATACACCCATCATTATATCATTTAAAGGGAAATCATGGAAAGGCAAAGTTTATTTTTAAATTCAGATAATGCACTAATGTATAAAGATGCAGTTAGCATTATCCAATCTTGTAGATAATATAAAAAATATATTCTCAAAAAATTTACCTCTGCTTCCATTTACAATTTAAATAGAACCATTGAGATGTTTCTGTAGGTAGCATGCATTATTATACAAAAGTGCTTATGATATTAGCAGGGAAGTGCATCTTTCCCTTTTTGTTATTATACTGCATTGTATACTTTGTGATAATTCAGTGAGTACTAATTGACAAGATTTAAATTTATAGTTATTTCTTTTATATCAGTTTTATTTCTTTGAGGCTTTTAAGCATAGGATCTATGTTCATCTTCATGGCTAATATCTACATTTATTAAACATTGCCATTCTTCACTCAAATATTTCTTACTAAGTTTGTATCCCTATTCAATTAGGTATTGAATATGATTCTGTTTGTAAACTCTACTTAGCCACTGGCAATATGGATTATAAAAATACACCCCATAACTTATGCATGCTTATCAAAATCACGGCAAACGTAATCAGAGACAGAAATGTGATAACCACATATATGAAGATGTGGAAAGGCAAACAAACTAAGTTAAGATATTGGTCATTTTTGTTTTATTTCTATCTCTGTTACAGATGCATCAGATAACAGCAGGAAGTTTCTAATCATTTTACTGCCCCTGTTTTTTATTTTTTAATTTGAGAATTGTTGGAAAAATTAGAAAGATCTAATGTTTGTAATATACTAAGATTTGCTCAGACTGTCAACTTATTCACCCAGTGTGTGATTATCCTAGTAGCTGACTAGTTTTCTGAATTGGAGCTTTGCTAAGGAGTCAACACATTTTGGAAATTAAGATGAACTTTATATGACTTAAGACTTAATAAGACGAAAATGGCAAAGCATGATGGTCAGTTTGGGGGCAGTTGCTGACATTAACTGAATAGAGTCTTTCAATATCAAGATCTAGGATAATAGGATCTCAGGAGACCCTGAGAGCTTAATGGAAAAGAGAAAGTGTGTAGAAGGCGTTCCCCAAACCTCTTTAAATTCCACATGTTGGACTGAAAATCAGTAGCAAACGTTTTGTTCAAATTTGCAGTAAAGGAATTAGATTTGAAAGAACATCTAACACTACTTGCTTCTGTGGTGACAAAAAAAAAAAAAAACTTAATGCTCTAATCTTACTTTCTCATTAAATTATTTTCTTTCCCTTTCTGAGTGAAATTTCCTACTTATATCTCTGAAATTCTTTCCCCAGCTTCTCTTCCATCCCTCTTTGCCATCCGTTTACCACAGTAGGTTTCAAGGATGAGAAGGGAAGGTGAGGGAGTGATGATGGGATTAGCAGGGCATGGTTGAGGGCGGGAATGTGGAAGAATTATTCCTGTTTCTTTCTTCCCCACCTGCAACCATCATCTAAACTATTATTTTAAATAATCAGAAGATAAAGTTTGGACTTTAGCAGGTTATAGAAAAAGAAAGAGCAGTGCTTTAGCAACCACAGGTAAGAGAAGTTCAACACTGGATCTTTATCTCACCTATTTAGAAGGTAGACTTCTCAAATGCTGCCTGGGAATCCTAAGGATATATACTGAACGCTTAGTGAATCTTTCTCTCTCTGATATATATATGTACATATATATACACTCACATATATATATGAAAAAGTAGAAGTAATTTTTCTTGATGGGAAAAGATACACAAGAGTTCCAGCATTAAGCTCCATGAAGGTAGAAAAAAATGTCTAGTTGGTTCATCCTTCATTCACTCATTCATTCAACAAATAGTCATCAAGATTTAATTATGTGCCAAGAGCTGTGCTTGCCGCTGGGCATTCATTTTGAAAGGGGTAAATTTATGTTTTTAAAACACTTTGTCATTGTGTAGAAAGTGGCTTGGAGAAGGACAGGTGGTGGCGGCTTGGACTTGGTAGATTGTCATACACTTATTGCTATAAGGAAAGCTGGGAAAGCTGAGATGGAGGGAGGTCAGCAAATCAAGAATTCTGTTTTGAACACATTAAGTGTGAATTGCTTGGAGACATCCAGATGGAAATAGCAGAATGACAGTCAACATGTACAATCTGGAGCTCCAGGTCTTAGTCCAGAGTAGATATTCAATACATATTGGTTTGCTTCATTAATTATTATTGTAAGGAAGACATGGGCTCAGTATTTCAATTGCCAGAAGAGTAATCATAGAGCAGTTAATCTAATGCTTTTAAACCTCTATACCCATCATTCTGATAGCCTTCTCTCACATCCCAAATTCATTCAGAGACCAGATAGATTGTTAACTACATTCAAGTGAATTATTCTCCGATCGTGATTTCCTCTGGACTGTTGATTTCACAGGTTTGTCTATCTAACATCTCACTAGGCCTCTGACTATACGCTATATTAATTCAGTCCCTATATGTATGGAATTCCAAGTTTATGCCAAGCAACATGCTTGGTGTTAGGTGCATATCTTTGGCTAGTTTTAACATTTCAAGGGACTAGAGCTTAAAAATAAAACAACCAAACAAGAAAAAAAGAACAGATATATGAAATGAATTATTGCTTCTCTATTTCTTTATTATATTTAAAGTTTTTATAACTACGGGCTGAGGAATAGAATATCCTAAAATAAGTTTGCCTCTGGACAAAGTTTTTTTTTCAGGCAATAAAATATTATTTATTCAAGGTCCTTGTAGCTCTGGGGCAGTGTTAGAGAATGGACATTAAAACGACATGAACCCTCTCTTATGTTCAACAGAAAACAGCACAGATGGAGCCATAATAAATCATGTAACTAAAGTGTATAACAAACTATTATACAAACAATACTATACAGCATGCTCATTGTAGAATTAAAATGCCTAAGTGCACATGTTTTTCAAAAATGAATTCATCATCATGTCCTCCACTCCCGGCCACCTGTTTCTCAGAGGTAAAAAATGTTGGCAGTTTAGTGAGTTTTTCCTTCAGACTTTTTTCTTTGCATATATGTGTCTTTACTTTCTCAACATAAGTTAGGTTGTGCTTGTTTTGCTTTTTCCACTTGACAGAATATCTTAGACATTGGGCAGTGTGATTTTTTAAGTGCTGCATAATATCCCAGGGTATAAATATACCATAATTTATTTATTGGTGTGTAATTCAGTTGCTCCCAAGTTTTTATTATCATAAGAATGTTTCGGTGACTATTCTTATAGCATAAATCTTCGTACTCATATGTAAATATCTCTGTAGGATCAATTCTTAGAAATGGAACTTTTAGCTTAAAAATTATGCGTATCCAACTTTTGGTTAATAACTGCCAAATTGTAGAGCTTTCTACAACACAATTCCTATTACAATAGGTCATAGGGGACCACTCAAACCATTAATCAGTAACTATAGAGCAGAGGTCTCAGAGCATCTTCCCTAGGCCAGCAGCATCCGTATCACCTGGGAACTTATGAGAAGCACAATTTCTTGGGCCCCATCCCTGATGTATTATGGTAGTCAGAGTTCTCCAGAGCAACCGAACCAACAGGATGTATATATAGATATAGGATGAGATTCACTTTAAGGAATTGACCCACATAATTATGGAGGCTAGCGAGTCTAAAATCAGTAGTCAGCAAGCTGGAGGCCCAGAGGAGCCAGTGTGTAGTTCCAGTGCAAAAGCAGGCAGGCTCGAGCCTTAGAAAGAGCTGATATTTCCTTCTGAGTCCAAAGGCAGAAGAAAACATGTCTCGCCTGGAATACAGTAAGGCAGAAGGAATTCTCTTACTCAGACTTTTTGTTCTATTCAAGCCTTCAGTTGATTGGACAAGGTCCATCCCATTAGGGAGGGCAATCTGCTTTTACCCTGTCTAGCAATTCAAAGGTTAACCTCATCCAGAAACACCTTCACAGACACACCAAGAATAATGTTTGAACAAATATCTGGACACCACAGTCTAATCAAATTGACACATCAAATTAACCATCATGTATTCTGAATCAGAACTCTGAGGGTGGGACCTAGCAATGTATTTTAACACTGTCCAGATGATTTTAACATACACCAGAGTCTGAAAACCACTGCTCTAGACTGGGCTTTCTGGCTACTCAGATTCGTGCTTGAAGTTATGGGAAAATGCTCTTTAAGAACCCACAACTTGGGCTTCCCTGGTGGCGCAGTGGTTGAGAGTCCGCCTGCTGATGCAGGGGACACAGGTTCGTACCCCGGTCCGGGAGGATCCCACATGCTGCCCAGCGGCTGGGCCCGTGAGCCATGGCCGCTAGGCCTGCACGTCCGGAGCCTGTGCTCCGCAGCAGGAGAGGCCACAACAGTGAGAGGCCCGCGTACCGCAAAAAAAAAAAAAGAACCCACAACTTGGTTGAATTAGTAATTGATCATGGTAAATGATACCCATCTCATTTGCAAGCTGGCTTAGAGAAAGGGCATTGCCATCAGGAGCTGCAGAGAGACGGATTTTATTTCTTCTCTGTGCTAGAGCTTTATTAAGATCAGCTTGAGAACCTACAGGTGCTTTCTCTGAAGGACTTTCCTGTTTGTTGTTTTCAGACCTGCAATCTTCAGTAAATATGGACCTGTACTGTGGAGCTGAGCGAGTATGCAGGGCCTTCTCTGCCCTTGTTGATCAGATCACTTTGCCCAACTTGAAGTGAAAAAGAGTCCAGACTTGTGGTGATGATGAAACGTGTTTTCAAAATCTGTACTAAAAGAACTAAACCTTCTACCTCTTTCTCAATAGTCTGGCATGAAGCATGAAGAAAATTTTATTTTTTAATGTCTCTACACATGTGTCTTTGTTCTTCAGAGTAAAGCCTTGGGAATGAGGAGTGATAGAGGAAAATGGAAAGAAGGAGCCAAGTCAAATCCAGATGTGCTGCATTTCCAATAGAGGCCCTTTCTTTGAATACATTGGTAGTAATATTCAAGTGTGTGATCTACAGGAATTCATGCAACTATCTTCTTAAATATCTGAATTACCGAATTGATGACCTAATATTCTATCTAGATGCTCCTGCTGGAGAATAGGCTTGGCAAAGAACTAAATACACACACACACACACACACACACACACATATGTGCATATCAGACACACATTTGAGTGCATGCAGATCTGGTGAGATCTGAATGAACTCTGTGGATTGTATCAATGTCAATCTTCTGGTTGTGTTATTGTACTATAGTTATGCAAGATGTTACTATGAAGGGAAACTGGATGAAGGGTATACAGGATGTCTCTGTATTATCTCTTACAATGTATATGAATCAGCAATTATCTCAAAATAAATTTATTTTAAAAACATGAATGTTTCTCACTAAACCCCCACATTCATTGAATTTGGCCAAAGTACTTGTGTGTCTCCATCCTCTGTATGTATGACTAGGGTATAGATGCTTAATAATGTCCAAAGTAGTAGCTAACATTTTTTGACTGTGAGAGCACTTAGCTTCTAAGCCCCATGTATGTATTAATACTAATTTAAACCTCACAACAAACCTGGTAAGTAGATGTCTCTTTTTATGAGACAACTGAGGCACAAAGAGGGTCAGTAACTTGTCCAAAGTCGTTTGGTCACTACTTGACAAAGTTGAGATTCGAACCCAGCTCCTAAGCCTGTATTCTAACCACTGCTTGCACTTTCTCTAAATAAATATTGTTATGGTTCCATTGTTTCACCTGTTTTCTTGATGTGCAGTCCATATTACATTCAGAGAGGCTCTGGGCTCTTATTTATATGATCCATAACTACTAGTAATGTTTCCAAAGTGAAATAATGTCCAACTGGGTAGGATTAAGACTAGGTTACACCTGTTCAGTCTCATCCTAATCTTTTTGAATTTGCTTTTCAGCCTATCATGAATTTTTTATTTTGGTTTTGTTTTTCAACATATTCACTCTCCTTCTTACTTCATTCCAGCTTGTTCCTTACAAGTTTGTTAAGTATGCCCCAGAACACTGGTCAGCAAGCTACAGCCCATAGGCCAAATCTGCCCACTGCCAGTTTTGTGCAGCCTGTGAAATTATTACATTTAAAAAATAATAATTGAAAAAATCAGATGAGGAGTAATATTTTGTAACAGTTGAAAATGACATGGAGTCAAATTTCAGTGTCCGCGAGCAAAGTTTTAAAATTGGAACACCGCCGTGCTCATGTATTTACATATTATCTGCAGCTGCTTTAATTCTACAAAGACAGAACTGATTAGTTGCGCCAGAGACTGGATGGCCCACAAAGCATCAGAAAAAACTGGCAGCCCCCGTTGTGTAGTACCAAGGTGTGGGAGGAGCAAGGGGCAGGCATCTCTTCAGCGATTTATAAGAGGTAATGAGTTTATATAATAGTTTTTAAGAATATGATGCAAGACATTAGAGAAAGTAGTACAGAAGCAAAACCATGAGCCTCTGTAGAAATGGTAGTCAAAGAGTGGCAGCTTTTAATGTGCTTATTCTTCTAATCAAGTTAACGCTGAGGCTGGACCCCCTCCCCAGTTCCTTCCCCAGACTTGCTTCCCCTATTGTTAAGATTTGGCTAATCTTCAGATGCATCTGTGTCTTCTAATAAGAACCCTTTGGATAAGATTTTTCACTTAAGGAGGGCCATAAACCTTCAGTGAAAACACTTACTGAGGCTTCCTTTGGACCTGGGAAAAGCAAGTGAAATGCTAACATATCTGAAATTCAAACTGGTTGTCAACCATCAATTATAATAGAATGATTGGAGAGATGAGTGTAATTAGAGATAAAAATAGCATTGTGTCTGGAACTCAAATATATTTGTTAATTGGACTTCTTTGCTATGAACCTCATTCAAGCCTGGTCATTTTGAGAGCAAATATTTTTATGGGTTCTTTTCTCATAATGCTGTTCGTTTGACTTTTACTTTTCTTTTCAATGTAAAGTGTAACCAGTTATAATCTTAATATTTAATCCAATAGAAAATATGCTAACTGAGAAAAAATTTATATCTACTGCTATTTTATTAGAGTTTGGATTATCATTAATGGTCACATTAAATATTGAAATAAAAAAACTCCAATAACATTACTTGGGGTCGAGAGCTTTTATTCATTTTGTTTCTATTAGAAGAATGCTTTATTCACCAGTTTCGTGTTTTGTTTTTTGCTTCACTCAGTTCAAAATATTCAAAAATATTCTTTCAAACAAAATTCAAGTAACTACCACCAATAACTGGTAATTAATAAATATAGTCTCTTATTGGCCTGTGCATAAACAATCCAGTGGTTAATATTTCAAAGTCATGCAGTGTATTCAAGTTAACTATGTGGCACTCTAGTTCATTAACAACGTCAAGCATCCCGAAACAATGATCAAGATGACTACAAAGAATCTGAGTAGCACGATCCCCTACTCATCTTTGGAAGCTGTTTTAACTGTTTCAGACAGTGGGATGATCTGGCAGTAATGTCGCCATTTGAAGGAACATGCTAGCAGCCTAAAAGAATGAAACTAAATACTCAGAGAATGTGGCTTAAGCATCTCTGGATGCTCCCACCATTTCAAGTAAATAAACGATCAGTAGTCAAGAAAAAAAATATATATATATATATTTAAATTCCAAGATGTGCATTAGCTCTGAGGTTCGATTTATTTTCTCTTTATTTCCAGGCTACTGGTCACTTTTCCAATGAACTTAGACCCACTCCTATGTACATGCATGTTTATCAAGCCTTCAATCAACTCTTTCTTCTTCAGGGAAGGGATTCTTGGTTGCTGAGGATATACACCTGAAAGTAGAGAAAAGCAACTCGTCATTAGGTCACCAAATTATTTTCAGGATAATTAAGTATCAATGACTTGGTTTTTAAAAGAATGTTTGCTGTTTCTGCCACTCGGCTATTAATATTCTGTATAGATTTTTTGCAGAGGTGTATTTGAAATTTTTATTTATGCAAAACTTTGTGTCCTATGAAGTTTAATTATATAATATGAATTAAGTAGATTATAATAAATGCATTTCCTATTTGATTAATATGTATTAAAATATATTTTTCTGACTAAAAAAGTAAAAAATTGTCATCATATCATTTTAATATAAAAATATAAAGAAAAATGTTTAAACCACCCATAATATAATCTTCCAAAGAGAACCATAGTTTTACACATACATACTTTATACCATAATTTAGTTTACCATTACCCTATTATGGGACATTTAGATTATTTCCAATTTTCTGTTGCTATAAATAATATTGCAGTGAAGAGCCTTATACTGCAAAGTTGGTTACAGCTCTGAATGATTCTTTAGAATAGATTTCTAGATTGGTAATTTCTGAATATGTTGCTTACAAAATTTCTCAGAGTGAGTAAAGTAGAAAATCAGGCATTTGTGAATCTAACTTATATTTCTGAAGCATTGTTTTCTCTTCTGCTTAATGTTTAAAAAATAAGCATTATGAACATTTGCCGGCTAGTTATACACTGACTGCAAACATCATCAAATTATAAATCTAAATTTTAACTTTCACGTCACGGAGGAAAGCAAAGACTCACAATTTTTCTAGACCGTCCAAGCTGCCAGGTTCAGGCAGGTAAGTTTTTCTGTTCCTCTCAGGGGCAGAGCAAGATTTGTTGAAGGAAGAGATCATCATTTTTGACACAAACAAGGATATACTTCAAAATCCTTTCATTTGTATTAAAGCCTTTACTAACCCTTGTGTTAACCTCAACTCTGTTATTTTCTATCTGGGAGATATTATCAGCCTACTCTTTTCCTAAATCAATTTCTCTCTCTTTCTCTCTCTCTCTCTCTCTCTCTCTGCCTTCACAGAATCCATCATAATTTAGTAGTGAAGCCTGGGTATATCCTCTTCAGCCTTCTGACCATTTTGGCACTCAGTTGTTAGCTTGTATCTTTCTAGACAAAATAACAATGCTCTTTTGAGTCTTCTCAAACGATGATATTTTTGGCCCTCAGAATTTTTGGAATTCTCATTTCTGGATCACCTCTGTTTCTGCTTATTAAAGTTATAAACCACCACAATGTCTAGGTCATCACTCAGCTCGGTAAGCTCTCCTTGGAGTAAGGCTCTTCCAGATTCTTTCTGTAGTTAAATCCACGCTTTTCATACATTTATTGTTTATAGAATCACAGAACTTCAGAACACAGAATGTGAAGAGACTTTAAGGGCCTTCTAATTCTTCCCATATCCCTCGTTTTCAGATGAAGAAACTGAGAGCTAAATAAGTCAATTAACTTGACCAAGGTTACGTAGCTATTTGATATCTCTTGTTTACATAGTTGCTGACTCAATATTAACAAATATATTAACATACAAAGTTATATAGGAGTTTTGTGTTTTTAATAAGGCATGATTCATTGCAACATTTCTCAAGTGAATTTAAACTATTTAACTTGAAGACATCAAAATAGCAAGAACCTTTCCAGGTATTATGTAGACACTTATTTTAGTGTTTCTCTTCTGCTCTGATGATGTGATTTCCCTGAGAACTATGGAGACAAACACCTGTTCACCCTCACCCCCATCCCAACCTAGTAGAATATTAATTCCCCAGGGACAAAAGGAAAAATTAGTGAAGAATCTGTGCAGGTACATCCAGAGCCCAGTTGAGCCACTAGAGATTTAATCAAGCCTCTTGAGATGATATCTCGATGTTCCTGAAACTAACTTTCAGACAGGGTGTCTTCTTGACCCAAGACCCTCTTTGACTGATTATACAATACAAATGGAAAGTCTTATTTCCTGGTCTGCAACAATTATGTCAAACATTAAAATAACTTCAATAAAGTGAAATGTTTACCCCTAATATTTGCAAAGCAACTCCTAGTAAAGTTTGCAGACCAGCTGGGTCAATAGCAACTCTGTAGCAAGATGAAGGAAGTGACTTCCAAAGCTGAAGACAAATCTACTTTTTTTTTTTGAAAAAAGAAGATAGAAATGCCTTGTTGAAGTATGCTCAGAAAATTACATGTAGTCTCAGACTATTATAGTAGCCTGTTGCAAGCAAGCAAACTGAAAGCTGTTTTTGAGATTATATATATATGTAATTTTAATATACAATTAAATTATATAATTTAATTAATTATACTATATAATTATAGATAATTATTTTCCGGTTAAGTTGAACACAAACATTATTTTCATTTATTCTATAGATACTTAAAGTGCAAAGTGAGTGCAAAATACAAAGCAAGAAATAGTGGTAGTAATTTGAGTACCACTGTTAAGTAGAGTAAGAATGGAAAAAAAAAAAAAAAAGAATGGAAAAAAGAGCCTACAGTGCAGATGAAGAAAATATACAGTCCTTACTGATGCTGATGCCTGGGAAGCCTCTGTTCAAAATATTTTTAAAATATTGGTAACCAACATTTAAAGATAATCATTTTGTATTTCTGCTTTAGTAGCTAAACTGCTAAAAGAATATTTCCTCTAAAAAATGAAATTGGTTTAAGTGACAATAACACTTGCCAAATTAATAAATTTATCTATAAATAATTGCAGTGGATTATCTGGCTTTATGGATCAGCTAATAATATTTTTTGTTACTGAGGTTAAAACAAACCAGATATTTAAAGGTTCTACAATATCTTGGGAAAAGATTGATCTATAACTATTACTGTTAATTGCTATTTTAATAGATGTTTTACAGGAACATATAACAGTTCTCACAATCAAATGTACAATTGCAAAAATTATTTATGCTTCAGTTTTCCACTAGTGCATAAATAGTTACTACCACCCAAACAGCCCTTGCTGCAAGCTTTAGAAGCACATTGGTTGAAACAACACCAAAAAAGGAACACAAACAGTATGAATAAGGCTGTTATTCTCAGCTTACAGTGATTTATTCACCCTCCTTCTAATTCTATAAAGGATATTCTAGTGCCCCTGGAGAAGACTGCATTTGAATACCATATTTACTTCAGTGAAAAATCTCTAAATTTGTAGGAAGTTCCAGATTTCTAAAAATTAATTACTCAGCTTGCTGGAAGTTAATTACTTATTTGCAATTTGTTCCAGAAAACAAGGAAGAGTGAATTTGCAAGCCAGCTGATTTTTCTACCATTTATCCATCAGCTAAGTAAGTACATCTCAAGGAGTCCTTCCCATTTACATGAAAGCAATTAGTTTTTGTTTCTGTTTTTGTTTTCCTATTTAAAAGGGGCAAGAGCCTTCCCCAGGCTTATATTCAAATCTTCCCAATTCCATAGCAAGTGAACACAGGTTATGACTACCAATGTTCAGCCTTACTGAAAAAAGTAATATTAATTTGGGGGCATCCCTTTATACCTTGATATTGTATTTTAGGGATCATGTCTTTTCCTACTTGTCTTTCTGATTCTTCTTTGCTGCTGTTGAAGTATGAAGATGAGGACAATATGTTGATAAAAACAGCTACTGCAAATTACAAAAGGAAGTGCTATCTATCTTCCTATCACTTGCGTACTCTTTGGGCTCACCCCTGAGGAGGCTATGTGTGGCAATGGATTGCCCTAAAGCCACTTCCCTCTTCCTCACAATTCAGCACATTCACACTTGATTGATCCTTTCAAAAGACATGGGACCTGGGGTTGACCACCTTTTTTTCTCCCTGCGTGCTGTGGAGGCACTGCTGAGATCTTCTCTTCCTCTCCAGCCAATTGCCTCCTTCCTAAGCCATGGTTTCTGGAGAGGACACAGTCCACATAGATGTCCCAGAAGAGTTGGGCCAGATCCCAAAACAATGCCCCATGCTGCAAGTTCTCAGATGACTTCAGGTAGATCATAAAATCCCAGAAACCTGAAACAGTGTTGGAAATTTGAGGCTTCCACATTTCTAGGAGGAGAACCGAGGAAGATTCCCAGCACTGAGGATCAGCTTGGTTAAGAGCCAGCAGATCTGTCTGGCTGTGACAGAAGAAAGGAGACACACAGCATATTCCCACAATGAGCAGGGAGCAGGTGAGACTCAAGTGGCGGTAGATCCCTCCTCTGTTCCCAGGATTGGCCATGGCCTTGAAACTGTGCAAGATGGAAATATTTCATATGAGTTCCTGCTTGTGCTCCACTCAGTAAAGAAAATAATTACGCCTTTAAGAACCTTGGTGCCAGCAAAGGAAACATACCATCATCTCTGGGAAAAGTCTTATCCTACCTCCCATCTCACAAGCCCCATTCTATATAAAATGATGCACTGTCAGGCCAGGTAGTACAAAACCAAGATGCTTAGATTAAGAAAGATTTATTCCTAAGATGTGCTCTTTTGTAAGATAAATAAGCAAACTTGTTTTTCCCTAGTACAAAGAAATATAGTTTAAAAGAGTATTAAGTGAAATTTTTCCGTCTTGCTACATGGCTTTTATTATTCTATAATTGCATAATTTAGCCTAGCTATCCTAAACCAGGACTCCCATGCAATTAAGAATTTGAACATATTTTACCCTTGGATGCTTTCCTATTATGGTTCCTTTTATTATTAAAAAAGGCATAAGAAATGTAAAATGTTATAAATAAAAATAAACACAAGATAGTGTGATAAACGTATGGGAACCAAGGTATATTCAACCCATTAGAGTGGAATTAATAAACATTTTACAAACACCTGAAATGTTCTGCAATTCTGACATAATTTTCATAAAGTTGATCTTTTCTCATTTTTCTCATCTTGCTATAAATCTCAAGAATTTTAACAAAAATTATTTGCCTCTCATTCAGCTTTTCTGGCTTTCACAGCTGGTTACAATAAAACCAAGACATCCATATACACTTTGAAATTATTATGTTACACTTCAGACAAGTCCAATGAGAAATGATGTACTTAAAATAATAATAAACCGGGATTCCCTAGTGGCGCAGTGGTTGAGAGTCTGCCTGCCAATGCAGGGGACGCGGGTTCGTGCCCCGGCCAATGCAGGGGACGCGGGTTCGTGCCCCGGTCCGGGAAGATCCCACATGCCGCGGAGCTGCTGGGCCCGTGAGCCATGGCCGCTGAGTCTGCGCGTCCGGCGCCTGTGCTCCGCAACGGGAGAGGCCACAACAGTGAGAGGCCGGCGTACCGCAAAAAAAAAAAAAATAAAAACAAACCAATTTTTTTCCCAGGAAAAAAGGTTTACCTGAATCTTCACAAATGTATATGATATACAAAATGTATATTAAACTTAAACAACTCTAGTGTAAAGAAAAAGCAGGAGGGCATATACAGCTGACTTTCAGTTTTATATTTCCAAATCATTTAGATGTTAGTATCATGAAGGCAAGCATGGCACAGCTCATGGGAATTCTCATGAGAATATGTCTATATTGGAAACATTTCATGATAACACCATAAGATGGAATCTTTCTCTTCTGTACAGCAGCAAAACATATTGAGTCTCCCTTAAACCGGTATTTCAGAAACTGTCTTTGAACAGGCACATTCCTGAAGAGGCATGTTGAGATACAAAATTATTCAAAAATATTTCCTCTATATTTCAGATTATTTACACAGGATACCTACCTGAACAAAATCAAATTTAATATGTCCTCTTCTGAACTAAAATATCAAAGTCGAGGGGCCGCAAAAGTTTTTTCTTAGGGGACAAGTTGAAGCTGTCAGTGCTAAGTTTATTAGAAGAGCAGGGGCGGGATACTGTCCAGGGTGCTGAAGTTGGCGAGTCCGGGACTCGCTGCCCGCTCGCGCCGCAGCGCTCACATTGGCTCCGTCAGGATCCCTCCCCTTCCGAGAGTCTTCCCCAAGCCTGGAAGTTCCTCAGCCCTGGGATCCTGCGTGTGTCCTGCCACAAGCCCCGCGCTGTGCTCCCTACGTCTCGATCCCGCACCTGGTTCCACCACCTCTCCCTCCTCATGGCGGAGCTGCCTGGGACACCCTGTGTCCTTCGTGCCCCATTAGCCTCCTTACTCCGAGGCTTGACTCCCAGGTCACAGAAGCGAGCCCCTCCGCACTTACCTGCGCAGCCCTTTCTGGATTCCTTGGAGTGCGTGGAGAGAAAATGTCCAGACTGCTCCCTGAGCAAGCGGCGGTCCCCACCTTCAGCGTCCTGAAGGTTACGGTGCCTCTTCTTAAGCAGTGGGAGTGCTCGGCGCCTCTTCAAGTCTACGTCAAAACGCCGGGAAACGGCCGCCACCTCTCGCCCCCAAGTCCATCTCCTGCACCCTCCTCTTCCCTCCCTCCCCTGAAGATTTCGTTTCAGAAAACAAGGAGGCTTAGCCGCACACACCTCATTGACACTGACCCCTACCTCCCCCTCCACCAGCGGAACTGAGCCTTTTGTGTGGTTGGCTTCCCGGTCCTACGTTGGGAGGCGTGACACTGCTGGCGGGAACTGGAAAGTTGGGGCCCAGTCCCTCGCCCTTCAAGGAGCAAGTGGGGCTCCCTAGACCTCTACTCTCCAGACGTTCCTTGTTTGAGAGTAAAGTGATAGCAGGGAAGACTCAGGACTCCTAGGGTCAGAGAATGCACGTGGGTGCCCTCACAGCGGTCAGTAAGGAAATTAAGGTGCATCCCAGTGACATCCTCGGTATGAATTTCTCCTGCCTGCCTGTGGTCCAGGGCTCCGAAAAGAAACACACCCTTGAGGCAAGAACGCAGGTAGGGACAAGGCACCACTGGAAGCTCCCCTTGACTGGGGACAGGAGACCCCATTATCTCCAGGCTCTGTGGCTTGGATCACCCCAGGAGCCCGAGCTGCTGCTAGTATTGCTTGAGTCAGCCCACTGCTCAAGATTTCACAGAGGGGTTCCTGCTTTCCAAGAAGAGGAGACGTCTGGGATTCTCTTTGGTTCTCAACTCAAAGCTAGTTAATATCCTAGTCAGTCCTGTCACCTTTTAGGGGCTCTGCTGAGAATTAGGGCCCACCCTAACTGAAATACACCCAGACCAAGAGCCTGAGGCAAAAGTCTTACCTTTGCCACGGTTTCCAGGTTTTGTCCCCTCACCTCAAAACCCTTGAAGCATCCTGAAAACCACTGGTAGTCTCCACTAACCGAAGGCTTTTGTGCCAGCTCAGTAGTATCCATGGTTACCTTCCAGAGGGGCACAGGGAGGAACCCAGGTTTATAGCAAGGTTTACCAAAGACACGAGGAACATTCCCTCTACCCAAGTGGTAGGAAGAGATCTCAAGAGGATTCCTAGGGGTTCTGGGCTTTTTCTCTTCCTCTGAAATCAGTTTCTCAATCTGTGAACTGAACATACTAATGTCTGCTTCTATTTATCTTCTGAGGAAGTGGGAAAAGATCATAAATGAGGGCTTCAACTTGCTTCCTGAACTTCAAGGAGCTCTCAGCTTCTTGGAGAAGATAATTACAGAAGCATAGTGTGTGAGCACAAGGGATAGAGATTGGTGTGGGAGAACCCTGAGAAAGAAAAAGGGGAAGGAGGGGGCAGAGACAGTGTGTTTGAGGAGGTGACTGGTGACCTTCTTGAAGAAAAAGTTATACAGCTTTCCTGGAGCCATGGTGCGGGGGTGGGGGAGTGGTGGATGGTCTCCTTCAGGCAGGGAAGTTAGCATGATCAAAGGCAGGGAGGGAGCAGTCCTGCGCTTCTGGGGAAAAACATCAAGTGATAGGAAGAAGGGAAGTCAAGGGAAGGAGTGCAGAGAGAGAAAGGAGAACAGAGGTAAAGATGTGGGGATTTAATTCTGGTTTTAGACATGTTGAAAGTTACACTACCCTTGAAAATATTGGTATATGAATATGCAGTGCTTACTTTATTTTCAAGTGCCTGTGTGTCAGGCACTGTTCTAGATGCTGTGCACACAGAAGGAATAAAACAAATTCCCTGTACTTGTGGAGCTTATACTGTAGTGGGGGTGGGAGAAGAAAATTTATATTTTAATTTAAAAATTATATATGGATAATGATTTGTGTTTCTAGTTTCTGGGTTAAATGATGAGTTTACAGCTGTGTATCAAAAACAAACACACAACTAGTTAATTAAATAAACAAATAGTGTGATGAGTCAATAATGAGTGTTTATAATTCTGAAGCTTGAGGAAAAGTATGTGTAATGTGTCAGTTATGGTAAGAAAAAAACAAAGGATCACCAAGAAAAAGTAAAGTGGGACTAGGAAAGGATAATGGGGGAAGAGCTTTTTATATGGAATATTGAGAAGTCCTTCCTGAGGAAGAGATATTTAAGTAAAGATTTATTAATGTGAAAGAGTGAGTCGTGCATATGTATGTGAGAGAATGCTCCAGGTAGAGCATAGGGGAAGCATAATTGCCTTGGAACATACGTGGTGTGATAAGAGTGTTTTCTGGGTATTGTGGTAGGAGATAAGGTCAGAAAGGTGGTCAGAAATCCACTCTGGTTGCTCAGTAGAACACAGACTAGAAGGGAGCAAAGGCAGAGGCAGGGAGTCCAGTTAGGAGCTCCTGTAATAATCCAGATGAGATGTAATAGTGGCTTAGATAAGGGTAGTAGCAGTACAGTTGGTGAAAGTGATCAGATTCTGAATATATTTTGATGGTAGAAAGGACAGGATTTATTGATAGACTGGATGTATTATGCAAGAAAAAGAGAAAAATTCAAGATTACTTCAAGTTTTGGGGGCTAGGCAAATGGAGGTTTGGAACCATCAGCTGAGAGAGGAAAAATAGTTTGAGGAATAGGTTTGGGAAAGGGAACTCAAGAATATGCTTTTCTACAAGGATATATTGTACAGTGTAGAGAATATAGCCAATATTTTATAATAACTTCAAACAGACTAAAATCGATAAAATTTTGAATCACCGTGTTGTACACCTGAAACTAATAAAGAAAAGAATTTGCTTTTCAACACGTTAAGTTTGAGATGACTGACATCCAAATGGAGAAGCTGAATAGTCAAGGAAGAAGAGGGAACTAAAGATAAACACACACATAGCGCTCAAGAAAGAAGTCTAAATTCAGGATTTTGTCAACCTGTGGGCAATAGTACAAAACCTCATAGGGAAGTATGTAAAGTGGGTACAATAGTAACCTAAGGATAGAATCTGGGAAATGTCAATATCTAAATGATTAAAAAGTAGAGTTAAGAGGAACCAGGAGAATGTGGTGCCTTGGAAACCAATGAGATAAAGATTTTCACAGAGGGAAGAAATAAACCACCACACACAGATTCAGAAAAGGGAGTCCATAAAATGAAGACAAAGAATTTTCCATTGGCTCTAAAAAATAGTACGTCACCAAATTTCTTATTAAGAACAATTTTTACTGAGTGTTGGGGGAGAAATGGTGAGCTGAGGCAGAAATGGAAAGCAAGGAAAGGCAGACAGCCCCTGAGAAACACTTTCTATGAAGTTTAGAAAAGAAGAGGGAGAAGAATTGGAACAGGAGGTTAGGGGTTGGGTCTTTGTTATGTTTACAAGCTGAGGGAGAGAAACCAACAGACAGGGAGGAGTTTAAATTCAAGATAGAAGGATAACTAACAATCTCAGAAGACACAGAAGCAATAGGGATAAGGGAATAAGGAAGAGTCAGCATTACACAGAAGGGATAGCTTTGCTCTCTGAACAGGGAGAAAGAAAGGCCCCCTCTGGATATGGATACATCTGTGTATGGTATGTTGGATGGAGAGCAGGAGTTGAGAGAGATGGTGACCAATGGTCTCAATTTCTTAATGAACTAAGGTCCGTAGTCATTCACAAAAAGTGAATGAGAGGAGGTATTAAGTAAGGAATTTAAGGAGAGTGAAAAGGCTTTGAATAATCTTTGAAAAGAAGAGAAAGAAGAGAGGAGATAAGAGAAGGGAGAGAAAGAGACTAAAGGAAGTACTAAATGCCCAGGCAAATTTTGAGACCATGAATTTGTAACAGACAATTTTGCATGCTTGTTTGGTTTTTATGAGGCAGAATAGCATATGCATGAAGCCTGGGTTTGCACCGTATCTCCCTCATGTGTCATATCTGATTGATTCTTAGATGCAAATTTTCACATTTAACACCACTGAAATCAGGTTTTATCCATCAACTGAAGGCACCTTGCAATCAGAATTGCAATATTTTCTTTTGCTTTTTTTCAGATAATGAGATGTCTACAATTGACGGTGTCTTCTATTTGATGTAATACTTTGTACAAGTTACTTAACCCTCATGAAACAGTTTTCTTGCGTGTAAAATGGGCAAAAATCTCCCTAGGGCTAGTGAGGATAAAATGAGTTCATACATGCAAAGCACTTAGAATGGTGCTGCATGTAGCAAAGTGTTTGTTAAATGCTAGTTATTATTTTTCTCCTTCAGTGCTCATCTGACTGAATGTGGGAGAAAAGAACGGTCATGATTATATTGATCCTGTGTTAGAACTTTTTTGGGCAAATGCTGATGAAGGAGAGGGAGGCAAAGGAATCAAGGTATACACAGGTTAGAAAAAAAGAAGAGACGAGAGGTAGAGAGAAGAAAGACTGGTTGGAAATGAAGAAAACTGAAGCCCTGTTGAAGGAAAAAAACACATGGAAGAGGAGTAAAAGAGGGGACACTGAAAGGTACTAGTCGGGAAGAGCGATATTCAGGCTTCAGATTTCAGAGGTGGAGCAGCTCTGTATTCTGAGCACAGCCTCTGAAGTGAGTGGCTGAAGAGAAGTGAAGGTAAAGACCACTGTAGTTGGGCTCCAGCTGTACTATAAGTGATAATAAGTTATAAGTATAATAAGGTAATAAATTGAAATGGTCACCCCAGCTTTATAGCAGCTGAGGGTGTGTGACATTGTCATCCCAACCAGAAATCCTAGGACAACTCTTGCCAATGGGAGCTAAGACTTTAAAAATATATATTTTTAAAGGCCTAGCTAGTGTCTGCTCATATACTCTTTTTCTTTTCTTTTCAATATAATTACTTGGGACTGGAAGTTTTGACCTTTAGTAAAACTTTTTATAGTGCCAGTCTAGAAAATACTGCTTTGATTAAACATTTCTCTTAAATACCATTTTACCAACTTGCACTTGAAATTTAAGTAGTCATCTTATGAATATTTTTATTTAGAAGATCTTAATAACTATATATTCTGTTGTAACATACATTTAGAATTCCTTGCTTAGGGCATTTGGAGAGATTCTTGGAAAGAAATATGTATCTTTAATCTGAACCTTACTAATAATTGCAAGAGGAAAATGGCACACTAATTCTTGCATTTCAATAAAAAGAAAGCCACCATCAAATCATTTTAATGAAACATTTAATACTCTGTTAAACATATAAGTTTGCTTAGTTTGATATCTTATCCCTGTGGTTTCATTTCCACAGACTAGCCTCTCTCTAACAATGACACACATTTGATTAGCACCTACATTTTACCAAACATTATTTTCATATATAAGGTCTTACATTTATTCTCCTCTTTCCCCCCAGTTTGCTGCTAAGGGATTTTCCTTGAGTAAGTTACACTCTCTGTTCTCTTCACAGTAGTCTATCCTTATTCCCCTATTGGCTCCCCAATACCAACTGGGAGGGAGCATATGGCAGGTACAACTTACTGACAGAATAATTTTAACAAGTTACATCTGGAATCAATCCATTACATCATCATTCTGACTTGTTAAAAAATATTCAGGAAACCAATGGGTCATTTAAAATGACATGACGCTAAATAACTGGTTTGACTGGCATTTGTCATCCGGAGAGTTGTTTCAGTTTTGTGCGGTTGCAGCCTAGGCTGAAAGAATGACTAGTGGAGAAGTAAATCGCAATTAGCTGATGTGACCCATGGGTAGATTTTCTGATTTTTGCCACTTGAAGCAATTCTCAAAGACATTAAAAAGGACTTCCGGGGCTTCCCTGGTGGCGCACTGGTTGAGAGTCCGCCTGCCGATGCAGGGGACACGGGTTTGTGCCCTGGTCCGGGAGGATCCCACATGCCGCAGAGCGGCTGGGCCCGTGAGCCATGGCCGCTCAGCCCGGGCGTCCAGAGCCTGTGCTCCGCAACGGGAGAGGCCACAACAGTGAGAGGCCCGTGTACCGCAAAAAAAAAAAAAAAGGACTTCCGATTAATTTTAATGAAATTCGAGAGCAGTTATATAGATAGTTTGCATCTTCAGCAGTGCATTAATTTGCAAATGATGGGGCCAGCCTTTAAGAATAGGGTGCTTCTTTAACATTTAGGATCAGATAGTAAAAATAATTACTTTCTCTCATTTTTTTATGCTTTTCCATCATTTGAAGATGGCAATAAACAAGGACAATTTCCTGGAATGCCCATTGGGATAAATGGATTAGTCAGTCTTTAAGTGTCATCAAATTCATAAGGACAAGTTGAAGTAAGTAGTCAGATGATATTGGACATTGATTCTAAAATGTGCAGAAAAGGAAAACTACTCGGGAATACAAGAATGGTTCATTCATATTTTTCCTACTTATACAAGTAAAAATACTATGGTTATGATAACACGTTTAGTGGTGGTTTCTTTCTAGGGTACTTCTCAAGATACATTCATTTTTCGCCCATTCTTTCCAGTAGGTTGCAAAGCCCATAGGGATTCCTGTGGCTTTGTCAAGAGATGAGTGTATGTCTTTGCAATAACCCCAGCACTTTAAGAGTGACTACTGTAAGTATTGGCTTTTCAGAATTGTCCCATCTTTTGGGCTACTCATTTCCAAAGGAGACTACAAGTGATTTGTTTTCTATTTGTTTTACATACCACAGCAACAATGACAAGATCTAAGCTTTTAGCAATAGTAAGTTTTTTTCCCTAAGGCTTCAGTTATGATGGAGTATCGAAAAACAACATATAATCTCTACTTCAACATAATAGGTGGAGCAGAAGGATTTACAGCTCATAAAGCCAGAGGTCTACTGACAATTAAGGACTTCTGCCAAGAAGAAAACATCTGTGAAAGGACAAATAAGGACATAGACCTATATGTTGAAGGCATAAAACATCTTACAGTATGAGAAGGGCTCCTGGGATGAGAAACTTTTCCTTGACTGTGTGTGTCTAGGGGAGTTAGCTGTACTCTGCTCTAGATTCCTACACAGTTTTGTGCATACTTCCATTATATGCTTACTATACTCTATTTGTTATGTACGTGTATCTGTCTCTCCTCACCATCCCCCTCCTACCCTAACCAGCAGCAAAGCTCTTTCAGACTGGGAATCATGTCTGACTCCTCTCAGCTTTAGAGCCCAACACACATATAACTTCTTAATTCATATTGGTTGAATTTATTTATGAGAATAGTCTCATTTTGAACCCAAGGCTGGAGTAGTGAGTGTCATTAGTCAACTTTGCACCGATGAAATTTCTTTTTCATGTCTGGAAAAAGAAATCAAAATGTCCGTCCGTCAGCCAATTTAGAGTTTTTTTCTTTATTTGGTGCCCCCTTTTTTTTTAAATCATGCTTTTGCTGAATGGAAAGATTGCTTTGATGTGATTATGGACACATCCTCTGAAATGGGGTTTTTGATTGAAAGACTATAATCTAAAAGTAGAAGTTAAGAATAAAAGTATAAAATCATTTCCCCTGAGGGAAAAAACATTGCTCATCCAGTGACAGGATTTTCATGTTCAGTCGTTGGAAAAAGGGAAACATTCGAAATCTAGTTTGAGATCATTTTTGTAACACGGTGTATTAACTAGGAATTCATTAAGCTACCAGATATAGAGATATATATATATATATTAGCTTAAATGAAAAGGGGTTTATTTTTCTTACCTAATAAGAAACCTGGAAACATGTGGCTGCTGATGTTAGTTCAGTGGCCCAAGGATATCAGGCCCATGTTTCTATGATTCCCTTAACCTTTCCTTGGACTCACAGGTTAGTTGCCACAGCTCCAGACATCACATCTACATTCAAGGCAGGAAGTAGGTGAAAGGGTTGTTTCAGCCCAGCCACATATGTTATATTTTTCTATTAATTAATTTGTTAGTTTATTCATTTATTTATTTAGGCTGTGTTGGGTCTTTGTTGCTGCGCGCGGGCTTTCTCTAGTTGCGGTGAGCGGGGGCTACTCTTCGTTGCGGTGCACGGGCTTCTCATTGCGGTGGCTTCTCTTTTTGTGGAGCACAGGCTCTAGGCATGTAGACTTCAGTAGCTGTGGCACACAGGCTCAGTAGTTGTGGCTCGCAGGCTCTAGAGCACAGGCTCCGAAGTTGTCACACACGGCCTTAGCTATTCCACAGCATGTGGGATCTTCCCGGGCCAGGCCTCGAACCCGTGTCCCCTGCATTGGCAGGCGGATTCTTAACCACTGCGCCACCAGGGAAGTCCTCACACATCTGTTATTTTTTAATCAAGAAAGTAAAAACATTTCTATGACCTTCATCAGTGGACTAAGTCTTAATTCATGGACTACAAAGATGTTACATGGTCATTTATAGATACAAGTAAGTCTGAGGGAAAGGGCTCCAGTAAGACAGTAAGGTACTTTGTCCAGGGAGCTGGGAATGGCTGTTGGGGAAGCAATCAGCAAAGTCAATCCCGTAAGGCAACGTGACCTGATGGAAAACTGTGCATTGAATAAATTCAACTTTAACGCTACATTGAAATAACTCCACTGCTGTTTATCCTTATTTTCTTAGATCTTAACTTCTTTACCTTAAAAATAGAAGTTTTAATATTATTCACCAAACATTGCATACTTGAGAAACAGAAAATGCTGGTAAGAATACAATGATAAACTACCAAACATGAAATAGCTAGTGGGAAGCAGCCGCATAGCACAGGGAGATCAGCTCGGTGCTTTGTGACCACCTAGAGGGGTGGGATAGGGAGGGTGGGAGGGAGGGAGATGCAAGAGGGAAGAGATATGGGGACATCTGTATAGGTATAACTGATTCACTTTGTTATAAAGCAGAAACTGACACACCATTGTAAAGCAATTATACTCTAATAAAGATGTTAAAAAAAAAGAATACAATGATGGTTGCATAAACTACTTGGTGATAGATCTGAAAGCCCCTTCTTTCTAGAACTTTGAGCAAATAATTTCAACTCTCCTACATATCAATGTTCTCTGAAAATTAAATGGGTCCAAATGGATAATCTCAAAATTCTTTTCTGCTTTCCAATTTATTATTCTATGATTTGTGGTAATAATCTATTAATCGAATAAATGTCTTGAAATCCTGGAGTTTAGAAAATTATTCAAATTAAGAATTAAAAGTGGTACAATCACTGTAGAAAGGACTTAAACATTGATATACCCCATGAGTAAGCAATTACACCCCTCAGTATAAACACCAGAGAAATTTTTTCACTTGTACACTAATAAATATATATAAATATATATAAGAAACATATAGAGATACCATTCATATGGAAAATACCCAGAAACTATTCAAAGGCCAAAAAAGTAGGGAATAAATAAATAAATAAGTTGTAGTATGTTCACTCAATTGGCTATCACAGGAGTTAAAATGAAGTACAGCTAGTTGGAACACCATGTATGGTGTTATAAATATAATACTGAGAAGAAAAAATTAGTCTCCAAAGATTATACATAAAATTTCAATACCCTTTTTATAAAGTTAAAATAACTAAAGGGCTTCCCTAGTGGTGCAGTGGTTGGGAGTCCGCCTGCCAATGCAGGGGACGTGGGTTCGTGCCCTGCTCCGGGAAGATCCCACATGCCGCGGAGCGGCTGGGTCCATGAGCCATGGCCGCTGAGCCTGCGCGTCCGGAGCCTGTGCTCCGCAACGGGAGAGGCCACAGCAGTGAGAGGCCGTCATACCGCAAAAAAAAATAAAAATTAAAAAATAACTAAAACCAAACAACACACGTATTAGAAATATGTAAAAATATAAAACTAAGTATGTTTTCAAGTGGCAATGAAATGATTATTATAAGAGTCAAGTTAGTAATTACATTAGAAGGGAAGAGAGAAGAGTCCAATGGATAAGATGGAAAAGTTTCACAGATAATGTTAACTACTGTCAATGCTCTAATTATCACACTGATTAGTAGATTCATAGATATTTTTATAGGATTTTAAATAAATAAGTAGGTGAATAAATAAATACATACTTGCATACAAAAGGCCAACGGACTGATCGATTATATCAAGAACAAAGGATTACGCTTAATCCCATTCTGTTTACTTAAATTTCAAGTAAAAAAAAATATAAGTCCATATCATCTATGGAAGTTATTTTAGAAAAGACTTTAAGCTCATGTTTTCATTCCGTATAGAAAACAAATGACGTAAAAATAGTAGAATATTTTGGTTATTTATGATGTCTTCTATTAGACCATCTAGTCATTTAATCAGTGCTAATAAAACAAGGAAGAAAATCACAAGCATACCACACCCTCCCCTGAAATCCAGTCCCTCTAAGGATGACAACAGTCACTATTCTCTTTTATCGCCAGTCTCATCCCTGTGATCCTTCTCTGGAGTGAGGTCAGGACAGTGAGATACGAGGGTCCATCCACGGCATCTTCCTGCGCAGAGAGGAGGTTTTTTTTTTGTTGCTGTTGTTGTTGTTGTTGTTGTTGCGGTACGCGGGCCTCTCACTGTTGTGGCCTCTCCCGTCGCGGAGCACAGGCTCCGGACGCTCAGGCTCAGCGGCCATGGGTCACGAGCCCAGCCGCTCCGCGGCATGTGGGATCTTCCCGGACCGGCGCAGGAACCTGTGTCCCCTGCATTGGCAGGCGGACTCTCAACCACTGCGCCACCAGGGAAGCCCCTGACTTCTAACTTTTTACGATCTTCAATCCATGCAAGCTTTGAAATTGCATAAGTACTCGTTAGAACAAAACTTCAGCCCCTTATGCTTATAAAATTCACTTGTATCGACCAAATTCATGTGTCATTAGTCACACATATCTGAAGCTACTGAAACCTACTAAAATATGTGGAGAGCACACACTACTTCACCATTCAGCCACTCTGCAATCAGGCTCCTTTTTAACCCTCCCCTCACCCCTTCCTTAAAAACCTTCAGAAATTGAGGTGACCACCTCTCCTGTAATGACCAGCAGCTGCTGAAGCAGAATACATTTCTTTTAACAGGCCCCATGCTTCTGATATATCTGAGGGCGATATCCTAGGGGAATTTAAATTTATACATAATTTTTATAGGCATAGATTTAGAAGAGCATATTACATATTCAAATATATATACACGTATCTATGTTTGTATGTACATATATGTATATCCATCCTATCTTGGGATCCCATATTTTGACGAAGTTTCATACCTAACACACATCTAGGGGCATCCATTTACACATGGCTTTGAATGAATAATCATGCAAGAAAATATCTAGACTCCAACAAATGTGTGACATCAGCAATGTCATTGGTTAAATCTTAGTGAGAAGTTTACAAATTCTCATATATAAGTTGGTGATTTTTTTCAGCTTGTAAGCCTGATCCAGAGCGGCTATCAGAAAATTGACCCCCTCTGCTCTCAAACATGACATCTGCCCTTGATACCGAACATAGGTTGTCATCACCAGCAGAAAAAGAAATTTGATTTTGGAACAGATTTCTTGAGTTTCCAGTTCAATACCTCTTCCTCACTAGGTAACAGGCATAAGTGCGAGAATTGTCCAAAAGATCTATTATACAACCATTGCATCGATCCAGTTCAAGACCAGAAAGATCAAGCAACAAACCACACACCGGAAGCATTTGCATTAAACAATTTATTGAATGCCCAGCCGGTCTGGAAACGCTCTAGTGTCCTGCTGGTTGTAAAGACTGTTGAACCCCTACCTTACCTTCCCCAGTTACAAATGTTTCAGGCAGAAAACCTTAGACCACGGGAGAGAATCCAAGCAAACGAAATAGAAAGTCATGCTCATCTGCTAATAGACCCAAACTGTCTCTCACCACTTTTGAAAACTCATATTTACAAATATGACCTACTTCATTTCTAAATCACCGTAGTTCAACCAGTGTCCAGAACCAGGATGTCAGTAGGTTTCTGATACCATGCTTCTCCCTTTCTCTGAAATGGTTCCCAGAACAAGGGTTAGCCCCATTTAACACATTGTATAGAACAGTCTCTCTCACATTGAATAGAAAGGTGAATGCGTTCTCAGGCCCTCAGAGAATCTATAATAGAGGAAGGACAGTGTTATGAGGGATTGGGATTATTCCGCTAGAGATGCTTTCAGGGTTTAATTTTTCCATGACAGAAACAAAATCTGTTTCCAAAGCAAGATGTCAACATCCTTTTTAGCTGTCAACCACTTTTTGTGCAAGAAGTTCAGTTTTAGATGGCAATCACTTTTTTGTGCAAGGAATTCAATACTTATCCTTCTCTTTCACTATAATAAAAGTAAATATATATAAAGCTTTTTAACCAAACTAATTGCAAAGCTATTTAGCTAACTCTCAAATTATTGCAGGAAAGTCACCCAAACAGAGAGATGATTTATGTCACAAAATATTTGTAATAGTCTGCTAACATAAGTGTTATGTCATTTGTGGACATATGAATTGTTTCCCTTTCTGGGTAACTAACTGGAAATCCTACAGACTTTGATAGTCAAAGGATTTCTCAACCACTGCGCCACCAGAGAAGCCCCAAGAGGTTTTTTTTAATTCATTTTTTGCTACACAGAGATATGGTCAAAAGTTTAAATGTAATCATCCCAATTTTCCTCAAAAAAAAATTTTAAAGGTATTTTTATTAACCTGAGGAGGAAAATTTTTTTTTAATTTTTTTTTTTTTTTTTTTTGCCTGCGTTACATCTTCGTTGCTGCTCGCAGGCTTTCTCTAGTTTCTGTGAGGCGGAGGCTTCTCACTGTGGTGGCTTCTCTTGCTGCGGAGCACAAGCTCGAGGTGCATAGGCTTCAGTAGTTGTGGCACGTGGGCTCAGTAGTTGTGGCGCACGGGCTTAGTTGCTCCACGGCATGTGGGATCTTCCCGGACCAGGGCTTGTACCCGTGTCCCCTGCATTGGCAGGTGGATTCTTAACCACTGTGCCACCAGTGAAGTCCCTCCTCAAAATTTTTTGAGGAAAAACGGTCCCCTAATCAACAAGTATCAAACGTGGCCTTTAGCATTTACTCCTCTCTTTCATACGTTCCACAACCAACTGCCCAGTTCTGTTGATTCTACCTGTGTGATCTGTCCCACTCCTTTCTGCATTTCCACAGCCCTGTTTTAGTTCTTCATTATCCTGGATCTGTGGTGTGACCCTGGTATCCTAACTGGTTTGCCCGCCTCCTGCCTCTCTTACCCACAGTCCATCGTATATACTGCTGCCGGACAGCTTCCATTCCTCCAAGCCTTAGAAACCTGCTTGCAGCAGCAAAGCTCATGCACAACAACTCAAGATCTCCACAACTTTACCTGGAGCTTCAGGTCATTCCTCTCTTCCTGCTGTCCCTTTTATACACTCTATGCTCCAAATCAAACCAGTCGCTTGGCGACTGTCCCAGATGGGGTTCCCTGGGAAGCAGACTCCGAGGCAGAGGTTAGTGGACAGAATGTTTATTAGGGAGTGCTTTTCTACAGCTGGGAAAGGGGTCATAAGGAAGTAGGACTGGACAGAGGAAGACGAGCTTCCATGAAGGCCCAACACAGGAGGAGTTTTTGGAACCTGTCTGGTCCTGAGCTGGTGTGAGAAAGCTGGGCCTTGAGGAGCCCACACTGATTCATCTTTGGATGTAGCCTACTTTGAGGGCAGTTTTCTTCATTAGGGGAAACCTCCAAAAGGGCCAACAGCTGATGTCTGCCTTCCAACAGCACTCCCAGCAGATAGAGGAATAAACCCTTTATATAATCTCTTTATTTCTCCAAGCAGATCTGAGCAGTTTATCATGCACCTGCCCAAGGGCACTTTTCTATAAGCTCAGTGGCAGGCTGAGAGCTGTCTCTCAGTGCCCATTTCTAAACTTTTTCTTTAGTAATAATACGCCTCCACCCCTGTTAAATCTCTAGTCTCCTTTGCAACTAGGTGTGACTAAGTTCCAATTTCTCATAGCATACTTTTCAACGCTCAATTTTCTGTTTTCACAGACACCTGGGTATTTATCAGGCTGATTTGTAATTACAGGTTTATATTTGGACTTTATGACCTTAAAAATAGGTTAGGAAAGCTATTCACAATTACTTGGCTAATTAGTGACTAGTTTGTCACCACGAAGCCCAGTGTTCTTTTCAGCACTTTTATTTGGTTTCCCTCATCTTGCATGGTAGACTGAAAGAAACGAATATTCCTTTTTCTGACCAGACTCTCACAAATACTGAATTTGTTACAACAAGAGAATAAAAAGGCCGCTCGGAAATGGGAACTGAAAAGTAAAAGTGATGTATGCAACTGCCAGATTGGTATCCAGAGGAACTGCTAGGCCTTCCAAGTCTCCTCCTTTCCTTTGCTTCCTGGAAGGTAGACAGGCTGATCAGAGCTGAAGCAGAGAATTTGTTCCATGAGAGGCAAGATGTGTGCTAAGGATTTCACAGCAAGAAGATGGAGGGTGCGTGGAGCCATCTACTAGCTCTGGACGGCTCATGCGAGAGACAAAAGCTTCTATCTTGTTTAAACTACTGGCCTTTTGGTCTTTGTTATTTCAGCTGAAATTGTACATCTACCTAGTTCAATTTGCAACACTTTTCTCCCCATTTCCATATGTCCATAGTTCACCAGTTATACAGATATCAGTTCAAACGCTTCCTCATCCAGAGAACCTTGTTGATCTCCCTACACCCCAAAGCAGGAAGTAGTATTTTCCTCTGCTGATCTCCCTTGGTAGTTTATCTATTTTTCCTTTACCTAGTGTGACACTTTTATCATAAATGGTCACTCTTGAAATAATGTCATTTGTAGCAACACAGATGAACCTACAGATTATCATACTAAGTTAAGTAAAACAGAGAATGATAAACACCATATGGTATCATTTATATGTGAAATCTTAAAAAAATGATACAAATGAACTTATTTACAAAACAGAAATAGACTCACAGACATAGAAAACAAACTTAATGGTTACCAAACGGGAAAGGGTGGGGAGGGATAAATTAGGAGTTTGGGATTAACATATATACACTACTATACATAAAATAGATAAACAACAGGACCTACTGTATAGTACAGGGAACTATAATTCCATTTCTTCTCTCACTTGACATCCTGCAGATTTGCAAGCTGATTAACACATTCCTTCTCAGGTGGAGTAAATTTTGTAGGAATACATTTTAAACCTTTTCCTTTGGTCTTGCTATCCCCTCTCTCTCTCTCTCTCTCTCTCTCTCTCTCTCTAGTTCTAACAAATGGCCAGAATGTACATTTCGAGAGTGAAGTTATTACAATACAGATCCTCTAAACTGGGCCACTGCCACTCTCTTCTAGTGGCGGCAGCAGTGGTTCCAGTAGTGGTTCCCAGCAGAATCAGCCCACAAACATAGACAGAAACCTCAGAACTCTCTCTAACCAATGGTAGATATGGCTTAGGAGCCAGGCAGCCACCAAGCTGCTTTAGCAAGCATTGAGACACGCCTATTTGCCAACACTGGACCAGTTCATCTCCCACAAATGAGCACATCTGAAGAAGCTTAGCACACGAAGCACCACCAAAAGGAAGTAGCTTCAGGCAGGTTGTCTTTGATCCTCTGTGGCTTTCACATCCACATGAAACAGCAGGAAGTTGACATATAAGTGGCAACTCATGAGAACGCCTCTGTGACCCTTCACACAGCCACCTGCAGCCCTGACTGGGGTCAAGGCCACGTCTGCGCACTCACTGGAACTATCAGACGATTGCAGGGGCCACACGTGAAAACGTCTCATTATTTGATGCAGAACTTGGGCCCACTAGGGGCCATAGGCTCAATCCTGTGCAAAGACAAGTTCTGTTTGCACTGCCTTTATCCACACAGTGTTTTTGAAATATGAATTGGCTGCATGATTTAAAAAATAGGAAATTTTAGATACATATCTGGACTTAGGGCTTCTCTAGGAAGATAAATGGGAGGGGCAACCAAGGGTCCAATTTTCCACACGGTGACCATTGGCTGGAGCTGAACAGAGACAGGGTGTGTACCCTCCAGCTCAGCTCAGGCTCCTTCACTCTCTCATCTCCTAGACTGAGTTGTCCCACTCGTCTGGGGAACTGGCTCCTGCAGACGTTAAACGGTTCACCCTTGCTTCACAGCCATTTCACCTATGTAGGAAAAGCAGTTTAAACCTACTGAGTACCGTCCATTCACTGTCTCTATGGGAGTGACATTGGCTCGGTAGCAGTAGCGCTGTCTCTTGCTGTAGGGCAGAGGCCTCCCTGATGTCATTTACCATTTTCAGTTTTCTCCTTGACACTTGGGTCTGAAGAAGCAGGGAGCTTTGCTGTAAGCTCATTTACCTCCTGAGGCTGGAAGCTATTTAAAGCTCCTAAGAGATCTGAAGAACTCTTGATACCCTCCTGATCATTCAGGATGAAGATTTTTCTGTTCTGTTTTGTTTTGCCTTGTTTTTGTAGGACCATTCAATTTACTGGGCCGATTTGGCGTTCAGTGATCATCACAGTCAGATAAATGTTCCCATGAGTGAACTCTATGGGGTCACAAGTGCAGCCTTTGCAGCCACACCAGGGCAAGTGTGCGTGCTCACAAAATCAGCTGGCAAAGGTGCATCAGCAGATCCCAGCAGGACAACTACTTTCAGGTAATGAGGGATCATGGCATTTCCTTTCTCTCCGGAAGTCAGGTACGTGACCAATAACTTGTTCTAGTCAAGGAGCCAGAGAGGCTAATAGGTTTTTGAAAAGATTGAGGAAGGTTAACCTTCTCTCCAAGGCATAAAAGATAGATAAACACTAACTTTGGTGGACTGGAAGTGAAGCTGAAATTGGAAAATGATTTTGACCCCTCATTAACTGAAGGACTTACTAAATGTTACTTTAAAAGCATTTATGGTTCTTATCCACCCTCTCACGCCAGACTGAGATTAGCCAGGGATTTTTATGCTAAGAAAATATTAAAGGTTTACAGGTCAGGTCAAGAAGCCCTCTATGTCATTAATGACAGCCCCAAGTACTAAAGACTGATCCATGATGAGTTCATCAGTGGAAAAATATCTAAAAATATAAGGCTTTGACGGAGAACCTCATAATCATCATCATCACTCAAGCAAAAGAAATCCAGGTATCTGAAGCAGAAAACTAGATCTGAATATTACAGGTTATTCTACTCCCACGGCATTTGTAGATGGACTTCCTTCTGTCAACCAAAATGAGCCCTGGTTAAACATAAAAATGAAAAAAAAAAGAAAGAAAAACATAACAATATGTGATCATGGTTTGAAGGTCCAACTACACGGCCTTTCGCTCAAGTGCCACCTCCTCTGTGAAACCCTCCTTGATCTCAAGGGCAGGGATAGAGTCTCCCTCCTCTCTTCTGAGGCACTTAATTACTTACCGTCTATTGGGGCACTTATCACATCGAATTTAAATGTTACATTTAAAAGATTGAGAGCTCAGAGTCATTGTGTCCTTGAGACCTGGCACAGTACTGTAGAATTTTCATAGATCAAGTTCAGGAAAGGTAGGAAGGAGAGAAGAAGGTGGGGGCTGGGATGGGAGAGGGAGGTTGGCGGGCTAGCAAAATGGAAGGAAACACAGGCCGGGTGGAAGGAAACAGACATTTAGCACTACTTACCCGAAGTGTCTGACCTCTTCTTCTTGGGTCTTGAAGCACGCTGCTTCCTGTGCCTTGAGTGTTTCCCACTTTATTAGACTAGTGAACTTATCTTTCAAGATAGTTCAACACTCATTTTTGGAAAGCCTTCCTGCCTCCCTCTTCCCTCATCAGTTCTCTTCTATTCATTTCCTACATGATTTAGTTTACTTATCACCTTGGGCTCAAAGATTTTTGATTTTGTGATTTTCAACACATATCTCTCCCTGCTAAATTGTGAACAACTTTAGGCCAAGAATTTTCTTTTGTTCCTTCAATTCCCAGGAAGAGTTCCTGGCATAGAGGCTTAATAAATGCTTGTCGAATGAATAAATTAATGAGTAGAAATCCCTAACTTTCGTACATGAACCTAAAGGGGGCCTACATTAAATTTGAAAAGTTACTTAGGATCCCACTGTGAGCATATGAATTATCTACCTATTTATTCATATCAAAGTTTTGACTCTAGGGCTGCTGTTCGATTTTCTAGGAAGTGTTTGGTTTCTGGGTCACCTTTCACAGTCAGTTACCAAGGGAGCAAGGAGAATTCAATACAATGTCAAACTCAAAAAAAGAATGAGAAAGGAAAACATATAAAAATCAGATAATTCCTTTAAAAGTCAAATATGAATTGTGCTCTAATGTTCTTTCTTATTTAAAGTATAATATTCATGTTATTTTAAGTGTTTCATATTTCTTTTATTACATGAAATGACATAGAAACAAATGAACTATGGTGAGTGGACATAAAATTTACATAAGACTGTTCAGCCCTGGGCAGAAGAGGCTCTTTGAGGGGAACTGTAAGTAGAGTGACTAGGGGAGGATAAGAATTGATGAAGACTAGAAAAATAAACAAGAGTGAGGCCATGAAAGGCAGCCAGCACTTTAAGTTACATTATTAAGTTTGGACTTTATCCTATAGGAAATGAAGAGCTCCTGCAAACTCTACCAGAGGAATGATGTGGTCAGATTAGGCTCTTTCCGTGTTAGTGCAGTACATACATGTGAGGTACATGTGAGATACATGTGGCTGTTGAGCACACACCAAAGCATGGCACTGGGGAGGGAGAGGAAACACTGAGAGACCTTCATGGAGAATGAATATTATTTGATGACCAATCCCATGCAAGGTGTGAGGAAATACCTTCCTTCTTTGAATGTTTCTGATCATACAATTTAGATAACCAAATACTTCTATTTTTCTTTTTAGTTTGATTCTAACGGTACCAGGTCAAAAGTGTGGATGCTATGACTAGCCATCCCCTCTTTAAACCCAGTAGAGAGACACTAAAGAAAAAAAAATGGTAATGATATAGTCCTAAGGTGTTTTTTCCCCCTGACTTACTAAAAGCAAAGCATTTCCAATAAATCCACTGAAACTGAATCCTAATCAGCAATATATTTATCATTAATCAGAGATTTTATTTTGCTCCATTGACTGATGAAATTTTTAGTGAGCCTTTGATTAAGAGACCAGTACTAAAACTCTTGATCGTGTCAGGCGCACAGCCACTTAACCAACAATACAAGAGGACACAGAAAAAGGGTTTAAGAAAAATGATCAAAGTAAAAAGCTACAACACTCAATGTTAACAAAAGTTTTAATATACACTTGACTACAGATGCATACAATGACTACTGAATCTCCATCCATAGACAGCCAACAAGGTATGAATGAATTTATTAACTTCCAACAAAACTTCAGGTTGTGCACTTAAAAAACTGGAAACTATTTAAAAATAAAAATTAACAATGGAAGCAACAATGCTATAAAATATGATGGGATAACTTTAAAGAAAGGGTTCAAGTACTCTTTGGAAAGATCTTCAGACACCAGTCTTTGAGAAGTTTGTACATTTCCCATCTTTGCATAGTAAAAAAAGAAAAACAGAAACTAAACCCACACACATTCCACTTGGTAAAACTCCACAGCTCTACGTGATTCATGTTTTATAACATGCACTTATGTGTACTGCTCATTTATCTAATAGGAGTAGCTCTAATCTGATGGGCTCATGCAGTATCCCAGGGTGAGCAATGAAGTCAGAGCACATCTCCTCATCCATGTTAATGTAGCAAAAGTAAGCAGGTGAAATGGGAACTTGTCATCACTTAACACTAACTCTTGTTGGGTAACATTAAACAGTGATATGCTTGTGTTTTGAGCTCAAACGAATAAAAAGGCATATTCACACCACAAGAATCAGCAAATGAATGGCATGTGCAAGAGAAAATACAACAGAGTTTGAAACTACATAACCTAATACCATCAAAAATAACTATAATCCACTGTTCACAACTGGTATGGTTGCATTATCTTTCATTGTCATACACAGGTAGCTTAAAGCTTGTGTATTTTACATATACACACAAATAATTTAACACTGGAGCATAGGTTTCATTACCTATGAAATTGCCAGTGTAACAAAAAGTTACACTGACATTTGCCATATGTACATAATATTTGGGGACCACTGTGGTCTGATTTAAAACATAACATCGCACATTTACAATGTTGTTTGTGAAATGCTCAAAAGTTAACAATAGATTTAACTTGTTTGCACTACCATGGTTTTGTATCTATTAAGTCACCGTGGTGCCTCTGGAACAGCAGTGAAATGTGTACGGTGGACTCAGCAGCAGCTGAGTATCCACTAATGAATAGGACCCAGCAACAGAGAGATGTAAACGATGTGGTGACAGGAAGAGATGCCGAGTAATCTGAGTTTCCTCCAAGCTTCCTCTAAGGGCCCGTGCCGCTTGGTAGAGGGATACACCCTGTGTCTCAGGAAGCCAAGAGTACGGCTGATAAACCTTGTAGGTAGCCCTGTGAGTACGATATAAACATACAGCTAGTTCTAGAGAAAGACTGCCTACCTGTGTAGCACCTAGGACTCAGAAAGCAGTAACAGGATTAAGATGTTAGGTTATGGTTTATTGTAGCATAGAGAAATTAAGGTTTCTGCTCTATGATTGCGATACTTCCACAATTAAAGATAACCTGGGGAAAACCCCACTGTTTCAGCAGTACATTTTTCGGACTTAATCCTTTGCAAAGTCCAAGCAAGAGTGGTGAGACTAGTGTCATGAATCTCGCTGAAGAGGAATTTAAAGCTCGATCTAGCAACTAATTTGGTTGTCATGAAGAAGTGACTAGTACAATTGGATGTCCTGTTTCTAAAAACAGGACATTAAAGAAGTGCGGGCTCTTTGGGGGCCTTCAGGAAAACTCATCTCTAGAAGGCTGCTCACTGAAAGGATCATGTACAAGTGTTTACATTCAAAACAAAGCTGGGACCAAATTTCTTTATGAAAGTATATACCTAACACTTGAACAAAAGCTATCTTGACCATAAATAGAAGAATTCAATGACGGTGAATTAAATTTAGAGGGACCTGGGAACCCAGATTACATCTGCAAATCTGCCAGGAGAGGAAAGAAGGATGTGAATTTGTATATAGTAGAATCCTGTTGTAATCCAGCGCAACATTCCACCGACCGGCCATACACTGTGGGCCAAACAAGGTTTGTTGAAAATACAACACACAGAAGTAAAGACTATTTTAACAATGCTCACAAGAAGGTAATTGTTGTTTCTGTCCCCATGACCAGCTTTACAGTGGGTATCTACCATATATATTTTGAGGCAGGAAGTTGAAAGCATGAATGAAATACTGACAATAATAGATATGAATAAAATGGAAAGCTTAACTTCTTCCTCAAGCTTTCAACATTTAAAAATTATTTTTTAATTTAAGGCTTTAAGTTTATCCTCCTTTCACATTAAAGACAGGGAAAGAAAATTGTCAGAACCAAAAGCTAAAACCGTGAGCTTGGCACTTTTGTGATTAATTTGAGAGGGTGTCTACTTTCTTACATTATATACATATGTTTATAATGACATCCAAAAAAATTTAGAGACTTAGTACATATATTTGCATTTACATAATTTTTATATTTTTCATATGGGTTATTTTGTTCTTGTGTCCCCCACACTTTGTTTGTTTTTGGTTTCAAGCATTTCATCTCATTCAAGCATTTCATTTTTTAATTGCACCTGTTTTGTGCCCCAAATCCCTGAATCCGTGGCCACATCTGTCTTTTTTGAAGCAAACCTAAGAATCACTGTACAACACGTTACAAGAGAGAAGGACAGAGACAGAAAGAAATAGAGAAAAGAACCCAAAAAGATGGGGAGCAAACAATAAACTCAAATTTACAGAGAACCTTTACAAGAGAAATATTTCAGTACAGACAAGTGAAACCGATGTGTCAAAATCTCTTATTTCCATATTTACATTTATAAAAGAACTATACAATAGCTTCATTGTTCAAATTCCAGCTCCCATTTCCAAAGGATGCTCGGTCCAGGAGAAAAGACAACGGGAAAGTGAATCAACAAGAGCAGGGGTGTGTGGAGCTCCTCGTGGCCTGGTCTAGACTAGGGGGCTGGGGGTCAGGCAGCTTCCATGGGCTCATCTGTCACCTTCACCTTAGGAATTCAGTTGCAGGCTTTGCTGTGGTTGGCTTGCTAGCTGCTTGTTTTATATATGCCATGCAGAGTTTACCCTTTGATCTTCATGCCGCTGGAGTGTGTCATTGGTAGGAAAAGAAAAAAAAATCATGCCAAACCATTTAGACGATATTAAGTGCCAACAGGCTGAGGAAAGAAAAAAAACATTTGCTATTTTTTAATGGTTCTTTTATTGCACTTAATTTTTGTTGTTGTTCCTTCTTCCTTTCATTGGAAAAAAAAATTCTGAAATCGTTCTTTTTATAACATTGTCTTTTGCTCCCTTTTATTGACAGGTGGTGGGAGGAGGTTCTTTGAAATTATTTCCAAAAAGGACAGTTTTCTTTTACCCCATCCCTGTCACCCCAACTTTAGTTCTGTAGTCATTACCACCCAGTGTTTTTGTTTACAGACTTAAGAGTTCCGGCAACGATGCTGCAAGTATGTCACACCCAGAATCCAACAGTGCAAGATGCCGTTCATCCAGTGCCGCTGATTCAGATGGGGCCTTGCTGAGTAGGATCGAACCTCCTCTTCTTGACATTTCTTCCAGGGTGCGTCAAAAGAAGATGCAAGCAGAGGGGAAAAATCCACAATATCAATCAGATAGTGATGAGAGAAGGGTAATGATAATGACAACAATGCTAGTTCCAGAGCAAAGTGATCAACTGGCCCCAAGGCAGATGTTCCCAAATAACTTGAAATTGAAACACAGAACAGCTCACACTTTGGGCTGTTGCTACAACCTCCCTGCCAGTGTATATTCATTTATGAATACCAAAAGAAGCTTCAAGTTGTTCATTGTAAATCACAGAAAGCCACTGGGCAGCCCAATTTGTCTGTTTCAGAAGTAAACGACATGGCTAATTTTAACTAGATATAAATTATTCCAGGGAGGCTCTCCCACTTAGGGGGCTATCAGCAAAACTAAGAAAAATTCTGCAGGTCTTATAGCTACTTCCTTCCAGAACTTGAGAGTTCTGTATCAGTGGATCCGCTTTTGTCAAAGTGGAAAAAACAAAAACAAAAACAAATACCTTTGCTCTACTCAGTTATCTTGCTGCCTTGGTGGTGTGAGCTCTTACCCTACTCTGGAACAAGCATTTTTCTTACCTAGAAAGTTGAAAACCTGAGTGCACAGTAAGACAGTACACTCAAGGGAGAATGGACACAGGCTTGGGTTAGTTAAGCAAATGCAGCAGCTTAGCTTAGTTTGAAGTAAGCAAGTTAAAATGCCTTGCTCACGGTGTCCGGTCTCCTAAAAAGAGGTTCCTATGTTTAAAAAGAGAAAAGAACGAACCAGCAAGACACTACAAGGCAACAACAAAAGTTAGTTGCAACCTCCCCGTGGTCTGGCTTTATGTGGGGCATCGAGCAAGGGGGCTCATGCATTCAGTCTGCACACTGAGCGGGTGCAACGCAGCTGCCACCGCGGCATCATGCAAACCTGGAGACCAGCGAGTCCCCAGGATCCCTCATCCCCCTGCCCACTCACTTGGGGCCGGTTGGATACCCTTACAGCTCTAAGCACCAAAAGGATTACAGTATATTCCTCCTCGCCCAGAGGTAATTCAAAATCAGAACAATACCAAAGCTCAAAATATGTAGAAAGACATCCCGCAAAGTTCTTATTTTTTTCCGACATGACCCCTTTTATGCTTCTCTTTGGAAATAGCAAAAATAAACATCTTTAAAGAAAATCTCCCTTCTCTTTTTTAACCTTTTCATTATGGCATCTTCATCAACGGCTTAAGCATGTGGATCACTGGCTAACATGTAGTGCAAACACTATTTCCAACAGTGCTACTTTTTTCTCTTCACCATTCCCCAACCCTTCAACCCTCTTTTGGGTCAGTATTCTTAAAAGCAGCCATTATTGAAGCTGCCCAGGAAAGAGTGGTGAGAACAAACAGGAAGTCTCCCGTGATGTATCTGTCACTGAGCTAGTTTACTTCAGAGCACAGGACCTGTGTCTCTACCTGTTCACTGCCCTTGAAGGTAGATGTATAAGGAACCACACGCCCTGCGAGTCAGGTGGGGAAAAACAGGGACTGCTTGACCTGGTGAAATGACCCTGACGGACTAGGAGCCCCAACCTATTTAGATATGTATTGCTGGAACTCATGAGAAATGTTAAACTAATGTCAAAAGCGGATGTGGAGGAAAGATCAAGTGTGCTCATGCTACCCATGTAAATGACTATATTGCCCTCATTCAAGTTCAGGGAACATCAGATAAATAGCCACGTTTACGGTCATAATGACAATGTGGTTCTTTTTTTTTTTTTTTGGCTGCACCGTGCAGCTTGCGGCATCTTAGTTCCCTGACCAAGGATCGAACCCGGGCCCACGGCAGTGAAAGCACTGAGTCCTAACCAGGAATTCCCTGGTTCATTTTTAAATGGAGATATGAAATTCCATTTCAGCCTGGCATACAGGCAACCTCTAGTGTCCAGAAGCTTGTGCTCCTTTTAAAAGTCAGTTTTTGAAGCTTAGAGTGCATTTTTTATACAGAAAATGTTCTACAGTATGACTGGACTCCCAGGCCAGACCAGGAAGCCAAGCCACCCTCCTGTCTATGGGAAAATGGACTCTAGAAACCAATGGGGAATTCCAGGACCATGTTTCCTCCACTGATGTCCCAGCAGGGAGAAAGTGGAGCCCCGTGATGAAGACAGAGAGGGATACTCCTGCAGCAGGCTGACTGTGAGGGTTCCTCAGGGGTAAACTGTAAAACCACTATGGGCTACTGTACGTTGAGAACTGCCTGTCAAGTCTCTTTGTTCTATTTTAATGAGAAAGCGCTACTCTCATGCGTAGATGTTTGCTGCTTTTCTTCCACAGTGTTTCGTCTGAATACCTCTGCTCACTAGATTCTGAAGGCAGCTCACTTTTTCATCATAACCTGCAAGGTATTTCTGGATCATTATAAAATATTAGTGTAATCCATAAACCCTGCATTGACCCAGTTTTCATCCATTTTCACTACTTTTGAAAAACCTGTACTTTTGTCTACTATATATTATACCACATATACATCTATACAAAATTTTTAAAAAGCACTTCAGGTAACAATGACCATCTTGGAATTGCAAAGTCTCAGGTCTTCTTTTAAGGGTATGTCTATCCATCACTAAGACCTTCTTTTCTTTCCATGATGAGTCATCACCTGCCCACCAAGAACCCTTTGCCCAACCCCGCCTCCTTGGTCACCTTAGACTGAGTTCCCTTCCCCAGGGGGTTGAGTCAGGGAGCTGAAGTGGGTCTTTCTGGCCAACCCAACACCACCACCACCTGTGAGGTCTGAGTGAGAAAGTGCCTAACCCAGGAGTCGCAGGTACTAGAGGAATAGGGCTCCTTATTTTGCACTGGGATATGGTCATGTAATTCAGATAAGCGGCAGTCTGGCTATCCTCCTCATGGAAAGACTACCTAAAATTGATCCCATTTCCTAACTCTATAAAAATGAAAAGCAAAAAAAAAGAAAAAAGGACATTTGCTTTTTTGAGAAAATGTCATTAGCAATATTAAGTTCCTTTCAAATTTCATCCAATGTGACATTCAAACAATTCGGTTAACTTTCCTTGTGATAATCCAGATATGGTCCTTTAAATTTCATTTATTGCAAACACGTAAACAGTCTTTTCTTTAGCACTTCCAATGACAAGGAACAAAAGCCAAACAGAATCTCCTAGAGTTCAAGTCAGGCTCAGTAAGGACTTGTATCGCAAGTAACTTCTCATAGAGAGGAAACCACATATGTAATTCCACAGACTTATTAAATTAACACTTTTAATGTCAGGAGGAGCTCTGCCAGGCTAGGACGGCCATTCCTGCCACCAAATCCCATGCAGAGAGCAAGCAGCGGAATAATGGGACATGGCAACAGTCTTCCACAGACTGAGATTATAATATGGTTGGAAGAACTCAATATTCATCCTAAAATCTTGTGATATGAATCGCCAACAAACTCTGGCATCATCTATTACCTTCAAGTTCTTTTCCTACCATCACCTAGAATTCCTCTTTTCTACTACCGTTGCCTATGATGTTGATATACTTTATGTGCATATAAATGACCATATGGTTCACATCAAAATTCCTGTCTTCAAATTTAAGGAATTCAGCTAAAAAGCCATATCTAGGTTAATAACAGCAATTCTGTTCATTTTTAGATGGAGAGATGCAATTTTCTTTTTATATATTTGTCACTTTTCCTAAGCTTTAGAGAATGATCCTAAATGCTACTAAAACGATCCTTCATTGTCTCGATTTTTTTCCAAAGTCCAGGGAAAGCAACAGCTCTAATGACCTAGTGGGGCAGCATTATTATTCAGCACTGGACAGGGGCCATGAGTCTCCAGGAGTCAACCAGGACAGAGGTTTGCAATCTTCCGCAGCACAATTCGTAGCTTTATTTAGTGTGTGTAGGGATGGAGAGAAAAAAAGAGCATGGCGTGAGTGTAAATCGATGCAGATGTGGTGGAAAGTTGGACAAATTGGTGTGCCAAGGGCCTATGTTCAGTTTTCACAGGATTTCTCAGAGAAAAATCCTGACACCCCCAAAGACTGTGAGTTCATAGACTGAATTATCCCTTAGCCATCTTCATACTTGGAATATGCAATTACTGAAGTTACTAAGGTATGCCTACCACATTATCCAATACATCAGAATATTAAAAAAAAATAACCTACCAAATTAAGCATTTTTTTCTCTTTAAGAGTTTCACAACCTTGCTCATGCAAGTCTTACTTACGTTAACCACAACTTTCAGACTCTACTATTCTGCTAAAAAGAAGTAATCTAAATTCATATTATTTTTTTGACCACAGCAATCTTGATAAAGCTTCATTATCACTTTACATACACAAATATGTACACATTCACACATGCATGTACACTCACATATGCTTTACCACCTATTTCAGGGGAAATATGGTTTAAAAAAAAGAACCAAAAAGAACGGCAGACAGTGTCAGGAGTCAGAGCACAGCTGTATTTCTCATGCATACTCTAACAGATCATGTTTGGTATGATACTTCCTCCACATCTATGTTACTCAGTGTTATACCTAAAGAAATGTGACATTAGGAAAAAGCAGTACTTCCCCTGAGCAGTTAATATATTTTCCTTTAATCTAAAAGTTTATGTACCCTCAGATTCTTCAGGCTACTTTGCCAATTTCCCGTCTAGTAATAAAAACCCGTTTCAGGAGGGATTTCCAATAAAGGTATTTATTTAGAGCAATCCTTTTTAAAAACTGTTTTCAACTTCTGATTCTAAAGAAAGCTCTTTTGTATCTACACTGAACTCAATGAAAAAACTCGAAGTTTCAGTTCAACTAGGAAATAATTTTACTTCCAAATCACCTCTAGACTAATCATCTCCAAAACTGTCCAAATGGTGGGAAAACCTAAGCTTTATCATTCAGCACCCAAAGCGTTTTATTGCAAGGTGTAAGCAGTTATTTAAAGTTTCATACAAACCACATGGTTACTATTAAAATCTAAAGATCTAAACTCTGAAAATATAAAGCTCCTCATGGAGCAAACCAATAGCACAAAGAGTAGCAGCTTCTCCGAATTTAAACGGCTAAAGCGACATGTTCGAGAATTCTGCCTTCATTTTTTTCTTTGTTTCAGGGCATACAAATATTTACTTCGCACTACTGTGTGCCTGCTACAATGTCTTCCTATAAGGGTCATAGGGATGGGAAGGGGTATTGACACAGCCCAGCCGTACACGTGTCTGCACAGCATCCCCAGAAAGGCTGTTTTTCTCACCTCATTAAGTATCCATTTCTCCCCTCTTTTTGTGTGTGTGTGTGTGTGTGTTCTGATGATTAGACATCTCTCGCAGATATAAATGAACTGTACGGGCCTAATCCACTTATATACACAGTGATAAAGGCTTTTTTGTTTTTCCCCAAAGAAACATGCAATTCAAGCTGTGAGCTAGGCCAGGCCACTGTTTTGAGGTCCTGCTACAGAACAGTGCTCTTATCTCCAAATGCTGAAGTGATACATCTGTCACTGCAGGTGGCTGGATGGCAAAGATGCCCAGGAGACTCTTCTCCAGGCCTTTGAAACTGAGGTTTCCTAACACTAAGGAGGCATAAGCCTGGGCATGAGCCCAATTTATTTTTCTTGAGGCATATTTTTGAAAAAGTTCAAAGGAGCATTCTAGAATGATAACAGATCCTGGAACTACTGCAACGTACAATGACATTTTTACAGTAATGAGACACTGAAAAGTTTTTGTTGGAATTAGGTCAGCCCAAACAAACATATATTCTTTTGTTAGGTACCATGTGAGAGACTCACCATCTGGGCAATATTTTGGTAATACCATACAAGAAATTTAAACAGGACTTGCTTACTTTGTGTGTGTTTTTCAAAGTATTTCGATGCCAAAATTACTGTTTCGCCAAACAAGTTCAAGTTTATAAATATCCCTGTAGAAAAGACGTCCCATCTGATAACACCTTTCCAACTTGAAGCCACTCAAAACCTTGTAGGCTTATGCATTAAATCTTAATATAATAACAAAATTAGCAGAAAATGTTGAATTTATTTAAATCATCTATTGGTTTGTTTTTCTTTCATAATCAGTTTCTAATAATAACATTTTACCTGGCTTAAATATATTGAATTCAGAATTCCAAACATAAAATAGAATAAAGTTCATAATTAAGGCAATTATTCAGATAATTCAAGGTCAGAAACTTTCAATTTCAATTGAAACTTTCAATTTAGGTCAAAAACTTCCTCTGTTAAATAACCAGAGGGAGGCAAAGTGGGTTTTGAATTTGGGTAATGGTCTTATTTCCTGTTTAAATTTGTTTCCCTAGATCTAATTGAAACTGAATTGATCACAGGGAGTGTTTGGCACAGGAGGTCTTATCTACAAACCACAATAATCAAGTCATCACAGCACGAAAAGGTATAAAAGGCAATTATCCAATGAATCCAAGGTATGGAAACATCCAAACTGGATAAATTAGGTCCAAAAACTTGGACCACAGTTAAGGTTTGTTTGTGATTATCTGGTGTGTCTATTTAAACAAACTTACTTCAGTGATCAATGTACAATCCAAACTGAAAGGTCATATGAAAACATAAAGGCCTACCAGTCATGTCAATATTAACAGTTCATTAGAAAATAGGAAGTGTCACAAAGCCACAGACTTCAAATTCCAATGAGAAACCAATTCAGTAGTTTAGGGAATTAATCAAACTATTTTTTTAAATCTGTTTTTATAAAATTAATGAAGCTTTTCGAATCACAAAGCTATACATGTTACATGTGAAAAATAAGAACCAAATGGTTACTTAGGTTGTGAAAATTTCAAAATGTCAATGGCATATACACCAGTTTTAAACAGTTTTATCCACTTATTTCCAATGACATAGTTTCCTAGATTATCTGCATATAAATAAATGTTTCTCAGGATGCTTGCTCCTAAAAGTTATTTTATCAAAGAACTTCTCCTTTAAGCAGTGCACGTGAATGCCTTCTACATTTCATGTTTTCCCACTTGCCTGAAGATGATATTTGAGGTTCCATGTTTCTTCATTTCTGACCCATTTCTGAACAAAAATATTTATTTTTAGCAGTTTTATTGTTAAAACTCGAAATCTGGTAGCAGGAACTCAAAACTTAGTTATGTAAGCAGAAAAGAGAAGTACCAGAGCCACTGAGAAGAAGACATGCGGCATTGCTTACTTAAATCCCCATCCTGTGCCCCCAAGGACAATAGCTGCTACCAGGATGGCACCAGCGATGGAGCCTATTATGAGATTGGTGGCACTAGGACCTGTGACAAAGGATCATGGGAAGAAAGTCATATGAGCCGACCACTTTCATTACCACCAGGGACAGGCACATAAGCAGTTTCAGGAAGTAAGTCCCCTGCATAAAAGATCGCTAAACACTTAAATCGCCTTTATTTATAGACAGCTACTGCTTGGATTCATCTACCTGGAAAGCCAAAGTTTCTGCACCACTGACAGAATAATTCATTCCGTTCACCTTTTTCAGAATTTGAAGCAAATTATGGATGCCCAATAGCTGCCGTTGCCCATCTTTCTTCTCCTCCCCTTTCCCAGTATCACAAATCAAACAAGTAAAAGAGCAAATAAAGAACACTACTGCGTTAGAATTCATTCAATCTGACTGGCAAATGAGGGCATGAAAAGAAGGAAAACTATTCCACTGAAATGCTCTTTCAAGCAGCACATAAAGTTGTCTGAATGCTAAATTTTTTATCCCCCGTTGGAGACAGTTAAAATGTAGAAGTCGGAAGGAGGGTATCAAAAAATAGAAACGTTGAAGCTCTCAAAGAGCTTCACTGTACAGACCTATACAGTGTTTACACAGCAACATGGGGTTCCAAAGACAAGATATAAAGGAAGCATAAAATTCATTTGGGTAATTCAGTAGAAATGGGAAAAAGATTCCTTAGGTTCTTTTGAAAATTGAATCTATCTTCAATTTTCCAGTTATTGCTAAGAGAAATCTGAGGTTTAGAGATAGTTGAAAAAAAAAAAAAAAAGAGAGAGAGAGAGAGAGAGTCGGAAAGACAGCAAGAAAGAAAATGCAAGGTGGAGCTTCTATCAGTTGTTTAAGAGTTGAAACATACAGTAAATCCTCTCCACCCACATGGAAAATACTTTAGCTCACTGTTTTTAAATGTAAGAAACGCTAACTTCAGCAAACGAATTATTCTAAGTATCACAACCTCCAGGATGCTAATATGCAGGTCCAGTGCTCCTAACGGCAAGCCACTTCCAGTCCTAACTATATATCTCTGTTTCAGAAGTCACGAGGCCAATTTTCATAGTTCCCCTAAGATCCTGAGTTTGTGTATACATTCATTTCTGTGTAAAAAATTCTCTTTTCTGCTCACATCAGTGCCCTCAACTGTGTACATAAATGGATGCCACTTTTAGCAGCACCAAAATTGTGTGCATTGTATGTTTTTACTCGGAGACCTCCCAGTGCTGTGGGCATGAGTGGGGAGGTGGAGGATGAGTGAGTCTGGGGGACAATGGGAGGCTGGGGGATGTGGTCTTCACAGGCTAACCACTGAGGTTCTACAGAACATAAACCTCAGTGGCCTGTAGAGACACACTGAAAAGAATAAATAATAATGAGTGCAGGAAAAGCAGATTACCTACTGTATATTGAGCACTTACTACATGCCGGGTACAGTTCTAAGCTCTTGACAAATATTATTTCATTTGATCCTCACAAAAACCTTACGAGATAGGAACTATGATTATCCCTGCTTAATAGATGAAGAAACAGAGGCTTCTAGAAGTTAATAAGAGACAGAGGCAAAATCTGAACACAAATTTGTCTGACTCTCAAGCTTATGCTACAAACTGAGGGTCAGCGAACTACAGACCACAGGCCAAATATGCCCCCGATGCTTTTTTGGCAAAGAAATTTTATTGGAACACAGCCACGTTCATTGGTTTACATACTGTTTATGACTGCTTTCATGCAGAGACAGCAGAGGTACGCACAGGCTATGACAGACACCCTGCGGCCTGCAAAGCCAAAACAATTTACTATCTTTAAGATTGCTAAACATTATCCCATTTAGCTGTATTTCCTCCCCACATTTTTTTCTGCTTTTGTTCTTCTTTTAAAAATTTTTATTTTATATTGGAGTATGGTTGATTAACAATGTTGTGTTAGTTTCAGGTGTACAGCAAAGTGATTCAGTTATACATATACATGTATCTATTCTTTTTCAAATTCTTTTCCCAGTTAGGTTGTTACAGAATATTAAGCAGACATCCTTGGGCTATACAGTAGGTCCTTGTTGGTTATCTATTTTAAATATAGCAGTGTGTATATGTCAATCCCAAACTCCCACATTTTAATAAGGAATCAAATTTTGAAACAAACTTTCAAAAAATTTGTATTGCCGTCTACATTCCGTATGCTTTAGAAATGATTTGTACTTTACCAGCCCAGAAAGCATAGGTTGGGATTAGAATCAATACATAATCCATGAGAAATGATTCCTGATTTACAATTATAAACTAAGGAGTAGAAGTAAAGGCAAAAATCCCAAACAAAACCAAAAAAAAAAGCTCTGTGGAATCCTCAGTGACTAAATGAACATTAATACTATCAGTTGAACCAAAAAGTGTTAAAACCATCTATATCATACTATGTGGATTTTATTTTTAAAAAGCTATATTTCTGTTTTTAGCAATTATGGCAAAATTTAGAATTGGAAGGAAAAAAACCAGTAAACTAATAGACAAAAAGAGTGCAGAAACCAAGTTAAATAAATAAATCTATTTTAAAGAAATACATATATGCTCATACGGACTTACCTGTCACAACCAGAAAAAGCCACAAGCTAACAACAGTGGAAGGGTAGATGAAACAAAGGTTGGTAACAAAGACTATGCCTTACAGCAAAGGCCTTGGATTTTGCCCAGCTCTAAATTTTTCCAAGGGAAATTTATTAAAATTCATCCCTTCTGTTAGTACATTTCAGTTATGGCCAATAAATAGTATAAAATGATATAAAATGGAATTTATATACTATAAAATAATATAAAAAATGGAATTGGGATGATTTTTTAGAAAACTACCTTTCTTCAGGGAGGAATTTCACATAAATGTATATAGAATTTCTCCTGGAAAAGGAATGTTGCTTCTGTATGTAATCCAGTTAACAGACCCAAAGCGAAATTTTACAGGACAAAGTTCTTGTTTTCTCTAAATATTTTACCTCTGTCATATACAAGTAAGTAAGGAGAAATAAAATATTTATTTTCTAACAAGTAAAGAGAAATAAAATATCTTTTCCAGTATTTTAGCTTCCCTCGGATTAATTAGCTTCACAGTCCATACAGATGGGATGTGAGTTAGAAGATCCCAGTCTAGTCAAAGCCCTTCAGTCAGGGGAGAGAAAGCTTAGGTAATCTTCAACACAAAGTGACACCTCTGGACTCCTCCTCTCTTAATGCTATTTTGGTGCTGAGGTCTCCCAGGCCCGTACTGTACTGTGTGCAGCAACTAATGGGACTAAGGAGGAACGTGTGTGATGTTAGCAACAAGCCCGTGGTTTGGGGAGGTTGAATAGAGTTTATCTGGTGTTTCCTTAAGATACTAGGAAATCATTCCTGGGCCACTGGGGAGGGTTACCACCACTACACTGAATAGAAAAGACAGCATGTGTGGGGTATTTCTGTTATTTGTAAATGCTTTCTCTGTAATTAGAGGGGGAAAATATTAGAATAATCTTTTAGTTTACAGATTGGCAACCTCATAAAAGCTATATCCCATGGAGAAATGACAGCTGTTGTGAGGACGTGGATCAAGTACAGAGCAACCTAAATTAAAGCACCAATGAGAAGAGCTGTATTTCTGTGTAGGGCAAGTGGCACACAATATATTTATTTATACACTCGTTATTTTTAAGACAAACGCACCAGATAATTTGCAACTGTTCACTTAAGGTTTGCACTAAATATCTTCCCTTTCTTAAGGCTCCTTGTTTCCAAATATTTATGTAAACTTCTGATTTGAATGATTAACCTGTTCTATAAGAAGAAAATAAAGGCAGTATCCTGAATATCTTCTTTTTAAAAAAAAATTAAGCTGAAGCCTCCTGTATCACTCTAAATAAATGGAGGAAATATTAGTGGCTACATTTGGATTATCTTTAAAAGGAGATACAACTGTTGATAATTCCTAACTGTATACGTGGATCTGTTTGACTGGTGAAGATTAAACTTGTTATAAGAATCCTAACAAACTCTCATATAAAAGCATTTTTGTCAATAGTTTGTCCAAAAAAGTCTGTATCTTAAAATTACTTTTACAAATGGAGGAGCAATGGAAGCTTTTGGACCATTGCCTTAATTGTGAAGACATCATAAGCACCCCAATATTATTTTATGCCCCACATTGTTCCAGGCAGGAGAAGGTTCTCCACTGCACGAGAAAACCACAGGACACAAACACATCCAAATCACACCACAAGGGGCACTACCACGGGGAACACAGCAATGAGACAACACATGGGGGAGTCGGATGCCAAGGGTCAGCTCACACGCCAGGAACCAAACAGAAACACTCTGAAACGCAGAAAGATGCTTACTCTATTCCCCACCCTGTGCCTCCAAAAATCACCCCCAGGGCCAGAATGGTGCCGGCCACAGCACCTATTAGCCTGCTTGTGGCCATGCTCACTGTGTGGAGGGAAAACGGAGATTTTTTTAACAAAGGAAATTAATTACACACTGATTTCACTAACATACATATAATCCGTTTAGGAAATGCTCTGAAAGTCGGTTAAAGATTGAGATCTTTGCTTTAAGATGTGAAGTTAAGATCTACATACACATTGCAAATATTTGAGGATGATTTTGAATTTACGTTCAAATTCCACAGATGCTACTTAAAAACATAATCTTTTAGAAATACTTTAAACATGTAAATAATCCAATTTGAGTTATAGGTCCTACACGGAATGAGATAAAATTAAAATGTAATTTTAATTGCATAACAGCAAATCTGTATTTTGGTTATGAAAGTAATAAACCATTACTATGCTTTTTATAAACTTCTCAAACCACGAAATATGCCTAAGAAGCTATATCTTTTTTGAAATTCAGATCTTATTCCAATTTTGTGAAAATCCTTACAAATTTAAAACAGAATATATTTCAAATGAACCACATTTTTACCTGGAAAGTTACTTTATCTGGAAAAGTGTATCTCAAATAACCTGCAATGTTTGGGACACACATTGTATTGGGACATTTAGTTTTTGTTTATAGTCTCCAGTGTATAAACTACGCACTGAGAGAAAGTTAGGGTCTCTGGGAAACTGTCTTAATTGCTTCAAACCATGCAGTAGCGGATGGCTGAGTGGAGACACTCCATCCCCGCACATCACGACTTCTGTGAATAGCTTTGGCAGGTTGCAAAATGGGCCTGGAATGAGCACAGGTCCCCAGCGTTCTCTGCATGGGCAAGATGAAGTTTAGCATTGAAGGAGGGAGGCAGGTTATTCAGGGTTGAATGTGTCTGTGCGGCTCTGAATATACATGCAAACCTGTGGACAAAAATGCACTTTAACTCACATTTCTATGTGAATCAAAAGTACTGGCTTCAATCACTTTACCGATGAAGACCGAAATTACCTTCCATAAGGCTGCATTCACACAGATTGTGTGTTATGGGAAACAAAGAACTATGACTCGAAGTCACAATTTTTTAAGGCTTAATATTGGGCTTGTTAACATTTTGAGCTAAATATTCTCCCAAAGAAGAGAGGGGACCTTGGTGAGCAACAGTACAATTGTTTCATTTTATCACAGAGCAAATAATCTGAGTGAGAGATTCTAGTTTTATCATTAACTTAGCACAACCTGAGTTGTTCTTAAAATAACGAAAAAGATGGGGACACAACAGAAAACAGAGAAAGTCTCTGGAGAGCATTGAGGGGAAAAGAAAGAAGACCAACATATAAGGTGGTGGCAATGTTTTCCAAATATGACAGTACATTATAATTCAAAATAACCTAACTGATGGCTCAGACTTCCAAATTGTGGAGGTAAATATTGGGATGAAGGGTATTCTAGATCGAGTGCCTTATTTTTTCTTTTTTTGAGTCCTTAGAAAATCATTGCTTTCAGAATACTAAATTAACCAGGATACATCATGTTATCATTTTTTTTTTGCTTTTTTTGCTTAAGTTTTAGGCATTCGCCCTCAGACCCGAAGTACGTGAGAGTACTATTACCTGGTTAATTCTTATATAAGCTCTATGTGCTAAATTACAAGAAACACACACACATCTCTGTAAAACATAATGATAAATGAATATTTGTTATCTTTATAGTAACTGTATGAATGATGACTAAAAATAGCTATTTTAAAAGGCTTTTTGTATTTGCTATGGATGTAATTTCTCACTGCAGAACCGAGAGAATTAGGCAATCAATCATGCAGGTGTTAGAAACAACCAGAGGACTAAGACTCCTACAGATGCTTCAAATATGTATTCAAGATAAAAAGATATAGTCTTTAATCTCCCCTGAGCAAGAACAGTTATCTCCAATTCTTAACCGATGAGTAGTCAACACCAAAGCAACATAAAAGTAAGTGGAAAAATAGCTTTTTCAAAGGTATCCTCTCCCGTCTTTGCTCTCCCTCCCTCCCACTACTTTTAATGGTGGTATACTAAAAATATGTGTAAAATCCATTTGATTCTTTATCATGATACTTGACAGGGTTATCTCTTTCAGTAGGTAGCGACTCAACGTGTTTTCAAACTGGCATGAATTCACTGAGTGGCTCACAGGTGGGTGGATTTGTACAGGGGAAAATATTCAGAAACCAAGGTCTCAGCTGCTCTTCACAGCTACAAAGAATTTATCTTCTCATTGAAAAAAAAATTCCTTGGAACTTTAGGGGCCTATGATCTAGTTTCACTTCTGTAAGAATTTATTTATTATGTGACTGTATTTGTTCATTCACTCACTCATTTGTTATCTACCAAATGCCTTTTTTGGGGGGTTCCAGAAAATACGGTGTAAGAGTAAGGGAGCAAACAACACAGTTTGGTTACAGATTAAGTATAGTATTTATTTCTAACCTTAAATTTTAACAAGATAATAAATCTCTGCAGAAGGAACTTTGGTGCATAGAGTACAAATGATGGCTTTGATGCCTCCTGCCTTTGAAGTATTAAAGGATGCAGGATTATAGCCCCTTTTGGTTCATTGGAATCACAGAGATGAAATAATGCAGCTTTTTGTTTCAGAAAGTCTCTAAAAGCAAGAAAAGAAAAAAGCCAATCGCTCAGTTTCAAAAACACAATTTCAAAGTGTCTGAAGCATGACTAGTCTGTGGAAGAATTCCACATATAAAATAGAAATTCCTAAGAAAAGGAAAAATTTCATAGTTCGTATCTTGATATTATATATGTCTCAAAAATTCTACCTCTTATCACATATGATAGCAGGGACCAAGATTAAAAATAATAATAATAATCCAGCCAACAACAGAAAGAGTAAAACAAAAATGAAAACATACTGCTAAATGTTAATAATATAATGCTTCCTTTGACAATAATGGATCAGCTAATAAGCTTAATCATTACCTGTTTTATTTTTTTCACCCTTTCTACTTAGTACTGCTATGAAAACTAGCAGCATAACTGAACACCCAGCTTTAACTCAGGCTGTGTGCAATAACAGAAAGAAAACATTGGGCTGAAGATCAGGTGATCTACGTTTTATTGTTGGCTCTGCACCTAACTGGCTGTTAACCTTGCTAATTTAGTTTTCTCATTTTTAAAACAATGGGTCTGAACTGAATTGCCACTAAGGCCCTTCCATCTCTGATCTGATGACTATTGTCATGATGAAAGGCTCTGACCAAAGCTTCCCAGGACCGTTCTTTGCCCTTATATATATCAATAAAAATATTTGATATGTTCCAGTTTCTTCTCTTTCCTCCTACAATGGTGCTGCAAACCAACCAGTGAGAAAAGTTCCATTGTATTTCATAGTAAGCACTGCGCAACGATGCCTACACGTTACAAAAATTACTGGTACTTGACGTGGTTCTCCTTAGAGCAGGTGGAAATTCTAGGTCTTCTAAACAGAGTTCCAACATATTTTACCCTTGTAGAACAAACCAAAATAATTTCTTTCAGGGAGTTCAGTGGAAACAGGTTGGGAGAAGAGGGACCCAGAAAAGTCTTCATATGTAAAATGAATGACAATGTAGAAAACATGAATGAAGTAATATGTGATAGAAAATCTTTTTAAAAAAATCCTCGCCCACATGGTTTTTGCATTGAGATCCTATTTCTTGTCTTGTAGTAATTTTGATTTGAGAGTTGGAGCAAAGAATCTAGCATGCTTTAAACAGTTGGTTAACAGTGGACAACTTTAGCGAGTACAGAGTGACTTCAGTGACAATACTTTCATGTGTGTTTTTCATCCCTACCTAGATGGAGAAGTTGAATTTTTATTCTTCCAGGAACCTATAGTTAAAATGAAAGGAATACCCAAAACACATTGGTTCATTTCTGACTTCCTCAAATCAATGGAAACAGAGTCACAGAATTCACCTTTATTTTTTTACTAATTTGGCCTTGATCCAACACCAGACCAATTCAATCATGAGAAAGAATGTAGAGCACAAAGTTATAGAGAAAAACTTTGGCACCTCATACAGCTGCTGAACCTACAGTCAAGGAAGTACTGATTGTTTCAATACCTTGAGTTCATTACTTGTTACTCTTCAGCAAGGCAATACAACAAATGGATTCTGAAAAACGGAAAATCAGCACTACATGCACCATTTCACTTCCTTTATATATTCCCAAAGAGAAGGAATGTGATATTTATTGAGTGCCTACTATGTGCAAGGATGTGCTGACTTTTAAATAGTAGAGAATCAATAAATATTTGCTATCTGGATTAAAAAATAGAAGTAAAGTACCTAGTTTCTCTTCTACCATCTTCTTTTAACCAGAATATCAAAAATCTACAGCCAAGTGTTTAAATTTTTATTTCTGTTGTTTCCCATTTTCCTAGTGTATTACCGGAGTTTCCTATAGAGGCTGAAAAGATATAAACGACCGTTATGGATAGAGCCATTATTTCTTTGTTCTAAAATTGCTTGACTTTTCTGGAAATCTGATAATTTACAATAATAACTGCTCTTTGTTTATATCAATTAATGGCTTTTTTTCAAATGAATCAAGATTATTAGAGATTCATGAGGATTTTAGAAATTTTAGAGCCAATTGGTAGGTTTACTCAAATGATTCCACTGTCTTCATTAAGAATTTTAAAAAAAAGGAAAATATGCAATAGGAAAGAAACTTACCAGAATGCTAACATTGATTACCTCTGACTTGCCAGATTAAGAATGGTTTTTATCCTCTTTTTAATCTTTTCTGTATTTTCAAAATTTCCTACAATAAACTTGAATGATCAAAAAGGTTATCTTCAGAAGATAATGAAAACGAGCACCACATGAAATGGGAAGACAGCAAAACGAAACAAAAGGCAGCTACGGATATTCTCTTCTCTAGAATGTAGTTTACTTTATGTTTCCAAGTAAGTTTTCTAGGCACAGGTGAGTGAAGGAACGGGGAATAGAGAGAACCAGACAATTAATTATCCCCTATCTTACATAATGAAAAAGGACAAAGTCTAAGCCACTTTAGCTCTGCTCATCTGTTCAGGCATCCTTATACATCACTTGAGGAAACAGCATCTAGATCTTTCAGAGAATCACAGACATGCTATGGTGAGAAAATTTGGAAAGAATGAATCTCTCCTTCTTGTCAGAGTCTAAATCTTCTCTAAATCTAAGTTCTGAAGGTGGATCCAAGAATTTTTTGTACTAATTTTAAAGTAACGAAAGACTAAATGTAAAAGTGGAATTGGTTCCTTTTTAGAAATAGAAGGAGAACAGAAATAGACTGTGAGGGTGTGCTTGTGATTCTTATAGAATCTTAATATCACGGCATATTAAGCAAACTCATGAGAAGTGTTTTAACACACCCACTCCTACTGAACATTACACATGCACCCAAATCAGCCTAAATCTCTTCAGGAATTGAGGACTATGGAACTTCATATGCTTTCGAAGTCATAGTTTCCTCTATGGACAATACTGAAGCTCAGAGAGGTTAAAGGCACTTTCATCCAAAACTAAGCACATCAAAATGACACTATTTCTATATGCATTTTTCCTACCTTCAGGAAAAAAAAGCATGATAGTTATTTATAAAATACTGTTAGCAGTACCATGAAAAAGAAGAACCTGATATACAATGCCCATTGGTGTACAACGTTCATTCTAGTAATTTTTTGGTTTCTCAGGTACAATGCTATAGATGCTATAGTAAGCCTACTGTAACTGATGACTTTTCTAGATCTTTGAAAATCATAAAATGCGTTGGGAATGGGAAGAATAGTGAGAAAGTGACTATCATATTTATGATGACACAGGCTACATTATAACACGATGTAAAAAAAGAGAATAGGCCTGAGTGTGGGCACTTGGGTCCTGGTCCCAGCCCTGCCTCTGGTTACCTGAGTAACCATAGTATGTCACCTGACCTCAGGGGCTGAGAGTTCCCATCTACAAAATGTGGGTGGTTCCAGTCAGAATGGCCATCACCAAAAAATCTACAAACAATAAATGCTGGAGAGGGTATGGAGAAAAGGGAAACCTCTTGCACTGTTGGTGGAGAGTGGTTGATACAGCCACTATGGAGAACAGTATGGAGGTTCCTTAAAAAACTAAAAATAGAACTACCATATGACACAGCAATCCCACTACTGGGCATATACCCTGCGAAAACCATAATTCAAAAAGAGTCATGTACCACAATGTTCACTGCAGCACTATTTACAATAGCCAGGACATGGAAGCAACCTAAGTGTCCATCAACAGATGAATGGGTAAAGAAGATGTGGCACATATATACAATGGAATATTACTCAGCCATAAAAAGAAACAAAACTGAGTTATTTGTAGTGAGGAGGATGGACCTAGAGACTGTCATACAGAGTGAAGTAAGCCAGAAAGAGAAAAACAAATACCATATGCTAACACATATATATGGAATCTAAAAAAAAAAAAAGGTTCTGAAGAACCTAGGGGCAGGACAGGAATAAAGACGTAGACGTAGAGAATGGACTTGAGGACACGGGGAGGGGGAAGGGTAAGCTGGGACAAAGTGAGAGAGTGGCATGGACATATATATACTACCAAATGTAAAATAGATAGCTAGTGGGAAGCAGCCGCATAGCACAGGGAGATCAGCTCAGTGCTTTGTGACCACCTAGAGGGGTGGGATAGGGAGGGTGGGAGGGAGACTCAAGAGGGAGGATATATGGGGATATATGTATATGTATAGCTGATTCACTTTGTTATAAAGCAGAAACTAACACACCATTGTAAAGCAATTATACTCCAATAAAGATGTAAAAAAAAAAAATGAGGGTGGTTCTAGATGGCCACTGAGACTCCTTCTAACTCTAAACTCCTTTTAATGGCTGGTTAAAACAAAGTTCCAGATCTTTCACGTTTTCTCTTTGAAGTATTAGAGGTCTGTGAAGTATTCCAATTTCTTCCTAATCAAAAGTGTGCTTAAACAGAGCATGGAAGACTACAACTTCCTTCTGGAAGGACTCAAGTAGTGAGGAATGACCAGAGTCTCATGTCAGTGAAAAAGAGTTTATCTATTAAAAACACTGGCATAGCTTAGACAAACTATAAAATGATTAACATTTGTGATTATGGAAGAAGCATGAGGTTTAAAGGAAAGAAGGGAAATTGGTATATTTACTTCTTCCCAATCTCAGTTCTAGGCTAACGGGTAACAAGCTTTTTTTTCAATGTTATATTACAAGAACCCTTAATTCTGTAGTGATATGAATCATACATTTTAACGGCAAAAAGAGATATTCTTATGTGTCTCCTGTCAAATCTATGAAGTTGTTATATTGGCGCCACTGGAAGAGGACCAATGAATTCAGTATGCAAGGAACTGAAACCGAAATCACACAAACCCTTGGGTCCTTCGTCCTTCGGGGGGTGCAGGCTCCTAACTGGATCCCGGATACTGCAGTCTGTCCCTGCCCAGGTGAAATCACAGATGCAGGTGGCTTCATTACTGCACACCTGTGAAGAACAAAGAACAGAGATGCGCCATTTTCACTGCACTTGGTGGAATAATGGTGATAAATGTAAAAGGGACATGGAACAAGGCAGAGGCTTTAAAACCCATTGGGAATTTTTAAAAATTTCCCATGGTTCTGAATACTAGACAAGGGGAAACAATGTATAGATCCAATAGTTGGATGATGGTTTTTTTCAGTTAATTATAGAAAAATCAAGAATAAAAGGAAGAAATTTTTAAATTAAATGTTAATTACTCGTGTTGATATTATTTAAGTACACAAATGTCTGACAATGTAGAAACATATATGCTTAACTCAAGAAATTAAGCGATACTGGGTTTAAGAGGCATTGCCAGAGATGAAATACCTGGAGGCATAAATCACCAACGCACTGCATCATCTCACCACGCTCAACACAGAAGTCATTAGGGGGCACTCTGCCAGCCAAACACACACCCTCCCACCTTCCCTGCCCGCGGTATCACTCCTGTCTCAGTCAGCCAGGCTGAAGACCATCCTAGAGCTATCTCTGTCCCTTTCTCTTCCTCTGGGGACCAAGCAGCATGCTGGAATGGATGTGTAATTTAGATGAAATAAATAACCATCCACAAACTAGAGACAGAGTAGGTTAAATCCTCATCTGCCTGTGAAATACATTCGCAGATAGATTATTTAGAGATGATAAAATCGAATTTAGGCTTATTGGAATAAGAGCTTTTTAATCTGAAATGACATAACACCATGATTATGATTAACAGGCTGAATTTAACCCCTTTTCTAACAAGATGAAAAAGTGGGGGGGTAGTGGAGACTCATGCGCCTTTTTAAAGCAATAAATTTTATAATGCTTTCAGCACAATAACTGAATAACTGAGGGGTCTGCCCAGTGCTTTTACTTTACTGTAGCAATTATTGAATATTTACTACATTTACTATGTGCTGGGTACTTATGCTTAGTGCTTTGTGTATAGCATCTCATTTAATACTCACACTAGCACCCTGATGGCTGAGAGAGGTTGAGTGACTTGCCCAAAGTCACTGAGATAGAAAGAAGCAGAGCCAGGATTCAAACCCAGGATTCTTTCTAGCCACAAAATCCATGTTCTTGACCACTAGGCTGTACTGCCTCCCAGTGAGCCTATGATTTCAACCAAACACGAAATCATAGTCATTGGGCATAAGCTTCTTATGTCTTTCTACCTTGTTCTACGACGTATCACCTGTTTAGCTATCTATATTTTGGATTATTTTTACCTTCATTGCAGCATCTTCCTTTGAGATGATCACTCTGAGTTTCTTCATGTCTGTTTTTTTCCATTTCAGAAGGCTGTTTAAATTCTGAACTACTTTTCTTTTACTAAACCCAATTTAAATAATTATTAAAATGTGCTTTTAAGTATTAAACCTCGGTTTGCCAGGAAGCATCTGCCCAAACACTTTGTGCATAGAATTAAAGCTACATGCAGTTGTCATAGAAAGTACATCTTCTCTTTGGCTGCCAATGGTCCAAGCATCACCGTACAACTTTAAACACGTGAATTACAGCTGTGATCCAACCTCTAGTCTAGTGTGATCTTGCACACATAGATACTCAGTATGTATGTTGAGTAGCCGGAAGGCAGTTACTGAGAGGCTGTATATTATTGTGAATGGTACAAAGCAGTCACATGGGGTCTACAGTTTCTTTAGGAACCACATACATTTTCTTCCAACTCCTTGGATACCAAGCTATCTCTAGAGACTGCAGTGACTACAAATAGCCAGTGGTAAAAGAAACAACAAAAATAAAGCCATATCAACACATATAGGAGTTATTCTTAGCAGATAAGGATACTAAGGAAATAATCATAGTCAGTGCATAGATATTAACAACAGTCACGGAAGGAGAATGGCTGAACTGGAATTCCAACCACTGTGAAGCTGGAGGATGCCAGACAATGTTTGGTATCCTCCAACTTCAGATTTGGGCTGGACACTGATGCCTACTTACCCCATGGCCGGAACAGACTTTACCCTTGGAATCGAGAGGGCAGCTGCTCATATTCAGGGCCTGAATCTGTAGGCACTTCCGATCTAAACACATCATAGATGGGCCACATGGCGTTCCATCTTCTACATAGCCCACATCTGTATCATCATCTAAAACCACATGAGCACCACTAAAAAGAGAAGAATAGTCATACAACCATTAGCACCAGACTTAGAAATATAACATCAGCATGAATGAGGTTTGCTCTTTAGGAAACTGAAGAGGCTGTCAGAGGACATGGATTTCTTCTAGCATTTCTCTACTTTTCTCTTCCTTTCCCCCTTTCCCCACCTCCCCTAAATAAAAGAAACTGTCTTTCACTATCATTATTACACTGCAGTTCATCAGAACAAAAAAAATGTCATTTGCACAAAGTGTGTTCTAAAACTTCCCTTGTTTTCAAGACCAACATTAAAACTAGGGGAGAGGTGTGCATAAGAACAAGACGAGCAATCTTATCATTAGCTCTTCAAGACTTTCAGCTGTTTCACGATGCAAAAAGGCAGATGTTGAGCATAAATAGCAAATGAAAATATTTTTTAAATTATTACTTTAGAGGATTGGACTATTCATGATTGAAAAAAATAAGCCGGTTCCTCTCTATTGATACATATAATTCTAAAATCTCAAAACGAAGGACAGCTTGAATTTGAATAATAATCAATGTTATAATTACTAATTAAGTACCTTGCTGAATATTTTTAAAATATGCTAGTTTAGAATAAAACAATATAATTTAACAAGGTTGTTGTATCTAAAGACATGCAAAAATTTACACATTCAAAGGAAGCTTCTGTGCATCAAAGTAATCTGATCTGTAATCTAGATCTGAGGACTACAAATTTATTCCAGGAAGGATCTTATTGTCCATGACACTGTTAGAATAGTCTTTAGAGCCATTTAAAAGACAGAAAATCAGCAACCATTTGACCAAGACAGCAATATCCAATTTGGTTACCCAATCAATTTACTAAATTCTATTCAAAATTACTTTGGGATGTTTCCAAATCTTTCATTCACTCATATAAGATGAAGGTTTGCTATTTGGGGAATACTAGGGATAAACACTGCAGACCCTGAAGGCAATTCTGTAGGGGGAAATCCCAAAAGTCTTTTGGGCAACGACATTTATCATCTGAATGAGGGCATAGCATCTTAGAATTACGACTACTTTAATGGGAACAATATTTATTTAAAATATAATATGACTCCCAGTGTTCAAAAATAAGCCTCATATCTTCTGTGCCTTGTACTCACAGATAACCGGACATCAAATGTCTGACTACAGCTATAAATAATATTTTAGTGTATATTTTCTATATGTGATTAGGCATTAATTAAGCCATCTTCTAAACCAGACACATGCTACATAGAGTATAGCTTAAATTCTTTATTTTTTGTCACAAAAAATAAAACACACAGTTTTCAGAGAGTGACATATTTCAATGCTCAAAACTTCAATCATGTGTCAACATGAATACCATAAAATTCTACTTTTAAGATTATAATTACAAGGAATGTCTCCCTACTAATAACTGGTATAATTTTTAAGCAAATATAATTTGCAAATCAGTATATAACTTTGTTTTTTAAATGACTTTAAACATGCAAGGTGATAATAAAATCTAAGTTATCATTTCCCTTGATTTTTCTAAATTTGTAATTCTCGCGATTCATTAGGTTTTCCAACATTTAATGTGTTACCTGCAGTCAATCACTCGGCCTTGGTGGTAGAAGGAAGTTGGAATGATCTCACCCTGAAGTTGACCAATACGTGGAGCTCGAGTAAGATTGGTACAGAGTAAAAATCCACAGAACACATCGCTGAACGTATTAAAAAAAAAAAAAAAAGAAGAACAAGACAGGAGGAATCAAACTGAAAAAATCGAAACTATTCAGTCTATAAATATTTTTAAATGGGAAATATTCCCTTTTCTTCTAAATAAAAGCATTTGTTCAGATATTGTTGGTTGGTAAGGACTCCCTCCTTCCTTGCTAACAGGATCACAGTTTCTTCGGTGTAGCAAAGTGCCCAGCCCTGAAAGATGGCTCATGACTGGTGTCTGAGTTCATCATGGCACCCCCATTTGCTACACCCACTTTCCTAGCCATCCCTCCTTCCCACCTCCTGGAGCTAAGAGCGGCCCCTGGGTGTTGAGATGTGAGGAAAAGGCAGCTAGGGATTGCTGGGGAGATGTCTGTGCTCTGGATGAAAGGTTAGAGCCTGACAGGGAGAAGACCTTTTGCTCCTACCTCTGCTTCCTGCCTTTGAGTGTGGAGCCTTTGCATTCGCCTTGCAATCGTGAATTCACAAATGTAAAGACACAAATTGAACATGCTAAGCATTACAAAGAAAAGGGGCAGAAATCATCTGGGTCCTAAGCGACATTGTTAAACGACTCACCCACCATGAGGGCACCTACCTCCAGCGAAGTAAACAATGAACTCCTTAAAAAACGTGCAAAGAATTAAAGTGGCACATCACAAAAAAGGACATCCATGTCCAAGAAATGCATGAAAATGTGCTAACTTCCATTTGTAATCAGGAAAATACAAATTAAAACCACAATAATAAAGCAGTTCACACCCAGCAGAATACATAAAAGTAAAATGTCTGGGGCTTCCCTGGTGGCGCAGTGGTTGAGAGTCCGCCTGCCGATGCAGGGGACACGGGTTCGTGTCCCGGTCCGGGAGGATCCCACATGCCGTGGAGCGGCTGGGCCTGTGAGCCATGGCCGCTGGGCCTGCGTGTCCGGAGCCTGTGCTCCGCAACGGGAGAGGCCACGATGGTGAGAGGCCCACATACCGCAAAAAAAAAAAAAAAAAAAAAAAAAAAAAAGTAAAATGTCTGATAATACCAAGTATTGGTGAGAATGAAGTACAACAAAATTCTCATATACAAATTCTCGATGGTAGGGTTTACTAGTACAACCATTTTAGAAAACAGTGTCACATCATCTGGGAGCACTGAAAATATACATCCCCTATGACTTAGCAATTTTTCTTCCAGGAAAGGCCTTAGAAAAGTATGTGCAAATGTGTGCTAAGTTACATGTATCGGAATGTTCACAGCAGCATGGTTCCTAATAGCCAAAACATGGAAACAATCTAAATGTCTATCAACATAGAATGGAGAAACAAATCAAGGTATTTAAATATGAATGAAAATGAAACAAATGAACAATAAATATGAACCAACAGCTACACATACCATGGAAAACTCTTAAAATAATGAACTTAAGCAAAATACAAAATAATACCTGAGATATGATTCCTTTTACATAAAGTTACTGAAACTTTAGGCAAAATATACTGTTTAGGGCTGAAAACTTGGGCAGTAAATCTCTAAAGAAAAGAAAGAAAGCAATTGCCCGAAAAGTCAGGATGACAATACCTCCAGCAGAGAGACACGGGCACTGTGAGGGGGAAGAATACATTTCTGGAATGTTCTACTTATTGATCCACATAGGGGTTACATGAGAGTTCACTTCGCATTTATTTGACAAAATGTATATTTGTATATTAATCACTTTTCTATGTTATATTTCCCAGTTTTTTAAAGTTTAAAAAAACATGCATTTATTTTCTTTAACTCATTGGTGGTTGGCTATTCTACTGCCAAATATTCAAAAGTTATCTTCTACAATGATCTGATACAATGCCTCCCAACTTTCTGAATTCACAGAAGCACAGAGAAATGATCAGATTTGTCTATGACATTGATTTAATGAATGAAGCTAATCAAATCCAGAGGTGTCCAACCCCATGGATTTTGACTATTTTAGTCCCCATTTCCTCCCTGGCACCTCGAGGACTGAACAGCTCAGAACATCTATAACTCACTCATGAGACATCAGATGGGAAGTTCTGTTCTGTTATTTTGGTTTAACTTTAAATTTAAAAGTAGGCCTCACCTACCATCAAAGACTACATAGAATGGCAAAGTTTCCTAAAGTACGTTAGAGACCATTAACTAGAGAAATAAAACTTCCCTTAAATCCTTGCTCTGCTTCAAAATGGGAGAAGAATCCTCACTGTTATGGAAGGAAAACGGAGGAGCTTTGGTGTATCACTTAGTGGTCCCATAGATCCAAGTCACTGAGTTAACCTTAATAAACTATTAAATCACAATTTTAACTTTCCTCACCAAATCAAGGGAAAATACTACCAACGTGCTCTGAAAGTATCTCATTTCCTGAGTAAAGATGCCTCCAATATGCACTGACTAGCTACTTTTTAGAAGGGAAAACAAAACTCTAATACAGACATTAGATGTTTAATTAAATCAAATGGTGTTACACTCGAGAAATAATTAAGTATATATATTACTTCACTTTAAATGGTCCCTCAAATTATATATACAGGCTATATCTTTTGCTTGTAGAATTCCATGTATACTAGTACTTTCATAGGCCTTTTCTGCTAGCAAAAGTAGAGAATTAAAACCCACTATTAATTTAAAATACCTTGGCAAAGTATCTCTTCAAAACAAGCTTCAAGTAAAATACAGCATGCAAGAACTTTTCTGAATTTTACAGAAATGGTGTAAGTCTGTACCACAGAAATAGTTTAGTTCATAGCCATTTGCCTCTAGCTATACTAATGTATTTTTAAAATCCATACTTTAAAATTTTAAGTAGTTGAATATTTATTAAAAAATCGGTAACATTTATTTTGTGCTCATTTTACATTTGGACCAGGGTTTCCAAGTCCACTCACTATACTCCCAGAGCTGACCACTCACTGTTTGCTGCACTGGATCCATCGGTCTCCATCCTTCCCGCAGTTGCCTTTCTCTGTGCCTTCTGTATTCAGCTTTTCATAACAGAATTTGTCAGACCCCGAAGCCTCTTTTGGAGATGAGCAAGAAAAGAGAATTAATTTTAGTTCTCTTTGCTATCCATAACTGGGAGTGTGCCAGTAAATATTTTAATAACTGGTGTTTCAGAAAAAGGAAAAAAAAATCCTAATTTGTAGCACTTGCCAATTTCCATAGTGTAAATTTCCACAGTGTAGTACATGGCTAATTTCAAACTAAGACTATGATGTCAACTGGCTTCTAAAATTCCTGAAAATTTAACCAATGGCGCACTGAAAGTAAATCTTTCAGTTAAATGACATTTGCCAAACACTGAAATCACTTGTGCATGGGTCCTAGTCTCCTTTTGTGTACTTTCTTTTCCTGGTAGGTGACCCAGCCTCTGCCAGCAAGGCAGAGCCATTTCTCTCTCTTCCGGCCTGGCCCTCATGAACTGAAGTTCACTGGCGAGGCACTACAAATGTCAGGAAGAGAATATGTGTACTGACATGTAGGGAACGTACTGAGAAGCACGACCATGTACCCGAGTCTCTATCTGTCTGCGTCTCACAAAGTACTTGTGTTTCTTCACTTCAAACTGAGATAATCAATTATAGAATTTTAAAAAAAACAACAACAAAAGTCTGGTTCTATCCTAGGGTAAAAGAACAGAAAGCTAACTTGAGGGGGTGAATGTTAAATCCAAGGTACAAAGAAAATCAGCCAGTGGCTGGATAATAAGCATGACCACTGCACTCAACCCAGTCTTTGCAGGTGGGTGTAGCATCCCTTCTGTCACAGCCACAATCACTGATTGGCACTTTTTGGTTCAGATGACAAGTCCCCAACATTAGCAGTTGTTTGCTGTGGTTTTGTAACTAAGATTCACCATTCTCTTCAGCCTTTTCTAGTTGTTTGTTTGTTTGTTTGTTTGTTTTTTAATCACCCCAAGCTGTACATCTCTTTCAGCAAGACTGGCAGTGAAGAATATTAAGAGAAACCTGTGTGTGACCAGCAAGCAGGAAACATGACCTACTTGTTCCCCAGATGTACTGACACTGGTTATCCCGTGTCTTGCACTCCCCGTTGTAGCAGCGGCCCTGAGGACAGAACATATGTTATGAGGCACATGTAGCCAGTTCCATTTTCCCCCAAACTCTCACTGCAAGGTCTCCTTTTCATTGTTTCAGACAAAATTGTTTTCTTTTTCATTCGGTACCCTAATACTTTCACAGTGAAAATAAAAACCATAAACATCTTAAGAGAAGCATAAGAATGACAGTTAAAATTTAAAACACAAAACATACCTCATAGTACAGCTCTTTAAATCCAACTAACTATCTAAATTTTTTAATTTTATGGGAAAAAAATTGAGACATTTCTTTGGGTGATATCAATATGATTTTTAGCTTTTTTTGCATGTGAATGGTTAGGTTATAACATAGCTTCAGGAAAAAAAAACAAAAAACCCACATTACAACAGATTACCATATTTTCCCATCAGAGACAGGCTGAAATGATTAAAAGATAGTCACAACTCAATAAATTAGATTTCTAATTCTTCAGCCATTACATTTTTTTCCTCACCCTCAATCTGGACAGTTTGTACCCAGAGATAAATATAACATATTTGTATTTTATATGACATAAAGCAACTCTGAATTAGAAGATCACTGCAATAATTTACTGTTGTTTGAATTGCAATTCCCTATCAAAATTACATTTATCAAAAAAAAACACCTTGAAATCTAATCTTTTTATAAAATCCCATTTAAAACCTAGAGCCCAGCATACCTGATTTTGATTGCACGCATATCCATCTTGCTTATGAAGATTTGGTGGGCACTGAAAAATATAACCTTTTTAGTTAACATTCAGCATGCGAAGTATCTTCAGATTATGTGTACAATATATTAAAATGCAAAAGAAGGTAAGCATGATTTTACTATTGTGAATTGTGTGCTACAGATCATTCATATCAGTAAAAGTTAGAATAAGTTTTTTTTTTTTTTTTTTGCGGTACACGTGCCTCTCACTGTTGTGGCCTCTCCCTTTGCGGAGCACAGGCTCCGGACGCGCAGGCTCAGCGGCCATGGCTCACGGGCCTAGCTGCTCCGCGGCATGTGGGATCTTCCTGGACCGGGGCACGAACCCGCGTCCCCTGCATCGGCAGGCGGACTCTCAACCACTGCGCCACCAGGGAAGCCCTATAATAAGTATTTTAAAAATGCAAGCATGGTGACTCTATAATTAGGAAAACATGAGTAACTCTTTGAGTAGGTTATCCAAATTTATTCTGCAATTATTGGTAAAAATGAATCAATCAATTAGGTCCATACAGTGGGTGCTTTTTATGTTTCTCCGTTTTCCATGAGATGGGCTAAAATAATAATTTACGTTCACTTGCCCGTGGAGTTAAAAGTAGAAGGGATTAAAACGGATAATGAAGGGAACAAATCAGCCTGTTATGCAGGAGTGGACACGTTCAGGAACTAATTTACAAGACTTCGCTCAGCCCTGTGAAAATGTCAGATTTGCATGTGGCACCCATGACGCTCACCTCTAGGCCACATGACTGAGAAAGAAGAAAGACACGGCCCTTCAACTCAATATAAGTGCTGTGTCTCCATTACATTTCTGACCTCTTGAACTACAGATCTGTTACTAGAGCAATCATGATGTGACAGTTCTTTCTTTTTCCAGGTCTATTTATCAAATCATTTTTTATAAGGAAAAATAAGGAAAATTTCATTTTCCCCCAACATTACCCTGAGTAAATTAAAATTTTTACTTTCTGTGCATCTCATTTACCACATTTAAGAGAGCTAAAAAAATTAAGTCAAGGCTCTGCTACAGCATTCAAAACAAATACCAAAAGGAAAAAAAAATACATGGGTGTGGCAAGTGAATAAGAAACATAGCAATGCCCACTGAGGTCCTCCCTTAGTTTTCACCTTCTCAGTAGATGACAGTCCCACTCTTCCAACTGTTCAAGGCCAAAACCATGGAGTCATCCTATGTTCCTCTCTTTTTCTCACACTCTCCTTCTATGCCATTAACAAATCTTGGTAGCTTCTACCTTTAAAATATAATTGCAATGTGACTTTTCTCCATTTCCACCGCTAATGCCGGGTCCACACCACCACCACCTCTCACCACCATCTCTCATCTCTCTGATTATGCGACAGCCTCCAACTGATTCCCCTACTTCCACTCTACTCTCCTTATAGGCTATAGAGCTACCAGAGTGTCCTTTGAAAAACCTAAACCACCTCATGTTGCTCCTCTGTTGATGGCTTCCCCATCTACTCACTGGCCTTCCAAGTTCATCATGATCTGCTCCTATGCCGGCCCCCACCTCACCTTCATCTCTCTGACCTCATTCCTACTCTCTGCCATAAATACCTGACTCTACGTGAATGTACCAGCCATGTTGCCACCCCACGGCCTTTGTCCTTGCTCTTCCTCCAATCTTTCCCCCAGATTTCTGCCTGGTTTGCTCTCTCACCTTTTTTAGGACGTTGCTCAACTATCAGCATCTCAGAGAAGCCTTCTCTAACCGTGCTCTTCAAAACCATAACCTCCTTCCCCATGCTGGCATCCTCTGTTCCCCATTCCCTATTTTTTGTCTTCTCCATAACATGTATCACCAACTGAGGATCCGTGTATTTTACGTATTTGCTTGTCTTTTGTCTGCATCCTAATGCGAGCACCATGCAGGCAGGGATTTTCTGTCCCTGCTGCCTCCCCAGCACCTAGAACAAAACTGGCTCAATTATTATTGAGATGGTGCTCAATGACTATTGGCTGACTGAGAAAATAAATAAATGACCCACACAGACACAATTAAGTTACTCTATTCTGCAACACCAAGGTGTTTATCATGGCCACTACAGAAAGGTAACAGAACTAATTTAGAAGTGCGAAGAAGCAGTAACTTATTAAGGAACACATTGAGATTAAATGCTTTGGTTCTACATCTTTCTAAAGAACAACTGACTCTCATACAAGCTTTCATTCAACCTAATGGTAACTCTTCAAAAGATGTAATTATCAGCATGAGAAGTTGGTTTACTGGACCAACTGCCCAGAAACAGAGATCCCTGGGCCTCTTTCATCCAAATCCACTCAAAACACCATCATTTTCTTATTAATCAACTAACATAATTATTCACTTACTCCAAGATGAACACAACCACGCTGGACAAAAATGCAAAAGAAATGTTGCTACTAGAATAGGTACATCAGGGGCTAAACAATTTTCATATTTGACTTTTGCGATGTTTCAAGAGGAAAAAACTAGTAGGAGTCACTAATTAGAAATAAAAAGCTCTTGTTATAAACTGTCACAGCTACATGGAAGAAGATTTCTAATCAATCTATTTTTCGTTTAGCCTAATAAAAGCCACTTGCTTATCACTGAAATGTTTAACAAAGGAAATTATGGATGTCTCTCGTTGTCTGGAGATATTTAAAGCAGAGGGACCATAAATCTGTGTACTTTATTCTGCCTGTGAGCAGAGCTCTGGATTCAGTCTCTAAATGCCATTTGAGCCCCCAGTTTTATGCTGTGCAGGAAGGTCCAGTTGAGGCCGGCTTTCACAGCGCAATAGCCTTTAAATGTACTTATTTTAAATTGTGCTATACTCCCATTTTGATGACGTATTTCATGGTACTAACAAAACACATTCCCCACATCTTTAAAAAAAATATCTTTATTGTAAAGTCTATGGCAATTCAAGAGTTAAAGGTTGAAATGAAAAAACTGTACTTTTAAAAGAACTGAACACACAGAACCAAAACCATATATGATGGGTATAAAAATAGCATTATTCTACAAAACTAAAAATATAACTCAGTGAAACAGTATATCAAGAATGTCAGTACACTTGTCATAAAACACTGAATCCACAATTCTTACATTCTGCCACTATATTATTTAAAAATTGCAGAGAAACCTATTTACATATTTATATATAAGAACAGATATGCATAAAAATCACAGAAGAATAACAGCCTGAATAGAGTTCACTGTACCATTCCTTTGTACTATATCCACTTGAATCGAGCCTCAGATGATACATACCAAAACCTTTCAAAAAGGTTAATTAGGAACCTTTGTTTTCCTCTCCTCACGTTTCCTTCCAGGGAGGGGAACTCAGTGTAACTCCAGTTACTCTCTGCTCCTGTACTCGATTCTCCAGGCAGGTAGAGTGAACGGTTGGGTTGGTTGGCTGGCTGATTTGATAAACTTGAGAAGAGTAACTTGGCATTCTGGCCTGGTCCTGCCATCCTTCTCCTGCCTACTCACATAAATCATCCTCTCTCTATTGCTCCTCCATGGCATATAAGGCAAGGGCTGGCTCTGCACCGACAGGTCATTCCAGGCCCAATTTTGTCAATAACGTGTTGCTATAGCCTGAGTCTGGGATCTATAAAGAGGCCCATTTAGCCCTCACACTAAGCTATGGCTTTCAACTTGGCTATTTGCAATAGCAAAGATGATATTTTGGCTTCTAACTGTACTCTACCAGAAGCCCTACCTGGCAACAGGTAACTCCACTCCTGAGAACTTGTCCTAAGGTGCTAACTCCAAACAAGAAACACTCTTAAAAATGCATAGAGATTCACGACCATATTAATCATAATAATGAAATACTGCCAACAATCTAAATATCTACCACAACCGGATGGAGAAGTGACTGGTAAATCCACATGGCAGACTTTCATGCAACTGTAAAGAGGATATCTATAAAAACTGTGTCACAGCATGAGAAAATGCTCTTGAAATAACGTTAGAAAGAAATGAAGGTAGAATGAAGTCAAAAATTCTTACCAAGCCCCTCCGTGCCTGATTCCTGATTTCCTCTCTGAATTGTTTCCACTATTCCCCAGCTATCCCTGCTTTCATTCCATCTCTTGAAGAAGCCATGCTTCTGTACTCACTGGGGTTTTGTTCATTTATTTGCCTTTCTCCATCCAGCAGAATGCAAGCCCCGTAAGAGCAAGGACTTTTCTATTTCAATTCCTCCCGTACCCCAGCATTCACAGCAGTGCTGTCACAGAGCAGGGGCTCCACAAATGATCATTTGAATGACAAATAAAGACATAAAACAACACAATATAAATGTTTAAAAATGTAAAAATTAAAGAAGGAATGCCGGAAGGCAACCTTAATGATAATGTGATAATTTTAATGTGAAGAAGATCATGCCAAAGTGTGTGGGCCATGAAGCCAGGGCTTCATAAGTGGAGCGAGATGGTAACAGAGCTCAGGAAGGGAGACTTCTGCTCCCAATCCCATTTCAACCACAGCAGTGCTACTCTTCCCAGATTTCTACATTGGGCTTCCATCCAAAATTTTGTTGGTAAGCTGGGACGAAGTGAGAGAGTGGCATGGACATATATACACTACCAAATGTAAAACAGATAGCTAGTGGGAAGCAGCCGCATAGCACAGGGAGATCCGCTCGGTGCTTTGTGACCACCTAGAGGGGTGGGATAGGGAGGGTGGGAGGGGGACGCAAGAGGGAGGGGATATGGGGATATATGTACACGTACAGCTGATTCACTTTGTTATACAGCAGAAACTAACACACCATTGTAAAGCAAGTATACTCCAATAAAGATGTAAGAAAAAAAAGAAAGGGTTTTGTGGCTTAAAAATGCTTGAAAATAGCTTTATCAGTGTGAGGGTACTGTTTTAGATGTGGGGACCAGGAAAGAAAAATCAATTCGTTGGATATGAGCAATATAAAGGGAACTAATTACAAAGGGGAAATTTGGAAGAAAAGAGATTTTTTAGGTCCAAAAAACCACAATAAACATTCTTAAAATAAAGGCATGGGAGGAGCTAGAAATTACTAGAAAACAGAGCAAAACAAAACAAAAACAAAAGAACCAAATCATATTCACACACGTAATCCAAACTGAAAGCTTTACAATATGTATTTGCAAGTAAGATGCATTACCTAAAACTCAGTTTGCCATACCTGGCCAGAGTCTCCAGTGCAGTATTCGGTAATATCACACCCATTCACAGCATCCCGACATTCATACCCTCGCGGCTGAAACTGCAAATCAAAACTCAATGTTAGGAACCAGTATTAATTAATATTTCAAAGAGTTAACATTCTTATATTCACCAACAATCATGACATCCTTTCATAACCACCGCCAAACTCTTTTTATGAATCAGCAAGATAGTTCCAGGATAAAGATAATACCCAAATACCACTCTGTGTAGTAAATATGAATCATTAACCAAGGCATTACATGTTCAGATTTCAAAACCCACTATCTCAGAGTATTATTTTTGGGAAACATTGCGATGACAATTATGCAAAGAAGAAACACTGGTGTGGCTTAAGACAAAAGAACAGAACACTAAAATATAAACATTTAGGATCTCTCTGAAGACTGATATGCACACCCAACCTGCACTGATTTACCAACTAGCTTGGATATTAGTCTTGCTTTAGCTAAATATACACAGGCAGATTTCAATTAATTCATATGAATTTCCTTCAGTGATGCCAGTGAATGCCTACTGAATACAAGGCATTTTGTTTCTCTGGGTGGTGGGTGGGTAAAAGATGAAGGAAAGAGTCCATCATCTTCAGGCAATTTATAATCTGGTTGGGGACATAAGCAAGTACAAACTAAGCTAGAATCGCCTAGATTACCACATGCATAATATCCCTTTCGTGTTGGATAAAATTAAATCATATACTTTTATGGTTTTAAAGGATATTAGAGATTTTATAGATGAGAAAAAGGAAAATTTAAAAAAACGTTTTTTTAAAAAATTAACCAGAGGTCTCTAAAGATGGAAGTAACTGTGTGTCCACACATACACAAGTTGTGCATATACACATATAAACATACATACATACATACATACATTACCTCCTTATCTAGCTTTCTTGCCTTTATAAGCGATTTTAAATATCAAATGTAAAAACATGAGCACTAGGTTTTCTGCTCAGGGTCTAAAATAAATTAGGATGAGTTTTAAAGAAAAAGGTTATAAGTAGGGCTTATTAGAAAAAGACCACAAGAATTGTCCCTCTTCTATTCAACTATTTAATTTGGTTTTCACTCATGATAGTAGAGCAATTCTCAATGTTTATTTTGGAAGGATTATAGATCTATTTTCTTAGGGAGGTACCAGAGAATAGAATGGTTGGTAGTGAATCATAGTAAAGATAATCGTTGTAACCCACAGAATCTGGATAGATTTATTGATTCTACAAAATCGCCAGGCTAATATGCACAGTGTCGATCAACAAGACTGTGACAAGTTGTACAAATACTCAATGTACACATTGAGATATTTGGCTAATATGTCAACGGTAAGAAAGATGAAACTGTCAGAGAACTCACAAGACATGAGGTGTTATTACAGCAGGGCCCGTCGCTGCAGTGGGCCCCATTGGAGAGAGAGCATTTCTTACAGCACAGTCCATAGCATTCCTAGAGAAAACACTTCACGTGAGTAAGTGAGGAAACCTACCCACTGGTCATTCAACACGCTCTCCACGTGTAACTTATGCGTAATCCATGTGAGGAGATGTATATAATAGTAAGCAAATCTTTTAGGAAAGAATGAACCACTTTAAGCAATGATAGATTCCTTCCGGCTGTACTTCTCAGCAAAGTATGATCTTCTAAGAAGGGGTTTCTCTACCAAAAAGTAAGCTTATTTTTTAGCAGGCACCCAACCCTAGGTTAGCTCTGTTGTATTCTTAATACTCAATCTAGTTTTACACAGACAAAACTAATATACAACATAGAAAGAATTTTCATGAGTCAGTAAAACTTGTCTGAGATGAATATGAGCTATGAATTTTTAAGAGATACGAATTTGATTAGAAGAATCCATTAGGTTTCTTCAGACAAAGCCAATGATTAATTCTAACATGTCTGAGCTAGGATTAAGCATTGATGAGAGAGCTCAGACATAAAGGCAGTAAGACCACAATGAATGATGGGGCAGACTTCCCACTAACGCTATTCTTCTGCACTCTGGGTAGATGTGCTGAAGGTAGAAAAGATCTCTTATACCTACCACATGGATTCCACAATCACACTCCTCCCCAGCTTCCACATATCCATTTCCACATTCTGTGGGCTCAAATAGCTGAAAGAGATTAGAAAGATAAAGGGAAACCATTTTAATTCACCACAGAAAATCAACACTCCAATCAGGCTACACACATGGCCTTGTAATCAGCCATCATGTGGTATTCTTCTGTGATCTGTTGTTATGGCATCTTACAAATGTGTCTGTGTGAGAATCACTGTTAATTTATTAATAACACTTCTAAAAAACATATTTTAAATGGGGTACTATCTCTTGGAGGATTCTCCGGTAGTGGGTTCCAGAGATGACCTCTACCATTAGAGCTACTTTTCAGAGAAATAAGCTGTCAGGAGGAATAGATCACTTTCGTATTTGCTAATGGAGCTAAAAATGCACACTAATAAGACTCACAGATACCTAATTTGTTGACTTATAACCAGGCAGCTGAGAAGATATAAAAACTGTCAAGAAGATAAAAATGCTTCATTCACAGCTAAATCTGATATATGCCATCAAGTAAATGCAAATAAACTTAGGGGAAAAAACTGTTGCTGGAAATCCATGCCCATCATTCTCAGTGAAAAGAAATCTGCACTGGCTGAATCATATTAAGTAAATGTGCAGACATATGCACAGATGTGTAGAAATTTCTCAATCATTCCTGGAGCAATGGTAGAGTCAAATTTCTAGAATAATCCACCCTACTGGTGCTATGAACTTGCTTGCCAAATAAACTGTATTACAGACCAGTTGTTGAGGCAGCTGATTATTTATAAGAAACATTCCTATTTCCCATCACCTGGGGCAAGATTTTTCTGTGTATATCTACTATACTCAGGTGAAGATTAGAACAGGACATCCCAACCCAAATGCTCAGAGCCATATATATGAGGGACAGCAGCACACACCCAAGGAACAGCTGCCCTCCACTGAGTCCACCAAAGAAAGAGCTGATCCTCCTTCCACTTCCAGGAAAGGAAAATTGTTATAAGGAGCAAGGAAGTTTTCCACGATACTTGGGTGGGACTTCCCCATGGGAAAAGCCAATGACTAAAATCAACAGTCCTCATCTCTGTGATATTTTGATCAAGAGGGAGGAGAAAATGGAAAAGGGAAAGGCAGACTGGAACATGAGTAGTGCTTTCTATCAGGACTCCCATGTAACCCACTGCTCGATTTCATTCTTAGGACTCTTCTTCCATCCTGAGACAGGTCACTATCACAAACCATATGGCAAACATGGCAGTTGAGAAGGTTCCCAGAGCACAGAAAAGATGCACTTAGATAATGTGAAAATAACACATAAAACCTGCATACATACATCCACTGGCTACAACACTTGGAAGAAAGTCAGTTCTTTCACACATACATATAAATTATTCCACTATAATCCATAGCAGCTTTTAAAAAATTTTTCTATATATGTTGTTTAAAAAGAAAGAATTTCAGGGCTTCCCTGGTGGCGCAGTGGTTGAGAGTCCGCCTGCCGATGCAGGGGACACGGGTTCGTGCCCCGGTCTGGGAAGATCCCACATGCCGCGGAGCGGCTGGGCCTATGGGCCATGGCCGCTAAGCCTGCGCGCCTGTGCTCCGCAACGGGAGAGGCCACAACAGTGAGAGGCCCGCGTACCACAAAAAAAAAAAAAAAGAAAGAAAGAATTCCATATTTACTAATTTTTAAAATTGAAGATGTATGTGTATTTTTATTTAGTTTCCACATTATCCAAATAATTTGCTTTCTACTCACAGGCAATTTCAGAAATCTAATGATGGATCCTTATACACACACTAGAGATCTTAGTATTTTCAAACAACTCAGTGTTGTTTCCTCAGGCATGATGCTTATAATTAGCTGGTGAGCTGCAAGGCAGGTAAAATTAGCCATGTACCTTGCAATTCAGAAATGTCAACAGCTCACATTAATTCATTATTACTCACTGCATCCATTTTAAACACTCTGAAGCTTTCAGATTTCTGTTGCATTGAGATCGATGCCATGAAAAGCAGGGAGCTGAGTTTAATGATGCAAGGTCACTTTAAAATTCCTGTTTCTTTTTCTGCAGCCTTACTGAGATTTTATACAGCTGTCAGGCATCAAAGTATCATCCCTAACTTAGCGGTATCACTTAATTATGGGGATAGGAATAAATTATTCTGACAGTTATCGACATCAGACACTGATTTTTTTAAAAAAGGCTAACATGATTTCACTGCTCTCTCAATTTGCAGAGTCATTAAACATTTTGTACAGCAATGGATTATATTTGACTTATGATGTAGTATCTTAAAAAGAAATATGAAATGTGCAATTCTCATCAATCCTGTCCGTTTGCCTGTTAAGCAACTTCGTTTCTAAACATGTTATTGGTCGACAGTCCCATATCCAAAAGCTCTATAGCCTGTGAGTTTAAGAATTCTGGCTTTGCTGGATTTTAGAAAAGTATGATGCATTTACCCTGTTCTGTATAACAGCCCTGAGGGGTCTGGTATACACCCTATAATCAAACACATTAACATTTGTGCAGTAACATTTGTGCAGTAAGACTTAAGAATACTTACACTATGAGGGATAAATAAAGATTTTCAGTTCAGGATAAGTTGTACCGTCCACTATGTTTTCTGCAAACTCATAAAATATACTTCCAATTTTCAGAATTTTTGAATTAAGGAATTGTTGATAAGAGAATATGACATTGTGTATATAAATTTTAATGAAATGCCAATTGACAATGTGGACCTTCCCAAGTAAAGATATATATATCTCTTCATATATATATACATATATGCATATATATATACATATATGTATATATATATATGCCTGTATTTATGGGGTCCATAAATACTTTGGGTCATTTTTTGGCTGGCTGATATTAGTAATGCTTTCTGTCTGGGAGAATGGACCACACATACCGCCCCCTGCCAAAAAAAAAAACAAAGTAAGAAAAGCCTAGAAGTTAGTTATACCCCTAGAGAAAATGTCAAGGGGAAATAGAATTTTTGTCAGAGAAATGGGCTAAAGTAATGTATCTTAATCTAACCCACTATCTCTTAGCAGCAAATGAAGACACCAACAAGAACATTTCAAAGATATTTTAATTGAAGGACTGTCTGTTTGTTTTTTGGAGGGGAGGGCCAAGAGGAGGTACAGCTGGCACTGAAACACCAGAGTTTCAGAACAGTGAAACTACGGTCTCGTAATTCATTTAAACGAGACTTAATCTTTAACGTGATAAAGCCTTTTATAACTAAATATTAATCTGATTGGAAAGAAACCTGCTTTCCAAGCCAAGTATCTGATATTTGGCATAATTCCATTGTAAAAAGATTGGAGAAATAATTACACTTTCTAAATTACTAACCTTTGTTGGCCTGTTGAAAAGACAGGCTCCACCCCCTCTGTGTAAAAAGTCTCTATACTCCAATATGCTGCACTTTGAGAACTTTCTGGAATGGGATACCCTGAGGAAATAAAGAATCAATTATGTAAAAAATTTACCGAAAGCAGTCATCAGAGAAGAAAATTAAAACCCTTGAATTAGAATAAAATCATCACTCTGGATCCAGACGATGCTACACAAACTTTGACAAGGCACTTATGTTCAAACTACTAAGTAAGTATGTGTGGTAGAGTCTGTAAAAATAGAAATTCAAAGAAAATCACAGATTTGGGGGGCTAGGTTACAATCTCCTTAGCAGTCAAGCCCCTTTGTGCTCAGGCTTGAAAGAGGTTTTGAAAAGTTCATCTCCAAACTTCATCTAGGCTGTATATTAAAATGTGGTTACTAGCACTGACATATATACACTACCAAATGTAAAATAGGTAGCTAGTGGGAAGCAGCCGCATAGCACAGGGAGATCAGCTCAGTGCTTTGTGACCACCTAGAGGGGTGGGATAGGGAGGGTGGGAGGGAGATGCAAGAGGGAGGAGATATGGGGACATAGGTATACATACAGCTGATTCACTTTGTTATACAGCAGAAACTAACACAACATTGTAAAGCAATTATACTCCAATAAAGAGGTTTAAAAAAAAATGTAGTCACTTTTATTCGCTCTGTCTCAGTAAAGATAAGCAGGGTTTTTTGGGGGCTTTTTGCCTCTGTCCTGAATAAAAGGAACTTGGGAACCTACTAGATTTTACTTTGGAGAAGGAAGTTGTGAGGGTCAACTGATTAAGGATTGTGTATTGCAGGCTTCAGCGACACAATTGAGGTAAACAAGGAAACCCTAAAGAGATGTGTTAGACTATATATGTTTTTATGTGTATATACACACAGTCAAAACAGAATTAGGGTAAGCGCCTTCTGAATTAGAATTAGGTAATAGCTCCTTATTCTCCAATTCGAATATTATTTGGTAATATTCATGATTTTGCAGGAATACAGTGAACCTCTTTGTGAGTTAATCAAATTACTATCACTGTGTCAGTACATAGGGGAATATTATATGTATGGTCAAGGTTAAACTGAGTCATACACATTGATTCCTTGGACATATTTGTCATAGTACTTGATTTGAGAGTACTAGGTCACTTATTCTAGGATGTGATCCAATAGATTTATATTTCCTTATGTATGAGGGTAGTGTATGGAAGCAGGTAAAATCTACCATTGTTGACAGCGATCTCTTACAAGAACTATGTAGAAACATATACTTGAGAAAATACAAATTAAGCTTAAATAATTTTATTATATCCTATGGGTAGTCAGTCTAAAAATCTATTTAGAAACTGGAAGTTTAGAAGACAGAAGGCCTCTCCGGATAAAACCTGTATTATGAATGGTGTTACCGTCTGTAGGAAGCCTCAGGGGAGGGGGAGCATGAAAGCTAATGGTTTCAAGTTTAAATTACTTTTCTAGAAACATGTGTTCTAAAGTAGCAAGCATAAAGGCTGACTCTCTCCTCAAGCCTTCATGCTCACACACCTCTTGTTCCCTGGACTCCTGGTGCACAAATAAGGAAGGGACTCTGTAAAAGTAGGTCAGGGCTTCTGGCAACTGGGGATCACAGGGAGGGGGCAGGATCAGAAATGATGATGTGTTGAGCAGATGTCTGGCATGGGCAAAGGAAGTGGGAGAGACACATGAATGAGGAAACCTCTTCTATCTATTAGGAGTGGGCTCTAGCTTAGGAGGCCTTGCGGCAGTGGCTCCCATGAGGCAGGGGTCCCTGGGGAAGAGGGCAATGTTTCTAGGCCTTGGTTCACAGATGCAACAGCAACCCTCTAGTTTCCAAATGATCTACAATAGGAGACAGGAGTTAGGTGAGCAACTATTCAAATGTCTAGCAGTAGAAGACCACCTAGACACGATAAATCTGTCTTAATTTGTTTAAAAAAGCTTTATTGATTATATAAGGAATGCAGTACAATTTTATTACAGTAAACATGTCTACTTACGAGTTCCTTAAAATATAAATTGTTGACTAAATTGGTTTTCACTGACAGTTTAGACAACCAGCTTTTATCCTAACTGTACTAAAAAATTAATGCATCCACTAAACTTAGAAGCATTTAATCATGTGCTTCCTTTAAGGGTTAATAGATGTAGAAGTGGTTACTTTATTTTACGTTTATTACCAACTTTGAATAAAAAATTAAAGTATAAAGTAAACTAGCCATTTCATTTTTTAAAGTATCAGACAATGAATTATTGAATTTATTCTAAGGCTTAGCCTAAAAGACCAGTACCTGAGAGACTGTGTATCTAATTATAGGTAACAATTTCAGTAAAAGGTATATAACAAATGCGTTTACAATGAAAATTTACCCCGTCTCCTCCATGATGCAGCCGCCCCAGGATTCTGTGCAGTCACATTCTAGTCCAATGAAACAATAAAAAGCAACAAAAGAAGAGGGAAACAACAAAAGTCACATCTTTAATTTGCATCACAGCTCTTGAAATAGTTCCTTATTACCAATTCCATGTCAGACAGGTACAGAATGTGAAGTCTCACCAAACAAAACCTATTTCCTTTAAATCAATATTTCTTTTCCCTTTCCAACACTATAGCTTGCTTCCTAAGACAACAGCTGCAAGAAATAAAATTGCGCCTCTCCATTTTTGTAACTCAGAGAATTCAATTAAGTTCCTAGTACCAATGTTTAATGAAAAGTACCTGGTCTAGAGACTGTAAAGCCTGAGTTTTAGTCCAAGTTCTGTGTGATGAGAGAGTTTCATAGGCAAGTGACTTAGCATTTCTTGGGTCTCAGTGTTTCCACCTCTAAAATGTGAATGTATCTCTCTGTCTCCCAGAGTGGTTCTGGGGCTCACATGAGATGGTAGTCTGTGTGCTCTCTGGGAACTACAAAGCTCTACTGCACAAATGCAATGAGCCCTCACTGAAGTCCTGCTAACAGACCACACCGGACGTTAGAGGAGAGAATTCAATTTGCTGAAGTCAAAGCAAGAATCAGCCAGAGACTTGAAGAACACTAAGCGAAAAGGTTCAGCAAAAGAGAGAAATCTAAAATAGAAATGTAAAATCATCTAAATTAAATAACAACCATAAACTTAACATAGATACGACAGATGGACATATGGGTATTGTGACGGGCTGTCCTTTTCATTTATTTTTTCCTATTCTCTTTCCTATGATAGACAAAGATATTTTTAAAGAAAGACTTCCAAATGGATCTTTAAAAATTCAAAGTACAGAACGAATCTACCTAAACAAACAATTCACAAAGGAATAAAGAATTTTAGGAAGGAATTATGCCCGGCATTAGTAATGAAGCCTATCGCTCACCCTACTCCATCACCTGACTCAGCAATATCTCTCAGCTGCCCCCAGCACTGGCCTCTTCCTGGCTCCAGGCTTTTCAAACAAGGACATAAACCTGGTTCTACTCCTTTCTGGTTTCAGGTATTGATGCCAGCCAGTGAAACCTGAATCACTTCCTTTGATGTGTACTATGTGTTTCCCTGGGAAAGCAAATACTCTGAGCAAGAAATTAATAGATGAAAGTTTGTGGAGAATTGCTCAATGCCACCAGACTTAATGTACCCATAAAGTGATGACTTAATATGCCCTTAAAGGAAATCAAGACACCCTGGATATATATTTTGCTTCAAGTTTCCATAACACTGTGTATTAATGACAATTATTTGATAGTAGTCAAAAAGTACAAAATATAGGATAATGTTAAGGTAGATTTTTGTCCTCTTCTTCTTTAGGGAGGCTGTGGTAGAGAGGGGGACCTTTATTCCTAGCATCTGATATTTTCACTGAGGGGAGTAGATTTCCACTTAATTCCTAGGTAACAGATTAGGAGTGAATACCTCAGGTTTTTCTTTCCACAGGATCTCGTTGTGTGTGCCCTAGGCACTTTTGCCTTCTGCCACAAAAGTGTGTTAGAAATTATATTTTGCTAGTGTATTGATATAAAGAGGAATCTAATCCAACTTGGATTTTATACCGATTTTAAAGGAAGTTAAAAACGTTCAAGGGCCCCCTAAAATTATTGTGGGCCTTCAACACTTCGCCACTAGAATCTCAGCCCTGTCTTTCCATCTGCATCTCCTCTGGTCAAAGAGGAGAGTGACACCCAACAGTCACCAGCTGTGTTTTCCTACTGGATGGGATTTGTGGCTGCTTCTCTTGGCTTGCCTGCCCAGTAGAGGAGAGTTATCCTCTATCATCTGTCCCCATGTTTACAAGTTCCAGGACAGGACTGCCTGTACAGGAAGCTTCTCCAATGTTTCTGATGGTACTAGGTGGGTAAGTTTAATTTGAGGTAAGTAGACGGGTACGTTTAATTAGAGGTTGAGCTCCTTTTAACTCTAGGTCTAAGCTATTTTCTGATCCAACTGTACTTGTGGTGGAGCTTCACTGACATCTTGTGGCTACACTCAACTGGTTAGAATCCAGAGGGCGAGTATTCACCACCACCCACCCCAACATCCTGCAGTGTCAGAAAGAGCGGATCACGCCCTGAGAAAGTATGATTTTATGGACTTTGACAGGGACATTCCTCCAACCCACACAGATTAAGAATTACCTTAAATTGCTCATCTTATCATTGTTTAGAGGAAGGAATACACTACAGTTAAGGAATTATGACTTAGAAATGAAAAATATTTCTTTATTGACCGGACATGCATTATACAGACAGAATGGCACATGAAAGTAAGAAGGTCAATGTACATACTTGGCTTTCTGCTAGAAGGTTCCCACTGGATTCCAAGGTTTTGAGCCAGGCTCTGCGATAATACTTGTGCCACTGCCATTGGAAGACCATACTGTTTTTCAGAGTTGAAAGTGTGTGGGAAACATTTGAGAGAGGGCACAAAGCTAGTTATTATTTCTTAGTCATCACCACATTTCATCTCAGTCCCCTAAGTAGAGCCTCACAGCATCAAAAGACGGCTTATGCTCCTTATCGCTTCTTCCTTGCAACTGGGCCCAAGAAGCAGAAAACCTCTCTCACTGTGTGGCATCTCTCAGAACTTGATGTTCTCACATGGAAACATAAAATCATAAAAGGCTGTGCCCCATTTCAGTTCATACCAAACCAAGAATAAATTCAACTTACTACAAATCTGTCAAGAGAGGTCTCCACTGAATGATGGCTACTGGGATAACCTGGTATAATAGATTCAGGTATTGACCAAGGTTTAGATTTGGTTGGTTCGACTTTTGGGATGTGTTAAACCTAACATAGGCAGAAGAGCAAATAACTTTTTTAAAAAGTCATAAAAGAAGGATAAACAAGCTTATAAAAACGTATCTATAGAGGCCAAGAAATTTCTGGGCCAATCTTTGGCTTGCATCTGCCTGATAAATATGAAAAACTATCATTAAGATATGAAACAATTACCTCTTTTCTAAACCCAAAGACCACTTTGGGTTCTATTTACTAACAGGAACCACTCATACTCTAGTCTCAATGTCATTATCATTCTAAAACAGGCCTGAAAAGGGAAGTAAGCTAGGCCAAGGGGAAGAAAGAGACTAGATGCACAGATAAAGCCCTATTTTAGGAAAACTGATAACATTTACCTCATTCACACCAACTCCCCTTGTGCGAGAACAGACACCTCCAAAGTAACTCAGGCTGCTTCTCTTATAGTGGAATGTCACACGCCTTAGGAAAAATAAGTGCTATTAGGAAACCAACGTAGGGACCATTGTATTTCAACTCTCTGCAAATATGTCTATTGTCCTACACTGAATACCCCAAACCAACCCTCCTTTAGAAAATCAAAAACTGTATTTTAAATACCTTTAAATGTATGTTATCATAAATACCTTTAGATTAATGTTATGTTAAATAATCTCAGTTGAGCAAACATCAATTGATCACCTAACTAAGCATCATGTACTGGCACAGGAACTGAGGACACAAAGATAAACAGAGCACAGCCCTTGACTTTTTTCTAGTAGAGACTATATAGTAGTTACACAAAATATTGATGATTGTAAATTGGTGATTAAACACTGAGAGAAAAGCAAAGAGTAACAGGTGAGAAGAAAGGAAGGAGGATTTTGGTTGGTTTGATCCCAGGACAGAACCTTAGAGGACTGTCTGAAAACAGCTTAGCCACCAGGGGGGGAAGGGAGCAATTTATGATATCAAAAGTGAGCAAAGCACCCCTTTTCCTTAGAGATGAAACGTCAATTTCAGTCAATAGTTCATTTTCACTTTGCTGTACACCTGAAACTAACACAACATTGTAAACCAACTATACCCCAATAAAAATTTTTAAAAAAAAGATCTAGCAAATGATTTGTTGGTGAAAGTGATGTGTGCAGGCTTTCAGGAAATCTGCTTTAAAGGAGCTAACTCAGCTGGAAGGAGGGCCCTTTCGCAATCCTCCCTCCCTGGCATGCCTGCTGCCTGTGGTGAAGGCTGGAGTGTCAGCAGCTGCCTTGAATCATGAGTTGACCCTGAGGATGGAAAGTCTGAAGGTACAGATGTGCTCTGAAAGTAAATCTCATGACTGTGGAACCACCATTCCAGCACTGGGCAGCCTACTTCTGTGCTTCTTATGTAACAGAGGAATCAACCTCAAACTTGTTCAGGATTGATTTATTGATATATAACCTAACTGATACAATAAAGGGATAAAGATCAACGTCAAGCCAAGGGCTGGGGATACGTACGAGATGAGATGCACAGCGTCAGCATGCTGCCTGATACGCTGCCGGTATTTGGAGAATTCGTGGAGCATCTGCACAGGGTTGGTGGTGATGTCAATATGATCCTTCTCAGTCCAGGTCTCTACAGCCACCAGGACAACCCTGGTATTAAGCTGCTCCTTGTAAATCTGAGGGTATACAACAGGACAGGTGCAGGAGGAAAACACTGGGTCAAACATGCACAATCAGTGTTTCAGAGTCAGCGGAAGGACAGGAAGGGGAGGTGAGAGGAGAACACGATGTCAGAATCAGCTCATCAGAGAGAATCTTCTTTCCTTTCTCTTTTCCAAGAGCAAAAAGAAAGAACAATCATACAACTCAGCCTCTCCTACAAAGTTACTTCAATCCCAAATCAGCATCTTTAGCAGCCAGGCATCTCACTGGGGGATCTATACTAGGAGTATCACGATTCTAAAGTCTGGACGTAAGTTCAAAATAGGGTTTAGTAAAATCACCCTTCCAAACCTCATAGGAGATAACAGGTTGGCGCCTGATATACTGGTTCTGAGTAAGTGTGATATGACCAGTTACTCCTGCAGGATTGGAACAGATCACTAAATCCTTGGACAAGCACTAACACCACGGCTGGCTTTTGCCCTTGGAAGCCTTGTTGTATGAAAAGTAAAATAACAGTGGAAGAGAATCACGATCTGAGGCCAAAGGAGGGAAAAGCAGACTTACATGACCTATGTCACCCTCACCACAGGGTGACATCACTCACAATATTTAAATTGTAATTTTCTGCTCTCTTTTTCTGCTTTTGGCCCAGTAGCTAAATAATTCACACATGTAAGCAATTTTGATGAATGTTGTCATTTTGTCCTATTTTCAAGCTAATTAAGAAAAGAATGGATGATCTTAGAACACACTGAGGAAAGGAAAGATTATCATGCCTAAATCACCGTGAAGCTATAATGATTTTACAACAGGGAGTGAGTTAAGTGTAATGTCTTTAAAAACAAATTAGTTGGTCAGCTTCAGAACCTTGTATGGTAAATCAAAATAAAAAAGACACTTTGCAAGATGTGATTCTGTTCAATCATGGTGAAATGACAAACACAGAGATTCTACCAAGTAAACAGCTGGGGCAGAGGGAAAGGTGTGTTTAATATTCTCTTTTTCATATCCATTTATAGTTTTCCTCTGAGAAGACTGACAAGGGCTGAAATTAAAGAAAATTAATAAAGCAGGTGATAACTGGCTTTCAGAATTTCAACCCTAAGGCTACATGCTATTCTATTACCCTGCACCCATTTTATACTGCTCAGCTGTGCCTACCACGTATTATATGTTATGAGTGTTTACATGATTGGAGACTTTTGGACTGTTTAAAAGGCAAAAAAGAAGGCAATTCTTTAGAGAAAATAAGTATCATTTAGATATTAAGCAATTTATAAAGGTTTTTTTCCCAGTTAAGAGGGAATATATAATAAATATCAGATAAACATACATTTAGCTGAGCAAAACAGCACTTTACATTAGAATACACAAAATACTATGCTATATTTATGACTAGTCAAATTGAATTATTTATTGGAACGTAATGAATAATATTCACATTTACGGATTTCCTATCTAAAGGAAAAAGGAAGAAAATCTTAACCATCATTCTCTGTAACTGACAGAAGGAGAGGAGGAAAAAAACTCAATAAGAAAGATTTATAGAAGTCTTTTTAAGAAGATATACATTTTACTGTTTTAAATTAGCTTTATTTTGGGACTGCACTTAATTCTGTCATCTAAAAATAAAGTCTGAAGCATTCTTATGGGGACACGAAGAAAGTAAATTTGGGTTCTTTTTAAAAAAATTTTTTTGTATTGCCTATATCCTCCAAACATAATCCACCTCAATCTATTCGTTCTTCTACCTTATATTTAAGAAGATAAGCTCAACTGATTATTATTAACGAAATCTCATTTGCCAAGTTTCATTTACACTCTTTTCGGTAGCTAATTTTCTCCAGTATTTTTGTCCTAACTAAACTCTTGTGACAATAATATCTAGACATCACTTAGAAGCAATATCAATGCATCTTTGGGATCCCAAGAATAACTCAACAGTCCCCTGAAACTCTGATAACACTGCCCTTTATGAAGCAGACCACTCTATAATTTCTTATGAGCCAGATGAGATAAGGATAGCATTTTTACTTTTGTCTCAGAAAGAACTAAAGCAGCGAGTAAGCAAATAGAGATATAAACCATTCCACTTTGGAAAAAGAGATTCAAGAAAACCAGGATACTTACAGAATCCACAAGGTTGACCACAGACTTCGCAAAGTTGTTTGTATGCGCATGAGAAGAGCGACACTTCTTATACTGGGAGGGGGAAAGATATACCAGTCACTGTCAAACCATAATTTAATGATAAATTTCAAAATTCTGTAAAAATAGAAATCTGACAGCAATCGTAGAAATAGGGATTAAAAATACAGAATTTAGTTTGTGCTGTGTTTGGATATAGTGATGTTCTTATTTATTTCTCTGTTAGGCAGGAAAACTATAGCTGTCTAAAATACCCATGATGTTCCAGGTAACGGAGACGGCCTAGTGATTCTGAGTGAGAAACTTTACACTTGAGAAGTAAGCTGTTAATTCAGTCTCAATGTCTAACAAATGCAATCCTTTTTTTTTATTATTTGTTTGTTTCACGGAAATGAACTTTACCAGTTTATAAAGAGCTTAGATCAAGAAATTTAATCCCAACTGGACACCCTCCTCACTTGAATTCAAGTGCATACAAAGATCAAGAAAATTTCTTAGGCAACACTTCAGATTCAGTCCATGATGTGGAACGCGTCTGTCGTACAGTTTAGAATATTCTTTCAGAAGAATGCCTTCTCCAAATGAAGCCTTTTGCTTTTGACGGCTCAGAAGTCAAAACAAAGAAGAGACAAAAAGTAGAACTGAAGTGTGCCGATAGTGTATAGTTGCTTATGGTTATTTATGATCACTTAGGAAAATAAAGTAAATTAATAGAATAATTACATAACATCTGAAGGGCTACAGTTTTAGCAAGGAGTACTGCAATGAATATGGCTTTGAGAGGACATTGAAAAACTAAAGTTTACCACAGGGGGATAATGCCCTCTGCTGAGGAGAAAGAAAAACATCCTCAAAACTACTGAATCAGGTTTGCACCATGTCTTTAAAACTTGACTTCATTTATAATTATAAAAATAATGCATCTTCATAAAGATTAAAACTACTTCCACGTTAGAATATCATGATATTCTTTTCTTCTCCTTTGCCCATTTTCACATTATAAATTTGTCAGACCCCCTTCATTTCATTCTCTCTTTAACTCTGTTACTCTGTTTTTTAAATGAAGAATATGTCTTAATGTTTATAGATCTGATATATATTTTTTAATATTGCTGAGCCTACTGACAACCTATGATAAATGTGCAATAACTTAGTATTGTGTTATTAGTAGCATTCATTAATTTATGACTATTTATAATATTTGCAATGGTGTGAATGTTTGTGTGCCCCCAAAATTCATACTGAAATCCCAACCCTCAAAATGATGGTATTAGGACGTGGGACCTTTGAGCGGTACTTAGGTTATGAGGGTGGAGCCATCATGAATGGGATTAGTGCCTTATAAAAGAGGTTCCAGAGAGATCCCTAGTCCCTTCCACCATGTGAGGACACAGTGAGACCTTTTAACAGCTTTTTTTAAACGTAGCATAAAGAAGTTGTTGTAAAGAGCTCAGCATTTTAAGTTGCCTAGCAAACTCCACAAGCTGAAAAACTTTAAAGCTATCCTTTAAAATATTGGGTTGGCCAAAAAGTTCGTTCGGGTCTTTCTGTAACATCTTACTTTTTGGCCAACACAGTAAACGCAAAAGTCTCCACATTAAGTCTCTTTGGGGTGATGAAATGTTTTGAAACTAGACAGAGGTAATGATTGCACCACATAGTGAAGGTACTAAATGTCACTGAATTGTACACTTTAAAGAAAAAAAAAGTCCTGACATGAAGAAGCGCTTATCACAAAAAGAAAGGGAAAATATTAGCTGACACCTATCCTAATGCAGTGGTGTTACATATCTATTCAAATGAATTTTATTTTGCTTCTGAACATTTATTTGTCCTTTTGGGATATGTCTTTTTGTAGTATAAGGGTCATGGAAAACATGACATGTAAGTTAAAAACAATGAGGACTTTAAAAGTCTATTAAAATGTGATGTTTTCCATTCATTTCATATTTATAACTTCCAATTCTCTGATTTTCTTTATTTTTGGCCACGTGGCTTGCAGGATTTTTTAGTTCCCTGACCAGGGATCGAACCCGTGCCCACTGCAGTGGAAGCGCAGAGTCCTAACCACTGGACCGCCAGAGAATTCCCTCTGGTTTTCTTTTTAGAAAGATCACTCTGCCTGCTGTGAGGTGAGTGAATTAGAAAGGGTCAAGAATGCATGCAGAGAGACCTGTTGGGAAACTGCTGCAAGAGTCCAGGTTAAAAAATAATGAAGGCTGGACATGATTATAGGATGTTGGAAGGTAAGGAAAGAGAAGAAAAAAACATGACTCCTAGGTTTTGAACTTGAATAGCTGGGGGTGGGGGAGGTGCCATTTAAAATAATGAGAAAGACTGGGGGAGGGCAGTTTAGAACTAGGGAACCAAGAGTTCTGATTTAGAAATGTTAAATGTGGGATGCCTATTTAATACTGAAGTAAAGATGTCAAGTAGGCAGTTGAATATAGAACTATGGAACACAGAAGGCTAGAGTATAAAGTTGAGAGTGATGAATTTAAGTCATGATATACTTTAAAGACTTAAGACTGGAAGTGATCACTTGAGGAAGAGTTATAGGAAGAAAAGAGAGCCCCAAATCAAACTATGGGGCACTCCCGTAACTCTAGAGGCCAGACATAAAAGACTAAGAAGAAATGGTCAGTGAGGTGAGAAAACTATTGTGTCATAGAAGCTAAAAGATTAAGAAAATGTTTCAAACAGGAAAGAGTAATCAGCTGTGTCCCATGCTACTGAGAAGGCAAGTACGATAAGGACAAAGAATAACCACTAGATTTATTCACTTGAAATCCCATATAATTGAGTACCTAGGATTTACTAGGGTCTGTCATTAGTGTTTCTCCTACAACAAATATTTGCTCCTCACAACTCAGTGAGGTAGGTTTTACTATCCCCATTTTTATAAATGTGGAAAGTGAGGCTCAGAGAGGACAAATAACTTATCCAAGATCACAAAGCTGAAATTCAATGCTTACCCTGGGTTGACACAGGAGATAAACTTGTTCAGTTAACAAGTCATATAAAATAGTTTATGTATGCTCCTAGTAAATCATGATTATTGATGAGAAATCATAATATGTTGGGTTCCTATAAAATATAGTGGCTTTCAAATAAGGAAAACCAAATGAGGTTTAAATTAAAAAATATATGAGCTATCCTTTCCTATTTGCACCTATATACATAAGGATATAGCAACAATGTAAGAAAAACATTTGTTTTTCATGCACTTTAAAATATTTCAACTAATTTTCTAATAGAATAAGGTTTTTAATATTTATATTGAGGCGAAATGGCTCAAAGAAATGTTTGGCAGACCGCTATAAGGCTTTAATTGGCTCACAAATTGGACTCTGCCAGCCTGCTACTAAAATGCTTTATACAAAATTGAGGGATTTTTCTTTTCTAATTGAAAGCTACTGATAATATATGATGCTTGTTCAAAATAAGATATCTGCATTTTTTCAGAAAGGTTACTCTGAATTAAAGAGGTAAGTGTGAATGTAAACGTAGGCAAAATGTTTCTACTTTCTTCATGAATGAGAATTAATTTTACAAAGAAAAACGTGAAATCACCATTTATGATAGAATTTATTTCCACATTTTCCGATCACTGAAAGTAATTTACATTTAAAGTGCCAAATTTGCTTTTCCTATCTGAATAAACACAATCCTTAAGGTATTTGCTTTTTGAAAAAAATTAAAATTAGAGCTTGACTTTCAACCTGAGGGTGATAGTTATCAAAATAAGTGCCTCATCTAGCACAAAGATTATAAAACGAGTACAGTCAGTGGGATGACATTTTAAAATCCAATAGCAAATCTCCAGTTATTAAAGAATAGATGTCAATTATTCTAGTTTAGTTTTACTTTCAACACATGAATTTAAGTACTCTGATCCATCCCTTCTTTGAAGCATTCAAATTCAGAAACAATCTTCATCTCATATAAAGCACACCTTTAAAAATGAACTTTTCTCAACTCTCAAAAGAAAAAAAAATTCTTATAAAATGACACACTTATTTGGGACTATTATGGACTAGAGTATAACCTGGTCTTAAAGGAAAAGGAATCTATTTAGTTCTATTGCATGATGCAATATGTATTAAAATAGTAGAAATCTAACAAGGACTTACTGTATAGCACAGGGAACTATATTTAATACCTTGTAATAACCTATAATGGAAAAGAATCTGTGTAACTGTATCAATTTGCTGTACACCTGAAATACTGTAAATCAACTACACTTCAATTAAAAAAAACAATAGAAGTCTTCTTAGGTAATTTCCTTCTACTTTAGGCATTATTATCACTCAATAATAAAGGCTTCCATTTTTTTTTCATTTCCTAACATGTATTCCCTCCAGATTTATCAGTACAAATTACAGGGTTTTTTTCTGGTTTCAAAGATAAATGTATACATTCCTAGTTCTCACTCATTTTAATAATAATAATAAAACAAATTACCAAAATTTACCATTAAAATATCTGGTAGCCTAAATAACGTAACTTTATCACAGACTATACGGTATAATATTAGAAATTTTCTATTTACAAAAACAATATTTTAAAGGAGGGCATTATTTTACTATTCATAAGATAAAGACAAGATTATTTAAATGCTTCCCATTTTAAAAGATTTACAAATAAATTCGAAATATATATAATGTTTAAAAAATTATCGTTTCCTATTTGTATAGTTACTGAAATCTGCTCTCTGATTAATGGCTTCATGTATTTTCCTAATAGAGATTTGGTAGAACAAGAGATTTGGAATTACAAGTCATGGGTTGGAGAATTCTTCTAACAATTACCAGCTGTATGTGAATGCACTTTGTGAATTTAAAGGCACTGTATATATCTTAACTATTTTCACTACTTTAAAAGTATATATTGGATGTTGGAAAAAGTTTAACCTTCTAAAGCCATAATTTCACAACATGCCACAATGTTAAGGACTGAGAAGCAGCTGGACAAAATCTCAATGTCCCAATCACCAAAAATAATTCAGATGAAAAAGTTATCTTGGGGTTTCGAGGAAATTAATGTCCATCAGAAACTCATAGTTTAGCCTTCATTATCTAAAACGGCTACCTACCCATTTGGTTTTCCTTCCTATCAGGGAAGATCTGTCCTAAATTGTATGTAATTCTTTTTTTTTTTAATTGTATGTAATTCCAATAATTCTGGTTCTTACTGACATATCTCAAGCAATGTACTTAAAAGCTACTGGTACAGAAAATAAATCTGCATACCATACTAAGAGGTATGCTATTGCATAACTTCATGTTCAGCATAATTGAACCAGTGCTTGGTAATTAAGAGAAAACACCTGCTAAAGTAGAGACAAAAGTTTAAATATAAATTAAATCATCATTTTAAAATATGTGTGGTTTCAAGGTCTTTTCTACTGATTAGAATTTCACTTTTTCATTTTTGTATGAAACACAACCTTATTCTATCGTCTACTAATCTAATTTTGATCTCCTTAAAGAAAAACAAGGACTTCAAGATATTTGCAAAGCAATCAGAATTTGTGCTGCAATCTTTCACAAGTTTTTCACCTATACCTGACTCTTGGGTATGTCTTAAGAGTCTCACCTTTATAAAGTCTCTCCAGAAATGTAACTTAGTTTTCATAAAGCAAATTACTCTTTGTCTTAGTTTATACAATTTAAAAAATTAAATTATGTAATTACAACAAAAATTACAAGTGGCCTAAACAGTTTGGAAAGTGGGGCAGTGGGTTGCTGGAGCCAGCTCCCACCAGTTCAGGATTCAACTGGATGCATCTTTTCCCAGGTCCTCATTTAACGACCTCACTTTGGTAGCTTGAAATCAGCCATGGTGGGAGTATTTACACCATGGATATAAACAAACATTATAAATCAAGGGGTTTTTTTTCAGAGAGCCAGGTATTAAACATTTACCAGCACAGCACAAGTACTGAGTATACAGCTGTCCCTCAGTATCCGAGGGGGATTGGTTTCAGGAGCCCCAAAGATGCCAAAATCCACTGACGCTCCAGAGCCTTATATAATCTGGTGCAGTACATTACAATGGATTCAGCCGGCCATCTGCCTCTGTGGATACAACTATATTAGCAAATAGCGTACTGACCAAGACCCTTCAGAATGCTCTAGGCTTCAACCAAGATATTTTTTTTAACTCTATTATTTTTTAATTAATTTTTATTGGAGTATGATTGCTTTAGAATGTTGTGTTCGCCTCCACTGCACAACAAAATGTATCAGCCATACACATACAGATATCCCCTCCCTTTTGGACTTCCCTCCCATTTAGGTTACCACAGTGCTCTAGGTGAGTTCCCTGTGCTATACAGCATGTTCCCATCAGTTGTCCATTTTATACATGGTATCAATAATGTATATGTGTCAATCCCAGTCTCCCAATTCCTCCCACCCCACCCCTTTCCCCCTTGGTATCCATACATTTGTTCTCTACGTCTGTGTCTCTATTTCTGCTTTGCAACTAAGATCATCTATACCATTTTTCTAGATTCCACATAAATGCATTATTATACGATATTTGCTTTTCTCTTTCTGACTTACTTCACTCTTTATGACACTCTCTAGGTCCATCCACATCTCTACAAATGACCCAGTTTCATTCCTTTTTATGGCTGATTAATATTCCATTGTGTATATGTACCACATCTTCTTTATCCATTCCTCTATCAATGGACATTTAGGTTGCTTCCATGTCCTGGCTATTGTAAATAGTGCTGCTATGAACATTGGGGTGCAGTGTTTTTTTGAATTATGGTTTCTCTGGGTATATGCTCAATAGTGGAATTGCTGGGTTATATGGTATCAACCAAGATATTTTATAAGGGAAATGGTTAAGCAGAGTATGGTTAAGAAAGTTCCTACTTTATCTTCAAGAAGGGCCAATGGAGGACAATAATTGTTTTCATATGTCTTTTAAGCACTGAATCAAATTTTATTTTGACCAAAGTTAACAAAAGATTATTATTCTTTCTTAAGTAAGCTGTCAGATCTAAAATTCATTGATTCTATATTCTTACCGTTTTGTGATCATTAACAATCATAAGTTCCAAATATTTCATTTCTTCAAACACACCACGGGATGGCTGTGGAAAATAAAAATATGTGGTCAGAATGGTGGTTGATAGAAAATATCTCTGATGCTGACTGTTAAGTGGTAGACTGACTTTGAATTTCAGAAGAACTCTTTGCTGCTCACTTTATGAACATCCTCAAAGAAACTTGGTTAGGGAAATGAAAAAAATAGTGACTGTAAAGTGTGGGTAAACATACAAGTATTCAGAAAAGAACTGTATTTAATTATCATTAAAGTATTCATCCAGATAGAGAGAGCTCATGTTGTTTTTATTTGATTTTTATATGTAAAAATATTCTAGAGAAAAATTTTCAGTGTAATTCTGTTAAAATAAATAAATCTCAATTTCTTTGGCATTAGGATACGATAAAAATATTCACATCTACTCAAAACTTCAAAGAAAAACTGCACAAAACTTTAATTAGAATAGCACAGTACATCTGGAACAGGTACCAATGTAATCATATAGAAACCTTAATTCAGTGGAGTGAAGTTCTCATAATAATGTATTAATTCTTAACCACACAACTTCTCAAAGGAACAAATGTTGACAGTTACAATATTCTGAATTCTTCTAAATTTTGATTACTACTAGATAATCCTTTAAGAGCAAGGGCTAAGGATTTTAGCTGTCGTTTGGACTTTTATTTCTTTTTCATAGTTGGAAGAGTACATGAGCATTGATCAGTTGTATTTGATAGGGGCGGGCTGTAGTGAAACATCAATAGCCTATATAAAACTTATTACCAACTGCATCTTCAAGAGTAAGCAAAAAGAGATCTCTGAGTTAAAAAAAGTTGTTTCCATAATCACCATAATACAAAGACAGGCTCATAAAAGAGGATGATTTGACCTACAACCAAGTTTTTGATGGCTGGTGGTCTAATTTTTTCACAAAAGTACATTCAGCAAAACATTATCTAAAGTGTGCAATTTTCAGAATAATTACTCATTAAGTTATCTAGCAAATTACCATGTAATCTATATGCCATGGAATTAATTTTCGGTTACATAGCATTCACCATGTAATTACTAAACAGTCCCCATCATTACAGCTTTCTAATCTATTATGAAATAGACTAGGAAGATAATTTCAGTTACAAAGCCCCTATACATTTATCAATACATGGGAGCTCTATGACAGTTGTTGATTATATAATTACATGATTCTTATTTAGTAACTATCATGATACTAATGGTCAAAGAGATTTATTCTGTTCAGAAAAACACATTCAGCTTCAAAGTGTGGTATAACTGTTTTTAATTTGAAAAGAAATACAAATAGGCATGATTAGTCAACATTTCAAAACCTAACTCTTCCCCTACTTTTTTGTTAGTAGATCATTTTATATGATAAGTCATACCAGAAAAAAATAAACAAATAAAAAGCCTGCTCTACTTTCAACAGAAAAAATGCACTGCAATTTTCATAAGAAAAATGCTTTGAAAACAATACATTCTTCAGATGCCTTCAGGGTTCATAGAACATCAAAATCAGTTTGTATCACTTACAGGGAAAGCTGAATAAAAAGCACCATGCCCATAAGACTCAAGTCATAGGGTATTTTTGTTTTGGGTTTTGTTTGTAAGAGGAAATTGCCCAAATCTAAACCGTTTTAGGTACACTTAGCCACAGTGTGATGACAGGCACACAATTTGAGTGAAAGAGCCCGGCCTACGACTCAACGCCACACTCACATTCACTGCTCTCTTCCTTCTCCTTTTCAACCACTGTAATTCAGATAGGAAGGGCCACTGGTCACTGCTTTCCATACCTGTGCAAAAGAAAAAAAATACCAAAATTTATGTTTGACTGCATTTCGATGGGAGAATGTTTTAAAAATATATGAAGGAAAAGTAGCACTGATAGCATTTGTCATCTCAAAATCAAAATAAACTAAGGTGAAAAAAGCACACCAATCATTAAATATTTCACATGTTTAGTCACAAATATTAATATAATTTAAAGGTATAATTTTCTTCCGAACCTCATGAAAAACTTTACGAGCTATTCAAGACTCCTTGGAGTATGCGTATTTCATCTACAACCACCTGACCCTGGATATCTGAAAATTTAGAAGAATTCTATTATGCTTAATTCAGTTTAGAATTAAAAATAATGTCTGGCATAAGCTTTTGCATAAATTACTAAAGATTTTAGGTATTAATATACAGAAGTAACATCACATACTCCAATAATCCAGAAGAAGCTTTTGCCACATCAGCATGCTTGAGATGCCACAGGACAAGAGCATAAGACACTCCAAGCTGGTTAAAGAGCAGCAAACTTCCAGGAAAATCTAAGGATGGACCTCCCTGTAAATCACTCTGTTAAATCTGGCCACACTCTCCAGTTCCTAACACAGCTTTACTTCTGGGCTTCATATTTCAGTCTTTCCATCAGAAATGACTCTCCATGCTTCATTACATTAAAGCCACAGTTCACGCCACTGCCCACCCACACTGCTCACTCCAGATCTCAAACCTACTCCATTTCCCAACAAGCCTGCATGTGCAACTGAGCTCCAAGTCAAGCCTCTAGTACATAAAATAGAGTGGCTTCTTTAATTAAAACTTACTGAGATTCTTCATTTGCTTAGAATATTGTCCTGCCAAGGTTTTCTCAATGATGTGTGGTCGACCTGTGCTTTTCTGAAACAAAAACAATTGTAGTCAATTAAAAAGCAAGATGTGATCACACCTCTACGGAACAGTGTTAGCACTTTCTATAACATCTTTCCTAAAATGGAAACACTTATATGCTGATGTGTTAGTTATCAAAAATGAAAAGTAGATGGTTTATTGAAACTTGAATTTTAAATAAAATAGAGCATCATCCAGTTGCCCCAGTTTAGATAAAAGCATAGTTTCATTAGCTACTCTTAAACTTTGGCTTTCTTCAAAGCCATGAATAGGAAATTCACAAGAAAAAAATACAAATGGGCAATGAATATATTTTTTAAAAGGTAAATACTACTTGAACACTCCTTCAAAATGCAAATAAAAAGATATACCAATTACTGACATCAAGTTGGCAAAGGTTTAAAAATTATGATAACTCTAGTCAATTATAGTTGCAAGGCAAAACACTTTCACGCTGCTGGTAGGAGTAAATTGGTAGCATAGTTCAGAGAGAAATTTAGCAATTCTATCAACAATCTTGAAAATATTCATATCCTGTGCCCTAGATACTATACTTTTAGAAAAGTCTTATTTCCATCACTACTATTAGCTTCCATTACTGAGTGCATAGTGTGTGCCAGCCAATTTAATCCTCACGAGAACTCCATACAGTGCATATTTTATCCCCATTTTACAAATTAAAATATTGAGGCTCAGAGAGATACACTGTTGAGTTAAAATTATATTACAAAATAATGATCTAATTTATTTTTGAAAATATGGGAACATAACATTGAAAAACTGGAAGAATGTACACTGAAAGGTGAGGAGAAGTTATCTCTGGGGGATGGGATAATGGATAATTACTATTTGGTTAAGTATTTGCTTAATTTGCTTTTCCAAATTCCTTACAGTGTTTTATAATCAGAAAAGTTATTTTAAAAAGTGTTCTTAATAGATTACATAGAAGACTTACAATAATGAAAAGTTTTGCTCTTTATTTATTACTTGAGAAATAACATGAATTCTTACTATAAATACTTGATCCATATTACTGGATTTATTATAAAGCATATTAAAATTAATAATAATAATAAACTAAACATCAAACATCTAAATTCAGACTTCCCTGGTGACACAGTGGTTAAGAATCCGCCTGCCAATGCAGGAGACACAGGTTCGAGCCCTGGACCGGGAAGATTCCACATGCCGTAGAGCAACTAACCCCGTGCACCACAACTACTGAAGCCCGTGCACCTGGAGCCCGTGCTCCGCAACAAGAGAAGCCACCACAATGAGAAGCCCGCGCACCAAAACGAAGAGTAGGCCCCGCTCGCCACAACTAGAGAAAACCCGCGTACGGCAACGAAGACCCAACACGGTCTAAATAAATAAATAAAAGTTTTGTTTTTTAATGGACTGTATTTTTTAAAAAAATCTAAATTCAAGTAGACTAAACTCTTAATTCTGGTATCAGGTGAAAAGAAAGATACATAGAGTGATGAAACTCACAACTAGCAACATAATTTTAAAAACTGACTAATTTAAAGTTTCAAGCAGTGCTCCTTTCCCTCTACCCATGATGAAAATGAGGATAAATCATTACATGATTATGTAATCATTACATCATGAATGAAAGGCAGGCAGTAAAAAAGGAAGGCAAAAAAGAAAAGTCATGAAGTATATAACAATCAGCTCCTAAAGAATATGATTATGTGTTTAACAATGCAAAAGCAATGCTTTAAACATTATGATAGTAACAGTTTATAAATCTCTTCAAGAGTTTAATAGACATAGTCACATATATTTATTAATTCATCAAATGTGTAAAATTGCCCTACTAGGGATGTAATGAAAAAGTATCTCATTTTACCTATTTAAAAACTCAAGGCTTAGGGAGTTGTTATTTTGGGTTTTTTGTTTTGTTCTTTGTTTTTGTTTTGCTTTGTTTTGTTTTAGAGTCACAGGGCCATTAATCAATGCCAGACATCAAAGTCAATTTTTTGCTTGATGAGTCAAATAATTTTGCTGTGTACAGGTTATCTACCTACAATTGGAGTAGGGGAAAAATATTTTACGTAATCAAAATGTCTTTATCTAGGTGGGATGGCCTTCATTATCTGGTAATTTTTATAATTACTAGTTGAAAAATAATACTGGTTTATTCAAACATAAAACATTTAAAACTTAATGACTTTCCTGCCTCAAATTTGAAATTACCCCATATTCACACATGCACAGCAACATAAAGAAAATAAACGTTTGTCAACTGTTCTTGTCAATAGCCTGAATGACTATTTCCTGTCTCAAAATTATTTTGTCTACATTTGAAATCTCTAAAGATTAAAAAAAAAAAACAAGGGCTTCCCTGGTGGCGCAGTGGTTGAGAGTCCGCCTGCCGATGCAGGGGACACGGGTTCGTGCCCCAGTCCAGGAAGATCCCACATGCCGCGGAGCGGCTGGGCCCATGAGCCATGGCCGCTGAGCCTGCGCGTCTCGAGCCTGTGCTCCGGGCCACAACGGTGAGAGGCCCGCAAAAACAAAACAAAACAAAACAAAACATTTTCTGCTCCCCATCAATGATTGCAATATCCTGACTCTATCACTTTCAAAATATTCTTTTCCCATTAGCAGTTCTTTTCACTGATATGACTCCCCTACTGTTACATCTTAGTGCCTTCACCTCCTACCATTCTCCCCTGTCTGCTCCTCTCCAACCTAGTTGGGTTCCTCACAGTTCCTAGAACACACTGGGAATACTCCTGCCTCAGGGCCTTTGCATTTGCTCTTCTCCTGCAATGCTTTTCCAGCCCCCTAATTTCCCGAGGGTCTTCATTCAAAACTCACCACCTTACTGTGTGTTAAAATATAAATTTTAACTCTCCTCTCCACTTTCCTGGCTTCATTTTTTCTCCTTAGTGTGCACTATATAACATACCATATGCAATTACTTATTCACCTATTTATTCCTGTCTCTGCCCCTGTAGATAGCAAGCCCTACTAGGCTCAGGCTCTGTGTCTATTTTGTTCACCACTGTATCCCCAGCACCTAAAATACTACCCAGTATGTAGAAAGCCTTCATTACAATATTTTTTAATATATATATTTAATATTAAATTTGGTTGCCTTCTATTAGTGAGCAACATGGTTAGAGTACATGATTTACTTTTTTTCCAGTTTTATTGAGATCTTATTGAAATATAGCATTGGATACGTTTAAAGTGTACAACATAATGATTTGATATATGTATATATTACACAATAATCACCACAATAAGTTTAGCTAACATCCATCACCTCCACCTCCCATAGTTACACATTTTTTACTTGTGATGAGAACGTTTAAAATCTATTCTCTTAGCAGCTTTCAAATATACAATACTGTATTGTTAACGATAGTTACATGTTGTACATTACATCCCCAGAATTTATCTTATAACTGGAAGTTTGTACCTTTTGACCACCTTCACTCATTTCCCCCACTGGCCTCTGGTAACCAGTAATCTATTCTCTGTTTACGTGAGTTCAGTTTTTTTAGATTCTACATGTGAGTGAAATTATACAGTATTTGTTTTTCCCTGGCTGATTTATTTCACTCAGCATAATGCCTTCTTGATTTCTTATCTAGGTTGCTGGCCTGTACATGACTCCTAACATTATTTTCTCCCCTATCTCAAAAGAAAACTAAATATTGTATAATATAATCATAGTTCACCCCACAGATTTCCCCACTGAAGATTCTTAGACTCACAAAAGTTATGTACTTGCTTACAGTCATACAATTATCTAAAGACCGTGAGAATAAAAGCTAGCTTAAAGGAAAACAAGGTGGTCAGTACAAAATAGAGCATCCTCTCTGCTTTCAGTAGACTGGAAAGAACTGGTCTTAGCTTTAGAAAACCTAGGTTTGATGCCTCTTACCATGCCTTACTGGTATGTGACCTGGGATGTGTAACTTAAGCTTCAAAACTCATGGTATCAGTCCAAGTGTGAAATAAGGTGCTATAGATAAACACACTTTGAAATCTACCGGATTGTCTCTTTATTGCTCAAAAACAAAGATGCTGGAAAAGTAAGGAAAAGGAAACCATAAGGAAACTGATGTCACAGTCAGACTCACCTCATCATGAACCAGCTCCAGTGGTTCTATCATATACACAGAGGTATTATCTTCAAACATGCCACTGTGAAAAGAAACCACAGGAGGAGAGAGTTAACAAATATAGCAAACATAGTATGTCTTTAAAGATAAAGAGTGTATCTGAATAAATACCTTTATATTGTCCCAAATCAAATTCACATACCTGCATGGAATCACCCTGTGGTCCCACCACTGCACTAGACAGCGTATAGGCTACAGAGAGTGTAAAAAGTGTACACCAAGAGCATACACGTTATACCTGGCATAATTAGTTTCGAAATTAAATGGACAGATAAGAAGATTAAACTGGGATAGAACTATTCATGCTGTTCCAGTATCTCAAGTTATTATTACAGAACCATGTACAACTAGCACAAATTTGTTATGCAAATCCAATATCATCTGGTAGAAAATAGACAGGTTCTTCATGTATAAGAAAAAGCTAAAACCACCTGATTCTGAAGAGGCAAACAGAAGTATCTTTACGCCTGCAAGTTGCGAATTTCCATTAAGACTCTGTGTTGAAAATCGCATTTAAGAGACAGGATTTTTTATAAAGTGTGGAGATAGGATTTTCAAGATCCCTTTCATCACACGGCCACAAAAGACCTTTACATCAAGTGTTACTGTGTTCAAGTCTAAAAGGCACCTACAGATGTTTCTTAAGAGCCTTCCTGAAAGCCGAAGCATGGGCTCCTCTCTTTCGAACCCCACCCTTGCCTGGCCACCTCCTGCTTATCCTTAGGTTATGCTGAGTGATAGTTCCTCTGGGGGATACCTCTGGGAAACCTTTCTGGACTAGGGTCGGTCATCCCAAAAGTCCCTGTCCTTCCCCTTCACAGTACCCACCAAAATGGCAATTAAATAATAATCTGTACAATCATTTGTTTAATCTCTATATCACCGGCAAACTCTATGTGTTAAGAGAGCAATGACTTTGCCCTCCTTGTTCATGACTCCACATCCACTCTCTAACCCAGGACTGGTACAGAAGAGTCACTAAAATAACTATGAAAGACAAGATGGAAAGGGTGAATGGGTGAAACCAAGTTCATTCTCCCAATGACAGTCCCACATACTGAAGTCCATTGCAGGTCGACAGAGCCACCCTGGAGTCCTTGATACCTCTGATGTTTCCATGGTAATAACAGTGCTCTCCACCCTGCAATGCAGAAGAAGATTTCATTGACAAATTATGCTTTCTCCATCACGATTCACTCTTTGGGATGATTCTGTAAAGCAAAAAGAAAGGCAAGGATGATCCTAGAAACTCCTCCTGTTTGATAGGAAATCTCAAAGAGCACTAGGCAATTTTTCAACTTTTCTATAAGAAGCAGGTGTATATTCAATGTAATGAAGGAGAAAAGCCTTTAACAGAGGAATAGGACACCAATGCAACTGGAACAACTTATATACCTTTCCTAAGCATGTGAGGGAGTAGACACTTACCAGATACTGTTAGGGAATAAAGTCTTCTACATCACTGAGGAGAGGCCCCCAAAGGTGCTGTTTAGAATCATTTTTTTATGGAAAACTACACAAAGCTTGGGGATTTGCTTTCTTACCCTTTAAAATCAGTTTTTTAATTTTTTTAGAAATAATATACGAACTTAGTTTTCAAAGGCAAATAGTAACTGCGAGGACTGTTTTAAACAACACAGCAGTTTCCTGTCGCTTTCTCTCACCATCGACACATTTTTAACACTTTTAGCTGTTTCTTCTGTTGTTTACCAATGCATTTCTTTCTTTTTTTTTTTTTTTTTTTTTTGTGGTACGCGGGCCTCTTACTGTTGTGGCCTCTCCCGTTGCGAACACAGGCTCCGGATGCACAGGCTCAGTGGCCATGGCTCACGGGCCCAGCCGCTCCGCGGCATGTGGGATCCTCCCAGACCGGGACACGAACCCGTGTCCCCTGCATCGGCAGGCGGACTCTCAACCACTGCGCCACCAGGGAAGCCCACCGATGTATTTCTGAATGGAATATTTATACTGTTATGTCCTGATTTATTTCACTTTAGAAATTACCTTCCTAATATAGAATCTTGAAATCCCCTCTCGCCCCCCATACATTCCAACACACATCACAGACTTTTGGTCAAATTGATATTTAGTGTTTGTGTTATGACTATGCACATATTGTTCATAGCTGTGCCACTCTACATTGTCTTTTTTGCTCCATTTTAAATTTTTTCGAGAACTTTTATTTTCTTCTTTGGTTTTCCATGTATTTAGCACGTACATAGACCCTGTTATCTAAAACATTATCTATAACTCTTCTAAGTATGGTCAAGCACATCAGGTAATTTATCACATCGTTTTGTTCCTGGAGACACCCCTCTTGCTTCACCCTCCTGCCGGGCCTGATGCACAGCTGCTTTACAGGACTTATCTGTAGCATCATCCTGGGAACTCCTTTGTCCCCTTTCTGTATTGAATCCTAGATCCCATGTCTTCTCCATTCATGGCCCCCTTTCCTGGAGGTATACATCCCCTGGTAATTTGTTGAAAAAGTGTTTGTAGAAGATAAATTTGATGAGAATTTGCATGTTTGAAAACCCCTTTTCCTATCTTCACCCTAGATTGATCTTGTGGGTGGGTAGAGAATTTTAGATAGACAATTATTTTCTCTCAGCATTTCAAAGGAATTGTGCACAGTCTTCAAGCTTCTAATGTTGCTGTTGAGAACTGGAAATTATTCTAATTGTTGACGCTGTCTATACAATCTATTTTTCCCCTTTCAAGAAGACTGTAGGAAATTCTATTCACACCCGTTTTCACAAAATCTCAGGATGTGCCTCAGTGGGGACTTTGCTTACTGATTGCACTGGGCACTCTGTGGCACCTTTGAATCCAGAAAATGCACTCTACCCAATATTCTGTAATCATCTATATGGGAAAAGAATCTGAAAAAGAATGGATATATGTATAATATATGTAACTGAATCACTTTGCTGTACACCGGAAAGTAAAAGGAAAATGCATGCACTTCAGTTCTGGGAAACTTCTATTATTTCTCTGATAACCCCCCTCCTTTCCATTTTTCTCTACAAGCTGAGCTCTTCTACCAGAGTAGAGAAGGAATGGCTGCCTGTCTATCTGGGGTAAGGAGAAGATCAGGAATTTAGTACCTTCTCTATGTAGACTTTCAACCAATCTTTCTGTTTTCTGGCACCTTCGATTCCTGGGGCTTTCTGGGTGCAGAGACACAAGCTGGCTTTGTTCTGCTTGGTTTTGTCCCAGTGGAACTTAGCAAAGCAAGAAAAAACCCTCATCCATCCGCTTTCTATCACCTACAATTTTACAGACACCTCTGGTCAGCTGTCATCTCTTCTCTTGTCTTTATCCTTGTTTACACCCTTTTTAAAATTCCTTAACTGTTATTTGCGTGGCTTATTATCAGGAAATTGAGATAAATATAAGCACTGAATCCACATTGCCTAACCAGAAGCTTCCTATTTGTTTTCTTTTATTTATTTTATATTGAAGTATAGTTGATTTACAATGTTGTGTTAGTTTCAGGTGTATCGCAAAGGGATTCAGTTATACATACATATATATCTCATTTTTTTCAGATTCTTTTCCCATATAGGTAATTACAAAATATTGAATATAGTTCCCTGTGCTATACAGCAGGTCCTTGTTGGTTACCTATTTTATATACAGTAGTGTGTATATGTTAATCACAAATTCCTTGAAGAGAATACTGACTTTGACTTTTATTAATGATTTACATTTATCTTGATCACTGCTTATTAAAGTGTATTACAATAGCCTCAGAGGCTACTTAAGTGCCTAGAGGGGTTCACCCACACATCAAATCACCACTCCCCAACCAACTCAGTTTGTTTCCTTTTAGTAACTATAATACACACTTTCAATGTTGGTTTCTAAAATTGGTATTCTAATATTTTTACTATTTTGTAAAGGATTGCTTTTCCGTTCTCAAAGAGCAACTCTGTATATAAGTAATGACTTCTATATAATATGCCAAGTTCTATCTGCATTTTCAACTCTGGAACTTATAAGCACAAATGGTATCACACCTTTCAGTAATTTGAGAATCCAGGTCGATACTCGGCAATTAAATTTCAGACTCTTCCCATGATTCTAAAAACAACCATAGGTAACTGTAAATTCCATCAAACCAGTTATTTAGCACTTTGTGTCACACCAAAAGGCTATCTTAGGTCAGGTGATTGTTAGAAGTACACAGCAAACACTGTCATATTTATTTGACCTTTCTAAGAAGAGCTCTGTTTTTTAGATTTTCCTACACACAATCTTTTTCCCCCCAGAAAATATTTCCAAGTCCTTTCCTAGATTTCAGGTTCATTCACTTGCTGAAGGTTGATGCTCTCTCAGTATAAAGGTCATTGGTACCTGATTGAGTTAAGGCAGAATATTATCTGAAGGGAACTGTTTGGTTCACTGTATATCTGGTTGTGGATCACCATATTTTCTCGACTTTAAATGATATTTGTGGTAACATCCAATCCCTGATGTTTATCATAAGAAAGCTTTAGTATCTAAATTGTGGGATTATATTAAGCACTATAAGCAATTTGGCAGTTCTAATTTAGTGTTAGTATTAGTAGCATTAGAGGATTTTCTGAGTTTCTTATTGCTAAATTTATACCAAGTGTTTGAGAAAGCATTACCAGAAAAATACTGTTTGGCAACTCTCCGGATTATGCAGCATTTTGTTAACACCACTACAAAGTAACATCTTCGGGTATTTCATATTAAATAAATCCCCGTTAAGAAGACGTATTCCCTCTTGGATATCAGGATGACAGGAGCGGGTCACTGCAGAAGGGCCCCTTGCAGAGGGCCTCGTTAACGAAGACACTGAGTAGTCAGCTCTGGGGGTGTCTCCACCCAAGGAGCTAGCTATCTGGAACACTCACTGTCTCACTGTAACTGCTATCTCTATGCACAAATAGGAAGACACTCACAAAGTGCTAAAAGGCTCTGCCAAAGACAGCAAAAAGCCAAACTACATCCCACAACTTCAGGCTCCAGTGTTTCTTTCTCCAATCAGGAAGGCCTCAGACAGTTCAAGAGTGCTGGCCAGACCCTTCGAGATCACCACTTATGAGCGGATCACAGATCTGTGACTAGGCAAACGGCAGACAGGAGAACCACAAAGGGCTCACTCAGCACATGACACAAGTCTATGTGTGCCTCCATGGGCATCAGCGTTTTCAGATTAAAAACTGTCAGTCAGTTACTTATAGTCAACAAAAATGGAACATCTAATAAATGAAGATTACTGGGGTAGTCAAAGGAACTTAAAAATCCTAGCAAGTGTGCTCCCCAACTTTCTCAGCCCACCACTTCCACATAAGATCCCACAAGCCAGGTAATGCTCAAACAACCCCATTGGAAACCATCAGGCAACTCCCGCAAATAATGAAACATCGAAGTCGTGTGCATCCTTTAACACATTTCCTAATCAGATGAGTAACAGCTCTGGGAGTCTAGCGATAACTTCGTGAGGGAAAAAAAGATTTGGCTCCCTGGTATTATTGACTGAATGACAGAAATGATTTGATTCTACTCACTTTATTTTTTTCACTTTTTTTTGTTCTTTTTTTAAAATTGGAATATAGTTGACTTACAATGTTGTGTTAGTTTCAGGTATACAGCAAAGTGATTCAGTTTATCTATCTATATTCTTTTTTAGATTCTTTTACATTATAGGTTATTACAAGATATTGAGTATAGTTCCTTGTGCTATAATACAGTAGGTCCTTGTTGGTTATCTATTTTATATATAGTAGTGTGTATATTTTAACCCCATACTCCTCCACCTTCCCCTTTGATTTTACTCATTTTAAATAGAACCTATTGGAAACAGAATCAATGTTTCAATATAATGTATTTTAAAATTGCCCCACCTTTGTGTCTGTTTAATTATCTCATCTGCTTCAGTAAAGTTCAATCAGCCAATTCTTATTATCTTCATTGCTTAAGAAACCCTCATAAACCTGGGCATTCATGGTGACCAGGCACTGATGTTTTCAATCAACTCCTGTACATCTGGATAAACATTTGAAAAGAAACTCCACAGGCCACATCTCACAAATGTGTATATTATGATATTCCAGGTTCTGAATATGGTAATTAAAAACTCTGACACTATACTCAAGTGTTTATTCTATATGCATATTTTTAAATACTTCAAACTTATCAACCAGCATGATATATCAATCTATTTAATAAATCATTGGGCTGGTTGCAAAAAAAGAAATGTTTTTAAAAATCTATGGGCTTCCTTGGTGGCACAATGGTTAAGAATCCACCTGCCAATGCAGGGGACACGGGTTCAAGCCCTGGTCCAGGAAGAGCCCACATGCCGCGGAGCAACTAAGCCCGTGCACCACAACTACTGAACCTGTGCTCGAGAGCCCGCGAGCCACAACTACTGAGCCCACGTGCCACAACTACTGAAGCCCACGTGCCTAGAGCCCGCGCTCCACAATAAGAGAAGCCACTGTAATGAGAAGTCTGTGCACTGCAACGAAGAGTAGCCCCCGCTCAGCACAACTAGAGAAAGCCCACATGCATCAACAAAGACCCAGCACAGCTAAAAATAAATTTTTAAAGTTCGTGCCCCGGTCCGGGAAGATCCCACATACTGCGGAGCGGCTGGGCCCGTGAGCCATGGCCGCTGCCTGCGCGTCCGGAGCCTGTGCTCCGCAACGGGAGAGGCCACAGCAGGGAGAGGCCCGCGTACTGCAAAAAAAAAAAAAAAAAAAAAAAAAAAAATCGATAATGGGACACATGTACCTGAATTTGAATACTACAGAAAAAGGATACAAAAAACATTTCAGAGAATTGGACAACTTGAGAACTCAACACCTGTTTAATTATTTACCTTCATTAAACTCAAGGGGAAAAACATGTTCAGGTATGAGAAGTTTGGCTGTACTATATATATTTTAATGCTACATACATTTTTAATAGTTCACACAAATCACACTATTCAAATTTAAAATAGCTTTGTGAGGAGCCAGTGTGGTCTGCTCTCTTGATTTCCTGGGGAATTTTTTTAGCCTCCCAGTCAGGAGCCTTGCCCACAGAAGCCCATTCCCTCTGACAACAGTCCCTGCCAAGAAGCCTTCATGGACGAAGTGAGCTTGAGCTGAATCATGGTAATGATTTGATAAGGAAAGCATAAAAAACATTCTAGGAGGGCGACGTGATTAAAAGCACAAAAGAACAAAGGCGAGAACAGAATATAGAACCCACAAGGACAGGGATTTTTGTCCGCTTGGTTCACTAATGCACATCCAGCTCCTAGATCAGCGACTAGATCAGAGGGAGTGAAATCAATATCTGTTTAATAGATAAATAAGAATGGCTTCTTCATGAGCCTAAGTGACAAGACCAATCTGAAAGGACCAGAGGGTTTATGTTTGTTGAGACAGTGGGTAAATAAACTCCCATTACCTACTTGAGAAGTTTTTTATTTTGAGATGCTCTTTTATAGAGTATAATTCAGTGGTTTTTAGTATATTAAAACAGGGTTGTGTAACAATCACCACTTTCTAATTCCAGGATATTTTCATTACCTCAAAAGGAAATCCTTTGCCCATTAGCAGTCATTCCCCATTCCTCCTTATACCTCCCTAACCTCCCCCAGCCCCTGGCAACCACTAATGTACTTTCAGTCTCTATGAATTTCCCTACTCTGGACATTTCAAATAAATGGAACCACAAAATATGTGGTCCTTTGGAACTAATTTCTTTCATTTAGCGTAATATTTATAAGATTCATTCATGTTGTAGCATGTATCAATCAGTACTTCATTCCTTTTTATAGCTGAATAATATACCACATTCTGTTTATATATTCACCAACTGATGGACATTCGGTTTGTTTCCATTTTTTGGCTATTATGAATAACACTGCTATAAACATCCATGTACAAATTTTTTCTTGGACATAACATTTTCAATTCACTTGGATATATACCGAGATGTAGAATTGCTGGGTCACAAGATAATTCTATGCTTAAATTCTTGAGGACCTGCCGAACTATTTTCCAGAGCAGATCCACCATTTTCCATTCCCATCCACAGTATATGACGGCTCCAGTTCTCCAGATCCTTGTCTGCACTTGCTATTGTCCATGGTTTTGGTTGTAGCCATACTAGAGGGTGTGAAGTGGTACCCATCCAAGTTTAAAATCAAATGAGAGAGTGACACAGGTGAAATAGGGATCAAAATATCACCTTCAATTTTAGTGTTGCTACATTGGAGGAGAGGATCAGCTGAGAATCCAGTGGGCCTACTAATGCTGCCGCCTAAGTTAGCCAGACTTACCCACCAAGGCACAGACAAACATGGGATAACCAACACCCTCCCCCAACCCACCCACACCCACAAGGGCTGCCACTGCACAACTGAGAACAAGTAGAGAAAATGTGCCCTTCCTGTAGGGAGGTGGATCTCACCCAAAAAAGGGAGGAAAGGACTATGTAGCCGTGCCCAGCTCCTTCCCACCAGTTAAGTCGCTCTTCTTTCCCTGGGCAAGAGGGAGCAAGGGGACAGGAAGAAGCCAGGGTGAGAAAATAGAGCTAGGAAAGGACGATTTCCTCACCCCTTAATAAGGATGAAGAGTAATAAAGGGAAGTAGGGACAGAAGTACTGTATCTATCTATTCAGTCTTACACTGTTGGCCAGGTGGCAGTTCTTTTCATAAGAAGAGAAACCAAAGTATTAGTAGGCATTTAAAGTTAATGGTTCACCTAAAAGGGATTTAATAGAAATATATTAAATTTGAAAATAACTATTATACCATCATACTGATGCCTAACTCCTTTAGAAGAACTGACACACTAAAAATTAACTTATTTTTAATAGTTTCATCAACAAAGTTGACCAACAAATCAACAAAGTTGTTTTGTCACATACTGTGTGCAAAGCACTGTGTTAGGAACTCTAACAAAAGCTATCGCTCGGGCTTCCCTGGTGGCGCAGTGGTTGGGAGTCCGCCTGCCGATGCGGGGGACGCGGGTTCGTGCCCTGGTCCGGGAGGATCCCGCGTGCCGCGGAGCGGCTGGGCCCATGGGCCGTGGCCGCTGGGCCTGTGCGTCCGGAACCTGTGCTCCGCGGCGGGAGAGGCCACAGTAGTCGGGGTGGGGGGGGCATACCGCAAAAAAAAAAAGCTATCGCTCTGTTGGTGCACAAGGAAAGTTCTTCCATGTGCGTTTACTAATACCTGGCACCTATTCTATACTGCCTACCTAATCTGCTGATCTCTCCAGTTCCTATATTTGCTTCACAAGGAAAGAAGCCCATTTAGCCCACTTTCATCCAATAAAAGTAAAAGCCTAAGACTTTAGCCTCTTCTTAACTAGAAGTGGGAACTAGGTAGGGGCTTCATAGCTGTGATATAGGAAGACCTAGACAGGTTCCTCCTAAGTGTGGTTCATCATTTTGTTCGACTCTAATTCCCAGAATATTTTAAACGTCCACCTTCAGATTTCACTTCAAAGCCAAGTAGCCTATTAGTGATTCTGTTCCTCCCTACTCATGTGAATAATGGTGTGTGTGTGTGTGTGTGTGTGTGTGTGTGTGTGCACGCACATGTACTTTTGTCTAAATAGTTTGAGATCTTCGGAAGAAAGGTTGCACGGGTGTAAAAACAGGTTTATTTAATCTAGCCATTCTTACATACTGATTTTCTTTTCTGGTACTTGATACAAAGATTTTCTTAAACAACATGGAAGGCAATGTGAAGTTTAAAAACATGTTTTTAAAAATGTGTATGTAATGGTAGTAGAAGCATGAATTTATACAAACTTTCAGAAAAAAAAACCTCTCAATATGTAGCAAAAACCTTAAAAATATACCAACTCTTTTTTTTGTTTGTTTGTTTGTTTTTCGGTACACGGGCCTCTCACTGTTGTGGCCTCTCCCGTTGCGGCGCACAGGCTCCGGACGCGCAGGCTCTGCGGCCATGGCTCACGGGCCCAGCCGCTCCGCGGCATGCGGGATCCTCCCGGACCGGTGCACGAACCCGCATCTCTTGCATCGGCAGGCGGACTCTCAACCACTGAGCCACCAGGGAAGCCCTATACCAACTCTTTAACCCAGAAAATTCTATTCTCAAAATTAATCCTTAATCAATTATTAAAGAAGTGTTCAAAATGTATCTGGAAGGCCTTTCCTTAAAGTTATTTGTACAGTGAAAGAGTAGAAGCAATCTAAATGTCTATCATTATGGGATTAAACAAATTATAGCAAATGAATTGGAAACAATATGATACACTTTTTAAAAATAAAAGTTTAGAAGAATTTTTAATGAATGCTAAAATGTTTATAATATTGTTAGGTTAAAAAATTCCCCCACAAGATAATGTGTACCATATCATCTCAGGTTTTAGAGTGTTTATATAGATACATACGCATAAAAAACAGACTGTTACCATTCATTCATTACATATAAAGCAAGTAAGTTTGGGTATATAAACTGTTTGGAGAAAATGGGTCATAAATAAGAAAAAAGCAATGAATACAAAAACTGCAATGAACACCTCTTTTGTCAGAGTTAAAATACCCTTTGTTTTAAGTTTTAGTTACAACTGATGCAAGATCTGATGTGTCTTATTCATGATAAGGCCTCCATTTGGGACCCTCAAATGACCTCTGGTGAGAAGTTTGGATCAGGTTACCGCAGCCTGCAAAGGTGGTTCATTTGCTGAGTCTGTAAAGGTCTCAGGCAATCTTCTCTTCTCCAGACTCATGATTCAGCATCTGCAGTGCTCACAGCACTGGCACAGCTGACAGAAGCTTTGTTTCGTACAAATGCCAGGCAGCACTGTTCCCGTGCTTGATTTAGCATTTCTGTTCACTTTCCACAGCATTAACTTTTAAGGAGATTCAACAACCCCCCAGATGCAGCCTAAGGCGAGAACTGACAGACTAGTAAGAATAATAGATGGAAGTTCTTAATCTAGGGCATAAAATTCAAAGGTTTGGAATGCACATCAAACTACAAATGTCCCAACTGTTAGTTGGACAGTTATAAATCCGGAGAAATGCCATGACCCCTCATGGCAGCAATCTCAGTTCATACCACCTATAAATACTTGTTAAGAGGTTATCAGACTGACAAGCCCAGGTTACCAGACTGTACAACCCAACAAACCCACACATGAAAGGTCCACTTCTGTGCCAGTGCTCATTAGCAATCCAGGAAACAACCCAGTAATGTTTCCCCCCTTGTTTGTTTCCCTGTTTGTGTCCCATTCCCATGGCACCCATGGACGCTGCTTAGGCTCAACGGCACTCTGTGGCCTTCTTACAAATCAGAGTCTCTGGATGCAGCCATTCCAGGGATTTTCACCCTGACTGGTGGAGAGCAACTGTGTTCCTTACATACAGGTAATCTCTCTCTCTTGTTTTAATCTAAACCCACTTTTCCTTATCGATCTTCCAGGAAGAGAACAGTTAACCTCCAAATGAAAGAAATCAAGCACCCCACTGCATTTATATTACAATGCTTGGTGGCCCTGAGAAGGCTTATGTGTCCTCTTTCCACTTCAATTTCTTCCTTTGAGCAACAGAAATAATAATACCCACCTCAGAGAATTGTTGTGAAGATTGAGAGGGAGAATGTTCCCGACATCTTCCTTTCCCCATCTGTCATCTGCCCTTCATGGGTACCAAGGTCCCTTGGACTAAACAGTCACTCTAACAGCCCACCCAGTCTGATCATTCAATTTCTCTGCCCATGAGCCTAGTGCTGCCATGGAACTGGAGAGCTCTTGATACCGTTCACTTACATAAGATACTGTATGTATAACCAAAACAACGATCATTTCTTTATTGGCTGGAGTCTCTAACGTTATCTCAAACATTTGTAAATTTTAATCAATTTCTCCTAAATTTATTTTAAATTTAAAAATAATAGCCTTGTATAAGAGGCCAGAGGATTTTAGTGAGATAGACAACAAAACAATGAAGTGTGCAATGAACAGTTCTATGATTAAGTATATTTATACTACAGGATGTCCATGTGCTATTGACCATACCTTAGAGTACTGTGGTTTCCCATTTTCATAGTGAATCTCCACATAATCAGAAGACAGCAAACCACTACAAAGGAAAGAAAATACAGTGATTTCCACATCTAAGACACTTGGAGGTTTAAAAATAACCAGCTCAATAAATGGATGTGAGAGCCTTGTACACCGCAAAGCACTCCAGTCCGCAGTAAGGACAGAACAGGTTATCATCAAGAGTCTCAAATGTTATCCAGCAACAAAGCATTCCTCCGTCTGTTAAAAAAGATGAAATACAAATAATTTAAAGATGAACTCCTTTTATACACACATTCATCATTTGATTGATATGTTAATATGGAACAAACAAAAAGGCAGGTAACGGGAGAAGACAGGCTCTATATAAATCCCACAGTTACGCTCTAAACAGTTGGAATCTCAAAACAATCGTTGAGGAAGAGTACAGAGAAAAGACCAGATAGAAAATATTTTAGGCTTTTCAAGCCACAGGGTCTCTATAACAACTACTCAACTCTGCTGTATTATCACCTAAGTAGCCACAGGCAGTATGGTTGTGTTCCAACAACACCTCATTTAGGGACACTGAAATCTGAATTTCACATAATTTTCACCAGTCAGGAAATTTTTCTTCTTTAATTTTTTTCAACCATCTGAAAGTGTAAAAACCTTTCTTAGCTTGAGGTCTGTACAAAAACAGGAATGCTGGATTTGGCCCACGGGCCATAGTTTGCTAACTCCTGGAATAAAGACTAACAGTTAAGAATATAGACTGTGAAGTCGGAGTGGGGTTTAAAACCTAGCCCAGTTCCTTGTTAGTAGTGTGACCATGGGCAAGTTACCCAACTCAGCCTTTACGTGAGTCACATGGAGACAACAAAGAGTGTGAATCTCATACACACCAAGAGGATTAAATGAAAGCATCCACATGAGAACTCAGCGCTGAGGATGTGCCCAGTAACGGGCACTGCGGCCGTCACTATTTTTAACTCAGCTTCTCCCAACCCATTTCTCCCTATACAATGTGGGAAATAAGAATATGTGCCTCCGAGGCAGCTCTGGATTGTTAGGGCATCCGGGTTCCTGTTTGGGCTCTGCCACTAGAAATAATGATTATAAGAGATCACTCACATGGGCTGAACACTTACTACATCCCAGCCACTGTTCTAAGGACTATAAAGGTAGAACCCATTTAACCCTAATGGTAACTGAAGAACAACAGTAGGTTCTACGATGAGCTAGATGTGATGTGTGCCCTGCATTTAGGCCTAGATTTCCTCTTCTGCAAAAAGGTTGGAGCAGACGATGCCTCAGGTCCCTCTTGCTCTGACATTCTATTTTGTATAATTCTGCCGAGTAGTAGGTTTTCTTATTAGGAAAACTTGACACTGCTTCTTTAACAGAAGGATGGAGGACCCAATGATTTCACATCATTTTGAGAACTGCACCTGATGTGGTTCTAAAATGACCCAGTGCGGAGGGCTGGAGGAGGCTTGGACCCAGTCAACAGAATAACTGGGAGCCACGTGTGTGCCTGGTCCAGCCTGGTTTCCTGTGTGAGCAGAAGGACAACCTTTACAACATGGAAATAAAGCAGGTGCTTGTACCTTGGACAGGTTTTCCTACTGAAATGACTAATCAAACGTGTGTCTACTGATGATTCTACATTTGAAACTAATTATGGTACGTCTACTCATTCCCTTTTCAAAATCTCAATAATCGTAAAAATAATGAGAGTTCTTAGCTCTCTATACTTGAGAACACCTGAGAAGATACAGAAAATTCTTTCAGCTCCAGTTAATGAAGTCAGCACTGCGAATGTACATAAACAGGGTTGTTGTTGGCAGCATTTCTCTGAGGAATCTTTCCGCAACACCAAGAGGCACAGAGGTGGCACTAACTGTATTTTAATTACCTCTCTCTACAGGTCATTCATTATTTTCAAAATTCTCAACCACACCATCACTGGAGCATGTCTAACAGTTGAAAACAAGGTATTTTAGACCCCTACTTTTGTTTGTAATTACAAAAGCAGATAAAAATATTCTAACCATTAACTACCAAACGGATAAAGGTCACTTAAATTATCGTATTTCTATCTTTTCAAGGGCCTTTTCCCCACCATGGACGTACCTATTTCTAATATCTCCCGCATTTGAGAAGCTTTTTTTTTTAACTTATTTATTTTATTTTATTTATTTTTGGCTGTGTTGGGTCTTCATTGCTGCACGCGGGCTTTCTCTAGTTGCGGTGAGCGGGGCCTAATCTTCGTTGCGGTGCGCAGGCTTCTCATTGCAGTGGTTTCTCTTGTTGCGGAGCACGGGCTCTAGGCACCTGGGCTTCAGTAGTTGTGGTGAGCAGGCTTCAGTAGTTGTGGCTCGCGGGCTCTAGAGCACAGGCTCAGTAGTTGTGGCGCACGGGCTTAGTTGCTCCGCGGTATGTGGGATCTTCCCGGACCAGGGCTCGAACCCGTGTTCCCTGCATTGGCAGGCGGATTCTTAACCACTGCGCCACCAGGGAAGCCCTGAGAATCTTAAAGAAGAAAAATAGCTACTTTTCTAGGACAGACAGAGATAGACATAAGACCATATCCTCCCTTTCACAGAGACACTCTACTCTCCCACCTCCTATAAATAGCACCGCATCCCCATTTGCACAATCCTTCCCTCCTGTCTGATCATTCTTCCCTTAAAACTGTTTCTTTCACTTATCACAGTGTCCCCAGCACCTGGCATAACGCCTAGTGCATAGCAGATGCTTAATCAACATTTGCTGAGTGAGCAAACATCTACCAACATCCACTATACGCCAGGCCCATACCATGTGCTGGGAAGTGGGGATGAAGAATGCAACTCTCTGAAACTGAAACTAAGCAAATCAGTACAAATGTATGAGATTCACCATCTCATTCTAGAATATTATTTGTAATCTTCCTGAAAGTGAATTAATGTCAACTGAAATGTAATCTAATTACAAAAGTCTTAATGTAATTTTGAAATGAGACTTTTCAGTGAGGGGCAAGTAACACTAGAAAGGAAGAACTGAATAGCTAATCGTGTGGTGGTGTGTCTCCAGCTCCCCCCTGCAGAAAAGGAACAGGTCATCTGTATCTCTGTAGGCCTGAAGATGAGTTGTCTGGCAATCTCCGCCTGCAGATGTTCTCCAAGGCCCTTCCTCCACGTCTGCTCTCTGTAGTTTCCCTAGTAGAACTTCCTGTTGAAAATACAATGTTCTAACATGCCAATACTGATCTATTTAGCAATTATGGTCCTGAGTATAAAGAGTCATTGTACTTTCTTGATCGGCCAGTTGGGTGTTTGGCTCTGAGTTGTCTGATGACTTGGGAGGACTGATGAAAAGGAATTTCTGAACACTCTAAGTTCTGAAATAAACATCCTTTTTCTAGTCATTTAAGTTACAGAAAAGCTATACACGCCAGCTACTACAGTCCGTCTCATGCAGGTTATCTGGTGACAGAGAGGTGGCCTTGGGAGGTAAGGAGATAAATGTAGGATGGAAGTTCAAAGCAAGGTGAAAGAGAGTGGAAGAATTGGAATAAGAAAATTCTCTTTTGATTATTGTTACGGAACCTTCTTGCTCACCGCCTTCCTGGTGAATCTGCATCACAAAGGTAGTGAAAAGAACTTGAACTAGACAATGTGATTTTACTCAGCAAACGAAGAACAAGTATAAGCACCTTAATGATGCTGAACTCCAAGAGCAGGAGAATGGCAAGACTATTAAGACATGGCAAATGAGCCAAGAGTCAGATCAATGAAGGGGACTGTGGCAGAAATAATGCTGAGTGTCCACCAAATCCCATTTCATCTTCCCCTTCCTAGAACAGTAAGACTATATTTCACAGCTTTCAGAGCAGTTAGGTTGGGGTCAAGAGATTGAATTTTGGCTCATGAGATATGGGGGGAAGTAATATCTATTCTTCCGGTTTGACCATTAAAATCCATGCTTGATTATCCAAGCTCTCTCTTCCCTGGAACCCTGGCAGTCACATGCCCTGGAAGCCACATGCCCTAGATGGCATAGCTACAAGGTGAATGCAGCCTAGGTTCCTACATCTTGACTGGAGAAGAGCTTCCTAGGAAAGCCACTCAAATGGCATTAGACCATAATGTGGGTAAGAGACAAAATATTACAGTGTTAATTCTCAGATTTCATCTTTACTATTAAAACATGGTCTAAATGTTTCTAATTCCAGCATCTATCACAAAAAAAGTTTTAGAAATTTATGTTCAAAGAATTTCAGAATCATCAGCAAATATACAAAGAGGACTTCTATAAGATCTAGGCATTGGAAAATCACACAAAGAGAGAAGTTTTGCCTATACAAATATTTGTTGTAGTCCTTGAGTTTGAGATTTATGTGTCTAATGGAAGAAGGTACATGAATAGTCAGGTGGTCAAAACTCCAAAAGTTTATAGCGTACATTCCACCAAGGAGGCTCATTATGGAAAAGCCAAGGATCTGAGTAATTGGAAAAGTAACTTATCAAGAATCCCTAGTGCCTGGAAAAGTCATTAACCAAGAAGAGTGAATGACTTCTAGTTTTTTGGACGATAACTTGAATCCCTTACTTTAAAGAAAGAACTATATTCCTTCTTTTGGACAATCCTGGTCATGGCAGTCTGTGAGTGGGTTAATCAAGCAAATTAAATTGTTCAGAATGAGATGACATAGAGAACAGGGCCTTGGGCTCTAAGGAAGACTACTAGGAATGGCAAACATTGGACCACAAGATGTGGTCATCTGCCCTCTTACCAATTTCTGTTGATTAAAGAGTCCAAGGATCTGGCTTGGTAACACATTCATTCATTTAGTGACAGAAAATGCTGAGCACTATGGAGATTCTCAACTTCATGGGAAAGCAAGGATGACAGCGTTGGACCACGCCTGCCCCCTCTTCCCACTAGAAGCTTCAGATTTTTCCTTTTATACACATAACTATTTTAATTCATTAAATAATTACTCTAAGTTGTAATGAGGAGAGACACAGAATTTAAACCAGTACATTCATACAAGCAGAAGCTTGTAACTTTACTATTATCCTACTGTCCTTACATTGCTTTCCTCTTTTTTTTTTTTTTTTTCTTTTTTCCTTTGCGGCACACGGGCCCCCCACTGCCGCGGCCTCCCCCACCGTGGAGCACAGGCTCCGGACGCGCAGGCTCAGCGGCCATGGCCCACGGGCCCAGCCGCTCCGCGGCATGTGGGATCCTCCCGGACCGGGGCACGAACCCGTGTCCCCCGTATCGGAATGCAGACTCCCAACCACTGCGCCACCAGGGAAGCCCTTCTTTCCTTTTTGAACACAACAGACTTAAAAAGTAAGATGATTCTTCAACCACCACTTCTCTCAAGTCTTAAGAAAAAGTTAGACTCATCCCACCTAAAATAATTTGTATGCCAAAAGTTATTTCAGCTAGGAAATATACACTCCTTTGAGTGTAGACAATAAAATAAGAGTTTTAAAGCTGCGTTCAAAGATTGTAGACATGGAGAGGTTGAGATTTAAGAGAGTAGAAATGATACATTAAGTGGGTGAAAGTAATTATAGGTTGAATTGAGGCTTAGTGTTAAGTCAAACAAAGATGGCACGGTAGGCAAGGGCTGGGGAATGTGGGCATATTTCATAGGAACAGAGCTGGAGGTGGAGACTACTCCTAGCACAGGCAGCTTGTAGAGATGTACGCTTCTTTGAGGGTCACGACAGGAATCTAATGAGCTCCTAAACCACATAAGAGGTTGCAGTACTTCAACGTGTAGGGACTCATAAGTGATAGCCCATGCACCATAATACAGTGAAGAACACTCAAATATATTAAGAATAGGAAACATAGGCAGGGCTGCAAGTTAATAGATAGGGCAGTAGAGAGAAGAGGAATTAGGGGAGAAATAAGGGATGAACTTGAGGTGATGTAAAAGCTGAGGACCCCCACGTGATCAGCCGATAAGAGGAGCCAAGTATGAGTTCCTCTCTGAGGAAGTAGCATCAATAGAGACATTTTTACTTACACAAAAATAAAAGATGTCTAATTTCTCCTCCCCAGCTTTTAAGCCATACCACTTGAAATGGCTTAACACATTCCTAGCATGGCTGCCAGCATCTCTATAAGTATACCAGTAATTTTGAGATTCCTCTATGATAGAATTGTAGTTACTTTCACACAAATGGGTAACTTTACCCCCGTATGTCATGAAACAAAAACAATTTTAAACACAGGGAAAACTGGATCCACATAAAGATAGCATATCTTTTGAACACAGTTATGCAGAACTGAAATGCTTTGGTGCACCATTTTCAAAGCTAATAATGAATATTGTAGCTTGTTGAATATTGTTAATATAGGTTCTTTTCTGATCTGCCCAATATTTATTTATACTATTAGCAAACCAGGCTTTACATGCAGTAAAATCGCAGAGAAATAGATATGGATCTATTATCAGCCTTGCCTTCTGGTAACTTTGTCTCGAAGAAAAAAACTCTCCTCCAAGTCTAGTTTTTGCCATCTCCCAGGACAAGAGCTCCCTACTTCTTTCATTTTTCAGTCTATAGAGAAAAAGTGTACATTTGTTTATACAGTGTCCATCCTTCCCAGGTATACATGAAATAGTCAAAAGTGTAAAAAGGAAATGAATGGGAAAACTACCAGAAATAATAAGAATTAAGTAAGATAGCCAGTTATAAGATATATATGCAAAAGCAAAATACATTTCTATGTGCACAAGCAAAAATAACCTAGAAATAATCCAGGGGAAAAGTTTCTACTAACAATGACAACAGTGGCAACAAATGTTATATACGTAATTATGCATGCACACATATATGTATAGATGTACATGTACTCTGTAGCATTAATGTAATTCCAAACAAAATTCCAGAAAGCTTGTTTAACTTGATGAAATTATTCTAAAGTTCATCTTAAAGAATAAATGTTTATGACAACCCAAACATGTTTTTCAAAAGAGGAGTAACAATAGGACCTCATATTACTACTACAGTAAATGAAATACAGAGCCCTGGCCTGATTAGATGGACAGCCTAAAGGACAGAACAGAAAGTCCAGAGATTCAAGGTCATAAAAAATGTAATATATGGAAATAATGACATTTTAAATTGGTAAAGAAGAGAATAAATAGGTTTGGGACAAGTGACTAAACATTTTGGGAAAGTTAGATCCCTACATCAGATCTTACACCAAATAATAATATATGCTTTAAAGGAATGTATATTTTAAAATAAACTTACTATAAAAATATAGTTGAATGTTAGGAAGCAGAGACCATTTTATGCATGATCTTAAACCCAGAAATAATTTTTAATAATCGGTAAGACTATATAAGTTTTTTTAATTTCCATAAGTTAAATTTTAAAATACCATAAACAATTGCAAGGCAAACTGAGAAAAAACAAGTATATGAAAAACAAAGGGCTGCTATTTTTTGACATAAGGAGACAAAAACAAATAAAAACAAACAACCCAACAGAACGTAGGCAAAGAACATGGGCAGATGATTCACAAAATATTATGTACGAAATGCAATTCACAGAAAAAAGAAAACAGAAATACTAACGGTGATCAGTCATACACAAATCTACAATTGTATTAGTAATAAAACACCTGTAAATTAAAACAGCCATACGAGACCATTTTCCCCCATCAGTTCAGAAAATAAAAAATGAGTGATAGTAGCTAGATCTGGCAAGAGTGTAGAAAAACTGGCACTTTACACATTACTGTGGGGAAAATGAATTAATATGTCTTTCTACGGGACAATTTACCAACAGCCATCAATCCCTGAAAGCATGTTCACCTTAAATCCATAAGTTTTTATAATCTTATAAGAGCTACTTATAAAGGTTTCCTGAGGAAATAGCTAGACAAGAGCAAATAAACACACACACACACACACACACACCACACACACACACACACACACACACACACACAGCTATCTCGGCAGGTGATGTAGATGCGAGTAGGTTTAAATGTGCTTTTACATTACAGACGCTTGGAAACATGGGAAAGATGTTCACATCATTCATTGAAAAAAGCTAATGAGAGAATGTTATGATGTTGTCTGGTAACTTTTTAAAAGTATGTTTATACGTGTATATTCACATATAGAAAAAAAATCTGCAGAGATATACACACAAATATAACAGTAGGCTATCGCTTCCTGTAGAACTTTCAAAGGTTTTTATTTTCTTTCTTTGTTTACCCATAATTCCTAAAGTTTTTACAATGAACATACTTTTGCCTTTGAAAATGAGGAACCACAATACAAGCTATATTTTTTTAAAGGAAGAGTAACATAGCTCTTTAGGAAGGGGATGAATTAATTAACTAATTAATTAATGACTAATTTCAGGCCCAGGAAAAGAGTCACAGGCATTGACAACCACCACTAACCTCGCTGGGTGCAGTGGTCAGGCCCGGCTGCCTCCGTCCCCTTACATGGAGGTTGGGGTGAGGACAGAAAAAGAAACAAAATGCAATCCCCACCCTCAAGGTGACTATAATCTCACAGCTAAAATAAGACAGGACAGCATGTACCCTAATAACATAAATAATAAACCATCAAACTGCCCCAAAGGGAAAATTAATTTCAACTAAGATGATCAGGAAAGCAGGGCCAGGGCAGGTTCAGGACAGAGTACAGACAGGGAAATACAGGCAGGAAAGAGCAGGTCACATAGACAGGAACCAGGATGTGCAGGCAGGGAGGATATTCAGGGTATGGATAGAAGTCCAGTGGCCAGGGCATAAGTCACGGGTGGATGGTGTTTAAAAGGCAGGATTGGGACCAGGCAGTACACAGATTTAAGCAGAGGAGTTGGAACTTCTGAAGGAAAGGGCACTCTAGCACCAGGAACTCACACTTGGAAGAGCTCAGAGTAAGCACTGCGTTTGTGTCTTCAGAAGCTGCAAAGTCTTTAGGGCCTGAGAAGGACTTAACACAGATACTGGCTCTTTTACTGGGTCAATTAGAGCCATCTGCAAAGTAATTAATGTTAGCAGCAGGAGAGAACGGCATGAGACCAGCAAAGACACTAAGAAAAGGCCTTTCCACATGTGAAAACCTGTAGATTTAACTTTCCTTCACTCATTCAATTAATGGCTGAAGACTGGATGAGAAGCAAAAAAAAACAAAAAACAAAAAAATAGATGAAGGTTAGATAAAGAAATGATTTTTAACAAAAAGTAAAGATTATTTCATTTTTATTTAAAATTTCCATTTCTTTTTTATTTGTATTAATGCAGTTAGTTTTATTTTTTTAATTTCTATACAATTTTTAAAGGTTACTTTCCACTTACAGTTATTAAAAATATGGGCTATATTCCCCAGGTTGTACAACACATCCTTGAGACTATCTTACACCCAACAATGTGTACCTCCCACTCCCCCGCCCCTATGTTGACCTCCCTTCCCACTGGTAACTACTAGTTTGTTCTCTGTATCTGTGAGCCTGCCTCTTTTGGGCTATAGTTTGTTGTATTTTTTAGCTTCCACATATAAGTGATACCATGCAGTATTTGTCTTTGTCTGACTTACTTCGTTAGCATAATGCCCTCCAAGTCCGTCCATGTTGCTGCAAATGGCAAAATTTCTTTAAATGTTTTTACTGTGAATTATAGATATTTGTCCTAAAATTTAGTTATGCAAATACTAGCGTGAACAGCGATTTTATGCTGTTTTAGTAAAGAGTAAGATTTTTGTAGAACAATTACAGCTGTCTTTTGTGTGCTCTCCTCCTCCTTTTTACCCTACCAAGGAGGAGCCTAACCATTTCTTTCTCTTGTGTTGACACAGTCTGAGCATGTACGGTATCTGCTGGCTGACCTGAGACCCAAGGCCTCCACAGAACCCGCACGGCCCTATAAAGGAAAAGGCATTTGACGTTGTCATTTCTCTGTACTGATCAGAAAACAACATTCTGTGCAATCATGGGATCCTTCATACATAGAACACAGGGACCTTTAGAGATGATAACCGTGGTCCTTCTAAATACTAGATATGTTTATGAAATTATCAGAATATAGCAATTAGAAACACAGTTCTGCAGTAATATCAAACCAGTAAGCAGCTAAGACCACCACATAGCAAGAAGAAGAGGAGGAAGGAAAAGGAGAACTTCTTTGCGGTTTCTTCAAGACACTACAAAATTACTCTTATACAAAGTGACACCTATTTTTTAAATTAGCACTTTAGAAAAATGATCTTCAAACTTCTGAGCATATTTCATGGCACTGAGAAATTATTCACTGGGTCTTTAATCGTTTAAAAAATAAAAGTCATGATGTCCCTAATTTCTCTAACCAAAGAGATTTTTTCATTCTTCCAAGTTATGTACCATTTCAAAATAATGACAACAGACCTCTGAAAATTATAGAATTTATTGGAAAAGGTACCATTAATTTGTAGCTTCTTTGGAAAGGGGATTTCTTCCAACTAGCATGGACTTTCCGATTCAGTATAGGTCATTCGAGTGTTAACTAGGCCTTTTTCACTCTGCTCACTGTTATACCCTCAGTCAAGGAAGAATGCCTGAACTAAACAGGCACCCAGGAGCGATTTGTTGGTTGAATTAATGAACAAATAATTAATGAATGAACAGGTAACAGAAATTAGGAGATCCACCTCCTAACCTGACTCTTACTGTCTCTGAGTCCTTCGAGAAGTCCCTAACATTGTGGAACAAGTTTTCTCCCTTACAAAAACCAAGATTGTTGGATTATAGGATCTCTAAGGAAACTTCCAAGTCTAAAATAGTGAATGCATGACTGCCATCATCTCCTACCCTAAAAGTATAGCTGTGCTAAACTGGGACTTGGGATTGTTAACACACACATCTCGTCCATAATATTTGGTACCTGCTTTATCAAATAATCAACTGTCTGTATATTGGGATGACTTCAGGCCAACGTTTCCAGAATGGTGCTAAAAAAATGGTTGCATTCATGTTCCATTTATACTGCAAAGAGCTGCTTTATAATTTTTTTTTCTAATTCTACATATTTCTATGTACCTCAACCAAAAAAGAACACCTCAATTTCCAAGAAGGAAGGTGATAAACTCTTCCTACAGATTAGATTAATAAAGAACAAAAAACTTTTACATAGAAATTAAACTGAGCCATGATCAAGATCTGCTAAAGCTACATTGTATAAACACCAACCTATTTAAGGGGTGTGTTGAAAATCAGACCACACAATTACAGTACTGTTACTTGACTGAAACTAAAAATAAGTCAAAAACTTAAAATCAACTATCATGCTTTATCATAAAGATATTGCAAACCAAAGAAAACAGGGAAAAATAAGAACTTATCCTGTGTAAGTGGCTTATGATAAGCAAATCTGATGACACCTGATGTCATTTTGAAAGACATGTATACAACAGTGACTACAGCTGTGTAATTTACTCTATTCCAGTTTTATTCTATCGTCTGGACATTTTGCATAATACTAAAACTGAGTTTTTATCTTTCAAAAGCTACCCAGATCATTAGTTATTTGCACTTGATTCTCTCTTAAAATTCATTTTAAATAATGTAAAGACAGACACCTTCCTTCTATTTTAAGAAATATAATGTGCCAGTAATAAAATCAAGTCAGTGGTGGCAGAAAAAAGCAGAACAACAAACCTATAAATCAGAGTTTTAAGACAATTTCTGTAAATGGGCCTTTCCTCCAGCCAGACAACTTTCATTAAATTGCCTTAAAATTTTAATTCCAAGTAGATAATCTTACCCACCGTCACCATTAAAGTGCCTCTCAATGTTTGGAGGAAAAGCAAAACCTTTATAAGATTCTAGAAGCAGCCAAATCTCAGAGAGACTGACACAGAAAAAAGGAGAAACTATTCTATTTAGGTTCTTTCAGAGAAACTATTTTTAGTTTAATCCTAAAACCAGACATTTTTAGAACCCTGGTGGAAAGTCTAACAATTAACTGTGTGATCCATAGTGGTAAATTCACTGCGTATCAATAGTATATTCAAGGATCATGAGTACTTAGGGTTGGGGATGATGATGGGGAAGAAGAAAGATCCTAAGTGAACTGATTCACATCCAAGAAAGCCGTACCAAGGTTGGTAATTCACGACAGGGATAGAAAATGGAGTGGACTACCTTCAGAGAAAAATCCAGAAGCTAATAGTCTGGTAGAGTTAAAACTCTGGGCCAAGAGCATATTCAGGAGTTGAAATGCATATAGAGTCTAGAGATCACACCAGCATGTAAACAACAGATAAGTAAATGAGATTCTCCAAACTACCATCCCACAGACATGGCAGGTACCATGCTGTATCCATAGATCTTGGTATTGCCACCTACTCAGAGGAAGCATCTAATCAAGTTCTGTGGCTGATGAGTCCAGGAAACTCAGAAGAAATAAAAGACAAGATGGCACGTCACACTTTAGTCAGAGGAATCCTCAGGAACTCGAGGGTCCTACAAGCAGAGCTCAGCCCCCCCAGGTAGGCAAGGTGAGGCCAGAGACAGTCCGTGGCAGAAGCAACAAGAAAACTGAGACTCAGACTACTTTCTCTCTCTCTCTTTTTTTTGTTTTAATTAATTAATTTATTTATTATTTATTTGGCTGCATTGGGTCTTCGTTGCTGTGCACCGGCTTTCTCTAGTCTCAGTGAGCAGGAGCTACTCTTCGTTGCGGTGTGCGAATTTATTGCAGTGGCTTCTCTTGTTGTGGAGCGCAGGCTACAGTAGTTGTGGCACACGGGCTCAGTAGTTGTGGCTCACAGGCTCTAGAGCGCAGACTCAGTAATTGGTGGCACACGGGCTTAGTTGCTCCGCAGCATGTGGGATCTTGCCGGACCAGGACTCGAACCTGTGTCCCCTGCATTGGCAGGCAGATTCTTAACCACTGCGCCACCAGGGAAGTCCATGTCTCTATTTTTTACAGCTAAGTATCCATGAAGTCAAAAGCCAATCCCAGGGATGGGATGGAGGAAATGTTTTGGTGAAGGGACACACAGAGAGCTTCTAAGATACTAGCCATGTTCTATTTCAACCCGGATGGTGGGCATTATACAAATAGTCATTTTATTATTCTTCTTTAAACTGTAAAAATATATTTCCACTCCTTTATGTGTACATTTTATAACTTTAGTAAAATAAAGAAAAAGGAATCCAAAATATCTGCAAGTAATAAAAACAGAAGAGCCTAGTCCAATTCTGACATTGACAAATTTGAGTACGAGACAACTTGAGCCAGAAATGGACCAAGGAAAAGGCACCTGGAATTAGAAAGTTATCACTACTAAGACCAGAGGGGAAAAAGACTTTAAAGAACAAGTGGGAGGTGAAAAGCACAGAGAGAACAAAAGGCAACTTTCTTCTTCTCTAAAAATAGCAGGCTTATTAGGCCACTTTTAGAGCCAGTGCTCACATGGGAGTCCATTTCTATTAAAAGAATAAAACTTAGAAAGGGAAAAGAAGTTCCTGGAGGATACCAAAGTATGGAAAAGAAAAGTTCAGAAATGTAACAAAATGTAATAGACCAGACAGAATTTGAACTATATATGACTTTATTATCAAAATATTTAACTCTCAGACTAAAGAGGTAAAGGAACAGAAAATGAGAGGGTGAGGCAAAGAAAATCCTTCCACGCACTGATTTTCTGCTGAACTACACTTAAAAAGTAAAGAGTGTGTGTGGTATAAGGTTAAGTAAACCTCATAGAGCGCACTGCCATGGCACATGACTGCTTTCCAAATAAAGTGGCAAAAGATACCATCCTATACCCTTCACTGAAATACTCAAACTTAAATTTAACTTTAAAAAAATCCTCATTTTCAATCACCAAGACTAACATCGCTGGAAAACATCAATCTCAGTTGTTTTGATAATCATTTACAATCACATTTATGAATTCGTAATGCCAACAAGTATCTTCCTTTTCTCACTCCCACATTTTTCCATTGTTTAAAAGACTTATCTGTACACAGAAAGGTGGAACTTATGGATGACAACACCAACAGTGGGTCCGAGAACAAGCAAGACCTGTGTCACAGCTCTAGGAAGGTCTACTCATGTTACACAATACAAGCCACTTCTAGACGTTTTCTGCTCAACAAGATAAAATCTTCTCCAGAGTTCCTATTTTTCATCAAAGACAATGTATTACAGTGTTAGACATTTAAAACATCCAATAATTCTAAAAAAGGTTATTCGAGGAGTGTTTTCACATGCATGCTCTGAGGGTCAAATCAGTATCTCTATTTTTATACACAATTTTTTAAATCCTAGGGCCATGTAATGGCACTTAACAGCCTTTTTGGATGACTAAGAATATCTAAAACCAGAGAACAGTTTTGAGATGACTAATAACTTAAATACCCACACTAAACTTCAACCCCAAATCAGAAAGGATGAGTGAAGTAATAACATAATGAGGCTTTTTCCCTTTTTTCCATGCCTCAGGCGCAATCATTCCTATAATTCTTAACTAGAAAAGAATTTTAGTTTGCTTATCCTTTAAGAGGATATTAAACAGCTTGTACAAAAAATTGAAAGATAATTCTCATTTTTTATCCCATAAGCTCAGATAACAAGCATGTGGATATCAGTTCTCTTTAGCTCTTTTTTTTTTTTTTTTTTTCTTGGCGGTACGCGGGCCTCTCACTGTTGTGGCCTCTCCTGTTGTGGAGCACAGGCTCCGGACTCACAGGCTCAGCGGCCATGGCTCACGGGCCCAGCCGCTCCGCGGCATGTGAGATCTTCCCGGACCGGGGCACGAACCCGTGTCCCCTGCATCGGCAGGCGGACTCTCAACCACTGCTCCACCAGGGAAGCCCTCTTTAGCTCTTTTATCTGGATTCTAGGCATTGCATCATTTTCTAAAGTTGCCTAAATTCTAACACAGTTGTCACTGAAACAAACCCCAAACCCCAGTCATCTCCACCTAGTGTTGGATAACTCAGTGAAAGTTCCTAGTTAATAGACCCTCATTGTTACTAAGTCATCCATTCTACAAATTCACTATAAATCCGTTCTGCAAATTCACTATAAATACCTAAGAGAAATACATGATGGTCAAAATACTTCCAAAGACTGAAAATGTTCCCCTCCCTCCCACTTTCCATCTTAGACTATCATTGATTTTTTTTCCATGTTCATATTCCTACAAGGATTACAAACTCCTCATAAATTACAACAGAAGAATAAAAATTAGAGGAACAAAAAACTACTGCATTTCCCTATAAAGAGAAATGGTCCTAATTTCAAGCTACTAAAAACTATGAAGCTAAATACTGGGAAATTTGAGCCAACATACCTCTTCCCAGAATTTGAATAGGTCAGAGCAAAAATTTCATATCCAACACAGTTATTCTTCAAGTATAAGATTAATAAATATTTTTAAGCATTCAAGAACTCATGAAATCTATCTTGCACCTATACTCTTCAGTTAATTCTGGTCAAGCAAAATACAAATAATCCGGGAAGAATGGAGAAACCATGGTAAGAGGACTCAGAGTGGGTGCTGAATCCCTTAAGTAAAGAACGAATGCTTATTATGGAAATTGTGGTTACTGAGCAAAATGCAAATGTTATACACCTTGACGATGTAAAAAGTATTATAACTAACAGGTGAGGAAGGAAAGTGGAAAAAGTATAAATGTGTTCATTTTATCTTCATTCAAATATACAATTTAGTTGAAATAAGTCTTTTATTCTTTTTTTTTGATGACTCCAAACAATGTTCTTCACAACTTTGGTAGGACATTTTTAGCAAGTAACATTTCTTGTTATGAAGAAATATTCATCTCACCTTCATACATCTCTTTAATTTCACTTGTTTTCTTTTGTTAAATTTAGTATTCATTATATTTGCATTTTGTTAAGTGTAATCATTTATATTTAAAATATTATTATAATATAACCCCATTTTTGCAAGCTATCTACCACACCTTCTATCTGTATGCATAGAGTTTTCACGAAATAGAGTGTACAAATAATAGTAATGGTTACTTCTGAATGGTAATTTTTAACTTTTCCTTTGCATTTATTTTGTACCGACTTTAAATTTTATAATGAGCAGTATCATTTTATGAAAACAACAAAAAATTTTCATCAGAAAACTGCTTTTGATGTAACAGCTACTCTTCTATGTCTCAGAAGTACAAAGATTTCTGACAGTGAAGTGGAAACTAACAAACATTCACCATTAGCTGCTTCTCATATAGTAGTTGGGTAACAGCACACCTGTAGCTTCAGTGTGGAGGATTAAGAGGTAACAGGGGAGATCCATTACTTGGGATAGCCATTACTTCATCATGGCAAGCTGCCATTTTAATGAACTCCTGCTTCAGGATGGAAGTCAATTAAGGCAGCTTTGCCAGCAATCTCAGAGAGAAAATGTGAGAAAATTATCTGCAGAGCTACTAAGGTGTTGTGTTTTGTTTTTTGGGTTTTTTTTTTTTTTTTTTGCGGTACGCGGGCCTCTCACTGTTGTGGCCTCTCCCGTTGCGGAGCACAGGCTCCGGAGACGCAGGGTCAGCGGCCATGGCTCACGGGCCCAGGCGCTCCGCGGCATGTGGGATTTTCCCGGACCGGGGCACGAACCCGCGTCCCCTGCATTGGCAGGCGGACTCGCAACCACTGCGCCACCAGGGAATCCCCTGGTTTGGTTTTTTTTGTAGATAACGAATGCATGTTTATTGAAGCAAAGGAGGAAGTACAGGAGGCCCAGGCTATAGGGAACTTTGTTCCTTAGAGGGAGAGTTACACTTCTCTAGTTAATTTTCTCTTTTTAACATCTTTATTGGAGTATAATTGCTTTACAATGTTGTGTTAGGTTCTGCGATATAACAAAGTGAATGAGCTATATGTATACATATATCCCCATATCCCCTCCCTCTTTCGTCTCCCTCCCACCCTCCCTATCCCAGCGCTCTAGGTGGTCACAAAGCACTGAGCTGATCTCCCTGTGCTATGCAGCTGCTTCCCACTAGCTAGCTATTTTACACTTGGTAGTATATATATGTCCATGCCACTCTCTCACTTCGTCCCAGCTTACCCTTCCCCCTCCCCGTGTCCTCAAGTCCATTCTCTACGTCTGTGTCTTTATTCCTGTTCTGCCCCTAGGTTCATCAGAACCCTTTCTTTTTCTTTTTTTAGATTCCACATATGTGTGTTAGCATATGGTATTTGTTCTTCCATATATGTGTGTTAGCATATGGTTTTATTTGAACCTCCATACTTTTCTCCACAGTGGCTGTATCAATTTACATTCCCACCAACAGTGCAAGAGGGTTCCCTTTTCACCACACCCTCTCCAGCATTTATTGTTTGTAGATTTTTTTATGATGGCCATTCTGACCGGTGTGAGGTGATATACTCACAAAAGGTGCTTTTGTTACAAGTCTATGTTGTCACTGACTTCTCAGAAATAAGACACAATCTTTATTACCAAATACAAAATGCTTACGTCAGCACCTGGAACTTGCCAGTGCCTGCTAACATCTACCTTAACTAACTGACATCTAAAAAGCAGAAGGCTTTACTGAGCCCTTTTCTAAGTACTATTGAGGAAGTAATTTAAAAATGAACTAGGCAATTAGAAAAAAAGAAAAAAGTTATCTTTTTATCTCTTCTTCCCCCTTCCCTCCCTACCCTTACCTCCCCTGGAAAACAGACCTAGTAATGAAGGAAGCCCAAGCAGGCTGCACAGTGATCACTGCCCTGCAGATCTGTGCTCTATAATCACTGTCTGTTCCCAGCTTATAAAAATAAAGGCTGGAATAAAGTCTACCTGGAAAAAAGGGCACTCCTGAAAAGTTTAAAGACACCCACAAATGTAAAAACATGTTTGCGTTTTTTATATCAGCGAGACCAAACACAAGCATTAGACTATGACTTTAAAATACACAGCATTGGACATTCAGACAAAATATCATTAAGTGCATTTTCGAATGAAGCCCTTGGGAAAACTTCATACAGTAAATCCTATCAGGCAAGGATCTGACGGCAACTTGTCATCCAGAATGCCGTGACTTTGTCAACTGTCAAAACTTTAAATACACTTTCTTCTTGTTAAAAAAAAAAATAGCCCTGCCTTTATTTCTAACTATGGCAATGCTGAAAAGCAAGAGTCCTTAAATAGATGTGAATTTCCTTTTATTGCAAGATAATGTATAATTCCAGAATATTTTTCAGATCCCCTGAATACCTTTTTACTTTTTTTTAAATGATTTCAGCCATCCTGTCCTCTTTAATTTATACTTCTAGGTTTAGACAATCATTCATTTTGACAAATGTCTATCTTTCTGTGTCAAAATACAAGTATGGTTGACTGGAAAACAAAATTTTTCTCATTCTACTTAGACAAAACTAAGGAACATAACGACACATCTGTTAAAGACAAAAAGGTTGTTTTGTCAGTAACAGAGAAGTTCAATTTTCTTCCAGTTGATAATAAAACATAGGAGGCTTTATCCTGCCAACAGCAAACATCTGTAAAAATAAAAAGAGTGTGGGCTTCCCTGGTGGGGCAGTGGTTGAGAGTCCGCCTGCCGATGCAGGGGACACGGATTCATGCCCTGGTCCTGAAGGATCCCACATGCCGCGAAGCAGCTGGGCCCGTGAGCCATGGCCGCTGAGCCTGCGCGTCCGGAGCCTGTGCTCCACAACAGGAGAGGCCACAACAGTGAGAGGCCCGCATACCACAAAAAAAATAATAAAATAAAAATAGAAAGGGTGGATCTCAACACTAAGACAAAATTCAAATGCAGGTAGCCTGTTTACCTGGAAATGCAAATATAGATTAAAGCTGTAACTGAGGAAAAGTTAGAAAGAGCAAAGGCTGGAAAGTGGAAACATAGGAATATTAAGCTGTATGATAGCTTGTGTTGTGAGTAGGTGAGGTAGCCCTGGAGAAAGAGTCCTAATTGAGGTTCTCTTCTACCTAGCAAAAACACCAACCACTTGGTGAACCTCAGGAACAGAGGCTTCATTTAAGACCATCACATTTCACTTTTCAGCTGAAATTACTACTGTTTGTATCCTCCCTCTCCCTCTCCCTCTTTATTCCCCCCACCATCCTGCCTTCTCTGGGCTCAGCATGTGGTAACGAATCTATTCCCATAAGCCCTTTCCTCTGAAAAACTTACTCAAATATAACAAAGAATCACCATGTAGATAAAGACCACTATCTGAAGAGACTGTAGTGGTGAAAAAGAATGCATGGTTTGTCTAGAGTCTTAGTAAGAAATTCAAAAACCCTGGTGACCCCCCTGAGAGTCAGATGTTAATTCAGGGGAAAGAAATGATGCTGTCTTGTAAGAGAACTCTAAACGTTAAATCTAACCCTTCTTAATGTGATGATCCATTTTATAAAATGTCAACACACAAGTAAATTGAAGCCAGACGTTCCCAGGAGTCAGTGTAAATCTGAGTTGCCCCACAAGATACCCAAACTCTCTCTCTCAAGGAAAGTAAAAAGCTGGGTGAAAATCTAGATTTCCTTACAGCTAAATGGGGTTACCTCTCTAGAGAGAAAATGGAGCTCTAGAGCTAAAATGAGGATTAAATCCCAGGGTTACCACTAACTAGATGTGTGATTTTCAACATGCAACAGCTCTCTAAAATATGATACAAACAAACTTATCTACAAAACAGAAATAAACTCACAGATATAGAGAACAGACTTGTGGTTGCCAAGGGGGAAGGGGATGGGGGAGGGAAGGATTGGGAGTTTGGGATTAGCAGAAGCAAACTATTATATATATAGGATGGATAAACAACAAGGTCCTACTGTATAACACAAGAAACTATATTCAATATCTTGTGATAAACCATAATGGAAAATAATATGAAAAAGAATATACATATATGTATAAATGAGTCATAAAAGAAATTAACACAACATTGTAAATCAACTATAGTAAATTTTTTTTTAAATGTGCAACACCTAACTTCTCTGTGCCTCAGTTTCACCATCTATAGAGGGTGGGTAGTAATGTACCCATCACTTGGGTTATCGTGAAGATTAAATGAGTCAGTTCACATATGACACTGTGAACTGCAGCACACCCTGGAAGTGATCAATAAGTCATTTATTATTGTCATTTTTGCCTGAATTCCAAGTCCTGCTAACTTAGTCTGTCTGGTTGCTGATACTTCTGGAGGTGAAAACCAGATCTAAACCATTGTTGTTAGAAGCCTTAGTTTGCAAATATATACCCATTTGCAAATTCAGTCACTGGGAGGCTTGGTAGTCCCTTCTTTGTTCTGCAAGCCACCTGGCTCTACCAAGGTCAGGAGAGGAAACTTTATGGGAATCAAGTCTGGTATTTAATATCTCAAAACCTACCTTCTCAGTTCCAGAATCCTCATCAAATTTCTGATATACTCATTCTTTCTTCTACTTTACCTGTGCTATTTAAATAATTTGAAATATTTAGGTACAGAGTGTACGGTTGAATAATAATAATTTGAAATATTTAGGTACAGAGTGTACTATGAATCCATAGTCATATACATAAGAGCCCTATAGGCAATGCCCTCCATATTGGGAAAGGAGAATGACAAGAGCCAGAAGTTATGGGTCCTGGGACTCAATGTATACCAGGGTCACCTTGGGCAAAACAGCCTATTTTTGAATTTCAGGGTCTTCATCTGTAAACGGTGAAATTTGGTGCAAACTCTGTGACTCTACAAAGTATGTATCAAATTGATACATACGTTTCTACAGTTATTCTGTTATAATAAAATAATACCCCTTATTTTCCTCAGATTCATGATACTCTTAACCACCTGGAATGTGGCCAGCGTGCAGGACACAAAGCAAAAAGGCTCACTGAGTCTTTGAAATCACTATTTTAAAGGCAGGGTATCTCTTACACATGGCTAAAGGAGACCTCAAGTCTTTATTCAAGGTTACTAACTCTCACATAAAATGCTAATAATTTTTGTTATTTCTTATTCTGGAGGTGAAAACATATGAGAAACAATAAGTTAGGTGAAAACATATGAAAAACAATAAATTAGTAAGACCTGGGCTAAAATAACAGGTTCACTGAGAGAAAAAGCTACAGCCTACAGCAGGAAACCAGACAGAATACCTATTATATTGCTGGTCAGGCAAGCAAAACAATAACCTTGCATATTGTTCTAAAGTTAAATTACATCTAAAATATAGTCTATCAAAGAAACGGGAAGATATGTTACCCATTTTAGAAGAATTTTTTTCAAAAATAACTCTTTTTTTAAAGTTTAGCATGCCAAGGAACAAACTTTAGTTATCTGGAAAACCCACTTCGTGTGGAACAATCCATTCCCTAGCAACCTTGTGTAAATGAAGTTTCACAATCTAAGACCTTTAAAAATAATCTTTTATAGGTTTCAGGTGATGGGAAAAAAATAGGTCAAAATTTACATCGTTTCAGCATACACAATTGTGTAAGTGAAGTGGTCATCATTTTGAATGGTTTTTAAATAGACCCTTACTATAGTTTTCAGTCAAGTACTTCCATGAATAGCAAAATAGAAAATAAGGGACTGTTTAGAAACCCTTACACCAGCCATCAAAAAGGCCAAGACTAAAGTCAACTTATGACAGAATATTTGCAAAAGATTCTTAATGGTCAGGAAACAGAAATATGTACTTTACGGAAGGAACTGAGCACCTGTTAAGTGTCTATTATATACACTGGTCTCTTTCACAGAGGGCAGCTTGCTTAGTCCTCCTATCAATTTCAGTTCAGTTTAATAAACTGAGGCTCAGAATAGTTCTGGGATTTCCCCAAGTTGCAGAATCAGAATGCAAATCAAAACGTTTAGCTATAAATTTAAAGCATACTTTCCACCATACCACACTACTAATTCACTCATCACACAAACACTAACCGCATCTCTACTGCATGCCAGGCAAGGTTCTAGGTGTTAATGGACCATGTATTCCTTCATCCCTCTTCCTTTTCTCACCTCTTATCTCCTCTCGTCCAACTTTCAGACAGGTGCCTTTTTATCTCATCTACTGTAAGAAGTCATACACATAAACTTTTCTTCTTATGCCACAGGTACAGGCGCTCTCTTGGCATATGGTATGACACTTGACTTTAAGTAAATATGAATCCAGTTCTACAAAGTGAATCTACTTCTCCTTTTTCATTATGCTAGTTTTTCAAATTAACACCATGACAACATCAGACAACACTGTGCACTGGAAGAGTAAAAGTCCGTTTCCCGAAGGATCACAGTGGCCTGACCAAATTCATGAATCCCAAGGGAACTAATTTATACAGGAGATACTGCTTCACCTCATAAGGTTTAATCTTATACTTCTGAAATCATTAACCAATAAAAACAAGCAATCAGTTTCCCAACATACATAAAATAACTATGCCTGGAGGGAAAAAAATCACTTGATCCATCCCACAAATGAATGGGATGCTCTACTGAGCATCATGTCTTTCTTCAGGGTAACTCTGCAGTACTTCATCAAATTATGTATAAATCTGTCTAGAAAGTACGATCCAGCATCCTCCTCCTGGGTACATGCACCAGAGAAATTCTTACACAGTTCCATGGGCAATGGGTCCACAGGTCCATTACAACCTGGCTTGTGGTTGTAGAGAGCCGAAAGGAATCTAGACTTCTCCCTTGGGAGAATGGAAGAGTGTTGGACATACTCCATAGGGTACTCTCCAACAGTTAGGTATAATGGACTAGATATACACAGTCACAGGCATAAATCTTTAAACATTGTGTTGAGTAGCATAACACCATTCATATGAAATAAAATTACACGCCCACAAAACTGAAATATATATATATATATTGATAAGAACACATACAGATAAAAGATCATGTAAGATACCTTAAAATGGTTGCCTCATTTGGATAGGGGTGGGGAGAATAAGAAGGGGACTGGAGATAGACCAAAATGAAAACAGCAAACAATACTGGGGCTTTGCCCAGATCCATGACACAGTATATTATGCCACTGTCATATGTATTTCCAATACATGAATGAGAAAGATGATTAATGGTCTGGTGTTTGTGTCACACTAACCCTCTGCACCTGAAGTTCATGTGGAAATTAACAAGATATCAGTCATAATCACCAAAACATGCTATTTATAGGTGCTTGACTTCTTTTCTACTGTTCTTCAAAGTCAATGGAAAATACTGATTTTCACCATTAATATTTGTTTTACATGGTAAAGATTCAATTAACAGCATGCTATTGAAAAAGAACATGCTTTAAAAAAACAAACTTTATATCCCTTAACCCAGAGGAAATGTTTTTGCTGGTTCACAGATAACACAGGAGAAAATAACTACAGTTATTTATGAAATCTTTTAACATAAACTCATCAGAAGGTGATCTGTTTTGAATAAAGAGGATGGTCAAACACTTAGCCAATTTAAAGGGCACACCCTTACATACAGGTGCCTGCTATGTGTATATAAAAAGAGAATCTTCAATCAGATTTGAATGGTAGATACGTTAAGAATAATAAACATTATAAATAATAAATTTAAAAGTATGGTATTTCACACTGACAGTTTTTAGATTATTTTTCTATGCACCACCCTCACTCTCCAAACTAGGGCAAAGGAAGTTAGTGTGTTTTTTATATTATCCTTCCCAGTACAATCAGATCAGATACAGATTAATTTTGGACATCAAATTTGATTTTTGAAATAGCTTAATATTTTCTCCAAAGAAGACACTAAAAACATATTTAGGTTACTGCATTTCGATTCTAACCAGAATGCAAAAAGGTTTTATCATATTTCAATGCAATTTTAGAAACAAAACTAAATTATATTTAATACATTGGGTTGTATATCGATTAATGGGTACTTATTAACTGCTCTCTTAATAGACTGTATGAAGTTCAGCTCATCTGTAAAACGTGTTGAGATAGCAAAAATCTGGCAGAATTCAACCTGAATTGCTTTCGCCTTGCAGAAGGTTCTTACAGACTTCAAAATATCATTTTTTAGACTGCAAAAAGCTCCTGCTGTTTAATAATACTGAACACTGGCAGGGAGAAACCATAAATGACTTCTTACATGCTTAAAAAATAGTACTTTTCAAGTATGTGAAAAATGATCTGCATTCTTACTTTGCATTCTAGGTGAACACCTTATTCTCACTTTGTATTCTAGGTGAACATCTTGGCTATTGTGGGGGGACAATGGGAACCAATTTCTAGCAAGTGCTGATAATTGAATGAAGTAGACTAATATCTAGTCTCCATGAATGAGTGGATTTTAAATACAAAATCTGAGACTCGGAGGTAAAAAGTTCCAGACATATTTTTAAAAGGACTTGATAAATCAGCACAGTCTAAGAATCAGCTACCTGAGGCCTGAAGGTGTTCTGGAATACTCTAGAAGACTACTCAGTGGGGATAAGAAAGGATTTGAGAATCAGCTAGGGAGCTGGACTGCTTGACTTTTAAGAATTTATCTGATCTCAATTTCTCATGATTCAAAGGAAGCTCATAAAAGAAGCTGTAACTTGTTCTTGGAAACAGGAACCAAATACACAAATATACCTGTAATAGTTTCCATTCAGGGATCACAAATAAAGGTGAAAAAAATTTCACCTTCATTGAGGTATAACTGACAAAAGTGTAAGATATTTCAAGTATACAATGTGATGATTTGATGTACATATACATCGTGAAAACCCTTTTAATCAATTCAGCAGCCTTTGTAAATCCCTCCAACTTCAATGTGGAGATTCAAAAATCATACACTTTAGCCAAATCAAAAGAGGAAGCAAGGTCACCTAGCTCTTAGCCTCTTCTAATACAAGAAACAAGGCCTTTAAAAAGGACGTTTATATGTTGACTTTTAACTCTCAAAAACACCAGAGTAGGAAATAATGCAATTAAGTCCAACTCTCAAAAGATAATTTGGATCATGCTTTCTTTACGTAGTAAGAAAACATTTTCTATTTTTAAAAAATAATAAAATAAATATGGGATTGCTACATTCAAAGCCCTAAATCAGAAGTGGAAGATGGCAGAGGGATTAATGGCGGCAGGAAAGCATCCCCCAGCTAACCACGGACTCCTCTCACGGGTGAAGACAGATCAGAGTAGACCTAAGCACATCTAGCTCAAAGATGCACACTCTCACGTTCTTGGACTTACCCTGATGCCAAGAGCAAAGCAAGGATAGGACTGACTCTCTGGATTTTGCACAAAGGAGACGAGAGAGGCACCTAAGCTGCTCTACAAAAAGCATTGCTACGGAGCTGTTAGGGAAATTCTACTAAGAAAAACATTTGGATTCCAGAGTCCTGTATCATCCTCTGCTGTGACAGAGATAAGTCTTAGTAACATAAAAGGTTTTGTGTCCTTCTTAAAGGCCAATTTTCACGAATGTAGGAGTATCATCCATTATCATGGTTACCCACCCACACACCTGTGCTACACACATGCTGAGTAACACCTAAGGATTTGTGAAGCTTGTATTTTGGGGCCATGTAATTTAATTATTACTTACCGGGAAGTGGCCTTCAAAGAAACAGCCAAAAATACTGGTTTTCTGTTGGCTTTTTACGTAGCTTTACTATAGGACAATGGGGACGATGCTATAAGATACTCTACATCAACATCAGTATCTGATCAACACCACCAGATATTAAGCAAGCCTTATCTACTGAGCCTTGCAGGAAGAAAGAAAAGCATCCTGCATATAAAACAGAAAAAAATTATTTTCAAATAAGTCATGCAATATTTGAATTATAAAGAGCACTTCCAAACAGCATATCTTGAGGAGAACTATACAGTCAAAACAAAGAACACGCAATATGGGCGTCTTGCTGATGGTGCCAGGTGTAGAAACAGTTTAACGCCTTTAATCCTCAGACCTGGAAACCTTGCCTCAAACTGCTCTTATGAAAAAGAATAATTAATAGTGTCTTGCAGTTTGCTCATTTTCTATAGTTCACTAAATCAAATGCGCACAAAGGACCCAGGTATTCAAAGCTGGATGAAAAAAGGTAGATGTATTATTTACTTCTGAAAGCACTGCTGTCACTAAATGTTTGCATTCCATCATGAGTACATTAATGATTTCATGGGAACAAAGTTAACTAAACCTCCCCCAAAGAAAAGGGCACAGATGAATTTTTAACCTCAGTAAAATAACAATACTTCATTTTCACAGCCCATAAGACTGCTCCTGACTATTAAAGCTGTATCAGGTAGAGATACTGGTGGGGGAAAAAATGCAAAATAACTACCCTGTATCAACAGCCCATCACTTGTGTACATTCCATATCAAACACTGACTCGCCAGCAAAAATAAATGGGTGACCAAAAGAGTTACTGCCCCCACTGCCCATCCAAAAATATTAAACCACTCATCTTTGAATTACTCATCCTTCAAAATTCGGCTCAACCATCCCCTCCTCTGTGTAGCTTTCCCTGATTCTACCCTAGTTTGTGGGCTCCGTAAGGAGACTGCATCTTATTCTTCTTTATTTTCCCTTAACTTAGGACAGTGTAGAGGGATGGAAGGGGGGAGGATGGTCAAGTGCCAGGAGTCACATAAAGAAACCCTTTACCAGCTTTAAAGAGCAAAGCATCTCCCTAGGGTCAAGTACCAGGTTGGTCAGCATTCAATGAATAGATACTAACAGCAATGAGGAAGAGCCTCAGACGCAATTAAGTCTCTAAGAAATTCTACCGATTTATAAGAGACACAGTCTTGTCCTTATGCTGTGAGATCCTTCTTGTCACATAGTTTAGTCTAACTTATTACACGTATGAAGTGTTGGGCAAAAAAATAAAGGAAGAAGAAATGAAATGTGCATTCTACAATGTATTAGAGATTTTCAGCCTCTTGTTTGAAAAATATTCCTGTAAGAAAGATAGATGATTCATTTTTAATTTTAAAATTATTTTTATTGAATTAAAGACTTGAAACTTTTTGCAGAAATGGTCATATGAAAAAGCCTATATAGATTTTGTCTTTAAACACAATCAAAATACTAAAGCACATGGTTATCATCATGGAAGATGAGTTAGAACTGACCACTTAGAACACTTTTATAAACAAATCATAATAAACCATAGTTTGGGTTCTAATGTTGGAGATTCTACTCTTACAATAATTTTAAAAGATTAGGGGAAATGATCCTACATGATGATTCTAGTCTATGAATCACCAAAAAATTGGTTCTAGAAAACAACATAATTCTTATTGGCAGCAGACGATGACCAAGAACCTTAATGAGCTCTTTTATCTGATGTCAAACCCCTACTTCATATAGATTTTACAGTACTTAAAGGAAATTTAATAAATTACTGTTTGGGACTAATTTATGCAAAATACAGGAGCAGTGAAAGCAAAGCAAGATGAAAAAGTCAAGTGATATAAAATTTATGTCTCTATTTATGTATAGCTAAAGTTCACCTTTGTAGAGCTTTTGAAACATAACTTCAATGGGATTACTTTATTGCTGAAAAACATCTCAACTCTCAAAGGCTTTGACAGTGGGTGACCGTGAATTCTGATGCCAGTTCTGTCACTTACTGTGTGATTCTTTTTTTTTTTGAGAGTAGGAAAAAAGACTGTTTAATGAATTAAAAGTCAGAACATGGCATAAAATAAACTGCCAGGACAGAGTACATGAAATAATATTCCATTAATTATGAACTATACAGAGAATAGCCATTATATCAGAAGCAGGTTGTAAGAAATCTAACCTGTCGGCAGGTCAGCCATGCTTCCCTTGTCTATCATTTCCTCTGTGGAGGTTACATGGGGAGGAACGTGGACCATCTTTGTTGAGACAAAATTCTGCTGGATGTACTAAAATGGCAATTACTGTCTATTCAGAGCAAAAAACAAAGTAGATGATGAGAAGAATGTAAAATTCATTAACCTTCCTGCCCACAGCTCCTATAGGAGAAAAAAATCCTATTGCTTAAAAGATATAATTTAAAAAATAGCAAGTGGTGGTACTTTCAGGTGTGTATTTACAAAGCTGCCCCAGACGTACCACCCTGCCATGGCAAAGTTTCTATTTTTTCTCCAACTTGCTGTGTGATTTTATCAATTTCTCCAAGCCTGCAGAGTCAATGTTTGATATGGAATGCTCACGGGCTGTATACAAGTGATGGGCTGTTGATACAGGGTAGTTATTGCCTCATCTCTCTTGCCTACCTTTCAGGCCCTTACACTCTCTGACCCTCAAACCTTTGGCCAACTCTTACACTTTAGGTCTGGGCTTAGACATTTAGTTCCATAAACGTTAGCTTCCTATTCAATCCCACCCCTCCTAAGGAGATAAAAGCATCCTCAATTTTCCCCACCGCAGCACTTCTCAGACTGTATGTAATTGAGATGCCTGTAGGATTGTCTTTCTCCTCCATTGTTCTGTAAGCTTCGTGAGGGAAGAGTTTCTCTCTGGCAGCTTCAACACTGTCTGGGACTTAGCAGGTACTCAATAAACATTTCTGGAAAAAAGTGTTTGAAATGGTTCATAAAAGGCTTCAATCAATAGAAATCAATCCACTGAGGTTAGAAAGTAGCGGGGGCTTCCCTGGTGGCGCAGTGGTTGAGAATCTGCCTGCTAATGCAGAGGACATGGGTTCGAGCCCTGGTCTGGTAAGATCCCACATGCCGCGGAGCAACTGGGCCCGTGAACCACAACTACTGAGCCTGCGCGTCTGGAGCCTGTGCTCCGCAACAAGAGAGGCCGCGATAGTGAGAGGTCCGCGCACCGCGATGAAGAATGGCCCCCGCTTGCCACAACTAGAGAAAGCCCTCGCACAGAAACGAAGACCCAACACAGCAAAAATAAATTAATTAATTAATTAACTCCTACCCCCAACATCTTCTTTAAAAAAAAAGAAAAAAGAAAGTATGTTATGCTTGGCTACTACGTGAGAAGTCCATTTATGTAACTTTTCTGGTCATTCACAAAATCATGGCTGCAGACATTAGCCATTATGCTACCAAATGTTCTGCTACATCAGCACCAAAGGGATAAATTTCTCCCTGATAGCAAAACATTTATATCTCTAGACAGACAGATAAACTTCATTTATCAGATAATGGAAATTATACACCCCAGCACCTGGCCTTTCCCACCTAACTGTCAGAAAAGTAAGATCTAAAATCAGTAGCTTATGCAATTAACTCATCTCAGATGCCTTATAACAGCTAATCCTCTGTGCTTTTCAATTTTTTTGTCAAAATTAACTTCTGCTGTGATTCTTCATTAGCATTAATCTGTCTTGAATTCTTTTCCTATTTAGGTTATTACAGAATATTGAGCAGAGTTCTCTGTGCTATACAGTAGATGTTTGTTGGTTATCTGTTTTAAGTGTAGCAGTGTGTACATGTCAACCTCAAACTCCCAGTCTATCCCTCCCCCACCCCATCCTTCCACCCCCCCGCCCCGTAACCATAAAAACCAAGAAGTAGTCTGAAGAATGAACTAAGTTCTAGTTTAATTTGGCCACATTCTGCATGGGGGTGGACACCTGCAAAGGGTTTTCTTTAATCCATCAGTCAAGAAATAGTCTCTTGGGCTTCCCTGGTGGCACAGTGGTTAAGAGTCCACTTGCCAATGCAGGGGACACGGGTTCGAGCCCTGGTCCGGAAAGATCCCACATGCTGCAAAGCAACTAAGCCTGTGAGCCACAACTGCTGAGCGTGTGTGCCTAGAGCCCATGCTCCACAAGAGAAGCCACCGCAATGAGAAGCCCGTGCACCGCAACAAGGAGTAGCCCCTGCTCACCGCAACTAGAGAAAGCCAGCACGCAGCAACGAAGACCCAACGCAACCAAAACTAAATAAATAATTTTTTTAAAGTAATAGTCTCTTAATTCAATACATCCCAGATTAAAAAAACAATGCCATGTGATCCCACTGACAATTAGATCCCTTTGATTCTGCTAGAAATTCTTAGATGCCTATTTTTTTTTCTTTTCTGTGCGAGAGGCTATCACCACAGCTCCTCATTTCTGGGCAATCACAGTCTTCTCATTTCTTAGAACTTAAGAGAATTTAAATCTAGCTCCTATAGCCCTCATGATTTCCTCAGCCTGGTGTTTAATTTCTCTGGATCCCATTCACCCATAATAATTATCGTCAACAGGCAAGAAGGGGAGAGGGTAATGAAGTCTCTTACTGCAGGTAGAGGGCAAACATCCACAGTCCTTCACCACTTACACTAGGTCTCATCCACCTATGGAAACCAAAAATCAGTACAATATACCAATGGTTTAATTGTGATTTTGCTTTTAATGCTTCTGCTATCATGTTTAATTGTGGAAGTCATTCTCAACCCATTTTGAAAGTAGGTCAGATACACATCCTATAAAATAGAACTAGAACCTACTAACATTTAGGCAATACTTATTTTAAATCTTTTCAAGAGTTTCAGGACCTGATCTAGCAGCTTAAAGATGGGTCATCAAAAGCAAATGATAATGATATTATCCAAAACATTCAATATAGGTTTAACTCTTCAAACAGAAATGCCCAAGGGAGACCTGATAGGTACTCACCTGATCAGAGAAAGTAAGGCAAAAAGAACTACCCTGTACTATGGAATCAAAATGCTTAAAAATATACAGGAAAGGATGACTTAAGGAGAGAAACCCCACAGCAACTCATTCCTGCCAGCACTGGAAATCTTAGAACACTACTGGGCCTCTAGGACATAGGAAAAGCAATATTTATCTTCATTGTATTGCACATGGCACAGTGGCAATCAATACTCACAGCAACTGTGGGGGTCTGTGCCTCTTAAGGTTCCTTATTATCACAGAAACTTTTTCAAAATTGCATAAATAAAAAAAATAAAAAAATAAAAATAAATAAATAAAAAAAATTGCATAAATAGTTCTACTCTCCCTGAAGTACATAAATGCAAAAGAGACCATAATCTCTCAGAACGACACTTTGAAATTATAGCAGCAGAATTAGCTACCAGAAACAAACAGGCTTGCCCATTAACAAGCAGCAGCTTAATGCTGACTATCCCACTGCAATAAGCAATAAATGGATGAGGCTGGTGTATTTGTTTGCTAGGGCTGCCATAACAAAGAACAACAGAAATTTATTTCCTCATAGTTCTGCAGGCTAGAGTCTAAGAGCAAGGCCTAAGCAGCACTGGTTTCATTTTGAGGCCTCTCTCCTCAACTTGCAGATGGCTTCCTTCTCACCATGTCCTCACATGGTCTTTCTTCTATGCACACACAAGTCTGTGTCCAAATTTCCTCTTCTTAAAGGATACCAGTCATATGGGATTAGGGCCCACCATAAAGATTTCATTGTAACTTAATTACCTCTTTAAAGTCCTTATCTCCAAATACAGTTACATTCTGAGTTACTAGGAAGTTAAGTCTTCAACATATAAGTTTGGTGGGGGGACAAAATTCGGCCCATAACAGATGGTCTGGTCTGCTCAACAAACAGGATTATTTTTACTAAGAGGGAAGTTTATAGCAATACACGCCTTTTTCCAGAAACAAGAAAAATATCAAATAAACAATCTAACCTTACACCTAAAGGAACTAGACAAAGAAGGGAAAATGAAGTCTAAAGTCAACAGAAGGAAGGAAATAATAAAGATCAAAGTGGATTAAATAAAATAAGAGACTAAAAAGAGAACAGAAAATATCATTGAAACTAAGAGCTGGATCTTTGAAAAGGTAAACAAAATGGACAAGCCTTTAACTAGACTCACTAAGAAAAAAAGAGAGAAGGCTCTGATAAATAAAATCAGAAATGAGAAAGGAGAAATAACAATGGATGCCAGAGAAATACAAAGGATTATATGAGAATATTACAAATACCTACATACACCAACACATTGGACAACCTGGAAGAAATGGACAAATTCTTAAAATCATATAACCTTCCAAGACTGAATCATGAAGAAATAGAAAATCTGAATAGACCAATCACTAGTAAAGAGATTAAGAGAGTAAACAGTAAACAAAAGTTCAGGACCAGGTGGCTTCACAGTTAAATTCTCCCAAATATTTGAAGAAGATTTAATACCTAGCCTTCCCAAACTCTTCTCAAAAATTGAAGAGGAAAGAATGTTTACTAACTCATTTTATGAGGTCAACATTACCCTAATAACAAAACCAAACAAGAACAACACACAAAATATTTACAGGCCAATAAGTATATGACAAGATTCAACACCAAAAACTCTCAATAAAGTGAGCATAGAGGGAGTGTACCTCAGCATAATAAAGCCCATACATGACAAACCCACAGCTAACATCATACTCAATGATGAAAAATTGAAAGCTATCCCTCTAAAATTAGGAACAAGACAAGGATGCCCACTTTCACCACTCTTATTCAACATAGTATTGGAAGTCCTAGCAAGAGTAATTAGGCAAGAAAAAGAAATAAGAGGCATTCAAACTGGAAAGGAAGAAGTAAAACTGTCACTATTTGCAGATGACATGATTGTATACATATAAAACCCTAAAGACACCACAAAAAAAAACTGTTAGAAATAATAAATGAATACAGTAAAGTTGCAGGGTACAAAATCAATACACAAAAATCTCTTGCATTTCTAATGCTAACAATGAACTAGAAGAAAGAGAAATTTAAGAAAACAAGCCCATTTACAATCACAACAAAAAGAATAAAACATGTAGTAATAAATTTAAACAAGGAAGTGAAAGACCTGCACTCTGGAAACTACTAAGACACTGTTGAAAGAAATTGAAGAAAACACAAATAAATGGAAAGGTATTTCATGCTCATGGACTGGAAGAATGAACAGTGTTAAAATGTTCATCTTACCCAAAACAATCTATTTCAAACTATATTACAAAGCTATAGTAATCAAAACAGTATGGCATTGGCAGAAAACAGATACATAGGTCAATGGAACAGAAATGATGGCCCACACATACATGGCCAATTTACAACAAAGGAGCAAAGAACATACAATGGAGAAAGGATCATCTCTTCAATAAATGGTGTAGGGAAAACTGTAGGGAAAAATGTGGTGTAGACAGCCACATGCAAAAAAATGAAACTAGACCACTATCTCACACCACGTATAAAAATCAACTCAAAATGGACTAAAGACCTGAACGTAATTTCTGAAACCATGAAACTCCTAGAAGAAAACATAAGCAATACACTCTTTGACATCAGTCTTAGTTATATCTTTCTGGTTATGTCTGCTCAGGCAAGGGAAACAAAAGGAAAAATAAACAAATGGGATTACATCACACTAAAAAGCTTCTGCACAGCAAAAGAAACTATTAACCAGACAAAAAGACACCTATCAAATGGGAAAAGATATTTTCAAATCACGTATTTGATAAGGGGTTAATAGCCCTTATACATAAACAACTCATACAACTCAACAACAAAAAAACTAACAACCCAATTTAAAAATAGGCAGAGGAGCTAAATAGACATTTTTCCAAAGAAGACATACAGATGGCCAACAAGCACATGAAAAGATGTTCAACGTCACTAATTAACACAAATAAAAACCACAAAGAGATATCACTTCATGCCTGTTAGAAGGGCTATTATCAAAAAAGCAAGAAATAACAAGTGTTGGCAAGGATGTGGAGAAAAGGGAACCCTCATATACTGTTGGTGGGAGTGTAAATTGGTGCAAACACTGTGGAAAACAGTATGGATAGCCCTAAAAAAATTAAGAAGAGAGCTACCATATGATCCAGCTATTCTACTTCTGGGTATTTATCCAAAGAATAAGAAAACACTACTTTGAAAAGATATATGCATCTCTATGTTCACTACAGCATTATTTATAGTAACCAAGATATTGGAACAACCTAAGTGCCCATCAACAGATGAATGGATAAAGAACACATGGTATATATACATACAAAGAAATACTACTTAGTCATAAAAAAAGATGAAATCTTGGGACTTCCCTGGTGGTCCAGTGGTTAAGAATCCTCCTTCCAAAGCAGGGGACGTGGGTTCGATCCCTGGTCAGGAAACTAAGATCCCACATGCTGCAGGGCAACTAAGCCCACGTGCTCTGGAGCCCGCGCACCACAACTAGAGAGCTCGCATGCCACAACTAGAGAGAAGCCTGAGCTCCACAACGAAGATCCCGCACACCGCAACAAAGATCCCGCATGCCGCAACTAAGACATGGTGCGGCCATATAAATAAATATTTTTTAAAGAAAGATGAAATCTTGCCGTTTGTGACAACATGGATGGACCTTGAGGGTATTATGCTAAGTGAAATAAGTCAGATGGAAAAAGACAAATACCGTATGATTTCATTCATATGTAGAATATTGAAAACAAACTTAACTAAATAAATAAACCAAACCAAACAAAAAACAAACACATAGATACAGAGAACAGAGTAGGGGTTACCAGAGAGGAAGGAGCAGGAATGAGGGGGGGAGGCGTGAAACGGGTAAGGGGGATCAATTGTACAGATGACTGATAACTAAATTTTGGGTGGTAAGCACGCTGTATTGTATACATGAGTAGAAATCTAATGTACACATGTAACTTACATAATGCGATAAACAAATGTTACCTAATAAATTTTTTTAAAAAAAAACAGGACTATTTTAAACCCTATCTGAACCCTCTGCATTTTCTTTATACTGTTAAAAATTGACTGAAATAGTTACATTCTTTTTTCTCACCTAATGTGAACAGATGAGCCATCATTAGAATTATGCCCAGCTCCCTTGTAAATTTATAGTCCAGGGCTGTGATCAAAGCAGCCACAGAAGACTCCAGACAGACGGCCCAGGCTGCACATCAACATGTGACTGAATGTCACCAGGTCTCAGGTTGCTGGAAATGATCACATCTTCCTTGCAGGGTTGGTGACAGCATTTAAATTGGAGCATATGAGTAAAGGGCTTAGCACAGATCTATTACCATCATTACTATTGCAGTAGATAGCCTTCCTTCTACAGACCCCTGAAATTAGGAAATAAAGCATTTAGCCTGTAAATTAGCAGCATCTTAAAGACATAGAATTCTGAAGTGGAAAGCAAGGTTACTCGTCATTTCTAACTCCTCTGGACTCAAACCCAGAAAACATGCCTCAGCGGGCAGCCTCAGCAGCGAGTTTGAGACCAAAAGCCTGAATTCCCAAAAGCCAGTGCCTTCCCTCGTCCGGATGTGTGAGAGGAGTTCCAGCAGTGAGACTGATAGGCAGATAACAGGAGAGAAGCAGGGGGTCAGCACTGACATGTATGGCCAGCCAACCTTAGGTCAGGAGTCAAGCCAACTCACAAGTCCGCCCCGGACTGCACTGCAGGTGGACCTGCCTCACTCTTCTCCAGCCACAGCTTCTGCTCCTATTCATTCACAAAAGGAAAACGGGGCAGGAGACCTGTCTCTCCTCCACATGCTTCTCCTTGTAAACCAAACTTTAAGTTCAAATCTCCAAATTTGCAGAGCTGGAAAAACAGTCAACAGAACAAGACTGAAATTCCCCCTCTGAATCCAGTGACTCCAAGCAGGCAACTTGCCTTCCGTCTGCTGATCGGTGGTTCAGGCTTCTTTGAGAGAAGGGGTTCACTAGTCTTCACTCATACCAGGGGTTCAATGCCTTCCTGCTCTCAAACCTTGGCTCTGCCACTTCCCCACGTAAAATGCACCTTTCTCCCTACCACATCTTTCCAAATCGAAGCATCTGTAGCAGACTCCAACATGCCCTGCCCACATGGCCTCAGCATAACACGCTGAAGGCGGGTGACTGGAAATACCTAAGATTTCTGGCTTTTTTCTACCTGAGAGGAGGCACGAGGGACATACTGAAAAGTTATTGCCCCCAGAAACAGCTCTCAACCAACAACAGACTGGCACTTGGTGAACAAAACTCCAGCTTCCTCACCCCTCAGTTCAATAATATTCTGGCATGTTCTACAGGATGAATCCATGGACTCCCAGGGTTTCCTCAGTGGGAATGAGCCCCAGTTGGGCACGTGGGAAATTACGCTTTTTTAGCTCCCTTCCCTTCCACTTGTCACTCCTCAGCTCCCTAAATGTATTTCCTTGCTTCAGGATCTGCTACCAGGGAAAGCAAAACCAAGACAGCATCCTTTAAGAAAAACATTAAATCTCATCTTCCCCATAAAACCTTCCAACACCAAGGCTTCCCAAGTCACTTCCTATCATGTTTACTATAATTTGTATATATTTTAATCTCTTTTCTCTGCTATGGGCTCTTGGAGAGGAGGGATTCTTTTACACAGCTCTGAATTCCCTGGGTTGCTCAGCACAGTACCTTACACAAACTAGATGCTCAATAAATGTTTGTTGGCTGAATAAAGAATGAATTAACCATGCTAATCAACACGGAAGCCAGGGTCTTTATTTAATCTAGCTGAAACTACATCAATGTGGCTGTTTTCTTCTTTCAAAAGCATTGCATGAACTACATTTCATGAGAAAACTACTGTGGGCATATATTTCTTTAAATCAACATTTTCTAGGTATTCATCTTAAATCAAATACCCCCCAAAATCAGAACAAAGATACCATAAACTGGGTGGTTAAACAACAGAAATCTATTTCTCATACTTCTGGAGACTAGAAATCCAAGAACAAGATGCTGGCTGATTCAGTTCCTGGTGAGGTCTCTCTTCCTGGCTTGCAGATGGCTGCCTTCTTGCTGTGTCCTCACATGGCAGAGAGAGAGGGAGCAAACTCTCTGGTGTCTATCTTATAATAACACTAATCCTATCAGATCAAGGCTCCACCATATGACCTCATTTAACCTTAATTACCTCCTTGGAGGCTCTATCTCCAAATACAGTCATATTGCAGGTTAAGGCTTAAACATAGGAATTTTAGGGGGAATTCAGTCCACAGCATGGAGCATGCCTTTCCAATTAGCAGACATGTATAAGTACCACACATTACCTTAGTTAGTCCTTACAACAACCTATAGCTTAAGAAGCTAAGAATATATCCATACAATGGCATATTATTCAGCTACAACATAAATGAACCTTGAAAATATTACACTATGTAAAGAAGCCAATCACAAAAGGTCACAAGTTGTATAAATCCATTTATATAAAATGTCCAGAATAAGAAAATTCATAGCAACAGAAAGTAGATGAGTGGTTACCAGAAGCCTGGGGGGAGGGGATGTGAACTGCTATAGATACAGGGTTTCTTTCTGGGGCAACAAAAATGCTCTGGAATTAGATGGTGGTAATAACTGCACAACTCTGTGAACATAATAAAAACCATTGAAGGGAACACTTTAAAGGAGTGAATTTCATGGTGTGTGAATTGTATCTCAAACTATTACTAAAAAAGAAGTTAAGAAATTTGCCCAAGGTCACACAGCTAGTAAATGACAGCCTCCAGATTCAAACCCAGGTCTGTTTGACTCTCAACCATTATGTAACTCTGATCACAATTATTCCCAATTACCATTTGCTGAAGACACCAGCAAATTTAACTATAGGAAATATGGCATAATTCCAATCACACATATCAGAGACACAATCCTCAGACTCCCCGAGGACTTCCAAGGATCAACAACACACGTTAAGAATTGCTGGGGACTTCCCTGACGGTCCAGTGGTTAAGAATCTGTGCTTCCATGCAGAGGGCACGGGTTGGATCCCTGGAGATCCCACATGCCACGGGGTACAGCCAAAAAAGAAACAGAATTGTTAATCCAGTAATCCTTTTTAAACCTTATGTAACTTGGAACAATGGTCATTCTAGAGAAAAAACAAAACAAAATTGAAAAGGGGAGTATCCTGAAAGGAGTATGACAAAAGATCCTCTGAAGCCACAACTAGGACTTTTGGGGCTAAAAAAAGGTAAACCGAACGGTGTGATGGCCATGCTTCCTGCCCTCCAGTGGCGTCCTACCCAAATGCCTCCCCGTGGACAACGGCCCTTCACGGTCTGGCTACACGGCTTCCTCTCTGACCTCATCTCCTCAGTCTCCCACCATCCCCTGCCCCCCGCTGCACTCCAGTCACATCAGCCTTGGTCCTTCTTGAACATCCCACATTCTCCTCAGTACTTGCTGTCTCACAGTCCCAGTTGAGTGGAACCTTCTCACCTTCCAGCCTCATGTGGTGTCTCATCTTGGATGATCAGGTCTCAGCTCAATGTCCCTCCTCAGAGAGACCTTCTGGCTTCTGTGACATCTAAACCACACTGGCCACTCCCAGCTGAAGTCTCTTTCCATCACGTAGCCCAGCTATATGTTTTTCAATGCACTCGTCTTTATTTAGTGGTCCACTGTCTGTCTTCCCCTGGAACAAAGCTCCATGAGGGGAGACAGCGAACTTGTCTATTTCACTCCCAGCAGCATCAGCACCTAGAGCAATTGCAGGCATAGAGCAGACGCTCACTCAATATTTGTTGGCTAAATTAAAACACGCACCTCGGCCATGAGATGCCTCAGCGAGCCGAGGCCTCACTTGTTCAATCCATGAAAGCGCAGACTCAGAAAGTTCTCCTCCCAGGACCTCACAACAGGGTAGTCTTCACAAGCTGGCAGTCCAGCCCGGGTGAGGTCATTAACCCTTTAGATTCTGCAGATACCACTCTGATTAGTTTATGTTAACACCTTAATGCTTTCTTTCCTTCACTGAGCTCGTAGACCTATCATACACCTTTTGCCCTTCCCCACCTTAACAATTTAAAATTGTTGTAAATAGTGTGGCAACGACCACCCTTTGGTGGAAATGAGATTCCTCTTTGCTCAGAAGCTCTTTCTCCGTGACTGATTTTAAAAATTCTCTTGACTCTTTACGTTCATTCTAATGGAGCAGCCATTGAAATTTAGTGAATCACAGCCATCGAAAGTTATTCAAAGTAGAGACCCACCCTGGCCAACACTTGTCACACTCTTACCCAATTCCCTTGTCTCCGGAGATCATGTGAGCATTGCACACACACGTTGCGCTCAGAAGGCTCGGGACTCTGAACAGGGGAGACACCATGTGATTATGGGTCTCATGGTCTCCCTCTCACTGCATTTACTTGTCCCTATAGAGACCTCCATTTTTTCCTGGTCCTCTTGACCTCATCTCCATTCTTACCCAAATTGGATCCTGATAGCAAACTACCCTAGTTATTCACCAGTATTCAAAGAGCTCTGTCTCCACTGCTCTTCCTCTGAGTCACCACCAGAAAACACCCACACTACAATCTACCTTCCTCCCCCACACAGTGCAGTGACGGAGTTACTGAGCACTCCAGGTTAAAAAAATAAAATAAAACACCATCAGGTACAATGACACAAACACCAACACATAACATATGACTTCTAATGAAGATTGCTCATAAATTCTTTAACATGACCTTGGTGAGCTTCCTCACCCATTTCTCTCCGTGTTAGCCTAAACTTTCATCATTTTCCTCAAGCCCAACCCGCCCTCCTTCTCCATCCCAATGGTAGATAATGCTGTCTCCAAGAAGAAAGAAATCTTCAGAGATGCACTGAACTCCATCCCTTCTCCTGCAAGCTTATCTCTACCTGCATATGCCCTAATACCTTCATACAAGTTAGGAATGAACTCTCTCCTGGTTCAAAACTAAGTTGCCCTTGTGTTCTTGCTCTCACTCCCTTCTATCTTCACCCAGATCTTGCTCCATAAATTATCTCCTCTCTTCTGTATCTTCATCTCTCACTCTTAACATCTCCATTTGTCAGCGTAACACTTGCTCTGTTATCCCTGAAAACCCCTTCCTAGACCCCAATGTCTTCTTCTGGCTACTATGCTAGCTCTCTTTCCTTCTCACCCAAACTTACCCAATGAGCAATGCTGTCTCCAAACCATCTCCTCTCAGTCACTCCCAGCCCACTGTAACCTGGTTTCTGCCCCAAACTTTATGGAAACTGCTGCCTTCAGACCATCAGTGATTACTTAATAGGTAAATACAGAGGCAATCTTTGCCCGTTATCTCACTAGATCATTCTGCTGCATGTGAGGCTATACATCACAACTTTCTGTTTTGAAACTCTCTATTCAATCATGCTCCTGATTCTCCTCCCACTACTCTGATCACTCATTCTCTGTCCCTTCATTGGCTCCTCTTCCTCTCCTCAACCCTTAACAATCTTCCCAACTTATGCTCTCCTTATTTTACCCACCCTTCCTGAATGAACATGGTCTCATTCACAACCACGTTTATCATTAACATTCCTATGGAAACTACTTTCAACTCTACTATCTCTAGCCCCCACCTCTTCCCTGAGCTTTAGACTGTTATATCCACCTACTGCCTAGACATGGCTTCATGTATGTCCCAAAGCCCCTCAAATCAATTATGTCTACTCTGATTTCACATTCTTTTCTCTTCACCATTTAACCTGTTTTTTCCCTGTGCTGCCCATTTCACCTGGATACCACCTTCCACCCAGCTATGCAATCAAGGTACCTCTTAACTTGAACCCTTCTTTCTGCCTTGCCACCCACATCAAAGCAATCCTAATGATGTTTATCAAACGAAGACTCCTCAAAAGCATTCCCTCTCCATGCCTTTTAGCACTTCCTGAGAACAGAACTTCTGTTTATCTGCTTACTTCATTTTTCACAGTCTAGGGGATAATAGACCAGCACTGAGCATGACATACAAGATCTTGCATGAGTTGAGCTGTCCCTGTGCCTACCTCTTCTGACTCACCTCCCTCAACCTTGTAATTTACCAAGAAATTCAACAAAAGACTCATGCTCCCTTTAACATGCCCCACTGCTACATGGCCCTTCTCCTTAGCACACACTCTCTCCTCTGCCTAGAACACAATTCTCCATTCTCTCTCTCTCTCTCTCTCTCTCTCTCTCCCTCTCCCTCTCCCTCTCCCTCTCCCTCTCCCTCTCCCTCTCCCTCTCCCTCTCCCTCTCTCGCCCATCCATCCCCAACACTTCCCTTCCTCACTAGCACTTGCCCTCCAAGATTTAGCTCAAGCACCACCTTTCCTAAGATGCCTTTTCACACTCCTCCAGCCTGGAGAGCTTCCTCTCTCTAGTGCTACCATAGCATTCCATGTCTATCTCCAGCACAACCAATTTCACACTGCTCTAAAATTATACGTTTATCTATTAACCTCTCCCAAGTAGACTATAAGCTCCTTAAGGCAAGGACTGCTCATAGTAGGTGCTCAATTTGATTCCTCTGCATGTTAAATATTAGTGGTAAATAATCTTCTGATGTGTCTCCAGACCTCTAAGTACCCTGGATGTCCCCATATGACCCTTTCGCAGGCACAGTGCTGACCCAGCATGGTGAAAAGGAACTCAACCAATGCTCAGCAGACTCAAAGAGGAAAACCTGCAGTATCTTCAACACAGGAAATTCTGAGTTCTGCTGATTCATTCTGACTTAAAGCTGCAATTACACTTGAGTAAGGAGCACCCAAGCTGACCCTGCACCTTTTTTTCTGCAGAGCTCACAGAATTTGGCACACAAGAAATTTAATAGTTGTTCTTTATAGTCTTCTGCAATCTCTCAGATATTGACTGTGGTCACCCACATTATAGTGTCTGATAGCATTACGTGGTATTTTTCTGGCAAAAATGCAGTCTTGGTCAAAATACCGATGAGAGTTTAAAATATTGACTGGAGCTTCTTAAACTAAAGAAAACCATGCAGGAAAGTTCTTTCACCAAAGAAAGGCTCACTGCTGGCTCAATTCGAGGCTGAAGAGCCCTGCTTAAGGCAACAGCTCTTGTTCGTGCTTTGTACAAAGACATCTGTGCAATTGGTTCCAACTTGGGAAATAGCATTTAAATATCAACATAAACACATGCTCAGAGAAAAATCGGGTAAATCTTCATCAGGACCAAAATTTCTAACCAACTGTATTAGAGCAAATTACGAAGCAAAGAACCTTCTCAAAATAGGTATTTGCAAGTCATCATTTTCTTCTGTTCTTCTGTTCTTCATACAGAAGTCGTGTGAATTGCATACTGAAAGGTAAAGTGGAATTTCTAGACTGAAGTCTAACTATACTTGAGTCAGTAATTTATCATGCTTGCTATATATTGTAATGATTATAGTTAGCACTTAACTAACTAGCATTACTTTAAATATTTGTTCCATTTAAAATCACAATATCTAAGAACTGTATTTGAGATTTTTAACAAATTAAATGTTAAATGCCTCTTCTTTCAGGAATAAAAAGACATTATTATTATTAAAAGAATTAACTTCAGACTTTTATATTTTTCTTTAAGTGCTATATGACATATAATCAGCTAGAAAATATCAGTTGCTTCAACAACAGACATTACTTTGACTAAAATATTATCATGAAGTAGAGTTTTACTGCACTTACTTCTTAACAGGATCATAACTATATACTTACTTGTTCAGTGTGAGGTCAAGAATGAATTTGGAGCCGAAGGCTTCAATCTGGAAGCTTGCCTGGGCCAGATGGACAGCCTATGGATTCAAAAAGACAGAAAGAACCTTAGCTTACTTTCCTATCTTTAAAGCTGATTATATTGATATCAAGAATGATATTTAATAAGAAGAAAATTTTATGGACTGATTCATTTCTTTATGGATCCTTATGTAACAATTCATTTCTTTAAGAAATCAGGTGCATTGTCGTGGCCTTACTTGGAAGACCTAAATATCTGTGCAGGAAGGAACTAATAAAAGTCCTTTAAAAGGGACCCATCGTGACAAAGATTAAGAGCAGATTCAACTGGACTTTCAAAGGGACCGGGATGAATTATGCAAAAGTCTGACTAATTAAAGCTTGATTTCATCCTATTCCGTGCACAAAGCTAACCGATTCTTTCTGCACACCTAAGTGAAAACTCATGTCAGCGCTCTGCTCTTCATCAGGAATTGGAACTTTCTCTAAATGATGTATCAGCAGAATGTGCCGGTAAAATGGGATAGCACAACCTATTAACTTCAGCAAGCACTTCAAACCAGGCCCGTCGTGGATAACGAGAGTTTATATCCCCCTTTGAAAGTCACACATTTACAAATACTGTCCTCATTGTGATTTAATCCAAATACAAAGATAATCTCATCTAAACATGAATCATATGTTCTAGGTATTAAAGATTGGTATAGCTCACAGAAGCGTCTTGCATAATGTAAATTAACAAATCAATGAAGTTTTGTTAAAGTATTATCCAAGATAAAACTCTCTTTTGTCACCCAATCAGGAAAGAAAAAAAAAAAAAGGACAAGGATACATGCAACACCTACCCCCTACACACACACAAACCTCCTTCCTCCAGACCTCATTCCTAAGGTACAGTGGGTGTCGTGTGTGAAGTGCTACATGCATGGCAACCAGACACTTGCCAGTCCCCCTTCCCTCAATGCCACCCCATGCTCCTCTTTTCCCTTCTCCTCCACTTCGCATTATAGACATCCTTCAAGGACAGCCCAACGCCATTACTTTCCAGGAAGCTTCCTTCACACGCCTGCTGGGAACGAACTCAGGACTTCAGGAGCACTGCATTTGTCCCTCCCTCCACAGTGATGTATGATCGCTTCCCACCCTGGACGGTTTGCCCCACAACTCATACCACAAGGGTCTTGCGAACAGTTGTACATTAACAACCCTTCCCCCAAATACATGAACTTTCAATTAATTAACCAAGTATTTATTGTCAAGACTCTTTTACCATGCCAAACCTATAAAACACTATAAATAAACCATGACTTCTGCTTCTTGTCAAGCATAACTGCTGATCAGATAGTCACTCTGTAATAAATAAATAAAATTAAAAGGAAATTAACATATTAAATTTTAAATACAGAGCAATGAGAGAGAAGGCACCTCAATCCCTAATACCACGGGATGCCATGTCTACCCCAAACAACCATGTATCAGTAGAACAGGGTCATCATCCTTGATCTGAGCTTCCTGTATTCAGACAACTCCTTGAGAGAGAAAGAAATTTCTGTCTTGTCAGGTATGGTCTCTGTCATCTGTAGCAGAACCTCTATTTATCTACTATAAATATCACAGAGTCTTTAATCTAAATTCATTCTGTGTCTTAAAGCATTAATTTTTGCATGAAAATTTTTATTTGATGAATAATTTGTACAAGGGGAAATTTTTCATCTCTGGGTCCCAAAAGTTTAAAAAAAAAAAAAAGAAAAACCTTACTTCCTGAGAATAAGATAGATCCTTAGGCATATTTCTCTTAAGAATATTAAATAGTAGAGGAGAGTTCATTAATGGCACCCTGATCTAAAAGAGGTGATAAATGTACTTCTTTGAGCATCTTTATAAACAAGAATATATTGTGGTAAAAAGAGTAACTACACATTAAACAAAAAACTACACATAAATTATGACTTAGCAAAACAAATGAAGCAAAACTTCCAAATGAATATTCCAAAGAAAAGTGTTTTGATTTCAAATTTAGGCAAATCTCTGTATGTCTGTTATTGATGTAAAGAACCTCCCAGCAAAAGGCTCATTTTACAGCAAATAAGCAATGAGACAAGTACAAACCCCAAGAAAACCCTGTTGCAAAATAACGTAGCCCGGTAGTAACTGCTTACTCCATTTGAAAGAAATTGCTCAGAGTCAGACAATTTGATCATTGTCAAATAAGTTTATACGGAGTCAATGTGACAAGCTTCAGTTTAACAGAATTCAATGAAAGGGCTGGCAAATAATAGTAATACTGGGATTTTCCTTTGCTTATTTTATTTACTCCTTCCACACACACGTGTTGAGTCCCACCCTGTGTAGAAAGATGGCTGGGACACAGCCCCACGCTCAAGGAAGCGGCAGCCTCCAGAGAAGCAGGCAGGGCTGCCATCCTTCGTGTGCCTAAGGGACCACAGGGACCAAGGCTTCAGTGACAAGGTGCGGTTTGAACAAAATTTTTTAAAATGAGTAAGAATCTTCCTGCCAAGAGAAGAAAAGACATTCCGGACCTGGGAGGAAACATCTGTAAAAAATAGAGTAAAAAGGGGCCTTCCCTGGTGGCGCAGTGGTTGAGAGTCCGCCTGCCGATGCAGGGGACACGGGTTCGTGCCCCGGTCCGGGAAGATCCCACATGCCGCGGAGCGGCTGGGCCCGTGAGCCATGGCCGCTGAGCCTGCACGTCCGGAGCCTGTGCTCCGCAACGGGAGAAGCCACAAGAGTGAGAGGCCCGCATACCGCAAAAAAAAAAAAAAAGTTAAAAAATGAATACGGAAAACAAACTTAAAAAAAATTTTAATGAATATGGCCTGTAGATAAATGACTTTTGGAGGAAATGTCAAACAATGAATCTGAAAAGGTGGGCAGGAGACTGTGCGGCTTTGTGTGACGTGATCAATGACGTGTCTGCTCACATATACACACGTGTGGCCAAGACACAGAGCTTTCCTTTAAATGTCCCCCACTTACTCAGCACAGTGTCTGGCATATGTCGTCATCATCATCATCATCATCATCAATACCAACACTATGATTCAAACGTATTGACAGATTACTTTCCACAACAGCTGAAACAATTAGTGCAATGTCATCAACAGCATTCTTGTTTCTCCATAGGAAAAAAAAAATCTGATTTTGTTACCTTTATCAGGAAGACTGTTTTAACATTTGAATTCACTTTAATGCTGAGAGGCAGCACATTTTCCTATAAAATGATTTAAGATTTCCTTAAACATTCATCTTCCTTGCATAGTTAGCAAATGGAATTAGTATATTCATCTAAAATATCTGTATCCATTTTAAGTAATTTCAATCCAGTGATGTATGTTATTTTTCTTACATTCCGTTTCTCTTTCCTTTGCTATACATTCTGCATTTGTACACAGAGTACAGATTCTTCTCTAGACCAAAATAAATACCTGACAAATGCTACTTTTCCCTATCATTCTGTTATTTCTGCTCTGCCCTAGAAATGATTAAAGTAAGTTTTAACTTCTTGTATCTCTATGTTATTCTATATTAACTGATCCGTTTTTCTTTAACAAAATACCATGCATATAGTTTTGATAATTGCCAATTTTAAATATGTTTTCAAATCAGGTAAAATGAGTCCCCATCATTATTGTTTTACAAATCACATTTTTTGAAATTATTTGTTTTTATTTCATATTAACCCACTTCTTCCAAATGGTAGAAAAATTAGAAGAATGGTTAGGATGGGTAGAAAGTTTTTATAATATACAGCCATATCACTTATGGTTTATTAAATATTTTAGAGTTGACTAACTGACCAGCACCACTGAAACCCACTGAAAACACAAAGACTACCTCAAAGAGTATTGCTCTTCTTTTACAAAGAAGGACCTGCACGGCGAGATTTAGGAATGTGTTCAATGATACAAAATCACAGGAATACTTCAGAGAAGAGTTCATGAACCACACGTAAGGTCATAATGGGCTATTTGCTCCACTGGGATATCTGCTAAACAGACTTAAAGATTAACACATGTTTTTACAAGACCTGTCACTGTAATAGCACTGTGGAAGAATGCAGGGTTTTAAAGTCAAAGAGCGTCATTTCATGACAAGAATAAGCACAACCCTGGGCTCAGAATTACCATCCTGAAAGACTGAGAACAGCTGTTGCCTAAGCACTTTGAGATTTTTCTTTTGACTCAGGATCTGGCACAGGGAAATTACAGGAGCTCTATAAACAGAAGCAACTAAACTCAATTACTTACACAAACCTCCTTCACTGAAGAACAATTTATACATCCTAACAGTGTGCTTTTGTTTTCCTGTTTTTTTACCTCATGGTATCATATTAAATAACTTCAGAAGGCTTTTAGGGTCCTCACCTAAGATTGGCCTTGCATCTTATCCAGCAATGTTATGCTTCGAAGCCATCATAAATGCTCGGCTTTGGGTAAGGTACATTACATAAGCTGAAAGACACAGTTATGTTTTCTTGGGACTTATAGTCTAGAATAGTTAACATTAATATGGACATGAAAACAAGAGAAAAAGATGACTATCTACTTATGGAAATAAAAAGCAGGTATTTCCAGGATATATATGTTTTCATGCAAAAATGAATACATAAGAAGTATTCAATTAGTATTCTTTACTACTTGTAAGGAGTTGTAAATTCTACAGAGTGTGTGCATAAGTGATTATGGGAAATGAACAGTTTACACTTTCTCAGAATTCAGAAAATATTACAAGACTGAATTTCAGTAGAAAATGAGCAACTTGAATTGAGATGTCTACTATCAATCACAACATCCACTGAGCATGTATTTTACTTTACTATGCTCTATAAGGTACATGGTTTGGGTAACAGAGGAAAATTTAGAAGAAGTTTCCCTGCTCTTAAGATATACTCAGTTTAGTTAGGGAGACACTCATTTAAGTAACAAAGGAAACATATCCAGAGTGGCATAGCAATAAGACAAGAAAATGCTTTACAAATGGAGAGCAGAAGACCTGGAAGGTATCAAGCAAGCCTGAGCAGACACCACGAGGATGATACAAGCTCTGCTTCCTAAAGAGGAGAGCTATGGGCTTCTAGGAAAGGAGGTGCTTGAGAGAGAAAAATGCTATAATTAGAGTTAGAAGCCAGATTAATAAAACTGTCTTCTCTGCCAGAAGGGATCATGGAAAACGTAAAACAGGTAAACAGTTGATTACTAATGAGACTGTAGGTAAATTTTTTCTTTTTCTTTTTCTTTTTTTTTTTGGCTGCATTGGGTCTTTGTTGCTGCACGCAGGCTTTCTCTAGTTGCAGCTAGCGGGGGCTACTCTTTGTTGCAGTGCACAGGCTTCTCATTGCGGGGGTTACTCTTCATTGAGGAGCACGGGCTCTAGGCGCATGGGCTTCAGTAGTTGTGGCATGCGGGCTAAGTAGTTGTGGCTCGCAGGCTCTAGAGCGTAGGCTCAGCAGTTGTGGTGCACTGGCTTAGTTGCTCTGCGGCATGTGGGATCTTCCCAGACCAGGGATCTAAGCCCTGTCCCCCGCATTGGCAGGTGGATTCTTAACCACTGCGCCACCAGGGAAGTCCCTTTTTTTTTTTGGCAATCACTTTGGGAAATAAGGTTCCCTAATATACTTATCACAGAAAGATATGCAAAATATTAATATGTCCAGCAAGTAATTATTATATTCATCGCATTATAAAGTACATCTTAATGCAGAAAAAATTTTCTTTCTTCTTATTTTTGTCAGAAAAATCAGAGAATTTTCCCCACTTAACCAAATTTGGCCCACATAATTAGAAGGAAATCACAGAACTATGGAGTCACAGATGTTAAAATTTCAAGGTGCCATTCTGCCATGGAGGATGCATTTTAATCTTTTTACATCATCAGAGTTAATTGGAGGAAATGCAGAACAATATTGGCTCACAGACAGGGAGCTGGAAGCGGGTTGCACCTGGGCAGAATATATTTCTAAATTTTGCCTGAATTTTCCACATGAAGAAGCTGAGACAAAAGAGGGGAAATGATCAGAACAGTCTCATGGCTGGTGAGTAGAAGAATGAGCTGGAGCCCGGGGAAAGGTCTCCTGGTTTAGTTTTCTTTCCAGCATTGCCTCCTTAGAAAGTGCACAATGACAGTGAGGGTCCTCTATATAAGAAGTCAGGAGGGTGTATTGTACACTTTAAAAGATTCTCATTAAAATGATGAAATACACAATGTTTTTACTTAAAGAAAGAAAAATATGTCCATATATATGGGAAGTCCCTTTTCTTGTTTTTATTTCCCTCATTGCTATGATAATATCGTTTATTCTCTGTTCATTAAAATATCAAACATATATGGTGTGTGTGTCTGTGTGTGCACACATGTATAAACTATAACATTTTCAGGAAAATTTTTTCCCTCCCTTTATCTTTTTGCTCATGGTTTTTTCCCCTACTCTCAATGATTTTTCAATAGATCTAGACTCTTCAAGAGTTTCCACCCTTTTTTCTTCAAATACAGTGGGAAAAGTTCATAGAATTTCAAAGACCTTCTTCTTTTGAGTTCCAGGACATTTTATGGTATTTCAGAGAAGACAGCTTTGGAAATTCCCCAACTAAGAAGGAAGGAAGAGAACCAGCTAATCAGATACTAGAAGCATGCTTTGTTGTAAAGGGTTGAGTTGCTGAAGAAAGAACGGATTGAGTTCCTTCACCAGGGAGTTTTGCATCAATCTTGGTTGCACAGTATGTTTTTCTCTACATAGAAAAACAGGAGACACAGAATCCTGCCAAGTTTAAAATGAAATCAGTTTGAGGAAAATACATCACTTTCTTAAGAATAGATATATGTATACGCATAACTGAATCACTTTGTTGTACACCTGAAGCTAACACAACATTGTAAATCAACTATATGCCAATATTAAAAAAAAAAAGAAGTGAGAAAGGAGCAAAATGTAAAAGAAAATGTCAAGCAATCTCACTATCAACAGATTTTCTCATAAGTCTTATAAAATCACAACTTGAGAACTGAACTGATCTAATATTCTATTGAATAAAGCCGTGTAACTGAGATTTATAAGCAAAAATAAATAAATAAATAAATGAGAAAATATGTTACTTTCTTTGCTCATACAGGCTTTTCTGTACATGACCAATCTGGGTCTATCCCACAGCTAGAGAAACATAAAAGTCCAGCTTGTGGATCTTTTTTCTGTGTAATGCAAAAACTCAAATATGGGAATATGTTTTAGGAGTCTTAAAGAGCAAAAGAAAATATCAATAGGACATTTAAAATTATAATCTAGTTCTAATCCCTTATTCTAAGTTTGCACACTGGTGATCACCAATGTGATCAAGACTCATATATAATAAAAATAATAATGCCCTATATTTCTTGTGTTTTATCTCAATTATCTAGAATAACATAAAGCTAGTAGGGCAGACTTTTTTATTATCCTCTTATAGAAGAAAAACATTTTTAAAAGGCACAGAGGGGTTAAATGATATTTTTATACAAGGTCACACATCAAAGAAAGAAAGATGAGGTTCAGGGAGAAAAAGTGCCAAGTTCATGCCAGAAGTCCTTAAACCTCCAAACCTCAATGTTTCCTGGTCATTAAAATATAAATAATAATAGCTTACCAACAGGATGTATGTGATGATTAAATTATATAACAACGTAACAAAAAGTTCCTAGAAAAAGTTGGCCACATAGAAAGAGATCAATAATTTAGAAAGGAGGGGGTAAAGTAAAAGGAGGAAGAGAAAAACAGAAGAAGAAAACTATATTAACGTTTTGGAAAGGTTATCAGTCAAGCTCTACCTTAAAAACTCCCTCCCAATATAGCTGGGCACCTCCTAGAAAATCCAATGCGCATTTAGACTCTGCAAAGTTTGCAAATTTTATATTTGCATTGCTAAATACCATTAGGTATTATGCTTTGACCTTGTTCAAGTTGCCATGTCTTTAAAATAATATGAATCATTTTCCTGAGAAGTGGAACAGCTGCAAATGTTACATGAAGGCAATTTTGCAAATTAATTTGTTCAACGTTCTTCCCAAGATGCATTTAAATAGGTAGCTCGTGGGAGAGAATATCATCATGTTTACTTCTAGCATGTTCCATTTCACAGGATTAACAAACTTGCATTGGTTTGGTTAACCCATTAACAAACTTGTATTGAATCCCTACCTTGGGTGAGATATGGTGGCAGATATACAGATATAGAAGAATTAGTATTTAGATCAAAAAGTTTATAATCTGGTTAGGGAAATGAAATGAGAAACCAAAAAGAAATATAATACTTCAATTAAATGATAATAGTAAATATTATTTGTAAAGATGTCACATATTATTTAACCATGACTGACTACTCAATTTAATAGGAACGAGTGTACGGTATGGGTAGCAAGTACATTTATATATGAGGAATGAGAATGCTGAGGGCTAGAGAGAGCTAAGAAAAGCTTGCTGGAGAGCATTTAAAGAGAGAATTCAGATAGCTCTAGGACTGAATTAATAGGATGAAATTTCAAAGTGTTTCCAAGTGTTTGCTAACAAATAGACACTTAAGAAACATGCCTTTAAAGTAAAAAACAGGAAGTCTTCCACTCTGGAGAGTTAAATTATAGTTTGGATTGTAGAATTTAATTGTGAGAATTAACACATGGTAATTTATTACAAAATAAGCATTGCACGAGGTCAGTAAGTCATGTGAACACATACAAGTCCAACAAATACTAAGGTATTTTGTGAATTAATCTATCTTTTAACCTGAAACTAGGAAGCTGAAGTCCTAGCCTAGATGGATATTACAGAAACAACACCAAAACATCAGCAAAGCAGAGTCTTCTCACAGGTCACAGCAGATCAGCATCTCCCAGTGAAGGAAGCAGGTCACTGTATGACCTTGTTCTCTGTGCCAGCCTAGCCAAGAAAGATAGAACGTCTGCTCTGAAAGAAATCAAGCCAACATTCAATTATCCAATCTGATCATACAGAAAAAAAGGATAGCAGGTTGAATTCTGATTTCTGACCAAATCTTTTACGAGAGCTCTTTTCTAAATAAACCAGTTTTAAAGAGAATCCAATTTCATCTTCCTCCCTTTTCTTACCTACCCCTCAGTTTGAAGTGCTCTCAAAGTCTGATACAGACAAAAGATAGACACTGAAGAGAAAGAGAGAAAATAGGCATTGATAATCCAAGCAGATAGTCCAGTGAATAAATCATGAGTTCTCTCTACTGAAAATGTATTTGTAAAATTCCTCATGACCAGCCAAAGAAGAGAAGCTACATCTAATATTATTGAGGGTGGGGGAGGGAGTCACACTAAGATCTTCCTTAGTGATCACTCGGCAACCCAGGAGAACTTTGTAACAATACACTTTCGCTGATAAACCATCTTTGGACATTTATACGAACTGTCTTCTATACATTCACCCTCAGCGATTAACGTTGGCTGGATATTAAACTGACAATGCCAACTCAAGAGAGAGATGAAATCAAGCCTTCAGAGCTCTTGCTATTTGAAAATGAGTAAATCATTACAAGTATCACTAGAGCTATATTATTTGGCTTTCATATATTTTCTGAAAGATGAGTAAAAATACAATTCTGACAACAGTTACCATGGAAGCGGTTTCTTTCTGCTGTCTTTCCTGAATAGTAACATTTAATTTGATGGATTAATCTAGTAGCTGAGGTGTGATTCACCTTGTTCTTTTTCCTCATCAGTTTCTACATCCAAACTGTGCATCTCCAAGGAGTGCATCTCTCACTGCTGACACTTTCATCACAAGCAAGAACAAATTCTGTCTTTCTAGCCAGAATTATTGAACACCCACTAAATAATTTAAATAAAAGAACAGAAGTAGTGTATAAGGTTTGGAAAACAAAAAACATCAAGTTCCATGCTTAATGGCTTCGACTCATTACCCGACAGGTTTTTTTAATTTGCTTATATAACCTTAATACTTTCCTGAAAGGAAAAAGCCCTTGAGAGGCAGCTGTCCATGATGAGCCCTACTTTCTTGGCCTGTCCACTCTGGTCCTTGGAATGCTACGTACAACAGCCCAGTGGACTCAAGTCAACTCAAATATCTATGTAGAGCAAAAGAAGTTTCTTTCACTTGGATCTTTACGATGACCACATACAGATTAGTTAAGAATGAATGAGTCGGGCTTCCTTGGTGGCGCAGTGGTTGAGAGTCCGCCTGCCGATGCAGGGGACACGGGTTCGTGCCCCAGTCCGGGAAGATCCCACATGCCGCGGAGCGGCTGGGCCCGTGAGCCATAGCCGCTGAGCCTGCACGTCCGGAGCCTGTGCCCCGCAATGGGAGAGGCCACAACAGGAAGAGGCCCGCGTATCGCAAAAAAAAAAAAAAAAAAAAAAGAATGAATGAGTCTAAAATACAGAATGAGAACTATGATACAGTAATTACACAGTCCACTTAAGCATTGTTACATACAGCAAACCATAAATGATATAGAGTAAATTCAAATATAAATTTCCAGATCTCCCTCATTAAAAAACAACTGGAAATGTATAACCAAGGGAGGTTAAGCAGACCTGTCCAGGCCAGATCCCTCTTCTCTTGAGTTACCTTGATTCTATTGACCTTCACTGGTGGAACCAACACTGTTCTTGCCCAGAACTGATTTGTATTGGGATCTCTAGACCAGCTCTGTTATTTCTATTTGAAGAAATGTTTCAGACTCTGCTTATGAATTCATGGTAAATACATAGCTGTTTGACAACGGTATTCCTAAGAGGTCTCTGCTTCCCTTAACTACCCTCTGCAAGATGTGGGTCACAAGTTCTGTGTCACTGGAGTGGAAACTCCTTTTGTCCACAGGAACCCAGCTCTGTCTACATCTATGGATTAGAAAGAGTTCTGTGTTTTCTGGTTCTCAGCTGTGTCTGGCTCTGTCCTTTGCTCTGATCTTAGTTATGACCATGGATCGGTTGCATTCTGCCCTTTTGGATGCAAAGAGTAACTTCAAACTGGAGGCCATGCCAAAAATGGATTTTCCCATTTTACAAAATGCAGGTGCCATTAGGCTTCCTAAGTCACACCATTAAAGTGTGTTCCCGGACATAGAGGCTCACAACTGTCATGTAACACAATTTTACTCAAAACAAATATCACGTGCACTACACGTACCTTACTCAAAGTTAGATGTGGAAAAGCTAATATTGATGTGATCTCATTTTTTCTAACATGTTAGAAAAATGTTAGAAAAATTCTTCCATAGAATTCTTCAAAATGACAACTGCACAGCCTGTAGTCACCTAATTTTTAAAACTAGCATTTAGAATACTGACTGCTATGCAGAATATCCTGACTATTTTAGTAAGCAAATGATAGATCTCACTATGTCTACAGAATGTTTTAGGTTCATTAAATCTCATTTTTATTTCCAAATGAGAACCTATAATAAGATGGAACCTTGAAGACATACAAAAATAAAAATAGTATTTCGAAATACATCTATTTCCTCAGATTATATGCGACCTTATTGGCTTGTACATCACATATGAAATCATTTACTCATTCAACAAATAATTATTGTGTCTACCATGTTTCAAGCTGAAGCTTTGGTTTTCTGGAGTTTGCATTTTAGTATGTATTGAGGGGTAGTGGGGAGAAATAGAATCAACAAATAAATTTAAAGCAAGTTGGATGGTGATAAATGCTATAGGTAAAAGGAATAAAGTAAGTAAGAGGCAAAGGGAGTGTATAGTAAAAAGAGGTGATAATATTAAATAGAGTGGACAGAGAAGAACTGTTTGAAAAGGTGACATTTGAGAAAAGATTGGGAGGTGAAGGAACAAGCCACATGGATATCTGGGGAAAGAGAATTCCTGGCAGAGGGAACAGTGGTTGCAAAAGTTGTGAGGCAGGAGTATACTTGGTATGTTAAAGAATTGCAAGAAGGCCAGTTTGGGTCAAGTGGAGTTAGTCAAGGGGAGTGTCATAGGCACTGAAGTTAGGGAAGCAACAGGGGGTCAAATGTATAGGACCTTGTAGGCCACTGTAAGAACTCTGCCTTTTACTCTTCATGAAATAGGAAGTCACTGAGGTTTTTGAGCTGAAGAGTGACATATCTGCCTTCCATTTTTCAAAGTTCACTCAGGCTGTTGTGTTGACAATAGACTAAAGATGAGGGACCAAGGGAGAAAGCAGAAAGTCCAGTTAAGAGGCTGTTGCAATAATCCAGGCAGGAGTTGATGGTGGGTTGGACTTCAGTAGTAACAGTGGAATTGATGAGAAGTGGTCAGATTCTGGGTACACAGTGAAAGCAGAGTCAACAGAGTTGCTTACAGGTCAGTTATTGGTTATGAATGAAATAAAGGGACCAAGGAAATCGCCAGAATTTTTAGCCTAAATAACCAGAAGGAGTGAGCAATGTATTTGGATGGGGAACACTGCAGGAGGAAAAAGTGGCAGTGGGAAACCAGAACTTCTGTTTTAAACCTATTAAGTTTGATATGCACATTATATATGCAAGTAGATATGTGGATTTTGCAGTTAGATATAAGCATATAGATATATCTTTTCATTAGCATTTACTGAGTGACGATTAAATAAATGATTGAGCATATGAATGAATGAATAAATGAATGAATGCTGGGGATACAAAAAAATTCCAGTAAAAGAACTAACGAGGAAAGTATCATTCAGCAGATAACTTCTTGTCTGAAATAACTTGGGCTTAAATGAGAAAGCTAAGATAACTGGGGAGAAAGGGGGCAGGAGAGAAGGGGACTATAGACGTCAGTACAAAGCAACCCACTCACTGGGTTTTACAATAACATTTTCTACTAAAACAACATCACTTTGCAACACAAGAGGTATAATATGCACTACAAATTTCTCCAAAAGAATTCAAGTCTGGGGGGCGCCTTCAAGATGACGGAGGAGTAAAACGTGGAGATCACCTTCCTCCCCACAAATACATCAGAAATACATCTACATGTGGAACAACTCCTACAGAACACCTGCTGAACTCTGGCAGAAGACCTCAGACCTCCCAAAGGCAAGAAACTCCCCCACGTACCTGGGTAGGGCAAAAGAAAAAAGGAAAAACAGAGACAAAAGAATAGGGACGGGACCTGCGCCTCTGGGAGGGAGCTGTGAAGGAGGAAAAGTTTCTACACACTAGGAAGGCCCTTCGCGGGTAGAGACTGTGGGTGGCGGAGGGGGAAAGCTTCGGAGCCATGGAGGAGAACACAGCAACAGGGGTGCGGGCGGGCAAAGCAGAGAGATTCCCACACAGAGGATCGGTGCCGACCAGCACTCACCAGCCCGAGAGGCTTGTCTGCTCACCCGCCGGGGCAGGTGGGGGCTGGGAGCTGAGGCTCGGGCTTCGGTAGGATCCCAGGGAGAGGACCGGGGTTGGCGGCGTGAACACAGCCTGAAGGGGCTAGTGCATGACAGCTAGCCGGGAAGGAGTCCAGAAAAAAGTCTGGAACTGCCTAAGAGTCAAGAGACCATTTTTTCGGGGTGCACAAGGAGAGGGGATTCAGAGCACCGTCTAAACGAGCTCCAGAGACACGCACGAGCCGCGGCTATCAGCGCGAACCCCAGAGACAGGCATGAGACACTAAGGCTGCTGCTGCCGCCACCAAGAAGCCCGTGTGAGAGCACAGGTCACTATCCACACCTCCCCTCCCGGGAGCCTGTGCAGCCCACACTGCCAGGGTCCCGTGATCCAGGGACAACTTCCCCAGGAGAACCCACGGCACACCTCAGGCTGGTGCAATGTCACATCAGCCTCTGCCACCGCAGGCTCGCCCTGCATTCCGTACCCCTCCCTCCCCCCCCCCACCTGAGTGAGCCAGAGCCCCCTAATCAGCTTCTCCTTTAACCCCGTCCTGTCTGCACAGGGAACAGACACCCTCAGGTGACCTACATGCAGAAGCAGGGCCAAATCCAAAGCTGAACCCCAGGAGCTGTGCAAAGAAAGAAGAGAAAGGGAAATCTCTCCCAGCAGCATTAGAAGCAGTGGATTAAATCTCCACAATCCACTTGATGTACCTGCATCTGTGGAATAAATGAATAGACAAAGAATCATCCCAAAATTGAGGCGGTGGACTTTGGGATCAACTGTAGACTGGGGATTTGCTTTCTGCATCTAATTTGTTTCTGGTTTTATGTTTATCTTAGTTTAGTATTTAGAGCTTATTATCATTGGTAGATTTGTTTATTGATTTGGTTGCTCTCCTCCTTTTTTAATTTGTTATATACATATTCTTTTACTTTTTTTCCTTTTGCTCTTTTTGTGAGTGTGTATCTGTATCCTTCTTTGTATGATTTTTCTGTAGAGCTTTGCTTTTGCCATTTGTCCTAGGGTTCTGACTGTCTGTTTTTGGTTTCTGTTTTTTGGTTTTGGGGTTTTTTAAGTATAGTTTTTAGCACTTGTTATCATTGGAGGATTTATTTTTTAGTTTGGTTGCTCTCTTGTTTCTTTCTCTTTTTTTTATTACCCTTTTTAGTTTTTATTTTTAATAATTTTTTTATTTTAATAACTTTATTTTATATTCTTTATTTCTTTCTTTTTTTTCTCACTTTTCTTCTGAGCCATGTGGCTGACAGGGTCTTGGTGCTCTGGCCAGTGTCAGGCCTGAGCTTCTGAGGTGGGACAGCCAAGTTCAGGACATTGGTCCACCAGAGACCTCCTGGCCCCATGGAACATCAAATGGCAAAAGCTCTCCCAGAGATGTCCATCTCCATGCTAAGACCCAGCTCCACTCAATGACCAGCAAGCTACAGTGCTAGACACCCTATGGCAAACAACTAGCAAGACAGGAACACAAACCCACCCATTAGCAGAGAGGCTGCCTAAAATCATAATAAGTCCACAGACACCCCAAAACACATAGATGTGGACCTGCCCACCAGAAAGACAAGATCCAGCCTCATCCACCAGAACACAGGCACCAGTCCCCTCCATCAGGAAGCCTACAAACCCACTGAACCAAACTTACCCACTGGGAGCAGACACCAAAAACACTGGGAACTACGAACTTGCAGCTTGCAAAACGGAGACCCCAAAACATGGTAAGTTAGGCAAACTGAGAAGACAGAAATACACGGCAGATGAAGGAGCAAGGTAAAAACCCACCAGACCAAACAAATGGAGAGGAAATAGTCAGTCAACCTGAAAAACAATTCAGAGTAATGATAGTAAAGATGATCCAAAATCTTGGATATAGAATGGAGAAAATACAAGAAACGTTTAACAAGGACCTAAAAGAACTAAAGAGCAAACAAACAATGATGAACAACACAGTAAATGAAATTAAAAATTCTCTAGAAGGAATCAATAGCAGAATAACTGAGGCAGAAGAATGCATAAGTGACCTGGAAGATAAAATAGTGGAAATAACTACCGCAGAGAAGAATAAAGAAAAAAAAAAGAATAAAAAGAATTGAGGACAATCTCAGAGACCTCTGGGACAATATTGAACGCACCAACATTTGAATTATAGGGGTCCCAGGAGAAGAAGAGAAACAAAAGGGACTGAGAAAATGTTTGAAGAGATTATAGTGGAAAACTTCCCTAATATGGGTAAGGATATAGTCAATCAAGTCCAGGAAGCACAGATAGTCCCATACAGGATAAGTCCAAGGAGAAACATGCCAAGACACATATTAATCAAACTATCAAAAATTAAATACAAAGAAAACATATTAAAAGCAGCAAGGGAAAAGCAACAATTGACATACAAGGGAATCCCCATAAGGTTAACAGCTGATCTTTCAGCAGAAACTCTGCAAGCCAGATGCGAGTGGCAGGACATATTTAAAGTGATGAAAGGGAAAAACCTACAACCAAGATTACTCTAGCCAGCAAGGATCTCATTCAGATTTGATGGAGAAATTAAAACATTTACAGATAAGCAAAAGCTAAGAGAATTCAGCACGACCAAACAAGCTCCACAACAAATGCTAAAGGAACTTCTCTAGGCAGGAAACACAAGAGAAGAAAAAGACTTACAATAACAAACTCAAAACAATTAAGAAAATGGTAATAGGAACATACATATCGATAACTACCTTAAATGTAAAAGGATTAAAGGCTCCCACCAAAAGGCACAGACTGGCTGAATGGATACAAAAACAAGACCCAGACATATGCTGTCTATAAGAGACCCACTTCAGACGTAGGGACACACACAAACTGAAAGTGAGGGGATGGAAAAAGATATTCCACACAAATGGAAATCAAAAGAAAGCTGGAGTAGCAATTTTCATATCAGAGAAAATAGACTTTAAAATAAAGACTATTACAAGAGACAAAGAAGGACACTACATGATGATCAAGGGATCAATCCAAGAAGAAGAGATAACAATTGTAAATATTTATGTACCCAACATAGGAGCACATCAATACATAAAGCAAATGCTAACACTCATAAAAGGGAAAATCGACAGTAATAAAATCATAGTAAGGGACTTTCACACCCACTTTCACCAATGGACAGATCATCCAAAATGAAAATAAATAAGGAAACACAAGCTTTAAATGATACATTAAACAAGATGGACTTAATTGATATTTATAGGACATTCCATCTGAAAACAGCAGATTACACTTTCTTCTCAAGTGCTCATGGAACATTCTCCAAGATAGATCATATCTCAGGGTCACAAAGCAAGCCTTGGTAAATTTAAGAAAATTGAAATCATATCAAGTATCTTTTCCGACCACAATGCTATAAGACTAGACATCAATTACAGGAAAAAAATCTGTAAAAAATACAAACACATGGAGGCTAAACAATACACTACTAAATAACCAAGAGATCACTGAGAAACCAAAGAGGAAATCAAAAAATACCTAGAAACAAATGACAATGAAAACACGACGGCCCAAAACCTATGGAATGCAGCAACAACAGTTCTAAGAGGGAAGTTTATAGCAACACAGTCCTACCTCAAGAAACAAGAAACATCTCAAATAAACAACCTAACCTTACACCTAAAGCAATTAGAGAAAGAAGAACAAAAGACCCCCAAAGTTAGCAGAAGGAAAGAAATCATAAAGATCAGATCAGAAATAAATGAAAAAGAAATGAGGGAAACAATAGCAAAGATCAATAAAACTAAAAGCTCGTTCTTTGAGAAGATAAACAAAATTGATAAACCATTAGCCAGACTCATCAAGAAAATAAGGGAGAAGACTCACATCAATAGAATTAGAAATGAAAAAGGAAAATTAACAGCTTACACTGCAGAAATACAAAGGATCATGAGAGATTACTACAAGCAACTGTATGCCAATAAAATGGACAACTTGGAAGAAATGGACAAATTCTTAGAAAAGCACAACCTTTCGAGACTGAACCAGGAAGAAATAGAAAATATAAACAGACCAATTACAAGCACTGAAATTGAGACTGTGATTAAAAATCTTCCAACAAACAGAAGTCCAGGACCAGATGGCTTCACAGGTGAATTCTATCAAACATTTAGAGAAGAGCTAAGACCTACCCTTCTCAAACTCTTCCAAAATATAGCAGAGGCAGGAACACTCCCAAACGCATTCTACAAGGCCACCATCACCCTGACACCAAAACCAGACAAAGATGTTACAAAGAAAGAAAACTACAGGCCAATATCACTGATGAACATAGATGCAAAAATCCTCAACCAAATACTAGCAAACAGAATCCAACAGCACATTAAAAGTATCATACACCATGATCAAGTGGGGTTTATCCCAGGAATGCAAGGATTCTTCAATATATGCAAATCAATCAATGTGATACACCATATTAACAAACTGAAGGAGAAAAACCATATGATCATCTCAATAGATGCAGAAAAAGCTTTCAACAAAATTCAACACCCATTTATGATAAAAACTCTCCAGAAAATAGGCATAGAGGGAACTTACCTCAACATAATAAAGGCTATATATGACAAACCCACAGCCAACATTGTTCTCAAAGGTGAAAAACTGAAAGCATTTCCACAAAGATCAGGAACAAGACAAGGCTGCCCACTCTCACCACTATTATTTAACATAGTTTTGGAAGTTTTAGCCACAGCAATCAGATAAGAAAAAGAAATAAAAGGAATCCAAATTGGAAAAGAAGAAGTAAAACTGTCACTGTTTGCAGATGACATGATACTATACATAGAGAATCCTAAAGATGCTACCAGAAAACTACTAGAGCTAATCAATGAATTTGGTAAAGTAGCAGGATACAAAATTAATGCACAGAAATCTCTGGCATTCCTGTACACTAGTGATGAAAAATCTGAAAGAGAAATTAAGGAAACACTCCCATTTACCATTGCAACAAAAAGAATAAAATAACTAGGAATAAACCTACCTAAGGAGACAAAAGACCTGTATGCATAAAACTATAGGACACTGATGAAAGAAATTAAAGATGATACAAACAGATGGAGAGATAGACCATGTTCTTGGATTGGAAGAATCAACATTGTGAAAATGACTACACTACCCAAAGCAATCTACACATTCAATGCAATCCCTATCATACTACCAATGCATTTTTCACAGAACTAGAACAAAAGAATTTCACAATTTGTATGGAAATACAAAAGACCCCAAATAGCCAAAGCAATCTTGAGAAAGAAAAACAGAACTGGAGGAATCAGGCTCCCTGACTTCAGACTATACTACAAAGCTACAGTAATCAAGACAATATGGCACAAAAACAGAAATATAGATCAGTGGAACAGGATAGAAAGCCCAGAGATAAACCCACGCACATATGGTCACCTTATCTTTGATAAAGGAGGTAAGAATATACAATGGAGAAAAGACAGCCTCTTCAATAAGTGGTTCTGGGAAAACTGGACAGCTACATGTAAAAGAATGAAATTAGAACACTCCCTAACACCATTCACAAAAATAAACTCAAAATGGATTAAAGATCTAAATGTAAGTACAAACACTATAATACTCTTAGAGGAAAACACAGGTAGAATGCTCTATGACGTAAATCACAGCAAGATCCTTTTGGACCCACCTCCTAGGGAAATGGAAATAAAAACAAAAATAAACGAATGGGACCTAATGAAACTTAAATGCTTTTGCACAGCAAAGGAAACCATAAACAAGACGAAAAGACAACACTTAGAATGGGAGAAAATATTTGCAAATGAAGCAACTGACAGGATTAATCTCCAAAGTATACAAGCAGCTCATGCAGCTCAATATCAAAAAAACAAACAACCAAATCCAAAAATGGGCTGAAGACCTAAATAGACATTTCTCCAAAGAAGATATACAGGTTGCCAACAAACACATGAAAGGATGCTCAACATCACTAATCATTAGAGAAATGCAAATCAAAACCATAATGAGGTATCATCTCACACCGGTCAGAATGGCCATCATCAAAAAATCTACAAACAATAAATGCTGGAGAGGGTGTGGAGAAAAGGGAACCCTCTTGCACTGTTGGTGGGAATGTAAATTGATACAGCCACTATGGAGAACAGCACGGAGGTTCCTCAAAAATCTAAACATAGAACTACCATACAACCCAGCAATCCCACTGCTGGGCATATACCCTGAGAAAACCATAATTCAAAAAGAGTCATGTACAACAATGTTCATTGTAGCTCTATTTACAATAGCCAGGACATGAAAGCAACCTAAGTGTCCATTGACAGATGAATGGATAAAGAAGATGTGGCACATATATACAATGGAATATTACTCAGCCATAAAAGGAAATGAAATTGAGTTATTTGTAGTGAGGTGGATGGGCTTAGAGTCTGTCATACAGAGTGAAGCAAGTCAGAAGAAGAAAAATAAATACCGTATGCTAACACATATATATGGAATGTAAAAAAAATAATAATAATAATGGTTCTGAAGAACCTAGGGGCAGGACAGGAATAAAGATGCAGACATAGAGAATGGACTTGAGGACACGGGGAGGGGGAAGGGCAAGCTGGTACGAAGTGAGAGCGTGGCATGGACATATATACACTACCAAATGTAAAATAGATAGCTAGTGGGAAGCAGCCGCATAGCACAGGGAGATCAGCTCGGTGCTTTGTGACCACCTAGAGAGGTGGGATAGGGAAGGTGAGAGGGAGTCGCAAGAGAGAGCGTATATGGGGCTGTATGTATATGTATAGCTGATTCACTTTGTTATACAGCAGAAACTAACACACCATTGTAAAGCAATAATACTCCAATAAAGATGTTAAAAAAAAAAAGAAGTCCAAGAACATCATTTTCATATGTCTTGTATATATGTGTTAAAATTACAAAAGAATGATTAGCAAATGAGGATGTTAGTTCTTTAACAAACCACACGGGTTAAAAGCATTAATGTATCTATATTAAGTATTCCTAAGAAACAATACAATGCTTATCATTGATTTCCCAAAAGTCATCTTCATATTCAGAAAGTCGTGCTATCTTAACTACTTTTAATATTTCAAACTGGTCACTGCTTTTAGGTATACATTGTCATATACCTCATTTTAGAAATTTTTAAAGGTATACACCTCGTGATTTTAATTTTCTAACTGTATCTACCATCTTAGGGGCCTAATCTTTTTTTTTTTTTTGGATTTTTCTTCTCTTTATTAACAGGAAACATTTAGCCCATTTTCTCAATTTCTTAATTCCCCTGGAGAATTAAAACATACAACTTCTAAATATTTCTCTTTTTTATTTTTAACCATTTTTTAAATCGAAGTATAGCTAATTTACAAAGTTGCATTAGCTTCAGCTGTACAGCAAAGTGATTCAGTTATTTATATGTATCTTATATATATATGTGTGTGTGTGTGTATATATATATTCTTTTTCAGATTCTTTTTCTATTATAGGTTATTACAAGACATTGAATATAGTTCCCTGTGCTATACAGTAGGTCCTTGTTGTTTATCTACTTTATACATAGTAGTGTGTATATGTTAATCCCAAACTCATACTTTATTTCCCCCTCACCAACCCCCACTATCCCCTCTGGTAACCATAAGTTTGTTTTCTATGTCTGTGAGTCTATTTCTGTTTTGTAAGTTCATTTATATCGTTTTTTTTAGATTCCACATATAAGTGATATTATGTTATATTTGTCTTTGTCTGACTTACTTCACTTAATATAATAATCTCTAGGTCCACCCATGTTGCTGCAAATGGCATTATTTCATTCTTTACTATGGCTAATATTCCACTGTATATACGTACCACATCTTCTTCATCCATTCATCTGTCAATGGACACTTAGGTTGTTTCCATGTCTTGGCTATTGTAAATAGTGCTGCTATGAACATTGGGGTGCATGTATCTTTGCGAATTACAGTTTTCTTTGGATACGTATTCAGGAGTGGGATTGCAGGATCATATGGTAACTATTTTTAGTTTTTAAAAGAACCTCCATACTGTTCCGTAGTGGCTGCACCAATTTACACTTAGGGGTTTAACCTTAAATTGCAGAAATTAAGGTATATCCCCCATCCTACTAAATAATGTAGGTTTCTCAAAGTCTCTAACCAATTTAGTAATTAAAGTTCATATTGCAAAATCTAGGAATGAAAAGACTCAAGATCATTGTACAAATCTCTTCATTCCTACATCTTTTCCTTGGGCTGCTACTTAAGTTAGTAAATGACAGAAAGTAGACTTTTCCTCAACATACTTTTTTTTAAATCACAACGCTTCTACTCCAATACTGCCAAACAATAAGAAGTAAAGCAATTTTTACAATTTTATTTTATTTCAATTATAATTATATCAAGTGACTTTTTTTTTTACCTGAAATAAGCAAATAACCAGGGCAGTATTTAATTAGTCATGACTAGCAAGGGCACAATGTTAGTACTACTTGATAAGTAGTCCAAAATAAAAACTGCTTACAGAATATGAAATTTTTTCCTAAAATATGACTATAATAAATTTAACACTTTCATTTTAGCCCCCCAAAAAGCCATTTAAATTGACTTCAAATCCTTCTTTGTGCCTTCCATTCCAGTTAACACTAAATTAGCCAGTTTCTCGCAAAATAAAAGTTATAGAATCTGCAAGAATGTTGTAGTACGTACATCAGGGCAACAAAACGAAGTTTGCCAGCTCAGTGTGCAACCAGATTTATGTAGGAAGAGCATATATGTTAAGGGACAGAAAGATAATAGTTCCCATTTTCCTAACCTGTAGGTTTACAAGTCCTATTACAGGGTCTGCCAACCTCTGCACTATTGACATTTTAGGCTGAGTACGTCTTTGATGTGGGTCGGGGTTGGGGGCTGTCCTGTACACAGTGGTATGTTTGGCAGCATCCCTGGCCTCTACCCACGAGATGCCAGTAGCATCCCATCCCCATCTCGACATCCAAAAATATCTCCCGACATTGTTAAATGTCCCCTGGGGAATGTAAAACTGTCCATGGTTGGGAACCCTTGATCTATATGTTCAGTAGATATAAGAATATACATAGATTCCTCTAGATGTGTTGCCTTTACACAAAATGTAACCTTAATTTCAAAGCTCACTGTCAATTGTCACCAAAGCCCTTGAAACAAAACAACAGGAAACAACCAGTACCATCAGAAAAGGGGAGTATGGTTCTCTCAAAAGTTAAAGGTTATCCACCTGATAAGAAACAAATTCTTAAAAATTTGTACCCATAAAAATCCCCCCAAATTAAACTATAGGCTTAAATCTGTTAAATGAGCTCATATGTATTCTTCAAAAAAAAAAAAAAAAAAATGAAGAAAGAAATACTGCAACTATCTGCACACTCCAGAAATTTGATCTTTTAAAAGGTTGCCTAATGTTGGGGGTTTTTTTCCTTCCAAAGTGGCAGCTTCTTATTATCTTTTGAAATGTCATTTGGTGACTCAAAAGAAAACAACTGTAATTTAAACAGCAAGAAATGAGGGGGAATAAGTCTGTATGTGGCCTCTGTTTGGAAGTTACTAAGCTGTCTTTCCATGATTTTAATGTAATATGCTTTCTCCAGGGGTGTAAACCCCAGGTCTCTAAATATCATTTATATGTTGGTGGCTCCCACATTTCCATCGTATCCTGACCTGCCCCTGAGGCCAGGGCCAACTCGCCCATCGACTTATCTGTATGATGACCAACTGTCCACTTGAAGGGGACAGGTTCAGTTTTCTCTTAGCCTCCTTTCCTCCCCAGCCTTTCCCATATTGGGAAATAGTAGCACTATTCCCCAGGAAAAAGCCTTATTGTCATTCTTGACTCCAATATTAATTTCCTATTACTGCTGTAACAAATTTCTATGATTCTGTGACTTAAGACAATACAAATAATTTTCTTACACTTCTGGAGGTCAAAAGTCCAAAATCAAAGTCTAGAGCCTAAACTGAAGGTGTCAGCAGGGCAGTTTCTCTGGGGGGGCTCTAGGAGAAAATCTGTTTCCTTACCTTTTCCAGCTTCTAGAGGCTGCCTGTATTCCGTGGCTTGTGGATTGTACACAAATATTGAAGAAGTCTATTCTAGCAGACCCAACCTGACTGAAAATCCAGATATAGAAATGTTTACAGACAGGAGAAGCTTCGTAGACCAGGGACTCTGAAAGGCTGAGTATGTAGTAGTAATTCATCAGGAAGCCTAGAAGTGGAAGCCCTCCTTCCGGGTACATCTGTCCAAGAGGCAGAGCTCATAGCCCTCAAGAGGGCCCTGTGCCTTGGGGCTAAAGAAAAGGTCACCATTTATACTGATTCTAAGTATGCCTTCTCTGTCGTGCATGCACATGGGGCCATATGGGAAGAGAGGGGTCTAACTAACATCAAGAAGAAGTTAAACACGCGGAGGAGACACTGGCCTGATTAGGCTCTGTTATAATGATGGAAGAAGTAGCCATAGTACATTGCCTGGGCCCGCAAAAGACTGATAGTTATATAGCTAAAGGAAATAATTTGGCTGATCAGGGCACAAAACAGGCAACCAGACCAAAAATCCCCATCCTAAGGCCCTAGCACTCATTCCACGTGTGGACCTATCCCTGTTTAAACCTCAGTGTTGGGAAATGGATCTAGAGAAAGCAGACGAAGGGGAATTTCACGCTGGCTTGAGACTTAGATGATCAGTACCAAACAACCAAAGAAGGCTGGATTTATAATGAACAGGGACTAGTGCTTATACCTGAGCATTTAATGGAAAGAGTTATTACCCATCTACATCAAGGAAACCATTAGGGGCGTGACCTAACCAATCACTGGCTACAGAAGTTTATTTTTGGTCCACAAATGCAAAGGACCAACGAAAGGGTAATACAAAATTGCCTGATCCAGCCAGAAACAATCCAAAAAGCAGTCCGCCCCCAATAATAAAAGGGGTGCAAAACCGAGGGACAGAACCAGGAGATGGTTGGCAAATAGACTTGACTGTTATGCCCAAAGCCATGAGAAATTACAGATATTTGCTGGTATTTGTAGACACCTTCACAGGACTCATTAAATTTTGTATTTGTTGTCGGTCTCATATATTTAAAAGGCCTCCCCACACGCATGATGATTGCCTAAGACTTAAGAGTTCAAGGTGGGACTTGTGAATATTTACAATTAAGTGCAAAACACTTTCATTCCTCTTATGGAAATCCATGCTTCTAATCAGCAGGAAGCGCCTAGAGTGATATCACCCTATTTCCTTCAAGATTGAGGAATGTGTAAAGAATTAGGGAGAAATTGAAACAGCACATAAAACACTGACCAGCTTAAAATGGCTTTGCTTCCTTAAAACAGGTTGTTGATTGTTTAAACCTGTAGTTATTTTACAGAGACAGCACTGTGCATGTGCAAGACGGGAATCCACGGCTCCAGGATGACCCCGGAACAAAGAATCTTGAGTTTGCAAAACTCAAAGAATAGAAATGTTGTCACTGGAGTCCTTTACAAAGTGAGAAGTCCTTCAAGAAGGAAAATCGGCTTCCGGATGGACTGATTTGAGACTAGCCAATCAGCTTTTGCCAAGTTCGTCCTTAAATTTTGCCCTGAACCCTGGATGGGAGACACAGATTTGAGTCCTGCTTTCTGTCCCCTTGCTGGTCAACCTCGCAATAAAGCTCTTTCTTTCCTCCAAAGCCAGCGCCATAGTACTGGCTTCTGTACACGTCGGGCAGCCGGCTTGGTAACAATCCTTCCTCGCATCTCTCCAACCTCTGTTTCCATCATGACATCTCCTTCTCTGACTCTGACTGCTGTAAGGACCCTGTGATGACACTGCCCACTCAAATATTCCAGGATAAACTCCCCATCTCAAGATCTTCAACTTAATCACATCTACAAAGTCTATTCTGCCATGTGAAATATTGTGATTTATAAGAAATATGTATATTTGGTCAGATGACCAAAATATATTTTCATATATATTTGATCTTTCCACAGTTCCTGGCTCACAGCTCCCTGGGAATTTCCTGGGCAATAAGAGCAATAGGAGAACATTTTGTCATAATATTTGGTCTCTGTCCTTAGTTCCTGAAAGTGCTTCAGAGCCATAAAGGTGTCCTGTTATTCATAACAAGCCCTTTTTCACCACAACTAAGTTTTTGTTAATGAGATGACTTTTGGAAAGCACCTAAGGATGGGGGCTGGCTGCTGGGGAACCAACCTTGAAGGGAGAGTTGGAACTTTCAGTTCCACCCTTTGACCTCTGGGGAAGGGAGAGAGGCTGGAGGTTCAATGGCCAATGATTTCATCAAGTCCTATGCAATGAAGCCTCCATAAAAACAACAGGAAAAGGAGGTTCAGAGAGCTTCTGGGTTGGTGAACACACGGAGATTCGGGGAGAGTGGTGTGCTCGGAGAGGGCATAAAGGCTCCACACCCTTTCCCCATACCTTGCCCTCTGTATCTCTTCTGTGTAGCTGTTCCTGAGTTGTATGCTTTTATAATAAACCAGTGATCTAGTAAGCAAAATGTCTCTCTGAGTTCTGTGAGTTGCTCTAAGCAAATTAATAGAACCCAAGGAGGAGGTCATGGGAACCTCTTTTTTTTTTTTTTTTTTTTTTGCGGTACGTGGGCCTCTCACTGTTGTGGCCTCTCCCGTTGCGGAGCACAGGCTCCGGACACGCAGGGTCAGCGGCCATGGCTCACGGGCCCAGCCACTCCGCAGCATGGGGGATCCTCCCGGACTGGGGCACGAACCCGTGTCCGCTGCATCGGCAGGCGGACTCTCAACCACTGCGCCACCAGGGAAGCCCTGGGAACCTCTTATTTATAGCCAGTCAGTCAGAAGCACAGGTGATAACCTGGGTTTGCAACTGGCATCTGAAGTGGGGGGGAGAGGGGCAGTCCTTTAGGACCGAGCCCTTAGCTTGTGGGATCTGACACTAACTCCAGGTAAATAATGTCAGAACTGAGTTGCTGTCTCAGATACCCTGCAGGTGTCCTGAGAATTGCTTGCTGCTTTGGGAAACCTCCTCCACACATTAGAATCTGGTGATCAGAACCACCTTTTACCACCACGTAAGGTAACATATTCACAGTTTCTGGGATTAGGATGTGGACATCTTTGGGAGGCCATCATTCTGTCTGCCATGATTCCTCTCCTTTTCTAACTCACCCATCCCACCACATCATCAACAATCTGGAGGTTCCACCCCTAAAATATACCCCAAATCAACTACTTCCCTGTAATTCCTCTGCTACCATCTTAGTGCAGGGCCACACAGACTCTGCCCTGGACAACTGTGAGCATCTCTTAACTGGTCCCCTTGCTGCCACTCTTGCCCCTCTGCAGTCCATCTATAAAGCTGCCAGAATGATCTTCTTAAAATATAAATCATGTAATGTGATTGCCTTGTTTAAAACTCATCAGTGGTTTCCCACTATAACTGGAACAAAATTCTAATAGATACTTCATCCTCTGGTCCCTTCTCACCTTTAAAATATAATAGAGCCTTTCCGTTTGGCGGCAGCCATCAGGTGAGCCGAGATGGGCGCTTACAAGTACATCCAGGAGCTATGGAGGAAGAAGCAGTCGGACGTGATGCGCTTTCTGCTCAGGGTGCGCTGCTGGCAGTACCGCCAGCTCTCGGCGCTGCACCGGGCCCTGCGCCCCACCCGGCCCGACAAGGTGCGCAGGCTGGGCTACAAGGCCAAGCAAGGTTATGTGATACATCGCGTTCGCGTGCGCCGCGGAGGCCGCAAACGCCCGGTCCCGAAGGGCGCCACCTACGGCAAGCCCATCCACCATGGCGTCAACCAGCTCAAGTTTGCCCGGAGCCTTCAGTCTGTTGACGAGGAGCGAGCGGGACGCCACTGTGGGGCCCTGAGGGTCCTGAATTCTTACTGGGTGGGTGAAGATTCTACGTACAAACTTTTTGAGGTTATCCTCATTGATCCCTTCCATAAAGCTATCAGAAGAAACCCTGACACCCAGTGGACCACCAAACCAGTCCACAAGCACAGGGAGATGCGGGGGCTGACGTCTGCAGGCAGGAAGAGCCGCGGCCTCGGCAAGGGCCACAAGTTCCACCACACGATCGGTGGTTCTCGCCGCGCAGCCCGGAGAAGGCGCCATACTCTCCAGCTCCACCGCTACCGCTCATATAAGTAATGTTTGTAAAATTCTTACCTAATAAACAGTTTAGGACATCCACGTCTGCTTAAAAGTGTTTTTTAATCTGTCTGTTAAAACTAGTTGTCTGCAGATTGCTTCATTGAATGCATTGTCAAATTCTGAAAGGTAAAGTGCAATAATGTTTGAAGATTTTAAGTGATGGTGTGTCTTGTTTCTAATAAGGGGAAAATGCCTTTGTTTTTTGCTTTATTAGGCAGTTGATATGTCCGTGTTTAAAATGCTGTCTGGTAACAATAGATGTAAAATTCTGTAAAAGAGGAGTGCAGAAACTAGCCATGTAGATTTGTTGGTGCATGTGAGGAAACCTACAGCTTTATTGGGGTGAGGCAATGCTCTGCTGGTTTACTCTAAAGTGGCTGTTTTATGGAGTTTGGCAAGGACAAACTTTAAATTGGGTTTTCCTTGGAAATGTAAAGGATGTCGTGATCCTTTATCATGATCATAATGCCGAAAAATAAAGTTGACTAGGGCCCACGTTTTTAGACTTAATGTGCTATTCCATATATGTAACTGCTGCTGCCGAAAGGAGGAAAGTAAAGGAATGCCACCATTTTTTAAGAGAATTGAATAAACCTGTTGCAAGATGTTTCTCTTACAAATTGAAACAAATCCTGGTTAACCTAAATTAAATTGCCTTGGCCTCGATGGTACCACTGAAGTTCCCATAAAAGGTGGGAGCTCCTGGTTCAGTCCCGTGACTGACCTGTAGAATACTTAACTTCATGCAAAATAGTCATGGTATTTACACTAGTGTATACTGAAACTGATGGAAATTGAACATTGGGTATATGAGGAGGGAGTTTTTAACCCTAAGGTTTGTAAGCTAGTGATGCTAGGATTGGGAAATTGGTGTTCATAAGGTCCCTTTCAAGTGTGGGAGGATAGAAGGGGCTTGGATCAAATTTTTAAATGTTTTATTTTTAGTATTAGTTTGTGACCCATTATGAAATGTAAGCCACCTCGGGGAAAACTGGGTTGGTTTTATTTCAACGTAACATTGCTAAGTCTAATCAGTGTTATCTTGGGTCAAGCCACTTTATCCATTCCCATAAGGCTACTAAGAAGAGTCGTGTAGTTGGTGTCAATACCAGTTCAGTTGGTTTCCGAAAAAAAATAATAATAATAATAATAATAGAGAAGAAATAATGCAAGTTTTTCCTTCACAAAATTTCTCTCCATCCCTCACTTCCATGGCCTTATATGCTGACAGCAGCTCTTAGCAGCTCATCAAAGGGAGGTACATGTGTTTGAGCTGTCCTTCTGGGTCTCCCCAGACGTAGAAGACAGCAAATTACCATATAATTCTAGACCTATGCCCTCCCTCTCCAAGTCTGTTTTAACTGTACATTCCTGCTAAAACTACCAGAAAAGTTAAAATATATAAGAAATGAAAATCAAGAGATAGAGGGAAGAAAGGAAGGAACACAACACAGTATAATATATTCTTCACATTTCGTAACAGGCAGACAAAAGATGTCTTAGATTGATGGATCTAAAAATAGTGCAGATAAATTATTTAACATTAAGAGAGCTAAAAATAAAAGCTTTTTTATTCCTTCGGGGAATGATGAGAGAGAGACTTACACTTTTCATTTTATTTTTTATGAACTGTGAATTCTTTGACCATGTAAATAAATATAGTAAAGCAGCTACTAATTTTGCACAAATATTTACACTAATTTTACCCATGAGGCTGTGCATGTTTATATATGCACATTGGTCATCAGTTTTTCACCTACTGTAACATTTCTTCCCTCTGATTCCCAACACTGTTCTTTGGAATTCCCCCACCGGAAACCGTCCCACCAAGGACTTCTTGCTAATAAATCAAAGGGCACTATGACCCCACTAGCAACCTCTCTGTGGAAAATTGTTCCCTAGGCCCTCTTCTGCCTCTATTTCCCAAAAGCTCTTTCCTCCCTGAATCACCTCACACCAACTACTTCTGGAGCCAGCTATTCTTCTCACACTTTCAAATAATGAGTCTACACTTTATAATTCCTAGTCTTTTTCCAACATGCCAGAATCTCAGGAAGCTGCTACTCCAAAAATGCAGGCATTGCTTGGAATAATAAACAAATCCCTAATTCAACCACCAGTATTTCATTGCCTCTTATGAACGCCCAGTCACCTCTCATTGGAGGATATTTCGCAGAATTTTAGGATCAATAAAGGGTTGGAGAGAACAAACTCACCCACATCAAAATAGCCTGAGATATAAAAATGCAAACCACTGGACCCCATACAGACCTACTAACTCAAAATGTTTTCAACAACCTCCCCAGGTAGTTCCCATGCACACAAAAGTTTGAGATACCCCAAATCAACCCAATCTAATTATTTCTGAAATGAAGAAAGTTAAATCCAGAGAGTAAATGACCTGTGCAAAATTGCCCACTTAATATGCAACCAATTCATTATTCTAGTCATACATATTCTGGTACCCTTTTAAAGGAACCTGTGAGATAAAACATGCACTAGAAAGAAACTACCTCAACATAATAAAAGCCACATAAGAAAAACCCACAGCTAACATCATACTCAATTAAGAAAAACTGAAAGCTTTTCCTCTAAGACCAGGAACAAGACAAACATGCCCACTTTTGCCACTTCTACTCAACATAGTACTGGAAGTCCTAGCCGGAACAATTAGGCAAGAAAAAGAAATAAAAGGCATGAAAACTGGGGGGTGGGGGGAGGAAAGACATAAAATTATCACGGTTTATAGATGACAGGATCTTATATAAAGAAACCCTAGGGCTTCCCTGGTGGCGCAGTGGTTGAGAGTCCGCCTGCCGATGCAGGGGACGCGGGTTCGTGCCCCGGTCCGGGAAGATCCCACGTGCCGCGGAGCGGCTGGGCCCATGAGCCATGGCCGCTGGGCCTGCGTGTCCGGAGCCTGTGCTCCGCAATGGAAAAGGCCACAACAGTGAGAGGCCCGCGTACCAGGGAAAAAAAAAAAAAAAAAAAAAGAAACCCTAAAGATTCCACTAAAAAAAAATCCTATTAGAGCTAATAAATGAATTCAGCAAAGTTGAAGGATATAAAAAGCAACACAGAAAACTTAGTTTCATTTTTATACAATAACAATGCAAAATTGTAAAAGGAAATAAAGACAGCAATTCTATTTACAATAGCATCAAAAAGAAAAAGTACTTAGGAATAAACTTAACCAAGAAGGTGAAAGACTTGAACTCTGAAACTCTAAAACATTGATAAAAGAAATTAAATAAAACACAAATAAATGGAAAGACACCCCATATTCATGGACTGGAAGATGTCAGTACTACCCAAAGCAATCTACAGATTCAGTGCAATCCCTGAATTAAAATCCCAATGATATTTTTGCATGAATTGAAAAATCCATCCTAAAATTCATATGGAATCTCAAGGGACCCTGAATAGTCAAAACAATCTTGGAAAAGAACAAAGGTGGAGGTCTCACACTTCCTGATTTCAAATTTTACTACCAAGATACAGTAATCAAAACAGTATGATAGTGATATAAAGATAGACATAAAGACCAATGGACTAAAGAGCCCAGAAATAAACCCTCACATATATGGTCAAATGATTTTCAGTGAGGGTGCCAAGACCATTCAACAGGAAAAGGACAGTCTTTTCAACAAATGGTGATGGAAGAAAAACTGGATATCCACATGAAAAAAAAAATGAAGCTGGACCCTTACATCATATACAAAAATTAATTAAAAGTGAATCAAGCGCTTAAACATAAGCCTTAAAACTATAGAACTCTTAGAAGAAAATATAGGGGGAAAGCTTAATGACACTGGGTTTTGCAATGATTTCTTGGCTATGACACCAAAAGCACAGGCAACAGAAGAAAAAAATAGATAAGTTGAACTTCATCAAAATTCAGAACTGGGCTTCCCTGGTGGCGCAGTGGTTGAGAGTCTGCCTGCCGATGCAGGGGACACGAGTTCGTGCCCTGGTCCGGGAAGATCCCACATGCCGCGGAGCGGCTGGGCCCGTGAGCCATGGCCGCTGAGCCTGCGCGTCCGGAGCCTGTGGCCCGCAACGGGAGAGGCCACAACAGTGAGAGGCCCGCATATCGCAAAAACAAAAAAAAAATTCAGAACTAAATTTTAAAAGTAAAATATCAACTCACAGAATAAGAGAAAAACATATCTGATAGAGACTGATATTCAGAATATACAAAGAACTCCTAAAACTCAACTAGAAAATAAACAACCTGATTTTCAAATGGGGAAAGAATTGAATGGACATGTCTCCAAGAAAGATATACGAATGGCCATAAAGCAAATGAAAAGGAGTTCAATGTCACTAACCATCAGAAAAATGCAAATCAAAACCATAATAAGATACTATTTCACATCCACTAGGATGGCTGTTATTAAAAAAAAAAAAAGTGTTGATATGAATGTGGAGAAATTGGAACTCTTGTGCATTGCTGGTGGGAATGTAAAATAATGCAGCTACTATGGAAAATGTTATGGTCACTCCTCAAAATATTAAGAATAGAATTACCATATAATCCAGCAATTCCACTTCTGGGTATATACCCAAAAGAACTGAATGCAGAGACTCAAACAGCTTTTATATATCCATGTTCATAGCAGCATTATTCATAATAGCCAAAGGTGGAACAGCCCAAGTATCCGTCAACAAATGAATGGGTAAACAAAATGTGGCATGTACATAAAATGGAATATTATTCAGCCTTAAAAAGGAAAGAAATTTTGATACATGCTACAACATGGATGAATCCTGAAGCCATTATGCTAAGTGAAATAAGCCAGTTAAGAAAAGACAAATACTTTCTGATTCTAGTTATATTAGGTATCTAAGATAGTCAAATTCACAGAGACAACAAATAAAATGTTGGTTGCCAGAAGCCAGGGAGAGGGAGGAATGGGGAATAAATATTTAATAGGTACAGTTTCAGTTGGAGAAGATGAAAAGCATTCTGGAGATGGACGGTGGTGATAGCTGCACAATAATGTGAATATACTTAATACCCAGAAATGTACACTTAAATGGTTGAAATGGTAAATTTTATGTTATATCTATTTTACCACAATAAAAAGAATTACCATGCAAAAACTGAACTACTCATCTTTCTCTTAAACATTATTTAAAACAAATAAGATTTGTTTTATTCATCTAACAAATAGCAAATCTCAGCTTCCAGCAAAACATCTCCAAATACTCCTTTTGAGCAATTTTCTTCTCAGAGCTTCAGCTTATATCCACCTTTCTGTGATCATCCACTCCCCGTGAAATCCAATGGTTACAGTACAATGTTTTCTTTAGCTCTGATAGTAAGAGCTCCCTCTGAAAATTCTGTGAAGACTCCTGTCCACACTATGAAGCTTGTCTTCTTTGGCCTCAAGCAGTCTCCCCAGCTAGCAAAGAAAGCACTGCTCTTCATGCGAGTAAAAACTGCAGCACTGCTACAACAGCTATAACTCTTCTCTTATTCAGCCCACTGTCTGCTGACCTCAGAAGCATCATCTATCTTTTCTCAAATAAATAATAAAGTATAATCTTTTGACAAGCTATTGACACGTCAAAAGCATTTTTGCACAGTACAAGGTAATCCTGAACTTGTCACAAGGTCAACAAATATGTTTGGGTGTTATTCTTGTTTTGTGTTTTATTGTTACAATAAAAAAATACTCCATTTTAATTGTATGGTCTATGGTTTGAAAATAGGAAAAATCAAAAAATTTTAATTAAAATGTGAATGGGACAAAGTAGGTAAACCTATTTTTTATAATATTTTTAAGCCATGAGTGAAAGTGATGTTTAAATCTTATTAGTTTTCCTAAGTTGTGTGTTTAAACACACAAACATAAAGAGCACTTCCTGCTATCAAGTTAACAACTAGCAGTAGTTTAGTTTTCGTCAGTGACTACATTATGATTAGGAGAGAAAAAAAGGTCACTCTGGGGCTTCCCTGGTGGCGCAGTGGTTGAGAGTCCGCCTGCCGATGCAGGGGACACGGGTTCTTGCCCCGGTCTGGGAGGATCCCACATGCCGCGGAGCGGCTGCGCCCGTGAGCCGTGACCGCTGAGCCTGTGCGTCCGGAGACTGTGCTCCGCGACAGGAGAGGCCACAACAGAGAGAGGCCCGCGTACCGCAAAAAAAAAAAAAAAAAAAAAAGTCACTCTGACTGAAATGGGAAGGAAGCTCTTGCAGGTTATTGAGCTGAAGAGTGGCATGATCACAGTTAGTATTTAAAAGAATCACTTTGCCTGAAATGTGTAAAACAAACTAGAGCCAGACTGACAGGAATAGGACAAAAGCAGGGATAAGAGGTAGGAAGATATTTTAATAATACAAGCGAGAGGTAATGGTAGATTAGACCAGGTTGGCAGCAATGGAGACCGTGAGAAATGGTCAGATTCTGAACAGCTCTGAAGGGAGAACCAACAAGATTTCATGGCTTGGGGTAATGCTTAAAAGAAATAGAAGGGTTGAGTCTCTTGAGCTTAGCTGGAAGAAGGATCTTCGATTTACTCAAATGGGAAGAATGTGGAAGGAGCAGGTTGGGGTAGGAGATATTAGAATCAAAAGTTCTGTTTTGGGGCTTCCCTGGTGGCGCAGTGGTTGAGAGTCCACCTGCTGATGCAGGGGACACGGGTTCTTGCCCCGGTCCGGGAAGATCCCACATGCCGCAGAGCGGCTGCGCCCGTGAGCCATCACCGCTGAGCCTGCGCGTCCAGAGCCTGTGCTCCGCAACGGGAGAGGCCACAGCAGTGGGAGGCCCGTTTACCGCAAAAAAAAAAAAAAAAAAAAAAAGTTCTGTTTTGGATGTATTAAGTGTGAGTTGCCTATTAGATATCCAAGTGGAGATACAAGATAAATAGCTGGATATGTAGTGTGGGTATCAAGGGAGAGATTATGCTCTCTGTGAAAGAACCAAGATTTTTAAATGTTACACAACAAAGAAGTTTTTCACACAAATTAATCAAATAAGTTCCCAAACTTTTAACACATTAGGGTGTTAAAAACATGCCAGGGGAAAGCCAGAAATTCTAGAAAACTAAAATGGAAAAACAATGTAAGATCTGATAAACAGACAGGATAGTTTATAAATATACTATTCAGGTAATAATCCTAAAGTGCATCACCAGATCTTAAAAGGATTAATGTCCCAAATAAAAGAATAAAAAAAATACAGATATATTTCTTTAGAAAGGGAAACAAAAATAGTTAACTATTTCCAAAAAAATGTTTCATGCACTGTTGCAAAGCCAAAAAATAACAAGACAGCATCATCCCAATGTCCCACTGGTTCTGAAGGGAACAAGTGATTGCTTTTATGCTGCCCAGGAGTGATAAATGCCTCTAACTATGGTCTGAACATTCTACAGAGATGAAAGTCCACTACATTGTACAGGACAGATCATAGTAATTAACAAGAGTTCACTAACTATTTTTAGCCATGATTTATAAGAGAAGGGGAGTCAGTGTATGAACTCCTCTTGGTTAACGCAGTTAAGAGGCAAAGTCCAAAATTTCACTTAAGTGGTTAAAGTGGTAAATTTTATGTTATTTCTATTTTACCACAATAAAAAGAATTAAAAAAACTTGTTTTATTGCTGTGAGGACCATGTGAGATTATAGATATGAAAATGCCTCAACAAAACTGTTTAGGTTCACTGCAAAGTGAATATTGTATTTGTTACTACCAGTGTATTGTTGAGTGAGTACGGGTTGGTTTAATGCATTCTATCTTCTTAGCTGAAAAAGCAAAGGGCAAGGAGGCACATGCAGGATGGAAGACTCCTCTAAGTGTTGATTGATTTATATCATTAGTGGAGGCCATCTGCAACACAACTATTAACTATTATGGTATATGGTATTCACAAGCCTGTTTGCAATTAAAAGACAGCACAAAGCACCCAATTAAGTGATCCAGACTACAACTTGATATAGCAAATTTTTGAACATCCACAATAAGGGAAAGGAAGCACTGGAACAGATATTAGAATTCAGTAGATACTCAAAAATGAATGGCTCTGAAATGTTTTGTATGATATGCCTCTATAGGTGTGCTTAGATTTGATTTCTAAAATTAATCTTTAGCCCCACTGAGGGCAGAAGGAGGTGGTCCAAGGGCATGTGATTATCTTGTTCCCCCTCCCACCTAGGATTTAAAATGTGCTAGAATGACTGCCTCATGTGGACACTGCCATGCAAATAAGAAAGAGATGAATGTCCCCAACTATATAATAATAGATCAAAGCTAAAGGGCAGTACAGTCACTGGTTATAGGCTCCCAGTTACACTTCTCTATTCATTGGTTTGTTTGAACTTAACTCTCTGTAATTAGTGTCTATCAGTAGAGGAGACTTATTTGAATTTCTATCCATTCCATGTCTAAATAGAAAGCTTTGAGAACATTTAGCATTAAGGTAGTTCTTGTTGACAAATAAACAGCTTTTACAACAGACTTGAACATAGATTTCGAATTCACTAATTTGTAATGTTCCAGATGAGGAAAAGTAGCCTCTGTCTACTCTTTAACCAGAGGAGACAACAATATAACAAAACCTTATTTGGAGCATGGAGCTAATTCACAGGTCTGGCTCTGTCCAGACTGGGTACCCAGTGATGGAGGATGCACCACTCACATACTCTGTGAAATGCAAAAACTGTATCTTGATTTGCTGTGAATGAACGTAATTGTTTTCAACTTCTCATTATTCTAACTAAAATAACTGGATCTACCCTTTTATAATAGAATTCCTAGCATTGGATTTGATTAAAATTGTACTGAATTTATATAAATTCTAAACACAAAAACTCCTTTGTAAAATTGCAAAATTCAGATGCTAGGTGGATTGTGAAAGAATGAATTATGTGAATGAATGAGTCTTTCATAAGACCATGGACCATGGTCTTAAGACCATCATTTGTGAATTTAATACTTTGTGTGAATAAAGCTTTATGATTACATACATATTTGAGAGGAATAAAATATTTTCATTCAGAAAACTTATTCTCTAGGAGAATTAATTACTCAGATCCTAAAGATGGAGAGGAAGGACCTTCTGAAGCAGGAATTTAACCATATTTGAACCTAAAACAAAAGCCTGAGAACACATTACTGACAGTTTGGGTTACTGCTACTGATCACAAGCGTTTTCCATAACTAGCCCCAGAATTTGGACAGATATCAATGGAACTGTCCAGATAAAACTACCTCCTGCCATGCACTGACCTGGGTAAACAGGCCTGGAAAAATGCTGAAAGGAGAATGGACCAGCAAATGGGTAGTAATCAGAAGGGGGGCAGGGGCAACAGCTCTCCTCCAGAGCATTTCACTTTCTCCCCTTTACTCCACAAGGAAAATTCATCTGCTGAAATCATGCTTGTTGCATGTGGATAAAAGGAGTCACGTGATGCACTAAGTGTTCCAGGAAGATTAATCTGTCAGCAGTGGGACTGATGGATTGACAGAGAAAGAGAGAGAGAGACAAGAGGCTATGACAAGAACACAATACAGAGGAGGAGGGAAGGATGGATTTGGGAGAAACGTCAGGACTCAATATGTGACTATTTATAGACAGAAGATGAAGGAGAGAAAAGAGTCAACGATGACTCCCAAGGTTCACTCTTAGGTGGCTGGGAAAATAGCACCACCACTGAGAAAAGTGAGCAAGGCGGCCAGGACAGCTCTCTTCCTGCCTGTCTTTACCCTCAGCCTGCATGATGCCACCAACCCTAGCCAAAATCACTGAGCAAATAATGCACTTGTTATTTTTTGACTGGCTATAGAGAGAAGGATAGTGGCCCAATCTGTTAACAAAACCTGAGAATAAGTGAAGACAGAATGACACAAGCAGTTATATAGTCAGCAGGAAGGAGCCAACCCAGGAGTAGAAAGAGCAGAAAATGTTATGTAGGGACACATGCATGTGAAAGCAAGACCTTGGACAGCACGACGTACTGCTGGAAAGCATGGCGGCCATCAGATCAATCCAGCTGGGTGAAATGATCAAAAATAGTCCAGACTTCGTGAGAGAGAAGAATCAAAGACTAGGGTCCAAACTGAAATGCCTACAGGAGCTGGGCGAGTAACAGAAACGAGGACGGGTGGCGTTCGGCAACAAGGAGTGCAGGTGGGGGCCACTGAAACAGCACGCGCCCACCCCATCTAAAGAGGAACCACAGTAGGTAGGTTACTCTCACCCAAGACCGTAGGCCCAATCTTCCAATTCTTCAAGAGCAACCCTCCCACCCACCATTCTCCACCACGTACGCTACCTTATCTTCTTCAAGCGCTCGTCAATACCTGAAATCTCTGTGCTGCTCTTGCTATTGCGGTTATGGCCTGTCTCCTCCCACTAGAAGGTAAGCTCCCTTAGGAGCCACAGAATTGGCACTCAATCAATGCTCAACCAACCATTTGCTCACCTCCGGACGCATCAGGAGGTGAGCCATTTGATACAAAATAAATCCAAACCCTTGATCTCTCCACAGCCTTCCCCTTCACAGCCTTTCCCCTTTGCTGCCTGCCGTACCCAACACACCCTGGTCTCTCTCCAGCCTGGACTTTTGCAAAGGATAAGACCTGGGTTCGAATCCTGACTCTGTCTGCCCCTTACTAGCTGTTTGTCCTTTGTGAAGACACTAACTATAACTCTCAACTGCTACATCTGACAAACATGTATTGGATTTCTAGAGGAATCAAGTGAACTTTTTAAAAATTGACCATGAATGTAACAATGATGTCCAATTCTTTTAAATTTCCCACACTTGGGTTTCCCCTTCTCACACTCACCACACTGTCTCCAGCAGGGCAGAGCCTTTGCCTGCTGACTGTGGGCCCCACTCTACCTCCTCCACCCTCCACCCTCTTTCCACCTCCCGAAAACTTGTCTCCTAATTGCTCTTTAGGGCCAGCTCCATTGTTTCTTCCTCTCTGAGGTTTTCTTTGACTTTCCTGAGTCCCCACAGCCCTTTGTTCCTACAACTAGCAACGCACTGACAGGAACCACACACACACCGCCAGCTGCCCTCTGATGCCCAGCAAGTCACGAGCAAAGGTAGGGACTGAGTGTTACTCTTCCTCGCTCTTCCCAGGGTCTAACACAGTGCCTGCTTCAAAACAGGTATTTGCCAAACATAACTGAACACCTCACAGATGTAAATCTGATTGACTGGAAACTGTATGAGTGGACACCTTGGGCTCCACCATTGAGAATTAACCAGTAGCAATGACAAAATCTCCCACATGGTCAGCTTGTGATTACCCATGTTAATGGTAGGTGACACTGAGAGGGATAATCTAAGAATTGTTAATACAGGTATTCTCATGATTTTAGGTCGCGTAAGTGTGATTTATGCAGTGCGAATAACTTGAGATCAAACTTCTCTCTCCTGCCGCTCTGTCACAGTGCCAAAAATGCTTAACAGTAACTTAAGGTGCTTTTGAATGTCAATTTGATTACAACATGAAATTTCACAGAAAGCACTGCACTCTTTCTAACATAGATAGGAGTGTTCAACCATCAATTCATTCAACAGATATTTACTGACAGCCTACAATATGCCCGGCATTACAAGGAAAACCGTTACAAGCCTGAATTCTACGTACTACAATTCTGTAATGACTGCTTAGGAAGACCTAGAAAACTTGGGAAGGCCGCTGAGGCCAATACCAAAGTTCGTATTACCAAATAAACTAATAGTTGCCACACGACCAGTTCTAAGGACCCAGTATTTCTTTCTGCTGATCCACACCGAGAGCAGTGGAGCAGCTGGCTTCTGGATGGCCAAGTAACGTGGAACCAGCTTTGTCCTGAAACAGAGTAGGAAGTAATGATAATCATCGTGATCTAAATTTACTTAAATGTCTCTCTTCTCTCTCTTCAGCCTGGGGCGGTGGGAATAGGTGTGATGAAAAAAACAACTTTTGTTTTTCTGAGTTGCTGCCTAGGCATTTTACAGACTGGAAACCCTGCTCACACCTAGAGTCTGGACATTTAGATAAGGACTGCACTTTGGGATTCCTACCATAAGTCCCTCTTTGCTTTCCCCAGATGCCTTTTAAAATAATCACTTAGAGTTAAGCCTGTGAAAAGTTAGTGACCTCTGACCCAACCACCTTATAAGTGATAGATGCTTGCTACCCTCTCTATCTTCTGCTTACTGGTGACCTGGGACAAAGGACTGTCCTTTCCCCCCTCCTCGTTCATTGTCCCCCAACCTTTTCTGGGATCTGTGAATAATAAATCTTGTGACTCTATTTCTTTTGTGTGGGTGTATTGAAACTGTGTCTTCAGTCAAAACGACCCAGTGGTTTTCACGTCCCAAAAGTGGAAGCTTGGATGCTGAGGGAGATACTTGCTGACCCGTGTGGGTGGTTTGTGCCCCCTCATTCAGCAGGTCATAATCTGTATGTTCTTAATTCAATACAGCAGGTCCGACTCCCCAGCACAGTAGGGAAGGTAACAAAAGACTGGACCATATCTCAAGTCCAAGGAGATGACTTTCATCTTTCCCCAGACCCTGTGCTGTACATAATGTACCTCTTCCATCCCTTCCCAACTGCAAGAGAAGAGAATCTAAGTAAGTAGGATTCAAGGCAAGTAGTTTTTGACTAAAGGCAAGTTTCAGGAAAAGTTTTGAAGGGGAGCAGAATATACTCTCCCAAAATATGCCTCTTTGGCATAAACATTATTTTCGGCTGCTTATTTTTAAGAAACAGTGGACACAGGAGCAGCTCTGTAAACCAAGCAGAAGTTACTCTTCTGTAAGAGACATTTATATTTGTAAGAAATCTCCATTTGTAAGGGTGTTTCCCTCTCTGTACCAGAAAGAGGAGGATACTCGAAATCTCCAGAAACACATTATCAGCATAAAAGGCAACGATTTAAATCTGTGTAACAACCTTACCCTCATTTACTGTGCTTTTCCTGATAGCCTCCCATCATCTTGTCTTTAGCTGGACAGTTATTTAAGCTGATGGCTGGGCCATCTCAAAGTTACTCAGTTTTCCTGTGTCTCTCCCATGTACACAGGAGGCATACGTGTCATTAAACTTCTAATTTTCTCCTGTTAACCTGTCTTTTATTACAGGGTGTGTCTCAGCCCAGAACCTGGAAGGGTAGAAGAAACATTATTTTTCTTCCTCCACAGGTTCATTAACATTCTCAGGAATAGATCTCATAGGATTATCTATGAATGAATTAATTAATCTAAATTGTTTCTGCCTCTTTTTAAATGTATATTTTATCCAAATATTGAATTAATGGTTGATAAAATGCTTATGTTTAGTCATCATAAAATTCCATTTATGCTTGTAAAAGTTCTACAGGTGAAGAAGATAAGTCTTGATAACAAAGCGAAACAAAATGTTTCCATTTCAGACCCTATTACTTCTACATGGTGGTAAATTAACCTCCTAGTTAGTAAGAAAAAAATTACAATAAATCATCAGAAAACAAAGCTGTCTATAAAGAAACCTGAATTGGGTTAAGTGCCAAAAATCAAAGGACATAACTGTTTAGATCTGAGATAACCATGTTCCCAGTCTGCTCTGGACCATCTAGGTTTATGGCAATCATCCTGGAATAATTATTAAGCGTGCCTACTTTCACTCTCAAAAAATGTCACAGTTTGGACAATAAGTTATATATAACCCTATCTGGAGATAAAAAGATTCCTAAACAATCTTTGACAAAGAAAACTTTAAGATTTTCAGAAACACTAGTATGACAGCCTGCTTTGCACAGTCTGCTTTTAAACTTACCAATTTTGAAAGAGTTAACAAACATCTTAACTCTCACAACTGTAAAGTAGTAAGCCCTGCTCAACTTTAAATACTTACGAAATAAATATGGAGTTCTGCCCTATAACCTATATCTGGGAATTTCCCTCTCCACCTCTACCCACCAATCTAGGATTCCAGGAGAATGGCACAGTGATTCAGCATTTCTAAGGCATTCATTAAAATGTGCTTGGGCGCAATGAAATCAGGGGAGAAAGAAAGGTACCTAATACACAGATATTAAAATCAAAACTTCTTTTATAAAGGCAAAAATAACGAACTTCCATACTTTTTCTCTTACTGAAACATTTGGAAAGCAGCTGAATTGGCAAGTATCTCCCATCACTATGATGAGGCAAGTCATCCAAAGATACAGCAGAAAGCACATGCAACACTTTCTGTCAACTAGTTCAAGAGATGCTTCAAAACAGAAGTGCAAGGGAAATCATAGAAACACAGAGGGAAGTTTCAGGGAACCCATACAGGAAGAACACTGTTTATCCCTGTATAAGAGCGCTTTTTAGAATCTTGCTTATCTCATTTTTGTGTCTCCTGGAGGACAGACCTTGTCTTGTTCATCCTTGTACCCCTTATCTCTTATCTCTGAATCTTCACCATACTACTTTGCACATGAGAAATGTGCAACAAATACTTGTTGAGTCAAACTAATAAGAAAAGAAGAAAAATGCTTTCAAATATAATTTCTACATAAACATTTTTTTTTGAAGATAAAAGAAACCTAACCACTATGGAGGGTGGAAGTGGAGAGGTAAAATCATTCCAACAGCAAGTGTGTGCTCCCTACTAAGAAATCTATTCCTCTACATGAGTGGTGGGTAAAGTTTTAACAATCTTACTATCATAAAAATTCAGATATACTGTAGTCAAACCAAGTCCCACCAAACAAAGCAATCAAATACGGTTAGACTAGAAGACAGGAGTTAGCCATAGCCACCGACAGCTCAGTTATTAGAGAAGTTTCACTAAAGTTCCCTTCAAGTCCAAACTCGAGAGGGCTTGAGCATTCTTTAAAATAGGCTTTCAGGCCATGTTTTTTCTTCCTCCAGCATCTTATGCAAAGGCACTGGAATTTGAGAACTTGTCACTTAACCATAGAGGATCTTATTAATTAGTAGAAAAACCATAAAATGGGCCTCAATGCCTTTATCAAGAGGAACTTGGATTCTTCTTCCTTAAAGACACTACCCACTCCTCCTATCAACAAGACAAACGGGTAGACAGGATCCAGGAGTCAAGCCGTCAAGTTACATAGGAGCAGATCAGAAAAGGGCCATGAGCAAGGAGATCCCTTCATCTCAGCCAAGGCGGGTAGCAGCCTCTTCACAGCACCGTGAAGCAAAGTTAAATTCTCCAATAACATCCGATATGAAGGAAGCATTTTCTCAGAAGCCTGACTTGTAAATATTAAATATTCAGGCCTCTTGAATTTTACATCAGCTGTTTTACAATCCTGGGAAAGGCACCTGAAGGCCTTAAATTTCTAACTCCCCATTTGTAAAACAGGAATAAATACTGTTACCACTTACCCATATTTTAGAAAACTAATAAAAACAATGATGCAAACCATAGATACTTTCCTTAAATTCTAGATGTTTAGACAATGACTGTTCTTCTCAACTCAACAGGTATAATCTGTAAGGGCTCAGAACGAGCTTCCCCCCAAATGTGTCACTTTTGCATGAGGATTATTTTGAACTAAAGGCAAAATCAAGACCCTGCAGGTTCAAGAGAAACTACTGCCCCTCCCTTAACTACCCAGCAGAACTTAAATTGAGGATTTTTCCCAGAAAAGAGTTATTACGAGAGATAAATTTTATCTAAGTGGCCCCATCTATATGGCAGGGCAAACATCTAATTACCAAACACCTGCTCTTTTTATTGTCCTATGAATGACCCTCCTGTCCGTGGAAGCCCGAGGCCCCTATGCCATTCCTTAGCTCAGGATGGCATATACGCCTCATTTTACCTTTCTGTCTCTGAACCTCTCAGGTATGTGGGGCCTCTGGCCCTCACATGCATACATACGAGATTAAATTTGATTTTCTCCTGTTAATCTGTCTCGTGTCAATTTAATTCCTGGACCAGCCAGAAGAACCTAAAAGGGTAGAGGAAAGTTTTCTTCCTATCCTACAAGTCCAAAGTAAAATATTTAACAAACGGACTCTATTTTCTGCTCCTAATAAAGAAAAGAGGCACTGATAACCCATTGTGGACATCTGCTTGGGGTCCAAAATTTTATTAACTCAAATAATGACTAGTAAGCAGGAAAAAAAAGATCCCTTGAACTCTTTGGATATTAAGCACCTTCATCTTCCACTGAATGCCTTTTTAAAAGTCAGTGACACTTTCTGAACCAATCTGCAAGTAAAGTTACTGCTCACAGTGAATGCAGATAAACTCTTGAAGGGCTGTGCTGACCAAAACTGGTCTCTATATTATATAAATTGTTTGTTTACATTCACCATAATCTTTTAAAATGTCATATTGCTTACCTACTGAAAATATAACAACAAAAAAGTATTTTTTTCCTACTGACCAACTAAAGAAAGAAAGAGGTTGTTCAAACTTCACCACTCAATTTCTAAGTGAAAGACTGATGGGGAATCGGCAGCCCAACAGCTTTTTATAGCAATTTTCTGGGTGCAGATTGAAAGCAGTTTTCGTCATGGGAGGTAGAATACTGCACCCTTACATAAAGCCTCACAGATAAAAGTCAGGACCATCAACGTATTCGCTTAACTACTGTTCAGTGTTCAATGCACCTACAAGAAAAATGGACAACATTTCAGCTGTTAAACTTATAAGGCGATAAGAAAATTCCAATTCCAGTTTAGTGTCAGAGAGGAAAGACAGACAGCAGCCCTATCCCAGTAGATCCCAGGTTAATTCCCTCCAGTTTCTCCCCTATCATAATATTAATTGGTTTCCTAATAAAATACTGCAGTAACATTTGTGAAATCAGATTCTGGCAGAAAATCAAATCAAAGGACAACTAACTCTTCATGGCAGCCACTTTTGCATACCCAGACCCTGCCTACCTTGTTATGTTTTTGCTGGTGTCTTGCCTTCGTGTCAAGAACGTGGTAAGGGCTTTCCGAGTCTTGGTTGATGTAATATACGAGTCTTGAAGGCAGTGTGATTTCCTTCTGCATTGCATTGCTGTAACTGCTATTACTGCTGCTATTCTGTTGCAATGTGTTGTCTTCATCTGCCAGGATTCCCAAATTGTTTTCTGCAGTTTCATTCCAATGCGGAGCTGGGGGGGGAGGGGGGGGGACACAAACATACACAAACACACACATACCCTATAAATACATAAGTACTAAAATGCATTTTTCCATTAATTGCAAAAACAAAGTTTTCTACTTTTAAGCAGGTAAGGCGTAGAGACACAGGAAAGAAAGTTATTGCAACAATGAAATGGCCTGGATAGGTTATCAGCCAATAAGGCTTATACAACAATGTACTGTTTATAGTCTTAAATCTATACTTCTAAGTCTGGTGGTGGGGCTGAGGGGGAACGGACTTGAAGGAAGGGTCATTAAACGAACATGCTCAGGGTTTCTGCCCCTCACCTCCCCCACCTTGGGAGTCTACAGAAGCTCAATGGGACTAGGACTAAGAGTATCCCACCTGAGAGCTAAGAACGCTCCACAGATAACTTGAGTGCGGAACTCATGAACACGGAATGTTAACCGATTCACTTAACAAAATGGACAATTCCCTTTTCTTTTAACTTTGAGACGAGCAAAAATCTTTTGCCATAGAGAGATGCAGATGCTGGCAGCTTTCCAATTTCTTTTTATTTTCCTGCCGATGACCAGCTATCTGCGGTCACTGATGTCCAATCATCAATGTATTGAACATCATATTATCTTCATTTTTCATTATAATGACAAGCATTTTGAGAAATTACAAGCCAAAGGTTTATATCCCCGAAGTTTCCCTCCCCCGCCTTAATTCCAACAGCAGTGAATAAACCCACTAGGCAATTTGAGGAAACACGTTACCACTATTCTCATCACATCCTCCCGCACTCACGTTCAGGCTCCACCACCCAAGAAAAAACTTGCTCCCTCGCTGCATTTCCCATCCACCGGTTTCCCTAAGTTGCACAGAGATCAGTTAGGGACCCCGCATCCACTGAATACCTTCCAGTGGAACCGGCAGTAATTTAGTGAATGCAACAGAAAAATGGACTTCAAAAAGTGAACTGGAATGAACGCCGGTTTGGGAATGAGAGAGGTGGGCAGGCAGAGAGAGGCTCGGAAAGGCCGAGCCCTGGACGTGTCCGGAGCGCACGGACCCGCGTGCCCTTCGCTCTCCTCTGCAGGGCCCCGTGGGCAAGGCAATGCAAAGGGCACCTGGGCCATACCCACCGCTGGGTGCAGCAGCCCGCCAGGCGCGGGGCCGGGATGAGGCGGCGAGTGGAGGCAGCAGGAGAAGTGCGAGGAGCAGGCGGCAGGGCGGCGCGCGGGCCGGGGCGCGGATGGGCGCCGGGCCGGCGGGGCCGCCGCGGGAGCAGCTGGAGGCTCGGGGGAGGCTGCAGCCCTCCACGGGCGGCCGCCCGGAGCTGTTGCCGGGTGGCTTCATGGCTCATAGCTCCCGGACGCCGCTCGGTGTGGCCAGCGAGAGCGCCGGGCTAGGCTGCGGGTAAGGTTGCGGGCGGAGCCGGTCACGCCGGCTCGGCGCGCATGGTGCGGCCGCGGACAGGGGGGTCGGAGCTCGGGGCTAGGGGGCTGGGCGGCGCCCCCTGCCGTGCTCGCCTCTCAGCCCCTCCCGGGGTGGCTGCTGAAGAGTCCGGGGGTCCCAGTCGCTCCGCCAACTTGGAGCCTCCCCAGATGCTCCTCCCTCCCTGCGGCGGGCGCGGCAGCTCCAGTGACTGCGGGGGCTGCCGCTGGGGCTGAGGATGCTGAGGCGGCGAGCGAGAGCGAGCGGCGCGGGCGTGCGCCCCGCCCTCGAGAGCGCGCCCGAGCGCGGCTTCGCGTCCTGATGCTGATGCTGTTGCCTGGCACGGGACGCACTGCGCATGCTTTATTGTGGAAGAGAAAGGAGAGAGGGAAAAAAAGGGAGCAGAGTGATGCAGCATCAGAGGTGACGGTGGCACCTCAAGAGTTGGGGGCGGGGAGAGAGGAAGCTGGCAGCCAGGGATTAGCTGGAGGGGAAGAAAGAAGAGTGTGGGGATTTCCAGGACAGAATGATCTGGAGGAAACAGCCAGCCAGAGAAATCGGCCTGCTTTTTCCACCACCCCAGACCTTACATACCCCCTCCTGTTCCCACCGCCACCTTCTCGGGTAAAACTTAGGCCAAGCATTTCCCTGTTAATCCTTTATATTTCCTTCCTGCAAATATATTGATATATAAAGGATTGCAGCCGGGGAGGTAAAAATAGCACTGCTCCTCATTCAGTTCGCTGGCAGCGCGGGGAACGAGGGCTGGGAAGCACTTTGGCGCGTGGCGGGCTCGCTGGCCAGATGACGCCCTGCGGCCTTGCAGAGCTCAAGGCGCAGGGATCCCCCGAGCTGGGCCCTCCGCCCTGGATTCTGTCGCCCGGGGCCTCTGTCGCCCGGGCTTGTGCCCAGGGCCTTTGCGGAAAGCAGATGGAGCTCAAAAGTTCAGAAAGGATGACTGGACGTGTTCCGGAAGGATTTAGAAATTCTGGCGGGGAAGAAATAGGGAGATGAGAAACCGAGTGTGTGGCAGCTATCATGGGAAATCCAGCATTTGTCAAGCCGGTGGGTGGGCGTGCATCGGAGAGGGCACATTGCAGATTTTGAGATCTGGTCCTGACTTGTGCAGAGAAAGAAAGATTTTTCTCTCACTGCTGTAAAAAAAAAATAAAATCCCTGAATTGGGTGGATCAGCAGAAACTAAATACGATGGTTTCAAATTAGGGCCTGTGGCATATTTCTGCCCCCAAACTCCCATAATGCAAGCATTCATTTGTTCGCCGTCCCAATGACAGCCTGAGTAGTAGCAATGTTGTCTTTCTCTGTTACGTGTATTTAAAATGGAGATAATACCATCTACTTTGGGGGATCAAGAATCTCACAATAAAGAGAAAGAATGTGGGTATAATGCACCACAGCAATGACAGGACTCGGTGTTGTTAGCTATCTTCTCCACCCCCAGTTAACAGAGGGAAGGGGGAGAGAGAGAGACGAGACAGACACACACACACAGAGACCAGAGATCTCAGAATTGTTAGAGAATTAACACTAATATTAGCTCTTCCTCTTTGTATCAGAGCTAGGATATCAATTTGTTATCACACATTTATTAATGTGAACTTGTCATTGATGCTACCTCCCCCAAATGTGGGCAGCAACAGTCTTCCCTTTGGCTCAGTTTGTGTCCCTAGCAGCTAGCGTGGTGTTTGTGGCACAGAGAAGTCTCTCAAAATATGTCATGAATGAATAGACCAGCGGAGGTACCAGTAGCAGGAGGCACATGGGGCAAACTGGTGAACATGCCCACCTCCCCATAGTTCCTACTTGCAGCTCAGTGCTCTTGGGGGTGTCTCCCTCAAGACAAGCATGTCCTGGCTAGGTTTTCCCAATTTATGTTTGATATAATGATATAATCCTGGAAAAGGGCTTGGGGGCAAAGGAGGTGGACAAGGAATGAGAAGGGAAAAGGAAATGAAAGGCAGAAGATGCCCAGATGCAAAGTCCTTTAAAAGGCGTCTCTTACAATTGAGTAACAACCTCTCAAAGCCTCTTCCAATAAATAAAGCCATGAGTTACCCAGTCCACCTGCATACCAACCAGTCAGCAGCCACAATCCCATGCACTTGGGAAACAGAATAAGGACTGAATTCCATTTCTAGTAAGGAGCAGAAGTATTTGCAAAAAAAAAAAAAAAAAGATGTTCTCTTTTGCACTGTAATCCAAAAACTGCATTTATTTACAGAACTTTAATGTTTACAGACTCGACCGGAGCCTGGATAATGTATTAGTAAATGAGACAGTGAGTCAGAGAAGGAGTAAATCACTCAGAAAAGAATGTATTAGAAGTTTGGCCCTTAAACCATATATTTAAGGGGAGGTTAAGAACAGAATCAAATATTCTTTAAGCAGTTAACTTGTTTGATTTAGTAATAGTCGCATTAGGTAGCTTGGAATGTTTATTGTTAGAGAGTCTAGTTCTAAATAGTCCCCTCTGTGCTTATAATATTTAGAAATTTTGTCCATCATCATCTACTGCTTTGCTCTATATTCATGTCTGTGCATATCATCTTTCCCCTGTCAAAAAACACTGAGACTTAAGCTGCGTCTCATTCATCCCTGATCTGTAGAGCCTAGCATAGTACCCAGAATGGAGTCAGCATTTGACAAATGTGTATTGGGTAGAGGGAAACTCACAGGTAGGAGGGAGGGATTCAGCAAGCTGGAGTGGAATGAAGGGAGGAAAGTACCAGAAGTTTGGGTGCTGTAATAGCTCTGGTTAGACATGTGTGCTGGATCCCAAGAGCATCAGGGACCACTGGAGTGGCCTGGTGAACTTAGCAGATGAGAAAAACTGCTGGAGTCGTAGGTGAAAACAAGCGGCCAGGAGGCCCATGGGAAGAAAATTACAGCAAGCTATGTGGATACTAACTGAACACAAGGAAGGGTGTGTGCGAGCAGCGTCCACAAAGGGTAGCTGTGCTGCTCCCAAAGTGGTTCAGCTGGGCCGGTGAGGGAAGACACCAGAAGTCCTCTCTTTGCTCTCGTTTGTTGCAGGGGGCAGACCGGACCTGCCTTGAAACCAGTGAGGACACTGGGCCTGCACAAGAGCAAGTAAAAGGGTAGAAATATAAGATTTGGAAGGCATCTGCCTCAACAGGGCTGAAATTCTGGGAGAGAAGGTAGAGAAAGGGATCACAGAAGAGGGGCCTTGGAAGATGAAAGCAGGTGAAAAAGTAGGGCAATGTAGCAAAGCAGATTCACAACAGCAATTAGAATGGAAAAATCATTTGACCAAAAAGTCAAGGTCAAAGAAGGTGTGCAGCAAATTGGTGGATGGCGATGATGCTGAGGAGTGGTCTGGGGGAGTGAGAGCAACTGCACAAACAAGGGTCAAAGGGCGGCAGCTCTGATTCCAGGGCAGCTCCATCCAGAGAGCTGGCTGGGAGCAGAGAATTCCGTTACAGACTCTGCTAGAGGAGGTTCTTCATTCTCTTTTTAGACTGGCTGTGAAGACTGATTTTACAAGTGAAAATTAATGCCTCCAAGGGAAAAAGTGTGATGAGAAAAACAACTTTTGTTTCTCTGACTTGCTGCGTAGGCATTTTACAGTATGATAACCCTGCTCACACTCAAGAGTCTGAACAATCTGGATAAGGGCTTGACTTTAGGATTCCTGCCTTAAGGGCACATTGTGCTTTTCCTGGGCACCTCTTCACATAGCTACTTGGAGTTAAGCCCGTGAAAAGTCAGTGACCTCCGCCCCAACCTTCTTTCTTTTTTTTTTATTTTAATTAATCAGTTTTTAATCTTTTTACTTACAATGTTTCCGGTGTAAAGCAATTCACTTATACATATATACGTATATACATACATATTCTTTTTCAGATTTTTTTCTATTATAGGTTATTACAAGACATTGAATATAGTCCCCTGTACTATACAGTTATACGTGATAGTTGCTTGCTGCATTCTTTATCTCCTGCTCACTGGTGACCTGGGACAGAGGTCACTGCCCTTCCCCCAGCTCATTACCTCCCACCCCCAGCTTCTGGGATCTGTAAGTAATAAATCTTGTGACTCTGCTTCCTTTGTGTGGGTGTATTGAAACTGTGCCATCAATCCAAATGACCCTACGGATTACACTTCACCGAAGTGGGATCTCAGATGCTGAGAGGGCTACCTGCCTGCCCGTGTGGGTGACTTGTGCGCCCCCACCCCGCCCCGACCTTTCAGCAGGTCATAATCTGCATGTTCTTAGTTCAGTCCCCCAGCTCCGGCTTCTCAACACAAGACAGCGTACTATTTGGTAAAAGCCAAAAATAAGTGAGCTCTATTATTTGTACTTTCCACATTGTTCTGGGGTCAGCAAACATTTTCTCTAAAGAGTCATATAGTAAATATTTTAGACCTTGCGTGCCATATGGTTTCTGACGCATATTCTTGGTAATTTTTTTACAACACTTTAAAAAATGTAAAAATCATGCAGCCTGCAGGCCCTAGTTTGTCAACCTACCATTTTTAACTATATATATATATTTATATTTATATTGACTTAAGGTTAAACTTTTTTATCAACTGCATTAATATGCTTGTGAGCAGAAAAGCACGTGCAACAGTGTACATAGCTCTAACTCCAAAAGAGCTAGCTCTTCACTGAACTTTACCATTTGTTTAATCAGTAATTGCTTATTTCTTAATAACATTCAGCACTTGAAGGGATTCCTAAAGAAAGAAGTATTCCTCCATTTCGAGATCATTTCCAGATTTAGACAACAGAGGGAAATGTCAGAAATCATTCGCCAAAAAATACAGATACAGAAAAGATTCCAGACTTTTTTTTTTCTTTTTTTTTTTTTTTTTTTTGCCAAGATGTATTTTCTGGTGAGCAGAGACATGCTGAATGAAAGCTACATGGTCAGAGGATGGAGTAACACACCCAGTGACAGCCCTTCCTGGAGCCCATCACTATAAGTACCCTGCGTTTGTGTTCCTCAAACTCAATCCTGAAGAGTGGCTGCAAGGCAGCCAGTATACAGAGCCGAACAGGCAGCCTTGAAGTTCATGAAAACTAAGTCTGCAAGTCTATGTTAAATACACCTGCTCATTCTGAGGGACAGACCACAGTGGGCCAATTTCAGAAGTCAAGGTGTGACTTTACTCAACACTACTGGGCAAAGCAGAAGTATTTATTACCAAAACTGCAATGGTCACAGACATATTTCTTTTTTTTTTTTTTTTTTTTTTTTGGCCACGTTGGGTCTTCGTTGCTGCACGCGGGTTTTCTCTAGTTGCGGCGAGCGGCGGCTACTCTTCACTGCAGTGCGCAGGCTTCTCATTGCAGTGGCTTCTCTTGTTGCAGAGCACGGGCTCTAGGTGCACAGGCTTCAGTAGTTGTGGCTCACGGGCTCAGTAGTTGTGGCTCGCGGGCTCTAGAGCGCAGGCTCATAGTTGTGGTGCATGGGCTTAGTTGCTCCACGGAATGTGGGATCTTCCCGGACCAGGGCTCGAACCCATGTCCCCTGCATTGGCAGGAGGATTCTTAACCACTGCACCACGAGGGAAGTCTGACATATTTCTAAAGGAATAGTTGAACAGACAAAAATGTGTCATAGTGTCAAAGCGTGAAAATATCTGAAGAAAGATAACCACTGGAGACACGTAAAATTTAGTTCTTAAGGGATATTACGTTAAACAAAGGTTAAGTAGGAACAGGATACATTTTTAAAACAGCTGACTTTTCTCCCCACTATGCAAACATTCGGCTAGTTTATCCCAGTTTGGTGTACTTACAAGCTGTAGTACAAAGGGATAAACAAGCATGTCGTGATGACTTGTGGCGATGATCTATGCTATGCAAAACTTGGAAGAATTGTGTTTATTGAGAATAATCACTGAGGCAACACGTCATTATTAAACCCTCTCTGGGTCACAGAGCAGCCCTTGGAGTTTCTGCAGAAGTAAATTGCCATGTACTAATTGGGGAAGGAAGTCCTCAACTACTTTTAGAGACCGCAAGTAAATTTTATATAAAAGGTTAGAATCCCATCAGCAGAATTAATATACTAGTGCTAATCCCTAGCATTTGCATAACAATAGTTAAACCCTTTAATAAAGCCTGCTTTAATCATTACTATGCGTTTACACATCGCAAAGTGCTTTTATCTGTTTTATTTTATTAGATCCTCAATTCTGTCACACAGAGAAGACAGTCATTGCTATTCTTTTTAGGAGCTCCATCTTGGATGCAAGGACACTAAGGCCCCCTGGTTTTTGCAGTGATCCTCAATCCTGGCTGCACATTCTAATCACCTGGAAAGCTTTAACAATCTATTGATGGCTGAGTATTTAGAATCTTCAAGGCTGGAACCCAACATCAGTGTTTTACAATTCCTCCCAGTTTAATTGAATGTGAAGCAGAGTTAAGATACACTAGGTAGAGGGATTTCTCAAGATCACACACCAGAACAAGACATCAAGAACTCGAATTGGAACCCTGAATTCAAGTCCTGCGCTGTTCCCAAGGTCTTCTTCCCTATTTCTGCTTTTATAACAAGTTAACCCTGAACGAGGAAAGCTTAAAAAATTAGCTTAGTACAATTGCTGCAAAATCTAAGAAAATACAGAATTAGAAAACATTTGAGACAGAAGTTACCTGTGAAGTCATCTAGGAGTTCAAACCCATTGTTGTAGAAACAAAGATGCGGACCTTATTGCCCAAGGTCACACCAATCTGTGGTGGTGACTTGGGACCGGATTCAGAGTCCCCTCTTCCAGGCTTTCCAGTACTTTCCATTGTACTTTGTAAATAGTTTGTTTTTAAAAAATTGACTTACAAAAATCCTGGTCAGTCTGCAATGTAATTCATTTCCGGTCTTCCACTTGACATTGCTATGTAAAGATAAAGAAGGACATAGCTACGAGGTCTAGGTCCCAACAGCATCAGTTCCTCTAAGCCCAGTTCCATAGCTTGGCAGCATAACTATGGGGAGAGGTGCCACAGATCTTTGGAGGTAATTCATTCAAATAATACCTATTGTTCTCCTACTTCTCTTGTCTTTTGTGTGTCAAATATTTCCAAGGGACAATTTTCTCATCCAATGAGTTTCTTGTAATACCCTCAGTATATCCTAAGAATTCAACAACTGCAGCATCTTAAATCATGTTTTAGGAAGTGCCAAATTTGGTGAGAAACAAAAAAGAATACAGGAAATAATAACAAAAATATAATAAAAATAATAACAAAGAGAAGGAGGAGGAAGAAAAGATTATTTATGCAGCACCTGCAAGATGTGCTAGATACCATGTTAAGCACTTTACCTGAATGAGCTCATTTAATCCTCATGCAGTTGTATGAAGGAGCCACTATCCCATTTTGACTGAGGAGGGAACTGAGGCTTGTAGAAGTCAGATAATTTATCCAGGGTCATATGAAGCAGGACTGGGTCAGGAAGCATGTTTGCCTAACTCCAAAGAATAAACTCCCAACCACAACATAATGACTCACAAACCCTATCAATTGATCAAGTGTAGTAATAAAATTCACCAAAAAATTACTAAAATTCAATCCTCTACCCATTCCACATTTAATTAGAAATTTATTTTGTTTGAAACTGGAGCTGAAAAACACTGATGCTGTATAATTTATTTGGCCACAGCCCCAAAAGAAAACACTTAAAACGATCTGAAATTTTCTTCAAAAGCATTTTGAAATCATGGCACTTGGCTATAAATAGAATTTTAAATTTTATTTTTGTCTGTTTAAAAACCACAGACACATTGACTCATGCACAAAATGTTCTGAATTATGTTCCTTACTTCACATTAGAGACTTCTGAATACAGCCATTCTATACAATTATTTGTATAACTCTAAAACAAAACCTAATTATGGTCCAGATATTTGTTTCTTACATTGACATAGCATTCCACAAGAGAGGGCCAAGATCCTCCCTTACCAGAGAATTTAATTTTTTCTAAAATTTAAATTAACCAACATAGCCACCTATTCGATTTAGTTTAATTATAATTATAACTAGCAACATTTATTAATCTACCTTTATCAATTAATATTAGCTTTTGCCAGCATATTAGCATGTTCAGATTTCTAATGATGTAACAAAGAAAGCTTAAACCCTGATCAGCATTCGTTAAATATTTTTATCCTTTTGTTGTTCTGAGGCAAAAAGAACGGCTAACGCCTAGCTCCTTAGATCCTATAATTTGCTTTTGCACAATTTTGTCATTTACTGTATTTTAACACATACATTAAAACTGAACTAGCTATATTATTCCTGTTAGATTGTCATGGTATTAGACTGTTCATGTCATGGATATAGACATGACTTGGAGATAGAAAACAAATGACAGAGACAGACAATCACTTCTCTAGAAGAAAAAGATAAACTCTAGCCTCCAGAATCCAATTCTAAGACTTTGTGTTTGTTATTCTGATAAATTATCTGAGAGATAGATTGCATGCTGAAAATGCCCTTGCAGAAAACATGAAGTTTTTCCATGTAATGAAATGTTTGGATGAACTGAGATAAACTGTAAACAAAATGTTTTGAAGCTGTGTGACCTGACCAAAAAAACTAAGAAAAGAATTTCAATATCAACAAGGAAGTTTCGGAAAAACTAATCTAAACTATTTGTATATCTAAATAGCTATACATCCCACTTTCAAATATCACGGCACACGTAGCTTATTATCCATATCACAGCTGGCGATAACACACACACACACACATACACACACACACACACACACACACGCACACTCCACACCAACATGGGAAACAGACTGTGGAGTTGACTGTCCTTGAACAAAGCAACTTTATTTTAAAATGCCAACAAAACAATATTGATCACCAAATAGAAAATATGATGAAAATTACACCAAACTGTGATGCGCAAGCCCTATAAATAAATTGGACATGATCCAGGAGTAGTTCTGTTTCCTACGGCAAAATGTTAAAAACAACAACACTAGCAACAAGATACAGGCATACCTCATTTTACTGCACTTTGCTTTATTGTGCTTCACAGATGTGACATTTTTTTACAAATTGAAAGTTTGTGGCAACTCTGCATCAAACAAGTTATCAGTGCCATTTTTAAGTAAGAGAGGCTCCTACTTGCTTCAATTCTGTGAAAGCTGAGAGATGTAAGGAAGCTGCAGAAGAAGAGTTTGAAGCAAGCGGAGGTTGGTTCATAAGATTTAAGGGAAGAAGACATCTCCATAACATAAAAGTGCAAGGTGAAGCAGCAAGTGCTGATGTAGGGACTTTCCTGGTGGCGCAGTGGTTAAGAAGCCCCCTGCCAATGCAAGGGACACGGGTTCAAGTCCTGGTCTGGGAAGATCCCGCATGCCTTGGAGCAACTAAGCCCATGTGCCACAACTACCAAGCCTGTGTTCTAGAGCCCATGAGCCACAACTACTGAGCCCATGTGCCACAGCTACTGAAGCCCACACACCTAGAGCCTGTGCTCCACAACAAGAGAAGTCACCACAATGAGAAGCCCATACACCTCAACAAAGAGTAGCCCCCACTAGCCACAAAGAAAGCCCAAGTGCAGCAACAAAGACCCAACACAGCCCTAAACAAATATATATATATATTTTTTTTTTTAAAGTGCTGATGTAGAAGCTGCAGCAAGTTATCCAGAAGATCTAACTAAGATAATTAATGAAGGTGGCTACACTAAACCACAGATTTTCCATGTAGATGAAACAGCTTTATATTGGAAGAATATGCCATCTAGCACTTTCATAGCTAGAGAGGAGAAGTCAATGCTTGGCTTCAAAAGACAGGCTGTCTCTCTTGTTAGAGGTTAATGCAGCTGGCGACTTTAACTGAAGCCAATGCCCATTTACCATTCTAAAGATCCTAGGTCCCTTAAGAATTATCCTAAATCTACTCTGCTTGTGCTCTCTAAATGGGAGAACAAAGGATGACAGCACATCTGTTTACAACACGGTTTACTGAATATTTTAGGCCCACCGTTGAGACCTACTGCTCAGATAAAAAAGATTCCTTACAGCTCATTGGCAATGTACCTAGTCACCCAGAGCTCTTATGGGAATGTACAACGTTACAGATTAATGTTGTTTTCATACCTGCTAACACAATATCCATTCTGCAACCCATGGATCAGGGAGTAATTTAGACTTTCAAGTCTTATTATTTGAGAAATACAAGGCCATAGCTGCTAGAGACAATGATTCCTCTGATGGATCTAGGCAAAGTCAGTTGAAATCCTTCTGGAAAAGATTCACCATTCTAGATGTTATTAAGAATATTGGCGATTCCTGGGAAGAGGTCAAAATATTAACATTAACAGGGGTTTGGAAGAAGTTGATTATAACCTGTAAGGATGACTTTGAGGGGTTCAAGACTTCACTGGAAGAAGTAATTGCAGATGTGGTGGAAACAGCAAGAGAACTAGAATTAGAAGTGGAGTCTAAAGATGTGACTGAATTGCTGCAATCTCCTGATAAAACTTTAATGGATGAAAAGTTGTTTCTTATGGATGAGCAAAGAAAGTGGTTTATTGAGATGGAATCTACTCCTGGTGAAGGTGCTGTGAAGATTGTTGAAATGACAACAAAGGATTTAGAATATTACATAAACTTAGTTGATAAAGCAGTAGCAGGATTTGAGAGGATTGACTGCAATTTTGAAAGAATTTCCACTGTGGGTAAAATACCATCAAACAGCACTGCACGCTACAGAGAAATTGTTCGTGAAAAGAAGAGATCATCTATGTGGCACACTTCATTATTGCCTTATTTTAAGAAACTGCCACAGCCAGCCCAGCCTTCAGCATCCACCATCCTGATTATTCAGCATCCATCAGCATCGAGGCAAAAGTCTCCACCAGCTAAAAGATTTCCACTCACTGAAGGTTCGTATGATGGTTAGCATTTTTTTAGCAATAAAGTATTTTTTAATTAAGTTGTGTATTTTGTTGGGTGTTTTTTTTTTGACATAGTGCTTTTGTACACTTAATAGACTGAAGTGTAGTGTAAACATAACTTTTATATGCACCGGGAAGCCAAATATTTCATGTGACTGGCTTTACTGCAATCCTCGCTTTGTTGTGGTGGTCTGGAACCGAAACCACAGTATCTCCGAGGTATGCCTGTATTTTTACATTTTATTTTGAAAGGTACGCCGTAATATCTGTTAAAATTAAATGTTCTGGGAGGGCTTTAGTGCTTTTTAACATTTTGTAATTTTGTTTAACATTTTGTAATTTAAATAGATGTAGCATGCACTCGAAACCAAAAACTTCGTGCGACTCGCTTTACTGTAACATTCGCTTTATTCCGGTGATCTAAAACCTAATCACAACATCTCGGAGGTCGGCCTGTAGTGCAACTGACATGGAGCTGGGCTGCCCAGATGCCACTGAAGAAAGGACTTGTTGGGCTTCCCTGGTGGCGCAGTGGTTTAGAGTCTGCCTGCCGATGCAGGGGACGCGGGTTCGTGCCCCGGGCCGGGAAAATCCCACATGCCGCGGAGCGGCTGGGCCCGTGAGCCATGGCCGGTGGGCCTGCGCGTCCGGAACCTGTGCTCCGCAGCGGGAGAGGCCACGACAGTGTGAGGCCCGCGTACCGCAAAAAAAAAAAAAAGAAGAAAGGACTTGTTGCCCCAGCTGCTGGGAGTGGTGTCAGCAGACAGCCCTTAGATGTCAGCCCTTTTAGGGATTGCTTCAGTAGCAGAGAGTAATGCCATTCCCAGGGGTGCTTAGGGTCACACCATCCCCTAAGTGATCCACATGCAATAATAGGCAGGGATATAAAAGCCTGCCCATTTTGGCTCGCACCGCCAGCTGTAGCAGATGAAAATACAATACAGCCAGCTAAATTTGAATTTCAGATAAACAATGAATAATCTTTTAGTAGAAGTATGTCCCATTCGAATTTGAATCTGAAATTCAAATCTAACTGTGTGTCCTGTATTTTATCTGGCAGCCATAATTTACCCTAACGCAGTAAAACTCTGATGAGCCATTTTCACTCCACAGCCCCCTGTGGGGTGTGCCAACGCAGCTCTTAGGTCAGCTCTCCTTCTCCCTTTGCCTCCCTCCTCCACCCTTCCACAGGGCATTGATCCCAATGCCTTTCCATGAAAAACATCCTGTATGCCAAACTCTATCTTCGAGTCTGCTTCCCAGAGACCCCAACCTGCAACAGAATGCAACAACCATCTGTTCTGCCCAACTTTTGAAAGATGCAGATCATAAAAATAATACCACAAAAGTTCTCCTAAGTCTAAAATGACAGGAAAATAATTACTAAGTAAATGTTTAACTGATGGTTACATTTTTTAAGTTTCAAAAAATATTTATTTATTCATTTAGAATAATATTAATAACCCATTACATGTCAAAAGAAATAGTATATTTTTATAAAAATAACTATTTCCAAAATAAAATAGTGTAGTGAGAAGAGTGGATCTCTTTTCATTTTACATTTTTGCAAGTTGCATTCTTGTCGGTCTTTTGAGAAGATTGTTGGATTTTCATGTCTGTTTATGCATTTAATTTGTTTTTATGGTTAAAGGATATGAAAAAATTCAGCCTCACACAAACATATGAGTATTTTTAATAATCTATTCAGATAATTATGGATTTTCATCTTTGATGCTAAACTAAAACTACACGAGTGTTGGTTTCTGAAAGGTTAGTTGTAATGTAGAACCTAAAACCCTGTCATTGAATATTTTTGTACTCTGTTTCATTAAAATACATAGGTCTGTCCTGCACACTTAATTGATGGCTATTTTAACCAGAATATTCACTTTAGGTGGGTGGTATTTATGATAAAGGAGAGCTAGAATTTTTCCAAACTTTATATAAACTATGCTATATTTGAGCCCTTGTGTAATCAACACATATAGACATTCCTTTCCATTTTATAGGACTTAATTTTATTATCTTTTAAAGAGGAAATACTGTAGTTAATCTTTGATTTATTTAATACGGTATTTCATGTTTTAAGTGAAGAAGGCAACCCTCAATTATAACATTATTCTTTGGGGAGTACACAATCCATTTTGTGGTGATTTGCTATATTGAAGGGCTTACAGAAAATGCATTTTAGCAAAACCCAGGAACTGCTAAGAGCAGCAGAAAGGCAGTACAGTACAGTGGCAGGAGCATGCAATTTATGATTGGAAGTCATGTGTCATCACGGTGTTATGAGGAATTTTAAAAGGCGTATACATGCAATCACTAGATAAACTCTAACATACTGCAAACTTGTCAATTATCATATGTTGGAATTTACATTTAGTTAAATGTTTGTGGTTGATATAAATTATTAAAGCAGGGGAACTTCCCTGGTGGTCCAGTAGTTAAGATTCCACACTTCCAGTGCAGGGGGCACGGGTTTGATTCCCGCCGGGGAATTAATATCCCACATGCCGCATGGTGTGGCCAAAAAATAAACAAATAAATAAATAAAGATGCAGGTTTGACAATCCAGTTCTTCTCTAACATCAACATAATGTTTATTAAAAAAAAATTATTAAAGGGAAGTAACAGGTTGACATATGGCTCTGATACTTGATATTTATGTCATGGAAGAAAAAGAGGCTTTATTGTAGCATGAGCCTTGGGACAGATCATGGGCTTTAGTTTGGTGATACCCAAGGGTATATACTCTATTTCATTTTCTGGGACATATCCCAGAGATGGGGCAACATCTGTGAGTGAAAAGCCACCCTATGAGGTAAAGTGCTGCATATATATGTGTATTGTAGTGGTTTTATCATTATTAATGTATATATTCCTTAGTATCTAGGGTTTCTTTTCCTTTTGTCATAATATCAAGTGTTCATCAATTTATCAGCTCTCTGTCAATACTTATAAAGAAATGAGATACAAGCCAGGTCAGTCAACGAGATGAGGCAAACACAAAATTAACCCACCTCCAGCCCAGTACCAAATTATCCGTAAAGGTGACAACAGTAATCAGAATCCCTACTTGACAAAGTTTCTCCTGCACCCACTCTGTAATGCACCCACACTTTGCTCTGTCCCTCTCCTGCCAGTCCCTCCTCTGCCCTACTGATGCCCCCTTGACCATCTGGCCTCCCCTTGTTTCTATCCCCTGACATCCTTTGCATCCTCTTCCTAGCTTCTCTAGAATCATTCCCTGCCTTATCTACTTCCTCGTGGATCAGGTTTCTTTGTGCTGACTATGGACTATATAACCACTCTGTCATGGCTTTGGAATCACTTCTCAAAAATTAATCCATGCTTAGCAGTCCAATAGGCCAACCAGGAACCATGTAGGGTGCTGTGAGGCCCTGTTAAATAGTGACTTGGGAGGGCAAGCTGGGACAATGCACCTACAGCAAGTATTCAGGGGAGCCCCCATTCTCAGTGATGGAGCACTGGGAGGGAGAAGTAGTGCCTCTAGCTAATTTGGCCACGTCCCTACTTGCGTGGGCTTAGGCCTATCTACAGATCCTGTTCACCATTTTTACGCTCAATGCCAGTTGAAAACCTCACATAGTTTCTCTAAAGCAAAAAAAAATATTACCAGAACAATGAAAAATAATGAGATGAAAAAATGATCATGAAAATAATACATCACAGAAGGAAACTGGTCTTATTTAAAACGAGATTAAGTTATACATAAATGTCCAAAGAACTTGGAATCAGAGAAGCTGTGAGTCAAGAGCTATTGAATTCATTTTCCTTCTCAGTGTAGAAATTCCCAATACAACAATTGTGGAAAAGTCAAATGCCTACATAGGGACCAGGCAGGTAATGAGAAAAATAGATGCCATACAATAAGGAATGGTGAGGACTGTGGCAAACAGTAAAGCACACGCCTTGTCTACATGGGGAAGACCTTACAGAGCTCTGTCCAGCTGTTGTCTTCAGGTAGGTCCAGTAGTGCTAGTTCAAGAAGAACCTGAAATCCAGACTTTTGATGACTTTTTTAAATTACTAAATATTAACTGCTTATTCAAATGTTTTAAAACACTGCCTGAAGTCAAAGAAAACATGAAAGTAGACCAGACGTGACTCACAGTGGTGACTTGTTCCCTATGAAAAACCTGACTGAGAGCCTAATACACATTTCAACACCTCTAATCCTGACCTCTTCCTTACACTGAACCAAAGTTTTCAATATTAGCGTAACTTCCACTCTAGATTATATAACTCTATCCTCTGGATCAACACAGGATAACCCTGTTCCTGTATTTCTTTTTCATTCTTGAAGTATGTCTTCCAAAAACAAAATGCCTAAGACTTAATTACTTCTTTCCTTTTCTAACATCCAGTCCCTCTTTGCTCTCCAAACTTTTTTTTTTAATTTATTACTGAGTTGTGCTTTTCTTTAAATTGTTTTCAGCTTGCTCCTTCTCAAGTACCTACAGTGACTCCCTATTGCCTTTTATTTCAAGAGCCTCCATGATCAGACCCACAGTTACCGATATATATCTCCCAGTTTGTATCTTCTGCTCTAACATATCATTAGCAGGAAATGATTCTTCCATTCCTGATGCTGCTTTCCAAGGCAGTGGAAGTCTACTGCATTCTGCTCCTGGCTTCTCTCTGTCCCTTCCTGTCTCCATCTCTGGGATACAGAAGTGATTTGTCTGATGAGTAAATCTGAGGTGAATAAACTGGGCATGTGCAGATCAGCTTTCCTTTTTCCTACTGGGACTGAGCTACCCACAGAGGACAGAAGTCCTCCATCAGAATAGAGTGACGTTTTGGCCTCCAGCCTTCTTTCAGTTTGTACAGAATCTGGTTAGAGAACTGGGGAACTATTAATTGGGCCCTCTGAAAAATATAAGCTACCATATTCCTTCTCACCTCAGAAGATTCGGAAATGCCACAGATCATTACAACCGAAAGGAACCTCGGAGAATATTTAGTTCAGAATCATCATGTATCAGAGGTAGAAAAAGTAAGTCCTGGAGAATTTCAGTAACTTGCCCCCAAACTAGCTAGTTAGTAGTAGGCATTAGTTTTATGTTGATAACAGCAATAAAGTTCCTTATTTTTTCATTCTAAATGCAACCATTAGGCGATATTTGATAAGAGTTTTCAAAGTAGAAGATTAAGTAAGGCTAAATCAGAGAAGGATCTAATTAGAATGCAAGGAAAAAAATCTTTGGCAAAAATATCAGTGAGACTAAAACAGACTCATTGTAAGCTTGAAAAAGACCCCATTCAACGCTGTTTTCGTAATCTAGTCTGCAGTCACTGGTAGACTTGAGGACGGCAGTTAAATTTTGACATTTTCTGTACCCTCTCCATCCCAAACAACTCCCGCTTAGTCAGTTTTCAAATTTAAAGCATTTCTAGAAACAAGACACTGTTTAACATAAAGACAATAAAAAATATGATGTCTCCTTTTTGTCTTTTTCATCTTCAACATGTTCTACTAAGATTCATTTATATTAGTGACAGAGGTGGAGAGCTAGCCAAAAAAAGGACACAGCCTTCTGCACATGGTCAGGGAGACTATCTTTCCACTGATCTATGTTGACATGAACTAGCAACATGGCTGACATTTCCCCTCCTTGGAAGTGAATTTTGCCCCGTTACTGAAATACCTTGCTTGCGCTTCACAGATCTGACCGTGTGAGCCTCAGGAAGCCCAATCATCAAAGTACTGGCTGGCACTACCTCTAGTGGGCGAGAAAATGAGCAGTTCTGTGTTTCTAAGGCCTCTGGCTATTTAGGGTGAAAACAGAAAGGACCCAACCGAGCTATCAAGATGCAAAATCAGGGCTTCCCTGGTGGCGCAGTGGTTGAGAGTCCACCTGCCGATGCAGGGGACACGGGTTCGTGCCCCAGTCCGAGAAGATCCCACATGCCGCGGAGCGGCTAGGCCCATGAGCCATGGCCGCTGAGCCTGCGCGTCCGGAGCCTGTGCTCCACAACGGGAGAGGCCACAAATAGTGAGAAGCCCGCGTACCGCGGAAAAAAAAAAAAAAGCAAAATCATGCAAACAGTGAAATTTATTTTTTTTCTGTTCTTCAGACTACAATCTGCCATTCACTTTGGATTTTAATGCACTGGGAATTAAAGGAATTACTATAAAGCAGCGTTTTAGCTGGTAATGAATTATCAGTTTTAGACTAAGACTTTTTTTCTAAAGGAGCATTTAGTGAATCAGAGAAACTATTCACCAAGAAGTCTCCTTCTCCTCAACCCACCCTGAGGCCATAACCCCAGTCACTCTACCATAAACACAAAGGTTCATTGATATAGTAGAAGATCCTTTGAAACCCATCCGAACACTTCTCTCTCTATTCCCTCTACTCACATGTCTCTAATATTAAGGTAAAAAATAGAAAGCACATACAGATAAATAAATGTCAGAGGCCTACGGAGTAAAATATAACGAAAGATGGACACTGGCACAGAGGATGCTAGCTGCTCACCAACTAACACAGAGCAATCTAATCTTTCTCTTTTCTGGGCTCATAGCAAAACTACATTTCCCAGCCTCCCCTGCAGTTATGAGGAGCTATGTGATTGAGTTCTGGCCAAAAGAATGCAGGCAGAGAAAAAGAACATAAAGATCTCTCATGCGCAATCCTCTCTCTCTCTCTCACCTCACCCGCCAATAGAATGAAGGAGCCCCCAAGAACATAAGGACTGAAAGAAGAGAGCTGCCTAGGAACTATTTGTCCAGGAACACCTATGTTGAATTACTGCATGAGCAAAAACCAGACTTTTATTATGTTAAGCCACTGAAATGTTGGGATTGTTTGTTTTAGCAGTTAGTCTACCCTGACTAAAAAAGATATGATTACATGAATTTAAGCAACTATAAAAAGAGGCATCTACATAGAGAAATTCACCTATTTTTCATATTCATGATGAAAAACAGAAACTAAAAATGACAAAGTTGATGTTTTCAGCCCATTGCTAAATACTTTGAATTGCTGTTTGATTTAGCAAATCACTTGTTCTATGAATACAACATCTGAAACTTTTTTGCATAATTTGGCTGCTATAACTCTGAGAACTTCACATCACTCTACAAAGGTTGTGATTTAATTTGGGTGAAGGCATCCCAGAGGCTGTACTACTTCAGCTCAATCTTGAGAGATGTAAGAGTACAACAGATGATTAGTCCTAAAATAGTCCTAAAACATTAGTCTAATGTCAGTATAGATCAGTGAAAAGTCCCTTTCCAACATGAAAGGGTTCTTACAGATGAGACTAAGATCCAGAAAAGTTTGAGCTTGTCCAAGGTCACACTACTGTATTGTCGTAATTCTTAGCTTAGATGAGGAATTCCTTGGCTTCCAGTCAAGTGTTTATTATGTCACATTCTCCCCCATATCATTTCACCTAACAAAATGTTAATGTTCTGTAAATTATCTGTCATAAAGCAGTGACTACATGCATTTTCAAATTTTCAAATATCTATCTACACACACACACACACACACACACACACACACATACTTAAATATATGTAGGAAGGTTCCTAGCTGAACTAGAGCAAAACATAATACAATCATGTCTTTCATTAAGGAATAGTACCCCATTCTTGCTGTTTTCAAATAGAAAATATCTCACCACAATACTATGTGGTAGCTAGTGTTCAAAGACACCCGCCAAAGTGCATGCCTATGGTATCCATGCCTTCTTTTTTTTTTTTTTTTTTTTTTTGTGGTACGCGGGCCTCTCACTGTGGCCTCTCCCGTTGCGGAGCACAGGCTCCAGATGCGCAGGCTCAGCGGCCGTGGCTCATGGGCCCAGCCACTCCACGGCATGTGGGATCTTCCCGAACTGGGGCGCGAACCCGTGTCCCCTGCATCAGCAGGCGGACTCTCAACCACTGCGCCACCAGGGAAGCCCCATGCCTTCTTTATAGTCCCCTCCTACACTAACTCCAGATTTCCAATAAAATGTGCCAGAAGTGACACAATACTAATTCTAGCCTTTAGGAGGATTGACTGCTTCTCTTTTCTCTCTCTTGGAACATTCAGTTTGGGAAGTCAAGAAACCCCATATAAGAAGTTCAGGGATTTCCCTGGCAGTCCAGTGGTTAAGACTCCATGCTCCCAATGTGAGGGTCCCAGGTTCAATCCCCGGTTGGGGAACTAAGATCCCACATACCACAACTAAGCCCACACACCACAACAAAGACCCAGAGCAGCAGAAAGAAAGAAAGAAAGAAAGAAAGAAAGAAAGAAAGAAAGAAAGAAAAAGTCCAGCTACCCTACTAGAAAGATGATATAGAGAGGTCACATGAAGAAAAGAGTCTGAGACTACACAGAGAGGGAGCCCCAGCTGCCCAAGGATTCCAGTTACCATCTGACTGCAGCCATGAGAAAGACCACAAAAAATGCCAGTAGAAGAACTGCCCAGGCGTTCCCAGTCAACACACAGAGCAATGAGAGATAATAAAATAGTTGTCATTTTAAGCCACTAAGTTTTGAGGTAGTTTGTTACATATCAATAGGGGACCAAACCAGAATTTGGTAGAAGTAGGATGTTGCCCTAATAAAAACCTAAAATATATGGCATTGGCTTTGGGATTCAGTGGCAGGCAAAATATGGAAGGATTTCAAGGGGATAATTAGTGAAGGCTTGAAGAACACTGAAGAACTTGCTATTGGAAACTGAGAAAAAGTGGTCTGAATTATGTGCAGACCAATTAGCAAAACTGTCACCTATAACTTGGAATGTAGAAGGGGTATCTTTGCTTTGTGGCCCAACATATGATCGGTCCTGGAGAATGTTCTGTGTGTGCTTGAGGAGAATGTATATCCTGTGGCTGTTGGGTTAAATTTCTATATATGTCTGTTAGGGCCATTTGGTCTAAAGTATAGTCCAAGTCCAGTGTTTCCTTACAGGTTTCTGTCTGGATGTTCTATCTATTATTGAAAGTGTTGTATTAAAATCTCCTACTGTTATTGTATTGCTGTCTATTTCTCCCTTCAGTTCTGTCAATGTTTGCTTTATATATTTAGATGCTGTAATGTTGGATATATACGTATTTATATTGTTGCATCTTCTTCATGAATTGACCCTTGCATCATGTAATGTCCTTCTTAGCCTCTTGTGACAGTTTTGACAAAGTATATTTTGTCTGATGTAATTCTGACCACTCCTGCTCTCTTTTGGTTACCACTTGCATGGAATATCTTTGTCTACTCTTCACTTTCAGTCCATGTGTATCTTTAAATCTAAAGTGTGTCTCTTGTACACAGCATATAGTTAGATCTTGTCTTTTTACCCATTCAGCCACTTTCTGTCTTTTGATTGGAGAATTTAATCCATTTACATTTAAAGTAACTATCAATAGATTAGGACTTGATATTGCCATTTTGTTAATCCTTTCCCTGCCGAGGGAGAAGCTGGTATTTGGGACTTTTCTTCTGCTCACTATGCTTTGAGGAGCTCTGGTGGGTGACTGTGTACTAATCCAAGCCTTTGCCCTTGTTCTCAAGGACCTTCGGGAGTCTAGATTATGCCAGTCCCACCAGTGCTCTGAGGTGGGTGAGACAGATATCAGTCTCTCAGACAGCACTACAAAAAAATTGGAATCTTTGATGTATGGCCCACCACTTTCTCTCCCCAGGGAGAAGCTGAGATTTCAGATTTTTTTCATCCTCTAACTCAGTACTGAGCCAGGAGGAAAGGCTATGGTGAGTGCTTGCATGTTAATCCAAAGAGCTGCATTTGTTTTTAATGGCCCCCAACATAGGGTCTTTCCATACCAGCACTCAGATTCAGGCAAGGAAGAAACCAGTACATGGTCAGAATGTTGGACGTTCAGTCTAATCCTTTCTTTCCTTCTCCAGGGAGAAGCTGGGAGCTGGGGGTTTACTCCCAGTCGCGTAGCACTGTACCAAAGGGAGGGATTATGGCAAAATGGAGCCTCAAATTCTCCTACCAGCTTCAATACAGCTGGTTTTGCTCTTGCCTTGGTAGTAGAGTACTCCGAATTGATTTCTGGATCTCTCACAAAGGGAATTGGTCCAGGTAGTGTTGTTGAGTTGGTGTGTCCATAAGGGAGAGAATGATAGAAGTCTTCCTATCCCCCATCTTGCTCTATCTTAAGCATTTTTAAGTGTACACTTCAGTGGCATTAAAAAAATTCACATTGTTGGGGAATACCCTGGCAGTCCAGTGGTTAGCGCTCCACACTTCTACTGCAGGGGGCACAGGTTCCATCCCACATAGTCAGGGAACTAAGATCCTGCATGCCAGCATGACCAAAAAAAATTTTTTTAATTCATGTTGTTATGCTAATTTCACTGCCATCAATCCACAGAACTCTTTTCTTCTTACGAAACTGAAACTCTATATCTATTAAACAATAATTTACCATTCTTCCCTCTCCCCAGCTCATGGCAACCACCATTTTACTTTCCATAAAATATCAATGAATTTGACTACTCTAGGTATTTTATATAAGTGGAATCACAGGATATTTGTTCTTTTGTGACTGGTTTATTTCATTAGAATAATGTCCTCAAGGTTCATCCATGTTGTAGCATGTGTTGTATCTCGAGTCTTTGAAAATTACAAGGAAAGCTGAATCTAAAGCCAGCAGTGGAGACGACAAAGACATGATTCAATTTACACATTAAATCTGTCAAAAATCTCAAAAACTGACAGTGCCAGAAAACAGAAAGAAAAAAGAAAAAGACATGAAATAGAGGAAATGGGGATGCAACAAAGGAGAAAGGGTATGAGAATCCTCAGAATGACAATAAAGAGAGATGCCTGATGACAATGGTCCCCAGATAGAGAGGGGCAACTGGTTCACATTGAAGAAAGTCAGAGAGCTCTGGGAGAGGTTTTGTCAAGAAGATAAATTGTTAAAAGACATAATACAGCTGAATATAATAAAAAGAGATTTAGACAGCTAGAGGAATTTGGCCTTGAATTAGTGATATATACACAGAAAAATAAGCAAATACAAAAAGTAAGATAATTATTAAGTCCAAGGAAAGCAAATTTGGGCAGAAAAGGAAAAGTTGTCATATAATATCAGCTATCAGTAGCACTTTATAGCAATAAAAACAATAACTCCAAATATTAATCTAAACAAAATTATGGTATGACTGTATTAGGAGGTCAGATATATGGGAAGGGTATGTTCTCATCTGCCATAGCATCTTCCACAGCAGGAAATCAATAGATTTTGTATAAGTTCCCCTAAAATTATATAGTAATATAAGCGTGTTATTTAGGTACATGAAGGTAAATATCAAAAGAATCAGCTAAGATATTTTAACATATTTGCTTCTGAGAAATGAGAAATGGAGAAAATAAAAAAGTCAAGGTAGAGGCTGCTATTTTTTTTCTCATAAGAAACATTTTGGAATTATTTGACTCTTTTTCTTTACATTTTTTCTTTTAATGTGGACCTTTTTTTTTAAGTCTTTATTGAATTTGTTACAATATTGCTTCTGTTTTATGTTTTGGTTTTTTGGTCATGAGGCATGTAGGATCTTATCTCCCCAACCAGGGATAGAACCTGTAACCCCTGCATTGGAAGTCTAAATCTTAACCACTGGATCGCCAGGTAAGTCCCTGGAATTATTTGACTCTTTTTTTTTTTTTTTTTTTTTTGCGGTACGTGGGCCTCTCACTGTTGCGGCCTCTCCCATTGTGGAGCACAGGCTCCAGACACGCAGGCTCAGCGGCCATGGCTCATGGACCCAGCCGCTCTGTGGCATGTGGGATCTTCCCGAACCGGGGCACGAACCCATGTCCCCTGCATCGGCAGGCGGACTCTCAACCACTGCGCCACCAGGGAAGCCCTATTTGACTCTTTAACTACATATGTTTAAAACTTCAGTGCAAATTTTTCTTTTTTTGGCTGCATTGGGTCTTCGTTGCTGCACATGGGCTTTCTCTAGTTGTGGCGAGTGGGGGCTACTCTTCATTGTGGTATGCGGGCTTCTCATTGTCGTGGCTTCTCTTGTTGTGGAGCACAGGCTCTAGGTGTGCGGGCTTCAGTGGTTGTGGCATGCGGGCTCAGTAGTTGTGGCTCACGGGCTTACTTGCTCCACAGCATGTGGGATCTTTCCGGACCAGGGATCGAACCCATGTCCCCTGCATTGGCAGGCAGATTCTTAACCACTGCGCCACCAGGGAAGTCCTTCAGTGCAAATTTAAAACTTAAACTAAGGACAATAACCATACTCTTGCAAATCATCTCCATCCATTGCCACCAACATAATGAGCTTGACTGAGAGTGGGTATGACTCAGTATGGCATTTCTTATTTTATGATTGCTATATACAGTCATCTAAGAAAATAGACACATGCATGTTTTTAATTATAAAATTAGGAGGTTCATGACAACTAAAAACAATATGCAATCCTGAATTGATCCTGGACCAAAAGACAGATATATCTATCTATCTATTTATCTCATTATTGGAATAATTGCCAAAATTAGAATAAGGTCCATATTATTATTAGATCATAATATTCTATCAATGTTATTTCCTGATTTTGATAATTGTACTATGGTTATGTAAAAGAATTTCCATCTTTTTTAGAAATATACACTGAACACTTTAGGGGTAAAGTAACATCTGGTCTACAGTTTATTATCAAATAGCTCAGAAAAAAATATTTACACCTATATCTACCTTTCTAAACAGAGAGGATGTTCACAGACTTAGAGAACGAATTTATGGTTACCAGCGGGGAAGGGTGGAGGGGAGGGATAGACTGGGAATTTGGGATTGACATGTACACACTGCTATATTTAAAATAAAATGCCTTTCCATTAAAAAAAATAAAATACATTTTCCTCCAAAAAATAAATAAATAAAAAATAAACAGAGAGAATGATAAAGCAAATATGGGAAAATGTTAACAATTAGTGAAACTGAGTAAAGGGTATATGAAAGTACCTTGTACTAATCTCGCTACATTTCTGTAAACTTGAAATTATTTCAAAATAAAAATAATAAGCAAGGCAATAGATGACAGTAATAAGTGGCTAGAAAGATGGCCAACACATTCCCCCTCAGCTCACATTCGATTCTCTAGTCCTTATATATGCTACTCCCATTTCTGTAAAATACAGTGGTTTGAACAGCTAAGAAACTCACTTAACTCAATCTAGATATCATAGGGGTTCAAATATTTAAATTGATTGGCATATTCATGGAAAAACTCTTCTAACAAGAGTTGTGAAGGAAATATTTCCTATTCTCTTTTCTTTAAGTCTATGTTCTTATCTAGTGCAGGTCAGTTAACATGTATTTCTTTTACTTTAGCCTAGAATTGACCTAGTCACTTTAGTCTTTCAAAATATTGATTAAAGGAGCCAACTATTTTATTTCCACACTGTATCAATTAGAAATGCATATGGCTTAAAGTACGTTGATAAAAGCTAATTTTCCTTATATGACAAAATGTCCAATGGTAGGTACTGCTGGCACTCGCCCAGCTCAATGTGACAGGGCTGGTATTTCTATGATTCTCTTGGGCTGGCCCTCATTCTCAAGATGGCTGTCACATTTCTCAAACATTAATCTCAAGGCAGGAGGAAAGAGGTAGGAGCAGCAGCAACCACATGGCTCCTCTTCTTAGTAGACTTCCTTTTACATCTTATTTATTAGAACTGGGTCATATGGTCATCCCCAAGGAAGGGTGAGGGAGGCTGGCAAAGCAGAGAGCAGGATTGTCAAAACTGGCCTCTTGGACCGTGGGTTCTACTTGGGAATTCTGCTTGCTTAAGACTGAGCACATTGCCACCCTGAATGAAATTAGGGCTCTGTTAGCAAAGAAGGAGGGAGTAGGAAGATTGGGAAGGAAACCAGAAGCATCTCCCACACCTTCCTCATCCTAGTCATCAGATTATTGGTTATAGCCTAGAAGTCCCTAAAACTGCGACTCATTCAAGTTGATGCATATTAAGACCTTCCTGTCAGTTAAGAATAGAGTCTTACAGGCAATTTTTAAAATTCTAAATCAATTTTATGAAGGGAATACACTGGTAAAGAGAAGGTGAGCTGTCAGAATAATTCGATAACTTATATGTCATCTGAATACTTAGAGCCTCTGCAGCTTATTCATCATAGTGCCGGTGGCAGAGAAGTTAGGAGAAACTTTGGAAGCCGATCTGTGGAAAGTGAGATATTTTATATTGGCTGAAAAATAGCTTTACTATTCTAGCAAACTATTCAATAATAAAGGCTACAGTGATCCAAGTACCATTGGCCACGCTTGCAGTTATACATAATTGCACAATTATTCTTGCAACTACCATTTTCATGCCTTTAGGCTATAGAAGGAAATTGAAGCCATAGGAGAAAACAGGTTGTGTAGGAAGAACACATAGGGTGAGAAAGGAGAAAAGTGAGAATCAAAGATCGCTCTAAAGAGCCCCTTCGGACTTCCCTGGTGGTGCAGTGGTTAAGAATCCGCCTGCCAATGCAGGGCACACAGGTTTGAGCCCTGGTCCGGAAAGGTACCACATGCTGCAGAGCAACTAAGCCTGTGAGCCACAACTACTGAGCCTGTGCTCTAGAGCCCGAGAGCTACAACTACTGAGTCTGCGTGCCACAACTACTGAAGCCCACGCGCCTAGAGCCAGTACTCTGCAACAAGAGAAGCCACCGCAATGAGAAGCCCATGCACTGCAACGAAGAGTAGTCACCTCTTGCTGCAACTAGAGAAAGCCCACGCGCAGCAATGAAGACAAAACACAGCCAAAAATAAATTTATTTTTTAAAAAATTTTAATTAAAAGAAAAATAAAGAGCACCTTCATGTACAAGACTGTCAGAGGAAGGGGGGAAATGTAATATTTATAATATTATTTAATTCCAGTTCACTAGAATGCTCTTTTACTGTGTCTAGTATAGTGTTTGCCCTATTAAACTTTTAATTTCATTAAATTTATTTTCATTCTCACAATTTCTAATTGTTTTTTATTTGGACTCTATCAGTTCTTTACTCAGATCTGCCTATTCCTGTTTTGTCATTTCTTGTTCTTTATCTCTTTGAAGATCTGGAACCTAATATTTTTAAATCATTCCATATGTTTGCATTTCAGTAGGAGTCAATCCATCTGATTAGTCTGCTGACTCACTTTTTTAGTGGTAGTTTTCATAATGGTGAAGTTATATTTGGGTTGGTAGGCTAATCTTAGGTGGAACTGGGTTTGTTGTTGTTTTGTCTTATGTTCTCTCTCTGTGACCACGCCTCTATATGTATAAATTATGTGGTTGCCTCCACTCAGCCCGCAGGGAGACCCACCACCCAAGTCCAGAACCAGGTCTTACACTGGAGGGACAGCTCCAAGTGCAGAATGATGGGCTATTTTAGATCTAGTTACTGAGCTAAACAAGTCCTGCTGCTGGGCTTGCTCTACTTCCTCCTGCCCCCCACAGGAACTCAGCTTTATAAAGCCACAGATTCAAGCAGTGATCAGAGCTGTTTCCACCTCCTTTCATGGTCATGGTAGGCCTACCTAGCCTTGGCTTTTACACGGTGATGCTGGCCCTGGTGCCCTACCACATGTGGACCACTTTGGTTTTCATTCCACTGCAGTAGTCACCCTCCTAACTCTGTCTATTTCTGGAACTATAGCCCAGCAGGCCTATGCTGCAGTCCCGGCTTACTGCCGAGTGTTTCCATTTCTGGCCCATGAAAACGTCTAGTTATTGTTTGGATTTTTTTCCCCATTGCTATGTCTTTTAGGTTTGGAACAGAGGGGAAACTTTTAAGGAAACAGTCACAGTACCACTTGATGGGGAAATCTGGAAAGAAAAAGTAGGGTGTGGCTATAGATAAATCTGTAGGTCAGGAGTCAGAAGTTGAAGAATATCACAGTTTCCTTAAGGAAGGCCCTGCTTCCAAAGACATGGAAATAATCTAATCAAAGGCAGCAGGTGTGTCAGCTGAGGAATGAATAATGCTCAAATGCATATTTACTGTAAGACTAACACAGATACATTCTAAAGAGGAAAAGGGAAAAGAGAAAAAGGCATTGACAGGATAATCCATGCAATTTTTCAGAGTCCATTCCATCACCCCCCATGACCTTAAACCCAGAAGAAATGCAATCAAGAGATTAATTGTGATACTAAATTCCAAATTTTATTGAAAAATCCATCACTCCTGTAAACTGTCCTTTTTATTGCATGACTCAGAAATTTGCAGAGGGTTCCACCAATCCCCAGTGCTTTCTAGGATTCTCTTCTTATTGGTGTTCCTTCTGCATATTGAAAATTTCTTAAGTTGCTTTCATATTTATTCCCTTATTCCTGGTGCCCAAATGCTGGAATGAGTTTGAACCCCATCTAAGAGTACAGGTTCTTCTCTCTTATAACAGTTCTTGCCCATTTACAAGAGACATCTCCAAGCACCCAGGGTATTTTTCCCATAGTTCCAATTTCCTGCTCATGTCTGTTTCTCTGTCTCCCACCAGATGCCATATGTTTGTTTGTTTCAGGTCCTATGATATCATCTATGCCAAAGATGCTGCTCTTTTAGACTCTGGAGTCTAAAATTTTTTAGTCCTAACAATCCTACTTCCTAGGTTAATGTTTCCTTCTGCTACCACATTTGTACTAGCTGGAGAATCCTTCCATCAATGTATTTCTGAGCTGGAGTTACCACTGGTAACATTTCTCAAGTGGTGTAGGAAAAAGCAATATGTCTTGTCCCATGGGCTTTCTAGCTTTCTTTCAGGCCAACAAAAATACTGCTTTCTCTACCTCTTTTTCTGCAGCAGCACAACCTAATTCCTTACTCTTGTGCTCCATTTCCATTTCCTCCTAAGGAATCCCTATTTCTTTCAGTTAGAGTCAGATTTTTGGGGGGGATTTTCCCCCAAACTTCTGCCTGTGCCAAAGTTGGTCTCATTCCTCCTCTACAACATGTAGGATTACACTGTTTGTCTGATGACATCGTTTTCATTATGTCTCTTTCCATTGGACTGCAAGACAAAAATGGTTTCTTTTGTTTTTTTGGCAGCATTGGGTCTTTGATGCTGCGCACGGGCTTTCTCTAGTTGTGGTGAGCGGGGGCTACTCTTCGTTGAGGTGTGCAGGCTTCTCACTGCAGTGGCTTCTCTTGTTGTGGAGCACAGGCTCTAGGTGCACAGGCTTCAGCAGTTGTGGTATGAGGGCTCAGTAGTTATGGCTCACAGGCTCTAGAGTGCAGGCTCAGTAGTTGTAGCACACAGGCTTAGTTGCTCCATGGCATGTGGGATCTTCCCAGACCAGAGCTCGAACCCGTGTCCCCTGCATTGGCAGGCGGATTCTCAACCACTGCACCACCAGGGAAGTCCCAAAAATGTATTTTTAAAACTAGTCCTGTTCCATTCCATGCTCCAGACTTACCACTTGTACATGAAGGTGCTCTTTCGAGCAATCCTTGATTCTCACCTTTCACCCTTTCTCACTCTATGTGTTCTTCCTACACAATTTATTTTCTCTTATGGAGCTTCAATTTCCTCCTATAGCCTAAATGCATGAAAATGGCAATCGCAAGAATAATTGTGCAATTACATATTACTGCAAACAAATTTAGGCCCATATGATCAAAGACTCCATGAACAAAGCTAAAAGATAAGGAAACCTGATTAGGAGAAAGTATTTGCCACAAACGTAAAAGATTATCTTACAGATTAATAAGAAAAAGACTAAAGACATAATAGAAATGCAAACAGAGGTTATGAACAGACGATTCACAGAAGAGAGAATACAAATGGCCAATAAACATATGAAAGGATGCTCAGTCTCACTAGTAACCATGGAAATACAAATTAAAACAATAATGACAGTATTTCTCTCCATTAGATTGCCAAAAATGGTTGATTTTCTTATTGAGCTTTTGCAAGGTTTTGAGGAATTGAGTACTTTCAGATATTACTAGTGGAAATATAAATTGGTTCAACCAGTTTGTACATTCCCTACAACTCATAAGTTCCACTCATAGATTTCTATCACAATATGGCACAGACATCTATATGAAGGTTCAGTGCAGCACTGTCTATAACAGATAAAAATTAGTAACATTTTAACTGTCCATCAACCAGGAAATAGCTAAATAAATTAGATTCATAATAGTATATTATATAGCAGTTAAAAGGAGTATACTAGATCTATTTGAATCAACATGGATAAATCACAAAACATAATTGCTAATTTAAAAATGTAAACTACAGAATAACATGTATAATATGACACCATTTGTTAAACACACACACACATGATACTAAAACAATATTCTGAAAACTCATAATAGTGGTTTCCTCCAGGAACTGGGGAAAAGTACACATCACAAGTGGAAAGCAGGGTAATAATAACAAACATTTTTAAGAGCTTATTAAATATGATATGGTGTTTAAGTGTTTTACATAAATTATTACATTTTATCCTTAAAACCATCCTGTGAGGTACGTTATCTGGAGAATGGAAATTAATAACATTTCCATTCTCCAGATAAGGAAACTTAGGCACAGACAGGTTGAGCAACTTGCCTAAAGTTGCACAGCCAGTTAACTTGTAGAGTTAAACTTAAGCCAAGGCAATCTGGCTATAGGTCTCCTTTAAGAACAATGCTTGGGATATGGCATTGGGGTAGTGGGGTAGTGCTCCAAGAGGACTTCACAGCAGCTTTAGCTTTCTAGGGTTTTTTTGTTTGTTTGTTTTTGTTTTTTATGGTACGTGGGCCTCTCACCGCTGTGTCCTCTCCCGTTGCTGAGCACAGGCTCCGACGCGCAGGCTCAGCGGCCATGAGCCATGGCCCACGGGCCCAGCCGCTCCACGGCACGTGGGATCCTCCCAGACCGGGGCACGAACCCGTGTCCCCTGCATTGGCAGGCGGACTCTCAACCACTGCGCCACCAGGGAAGCCCTAGCTTTCTAGGTTTTTGAACGGAGAATGTATTCAGGAACCACTTATATAGCTAAAAATCTATTTTAAAGAGGAAAAGCAATTATTGATACATCTTAGATGGAACACATCAAAAAGGAAAAGAAGAATGAATGAACAAAGGGAAGGGAGAAAGGAAAGAAGGAAGGAAAGGAGGGAGGGAGGGAGGAAGGAAGTCTTCTCCCACGTACTTTCTAGCTTGAAGGAATGAATGAAGGGAGGGAGAGAGGTAACAAGAAGGAGAGAGGACTTTCACCCCTCTTTATCTGTTTAGTGATGAATTTCATAGCTCTGGTTTATCAGACACTTCTAGTGATCCAAAATCCATGCCATTATTAAGATTTATCTCAGTCCAGATTGAGAAAAAGGAGATAAAAAGGAAAACAAAACCCTTGGATTGTGAATACACTCTCCTGTCCACAAATGCTGGCACTACCAGCCCAAAATTCTCTACAGAGAAGCTCTTTCTTTTCTGAGATGAGCCCTCCTTTGCCCTTGAAACTAATTCCCAGCACAGGACAATCAGTTCTGTCGCATTGCCCAGAGATGTTACCTGGCCTGCAGTTATCCCCGTTGTTTGGCTCTGGTGGAGAGAAAAGACAATTCCAGCCAAATTGCAATTAAAGAAAGGAAAGAAAGAAAAGTTTTTCTTAATCTTAGAAATCATCCATTGTTCCCCCAAGACCTTCCAGGGGGCAACAGAGCACATCTGTCTCTGATTAAAGAGGAAGAGCCCTCTTTAATCACCCCAGCTGTACGGAGAAACCAGTTTTCCTAAAAAGCCAACCAAAGAAAACCCTACAATATGAGAACCCAAAAAGAAATTTACCACCAGGAACTGCATTTACCCTCTACTTCACCATAGAGAAAGTTCCAGGCCCTAGCACGGTGCCCTAAACTGTGTTCTTGGACTTGACCAATCCAATGTCCGCTATCAACCTCTTTGCGGGTGGAATAATAACTGAGGGAAGTGAGATTTGAGCTCCCCCAAGTGGCTGAAGCCTTCTGCTAACCTGGACGGGCGGAATAGTCTTTTGCGGTATCATGGATTTCTCGGCTCTGTGTGCAATCCACTTATCTTCTTTTGATGTGTTTTTTATAGCGTTTTCTGAAATAACATCATTTTGTGACGAGTTCTTATCCGGAAACATTGAATACTGCAGTGTTTATGACTTGGGTTAGCCCAGAATTTTTCTCAATAATAGATAGTACAATCTGCTATTCCTTCCTTTCTTTTTTGCCAGCCCACACAGCACTACTTATGTGAACTCATTTTTTTGAGCCAGTTTTTGTTTTTAGGGCTGCATTACAATTAACTTAGTATCAGATTTTCCAAATATTCTATGACCAAGGAGAGAAATAACGCCTGTGTGTGGTTTACTCTGATGCAGTCCTCAAAACAAGGCATCTAGTTCTATGATTAAGCACAAAATAAAACATATTAAGTTTGATACACATTCCTCATGCCCAAATACCTCAAGAACACAAAACGCAGAGCCCCTTAGCCAAAGCTTGCAGTACTTCCTGTCTTCTCTGTCTTACGAACTCCTTCCACATATAGAACAAGTCTTGAATTCGGCAATTCTTCTTGCTGCAGCAAGAAGAATTTTCTTTTCTCATTTAAGAAAAAAAAAAAAGTTCTTTCTCCTAAAGAGTAAGATAACCAAAATTAAAAGGTAAACCACAACCTGGGGAAATACTGCAACTACTATGATAAAGCACTTATATGAGACTCTCAGAGAAAGACTATTACCTCAATCAATAAAAAGATATAAATATTATTTCCAAAAGAGGAAACACTAATGAGCAACAAAATTTGCAAATACTTCACCCTCTAAAGAGATCAAAGAAATAAAAATTAAACAAGGTAACATTTTTGTCTACCATATTAACAAAGATGTTTAAAATGCTAAAATGATGCATTTACATACAGTAAAATAGACATTGGACAACTTATTTTTGAAAGCAAGCTGATAACCCCTCCTATACTGTCGGTGAGAAAGTAAATTGGTGCAGCCACTATGGAGAACAGTATGAAGGCTCCTTAAAAAACTAAAAATAGAGTTGTCATATGATCCAGCAATCCCATTCCTGGGCATATATTTGGAGAAAACCATAATTCGAAGAGATACATGCACCCCAATGTTCACTGCAGCACTATTTACAATAGCCAGGACATGGAAGCTAACTAAATGTCCATCGATGGATGAATGGATAAAGAAGATGTGGTACATATATACAATGGAATATTAGTCCTAAAAAAAATGAACTCCCACAGGAATCTCCCCTATTTCACAGCTTCGACTATTACTTCTATGTCAGAATCTGGAACTCTGTCTTCCCCTGATCTCATCACTTCCCCAGTCTCTAATCTGGGGATTTCCAACCTGTAGGAAGAGGAATCTGGAGGGGCATGGGGCAGGCATTTATTAGAAGGTGTCTGGGAAATAATTATGAACTTCTCTCTGGTGCTCAATAAATAATACACTATGTGTGTGACGCATGAAATTAAAAAATAAGAATGAAATAATGCCATTTGCAGCGACATGGATGGACCTAGAGATTGTCATACTGAGTGAGGTAAGTTAGCTGGAGAAAAATAAATATCACTTATATATGGAATCTAAAAAAATGGTATAGATGAACTTATTTACAAAACAGAAATAGAGTCACAGATGTAGAAAACAAACTTATGGTTACCAAGGGGGAGGGGACAAATTGGGAGATTGGGATTGACACATACACACTACTATACATAAAATAGATAACTAATAAGGACCTAATGTATAGCCCAGGGAGCTCTCCTCAAGTGGCTGAAGAGAGCCTACATGGGGAAAGAATCTAAAAAAAGAGTGCAGGGACTTCCCTGGCAGTCTAGTGGTTAGGACTCTGCACTCCCACTGCAAGGGGCACAGGTTCGATCCCTGGCTGGGGAACTAAAATCCCACAAGCCACGCGGCGTGGCCAAAAAAATATAAATAAATAAATATGAAAAAGGGCGGATATATTAATATGTATAACTGATTCACTTTGCGGTGCAGCAGAAACTAACACAACATTGTAAATCAGCTACACTCCAATAAAAATTAATTAAAAAGAAAAAAGCAAAGCTGATAGCTTTTAAGTCTTATTCCTCTCCCTTCTGCTGCCCCACCTGGGCAAGCTGGTAAGAAAGCGCAGATGCTCCCTCCTTTGATTCAGATAAGAAGTTCCAACTATACAAGCCCTTGCCTGTGCCTGGGAACCCTCACTGGTAGCCCCACCCCTTAACCCAATAAAAGCCAAAGCCAGTCACCCTTCTTGCTCTCGCAAGCCATTTTCAGACACGCTTGGGAGCCTACCCTACTCCTTTCAAAAAGGCTCAAAATGTGAGTCATAAACCTCTTTCTATCCTCTTGAGGTATGTGTGTTTGTGTCTGTGTGTGTCTGTGTGTGTGTGTGTGATCACCAGTCTCGACATCTGAACCAACTTCAGGTAGGAGGTCCATCTCACCTCTACAAAAGCCCTGCTAATAGTTGAGGTGTTAACGTCACACGATTAAGACAGTATTTGCCAGATCCTGAAGAGTGTAAAGCCGTGTTTTCCCCCTTTTGCAATAGATAAATATTTTGTGGAGAGATAACTATGTAAAATCTGATTCTTTACCTCAATTTCCCTTACTAGTTTTGACACCCATTAATGTTAATTATTACTCTAATTTTTCAAATGGAGATTTTCTAATATCATCAATTCTTCTACATTTAGTAATTGGCTTTTTACTCAAAGGAAGACTTCTCTAGCCTTCCTATTTATTTATCCAACTTTACTGAGATATAATTGACGTATCTCATATAATTGACACATAACATTGTAAAAGCTTGGGGTGTACAAAGTGATGATTTGATACGTGTACATATTGTGAAGTGATTACTACAGTAAGGTTAGTTAACACCTCCAACACCTCCCATAATTACAGTTATGTGTGTGTGTGTGTGTGTGTGTGTGTGTGTTGAGAACATTTAAGATCTACTTAGCAACTTTCAAGTATATAACACAGTATTGTTAAATATAGCTACCATGCTGTACATTAGATTCCCACTTATTTATCTTATAACTGTAAGGTTTTACCCTTTGACCAATATCTCCATTTCCTCCACTCCCTACCCCCAAGCAACCACCACATTACTCTCTGTTTCTATGAGTTTGGCTTTTTTAGATTCCACATATAGGTGAGATCATACAGTATTTGTCTTTCTCTGACTTACTTCACTTAGGATAATGTCCTCAAGTTCCATCCATATTTTTGTGAATGGCAGGATTTCCTTTTTTATGGATGAATAATATTCCATTGTGTGTATATATTCCACATTTTCTTTATCCATTCACATGTAGATGAACACTTAATGTTGTTTCTATGTGTTGGCTATTGTGAATAATTCTGCAATGAACATGGGGGTGCAGATATCTCTTCAAGATACTGATTTCATTTCCTTCATATCTATACCCAGAAGTAAGATTGCTGGATCATATAGTAATTCTAATTTTAATTTTTTAGGAAACTCCATACTGTATTAATTTGTGTTCTCACCAGCAATGTACAAGAGTTCTAATTTCTCCACAACCTCATCAATACTTACTTGTTATCTTTTATTTTTTGGATAATAGCTATTCTAACAGGTATGAGGTGATATCTGATTATGTTATTAATTTATATTTCCCTGGAAGTTAGTGATGTCAAGCATCTTTTCATGTACCTGTTGGCCTTTTGTATACCATCTTTGGGAAAATGCCTACCCATTTTTAAATCAGATTATTTGTTTTTTTCTATTGAGTTGTATGAGCTGCTTATATATTTTGGATATGAACATCTTATCAGATACATGGTTTGCAAATACTTTCTCCCATCTTGTAGGTAATAATTTCATTTTGTTGACGCTTCTGCTGTGCAGAAGTTTTTTAGTTTGATGTAGACCTACTTGTTTATTTTTGCTTTTGTTGCTTGTGTTTTGGGTGTCATATCCAAAAAGTTGTTACCAAGACCAATATGAAGGAGCTTTTCCCCTATATTCTCTTCCAGGAGTTTTACAGTTTCAGGTCTTACACTTAAGTCTTTAACCAATTTCAAGTTAAGTTTTGTGAGTGGTGTAAGACAGGAATCAAATTTCATTCTTCTGCATATGAATATCTAGTTTTCCCAACATTGTTTATTGAAGATCTTATCCTTTCCCCATTGAGTATTCTTGGCTCCCTTGTCAAATATTAGTTGACCGTAAATGTGTGGGTTTATTTCTGGGCTCTCTATTCTCTTCTATTGTTCTACGTGTCTATTTTCATGCCAGTATTATGCTGTTTTAATTACTATTGCTTTCTGTTTCTGTACATGGGACCACAACAAGTCAGCCACGTGGTTGTGAGCTTGTCTTGCCAAAACAGCTCTCCTTGGTCTTGACCTGAACCAGGGTTTCACAATCTCCTACCTGGTGTCCAAAACTCCCATGGAGGCACTTTTGTTTGTAGATTTTTACTATTTTTCCAATGCTATGCTGATACCCCTGATACCACACTGCCTTGACTATAGTACCTTTATAATAAGTTTTGAAATGAAGCATTATAAGCTCCCCAACTTTCTTTTTTCTTTTTCAAAGTTGTTTGGTTATTCCAGGCCCTTTGTATTTCCATATAAATTGGAAAATGAGATTGTCAATTGCAACCAAAAAAAAAAAAAAACAAACAAACTTTTGGGACTCACACTAGAGTGTAATTTAGGGAGAATTGGCATCTTAATAATATCTAGTATTTTAATTCATGAACATAATATCTCTTTATTTAGTTAAGTCTCTTTTAATTACATTGTTTCCATTGAGAAGTCTGTGGTTATTCTTATCTTTCTTCTTTCCATGTGTCTTTTTTCTCTGCTTGCTTTTATGATTTTTCTCTTTGTCACTGATATCAAGCAATTTGATTGTGATGTGATTAGTATAGTTTTCTTCATGTGTCTTATTCTTGGAGTTCTTCTCATATCTGTGGATTTAGAGTTTTCATCAAATTTGGAAACCTTTTAGCCATTATTTGAATTTGAATTTTTTTTTCTGTTCCCACTTACCTCCTTTAGGATCTCCCATAATATGTGTAGTAGGCTGTTTGAACTTGTCCCAAGTTCACTGAAGCTGGGTTCACTTTCTTCAGTCTTTTTTCTTTCTGCATTTCATTTTATATAGTTTTTATTGCTATGTTTTTGAATCCACTAATCTTTCCTTCTGCAGTAACTAATCTATTAATTCCATCCAATATATTTTTTTATTTCAGACATATTTTTAATCTTTGGAAGTTTGTTTTGAGTTTTTAAAAATATTTCATGACTCTACTTAATATATTTAATTTTAATCGACTTTCTTGAATATATGAAATAAAATTACAATATCCATTTTTATGTCCTTGTCTACTAATTCTGTAACCTATGCTGTTTCTGAGTCTATTTTTATTGATTGATTTTTTCCATTGTGGTCCACGTTTTCCTACTTCTTTTTATATCTGGTAATTTTTTTATTGTATCACAAACACCGTTAATTTTACCCTGTTGGGTGCTGGATGCTTTTTTCCATATTTCTACAAATGTTCTTGGGCTTTGTTCTTGGAGTAAAGATATTTAGAAACAGTTTTACTTTTTTAAGGCTTGCTTTTATACTTCTTTATGTGAGACCAGAACAGCTTTTAATCTAGGGCTAATTTTGTCCCACCGCTGCACAGCATCATCCTTCTGAGTACTCTCTGACTTCCATAACTTACAAGGTCTATCCATGCTGGCTGGTGGGAATACAAACTCTTCTAAGTCCTATGTGAATCCCAGTGATTTTTCCTTCTAGTCCTTTTAGGTAGTTCTTTCCCCAAACTTGAGTAGCTTCCTCACACAATTATGCTTCTCAGTACTCAGGTGAAAATTCAAAGGGGCGGGCGGGGGGGCTTCTCTGGTGGTGCAGTGGTTAGGAATCTGCCTTCCAATGCAGGGGACAAGGGTTCGAGTCCTGGTCCGGGAAGATCCCACATGCCACGGAGCAATTAAGCCTGTGTGCCGCAACTACTGAGCCTGAGTGCCACAACTACTGAAGCCCACAGGCCTAGAGCCCGTGCTCCTCAACAAAAGAAGCCACCACAATGAAAAGCCCGCACACTGCAACTAGAGAAAGCCCGTGTGCAGCAATGAAGACCCAACACAGCCAAAAATTAATTAATTAATTAAAAAATTTTTAAAAAGAACTCAAAAGGGATATGCTCTTCAGAACTTTAGAGCTTTATTGCTCTAAAGAGTCATCTCTTTGGTACTTTGCCCCATGAATTCCAACTGCCGTGGCCCCCCTGGACTCACACTGCCAACACCTCATAGGCTCCAAAGAGAATCCAGTCCTTGGTCTATCTTGTCCAAAAGCAAACATTTCCTTAATGGCATTTTGATGAAGAAAGAAGGGAGAAAGAAAAAAGAGTAACAAAACAAATACTTTTTAAGAAAGAGAATGGAAGGGTAGGGAAGGAGAAACAAAAGAGGAGGCGGTAAAATTGCTTATAAAATTTTTAATAATACTGGAGAAAGCTTACGACACAATATTTTAAAGAATACAGAAGTGTATATACACAATATGGTCTCAATTATGAAAACACAGACACACACACACAATTGGGCCAGGATTAAGAAAGGTACTTAAAACACTTGCCCTTTGGAATAAAATTTTTCTTATTTTTAGTTTTTCTGTATTTTCTATCATTTTAGCAACAATAAATAGAATTTTCATAATGAAGAAAAAAAAACTATAAATGAGATGAACTGGATTCACCTTAAAATAAGAAGGAATATAAGGAGAAAAAGATCAAAATGTCTCAAATTTTGTAACAATTATTTTAGGTAAAAGGCTTCTATGAGTTTTCATATCAAGATAAGAAAGTCCACTTATTTATTTATTTATTTTTGGCTGCATTGGGTCTTCGTTGCTGCACGCAGGCTTCCTCTAGTTGCGGTGAGCAGGGGCTACTCTTCATTGCAGTGCCCGGGCTTCTCATTGTGGTGGCTTCTCTTGTTGCCAAGCACGGGCTCTAGGTGCACGGGCTTCAGTAGTTGTGGAACGTGGGCTCAGTTGCTCTGCGGCATGTGGGATCTTCCCAGACCAGGGCTCGAACCTCTGTCCCCTGCATTGGCAGGCGGATTCTTAACCTCTGCGCCATGAGGGAAGTCCCCGGAAAGTCCACTTATTTAACTTCCCAGAATATCACCACTCACACCATCACCGCTGCTAAAAATGTAGCCACCAAAGATCCAAGAGACTTGTAATCCAAATAAGACGCTACACAATATTAGGTAAAACTGCCTTCTCCCTTACACTAACCTGAAGACTCTCTAATGATAGTCAGTGACCAAAAGCTTGCTGGCATTTGAAATGAATGCCAGAAATCAGGCTCCAGCTCTCCAAATTCTTGACTTACTGCTATGATGTTACAAATAGGTTTTCAGATGGGATATTGAACTTTGCAGTAACATTTAAACTCCATAAAATTCAAAGAAAAAGGGACTGTTATTTTAAACAGTCCCAAGGACAAACAAATCTGTAGGGGTTACTGCATATGAAAACCTAATTCTCTTTGCTAAACTTATGTGCAGCATGTCCTCCAACCATGCTTCCTCTGCCATCTTGTATTGATAAATTCAGTGTTTGTAGGATTTAAAGAGATTTTGTGTAAAGATAGTTTATCTAAATGAACGTAAACAAAGTAAAAATAGTCTTTCCCCAAAAAAGCAAACATTTTGCCTCTTTGTTCACTGATTTCCCAGTAAAATTCAGTGTTTCTTCTTCTATGTAAACCTTGTATATGCCATGGCTAACTCAGTTTTCTGCTATTCTGTTCATACATATTAAAGGACTCAATGACATAATTGGCTTTGCTTTTCACTCAGTTGCTTAGGGCTTATAAAAATAAAACGCAAATACCCACAGCTGTTCAAGGCAATCACTCAGCTCTTTGAGAAAAAAATACAGACATAGGGACAGGTGGCCTCAGTCTCAGCACAACATTCAGAATCAAGGGTGCAGCAACTGCAGCTGTGTTTCCAGGAGAAAACAGCAAAGTCCCTGGCTTTCTAGGCTAATTATAGCTATAATATGGACAGGCGAGATCAAGAGAGTGATGTGTCTTGAATCTTGCTTCTCCTGGAAGTTGACCAACCGATATCCAAAGTCTTCCTCTATGGGAATACCTCAGGATTTCTGATTACCCAGGGGAGATAGTTCAACAATCCAGAAAATGAGGAGTTAGCAGCAAACTGATTTCTGGTGCTGAAGTCGGTGAAAAATGTACCAGGAGGTCTACCCGCCCTTTCTGCAGATAGCCTGATTGAAATAACTTGACTTTCTAAGTACAATTGAGTAAAGGCACGAAGACGGAGCAAGGGAAGGTGATAGCTGAGATGGATTTGAAGGAGAATAAGTAAGTGGGTGATGCTGTCTGGTTCTACCCTTAATATACTTACAGCACTCTGCCTAGTCAAAGTTTCCAACTGATACCCAGGGGGTGTGAGATCACAGAAGTCATGATTCTTGTTTCAAACATGGCTGTCCTAGCTGGTTCCAGTTCCCTTCAGCCATGGCTACCCCCAGAGCTTGCCTTATGACCCCTTGAATCTCAGAATTCCTGCACAACAGTTTTCAGCTTTATTTACATTCCTAACTTCAGATTCATCACAGAATTGGGTTGGGAGTCCCTACTCCATGTCTAAGTCCTACTGGCCACAGCCCTGACCAGGTCATCCCTCCCCGAAGTGGCAAGTGAACCAAATAGCAGCTTAAATCTTGATACCATCTTTCTACCCTAAATTACCATAAAGCCTTTCCAAAACAATTCAGCCATAGATTTATGGGCTATATTGGCACTTCTCAAACATTTTTTATGGCAGCTCTTTTACCTTATTCATTCCTAATTTCCAGTGGAAAAAGAATTTGAGAATAATCATCAAGATGATGATACAAGAAAAAAAATCTAACAAAGGGAAAGCCTAGCGGTAATTTTTCATATATGTTAATAAATATTTATTAAGTTAATGAATATGTGTATAACAATGGAACACCATTAATCAATTCAAGTCAAAACTGATGACACACTCATAAAGATCAGTCCTTCCAAACTTTATGGACATTCCAGTCATCTCCTTTTACGAATTCTAAATTTTAAGAGGTTAGAGGATACCTACTTTCACTGCTTCTATTCAGCATAGTACTGGAAGTTCTAGCCAGAACAATTAGGTAAGAAAAATAAATAAAAGGCATCCAAACTGGAAAGGGAAAAGTAAAATGATCTCTGTTGGGAGATGATACTAATACCAGAGCCGTGCTAAACCATATTGGAGCCTATGACAAAAGGAGAATTCAGTAATACTGATTCTGTATTTTATTTAAAATTTGATATTTTGTTCATCATTGACTTTTTACATTAATTTTGATGTTTTAAAATATGCTTACCTTGACCATTTAGTTTTTTGGTGCTTCCTTAAATTTTGTACCTGAGGTGAGTGCCTCACTTGCTTACCTTAGTCTGAGCCTTGTTCAAAACTCAGCAAGTTTCTAGTTTGTAGTCTTAATCATACCCCCAAAATTATGTCACTTTTCTGTAAGAATGGAAGGAAAATCTTATATCTGCAGATTACTTCCCAACCCATCTGGAGGCTCTTTACCATCTCGGGCTTTTGCATTTGCTATGCCTTGCCCCGCATTCTCTTCCTGTCTTCACATGGTTGGCTGTCTCTCATCCTTAACAGATTAAGTGTCTTATCAGAAATCTTCACCAAACTCCTTCTGAAATGGGTTTTTTAATGTCTCCCTTATTATTTGGAACACAGACTCCTATTTGTTTCTTTCATAGCACTTAAAAAATTGCATTTATGTACGTGTTTGCTGAGTTCTTTATCATGTGTACTCCCCCCTGCCATTACTCTATAAGCACCAAGAGGACAGGGACCCTATCTTGTTCACCATTATATCACCATTACCTAACAGAGGGCCTAACATACAGTAGGTTCTTAATATGTATTGATTGAATGGGTGAAGAAGCTAAGGGGGATTTAGAAACACCCAGATGAGTTGGGGACCTTCCCAGACAGAAGACTTTTGCTCTGCTTCCTGTTGAACGTCTGGAATGCAATCATCTTATCAGTTCCCCCTACCACCTACCAGAGTCCCAAACTCCTGAAAGTAAATCAGGTGGTGAGCATGGTTTCGGAGGCGTGATCTAGATGGGATTCAGTTATCACTGAAAGCTGGTAAGGGGGTTTGGAAGAAAAAGTACTAGTCAGGGAGGAAGTGGAATGTGTAGTGGGAGGGAAGAGTGTTGTTGCACCAGGGCCAAATGGGAGTTATAATCAGACTTCAAGGGGTTTCCCTAGTACTAGTCAGGACTGGGGTGAACCCGGTCAGCCAGGGAAACCACTGGCCCTGATCAAACCAGAGAGGCCAGAACACAAATTACACTAAGCAACAGCTTCGCCCTGGAATGCATTCAGGCCTGGCACCAACCAGGTTGACGACCGATATTACTACGGAGCCAGAAGACACAGGTTTATGAACACAAGGACGCCCTCCACTCAATACCATAAGGTTATATAAGCAAATACACCAAGACACCATCTTGGAGTGAAGCAAGGGGGAAGAAGAGGGGTAAAAACTAAAAGACCAAAGACCAAAAAGACTAGTTACAATTGTTTTTTTTTTAATATTCATTAGTTCTTTTCTTTTTCATTTCAGTAATACTTTTTTTTGGCCTTGTTAGAGAATTGTACAATAAGCATCTGATTTGCTGTTAATCTATTAAAAATAGAGAAGGATAATTGAAAAGTATGTTGAACATCAAAGCTGATCTGGTGCTCAATGGAAAAAATGGAGAACGGACACTATCATTTTGTCTCAGTCTGCTTAACTTTAGGTTTAAATCATTGAATTGGGCTAAATTTGTTTTTCTTCTTTCTCCTGTCTTGTAAAGAAGACCACTTCAGTTTTGGAGAGCTAAGAATCTACACTTTCTTAACACATTCAAGAGACAATGTAAGAAAATTAAAAGATTTCACGGCAAATGAACAAAAGAACTCTGATGAGCTATGATTTGGAAACATGGGTCTATATGGCTGATTTGAATACTAACTATTGTTGCTTTTTGTTTGGTCCTAGAATGATTGACTTATAGACTACTAGAGCTGGGCAATTCCTTAGTACTCACGTGTTTCAATCTTCCTTATTTGACAAATGAGGAAAGATATTATTTGTTCATCCCAGTTTTATTCCTTTAAAATGCCATCCTCACCTCACAAGTCATGCCAGAACTCATATGGAAGATGTCCCCACTAAGTTACATGGATCCTCCACCTTCACTTGCCCTGCACTCCCATCCTGTCCCAGACTCTCACCCTCTGTTAATGCTTCATCCAGACTCTCCCTCCAGTGCATAACTCAATACCGTAACTCCCCCTTTAGTGGTCTGACTTCAGAGTTGGCTCCATTTCTAAGCAGTTACTCTTGCTATGGCTCTGCAGTAAAACGATCTTATGAGTAGCTCCTATCTAGATAAGCGTCTTCCTGGTTTGACCCGGCCCTCAAGACTTCACACCAGTATATTGATCAGTAGGCAACATTCTCAGGTCTGTTCTGACCTTGGCAATGAGAATAAGTATCTTTTTTATTGTTCTACATCTTGATGTCTTCAATTAGATTATAAATTCCTTGAAACAAGGATTATTCATCTTTATATTCTTCCCCACATTACCTAAGACAGTTGTTGGCATATAACTAGTGACAAAATTATTGGTTAATTGATTTAAATCACTCCCTGATCACCAATACAACCCCACTCCATATTCTGAGTGAGCAGGGTAGGCAGCTGCTGGCTTGATATAAATTTAGAATTTAGGAAAGCTCTCCCAGCCCAAGGACTGTTTCTCTCTGCCAGGATCCCTAAAATAACCACATTACTCACCGCTTTGAGTCAAGGCCTTGAAAATTCTTGTTAAAATGCAAATGTCATTTGAGAGAGATAACATGAAGTTATCAATATCTATTAATAACATAGAATATTATTAGTTTAGCAGAGAATATGAAAGATCCAGAGGATGGAAGGGCAGATTTAAGTCAACCCCAAAATTTAGGACCTAGTAATATCAGGAACACTATCTTGGCAATAGGTGGATGCGTATTGAAAGGAACAATTATCTCAGAAAACTTAAAGGAGGTGATAGTAAAAATGCACCTGATACAGTGAAAAATGATTAATAGTAATATAATAACTTTTTTAGGTACATACGCTGTGTCATAGTTTTCTAGGTTCTTTACATATTTTAGCTCACTTTTCATTTCTTCATCTCTAAGATAGGTATAATTATTATTCCACACTTTTAGTTGAAGAAACCAAGTCAGAGAGACATTAGTGATTTGCCCAATGTCACAAAGCCAGTACGGGGTAGGGCTGGAATTGGAACAAGCTCTCTGGTTCTAGAGTTTCTAGGTTGAACCTCCAAGCCACAGCCTTCGATTGTTGTTTTCGTAATATGGTCATGATTTTAACCACAGAAAGAGGGTTGACCATTCATTCCTCTCTCACTCACCTACAATCTATGAGTTTCTCCATATGTCTATTCATTTCCATTCCTCCTACAAGCTAACCCAAGTTCTCTATTTCTTTTCTAGGAAGCACTCCCTGTCTGCCAAGCAGTGTGCCAGACCTTATCTCATTTAAGCCTCAGATAAAATATTAATAATTTCTACATGAAGAAACTAAGACATAGGAGGCTCATTACCTGCCCCCTGCGAAAGTCATTCTGTAATATTAGTCCTGGGATTTGAACCCACAAAGGCTGATTCCAGAGCCCTTAGTCATATTTCCCATGTGACCCAACCACATGGTTATCCTACAAGTTTCCTAACTCACCTCCCTTTGGCAGGTCTTTCCCCCAACACAACTCCCACATCTCAAACCCTAAGATCCCCTCTCCTGGCTCCTAATCTGTTATTCAAGGAAATGGAGGCTGAGGCTCCCACCTTCTTCTTGCTTCTCCAGGTATAACTACCTACTGAATAGCTACTAACACATTTGACTACATTTTAAAAAAGAAGAAGAAATTAAACATTTCTCCAAGGCCACAAACAATTCAACAAACAAAGGGCAACTCAGTGGGAAGTGGGAAGGGGGGAGGGGCAAGAAAGAGGTAGGGGGTTAAGAGGTACAACTACTATGTATAAAACAAATGAGCTACAAGGAGCTCTTTCCCATCTTGCAAGATGGCGGGTGAAAAAGCTGAGAAGCCAGATACTAAGGAGAAAAAACCTGAAGCCAAGAAGGCTGATGCTGGTGGCAAGGTTAAAAAGGTGAAGAAGGTTAAGAAGGGGAAGCCCCACTGAAGCCGAAACCCTGTCCTGGTCAGAGGAACTGGCAGACATTCCCGATCGGCTATGTACTCCAGAAAGGCCTTTTACAAGAGGAAGTATTCAGAAGATAAAGCCAAGGTTGAAAAGAGAAAGAAAAAGAAGGTGGAGGTTCTTGCTCCTGTCACAAAACCAGTTGGTGGTGTCAAGAATGGTGGTACCCGAGTGGTTAAATTTTGCAAAATGCCTAGGTATTATCCTACTGAAGATGTGCCCTCGAAAATTGTTGAGTTGGCAAAAAACCCTTCGGTAAGCATGTGAGAAAACTGTGTGCTAGCATCACTCCTGGGACCATTCTGATCATCCTCCCTGGGCGCCACAGAGGCAAGAGGGTCATTTTCCTGAAGCAGCTGATCAGTGGCTTGCTACTTGTGACTGGGCCCTCAATTGAGTTCCTCAGCGTAGAACACACCAGAAATTTGTCATTGCCACCTCCACCAAAATTGATATCAGTGGTGTGAAAATCCCAGAACATCTCAGAAAGAAGCTGCGTAGCTCTATTTACAATAGCCAGGACATGGAAGCAACCTAAGTGTCCATCGACAGATGAATGGATAAAGAAGATGTGGCACATATATACAATGGAATATTACTCAGCCATAAAAAGAAACGAAACTGAGTTATTTGTAGTGAGGTGGATGGACCTAGAGTCTGTCAGAAAGAGAAAAACAAATACCGTATGCTAACACATATATATGGAACCTGAAAAAAAAAAAAAAGGTTCTGAAGAACCTAGAGGCAGGACAGGAATAAAGATGCAGACGTGGAGAATGGACTTGAGGACACGGGAAGAGGGAAGGGTAAGCTGGGATGAAGTGAGAGAATGTACTGGACTTATATACACTACCAAAGGTAAAATAGGTAGCTAATGGGAAGCAGCCACATAGCACAGGGAGATCAGCTCAGTGCTTTGTGACCACCTAGAGGGGTGGGATAGGGAGGGTGGGAGGGAGACGCAAGAGGGAGGGGATATGGGGATATATGTATACACATAGCTGATTCACTTTTTGATACAGCAGAAACTAAGACACCATTGTAAAGCAATTATACGCCAATAAAAATGCATTAAAAAAATTTTTTTTTTTAGAAAGAAGTTGCGTGGGCTTCCCTGGTGGCGCAGTGGTTGAGAGTCCGCCTGCCGATGCAGGGGACACGGGTTCGTGCCCCGGTCCGGGAAGATCCCACATGCCACAGAGCGGCTGGGCCCGTGAGCCATGGCCGCTGAGACTGCACGTCTGGAGCCTGTGCTCCGCAACGGGAGAGCCCACAACAGTGAGAGGCCCGCGTATCGCAAAAAAAAAGAAGCTGCGTAAGCTCAGGCACCAGGAAGGTGAGATCTTCAACACGCAGAGAGAGAACTACGAGATTACAGAGCAGAGCAAGGTAGATCAGAAAGCTGCGGACTCACAAATTCTGCGAAGAGTCAAAGCTGTTCCTCAGCTCCAGGGCTACCTTCGCTCTGTATTTGCTCTCACAAATAGAATTTATCCTCACAAAGTAGTGTTCTAAACTTCTTACAAAGAACCTAATTAAATAACTGACCCATTTGAAAAAAAAAAAAAAGCTGCAAGGATATATACAACACAGGGAATAGTACAACACAGGGAATATAACCAATATTTTGTAACTATAAATGAAATATAACTTTTAAAAATTGTGAAACACTATGTTGCACACCTGATGCTTATACAGTATTGTACCCCAATTAAACTATACCTCAATTAAAGGGGGAGGGCAATTCAGGAAAATATTTATAGCATATGTAGCAAAGGGCTAATTTTCTTCATTTACAAAGAGCTCTTAGAGATATGTCTCCCCAAAAGGAAAAATTGGCATGGGATATAAACAGGTTAAGTCCAATTTAAAAGATTTGCACTTAAGAGATGGGCCAAGATAGTGGAGTAGAAAGACCCTGAGCTCACCTCCTTTCATGGGCACACCAAAATTACAACTATTTACAGAACAACCATCAATGAAAAAGGCCAGAACCTACCAGAAAAGATCTTCTACAACTAAAGATATAAAGAAGAAACCACAACAAGACACAAGAAAAACTTTCTGGCCTCCCCCTCTGTACCAGGAAGGGCAGATCGATTCTCAATCATCAGAGAGAGGACTAGACTCTTATCAGCCCGCAGATGGCGCCAGAGAAACCTACAGAACAAACCTTGCTAAAAACAACCCTTATTTTCCATTAGTTCCCTTTATATATTTACCTTTCCACAATTTGCCATCTCCTAGAAGCCCAACGTGCTTTTCCTTTGTTTTGTCACTACTCTAAAAGTTTATTGTTCTTTATTAAGATGCTATAAAAACCCAGCTGACACCTTTATCTTGGACTTTCCAGCTTCCAGGACTGTATGAAATGTTTGTTACTTCAGTCACCCAGTCTATGGTTTTTATTATAGCAGCCCAAACGGCTATAAAAGGCCCTTAGCTCGCGGGGGGGTGGGGGGAAATTGTTTTGTTTTGTTTTGTTTTGTTTGCGGTACACAAGCCTCTCACTGCTGCGGCCTCTCCTGTTGCGGAGCACAGGCTCCGGACGCCCAGGCTCTGCGGCCATGGCTCACCGGCCCAGCCGCCCCGCGGCATGTGGGATCTTCCCGGATCCGGGCACGAACCCGTGTCCCCTGCATCGGCAGGTGGACTCTCAACCACTGCGTCACCAGGGAAGCCCCAGCTCTGGGGTTTTAAATTACTTCTCCCTACTCCTTTTCCACTCCTCTTCCTCCTTCCCTGTCCAATGCACCATATGACCCAGCAAAACAATTTACTCACAGACTCTCATTTCTGTATGCTGGGAGATACTCCTCCACGGGTCTCTCATGTTCCTACATGTCTTACTGAGTGTGCCAGGAATGCAAAGCCCTAACTGATCTTTACCAGGACCATTTCTCAGGATTATATATAACCTTTGTAGATGAGGCAATGTCTTCCTCTGGGACAAAGAGCAAACTTGCTTACTGCTTGCTATAAAACAACAGGTTCCCAAGCTCAGTGTTTCTCTCTTGTAATACAACGCACTACGTGTGCAAGCATCCACTTAGACACTCTGTGTCACTGTTGTGGGGCTTAGGAAATAAGGAAACTGACACAAATATGCTGATTGATTTTTACGCTACTAGCCAGGCTGTGAGTAATATTGTCCTTTGTATCTTACCCAGGAATCTTGTGTCTTCTGCCAACACCCATGAAGCCATAATAGGACTTCTCTGGTGGCACAGTGGTTAAGAATCCGCCTGCCAATGCAGGGGCCTTGGGTTCCAGCCCTGGTCCAGGAAGATCCCACATGCCTCGGAGCAACTAAGGCCGTGCGCCACAACTACTGAGCCTGCGCTCTAGAGCCCTCAAGCCACAACTACTGAGCCCGCGTGCCACAACTACTGAAGCCCATGCTCCTAGAGCCCATGCTCCGCAACAAGAGAAACCACCACAATGAGAAGCCTACACACCACAACAAAAGAGTAGCCCTGGCTCGCCGCAACTAGAGAAAGCCTGCGCACGGCAACAAAGACCCAACACAGCCAAAAATAAATAAATTTATTTTTTTAAAAAACATACTAGGCAAGGTTATTAGCATGTAAGTAGAGTAAAATCAAATTTACCTGACAGTGGAGCCTCTTCTCCACTCCTATGCCATTGCTCACGCATTCTCTTGAAACATTCTTTCCTCCTGCCTTTGCTTCTTTGTTTCTTCTTCTTTCTTTCTTTTTTTTTTTTTTGGCTATTACAGTTTTCAAATTCCTTTTTTCCTACTAATTTCAAAATTATACTTTATATTTTTATTCTTTTATTATCCTTAAGTCATGCTCCTGTACGTCCAAAAAATGTTTACTCGGTATCTCCTTTCCTCTTCCAAACTCTAAGAAGTTTTGGCATGCTTTAACACCAATTACACAACCTCTTTTTCTATGTTACGGTTGTCTTTTAACTTAATTTCACCTCATTTTAATTTTCCTCCCCTTTCATTAGTTTTATTTTGCCTGCTATAGGCAATTATTCAGGTTTACCACATGCTTACCAATCGTTTTGCTCACCATTGCCTCTTGCATCCCAATCCTTCCTCCCAGGTTTCAATCTTTTCTTACAGTGAAGTATGTCTTTCAGTAGTTCTTTCAGCAATGGTTTGTGAGAAGTAACTTCTTTCTGCCTCTTTATCTGAAATACCCTTATTTTATCCTCACTTTTTAGAGATTGCTATAGCAAATGTTTTTCACACTAGTGTACATAAGAGTGATCTGGGGGAATTTGTCAAATGCAGATTCTTGGGTTCCCTAGAGATTCTAGTTTAGTAGTTTGGGAAGGGATGGGATAAGATTAAATCTTTTCAATTACCACTCAAAGTGATTCTGATGTAAATAGGTCAAGGCCACACTTTGGGAAGAAATAGGTCTATAGAGAGAGGGATGCCATGGAAAAGATTTTTAGTTTGTTTTTTACATTTTTTCCTTATAAAATTTATACATACACATTAAAGGGATTTTAGAAAAGTGAGAAAGAAAAAGTCATTTAATTATATCCAAATATAATTGCTGGTAATATTATTTACAGCTGATGTTCATTATTAGCGGATTCCAAATTTGCAAATGCACCTACTCCCTAAACTTTATTTGGAACTCCAAAATCAGTACTTGTGGACATGCACACAGCGCTGAACATTTTGAGTGGCCTATTGGACCTGCACTGGTTTCCAGATGAGGAAAGGCACACGCTGCCTTCTGGTTCAGCTCTCGTGCACAAGTGGCCAGAAGATGGAGCCGGTAGGGGGCAGTGTGGTGTAGCGAAAGAAGCTCCGGCTCCAGAATCACCTGGACAGGACTTGAATCTCAACTCTGGTTCCTGTGACCGATGAGATGGTCTCGGGCAAGTCACTTAACACCCCTGAACCTCATGGGTTTCTACCATGATGACTTGGTTTTAGTATTTAAAATGATAATCTATGTGACAGACATATATATACATGAATATCTTTCCCCTAGGAGCAATGACTCAGTATTTGCTAATACAGTGTTTCCAGACTTTATGGAATATAACTACCGTTTTGAAGATTGACTGTATTTTCTCCCAGACTTTTTAATATGCTTCAGGTTTTTGCAATATTGCTGTCGAGCTTTGTATATTTCTTACCCAGGTGAGCCTCTCCCTTTCCGGATCACCATCTCCAAGGCAGTGGTTTCAACCTGGCTGCGCATCAGAATCACCTGGGGAGCTCTTACAACATACTGATGCCCAGACCCCATCTCCAGAGATTCAGATTCAATTATTATGAGGTGAGGCCAGGAATCAGTAGACTTTGAGTGCTTGCAGGTGGTTCCAGAGCAACCTGGAGCAGAACCTCTGTTTAGTTTCTTTGGCAAAGAAGCTAATGGTCTCAGTACACTTTGGAGGCACCCCTTTGGCAGCCCCCTATCCCTAAGGAATAGTACTACCCCACCCCCAGCCCTGCTCTGGCCATGGCCCATTCCTCTACCCGCCAGTGCCTGGAACTCACATCTAGTGTCCTTCCCCGGACAATGCTACTATTTGTGCCACTGAGCTCGTTGGAGGGGTGAGGTGGGAAGGGACCCATGGTGCTTTTACTGACCCGCTCCTTAATCGCCCTTCAACAGTACCACACAAGGCTGAAAGAGCGACAGGCTTTCTGGAAGACTGGAGGTAACGGAAGGGAACCGCAGAGCAAAGCAAAATGCAAACCAGGCACCAGAGGTGACTGTTCTAATAGTCCAGGGTAGAAGAGCCATCACCACCAAACCTGTCTGCTTGCAGACCCAGATCCCTGACGTTGCCTTCTTCCCCTTAGGCAGTCCACGCAACACACCTCAGTGGAGCATCTCCCAGAGTTCTGAATTTCTCAGACTCGAATGATAGTCCAGGAAAGGTGGAAAGGGGTCTCTACCATTATAAGCTAAAGATATGCATCTTCCTTCCCGACAGATTCAGCAGATAACCACTGAATCAAATGCACACACACACACAGAGACAAAGAAAATTCTCAGAGCTCAGTCTCAGTTCAGACCAAGGGTTTAGAGAAACAGTTTCCTAAACGAGAGTTAACAAGGCCTCCACATACATCGATGATAATGTTTTACCTTATTATACGCAACAGTGTCAATCTCACCGCCCCACAACTGTCTGCTAGTCTCCCGCCCACAAACCCTTCCCAGGTCTGTAATGTCTGCATCTTTTTTAAGCATCAGAGCCACTTATCTCTGATGGCCACATCTGGCTCCACAAAGCGATAGGAAAGTATTGAAAACCCTTCTTGCTTTTCTATTCTATCAAATCATTTTCTTAGGCAGGGTATCTACAAGACTAGCTTTTGTCAGTAGTAGAACGCAATATAAGGTTTATTAGCCTTCCCTACCTCACCCGGGGCAGGGGTTGGGGTGGAGATGGGAGGAAGAAAGGGAAGGTTTCAACTCTTTTTCTGTATTTTATGTTTGTAGATTTTGATACAGTTTTGTATTTTAACATGTTTACTAAACTTTGTTGCATGCATAGGCACTTTCCTATGCTATAAAATAATATAATTAGTTATTTTTAGTTGCTGAAAAATATTTCATTGACTGGGTATACCATGGGCTACTTAACTATGTATATGTACATTGTTTGTTTCCAATTTTTATTATCTTAAATAATGCTGCATTAAACATCTCTGTATTCAAAGCACCTTGCTTAGGATTACCCGCTGAGGATGGATGCTGCGAAAAAGAACTGCCGAGTCACAAGACAGATATATTTGTTAAATTCTTGAGAAATATTGGCAACACTTTTCCAAAAGACATGCACAACTTGCATCTTCCCCAAGAGACTGGATGGGAATGGTTTTTTTTTTTTTTGGGGGGGGGGAATGGTTTTTAAAAGAGAAGTGAGGGGCTTCCCTGGTGGCGCAGTGGTTGAGAGTCCGCCTGCCAATGCAGGGGACATGGGTTCGTGCCCCGGTCCGGGAAGATCCCACATGCCGCGGAGCGGTCAGGCCCGTGAGCCATGGCGGCTGAGCCTGCGCATCGGGAGCCTGTGCTCCGCAGCGGGAGAGGCCACAACAGTGAGAGGCCCGCGTGCCGCAAAAAAAAAAAAAAAAAAAAAAAAAAGAGAAATGACATGATCAGATCTGCATTTTAGAAACGTGTCCGGCTTCATGTCTAGGCCTGGTTAGGTGGGGTTTTGGTAGTCCAGGTGTAGATGGTAGGGGCCTGGTAAAAACTAGAGGGAAGGTTTTACTAAGTAGACTTAGTCACCAGACAACCAGGATAGAAGCAAGGTCCATATTGGCCTTAAAATCACCATGAATATATCACGAAGTTGAAGGGAGCCTAGAGCAGTATTCCCCTCTCTATCACAATTGTGACATCACATAGTGTCTGCTAGATTTGGTTGGAAATTACTGCAGCATCTGAGGACCCTTGAGGATGTTTTCTATCCACATAAAATTACATTGTGCAGAAATGCCATCTACGTGGATATCAGAGTATCAAGAAGCATACAAATAATGAGATATTTTTCATAATCAAGCTTTTGTTTTTTAAAAACAATTAAAACACTTTCCTTTCTTGATTTCTAATTGCAAAAATAAGCCATGTTCACTCTCCTACTTCTAATTTTCATGCTGATTCTCCCATGTTCTAGAGAGCTTTAATGTCTTCAGAATAAATTTCCCTCAAGATTACTTTAGAACCCAAAAATAGTCACTATAGCACTAGAGTTCCCTTTTACTTCACTAAGAAAGATAATTTTTTTTTTTTTTTTTTTTTTTTTTTTTGCGGTACGCGGGCCTCTCACTGTTGTGGCCTCTCCCGTTGCGGGGCTCCAGACGCGCAGGCTCAGCGGCCATGGCTCACGGGCCCAGCCGCTCCGCGGCATGTGGGATCCTCCCGGACTGGGACACGAACCCGCGTCCCCTGCATCGGCAGGTGGACTCTCAACCACTGCGCCACCAGGGAAGCCCAAGAAAGATAATTTTTATAAATCATTTTAAATTGTCCATTTACAAATAACTAGAACTTACATTTCTATTTTAAAGACAGTAAAACTTGCATTTTAAATTCCAGTACACAAAGTATATTGATCTAAACCTCAAGTCCCGGACATATTAACTCTAACCCCGACAGGAACAATTTTAACCAAAAAAGATCATCATCATCAAAAAAAAATCATCAAAAGAGGTGAAGAATATTTATTTCATGTAGTTTTACCTAATTTTGTTTACTTTATATCTATGGAAATTTTTCTAAAGATTAAAAAAAAATCAAAGCTTTTCATGGGGACAACATGAAAAAACATTTGTTTAGGCTAAATCTTAACGGTTACTCTATCCATCTCTTAGGTATCTGTCTCAATTGGTTCTTGCATACGTGATGCTTTTCATTAAAATCGGACATGGTTATTTTTAGAACAGAATCTGCTCCACACACTTAGAATTTTCAGTCTCATTAAAGGATACACCAGGGCTTCCCTGGTGGCGCAGTGGTTGAGAGTCCGCCTGCCGATGCAGGGGACGTGGGTTCGTGCCCCGGTCTGGGAGGATCCCGCGTGCCGCGGAGCGGCTGGGCCCGTGAGCCATGGCCGCTGAGCCTGCGCGTCTGGAGCCTGTGCTGCGCAGCGGGAGAGACCACAACAGTGAGAGGCCCGCGTACCGCAAAAAAAAAAAAAAAAAAAAAAGGATACACCAAAAGCCATGGAGTGTTGGGCACCTTCAAGAATATAATCAATTTCTTCAGATAATTTTCTGCAGACTGTTAATTGGCTTTCCTCTAATACCAACTCTGGTTTTAATTACATTGAAGAATAAGCTTTTTGACCATTCTTTTGACTGTCAAATACCAGGGAGATAATGCTCTATATTTTGCCAAAATAGTGAAATACAAAAATTGCTTTGCTTGCCCGAGTATACTAAGGGTCACACTGTACCAGAAAGCAATGCCCAGTAGCCTGTGGGGAAACCTTCACTTAAAAAAAGCTTTTGGGCTTCTCTGGTGGCGCAGTGGTTGAGAGTCCGCCTGCCGATGTAGGGGACACGGGTTCGTGCCCCGGTCCGGGAGGATCCCACATGCCGCGGAGCGGCTGGGCCCGTGAGCCACGGCCGCTGGGCCTGCGCGTCCGGAGGCTGTGCTCCGCAACGGGAGAGGCCACAACAGTGAGAGGCCCGCATACCGCAAAAAAAAAAAAAAAAGCTTTTTTCTAAGACAGGAAAAGAAGCAGAAATGGCCAGCTACTATTGAAAACTCTGCATATAGTCCTAGAAGCATAATTTGTCGCTTCCTTTTATGATCCTTGTCTAAGCCTGTCACTCTTCTGGAAGCCACTGATGCATAAATCATGTGTCATAGAAGCCGTAACTGCTCAGCACTGCTCTGTTATCCTACTTGCTCTCCACTGGGACCCAGAAATGCAGTTCCAAATGAAAATTACTTCCTAATTTAGGATAAAGAGAGAAGAATGGAACAAAAACTAATTTTCTTAGCAATTTTCAAAATGTAGCAGAAGGAGTGGGTTCAGAGGAAGAAAGACCTAATCTACATGCTTGTTCTCCAAGACAGGTCTCGGCTCCCCACACAGTCCTCAGCCCCTCCCAGTCTCGAGAGACTGGCAGTGGCCAATAGGTGCCTTTGTGGGTTAATGGGGAGATGGTGGCAATAGGGATGAGTTAATATATATGTGAAGCCCTTAGAACAGCTCCTGGCACACTGTAAGCACTCTAATCATCAGGATTATTATCATTGACATTAGGAAATGGTGAATCAGTCTTATTCCTTCTCAATACTCTGGAACATTTTGGAAATTCTGAGCCAATAAAGAAGATCCCGGAGTGTCTCATGACAAATAAATGTACAGGGCCTTAAGTGCATCTGATCTTCTCCGTTGGCCAGGCAGAGTCTCTGGTGGCTTGTGTTTTCTCACGAGAGGCCATGACAGCTTCTTGCTGCTTCTGTAGCACCAGCACTGTGGCCTCCCCACGCTACCACAGTGTAGTGATGAATAGCAGGTGCAATTTCCACAACAGCTGCCACTCTCATCCACCGCTGCTGCTATTGCCTTAGCTGTGTCTATCACAACGGCTAAAGGTGATCTCACCACCAGGATTATGGTCCTTCTGGATGGACCACTTCTATATGGCTCATTAAAGTGTAATCTGACTCTTCCAGCTTATTTTCTCAAGCAAATAGAGGCACGTGTCCTTAAGGTTGGATCAGAAGACTTTATATGACATCGTGCGGTGCCTCCCTCGTCACAAACCCCAAATCTTAACAATTAATCCCCAAACCCTTAATGAGTCTTCTTGAGAACAGAAGTGCTGGTGGCTTTTTATGGACAATGACATTTCTTCTACCATTGCAGATTAGATTTCCCCCCTTTACTCTTAGGAATATCTTCACTGCATTCACAATGGTGATTACAGTGAGTGATTATGAGCTCTCACAACCCGTTCGAAGTCAAAGTGCCAAAGATGACTGAGATGAACAGTCAATGGTTATCTTAAAGTATGAACAAGAACAAAGTCATATTGTGTGACAAATGAAAGAATACGTTTGAGATATGCAGCTGAGATCCATGTTGGCATTTTTAAGAATAACAGGTTTGTGGCGACAAATGTAAAAGAAATGTAAAACCACAACATGAGCCATGGCCGCTGAGCCTGCACATCCGGAGCCTGTGCTCTGCAACGGGAGAGGCCACAACAGTGAGAGGCCTGCGTACCGGGAAAAAAAAAAACCAAGAGAAGTGACACATAATATTTAATAATCCAGGAACATTCTGAGAAGTCAACAGTAGATAAAAATATTTAGGATAGAGCCGTACTCAAAATCTTGTGATTGTAATCAAACTTCTTTGTCACTCTTACTAGGCAATTCCTCATTCTTGCACTCCTACTGAAACATTTTGAACTCTCTACAAGCATTCTGTTATGGGAAAGTGAGACTGATTTTTTTTCAAATAATGGGATTTCAGGAGCATTCAGAAACATGATAGAGGCAACCTTGATGTGGATGTGGGGAAGGAATAGAACAATACTTTCATTTAAATGTAGAATATTTCATAGTTCTACATCTTAGAGCCCATTTAAATTATCTCATGAAAATCATAGTCTCACAATATTGGATGTTTTACGAGAAAGCATGCCTCACAATTTTTACCTCTCTGACCAGACATTAGAAGCCAATGGGAGGGAGTCTTCTTCTCAAACCTGTGAGTCTGTCTTTGAATTCTCAAGGCTACATTTGATTCCAAAAAACACAGGTAAAAATTAGTCTGGCTGTTGAATAGAAAACACTATTTTAAATATAGTTACATTTTCCTCTTCCTCGAATCGTGAGGAAAGTTCACTTAGGTCTCGAAAGTTCTGCTGATGACAAGCAAGATTCCATGTGAACTTTTCCCATCTATTTGGGAATGTCAGCAGGCCCATCATGAACTGCAGCAAAAGTGTTTCCCTAAAAACAAAAAAATGTTTCCCTGCTCCCTGCTTTGCATTCACAAATCAGTCATATGCACTCTGTTCTTTTGTCAAGGTGACCAATATTTATATAATGCCAACTATCTTTCCAGTACTACCTTAGATATTGAGCAGAATTCAGACAGATAGATGGATAGAAGATAGATAAAAGATAGGTAAGTAGGTAGATAGATCTTTTTAAATCACATAGTCCCTACTCTCTAAAATATTACAATGCAATTGGGGAGCTAGTTATGCTCATGAAATAACTAGAAAAATGATACAAGATGGTATGGAGTCAAGCGTTTGAGTGTGTGAAACAAACTGCCAATGTTAAAAGTATTCTCATATGAAAGAGATCAAAGTGGGCAGATAGGGAAGACAGCATGGAGTGTTCAGTTGTTACTGAGCTACAGTTCATGAATCGGGTAAGAATTTGATTGAAAGAATGGACACAGATTGGTGGGAAAGTAGGAAGAGAAAAGATGACAAAAGTAGGAGAGATTCCATAAGCTAGTGGGATTGCTCATGAAAAATGAAAGGGAAGGGAAAGTCAAAAACACCAACTAGTCTGAAACAATTTATGCTAGAAAGTAAAAGGGGGGACTTCCCTGGTGGTGCAGTGGTTTAGAATCTTCCTGCCAATGCAGGGGACACGGGTTTGATCCCTGGTCCAGGAAGATCCCACATGCGGAGGAGCAACTAAGCCCGCGAGCCACAACAACTGAGCCTGTGAGCCACAGGTGCCACAACTGAGCCCGAGTGCCACAACTCCTGAAGCCCGTGTGCCTAGAGCCTGTGCTCCACAACAGGAGAAGCCACCGCAATGAGAAGCCCGCACAGCACAAGGAAAAGCAACCCCCGCTCGCCACAACTAGAGAAAGCCTGTGCCCAGTGACGAAGACCCAACGCAGCCAAAAAATAATTAATTAATTAATTTAAAAAAAGAAAGTAAAAGGGGGTTCATTCATTCATTGAACTGTAACTAATGATAATTATGGGTAACGCCTGGCTCTGCTGTTAGGCAGAATTCAAGTCAAGTTCCGTGACTAAAGAGAGATTCTTACAGAAAAACAAAAACAACAACAACAAAAACAACAGATATGGTGGAGGGGGTAACTCTGGGAGAAGACCTAAAAGTATCCCCACATACATCCCTGCCTATTATCTCCTATCCTCACCCCTCATCACCAAGACTAAAATTATTTTGGAGGTGCTAACTTCAAAGTAACTGTGGGGAGTATAAGACAGAGAGAGCTGAGACAGGCCAATGGTGGGAAAACAAAGCATGTCTTTGAAGAGCAAGAAGCAGAGTATAAGGCAGGGAAACAGAAAGAAATCAAGCATCACAGGCATATGAGGTGCTGGCAGGGGCCTCAACACGGCAAGCAGGAAGGAACGGGACAGGAAAATTCCCCACGGAGGCAGAGCATATTGAAAGCCTGGGACTCCAGCTGGTTTTTTGTTTCCATGGGGCATCTGAAGATTTACGTGTTATATGGTTTTCTGCTCAGCAAGCCATCCCAAGCAGTAAATTTCCCAGGCAGACCATGTGAGAGGGAATACCCAAAAGACGGTACACAGGCACAGGGCAGGGACAGCTCGTTGCATTCAAACAGCTATTCCCACCCTTTTCTTTGGCAGAGACTCCAACATTTACTCAAGCACATTGCTGCCTGAAATAAAGACCCCATTTCCCAGCCTTCCTTGCAGATAGCTATGGCCTGTAACTAAGTTCTAATCAATGAGGTACAAGCAGAAGTAGCAAGTGGATCTATTAGAAAAGCACCTCAAAAGAACTGAACCTTGGAAGACTCCTTAAAATAAGCCACTGATTTTCTTTTTCTTTGGGGAAATGTGAAAAATAACTAAATCCTACTTCAAGGTTGATGGGGATCATACCAGACATAGAGACAACCACCATCTGGTTAGATAGACAATATGCTATAGAAGTTATTTGGAAGGAGATATGAAAGGTTTGAATGGGTAAAGTGAGAGCAGAAAGAATAGTGGTCAGGGACTGCCCTGGTGGTCCAGCAGTTAACACTCTGCGCTCCCAATGCAGTGGGCCCGGGTTCCATCCCTGGTCAGGGAACTAGATCCCACATGCTGCAATTAAGAGCCCGCATGTCACAACTAAAGATCCCACACGTGGCAACGAAGATCCCGTGTGCCTCAACTAAGACCCATGTCAGCAAAAGGAAGGAAGGAAGGAAGGGAGGGAGGGAGGGAAGGAGGGAGGGTGGGAGGAAGGAAGGAAGGTGAGCAATTTTACTAGGGCGATAAATGGCAGAAAGTATCAAGAGAAAATACTAATATTTGCATATTCTCATAAACCTTCCAGAGAACTACGATTTAATGGGATGGTTATCACAATGAGGATTTTCAGGACCATGTCAAACTGGCATGGCAAAAATTGGGGCTCAAATGGACCTTTCAGTAACTCTTAAATCACACCTTATATGTAGGTGACTGATAAATGAAGGGAGATAAATAAGGGAAGCACCTTTAAAGCAGTTATATATTTAGTGAATACTTACCTACTAGGCATTCATGAATAAACATATGAATAAACATAATAATGAATTATGAATTAATGAATAATGAATGATGAATGAATAAACTTATGAATAAACATAAGTCCCACTTATATATCCATCTTATATATCTCATCTTATATATCCATCAGATTTTCAGTTTATTTTATTTCCATAGAAGGGGACAGCTACTAAAAAGCTCTTCAATGTGACCAAATTACTGTGTTCTAAAATAGTTTGGTCTCAACTAAATCAAAACCGATCTCCTTTGAGCTCTGAAGACCTGTGACGCAAGCAGGATCAGAACAGTTTATATGCCCAAAAGATTTTTACGATAATGGTGTTTCCTGTACAATAGGTACACCCTGCAGAAACTATCTTATTCAATTCTGAATCATAGTCTAGCCACTTGCTATCTCTTCTAAAATGGAGGGAATAATATTCCAACTCCAAATAGCTCAGCAATGAAGACAGTGAATTAAACCAGAATACTGAGCAAGACAGAGAAGACAGTTTCAGGGCCTTCTCATTTAAACTGAAAATGAGACGTTAAGCTGAGGACAGGGGAGGAAAATTAGTGCAAAAGGCAACATTGGAGTTATGATAGCTCCAGTGCGGTACCATAATGACAGGCTTTTAACCCATGATTAGTTTAACTATTCACATGAGTCAACCTGCCAGTTATGTCAAAACAAGTTGGCCTGAACAATGAATTCTGGAAATAGTTCCAGCAGACCTGAGAGCGAGGGGGAAAGGAGGTGGAGAGAAAGGGGAGAGTGGGGAGATTAGTCAGAGAAAATGGGTCTTGGATGTGAAGCAGAATTCTATTCACCTGCCAGTTCACTGGCTTTACTTCAGCACAATGAACCCTTCAACACAGGCTCCATTCAAAGTACCTCATAAAGGAAGAAGTAGTCTAACTCCCAGTAAGACACTGCATGTTCAGATTTGGAACCAATTGTTCATAAAGTCAAAACTAGCAGTCACCTACCTATATGGTGTGATTTGAGAGATACAGAACGGTCCATTTGCCCCTAAATTTTTGCACTTCCAGCTTGACATAGGACCTGAAATCCTCACTATTATAACCCTTCCATTAATTTACATCATTCTCTGGAAGGTCTCTGGGAAAATGCAAATATTTGTACTTATGCTTAGTCCCGACTGCCAAACCATCTTGTTACACTCCTGCCTAGAAATCCTTTTTTTTTTATCGTGACTGGGGTTTTCCAAAATCGCCTGGGCTAGTTCTGTGACTAGGCCTGTGGATTCTGACAAGTGACTAACCCAAGAGAGTATGCACATGGTTAAATATGTGGCTCTTTGGGAGAAACTGACATGTGCTATATATACTGCATAGACTGACATTCAACTTACAATCCAGACTTAACCCCATTGTAAGTCGAGGAAGATCTGTACTTGAAATCTGTACTTGAGTTTACACGAGAGTAAAACTCAAGTGTTCTCACCACACACACACAAAAAAACGAGAACTATGTGAAGTGATGGATATGTTAATTCGCTTGATTGTGGTAATCATTTCACAATGTATACATGTTTCAAAATATCGTGTTGTATATACATTTTTAATATGTCAGTCATACTTCAATAAAGCTAGGGAAAACCATGGCCAATGGACTTGAATAGATATTTGTCCAAGAAAAATATACAAATGACCAATAAGCCCTTGAAAAGATGCTCTACAGCACAATTCATATAGAAATCATGTAGGGAAATGTAAATCAAAACCACGATGAAGGGCTTCCCTGGTGGCGCAGTGGTTGAGAGTCCGCCTGCCGATGCAGGGGACACGGGTTCGTGCCCCGGTCCGGAAGATCCCACATGCCGCGGAGCAGCTGGGCCCGTGAGCCATGGCTGCTGAGCCTGCGTGTCTGGAGCCTGTGCTCCGCAACGGGAGAGGCCACAACAGTGAGAGGCCCACGTACCGCAAAAAAAAAACACGATGAAGTAGTTTGCTGGCGGTCCAGTGGTTGCAGTGGTTAGGACTCAGCGCTTTCACTGCCATGGCCTGGGTTCAATCCCTGGTCAAGGAAGTAAGATCCCACAAGCCATGTGGTGTGGCCCAAAACAAAAACCACAATGAGATACGACTTTATACCCATTAGGATGCCTATCATCAAAAAATCAGAAAATAACAAGTGAGAATGTGGAAAACTTCACTCATTGCTGGGTAAAATGATGCAACTGCTGAGGGAAATGTTATGGAGATCCCTCAAAAAATTAAAAATAGAATTTAGCATATGATCCAGCAATTCCACTTCTGGGTATATACCCAAAAGAACTGAAAGCAAGGACTCAAACAGATATTTGTCAACCATTCTTTTTCTTTTTTGGCTGCACTGGGTCTTTGCTGCTGCACGGGCTTTCTCTAGTTGCAGCGAGCAGGGGCTACTCTTCGTTGCGGTGCATGGGCTTCTCATTGTGGTGGCTTCTCTTGTTGTGGAGCGTGGGCTCTAGGCACGCAGGCTTCAGTAGTGTGGCACGTGGGCTCAGTAGTTGTGGCTCGCGGGCTCTGGAGTTCAGGCTCAGTAGTTGTGGCACATGGGCTTAGTTGCTCCTCGGCATGTGGAATCTTCCTGGAGCAGGGATCAAACCCATGTCTCCTGCATTGGCAGGCAGATTCTTAACCACTGAGCCACCAGGGAAGTCCTGTATCCCATCTTTAAGCAGCATTATTCACAATAGCCAAAAGGTAGAAGCAACCCAAGTATCCATCTACATTGTGGTATATACATTCAATAGAATATTACTTAGCCTTAAAAAGAAAGAAAATTCTGACACATGCTACAAGATGGATGAACCTTGAAGACATTATGCTGAGTGAAATACGCCAGTCACAAAAGGACAAATACTGTATGATTCCAGTTGTACGAGGTTCCTAAAATAGTCAAATTCACAGAGACAGGAAGTAGAATTGTGGTTGCCAGGGGTTGGGGATAGGAGAGAATGAGAGTTATTGTTTAATGGGTACAATGTTTCACTTGGGGAAGATGAAAAATTTCTGCAGATGGATGGTGGTGTCTGCACAACCATGTGAATGTACTTAATGCTTCTGAACTGTACACTTAAAATTGGCTTAAGTGGTAAATTTTATGTGATATGTATTTTACCACAATATAAAAAAAAGTCAGCTACAGCAAAACACAGCCCACAACTGAAGCTGTACTCTCAGTCAGTACTTCTGGACCATGCCTCGTTAACTACATAGGAATTACTTTCAGAGCTTGGTCAAAATATAAGCTATATATAAGGCACACATCAAGATTCTAGTTCATGTTGTCTGGGGTGGGGCCTGAGCATTTTTTTTATGTTCCCCTGGTGATTCTAATATGTAGCCATGTTTAAAGGCTGCTATTCTGAAATTTCACCATATCAGATTTAGAGGCAAAAAAGCAATTATCTATCTTTTATTTGTAATTGACTCAACACTAAAAGGACTAATTTTATATAATAAAACATGGTGATATTTATTTATTTTTTACATAATGCTACATTGATATATAGCAAAAAATTGAAGTCTGAAAACTTGACTTAGACACTTATTACTTAATTAAAAGAATTCATGTGAATCTTTTAAAATTAAGTTTTTAGACACATTTTCCTAATTCCTTCTGTTAACTTTGCGTTGAAATTTCTTAGATGTCCACAGAATACTTTCTAAGCTAGCAGGAAAATGTCATCTCACATGACATTTGTCTTGGTAGATGCTGGCATTATAAAAATGTTTGATTATTTGCTCATGGGTACATCACAGTTTATATTTTAAAAGTCAGCTTCCACCTGAAATAATCAGTGTCTTTTCAGTGAAAGCATGACACAGTAATTATATCCCATTTGCATCTACAGATTCATTCATTATTAACAACTTTATGATTTTACGTATTGATAAGCATCTTTCTGAAGCCAGGAAATTTTTTTTGATTACATGCTAAGTCAACAGCCAAAAGATGTCTACAGGCAATTCTTGATAAGTGGTGACACATGGTATCATGGAAATATTGAACTGAAACCAAAGACCTGGTGTCTAGACTATGTGCCACCCAGGTCCCGTGTTCAGAGCTAAGTACTCACTGCCTCAGCTGAATGAAAGAAAATACCCTCAGTCAAAAGGTTATGCTTCCTCCCAGGGTCAACCTACATACAATGACACATGGATCCAGACCTCTTGCCTCAATCCACACATCTCTGAAGGTCTTATCCCCGCTTTAGAGTTTCCTGGCTAAAGCTTGCCTATGATAACAGCTGCACCACAATTCAACCTCTCTCTCTCCCCAGTCCTGCTTTCCTCACTCCCAAGAGCAAGCTCTAATAAATCATTGGCAACAGCATAGTCATCTCAGAGTCTGTTTCCATGGAAACCAGACTTGCATCACCAATTTTCTCAACTAGCTCTGTAACCATAGTAAAATCACTTAATCACACCTCCGTCTGTAATTGAAGAAGATTTACTGAGCTTGGAACCACTGGAAATTTCCAGTGCCACAATGAACAATGTTCAGCACTGGCAGAGACCTGACTTCGGAACTCACCTGCTGTGACCAAGTTCATACATTTTCCAATCTATCCCTTTGCATCCCACCCCCTTTAAATGGCAAGGAGGGGAAATTCTGTATCACTACCAGGCACTATCTTAGGGTACATCAATTCCAAAGAAGACTTTGGCTTTCCACTGATAGAAAATATACTGGAATGGGGGTAGCTGAGGGTGACCAGGGTTTACCTGGGTTTACACTAACAGACTCATGTACCAGAAAGGCTCTCAGTCCCAGGTAAACCTGGTCACAATTACGTGGCTCCATATATCCCCTGGTCCTTGGATTTGCACAATTGGTCATCATCTTGGTGACTCTGGCTGCCTGACTATACACAAGACAGAATATAAGTCCCAACCCACAAAACTAGGTCAGATCTCCTGCTGTACACATTCATGGCCCTCTCTGTTTTTCCTTTGTAAGACTTAACACAACTGTACTTTTTAGTTATGCAACTATTTGTCTAATTTTTGTCTCCTCAACTAGACTGTAAGTACCAAATGGACCCATGTGCCTTGTTCACGGTTGCATCCTTAGTGCTTAGCAGAGAACCTGACACACAAGCAATGACTAATAACTATTTGTTGGATAAATTAATGAAGTGGGAAGGAAGGAGATGTGTAATGCCTGGGACCCACTCAGAGGGTGAAAGACTAAAAGAGGATAAAGTGCAGGATACTAAGAGTGAAAATAGATAAATAGGGAGTGGAAGACTGTGTGGGCATTCAACCTTGTACCATGTTTCCACTTTCCTGTATCATATCACTATATTACTGAACTATTGGCAAACATTTGGTTAATTGCAACACTCAGATTTGACATATATTCATAATTTTCTATCAGATCAAGTACACTGTACCCGGAAAATAGTAGGCCCTCAATTTAAAAAAAATAATAATAAGTGTTGTCCTAATGAATGAACTGTATCACCACTCTGAGGATTACTGTTTCAAATAAATTCTCTGACAAGGAGATTTTAAGCACTTTATCTAGAAGAAACCTTCGCAGATACTTGGTCAAACCTTCCAATTTCTCTCTTAAGGCAACTACATATCACATCTTGGTTCCCTGAAAGTAGTAATATCTGTAGAATTCTAGTTTCTTCTAACTGGCTACTACTAGAATAAAGCAAGCCCTTTCAGAGCACTGCAAGACACACCAAAATTCCCCTTTTGTGTAGCTTCATGACCATAACAAACATTTTATAGTACAACTCCCCACCCACATAACAGCTTTTTGACCTTATTGATGCTTAACCTGAAACTGGCCTGAATTGAACATACGTTTAAAAAAATATAGAAACTTCTGTGTTCTGTGAAGTTACTAATCAATAAATGTTATTCATTTTGAACAACAATTCATAGAAACAAAATTCATATTGAAAACGCCATCCTCTTAGATTCTGGTGTAATTAATTTTGGAACATGAAAATGCATTTTGCCAACATGAGATACTAGAATTGATTTCTGTCCCTGTTCTTGGCTCTTATAAGTGACTTTTATCTTTGGACCACTTAGAGCTCTGTAGAAGCTGAACAGCTTCATTTGTCAAGCTGAAAGATTATTGTATCTCATCAATCTATATCATACCATTAAAATATTTATAAAATTTTATTGATTTAAAATTCACTGCTGTAGCTTATAATGTAAACCATGTGAATCAAGTGATATAAATAAATAAGCAAACAAGCCAGATGATAAACAGATAATTGGTAGACTAAACAAGTCAAACCTTCTTTGTCTCACACCTAACTTCATCGCAAAATTGTGAAGTTTGCAGCCCCCTACCTCCATCATCAAGGCTCCTTAAGCTGAGATGATGGGGGGTTTAAAGCTCCTAGCAGTACTGCATTCAGAAAAAGATGCTCTAAGGCAGCAGTTCTCACAGCATGACCCAAGGACCATTGGAGATCTGGGACACCCTTTCAGGGGGTCATGAGATAAAAATTTAATTTTATAATATTACTAAGACATCATTTGAGGATTTTGCCCACCATGTTAACATTTCTGTTGATAGCACAAAACAATAGTGACTGAAAATGCTGGCACCTAAGTACATATCAAGATCATGGCTCCGAGCTGTGCTAGTGGTCATTATATTCTTTACCAAAATGTACTTATTGAGAAAAAAGAAAAAAACAGTTTCATTTAAGAATGCCCTAGATGAATCAGTAAAAAATATTAATTTTATTATATCGGGCGGTTAGGTACACGTCTTTTAAATATTCTGTAAGATGAAATGATAAGTACACAAAGAACTCCTGTGTATTACACCTAAAACTCTGTAATATTGTCAATCAACTATACCTCAATAAAAAAAAATTAAATTAAATAAAAGACAACTACTGTGTACTAAAGTAAAGTAGTCTCCAGGAAGAGCATTTGTGTAGTTGATTTGCGAACTGGACTTTTTCCTGTAACCCCATTTTATTTGAAAAAACAACAAGTGGACAAGGTATGCTTATTCAGATTTGGATATTTGGCAGATATTTTACTGAAAATAAACAAAATGAACCTTTAACTTCAAGGAAAACAGCTGACAATATTGTTGCCAATAATAAAATGAAAGCTTTCAAGTGAAAATTAGGATTTTAGAAAACTGTATCCAACACTGTGAACTTAACAGTTTACAAATACTTAAAGATCTTTCTGATGAAATTGGTAGTAACATAAATAATTTTTTGATATTATATAATGAAACATGTCAACATTTGAAATATCTGCGTATCTCAGTGAAGCGGCATTTTCCAAATGACCAATGCCTGGGATGTTACAAAATCAAGCATGGGTGAAAGATTCATTCAAGATGCAAAATAGACCAATGGATTTTAATGTTACAAAATGTAGAACCCAGGCCTCTGAGTTCAGTTTTTTTGTCATTTGCAACTAAAGTCAGAATTGATATAGAGGAAAAGGAAAGAAGTTAAGTTTCAAGTGTGGCATCACATCAATGCAGAGATAAAGAATCAGCTTCAATATTTAGAACAAAGAACAAAAATTCAGCCAATGTAGAATATAGGAGGCAGATGACTGAAAATTCAAGCCTTCTTCACACTCCCTACTTAAGGATCTGTAGAAATATTGAGGATACTTGGACTTGGAATTGTCTGAGTATCCTCAATATTTATTTCAAATATTATCCTCAATATATATTTCAAATTTATTCAAAATACTGATAGGAAGGATGATTCAAACTGACATCAGGTAGTGTAAGTTTCTAATAGAAAATTTTCTCGTATAGAAATTTGGTTTCAAGAATTTGTACCCAAATGCCCATCACTGGTGAATGGATAGGCAAAATGTGGTATATCCATACAGTGGAATGTTATTTGGCCATAAAAGGAAATGAAGTACTGATGCTTGCTACAACAAGGATGAACCTTGAAAACATTATGCTAAGCGAAAGAAGCCAGATCTAAAGGCCACACGTTGTAAGATTCCATTTATATGAAGGGTTCAGAGCAGGCAAATCTATTAAGAGACGTAAAGTAGATGAGTGATTGCTAAGGACTGGGGTTAAGGGAACTGGGGAGTTGCTGCTAACAGGTATGGGTTTCTTTCAGGGGTGATGAAAATGTTCTGAAATTAGATAGTGGTAAAAGTTGTACAACTTTGTGACTATACTATAAATCAGTCAATTATACATTTTTAAAGGGGAAGTTTTATAGTATGTGAATTATATCTCAATAAAAAATTACATTAAAGGGCTTCCCTGGTGGCGCAGTGGTTGAGAGTCCGCCTGCCGAGGCAGGGGACACGGGTTCGTGCTCCGGTCCGGGAAGATCCCACATGCCGCGGAGCGGCTGGGCCCATGAGCCATGGACGCTGAGCCTGCGCATCCGGAGCTTGTACTCCGCAACGGGAGAGGCTACAGCACTGAGAGGCCCACGTACCGCAAAAAAAAAAAAAAAAAAAAATTACATTAAAAAAGAAATTATAAACCTGGTGCATTAGTTTCCTGAGGCTGCTGTAACAGACAACCACAAACTTGTGGCTTAAAACATCAGAAACTTATTCTCTCACAATTCTAGGAGCCCAAAGTCTGAAATCAAGGTGTCTGTAGGGTTGTAGTCCCTCTGGGAGCTCTGGGGGAGAATTCTTTCCTTGTCTCTTCCATCTTTGATGGCTGCTGGCATTCCTTGGCCACATTAATCTCTGCCTGTCTTCACATCACCTTCCCGTGTGTGTGTGTGTGTGTGTGTGTGTGTGTGTGTGATATTCCTCTCTCTAATAAGGACACTTGTGACGGCATTTAGGATCCACCTGGATAATCTCATCTCAAGATCCTTAACCATATCTGCAAAGACTCTTTTTTTCCAAATCAGGAAATATTCACAAGTCCCTGGGATTAGGAGGTGGACATATCATTGCAAGTCATTATCAACCTACCACGCCTTAGCTTATATATAAATAACTGATGTAGTATGGTAGCCGTAGAGGTGTGCCACTTGGATCTGCCAATCAGCAAAAGGAATGAAGTTAGCGGACAGCCTCCAGCTACAACATCTTCAGGATCTGCCACACTCTGCCTGGCAGCCCCAGGCCAATGACTGAGCATGGCATGTGTGCAAGGGGCTGGTCATCTCCCAACATGGGACCCCTCTACCAGCAGTCCTTATGCCAGAGCCTTCCATTGAGCTGAGATTTAGCTCTTCCTATTTAATTCATCTCTCTTCTCCCTCTTTTTACCTGCCTTTTCCTGTTGCCTCTCCCTTTATAATTCACAGAGTCACTCTCATGAATCTCTTTCATTGCCAACTTGAACTTGACATCTTCTTCCCGGAGGATCCAAACTCAGTCAGTTGATCCTCAGAGTGGTCCATCCATGACAGCAGATAGCAAAATGGACTTTCAGGACTAGGTTACTCATTGCCCAGCTGCACATGAGGACCCCCATGCCCCAGTGGCATGGGTAGTCCCCAGCACAGTGACAGCTTATTCACTAAACTTTTACCAGGGCTGACACAGGAGAGTGTTCTGATGGAGCAGACTTCTCTGGCCAGTGCAATCATTCAGGCATTTGAGAGTGAACAACGCATACAAGGACAATGGAATTGGCCGGTTATTAAGGGATACAAAGGGCTAATGAGAAACCGAAGGCAGTTAACACTTAAAAACTAAGTGTATGAGTCAGAGGACATCTTTGACAGCTTATAAAGAGATGTTATCTCCTGCAGTTAAAGAACAGACACAGCTGTGGAGCAAATTCAGCATAGCCAAATTTCAAAGACTATTGAACACACAGCCAAGGCAAGTCTGTTGTGCTAAGACCAGGGCTCTGGCTAGAAAATACAGGACACTAAAATATGGCATAAGAATGGATTTCCCCAAAAGACTTTGGCTCTGTTGACTACCCTGAACCCTCAGAGACTGCAGAGGCTACCTACCCCTCCCTATGAAGACTTACCATTTCCTGCATGAGGCTCTATTCTGAGTTAGCACTTCCCCTATGAGAAAGACACTGCAGAGACCTCTCCCCTGCCAGCCAACCAGCGCCCCACCTCAGAATCTGTCCCCATCTCCTCACTTGGCTGATCAATAACTAGGGTGAAATCCCAACCTAGTACAACTGGACACATGTTGGAAATAATAAGGGAAGAAGAGGTCATACCCTAAAGGACCTGCAAGGATTAGCTAGGATATACTAGTAGAAGCCAAAGGACTGGATTTTTGAGTGTGTTTGATCAACTCCTGTACAAGCAAGAGTTTACTGACTTAGGGACACTATATCAGAATACATGATTTAACACCCTGGCAAGGACCCAAAGGGATGAGAGAAACTCACTGGTAGGGTGGCTTTAAAAACCTGGAGAAAGCATTGACCCACGCTAAGTGAATTTGAAATGCATGAGTTGCCCTGGCAGGCAGTGGAAAAAATCATTTAAAGCCTCAGGGAACTGGACAGGTTGGGATGCAAAGATATATGTGGGACCGGAAGATCAATCAGAGAATAATATTCCACAGGAAAACCTAGAGGACACACCATTCACAAAGGCCATTAGAAATGCAGTGGGGAGAGGGGCACCAATGTCACTAAGAAATTCAGTGCGGTCCTCCTCTGCAGATTAAGGCTGATCGTCGGAGAGGCAGTCACAGAGAGTGGCTCAGAAATAGCAATGGTGATAATGGGTCCCTGAAATAGTAGAGACCAGACACATAACCGCCCAGCAGAAGCCCCTTATAAGATGGAAAAGATACGCCTGGGATCAAGCTCATGCAAGACAAGAGAGCATGTGTAAGTTGCATGGGGAAGTAGTTCAGACTCCTATTTGCCTTTCTTGGTTGCATCAATGTTCCTCCTTTAGCTTACACCTCATGGTCATATGGAGGGTCCCACATGAACAGCTGAACCAAGAGGAAAAAACCTGAGCTTGGTTCACAAGTGGATTGGCTCTGAATGTGCAGGAAAGCTGAAAATAGATGGAGGCTTCATTACAGTCCCATTCAGGGTTGACTTTGAAAGACAGTGGTGAGAGAAAATCTTTACAACGGCAGGAGCCTCACCTGGCACACCTGATCATTCACTTGTGTGGAAGGAGAAATGGTCCAAGGTGAAAATATACACAAAATCATGGACAGTAAAGAATGGCCTGATAGGCTGGTCAAGGGGTTAGGAGGAAAATTCTGAGTGACTGGAGAAAAGAGGTCTGGAGTAGAGGCAAGTGGATGGGCAGAAGGGAATGGGTCCAAAGTATAAGAATTTTTATATCAAATGCTAACCTCCGCCAGAAAGCATCCACCACAATGGAAGCAATAAACAACCGAGTAGATAAAATGGTTCAGCCAGTTGACATTAGCCAGCCTTCATCAACAATCACTTGAGAACTGGAAAGATGGACATACAAATAGAGTAATCACCATGTCAGAGATGGAGGCCCAACAGCATGGACTTTTACTTACCGAGGTCCATCGAGGTACTGCTATCTCTGAATGTCTAACCCACCAACAACAGAGACCAATGTTGAACCCATGATTTGGCACTATTTCTTGAGGAAACCAACTAGCCACCTGGTGGCAAGTTGACTACTTTGGACCCCTTATGTCCTGGAAAAGCCAGTGATTCTTCTCTCAAGAATACTTATTTCAAGTAAAGGGTATATCTTTTCTGCCTCCACCTTTCCTGCCAACATCCATGACCTGGGGGCTTAGAGTGACTAGTCTGCAACCATAAAATCACATACAGGGACTTCCCTGGTGGCACAGTGGTTAAGAATCCGCCTGCCAATGCAGAGGACACGGATTCAATCCCTGGTCCGGGAAGATCCCACATGCCGTGGAGCAACTAAGCCTGTGCGCCACAACTAATGAGCTTGTGCTCTAGAGCCCACAAGCCACAACTACTGAGCCCATGCTCTGCAACTACTGAAGCCCACGCGCCTAGAGCCCACGCTCCACAACAAGAGAAGCCACCGCAATGAGAAGCCCGCGCACCGCCACAAAGAGTAGCCCCCGCTCGCCGCAACTAGAGAAAGCCCGCGCAGCAACGAAGACCCAACACAGCCAAAAATAAATAAAATAAAAATAAATAAATTCATTTTTTTTTTAAATCACATACAGCTTAGCATCCAACCTACCTCACAGCAAAGGAGGTACAGTAATGAGCTTATGACCATGGGATTCACTGGTCATATTACACACAATACCATGCAAAGAGCAACCAGTCTGAAAGAGCAGTGACATGGTTTGTTAAAGTGTAAGTTTAAAGGCAATACTCTCCTCCAAATGTGATTGGAGAAGAGGATTTGCACAGCTCAAGGCGAGGACTATGGTAACCATGGAGATGCATCTCTCGGATCTCCCTTTAAGAGGAACTCACTGGTCAGCAACCAGGAATGCAGTTAACTGACAGCCTCTAGCTGCAGCATCTTCAGAATCCACTAAGTGTTTGAGCCGAGCCCATAAGCCTCCTGGACAGCCCCCAGCCAATGACTGAGCCATTGCTACCCAATGTGGAACTCTTCTATGGGTCATCTTTACCTTGGAGCTCCATTTTGGACTGGTCAAGACTTTATCAGGCTGTACCACAGTGGCTCTTCCCACCCAACCCTCTTTCTTTCTCCCGCTCCTTTCCTAGGTGTCAGATATACACTACATTTCCTAAGTGTCAGACATACACTACATTTGAAGACTTTCTCTGCCTACTCTTACTCCCTCCCTCTTTATATTTCACAGGCATTTTTACTTGACAAGCATGTTTCACAACAAGTCTCTAGTTGCACTTCTAACTCTATCCCAGTGTTTCTTCCTGGAACACATGCAATAATTAAATTTGTCTTATCAATCAATAAAGCTAAATTAACTTACATTTCCTGCCTCACCACTACCCTACCAATGGGCCTCTACTTAACACCATGCAATTCAAGCATTTGCTAATGACTTCGATATGTATTGTTAGCTACAGCACCTATAAAAAGCCCAGAGTCATTAATTTATTTATTCCAAAATTATGTATTGGGCTTCCCTGGTGGCGCAGTGGTTGAGAGTCCGCCTGCCAATGCAGGGGACGCGGGTTCGTGCCCCGGTCCGGGAAGATCCCACATGCTGCGGAGCGGCTGCGCCTGTGAGCCATGGCCGCTGAGCCTGCGCGTCCGGAGCCTGTGCTCCGCGACGGGAGAGGCCACAGCGGTGAGAGGTCCGCGTACCGCAAAAAAAAAAAAAAAAAAAAAAATTATGTATTGAGTACCTACTCCGTGCTAGATACAGGCATTGGAAATACAGTGTTAAACAAACCAGAAAAAAGTCCCTCTCTTCATGGAGCTTACATCCTATGGGGACAGAGAAACAATACGAAAGACAGACTACCAGAAGTATGCCTATCTGTATTATATCGCTTTTTTTCCTCAATGGAATTTCCTTTCACAATATGACAGCACAAAAACTAGCCTCAGCTTTTTATTATGGACCAATTTAAGAAAGAGCCATATGTTAAATCTCTGCTGCACTTTTTTGGTAGAGCAACTAATTATAAAACCAGTTTAGTCTACATTCGAAAAAGCACTTGAAAATGCACATAGGCTGTGTTGCAACAATTTTACTTCTAGGAATTTATCCCAAGAAAATAATCATGAATATTCAAAAAGCTTTATCCACAGGAATAGTAGTTGCAGAGTTTTTATACTTGGAAAAAATAAACTGAAAACCATCTAGTATAGACAATCTAGAATTATTTAAATAAACATTTGGCCGTCCATGCAATGGGATACTGCACGGCCGTTAAAAAGTATGTTAGTCAAAAATATGGCAAGGAAAGATGATCACAATGTGTTTAATGGAGGGAAAACTAGTCACAAAACAATACTCCATACACTATTTACAGGGTCATCCCATTAAAATGAATCTGGAAGAATATAAACCAAAATACCAAAACTGTGTTATTTCTGGATGATGAGATTATGGATAATTTTAATTTTCTCAGTTTGCTTGTCCATAGCTTCAAAGTTTTCTACAACAAACAGGGAAATTTATTTTATCTGCTACCTTAAACTTATTAAAATTGTGCTTTCATTTTTGTTTTTGGTAAAGAAAAGTCACTCAACATCTCTGACATGAACATCAATAAGTAAATTCGTCACATGACTTCCAGATAGTTAAGAAAAAACACACATGCGAACACACACACATGCACGCACAAACATACTCACAGGATCCTGCAATAGCAAGTCATTAGAAAGGACTTTGTAATGAAATTCAAGGAAGGGAGAAAAAAACCCTCTTCTGCATAATAACGAGTCAAAAACTGCATGGCAATTGACAAGAGGTTAACTCTTCCAGAAACCCAATGTTTGAATTTTAATATATAATTTACATGTATTTTTATATATGTATAATTTTTTCCAAGGCCAATCATAAAGAAAGAAAAAAGCATGCTGCCACTCCAAGTGCACACCCCTCAGTGAATTTTCCCCTCTCCATCCTCAGGATCTTCTACTTCAACTTCCAAAACTGGAAATAAAAACAAAAAAGATTCATACACCACACCAAAGTTTCAAAAATTAAAAGGTATCTACGAGAAATAACCAAGATGTGGACTTCAAAGCATGTGGGCGGAGTCCTGCAGAGGAAGGGACGCACGGCCAGGCGAGGGGGAAGCGCGCCACACATTTGGGCTGAGAGGACTCCCACTCTGGGCTCAGGGCCCTGTAAAGGACACAGCAGCAAGAAAGGCCAACGCTGGCTACCAGATTCAACTGGTAAAGACACATTCGCTCTTTTTAGAGTTAGACAGTTCATTGTTTACGCTGGAAGCAAAAGAGTAGCCAAGACTCCAGCTCCTTGTCATGCTTGTTCCACACAACAGAAAGGAGGACCCACTACAAAAACAGAGGCCAGAAGATTGTGACACAAGCTGTGAGACATTCCATTGGTGCGGACCCAATTCTGAACTGCAGCTGAGGGAATTTCCTGGTGGTCCAGTGGTTAAGACTCTGCGCTTCCACTGCAGGGGGCACAGATGCATTCCCTGGTCGGGGAACTAAGATCCCGCATGCCACACGGGGCGGCTGTAGATATAGATAGATAGATAGATGATAAAATAAACTGCAGCTGAGTGGTTTTGGAGTCTGCAGCTCTATTCTGAAGTGGCAAGGCAGAAAACTTTATACATCGTTAGTACCCCGAGGCAATGAAAAACTCAAGAGTGATGGCCTTGGGCCAGCTCATCACAGACCTTCCTTCCACTCGTGTTCTGGGAGAGTAATAAAGTGTTCGGCCAAGACTCAGATTAGCTGTGGCTCAGGTCTTTGCCTGCATGACCTATGTAGATACGTGTAAGGTTGCTAGGGTGCCATGTGGAGTTGTTCCCCTACAATCTCCACGTACGTTCTATCATGGTGAATTTTATGTAAAGACTCAAATAAACTTTTGGAGCTCTGTGAATACTCATTTGTATAAGACAGGAAGAAACCAATCACTTGACCAACCATACTCAGTAGGGTGAACCAGGGAGGCCCAGAATTTCCTGGCCTAGAGATCATCTGATTGTTAACCTGCGTAGTCTGCTAACCAAACCAATTTTTCTAATGGTCTTTCCTACCTCCAAGATAAGGAAATTAGTGACTGGATTATAGGGATAATGATAGGCATCCTAGACTAATTAAGATAATATATATAAATATAGTACAGCGCATGATATAGAGCAGATGCTCATCAAATGATTGTTCCTTTCATTCATTAATTTGTTCATAATTTATTCATTCAACATATATTTTTAAAAAGTTACTATCAGCCAGATATTAAGTCAGATGCTGGATAGATATTGCTGAATAAAGTAGACAAGACTCAATTCTCTTGAAGTCTCCAAGCTAGTGAGGAAGACAGGCACACAATAAATATACATTCACAAATTATGTATGCTGTGTGCTAAACAGGAAAACTAGGTATTACACTAGACACATTGAAAGACACAAAAATGTAATTGACATGATAACTACTACATGCTTAAGAAGCCTACATAACCTACTAAGGAGGACAAGATCAATAAGCTTTTAAAGAAAAATGTGTGAAAAACTTTTCAACTCTAGAATTTCTCTTTGGTTCTTTTTTCCAATTTCTCTTTATTAATATTGCCTATCTGGTAAAACATTGTTTTCATACTTTAATTCTTTAGACATGGTTTCCTTTGGTTCTTTATATTTATAAATACTAATTTCTATACTTATATTATAGATTGCATATCTATACTATATATAATGACTGACTTAAAGTCTCCAGTAAGTGCAACATTTGGGTCCCCTCAGGGACAGTTTCTATACACTTTTTTTTTCCTGGGTATGGGTCATACTTTCCTCTTTTTAAAAAATATTTTAAAAAATTTTACTGAAAACTGAACATTTTTTCTTTTTACTTAAGCCATAGAAGTTTATTTTCTCATACATCTGGAGGCTGGAGAGGCAAGAATGAAGGTGCTGGCAGGACTGGCTTCTGGTGAGATCACTCTCCCTGGCTCGCAGACACCTGCTTTCTCTGTCCTCCCATGACCTTTTCCTTTGTGAGAACACATTCCAGGTGTCTCTTCTGCTTTTGATAACAACATCCATCTTATTGGATTAGGGCTACACTGTTATAACCTTATTTAGCCTTAATTACCTCCTTAACAGCCCTATCTCCAAACAAAGTCACATTCAGGGGTAGGGTTTTAACATATGGATATTGGGGGAACAAAATTCAGCCCATTTATATTAACCTCCCAATTTGAAAACTGGACATTTTAGATATATACTGTGACGACTCTGGAAATCAGATTTCCCCCACCCCCAAGGGTCTGTTATTATTGCTCTTTTATTGTTATTGCTGCAACTCTTTGTTAGTTTAGTGGCCTTCCTGGACTAATTTTATAAATTCCATATTCTCTATAGTTGTGTAGCCACTGAGTTCTCTGATTGATTAGCTTAGTGGTCAGCTAAAGATGGGTCATATATGTCCTTAAATGCCTTGAACCAATAAGCGTTCCAGCCTTTGCTGAGAAGCTCTGTGTGTAGGTATGTTGGTACATGCCCTTGACACACAGGCAGTTTACATCTCTGTCTTAGCTGTCACTTCCTGCTTGCACAGGGTCTCTAATCAGCCAGAGGTGAGAGACTGGGGCCCTCTTGAGTCTTTCCCAGGCATGCACACAGCCTTTCACATTTGTAGAGACTTTTAGACCCCCAAGAATATATCAGAGTTTTTCAAAACCCCTGTGGACACCTCATTCCCCAGATCTGCCTTTTAAGTTTTGACCAAGCTCTTGTTTGCCCCCAACTGGTACCATAGCTTTGTGATGTTACACAATTGTACTGGTTGTTTTTGACAAATGCCCTGAGTATGGGCATTTTCCACAGATTAAACTCAAAGTCAGGACAAAAAAAAATAACTGAAACAAGCAGTTCTAAGAGGGAGGTTTATAGCAATAAAGCCTACCTCAGGAAACAAGAAGAATCTCAAACAACTTACATTTACACCTAAAAGAACTAGAAAAAGAAGAATAAACAAAACTCAAAGTTAGTAGAAGGAAAGAAATCATAACTATCAGAGGAGAAATAAGTGAAATAGAGCCTAAAACATTATTAGAAAAGTTCAATGAAACTAAGAGCTAGTTCTTTGAAAAGATAAACAAAATTGATAAAACTTTAGCCAGCCTCATCAAGAAGAAAAGAGAGAAGGTCCAAATCAATAAAATCAGAAATAAAAAAAAAGAGAAGTTACAACTGACACCACATAAATACAAAAGATCATAAGAGATTACTACAAACAACTATATGCCCATAAAATTGACAACCAAGAAGAAATGGACAAATTCCTAGAAATGTACAATCTCCCAAGACTGAACCAGAAAGAAATAGAAAATATGAATAGATCAATTACCAGTAATGAAATTGAATCAGTAATTTAAAAACTCCCAACAAACAGAAGTCCAAACTAGACAGCTTCACAGGTAAATTCTACCAAACATTTAGAGAACAGTTAACACCTATCCTTCTCACATTACTCCAAAAAATTGCAGAGGAAGGAATATTTCTAAACACATTCTATGAGATCAGTATCACTCTGATACCAAAGTCAAACAAAGATATTACAAAAAAAAGAAAATGACAGGCCAATATCACTGATGAACATAGACACAAAAGTCCTCAACAAAATATTAGCAAATTGAATCCAACAATGCACTAAAAGGATCATACACCATGATAAAGTGGGATTTATCCCAGGGATGCAAGGATGGTTCAATATTCTCAAATCAATGTGATACACCACATTAACAAACTGAAGAATAAAAACCATATGATCATCTCAGTAGATGCAGAAAAAGCTTTTGACAAAATTCAACATTCATTTATGCTAAACACTCTCCACAACGTGGGTATAGCAGGAATATACCTCAACATATTAAAGGCCATATGTGACAAGCCCACAGCTAATATCATACTCAATGGTGAAAAGCTGAAAGCATTTCCTCTAAGATGAGGAACAAGACAAGGATGCCCATTCTCACCACTTTTATTCAACATAGTAGTGGAAGTCCTAGCCACAGCAATCAGAGAATAAAAAGAAATAAAAGGAATCCAAAATGGAAAGGAAGAAGTAAAACCGTCACTGTTTGCAGATGACATGATACTATACATAGAAAATTCTAAAGATGCAATCAAAAAACTACTGAAGCTCATCTGTGAATTAGTAAAGTTGCAGGATACAAGATTAACGTATAGAAATCTGTTGCAGTTCTATACACTAACAACAAACTATCAGAAAGAGAAATTAAGGAAACAACCCCATTTACAACTGCATCGAAAAGAATAAAATACCTAGGAATAAACCTACCAAAGGAGGTAAAAGACCTCTACTCTGAAAAAAAAAAAACAGATGGAAAAATATACTGTGTTCTTGGATTGGAAGAGATAATGTTATTAAAATGATCATAACACCCAAGGCAATCTACAGATTCAATGCAATCCATATCCAAAGACCAATGGCATTCTCACAGAACTAGAACAAATAACATTAGTATAGAAACACAAAAGACCCCAAATAGCCAGAACAGTCTTGAGAAAGAAGAACAGAGCTGGAGGTATAACCTTCCCAGACTTCACTATACTACAAAGCTACAGTAATCAAAACAGCATGGTATTGGCACAAAAACAGATGCAATAGATGAATGGAACAGAATAGGGAGCCAGAAATAACCCCATGTACCTATGGCCAATCAATCTACAACAAAGGAAGCAAGAATATACAATGGAGAAAAGAGGGTATCTTCAACAAGTGGTGCTGGGAAAACTGAGCAGCCACATGTAAAACAGTGAGATTAGAACACTCTCTCAAACCACATATAAAAATAAACTCAAAATGGTTTAAAGACCTAAATATACGACTTGAAAACATAAAATTCTTAGAAGAGAACACAGGTGGGAAACTCTGTGGCAAAATTGTAGCAATATTTTCTTGATTCTGTCTCCTAAGGCAAAAAAAAAAAAAAAAAAAAAAGCAAAAATAAACAAATGGGACCTAATTAAACTTAAAAGCTGGGACTTCCCTGGTGGTTCAGTGGTTAAGAATCCACCTGCCAATGTAGGGGACATGGGTTCAATCCCTGGTCCGGGAAGATCCCACACGCTGCAGAGTAACTAAGCCCATGCACCACAACTACTGAGCCCATGTGCCACAACTACTGAAACCCGCGCGCCTAGAGCCCATGCTCCACAACAAGAGAAGCCACCACAATGAGAAACCTGTGCACCACAACGAAGAGTAGCCCCCACTCTCCACAACTGGAGAAAGCCCGTTTGCAGCAACAAAAACCCAATGCAGGCAAAAAATAAATAAATACATTAAAAAAAAAAACTTAAAAGCTTTTGCACAGCAAAGGAAACCATTAACAAAATGAAAAGACAACCTCCTGAATGGGAGAAAATATTTGCAAATGCAACCGATAAGGGGTTGACACCCAAAATATATAAATAGCTCATACAACTCAATATCAAAAAAGCAAGCAACCCAATCAGAAAATGGGCAGATGGCATGAATAGATACTTCTCCAAAGAAGACATATAATGCACATGAAAAGATGCTCAACATCACTAATTATTAGAGATGTGCAAATCAAAACCACAATGAGAATTACCTCACACCTGTCAAAATGGCTATCGCCAAAACATCTACAATTAATAAATGCTGGAGAAGATGTGGAGAAAAGGGAACCCTTGTACACTGTTGGTGGCAATATAAATTGGTGCAGCCACTATGGAAAACAGTACAGAGTTCCCTCAAAAAACTAAAAACAGAACTATCATATGATATAGCAATTCCAATCATGGGCATATATCTGAAGAAAATGAAAACACTAATTCGAAGAGGTATATGCACCTCAATCTTCATAGCAGCACTATTTACAACAGCCAAGACAGAGAAGCAACCTAAACGTCCATCAACAGATGAATGGATAAATAAGATGTGGTATAGGGCTTCCCTGGTGGCGCAGCGGTTAAGAATCCGCCTGCCAATGCAGGGGCCATGGGTTCCAGCCCTGGTCCGGGAAGATCCCACACGCCATGGAACAACTAAGCCCGTGCACCACAACTATTGAGCCCACGCACCTAGAGCCCATGCTCCACAACAAGAGAAGCCACCACAATTAGAAGAGTACTGCGCACCGCAACGAAGAGTAGCCCCCACTCACCACAACTAAAGAAAGACCATGCGCAGCAATAAAGACCCAATGCAGCCAAAAAAAGAATTTTTTTAAGTGGTATATATATACAATGGAATATTACTCAACCATTAAAAAGAATGAAATACTGTCATTTGCAGCAACACAGATGAACCTAGAGAACATTATGTTTAGTGAAATAAGTCAGACAGAGAAAGACAAATACTGTATGATATCACATATGTGGAATCTAAAAAATAATACAGATATATGTATCCAAAGAGAAACAGACTCACAGATATAAAAAACAAGCTTGTGGTTACCAAAGGGGAGAGGGAAGGGGGGAGGGATAAATTAGAGGTATAGGATTAACAAATACAAACTGCTATATATAAAATAGATAGGGGCTTCCCTGGCGGCGCAGTGGTTGAGAGTCCGCCTGCCGATGCAGGGGATGCGGGTTCGTGCCCCGGTCCGGGAAGATCCCGCATGCCGCAGAGCAGCTAGGCCCGTGAGCCATGGCCGCTGAGCCTGCGCGTCCGGAGCCTGTGCTCCGCAACGGGAGAGGCCACACAACAGTGAGAGGCCTGCGTACCACAAAAAAAAAAAAAAAAAGATAGGCCACAGGGATGTACTATATAACACAGGGAATTATACCCATTATCTTGTATGACCTATAATGGAATGTAATCTGCAAAAATACTAAATCACTATGCTGTATATTAACATAATATTATAAACCACCTATACTTCAATTAACTTTTTAAAAATTTTTTTAAAATAAGCATCTGATGAAGATATCAACTTTTCCTTAGGAAGTCATTTTTGTGCTGTGATTAAGATGGGTAACTGAGTCTATATAACACTTCATCCTGGTGCGTCAAACCAACACAGGACAGACTGTTCATAATAATGCAAACACAGGAAAGCAATCTTTCCAGGTAATCATGAGAAATGCCTTGCAATGGGCCTCAACGTAGAAAGTTGAGGAATTTTTCAATGCCAAACAGCAGTATCTTGTGTTATCTATACAGGTTTTTTAATGATCTTTTGAAAGCCTAAGAATTATGTTGTAATTCCAGACTTACCACTATTGAAATTGTCTTTCACTCATATCAGTAATGAAAGTTAGCAACTAGAGACCTGTTTGATTGATGTTTGGATCCTTGGCACCCAGCATAGGGCAAGGCACATAGTAGGGGTCTAAGTAATATTTGTTAAGCGTATGAATAAGTAACTGTCTTATCTATGATCGGGTAGATGATAAACATAACAGATAAAATATTCACAGTTACAATTGCCTCAAAGCTCGGTTGTGAAAAAATGTAACTATTTGTTGATAACTCATCTTACCCTCTATAAGAGCCCCCATTTCAGATTATTAAAAGCTTTTAGTCTAAAGCATGAACAAAAACTGGATATCTTCAATCACCACATTTATTCAAATTGACATCACATGGCTTCTGTTATGATACACTGAGAAGTCCACAGAATTTCTGCCCTGCCCCCACAAAGAAAAGCATTATGAAGAAACATCACACAAACTCAAAATGAGGGACATTCCACAAAGAAACTTGTTTGTACACTTCAAAATGTCAAGTTATAAAAAATAAAGGCTGAGGAACGGCTCCATACTGAAGGAAACTAGAATCACGACAGTATGTGACCCTGAATTTAATCCTGGACCTATAGAGAATATTTTGGAACAATCTGTAAAATCCGAACAAGGCCTGTGGAGTAGAGGGTTGTATTGTATCAATATTGATTTCCTGATTTTGATGATGTACACTGTGGTTATGTAGTACAGTAATTTTAAACCAGAACTTTCACTATGACCTGTACATCATCAACAATTCCTGGCTTTACTGCTCATGTAGGTTAGAATAAAGGGCAACTTGAATATGAATCTCAGTTTGGTCACTTGCAAGCAATTCATAATGAAAGGATTGGGAACACAGAGTAATGTGTTGACACTGAAAATGAAAATTCACAAAGCACAGTGAAAAGAATGCCAAGATGGTCAGTAAAGGAAATAAGAGTCAAAGACAGAGGAAGCATAAAGCATTCAAGTATGCAATAAGAGCACTCACAAAGGCAGATATGCAGGTGGTCGTGGATTTGGGGTAGTGATCGAGGATAACAGGTGTGAGAGGCATAAAGGAACATCTAGCCTCAAACCTAACAGTTTTTATCATATTTGTCATCAGAAGACCAGTGTTCTGTCACCAGCTTCATTAAAAACTAATTATAAGTATTATTCAGCAATTTAAAAAAGAAGAAAATACTGATACATGCTACATGAATGACCCTCTAAAACATTTTGGGAAATGAAAAAAGTCAGACACAAAAGACAACATATTGTATGATGCCATTTATATGAAATGTCCAGAAAAAGCTAAACTATAAAGACAGACAGTAGATTAGGGGCAGCCTGGGACTGGGGATGGGAATGGGGATTATCTGTAATCCCCATTTGATTACAGTCAACATTCATTTGTAATCCCAAAATTGAGGCTCTATGCCTTAATTTTCTCATCCGCTATTTAGTCACAACTATAGTACCTAACTCAAAAGGGCTCTTTGAAAATCAAATGAGATAATACAGGTTAAAAGTCTAGAACAATGCCTGGTACTTAGTGAAGGCTCAACATGTACACATACATGTCCAGTTTAAAAATTCAGAAAATAAAATGCATGAAAAAAGCAACATCCATGTAATAAATTATAAACATAGAGAAAAGTAAAAGTTCATACTTCAAAGATTCAGCAACAAACTATAGTTCATCCTAGACAACTCCTTAGCCAAGGTAAATAATTTAAAATACTTTGGGAGAAATTTTAAAATATGTATTGTACAATCAAGTATAAGAAGAACAAAGGAAACATTAAATATACTGTTACTTCCCTACTATTTACGGTCTCAATGAAGTATAAGGAAATGTTGAGACTCTTCCTCAGCCTGTAATCTTCTTACGTTGACATTTTGATGTGTAATTTCCTAATTACATGATTTTTCACATATTTCCACATTTTTTTCTATACATAAAAGTCCTTTATTGAAAATGAGCTTCCATCTTACATTTTTACTCTATTAACTTTTTTATATAAAGAGAAGTCTGTTGTTCATCTTAACAATATAATCCTGGACCAAAAACTCTAGAAGTCAATACTGCTGAGGCCAAAGGCACTGACCTCACTGACACAGATACACTCTTCCATGTTTTCTCGTTCTTTAAAACATACGCTATGGTATTGGAGGCACCAAAGTTCTCTCTTCCAGTAGGTGTCAAATAATGATATAGATACTGCCTCCTGAACTCAGTCCTGTTCACTGACTCTTCCAATACAGGTATACAAAGTAAAAAGTTGCTAACCCACCACTCCACCAAAGAAACAGTTGTTTAATTTTAATCCTTTGAAATAACTACTTCATTGAACATAACCTGCTTATCTTTGGTTAAACTATTTTCTCACCAGCATCAACATTTATATTCCTCTATTTATTATCTCTAGGACCATTTATAAAATGAACTTCTGTTTTCATTAATCTATGATTCCTTAAGTATTCCCAGATAAAGTTCCTAACATGAAGAGAAAGTAGAGGCAAATTTCAATTATTTGATCAATTTTATCTTGATAACTTTGAAAACAAACTTACTCTTTAAATTGCATTATAAAAAATACATTACTCTTCACATTAGTTTTACATGGAAATATATAATTATTTGAATATTTAAATATAGTTTCTCTTTAGCAAAAAAACCTGTCACTCAGAGCCCTAGTTACACAAAAAAGTTAAATGCACAAATCCAAAACACACTTCACACAACGTTGTCTACATACTGCACAATTTGGAACAATTATAGTAAACATCTATGCAAGATACTGAACAAGGACAAGATTAATAAAAATATTCACTATGGTTATAATTCGATTTTTTACTATTAAAAGAATTTAATGCATACTTGAATACACAAAAAACATCTAATTTTTACCTAATTCGCAAATTAAGCCAAAACAAATTTTGACAAAGGGGCACTCTTGTATCCTACCAAATTCTGAAAGTTATTCACTATTTATTTAATTTCAATTATAACTTTTACAATTTCAAGTTTTCAAGCCTGTCTAAAATAATAATGATTATAGGAACTTAGTAAACATTTCCAAAATGTTTTAAAAAAATCATCAGGACTATTTTATACTTTAATATAATTCAGATATAAACCTTTTCCTCTAAAAAAAAAATGGTACTTAGAAGTTTCCAATGTGAAAAAGGTGGTATTTTTTTTCAACTTCAAGTTTTTATCACTTGAATTATAAGAACTATTCTCTGTGCACGATGTAATCACAATAGATATGATACATCATAATTACATGGTACATTTTTTCCGTATGATCTCTTGCTTTTAAACTGACACTAAAAGATGGCAGAATGCCTACCAACAATACTCAAGGGAATTATGTGTCTACTTCACAAGGAAAAAAAAAACAATACCCACAAATAGAATATTTTTATGAATTAGCTGCTTGTTTACTTCCTAATCAGTAGGACAGTTTTCTTTCTAAATTCAGATTGGAGGATTAAACTAGTGGTTTACAGATATTTTAAGAAAGGAAATTAAAATATTTGTAGATGAGGCAAAGTTGAAGTTGCTTTGGAACTAAAAATATAAACATTTGTCCATTTTTTTCAATATCATTACTGTTTTAAATTTACAAGTACAGAAATTACAACGTGACACCATAACATACCCACAGGTTCAATAATGGCCCCTGAAATAAAACTACATTTAGAAACCAACTGTTACACTATACTTAATTCTAAGATAACAAATTTTTATCTCTGAAATCATGGTACACTGATCTAGTTTCAATAAAATATGGTTTATACAATGTAGTAGCTGAAATTCATGTTTCTCTTTAACATCAGTGATAGAAAAGGATCCAGGATCCTTGACTTAACAGGATAATTATCTGTACCAGCTCAACCAGTATCCCTGAATAAAGGATCTAAAGACTTTCTGAGTACCTCAGACCTAAACTGCATATCTTGACATTTTTATGTGAACTACCAAAATCAGTTAGCAAATTGAAGGAAAGCCAAACCAATGCACAAATACAGTTTTTCACTTGCAAAATGGGCCACCACTTAAGTTATCAGTTTTTATTAGATCTTTTGAATTATTAAGATTATAACTTATTAGTAACAACAATTAATGATCTGCCCAAATTACCAAACCAGTCATTTCAGTTCAAGCTATTAAAAAGGATATGGAAACATCTAAAATATTTTTAAGAGATAAGGCCATAAGATAACTGGATTCTCACATTAAACCACCAACCCTTCAGGTGGAGGGGAGAAAAGGTGGTAGAAAAGCATAATCACACTGGCAAGATCATTTTCCCCTTAAGGTCTAATAATGCTAAAGAAAAACCTGCAGAGATTGCATGTACGCATGTGTCCAAATGAGGAAAGTTAGATACCTGCAGATTCAGTTTAAATGAAGGAGGAAGAGTTTGTGTTATGTTTGTAAAATCACCGGGCAGTTTTTTAAACTGGATTAAAGTTTATGAAATCTCATTCTCTGGAATGCTTTTAAAAGAAAGATAAATTATATTTTGTGCGTGATTATTTAGGTTAATCCCACTCAAAAGCTGAGATAATCTATTAGAGTTTCTTCTTTTTAATTATCTAGTTAGAATATGATATTGACAATGCCACTCTAAAACACACAGAAAATAACTACATATTCATTTGTTCCAATTTTTAAAAAGTAAAAGCATTTTATGTTTGCCACATCCATTTTTGCAATAATATAACCTGCTGACATGAGAGACACAATCATAAAAAATAAATAAGAGGGACATGATTTGAGGGAGAAAGTTGTATATACTGTGCTAAATTATGTGATATAAATTAAGATGAAGCTCTTCCACAGCAAATGGACAAAGGAAGTTTTTTAATTTGAAAAAAAAGGACCCTAAACACTAACTTTAAATTAATATAAAAGTTCTGAAAAATAAGTCTATAGCAAAATAGTTGAAGGTGCATTTTTTTCACCAAAGTTAGGAAAGCTATGTACACTAGGTACCAAATATATTTTCAATTGAAGTACTGAATCTTCAACTAGCCCTTAATAGAAACACCTCTAGTTTACCTCATTACCTCACAATTTGTTAGAGAGCCGTGTCCTCATTCTATCAGAATATGGTACACCAGAATACATACTTCTCAAAGCATATGTTCTAACAGGTCTAGAAGGTTTTCTTTGTTGTCTTCTAGGGCGTTTTTTATTACCATTCTTCTTACTTCCTGCAACGACAGAAGAGCCCCGCACAGGTTGCTTGGGAGAAGAGCTTGCTATAGCTCTTGACTGCTCTTCAGCTCCAGCTGATGGAATCGAGGCATTTGAAAGAATTTTAGCTGGTCTCTTTGCCTTCTTTAACCTACTGACATCAGAGTTTTTCTTCTTAAGATGCATCCTAACAAAAGTGCTCCTGGACCGATATTTGTGACGCAAAAACACAGAGTATTTTGGAATATACTTTTTAATTATATCACTTAGTTTGGTCTGAATCCAAATTGACCGTTTTTCTGAAGCAATTCTGGATTTTTGCTGGGGAATAACTGGTCTACAGTCTTCTTTGGGAAAACCTGGCTTATTATTAGTTGTCAACTTCCTTCTCTGAATTTTCCTTTTATTTTCCAAAAACTTATTTCTAATTGATTTCAGAGAAATTTTGGCAACATCATGATTTAAAAGAGTTGACTGGAAATTACTTTCTTTGGAAACCTCACTAGAATTCAAAATCTTGGATTTTTCCAGAAACACAGATTCACTGGCCTCCTGATGTGCCATTAATTCATGTCCTACTGACACTGTCATAAAAGGTGCCGAAGCAGAGCTTTGTACATAAGTATCATCATCTCCTGCATTAGAATTTAGGTGGCTAAAATGAATTTCCATACAGTTATTCCTGTCAGGCCCCGGTACTTCTATGTTCAAAGAAGGATCAATTACAATCTGTTTATTCAATGGGTCATAACAATTAAAGGAACTCTGGTTAAATTTGTACTGTATGCTAAGATCCCAATTATTTCTACTACCGTGCCTCCTTTTAGAGAAGTCGTTGGATTCACCTTTCTTCAGCTTAATATTTGAAGAAAGAACATAAATTAAGGCATTTGGTTGCAAAGGCTTCAAAACTGTAATACAGGACTCAGGAAATTCAACTTTTCCAATTTTTACTTTCTTTCTTGTTTTTCTGTCATTCTGTAAAAGTAAACGCTTCCTTACTGGAGAGTCTTTCTCTTGTCCAGTTATTCTTCTTTTTGTCCCTGGGTGACTTGCAAGATTGGTTTGAGTTCCATGGCTGACTTTTATAGCCTGGCATGGAGAAGCCACTCGGCATGTTTGTTCAAAATGCTTCTTTGCTGAAGGATAATGGCTAGGTTTATCTAAGGCCACTGAAAAGTCATCAATATCTGAAATACCACCTGCATTATCATCACAATCCGAAAGAACTTGAATTGATGTAGTGTCCTGATTGAGGTCACTCCAGGTAACCTTTTTTCCTTCATTCGATTTTTTTTTTTTAATTTTCCTGGTCTCACAGTCATCATCAAAGTAACAGTGGAAACGACCTTTCTTAAATTCCTTCACGACAGCATTAATTTTCACGTCACCTTCTCTCATTATCTGAGACCATGTTTTCCCCACAAATGAAGGAGGGACATGAGGCAAGCCTTCAAGAACTGGTTCATCAGGATCATCTTCCGTGACTTCCTTTGCTTTTTCCAGGTTCCGTATAGAATCAACCATGGGAACAGAGCCTGAATGGGAATTATGGTTTGTTTCTTTCAGGTCAAAAGACGTCTTCTCAAATAGGTCTATTTTATTAACAGCTTCTTGAGGCTGGTCATTGTCAGACTGAAGAGAGGGATCACATTGAAAATTCTTCCCAGAACCACAAGGTTCACAGCTCATACTTTTTAGATTGGTATGTTTTAACTTCAAAAGGTTTTCTTTATCAGGCATTTGATGAATCACCAACTCAGGAGACTCATTACAATCCACTGCAGAAACACTCGATTCACAGTTCTTATCTTTTAGGCCAATATTTTCGACATCTTTCCAAAGGTTGACTCCTTTGTTAGCCTTCTGGCGTTGCTGAGTCACTGGCTGAGAAGTCTCCTCCCGTTCAAAATTTCTTTTAGGACGATTAGATTGACAGCTCTTATCTTTGGGGTCAATATATTTGGCCTTTTTTTTCCCAGGCTCTTGTGACTGGGAAGTCATGGACTGATGAGAGGCATCAATTTGAAAATTTAGTTCAGAAATATAAGGCTCACAGCTTGTCTCTTCCAGAATAATATAGTCTTGCTTCTGGTTTACTACTTTAAAGGCCTTTTTGGAATGGTTTGTCACTGATTGAGGATATTCTAGTTCAGAATCACAAGAGTCACAGTTCTCATCTTCTGGAACAAAACTTTCTTCATTTATACAGCTGATTTCATTGACAGTCATCTGAGGTGAGTCAATCACCGGCTGAAAATGGACATCAGAATCTGAAATCATTTCACAATCGTTATCACTGGTCATCAGGTCCACAATTAGCATCTTCTGAAGATCTGTTTCTTTGTCTGACACTTGTTCGTTTATCACTATTTGAAGAGGAACATCAGAATCACACACTATTTCAGAATCACTAGGTTCACTGACTCTTTCTTCCATGCCAAGATGCTTTTCCATCTGAAGGTTTACTTCTTTGCAAACCACTTGAGGTTGGTCAACTTCTAACTGAAGATGAACACCAGAATCACATTTTATTTCAGAAACACTAAATTCACAGTTCTTATGAAGGTCATGATCCTTCTCTTGCAAATTTATTTCTTTGACAGCCACAGGAGAATGCCCAGCTATGAAGTCAACATCAGAATCATAACTTACTTCAAAATCACCTAGTTTATATCTCTTATTTTCCAGGTAAATATGGCCTTCCTCCCAAAGACCTATTTCTTCAACAGCTTTTTGAAGCGGTCTAGTCACTAACTGAAGGGGATCATCAGAAACAAAACTTATTTCAGGACCACAAGGATCATTGCTCTTATCTTCCAAACTGGCTTGTTGCTCTTCCAGTATGTGTGGTTGCTCAACCACTGATTGGAGATGGGCATTTGAAACATAAATGACTTCAGAATCATTGGGTTCATAGCTCTTGGTACACAGACAAACATGTCCCTCCCTCAGAAGATTTATTTCTGGAATAGCCTCTTGAATTTCATTAGCCACAGACTGAAGAGGTTCATCAGAAACAAAATCTATTTTTGAATCACTAGGTTTGACCACCTTATCTTCCAAGTCAACATCCTCCTCCCAAAGGTTGATCTCCTTAACAACTTTAGTTTGGCCAGCCGCTGACTGAAAAAGGACATCAGAATCATACACAATTTCAAAACACTTAGATTCATCTCTTTTATCTTCCATGTCAACTTCATCCTTCCAAAGGCTTACTTCTTTAACAGTTTCTCTAAGCTGGTTGGCCACTGGCTGAAGGGGGTCAACAGAATCAAAACTTATTTTAGAGCCACAAGATTGATTGTGCTTATCCTCTAGCTCAGTATGCTCCTGCTCCAAAATAGTTATCTGAGCATGATCAACTACTGACTGAACCAAGAGATCAGAATTCAAACTCATTTCAGAACCACTATATTGGCTGTTCTTATCTTCCAAGTACACATGACCTTCGTTCTTGAGGTTTATTCGTTTAACAGCTACTTCAGGTTGATCAGACACAGACAGAAGAGGAATATCAGAATTATGTATTAATTTAGAAGCATTAGGTTCATCAACCTTATTCTTCTGGCCCATACCCTCTTCTTTCCACAGGTTTGTTTTTTCAACCACTTCCTGAAATTGTTCAGTCAATGGCTGAAGAGGGTCATCAGAATGAAAAGCTATTTTACCATCACTAGATTCATTGTTTGTATCTTCCAGATCCACATGTTTTTCCTTCAAAAGGGCTAGTCGAGGTTGGTCAATGACTGAATGAAGAGGGGTATCAGTACCCAAATTTTTTTCAAAACCTCTATGTACAGTACTTTCATCTTCTGGGTCAACATGGTCCTCCTTTAAAATGGTTATTTGAGGTTTTTCATTCATTGACTGAAGAGGGACATCAGAGTCCAAAGTTATTTCAGAACCACTATATTTATCACTCCTGTTCTCTAGAACAACACGTTTTTCTTTCTGAACATCTATTTCTTTAACAGCTATTTGAGTTTCAGTCATTGAATAATCAGAATCTAAGTTTATTTCAGAACCACTAAATTTAGCACTTTTACCTTTTAACTTAGCTTGCTTTTCTTTTTGAAGCCATAGTTCTTTAACAACCACTTCAGGTTTGTGAATCACTGACTGAAGAGGGATATTGGAATCCAAATTTGTTTCAAAAACACTTAACTCATTACCTTTATCTGCTAAATTTACATATTCTTCTTTTTGGTTTACTTCTTTAATAGCTATGCCAGGATGATCAGTCACTAAATGAAAAGAAACATCAGACTTCATACTGCTTTCAGAAACAACAGATACATTACCCTTACTTTCTAAGTGTATAATCTCCTCTTTCAGAAGGTTTCTTTCTTTAATGGGATCTTCAGAACATCCAGTCACTGAACGAAAAACATCATAATCAAAACTTAATTCAGAACCACAAGGTTCATTTTCCTTATTTTCTAAGGGTGCCCACTCTTCTTTTTGAGGATTTAGCTTTTTAACAGCTTCTTCTGGATGGTTAACCACTGAGTGAAAAGGGATATAAGAATCCAAACTTATTTCAGAATCGGTGGGTTCATCATCCTTCCCTCCTAAGTGTATATACTCTTCTTTCTGAATGAATGTTTCTTTAGCAGCTACTTCAGGTTGATAAATCCCTGAATGAAGAGGTATATCAGAATCAAAAGTTATTTCAGAAACACAAGATTCATTACTCTTATTTCCCAGATCAATAGACTCCTCCTCATAAATGGCTACTTGAGATTGGTCAACTACTGAGTGAAGAGGAATATCAGAATCAAAAGTTATTTTGGAGCTAATTGACTCAAAGCTCTCATCTTCCAGGTTAATGTGCTTCTTTCTTATTTCTTCAACATCCAGCTCAGTATACTCAGTAACTGACATAAGAGGAGGATCGGAATCAAAACTCAACTCAGAACTGGAGCACCCATAGCTCTTAATTTCCATATCAACATTTAACGCTTTCAGATTTATTTCACCACAATCCCCCTGAGGTTGATCATTAGCTGATCGATAAAGAGAAGCATGAGAATCAAAACTTAGATCAGAAATGCTAGATTTAACACTCTTATTCTCCAGGTCAAGAGCTACTTCCTGAGCGTTTACTTCTTTAACTGCCACTTGGGATTGGTCAGGCACTAACTTAGCATCTGTTTTCATCAGATGAAAATTCATCTCAGGACCATGAGACCCACAGTTCATATCCACAATGTCATTCTTCTCTTTCAGAAGATAGATTTCTTCAACAGCCCTCTGAGGTTCATCAGTCATGGTCTGAAGAGAGACATCACAATCAAGATGTGCTTTAGCACTACTAGGCTTACGATTCTTATCTTTCAGATAGACAAGCCTATCCTCCAGGTTTCTTTCTCTGACAGCCAGTTGAGGATGGTCAACTACTGACTGAAGAGAAACATCACAATCGAAACTTGTTTCAGAACAACTCGATCCATAGTTCTTATCAACCAAGCTAATGTGAACCTTCTTCCAGAGTTTTGTTTCTGTGACAGCCACTGGGAATTGGTCAACCACTGACTGACGTGAGAAAACAGAATCAGCACTTATTTCAGAGCTACCAGATCCATAGTTCATATCAACCAAGCCAACGTGTGCCCCCTTGGGAAGGTTTACTTCTTTTTCAGGCTGTTGGGGGTAGTTATCAGTTGACTGAAGTGAGGCATCACAATCAAACTTCATCTCAGAATCACTAGATTCATAGCTTTCATCAACCAGCCTAATATGCATTGCCTTCTGAACACTTACATCTTTAACAATTACTTGAGTTTGGTTGGAAGTCAACTGAAGGGAGCCATCATAATCAGAGCTTATTTCAGAAACACAAGATTTATTGTTCTTATACTGCAAGTCAGCATGTACTTCCTTTAAGAGGTTTATTTCTTTGGCAGTCACTTTAGATTGGTCCGTCAGTGAATAAGAAGAGGAACTGCCATCAGAACTCATTTCAGAACCTCTTGATTCACAGTTCTTATCTTCTTGGTCAATTTGTTCCTCCTTCCAAAGGTCTGGCACAGCCTCTTCATGGTGATCAGATGCTGACTGAAGATAGCCACCAGCAAACTTCATTTCAGAACTCACTGAGATCTTCTGTTCCAAGAAGGCTGACTTGTTAAAGACCAAATGCTTTCCTTCTTGGGTATGATCCATATTAGGAAAGAATTTCTCATGATGCTTTGGAATGCCATCTTCAAAGATTCCTTTATTAGAAGGCATGTCAGTTTTATTCAGGTTGACTGTTGGGTTTACTGTAAATCTGGAAAGAGATTCCAATTTTAAGAAGCCTTCAGCACCCACAAATTCACGGACTTTAGAGCCAGTTGACAAAGTTTTACCCTGAGATTTTACATCTTCCTGTATAACCAATTTATCTGAATTTATACATAAAGATTTCCTGTTTGATTCTTTAGGTTTCTGATAAGTTATTGAAGAAGTTTCTGGATGGGATGATAGCATAGGGTTTTTAGAGCCCCTGTCTAGCTGTTTAAAGTATTTGTCAACTTTGTCTGGGTCACATTTGTTAACTGAATCCAAATGGGATCCTAGTGGTAACCCAGTAGTAGCATTAGTTGTAATTGGTCTTTCATGAGAACTTTCAGGTAAACAACTAACAGAAGCATTAGAAACCACTGATGAATATATTACGTTTTGTCTACTATTTGTAGCATGACCAATACCAACTGGGTTAAATTCTTTCATATGGCTCCCAATTTTATGAATGAACTCCAAGGGCTGCTGCTGTCCTTTCTCCAGTTTTTGAATAACTGATGGCCGAATTGAAACACTCTGTATATATTCCTGAGATTTACTAGGTTTAGAATACAGCTCTTCAACAGGTTCAGAAGCCTTGGAAGACATCTCTTCTCTGACTCCAGTAGCATCCTCAGTCATTATTTCAGGAACAAAATCGTCATTCGGAACCACTCCAGAAGGTGACACAGTAGTCATATGAAGTCTCTCATTTTGCATTGATCTAAAAAGCAAGGGGGAAAAAATCCATAAAAATACTCTAACATCTGTTTAAGATTTTTATTAAATGCATAATAAATGTTATTTTCTTCCTACCCTGGGCAAGATTCCTAGAGGACACAGTCTCAAATTAAAATTAATTTTGTAATATTTGGCTAAGAAAAGAAAGGAAGGCAGAATCATAAAATCAAACAAGTTGGAAATCCCAAAACATTTTCATCTGTATTCATGTGTGTTTAAAATTAACAACTAAATAAATAAATAAAATTAACAACTAAATCACAATCCGTATTTCTACTCATTTTAAACTAACTTTACAACAAAAAAAGGCCTCCAAAAATGTAACCATTAAAGGTTAAAAACCACTCTTTTATATAACTCTTATGCTAAAAAGGAAAACTTTTTAAACTATCTACAAACAAAATAAATAACTATATATTAAATTTATGAGATGTGATCAAAATGAAAACTTCACACTTTTAAATTTCCCATTAAAATAGGAATTAGTAAACAGAAATTAACTAAATGAGCATCTAATTCAAAAAGACAGAAAAATAACCAAATCCCCCTACCTCAGGAAACTTGAAGATATAAATTAAGAAAAAGACCAATAAATAGGAAACAAAAGTAAAGCAAGAGCTGACTTTCAAGAAGACTAAAATAATAGAAAAACCAACAATGTCTAGACAAGGGGGGAAAGAGAGATGAAATTTTTTAAAGATGAACTATATAATTCAGAAAGCTTATAAACATAAGTAATGTGGTACTGGCATGGGATTAAAACCATTCAATGAAAGAAAATGGTATTCAAAATCGAATATATAGATATAGAAGTAGATGTAGATACACACACACAAATACAGGAATTTTATGTTACAGGTGATGTTTTATATCAGTGGAGGTAATTAGTATATTTAAAAAGTAAGTACTGCTATATACCACTTATAAAAATAAATTCCAAGAAGATTAAAAATATTTAAAAGAAGAGAAAAATGGAATTAAGAAAAAGACATGAAAGAAGCCATAAAGAAAAATTCTCCTTAGATTGTGTCAAAATGTTTCTTTCTATATGGTAAAAAATAACATATAGTTGATAAACACATGATAACAGAGTTGATAAACACATGACAGATTCTGATATTTAAAATACAAATAACATTTAAAATACAAAGAACTATTATTCATAAATATTGCATACAAACCCAAAATATACAAACAATTCAATGGAAAAATAAGCAAAGTATATGAAAAAACAATCCATAGGATAAATATATTTCTAATAACTATATAGCAAGAGAAATTCTACTTTACTCATAAATAAATAAAGGTTAATTAAGAGACACTTTTTGGCCTATTATTTTAGGGAGAAAGAAAGAGGTTGATAATCGCAATGTTGGCAAAAGTGACAGGAAATGAGCACTGTCATATACTACCGGTGTATATACATATATATACAATTTATGCAATAAATTATATATAAATTGGTATAGCCTTCCAGGAAATGTCTACCAAGAATTAAAATTTTCTTCTCTAAATGTCTGGTAGAATTCACCTGTGAAACTGTCTGGTCCTGGACTTTTGTCTCTTGAGAGTTTTTAAATTACTGATTCAGGGCTTCCCTGGTGGCACAGTGGTTGAGAGTCCGCCTGCCGATGCAGGGGACACGGGTTTGTGCCGTGTCCGTGTTGAATTTGACAAAATTCAACATCCATTTATGATAAAATCTCTCCAGAAAGTGGGCATAAAGGGAACATACCCCAACTTAATAAAAGCTATATGTGACAAACCAAAGCTAACAACATGCTTAACAGGGAAAAGTTGAAAGCATTTCCTCCAAGATCAGGAACAAGACGAGAATGCCCACTCTCACCATTTTTATTCAACATAGTTTTAGAAGTCTTGGCCACAGCAACAAGAGAAGAAAAAGAAATAAAAGAAATCCAAAATGGAAAGGAAGAAGTAAAACTGTCACTGTTTGCAGATGACATGATACTATACATAGAAAATACTAAAGATGCCACCAAAAAAAACTACGAGAGCTCATCAAAGAATTTGATAAAGTTGCAGGATAGAAACTTAATAAACAGAAATCTGTTGCATTTCTATACACTAACAATGAACTACCAGAAAGAGAAATTAAGGAAACAATCCCATTTGCAGCTAAATTTTTGTAAGCCTGTAATTATTCCAAAATGAAAAGTTAAAAAATAAAAAATATTTTTAATGTCCATAAACTTTAGCCCCAAAGTTCAAATTCTAGGAATCTACTCCACAGAAAAAGTTGCATGTACAAATATGTTTGTTGAAGCATTGTTTATATACACTATAAACTGGTAATTTATACTGACCCCAAGATAGGCTAATTCCATCTTTCCACCAGCTAAGAAACCACATAATTTTTTTTAACATCTTTATTGGAGTATAATTGCTTTACAGTGTTGTGTTAGTTTCTGCTGTATAATGAAGTGAATCAGCTATATGTATACATATATCCCCATATCCCCTCCCTCTTGCGTCTCCCTCTCACCCTCCCTATCCCACCCCTCTAGGTGGTCACAAAGCACCGAGCTGATCTCCCTGTGCTATGCAGCTGCTTCCCATTAGCTATCTATTTTACATTTGGTAGTGTATATATGTCCATGCTACTCTCTCACTTCGTCCCAGCTTCCCCTTCTCCCTCCCCATGTCCTCAAGTTCATTCTCTACGAAAACCACATATTTTTTCCTGACTTTTTCCCATTAAAACTTTTTCGCCATTTACTAAGTTCTAGGTTGGTGACTTGCAAAGCGTTCAAGAAGTTTATCCTTTTTTCTGCTGCTAGTGCTGAACTCAAATAATTCTGCACAGATGTGCTAATGATCTATTTTGCCTTATCTTGTATAGCTGTAGTTGCAAACTCACCACAGTACATAATCTGATTTTCTACCAAAGTTCTTCTTTAACATAGGACATTAACTTTTTTAAATGTTATCAAAATATTTATTTTTATTAAAACCAAAATAAATTAATACAAGAGTAAGCTATCAAGATACTGACAAATTATAAAAAGAGCCAATTCTATTTGACAAAATAGCAAATAGTTCCATTAATGTGGAATTAACTTAGTTTTTACCTTAACCACCCTTACTTGGCTACTGTCACCAACTTTCTGGTTACTAATCTCGTAAAAGTTATGTTTGCTCCCACCTTTTTACCGTGTTTAATCCTGTGACATCCTTACAAAACACCTTAATGATATATAATTATTTATTGGCCTAAGACTTTTCTTTAGAAAAAGCACAGTGTAGTCCATAACTTTTAGAGTGAAATTTCTTACCTAAGCTAGGAAAAATTTTTAAATAATTGCAAAGGTAAGTTACTAGATAAAATTTCACGTTATATTCCTTGATTCAAAGGTTCATTTTAGGAAGTATTAGAACAATTAACACAAACATTTACTGTAACATATAACTAACTTTGTGCTAATATTATTCCACTCAGTTACTTTACCTGCTTTCTTGATAATGATGTGGGTGGTGCCTCAGAACATCCTGCAAGAAACGATCCATCAAACTAGTGGTAGCCATCAATTGTCTACTCTGTGTGGTCAAGTATCTGTGCTGATCACTGGATATATGCTATAAAGTAAAAAGAAAATGAATATTTTTAAATGGGTAATACTCATTAGTAGTGAGAGTGTCACAATATAAATTCATTATACACCTAGTAGAAGTATAAATTAATATACCCTTTCTATAAAGCAATTCTAAAATATGCATCTAAAAACCATAAGGGGGGCTTCCCTGGTGGCGCAGTGGTTGAGAGTCTGCCTGCCGATGCAGGGGACACGGGTTCGTTCCCCGGTCTGGGAAGATCTCACGTGCCGCGGAGCGCCTGGGCCCGTGAGCCATGGCCGCTGAGCCTGCGCGTCCGGACCCTGTGCTCCGCAACGGGAGAGGCCACAACAGTGGGAGGCCCGCGTACCGCAAAACAAACAAACAAACAAACAAAACATTCTGTTTTTCACTTTCTGTACAGTATTCAATAAATTACATGAGCTACTCAATTATTATAAAATAGGCTTTGCATAAATGATTTTGCCCAATTGTAGGCTGATGAAGTGTTCTGAGTAATTTTAGGGTAGGCTAGGTAAGCTATGATATTCAATAGGTTAGGTGTGTTAAATGCATTTTCAACCTAAGATATTTTCAAATTACAATCAGGATGTAATCCCATCATAAGTTGAGGAAGATCTGTATCATCTTCCTCTCTGTGGCTTGCCTTTTCACTTTCTTTTGTGTATGTGTGTGCATTTAATTTTTAAATTTTTCTTAAATTTCTCTCAATGTTTATAGTTTTCTGTACAAAAATCTTATACATATTTTTTATACATATTCCTTAAAAGTTGATGATTTTTGATGCTGTTGTAAATATCTTCTTCAAATCTCATCTTCTATGTGGTGTTTATATATAGAAAGACAATTTTTTATTCTTTTTTTCTAACTATTTTTTATTGAAGTATAGTTAACTTACAATGTTATGTCAGTTTTATGTGTACAGCAAAGTGATTGCTATACATATATATATTTACTCTAAGAAGACAATTTATTTTTATGTTGGCCCAAAGGTTTTTAAAAATCACTTATCAATTCTAATAGTTCATCTAAATATCTTTAGGATTTTCTTTGTGCACAATCACACTGTATACAAATAGTAACAGTTTTATTTCTTCTTCTCTAATCTTTATCATTTTCTTTTCTTTTTCTTTCTTTATTTCCCTGACTAGGACCTCTGATAAAATATTGAATATAGTTTAATTCAAGCATCGTCTATTTTCACGTAATTTATTACTGATACATTTGTAGTTAATTCTTGTTTTTATTTTTAAATCTGTTTTATTATTCTATTCTTGCCTACACAGTGTCCCTATTTCTCTGCTTTCTTATTTTCTTGTGGACTACTTTTTATTATTCCAATTTTATATAGACTACAAAGATCTATATTTTATATAGACTTTTTCCTAGTCTATTAGTGGTAACAGACTATAACATGCAACCCTGACTGATCAAAAGTACTTGTTACTTTTACTCTCTCTCTCTCTTTTTTTAATTTGGCCATGCCTCATGGCATGTGGGATCTTGTGGGATCTTTGTTCTACTGACCAGGGATCAAACCTGCACCCACTGCCTTGGAAGCACTGGAAGTGCCAAGTCTTAACCACTGGACCACCAGGGAAGTCCCCACTCTCTTCTTGAACAATGCAAGGTCCTTAGGTATTAGCTCAATTTACTCCCCTTCCAATTTATATGCCACTGTTGTTAATCTCACAAGATATTATTCATTTACATTGCCCATCTATTTACCTTTCCATTGCTCTTCGTTCCTTCCTGTATCTCTGAGCTTCCAACTGGAATCATTTTCCCTCTACCTGAAAAACTCGTTTTAGTACTTCCTTTAATAAGTGTCTGCTGGTGATAAATTCCCTTAATTTTTGTTTCCTGAAAATATTTTATTTCACCTTATTTACTGAGTATAGAATTCTAAGTTGGCAGTTGTTTTCTTTCCTTTGGCTTCCATTATTTCTGTTGAATATTCTGATCAATATTCAGCTAGATCTGGGCCCCATATGTCTTCACTGCCTTAGTAGTTCACCAAAGCTTTGAATCATATATATACATATATATGTGTGTGTGTGTATTTTTTCAAGCTTTTATAGTTAGTACAAATTACCTCAGCTACCATCAACAGAATCTTTTTAAATGTCAGTTTAGTACAGGAGTATCCAAATGTCTAAAAATTATTATTCTAAACCTTAAGCAAAAAAATTATACTGAATGCTTATTGACTAGAACTTGTAGTTAAAGCATAAACATGTTTTATCACTAGCAAAAGTTCAACAAATAATTTTCCATTCAAGTGATGATATAATTTCTCAATCATGAGAGAAATATTGAAGAGAACTTGAGATTTATTATCTGCCTCCTCATGTTTATAACCAGCATTAAAAATTATTTCTTTTTTAAAAAGGCAGAGATGTAGAAATCACAATAATAAAAACTCTTCCTAGTATGAATTTAGGTGTTTACTATTAGATCATTAAACAAAACAAATGCTACTAAACAGCATAATTTTTATATATTATAAACTTGTCTTAGATATCATCAAAGATCAAACAGTTTAGCACTAGCAGAAGCTTCATTATATGATTGCTTCACCTATGAGACAATTCCACAGCTGAAGAAAAACTTGAGAATCTTCTAAGTTAACAATCCTGGTCAGAAAGCTGCAGCTACTATGACCATGAATACTTATTTCAAAATCTCCATACTTGATGTTTCACAAACTCTTCCAACAAAAGGAAGAGAAAGGAATACTACTCAACTCATTCTATGAAGCCAGTACTACCCTGATACCAAAACCAAACACATCACAAGGAAAAAAAGCTACAGATGAGGACTTCCCTGGTGGCACAGTGGTTAAGAATCCGCCTGCCAATGCAGGTGGCACAGGTTCAATCCCTGGTCCAGGAAGATCCCATATGCTGCAGAGGAACTAAGCCCTCACACCACAGCTACTGAGCCCGCGTGCCACAACTACTGAGCCCACATGTCACAACTACTGAAGCCCAAGCACCTAGAGCCCGTGCTCTGCAACAAGAGAAGCCACCACAATGAGAAGCCCGTGCACCGCAAGGAAGAGTATCTCCCGCTCGCCACAACTAGAGAAAGCCCGCACGCAGCAATGAAAACCCAACACAGCCAAAAAAAAAAAAAAAAAAGCTACAGACAATATATCTTATGGATATATATGCAAAAATCTGCAACAAAATACTAGCAAGCCAAATCCAGCAACATATAAAAAGAATTATACACCATGACCAAGTGGAATTTATCCCAGGAATGAAAAATTGGTTTAACATCCAAAACTCAAACAGTGTAAATGCTATAGACTGCACTGCGTCCACCCCTCCCACCTCCGCCAAATTCTTATGTTGAAGTTCTAACCACTAATGTGGCCGTATTTTTAAAAGACAGGGCATCAATCTTCATGAACTTGGATTAGGCAATTTTTTTTTTAGGCAATTTTTATGACACCAAAAACACAAGTAACAAAAGAAGATAAGACAAATTCAACTATAGCAAAAATTTAAACTTTTGTGCATCAAAGCATAAAATTCAAAGTCCTTACCTTGTCTTACAATGACTTACAAAATCTAATGCTCTGAATTCCTCACCTGTCACTTAACTTCCACCCCCCACCTGACCTCCACTGCAGCCACATTGGCCTCCTGGCTTTTAGTTAGCATGCTAACCACTCTTCTGCCTCAGGGTCTCTATCCTTGCTCTCCTGTCCCTCTACCCAGAAATTCTTCCCCCAGATATAAGCAAGCCTGGCCCCTGCATTTCATTCAAATCTCAACTCAAATGTCACTTCCTTAACCTTACCTGGCCACTCTACCTAAAATTGCACACTCTTCCCTATTTTATTTTCCTCATAACATTTATCACAATCTGACATACTATGTACTAAACTTATATGACTACTTACTTTCTGTCTTACTGCACTAAAGTATAAGCTTCATGAATAAAGGAAACTGATTTTGTTCATGGCCATATCCCTAGAAACTTAAACAGTATCTGCCCATTAGTAGAGTCTCAATATAGTCTGTTCAATGAAGGAATAAATGAATTTAATTAAACGTAAAAGAAGGGAAAGTTACGACTAGGTCCTTTGTGGTATAACCATAGTAATAGGATCTTCTCACCTGTTCCAGGTTATTATAGTGCACACAGCAATAGCTGCAATATCCTGGTCTGTTCTGCATATTGAATAACCAAAGTCAGATGGCTATTGTCCTTGAACACTCAAACTGGAAAAAAACAAAAATGGCAAAAGCACAGTAATTCCTTATTACCATAAGGAAAATAGCTATGATAATATCAGAGACCAGAAATTCATTCTTGGGTCCTACCCACTCATATTTCTAATAATTGCGAAAACAGACAAGGCTACCATGAGCTACTGAACCAATCAATGAGCCTGGAATAAAATGAGACCTCTGAATCTTCTTTTCTTTTTTAATTGAGGAATAGTTGAGGCACAATGTAAGTTTCAGGTGTTCAACACAGTACAATTCACAATTTTTAAAGGGTATATTCCATTTATAGTTATTATAAAATATTGGCCATATTTCCTGTGTTGTACCATATATCCACGTAGCTTATCTATTTTATACATAGCAGTTTGTACCTCTTAATTCCCTACCCTTATCTTGCCCCTCTTCTCTTCCCTCTCCCCACTGGTAACCACTAGTTTGTTCTCTTTATCTATGAGTCTGTTTCTTTTCTGTTATATTCACTAGTTTATTTTTTAGATTCCACATATACGTGGATATATATGATATCATACAGTATCTGTCTTTCTCTGAGACCTATGCATCTTCTAAAAGAGTAGTGTGTTGCCAGTATTTGAAGCCTAGATGACTACATTTTTTATTGATTTTCTAAGTTGTTAAGAGTTATCAGAAAGTGATTCAGTATTGAATACAGTACTCAATTTATAAAGACAAATTACTATTTCTAAGTTGTTACTATAGTATATTTACTATACTTTAACAAAGCTTATTAATTTTCCCATTATGTTTCTACACAAAATCCCAGATTATGTGAACTCTCAGTGTCATATATAACATCTTATTCTCTAGCATGAGAGTAAAGATACTACATTTATTTTCTGCTTAATCCACAGAGGCAGATTTTAAAGTAATTTATCCAACAAAGTTGCTAAAAAACAAAATAGCAACTAATACAGCCTCTGAAACAAAAGACATTTCTCTTCTGACAATTACATAAACCAAACGAATATGAAGAATTTTTTTCCAATTAGTGCAATAAGATTTCTCTACAAATAAAGAATAGTTTCCAAGTTTCTACCCTCCTCCCCAAAACTATAATCCTTCATCATTACATACTGCATTACATACTGGTTTCCAAACCAGGCTGAATATAAAAATCATACCCCAAAATTCTGATTTAGTAAATCTGAGAATAGAGCCTAGAATTCAGAATTTTTTAAATTTCCCAAGTAATTATGATACACACACAATTTATTCACATACACAAAATATAACAAATTTAAGTAATAAATTAAATACAATGAGTTTTTTTTGCTGTTTTGTGAAAGTGAAAATAGGATTTTAAGAGAAAATTTCATCAAGGTTTTAATTCTAATTATTTTAAACACTCTTATCTGTCGAAAAAAATAAAGAGAATGATCCTATAACGTTATGAGTGTTTCTGATAAGATTATCCTGCAACAGAAAAAGTTTATTCATTAAAATCAATGTTCAAAAATTGAAACCACAGCCTTAAAACCAATAAGAATAGAAAAGCTTCATTAAATCAAAATGCTATCGTAACATTCACTTACCCATTACTTTTTATTATGAGAAACTTTGACAGTTTCTGACTTCTCACTTATAGGGAAAATAAATCAATTAAACCAGCTTCTGAAATAAAGAATATATAAGAAATTATTTACTTAAAATTTCGTCTTTTTTCCATTAACTTACGTCACTTATTAACCTGAAGCAACAAAATGAAAGAAAGTTTAAGTTGTATTCATAGATGTGGCAATTTTCAGGCTGAGAGAACTCTAGAGTTTAAACCTGAACTCTGAAAAATCATTAAATAAACTTTTTAGTGCTTTATTTAAAATATAATTAAAACATTCATTGAATAAAAGGCAAAATGAAAGCATGAGTCTAACATCACACACACACACACACAAAATTTAAAAACTTTAAATATTTTTTGATCTTTAACCCTTATGGACTTTAACTCCCATGGCATTATTACCTGCCATTTCATCATCTCTAGTGCCATGCCACAATGAAACAGAGCTACAGTAAACCAAAAGCACCTGTTGGCATTTGGAAAAATTCACATGCTAAAACCCCAAAAACTTATGGAATCAAAATCCCCTGGTGGGAAGCCAGGCACATGCATATTACACATATTTAAAATGTTCCAAGGTGATTCTGATATAGGTTGAACCAATAATACGTAATTTTTCATGTACTAACAAAATTCTTAAAGAGATCATTTCTTTGGGGCCCGGGATTACATTACTTTACAAGACCAAATGGGTCTTTTTATACAAACTCTGAATTCTATTGGTACCTGGTATTTTTATAAAGTAACAAATCATTTACCTTGAGCAGAAAAGGTCAGATATTTCATCAGCTATATTTAGTCCTGGCAAACATCTATAAATTAAAATAAAACTGTTTAACAAAAAATGATAAGCCCTATGAGTGTCTACCATTAACCAAATTAAATAAATACCCTCGTCACAATTTAAGTTTGAAGACTGACACGATTATGTTTCCAGTAATAGGAGAAAAACTACTAACTTTTGAACACAAAGCACTTTACATACTATGACGCACTGAATCCCACATGACCTCTTAAGATGTTCTGGAACAGAGTAACTCTGAGGGTGCATATAACCCACCGTCAAATACTTCAGATCTCTGGGTTCTGGGAACAGTAGCTGTAAGAACGCGAGGCACACCTGTGCCTCTGGGAGGGTTAAGAACAGAGGCCATCAAACCCAAAATGAGCTTCATGAGAGACTTTTCAAAGAAATATTTATGTGAAACTTAAGTTTGAGTCCTGAACTAACTACACAACTCTTAGCTTTTGTGTTAGTTTTAATAAAAACTACTGTCAATTCCTTATCACCTATCTATATCAATTGACAATTAAGCCAAATTATCCTTTTTTTATTCGTCCACATTGTCGTGGGCAAAGTGTTAACCCCCCTACCGAGGATCACTGGTTAACAAGAAATTCCAGCACTTGAACTCAACACTTGACACCACCGTACGATCAAGGAATAAACATTTAGCACCTACCCTGTGCAGGGTTCTATGCTAGGAGCGTCAAGGGATAGAGAGAAATATAATACAAGCTTTCTTGCTCTCAAGAAGTTTAGATGGAATTGGGAAATAAATGCAAAAATATCAGGTGGTATCTGAGAAATGCCTAGGCACAAATAATAAGTGCAAATAGGTTTAGCTGCAAAATTCAGTTTTAGCTGGAGGAACCAGGGATGTCACGGTGGATATGTTTTTTTTAACTGGACATTGGAAACTGGGTAGAATTTGTTTACACAACTGTCAGGAAAAGCTATTCCAAGTAACAAAGAAGCAAAGTATAAAAGCAAGAAAGCACAAGATACTTTTGGAGATAGTGAGTTGACAAATTCATCTGGAGCTAAGTTTTCATTTAAGAATTTAAGGGGCAATAAAGCAAGAAAAGTAGACTGAGTTTTGACATGATAGGATTTAAAAGCAGACGAAAGATTTAGACCATATCTTCAGGCAGTGTATAAATTTTTTGGAAAGCAGTGTACTCAAGGAGGGCTTTAAGAAAATTCTGGAACAACAGTTCTTTCCTACTCAAAGATGCTTTTCATAGGATAAGGAATATAACTGTTAAACTATTCAGCACTATTTCCTAGAATATTGGAGAATTAGTTAATACCCAAAACATCCAAGTTCAAAGAGTCAGTATCCCTTAGAGCAAAGACTTAGTCTCATTTATACTTATAAATTAGGAAAACACACATTAATTTTTTCTTTAAGAAATGACTTTTATTAATTTTATGATATTTATTAATTTATTAATTTTTATTATGAAAGTAAAACAAAATGATAGTACAATTATAAAAATTAAGAAATAAAGAGCATAAAATCAGCCGTAATTCCACTACCCACCATTTACATTTGCCATATATTCTTCTTTGTTCTAAACATGTTTTTACAAAAATGGAATGGTACTACCCATTCTATTCTATAGTCTCCTCTCTCATTTAACCATATATGATGAGCACCTCTATATGAGATTATATATAATTCAAAACAGTATGTTTAAAGATTGCATACTATTGCATACTATTTCATTTTATCAGTGTAAGATAAAAGCCCTCTTATCTGATAAGACCCAGTAGTTGGTGAGTTAACTTTTTAAAAATTGGTCAATAAGATGATTTTTAAAATACATACACACATAACCTTAATATTTTATCTAACTTAAAACATACAAATGAATACATGTTTGATTTAAGGTCAAGATAGACTTTTTTGTTCATTGAGGGCTTTTTGTGGATAGGACAGCTAGACTTCCAAGTCTTATTTTTTTCATATTTTCATAAACACATCATGATTTACCCTCAAGGAGTTTCTGAAACCAAGTCCCCCTAAGACCAAGTTCCCCTGACGAGTTTATGATTAACCTCTCTATCCAAAACTTTACTCCCTTTCTTGTCCCACCCCTGCTCCCTTTAGGATTGAGAAGTATCAACGAAAAGGGGGGACTGAGACCAAGCAGGACCCTGTGGGGCCCTCCCAGTTACAAAAGCCCCTCCATGTCCCCCATTTCTTGTTTGTAGAAAAAGGCTTTAGTCTCCTAGGCCTTCCCTGGTTCCAAAAAGCAGACTCAAACAGTTACAAATTAGGGAAGTGAGGGAATGCAGAAACAAAGGAAAAGCAGTTAGGCAAGAAAAGTAATGATAGCTTAAACAATATTTCAGCAGTAAAACAGAGTACTAGTTCCTCTTCAAGGGATATACATAACAATCTGAAGCATATCTTTGAGTTTTTCTGCAGAAACTAAGACCCCCCCACCCAGTGGAGGATGGTGACTACATGCTAACAGGAAGGCAGACCCCAGACTGGTTGGAACCAGAAGGTTAATGATTAAGAATCCCAAAAAATCACCCTGTTACCTCACCACCAACCAATCAGAAGAAAGTCCACGAGCTGCAACCCTTGCCCCAAATGTTGGCCTTAAAAAACCCTTCCCTGAAAGCCATCGGGGAGTTCGGGTCTTTTGAACACGAGCTGCCTGTTTTCCTTGCTTGGCACCCTGCAAATAAACGCTGTACTTTCCTTCACCACAACCCGGTGTCAGTAGATTGGCTTTGCTGTGCAGCGGGCGAGCAGACCCAAGTTCGGTTCGGTAACATTTCCATTTTGGTTCCTCTAAAACAGAATAAGAACTTAAAGACATTTTCAAAACTGAGAGAAGTATTACAATTAATGTTTAAGATTTCCCCCAACCTTTTACAGTTGTGATACCCAATTAAGTGCTTTTGCAACAGCCTTTTTTTGAGGCCAAAGCATTTGATTTATTTTTCATAAAAATAAAGTGCTATGAAAAATGACAATGCTTACACTCTTATTTCATTGGTTTATGTAACATTTAAAACTGCAAAACCAATCTGGGGCAGTGAAGAGAGATCTTTGAAATGCCTGAGATAACTTCAGCAGAAGTGTCACAAAATAGAAATAAAGTGCTTTTTTTTTTTAGTATTATTTCTTGCATACCTGAGATCTTTACCTACTGCAGAGATAAACAAACACATTTTTGAAGCGCCTTGAATTATAAGCGTGTGAGTTTCTCAAGCTGACAGTGGTACTGAATAAGAGCTAACAAAACCCAGAATCCCTGTGGCAAATATTTTTCAGTTGCTTGACAATAGAGACATCAGTTCAATAATAAATAAGTAAGGACAATAGAAGGGCATTTGGTCTACTGAATAAGATAATCTAAATTACTTTTCTAGCAATAGAAAAACAATTGGGGAGCAGTCACAAAACAATGGCTAAATGATATAAAAAGACCATCTTAATTCAGTGTCCCTTTCCTTATAACATTATTAACCGATTTTCAATTTCCCCCTCTTTTGGATTATCCACCTTCTATGGGTTTACCTCTGGCGACAAGAATTATCCTGGATACCTCCGTTCAGTCTTAATAGCTAACCTGTAGTGAGTACTTAATCTGTGCAGGCACTAAATCAACAGTTTCACATGCATTATCTCATCTGAATATCAAACAGCCTTATATAGCTGGTGTTCCGGTAACTCCCACTTTACAAATCAGGAGAGAAGCACTATCTTGTTCCAGGTCACACACAAATGACCAGCGTAGCTGGGATTTGACCCTAGGTCAATCTGAGCAGTTTATGCTCTTAACCTCTGAACTTCTTTAAAAGGCTTTCTCTCTGTATTTTCAGGAATGCTAATTGATTGTTTTAATATTAGGTGAAAACAAATAATTAAGATGTAATTCGCTACAATAAACACTGTCACATGTTCCAAAGAAAAAAGTAGAACTATTGTTAAACTTAATTGCATCATCACTCCCATTCTTTTTTTTTTTTTCCCTCCCTTTCTGAGATGAGCGCTGACAGTACCTTAGTGACTGTGACTTTCAAATTTGATTAGCATGGCACACGGGAAGCAGTACATTTTATATCACAACCCAGCATATGTAGACACACATGCACACACCACACACACATGCACACTTTATAAGTTTCACAAAACAGTATCTTCATTACAGGTAATGCATTCTGGTATTTTCTATGTTATCTTATTTCGGCTTATGAAACCAGTGGTTATGACCCACTACATTAATCTCACAATTCACTAATGGTTTGAAAACTGCCATTTAAAAAAACACATTGCCTCAAATTATTAAGCGAGCAAACAATACTTCACAGAAAATGATTGTTACCCTGAATTCAGCTTATTTCTATCCAACATCTTGGCCACTGCAGTGATATTTTATTAAATCTTTTAGGAGTTTCTTTGCTAAGGTTGGCCACTTGGTCAAGGTTCAGGGAGAAGAAAATTCTTGCTTTACAGGCTTTGGGTCCAAATCAGTGCAAGTTGAGAAGGCAGTGGAAAGATGTTTATGCATTGATATAGAAAAAGTCCTTCATGTATTAAACAGTAGATCACATTAGCACCCCATTTATGTAACACGAATATCTGTTTATGTATCCCAAATTGTTAATAGTGACTCTCTCTTGACGATGAGATTGCTATAGCTTTTTCAGCGATTTTTCCCCCCCGATAGTACATAATTGCTGTAAAAAACAAAAACAAAGGTAAACAAAATTCAATTTGAAGGGGTAAAAAGCGTTTTAGTTCCGTGAGAGTCAGTATCTCTCCCACGCGCTGCCAGATTCATCGCGCCGGAAAATGTTAGGAACTGGAAAGGGCCTTAGGAGCACGTGATAACAACGGCGTAATTTGACCAGATTTGCACAACTGTTGCACGACAATAGTAAAATGATTGTTAACACAAAAATCTAACGTCTCCAAAATAAATTCTGATCGCCAGAGGCCGGTAAAGGCTAGATTTGGGGACAGCTGGACACAACGCAGGGCACTGGGAGAAAGGGATTTGTGGACAGGTGGCTCCGGATCTCGGCCCCATAGGTGCCCCTGCACTTCCCGCGGGCACAAAGCCCTAAATCCGACCTCCGCAGGCCGCCTCCTCCCCTGCCCCTGCCCAAGGCCTAGTCCGCGAGCCCCTCCGACCTGGGGCCCCCGACAGACGGGCAAGGCAGCCTGCGCGCCACCTCCACCCACGCCCCAGCCACCTCGATCCCGGCCCGGGGACGCCGGCCCCGCTCACGTAAGAGGGGCAGAAAGGGACTCGGGGTGAGGGGAAGCCAAGGACCTGCGAAGCGGGCGCTGGAGCCGGGCGAGCAGTCTACGCGTCCGTCTGGAGGAAGAAGTCTCCCCGCGAAAGAGGCGAGCAGGCCCCACCCCCGGCCGCGCGCTCGGGGCCCGAGATCTTCTCCTCTGCTGCGCGCCTCCCGGCCCCGCCCCTCCCGCGCTCGCCCCGCCCCCACTCCGCCCTGCGGCCGTTCTCACCTCGGTGGAGGCCGCCGTGATTCCTTCCCGGCCCGGGTGGAGGCCAAGGACCCAGGGAGTACGCTCCCTTCCTATTCCGGATCCACCACGACGCCCAGACCCCCGGGCTGTCCGGAGAGCCGCCCGCCGCCCGCGGAGCCAGAAATTGGAGCCACCGTCTCTCCCGCCAGTGCGGGAGGATAAGCAGAGCGAGAGCGTCACTCGCAGGACCCGGGTCCCGAATCACGACTCAGCCCACGTAGACGTCCACGGGGAATGTAGCGTTGCAGCCCTCATTAAGGTTTGACGTCAACGAAGGTGCGAAAACAGGGGCCCCTCTGACGCAGGAGCCACGGGACCGCCCCCTGCCCACCCCCGCCCCTGGTGGTTGGAGTACCCTTCCTCCCGCCGCGCTGTCCCGTCCCCACATCTTGAAAGGGAACACTTCCTCCAGGGTCAGGGCCCCAGTCCGGAGCTTGTGAAATCAAACGTGTTCCAACCCAAAAGACTAGGCTTATAACGCAGGATAGACATCAAGGTTTTAGCATTTGAGGGACCAAATAGAAATTGCTTGCCAATTCAAAGCCACGTAGGAACTGTAGAAAATGGAACTAAGAGAGCTAGTCTTTCGCGCTGTTTTCGTGTGTTTCCCGCGTGAGGTGCACCTAACAAAAGCTGCTGTTTAATGAGCGCTTACTTTGTGCTAGGCATCGTGTTTAAGGTTTACGTGTGTATTCTTGCAATTCATACTCAGGGCAAACCTTTATAGGACCTTAGAACGAATGCTATTATGACCCCCTTGGACAAATGAGAAAAGTGAGGTTTAAAGAAGTTAGGTATTCAGAGACCGGCATTGCATACGAAAGGGTGCCGAATATTGACCAGAATCTACTCAGTCATTTAATTATATTCTGTACCACTCACTACAAGTATAGTGGTGTGCAAAAACAGTTTTGTGTATAATGGATACAAACCTAAATCAATCACAGTACTGAATATATCATAATAATCTGTGATAAGGAAAATTATCATACCTAAAATGAGAGGGCCTCCAGTTGGAGAGCTTATGTCTTACGTAAAAATAATCTTAACATGAGCTACTTTGCTCTTTGGCTCTTGCTGTAACTATCATTATGCTTTTTTGGAGAGCTTGTGACATTGTCCCCCTCCCCTTTTTTAAACCTATGCATTGCTTTGGCATCCGTAGTTTCCATTCTTTATGTAATTCTCAGCTCCTGCCTCCCCCACTATATCTTTCCCCCTGTTACAGCTTTCTCCTCCGCTTTAAATGAGGGCTATTGCAACTGTTCGTTCGTCAACCCCTTTAGATTTTTTAAACACACCAAGAAGTACTGATTTCTTTTAAGTTAAGCCCTTTCCAAATCCCAACCTTGGAACGGATCAAAGAAAACCCATCACCCATTAACCCAGCCACCATGACATGATGTATTTCACAGATGCTAAGACACACATTTTTCACTCTTTAACATTTCTGAAATCGGGGTGCATTTTACAAACTGGCCTCAATATTGGCCAGGTGGCTATTATATTAACCTAGTTGTCCTTCCCTCCACACATAGGAACTTGAATGTAGCTGTTCACATTGTCCTTATTTCAACTGAATTAAGTGCATTTTTTAATATAATAAAGCCCACAGCCCTCAGAGGAGGAAATTAACAGGAGGAGAAATTAAGGGGAGGGAGAGACACAGGAGTCTCTCAAACTTAAAGGGAATTTTTCTTAGAAAAAGAGGGAAGATTTTCTTAGAAAAAAGCTGTTCACATTGTCCTTATTTCAACTGAATTAAGTGCATTTTTTAATATAATAAAGCCCACAGCCCTCAGAGGAGGGAATTAACAGGAGGAGGAATTAAGGGGAGGGAGAGACACAGGAGTCTTTCAGACTTAAAGGGAGTTTTCCTTAGAAAAAGAGGGAAGATTTTTCCAAGACCAAAAAGAGATTTCTCCAGCACTTACAAAAGAGAGAGATGGCACTCGCTACAAGCTATTAAACCGTGGGAGCCCTGAATTACTCACCAAGTACATTAGTTCTTAATGCACTTTGGAAACCTATATCTGAACAGTTAAATAGTAAGCCTAACATCCCCCCCCAAAAAAAGTGAAATTACATAGTTATTATTCCTGATGGTATGGTTAGTCAGTTACAACTGCTCTTAAGTTTTAGTCCAAACAAATCATTGAAGAAGGAAAATGAGTCTGGATGTTACCTGAAAACCATCCATTGAACTCTTCAGGATAGATCAAGAAAGTGCTGGCATCAAAACTTGAGGAATAGGATCTGCAGCTTGGAAAAAATCCTGGATTTGGTAATGGAGCACTTTTTGAAGGCTTGGTGCACCACCAACACTTTTGGTGGCACAAAAGACAGTACTGTATGGTAAACCACAGCCATTAACAATTGATTCAAAAAGTGATTTAGAAAAGTTGGAAAGTGAAGAAATTTGGGGAACACCATAACCAATTTTACTTATATTTCCTTTTTTATGCATGCACAAGATTGATACATAGCAGTCTGTATCTGAGTCTGAAACTGTTCTTTCACTAAGTATGAAATAAAAATACTAAGTTACAGGAAACCATTGCATGTTAGTTTGGTTGGCTGCATTTTTTTCCAACGTGACACTATCATGTAAAATTAGAGGAAGTGCTATCCTGCATCAGATTAGCAGTCCTTCCAGACCAGATTTCTGTCAAGTGGCAATGGGTGCATTTTCGACAGAGTTTAATTATCTTTAAGATGAAGCTCTAAAACTTGTAATTTCCCCCCAATCCTTTATTAATCCACTACAGATCTAAACCCATACATTCAGCAAATATTTATTTAAAGGACCCTAGGAATCAAGGTTGGGATTATATGTATTCCATTCCCTCCTCAGGGAGAAAAATGATCCTATGTGTATGTTATTTCATATTCTTTCTTCAAAGGAAGAATAAGAGCTTCTCTTTTATGTCCAGAAATCATTCCAATAATACCTGTATTTTGTGAACTGTGTAAGCTAACATTAGGCTAATGTCTTAAGGGAGAAGGCTATAGGGAAAACCTAGATCTCATTCCTGAGTCATAAAAGAGTTTAGATTCCATAGGTTTAGTGTTTGGATTATATTTCCCCCAAGTTCTGTTATTGTGCCTATCTACCTATTCACAAGTCAGATCATTATGAAGGTCTTATCCATTAGCTTGGCATTTTACCTCTTTAAAGGGTATAATGTCATCTTTAAGGGAAAAGAATTCACGCATATGCCCCATTCAACTCACAATTTAAAAATTAATGAGAATGGTCACAAAATACATCCATTCATTTTATCTTGTTCTTGATTCTTTCCTGTAAGATATTTCCCATCCTTGACAAAAATTTCATCTAAAAGAAGAAGGAAGGGGCTTCCCTGGTGGTGCAGTGGTTAAGAACCTGCCTGCCAATGCAGGGGACACAGGTTCGAGCCCTGGTCCAGGAAGATCCCACATGCCGTGGAGCAACTAAGCCCGTGTGCCACAACTACGGAGCCTACAAGCCACAACTACTGAACCCATGTGCCACAACTACTGAAGCCCACGCTCCTAGAGCCCATGCTCCGCAACAAGAGAAGCCACCGCAATGAGAAGCCCATGCACCGCAACAAAGAGTAGCCCCTGCTCGCCACAACCAGAGAAAGCCCGTGTGCAGCAACCAAGACTCAATGCAACCAAAAATAAATAATAAAAAAAAAAGAAGAAGAAGAAGGAAGGATGAGGAAAAGATAGTAGTGCTAATGTGTTCATCTTTCTGATTGTTGGAACAAGAGGTTCGTGAAAGGGAATGAAAGTTAAAGTATATAGCTTAAAGTTGCAGAGGTATATGGCGGACCGAGGTGAATGGCAGGGTAAATACGGGGAGGAGAGCACAGGGGGAGACAGTGCCCCAACCCCAGCCTTGTTCGAGTCAACTGCATAATGTCTAAAGTTGGCAAATCACTAAATAGCAATATAAGCCTATTTCTAACTAAGCGTACAGACGATCCACCAGAACTAAAGACCAAAAACATTTTTGCTAGTTGCTTCTGCTTGTCAGGAGTGGATGTAGACAAAGGCATGGCACCAGGGCAAGCGGCTACACTTTTAATATCATAACATTTTCCCCCAGATCAATTTAAAATTATGCACAGTGAGATTTAACATCTCTGTTCTAGTCTTCCCACCCTATTCTTCTTTCAGTCTAATCAGATCAACTCTATTCCACTTTTACAGTCTGTGGAAACACCTGTAATACACCTTCATACAAAGACAAAGCTGGGACATGTTTGGCATAGTTCGCAATAATTCTTGACCAGTTTTTACCATACTCTACTCCTTTCTCTTTTTTCTTTCTCTCCTTCCCCTCTTTTGCTTCCGCCTGCACATTTTTTCTTTTCCTTCCTTTTTTCTTGCTAGCAGAAACATAGGTTGTAGCCTTCAAAAACAGTGCTTTCAACTTCTGGTAATGATCAGGACCAAAAATGTCATTAACCTAACACTTGTTCCTTTCTTTTTTTTTAAATAAATTTATTTATTTTGGCTATTCATTGCTGCATGTTGGGTATTCATTGCTGCATGCGGGCTGTGTCTAGTTGTGGCGAGCAGGGACTATTCTTCACCGCGGTGCGTGGGCTTCTCTTTGCAGTGGCTTCTCTTGTTGCAGAGCACGGGTTCTAGGCATGCGGGCTTCAGTAGTTGCGGCACTTGGGCTCAGTAGTTGTGGCTCGACGGCTGTAGAACGCGGGCTTAGTAGTTGTGGTGCATGGGCTTAGCTGCTCTGTGGCGTGTGGGATTTTCCCGGACCAGGGATCAAACTCGTGTCTCCTGCACTGGCAGGCGGATTCTTAACCACTGCAGCACCAGGGAAGTCCCCTTGTTCCTTTCTTTAGCTCAAAAATCATGGCAAAACTTATGTTCTCTGGAGTTTTAACTTTAAAAAACACAATAATTCCTATTGGCTTTCTGTATGATGAAGTCATCAATATGAGAACTATATTCTTGAGCCTTTTCCTCTAAGCTCCCAGATGTTTTCACTGGTTGACTTGCAACAATATTAGAAGTATTCCATTGGAATACAGTTGCTATAAGGAAGAATTTAGAGGCTGATGTGAATTCCATAGACCCTATTTTTTAAAAATTCACTGGTGACATTTGATTATTTGGAAAGAGCTCCAGAATATATTAAGAGAAAAAAGCAAAGTATAATAATTTTGTGTTAGAGAAGGAGAACTAGGAATATAAATATATACAGTAATTGTATTTTCACAAAGAAACTCAAATGAAACTCAGGAAATTAATAAAATCATTTATGACAGAGCTGAGGTTGTGAGAAATGGGAAAGATGACAGTGAAGAGAGTGAAATTTTTCTCTGGTGCTTATTATGTTATAGTTTATGAGTTATCTGAATTTTTTTCTATGTGAAATATTAGCTAAATTAAAATTTAAACTAAAGTAAATTAGACAATGGAGAAATAGAGTTCTGATGTTGGACTCTGGAACAGGAGCCCGACTCAAGAGACTTTTGGAGAAGAGGGTGTAGGGATGAAAACTTTGGCATCCTTGGAAACACCATTTATGAGTATTTGCTCCTAAATGGACCTCAGAATCCCTTGTACATGACCATACAGTGAATAACAAACTGGAGTCAGAACTGGAGTCATTTTGGTGGTGGTGGTGGTGGTGGTGGTGGTGGTGGTCATTGTTGTCATTGCTGTTGTTTTTCAGAAACTGAGGTGCTGCTTCCCCACCTGAACCTGAGACTGCCAGAACAACTTGTCCAGACCACCAGGGACCTGAGAGCAGAGAGAATATCTGCTGCCTGGCAGCCCTGCGTGGGGCTTTCCAGCATCAAAATAGACGAACCAGGGCTTCCCTGGTGGCGCAGTGGTTGAGAGTCCGCCTGCCGATGCAGGGGACACGGGTTCGTGCCCCGGTCCAGGAAGATCCCACGTGCCGCGGAGCGGCTGGGCCCGTGAGCCATGGCCGCTGAGCCTGCGCGTCCGGAGCCTGTGCTCCGCAACGGGACAGACCACAACAGTGAGAGGCCCACGTACCGCAAAAAAAAAAAAAAAAAAAAAAAATAGATGAACCAGGGTACAGAGGACTTTCCACCTTTCAGAAAGGATTTTGGCTCACTGTTGGAAAGGACCTTGCCGCGGATAGCATCACCCCAGCCCAGGAGTTCACTGCTAAAGAGGACTTCGCGTCCTCCTCAAGCTCTTACGCAGAATTACCCCTTGGACTCAACCCAGCTGTGTCGCTCCACACTTACAGCAGCCTCTCCTACTCCTCCCCTAAGCGTCTCTGGGACCATTTACAGCAATATCACCCATGGGGTGTCTACCTTCCAGAGCTAGCAGCTTACTTCCCCCGGGATCCTGCTATAGTCTACCCTGCCTGGTAAGCTGTAAGTAACAAACCTTTCAAACTTTTGCTAATTTTACTGATAGGTATGTTAGTGATCCATTGCCTGCTTGTTTGCCTCGTAAAATACTGTAATAATGTAGTTCCCTACTGTTATATTTATTTTATTATACTTCATTTTATTGTGGTAAGAACATTTAATGAGATCCACCCTCTTAACCGAGAGTCAGGTACACAATACTGCATTTTTATGTGTACGCAGTGTTGCACAGCAGGTTTCTAGAACGTGTTCATTTTTCGTATCTACTATGACTAAGGTATCATCCTTACCGCCAAGCCTCTGAGAAATGCTTGAGTGCCACAGGGTCAGTTGTATTACTGTACTGTCTTATTTAATGTACTCCTAATTCCCTGGCATTTGGAGCCTGTGGACACTGGGAACCAGCTCTCCAGGATTAACTACATCCAAGAGATAACAAGCAACTTGCCCGCCAGCAAAACTTTGATATGCAAGCAAACCAATTCAGAGTCCATACCCCCTTGCCCAGGCGGATCCTTTTATCAGACCTCTGCAGTCCAGGACTCTATCCCCTGCCCTAATCACTGCAGGGCCAGGTGTGAGACTACTGGAGACCAACCTTATGGTCCAGGGTTCCTAGTAACTGTTCCAACTCTCCAATCATAGTTCCTGCTCTTGTTTATCTTGCCCATCCCCTCTGGAGAAAACCTCCAGAAAGGACCCTGCCCCCCGTTCACCTCTCTCTTCCCGCTGATCCTGCAGACTGTCTTCCCTGGTGGCCCTCCTGTTTCTAGGGGACTGTGAAATTAGTACAGGACTTCTTCCTCATCACAATTATTTTCGCTGCGCGAGTGTCTTACTATTTATGCTCAAAACAAATCCAGAGGGCTTCCCTGGTGGCGCAGTGGTTGGGAGTCCGCCTGCCGATGCAGGGGACGCGGGTTCGTGCCCCGGTCCGGGAGGATCCCACATGCCGCGGAGCGGCTGGGCCCGTGAGCCATGGTCGCTGAGCCTGCATGTCCGGAGCCTACGCTCCGCAACGGGAGAGGCCGCAACAGTGAGAGGCCCGCGTACCGAAAAAAAAAAAACAAACAAAAAAAACAAATCCAGGGTAGGTTTTTAGAACAACTGGCACTGCATGGCAGAGTGGTTTCACCAGACGGAGATGGTAGGTCCTCGGACTGCTTGGCGCATCAGTGGGACCCAACGGCAGCAACCACTGCCTAAAGGGCACCGCTGGCGCTTGGCTGGCTTGCTGCTTGATGGCTACTGCATCGTGTTGCTTTTTGTCGGGTGTTAGTAGTGTGATTTCCCAGCCTCAAATTGTTTAAGTGGCAAGACATGTCTTACTCAGGAACATAGCAGTAGTACGGGGACTTCTCTAATGGGAAGTGGAGAAGTCCTTAAACCCTTCAAAAAAAAATTGAGTGTGAGGGGCTTCCCTGGTGGCGCAGTGGTTGGGGGTCCGCCTGCCGATGCAGGGGACGTGGGTTCGTGCCCCGGTCCGGGAGGATCCCGCGTGCCGCAGAGCGGCTGGGCCCGTGGGCCATGGCCGCTGGGCCTGCACGTCCGGAGCCTGTGCTCCGCGGCGGGAGAGGCCACAGCAGTGAGAGGCCCACGTATGCAAAAAAAAAAAAAAAAAATTGAGGGTGAGTAGGTACACCATTCTAGAAAACACAATGCAGTTTCCATAAAAAATAAAAAACAGAACTACCATATGATCCAGCAATCCCACTTCTGGGTGTATATCCAGAGGAAATGATATCTCACAAAGTCATGGCAGCATTATTTACAGTAGCCAAGACATGGAAACAACCTAAGTGTCCATCGATGGATGAATGGATAAGCAAAATGTGGTGTATAGATATATACAATAGAATATTATTCAGGGTTTAAAAAAAAGTAAGTACTGGGGCTTCCCTGATGGCGCAGTGGTTGAGAGTCCACCTGTCGATGCAGGGGACACGGGTTTGTGCCCTGGTCTGGGAAGATCCCACATGCCGCGGAGCGGCTGGGCCCGTGAGCCATGGCCGCTGAGCCTGCGCGTCCGGAGCCTGTGCTCCGCAACGGGAGAGGCCACAACAGTGAGAGGCCCACGTACCGCAAAAAAAAAAAGTAAGTACTGTTATTTGCTGCAACGTGGATGAACCTGAAGGACATTATGCTACGGAAATAAGCCAGACACAGAAAGGCAAACACTGTGTGATCTTACTTTTCCGTGGAATCTAAAAAAGTCTAGTTCATAGGAGCAGAGAGTAAAACAGTGGTTGCCAGAGGCTGAGGGTGGGAGAAATGGGGAGATGCTGGTCAAAGAGTACAACTCTGTCTCCTTGCATGGCCCTGGAATAAACCTTTCTCTGCTTCAAACTCTGACATTTCGGTTTGTTGGCCTCACTGTGCATCCGTCACACAAACTTGCACTAATAGTGAGTCACGGGGAGGTGTGTGTAGAGAAGCAAAGAAAGGCTGGGGGGCTTCCCTGGTGGCGCAGTGGTTGGGAGTCCGCCTGCCGATTCAGGGGACGCGGGTTCGTGCCCCGGTCCGGGGGGATCCCGCGTGCCGCGGAGCGGCTGAGCCCGTGGGCCATGGCCTCTGGGCCTGCGCGTCCAGAGCCTGTGCTCCGCAGCGGGAGAGGCCGCAGCAGTGAGAGGCCCGCGTACTGCAAAAAAACAAAAAAAAAGAAGGGCTGGGAAGCTAAGGGGATGAGGGCAGATTCAGCGTGGCAACTACAATGCTGCAGGATGACAGTTCAGCAGGCCTCAAGCAATTAGTGGACCGTGGGCAGGGCACCTCGTGGACCGTGGGCATCTTGTGGGCTGTGGGCATCTGGTGGACCGTGGGCAGGGTACCTCGTGGACCGTGGGCAAGGCACCTTGTGGACTGTGGGCATCTGGTGGATCGTGGGCAGGGCACCTCGTGGACCGTGGGCACCTCGTGGACCGTGGGCATCTCGTGGACCGTGGGCAGGGCACCTCGTGGACCATGGGCATCTGGTGGACCGTGGGCAGGGCACCTCATGGACCGCGGGCACCTGGTGGACCGCGGGCACCTGGCGAACCACGGGGAATTGGCAGGACTCTGGCAACTGGCACACCGTAGTTCAACAGCAGGCTGTACTCTTTTTACCCAAAGGGGTAGCTAATGATTTTTGGGTGAGTCTGCAGGTGCCAGACCCCCCCTCCCCCGACAGAGACCCCAAACTCAATTTCTTAGACCCCCAGGACTCAAAGCGGAGAAGGATACAGCCAGTCACAGGCAGACCCACCTCGGGCTAAGAGAGCCATTTGCAAAACAGTAAGGGGCATTTGAGCCTCCTTTGGAATTCAGTTGGCTTTTGAGTTTTTTCTTCTTAAAGAAACAGGGTGTCCCCAACAGGCTTTAAGGAGCTTCCCTAGGGATGAAATTTACCAAGGCCATCTTGGAGAGGCTTTGCAGATGTTACTACTCTTGCCCCTTTGCTCCAGGTGGGAAATGAAGAGCGTACCCAGACCTTTAGGTCCCTGAGACCCGGAGAGTAGTCACACGCCATTTCAAGCATCAGAGATCTGAGCAAATGCTGGGAAACCTGGGAAATCATGGTGAAATGTGGTCACAAATCATGGTCTGGCAGGCGTGGAGCAGGGAGGCCAGAGGAACCTCAGAGAACCTCAGCATCTGAGCAGGATTGCGGTGCTGGGTACTGCCGGACCGCGGGCTACTGGCGAACCACCGCCCGAAGGAAGTTGCTGCTCAGAGTCCAGCAAATTCTGCAATCCATATTTAGAGCCAGCAGCATACAATTCCTCTTCACTTCCTAGCTACAGGCAGCCCAATCCTGTACTTGGGCTCAGGGCTTTTGGTGGTCTTGGGGGAACCCTAAAGGGACCAAACTTTATCAGGAATCCCAAAGCTTAATTCCAGGGTTGAAAAAAGGCGAGTTGTGCTCTCTTTGACCAAGGAGTGAGTCCATTCTCATTCTTTGGGGGGCTATGTCCGTCCTAGTGCTCTGGCCTCTGGTAGACAGAGTCATCACGAAGCAGCAGGAGGGCAGTAGGTAAAAAAGGAATATGGTAATTCTTTTGGCTCTTTGGTCTTTTCCTACCCCGTGGGTCTTCTCTTAAAGGGGCAGAAGATCTCCAGCCAGGCTTAAAGGGCAGTTTAAGTTTGAAACACCGAGTTCAGCCTGGGAGAAGTGGAGGGCAGCGGGGTGTGTGTGTGTGCGTATGTGAGTGTGTGCACACGCGCGCGTACGCACGCACGCAGGTATTCATTCTACTCTCTCTCTGATGGGGACCCACCCAGTGGGAGCCACAGACTTTTGGAGTGACACTTAAGGCGTTCTGAAACTGAGCAGGACCCTGTGGGGCCCTCCAGGGTACAAAAGCCTTTCCATGTCCCCCGTTCCCTGTTTGTAGAGAAAGGCTGGAGTCTCCTAGACTTTCCCTGATTTTCAAAGTGTATAGATTCAAGGAGTTACTAATTAGGGAAGTGAAGGAATGCAAAAACAAAGGAAAAGCAGTCCAGAAACAAGTGTAGCAATAAAACAGAGTCCTAATTCCTCCTCGAGGGGCAGACATAGCAATCTGACACTTATCTTTGAGTTGTTCTGCAGGAACTAAGCCCCCCACCCAGGTGGAGGATGGTTATTGTATGCTGAGACCCCAGACTGGTCGGAACCAGAAGGCTGATGCTTGAGATTCCTGGAACACCACTGTTACCTCACCACCAACAAGTCAGTCACGCACCCTGCAGCCATCACCCCAAATTTTGCCCTTAAAAACTTCCCTGAAAACCATTGGAGAGTTCGGGTCTTTTTTTTTTTTTTTTTTTTTTTTTGCGGTACACGGGCCTCTCACCGCTGTGGCCTCTCCTGTTGCGGAGCACAGACTCCGGACGCGCAGGCCCAGCGGCCGTGGCTCACGGGCCCAGCCGCTCCGCGGCATGCGGGATCCCCCCAGACCGGGGCACGAACCCGCGTCCCCTGCATCGGCAGGCGGACTCCCAACCACTGCGCCACCAGGGAAGCCCGAGAGTTTGCGTCTTTTGATTACGAGCTGCCTGTCTCTTTGCTTCACCCTGCAATAAACCATTGTCTGCTCAAAAAAAAAAAAAAAAAAAAAAAAAAGATGAGTATGTTCTGAGGGTCTAAAGTACAACATGGTGACTATAGTTAATACCGTATTTTGTTCTTTTTTTAAATTTATTTATTTTATTTATTTATTTTTGGCTGCATTGGGTCTTTGTTGCTGCGTGCAGGCTTTCTCTAGTTGCGGCGAATGGGGGCTGCTCTTCGTTGCGGTGCACAGGCTTCTCATTGCGGTGGCTTCTCTTGTTGCGGAGCACAGACTCTAGGTGCGCGGCCTTCAGTAGTTGTGGCACGTGGGCTCAGTAGTTGTGGCACATGGGCTCTAGAGCGCAGGCTCAGTAGTTGTGGCACACGGGCTTTTTTGCTCCGTGGCATGTGGGATCTTCCCAGACCAGGAATTGAACCGTGTCCCCTGCATTGGCAGGTGGATTCTTAACCACTGTGCCACCAGAGAAGTCCCTGTATTTTGTTCTTGAAATTTACTAAAAGAGTAGATTGTAAGTGTTGTCAGCACACATACACAAACACAAGTAACTATGCGAGGGGATGATCGTGTTAATTAGCTTGGTTGGGTAATCATTTCACAATGTATGTGTATATCAAATTATAGAGCTGTACACTTTAAGTATTTTCAATTTCTATTTGTCAGTGATACCTGTACAAAGCTGGGGTCAAGGGTAAGTGTCTGGGACTCATTGCCCGGGGGAACTCTACATACGTGTCCCGGTTGGTGAGCACCCAGTGTCCAGGATAGAGCACCTGGGGGTATATAGGGAATTGAACTCATCAGTTTCTGGAAAAGGTGGTCTGAGGGGATGAGGAGTGACTCCCGTCCTAGTGAGAGTTGAGTCTGATAGGCAATGGGGCCATCTGAGTCATTTAGATGAAAGTGCCTGTGTCCAGAACGTTCTGTGCTTCTGGGGCACCCAGTAAACCACGTCCCATTTTTCTCTGCGCTTTGCTGTATCCACATCCGGCCTGTTTCACGGAGTACGGAGAGAGTGCACCACCGGATGCCATCTCAAGGGTCTCAGACCATTCCTGGGGTCCAGGTGTGGGTCTCCTTCTCAGGAAATCGTGGCCCACTGAACATGGCTATTCAGGTCTAAAACATCACCACTGTGGGAATTCCCTGGCGGTCCAGTGGTTAGGTTTTCACGCTTCCACTGCAGGGGGCACCAGTTCGATCCCTGGTCGGGGAACTAAGCTCCCACGTGCCGCAAGGCTTGGCCAAAAGAATAGAATAGAATAGATCGCCACTGTTGTCTGCCTTGCTACTATCGTGACTTGTCCCCCAAACCAATGGGATTTCGGGGGTCACATCATTGGAGACCAACAGCTCAATGGTTAATGAAAAGGGGGGAAGGAGCAACTGGTTCCAGTTATCCCCAAAAGTCCCCAAGAGGTGGACCAATTCATAAAAGATTATATGAAAAAAAGGACTATAATCTGTAAAAATACTAAATCACTATTCGACACACCTGAAACTAACCTACAATAATATTGTAAATCCTCTATACTTCAATTTTAAAAATACTGTTAAACAGTAACCATCTGTATTCAGTTGAACCAAATGTTAAATACTGAGGTGATATATGGTATTCAAGAGAAATAGGACACCACTTTTTGGCAAAAAGATAAATATGTGCATAAAATTGAATATTACATTCTATCAGTTCACGTTCTTTGCAGTCATCAATTGACCTTTTGTCAAAACTAATGAATTATGAACCAAAAAAAAAAAAACAGAGAGATTACACAGCACCTAATCAATGTATGTGTGCTATCAAGTGCTGACACTTTTTTTTTCTTTATTTGTCTGTGCTGCGAGGCTTGCAGGATCTTCGTTCCCCGACCAGAGATTGAACTGGGCCCACAGCAGCGAAAGCTGAGACCTAGCCAGCACCGCCAGGGAGTTCCCAGTGCTGCCATTTATTAGCATGCAAAAGCATCGGAAAGATAAAACTGATGCTACTAGGGGAGTTCCCTGGTGACTTAGTGGTTGGGATTCGGGGCTCTCACTACCATGGCCCAGTCCCTGCAAGGCTGCTGCTCAGAGCAGGCAGAGGGACTCACTGACTGTGTGTGTGGTGAACACCCGATGGAGGGAAATGGTGGGGGAGAGGAGGAGATAGAGACTGAGGAACTTTCCTAGATTAGAGAGAATTCAAACTATCCTTAAGGATTTATATCAAAGACAGAAAATAAGGGGGTGACAAATGCCATTTGCAGCAACATGGGTGGACCTAGAGATTGTCATACTGAGTGAAGTAAGTCACACGGAGAAGGATAAGAATAAGGATAAGGGTATTGCTTATATGTGGAATCTAAAAAAATGGTACAAATGAACTTATTTACAAAACAGAAATAGACGCAGAAAACAATCTTATGGTTACCAGGGGGGAAAGGAAGGGAGGGATAAATTGGGAAATTGGGACTGACATATACACACTATTATATATAAAATAGATAACTAATAAGGACCTACTGTGTAGCACAGGGAACTCTACTCAAAACTCTGTAATGACTTATATGGGAAAAGAATCTAAAAAATAGTGGATATATGTATAACATTCGCTTTGCCGTACAGCAGCAGCTAACACAACATTGTAAATCAGTTATAGTCCAATAAAAAAAATTTTATTTATTTATTTGGCTGTGTCAGGTCTCAGTTGCAGCACGCGGGATCTCTGTCACACGGGATCTTCGTTGGGGCACGCAGGATCTTTGTCACGTGGGATCTTTCCTTGCCGCACGCAGGATCTTCCTTGCAGCACGCGGGCTTCTCTCTAGTGTGGTGCACGGGCTTAGTTGCCCCGCGGCATATGGGATCTTGCCAGGGATCGAACCGATTCCCTGTATTGGAAGGCGGATTCTTTACCACTGGACCACCAGGGAGGTCCCCAATAAAAATTTTTTTTAAGTAAAAGAAAATAAAAGAGCGACTAATGTCAAGGGGTCTCTAACATGGTCTCCGAGCTGCGGCTCACTGCCTGGGAGAAGCCGGCATGGCCTGCATCCCAAGGTTCAGGAGGTACTAAGATCCTCAGACTCTCCACGATCACGTTTTACACAGCTGGGAAACAACCCTAAAGCTAAAGAGCTATTCAGACTCTCCAGTGATAGGTTGTTTGTTGTTGTCGTTTTTATGAGAGAGCTGTCATCCTCCGATCGTTCACTTTAGTTTGACTAATATCGTCTCCATTCATTTTTACATTTTCCAGTGTATCTTTTCTTTACTTTTGAAATTGGTGTTTTCAATGCTCAGTTTGATGTGGCCATCCTCTGACACCAAGGATTACAGTAGAATATATAAAAAATATATATACACTTTATTCAGTGAACCTTTCCAGGTCCTAAAGACCGAAGGCACCGCCAGCAGGCACGACGCACGGGGCCCGTGTGGAAAATCGCTGACCTCGTCAGAAGACAGAAGACAGGAGCTCAGGGGGAGTTTAGGTCCCAGCTTTTATTGGGTTTTTTTTTTTTTTTTTTGCAGCAGGTTACCCTTGCTTACATTGTGTATGATCAGGTCTCATAAGATGGCTGCTCTCTTGCTCTCTGTATATCCCCTGCTGGACCTGGCCCTGCCTCACCCTTACCTAGGTGTATGATTGCCTCCCCATCCTAAGCTGAAAGTTTTTTTCCCCCTGTTTTAAGGTGATTTTATTAAATTGGCTTGGACATACTGAAGATCAAATAATATTTTCCGAAGATAAAAACTATAGACTTTAGGGGCTTCCGTGGTGGCACAGTGGTTAAGAATCTGCTTGCCAGTGCAGCGGGCCACGGATTCAAGCCCTGGCCCGGGAAGATCCCACATGCCGCGGAGCGGCTAAGCCCGTGCGCCAAAACTGCTGAGCCTGCGCTCTAGAGCCCACGAGCCACAACTACTGAAACCTGGGCGCCTAGAGCCCACGCTCTGCAACAAGAGAAGCCACGACAATGAGAAGCCCACGCACCGCAGCGAAGAGTAATCCCCGCTCGCCGCAACTGGAGAAAGCCTCCGCACAGCAGTGAAGACCCAACACAGCCAAAAATAAATAAATAAATAAATTTATTTATTTTTTTAAAAAACTATAGACTTTAAAGCTTGACGTAAAATTAGTAGCTTCTAAAGTGTTAGTCACAGCATGATAGTTAAGCAACAGTATGATAAAACAACTATGTAGAAACAGAACTCTGGGACTAGCTGGAAACTCGGAAATCATTTAGCCTATTAGCCTCATTTTGTAAGTGAGAAAACTAGGCTCAAAGATTAAATGATTTGCTCAAGTTCACCTAATAATATTAAAGCTAAAGTAATCAAGCTAAAAATCAAACCAATTTTTCCTAAAACTAAATCCTATCATTGATATTCCAACTGGCTCTCTATCAACTAAAAGTCTAGATTTTCCTCCAATATTCCACACTACTGTGGCATGAAAAAGCGTTAAGACACTACAGTAAATCTTAGCCAACGAATTCAGGCCCGAAAGGGGCTTTATCAAATAACTGAGCCAGCCCTTTCTTTGTAAAAAGGAGGAAATGTGTGGGAAATGACTTCCCAATGGCTTGTTAACAGAGATGTCTGGATTAAAATTCAGATAGTAGCAAATTTACCCCCAAATCCCATCTCTAGTTTCATGGCTCACCCGCTAAGTTATGTGCTCCTTTTACATCTCCTTTATACGTTGAGGTTTAGTTATAACCTCACTCAGTATTATCCCTATTCTTAGTATTCTTATTATTCTTATTACTATTATTTTTGGCCGCACTGCGCGGCTTTCGGAATATTAGTTCCTGACCAGGGATCGAACCCATGCCCCCTGCAGTGGAAGCGGGGAGTCCTAACCACTGGACCACTAATATTATTATTGATTATAAACTGACATTTCCTTCCACGTGAACAGTGTAACTCATCAACACAGAACTTTCTTTTAGATCCTGAGCTGTCAACGTTCCAAGGGGCTCCCAAGGTGCAAACCTTTGCGTTTTTAAGCCTCTGGAATCTTCCGCTTGCAGAATAATGTCGTACTTCTCACTTGTAAAAAGACGACTACACGGTGTAGCAGAGGGTGAGATACTGCATGATGGTCTCGGTCCCCTGGAGCACCCCCCTTGCTGAGTCACTATGACATTCTGTCTGCTGCACATAAGACAGGAGCCCCCCACAGGAAGCAAGCCCCTTGGGTCCAGGTATGGCCGTCCTTCCTTGCGAGGATTCCCTACACAGGTATTCCTCCAGTCTCTTTTTTTTATCTTGAGGATGGAGCTCTTATCTTCCAGAGAGATGTGTCTCTTGATTTGCAGATCTGGGTGAGAATCCAGCCCTTGTTATGGTCAGACAATGGAGACGCCCAGCAGCTCTGCACTGGGTGTGCGAAGCGGTCCTCATGCTTGAGTAGGATGCTTGTCCGGCTCTGCTGGGACATTAGGTGCCTCCAGGTAAGGAGCTAAAGTGCCCCAGGCTGTGGACTCGCACACCCACCCTCCCTCTCCTCACGGGACACCCTGTAGGTGCGCTTCCCAGCCTCGTGCCTCTAGGCATCTCTCTAAGCTAAAAGGTTGTTTGTTAGTTTTTTTTACCTTAATCAGCAGAACTTTATCCCCTCACAGTTCTGGAGGCTGGAAGGCCCAAATGAAGGTATTGAGAGTGTTCGTTTCTTCTGAGTCCTCTTTCCTTGGTTCAGAGACAGAAGCCTTCTCACCGCGTCCTTACATAGTCTTCCCTCTGTTTATGTTGACCGTTTCCCTGTTTCCTCTTTTTATAAGGACACCAGTCATATTGGGTTAAGGCCCATCCATATGCCTTCGTTTTAACCTAATTACCCCTTTAAAGGTCCTGTCTCCAAACGCAGTCACGTTCTGATGAATTTGGGGGATTCGATTCAGTCCATAACAAGGACTAACTGAATTTGTTCCTTTACATTATCTTTGGGGAGTTTGTTTGTTTCACTGCGTTAATTTTTTTTATTGAAGTGTAATTGATTCACAATGTTGTGTTAGCTAAGCTGAAAATTTCATCAATAACTGCCCACGTGATTGGCCCAATCCCCAGCTAACGATTGTTGTAGCCCTCGGACCAGAATGGCTCCAATCTGTTCGGTCATCAGCAGGAAACAGCGGCCCTCTCAACAGTTGCTAACCCAAAATGCTGTGGGGGAATGCGTTCCATCAGTCCCCTCGCAACCAAGGAGCCCCTCTGACGTCATGCCCCCCATAAGTGATCACCTCCTCCTCCCGTGTGTAGCAAAGCCTGCTGTGCTTTCCTACCTGCCGGGCTCAGTGGAGCGTCCCTCCAGGACCTTTGCCTCTGACTTGTAAGATTCCCTGTCGGATAAATCGTTGATATCTCTGACTCTGACCCTGAATTCTTTCTTCAATCTCAAGACTGGGAAGTTGCAAGTATTGCGGGACTGCGGGTCGAAGCTTCACACGTTGCTTTTCCCATTCTTTCCCAAGAAAACCTCCCTAAAGGCTCCAACCCGCTCGATGTCCCCCTGCCTCTGCACCCGGTCCCCGCCTGCTGACCTTGCCTGCTACCTCCCCAGGTGGTCCTGCATGACCAGCTGTGGGAGACTATGGTGTCATAAATATATTCTTCCTTCATGGAAATCATTTTCATATCTGTGTGTCTTTCTACCTCGGTTCAAAATAAGTCCAGGGTAGGTTTTTGAACTATTGGTATTTCGTCTTACCACCCGGGGCGCTGGACTCTAGCCTCCTTCAGAGTGATAAGAACCTCTCCAAGAAGGTGTCTTTCCCTCTGTTGTCCTGTGCAGTGTAATGTACAAAATAACTTGTGGTGCTGATCAGGGGTCTTGGCCCCTTGACATATACACTGTAAAATGGGGTTGTATGTACCTGTGTCTCACGTGAACCTATCAGCGAGTATAGCTGCCACTTTTGAATTCTCTCCAAGATTGTCCTGAATTTTGCCACTTTGAAATGATGTGCTGAATAATCTCAGCAACCAAAAATCATTATCTGGGAGGATCTCTTGTGACTGAGCTGATTTATTCTGATTCATTGTATCATTTTTAGCAGATCTTATACCCAGCTAGAAAATGAAATAGAAAGAGAAATAGCATTTCCTTTAAAAATGCTGGAGTGGGGCCATTCCTCGTAGAAGAGGCAGGATGATCAGACCTTGAGCATTTGAGGAAGTATTGTCCTATGCTTCATTTCTGGTACGTTTTGGTTTCCAGTTTTACATTGAGCTCCAGGTTTTCTACATTTGGAAAGCAGAGCTTTGGACCCTCTGAGTGACTCCTTTTTTTAAAAATATATATTTATTTATTTTTGGCTGCACTGGGTCTTCATTGCTGCGCACAGGCTTTCTCTAGTTGTGGCAAGCGAGGGCTACTCTTTTTTTTTTATTTTTTTTGCGGTACGCGGGCCTCTCACTGTTGTGGCCTCTCCCGCTGCGGAGCACAGGCTCCGGATGCGCAGGCTCAGCGGCCATGGCTCACGGGCCCAGCCGCTCCGTGGCATGTGGGATCTTCACAGACCGGGGCACGAACCCGCGTCCCCTGCATTGGCAGGTGGACTCTCAACCACTGCGCCACCAGGGAAGCCCAGCGAGGGCTACTCTTCGTCGCGGTGCGTGGACTTCTCATTGCGGTGGCTTCTCTTGTTGCAGAGCACGGGCTCTAGGCTTGCGGGCTTCCGTAGTTGTGGCACGCAGCTCAGTAGTTGTGGCTCACGGATTCTAGAGCACAGGCTCAGTAGTTGTGGCGCACGGGCTTAGGTGCTCCACAGCATGTGGGATCTTCCCAGACCAGGGCTTGAACGCGTGTCCCCTGCATTGGCAGGTGGATTCTTAACCACTGCGCCACCAGGGAAGCCCCTCTGAGTGACTCCTTTGTAAGTGAAGAGAAAGGCTGGTTTTGCTGTTCTTGTTATTTGTTCCTAGTTATGTTGTTCTTGTTATTCCAAAAGCCCTGGTTTGGAGACTGTGTTCACATGCAGCGTTTACATGCAATACTCAGCCTGTTCAGATGCAGTGTTCTTGAGAGGTGGGGACCTAATTATTACCAAAGTAGCAGCCAAGAGAGGAAAAGGTGTCAATAAAAAGGAAAACATGGTTTTTACCTGAAAAAAAAAAAATTTAGGGAGCTCGAAAAGAACGTTGAGCTCCCTCCTCTCGCTCTTCCTGACAATGCCGTGCAAAGTGCTGCGAAAGGAGCGGCTTGCAATACCTACGGACTGGGCTAAGTACGAGACATGTGCGATGCCATAGATGCCTGTTGCCAGCAATGCAGTTTACAGTGTGGTATGCGGTGTCACTCTAAAACAAAAGTTCAATGACAGTTGTTAAGGTGGTAAAACAGGCTTCATTCAGGACCGCAGCCCTAGGGATAGGGGCCTCTACGATTGGGAGTACACTGCAATCAGCTCCGGATACAGCATGGGCAAGTGGGAACTTCCAGCCAAGAGCAGGGTCGGGGGCAGTGGATGTAAAATTATGAGGAGGAAACATCATGAAAAGATGTGTTCTGACTAAACCAATCCAACCGAATTCTTCTAAACACTCAACAGGCTGGTCAGACTCATCCTGGGGGCTGGAGAATGACAAACCTGATCAGATATCTAATGTGATCAGTTATGGAGGGTGGAAAGTTCTAGTGAAACTGATTAGCAGGGTTCTTGCCAGAACAGGATTCTAGAGGAATTGCACAGATGAGTCTAGAAGCTTCAGGGATCTGACTAAAATTAGGCAAAGCAAAGACTCACCAAAGAGTGCCCGGGGAAGGCCCCTCGTACCGAGCAGAGGTACAGGGCGATCCAGTAGGGAGGAAGTATTCAGCAGGGAGAAGTGATAGGAAGTATCACTTAGGGAGCCAAGGTGCAGAGTTCCATGTGACTCCGAGATCTGCACTCGCTCCAGGTGCTGAGGTCCGTGCGACACTGCAGTTTGGCCGCAAGGTGTCGCGGTGTCCCTTACGGTGCTGCCGTGAAGAATGATATTCAGTGATGCTTTGTGAAATAAAATTCATATTTTATGGCAAGACAAGAAAAATTTAAACAAAAGAATTCTTGGGAGTTCCCTGGTGGTCCAGGGGTTAGGACTCAGTGCTTTCACTGCCATGAGCCCGAGTTCAATCCCTCAGGTCGGGGAACTGAGATCCCGCATGTCCCGGGGAGTGACAAAAAAAAAAAAAAAAAAAATCTTCTTCTTTGCCCTTTGGTCTCCTCTCTCCGCACTGTCCACTGTATAGACATCGTGCATCGACCAAACCTGCTCAACCAAAAAGAGCAACCTTCTCCTAGCATCGAGACAACTCCTCCAAAGATAACATTCCTCCTTGATCTTGTAAGGATCAACGACCCACCATTGATGATGCTTAGATCTGGATCATATAAACTGTCGATAAACGTCATTTGATGTACAGCCCTTTGTCTCAAAAACTTATGTAACTGTGCCTTGACTTCTAATGGACGGAATAGTTCTCAGAGCTTTTTGATATGCTCTTCCCGGGTTATAATCCTCAAATTTGGCTTGAATACAATTTTCCACTTCTTTCTTAGATTGACTGATTAATTTGTCATTTACAGCTTGTTAAAATGGGAAGACAAGCATTATTCAGGGCAGTAGCAAAGGTATGGGAACCTCTCCAGCTGGGACTTCACAGTGAAGGAGAGACTGCACTTAACTCTCAATACAGCATGGACAAGGGGAAATTGACAGCTATGGAGCAGGAGGGGGGACAGTGAAGGGAAAATTACTAAGAGGAAACATCAGGAATAAGGAAGGTTATGGCAAAACCCACCTAACACGATTTGCTGAAGACAGGCCAGGGTGGTGAATCACCTGAGGGTGAATTCAGAATGAGGGTTCTGATCAGATATCCAGGGTGGTCAAATACGGAGGGCGGGAGGTTTTGGTGAAATTACTTAGCAGGATTCTTGCTAAAACTGGACTTTACAAAGAAGTGCACAGATGAGCCTAGGAGAACATTCAACAGCCTGATGAAAGTTATCAGGATCCTTTAATGAAGGTCAGTACCATGGCCCTCTAATGAGGGTCAGTCCTAGGAGTGTCTCTGAGAATGATTAATCCTTTCAGTTCCTTTCTCCCTCACCAGTGGGTTCTCCCCCCAAACCAGGACCGCCTAAGGAGGGTCAAAACCAGGAAGAGAAAACAGGATTCAGACTCATGTACAGAGATACTCACACACACACCCAAGGTAAAAGCCAAACCAATTCCAAAAGGCTCACTTTGATATTATAGCACAAAAAGCCTATGCATAAGGAATTTCATCCCATTTGCTTTCCCTTTTACAAGACAGTTCTAGTTGAAAGATGCTGTTATAATTTAGAGAGCCATTAGGGGCTGTTGTTCTCCACATCCCAAGGAGTACTGAAGCTAAGCAGTGTTATGATAAAATACCATTTTTTTTATTTCATGGGAACCTAGCTGAAGATCCCCCAGCTTTGCAAAATACATGCTAGGGGACTACAAGATGGAATAGAACACTTGTTTCTATTCATGGCCGATATTACTAGAGGCAGAAAAACTGGCAGATCCGCATCCAGCAGCTTCTCAGGGTGGCAAGTTCCCTAGCACTAGAATGGAAAGTTTCCTACCTGCCATTCCAGACAGAAGTGCAAACAAGCCTTGGTCTAACAGGCTTGGTTTCCCAATTACCACTCAAGCGGTGCCCAATGGCCAAGGGACTCCTCAACCCGGAAGGGAAACTCCAGTTAAAGTGGTGAAACCATGCAACTCAGACTGGGAGTTGAACCCACAGTCTTTTAATTGAGATTACACACCTGGTCTAGGACTTAACGAAGCTCAGGTTCTTGATGTCTCCTCACAGAAAGAATTCAGTGAGAAACAAAGTGATGGGTAAGAAGTGGATTTATTTAGAGAGAAACACACTCCACAGACAGAGTGTGGGCCATCTCAGAAGGTGAGAGTGGCCCCAGGTTATGGAGGTGTCAGTTTTTAATAGGGGTGGGTAATTTCATAGGCTAGTGAGTGGGAGGAGTAGTCCAACTACTTTGGGGAAGGGGTGGAGATTTCCAGGAATTGGGCCCCTGCCCACTTTTTGACCCTTATGGTCAGCCTTGGAACTGTCATGGCACCTGTGAGTGTGTCATTTAGCTTGCTGATGTGTTACAATGAGCGTAGACTGAGGCTCAAGGTCTAGTGGAAGTCGACTGGTCCGCCATCTTGGACCTATATGGTTCTAATCAGTTTATGTCATGTTCTCGGGCTATGTCATTCTTTTAAAGATTGTGCCCTGCCCACTTCCCTCCTGTTTCAGAAATAGTTGCAGAAGAAGAGACCTCTGCCCCAATTCCAACAAGTATCTTGAGAATGAAGTCTCTCAGGGGGGAATTGTTAGGGGTGTAACTGCTCGCCTGGCCAGGAACAGTAGTAACCACTTGCATGAGTTATCTTAAAACAGGAGGTCTTGGTAAGGAACGAGGAACTAACAAGCTACCACCAACCGGAAGAATTCGGGAAAGGTCAAAAGGAGAGAGGAGATGCCAGTCCATATGTCCTACCAACCTCTCAGAATCCTTCTCGCTGGAATCCATCTTGGCTGAGAGATGTGCATACCACCAGGAAGGACCTTGAGTCAGAGTGATTAGCCAGAGACAACCTGGAAACTAACCCCATTACCGTACAACTCAAGACTGCAAGCCACGTGGCAGAGCAGTTCTCCTGAGTTCCCTTACCTTCCTGCTTTCCGCCCGGGTGCCCCTTCTTAATAGAGTCTCTTGCTTTGTCACCACGTGTGTCTCCTCAGACAATTTATTTCCAAGTGTTAGACAAGAACCCACTCTTGGTCCCCCTTCCTGCAACAGCAGCACTCCACTCAAAATCAGATGACCAAGTCTTTTGCCTTTCTTCCCACCCCCAACCCCCAAAAAAGGAAAATCCAATCAAGGCCACCCAGTAGGGAAAAATACATTGGTATCTTCCCACATGAGCTTCCACCATGCATTAGAAATGTTTCCTTCATCATGGAATCGAAAGTGCCGTGGGCCAGTGATGGTCTGCTGCAAGCACAATGGTGGTGTGCAGCAAGTGCTCAGGACTGTCTGTGAGGCAAAGTTGTTGCGGCAGTGCTGGAGAGGATCTGAGTGACACCACCAGCCAGGAGCCTATGTGCCAAGGGTAAGATACTCAGGATAGCTGTCCCCTAGTAATCACCAAAATTTTTTTGGAACTGAACTTGGGTCCTCTTGCATGCTGCTCAGCAAAGCCAACCTACCTACACCAGACTGTGGCAAAGGAAAATACAGGTTTATTGCAAGGCCAAACAAGAAGAAAGGGCAGCTCTTTCTCAAAAGACCCAAATTCCTCAGTAGCTTTCAGGGCATCATTTGTGGTGAGGGTTGCAGCTCGTGGAATTTCTTCTGATTGGTTGGTGGTGAGGTAACAGGGTGATGTTTAGGGAATTTTAATCATCAGGTTCCACCCTGTGGTCAGCATGTAGTCACCATCGTGCAGCCGGTAGGGGTCTTAGTTCCTGCAGAACACTCAAAGATATACATCAGATTGTTATGTAAATCCCTTGAGGAGGAACCAGCACTCTGTTTTATCGCTGAACATTGTTTCAACTATCATTACTTTTCTTGTTTAACTGCTTTTCCTTCGTTTCTGCATTCCCTCATTTCTCAAATTAGTAACTGCTTGAGTCTGCTTTTTGGAACTGGGGAAAGGCCTAAGAGACTAACGCCTTTTTTCTATAAACAAGACATGGGAGATGTGGAGGGGCTTTTGTACCTGAGAAGGCCCCGCACAGTTCTGCTTGGTTTCACACCCCAACCCCCCCACTCCCACCCCCACCCCCCCACCCACCTCCCCCCCCACCCCCACCCCCCCACCCCCGCCCCCTGCCGCCATTTCTTTGATACTTCTCAATTCTGAGGGGAATACATGGGTGGAACAAGAAAGGGAACAAAGTTTTGGATAAAGTGATTAGTCATAGACTCAGCAGGGGGAGTCAGTCTCACCCTCATAGCAGCTGCCTAATACCGCCTCACTGAAATAAACTTCTGCATCAGCAGTTCCACGGACACTCTCAGGGACAGAGCCTGCAGTGAGCTATAAAACAGGAAGAGCTGTTTTTCTATCCACTGGAAAATATTTCTAAGACAAAGCCTGGTCCTCTGAAGCATTAGCTAGGATTTTATGCCATGGGCAAATTAATGGCATTCCTGTACAGTGGGGCTCCGCAGAGGGAAAACTGGGAGAGCCAGTACTTTACCACCGCAGTTCCTGAATTATGACATCAAGATTAAGTCAGAGGGCTTCCCTGGTGGCGCAGCGGTTGAGAATCTGCCTGCCAATGCAGGGGACATAGGTTCGAGCCCTGGTCTGGGAAGATCCCACATGCCGCGGAGCAACTAGGCCCGTGAGCCACAGTTACTGTGCCTGCACGTCTGGAGCCTGTGCTCCACAACAAGAGAGGCCACGATAGTGAGAGACCCGTGCACCACGATGAAGAGTGGCCCCCACTTGCTGCAACTAGAGAAAGCCCTCACACAGAAACGAAGACCCAACACAGCCATAAATAAATAAATAAATAAAATTTTTTTAAAAAAAGGTTAAGTCAGATAACAAATTCAAGATCCTGTATGAAGATGGGGAAGGAATTCCTAATATTCCATTATGATTGTTTCAGAGTTTCCAGGCCTGGACTGCGTCAAATTTCCCAACCATTTTATTTGCCTTAAACATGTTCTTTGGAACTTCCCTGGTGGTTCAGTGGTTAAGAATCCGCCTTCCAATGCAGGGGATGCGGGTTCAATCCCTGGTCAGGGAACTAAGATCCCACCTGCCTTGGGGCAACTAAGCCTGCAGACCACAACTGCTGAGTCCACTCACGGCAATGAAGATCTTGCATACCACAACTAAAGACCAAATGCAGCCAAAAAAATAAATAAATAATATATTTTAAAATGTTCTTTGTTTCTTGTTTTTGCTTTTTTAATTAATTTATTTATTTTTTGGCCACACCACATGGCATGCAGGATGCAGGATCTTAGTTCCCCAACCAGGGATCAAACCCATGCCCCCTGCAGTGGAAGTGCAGAGTCCTAACCACTGGATCTCCAGGGAATTCCCTTAAACATGTTCTTTGAATGCTTACCAAGTCCTCTACACACTTCCTAAAGTTTGGAGTGTCTCATCCTGCTTCCTGTGACAAGATATGTAAAAACCTTCTCTGTAAACACAGAAAAAATGTGTTTGTCAAATACATCCCACAATTTGTCCTTTCCATGTTGAGTCAAGTGTATGTAAACCATATAGAGTGAGTCAAGAGACAGACTTAGGAGCAACCAAACAACCATCTTGGTGTTTCCAAAGTCCATCTAAATGGATCAAACATCCAGCTATCTCCCATCCAATTCTTTCTGAGTCTGAAGTTGCTATTTGAGCTATGTAGATCTCTTTTATGATTTCCTTAGGAGTCATCCTAAAGAAGTACTCTTCCTCATGTGGTACATATATACAATGGAATACTACTCAGCCATTAAAAAGGATGAAATAATGCCATTTGCAGCAACATGGATGCAACTAGAGATTATCATACTAAGTGAAGAAAGTCAGAAAGAGACAAATACCATATGATATCACTTATATGTGGAATCTAAAATATGACACAAATGAACCTATCTACGAAACAGAAATAGACTCACGGACATAGAGAACAAACTTGTGGTTGCCAAGGGGGACAGCGTTGGGGGAGGGATGGAGTGGGAAGTTGGGGTTAGCAGATGTAAGCTATTATATATGGAATTGATAAACAAAAATGTCCTATTGTATAGCACAAAGCACTATATCAGTATCCTATGATAAACCATAATGGAAAAAAGTATTTTAAAAAAGAATGTATATATATGTATAACTGAATCACTTTGCTGTATAGCAGAGATTAACGCAACATTGTTAGTCAACTATACTTCAATTAAAAAAATAAATGTGAAAGAAGTTTTCTTCCTCAGGGGAGGACGAAAATCCCACCAAAGGTCGAGAGCTTCAAAATGAAACCTAGGGGCATATTCCAGAAGCTTGGAAACTACTTAAATTTTGGGGGTGGTTGAGAAAGAGGCTGCTAATTTAGCATATATATCAGGCATCTGTGGGGAGTTCTCCTAAACTGACTTAGCAGGATTCTTGCTAAAACTAGATTTTGCAAGAAAGAATCCTTGGTGAAGAGAGGGTTCAGGGGAGATGGAGTAAAGTTTGGTCAAGCAAAGAATCTTTGTCAATATATACATATACATACACACACGTAGATACATACATACACATACACTCTATCTTACTGTATGGTCAGACCACTCAGGATGGCTATTCTCTTGCTCTCTGTACATCCTCTGCCCTACCAGTGTCTGCTTCATCTATACCTTACTCACATGACTGACATTCCTGTGCACTTGCCCCAGGCCCCAGCTAGAGATTATTGTTGTTGTTTTTTTAATTGGGGTATAGTTGTTTTACATAGAGATTGTTCTTACCAAAGGGACAGTGAGGGGCATGCCCCTCTGCTGGTTTCCCTGGTAACTAATGAACCAACCTAATGTCAATTCCCCCCATACCTGGCAATCTTCCCTTCCCCTGGGTGTGAAGACCGCCACCATGTGCTGCCCATAGGCTGCAGCACATAGTGGGATGTCACTCCAGGACCTTGCTTCAGACGTGTAGGATCCCCCATCCATTAAACCATTGATGTCTCTGTTGCTGACTCCAGGCTCTTTCTTTGGTCTTGAAGCTGAGCAAGTGCAGGCCTTGTAGGCCTTCAGAGTATAGCCCAACACTTACTCCAAAAGTAGCATACTGTAATACAGTTCTGGACCCATCTTTTTTTTTTTTTTTTTTTTTTTTACTGAAACTATCTTGCTGAACACTCTACATCAGTATGTAGAGATATTCCTTTTTTTAAAAAAATACATTTATTTATTTATTTTTGGCTGCACTGGGTCTTCGTTGCTGCACGCGGGCTTTCTCTAGTTACGGCAAGCGGGGGCTACGCTTCGTTGCGGTGCACGGGCTTCTCATCGCGGTGGCTTCTCTTGTTGCGGAGCACGGGCTCTAGGTGTGCGGGCTTCAGTAGTTGTGGCACCCGGTCTTCAGTAGTTGTGGCTTGTGGGCTCTAGAGCACAGGCTCAGTAGTTGTGGCACACGGGCTTAGTTACTTCCACAGCATGTGGGATCTTCCCAGACCAGGGCTCAAACCCGTGTCCCCTGCATTGGCAGGCAGATTCTTAACCACTGTGCCACCAGCGAAGCCCTAGAGATATTCTTTATTCCTTTGTCACCTGCAGAAGACTCCATTGTATGAAGGTGGCATAATCTTTTTGATTTAGGTGTGTCTCCTATATATACCATAGAATTGAGTTAGCTTGTTTTTTAATGTCATAAAACAATTTATAACATTAGAATGTGATTACCAATTCTACACTATCTATGTATGAACTATCTATGAATGGCTGCCATAGAAAATGTTTCCTTCCACTTAAATTAGGCCATTGTTTGGATAAGCAGGACAAAATGCTGGGAAAGCAGTAGTCTTATGTGCTTTGCACATCATCTTGGACACTGTGGCTTCACAAAAGACGTCTCATGACATGGCCAACAATTTTCAGAGAGGCCCGTTTCCTAAGTCCGGTGAGAATAAACTTAAGATGAGATAAATATACATCGACTGGGCGCTGTCTCTGACATTTTATTTCTCTTTTATAGCTTAACTGAAAAGAGTATGATGCTGAAACAGACTGAGCCAATTAAAAAAATTCTCCTCAGCATGTGAATTGTGACTTAACTGAGGGTTTTTGGCAATGACCATCTGTCTGAAAGTTTCAAAGTCACCCATTAATCACACTGACCACCACAGGTTAGGGAGACAATCTTTGTAGATGTTTCCACTGTTCAGAAACACACAGAGCCACTGAGTTCATTCCTGTTCTGTGTTGTGATATGCTGGTTGTATGACCAGCAAATAGGACTAAAGCATCAGGCAGTGATGAGCCAAGCTCTCTGGACCAGGCACAGCTGTGCTTTTCTGAATACACATCCTACCTAGACATTAAACTGTGACATGATCAGTTCAGAGCTTAGATACAGGGTACAAGGATACGTTTTCTCTCATAGACCAGAAACCCAGTCTCCCATCAGGAGATTACAAATTGTGGCCTGGCATCATCTTTGACTAGAAAGTCACTCCTTTTGTGCTTCCAGACTCAGGAAGTCTATTGACCCTCCTTTATGACTTATCTTCTCAATCACTCTTGAAATGAAATCCTCTTGAATAATGAATTTATCAGACAAAAAAGATAATGGTACATACTGTCAACTGATGAGCTCTTAACATAATTGTCCCTGCTTTCTACTCCAAGGACAAGGCAAAGTCTTCTCAAGCTTGATTCCCTTTGGGATAGCCCTATCATGTTAGCCACTACAAACCAAATAATCACTACATGCCAGGGACTGTATCAGGCAAGTCAATTCATGTGCTTGCTTCCTTTTTATTCCATCTTTACAACAACACTGTGAGGTATATTCCCAAAGTTCTTTGTTTGTTTCAAGACAAACTTACCCGGGTTACCTCACACAATGAGACTTTAATATAATTATGATGATTCCTTTTTTTTTTTTTTTTTTGGCTGTGCCACATGGCTTGTGGGATTATACTACCCCCACCAGAGATGGAACCCAGGCCCTTGGCAATGAGAGCGTGGAGTCCTAACCACCGGACCGCCAAGGAATTCCCTATAATGATATCTCGAATGATGAAGTTATTATTATTTTTTAAGAATTTTAGCATGGTGTTGTGTATGTGAGTTACAATTTGGTTTGGCAAAATATAATAAAATATAATAACAACAAACTCAAAGTAGTAGTGACCCAAACACATAAAGGCTTATATTTCTAATGAACAATAAGTTTGGAGGTGGGAGATTGTAATACAGCCTCAAGAATTTCCAGGCTGAGGTCTCGAGGAGTCTAGGCTTTTTGTAACATCTCTCCTGCACTTTTCCTTTCCTTGTAGTTCCTAAAGAGCTGCTGAATCTTCAGTCATCTGGTCGACCTTCCAAAGCATCCCTCCAAAGCAGAGCCAGCTTTTCTTCAAGCCCCAGCCCATGTTTTCTACGTAAATCCTAGTGGTCATTCTCAGCATCCGTGGAAGCTGGGAAATGTAGCGTTTTATCTGGATACAACAACAATATTTATTTCCTAAATAAAATTGTGGTTCTGAAGGTAAGAAAGAAGAAAGGAATGGATTTTGAGGAGGCAGTTATGGTCCCTGCCACAAAGTGGATAGGTAATAATAGCCCTTCATCAACAGATTGTATAAGTGAAAAGCACCTTGGGCAATTCATAGCAAGTAATGATAATGTAAACGTTTATTGAGACCTTACTCTTTATGTGCTTTACTATACTGTCTTATAGAAATCTCACAACACTCTGATGTAGATAATATCATGATCCCCATTCTCCAGATAAGCCTGTGGCACACAGGCTTCGTTGCTTCCACAGCATGTGGGGTCCTCCTGGACCAGAGCTTGAACCTGTGTCCCCTGCACTGGCAGGTGGATTCTTAACCACTGCGCCACCAGGGAAGTCCCAAAAAATAAAATTTACTTAATTATGTATATGTAATTAAAAGTCAGAATAATCGTTGCAGGAAGGGGGGCCAATTCCAGGGCCTGAGATGGGGCTCTTGTCTAACACTTGGAAATAAGTTGTACAAGGAGACACACTTGGTGACAAAGCAAGAGACTTTATTGGGAAGGGGCACCTGGGCGGAGAGCAGGAGGGTAAGAGAGCCCAGGAAAACCGCTCTGCCATGTGGCCTGCAGTCTCAAGTTGTACGGTTATGGGCTTAGTTTCCAGGTTGTCTCTGGCCAGTCATTCTGACTCAGGGTCCATCCTGATGGCACATGCATTGCTCAGCCAAGATGGACTCCAGCGAGAAGGATTCTAGGAGGTTGGTAGGACATATCGACTGGCATTTCCTCTGTCCTTTTGACCTTTCCCGAATTCTTCTGGTGGGTGGTAGCTTGTTAGTTCCTCGTTCCTTACCAGGGACTCCTGTTGTAAGATAACTCATGCAAGTGGTTACTATCATGCCTGGCCACGGCAGGCAGTTTCAGTCAGTGGTTCCCTTAACATAATCACAGCAATATTTTTTAGAACTTAAAGATTTTAAAGAACTTAAAGATTTTTTTTCAGTTGTTTAGAATTGCTGGCACACAGTGATCACAAAAAGCAGAAGGGCTTTAGTTGGTTTTATTACTGGTTTAAAATTCACTAAAGACAGAGCTCTCTATTATTGTCTGCACGGGGCAGATCTCTTCCATTGCTCTTCCTTTTCACCCACCAGTGTTCCATAGTTAAGCTAGTTGAAGCCGGTTTTGTTGATTTAATCATACTTTATAATGCAGTCAGGTTTTAGAAGGGAAGCCCTGGGAATTCATATTTTTTAAATGACCAAACCTAAAATTCCTTATGCAATAAAAATGATTGCCCAATGACTTACCTTTCTGTGTACGCAATTGTCCTAAACTGAAGAAACTCAAGAGGAGAAGAATCGGAAAGGGACATGAGGGTTGCAAGTGCAAACTCCCAGAAGATCCAGATGAATGTGGTCCATGAGTGAGTGAGTGAGTGAGGCAGGGGAGAAAAGTGTCGACATGGAAAGAAATGCCCTGCCGGAAGTGGCCAGGTGGCATGAGGCGCGGCCCCTACTCAGCCTCATCTAAATGTATCCTCGTGGGATGCAGGCCCATGGTTACCCTGATCTGGTAATTTTTTTCATGAGGAGCCAACAATCTGATGTCTGTGTAAGATCCCTTGATTTTTAAATGATGGAAATTAATTCAAACTCTAGAAAACACTGTGCACTGCAAACAAAACACATCTGCAGCTGCAGTACGCTCGCAGGCTACCAATTTCCTAATGAAAAACGCAAGCAGTGATTGAACCAGTTACAGAAGCCAAGAAAATATGCTTTATTCTTCGATCCTTTTCCTTTCCCCAAATGTGACATTTTAGAAAAATCCGGATACACTTACATCATATCCATAATCTGCAGCTTAACAAGAAAAGCAGCATAATTAAAGAGTCTGAACGTCCAGAGCCCTCCTTTCTCTCGAGTCAGAGCCAAGGATGGTGTCACCCAGATGCCTGTTAACTAAGAGACATACACCAGATTTATTTAACCACTGGCAAACCGCATTTCTTTTTTCCCTAGGGCAATAAGTTAAAAGATTATTTACCTCCCTTGGTTACAAAAAGAGGAAATACTTCTTCCAAGACTCGGAGTAGCTGCGGCCAGTTCTCCCGGAGAAATTATTTTACCACAAAGATTCAGAGCACAGAGCCCGGAAGCCTTTGCCCACCAGCCTCCCTGCCGCTGCACTGCATGGACACCTTCTGAGAAGTGAGTGTTTTATTAGCCTCCAAAAGTTTCAGGCCCTGAGCATCTGATAGTTAAGAACATCATTCTAAATCCCTGTATGTAGATTTCATTTGATTTGGCATTTGGCATATTAAAAGAGAAGGTTTTTTTCCAATGAAAGACAATAGAAGCTGTTTTCCACAGGGAATTAAAGCTTTGTGTATCTTAATTAAAAAGCTATTTGCTAAATCCTTTAACAGAATTTCTAAGTATCCTCAAGGTTGGGTTCCTGCAGGGGCCAAACAGAATTTAAAGCAAGAATTTGATGAAGCCTTTGTCCTCTGTGCCCATTAAGAATTCTCTGGTTTAAGTTGCATGGAAGCTGCCCCGTATGGCCAGGTGGGCATGGCTTCTCTATGTGACCTCCCAGAAACACAGAGTCTGCAACTGTGAGTCCCGAGGAAAAGCTTTGCATGGTCCCAAGCCTTACTGTTAACCCAGTAAAGACTCCAAAGTCTAATCTCTGACTCTGTCTACCACAAAGAAACAGGCCTAAGAAGGGCATTTACATGTGAAGGCAGTCATCTCCCTGTATAAGAGGAAAAAAACTCAAAAGAAGTGAAGTCTTTCCCTTTTTCACAAATTAGTTTCTTTTAAAAGAAAATGTCCATCTGTATCATATTCTCTCTTTTCTAGTGGTTATGTTCTGGGTCAATTTTTTTTCTTTTTTTCTTTTTTTTTTGCAAACAACAACAAAAAGGCTAGAAATGACCATTAACAAAAACCAATGTGACCTGATTATATTCTCCCAAATGTCTATTTCTGAAATTTCTATCATCAGAGTATTCAGGTGTTTGGGGCAAGTGTGCTATTTTAACATCAAACAAGAAAAGAAAAGAATAAAGATATTCTTGATCATATCGTAAGATGGGAGGCCAAGTTGCTGACCCCAATTTTTTCTGGAGGGGTTGGGGTAGGGAGAGGAGATGATCATCTTAAAATTACCCAGTCCATTCTAACTACTAGAGCTTCACTTGATTAATAGAAAGCCTGTCTTTTAAAGTGGAACCTCGGGACTTCCCTGGTGGTGCAGTGGTTAAGAACCCGCCTGCCAATGCAGGGGACATGGGTTTGATCCCTGGTCCGGGAAGATCCCACATGCTGCGGAGCAACTAAGCCCCTGTGCCACAACTACTGAGCCTGCGCTCTAGAGCCCGCGAGCCACAACTACTGAAGCCTGCGCACCTGGAGCCTGTGCTCTGCAACAAGAGAAACCACCGCCATGAGAATCCCATGCACTGCAGCAAAGAGTAGCCCCTGCTTGCCACAACTAGAGAAAGCCTACATGCAGCAACGAAGACCCAACGCAGCCAAAAATTAAATCAATAATAAAATAAAATGGAATTTCTTCAAAAGAACAATTTTCTAACAGTGAAATTTCTAGCATCAGTGGAGAAAAGCCATTTTTAGAGAAAGATCCCAATCCCCAAAACAATATGATAGAGGCACTGTGTATCTTCCCCTCTGAGCCCAGCTGGCCCTATAGACCTGCTTATACACATGTGCCCCTCTGGAAAGACCCCTTGAAACCCTGACCACACGAGGCTTCAGAGAACTTGCAGTGATTTAGAACGTGCGGGAACCGTCCTGAAAGCCTTTCATTTGGCAGAAGTCATTCCTGCCCCTTCCTCCTAGTCTCTCAATTCTGGAAACATCTCCTCTCATAGAGAGCTGCACAGTCTAATAGTTACGTGTCTTAAGAGCATGGTGTTTGGAGTCAGAATGCTCAGGACTGAACTCCAACTCTGCAATTTACAGGAGAGGTTCCCTTAACAGACCTCCAATGAATGGACTCACCAGCTTAACCAATGCAAGTAAGTTATGTCTAGCACACCTGAGCACTTCAGCTTTAACTACTTTTGAATAAAGGATCAACTATAAGGCAAACCTTAGGATGTCAGAGGGAGCTCCTCAGACACATAGCAGACTATAGACTATAGGGCTGATTAGGAGAGAGATTTTATTTAATGTCCTTGATTTGGGGGGACCAATTTCAAAGCTAAGTAAACTTCTGTTACGACTCGGTTGTTTTAGGTGGTAGGTAAAACGTAAAAATAAAAAGGCTGACATATTTTCCTGGGTTTCAGGGTGGGCTGTGTTTAAACTATGCTTGGCACACAGTAAATGCTTGTGAAATGTCATTTCTTTTGTCTTCTTTCTCTGTCCTTTGCTGCTCAATGCTTCTCACTCCACTACCAGAAAATAAACCCCAAACCATATAAAGTAACCAAAACTTCCTGAAATTCTCCTCAAAAATGTCTTTTATGGATGAAATTGTGCTTTTGTGTGATTACAGAAGATAGCATATAACTCAGTAAATACTAATATAGCTGATGCCAAGGGGTGGGAACTGGTGACTGGATATCACCTCCAGCAGATGGTTTACTATGACCTCCTTCACCAACTCAGATAACACTGACAAAAGATACGCCCTGTTTATTAATAGTGATTATTTCTGTGGAATCAAGGGACTAGGGGCAAACGTGGGCGAGTGTACATCCTTCTGGTGCCGAGGGATATTTGTAATTTGAAGAAGCGTACCCACTCCCTCCCCCAGGGTTATTCCAATCTGCTCCCACCCCACCCTCAGTGGAGACTGCTGCTTTCGATTTTCTAGACTTTGTCTTTTAGAGGAGGAAAAATAATGTTCCTTCTACCTTTCATTGTTCCTGGCTAAGTACCCCACTCCCACCCCGTAAAAAGACAGAATAATAGAGGAAAAAAATTTTTTTAATTAATTAATTTATTTCTGGCTGTGTTGGGTCTTCGTTGCTGCGCGGGGGCTTTCTCTAGTTGTGGCAAGCAAGGGCTACTCTTCGTTTTGTTGCACGGGCTTCTCATTGCAGTGGCTTCTCTTGTTGCGGAGCACGTGCTCTAGGCATGCGGGCTTCAGTAGCTGTGGCACGCAGCCCAGTAGTTGTGGCTTGAGGGCTCTAGAGCGCAGGCTCAGTAGTTGTGGTGCACGGGCTTAGTTGCTCTGCGGCATGTGGGATCTTCCCGAACCAGGGCTCGAACCCGTGTCCCCTGCATTGGCAGGTGGATTCTTAACCACTGCACCACCAGGGAAGCCCTAGAGGAAAAATTTTTTAAATTATATACATACAGGAGCCCCACTTAAAAGGTGGCCAGAAGATTGAGGATTATATTCCATCCTGAGCTAAGGAAAGGGATGGGGTCTGGGGCTTAAAGGTCCAGGAAGGCAATTCACCAGAAGGTGAAAAGAGGAAATGTTCGGTAAACAAAGGCGGCTGGGTCAAGCAGATAAGTCTCTCAGATGAAGAAGTATAATAGCTGTCTTCCTGATACAGACCCCTTTTCTCATGTAAATTTTCTTTACAAATGTAAAATTTCCCTTACAAATGGGTAACTTCTATTCTGTTTTCAGAGCTTCTTCTATGCCTGCAGTTCATTAAAATAAACAGCTCAAAATAATTCTTATTCTCCGAAGAGGCATATTTCGCAGTGGCACATTCTGCTAAGCCCTCAGCATTCACAGCAGACAAATGCAAATTGTGTGTTCTTCTGGCTGCTCAGCTAACAGTGTTCAATTAGCTTGCCTAACAACGTTTTATGACCCAATAATGTTCAGTTTCTCAAGCTGACGTTAGGCGTTATGAAAATCACATTAGCTTTGCAGACGGACAAGTCAGCCGCATCAAGGCTGGCTTCCTGTCAGCCTCCACACATCTCACCCCGTGAGTTTCTGAATTCTGAGTCCTGCTTCAGGTACACAGACATGCCCTCATCTGCCAGGGCCACAGATAAGATGAGAGATAAGAATCAGACCTTTAATTTCCTCAAAGCCTGGAAAATTCTCAACCCACCTAAGTAAAGAAATAAAAATTAAAATACATATTTAACTGGGATGAATTGGGTGATTGGGATTAACATATATACACTAATATGTATAAAATAGGTAACTAATAAGAACCTGCTGTCTAAAAAAATAAAATTAAATTAAAAAAAAAAACATACCTAACTAAGGTGTGATTCTGATTCTTCCCTATCAGAAATACACTGAAACCCAGGAAATAAAATCTCTCTCCTAATGAGCCCTGGTGCATTTGAAGAGCTCTCCTTTGACATTCTAAGGTTCTTTTCATTCCATTGTTGGAATTAAATTTTTTAAAATAAATTTATTTTATTTATTTACTTTTGGCTGCATTGGGTCTTCGTTGCTGCGCACGGGCTTTCTCTAGTTGCGGCGAGTGGGGGCTACCCTTCTTTGCGGTGCGCGGGCTTCTCATTGCGGTGGTTTCTCTTGTTGTGGAGCATGGGCTCTAGGCACGTGGGCTTCAGTAGTTGTGGCACGTGGGCTCAGTAGTTGTGGCTCGTGGGCTCTAGAGCGCAGGCTCAGTAGTTGTGGTGCACGGGCTTAGTTGCTCCACGGCATGTGGGATCTTCCCAGACCAGGGCTCGAACCTGTGTCCTCTGCATTGGCAGGCGGATTCTTAACCACTCTGCCACCAGGGAAGTCTGGAATGAAATTTAAATTGACTTTTCATAAGCAAAAGTCCACCCAAACAAAGGAGGGATTGGTGCCTCCCCCATCACTGGTTTTCAGCCTGCGGCACTGCAGCCAACAGTAATGATTTCTATTCAAAAAACAAACCTCAGTTACACACGTGTACACGCTGAGTAAAAGAATTTGTGCAGTGTGTTCATTGCTTACTTTTCTCCTGGAATACATGATGAATTTTTATGGAGGGTAGGATAGGAAGGGAAGAACCACATTCAAGTGAAACCCAACATCATTCTCCTCTACAGTGTCATTTCAAAAGCCAGGTAAAAGCCAAACGAGGAGGCTGGGAGAAGAGTGTCCAACGTAGCTGTTCTGAAAACCACCCTCCATTTCATTCTGGAGCAGGGAGGTTACACCACACATCACAAAAGCTTCTCTCCTCGCAGAAAATTAACTGGTAAGTGCTTTCTTGTTTTCTTTGAACTGCCGCGTTTGGAACTGACCTGATGAGGATGCCTGCAGATGATTTATTTATAAAGCAGTATTTGGACTAACTACCAGCTGGCAAAAAAGGAAAAGGACTCCTGATAGTTTATGAAAAGCTCTCTGTGCAGATTCATATCTTTGGTCCTGTCAGAAGTGTTTAGGAAGAGTGTAACAGGGTTTACAACAGCTGTGATTAAATCTAAAACCCTGAGAGAACAGGAGGAGGTTGGTAGGGTAGGGGTTGGGAGGGCACAATGAACTTTCAGTCATTTCCTCAGCTTTTACCTAGCAGATTACAACTCATAAATGTAGCCTTGACTCAGAAATGTCAAACGTCATTAGTGGAAAGCCCACTGTAGTGAAATCGAGTAGGAGGAAATGGTACTCAAGATGAAAATTGACTTTGCCCTCCTTCAATTACAAGGCAGGAAAAAAGTTCTAAATTGAGTTGTAATGTGGCTTGGTTTTCTCCTGTCTTTTTAAAATGAATAGCTTGTGGCTCTTCAAAACAAACATTTCTTTGTTGTTGCTGCATTTTTTGAAATCTCCTAATCAATTGCCTGTTAGAATAATTGGTATCTGGGCTCATCTAATGAAGGACAAATGGCTAATTGAAGGCAAGTACTTGGAAGAAAAGGTTCAGCTAACTTGACTCTTCTTTTGGTAGTCAGATAACTGGGAGTACCAATTGTTTTTTGTCTGATTGTTTATCCTTCCCTCCAAATGAAAGCTAGTGAAAACCAAATGAAAATTTGATAACGGAACTTTCACCAGCAATTATTCTCTTAAATTGGCCCTTCTCACTTAAAAAAAAACTCGTTCACCCAAGCTTCCACAAACTTGTTGCTAAATTAATCCACTAGTATGTTTTGTTTTGTTTCGTGAAAAATTCAAGGGACTGCTCTTGAATCTCAAATTACCTAGTTCAAATAATTCCTCTTTCTAAATAATTCTCATCATGTTTGCACTTCTTCCAAACACTAAATGATTTTTAAGTTTTTTCACGGCCTTTATTTATGATTTTACCCAAGACTTAAGTCCTTTAGTTTATAAAAGAATGTCATACATTTTCTGTGTTACTTTACCACTGTCATCTCCCCGAGAGATAGCTATTTAACCCAACATTCCCCTTTCAAAGGCTACAGCAGTTGAAGCTAACTCATGGAAGTAATTTTAAAAGAAGAAAAAGTTTTATGCTAAAAGACTTTTTTCCAAATTGCTTATAATTTTAAAAAGTCAGAAGCTATCTAAATATCCAACAAATATGCAACAAATAGCTTTCTAGTGCAACCCAAATCTATGGTTGCACTAGAAAGCTAGTTAAGAAACATCTTGTATATTATCTCAATGGAAATATTTAGTAGTCATTAAGTTATAACTTGGAGGGATATATAGCATCATGGATGAGTACTCATAATACTAACAATAATTATAATTATGTAAAAAAGTAAATGGAGTTGAAAAAATTGAAGAAAAATATGCAAAATTGAAAATGGTTGTGTTAAACTGATAGTGAACTGATGGTATATCAGGGAGGAAAAACTTTTACTCTGTCCTCTTAAGTTCTGGTTCTGAAGGCCTGTGAATTAAACTAACGAATGACAGATTAGCAAGAGATAACACAACAAAATTTAATCATGTATTTTTATTAACATACACAGGGGAGTTCACAGAAAATTGTGACTCAAAGGGAAGGCTAGAATTTGGAGCTTATATACCATCTTAAGGGGAAGGGGAGAGAGAGAAAGATACAGCAAAACAAGTGACTTCTTAATAAGGGAAGAGGAGAGGGAGAAAGGGGACTTATGGGAAAACAAATGACTTCTTAGAAATATAAATGGGCTTTAGGAGAATAGATAGACGATACGATAGTTTTTGTGAGACTTCTCATCTATGGCGATGAGTCAGCCTTTCCTTGTTGCTCCTGGGGAGGGGATTTATGACAATTGAGTTCTTTTGGGACCTCAAATGCCTTCTGCTCAAAATAATTTTTATGCCACAGTAGCATATGCTGGACCCCTTCAGATGATATCGCTCTTCTTTTTTCCCCAAATTTTCTCTAATAGTTCATTACTTGTATAATTTTAAAACTTCAAAATTTTGAAAAGTCCCATCTACTTTTTTCTTCAGGTCTCAATTTTCATATAAACCACAAAAAGTTAAACCCTCAATCTGGTGGGGGGTCTTCAGTTCTAATTCACCTGGTTTCTTTGGTGGCATTAACTTTAGTAAAGGTTCCTGCCTCATAAAACTTCCTTTTTAAAAAGAAGATTTATTGAAGTATAGCTGTCTTACAATGTTGTGTTTAATTTCTTTTTTTTTTTTCTTTTTTTTTTAAGTTCATTTATTTATTTATTTTTGGCTGTGTTGCTGCACGCGGGCTTTCTCTAGTTGTGGCGAGCAGGGGCTACTCTTTGTTGTGGTGCGTGGGCTTCTTATTGCAGTGGCTTTTCTTGTTGTGGAGCACGTGCTCTAGGTGTGCAGGCTTCAGTAGTTGTGGCATGCGGGCTCAGTAGTTGTGCCTTGAGGGCTCTAGAGCACAGGCTCAGTAGTCGGTGGTTCACAGGCTTAGCTGCTCCTTGGGATATGGGATCTTCCCAGACCAGGGATCGAACCCATGTCCCCTGCATTGGCAGACAGATTCTCAACCACTGTACCACCAGGGAAGTCCCCTTGTGTTTAATTTCTACTGTACAGCAAAGTGACTCAGTTATACATGTATATATTCTTTTTCATATTCTTTTCCATTACGGTTTATCACAAGCTATTGAATATAGTTCCCTGTGCTCTACAGTAGGACCTTGTTGTTTATCCATCCTACATGTAATAGTTTGCATCTGCTAATCCCAAACTCCCAATCCATCCCTCCCCCACCCCCACTGCCTCATTAAACTTCTAATGAAAGTAGTAAAAGCCAAGACCACAATAAAAACTGATAGTATAAAAATTTTAAAGATAGAAAAAACAGAACTAGCTAAATGAAGGTTAGTAATGCAGCATCATCTTAAATTGGACAATTTCCAAACATGCCCCCAATCTGTGGTCCCACAATATCTTTATATTTGCTGTTTTGCTTCTGTCTGTCACCCCAGAGCTTAATCCCAACTATGGCTCTAACTTGTTTCATGGCTTGAGGCAGAGCAAGCTTCATGGGCCTCAGTTTCCTTTCCTCTTAAATAAACCTGACGGGCAAGGTTCCTTCCAGTACTCCAATCTCACCCCCTTCCCCTTTTTTCAACCTCTGCTTACTAAGTCATTGCTCAATGTGCTATATATAATGGGTTCCTAGCACATACAGTGGGTACCTGATAAGTATTTGGTGAGACAAATCTTTTATTCAGATTCTATGTTTTCATATTCTTCAGTTGTCATAGCATGTTCTGATTATTCCAAGATACCCAAATAAGATGAAAAATGCTCTTCATTGTTAAAGAAACTGGTGTCGGTAGGAACAAAGTAAATATAAGTCAGGCACAAACTTTTTGCTAGAAATTATTTGCAAGTCCTTCCTTCAGCCTAATGAATATAATGGGCAAGATGATTCATTAGAAGGTAGAAGGGCAGGGGTTAAATAGACCCTGGCTTTGCCTCTGGAAGAGTTTCTCTCTGTGTGAAGCATACTGACCCAGGCAAGAGCCAACCATCCAACCTTAGTCTCATTGGCCCCTTGTTCAGCAAACGCAATCAACCAGCCCATGTGAACTCGAGTGTGTGAAACACTGCACACAGCGAGTCTTTGCAGGATGAGTACAAATAAAGAATTTGCTTGTGATAAAGGAATTTATCACATCAAATAAAGAAGGTATGTTAGGGCTTTCTGAATGATTTAAATTTTGTTTTGTTTTGTTTTGGAAGTTTGCTATTTTCCATTTTGGGGGTGGTGAAGGAGGTTGTTTGTTTATCATTAACTAAGAGAAACCATCTGACATATCACATTCAGTCAAGCAAATATTGAACCATCAGCTGATTTGCTAGGAGAGGACACAAGGATTTTAATGGAAAGTTCTTGCCCTCAGTAAGCTTAGAGTTGTGCTGCCTGGGAGACATAATTAAGTTATTAAACTAAAAAGTTTTAAAACTGGGCTTCCCTGGTGGCGCAGTGGTTGAGAGTCCGCCTGCCAATGCAGGGCACACGGGTTCGTGCCCCGGTCTGGGAAGATCCCACGTGCCGCGGAGTGGCTGGGCCCGTGAGCCATGGCCGCTGAGCCCGCGCGTCCGGAGGCCGTACTCCGCAATGGGAGAGGCCAGAGCGGTGAGAGGCCCGCGTACCGCAAAAAAAAAAACAAAAAAAAAAACCTATGTAATACTTACAGGATATAGAGTTTAGAAAAGGGAGGGATGGAGGTGGATGCGAGTATGCAAGTTAACAGTTTATGCAAGAGGTGACACAGTGAGAGAGGTGGGTACTGGTGTCCCATCATGAGTCAAAGTGAGATGACAAGATTTGGACTTGACTGAGCAACTGATGGAGTGTACCCACCAGAAGTCCTTCTTGGCCTGAGGAAGCTTGTGGAAGAACTTGCTGGAGGGGGATCCCAGAACAGCCTATGACCTCTGAGAGGAGAGGGGGTGTAAGAGCAGCATGCAATTAAAAGTGCAGAGTTGGGCTTCCCTGGTGGCGCAGTGGTTGAGAGTCCGCCTGCCGATGCAGGGGACGCGGGTTCGTGCCCCGGTCCGGGAGGATCCCACGTGCCGCAGAGTGGCTGGGCCCGTGAGCCATGGCCACTGAGCTTGCGCGTCCGGAGCCTGTGCTCCGTGACGGGAGAGGCCACAGCAGTGAGAGGCCCTTGTACCGCAAAAAAAAAAAAAAAAGAAAAAAATGCGGAGTTGTTTCCACTAAAACATCAGGGCACAAGCAGGCCTATTTTGGGTCTCCTCTAACAAAAAAAAAGATCTATATAATGGAAGCGAATTGAGCCCACTGCCCTCACTTCATCCCCAGTCTCTAGCCAGCTCTGACAAGGCGAGTAGCCAGCACTCTGGCAGCGCACCTGATGGAGTCGTGGTACCCAAGAGGAGCAAACGTGTCTACAGACACATGTGATGCATCTTCTGGAGGCCCTGGAAATACTTTTCAGTGAACTCTTCTCAAGTATGATCTCTTTATTGGGCAAACATAGTGGATATTACATCAGCCAATGGGGACACCTTAATGAATCCTGAATTAAAATTCTAACTACTACCCCATTTGTGCCCACTGTCAACAGGGGAAATTTTCAGGTTACAATAAAAATATACTTACATAGCACTTTACAGTTTTCACTGTGTTATTTCTGTTCTCTAGGAAATCCATGCCTAATTAAATTCTGCATTGAAGGTTCTCATTATGTCCCGAAAACCTGTAATACCAGTGTTGCTGATATACATACAGTATTTCAGGATTTAACCAAGCCAGATCATATAGGTGCAACTCAAAGCCAGGCTAACCCAACGAGGACCAAGAAATTCTCAAGTGGACTCTGCTTGGGGTGTATTTTTTATTTTTTTAATTGTATTTTTTAATTAAAAAAATTATTTATTTATTTGGCTGTGCCAGGTCTTTAGTTGCGGCACACGGGATCTTTGTTGAGGCATGCGGGATCTAGTTCCCTGACCAGGGATTGACCCTGGGCCCCCCTCACTGGGGGCCCCTGCATTGGGAGCTCGGAGTCTTTATTTATTTATTTATTTTTATTTATTTATTTTTGGCTGCACTGGGTCTTCGTTGCTGCGCGCAGGCTTTCTCTAGTTGCGGCAAGCCGGGGCTACTCTTCGCTGTGCTGTGCAGGCTTCTCATTGTGGTGGCTTCTCTTGTTGCGGAGCACGGGCTCTAGGTGTGCAGGCTTCAGTAGTTGTGGCACACGGGCTCACTAGTTGTGGCTCGCAGGCTCTAGAGCGCAGGCTCCGTAGTTGTGGTGCACGGGCTTAGTTGCTCCGCGGCATGTGGGATCTTCGCAGACCAGGGCTCGAACCAGTGTCCCCTGCGTTGGCAGGTGGATTCTTAACCACTGCGCCGCCAGGGAAGTCCCAGGGTGTAGCTTTTAAATTGAATACTGAAGTAGAGTAGAAAAAGAATTCAGGCCCACCAGGGGGTTAGATGGACTAAGTTAGAACACCAAAAACATGAGACCTCGTTGGTACTGCTGACAAAAATGCAATCACTAGATGGCAAAGTTCAAAGCATGGTGAAACCAAGAAAGTAATTTATTTCATAGAATTTAGCATATGAAGAATTCAGTAAGGAGAGGTCATAGTCTTCGCTCAGGAATCATGCAGAAGCAAAGGTTACGCTGTGTGCTTTGGAAGCCCTCAAGGGTTACTCTCTGAAGTTCTAATTTTGTGTTTCTTTTTATGCAAGAAACAAAAAAGTTATTTAAGAACAGTCCATGGTCAACCAGCCAGTCACTTAGTATAATAACCAAATCAGTTGGGTATTGTAGGGGTGGAAAACTTTTCCCTTCTAAGTTCTTTGGCTGGTGTAATAATTAAATTAGCATCAAACTGATTAACAGGAGAAAAATTTAATGTCATGTGTACGGGAGTCCATATAATAAAAGAGTCAAAGAAGTAACCAAGGCAGGCAAATTTTATACCTTTTAGACAAAGAAACAATAAATTTGTGAAGAATTGACAGTACAAAGAAGTTTGGGTTTGGGGTAGTAAATTAGTGAAGAAGTAACAAGTTTTGTTTATACAGCCTTCTTGGCCCTAAATTCCCTATTTCTGGTGATAAGGATATCTTCTACCCTCCTGATACTGGGAGGGTACCTTTCACATAGGAAATTTATTTTCTGCTTTCAGGAGGACAAAGGAGGGTCAGAGTGTCCTTGTACCAGCTGTTTCTCAAGTAATTTTAATTCAAAATATTAACATGCCAAAGTGGCATATTTGGGGGTGGCATATTCTGCTCCCTTTCAGTATAGTTCCTCCATTATAAATGCTTTACACATCGTGTATAACAGACCCCAGCATTCAACAAAAAGTGATCATTATACACAGATATAATAATTATAGAAGTGTTCGAGGAACACTAGGGGGTGCATCAGGGCTTGGGATAAAGGCAGAGTTAATACCAAAAAGGGAGAACTTCATGAAGAAGGACTTCTGCAAGGAGGTATGCAACCTGGCAGCTTAGAAAAGAGAGAATCAAAGCCAAGTGTAATAATATGAGCTGGGTTAATTTTCATTAGGACCTAAGGGCATGAAAAATAATTTGTATATGAAATTAGATCATTAGACCTAGAAGAAAGTGCTTATAGATATGACACCCTTAATTTTTCATAAAACTTTCTCTTGGGCAGTTTATAATGATAAACCTCTGTTTCAGTGGAAAACATCTGGTAATGGAGCATTCTGCTTAATTATGTAGCTAAGAGTTGACATAGGTTTTTTTTTTTAATGAAGTTATACCATATAAAAGTGCTGTTATTTGACCTTGACAATGTCGTATGCTTCAACATAAAATATGGATTACTAATTTAACAAAAACAGTAAGATATATTCATATATGATTTGTTTTATTACATAAGTATTTGTTTGATTTGTGTATTTTATTTATGCACATTATATAGTTAACTATGTTTAACACTAAAACTATACTAAACATACTATAGTTTTGAGGATGAGAAAGTACTTCCTGGGGCTTCCCTGGTGGCGCAGTGGTTGAGAGTCCGCCTGCTGATGCAGGGGACACGGGTTTGTGACCCGGTCCGGGAGGATCCCACATGCCACGGAGCGGCTGGGCCTGTGAGCCATGACCACTGAGTCTGCGCGTCTGGAGCCTGTGCTCCGCAACGGGAGAGGCCACAACAGTGAGAGGCCTGCGTACCACAAAAAAAAAAAAAAAAAAAAGTACTTCCTCTTTTATTCACTAAACTTTTATTGAGCACCTATTATGTTTCCTGCACTCTGTTCTGTACTTGAGATACAAGGATGAGTAAAACTTAGACCTTGGCCTTAAGGCTCTCACGTTAAGCAAGGGAGATGAACACCTTAACAGATGATTACTACAGAGACGTTGTGTACAAGGATTAAGAAGGAAGTCCCTGAAGTCAGACAGACCCAGAAGTCTTGCCTGGGCTTCACCACTTTTGCTAATTGCTCAGCCTCTCTTAGCCTTATAGAAATAATAATAGTACCTCACAGGGTTGTTGTGAAAATGAAATGTGAAAATGCATGTAAAGTTGCTTAGCATTGTAGCGTACTTAACAAGTACTCAGGAGGTGTTACCGTATTACTGTAATGTGTTAAAAGGTATTATATACTTAGGTGTGCTTGGTATTTGCTTCCTCATTTTGCATGTATTAGGTAAACTGGTCTTAATTATAAGTAATACATTATTAGACAACTGGTTTATAGTGAAGTAATTTGCTCCTGATAATAGTTTAGAGAAAAACCTCATCATCTTTCCCTGTAAGTGGGACCTGTTGTCATTTAAAAGTCCTGGTCTAATTAAGTGGCCAGACAGATTTAATACATCTCTAAGGAGTGAGATGCAACATTCTTTTAACACCTTTAATAAGACGAGGAACTGAGAACAAGACCTAATGGATTTGATGGTAATTAAGAGCTTAAATTTCCTTCTCAAACTCACCTTTGCCTTCTCAGACAAATATAAATAAATGTTAGTTGCTGCGATGCCCGTGAGCATGAATGCCTTTTATCAAAACCCACTGAATAGCTGTTCTTCTAGTCAATAAATATTATTGAGCTCTATTCTCTGCCTGGCACTGTGCTAGGTTCTGGGAGTATAAGGTAAGCAAAACTACATGCTGGTGGAGGAGAGACATTCATCAGATAAGCATTCAAATATATAACTAAAAATTCTGTGTGAAGAGTGTAGAGCAGGGACCCTGAAATAAGTTGGGGGATAGGCTTGTAGAGATCAGGCAAGAATTCATTAGGAAAGTAATATCTAAAAACACAGCTTACCCTTTAGGAGAAATGGTGGTTCTCTCCTTAATACCAAACCATCAGCAAGTTCAGGAAATAAGAGCTTAGTCAAATCAATCGTTTGGTTACTTTACGGGAAATACTAAGTATAAACAAATTGTTTATTCTATTACCCAACTGTATAGATAATACTAAACATGACTCTTCTGTTTGATTGTCATTCTGCCCCATATGGGCTTTCATTTCATTAACTCTATTCAAAATAAAACCATTCATCTCTGGGGTGATTTTATCATTATCAACACACTCACACTCACAACGTATTTAATTCAGTTCTTTACATGCACCAACCAAGAAGATGGAAAAACTTAGAAGATAGTAAAATGACTAAATTCTTCCTTCCTTGTGTGGGAGAGATGCCTTTGCTCTGGAATGATATTTCATGTATAAGCATAGCGTTTCTCCTTGGTTTGCCTTTTGGTTTTTGAGAGATTGAATAAGGAAGGGGGAACTTCAGCACACACCTAAAACTGTGTATCTCTTAAGAGGAATTATAATATACCAAACACAATATAAAAGTGGTATTCTCAGATTTCCTCAGAAATGTATTCTATCCCCCAGAACACGGGCAGGCGTGGAGATGACTGTGGAGAGTGTCTCTTCATTTTAACGTTTTATTAGATTATTTACAAGAATATTCACTCATTTTATTTCAGTCTTAATTAAACAAAAGCTTGATTTGTTAAAAACTACATCTATTTTCAAGCCACGTCAAATGCAATCTGCTCAAATTCACTGAGTGCACTTCAATAATTTTCTTGAAAATGACCATTTCAGGACTTCCCTGGTGGCGCAGTGTTTAAGAATCCACCTGCCAATGTAGGGGACATAGGTTCGAGCCCTAGTCCAGGAAGATCCCACATGCCGCAGAGCAACTAAGCCCATGTGCCACAACTACTGAGCCTGCGCTCTAGAGCCCGTGAGCCACAACTACTGAAGCCCATGTGCCACAACTACTGAAGCCTGCATGCCTAGAGCCCGTGCTCCACAACAAGAGAAGCCACTGCAATGAGAAGCCTGTGCACCACAACAAAGAGTAGGCCCCACTCGCTGCAACTAAAGAAAGCCCGCGCGCAGCAATGAATACCCAAAGCAGCCAAAAATAAATAAATTTCTTTTAAAAGGCCATTTCTTCCTTTTTACACTTTCTCAAGCTCAGTAAACAATTCATTCATCAAACTGAAGAGAATGCCCAAACAGAATTTCTTTGGGAAAGCTCGTTTTTTGTTTTATTTTTTTTTTTCTGAGCCAGACAATTGTTGTATTTTCTAGCCAGTTGGATTACAGCAAGTCAGTGAGATTACAGCAAGAAGCTCAGCTACTTCGTTTCCATCTTCATCACAAGAAATGAACTCATCTACATGAATCATTTGATGTAAAATAAAATAAACTCCTTTAAGTAAAACATTATCACAGGGTCAAAATGTCCCCCTTTGGAAAGGAAGGAATGAGCATAATGTAGCTTTACTGTAACAGTAGGAAACCATTATTTTGTTGCTCAGAGTGGTATCTTTCAGCTAATGTTTTCTTTTAGGATGAAACGTAAGTCCAAAATGATATCTAAACTAATTACAAATAATATCATCAAACAAGCTCTCTGATTAGAACCAGTGATCATTAAACTAGCTGCAAGCCCAAGAATTCCCTACTTTTCAACAAAGCGATATGTTAGTTATGTGAATTATTTCATAATACACCCTAATGAAAGGATTAATAAAGTGAGATACAACACAATTCCTGAGCTCTTACTAGGAGCCAGGCACTGTGCTAGGCACTTATATACATTATCTTGTTTAATTCTTACAACAGCCTTACAATGGTTTACTGATGGTGTTTCTCCCCAGATCACAGATGAAGAAACTGAAATTGCTTGTAATCAAAAAATATGGTACATGTGACCACTGTCATTGATTTGCTAATGTAGGGGAGGAAAAAAATATCATTTCTTCCTCTTCTAAAGTCTCAGCTGGGGCACTTATAACAAAAGACAGGTTAACAGGGGGAAGGCATACACATTTTTAAATAAAAGTTTTACATGACATAGGAGCTTTCATAAGAAAATGAAGACCCGAGAAATAGTTTAACCTGAGTATTTTTTTTTTTTTGCGGTTCGCGGCCCTCTCACTGCCGTGGCCTCTCCCGTCGTGGAGCACAGGCTCCGGACGCGCAGGCCCAGCGGCCGTGGCCCACGGGCCCAGCCGCTCCGTGGCATGTGGGATCCCCCCGGACCGGGGCACGAACCCGCGTCCCCTGTATCGGCAGGCGGACTCAACCACTGTGCCACCAGGGAAGCCCAAACCTGAGTATTTTTATGTGTACTAGGTTGCATGAAAAGTGGTCATGGAGAAATGTGATAGGACCAAAGGGGTATGTGCTAAGGGTGGTAAATTGGGGGAAACTTAGCAAGGCCTGTTCATTCAGATTCCTCTCAGCATCCCTCCTTCTTTGGAGATAAAGATGCTCCTTTCCTAAGGGTGTGGAGAGGGCACCTCTCACATGAGGATCTCACGTCCTGACTCAGGGGAAGGTCAGAAATCCTTCCTGTACCTGTTGTTTCTCATATTTCTTCAGTTTAAACTATTCCAGGGCTTCCCTGGTGGCACAGTGGTTAAGAATCCGTCTGCCAATACAGGGGACACGAGTTCGAGCCCTGGTCCTGGAAGATCCCACATGCCTCGGTGCAACTAAGCCCGTGCGCCACAATTACTGAGCCCATGAGCCACACTACTGAAGCCCACACACCTAGAGCCCGTGCTCTGCAACAAGAGAAGTCACCACAATGAGAGGCCCGTGCACGCAAAGAAGAGTAGCCCCTGCTCGCCGCAACTAGAGAAAAACCCGTGCGCAGCAACGAAAACCCAGTGCAGGCAAAAATAAATAAAATAAAATAAATATTAAAAAAAAAAACTATTCCATATGCCAAGGTGTCATATTTGGGGCTAGCATGTCTTGAACCTCATCAGTATCTATGTTGGACTGAGGGGAAAAATGTGAAGTAGTACCTACAAATAAGAAAATAGGAAATTGGGCTTCCCTGGTGGCATAGTGGTTGGGAGTCTGCCTGCTGATGCAGGGGGCACGGGTTCGTGCCCTGGTCTGGGGGGATCCCACATGCCCCGGAGCGGCTGGGCCCGTGGGCCATGGCCGCTGAGCCTATGCGTCCGGAGCCAAGGCCCGCGTACCGCAGAAAAAAAAAAAAAAAAAGAAAATAGGAAATAGAAGTACACTAGAAACAGAGGGAAAATAGGAAATAGGAGACTGTAAACTGAGAAGAAGGTTATAGTCATAACAGATGACTGTGTCGAACACTGAGCTTCACTCCATTGCCTCATTTCCTCCTCACAGCTGCCCGATAAAGTAGATATTATTGTCCCTGTTATCATTTTTACAGATGGAAAAACTGATGGTTAGAGCTTTTGACTGACTTCCCAAGGCCACACAGGTAGGTGGTAAGTGGCACTGCAGTTAGAAGCTGAGGCCTGTCTGACCCCAGGGCTCTCATTCTTAACCACCATAAAATACTACCCAGAAAGGATGGTAATTGTTTCTGGATTACGTCGAAGCACGTGGTCAGGAGGGACTGGTAGGGAAGAGGAAATTTTAACCAAGGGGACAGAAGAGAAAGAAGACGGACCGGGAGGACTGGAGAAGGGAATGTAGAAATAAAAGTCCACTCTGCATAAACACCCTGATGGGTTTAGTTATCCCAAGGGAGAGCTGAGGCAAGGGCAGGAGCTGATCAGATAGTACTGGGACTTCTCTTCATCCCTCTTCGGTGAGGCAGACAGTGTATCCATCCTCAGGCCGAGGAAGGCATTCTGTGTTCTCCAGCTGCAGCGCTGATCAGGCAAAGTGCCATGTCTAACCAATTATTTTGGAGTTTGGTGTGGCTAGAACACTGGCTTGACTCCCTTCCTCTGAGTAGCAGCTGAAGGGATTAAGAGGCCTCAGTCTGACTGCAAAAAAAATAAAAGAGAGAGAGAGAGAAAAGGAAAGCTGCACATATTTGAATGCTGTGCTAATATCCTGGCTGTGTCAAACAAGTGTATTAATCTTCCAGCAGTCATATCAAGGGCCTGGCTTTAACATATGGCCTTAAAGAGAGCAGATAGGAATGAAGGATGCAGGGAAAAGAGGCTGGGATCCCTAAAGAAAGAATTTGCTCAGCAATACAAATGTGTGTGTGGGGGGGGGTATCAGAATTCTCTCTCCTTCAGCCCTTCCCTGCTTGCCTGGTATTGCACTTAAACCAAGCCCCCCAGCCCTACCCCACCCCTTTCCCCTAAATGAGTGCTTCCCCCTATCCCGATGCTCAGTTCCATCATCATCCTAGGAGTGGAAGGTAAATTTAGGTTTTGGAAATTGAATGGGCCAGAAAAAAACTTCATGTACACTTTTTAAAAAACCACCTCTCCCTACTCATTTGTCCTCCTAAGGTCAGACTAATACTTTTAGACTAAAGGCCTATTAAAAGACCATTTTTTAAAAAACAGGTAAATCATGACTCACAAATATAAAGTTAACCTGTTTCAAAGGTTTTATTTAACTCTATTAATGATAGAATCAGTTAAGATGTTACAATGGGGGGCTTCCCTGGTGGCGCAGTGGTTGAGAGTCCGCCTGCCGATGCAGGGGACGCAGGTTCGTGCCCCCGTCCGGGAGGATCCCGCGTGCCGCGGAGCGGCTGGGCCCGTGAGCCATGGCCGCTGAGCCTGCGCGTCCTGTGCTCTGCAACGGGAGGGGCCACAGCAGTGAGAGGCCCGTGTAACCGCAAAAAAAAAAAAAAAGGAAAGAAAGAAGATGTTACAATGGGTAAAAAGAATTCACAGTCTCACAAATGTGTAGACCATCAGGAATGCTGAGATGGATTTATAAACAGTTACAAAACTGGCAGAACTCGTCGGTATTTACAGGGCAATAACTGATTGCGTTCCATCAGACACAATTCATTTGTATTTCTCTGGAGGAGACTATTGCACGATTGCAAAATAGACGAAGACAATGACAAGCAGAGAGAACCTGAAATAAAACCCAGCCATAAACCGTATTTTTCAGGATGCCTAAATATCATAAGTCATGTCTGACGGCGTACCTCTCTGTATTAAGACCACTGTACTGATTTTACTTCCAGTGTTCCACCTCAATGTGTCAAGACATGGAGGAGTGTGGTCCTTTTTAAGCAGTATGATAAGACGTCACTGTGAAAACATTTCAGATAATTTGCTGATCTGTTCGTTTAAAAGATAATTTTAAATTATTCAATGCAAAATAATTATAAATTTAAACACATTATTTTGAATAAAAGTTGCCTAGGGAGAAAACAGCTTTCTAGATTTGCAAATGAGAAGGTGGGCTCTGGATGGGAGGATAAAGATGAAAAATTGCAGGCTCTTGGTGATACTTTGCTCTACTTTCTCTGATTCTGAGCTGGAAGTAGAAACAGTAAGGATAGTAAAGCAGAAGATAAAGGGTGCCCTGAAACAACAGCAGTGTGTGCCTCAGAGGGACACTTTAGCCCCAGTTAGCCACAAGCACCGTCAGCCCCAGTGGTTTGTCAGGAGGTCATGATCACGGGAAGGCTTTTGCTTCATGGTTAACACTTCTGCCCAGGCCCATGTGGGGAAACATCCAAACAGGACAAAACTGCTGCCTCCAGCCGCTGTGCCCTATTTCCACATCGGTTTAGTTTCCTCTTGGTTCCTGCTCCAGTCCTAATCTCTGCATTCTGATTCCTGGCTACTCTGTCTCCTGCAGCTTTATTCATTTCCAGTCTCACTGAGTGAGTACTGACAATTTGCTAATAAATGGGCTATATTCTCTGACGTGCGGCTTCATAGAGCCTCCTGACTTCAATCCTCCACATGTAGTGGAGCATTGGTTCTCCTGTTTCAAGTCAGCTCAATCCTGTGTGGTGGGTCCTCTCCTCCTAAGCCCTTAGCTACCATTGCACCTCTTTCCTCAAGGTCACCCTGCACCTGAGCACCCTAATGGGTTTGCATTCAAAAGACTCTCTGCTGCTTCCCCCAGGAACCCAGAAGCACTACTTCAAGCTACTTCCCGGCTCAGCTTCACCCTGATTAACTACTTGTTTGCTGAAATAATGACAAAATTCTGATTCTCCCAACTTGTAGTAAGAAAGAGAAAGTAAGCAAAAACAGTAAAACCAAATTTAATTTTGACCATAATGATAGGAGTTGATTTGGTAGGTAAAAGAGTTGATTTGATAGGAGTTTGGTAGGTAAAATTATTCATCTATACCAAAATCATAGTTATTTTAGATCTTCCTCACTTGTTCCTTTAACAGGTATTTACAGAGCATATTCCATGTTCTAGGAATTTATCTAGCAACTAAGGACATAGTAGAGAATAAAAAAAGCCAAAGTTTTGGTACTCAGAGTTTATACTGTATATCTAACAGGGTTTCTTAGAGTGAGGAGGTAGTTAATGATCTACAGAGTTCTACTTTATAGAGGGGGAAATTTTAAGAGTCTAATTGGTATGCTAATCTGTGTTCTCTAAGTTAATCACAAATAGAGTGACCAAAAGCTCGTGGCAGCAACCTGAAATAAAGGCATAATCTTTTATTTTATTTTATTTTTGGCTGTGTTGGTTCTTCGTTGTTGCCCATGGGCTTTCTCTAGTTGCGGCGCGCGGGGGGCTACTCTTTGTTGAGGTGCACGGACTTCTCATTGTGGTGGCCTCTCTTGTTGCAGAGCACGGGCTCTAGGCGCTTGGGCTTCAGTAGTTGCAGAGCGCAGGCTCAGTAGTTGTGGTACACAGGCTTAGTTGCTCCGCGGCATGTGGGATCTTCCCGGACAAGGGCTTGAACCCGTGTCCCCTGCATTGGCAGGTGGATTCTTAACCACACCACCAGGGAAGCCCTAAAGGCATAATCTTGCAAGCCTTAAAGAGGTAAGCCACAGCAAACATCCTGGCCTGTATTTTCTTTCCAAATTATCATTATGAAAAATTTTTAACATTCAGAGAAGTTCAAAGAATAGGACAGAGAGCAACTATATACTTATAACATAAATCAATTGTTAACATTTTGCTACAGCTGGTTGATCTGTTATTATTTATATTTATATATACATATATATGTACATATATTTAATTTTTTATTTGAAAATAATTTCAGGCCTACAGAAAAGTTGCAAGAAAAGTAAGAAGAATCCTCTCACACCCCCTTTACCTAGCTTCACCAACTTTTAGACTCTTGCCTCATTTGCTTTTTTTTTTGGCCAACCTATGATTGAACCTGGGCCCTGGGCAGTGAGAGTGCAGAGTCCTAACCACTGGACCACCAGGGAATTCCCTACCCCATTTTCTTTTACTATATTCTATGTATGTGTGTATGTACGTTTTCTGAACCGTTCAAGAGGAAGTTGCATGCAATGTGCCCCCTTTCCCCTATATTTTTCAGTGTCTATTTCCTAAGAACAAGGACATTTTCCTACATAACCACTGTATATTTACCAATTACAGGAAATTTAAAATTGATGCTGTACTTTTTCTTAATTGAAGTATAGTTGATTTACAAGGTTGTGTTCATTTCTGCTGTAGAGCAAAGTGATTCAGTTATACATATATACACATTTTTAGAAAAATATTTATTTGGTTGTGCTGGGTCTTAGTTGAGGCAGGCAGGCTCCTTAGTTGTGGCATGTGAACTCTTAGTTGCGGCATATACGTGGGATCTAGTTCCCTGGCCAGGGATCAAACCCAGGCCCCCTGCATTGGGAGCATGGAGTCTTAACCACTGTGCCACCAGGGAAGTCCCTATACATTCTTTTTTTAAATATTCTTTTCCATTATAGTTTATCACAGGATATTGAATATAGTTTCCTGTGCTATACAGTAGGAACTTGCTGTTTATCCATTCTATATGTAATAGTTTTGATGCAATACTTTTTAAAATCTCATCTGTAATCCACATTCTAGTTTGTCAATTGATCCAGCAGTGTTCTTTTTGGTCTTTTATTTTCCTCTAGTACAGGATGCAGTCCAACATCACATATCTCATTTAGTTGTCATGCGTTTCTCTAGTCTCTTTTATTTTATTTTATAAATTTATTTATTTTACTTATTTATTTTTGGCTGCATTGGGTCTTCATTGCTGCGCGCGGGCTTTCTCTAGTTGGCGCGAGCGGGGGCTGCTTCTTCGATGTGGTGCACGGGCTTCTCATTGCGGTGGCTTCTCGTCGCAGAGCACGGGCTCTAGGCTCATGGGCTTCAGTAGTTGTGGTTCGAGGGCTCTAGAGCACAGGCCCAGTAGTTGTTGGTGCACGGACTTAGTTGCTCCGCAGCATGTGGGATGCTCCCAGACTAGGGATCGCACCCCTGTCCCCCCGACCGGGGACAGGCGGATTCCTAACCACTGCGCCACCAGGGAAGCCCTCTAGCCTCTTTTAATTCAGAACATTTCCACAGCTTTTCTTTGTTTTTGATGACACTGCTATTTTTTAAGAAAACAGAACTTTAAAAAAAAATGTTCATCATTTAGAGGTTGTCTGATATCCATCTTGTGTCGCAGATTCAGTTCTCCTAGAAGACGACTTTGAGACAGAATTTAAGGGTCAGATATTTACTAGGTTGTGCCCTTAGGATCGATACCTGCATGTGGAATGGGGCGGGGCATTGGGGGAACAACACAACCGGGCAGAGGGAGAAGTTGAGCTGTAAGGTAGGACTGACAGACAGAGCCGACTCCAAATGGACCTCTGAAGCTAAAATGGACCCATCAGGATTATCCCCCATTGGTCCAAAGTGACCAGGCCTTTCTACTTCCACCTCAGTCATCGCTGACAGTTGGCTAACCTAGAAGGGCATGACCTTGGGCAAAGGGGCTCTGTGTAGTAGCAGCAGTCTCTGAAGGGCTATTAGTTGGATGTGGCCTCTTGACAGCTCTCCCAGGAGTTAGTTTGTCCTTGTAGGGGGATCTGGACAATGCATTTCCACTTACCACATTTCATGATTGAAATCAGATTTTACATTCCCAGCTGGACAACTACCATGTGTGTGTACATATATATATATATATATTTCTTTTCTTGTCTTTTGATTTACAATGTTGATTTACAATGCTGTGTTAATTTCTGCTGTACAGCAAAGTGACTCAATTATACATATATATACATTCTTTTTTTTACATTATTTTCCATTATGGTTTATCCCAGGACTATATATATATATATATATATATATATATATATATATATATATCTTTCTGAATCTTTTGAAAGTTAAGTTGTAGACTTCAGCCCTAAAAACTTCAGCATGCACCTATAATAAAGAAGATTCTCCTACAAAACAATATTATTAACATACCTAAGAAAATGAAAAGATATCTTAATGATATTCAATTCATATTCAAATTCTCCCTATTATCCTCAAAATATGTTTTATAGTGTTTTAAAATCAGTATCTACTCAATAGTCATGTTAAATTCCTTTTTTTTTTTTTTTTTTTTGGTCTTTTCTCTTTTAAACTGGAACAATCCCTCTGTTTTTCCATATCAAAGACTTTCTAAGGAGACTGGGTGTGATGTCTTGAAGAACCTTCCTATTTTTCAGAGTGTTTTTTGTTTGTTTTTTTTTTCAAATTTGAAAGACATAATGTCACAAGAACTGAGGAAAATACCATTTGCTTTTTCTTAGATGATTTTAAGTATTAATACAGATGAAAGAATTTTTAAAGATGTGGACTATCTTTGTTAGAATAATAATTAAAGGTCTGCTTTTATATCCATTATTAATTAAGGAGAGTCAAAGAGAAGTAAAGAGATACAACGTTTTGGTTTTTTTTTATAAAACGGTTTTTATACCGTTTTCATTACATTTTTATAAAACTGAGTTGTCATTATTTGTGCACGTATGTGTTTGTGTGGGAAAACATAGCCAGATTCTACTTAACGTTCACATCTTCTCTAACAAAATAAAGCAAAATGAAAAGCCACTTAGTTGTTTTTGTAATGTGTTAGTGAGAACAGGAAATGAAAGAATCATATTATCTTATCCCATCATATTATGTTATATCGTAATCATATTATATTATATTGTTAGTCCTTTAAATGTAGCACTCTCATTATAAGCAGCTCTAATCCTCTTAATATATTATGACTCATTCATTATAACAAATTAAGAAAGACATGAGACACAAGAATCTTTTCAGATGATTTCCAAACAGGCTTCTTTACCTAATATCCTTCAGTTAGTTATGAGTTTTCTGATGGAAAATAAGCCTATTTCTGCTAGGTGTTTGTCAAAATACTTGCAAAATTTGTCAGTGGCCACCACCTTGACAACTGACAAGAATATCTTCCTGTCTCCTCCCTCCTTTCTCCTTTCTTCTTTTTTTTAATGGAAAGAATTTACTGTTAAAACTATATTATAGGCTCTTGGTCGTGTTGACTGGCTGTGTGTAACCGCGGGTCACGGGCGCTCGCCTCCCACCACAGCTCAGCCCAGCGCCACTGAGGCCGTCGGCCCCGAGCCTCCGCCGTGGACTTCGAGGACGATTACACACACTTTGCTTGCAGAAATACTTATCAGAGCTTTAATGGAATGGATCGTGACTATGGCCATGGATCCTGGGGGGGTCCAAGATCCATGGACTCCTACCTAAACCAGTCATATGGCATGGACAGTCACAGTGGTGGTGGTGGGGGTAGCAGGTAAATTGCTTCATCACTTGGCCAAATAATTAGATGACTGTAAGATTCTGGATATTCTGATTTCCTATTCCTTAGGCATGTGATGCTACTTGAACTTTGCTATTAAGAACCACCTTAAATGTTGAAAGGTGTTAGTGGTTCTAAAAATTATCTCAGCATCACTGGCAGACATTAGGAAAATCTCAGGAAAACCTTTATCATTTCATTATAATAGAGTAAGATTTTCTGTCTTTAGCGGTGAGCATTTTTTTTTCCTTCTTTTACCTTTAACTGCTTATCAATCAGAATGTCCTGAACAAATGATATAAAAATGTTATTGGAAATATTATTTGTGAAGCTTTTTGTTATGAATCTCCAAAAATCTTACTACTGTGGGGTACTCTATAAAGCAGCAAAGCAGTCTTTGACTAGAATGGGTTTAACTGAACCAGTCTAGCAACATTCAATTTCTAAGAAACATTTAAAATAGTTATTCTTTTAATTTTAAAGTAAGTTACAAGAGCATATTGTAATAATAAAAGTGTTCTTTAAATCATGTCTAGATTATTTATTGGCAGGTACTGCTTATACCAGAAACACTTGTGCTCTAGACTAGGAACATTATATTAAAGCCATGAGTATGATACCTTTGCTTATTTTAATGCAGTAGAATTTAGATTGTACTTATGTTTCACTGTCAATGCTGTGTAAAGCTTAAACCTAGTTGAACTCCTACAGGCTTTGGGTTGACCACATTTCAGGTCAAGGGGGGTCTACTGTTGGAGGCACAAAGATTCCTACTAGATATAAGTAAAACTAGTTAGGAAACATTTGAAAGTGTTGTCCTTCTTCATAAATTGAAGGATCTGGATTCCTTAAGGATGGACCGAATGATGCTTACTTTTCTTTTTTCTGCTTCAAGTGTGCCCTTATGGTTTATAGTAGAGAAAAATCAAGAAGATAGATACAACAATTTTGTTTACGTGATAGATGTTTTGAAAAATGTAGTTGAAAAGAGGAATAATTTTTGTATGGTTACTAGGATTCAGAAGTAAATAGTACCTTCTATTTAGTGATCTGTAAATAATTGAAGTAATGTAACACATTTAAATGTTTTACCATATCTCTTCCTGCCCTATTACATTGTAAATGTAACGTGCGTAAACTGTGTAGATGTTATCATTTATCTCGTGTAATTGTGGGCCTTTATAAAACTATGTTGTAAGTTAAAAAAAAAAAAATCTATATTATAGGACTTATTTTTTACCCAAACTAAGATATATATATCCCATAAAAACTAAAGGAAGTGGGAAATCTTCAATATAAAAAGTATACAATTTTATGTGGGATAAATATAAATCCAAATATTTAATGTTATGAATAGGATAAGATATAATAGAGAACAGGTCAATTTTGCCTATTTTGAGCCAATCCATTTTGGCTCAGCACTATTCCTTGAGTGTCCGTTATGTTTAAGTCCCTGTACTAGACGCTTTGATGAGTCACGAATTTAACTGATTAATTCATTTATTTATTCATTCACTTTTATAGTCTCTAGGGCTAAATCAAGCTTAAGAAGGAGAAGGAAATGGTGGGAAAATATACATTTTTCCATAGGAATTTAACTATTAAGTAGTCTACATTCCTCCTAGATTTCATAAGCCTAATTTTTAAAAGAACACCATGCTATTTGGGCCAAGTGGTTTCCAGACACACAGAGTATGCCAGTTCAAACTCCCTATCGAGGTGACATCAGTAAAAATAGTGGAGTAAGGACCTCAGAAAATTCTCTCTTCCACAGAAGCAACAAGAAACTGGCTAATGGTCAGAATCAAATGTTGCAGAACTCTGGAAATTTCCCAAAGGCTTGCAACAATCCGGGGAGTGTTTAAAAAGAAGGAGGAGGAGGAGAAGGAGGGGAAAAAACTGTTCAATCTCAGTAAAAGCAATGAGCTCTGTGGCATTTTTCACTTGCCCTAGTCCCATCTCGGACTCTCCTCCTTTGTGATATCCTTGAAAACCAACAGCCTGCATTCATGGTGAAGACCAGCAGCCCGACAGCCACTGGAAGGAACAGAAAGGGGCTGGAGCTCCTTCAAAGCTTCATCCCCAGAGACTTACTATATGACCTGTTTGTTCCCTGGAAAATCCCACTTGCAAGACTGACTTAACTCAGAGCTCATTAAGTGTGAAAAACTTTTTCCCCATAAACATTTGTCGAAAACAATTACAGGCAATTACTTAACCTTGCAGCTGTCTGAGGTGATGGATACCAGTTGGGGGAAAACATTAGACTAACAAAAAATTAAAAACAGAATGAGACATACAGAGGGGCTTTGGGAAGCTTCTGAATCAAGAAGGCCACATGCATGTATAGGGTGGTGCACATGCCCAGGGCTCTGTGCATTGACAAGAAAGACCCGAAAAGGCCCTAAGCTCTCACCTCTGGATGACCTTGAGATTCTGTGCAAGGAAAGTGGAAGCTAAGGCAGAGTTGAAAATGCACCCCCAATATGCACACAGAGCCTCTCACCAAAAACTGGGTTGCTTATTGGTTCTAGGCATTTAAGGAAATTTCCAGGTCCTACCTTATACCTTCTGAGCTTTGCATGGAGGTAAGAACAAAGGAAAGATCACATGGGTGATAAGACAGCCAAAAACTACGATGTCTCTCTAGATTCCTGTTCCCATTTCAGTTCAGGCCACTAAGGATTTTCCTTACTTTATTGCTAGCTCAGCCATACATTTAAAAAGATGATTTTTACATTTAGTACAGTGGCTTTTAGAGATTTTGTAGTGAAAAGATTTAAAAGAATATCTATAATACCATATTGCCGGAAACACAACTCCACCTAGCTTTTGAGATATTATTGTTGTCCTTAGGAAGGTTCTACCTACACTGTCATTTCTTATCTGACTATAGTAAGGAGGAAAAACTTATTATGTTGACTGCAGTGATACATTGTTGGGGAATCCTGCTTGTGTTTCTCTACTGTTCAACCTCAGAGCCAGGCTTGAACCAGCTGCCGGTTTTCTCTTCTTATCCTTGAGGAGCCCCAGAAACTCCGCACTTTCCTCTCTCTCAGTAGCTGACTCTACCTACTTCTCTTGTCACAAATCTCTCCAACTTCCAGATTCTTTGCTCCGCAAAAATTTATATTTGTCTTAAGGACTTTCCTATTACTCACTAGAGGAGAATAATTAGATAGCAAAAACATGATCAATATGAGAAATTTACAGGCATTTCATAATTTTACAAATCACGGTTCTCATTTCCTTTTAGGATGATTTTTGTCTTCCAATTTTATTCTCTTAAAGAGTTGTTCTGTAGTTAGATGAAGACCACAGGAATCCTTCCTCCTAAACCACAGATGTAAGGATTTGTGGATGCTCTCAAGACAATGGGGGACCCTCTCCTCTCCAGAGAATATCTGGCACCTCTGAGAACCACCAGATTGAGTGGTACCCAAATCAGTCATCCTCTGTCCTGGACATTATTTTATAATCCTTTATTATTGAATGATCAAAACATCTGAATATAAACTAGATTCTGATTGTGGATACACTTTTTCTTTTGTCTTTATTTTTAAAATTTTTTTAAAGATTCTTGGCTTTTACTTTCTTTCTTTTTTGTTTATTTATTTAGGTTGCGCCATGCCTTAGTTGCAGCACGTGAGATCTTCCTTGCGGATGCAGACTCTTAGTTGTGGCATGCATGTGGGATCTAGTTCCCTGACTAGGGATTGAACCCAGGGCCCCTCCGTGGGGAGCACGGAGTCTTACCCACTGGCCCACCAGGGAAGTCCCTGTGCATCCACTTTTAACCACCTGGTTAACACAAGGCTTTATCCCCTTCTGAAACTCTGAGTTGATATATGTTAGATCTTCTTACTCTTTGCTCCTCATTTTTTAGCCTTCCTTTCATACCTTTCATATCATTGTCTCTCTGTGTTACATTTTGGATAACTTCTTCAGATATGTCTTCTAGTTTACATTCTCCCTTCAACTGGGTCTAAGCTACATCTTATGCATCCATTAAATTAAATTTCAAGATTAACTTTGTAATTTCTAGAAGTTCTATTTGATTCTGTTTTTGGCCGTGCCATGCGGTATGTGGGATCTTAGTTCACCAGCCAGGGATTGAACCCGTGCCCCCTCCACTGGGACGGCAGAGTCTTAACCACTGGACCACCAGGGAAGTCCCTCTGTTTGATTCTTCATAAAACTTTCTTTGCCCAAAGTCGATATTCTGCCTAAAATTCTAGTGGTTATTGGTGCTTCTGTCTTTCTATTCAGGTCTTTTAAAGTGTTCTGCTAAATTTCTGTTTACTTGTGTGACCAGAGTAGATTATCTCTACTATCTCATCTTACTTTAAGGACTATGATTCTGTGGTTTTTAGCCACCTGACTCCTTCCTCCTTCAAAGAGATTAAAGAATTGAAACTGGTCTGTAAAGGAAGAGCTCCCATTCCCCAAGCAATAATGGCAAGTTGAAAAAGAATAAAAGTAATAGAAATGACAACCAGATCTTTGGGGGTGAATATGGGACATAAGAAAATTGTTTCCCTTCACTGTACGTCACATATGAAAGAACTTTTATAGTGTTTTCTCTCCATGCCACCCCATCCCTCTTAGCACAAAATAAAATAAAATAAAATGAAGCTACACTTAGCAGAGGCAGCACTGCATATACGCATTGACTGATAGAAGACCATGGCTAAGCCACAGAATCAGAGCCATACATCCTGACCCATGGCCAGGAGAGCCATCAAACTGCATCAAGTGTAACATGAGAGTAAACAAAACATAGAGTTTCAGGGTTGGCAGAATTTTAGACATTAAGTCCAGTCACATTCGATGCCAGAAAAACCTTCAATTTATGGTTGTCTCATTAAACATCTCTAAGTGTGAGAAATGGGCCGTTATCTGACAAAGCTTTGTGCTAGGCTGAAAGCTCCATGGCTTCAGCTCATCGCTATTCGCTTCTGTTTCACTGGGGCCTAGAACACGTAGGAGATGCTCAGGAAATACGTATTAAATGAAGAAATGCCAATTTTTAACAACTATAATCTCTAGAAAGTTTTGCTTCATACTGAGCTAAAATTTCTCTTTCCCTCATATTCTTAGCTTTACTCTCTGGCCAGATAAAACAATTCCCTTCTCTGCATGAAAAACGTTATCCTGCTCTTTCATTTCCAGGATAAATAGCTTCCACCAGTTCATTCAGCACTCCTCCCATGATGTCATTTTAAGCTTTCTCTTCAACCTATTCCCTCTCTTCTGGACACGCTCCAGTTTATCCTTGTTCTTCATAAATTTAGTTCCAAGGAAAGAACACAGCACCCCCGGGTGCATTCTGACCAGCTCAGGCAGAGTTGGACAAATCCTCCCCCAATTCTATGAAAACAGCCAAGGGCAAATTCACTCCCCCTCTTTTTATTTTAGGCTGCCACATCCCTTTCTTGACTTACTTGAGCTCACGGTCAAGGAGAAAGCTTGTGCTGAGCAGAAATTTAGCATGCCCAAAGGTCAGAAGAGGTCACCAAAGGGCACCAATCTCAGTACCTGGGTGAACGGTGCCCATTCCGTGGAAATGCAGGTGAAAGTGGTTGATTGGGATACCTTCTGGGTACATCACATCGACTCCCTTCTCATGGTTGTTGAAAAGGCACTGAATAAGCCATGAGTTCATATTATCTATCTCTTCAATGCAGGCTTACCAAACCCATTTTAGGGTAATAATTCAGGGCCTGTAACTGCTGCCTCAGCACATAACAGCTGGGAGAACCTGTTTGAGAAGATGATTTGCTTTGCACTGTAACTGGCATAAAGTTCAACGCAGGTGTTGCTTAACAAGCTAGTTCCGAAGTGAAAGACAGGTAAATTCTAAAGAACATTCTGGACACTGCCTTTCAGTCAATTTTCCAGGTCGGTATGGTGGAATTAGACTTTTTGGGTTTTTTTGTTTGTTTGTGTGTTTGTTTGTTTGTTTGACATGGGCCTCGCACTGTCGTGGCCTCTCCCGTTGCGGAGCACAGGCTCCGGACGCGCAGGCTCAGCGGCCCTGGCTCACGGGCCTAGCCGCTCCGCGGCATGTGGGATCTTCCCGGACCGGGTCACGAACCTGTGTCCCCTGCATCGGCAGGCGGACGCTCAACCGCTGCACCACCAGGGAATCCCGGAATTAGACTTCTTTAGAAGTAACAGAATGACCATTCTGAATATCTCTTTCCGGAACCTTCAAAACTTTATCTTGAATGCAAGCAAAACTAAAGTGTTTTTGACTCAAGATATCTATGGTTACTATTAACATGACTATTCTTAAGTGGCTTTAAAGTTGAGCTTAGAATTGCCAAGATTTTTCTTTTAATAACTAGTCACATGAGTTATTAAACATAGTTTCAGGGAATCAGACTTTAGGCTTGAAGTGGTTTGTCTGACTTTGTCTTATTAGAGAAAATCTGTGATGGACAGAAAAGATAGAGGAATGTGTTCTAAAAGTAGAATTTTTAAAAAGAAATTTTATTGTATCAAGTGATTTGCTACTCAGTTTCTTCCAAGCTCCTTGTCAGGAAATAAACTGCTTGCATTATGTTTCAGTGATGATACATTGTGTTACTTGTATAGGTGCCAGGACATTTTCTGACTGCTTTCTTAGGCTTGAGTGCTTGGAGAAATACTTGGCTTTTGAATTATCCAAAGTACAGACCGTCCCCGACTTATGATGATTCAAGTTATTTTTTGACTTTATGATTGTGCAAAAGCAAAGCACATTCAGTAGAAACTGTACTTGGAATTCTGGATTTTGACCTTTTCCCAGCTAGCAATATGCAGTATATGATATAGCGATACACTCTCTCCTGATGCTGGGGAGCAGCGGCAGACACAGCTCCCAGGCAGCCACGTGATCACGAGGGCAAACAACCAGTCCACTTACAACCATTCAACTGTAGCCCCCTGCAGTGGAAGCGGGGGCTTTTGCTTCCACTGACGTCAATGGGCTCAGGTGTCATGGCAGGGCTGGAACTAGGGTGAGGTAATTAAGGCAAAATTTAACAGGCACCAAAAATCTCAGTAAACAAAATGTATGTAAAAGATCCATGCTGAACAAACTATCAAAATTTTAAGTGAAGTCAGGATCTGGCTCTGTACTTGCATGACGCAACCTCACTTGCCTCACCCTAATCTTGACCCTATGTCATGCAATCTGAATTTGTGGGTGGACCAATGGGGAAAACCAACAAGAAACTATTCTGGAACCGGGACACCAGGGATAATTGTGAAGGAATCCTGGAATGGATAGAGTAAGATGTCCAGATGTTCAGAGATGGGTCACGAGTATCCACAGTAGTGTACTGAGATAAAATAGCTCTCGTTTGTTTTAATAAGAAACATATCTAAGGTAAGAGGAAAATCTCGAGATGTGACCATGGGTCATGCTAACCTCTAGGGGGCACTGCTCCCATGAAGAACCTGGTTCCTGTTGAGGGCTCTGCTAGGTGAAGACAAAATGGAGTCCTCAGAGCCTCACAGTGGGGTTTGGTTGGAGGGCTTTGATCAAAAATAGAAACTGGGGGGCTTCCCTAGTGGCGCAGTGGTTAAGAATCCGCCTGCCAATGCAGGGACACGGGTTTGAGCTCTGGTCCGGGAAGATCCCACATGCCGCGGAGCGACTAAGTCCGTGCACCGCAACTACTGAGCCTGCGCTCTAGAGCCTGCGAGCCACAACTACTGAAGCCCACGTGCCACAACTACTGAAGCCCGCGTGCCTAGAGCCCGTGCTCCACAGCAAGAGAAGCCACCGCAATGAGAAGCCCGCGCACCACAACGAAGAGTAGCCCCTGCTCGCTGCAACTAGAGAAAGCCCGCGCACAGCAACAAAGACCCAATGCAGCCACAAATAAAAAAATAAAGAAAGAATAAATTAATTAAAAAAAAAAAACTAGAAACTGGATTAAATTTTTCTTCCTCTTTCTGATTTTCTTCTCTCTCACCTATGTCCTGTGCCTGAAGTATTAAGCCATGATGTGGATATGCACCCTTTGAAAGTACCCTTGCCCATTGTAGAACAAGAAGAAATCACAGTGGGGTCCCGGCAGAAAGAAGAGGCTCTTGGGCAAATGCAGTCCATATATGGCCCAGGTCACCATAAGAGACCACGAGGGGACTTGAGACTTAACCTGCTATGGAGCAGTAAAGAATATGTGTTTGCCTAATGTCCTCAGAATCCAGCTGCCATGGCCGGATAGGAGTCCAGCCATGGTCTGGTAATTTGGTTCCTGGTCTGGTAATTTGGTTCTTCACTTTTCCACATTTGCAGTAACTTTAACAGCAGAGTTAGAACCAGGCCCAGGAATAGAATAGATTCTGGGTAGGTGTGGGCCTCTGGCACAGCACTACTGTGTAGCCACAACACAAGCTCAAAGATAAAAACCGGTCTCACAAGCTGGGTCCACTGGGCCTTGGGGGGGGGGGGGCGCGGTGAGGAGTGGTGAGAAAGGGTCTAATTAAAAAACAAAGAGGATTTCTTTATCTTATATCATTCTGAGCTTCCTCCTACGTAGTCTTCCTCATTTGCAGGGGAGAGTGGTTTATTTTTGTTTTGCTTTTTTATTCAGCCACAGGTATAGTTCTAGAAAAGGAAAGTAGAATTATTCTCTAAATTCAGTGTCATTCTCAAAAACTATTTCCTTAAACACTCTTGAGGAAGGATTCTTGTACTTTGGGTGCCCAGAGGGTAAGAACTTGGGCACTTACACATTTCGATAAGAATCTAACCATGGCAACTTGCCAACTGAATGGTTTTTGCAGTTTCCTCACCTTCAGTTTCCTAAGCAGTAAATAGAGAATAAGGGCTCAAAAGTAATGTCTATTATCATAGACTCTTGTCCTTAATGGATGATGTTAAAGACCCCCTGAGTGCAGATGTCAGTGCCATCTACAGTGTCCCCACCAGCAGCCATTCAAGTGCAATGTATACATATCTCTTTGGTTTGTTGGTTGGTTTTCTCTTTTTTTTTTTGGCCTCGTCTCACAGCGTGCGGGATCTTAATTCCCTGATCAGAGATCAAACCCAGGCCCCCTGCAGTGGAAGCATGGAGCCCTAACCACTGGGCATCCAGGGCATTCCAGTTGGTAGGTTTTGAACAGCTGTAAGTTCTTGGTTCCACTAAGCCAAACGTTTTTTTAAATATTTATTTTATTTATTTCTTTTCTTTTTTTTTTGGCTGCATTGGGTCTTAGGTGTAGCACTTGGGATCTTCGTTGAGGCATGCGGGATCTTTTGCTTCAGCGCAGGCTCTTTTGCGGCACGCAGGCTTCTCTCTAGTTGTGGCATGAGGGTTTTCTCTCTCTAGTTGTGGTGCGCAGGCTCCAGGGTGCATGGGCTCCGTAGTTGTGGCGCACGGGCTCCAGAGTGCATGGGTTCTGTAGTTTGTGGCACTCAGGCTTTCTCGTTGAGGCGCGCGAGCTCAGTAGTTGTGGCGCGTGGGCTTAGTTGCCCCGCGGCACGTGGGATCTTAGTTCCCTGACCAGGGATCGAACCTGTGTCCCCTGCGTTGGAAGGCGGAGTCTTTACCACTGGACCACCAGGGAAATCCCATCCACTAAGTCAAACTTTTCCTAGCTATTATGCCAACTAATTTTTTGCCCTAGCTCCAACTTTGGAATCAACATAAATATCTTACTATTTATGACCTTAAGACAGCATAAATGTCTTACTTTTTCCTCATCTTCAAGTATCTGAAAACAGCTCTCAGACTCCTTTATTTTCTAATTAATTAGTTTATTTATTTATTTTTATTTTATATTGGAACATAGTTGATTAACAGTGTTGTGTTTCAGGTGTACAGTAAAGTGATTCAATTATACATATACATGTATCTATTCTTTTTCAAATTCTTTTCCCATTTAGGTTATTGCAGAATATTGAGCAGTATTCCCTGTGCTATACAGTAGGTCCTTGCTGGTTGTCCATTTTAAATATAGCAGTGTGTACATGTCAATCCCAAACTCCCGATCTATCCCTCCTCCCCTACCCTTCCCCCTCCATAACCATAATTTCATCCTCTAAGTCTGTGAGTCTGTTTCTGTTTTGTAAATAAGTTCATTTTATCATTTTTTTTAAAGATTCAGCATATAAGTGATATCATATGATATTTGTCTTTCTCTGTCTGATGTACTTCACTTAGTACGATAATCTCCAGGTCCATCCATGTTGCTGCAAATGGCATTATCTCATTCTTTTTAATGGCTGAGTAGTATTCCATTGCATATATGTACCACATCTTTTTTTTAATCCATTCATGTGTCAATGGACATTTAAGTTGCTTCCATATCTTGGCTACTATAAACAGCGCTGCAATCTCAGACTCCTTTAGTCTTCCTTTCTCACTGATTCCTTCAACCATTCCAACAGATATAATTCAGTCTCTGGAGTCCTTTCTTCTGCACTGCTTTTTCCAGTGGTCTCCTCAACATCTGTTTTTGCAGACCTCTACAAACTACACCTAATATAGACTGACCATGATAAAGTTGAATGCTGAGCCTGCTAGCTTTACTTTCACTACTGTCAAATAATTAAAAGTGTTCATGAAGGATGTCTCTAAACCATCGCAATAATGATTGTGGAACTCAACTGTTTGTTTACTGTCAATGGGCAAATCTTTCAAATGGTGCTTTATTTTATCTTCCACTACTACATTTGATCCTATACTCCCTCCTATATCTCTTTCTAAGTGAAAAAAAGGCAGAAATATTTTCAGGCGTAATCTTGTATGAATGGGAGGAAGTTCTAGAATTGTTGTCCCTCCCACCTCCCCCCACTTTTCTGCTTCTGTCTTGAAAAACATTACCGTTGCTACCAAAACAAGTTTCCCTTCCACCTGCTTTACCAAGTTCACTAACTACCTCTCTGGATGATGAATAGTTTTGTGAAGTGTCTGCAACTTCAATACATTTTGCAAATTACTTGAGTGTTGTTCCTTCTTTTTTTTTAGAAAGGAAATATCTTGATACAAATTGAATAAGCATATAATAGCTGCTAATTCAGTTTCTATCCTCAACTGGGAATTCTTCCTAGATTTCTGTCAACTTTATTGACAATACGTGATTAAGGCCAAAACATTTTTAGTGCCAAGTAATGATGAAACAGAAAACAGAGGTATATTACAGTAGCAGCACAAACTTCCACTCGGTGTCCCTGAGTTTTCTGAAGCATATCTTTGCAGAGATTTCAGGTCATGGTTAACGATTTTAGACGCAGACCAACATAGTCATGTACAACCTTTTTTTACTGTCTAAACCATGGTATCAATTTTTGAGCAGTTTAATAATCTGGTAGGTATTCTGTTGTGGCTGCTGCTTCCAAGATCAGTTCTTCAGTAGACATAACATTGCCCAGAAGACCCTAAAAAGGATTAAAGCTCTAATTTTGACTGCTTATGTGGATGAAAATATCCACGACATAAATTGAACAATTCAGATCTCCAGTAGCTATCTAGTCATATGCCCTACAAAAATAGAGTTACAGAAGTCCTATGGTATCAAGGTTTCCAAATTAAGTGCCTACTTCTTCTTGCCAAAAAAATTATTTGCATACATAGAAATCACTTTTTAAGGAAATTTAGGGATTTCTGCTCTGACCAAGGCTTTGAAACATTACATTGCTAATGGTGGTGATTCTTTCCCAGACTCTAGATAAAATTTGGAGAAAAGTGAGGTAAAGACCTAGACCTTTAACAAAAGATGAAAATAGCTTTTTTAAAAAGGAAGAGAAATATAATGCTTTACAGTGTCTATTTTCTCACCACTCTTGGTCAGATTTGGGGATAATAGTGGCCTTTGGGGGCTCGACATAGGGGTGCCCCAACTGCCTTCAGAAGGCAGGCATCTAACAAGGTGTGATCTCAATACAGATCAATATTTTTCAAAATATAAAACACGCAAAACAAGTTTTAAAATCTGTACTTATATCTTCTCATTTTTCTCCTGAAGTGATACAAAGAAATCCCGTTACCTTTCTACTTTCCCTCTACCCCCCTCCATTGTGTACTGCTTTTAGTCTTCAACTGGTAGTAATCAATAGCTATAATTATTGAGCATGCTCTCTGTGCCGGGCACTGACCTAGTCACTTTCTGAGGATTTCCTTTTGTGATCATCATTAGCAACCCTATGAGTTAGAACTATTACTACTCTCATTTTACAAATGAGGAAACTGAGGCTTCAGGGTAGTAGGTGATTTGTCTAAGATTCCACAGCCAGGAAGAAATAGACTGGGATTTGAAAGCAGGCATTCTGATTCCAGAGGCGATAGACCACGTTATGGCCTGATATTTAAATTTTACCCATGTGTTCATTATCTTAAAGTCTTGCAAAGAAATTAAGCCTGAAAGTTTCTCCCTGACCCAAGGTTAATCATTCACTCTGTTTTCCTCCCCACAATCAACAGAGCCATACAGATTGTACAAATCGGGACACAAACTTCTGGGTGGAGCATTAAATCAACTGTTATGTAAGTAGGCGTTGACCTTTCAAATATGTGCTGCGTTCTCTTAAACTGTCCTAGTGAAGCCTGGGGGTAGGATATGCAAATCAGCCTGCAAGTGCCTTTTATGAAAAGACCTTGATCTCAACAGAGTGAAAATAGGTATCATTTCATGTGCACTTGATTCAACTGTATTTTTTTCATAAAGAAAAAATTTTCTCTTCCCCCACCCCATTGCCTTTAAAATGGAATAAAATATTTGTATGCCTGAAATTAGCTATAGTTTTTCTATCCAGGGTTGATTTTCAATGACAACTCAATAAAAAAAGTTATGGTGAAGGTTATCCTAGCTTAGCTAAGCTTCCTGAAAGCTTCTATTAATTTCCTAAATGAATGTCTTTCAAATAAGTCTCCCTCATCTCCATTCTAACTCTCACTGCCTAAGGCCCTTCCATCTTTGACTTCAATTGCGGCAATATCTCCCAAACTGCTACCAGATGATCTTTACAAAAACAAAAATTCAGCAATGCCACTCCCTGCTACAAACATTTTTATTTGCTCCCAGCTGACAATGCAATAAAATCCAAATGCCTAAGTATGACCTTCAAAGGCCTTCATTACCAAAACACTCCCTTTTTTTGTTGTGTCTTTTCCAGCCAAACCAAAACACTTACATTTATCCTAATAAGCCAAAGAATATTGTCATTTGTCTTAAAGTATGGCATTAAGCAATAAATGACATGGGAGCTACAGATAGGCAAGACGCTTCTCTTATTCAAGGTGAGGCTGTGCCAGGCCTTGGGGTGGAAAGGTGCAATCCAACAATTACCTTTCTACCACCTCCCAACCCCAGGAACCATCAATATCACACTCAACCTTCAATTTCCATTTAAAACTCCCTTGTTTCTCTTGGGTGAATAAACAGGGAATCTTTATAAAATACTACTGTGCCCCAACACCTTCCAAGCAGAGATCGTTTTTCCAAAGGGTAGCAAAATATTCTGCTGGTGCCAAACATCTTGAGCACAAACTAGGGTGTGGTATACAGTTTATATTTGATAGTCAGTGGAAAATATTGAGCAATGACCTCAAATAACTCCCCCCACCCTCACACACACACACGCACGCACACACACACACACACACACACACACACACACACACATGCTTTTCAACAAAATCTCTCTTCCCTAAGTAGATGGCTCTTGAAAAGTAAAGTTTGCTGACGATGTATGTTTGCCGGTTAATGGATCTGTGGTTTTCACCAAAGAGTTTCTCTCTCATGTCCATTGATTCTTTCTACTCATTCCTGTCATTCAATCAGAAGCAGAGTACAGGTTCCCTCAAGCGCCCCTGTTCTTTTCACGGGAGATGCATTTTACAGGAGATACATTCTTTTCTTTTTTTCTTTTTTTTTTTTTTTTTTTTGCGGTAGGCGGGCCTCTCACTGTTGTGGCCTCTCCCGTTGCGGAGCACAGGCTCCGGACGCGCAGGCTCAGTGGCCACGGCTCACGGGCCCAGCTGCTCCGCGGCATGTGGGATCTTCCCGGACCGGGGCACGAACCTGCGTCCCCTGCATCGGCAAGCGGACTCTCAACCACTGCACCACCAGGGAAGCCCAGAAGATACATTCTTGAGTTCTTTTTTATCAGGGTGTATGGGGAACTCTACAAAGGCAATCCACGTAGACAACTGTCAGCAACACCAAATCCTTCTCTCTGATCAAAGCAGATAAGAGCCTAAATTTTCTTAAGGTTCTGTTAGGTATACATTTCTGCAATGGTCCATGAAAACCCATCTAACTCAACGATATGGAACTAAATTGAACCCCTCTGCATTCACCAAATGTTCTGCCAGAAAGAATCTGTGTTTTGTCAAGGTGGATAAACAAAATGTTTCCCTCTACAGCCAAGCCTCATTTAAAACCACACTTAAAAGTTTAATGATACACATTTCTACCAGACGTCCTTTCCCCAAATCATCTGGATTTTATAGACTATTTATCACTATTCTTTCTGCCAGAACTCTTTGTAGTGAAATCTATTTACTCAGAAAAGAGTTTCAGCTCTACCATCTATTAAATCTGCATAGATAAGAAACCAGTTTGTTTAATTCAACAAACAGTTCTGTGCTCCAGAACTAGATATTTGTCACTTGAGTATCGAAGTAAATGTAACCCAGGAATGTGATAACTTGGTTCCTCACAGCAGCTGAATCCCTGTAGTAAATATGCCTCTTCGCATTCTTTGGAAACCAAACCACAAACTTGAGGGATGCTTCTCTGAACTTTGCTCCACACCAAGCATTTTTCACACATTTCTAATGGACTTGGGTGGACCTGTTTATATTCATGTCCACAATGCAGCTTGGCACTCACTTCAGTGGCTACTCAAAAGATTTAAGATCATATAGATCTTTATTAGTCTTTATTTCAGTCAGAATTACTTATTTGCCTTTCAGCAACACATATGGTTTAAGACAAATACAGTAGCTATTTCCTCTTTTCAGTCAAGTCTAAAGCCTCATCCTGGCATTGTTATTGTGCTCTTCTAAACTGAGAAAAATATATGACATCTCAATGGAAAGTCACTGCCAGCCAAGACAGTTTGACTCTTCCTATTTAATAAATGACAGTTTCCTTTAAACCTGGATTTAAAGACCTAAGTCTGCCTGCTACCCATCTTCGTTTCTGGTTACTGCCTAGCAAGGCTTTTTTCTATTGCCCAGATATCCCTCTAGTTTCACCTCTGCATCTCTGGGAAATTGTGATTGACATATATACACTAATATGTATAAAATGGATAACTAATAAGAACCTGCTGTATAAAAAAACAAATAAGGGGCTTCCCTGGTGGCGCAGTGGTTGAGAGTCCGCCTGCCGATGCAGGGGACACGGGTTCGTGCCCCGGTCCGGGAAGATCCCACATGCTGCAGAGCGGCTGGGCCCGTGAGCCATGGCCGCTGAGCCTGCACGTCCGGAGCCTGTGCTCCGCAACGGGAGAGGCCACAACGGTGAGAGGCCCGCATACCGCAAAAAATAAATAAATAAATAAAAATATAAAATAAAATATGAAAAAAAAGTAATGTGTGTGTGTCTGTGTGTGTATATATATAGCCACATGGTTTAACTGAGGGCAAATTTCCCCATATTTTCTTTCTGCACCTCTTTTTGCTCTTTCTCTCTTATCTCATTAAGAATAAACAGATCAGTATAACACATCAGGATGGATGATAAGCAGAACATCAGTTTTTAAAAGTTTAAAAATACATGTTCTTAAAAAAAAAAAAAATACATGTTCTTAAATGTAGGTCCTTAAATTTAAATTGGCAGAAATGCCCAAGGCAGTAACCTTTCTTTGCAGACCACATTTTTACTTTGAGATTGCACATATTATCTTGAGATTGCATTATCACACACTTCATTTGCACCCTCATATGTGTATAGTTTTATTTTTTTCAATAATTTTATTTCTTTTTTTCTTTAAATTTATTTAGTTTTGGCTGTGTTGGGTCTTCGTTGCTGCGCGCGGGCTTTCTCTAGTTGGGACAAGTGGGGGCTACTCTTCTTTGCAGTGCGCAGGCCTCTCATTGCAGTGGCTTCTCTTGTTGCGAAGCACAGGCTCTAGGCATGCGGGCTTCAGTAGTTGTGGCTTGTGGGCTCTAGAGCACAGGCTCAGTAGTTGTGGCGCACGGGCTTAGTTGCTCTGCAGCATGTGGGATCTTCCCGGATCAGGGCTTGAACCCTCATCCCCTGCATTGGCAGGTGGATTCTTAACCACTGCGCCACCAGGGAAGCCCAGTAATTTTATTTCTTACTATATACAAGGCATAGTGTTAGCAAAGACTTCAAATTCAAGTACTGACAGCATCCTGGAAAGTGTCATAAATGAGTGATTTGGAAGTGGTGGTGACCATGGCAAGTCAGAGTACATACCTTGTCTGGAGAGGAATGCAAATGCTGCTACAGAAAATACAGGCCCATTATTACCAGATGATACAAATTATCAAAAGAAGCTAAAAATTGCAATATTTTTGTGAAGTCTATTAATGTTTTGTTTTTGTTTGTTTTGTTTTTGCGGTACGTGGGTCTCTCACTGTTGTGGCCTCTCCCGTTGCGGAGCACAGGCTCCGGACGCGCAGGTTCAGCAGCCATGGCCCACGGGCCTAGCAGCTCTGTGGCATGTGGGATCTTCCCGGACCGGGGCACGAACCCATGTCCCCTGCATCGGCAGGCGGACTCTCAACCACTGCTCCACCAGGGAAGCCCTCTATTAATGTTTAATATTAGCATCTACACCAAACATCTTTAACACTTTTTCAACCACAGACACACAGACCAACACACAGACTAACAGTTTGCACCCTCTATAAAACACAGTTGGTTGGTAGCGGGATAGAGCAGACCAGGCCAAGCCAGGACTCCCAAGATGAAGGTGCCCACGGGAAAACAGCAGATTCAGCAGCAAGAGATAGAAGAAAGGAGTTCAGACTGAGCTCAATGTGTGTAGATCAGGGTTTCTTAACTTTGGCATCCTTGACTTTTGGGGCAAGATAATTCTTTGTTGTGGGGAGCTGTCTATTACAGGGTGCCTAGCAGCATCCCTGGCCTCTACTCACTAGGTACCAGTAGCATTTCCCCCCTCATCCTCCATCCCCTGTTGTGACAATCAACAGTGTCTCTAGACATTGTCAAATATCCCCTGGGAGGCAAAATTGTCCCTGGTTGAGTACCGCTGGTACAGATGTTGGTGGTGGTAATAAGGGATGAGAATTAGTGTCAGAGCAATGCCTCCTGGGGTGGTAAGTCAGTAGTCTAACCAATGTAGGAGAGAAGCATGGATCCTCCCAGAGAGCAAAGGAGCAGAGTCACGGAAATGTGGTAACAGAGGTCAGTGTTCTCCAGGGGACCTAAGGTATGGCAATCCAAAACTGGAACCTGGGAGCAAGGACGAGGGACAAGGCAATAACCCAGTTACCCAAATCAGAGAATGAAGTAGAAAGAGAACCATGGATCAGCATGACTGCCAAGTTACACTTTGAACAAGGAACATATTTGAGTTCAAGTTTGGGGCACAGCAGAGCTTACAGGTAGGAGTTGAAAGGCCCAAGTTGTGGGACTTAGAGCAATGATGAGGCGGGGACATAGGGATCTAATGAGAGGTGGCAGAAGACAGGGTGAGGGTCATTTAGCAGGGAGTTTACTCACCATTCCTCTTGAGAACCAGCTTTGTTACCGCTCCAAGGGATAGCTCTGGTTCTAGGTTATGATCCATTTCTTTGCCTTTCTTATCATGGTCCTCTGTAGTAACTCTAACAGAAACCCAGTAAGGTTAGGAACTTGTACGTAGCATCTTTTTTCCTGGAGAAAAAAAAGAGTTGTCTCAACTCTTATAGTCAATCTCTTATATCAAATTGGAGAAGGTTAAAATGAGCATCTATGGAGAGGCCCCGAGTAGCATAAAATCTTATGGTTGCCTTGCTGGGACAAAGAGGCAAGTCATTCTCAGAGGCCAACTCAGAGTTTCTATTTCCATTTTATTTTTATTTATTTGTTTGTTTTTTGAGATTATGGAAGTCAATTTTTATTTTCTCCTTTTATACTTTATACTTTTCTAACTTTCCTACAATGAACATTTACTCTGTTTAGACACAGAAGATAAAAACTATATATGTGTGTGTTGTTTATTCAATTCTTTAATTATAAGACAAGCAGAGATCACTTCTTCCAGAAAGTCTCTGAATTTCTTTCTTTCTTTTCTTTTTTTATTGTGGGAAAATATATGTAACATAAAATTTACCATTTTAACCATTTTAAGTGTACGCTTCTGTAGCATTAAATACGTTCACATCGTTGTACAACCATCACCATTATCATCTCCAGAACTTTTTCACTTTCTCCAACTGAAACTCTGTACCCATTAAACAATAAAGCCCCATTTCCAGTCTTCCCCTAGTCCCTAGCAACAACCATTCTACTTTTTGTGTCTATGAACCTGAATAGTTATGCATACAAGAACAAGCATACGTTTGTCCTTTTGTTCCTGTCTTATTTAATGTATAGCCTCCTCCTATGCTTTTGAAAAGCTCAGAGTCTTCAAAGAGTTTGCCTTCCCCAGAGGTCACAAATTTATAGCTGGGCTGAATACAGCCCACAACTATTTCATTTTAAAACAGTAGTTTAGGAGTTGGAAACTTTTCACATTAAAAATATAGATATTCAGCCATTTGTCAAAACCTCTGGCAACACTAAGCCCTCATTTCCCACGTGGAAGCCGTTGGCTGGAACTGAGTAGCTGCTCTCCACTGAAAGCAAGTCCACTGCTCTTTGGTTTACCCAAATCCCATTGTCTCCCCAACTTGGACTGTTGCATCCATTAAAGTTCCCTGCCCTTGGGACATTTAAATTATGAAATAAAGGGCAGAGGTTGTTTAACTCTGCCCAAATAACATAGGTCTATTACAACTCTAGATCTGCCCCTCATTTCCTTACAAAGCAGGAGTCTTACCAGCTCACTGTAATCAATTGAATCAATTGCAAAAACTCTCTCACATTCTCTTTTGATGGCTAAAAAGGATGTTCGTTAAATGGCTCCCTGACCATTGCTGGGGTAAAAGAGATCCTCCTTACAAAGTCAGCTTTTTCCTCTTTGTGCTCTCCCTAAGGGAAGCTCCCCTCTCTTTCTTCCGGAAGCCATGACAATTGTTAGGAACAGTTCCCACCTCAAGGGTTTCTTATAACATCTTTCAGAGGAGGTGAGCACTGACAAGTCTCCACCACAGTGCTTAAAGTCAAGGCCTAGAGAAGCTATGAGTTAGGATACAGGTTCAGCTGCTTTAAAAGAATAGTGGGGGAAATATTTTCTCACTTAGTAATCCAGAAGGAGGTGGTTCAGAGAAGTAGGGCAGCTCTGCTCCATGAGGTCATCCAGGGACCCAAGCTTCTACCTTGTGAACAATCATGTTTTCCTTATCCACCTGGTACATGATGGCTCATCACTGCATCCTCATTCAGCCAATGAGAAGAAGAGAAAGAGGGTAGGGGAAGGCCCGAGACTCTGGCATAGAACGACGAGGTCAAAACATCTTGTTGCATGTACAAGCCAAGAACTGCCAAAGTTTGCCAACAAACCACTGGAATCTAGACAAGAAGCATGGAACAAATTCTCACTGATAGCCCTCAGAAGGAAACAACCCTGCCTACACCTTGATTTCAGTTTTCTCCAGACTTTGAAACAATAACTTTGTTATTTTAAGCTATCCAGTTTAGAGTATTTTGTTACGGTAGCCCTGGGAAACTAATACAGTTAGCTAGGCTCTAGATATTTGGGTAGGTCTAAGTAAGGTTTGGAAATTCTATCTGGAGGTGCCTATAAACTATAAAGCAATATACAAACAAGGTACAATAATTAAGCAAGAATATGCCCTCAAGGGTTAACTGTCTCTAGCCAAGGACTTGGTAGGATAGTTGCTGAATTCTGTCTTACTTCTCCATCCCACCCCTCCCTCTCACCATCACCAGCACACAAAAACATCTACTCAAGTCCGAGGGGAATTCCTAGCTTATATTTGTTGTGAAGGATTCAGCTGGGCAGTATTCAGCTCCTCTTTTTATTTTTTTTGTATAATGCTGTAAAAAGCTGCATTTATTGCAATTTTTTTCTTTTTTTTTTGAATTTTCTTTTATTTTTTTTATACAGCAGGTTCTCATTAGTTATCCATTTTATACACATCAGTGTATACATGTCAATCCCAATCTCCCAATTCATCCCACCCCCACCCCCACCACCCGCTGCTTTCCCCCTTGGTGTCCATATGTTTGTTCTCTACTTCCGTGTCTCTATTTCTGCCCTGCAAACCAGTTCATCTATACTATTTTTCTAGATTCCACATATATGTATTAATACACGATATTTGTTTTTCTCTTTCTAACTTACTTCACTCTGTATGACAGTCTCTAAGTCCATCCATGTCTCTACAAATGACCCAACTTCGTTCCTTTTATGGCTGAGTAATATTCCATTGTATATATGTACCACATCTTCTTTATCCATTCTTCTGTCGATGGGCATTTAGGTTGCTTCCATGACCTGGCTATTGTAAATAGTGCTGCAGTGAACATTGGGGTGCATGTGTCTTTTTGAACTGTGGTTTTCTCTGGGTATATGCCCAGTAGTGGGATTGCTGTGTCATATGGTAGTTCTCTTTTTAGTTTTTTAAGGAACCTCCTTACTGTTCTTCATAGTGGCTGCATCAATTTACATTCCCACCAACAGTGCAGGAGGGTTCCCTTTTCTCCACACAGTATTCAGCTCCTCTTGAAGATCTTTCTCCAGCCTGAACTGTTCATTGCATCTAACCTACTCATCTGCTTTCTGGAAGATTAGGAATTTCTCTGGAACAAGGGTTTCTGTTTGAAGGGATTCTGTTCAGAAAAATCACTCATCGTCAAGGTACCTCCCCCTGCCCCAAGAGAAACGGGATGAGGGGCGGTTGGAATCCTTCAGCAGGCCCTGCGACCATTCCGGCTCAGCACAGTCAGCAATGACTTTGTAAGCTCCTGACTTGCTGAGGATAGTGGTTTTGTGTAATTAGAAGTCCTCCACTGGCTTTTCTATATTTGGGGAATCAAGTTCCATCTACTCACCGCTTAGGGTTTTGTAAGGTGATTTAGGGCCATTTGACCTCAGAATTGCTCATAGTCTAAAAGAATAGGTCATAGGCACCAGGAAGGTAAGTGTGTCTTAGTATACAGGCAGAAAACCAAGACAGGGAGTTGGAGATTAGGCTGGAAAGGATTTGACATGGAGGGGGTTCAGCTACCAGAAGGAGTGAAGAGGGCAGAGTAAGGTCCCAGACCTGAAAGGAAAGGGTAGCGGGAAAGAAGCCAGTCTTGGACACATGAAGGAAAGGACTCAGTGACATGGAACAAGTCTAGATCTTGAGGATAGAACTGTGGGTCAAGGCCAGAGAGATTCTGGCAATGAGAGTGACTTAGGGGTGAACTCACAAACTCTCACCTGAGGCTTTAAAATTACATTTGGTTCTGAACAGGCTTTCTAGCGGAGCCAGTTATTTACTGAGCACATGTTGAGCACCTGTGAGATGTTAAGACCTGTACTAGGCACTGTGGGTTACAGAGATGACAGTCATTCTCAAGGAGTTCACAGTTTGGTAGGGCAGGAATCAAAGAGAAATCAGTGACAGTATAGTGTATTAAGTACAATAAGAGAAGTATGGCAGAAGAGGGGAATGTCGTAGTGGTTAAGAGCCCAGGATCTGGCTTCAACAGATTTGAATTTAATCTTGACTCTCCAATTATAGGTTGCGTGAAACTGGGAAAGTCACTAAGCCTCTTGAAGCTTCAGTATTTTTTCTTGGAGATGGAAATAACAATAGTACTTGTCCACTTTATATGATTCTTTCAAGGGTCAAATTAGATCATACATGCCTGGCATCTAGTAAATTCCCAATAGCATTGACTATTGTGTGTAATAATAGTTGTTATTATGTATTATAATTATATGGGGGAAGGTAATGTCAGAAAATGTTTCCAAGAAAAGGTGGCATTTGAGCTGAATGTTGAAAGATAAAGAGAAGTTAGCTGGGTCTGGGGTTGGGAGAATGCTAATGAAGTGCTTTTGTTTTTAACTATGCCCTGCTAGATTCCTCAAATGATTTTAGGTAGGATGATGAATTTAGTGTTAGTCAAATTGAGTCTGAGCTGGCTGTGAGCAACGCAAGATGTTTTGACCTCTTTGTTCTAACCCTACTATAATCTCAAATCTTACATATTTGCCCCATTAATGATTAGAGCTCCATGAAATGAATATAACTATTAGTCTTTTTTCTACTTGATTTTGAATACTACAGATAGAAATAACACAAAATAAATTGATGAAGCTATATTTACACCCAGTAAACAATTTGGTTGAAAAATTGACATTCAAGTCTTCTTAATGCAGGAAACTGGACTGGATAGCAGGGGAAAAAAAAAAAAAAAAGGCCACAAAAGAAAACTTACTTTGCATAAAATTATAATAGATAACATTTGGTATGGATAAAAATAAACAAAATAGGGGTGAGATAGGGAGTGTGGGAGGGAGATGCAAGAGGGAGAAGATATGGGGATATATATATATGTATAGCTGATTCACTTTGTTATACAGCAGAAACTAACACACCATTGTAAAGCAATTATACTCCAATAAAGATGTTAAAAAAATAAAGGGGTTCCCTGGTGGCGCAGTGGTTGAGAGTCCGCCTGCCGATGTAGGGGACACGGGTTTATGCCCCGGTCCGGGAAGATCCCACATGCCGCGGAGCGGCTGGGCCCGTGAGCCATGACCGCTGAGCCTGCGCGTCGCGTCCGGAGCCTGTGCTCCGCAACGGGAGAGGCCACAACAGTGAGAGGCCCGCATACCTCAAAAAATAAAACTGATTAATAAATCAAATCTTTGTTGTAATGTAGAAAAGAATTACTTTGAATTAATTCAAAACAAAGTAATTTCAGGAAAATAAAAAATTTAAATAAAGCTTAACTGCACTCTATAAGAAATTAATATAGAAATTAAGTGGTCATAGTCAAGTTCATTCCAAAATATATCTTGTAGTTGAAAAGCCTTCCATATTGATATAATTCTGGTGAACATATTTGAATTTATAAACCTAGAATCAAAACATCCATGGGTGCAAAACAGTGGGTCAAAATCTCCAGTGCTTGCCCGTGACATCCATGTGGGTGAGCCAAAGAAGCAATTGGAACTCTGTCTAGATCTTAAGAAGTCAGGGTACAAATAAGGATTTTGAAGTCATCACCACATAAGTATTCATCTGTTTTCTTTTGCATCTTCCATAAAATAATAATGCCTGGTAAGAACTTAATAAATATTTGTTGAATGTTAGATTCTCTCTAGTCAGCCCTACAAGCATTATGAACACAGGAATTGTACCTATAGAGTCAATCATTTTAATTTAGCATTTACTGAATACTTTACAAAAATAAACTCTCACAGCTTTGAGAATAATTATAGCAACACTTAGGTCCACTGAGACTTGGACACCTGGAGTGTCCAACAGAAATATACTATTTCTAGTTCATAAGATGAAAAACATTTTTTTAACATATGATATTTCTTTAATGGTTGTAAGTCTATTCAGGTTTTGTTTCTGCTTGTGTCCATTTAGGAAGAGTACATTTTTTTCTAGGAAACATTTTGCCAAATATTTCAAATAAGTATTTTTTTCATAGCTTCCTCTCATTTAAAAAATCTCTACTTCTGTGGTTACGTCCCCCTTTTGGTCCTAAATTGTTATTAGTGTCTATTAAGATAAAATATTTTTATCCTTATGTTCTGTATCATTCACTAAACATTTGTTCTTTTAAAAATTGTTTTCTTTCTTTTTAAATTTGCTTCCATAGATTTCTTCATTCTGCATTTAGCAAGGTCATGGAAGATCTAGAGGAAACATTATTTGAAGACTTTGAGAACTACTCCTATGCCCTGGAATATTACTCCCCAGAGACTGATTTGGAGGAGAAAGCACACCTAGGAGTCGTTCACTGGGTCTCCCTCGTGTTATACTGTTTGGCATTTGTTCTGGGCATTCCAGGAAATGCCCTTGTCATTTGGTTTACGGGATTCAAGTGGAAGAAGACAGTCACCACTCTCTGGTTCCTCAATCTAGCCATCGCAGATTTCATTTTTCTTCTCTTCTTGCCCCTGTACATCTCCTATGTGGCCATGAATTTCCACTGGCCCTTTGGCATCTGGTTGTGCAAGGCCAATTCCTTCATTGCCCAGTTGAACATGTTTGCCAGTGTTTTCTTCCTGACGGTGATAAGCCTGGACCGCTATATCTACTTGATCCACCCTGTCTTATCTCATCGGTACCGGACCCTAAGGAACTCTCTGATTGTTATTATAGTTGTTTGGCTTTTGGCTTCACTAATGGGTGGTCCCGCCCTGTTTTTCCGGGACACTCTGGAGTTCAATAACCACACTCTTTGCTATAACAACTTCCACGAGCATGATCCTGACCTCACGTTGATGAGGCATCATATTCTGACCTGGGTAAAAGTTATTGTTGGGTACCTCTTCCCTCTTCTAACAATGAGCATTTGCTACTTGTGCCTCATCTTCAAGGTGAAGAAGCGAAGCATCCTGATCTCCAGTAAGCACTTCTGGACCATCCTGGCTGTGGTCACTGCCTTTTTGATTTGCTGGACTCCGTATCACCTGTTTAGCATTTGGGAGCTCACGATTCACCACAATAGCTATTTCCACCAGGTGCTGCAGGCCGGAATCCCCCTCTCCACTGGCTTGGCATTCCTCAATAGTTGCTTGAACCCCATTCTTTATGTCTTAATTAGTAAGAAGTTCCAAGCACGCTTTCGGGCCTCAGTTGCTGAGATACTAAAATATACGCTGTGGGAAGTGAGCTGTTCTGGCACAGTAAGTGAACAGCTCAGGAACTCTGAAACCAAGAATCCGTGTCTCCTGGAAACAGCCCAGTGAATTCTTACTCTTGCACAGATCATATGGCTTTTGTGTGGGTCCCCTGACAGATGCTTTCGGATTGTTTGGGTCCAAGACATAGAGCTGACTGTATCTTTTTATTGTTTTTGGTCATTTTATTGGCATCATATTTTTCTACTGATATAAAACATAAGAAGGATCTTCATTTTTTTCCAACAACTTAAATTATCTGTGTTATTCTTGCTAATTATACTGTAGTGGATTAACACTATTTTTTCAATTTTAATGACTTTTTAAAAGTTCTAAATCTTAATATTAAATATATGACTAATTTCAAAAATATAAAAATATGTGTGCTTAAGCTCACTTTAATTTTGCACAAGTAACCTATTAGACCTAGTCTTAAAATACAACATATGTACTTAATTTCTTTATTTCATGTAATCTGTATTTGCATTTATGAATTAAAGTAATAGTTGGTTAGAGTAGGTTAAAACTGTCCCAAAATCTAGTCGCTTAAAATAGCAATTTATTATTATTATTATATCTCACAAGTCTGAGGATCAGCAATTTAAACAAGGCACAGAAGGGAGGTTTGCCTCTCTGCTTCACAATATCCGGAGCCTCAGCTGGACCAGGATGACCCAGCTGCCTGAGGTTTAGAACAGCTGGGGACTGGCTGAGCGGCTCTCCTCCCTTCTCCCCATCCCCTTCCCTTCCTTCTCCTTCCCCTCTCTCTCCTCCCCTTCCCTCCTCCCTTCTTCTCCTCTCCTTTCTTCACACGGGTATTCCAGCATAGCACCTCAGGGTTAGCCGGACTTATATGGCAGTGTAGGGCTCTAGAGACCAGGGTAGAAATTTCTACTCCTCTTAAAGGCTATGCCAGACACTGGCACAGTATCACTTCCACTGTACTCTACTGACCAAAGCAGTCACTGGCCAGCTCAGATTCAAAGGGAGGGGACATATACCCTACCTCTCAATGGGGATATATGCCCATCTTTAATTCCCCATGATATCATTATAAACATTAATGTTGGGCTTCCCTGGTGGCGCAGTGGTTGAGAGTCCGCCTGCCGTTGCAGGGGACATGGGCTCGGCCCTGGTCTGGGAGGATCCCACATGCCGCGAAGCGGCTGGGCCCATGAGCCATGGCCGCTGAGCCTGCGCCTCCGGAGCCTGTGCTCCGCAACAGGAGAGGCCACAACAGTGAGAGGCCCGCGTACCGCCAAAAAAAAAAAAAATTAATGTTTTTGGAAAATTCTGAGTATGTATATACGCAAATAAGTATAAGATTGCTATAAACATGAAACACTGACATCCAGATAGTAGATAGGCCAGCTCAATATCAGAATGATTTCAGGAAAATAAAGCATGTATGACGTATTGATATATTTCTACCTTCTATTCCTATATTTATAAGACCAATAAAGTATACCTTTAAGTCAGTGACCTCTTCATGGTGCAAATCTTTTGCACTTAAGACTAATAGTATTTTGACTTCTATTCATTTATGCCTTTAGCAAATAGATGAATAAGAGTTATACAGAACCATGGTAGACAGATACTGTGAGGGATGCCAAGATGCATAAGGTACTTACAGGGGGTGAGATTAAACTTGCATAAAAACAATCCTAAAACAAGGTAGACAGTAGTAAGTGCCATAAGAGAGCCAAGACAAATGTAGACTGTTCAGAGGAAAGAGATGGCCTCCAGTGTGCAGGTCAAGAAACACTGGAAATCTATGTCCTTGCAGTTGGGGTTTCCTAAAGATCCTGCTCCTTTTTCACGTCTCTGTTTGTACCCTGTCTTTTATGAATACAAACTCTGCTATTTACTGCAATTTTAAAAACATTTAATTTTCTATAATTTCTCGGTTTTATTTTGAAAGTTGTGAGGGGAGCTATGTTATTCCTTGAATCGGTATCCTTTTTTATTTCATCTCATAGTTTTTAAAAATGCTAAGATCAGATCATTTATTGGCTCTGTTCTTTACTGTTAGCCCCATGCAACAATCAGATCTGGTTTGGAAATCATTCCAAGAAAAAAAATGTGTGGCATAGCTCAGCCTATCCCAAATTTCTGTCGTTCCCAAGATTCCTGGCTTCTGCCATACTCAGTATGGGTTAAGGGAAGACAAGGAGAGAAAGGCTCATTGTGAGTTTCCAGCCCTTTGTGCACCCTTGAACCCCGCCCCTGCACCACCAGGGCTTGCGATATTCCACTCTGGTGTCCCCCTCAACCCTCAATGGACAGGCTCTCAGGATCAGGAGAAAAGCTGGAGGATCCAAGAAAGAAAAGAGAATTCTGTAGGTTCATCCCTAGTTTGGGCAAAGGGAGACACTGACTCTGAAGGCTGGGGGAGAAAGAGGAAGGCTGAGGAGCAGGAAGGAAGGGGATTAAGCAACCAGGGGCAAGAGTACTTACAGAGCTGGTGGTGGTCGGGAAGTTACATTTCAGGGCGGTGCTTCCTAAGCTTTGTGAGTTAGGAACCCGGGCGGAGCTGTTCGTTTTTCCCACGCTACGGGCTACAGGCACAGTATCTAGGGCCTGTGAGCTTTCCAGAGGCCTATGAAAATATTTGAGATCCTGAAAAGTATCATTGGCTCTAGAATAGAAAAAGAAAACTTGAGGGAATTCCCTGGTGGTCCAGTGGCTAGGACTCCGAGCTTTCCGTGCCAGGGGCCTGGGTTCGATCCCTGGTCGGGGAACTAAGATGCAGCAAGGCTCGCAGCATGGCCAATAAATAAATAATAAATAACTTGAAAAGTCAGAATTAATAAATACTCTGAATTCATTTGAAAATCGATTGAAAGTTATGGGTCCTTTCCCCAGAAAAATGCTTTTAAATAAAATTTCAGGGGATCCTTGTACCCTAGGCTAAGAACTCCAGTTTTAGTGGCTTTTTAAATAGCTGAGAGTGGGGCTGTGACTTACAGGAATCTACTAGTAGAAAGTAGCAACCAGGGCAGGAACTTTCCAGCAGAAACAGGAGTTAATTTTTTATTCTCAGCTTGAGGGAAGATCTAAAGTGTAGCATAGGACCCAAGCTTGGACCCCAGCATTGGAGACTCCCCAGCCAGCTTCCTCCCCTGGCAGCTGGAATCTGGATAGTGGGGCTCTCCAGGGGTCTAATGACCCCTAATGGGCAGGATGAGTGACCGAAAGGACAGAGGGGCTGGAGGAGAGGAGGGCACTGGGGCAATTTGAGGAGGAAGCAAGGAAGCTCAATGCCTAGTTGGCAGGAGAATAAAGAATCTCAGGGCTCCCAGGGACTGGGGCATAAACCCAACAAGACAGACCTGGCTCCCTCTCGATGGAAGGAAGCTCTTCGAAACAGTGGGCAAGTTTCAGGGACTCCAGAGGCAGGATATCTGGCTTTGCATTATGGCTCCAATATATCCTAGCTCTATGACCTTGGCTAAATTAATCCAAATTTCTAGACCTCAGTTTCCCCCATCTGCAAAATGGGATCACAATAGTAGTAACTGCCACATAGGGTTATTATGAAAATTAAATGAATTGACACAGGTAAAGCACTAAAAGTGGTGCTTAGCCCTATAAATACCTATTATTAATATAATATTACCTGGTATTATACATATTCAGTGAAACTCTTGGCACCTTCTGACATAGTAATTACCTAGTAAATGTTAGATCCCTTCTTCCTCTTGAATGAATGTAAAAATCTCATAGGAAGAATAAGGGAACTTACACAAAGAACTTCAAAATTTATACATTTTATTAAAAAATTCATAAAGCTTATTGGGAATTCCCTGGTGGTCCAGTGGTTAAGCCTCCGTGCTCTCACTGCCTGGGGCCTGGGTTCAATGCCTGGTCAGGGAACTAAGATCCCACAAGCCGCGAGGTGTGGCCAAATAAATAAATTAATTAAATGTTTTCTAAATTTTTTTTAATTTACACAGTTTATAAATACTATAAAAGGATATGGGCTGAGAGGCTGCAAGGGGCAGGAAAAAGTAGACTGAAAGACTTCTTGAAAGAGGTAATTTAAGTGCATCTTGAAGAATGACTATAATTTTAACAAGTGCAGGTGAAAAAAGGCTATTTCAGGTAGGTGGCATAGGAAGAGCAAATGTTCAGAGGCTGGAAAACAGGCTACGTTCAGAAAAGAGAGACTAGTCCCATTTTATAGGGACAAAGTGAGGATAGAAGATTCCCAGGTTGGAATCAGGCTTGAATAGTAATTCATAGTTCTTTAATATTTCCGCACTACGCGGGCCTCTCACTGTTGTGGCCTCCTGAGCAGTAGTTCTTTAGGTGATGCATACTTAGAAGTCTACGGACAGTTTCCTTTGATTTTTACTTTACTAAAAGCTATTCAGGCCAATAACATTCCAAATGACAGACTTCCATTTGGGACATTTTCTAAATGCAACTAATATCATCTATACAGGGCATGTATTGAGAGAATATCTGTTTAACTGCCTCAATTTTCATTTTAGGTTTACACTTATGTGATTTTAACGTTCTTACTTTTCCTAATTGAGGGTATGAAGAAAGGGTTACGTGAAACAGAATCAAATTTCTAAAAGCAGGGATGAAGAACTTTCCCCATTATTGCCAATACATTATCTGGCCCATGAAGACCTGGTTTTGAGTCCCTCCTCTCTCACTTACTAGGTGGATAACTGGGGAATCATCTTTCAGAGTTGTCCCCTCACCTGTAAGTGCTGATAACAGTGTTTGCCTTTATCTCACAGGCTTATAATGGGGTTCATATTAGACAATGTATGTGAGGCATGCATTTTTTTTCCTTTTTTGTTCTAAGGACACATAACTGCCATTGCCAAATGTATTTGTTTGGGAAAAAATGACACATACATCCCCCAACACTAATGCAACTCTTTTGGTATCTGTGTCTTTGTCCATAAGTTTATCTTTTCATAGTTACAGTCAATGAAAAATCAAGCATTTTTCAATGCTGCTATAATCTCCATTACTTTCTAAAGTAAATATATTAAATTTATAAAATGTTTCACATATGCCATAATTTAGCCCTTTCTGTTTATTAAAACAGTCCTCTTATTTCCCTGATTCTATCCACATCATCTCCAGATTGGAGCTCTGCCTTTTTTTTTTTTTACTGAAATACAGTTGACATTCAATATTATATTAGTTTCAGGCGTACAACATAGTGGCTTGACATCTATAAACATTAAAATTGATCACTACAGGAAGTCTGGTAATCACTTGTCACCATACAAAGTTATTACAATTTTACTGACTATATTCCCTATGCTGTACATCATATCCCCGGGACTTATTGTATAATCGGAAGTTTGTCCCTCTTAATTCCTCTCATCTATTTCACCACCCTCCACCCCTCCCACCCATTCCCACCTCCACCTCTGCTCTGCTTTTGTCATTCTCTGGCTTGGAAACCAGGCTTCCCATTGCGCTCACAGAATGAGCCAGCCTATAATTCAGATGCCTCTAAAACCTGGCCCTATCTAATCCCAAACTGACGCTGCAAAATCCAGCCAAACTGGTCTAATTGCCTCCCAAACCTCTGTTCTCATTCTTGCCTTTATCATTCTGCCTTTCACAGCATCCTGGATTTTTTTTTTTTTTTAAACGGATTACTAAGGTCTCTCCAGCTCAAGTCCTAACTCCTCTAAAAAAACTTTTATTTAATTCTAGCCTTCCCTGACCCTCTGGACTTTTGGATTATTGTCAGCCCTCCTTATCTGCAGGTTCTACACCCACAGATTCAACCAATCACGAATCAAAAATATCTGAAAAAGTCCAGGAAGTTGCAAAACAACAAAACTTGAATTTGTCGCCTGCTGGCAACTACTTACATAGCATTTACATTGTACTAGATATTATGAGTAGTCTAGAGATGATTTAATGAGGAGGGTGTTAGCAGGTTAAGGTTATATGCAGATACTACACCATTTTATATAAGGAACTTGAGCATCTGAGGATTTTGGTACCTGAGGGTTGGGGGGTGGTTCCTGGAACCAATCCCCCCTCAGATACTGAGGAATGACTGTACTTGTTTAATCACAAAATTACTTTTATTCTTAACAGTTTTAAGTATGTTTGAACCACCTCCCTTATGGTTTCTTAATCCTTTTGTATTTTTATAGCATCTAACATAGTGACATTAAATGAATCAGTTTTGAATTCCCACACTGTGCCCAGTCCTTGTACTAGCTATGGCTGAATGTGAAAAAGAAACAAGGTTTCAGGGTCATGTAATCACTTATGGAGCATGCAAAAAAACGTGGGTTCTTATTCCAAAGCCAGAAACAATTTAAAAAAAAAAATCTCTTTATGTATACCTGTGCCTTCTGAACCCACTGGTTCAAAAACAGTTCATTCAGTATCCTGGCTCACATGAATATGTAAGCACTGCTCGTAAGAGCAAAACACTGAAAGCAAACTAAGGATCCAATAACTAGACTGGTTCAGTAAGATATGAGACAATGGATTCTGTAACTGTTAAAATATGAGGAAATCTTTTATGTACCGATACAAAATATCCAAGATATAATCTCCAAGATATCCAAGTCTATTTCTAGGGACAAAACTTAAGATGCAGAAGTTTGTGTCATATGCTACAATTAGCCTACATATATGCTTAGACTAGCTCTGGAAAGACCTAAAAAACTGGTGACATTGGTTGCTTTTATGGAAGTGAATGGGAGACCTGGGGGACAGGGGAGGTGTAACTGTATAACCTCTAGAATTTTGAATGATGTTAATGTATTATCTACCTTTTAAAATGACATTAAAAGATACCATTAAACATTTTTTATTCAAGGCCATAGAGTCAAGATCTTAAAAGTCACATGCTTCATCATTCATTATTTTAAGATTCACAAGACAGCTGTGGTTTGTTGACTATTTAAATTTTTTAACCACATTTTTAATCATTTATCAATAATTTTTTTTGTTTTGTTTTGTTTTTTGCGGTACGCAGGCCTCTCACTGTTGTGGCCTCTCCCGTTGCGGAGCACTGGCTCCGGACGCGCAGGCTCATCGGCCATGGCTCACGGGCCCAGCCACTCTGTGGCATGTGGGATCTTCCCAGACCGGGGCACGAACCCGTGTCCCCTGCATCGGCAGGCGGACTCTCAAATCATTAATAATTTTTAATACTTAATGTTTTGGCCAAACTATTTGGTACTCAATCAAGCTGTTACTCATCTCACTGGTTGTGAATTATTTTTGGCTATTCACTACTACACCTCTACTTTTCCACAGCATTTCCAGAATCCCCGGGCTCTCCTGTTCTCCAGAAAATGAAGTGCTGCCCTCTGCTGGCTCTCACGATACTGAAAACCTGAAAATTTCCCCAGTGATTTTAGACTGAGTCTGTTGGACTAAATGTTGAAGGTGATTTTATTCATCAGTACATATATGTCCGATTGAGTACATTTTCTTTAGAATTTAAACAATTTCCCACATTCAAGTTGGTTGGCCACATACAAAGAAAATCAGATTGGGAGGGAAGAAAACAGCATCGTCTGGTTCAGCTAGGAAAACCTGGACCTCATTCAATTTCCTTGGCCTACAGAGACTACAAAATGATTTTTAGAGGTCTACAATTCCCAAGCCCTACTTTTGTGAACACTACTACTGTAAAAAATATATACTCAAATATTCGATACATCCCAAATTTAACTGTTAAGATGCAGTGGTTTCCAATACTGGAGTCTCACCTGACTACAGTAACACCATCCTCTGAGTACACTCACCTGCAGCACCACCGTAGTACTGAAGTCTCCACACCCCAACAGGCTCAATCAGACTTACAAACCCAGGTAAGATGTCCCACCTCCACACCCAAGCCAGGCTTATGAACTGCACCCAAGGGATCAGTCACCCATGTAGCCTCCCTCCCAGGACACACTACTACTCAAAGTCACATGCTCAACACAACTTCTCCCTGAACAGTACAGGAGGCATCCCTTAAATTTGCAACATCTGCCTCCACAAACTCTGGGAATCCTCCCCTCCCCTGGGTTAGGCGTCCTTTAGTAAACCGCACGTGCCAACTCATAACATTAATTTTAGGTGGGATTTGTAAACGTGTGATTTTTTTTTTTTAGTCACAAGTAACCCCTAACTTGAAGATGCTAGGTCACAACAAATTACTTTGTCAGCCACTGTAAAGTCACTGGTTACTAACTATAAATTAGTCCTGGCATTTAATTCCTTTATCTCCAAATGTTTCATGACCTGGCAAATGACATTATTTGTTGTGTATTGACCTGAGCACTTCCCTGTTTTTGACTCATTTCTCGATTCTTTAAGGTACTCCCAACATTCACATCGAGGAAAGCCAGCTCAGATATTAAGGAACTTTGTAACCCCTTGCAAAGGGCAAGGTCTTGAACCATTATATATGGGACTAATTATCTAAAATCAAAACTCTTGGGAGTTCCCTGGTGGTCCAGTGGTTAGGACTGGCTGCTTTCACTGCCTTGGGCCCAGGTTCAATCCCTGGTCCGAGAACTAAGGTCCCGCAAGCCGCGTGATGTGGTCAAAAAACAAACAAAAAAACCTCTTACTACAAAATTTTCAGTCAAGTTTACCTCCGCGATTTCTTTTAAAAAACAAGGCAAATATAAACACTTGAAATACTGTAGTAAAAGTTGTATCATCGCATACTGAGGACATCACTAATGGGTAAAGTTGTTGTACTGAGTCCACTTCTGTTCATTTGTTTATAAAGTCTACTCTACATCTATGCATAGTCACAGTATTTACACCAGGTAGTTCCCTCCTTCTTTGGGCTAAATGTCGAACGACAATGCGGACCCAAATTTATATTATTTATGAATTATCTATCCATTAAATTTCTTCCTTCAAAATGGAAGGAATATAAATAAATACCATCCTCTTATTTAGGAGTCAAGAGCCAAGAGTGTCTTTCAAGCTTTTATTTAAGAGCACTGATCCACGATGGATTTTAGATCTTGTTGAACGCAGCCACGTCCATAGACTGCACATACTCGTCAAAAGCAGTGATCTGCTCCTCCAGCATATCCGTTCCAACTTTATCGTCTTCAACTACACACTGTATTTGAAGTTTTTTAATTCCATACCCCACCGGAACTAGTTTAGCTGAAAAGAGCATCAAGAAAAATCTTAGTTAGATAAGTCCTGTTGATTGACAAAGGTTTAAACTGTATGCAAACTCCAGATGCCAGTGTCAAAAGGCAAAGACTAAACTCACAAGAGCCCCAGACTAAGCCGTCTGCTTGAATGCTTCTGACGCACTCCTCTAGTTTTGCCATATCTGTCTCATCATCCCAAGGTTTCACATCTAATAAGATGGAAGACTTGGCAACAAGTGCTGGTTCTAAAAAAGAGTACAAGGAACAGCATTATTCAAATAATTATTTTTGCCCTACTTCAAGACACTTAACAAATCTTAATTTGTTTCTAAATGGATCATCTCCTTAGCCACATAAAACTATAGAAAATACACCTTGTGTTCGTCACACATATGCCCACTTTCTATTTTGCTGAGAAAGAGGTGTTTAGTTGTGTAACAGTTTCTTTCCCACAGAGGAATGCCACAACTGCTACCATAAAAACAGCTGCAGACCAGTAGCTGTGGAAGTTTTGAAGCTCCACTTCAACAGAAGGTTTTGAAATACTGACATATTCAATGAATGGGGAGGAAAGGAAATTACTTTGGGGATCAGTCTTTGAAAAAGATTATTCAAATTATTATGAAAACAATTAAGTTAAACACAAATTATAAAATGACCTACTTTTGGCTTTCTTTGACTCATACTGTGCAAGGCGTTCTTCTCTTAGCCTCTTGGCTTCTTCACTTTCCTGTAAAGAAAAAATTTAATATACTTCACAAAGCTGGTTGTTCCTCAGCTTAAGGCTGGTGGGTCCTCAGCTTAAAGCAGACCAGCTTTATCAGAAAAAAGCAAATCCATCATGAGCTCAGCCGAAAGATGGCGATTTAATTTTATTCATCATGTAGCCAGTGAGAATTTTTAAAAGGCAGGTAATAAAGTGAAGCCAGGATTCAAACCCAGGCACTTTGGCTACAGAGCCTGTGCTTAAGCACAATGATACGCACAAATGTCAACTTATGCCATACCTCCTCATCATCAGATCCAAAGAGATCAATGTCATCATCATCTTTACTATCTGTAGCTCCACTTTCTGTGGTGTCTTCCACATTAGCAGGGCCATACTTGCCCAAAGCTTTCTTCACTCCTGGCAGGCTTGAAAAAAATTTAATCAGCTAGCTACTATTAGGTCGGTATGATGTCTCTTTTCAAACAATACATGAGAACTTGTTTTCACTACAAGTTATCAATAGACCCCTTTTGTACCAAGAATTTACCCTTCAACATTCCCAGGTAAATGTTTAGCTCCTCACCCAACAAACATTAGTAGCATGTGAAACACTATATTCAATAAACACAAAGATTTACTTTCAGAATGAGTATTTCTGTTTGAGATTTCATTAAGTACGCTCAGTTCCATTCTTAGTGAACTGGAGTCCACCTGCCCAAACTTCCATCCTTGTTAGCAGTTTCAGAAGAATGGCAAAGGACTGAAAGAATGAGCCACCCCTCACCCCTGAGGTGGGTCCCCCAGGCCAGGGTCAGGCACACTGGCAGGCCAGTGTGGGGAAAAGCTGAATTGCTGTTGTTGATGAACTAAAATTCATAATTTGTGGCAAGACAAGAAAAATTTAAACATAAAAATTTTTTTGCCTGTTTGGACCACCTCCCTCCTCTATACAGTGTATCGTGCATCTGCATTAACCAGCCCTCCTGAGGAGATAACATTCCTTCTGAATCTTGAATCTTGGGCCATGATGACCCATGACCCACTACTCGCTTTGCACCTGTAGATCTGGATTGCATCAACTGTCAATAATACGTTATTTAATGCGCAACCTTGTCTCAAAAACTTATACGCGAAGTGAGAGAGTGGCATGGACATGTATACACTACCAAATGTAAAACAGATAGCTAGTGGGAAGCAGCCGCATAGCACATAGCACAGGGAAATCAGGTCTGGGCTTTGTGTCCACCTAGAGGGGTGGGAGGGAGGGAGACGCAAGAGGGAAGAGATATGGGGATATATGTATATGTATAGCTGATTCACTTTGTTATACAGCAGAAACTAACACACCATTGTAAAGCAATTATACTCCAATAAAGATGTTAAAAAAAACAAAACACAACACAAAAACTCAAAACAAAACAAAAACAAAACAAGAACTTATATGGATGGAGACTTCCCTGGTGGTGCAGTGGTTAAGAATCTGCCTGTAAATGCAGGAGACACGGGTTCGAGCCCTGGTCTGGGAAGATCCCACATGCCGCGGAGCAACTAAGCCCATGTGCCACAACTACTGAAGCCACACAGGCCACAACTACTGAGCCCACGCGCCTAGAGCCTGTGCTCCGCAACAAGAGAAGCCACGACGATGAGAAGGCTGCGCACTGCAACAAAGACCCCAACACAGCCACAAGTAAATAAATAAATTAAAAAAAAAAAACCACTTATATGCACAGAACGATTTTCAGAGGTTTCTGATGGGCTTTTCACAGGTTATAATCCTCAATGTGGCTTGAATAAAATTTTCTCTTTCTTAGATTGACTGATTTTTTCTTCAAAATTGTCATGTTCTACCTGTTACATGTTCTACATGAAAAAACGGAGGATTTCAGCCTCTTGGCCTTCTAAAGTCACAGAGAAATTTAGCTTACAATATCCCCACAAAACTAAAGTAGCCTGAACCCTAACTTGTCACGTGAAAACCCTGAGTTTAAGCTTAGAAAGCATTCTATTCTTCAGATAAACACAAAGATACTTTTACCTGGCCTTTTCCTTTTCGTAAGATTTGATGTGATTATACCAACGTAGGGCATGACACAAGTCGGCAGGTGGCGGGCCGGAGACTGCTTCAAATACTGCCACATCTGCTTGTGATGGAACATACCTGCCAACGATGCAAAAGTAACTGCACACACCTTTAAAAGAAAAACCACAAACACCAGCCAACGAACGACAAACGCTAGCTACAACCGTCAAATTAGTGGCAATTCGCCCTCTTGTTACCGGGCTACCTAAGCAGCTTTAGTTTTCTGTAAAAAATAAATTCCTTAGAATCAGGGATCATTTATTTGGTTCTCCGAGCTACCTTGAGACACAACTGCCACTTAGACCTCAGAAATTGCAATCGCTAACGTGGACCTACAGGTTTACATTTGTTAACTGAGCAAAGACGCGTAAACACCTGGTGGAGTCAAGTAAGCCGAAACAAAGCACATTTTTAACCCTTCTCCCCTCGCAGTCCCCTCCCGCGGGAGAGCCCTGGGGTCGGGCTTCCTTTCCTCCAGCCGCAGCCGAGGCCGCGCCACGTGGCACCACTGCTCCCGGCCCTGCCCAGACCCCGGCCCGTCAGCTCACCCTTCGATGTAGCTCTTGTCCGCCAAGTAGTCGTTGAGCACCTGGAGGCCGGCGGGGCTTTTCAGGTCTCCAAAACCCATGGCGACGGCTGACAGGGAACTGGGAGGCAGCGGAGTTAAAGAGGAGCGCAGACAGTCACTGCCGAGCGCTAACAGGAAAAAAGGCCCGCAACGAGGCCGGAAATGCCTTATATAGAGACGGAGGCGTTTCTCTCCGATGCCCCCAGCCGCAGGTTAAAAGTAAATTACGTTAAGATTTCTCAACGTAAAAATCAAGGGCTCTTAATTAACGGCCCACAAATTATCCGCCGAGCTTTCTTTGTGTTTGCAAATCAACTAATAAAATCGGCATTGCTTAAATCACAACCTCCAAGGTTTGCAAAGACTACCGGAACCGCCCGTTGAAGCGCCGGAAATGACGGAAGACGCTCGGCCTCGGCCCCAGGTTACTTCCGGCGGAACTTCCCGCCCCCGCTTCCTCCCGGCTGCTACGTCCTCCACCCCGCCCTCTGTCAAGCTGACGGAAGTTGCCGAGCTCAATCTAAACGGGAAATTGTCGAATTGTGGTTTCTAGGCCCTCCCGACTTTCCGTTCTTCCAGGCCCGGCTGACTGAGATACCCGAGGCCGCCATATTGAATAAGAAACCCGGCCTCTGAAGGAGTTGGCAGGTTGTAGACAATTCTGCAGGGCAGCCTCGGCGGCTCCAGGGAGAAGGTGAGGTTGTGTTTGGGGGAGAAGGCTGAGGTGCCTTGGTCCCCGGAGTGTGTTTATTGACGAGACTGTTTTCTTTGGCCCAACCGACTCATTCTCCTCTTGTCCTTGAATGGGCGCCGCGTCCCACCCCGCCTCCTCGGGAACCCCCGAGAGCTGGCAGGTGAGGACTGTTAGCCAACGTCTGTGCTCTGACGGAGCAGAGAGGAGGAGGAAATCACGAGGCCCTGGGGAGCACTGGCCCGAGTGCAGCCTTGTGGGTGACCTTCCCTCTGCAGGGGAATGCAGGACAGTCCCCTTCCTGGAGAGGAGGCCGTTTTGTTTCCCGGGAGAGGACCTGTCAAGTGACTTAGGCCTAAAGACTGAGCTTTTCCCCCCAATTACTACATAGCTGGTATAGTGCATCCTTGTTTGGCTGCTGTTGCCTTAGCAACCGTCCATGCCTCTGTTGTTTTGTGTTTTGGTTTTGTCCATAGATTGCGTTGGCTAATACTTCTTATTCTTTTCACTGGTGGGGCAACTGAGGAAAAAAGACATTTGAAAAGTTGGCTCAAGGTCGCACTGCAAATAACAAAGCTACGTTGTTTAAAAATTTTGGGAATCCAGTGCATGTACATGTACTGTAAAAACGTGGATCAGGTACAGCTCTGCTCAAAAACGAATTGAGGGTATAGAAAATGTAACGTGAACTGTTTCTGATGAATAAACATCAAGTTGGTTTTTTGCGGAACGTCCTTTTTTCCCACTGAATTGTGTGTGCATCTTTAAGCAGGGTGTTGTAAGGCTGCCGGAGCACCTGCACTCTTTAATACCAGGAAAGTGGAAGTGATGGCCAGAGAGTAGAGATAGAATTCATTTAACAAATAGTTGTTGAATACCTATTATAAGCTAGAAGTGAGTCCACAAGGAAGAATTAAATGGGTGATGTGACTGGGGAGTAGTTAGGATATTTTAGTTAGGCTGGTCAAGGAAAGTCTCCCTGAGAAATGCCTTTTAAGCCAACATTTGGAGGATGAGGAGGGGCCAGAAAGATCTGAGGGAAGAGCATTTCCATCTGAGGTCACAGCCCCTGGGAAGATGGGAGAGGCTGTGGGAGCAGTGTGGAAGCCAGGCGACCTGTTAGGGGGCTACTGTAACAGTCCAAGCAAGAGATGATGGTGGCTTGGAATAGGACAGTACCTAGAGAGAGAAGTGGATGGATGTGGGATGCCTGGTGGAGAATGTGGAGTAGTATTGTCCCTGCACCAAAAAGTGTCCAGTCTAGTTTTAGAAATGATTATTCATTAGCATTTTCCCATCTTAGAGATGATTATTTCTGTTCTTACATGGTAGCCAAATAAGTGTAAAGTGCTTATCAAAGTTTTGCAAATCTGTATTTCTTACGTTGGGGCTATGCAGTCTTCCACTTGATGCTGGGTTTTCAACAGACAGCCTAGTCCTGGTGGATTTCCTAGCTAAAGTGGGCACCACTTTCATGTTGTATTGGAGACAAATGTAATATTAAAGTTTTTACATTGTTGTATGAAATATTGTTGATTTTGATCTGTCTTTAACTTAGCAAGTTCAGTTTTACCTTTATATGAATAGATTTTAATGGGACAGATGCTACTCATTCTGGAACTTGGTGGTAAGACTACAGTTGACCCTTGAGCAATGAGAGGATTAAGGGTTCCAACCATTTGTGCAGTCGAAAATCTGTATATAACTTACAGTTGGCCTTCTATATCCATGATTCTGCATCTGAGGATTCATCTCAGGATTCAACCAATCTCACATCTTGTAGTACTGTAGTATTTACTATTGAAAAAAAATCGCCTGTAAGTGGACCTGTGCAGTTTAAACCCATATTGTTTAAGGATCAACTCTGTTTGATGGTTCATTTTCTTAGGGGCACTGTGCGAGGTCTTCAGAAAAGGGAAATGACCAAAGTGCACCATTCCTTGTCAAGGAGCTTACAGACTAGAGATACTGAAATTGATTGCTAACTTACAGTTTAGTAGGTGGAATAATAAAGATATATATATATATATATATATATATACACACACACACATATACACAGTGTGTGCTGGTAGTAAAGAGAAGGAGCACAAAGGAAGAGCCCTTTAAAACTGATTTTCAGTGGCTAGTACCGTCTAAATTGAATTCAGATGTAACTGACATTTATTGAGCTCCTACTGGTAACACATAGCCTAAGAGGTATTGTTTTCTTTTATAGATAAAGAGACAGAAACTGTGATTTACCAAAAAGTCACTCACTAGTAGGTGACAGATGTCTGCAGATTCAGTATCACAAATTCTGAATTAATGAATTGTTTGAGTTATTGACGTCTGAATTAATGAAATTTCTGTGAAACATGCTTAAAACTTATGTATATATACAGTTTTCTACTATAAACTTTGAAATTCTTTATGCGATACATTCTGATCACATAATTTGTTGTATTTTTAAGAGTTCCAAATGAAAAATTAGATGCTTAGCCCATATAATCAAGTGAGTAGACAGAAAGTTCAGTGCTTCGCCGATATGATCAAGTGGATGGACAAAAAACTCTAAAAGATCAGATAACTTTTCTCTCTTTTTTGCTTATGTATACCTTTAATTGGTGTTAATTTATATAATCCACTTCCATTTATTTCAGTAATTCAGCAAATCCTTTAGAGAGGGCTCCTCAACTGCTGATCTGTTGACACTTTAGGTAATTCTTTATTATGGGAGATTGTCCTGAGCCTTGTAGGATCTTTAGTAGCACGCTGACCTCAACCACTTGATGCCAATAGCTTTCCCCTAGTCACGACAACAGTTTGTCCAGACATTGCTAAATGTTCCCTGGGAAGCAAAATTATCTCTTATAGAGAACCACTGTTTTAGAGCTTACTGTGTGGCAGCCTTGTGGGTAGGTACTGAGGATAGAAAGATTAAAGAAGTTCATAATACGGGGGTGTAGAACAGGCACATAAACAGATAATTGCAAATCTGTAAGATAAATGTATTACTGGACACAGAAAATAGCACTCCAGAGTTTTTAAAGGCTTGGGCTTGTGAGCCAGCTCAGAATATCTCAGAAGCATTTAGTAGATAACTGCTCAGAACGTAGAATGTTAGAATGCATTTTAGCAGGAAATGAAGGCAGAAATGTAGGCTTTATTTTACATAGCAATTAATGATAAACTCACTGTTAATTCTTCAAATTTATTTTACTATATAGTAATATATTAAGTTTGATCATTTGTTTATAATTAAAAACAACAAATCTGCCCTTTATATAGAATTAGAAGATTCAGATTTATGTGCTAGCTGCTCCTTTGTAGCTTCTTAATGTTGTACAAGTCAGTTAATCTATCTGAGATGGAGTATTCTCATCTCTAGAATTTCAGGAAAAATATCAGGACTTGTGAAATGTTCAATGAAATAATGTATATATATGAAGTGCTTTAAAACCATAAAATATTACCCAAAAGTTTGTGATTGGCATTGTTTTTCCTATGATAATATAACTCTTCTTTGTTTTATTCTTAGCAATATGTTAAGGATACCTGTAAGAAGGGCCTTAGTGAGCCTTTCTAAGTCTCCTAAAGGATGTGGTGAGTGTCTTTTTTTTGAACTTGCGTTTGTGGGTACTAGACTTTCTGTCTTTGTAAATTCATAGGTTTATGGAATGTTTCTTGAAAGACCCATAATATATTTTAAATAAAAATGGAAACAGTGACCCAAGTTGAATAGAATAATTTTCAAAATACAACTTTAAACATTTTATAGAAATTATCGTGGAATAGAAAGTAGTAGGAATTGCCCATCAGTGCCAAAATGTAAAAAGCAGTCATTTTGCTTTTGAGAAGTGGTCTTCCCAGGAACATATTTTCAGTGGTATTAAAAGTTACAACTTAAACTGCTCTTAAAAGTAGACAGCCATTTTCTGTTTGGTATTCAGGACTGGAAAAGCTTTCCTCTAAGTCAGTAATTTAGAAGTTTGCATCTAGAGAAATAGAAGGGAATAGTACAAAATGAGGAAAAAATTTAGATGTGAAGGTTAATTAATCCATTATCCTCTGTTGTAATAACTTGAACTCTGTTAATTTCATTTTCACCTCAATATTTTTGATGGTCAGTTCGAACAACTGCCACAGCAGCAAGCAACTTGATTGAAGTATTTGTTGATGGTCAGTCTGTCATGGTGGAACCAGGAACTACCGTCCTCCAAGTAGGCATTCATTTTAATTCTTTATTTTTGCGTTTGTTCTGATTTAAAAAAACAAAAATAATTTATTTTCTTTATACTGTTCATTTGCTTCTAAAATTTTCAAGATTCCTTGACAAATGCTCATTAAAGAACTATATATAGATAGTAAACTTATATGAAAATAAGTTTGATTTGAAATCTTGGCATTTCAGAGTGAGTGAGCTATCATTTATCAGTTTCTGACTTTCTAAGTGAACTGTGGCCGTTCTTTTGTTTCACTTCTGCCTTCAAATAAATTCCCGTTTAGAAGTTTTAAGTTACCTAAAATAAAATTTTAGTTAGTATAGGTAAGTTTGGGGAAAAGGTGACCTTTGTTGTGAGCCTGCTTGATGCTTTTCACTTTTATGTAACCTTTCTATCTTTAATAATATTTCTAGGAATGTGTCCTACAAAGCAGATAAATGGAGGGTAGTAGGTTCTCGAATTTATGCCCTAAGTATTTAATTTCTCCAAATTCCTCCAGAACTAACAGAGTTGGTCATGGAGAAGAAGTGCTTCATTCCATCGTAAATTATTGCAGAGCTAAATGCTCTTTATTCATTTTAACAGTAATTTCTAGACTGTCAGGCATACACATGTAAACATAAATATATAACAAAATTATGTACAATGTACAGTGGAGAGTATTTTGGCATGTATAGGTAGAAAGAGATGTCAGGAATATCTCAGGTGACCTCTGAGAAGATTTTAAAGGATGAGTAGGTTTTTATATGTGGACAAGGAAGCTTCAGGTAGTTTGGTATTGATGGAACATAAGGTATGTGTAGAAGAGGAGATAACAGGAAAGCAGATTATTCTGGTAGAGAAGGTCTGGTCATTAAAGACAATCTATGCAATGTTGAAGAGCTTATAGTTTGGACCATCAAGAATATTCATGGCTACTAAGCAGTATGACAGTGACTGTAGAGGATGGTGGTTTGGAGAATAATAAGACTGGAATGAGACACAGAAAGAGTATATCTTGCATTAGTGGAGCAGGAAGTGAAAAGGCCTAAAATAGTGGCAATGGGAATGAAAACAAGGGTATATTCAGGGGAGAGTGAGATGTAGATAGACAGGCCTTTAGGAATGATGAAGAGCAGAGGAGTTTTTATGATTTCTGCCTTTGTTAGCTTATTTGGGGATGTATAGTAGGGGACAGAAATAGATTGAATTTTAACTGTCTGTAGAGTGTACACATGTGAATGCCTACTTACATCTAAAGAAGTGGAGGACTATGAGGGCTGCAGACCCTCAGGGCCACAGATGAAGTTTTGAATGTAATCATACGTAAATGAGCTAGTGTGAAGGCTGGGACAGTTGACCCACTGCATCTAGCACACAGGAAGACTCCATACGTTTTTGCTAAGTAGTTAAAATATTGAAAATCGATGAGATTGCTTTAGAGTGAGGGCTAAGGATGGAAGAACTAATTCTAGAGGAAGTTTGAGTACGTTTGTAGGCTCAGAGAAGGAGCAGGGATAATTGGTAGAGGGAACTAATATCCTTCACTAAGCAAATGGGAACTGGGAAGGGAGTGAGAGTCCTGGCTGGGGTATTTGGAGCCAAAGATAGAACCAGATTGTAGTCAGCTAGAAGGTGTAAAGTGGAGTCTAATCTAAAGGAGGAGGGCTAGTCAATGAGGAAGTCAAGGTATGAAACCACTGGGACAGAGTTTGAAGGAGGAGTCTTTGTAGACAATGGTTCAGAGTAGAAATGGGGAGTCAAGCCTTTAGCACAGTCTGAATATGCTTCCTTATCCAGTTTCTTCCACGTAAGGTATAGGCATGGTGAGGATCTTTAAAGAGGTAGCTTCAGAGCAGACAGGGGTTGGAATCAAGAGGAAAGAAAAGGAGGGAAATCTCTCTGAGGATCAAGTTACAGATATTTGTAGGTAGGAGTAATAAGATACGTAGGGGATGGCCTCATGTTTTTTTGTTTGTTTTTTGTTTGTTTTTACTGTGTTTTAGACAAGACAAGGATGAGGTCAGGTTATTCTAGTGCAAACGGTTTTTACTTTGTCTTCTAGGCTTGTGAGAAGGTTGGCATGCAGATCCCTCGATTCTGTTATCATGAAAGGTTGTCTGTTGCTGGAAACTGCAGGATGTGCCTTGTTGAAATTGAGAAAGCTCCTAAGGTACTTGATACCTAAAATTCCACACCATGCTGTAGAAGGTAGAAAACTTTAAATCTTGCAGCAGACTTTATTTAGAATCAGTATTGTTGTAGTGGAGAATCTGGTCCTGTTTACTTCTATCTATAAGTTTATTTTTTGTGTGATTGATTCTCTTCATTTCAAAACTGGAAACACATTGAAGAAAGTGCTTTATATAAATGCAAGTGGCATATAATGGTAACATTTAGAAATTAAATGGGTCTTTTTAGAGCACTCACTATTTCCAAATGGTGTGTGACACACAAGTAGGATGTGGAGCTGCCAAGCAGCACATTAGAAGTGCTTATGCTGTGCCATTTTCACTAGAGAAAAGGGTTGCAGTGAAGAGGTTCACTTTCAGTTTAATTTCGTTTTGGCTTGTGCAATTTTAATTCAGTACTGCCTGCTAATCAAAACACAGTTATTTGATGTTCTATTTCAGAGCCTCTTATAAAAAATCTTATTAATTATTAGAATAAAATTAAGATGTCTAGTTTCTAAGAGAACTGTATCGTGCCAGATTATCATATTATAAATATGAAAACTAAAAAACTCAGTCTTCAAAAATACTCTGTTCTTTCCTGGTTTTCTAATGTTAATTTAATATTTTTGTATATTGGGTTAACTTATAATTACAAATAAATACAAATACTTAGAGATTTTTGCATTGAAATTCCAGGTTGTAGCTGCTTGTGCCATGCCAGTAATGAAAGGTTGGAATATCCTGACAAACTCAGAGAAAACTAAGAAAGCCAGGTACTTTATTGTTAACTTGGCATAGTGACTTTTATTAGAGCAGAAAATTGCACATTTCAGTATGTAGACCTTCCATAGAAGAGAAATTCAGTATCAAGCTCTGAAGAAGTTGGCGTGCTTGGCTTCTAGGAGCAGTTGGAAGTGAGTACACATAGAGGAGGTGAAGTCAGGTGTTTATGGTTTTGAGCCTGCAGCAGAATCAGCATTAAAATCCCTTGTTTAGAACCTTGCTCATCTTGTGGTAACAGTGAGTTTGTTTGGGGCTTATTGAACTGAGATTATTGCAGTGATATTGTACTGTACTGTACTGGCACTGATTGTGTTTGTTTTTGCTTTACATTCATGTTTTTTTGAATTAATGCCAGTGTTTTCTGAAGACCATTCAGCAACTTTTGGTATTTCTGTATTGTTAAAACTCAATTTTCTAGGTTCTCTAATGATGTTTTATTCTGGACTCCTGTAAACATTTTTTAGATTATGTATTTAATACTACTCTTACGATAGTTACATTGGCGTTTCTTATAGTAAATGTAAAATCCATGTTAACTATATGAGAGTATACATCTGTGACAGTTATTTAAATAGGCTATATGTAAACCATTCTGAATGTCAGCAATTTATGTAATTATATATATTACAATTTTCTTTACAGGGAAGGTGTGATGGAGTTCCTACTAGCAAATCACCCACTGGATTGTCCTATTTGTGACCAGGGAGGTGAATGTGATCTGCAGGTATGTAGTCTAATTCCTTAAATCTTTTTGTTTTAATTTTGTTAGCAAAATTTGGTTAACTCTTTCATAATCTACTTAAGGACCAGTCCATGATGTTTGGAAGTGATAGGAGCCGGTTTTTAGAGGGGAAACGTGCTGTGGAGGACAAGAACATTGGGCCATTGGTAAAAACCATTATGACTAGATGTATACAGTGTACTCGGTGCATCAGGTAATCTTTTTCTCCTTCTCTCTTCTGCAATATCATTTGTATACTTATTTAATATTCACAAAATTTGGTGGAATAACACCACTGGAACGGATATCAACTTTTATTTGGTGAAAGAAGAGGGATGTTGTATTCAGTGTTTTTTACATAAGCCAGTAAAATGAATAAGTTTTCACTTTTAGTTAATATCAACTTCACTTGGATTTAAAAATCAAAATCTACAAGCATTAACTTTGTGATAACTTGCTGAGCTGTGCACATGATTTGTGCAATTTTCTGTACGTGTGTTACACCTCAAATTAAATGGAAACATTTATTATTTTTATTCAGGGACTACATTTTCCATTGAAAATCTATCTTTCTAGTGTTTGGAAAATCATTACCTTTGTGATAATGAATAGGAAATGAGGTAAGTTTGCTGCGTTTGACCATTTGATGGTACATTTTTATCTTGCAGATTTGCAAGTGAGATTGCAGGAGTAGATGATCTGGGAACAACAGGCAGAGGAAATGATATGCAAGTTGGCACATACATTGAAAAGATGTTCATGTCTGAACTTTCTGGGAATATCATTGACATCTGCCCTGTAGGTGCCCTGACCTCTAAGCCCTATGCCTTTACTGCTCGGCCTTGGGAAACAAGGTATTCATCGTGGTATTTTTTGTCCTTTAATTCAGTACTATTCAAAAAATTTTAAGATTCATTTTCTTCATGAGTTCTAATTGTTCTGGTCCAAGTTTTTATTTATTTGCTTTAAGTAAAACCCTTTTAATAGAAGATAAGTTGTTAAATTGAAGGATAGAATGAAACTGTGCAAATTAATTGTAATTTTCTTGGAAATTAATTCCAAAGTACTTAATCACAAAATTATTTTATTCACTTGTTCTTCCAAGGAATAAGATTGTCTTGATTTTTAAAAATTTATAGTTTCCTCTCATTGTACATTAAATTTTCAACCACGTATACATATTATACTTTAATTAGTTCTTATTAGTTCTTTATAATTACAAATCTATTTTTTAAAATCTATCTATCTATCTAACTATTTATTTATGGCTGTGTTGGGTCTTCGTTGCTGTGCATGGGCTTTCTCTAGTTGCTGCAAGTGGGGTCTACTCTTCATTGCGGTGCGCAAACTCCTCATTGCGGTGGCTTTTTCTTGTTGCAGAGCACAGGCTCTAGGCGTGCGGGCTTCAGTATTTGTGGCACATGGGCTTAGTTGCTCTGTGGCATGTGGGATCTTCCTGGATCAGAGCTCGAACCAGTGTCCCTTACATTGGCAGGTGGATTCTTAACCACTGCACCACCAGGGAAGTCCTACAAATCTAAAACGAACATATTTATAACTTTTCTTATATATCTCTGATTCTTCTGATTAAATTAGGAAATGAAATAGATCGTTGCAATAAACTTGTATACTTTTAAGGTTCTAGAAATATATCATCAAATTGCCTTCTGGTTTTAAACTCCTACCAGAGTACCAGAGTATATGGGAGTATCTTAAAATTCCAGGCTTTAAAAAAAAAAAAAAAAATTCCAGACTTTAAACCATGTATTTGTGTATACAAAAGGTTTAGGGAGCTGGGGGCAGGGAGGAGACAGTACATAATTGAAATGTCTAAATAGAGAGTGTTTTCTCCTCTCCATAATACATACAAATGCTACACTTAATGTTGTGTCACAGGTCTTTGAGACACTATTCATTTTTCTTAAAAGTATTTTTTTCTTTATTCTTCAGATTGGATGAATTCTGTTGATCTGTTGTCAAGTTCATTCATTCATTCTTTTGTCATCTCAAATCTGCTGTTCAACCCCTATAGTGATTTGTTTCTATTTCGTTCTGTTTTGTAATTTCTGTATCCTCACTGGGAATCTTTGTTGATTCAATGCTTCATACTTCCCTTTAATCTTCAAACATGATTTTCCTTATTTCTTTGAACATATTTTAATATTCTTGTTTTTATTTTTAAGCAAGGCTTCTTAGGAGTTGCTCCTGTGTCTGCATAGCTTAGTAGTCAGATAATGACTGTGCTTAAATTCTTTGAGCCAATAAAGCTTTCATCCTCTGCCATTGGATCTGTGTGTGAATAGAAGAGCATATTCAGAGATAAGGCTGTTTTCAAGTCTACCCAGCTTGTACTTTACACCAGGTCTTTTGGGTCTCTGTGTTGTCCAGGAGAGTGTGAATAGCCTGGGCTCTCTCTGGTCTCAGCTGCACATATGTGCAGCCTCCGCTAGGAATGCTTGCCCTGACTGTGACTACAGCCTCAGGCTAGTACTCTTGACTTTCCTCGGCTCAATGGCCTCCAAGATACCACTTCCACAGACAACTTTTGCCATTTCTCCAAAACGAGTGAGCCTTGTCTGTAGGAAAGAAAGAAGCTCCTGTCTTCATAGCTTGCCCCATCTTGGCAGAACCTCCAGTTCAAGGTGGTAGGAAAGGGGATAAGAAGAGTCCCAAGCCAGAACACCACTGATTTCCACTGTTCTTTCTTGAAGTTCAGGAGTTTTTCCCACACATGAAAGCTTTTCATGATATTGTGTGCTTTTGTTAGCTCTCCAAAGAGCTGAATTGGTTGCTTTTGTCGGTTTTTGTCTAGCTTTATTTTTGTTTTTGGGGGGAGGATTTGTCAAGCTCCTTAATCAGCCATACCCCAAAATCTTGCCCCTCTTATTATTTATTTTGATACTCTAATTGTCCATATTTTGCTATTTGTAGCTGTTCCAGTTGGTTTCTGTTTTAGATAACAGTTTTAAAGGCTTCATTTTTGCATTACGGTCTGTTCAAATATGAGGGTATATTTATTTTATTTATTTAATTTTTTAAATCACAGTTCCTCTGAGTTCCATTAGTTTTAGAAATTCAGAAAGGAAATTTGTAAAATTTTTTGTTTTTGGTAAACCCGGTAACAGAAACTTTTTCCTTATTTTCAAAATCAACTAGTAAATATATGTGTTTATTTTCTTAGAAAGACAGAATCCATTGATGTAATGGATGCAGTTGGAAGTAATATTGTGGTCAGCACAAGAACTGGAGAGGTAATGAGAATTTTGCCAAGGATGCATGAGGACATCAATGAAGAGTGGATCTCTGATAAAACCAGGTATGTGCTATATTGTTTCCTTTAACTTTTGGACTTGATTTAAAGGAAATTTTATAATAATTTTAATATTAAGGAACAGTCTTTTATATTTGCAAATTAATGTATATAGACTATTGAAATCTGGACTGTTTATATAGAGAATTAGACAAAACTGACTTTAATAGTCCTAGGTATATCACTGGCTTTCATATTAACTGGCTTTCATATTGAGAAATATGTTTTTTCCTCCCAGATAGAGAAATTGAAGTAAATTAAGATACTTTATCTATTTCAGTTTGCCTCTGTTTCATTGGAGAATAGAAGCTAAATATAAGTTAGATTTGCACAATATAATTTTGATGAAATATCTAAAGATACTCAAGTTTTATAAATGGTTTGGCTTTTTCAGCTACCAGATTTCTTGTGTATTGTAATTTTAAGATTATTCAGGTAGCTGAAAATAAATTATAAGAACTCAAACATTTTAGGTGGTATTTTAGTTTTAGATGATGTTTGTAGAATATTTATTAGTTCATCTCCAAAGAAACCTGGAATAATTCTTTTATCCAAGTGTTTATTCTATTTGACCTTTAACCAGTACTGTATTTTAATATCATTTCTTTTAGATTTTAAACTTGAAAATTGTAGTTGCCTTTTTTAGCAAGATTCCACAAATGGTATAATTTCTGTTATCTAGATTTGCCTATGATGGGCTAAAACGTCAAAGACTTACCGAGCCGATGGTCAGAAATGAAAAGGGGCTTTTAACATACACCACCTGGGAGGACGCACTCTCTCGCGTAGCTGGAATGGTAAAAAATTGAAGTATAGAATAACTATATTTGTGATTTCCAAGGCACATCTTTCTAATGAAGAGGGGATATGTTTCTCTTCACTTCTTTCATCTTGCCAAGATTATCTTCCATTTAACAAACATTTATTGAGGAAAAAAGAAAACATGTATTGAGAACTGTACAACATGTCATGCTAGATGTAGGGATATAAAGACCACTAGCACATAGTTCTTAACCTCCCACAGTCTTTTAGGAAAAGATGCATAATTAAGCAATTATCATATGCTGCTTTGGGTAGTTGTGCAGAAAATGATATATGAGCGAGCACATTGGAGGGATGCCCAACCAGGTATCGTGTCACATAGGTAAGGTGACTCCTTAGGCAAAGTCTAAGCATGAATAGAAGCTTGCCAGAGCAAAAACGGGGAATGGCCTTCTGGTCAGAGAAAAGCAACATACATAAAGGGCTTGAAGGAATGACAGATCCTTCAGATGAAGTTGTATTTAAATATAATTCCACAGTCTTCATCTTCCAGACCTCATTTTGAGACCCTTTGTTCCTAATTTGAAAACAAACAGGAACTTCCCTGGCTGTCCAGTGGTTAAGACTCCACACCTCCACTGCAGGGAACACAGGTTCGATCCCTGGTCAGGGAATCAGATCCCATATGCCACACAGCGCAACCATAAATAAATAAATACATGCATACATACATACATCTTTATTTCAGGCTGATGTTATTAACCTTGGCCCCATGTACGCTTCTGCTTCTCACTTTCAGATTAATAATTAGTGTGAGAACATTTTAGTTAGAAGTTTGTTCCTTTTATTGTACTTGAAAATGACATTATTGTTTTGTTTTCTGAACATTTCATTGTGATCCTTTGCTGAATGAAGGTTTCTTGGTGATAGCCTTTCCATCCATTTTTAGTTGCAGAGTTTTCAAGGCAACGATGTGGCAGCAATTGCAGGTGGCTTGGTGGATGCTGAAGCCCTGGTATCTCTCAAAGATTTACTTAATAGAGTGGACTCTGACACCCTATGCACTGAAGAGGTCTTCCCTACCACAGGAGCTGGGTGAGAAGTTTGAAGCTAGAATCTAGGCTTTCTTTTTTTTTTCTTTCTTTTTTTTTTTTTTTCTGGTTACAAGATGTGTTTAAACCAACACATCTGTGGCATCAATGACTTTTATGTGACAGCTTGGATACGCCAACATACCAACCAGCTTATTATCACATATAGACCAAAGTCAGACCAGGAGCTATTAGAGAATCCAGTTATTAATAAGTATCTGAACCTTTGATGTAATTTAAGAATGCTTCATAGATTCTTTTTTTGTCTGGGAGTGCCATGGGTTTGATGACAGGAGAGTATTTCATGGATTGTCAGTGTGTGTGTTAGTTTTAAAGTAAAACTTGCATTTTATATTTCATGTTTCTAGCACAGATCTACGTTCCAATTATCTTCTTAATACTACAATTGCTGGTGTGGAAGAGACAGATGTTGTCCTCCTGGTTGGTACAAATCCACGTTTTGAGGCACCACTATTTAATGCTAGAATTCGAAAGAGGTTAGTAATAATATTCAGGGTTTTAAAAACATTTATATGATAATTTGTTTTATATATGTAGAAAAGACTATTTTAGCTGATTCTTAATAGTGTTAGTGGGAGTGAGACTCCAAAAGATAATTGGAGGGCAATTTCTAACTTCTCCATTCCCCGCTTCTCCCCCTGCTGATCTTTTTATCCTTTTAGTTTGAAATAATTCAAGATACTTGAAATGTTCTTTGTATACCCATTTTTGTGTAATGTTCACCCGATTAGTCAATGTTCATGTTTCATATATTTTTTTATTCTCTCTCCATGTATATATTTGTTTGAATATAACCATCTGAAAGTAGGTTGTAGACATAATGCTCTTTTTATCCCACACTGAGTACTTCTGTGTGGATTTCCTAAGAACAAGGGATATTCTCCATTTAAGAATTTGATTATTTAATCAAGAATTTACTATTGATACAGTGTTCGTATCTAATCTATAGTTTGTGTTCAGATTTCACTGATTCTTCCATAATTTCTTTTATAATTTTTTTTTTTCCTGCCCAGGATCCAGTCTGGAGTTACACATTGCAGTTAGTGTCATGACTCTTCAGTCTCCTTTTCTGACATTTTTTTTGAAGAGTACAGGCCAGTTATTTTGTAGAATGACTCTCCATCTTTTTATATCTTAGAGACTTAATAGATCGACCATATAATTGATTGTCTAAACTGGGACACTGGTGAGAGTAGAAAGGGGAGTTGTTAATTACTCCAGGATGACAGGTTACAACCACCACTGTCTCTGACAAACCAGAGTTATATGGTCACCACATTTATAACTATTTTTGGAGGAGCTGAATCCATACTTCCTTGTCATAGAGAATAAATATGAATGATGTAGTTTGTTTTTTATGAAATTTATTTAAATGGCCTGAATGGATAATTAGGAGGTAACTGACTCTGCTGTGTACGTATGACAAAATAAAAACTACAGATCATTTATTCTAAAATTAAAGTCTTTGTTTATAGCTAGCTTAGAGTTAGCATTCTAACACAGCAAATTAATTCATTGAATTTCTTTGGTGTGTACGGGCTTACCTCATTTTGTTGCACTTTGCTGTATTGTACTTGCAGATATGGTGTTTTTTGCAAATTTAAAGTTTATGGCAGCCCTCATTCAAGTAAGTCTTTTGGTGCCATTTTCCAACAGCATCGGCTCACTTTGTCTCTCTGTCATATTTTGATAATTTTCAAAATATTTCAAACTTTTTCAGTATTATTACATTTTATCATGGTGATCAGCGATCTTTGATGTTAGTGTTGTAATTGTTTTGGGACACCACAAACCATACCCATATAATATGGTGAATTTAATAAATGTTGGTGTGTTTTAATAACCTACAATGGCTTCCAAGTGTCAAAGTGAAAGAAAGAGTTGCACATCTTTTACTTTAAATCAAAAGCTAGAAATGATTAAACTTACTGAAGAAGGCTTGTTGAAAGCCGAGACAGGCCAAAAGATAGACCTCTTGTGCCAGTTAGCCAAGTTGTGAATGCAAAGGAAAGGTTCTTGAGGGAAATTAAAAGTACTACTCCAATGAGCACATGAATGATAAGAAAGCAAAATAGCCTTATTGCTGATAATGGATAAAGTTTGAGTGGTCTGGATAGAAGATCAAACCAGCCATGACATTCCCTTAAGCCAAACCTAATCCAGAGCAAGGCCCTAACTCTCTTCAATTCTGAAGGCTGAAAGAGGTGAGGAAGCTGCAGAAGAAGAGTTGAAGCTAGCAGAGGTTGTTTCATGAGATTTATGGAAAGAAGCTGTCTCCATAACATAAAAGTGCAAGGTGAAGCAGCAAGTGCTGATGTAGAAGCTGCAGCAAGTTATCCAGGAGATCTAGCTACGATAATTAATGAAGGTGGCTACACTAAACCACAGATTTTTCAGTGTAGACGAAACAGCCTTATATTGGAAAAAGATGCCATTGCTGGAGAAGGACTTTCATAGTTAGAGAAGAAAAGTCAGTGCTTGGCTTCAGAGCTTCAAAGGACAGACTCTGTTAGGGGCTAATGTACCTGGTGACTTGAAGTTGAAGCCAGTGCTCAACTTAACCATTCCAAAAATCCTAGGGCCCTTAAGAATTTTGCTAAATCTATTCTGCCTGTACTCAGTAAATGGAGCAGCAAAGCCTGGATAATAGCACATCTGTTTGCAACATGGTTTACTGAATATTTTAAGCCCATTGTTGAGACCTACTGCTCAGAAAAAAAGATTCCTTTCAAAATATTACTGCTAATTGATAATTGCACCTGATCACCCAAAAGCTCTGATGGAGATACACAATGAGATTAATGTTGTTTTGTGCCTGCTAACACAACGTCCATTCTGCAGCTCATGGATCAAGGAGTAAGATTTTTGGGTCTTATTATTGAGAAATACATTCATAAGGCTGTAGCTGCCATAGCTAGTGATTCTACTGATGGAAAGTAAATTGAAAACCTGGAAAGGATTCACCATTGTAGATGCCATTAAGAACATTCTTGAGGGCTTCCCTGGTGGCGCAGCGGTTGAGAGTCCACCTGCCGATGCAGGGGACGCGGGTTCGTGCCCAGGTCCCGGAAGATCCCACATGCCGCGGAGCGGCTGGGCCCGTGAGCCATGGCCGCTGAGCCTGCGCGTCCGGAGCCTGTGGTCCACAGCGGGAGAGGCCACAACAGTGAGAGACCTGCGTACCGCAAAAAAAAAAAAAAAAAAAAAAAAAAAAGAACATTCTTGAGTCATGGGAAGAGGTCAAGATATCAGTGTTAAAAAGGAGTTTGGAAGAAGTTGATTCCAGACCTCCTGGATTACTTTGAGGGGCTCAGGACTTCAGCTGAGGAGGTAACTGCAGATGTGGTGGAAATAGAGAACTAGAATTAGAAGTAGAGTCTGAGGATGTGACTGCATTGCTGCAATCTCATGATAAAACTTTAATGGATGAAGAGTTGCTTCTTATGGATGAGCAAAAAAAGTTGTTTCTTGATATAGGATCTATTCCTGGTGAATTCTGTGAAGAAATTGTTGAAATGACAACAGTGGATTTAGAATATTACATAAATTTAAGTTGATAAAGCAGCAGCCAGATTTGAAAGGATTGACTCCCAATTGTGAAAGAATTTCTACCGTGGGTAAAATGCCATCAAACAGCACTGCACGCTACAGAGAAATTGTTCATGAAAGGAAGAGATCATCGAAGCGGCACACTTCATTACTGTCTTATTCTAAGAAACTGCCACAGCCAGCCCAGCCTTCAGCAACCACCACCCTGATCAAAGTCAGCAGCCATCAGCACGAGGCAAGATTCTCCACCAGCAAAAAGATTTCCATTCACTCAAGGTTCATACGATGTTTAGCATGTTTTTAGCAATAAAGTATTTTTTAATTAAGGTGTGTATATTGTTTTTCTGACATAATGATTTTGTACACTTAATAGACTGCAGTGTAGTGTAAATATAACTTTTATATGCACCAGGAAACCAAAAGATTTGTGTGACTTGCTTTATTGTGACTCACTTTATTTTGTGGTCTGGGAAGGAACCAACAATATCTCCAAGGTATGCCTGTATTTTTTACAACACTTTATTTTTGAAAGGTACACAATAATATCTGTTAAATTTAAATGTTCTGGGAGGGCTTTAGTGCTTTTAACATTTTCTAATTTAAATAGATGTAGCACATAGCATTGAAGAGACCAGTAACTGCTAACTTAGTGATTTAGCTCTAAAAACTCTGTTGTTTTCTTTCAGTTGGCTCCACAATGACTTAAAAGTGGCCCTTATAGGCAGCCCTGTTGATCTCACTTACAGCTACGACCATCTGGGAGATTCTCCCAAAATTCTTCAAGACATTGCTTCGGGCAGCCATCCTTTCAGCCAGGTGCTCTTGAGTTATATGTATCTACTCTTGTTGATTTTTAAGTATTATTTTTAAATTTTATTATTTTTGGAATAATATGTGATTGCTGTTAAAAACTACATATATATAGCAACATAGAAAATAATATATAAGAAAGTAAACATTATCCAAAATCCCACTACCCCAAACAAGCATTGATGAAACATCATACAGTCATTTCTCTATTCATATATAGAGCAAGATGGATGGATAGGTAAACAAAAATGAAATCATACTGTACATTTTTTATTTATCAGAGTTTAATTTTACTTGAAGTTATCATTAAAAAATGAAGTAAAACTGAAAGAATTAAACTTTAAACTTCAGTGAAATCTTTCTTTACAGCAAGGGTTATTATTCCTAAAGAAATTTCACCAGTTTTTGTTTGTTTTTTATTTATTTATTTTTTTGTCCACACCACGCGGCATGTGGGATCTTACTTCCCGGACCAGGGATCGAACCCATGCCCCTTGCAGTGGAAGTGTGGGGTCTTAACCACTGGACCACCAGGGAAGTCCCTCACCAGTTTTTTTTACATGACTTTTTCATTACTAAGTTCTTTATTTACATTCATTTAATTGCCATCTGGAGTTTAGAGCTTTTGGGTTTGTTTTTGTTTGTTTTTGTTTTCTAGAGGAGATGTAAGTGCACCATTCCTTGAGTTCTTTCTTGCTTGAGAATGTTTATTTTATTCCTGAAGAGAGCCTTGACAGGATATAAAGATCTAGGGTTATACTTTTTTTTCCCTCTGAACTTTATAGATACTGCCTTTTGTAACTGTGGAAAAGAAGCCCAGTGTCAGCCATATTCTCTTCCAATCCTGTCCTATTTTTTGTTGTTGTTGTCTAGATACTTTTTTATTGATATTTCATGCTTGATTTTTTATCTTTGAAATTTAGTAACTTCACTAGAATATGTCTTACTGATGGTGGTTCTCTACCATTTTTTTTTTAATGGGACATACAGCTTTCAGTCTGAAGATTCAAGATTCTCTTTATTTTAGGAGTAGTGTGTGTGTGTGTGTGTGTGTGTGTGTGTGTGTGTGTGTATGTGATGTGTGGGATGGTGATTGTTAAAAAAATGTAAAAGGTTTCTGTTTCTCACATAACAGTGGTTCTGAAGGTAAGCAGTTTGACAGATGGTGCAGTTGTCCAAGGATGTCATCAAGGCAGGAGCCTACCTTCCTGCTTTGCTATCCTCAGTGCATTTACTCACTCACGTGTGTTTGTGTGTGAGCCTCTCCTCATGGTTCCAGGATGGTTGCTTTACTGACAGCTTCAGGTGTAGGCAAGAAGAAAATCAAGTGTGAGGGGACAAAGCAGCCAAACCCAACTTCTTTGTCTGTCGGCTTTGAATAACATCATTATTGTTACTGTGATCAAAAGTATTTTTTTTTAATGTATTGAGAAGAATCCTTCTCTTCTCTCTAGCTCACATCCCCATGCCCCAGAAGGTGATGAGTGTTCATCAGGAAAGTTTTCTTCTCTAATATATTTAAATGTATTTTCCATTAATTAGTTCTTTTTGTTAAGAACTCTTAACAGTGCAGATATTGGATCTCCTCTTTTATCTTTTCTGTCATTTTTTTCTTTATTCTTTTGTTCTTTTTTGGTTTATTTTATATAATTTCATATAAACTATCTTTCTTGTCCCGGTATTTATAGTCATGTTTAATTCTGTTTTTTATTGTTTCTGGAATGATTTTCATTTCTGCTTTGTTTCTCTTCTATTTCTTTCTTGAATTCTCTGATGAAAGTCTTCCATAATACTCTCTATTATGTAACTTCTCTGAGCTCTTTTTTTAAGTGAGGGATTGTTTTTCATTTTCTTTGAGGCTATTGAAAACTGTTCCTTATTTTTTTGAGCCTACTGAAAGCACTTCACATTTCCTTGGGAAATTCCTCTTGTGAATATCCTCCTTTTTATAGTATCTAGGCATAATTCTCATGCTGATTCATTGATTGGGTCCAGCTATTTATTGAAGAATGACACAGAAGATGGGCAGGAGAGTGAACTGTTATAGTCTACAGCTTTACTTCTAATTTTTCCATCCTCTACTGTATGTGTAGTTTCTTTTGCACTTGGGATGCATTTCCTCTCAGTTTTTGGTATTCAGGTAGTTACTATGGCTTAAAGCAAAGCCCTTAACTTTAAGGTATTCTGCATTGTGATCTAGTGATCATTGCTTTCCCTACCTTCTCCTCCCTGTCTGGGGCATAGAGAGTAGATGGACTATAGTAGACATGGTACTTCAGCATGGTTTCTCCTGTTACAAAGTATCACCTGAACCTCTGTATGGACATTCCACAATTTTTTCTGGGACCTATCCATCGTCATTCTGACCAAAGGATGTTTGGCTAGAGTTTTAATTCCCAATTATTCCTTTTTGAAAATCTGTTTTATTTGATACTAGTTTAGCTGTTTCACAGTAGCATTGGCAAGAGGTTTTTGAGTAAATCTGGTTGTATGTATATCCATATGTCGACTAGCAAATTAAGACATTCACGTTAGAACTAAAACTTGGGACAGCATATTATAGATGCAAATTTGGTTAGATTTAGTTACTTCTAATGTTTGTTTATTTTATTTTATTTTTTAAAGCTAATTCTTTTTTTTTCTTTTTTTTTCTTTTTTTTTGCGGTACGCGGGCCTCTCACTGTCGTGGCCTCTCCCGTTGCGGAGCACAGGCTCTGGACACGCAGGCTCAGCGGCCATGGCTCACGGGCCCAGCCGCTCCGCGGCATGTGGGATCTTCCCGGACCAGGGCACAAACCCGTGTCCCCTGCATCGGCAGGCAGACTCTCAACCACTGCGCGACCAGGGAAGCCCTTTATTTTATTTTTTAATTAATTTTTATTGGAGTTTAGTTGCTTTACAATGTTATGTTAGTTTCTGCTGTACAGCAAAGTGAATCAGTTATACATACACATTTATTCCCTCTTTTTTAGATTTCCTTCCCACTTCTAATGTTTTTTTAAATGAAAATTCTTTTTTCTTAAAGGTCCTAAAGGAAGCTAAAAAACCAATGGTGGTTTTAGGCAGTTCTGCACTCCAAAGAAATGATGGGGCAGCAATTCTTGCAGCTGTTTCCAACATTGCTCAAAAGATTCGGATGAGTAGTGGTGTTACTGGTGATTGGAAAGTTATGAATATCCTTCATAGGTAAGTTGAGTAGTTGGTTTTTTTGTTTTTTTTGTTTTTTTGCGGTACGCGGGCCTCTCACTGTTGTGGCCTCTCCCGTTGTGGAGCACAGGCTCCACAGCACTGACATTGTAATTTTTAATTGATTAACCTTATTTTTTTATTTCATTTCATTCTTACCTAAGTTTTCCTTTTCATGAAAATTCAATGTACTTTATTAGGACATACCTTTTAATGCTTGTTGAGAACATGAAACAGATATTTTAAAACCTTTTCTTTCCTTTTTTTTTTTTTGGATATTTATTTATCTATCTATCTATCTATTTATTTATTTATTTTGGCTCTGCCGGGTCTTAGTTGCAGCACGCGGTATCTTCATTGCGGCATGCAGGGTCTTCTAGTTGCAGCATGCGGGATCTTTAGTTGTAGCATGCGAACTCTTAGTTGTGGCATGTGGGATCAATTTCCCTGACCAACAGTCGAACCCAGGCCCACTGCATTGGGAGCTCGGAGTCTTAGCCACTAGACCACCAGGGAAGTCCCTTGTCTTTATTTCTTATAGTAAGTTTATTTCAGAGTAAAGCATATTTTCTAATTCTTGGAGAATCTTTTAATCGTTTTTTTGTTTACTGATCGTTCTCGCAGAGGCAAACTTAGGTTACTTAGTTTGTTTTCCAAGATGAGGTGGGCTCTGTCATAAGTTAGTGTGTGAGTCTCTGCTCAGATCTTTGAGAGACATCCAGGCTTAGAAGGAGAGACATTTAAAAAATATATTGTGTAGGTGGGGCGGCAGGGGGAGCTAAGTTTTGAAATTGAACTTGGAAAGTGTGAGTTCTCTAACTTTGTTCATTTTTAAGATAGATTTGATTGGGAACTCCCTGGCAGTCCAGTGGTTGGGACTCCACACATTCACTGACGTGGGCCCAGGTTCAATCCCCGGTCAGGGAACTAGGATCCTGCCAGCCATGCAGAGTGACAAAAAAAAAAAAAAGATAGATTTTGTTAGTTTTGGTCCCTTGCATTCCATGTGAATTTTAGGATCAACTTGTCAGTTTTTGCAAGGGATTCAGCTGTGATTTTTTGATAGGGATTGCCTTAAATCTGTAGGTCAATTGGGAAGTGTTGCCATCTTAACAATATTGTCTTCCAATCCATGAACATAGATGTCTTTCCATTTGTTACGGTCTTTAATTTCCTTTGGAGTTGTTTTGTAATTTTCATTATACAAATCTTGCACTTCTTTTGTTAAATTTTTCAAACTATTTTATTCTTTTGATGTCCCATTAGAGAGTTTGACAGAGCAGCAGCATCTATTGGGAGTTCGTTTGACCTGCCCTCCTCCCTTACCAAATATGTAAAACCCAACTAGCTTTATTCACAGTAGGTCCTCAAAATGGCTACTATCTCTTGTAAGAAAATTAACAACAGCAAACTAGACCAAAGACTCCCAAATGTTCAAAGTATAGCTCTTTGAAACCTTTTCTTTAAAAGATTATTATCTGCTTCTAATAGTAATATATGTTCATTGAAAAAATTCCATAAGAACATACAACAGTATACTAATTATAGTTTTCTCTGAATTAGTTTTATGAGTGGTATTTAAATTTTTCCCTTTTGGTTTTCAAAATCATCTAATTTTTCTCTTAATGACTGTGCTTGACTTATCAAGTCTTACTGTATTGAATAAAAATCAACTTAAGACAATTACAGTTGGCATAAAGTTTCCAGAATTAGTCCATTAAGTATTACTTCATGAAGAAACAGTGTCCTAAGCATCTTATTTACTTTTTTGCCATTCTTAAAACAGTAAAAGACAGCTGCTTCTGGTTTTGACATCTATTTCAAATGGGTAAAAATGATGAGGGAAGATCTTTGACAGCATTGAATAGAAAAGAGACTAGGTATCATTTCAAGAATCACATTTAAATTTTTATAATGAAAACACAACAAGTATGCTAAAAACTCATACTTGTTTTACAGGATTGCAAGCCAAGTAGCTGCTTTGGACCTTGGCTATAAACCTGGGGTGGAAGCAATTCGGAAGAACCCTCCCAAAGTGCTGTTTCTTCTGGGAGCAGATGGAGGTTGTATTACTCGACAGGATTTGCCAAAGGATTGTTTCATTATTTATCAAGGTTAGTAGCATCTATGGCACTAGAAACAGAAGAGAATAGTACATTGTGTATATTAGGAACTGTATGGCAATATATTTAGTGGATTGAATATTTTCCATTTGAGAATTTCCCTACATACACACCAATTTTAAAAACGTATTTGTTAATATGTATTTTTATAGATATTTAAATGTTTTAGATTTTATATTTAAAAAAATACCTTTATAAAAAATAGGTTTATTAGTTACATAGTTGCTATTGCTATTAAGAATTATCACCTCATGTTTTTTGTTTGTTTGTTTGTTTTTGCGGTACGCGGGCCTCTCACTGTTGTGACCTCTCCTGTTGCGGAGCACAGGCTCTGGACGCGCAGGCTCAGTGGCCATGGCTTATGGGCCCAGCCGCTCCGCGGCATGTGGGATCTTCCCGGACCGGGGCACGAACCCGTGTCCCCTGCATTGGCAGGCAGACTGTCAACCACTGCGCCACCAGGGAAGCCCCACCTCATGTTTTTTAATAACAAATAATTAGAAGAAACCTAAATGCCCCCAATAATAGTAATTTAAATTATGAAATATTATGTAACATTAAATTCAGTTTTTCAAAGAATATTTAATGTTATATAATCAAGGGGAAGCTTTTTTATATATATAAACAGTGTAAAAGTTAGAAAATCACGAGTCCTGTGTCATAAGACACTTAATGAATTATATTTAATAGCACTCCTTTGGTTTTTTGTGTTTGACTCATTTTCTTGATCTCTAACTCATTGCAAATGTAATCAAGCCTCTTTGGAATAAAAGAAGTCGAGTATTCCTGGATATTTTATAGAGAAAAGTATTATATAACTTTTCACTTCATTTAACACAAACACCATACACTTACACTAGGCTTTTTATTGCCATACCACATAAAAAGCATTATGTAATATTTCCTATCTTTAGTTTAATAAAGTTAAACCAAAATGCATAAACTGAAATCCTATCCTAGTTCTATCCAGAGATAATCATTGATGATGGTTTAGATAGATGCACAGTTCATATGTACTTCTATGCATATGCAAACATGTACATATGCAAACATGTACATTGGCTTTTCTTTCAATTAATTAAAGTTTCTTTTTTCTTCCAACACCTTCTGTTAAACTTTTAATGAGTGATAGTCTTTCAGCATACTATTTTCTGTAATCTTCTGTTTATGCTCTTAATCATACTCCTGTATGTCATACTCCTGACACTTTTTGTTCCTCCACCATTTCAGTTTACTTTACCAAATTTCACTAACATACATCTGAGCGTTTTCACTTTGTAATGATCAAGAGAAATGATACACCTAGTTGCCCGTAATATGTGTGTTTATGCTGTTATACGTATTTGTGTATTTGCAAAAATTAATCTGGGAAGACACATACCAAATGCTTTCACAATAGTTTTCTTTGGGAAGGGAGTTTAACTGTGGGCAAAGTGGGCTTTAATTTTTATTCCAAATACTTCAATACTATATTGTTTTAATTTTTAAAATACTTATAATTATAAAAATGTAATTTTAAAAGGATATATACTGTGTTCATGTATAATACCTAATCAGCTTTGTGCTAAAATGTGGTTTGCCATTTTCCGTCTTTTCACAGGACATCATGGTGATGTTGGAGCTCCTATAGCGGATGTTATTCTCCCCGGCGCTGCTTACACAGAGAAGTCTGCTACTTATGTCAATACTGAGGGCCGAGCTCAGCAGACTAAAGTAGCAGTGACACCTCCTGGCTTGGCAAGAGAAGACTGGAAAATTATAAGAGCCCTTTCTGAGGTATTTGTCCTTAGTGATGCTGCTAATGGAATGTTTGACATGTTAGCTTGTCAGAATGATTTTCGAAGTCAAGGAAGATGCACGTCTGAAATGCAGAGATGACTTGAATAATCTCTGTAGGAGAAACGTGTTCAGAAAACGGGGATTTGGGGAATTCCCTGGAGGTCCAGTGGTTAGGATGCCACACTTTCACTGCCAAGGGTGCGGGTCTGATCCCTGGTGGGGGAACTACGATCCCACAGGCCACGTGGCGTGGCCGAAAAAAAAAAAACATGGGGATTTGAAATAGGTGTTTTTACTTTTGACTTGTGTTTTTAACTCTTTAACTATAAAAAGAAGCATCATGAGATTTAAAATAATAATATACAGTTGTCTATCAACTTTATATATGAGCAATAGCAGGTTAGCCAAAGCATTCAAATTTAGCAAAGCATTTCTTTATTTCATAATCAGTGTATTTTCTAAAACAAATTACTAATGTATTGACAGCTGTTTATGAATTAGAAGAATTATTTACAGTAGTATTCCCCACTTAACCACCTGCTTAATATACATACAAATGGACACCAATATATTTTTCATAGTAGTACTGCATTATTTTAGCATAGTTGCAATGATGTATTATTTGAAATATTTAAGTATTAATGCTTTATGTCAATTTTTGGAACCTGTTATGTTATAGATTGCAGGTATGACTCTTCCATATGATACTCTGGATCAAGTAAGGAACAGATTGGAAGAAGTCTCTCCTAATCTTGTTCGATATGATGATGTCGAAGGAGCTAATTATTTCCAGCAAGCAAATGAGCTTTCCAAGGTAAAAACACGCCTATACGCAGTTTTCATCATAATGTATCCTCTGGTGTAACAGTACTAATTTTCAATACTATTATTATTGATCTCTTACTCTTTTTTTGCAGCTTGTGAACCAGCACCTTCTTGCTGATCCACTTGTTCCACCTCAGCTAACAATAAAAGACTTCTACATGACAGGTACGCAGTTGTCAGCATGACTGCCAAACATGAAAGGTAGAGAGGAGTAAAATCACCTAATTTAGCATTATGATTCCAACGTGCTAGCGGTAGTATTTGATGTTTTTAATCTCAGAAGATTTTTCAAATATCAGAACTAATGTAACTTTATATTTTCTGATTTTACTCTAATTTTTCTTTCTGAAATGTAAGTAGTGTTTGAAAATCCAAGAATTAACAGATTTTAAATATAAAATTTTACTACTGTATGAAGAATTACTGTATAGCAATTTAGGGAGAATTTTCTAACTGACAAACATCTGTGAAGGTTTTTCTGAGAATTACAGTAGAAGAATCAGAACACTAAAATGTGAAACATGCCAAATGGTGCTTCTGATGTAAATTGTTAAGAATGTGCTTAAGGAATGCAGACTAACAAACTTGTTTACTACAGATTTTACAACACTTGATATAACATCTAGGTTATGAGATAGTTGATAGACAATTTATAATATTTTCTGTCTAAAAGCAGATAGGAGTATATTTTTCAAGTTCTTGGTGCAGTTTGTATCTAAGATTTTTTTTTTTTTAATTTTTATTTATTTATTTTTGATTGTATTGAGTCTTTGTTGCTGCATGCAGGCTTCCTCTAGTTGCGACGAGCGGGGGCTACTCTTCTTTGAGGTGTGCGGGCTTCTCATTGTGGTGGCTTCTCTTGTTGCAAAGCATGGACTCTAGGCACACAGGCTTCAGCAGTTGTGTCACGCAGGCTCAGTATTTGCAGCTTATGGGCTCTAGAGCACAGGCTCAGTAGTTGTGGCACACAGGCTTAGTTGTTCCACGGCATGTGGGATCTTCCCGGACCAGGGCTTGAACCCGTGTCCCCTGCATTGGCAAGCGGATTCTTAACCACTGCGCCACCAGGGAAGCCCTAAGATTATTATTATTATTATTATTTTTTTTTTGCTGTACACGGGCCTCTCACTGTTGTGGCCTCTCCCATTGCGGAGCACAGGCTCTGGACACACAGGCTCAGTGGCCATGGCTCACGCGCCCAGCCGCTCCGCAGCATGTGGGATCCTCCTGGACTGGGGCACGAACCCGTGTCCCCTAGCATCGGCAGGCGGACTCTCAACCACTGCACCACCAGGGAAGCCCTCAGATTATTTTTAATAGGTTTTTTTCAGTTGTATTATCAAAGTTATGTTCATTGTAGAATACATACCTAAGCCCACAAGAGCAAGGAAAAATCACTATGATCCCACTACCCAGAAATAACTATGTTTAACATTTTGGCCAGTCATCCAGGGATATACACATATATTAATTTATTTAAACTAAAAATGAGATTACTTATTTACTCTGGGAGAGAGGGTTTGGACAGCTTTTTTGAAATATTCACATACATAACATTCACCCATAAAGTGAATTCATGGATTTTAGTACACTGTTCTGTAACCTTTTTTCAGTAATGGTATATTGCACATTCTTTTCCTGTCTTTAATACTTTTCTATAATATTTTTAATGGTTGCATACTGGCCCTTTGTATGGCTGTATATAATTATTTAATCATTCCTAGGAGTACTTATTAAAAGCATTTAGCTATTAAGGGGCTTATCTTCTGAACTTATTGATTTTACAATGTTTATGTATAGTTACATAGACTCTTCCAGTCTTTTTTATTGTTGTTGTTCCTGAATATGTGCAACAGGAAAGTTTTACTGTGTGCTTCTTTTGAAGTTGTGTTATCAAAACGCACATTTTCTTGGTATCTTTCAGATTCAATTAGCAGAGCCTCACAGACAATGGCTAAATGTGTCAAAGCTGTCACAGAGGGTGCCCATGCAGTAGAGGAACCATCCATATGCTGAAACATCTACTAGCACCCAGTTAGTTAAAGCACAGTTACGTTGGCATGATCTCTTAGAGGTGTATCTCTCTAAAAAATAATCTAAATGATGTAATATTTAAGGTTCTACCATGCTTTATTTGAAAACGATATTGCAATTGTCAAAGAACTTTGAGGTTTCCAAACATTTATGTATTGCGTGTAAATGTTAAATAGTTTAATAAACATGTATAGATGCCCTTTCATGTAAAAGCACTGATAATCTTTGTGACATAAAAAAGAAAATCCTTAAAATACGAATTTTTGTTTATCTTCATTGATCACTTATGTTTGTAAAATGGATGAAATAATAGCTCCGTTAGGACCTATTTTTTTCTAGTGCTAAAGAAAAGATTTAAGTATTCTGTGAAGCTGGGTAAATAGAAAATATATATAATATAATCATACATCAGATGTATATCTTGGACAGCGCTAATAATAATCATAATAATGAAGGCTAATGATTAGTCAGGATTTTCTACATACTAAGCACTCTGGCTTTACATACATTATATTGTTTTGTCCTTTTACATCCCTGTCAGCCAGTATTATCTCATTTTACAGGTGAAGAAGCTAAAGCCCATGGATAATGGGTAGCTTGCCCAAGGCCACAGCAAAAGAGTCATAGAATCAAGCCTGGTTCTCTGACTTCAAAGCCCATTGTTCTTAACTGCTGCACATAATTTCCTCCCATTAGTACAGATTCCATAGGTTGTTACATCTAAGAATCAGTATTGAGAAGCTTAATGGATAACACATTTTTCTGTTTTCTCTTGAATCTGTTTATATAATGCCATGGTGATTTATGGGATATTTTTCTTTGTATAATAGATTGCACACACATACACCCTTGGAATGAGGGAGGTTTCAAGAGACATAATTTAGGTCCTCATTGATGTTCCATATTTATTATATTAACACCATCTGTAGTATTAAGTCAACTAAACTATTCCAGTAATAAAAGACAAAACTAACAGCTCTCATAATTTTCAATTGTCAAAAAAAATTAAAAATTTACAATTAATCTAGGAGATAATCTAATGCTATATTAATTTGTTTTCAAAATCTATGTTCAGAATCCTTTGTTTTGTAATCCTTATTCCTTTTTGCTTTCATCAGACTTAGCCCAACTATAGGTTGCGATTTTACTGATACAACAGAGGATAAAAATTTTAGACTATAGTATGTCACCAGTACTTTATCTTCAAAAATTATACAAAATTTGTCACCTGTAACAGTTTTTTCAGAACTATTTTATTCACTTCAGTCATGAAATTGTATACTTTGCTTAAAGTACTTTGCTTAAAATTCTCAGTTGCCTGAAATTGTATAAATTGTATAAATTCTTGGTGAAAGTCTTTGAATTTAATACAAACTTCTTATCTCTCTCTACCTTCTTTATCCCTTAGCACTGTTGCTGACCTCAAGGGGGCAAACACTTTCAGTTTTGTGTTTTGCACAGTACTCTTCAATGAATGAGTGTAGACTTCATAGGATTCTTGGTGAGGGAATATTGCATTCAAATGGAGAAAAGGTGATATATAACTAAGATGGTCCAGGATCCTAGGACTGCCATCTAGGCAGCATGTGTTGAACTTGGAATTCTGTAAAGAATACCTTGTTTGGGCTAAGTAGTACTCAATAAAATTTGTTGGTTTTTACATAAAGTAAACATGAAAGTCTGTCCCATGGGTGCCTATTAGTCACTTAATGCTAAATATTAAGGTTATTGTGACCATAAACATTGAAGATGGTTGCAAGACTTTCTGAAGAAGAGACCCAGATAGAAGAAAAATACATATAGATGAGAAGAATAACAGCTGATGCAATTTTGACTGTAAGCAACAAGGGAGTCAACAATGAGAAATCTACAAAGGATCAAGGCCAAGTCCTTTTAGGTGAAGACGGCAATCTGGAAGACCCTGGAATAATAAATAATACCATTTAGAAAAGATATTCTAATACGTGCCATTAAAGCTTTAAGTACATTGTGTCTAATTTTCACAAAACCCTGCTAACAATCGGTATTAAGACCCAAGAAGTATCAAATAACTTGCCCATTGTTACCCAGTTAAAGACTAAAGGCAAGAATGTTTAATTAGAGATATTTTTTACTGTCCCATTTTGCCTCAAAAAACCTTGTGGACCACTATAAGAATTGAATAGATATACAGGAAAAATTTTTAAGCCTAAACTTCATACAGAATGCCCCCCAAATTTATTGTGAATTGTATTATAATGAATACATCAATAAAAAGTATTATACCTTGTTAACAATACTCAGTATACAATAATTTATTGTTTGGTGCTGAGTTGTTTAAACACTGTTTCTTGCCAGGTCAGACAGATCTTGTTCAACTTTGGAAATATTACTTGGAAAAATTTAACTATTTCTTCATCTGTAAAATGAGGATAAATGTTCTAATAATTGTACCTACCGCCAACCTTAGAGGGTTGTTATGAGGAGCAAGTCAGAAAGCCTCTAAAACTTGCTTGGCCTATTTCCTGACACAGTGAATGCTCAATGTGCTTAGGGACTGAGAACCATCATTATAGGAAAATGTGTGTTCAGAACTTTGCGGGATGTTTCAGGAGGTTGCAACTAACCATCCATGGGAGCCCTTGAAGTCCCCCTTCTAAGTGAATTGAGTACAAAACTCAATTCCATTGATTGTGAGGGAAAGTCATGCCTAATATAACCTCTAGCTTCTGTTTTCCTAAAGAAATGTATTTCTTTCCTAAGACTTGAGAATTAAATGACTTGTCCAAGGTCAACCTAAGTAACAGAATACTGCTACTACAAACTGTCCACCAGGATTGTGAAGATTAATTTATTATTGCAGAGCTCTGCATATTTTGATGGAATTTCTACTAGTCACAGTAAGATTTACTGAGTCTGTTGGATTCTAACCCTTAAAAGAGACTACTTCTGAAAGCAAAACCAAAAAGCAATGCAATCAGAAGAGGGAAAACTATATGCTGGTGATAGAAAGGGTACTGAAGGAGGGTAAGAGCTATTGATGTGCATAAAAGGGGACAGGTGAATTCTTTTGCCAACATGAAGCTTTAGCTAATATAAACTGTCAGCTTTATTATTGCCGGAACAAATTACCCCACCACGATTCAAGCTCCCACAGGGAGAAGAACTAAAGCAGCTTAGCAACAAAAGCAGTGGTAAGAGGTGGGTTTTTTTTTTAATGTTAACAATGTCATTCATGACCACTGTTAAAATGTCACTAGCAAAGTGATTACAAACCCCTGTTACCAAAGGCCCAGTGTGGCTGGGGAATAGTTCAAGCAGAAATAAATGACACGCATGAGTATGACAATTTTTTAGACATTTTGTAAGGTTAATCCTACCTTAGCATAGCTAGACCTTAGGTTTGTGATTGACCCAACTTTTGGAAACAAGTACATGTGAAAAAAATGAACCTTGATAAAGACATTTTGGAACCAAAAAAGTATGTGTGTATACATAATGGGCACCTTTTATAAAAAGATAAAACAGTAATCCCCAAATAATTTTCTAATAACCAGTATTTTAAAATGTCTTAACAGTTGCACAGTATGTTGCTTATTTCATTTAGCCCAAGAGACAAGAATGTTAATGAGAAATTTGATTAGACCTCAGATCTAGATTGTAAGAGAACAAAGATCTCAGAGCCAAATACCCTTTTGCTTAAAGTGTTTTATGGTTTTTATTACTGAAAAATTTTAAAGAGTAAAGACTTACCTATGACTGATATTCAAACTTTGATTGATTTTCAAAATCATTGACATCTTAATTTTTTTAAAGTAACTTACACTGAAAAGCATATGTTGATATTGAAAAACAGGGTAAAATGTACAGTCTAGAACTAGTAATTAGTTTACAATATTTAATTTGAATTGGTATATAAAGAGATCATAAGATGAATAACAATTTCCTTCTTATTTCTTTTTGGCCATGCTGCACGGCATGCAGGATCTCAGTTCCCCAACCAGGGATGGAACCCATGCCCCCTACAGTGGAAGCACGGAGTCTTAACCACTGGACCACCAGGGAAGTCCCTAATTTCCTTCTTAGACGCATATAATTTCGGATCTGAAAAGGACTGTAGAAAAAAATCTAGTATCACACGTACATTTGGTAATTATGGAAATGGAGGCCAAGGAGAATAAGGAGTAAATGAAGGGACAGATCCTGTGATTTGAACCAGCCCTTCCGACTCCCGATTCAGTGACATCTCAAAGCCTGAAACTCAGCTCCATCATTTATTAAAGATTTGCAGAGTATCTGCTGTGTGTGAATACAATATTAAGTATTAGGACTACAAAGAGAAATACATATATGAAAAGTATCTCAGCAGATGCAAAAAAACCAATTGTGTTTACCTCTAGGTAGTTCAACTAGTCTGAGGAATAGCATAAAGAAAAGGATTGTATGCCTCTATCATTTGAGCATTTGGGGCTTCCCTGGTGGCGCAGTGGTTGAGAGTTCGCCTGCCGATGCCGGGGACATGGGTTCGTGCCCCGGTCCAGGAAGATCCCACGTGCCGCGGAGCGGCTGGGCCCGTGAGCCATGGCCGCTGAGGCTGCGCGTTCGGAACCTGTGCTCCGCAACGGGAGAGGCCACAGCAGTGAGAGGCCGCGTACTGCAAAAAAAAAAAAACACAACATTTGAGCATTTGAAGGCTTTTACGATAAGAATATATTGCTTCTGTAATTTTTAAAAACATTGTTTAAATGAAAAATAGCAAAACAAAACATTTAAGTTGATGAAAACTAAAAATAGGATGCAAAATTGTATGCATACTACATGTGGTTGGCAGCCTCTAACGTGGCCCCAATGATCCCTGCCTCCTGGGATTCACACTCTTTTGTCATCTTCGCTCCTTGCGTGTGGGCTAGACTTCCTGATTCACTTCTAATGAATAGGGATGCCTCTGCTGAGATGAAGTTTTAAACAGTCTGTGGTTTCTGTCTTGGGCTCTCTGGTTCTCTCCGTCTCAGATCACTGCCTGCCATGTTGTGAGGATACTTAAGGCAGCCTGTGGAGAGGCCTCATGTGGTAAGGAAGAGGCCTTCCAGTAACGGTATCAGTGAGCTGAATCCTGGCTGCCAGTTGAGTGGAGGTGACTGTAGCCCCAGCCAACAGCCTAATTGCAACCCCGTACATTTCTGGATTCCTAACACACAGAAATTATGAGCTAATAAATATTTGTTGTTTTTAACCACGAAATTTTGGGTTATTTTGTTATGCAGTAATAGATAATACACTATGATTACAACCAGGCAAAGGCATACACCAGGGTACCCACATCCAATGACTGACTCACGTGGGAGTATAAAGCCCTGGCCATCTAGACCCAATGGAGGACACTTCTCAAAGGCTGTTTAGCTCTCAAGCGTTCTGTGGGGCTGGCTGAGGCTGTCATTGGACCTGCATTGCAGCTCAACTTTTCCCTCTGCCCACTCCTGCCTTCTTCCTCTCCCTTACAGGTGTTGACCCCCATGGAACTCCTTCATAAATATTTTGCACATTGAATTCTGCTCAGAGTGTGCTACCTGGGGAATCCAAACCGTGACAGCCATGTAGAATATCTATGGATCCTACGTAGCTGCTCCAATTATCACTATGTCTCAGCCAACAAGAAGAGTGAGCGAGAAGTGGAGGACAAGCACTGATGTTTTATTGACATGACTTGGAAATTGCATCACTTCCATTCACATACCATAGGCAAGACTTATAGCCACACTCACCTGCATGAGAGGATGCTGGGAAATGCAGCTTCCAGCTGGACAGCCATCTACTCAACTAAAACAGAAATTCTAAGATGTGTTCTAGTTGATCTTTTGCTATGTAACAAACCACCCCAAAACTTAGTGGTGTAAAACAACAACCATTTTATTATGCTCATGAGATTCCGTGGATCCAAAATATAGAAAGGGCACAGGGAGATGGAGTCACAGCTGGATGACTAGAATATTTGGGGATGACTATAATAGCTGGGAACTGGAGCAGCTGTGGCTGGAGGACCTTCAGTCCCCAGATGGCATTTTCACTTACATGTTTGGCTCCTGGGCGGGAATGGTGGAAGGACAGGGTCAGATGGGATTGTCTTACAGAGCATCTACCTGTGGCCTATTCAGCATAACAGTCTCAGGACAGTTGTACTCACAGGGTGGTTCAGGGCTCCAAGAGCAAGAGGGTTCCTAGAGACCAAGGAGGAAGCTGCAAGGCTTTATATGACAACCTCAGAAGTTACATAGCATCACTTCACTGTACTTTATTGGTCAAGCCAGTCTCAAGAGCCCACCCAGATTCAAGGGGAGGAAGCATACATCCCACCTCTTGATGGGAGGAGGGTCAAATAATTAAAACCACCACAAAGGGAGAATAGGTATTGGGGGACAATTAGTTCCTGCCATCGGCCCTGTGATACATACTGCAGTAATGAAGAGGGAGATACACAGGAAAAAATGACTATAATCAACTATAAAGTGAAGTTTCTATAATATACCAATTAATCTATAGCTATTTTCTCATTACTTACCACAACTCGACTGCTTTTGTATTTAGTATAAAGTTGGTAAGTCCCCTCTCATATATAGGATAGAGTTCAGGCCCTTCTCTTTGGCTCTAATTCTTTAAGCTTTTAAATATAACTCAAGAACCTTGGCACCTATAACTGAAATGCTTTTGGGGGGATTAAGGCTATTTAGAGGAGGAAATGAGCCTTTGTTAGGTTGCCTACAGATTGTCCACCCTGGGTTACTGCAGATTGGGTAAGTACTAGGCCAAATGGAGTAATGTTCCTCAAGTAATATATTTAGTATCACAGTTTGAGTACAGTAGTGGAACCCAAAGTGTACTTTTTCAGTATCTCCTATTCCATTTCCACTTCACAGGATTTACTATATTCTTCAGCAGGGTAAGCAACCCCCCTGCCAGACAATGTACTGTATGTTATTAATGTAAATTATTTTCTGAATTAAAAAAAGGTGGCAAGTCATGGGCAAACTAGGACAGGAACTGAGTCTGTTGAGGTCTTTAAACTCTTCCAAGACTTGGGGATTTTCCTTATGTGCCTAGGGTTAGGGTGACCTTGTCCCATTGTTCTAGAATAGAAGCATATACCTTGCTGCTGGAAAGCCCTGGGATAATGTTGGAAATCTAAAAGGAGCAGTAAAGCATGACTAAATTTCATTAATCTCAATTTCCCCTGCCAAGAAAAATAAAGGCCAAAATTTTTTTGCCTGTTTCTGCTTTTTTTCTTTGACGACTGAAAGTAACCTGGTCTTGATCTGAGATGTGTTGTTATGTGGATAAAGTTAAATCATAATAGAGCCTTCAGATAGCTCCTCAAACCCCAAACTACAATTCCCATAAAGCATAAAGTGGAAATTTATGGTTTGCTTAGTAGCCGCAACTAAACAGCTGCACCCCGTCATGAGATGGAGCTTGTTTTGTATCTGCAAACGCAGAGGGAATGAGGAGTGAGGGGCAGCAGCATTCCCTTGGGAATTTGGGGTTGTTCCTCAGTAACTTGCGTATGTCTTTACTCTGTGACCGGTGCCCTCCCCTATGTTTACCCTTCACTTTCTAGTCAAATGCAGCTGTCCATCTCTCTTAAAACCTCTTGTTCCATAAGAGGTAGGATTTGCTCCTCACTTCTTTCACTCTTTATATCTCTAGTGGTTTGTCTCTCATGTTCTTAGCTAATACTTTTCCTCTCACGTCGTTCCCAGTCATATATGAGGCTCATTTTCTACAGGTTCACATTTGTCACTGTCATCTCATGTAATCTGTACCTTTCCTTCATTGTGACTCAGCATACAAAATATATTGCCCTTTGGTTAAACCAGAACGATTCTCAGATTCTCATCCAAAACTGGAATATTAGGATAAATATTTTGTAAGGGAGTGGCTTCAGGAAAATGTGGTACCCTGTATAAATCTATTGATTGCCAGAAAAGAGATACCTAATCTTTTTAAATAACTTGTTTGATTCTTTGAGAGTCCACATCTTATTCCACTAAGATCTTTTTGATTGGAATTGTTTCTTCCATTTCATGTTTTGTGAGTTAATTCATTAAGTCCCTGTGCAAGAAAAGCAGTTTTCAGAAGGAAAACAGAAACCACCCTAAAAGGGGTCAGAGACATTTCTGCTAGGCAAACTACCAAAGAGATTAATAGGAGCTTCTATGCTACGAATACACCAACCTGCTATTATCTTTAATAGCTTTACAACTAAGGCTACTAGGCAAGGACTGTGCCTGCTCAGTTTTTAAATTTGAACATTGTGATGTTAACTCAAATTATAATGCCTAATCCTCAAGCTTGAGTGGAGCAAGTCAACGGCTCACCCCTGGGAATAAGTTAATTTTTCCCAGGCACCAAGGTACTGATTAGGGCGCTGGGCAAGGAATTTTCCTAAATCGGCCCTGCAGCCCAGGAAGTCATTCCTTTTCCCTGGCAAGCACCTCCCAGAGAGCAGTGTTGACTCACTTCTGACTTAGCATGCTTACCACACAATAAACGGTTGAGAAATTATTGTCTCTGCTAGAGTTCTTGTTGCAGTAGAACATATGTATGCATTTAATGGCCAAAAAGACCACCAGATCTCAGTTTCCTATGGGGCCCATAATTCTTTCCCTGGTCCCTTTTCTCCCCTGAACCCACCCACCAAACTAATACATCAAAAGCGTTAGCTGGTCATTTGCAGCAACATGGATGGACCTAGAGATTATCATACTAAGTGAAGTAAGCGAGACAGAGAAAGACAAATATCATATGATATCACTGATATGTGGAATCTAAAAAATAGTACAAATGAGCTTATTTACAAAACAGAAACAGACTCACAGACAAAGAAAACAAACTTATAGTTACCAAAGGGGAGTGAGGAGGGAACGGATAAATTGGGAGTAGGGGATTAACAGATGAAGACTACCATATATACAACAAATAAACAGCAAAGACTTACTGTGTAGCACAAGGAACTATATTCAATATCTTGTAACAAACTATAATGGAAAAGAATAAAAAAAGAATATAGATATATACATAATATATATGTATAACCAAATCACTTTGTTTTACACCTGAAACTAGCAGAATATTGTAAATCAACTATACTTCAAAAAAAAAAAAAAAAAAGCTCAAGAAGAGTGATAACTAGGGATAATATCCATCCCCAGTTCCTGTATGTTAATTGAGCAACTATTATGGGTTGAGGACTGTACAGGTGCTGGAGATAGACCCGGTCATCAGTGGCAAAGACAGACAAGTCACTGATGATTGCATCTATGTGCAAGTGCTGTGACAGAACAAGAACAAGGTGCTCTGGGAATAGCAGAGAAGGCACCTTCCTGACAGCCCTGACAGGGAGGGTGTCAAGAGCTATCAGGGAAGGCTTCCAAGAGGAAGTGCTTACTGTGAGGAGTCTTGCGGGTTGAGTAGGAGTACGCCAAGTGGACAGAAGGAGCACAGCAAGCAAGGACGCAGAGATCTGAGAAAGCATGCCCTTTTGGGAAAACAGCGGCTCTGACAAAATGGTGCCGTAAAGGTTTGTAGATGCCAGACAATGTGGTTTGCTTCATGAAGGAACTTATGCTTTATCTGGAGGCACTGATGGATGTGCCTCCTCACCTAGAGAGGACATTTAAGTGAAGAGAATCGAGCTGAGAAAAGTATCTCGAAGTCATGAACTAATACAGGTTTGGAGTTTCACAGATCCTGGTCAAGCCCCATGTGTGACTTAACCAGCCCACTTCACCTCTATGATTTTGTGGTCAACCAGCAAGAACACCCACCCCTTAGGGTTACTCTGAGGACTAAATGGAATTATTTACTCATGTCAAATTGGCAGCAAAGTGTGTGTCACCTAACAAACATTTTAATAAACATAAGTTTTCTTTGCTTTAAAAAAAAGAAAAGTTGGCTGGTCTTTTCTCTCCTCACCCTCCATGTTGCCCCAAAGCCTCTCACCTTCCTTCCCCCGCAAACCCTCGAAATTTACTCTTTTCCACCAGAGCCCCCCCAAATTTACTCTCTGTTCTTCAACATATACGCACCAAATTTAGCCCCTCTCTAGCTACATATTTTGGGGGGCATTGGAGGGAGGGAGATAGAATGAGTCAGCAACAGACTGCCTTCTGGTTAAGTAGTGCATAAAGCTGTCTTTTTTAAAAAGCTGCCTAGCATTCCATCGTGTGCCTCTACAAAAATGGATCCCAATTCCCTATCAATAATGATAACTAAAATGTATTGAGCATATACTATGGATTAGGCACTGTTCTAAACACTGTCACAACCCAGTGGAGTAAATTTTGTGACTAGCTTCACTTTACAGATGGGTAAGATAGCAGCACAGTGAGATAATTTGTCCACGATCACATAGTAAATTATGGAGATGGGATTTGAATCCAGGTGATTCTTAACCACTATGCTATACTGCTTCCCTATTGATGGGATATTTAGGGCTTTCCTAGATTTTTTTTTCTATTACAGATAATGTAGTAATAAATATCCTTAGACGTAAACATTTGCATACTTTTCTAAATACATCTGTTAGGACACATTCCTTGAAATGACATCATGGGATCAAAGAGCAGCACAATTTTATTTGAAGAGAAAACGTTTCTCCTCCAAATGTATCATTTGTTTGGAGGAGGGAGCATTTTACTAGAGCAGTAAGCCATCCTCTTATACATTTAAAATTTTGCTTGCGAAAGTGCTAGAAAGTCATCTTAGTGCTTTACCATCTAGGTGGTTCTTTGCTCACATCATTTCTGTTATTTAACTAGGAGTAGAGACAGGGAAACTAAAGCAAATAGGCCCTGGGTCATAGCAGTTGTTATTGATTTAAATGACTGGGTCTTCCCTATCAAACTACCACTGGCATTTTTCACAGAACTAGAACAAAAAAAATCTCACAATTTGTATGGAAACACAAAAGACCCCGAATAGCCAAAGCAGTCTTGAGAACGAAAAACGGAGCTGGAGGAATCAGGCTTCCTGACTTCAGACTATACTACAAAGCTACAGTAATCAAGACAGTATGGTACTGGCACAAAAACAGAAATATAGATCAATGGAACAGCATAGAAAGCCCAGAGATAAACCCACGCACATATGGCCACCTTATCTTTGACAAAGGAGGCAGGAATGTACAGTGGAGAAAGGACAGCCTCTTCAATAAGTGGTGCTGGGAAAACTGGACAGCTACATGTAAAAGTATGAGATTAGATCACTCCCTAACATCATACACAAAAATAAGCTCAAAATGGATTAAAGACCTAAATGTAAGGCCAGAAACTATCAAACTCTTAGAGGAAAACATAGGCAGGACACTCTATGACATAAATCACAGCAAGGTCCTTTTTGACCCACCTCCTAGAGAAATGGAAATAAAAACAAAAGTAAACAAATGGGACCTAATGAAACTTAAAAGCTTTTGCGCAGCAAAGGAAACCATAAAGAAGACCAAAAGACAACCCTCAGAATGGGAGAAAATATTTGCAAATGAAGCAACTGACAAAGGATTAATCTCCAAAATTTATAAGCAGCTCATGCAGCTTAATAACAAAAAAACAAACAACCCAATCCAAAAATGGGCAGAAGACCTAAATAGACATTTCTCCAAAGAAGATATAAAGACTGCCAACAAACACATGAAAGAATGCTCAACTTCATTAATCATTAGAGAAATGCAAACCAAAACTACAACGAGATATCATCTCACACCAGTCAGAATGGCCATCATCAAAAAATCTAGAAACAATAAATGCTGGTGTGGAGAAAAGGGAACCCTCTTACACTGTTGGTGGGAATGTAAATTGATACAGCCACTGTGGAGAACAGTATGGAGTTTCCTTAAAAAACTACAAATAGAACTACCATATGACCCAGCAATCCCACTACTGGGCATATACCCTGAGAAAACCATAATTCAAAAAGAGTCATGTACCAAAATGTTCATTGCAGCTCTCTTTACAATAGCCCAGAGATGGAAACAACCTAAGTGTCCATCATCGGATGAATGGATAAAGAAGATGTGGCACATATATACAATGGAATATTACTCAGCCATAAAAAGAAACAAAATTGAGCTATTTGTAATGAGGTGGATAGACCTAGAGTCTGTCATACAGAGTGAAGTAAGTCAGAAAGAGAGAGACAAGTACCGTATGCTAACACATATATATGGAATTTAAGAAAAAAAAATGTCATGAAAAACCTAGGGGTGAAACAGGAATAAAGACACAGACTTACTACTAGAGAATGGACTTGAGGCTATGGGGAGGGGGAAGGGTAAACGGTGACAAAGCGAGAGAGAGGCATGGACATATATACACTACCAAACGCAAGGTAGATAGCTAGTGGGAAGCAGCCGCATAGCACAGGGAGATCAGCTCGGTGCTTTGTGACCGCCTGGAGGGGTGGGATAGGGAGGGTGGGAGGGAGGGAGACGCAAGCGGGAAGAGATATGGGAACATATGTATATGTATAACTGATTCACTTTGTTGTGAAGCTGAAACTAACATACCATTGTAAAGCAATTATACTCCAATAAAGATGTTAAAATAAAATAAAAATAAAAAAATAATAAATGACTGCGTCTTTGATATATATTTTTTCATCTGTAAAATGGGGATATTAGGTACCACCTACTTTATCTACCACCTATGGATTTAGAGGCACAAATATGAATGTATACATTTTTCATATGTATCACTGAAAACACATAATGGAGGGTTACCCATCCAGGGACCAGGGAAAGAACTATGGGCCCAATAGGAAATTGAGATCTGGTATCTTTCTGGTCACTAAAAGCATACATGTGCTTTATTGCACCAGAAACTATCAGAGACAATAATTTCTCAACCCCTTATAGTATGTGACCATCTGTATAAGTCCTAGTACAGTTTCCTTAAGTAGGCTCACTGTAAATATTTTATGAATAAATTAATAAAGTTTTCAAGGCCATGCATAAATTTTCCAAAGCTAAAACTAAGGTCCTCTCTTAAAAAAACACAACTTTGTCTTACCCCTAAATAATAAATATCTGTATCTTCTTTAGGAGAACCCTGTTCATAATATAGTTTAAGGGTGTTGCAATTTGATCTCAGGCAAACTAATAAATCAAAAGATCCAGAGAAAAAGTCTGAAATTAGCTAGTTTGTCAAATGTTGAGTAACTGCCTCTCTATACATTTGGAAAATACAGAAATGTAGAAAAATAATCCATTTATTGACTAGTAGCCCTTCATGCTGTGTAATTTTTATTGGTCTTTTAGGACACTATCTTCTATTTCTTTAAAGTTATTGATAGACAATAACTAATAATAAAATAATAATAATAACCAGGGTTCGAGCCCTGGTCTGGTAAGATCCCACATGCCGCGGGGCAACTAGGCCCGTGAGCCACAACTACTGAGCCTGTGCGTCTGGAGCCTGTGCCCCGCAACAAGAGAGGCCGTGACGGTGAGAGGCCCGCGCACCGCGATGAAGAGTGGCCCCTGCTTGCCGCAACTAGAGAAAGCCCTCGCCCAGAAACAAAGACCCAACACAGCCAAAAATAAATAAATTAATTAATTAAAAAAAAATAACTAGGTTGGGAAATATCTACAAACTTCAACATGAAAATATTTTTGATTCAGGTGTTCTGGAATGGAAAAATTTACACATTTCTATGAATGAAATACGTAAGTACTCAAATGTATAAAGTAAACATGAAAATCATTCTTTCTGACTAGATGTGAACAGAATATATTGTTAAGAATCCATCACAAGGGCTTCCCTGGTAGCACAGTGGTTAAGAGTCCGCCTGCCAATGCAGGGGACACGGGTTTGAGCCCTGGTCCGTGAAGATCCCACATGCCCCAAAGCAACTAAGCCCGTGTGCCGAAAAAAAAAAAAAAAATCTATCATGAGGCAGCAAAAATTTAAGTTTCCATCCAGGATTTTTCCAAGAACTGGAGAAATAATACTGTTTTAATCTGTTTGGGCTGCTATAACAAAATACAACAGACTAGGTAGCTTATAAACAACAGAAATTTATTTCTCACAGTTCTGGAGGCTGGGGTCAAGTTCTGGTGAAAACCCTCTTCCAGGGTCTGCAACAGATGGTAGCAGACTACCATCTCTCACTGTGTCCTCAAAATGGAAGGGACTAATCCCATTCATGAAAGTTCCATCCTCATGACTTCAGCACCTCCAAAAGGCGCCACCTCCTAATATCATCACCTTAGGCATTTAGGATTTCAACATATGAATTCTAAAGAGACACAAACATTCAAATCATAGCAAATACCTAAATTGATAGCAGTCCAACTTAAATATGGGAAAGTAACGGCCAATGGCAAAAGATACAAGTGTATAGTTCTACCTTATTCTGAATAACTGTGCTGGGAGCTACATTCTCCCTGAGTAACGCCCTCAAATTAAAGAGATGATTTCAACAGCGGTAATGATGAACTTGAGTCTGAAATGTCCTGGGCTCTAGTTATTGTATGTGCATTCAATAGGACTTAGATTTACTAAGTTTGTGCAGCATTTAGGCTGTTTCTAAAGTTTCTGTTCGTATGTATCACAGTCTATTGAGATTACAGTTTTTCAGCTATATGCCAAAGTTGGGGAAAATGATCCAGTTACGAGCAGGATTTGGAACAATCATTATATCCAAATTTTTTTTTTTTAACTGGTGGCAACACTATGTGATACTGTACACACCGATCTGTGTGTTAGAGGAGAAAGCTCTGGAATTGGTTCCCTAGATTTAAGTCCTGGTTCTACTGCTTAGCAGCCATGTCATCTCTATTACTGTTACCTATTGATATGGGGGTGATGATGATAGTAACACCTGCCTCATAGAGTTGACCAAATAACATATTATGTGTAAAGCACTGGGCAGGAATAAGTGTTTAATAAGTTGTTGATATTTCATCCTTTAAAAAGAAAGAATGAAAAAGTATACTTAGAAGCCTGTGATTTAGTATGCAACCAATCTATAATTTAGTACTAGAATAGAAAGCATTAAATGGCTTTCCTTTTATTTGTTGTTTTTTTAAAAATTAATTAATTAATTAGTTTTTATTTTTGGCTGCGTTGGGTCTTTGTTGCTGCGCGGGCTTTCTCTAGTTGCGGCGAGCGGGGACTACTCTTTGTTGCGGTGCGCGGGCTTCTCACTGCGGTGGCTTCTCTTGTTGCGGAGCACGGGCTCTAGGCGCGTGGGCTTCAGTAGTTATGGCGCATGGGCTCAGCAGTTGTGGTGCATGGGTTTAGTTGCTCGCGGCATGTGGGATCTTCCCGGGTCAGGGCTCGAACTCGTGTCCCTTGCGTTGGCAGGCAGATTCTTAACCACTGTGCCACCAGGGAAGCCCCTAAATGGCTTTTCACACATAATACTTGACATCAAAATTGTATTTCTAGTTTGTTGAAAGTAGTAAGAATGGGAAAACCTTGGTTTTAGAAACGAACTCCCAGACAGAAAATAAGTATATAAGAATTAGATATTTGAATTATTCCCTGAGATTAAGCTTCTAAAAGCAATATCCCCATATTTTGAACCATGATTTATTACATCTTACTGGTCATCACTAATATCTATCTAGTGTCTTGCACAGTCAGAAATGAATAAAAAGTAAATGCACAGTTATAGGCAGGAGTATGAAGAGAACATTTTTTGTTTGTTTGTTTGCGGTACGCGGGCCTCTCACTGCTGTGGCCTCTCCCGTTGCGGAGCACAGGCTCCGGACGCTCAGGGTCAGTGGCCACGGCTCACGGGCCCAGCCGCTCCGCGGCATGTGGGATCTTCCCGGGCTGGGGCACGAAGCCGTGTCCCCTGCATTGGCAGACGGTCTCTCAACCACTGCGCCACCAGGGAAGCCCAGAACATTTAATTTTTTTCATTTATCTCTGGCAATGTAATTTCCAACCAATAATGTACACACAGATTATAGAAACCGAGCTCTTTGGACAGCAGAGTAATGCATCATGGTAAACTATAATAATTGCTTTTACAACTGGGTGTGGTCCTGTAAAATCTGTGCTGTTGGTGACAGTGAAGGAGGAGGAGAGGCAAATGAACAGGAGTTCTTCACTGCTTCTGGAGGACAAATCAAAACCAATGTCCTGGGCTTTCCTGGTGGCCCAGTGGTTGAGAGTCTGCCTGCCGATGCAGGGGACGCGGGTTCGTGCCCCAGTCCGGGAAGATCCCACATGCCGCGGAGCGGCTGGGCCCGTGAGCCATGGCCGATGAGCCTGTGCGTCCGGAGCCTGTGCTCCGCAACGGGAGAGGCCCCAACAGTGAGAGGCCCGCGTACAGCAAAAAAAAAAAAAAAAAAAAAATCCAATGTCCTACCAATGGAGGATTAATGACATTACTTTTACAAAGGATTTAGACAAATGTGCAAATATATTGCAATTTTTAAAAAAGGGACCTACTGGGCTAAGAAGTAAAAAGGGACCTGTTATTAAAGGGATATTTTCCTTTTGCCTGATTTATGTGGACTGATAGTCCCATTAGTCCAAATATATTTATGTGGTTGGCAGAATAATGGCCCCCAAATATGTCCATGTTCTAATCCCCTAAACTGTGAATGTTACCTTACATGCAGAAGGGATTTTGTAGATGTGACTGAATTAAGGGTCTTGAGATAGGGAGATTATTCTGGATTGTCTGGGTGGGCACAATGTAAGCAGAAAGATCCTAATAAGAGCAAGGCAGGACAAGAGTCAGAGGAGGTTGAAAGACACTATGTTGCTGGCCTTAAAGACATAGGAAGGGGAATTCCCTGGCGGTCCAGTGGTTAGGGCTCCACACTCTTGCTGCCTAGGGCCTGGGTTCAGTCCCTGATAGGGGAGCTAAGATCCCAGAAGCCATGAGGTGCAGCCAAAAAATAAATAAATAAAGACGTAAGAAGGAAGCAGGAGTCAACGAAAGCAGGTAGAAGCTTCTAGAAGCTGGAAAAGGCAAGGAAACAGATTCTCCCCTAGAGCCTCCAGAAGGAACGTAGCCCTGCTGACACCTTGATATTAGCCCAGTAAAACCATTTCGGATTTCTGACCTGCAGGACTGTAAGATAATAAACCTATGTTGTTTTAAGCCACTAAATTTGTGGTACTTTGTTAGGACAGCGAATCGAAACGAATACATTCATTAATCTGCACCTAACCTGTGGAGACACCAATTTGTAGCCAGTACAAACTGAAACGTACTTCTAGTTCTCTTGGATTAAAACTGGAGTTATCCGTGGAAAAGTGATTTATTCTGGGGCTGGAGCAGGAAGAAATACAAGGTGAATCTAGAGTGTCTCATGGTGTTAGAAAGTAAAGAAGTGCTGAAAAAGGATGAGAGCACGTGGAAAGGGCACAGGAGCTAACCTGAAAGAGCTCCCAATGGCCAAAGCTGGAACAATTAGAACAACAAAATAATGATAGTGTTGGATTCTAATTCCCCAAATAAAATATATATCCATGCATCCACAATGAAATAAATAAATAAATAAATGGAGGAGAATGGACAGTTCCACTGATGAATGTTAAAATTAGTGTAGGAAGGTTTGAGGAGAAATAAAATATTCACATAGTTCAAAGTATCTCCCCCAAGGTATCTTTTAATTACAAATGGCAAAATAGTAACGTTACAACGGAGAAACCAGAAGACACCAGCCAAACCAAGTAATTGGGCTAATAGCACTAGTGTGGTAGGCATAATTCTAAGATGTCCACTCCCTCCCCTTCCTCCCCACCTTCGACATGCCTTTCATAACCATCCAGGCTGTGAATACGATGGATTTTAATCCGTGACTAGGTTATGTGACACAGTTGACTTTAAAAAAGGGACTATGGGTTTGGGCCTGACCTAATCATATGAGCCTTTTAAATCAGGGTCTAGAAGTCAGAGATTCAAAGCGTGAGAGGGACTGTAGGGGAGGGAAATTCTCCTGCTGCCCTTGTAAATGGAGAAGCCACCAGTGAGAATTTGAGAATGGCTTCTAGGAACTGAGAGTGATTCCTGCTGCCAACCCGCAAGAAAACAGTCCATCCTGAATTCTGCCAACAACGTGAATGAGCTGGAGGACCACAAGCTCCAGCTGAGGACACAGCCCAGCTGACACCTCGATGTTGGCCTTGGAAGACCCTGAGCGGGGAGCTCAGCCGCACTCAGCTTGGCCCTCTAAGCTGCAGAAACTGTGAGATAAGAAGCTGGGTGTCGGGCTTCCCTGGTGGCGCAGTGGTTGAGAGTCCACCTGCCGATGCAGGGGACGCGGGTTCGTGCCCCGGTGTGGGAAGATCCCACATGCCGCGGAGCGGCTGGGCCCGTGAGCCATGGCCGCTGAGCCTGCGCGTCTGGAGCCTGTGCTCCGCAATGGGAGAGGCCACAACAGTGAGAGGCCCGCGTACCACACACACACAAAAAAAGCTGGGTGTTGTTCTACGGTGCCAGGTCTGCGGGGACGTGTCACAGCAGCAGCACAAAACCATACAACCAGTCGTAACACAGGTCAACATCATGTGCTCCCTGATAGGATGCTCTGAAAAGGACATATGATGTCTGAGATTTTCTTGCCAAAAATACATTCCCTCATCTAATCATGAGGAAATATCAGAGAAACCCAGACTGAGAGACATTCTACAAAATAACTGACTGCCACACCATTGGAAAGCAGTTATACTCTAATAAAGATGTTTTTAAAAAAATAATAACTGACTGGTACTGTTCAAAAGGGTGGAGGTCATGAAAGACAAGAACAGACTGAGCACCTGAAGCAGAAAAAGGACATTAGTGGTAGACCTGCAAAATCAGAATAAAGTCTGTAATTTAGTTAACAACAACAAAAATTACAACAGAACATACCCAAAGTTATTCCTCTAAAGAATCAGGCGACTCTATGTAATCTTAAGCAATTCACTTCTAGAATGTTTTTCCAGTTATTAGGTAACACGAAAAGCATTTGTAGTGTGCTTTAGGATTCTTAGCTGAAATAGTAACTGTTGTGTTGCTTACTGTTTGTCTTTGCTATTTTCCTTTAAGATGGCTACATGTTGGAAGAGTTACTGTGTTTTGGAAGACTCAGTATGCTTCAACATTGTAATGGCTTTGGTGCAACAGTACAGATCAATGAAAACAAATACTATTAATGGATGCAATCCAAAAATGAAAAATTAGACAACTTAGTATATTGTGGAGGCTTCTGTGGTTGTTGCTTTGATGTTTGCTTTTTACTATTATTTCAAATTAAGGAGTTGGCATGTAGAACTATAAATACACAAAATCCTTTCAACAGCTTAAAAAAATCAGCATTTCAGAAGTTGCCTGAATTCAAGTCAAGACAGAGGGAGGGAAGCAAAAAACACTGTTTGAACAGTTTGATTCAGACAAGATAGAAATGCCCTTCCAGTAGAGAAAAAAAAGGGCAAATGATCTGCATGGAGTATTTACATCAGTTTTCTAAGAATGGTATCATGCGTCTCCTTTCCCTATAATCTTTTTCTTAGCTTCATTTCAGAGAACTGGACATATCCTGTAGAGACTGAGTGATAATTTATCACTGCATCAGTGATTATTGCATGAAGTACTCTGACTTTGCTGCTCATACATTTTAGGTAACGTAATTCTTCCCTCCTTCCTCCATAGAGAGAAACATAGTGCCTAACATCTAGCTCAAGGCTGGCTTAACGGCCTCCTCTGAGGTTAATGTTAACATCATTCTGGACGGAGCAACAGGAAGCATCTGTGTATCTTACCACAAACCGAGATGATCCACTCTTTCCCCATTTGAAGTATAAATTTTGTTGGTATTAAATTACTTAACCGCTCTTGCTGTGCACACCTAAAACATTTAGCTATATAAAACATCATGGTAATAAGCTCTGAGAAAACTGAAATGATTTATGACTATGTAAATATTTATTTAATTCTTCCCAGTTGGTCAATATTGATTTTTTTTTTCTCGTCTATAATTTAAAGGAAACTTGTAGTATGAAAGCTATTCTGACAAATCTTTGGTTCTTATGTTCTGGAACCATCTATGGTGACAGCAAAACTCAGGGAACAATGTTAGTTAATTAACAGCTGCCAAGTTACCTGGAGGAGCAGATGGTATAGTTGATTACGTCCTACAAAATGGGGGAAGGGAACACTCCAAGATATTTGCTCAAATATGCTTGAGCGTTTCCACACAAAAGGCTTTAATTGAAAGCCATACTTTTTCCCTCTTGTATGTTTGCCTTTTACTTCGGGTGATTCTCTTATATTGTATTTATTAGCCTGTCAAGTGTTCAATATTAAGTGACATTAGTCATTTAAAAGTAGAGTATACAGAAAATAAATACATAAACAAAAATAGAGCATACATTTTAAGTGTTTTTACCAATGAAGAATGTACAACAATTGGGGAATTCCCTGGCGGTCCAGTGGTTAGGACTCTGAGCTTTCACTGCCAAGGGCGTGGGTTCGATCCCTGGTCAGGGAACTAAGATCCCACAAGCTGCACAGTGTGGTCAAAAAAAAAAAAGAATGTACAACGGAAATACGCCAAGAATACTTAACACCAATCCCGGATATTTTTAACTGGACTATAACATGGTCAAATGGAATATAATGCTCAAAGGTTATTGACATAATTAAAATTGTACAGATATTTTACTAATCGTCTTGGACCTGTATTGAGATTGACAACAGAAATTCCATACTTGCTTCCTTAGAACCTTTCTCATTTAACCTATCCAGAAGCCATATCTTGATTATCTAACAATCTCAAAGAGATTGTACTGCTTAAAAATTCAAAATCTCAAATATTCATTAATTCAAATATTTATGGTGCATAGTTTGTGCTTGGCACTCTTCTAGATGCTAAGTCAACAAAATAGCTCAAGAGGAAAAAAAAAAAAAGGACAAAACCCCTAGCCTTGGGACTTCTCTGGCTGTCCAGTGGTTAAGACTCCACACTCCCAACAAAGGGGGCCTGGGTTCGATCCCTGGTCAAGGAACTAGATACTGCATGCCGCAACTAAGACCCACACAGCCAAATAAATAAATAAAAACAAAACAAAAACCCCCTAGCCTTCACAGTTTTTATATATATATATATATATATATATATATATATTTTTTTTTTTTTTTTTTTTTTTTTTTGCGGTACACGGGCCTCTCACTGTTGTGGCCTCTCCCTTTGCGGAGCACAGGCTCCGGATGCACAGGTTCGGCGGCCATGGTTCATGGGCCTAGCCTTTCCGCGGCATGTGGGATCCTCCCAGACCAGGGCACGAACCCGTGTCCCCTGCATCAGCAGGCGGAGTCTCAACCACTGCGCCACCAGGGAAGCCCCACAGTTTATATTTTGAAAAGTAGGATCTGTATAAAAATAAAACATCCCCCAAACAATAATTCTTTCCTTTCTTGCCAGACGTAAGACACTTGAGGGCAGGGACTGCTGTTTCCCTAATATCCTAACCACTGTGCCTAGCACAGTATAAATGATTCACAGGTACTCCTTGAATAATTAAATAGCAGATCTTTTTTTAAAAAACTTTTATTTATTTGTTTGGCTGTGCTGGGTCTTAGTTGCGACATGCGCGATCTTTTTCAGTTGCAGCATGCGGGATCTTTAGTTGTGGCACTCAGGAAATTAGTTGCAGCATGTGGGATCTAGTTCCCTGACCAGGGATCAAACCCAGGCCCCCTGCATTGGGAGCATGGAGTCTTAACTATTGGACCACCAGGGAAGTCCAGAAGATCTTGCCTGTTACATCTGTTTGAACTTTTCAGCTTGGCTCTCAAAGTCCTCTTAACTGGGCCCTACCCTACTGCTGTCTTTTCCTCCATTTTCCCACACACACCTTCTGTTGAGACATGCTCACTCCTGCTTTACCAAATGCCTTTTTCTCTGTCCAGGTAAATAAAAATTCTCTCCATTTAAATTCAACAAACACTGATCTAGTATCTCCTATGTGCCAGGACTGTGCTAGAGACGTCCACAGATCTTCTTGAATCTATACACGTACTCTCATTGGTTTTAAGAGTGGGAGAGGCTCACAGTTCTGAGAGCAGCCAGGGGTCCCTCGGCTACTGAGTCAGGGCCGGATCTCCCACAATAACCCAAGGCAGGCTTCTCTTACTCTGCCCCTTTTCTTCCCTACTGAGCCCTTGATTGTTCTCCAAGGGCTTCCCAGATGTCATTTACCTTGCAAGTAGGTCATAAACTCCCTGTGCACAACTGTGCACATATGTGCAACTGTGCACATATTTTCTTTTACTTCCCTGCAGAGCCTAACCAAGTACCATGCCCATTGAGCACTCAATAAATACCCTGCTAACTGAGAAGGTTAACCAACTCGGGAGTTAACCTTTGCAACAAATACTTTTCTTTTCTTTTTTTTTTTTTTTTTGCGGTATGTGGGCCTCTCACTGTTGTGGCCTCTCCCGTTGCGGAGCACAGGCTCCGGATGCTCAGGCTCAACGGCCATGGCTCACGGGCCCAGCCGCTCCGCGGCACGTGGGATCTTCCCAGACCGGGGCACGAACCCGTGTCCCCTGCATCGGCAGGCAGACTCTCAACCACTGCTCTCAACCACTGGAGATGCAAGTTATCTTTGACTTGTAGGTAAACAATTTAATGTTCAGCTGATCTACTTCCTTCATTGACTTGAATTACAAGCCTGTTCAGTTTATTTTTACCAGCAACGAAGACCTAGTGTTTCCAGGTTCTCTCTGACCATACAACCACTCCTTCGTGTCTTTGAGGTACAGCCAGCTAAACTGCATGGACAAGCTGTATTTTGATGAGATAACCTATCCAGGCTCAAAGGTTCTCATCAGCCAGCACATTTACCACAGATGCGTCCAGCTTGGCCGGGAGTCGGAAAAAAAAAAAAAACTTAAAATATTTTTAAGCGCAGTGGTCTCCAAGTTCCTCTCAGGCCTCACCTTCCTTATAGTGTTCAACCAGGGCAATTCAGACCCTTATCCTGTACCTAGACTGTAAAGCCAATGAGGACAGGGACCGCCTGTCTTGCTCACCACTTCACCACTGCAGGATGCTATGAACGTCAGCCTCATAAGATATAGCAGTATCTCTTCAACTTTTTGTCCTTAACCCACCATAAAAATATACATATATGTATCTATAGCTGAAATTTTTTGTGAAATAATACTTCGACTGCAATGACTTTGGGTATTTTCTATTCTATATCACTCTACTCTTTTTAGTAGGTCATAAGCTGCGAAACTGATTTAAGTTCCCTCTTGTAAAGACTCTATGCCAGAGCTGAGATGAGGTCTCTCACCACTGCATCACCCAGGACCCTGAATAAGACCCCACAATCATTTTCTGTTAGAGCCAAGTGCCAGGGAACTGCATAGCTGTCTGGCACAAGGCTGAGTGAATAAACGCTTGTGGTTTTGTGTTGGCTGAGCCTGTTCTTACTGTGAAAATATACAGTTTGATCATATGTTTTAAAAATAATTAATCATTTTCTCAAGAGCACTAGTAACTAACCAAACAGAGAAATCTCACACAAATCATGCAAAAAAGTAGTAAATATGTAAATAGGGTTCTAATTAATTTGATATTTGTTCTTCAGTACTTGAGAAATTGCTTCTAGAGCATGACCGCTTTTTATACTTTTCTAATTAAAGTCCTGCCTTAATTCTAGGCACTTTCTATGAATTCAGCAACAAAAAATGGAAATGGACAGTTGTGGAGTGGCTGTTATATGTCATATAGTATACTACATATGGTTCTATAAATCATCTTATTCAAGCAATTGTGTTGAGAATGAGGGCACTGAGGTTTGAGGGTCTAGGGAAACTGCCTTAGTTTGTACAGTTAGTAAATAAATATTAGCTCCGGAATTCACACATGGTTTTCTGATCTAAACCCCACACTTTGTCTACTACTTAACACTGCATTTTAAAACAATAAACTCTTACCTGCCCTATCAAACAGTTCATTGGAAACACTAAATGTGTCAAACACCTACTATTCCCTTTGTGGGATGACTCTTTAAAAATTTTTATTTATTTATTTATTTATGGCTGCATTGGGTCTTGATGCACATGGGCTTTCTCTAGTTGTGGTGACAGGGGCTACTCTTTGTTGCGGTGTGGGCTTCTCCTTGCGGTGGCTTTTCTTTGTTGCGGCGCACAGCTCTAGACGTGTGGGCTTCAGTAGTTGTGGCACATGGGCTCAGCAGTTGTGGCTCACGGGCTCTAGAGTGCAGGCTCAGGAGTTGTGGTGCACAGGCTTAGTTGATCTGTGGCATGTGGGATCTTCCCGGACCAGGGCTCGAACTCGTGTCCCCTGCATTGGCAGGCGGATTCTTAACCACTGCACCACCAGGGAAGTCCCAGGATGACTTGCTTTGAAGATACTTTGTAAACCTTTTTATGCCTTATTGTCAGAAAAGTCTTCTCCAATATCTCATATTGAAATTTAAATGCATCTCTCTCTTTAGAACGGCTAATGAAAAGGCATTAACTGGTAACAATATTTCTCTTGCTATATGTTCTATATGTACTCTTCCTGTATCTCATTATATATATATATATATATATATATAAAATATATATATACATATATAATTTATTTATTTATTTACATTTTATTTTTGGCTGCGTTGGGTCTTCGTTGTTGCACACACGCTTTTCTCTAGTTGCTCTGAGCAGGGGCTACTCTTCCTTGCAGTGCGCAGGCTTCTCATTGCAGTGGCTTCTCGTTGTGGAGCACTGGCTCTAGGCTTGTGGGCTTCTGTAGTTGTGGCACACGGTTCAGTAGTTGTGCGTTGCAGGCTCTAGAGCACAAGCTCAGTAGCTGTGGCGCACGGGCTTAGTTGCTCCTTGGCATGTGGTATCTTCCTGGACCAGGGCTCGAACCCGTGTCCCCTGCATTGGCAGGCAGATTCTTAACCACTGCGCCACTAGGGAAGTCCTCATTTTATATTCTTTAAGACCTTGATTGAGTCTGAAGGACACCCAAATCTCAGCTAAACTTAAAAATCTTTGCTACTGACTGTCAACTATTTGGGTGTTCAAAAATATCTGGGGGGAAAAATGGATTGTTTTTGTAGGTATTTGGTATGTCATAATCATAGTCTTCTATCTTTTTCTGTATTGAATTAATTCAACTTGTGACTAGTGCTGCTAAGTCCACTGTCTTGGTGGTGTTTAAAAACAAAACACAACACAAACAAAGCAGTACTCCCTGACCTTGGGATGTGCTGCCTGTAAGGTGTTTACTGGCAAGCAACCAGAGAGAGCAGCTGAGCTTTACACGGCACTAAGACCCGCCTTGTGCCTTACATGCACTATGACCTGTAATCCTCAAACAATGCAATGAGGTAGGTACTGTTCTTATTCCTTAGAGGTTAAGTAGCTTGCCCAGGGTCATACTACCAAGGAAAATGGTGGAGCCAAGTTTCTAAACCAGATGGCCTGGACTGGAGATTAAACTCTTAAACCATTACAGCTCCTCCTGCACAAAAGGAACGCATGTGGGGAAAAAAAAAATCCTAGAAAACAACTCAAGGCATTAAAGTAAGAATAAGGTCACTGTACACTCAGGTTGGCACCAGAAGGCTTCAGGAACAAGATTTTGAAGAAGTCCTCAGAGCAGAGCAGGATTGACCTGGCAGAGCTGAGAAGAAAAGAGGCATCACAAGAATGGCTGTGGCTTGCTCTGTGGGGCAAAAACAGCCTCAGCCTAACAGGAGGAGGCTAGGTTGGGTAATTTTTAGTAGAATCTTATCTACTTCTGTGCCCTCATTTCTTTCTCCTGGTTTTCCTTAAGAATAAAACAAAATGCAAATACCTACTGTAAGACCATACAGCACCCAGGTATGTATGAAACAGAAACACCAGTGTATACGGTTAAGGTAAACAGTACAATTTTTATTTTTGACTGAGGTCTTTTCCTCTTCCTGGTGTACTACAACTGGCCTCACCATATTGTATCTTTGATAATCTTCCTTACATGAATTTAAATCAAGCTGTTTAAATTGTGTTAAATAGTTATTCCTTACCTTAACTGAATGAGAGGATTTCCCCCTTTTCCCTTACGATTGAATTCTGGCAGCCTGTAACAAATATATGGCAAAGTTATTATACAACAGGAAGTCCAAACTTATTCAAGGGCTGTGTTCCAGAATATCGCTGTGAACTAGTTATTTGGAACCTGGGGTTTATTTTCCCATGGAAATAGTGGTTAAGTTCCCAGCGGGTCTACAAAGCTTGCTTAACCAGGAACGTAGCAGAAATGAACAGTCACCTTTGTGTTGATCTCTGCCTATCATTCCGAGGACTCTATGGATTTCTCTTCTTACTACAATGTTTTAGCTAACCACCACCTCTGGGACACAGTTTTCTCATTATGAATTATAGAAAAAGTTGGCTAACACTTATAATTCTGCCCAAATCCAATCTTTAATACTGCTTTGGGGTGTTTTTACTAACCATTACTTTAAAAACGACTTCAGTTGGAGAGGTGTTTTCCCCAGTGTAAGGTAAGGAGTCAATACAACGGCCCAAGAATGCTATGGCCAAGGCGATGGCGCATCCTCTGCCTGCAGCGTGACGAGAAGGCAGGGAAATGGCACCAGGGATGTGTCTTGCACCTGCTGCTGCCAGTGACCATCTGGTTTTTGGAGGGTATCTTTTGCCCCTTATGGGGATTTAAAAAAAAAAAAAAAAAGACTTTCTTGGTTTCTGGCTTGGCATTAGGTAGTAGTCCCCAGGTCTCAGTGCCCCTGGGTAGGTGTCAGAACTTGGAGATTACCTGATCATGTGTGTTTTGACTATAGTTGCATCTATATTATAGAAATTTCATATTCGAATAACCTAAAGCTATGATGTGGATGTCTCCCAAATACAATGCTTGTCTCAGAAACATTTTCTTCAGGGCACAGTAACCACAATAAAACTAAAATCTTTGTTTTAGATAGAAACATTACCAACAAATGTTTCCAAAACAGAAATGCTTGAAGTGAAAAAAAATTACATTTATGGCCATCATAATAGTATGATTTTTGAAAACTTTTAGGCTCTGTACACACACTTCCTTGGAAGTTTTCAAACTACTAGGGACCTCCTGGTATCACTTCAGAGTTTGCCTTTAGAAATGTTAGAAAAAACCATTTCTGTGATTAGGGAAGGTTTATAATCACACCCCTACTCTCCCAAACCCCCCCCACTAAATTTGTATAATCACGTCTGCTGTCAGTGTCTTTTTAAACACTTGGTGATTCTGTCAGCAAAACATTCGCCAATAAAGGCATGGCTTTATTGCTTAAAAACATCTAATATATTAAACAGGCATAAATCTTTCACTTTAAATCCACACAATCTGTGAATGAGCTCTTTTAAGAATATAGGTTGTATTTTCTTTTCTTTTCTTTTGGCCACACCCTGTGGCTTGTGGGATCTTAGTTCCCGGAGCAGGGATTGAACCTGGGCCCTTGCCAGTGAGAGTGTGGAGTCCTAACCATTGGACCACCAGGGAATTCCCTAGGTGGTATTTTCTTCACCATAGTGTTCACAATAAGGTGGTCAATTTTTACAAAATTAAAATCATTAATACCAAAAGGCAGATCAATGAAAGTTTATAATAGTAAAAATATTAAGGCAAGTGTCTCCTATTTCAACTAAAGGCCAAAACAAGCTACTGGTGAAATTAAGGCATAATAACAGAATAAATAAAAGACACTACTGCTCTAAGTATCACATAGGTAAAACTTTGGCATTCATGGCTCCAGGTCACTTCATCCACTGACTAGAGCTTTTAGAAAATACCATAACTTTACAACATAGGTAACATTTCTAATTATGCTAGTGCATTACATGTACTGTTCCCTTTCAGGATCAGGAAGGAAATCTCTCTTAAACACAGTGCATTTCAACTGACAAATATATATTTGTCTGAAAACAATGGATAGACTTAGGTACTAGACTTCATGAAGGTGAAATAAGCCGCTGGTTGCCACTAGTGAATGAAGGGGCTCCAGCTGCCGGCTACTCAGTTTGTTTTTGGCAAAGAGTAAATGGCAGAAACTTAGCATTTCCAGATATAGCATACAGAGTTGTGGAAGGCACCTCAGAAACTATAGAGCTAAAGGATTTGGAATCTTATTGAAAGCCTTAGGGCCCAGAACGTCTACATTCCTTGAAATTGAAGACGATTATCCCAACTGTATTTAAAAGAAGAAAGAAGTGGAAGGGAGGAGAAGGAGGGGAGAAGGGAAAGAAAAATAATGCTTTTTGGAGCCCTTGGGGGAATTAAACCAGAGCACATACATAAAAGTGTCCAGCAAGGTTACCAAGATGTATTAGGGGCTCAATGTTAGCCAAATTTGAGTACAGCATTGGGAATTTTATTGGGCAAAATACGTTTATTTTAGGTTAATTATGTCAGTACTTTTGTCAGCACCTGTAGTTTCTAGGAATTAGAGATAACACCGGGGGCTTCCCTGGTGGCGCAGTGGTTGAGAGTCCTCCTGCCGATGCAGGGGACACCGGTTCGTGCCCCGGTCCGGGAAGATCCCACATGCCGCGGAGCGGCTGGGCCCGTGAGCCATGGCCGCTGGGCCTGCGCGTCCGGAGCCTGTGCTCTGCAGCGGGAGAGGCCACAACAGTGAGAGGCCCGCGTACAGCAAAAAAAAAAAAAAAAAAAAAGAGATAACACCGGAAATGAGTTCAATTATCAAGTGAAATAAACACTGACCAATCAAATTCACCAATGTTACAAACCTAGCAGGATTTCTTCTTGTTGGGGCTGTAATTCCCCAAGTCTGGGCTATTTAGCTCAGCTGGTGGATAAACATCATGGATCACAGCCCTGTACAAGTCAAGCTTTATAAAGAGAAAGACATTGAAATGCTAAGATTATGCACCATATCCCTATCCCCTGATGGACATCACACAAACAAGCTTGTTGGTCACAAGAGGGATTGCATAAAAGGGTACAGTCAGCTTAAGGCAAACACATCTTAGTTTCTTGAAAAATTCAAAGCATATCTACAAAGTCATGTCATGTCACATATAAGAAACAAGTTGCTCAAAAACACGTTTTTCAAGTCTAGATTTCTTCATTAAGGGAACGGATTTCCTTGTTGTGACCGCAGTGTTTGATTTCCAAACGTTAAAAAAATAACTAAATAGAACACAACTTCATAACTGAGGTTTCTGAGACAATAAGAATCAGTTAATTTTACTTTAATTACTTTAGATTTTTCTAGCAAAGAGTAAGGGAAAAAAACTGCAAAAGAAAACCAAGACTATTCAGGTACTGTATTCAAATATAGATGATAAAGATGGGGGTCAGCATGAAAATAATAAATATCTGTTACATGCATTATCTGAACTCATTTTAACATTATGGGAATTTCTAAATTTGGAAGCTCAAAAAACATTTTAAACTGAGTCATCAGTTATTTCTAAATGCTTTGTAATAAATTTTAAATGAAAGAAATTAAATATTCTACTGAGTCCATCGACAGATGAATGGATAAAGAAGATGTGGTACATACATACAATGGAATATTACTCAGCCATAAAAGGGAACTAAATTGGGTCATTTGTAGAGTCCTGGATGGACCTAGAGACTGTCATACAGAGTGAAGTAAGTCGAAAGAGGAAAACAAATATCGTATATTAACGCATACATGTGGAATCTACAAAAATGGTACAGACGAACCTGTTTGCAAGGCAGAAATAGACACAGACATAGAGAACAAACGTATGGACACCAAAGGGGTAAGGGGGGTGGGGTGGGATGAACTGGGAGACTGGGATTGACATTTATACACTAATATGTATAAAACAGATAACTAATGAGAACTCTACACAGGGAACTCTACTCAATGCTCTGTGGTGACCTAAATGGGAAGGAAAGCCAAAAAAGAGGGGATATAGGTATACACATAGCTGATTCACTTCACTGTACAGCAGAAACACAACATTGTAAAGTAACTATACCCCAATTAAAAATAAATATTCTACTGATGCAACGCACTACTATCACAAATTCATTCCCACTATGTCAGCCAACCTGCGTCAGAAAAATAACTCTTTGTACAAGATTCATCATTCCCTGCAGAACATACAAAAAGACTTTTTGTTCATTTTCTAGTATTCTTCTCTTTCTTCATAAAAACAGCAAAATTTCTCTGCAATTTGTTCTTCTCCAGTAAGAGTTCTATGGGAATTGCTGCAAGCGGGCAGCACCCTTCTCTCCCTCACCTGTGTTAGCTCTGCACTGTGTGACTTTGTTCCCATCTATCTGCTAAGCTTTGCTTATTGGAAAAAAGTAGATTCATGACATCCATTGCAATATATTAAAAGCACTTCACACAGTTTGGCAGCACATTAGAAATTCTGAGCATTTCAACTCTAACAAGAATAGACACATTTCTCAATTCTGTGACACAGAAAGTGGACAGCAACATGTGTAATGCACCAAAGATCTAAACCTTAAAGGATCTAAATTAAAATAAAAATTAAATGCCTGTACATAATTCTAAATAAGCAATTGTACTTAGAGAAAATCTAAAGCTGTCTTTAAAATCTGTTTTCAGTTTTACAGTAATATTTCTTCATGGGCAGATCATAACAGCATTAGGATTATTTCTATAAAGGTGGTCAGTTATACTTAAGTTGTATTTATGCCCCCAGTGATCTCTGCCTTAATTTGCACTGTGAAAAATAAACAGCTGTATCTTGCCCTTTTGGACAGTCAATAGGTTTTATTTACATTGCTTTGAGAAAAGGAGACAAAAGACATCCCTTTACAACTGTCTTCCAGCAATCTCAGTTTGGAGGGGAATATGTAACACAAATTTTTATACATGAGGAAACATATAAATCTCTCTGTATATCAATACAAAAACGTATAAATAAGTAGACAAATAAAGTGGCTAGGAAGTCTCTTGAAGTCCAAATTTATAAACTGACCACCAGACCCAGAACTTAGATCTGTAACGGAAAAAAAAAAAATCATTATTAGCCTGAAAAAAAATTCAAACACCACTCTCACGAACATGGAAAAAATTAAACAGAAAATAGAAAACAATAATCACCGGAAAACCTGTGTCTTGTAAAGATTTCTTGCCATCAGAAGATGCAGAAACATTTTTCCCCCTGGTGCAAATGCAAACGTTTCTCAAGCACCCCCAGTTTCTTCCCCGCTTTTTCCCCCAGGCGCCGGTGTAGACGGCCGGTGTGGACTTTTTTCCAGAGATGAGAATTCGAAATTTGTACTTTACCGGGAGCGGGTGCACTTTTCCCCCCGGCCCCCCTTTCCTCTGCCTCCAAGATGGTAGGAAAGTTGTCGTTTCGGAGGGCAGAGGAGCTGCTCTCTGGTGTTATGTCCTCGCAGTGCCTGTAGTGGTGCTGTAGGAGGCTGCTGCCTCTTCTTGTGCAGCTCCGGCAGCCCTGCCTTCTTGGCTGGAGAGTATATTCAGGGATTTCCCCTTAATAATCACCGACCCTGGGAGCACTTTTTAGTTTCCAAAATAAAAATATGATCCTCACCCCTCTTGCTTGACAGGGAAAGGCTCTTGCCGGAGCCCAGGGGGGAGCAGTAGCAGCGGCGGCCGAGCTTCCTAGTCCATTGCCAGCGCCTCTCACTCTGATCTGTCAGACCAGCCGAGGGAAAAGGGGGGAAGGAGAAAAAAAAAAAAGCAGCTGAAAGGTAAGCAGAGGCGGCCCCAGGCCCGGCCCACATCCCCGGGCTCCCGTAGGGCGGCGGGCTGGGCCGCGCAGGCAGGGCGGGCGGCGAGCGCGCTTACGTGAGGCCGGGGATTCGCCGGCCCGCGCCAGGCCCCGGGCAGAGAATGAAAGGGTGAGAGGGGCCGGCGCCGGGGTGGCGGGGGCTGGGGACTCGGGGGCCTGGGGGGCGCCCACGGTTGACGACGGCAGGCCGCCGGGCGGGGGTGCAGCCGGGGCCGGAGCGGGGCGAGCGGCGCGGCCTGCGCGGGCCGGGGTGGGGGTGGGGGCGCCGGTTAGGCCTCGGGCCGGCGAGCGCCGCAGCGGCCGCGCCCTGCCCCCGCACCCCGAGCCTCCCCGTGCCCCTTCGGGTCTCCCGGGGCCTCCGGGCGGGACGGCGGCGCTGCTGGGCCGAATCTTGCGCGGGGCCCCGGAAGGCTCCCCCGCGGGGCGGCAGGCCCGGGCGGCCGGGACCGGGGCGTCAGGGCCTAGGAGCGGGGAATGGGCGCCCAGCCGCCCCCCTCCCCCGCTCTCTCGCCGACGCCCCCCACCCCCGATTCCGGTAATAGTTGAATTTATTTCTCCCCCTCCTCTGCGCTCCGGGCGGTCAGGCCGGGGCGGGGCGGGCGGCCTGGCGGGCGTGGGGTGGGGTGAAGGGGTGGTGAAGAGTCAGGTGCAGCCGCGGCCCGGAAAGTTTCCTTTTAGGCCCGAATTGGGGGCTGGTCTCCTTTCGGGGAGCCCCGGTCCTAGCGCTCGCGACCCCCGAGGGCGTGGGGGAGAGCACTCGGCTATTTTGAAACTCTTTGCCAGTTCCTGTCCGTGGAAGGTACTCCGCCCCTGCACCCCTCGCCCGCTCCCCGGCGAGCCCTTCCAGGGCTGCAGACTCCAGCCCCTTCCCCGGGAGCCCCCCGGCTGGGGAGAGGGCCCGCTCGGCCCGTTTGCAAAAGTTTTCCAGGGATTTGTCTTAGCTTATTAGTTAGTGACTGGGCTTGTTGCAGTGGGAAGGGAGGAGGTAAATTCAGGTGGTATTTCTACGGGGCAGGCTTTCCTAATCGCTTTTTTAGCCCTCACCCCGGAAACCGGGGGTGTTATGTTCAGATTGAGCACCCACCCTCCTCCCATCCCTGGCTCCTTTGGGTCTCGAGTCCCCTTTTCTGGACAGCCTTGCTGAGGGAAAGAGGTAGGGAGCGGTGAGGAGCCTGTCAGTGAGAGGGGGCTGGATGTCTCGAGCAGCCCCCAGATGGAGGAGTTTCCTGTCCTATTTGGTCAATGTCCGGGAAAACAAGCGCGGGGACGGGACCCAAGAGGGAGACCCAGGTTCTCAGGACGGACCCTGCTGGGAAGCATTAAGAATGAGGAGGGAGTGGAGGTGGGCAGGGCAGCTCCTGAAACAAAGTCTGCAGTTTAAGGATCAGTCGTTTATTTATTCTGATAACAGCTATTTGGATTTCTGTGATACTCTTAGGTTCGACCCTAGAAATAGAAAAATGGGCATTTTAAGGAAACTTGTTATTGCCACAACTCAGAAGGGTCTGTGGAAGAGTCCTCGGGGGACAGAACATAGCTGACACGGTGTGGTTTGAGTATGGGTTTTTTTTTTTCTCTCTCTCTCTATGTTTAAACGGATCCAATTTTAGCTATATTTTGGTGCCGTGAGTTTTGAAAGTTAAAAAAAAAAAAAAAGAAAAAGAAATCGAAAACTTAAATTTCCAAATCTAGATTTCCTGGTTTTCGGGGATGGGATGTTTCCTGTGGCTACACTTAACCTCCTGGTGTTCTTTAGTGTGGAAGTCGAAATGTTAATGTGCCCTGCCCCCCACTCCCAGCCCCCAGCGTGGGCATGTTTGGAGAGGTGATTTTTCCTCTTTCATTCCCCCTTTTCTTCCCAGCTTTTTTTTTAGCAGACCTAGGACAGGAGGTTGTGTGTAGGTATGTGTGTCCTGCCTGGTAGCAGGCTGGAGTTGGCTGGCAGAGGTGTTCCACATTCTGACTGCTCATCCCTCCTCCCCCACCCACCCAGAACACTGTTACCCAGGGACAAGGTGGTACTTGCAGAGGGCAAGGGGTAACCCAGGACTTGGTCAGTGCTGACTTCTGTTAGGCGTGGAAGTGAGATTCCTTCTGTGATTCTTAGTAAGTGTGGCTTCTTTTCCTTTTGTCTGCCTAAAATAAAACTCCTTCTGTTTCTCCACAATGACAGCCATCCAGCCATTTAGTATTTTACTTAAGAAAGGCTTGATATTTGAGATTGTATGGATTTCTTACAAAAATGCAAATTACATTTAATGGTTGTTTAACTTTATTGATTAATTGAAATTGCTTATTGATTTTGATGTTTTCATATACTGTGTACCCAAAATTATTACTTCTGTTATAGCTTGTCCTTATTTTTGGAGCATATTGGATGGAAGAAATCAGTCTATGAGCCTCTTAGGACATTTTAAGGTTTAAAAAAATCTCTTTGCCTCATAATTTGATATTTTTAAGGTATATTGTTGGCATCATATTCCCAGACTTTCAAAATCTGTATATGAACAAATCCCAAAAGTTTTGAACTCCCCGGCCTACACATCTTTTCTGATCTAATCACCCCATGGGCTACTTTATTTTTGAAGGAATGGTGGTTTTCAAATACATTGTATGTGAAACTAAGAAAAGACTTTCAAGGCAAAATTAAATGAATTTTAAGTTGCTAAGGTAATATACTTTCTCACTGTTAAATATTTAGTTTCAAAAACAGATGTTTAATTTTCATTTATAAGTCTGAAGTAATCGTTTTCTTTCCTCCAAAAGATTGTGTAAGGAAATTTGTATACCCTACCCCAACCATTTTTCTCAGTGAGTAATGTTAGTACTATTTTTAGAGAAATGAAATTATAGTTTAGATGGATTTAAAAATTTCCAAGTCAGAGCACCCAAAATTAAACATGTCATTTCAAAAAAAAATGCTGATCCATTCATTCTTACCTGAAATGTTTCCCCAGGGTTAGTAGCTCTCACTATCCAGCTTTGGAACAGTAGTTATTGATAATGAGAGGTATTTGTATGTGAATACAGTTAACAGCAATATTCCGAGACAGGTAGCACTCCGTGTCTCCCCACACACACCTGGTAACTTGTAAACAATGGATGAAATGGTGAGACTGGGGTGGAGGCAGCAAATTGTCCCCAGTGGAGCTACTCCACTGCCTATACAATGGTGTCCCATCCAAGTCCATTTAACTTATGCTAATGCGACTCTGTGCTTTGCAAAACAAACAGCAGCGGAGTCTCCTCCCCACTTCCTTTAGGTATGAGTTTATTCCAGAACCCTGACTGTAATGGCTGGTCCTGGCTTTTTGGGGGACCCTTGCAGAGTTACTTTTGATCAGCTTAAAATGAAAACCTTAGGTCTCCCTTTTTTCCCCTCCTTGCACTTAGATGCCAGGCTATTTGGTTCTGATTCTTTCCCAGAATGTGACTTGGTTTTAAGACAGCTTTTTGGTTGCATTTTATTTGTAGCATAGTATCCTGCCGTCAGCCGTATTTGGGCTGGGCCTTGGGTTCTGATCCCAGTTCTTCCACTGGGCAGGTTCTCAGCCTTTATCTATAGAACAGAAATAACTTCTTTTTGTTGTAAAGATTAGATGAGATAGCCCATGTGCTTGGCTCCTAATTCCCCTAACCCACTCTACTTTTCTATTAGCACGGTCTATACTATTTCTCGTTTGTTTGGTTTTTTTCTGACTAAAGGTAATATTTGCTCATATTCATCCCATTCAGGAGATAACCATTGTTAACATTTTGTGTGTGTGTGTGTTTTTCCCTATTTTGTGATTGTATGTGCATACCGCATAATTTCAGGATCTTCCATTTAACAGTGTTGTATAGTTTTGTATTGCTTAAAAGCTTGGGCTGTGGAGACAAATTGGCTTTGAATTCTACCTATGTAACTTGGGTAAATTACTCTCATTAAGTCTCAGTTTATTCATCTGTGAAAGGGGGTGATAATAACACCTTTTCCATAGGGTTGCTGTGATGATTAAATGAGGAATTGCACATAAAGCCTTTAGAGTGGTGCCTGGCGTGTGACCTTTATATAATATTTTCCTTTAAAGATTTTTTAATATTCTCGATGTGAATTTTTCACTGTGAATGAGTGCTTGACTCAGCATATATTAATACTAATACGTATTTGAGTACAGATACAATATAATAATTACTTTCATGGGGCAAATAAATATTTTTGTGCCAGTAAAAATCAGCAGTATATTCATAGAAAGTTTCAGTAGCTTGATGTTAGCCTCATCTCTGTCGTTGAACTCTGAGTTGGTTAATGTAAAGGAGTGGTAAGTACACCAGTGGGCAGAGAAGGTGGGTTTACTTCTAGCTCCTTTTAAACTCTAGAAGTTAGCTGCCTGCAGCTGTGTGTGTTGCATGGCTTTGAAGGGCTGAGTAGTCTGTGGCTTATGGTAGGCTCACCTTGGGAGGGTAGGATGTTTATCTGAGGTGACCGGTAGGATTTGCTGAAGCCAGTGGTGTTTCATTCATTTAACAGATTAGCTTCTATAGTGGTAGCCCTGGGCCTTGTAATAAAAAGACACATTGTCTGCCCTTGAGGAGTTTTTAGTCTAGTGGAGAAGAAAAATAAAGCTGACATTTACATCTTTGAATGGTGAGGGATAGTTTAGCCTGGAGGAAGGAAACCTACTTATTCTGGCCTAGGGGCAAGCAGTTAGCATTTTCCAGGGGGGGATTTCTGCCCTGAGCGAATGGGAGGAGTTAGAAAGGCATTCCAGGAGGTGGGACCTGCAAGTACTAATAAATGCCTAAGGACAAAGGAGTATTCTGTATTGCAAATTGTAGGAATTGGGGGAGTAGGAATCTGTAATGGGAGAGGGAGTGGTCAGCCTGACCAGGTCCTAAGGAGTTTGTACTTAGGCCAAGGGATTTGGATTCATTTTACATTTATATAGGCCTTTGGCCAAATAAATTATTTGCATTTTAGAAGATTTGAATTGTACAAAAAGTGGAACGAAGGAGGGCAAGTGAGACAGCTGCTGAGAAGAGATTGAAGGTTTGGACTAACGAGGTGGCAGTGGAGATGGAGAGAAGTCAGTGCAGAGGCTGTTACGGAGGTAAAAAGCAGTCTTCATAGGTTGACGGGATGTAGATTTGGGAACCATCCTCGTATAGGTAACAGCTGAAGTTGTAGAATTAGAAAAATTTGGTTTAGTCAGTGGTTCTTAGTCTTTTTTGGGAATCTGATGATCTTTCTGGCCCCTTCTCCAGTAAAATGCATTTATGCCTATTCACAGTTTTATACATTTGCTTGAAACTTGGAATAATCTAATCTTGGGGTAGATGTAGAGCAGACATTAAAATGAAAGCCTGTAAAAATGTTTTGTCTGACATTCATTCTTTGTGTGTGAGTTTATCATTGACACGTTATAGATGAGGAAACAGATTTGTAAAATAACTTGCTCAAGGTCACACATCTTGTATTTCAACAGTTTAAATGAGCTGCTGACATGGAAAAGATTTTGTGGGAAAATTTGGATTTTTGTCTTTGAAAAATTGGAAGATCTGGAACCCTTGGGTCCAGGCGCGCCTGTGTGTTTTAATCGTGACAACTTGTTGGAACTGGTTTGAGTCTGCTGCCTTTAGATAAGCAAAGTTTGCCGAAGTCCGGCCATGGCCCACCCCTGTGGCCCATGTAGGCATTTCATCTTGGATCCCTATAAAACAAGATTAAGAGCATCTTGGGGAACATTGACATTTAAGCCTGGGGTCAAGAGAAGCCATGACTGAGCGGCCAGAAAGAGAGTTTTCGAGAAAGAGAAAGTGTCAGGTGCCGCAGAGAGGTCAAGTGAGATAAGGATGGAAAGGTGGACCTGGAATTTAGCAACAAAGAGGCCATTGGTTTCAGATTTCTTAGAACAAAAGAACTTTGAGGACTGTAACTACAACTTAATTTTTCTTTCTTCTTGTCCTGCAATATAGGGTTTCTGTAACAATTGAGAGTGACTGTGGCATGGATAGAAACTCAGAAAGCATTTGTTGTAAAGGATTGTTAACTGGAGCTAATAAATGCTGTAACCCAATCAAACACTGCTCATTCTGCTAGTATTGTCATCCTAAGAACACCAGAACACCAGGAATATAGATGTTCTGTAGAATGTAGAAGATATTTTAATATTAGATTTTTAATATGGATTATAGAAAACAGGTCTCAGTGGATTCTGTTACCCTAGCCTCAAGAAGGTGGGAGGACCTGACTTAACCAAGAATTATGTTGTACCATTCAGAAAACCAGCAGCAGCTGGAGACTGCATTTCAGCCCTGCAGGTCTTTGATTAAAATAATACCAATAAACTACTACTTACTGCTTCTAATAGTACTTAACATTAAGTGATTAGTATGTGCTAGGTACCATGCACATGAAATACCTAATTTAATTCTCCTAAGTGACTCAATGAGGTACATACTATTGTAAATCCTTTCTTTACAACCGAGAAAACTGAAACCTAAATAACTTGCCCAAGGTCAGACACCCAGTAATTAGCAGAGCCAGATTGAAGCACCATCTCTGATGCCCACTAAAGCCAGTAAGTGCTCTCAACTGCTGCATGAGCTATCCTTACCTTTCTAGTAAATTAGGTAAAGAATTCGACTAGCATAAAGGCCATTTTAATTAAAATTCACAGTGCAAACTTATTTGTACAATGCTGTTTGAACACAGTGTTTGGCACATAATAGACATTCAATAAGCAATTTATTTTTAAATATTCTAGTTTGAACTTCATGTTGAATATTGTTTATATTTTGGGGTGATAGGCAGTTTTTCTCACTGAACTTTCTCTTTGAATCACATCAGTTGATAGATTTTTATCATTTCTGTTTGAACTTCATGTTGAAGTTTGAACTTCATGTTGAATATTGTTTATATTTTGGGGTGATAGACAGTTTTTCTCACTGATCTTTCTCTTTGAATCACATCAGTTCATAGATTTTTATCATTTCTGAGTCTAATTTTACTACTTTTCACATTGATATGTGGGATATTGCTGGTTTTTTAAAAAATCAATAATAATAATAATCTGTTTAGTATCGCATTTTTATGCTCCATGAAGTTGAATTAAAATTCATTTCAAAAAAAGCTTAAAGTAGGGGGGACATGCTTTTTAAGACTTTATATGATCTGGAATAAGTAAAAATTCTTTTTGTTTGTATTAAATATATTAGAAAACTAACATTCTGAGAATTTAGGTTCATGTTGGATTAGAAAAAATTGTAAGGTATGTTGTAGGTCCAGGCTCTTAAAAGGGGGTAGAATATAAAATTACAGATGGCAATTAGGGGAAAATGCTGTGGCAGTGAAATGAACGTGCTTCTGAAACTTGAGACTCAAAAGAACAGTAATGACACGCAGAGATTCCACATGGAGGTGATACAGTGGCAGTCCCAAAGAGAATAATGTTCAAATTTTTGCAAATTGGTTTATGGTTGCTGTTGGAAGACCGAAAGGGCTGTAGGTTGCTTTTGTTAAAAGCTTATCTTTGGAGAAATGTCTATTTAGGTCTTCTGCCCATTTTTGGATTGGGTTGTTTGTTTTTTTGTTATTGAGCTGCATGAGCTGCTTGTAAATTTTGGAGATTAATCCTTTGTCAGTTGCTTCATTTGCAAATATTTTCTCCCATTCTGAGGGTTGTCTTTTGGTCTTGTTTATGGTTTCCTTTGCTGTGCAAAAGCTTTAAGTTTCACTAGGTCCCATTTGTTTGTTTTTATTTCCATTTCTCTAGGAGGTGGGTCAGAAAGGATCTTGCTGTGATTTATGTCATAGAGTGTTCTGCCTATGTTTTCTTCTAAGAGTATTATAGTGTCTGGCCTTACATTTAGGTCTTTAATCCATTTTGAGTTTATTTTTGTGTATGGTGTTAGGGAGTGTACTAATTTCATACTTTTACATGTACCTGTCCAGTTTTTCCCAGCACCACTTATTGAAGAGGCTCTTTTCTCCACTGTATATTCTTGCCTCCTTTATCAAAGATAAGGTGACCATATGTGCGTGGGTTTATCTCTGGGCTTTCTATGCTGTTCCATTGATCTATATTTCTGTTTTTGTGCCAGTACCATACTGTCTTGATTACTGTAGCTTTGTAGTATAGTCTGAAGTCAGGGAGCCTGATTCCTCCAACTCCATTTTTCATTCTCAAGATTGCTTTGGTTATTCGGAGTCTTGTGTTTCCATACAAATTGTGAATTTTTTTGTTCTAGTTCTGTAAAAAATGCCAGTGGTAGTTTGATAGGGATTGTATTGGATCTGTAGATTGCTTTGGGTAGTAGAGTCTTTTTCACAATGTTGATTTTTCCAATCCAAGAACATGGTATATCTCTCCATCTATTTGTATCATCTTTAATTTCTTTCATCAGTGTCTTATAATTTTCTGCATACAGGTCTTTTGTCTCCACAAGAGGGAAGAGATATGGGAACATATGTATATGTATAACTGATTCACTTTGTTATAAAGCAGAAACTAACACACCACTGTAAAGCAATTATACTCCAATAAAGATGTTAAAAAAAAAAAAGAAATATAAACAGGGACTTCAGGGGAAAAAAAAAAGCTTATCTTTCTTACTTTTCTCCCTGCTAATGTCTTTTTTTTTTTTTTTGCGGTACGCGGGCCTCTCACTGTTGTGGCCTCTCGCATTGCAGAGCACAGGCTCTGGACACGCAAGCTCAGCGGCCGTGGCTCATGGGCCCAGCCACTCCGCGGCATGTGGGATCTTCCAGGACCGGGGCACGAACCCGTGTCCCCTGCATTGGCAGGCGGACTCTCAACCACTGCGCCACCAGGGAAGCCCCCTGCTAATGTCTTATTCCTCCGTTTTTGCAGAAGAAAGAAACTGGAAAGGAATTTATTTTTCATTAAACTCAGCATGTAATATCAAGAAGGATTTTTTTGTTTTGTTTTACACCGACCCATATTTCCTTCTCTTGAATTTCAGTATATGGATATGTTTGCTGTGAAAGTATTCTTTCTGTGGGTCTATTCTCAGTAATAAGTTATTTTTGCTTTTTTGGTAATAATAAGAGTGTATATTCTACTGCTGCTCTTAAGTGCTTAATTACCTTAATTCTCTTATTTAAGGGAGCATAGATCTGTTTGTATTCTAATTCTAAACAAGTTATTTCCACAGCGGAATATAGTATGTACTATAGCTGTGATAAATTTAGTCTGGTTAGGATTTTTTTTTTTAGTGATATTCATCGTGTATTAAAAGGTAGAGCTTAGGTATAGTTCTAAGTGGATTAGTCAGTGGGATTGTATTTAAATATTAGGGTCTGTAAGCCATTTGATTAAGATCATGTGGACTTTATAAATTATATGTTTCATCTCTTATTTTATCTTACAATGAATGTCAATGAGTGAAGGCCATGTGAACTTCATCTTTGGTGGAGTAGGGGTGAGGAACTTAAGTGGTGGGAGGCTAGACGTAAAAAATGAAAAATATATAGTTTTTTTTTTCTTCCCCTGAGATCTACCTTAGCGCTTTTGTGATGATTTCTTCTTTAATTTAAAAGGAAAAACCTGTTAATGTAGAGAAGACCAGATGAATAGTTGTTTCCAGTTTACAGACAAAGTGATTTTTTTTTGGCCATGCCATGCGGCATGCAGGATCTTAGTTCTCCAACCGGGGGTCGAACCAGTGCCCCCTGCATTGGAAGTGCAGTCTTAACCACTGGACTGCCAGGGAAGTCCCTATAGACAAAGTGGTTTTGATATTAAATAATACTCATTAAGAAGGAAGTTAGATTTCAAAGCAGAGGGCCATTGTCCCCCAACATTCTTTCCTTTTATGGTATATAAAGTGAGTTTGAATACATTAAGGAATTGAAAATATAAGTATAAAGATTAAATTGGGCTTAAAAATTTTTTTTATTAGTTTAATTTATTTTTGGCTGCATTGGGTCTTTGTTGCTACGTGCAAGTTTCCCTAGTTGCGACGAGCAGCGATACTCTTCTTCGTTGTGGTGCACAGGCTTCTCACTGTGGTGGCTTCCCTTGTTGCTGAGCATGGGCTCTAGGCATTCGGGCTCTAGAGCGCAGGCTCAGTAGTTGTGGCGCGGTGGCTGAGTTGCTCCGCGACATGTGGGATCTTCCTGGACCAGGGATCGAACCTGTGTCCCCTGCATTGGCAGGTGGATTCTTAACCACTGCGCCACCAGGGAAGTCCCTGAATTGGGCTTTTAAAAGAGGGATTTGAAAATGGAGAACAGGTAGGTGATTGTTCAAAAAGGAGATGGAAAGTTGGCTTTTAGTAGGACTTTAATACGTTAAAAATCAAAGAAATATTAATAGAAAAAAAATAACAGGTAGATGTAAAAAAAACTAAGGTTGAAGAGAAGTTGTTTATAAGATATTGCAATTAAACACCCATTTGTAATGGCATAGAGGTCATTAGCAAGAGCTTTGGCACCTTGTGGCAAACGCTGAAAGAGGGCAGTTGGATAGATTAATGAATTCTTAGTGTTAGGAGGAAGTTGAATAGGTAGATTTTAATTCAGAAGATGTTGGGGGTAGGAGTTTATTAATTAATTAATTTATTTTTGCTGTGTTGGGTCTTCGTTTCTGTGCGAGGGCTTTCTCTAGTTGTGGCAAGCGGGGCCACTCTTCATCGTGGCGCGTGGGCCTCTCGCTATCGCGGCCTCTCTTGTTGCGGAGCACAGGCTCCAGACGCGCAGGCTCAGTAGCTGTGGCTCACGGGCCCAGTTGCTCCGCGGCATGTGGGATCCTCCCAGACCAGGGCTTGAACCCGTGTCCCCTGCATTAGCAGGCAAATTCTCAAACACTGTGCCACCAGGGAAAACCCCTTACATTGTTTTTTGTTTTGTTTTGTTTTTTTGCGGTATGCGGGCCTCTCACTGTTGTGGCTTCTCCCGTTGCGGAGCACAGGCTCCATACACGCAGGTTCAGTGGCCATGGGTCATGGGCCTAGCCGCTCCGTGGCATGTGGGATCTTCCCGGACCGGGGCACGAACCCGTGTCCCCTGCATCGGCAGGCGGACTCTCAACCACTGCGCCACCAGAGAAGCCCCTTACATTGTTTTAAAAAACATTATTTGCCAGATAGACATTGGGTAGCAAATTATGTGAATCTATTTGATGAAACGTTTGGTGTTACCTCAGATGTACTGCAATATTCAAAAAATTTAAAGCTTCTAAATTATACTTTCTCTTGGTATATGGCTATGGCTATTAGAAATTATTGTGTAGACTGTCTGAAGTACCAATTTAGTAATTTTTAAAAATTAATGATTGGTGGGTGAATCTAGTAATCTGTTTTGGGTAGACAACCTAGAATTGAGGTACTACACAAGCTATTATGTAGGCAGCATGTACTTATTGAGCAGCTATTAACTTCTGGGCACTATGCTGAGCTCTGGGATATAATGATGAGCAGAAAGCTGTTTATCCCTCTAGGAGCTTATTTCCAAAGGCGGAAGACAACGGAAGAACAGGCAATTAAAGTAGAATGTGATAAGGGTTAAAACAGGGAAATGCACAGAGTACCTCAGAGGAGCATGTAACTAACTCAGCCTTAGGGAATCTGCATGTGGTGACAACTGAGCTGTGTTCTGAGGCTAGGGCTGGCTGGAGGAGGGGGCACAAAGAGGAAGACATCCGTTGCTCTGGACAGAGGGCCTATCCTTGGGCTTAGGGAGACCAGAGGCGCCTGGGTGCTCAGAGCTCTGGGTGAAGTCCTCCAATTATTCACTTCCTTTCTATTGAGTGCCTCTCATTGCATAGATTATAATCTTTTCAGGGAAAAAATTATGTCTTTTACTATTAATATCCTCTATAGCTTCTCCGAAAATGATGGACTTGCCATCAGTGTTTAATAAATAAATACTTGTCATTAAAGCTAGAATCACATGGATTTGACGTAGTGAAAATGAATCAAGTTTAGTAACTTCTTTAATAACATGTTGATTCTTTAAAATAAACAGAAAATAACGTAAGGAATATGTTTGTTGTAAAACTTAGATAATTTGTTTTATGATTTTGATTTTATTTTGGTACATTTTACTATACAGAATTTTAAAAGATACTTCTGGTTAATGATGTCAGAATACTGACATCTCTGTTCTCTAAACCAACTAAAAAGAATAAGGAGAATGAGAAACAGAAGAAAAACTCAATCATTGATAACTAAAAAAACCCTTGTAATCAGAATATATGAATTAGTGCTATTTAAGTGCAGTGGGAATGGAACCAGGGCAAGAGAGGATGCAAGGAGAGGATGATTTCCTCTGTAGAACTCAAGCAAAGTGGGGGGAGCAGCTTCCTCCCAAGTAGGTGACACACCATGTGGACGAAACTAGTGATCCCCTTACTAGGAATGTCAAAGTTAGTATATACATTGTGCTCCCTGAGTGGCAGGAGAGGTGGGGTTGAATAACAAACCGTAGAGTCCTACTATTTTTGCAAGAAGTTGAGAGTAGAGGAGAAACTGGCAGCATGCAGCCATATAGCTGCTGATCTGGTCAACTGAACAGAAATAAAGCCTAAATTATCATCCCCTAATCTATGCCATGTGGGCCCCTGCGAGTTGGGGAGACTAATCCAACATTGAGTCAAGCCTTAAGGGAGGAGTGTTGGAGATGATCATTTTCAGAAAGAACAGAGAAAGTGAAAACTATGAATAAATAGTTCCTTATGCTGGGAGGTGGTGTGCAGAGTTGGGGGCGAGACATGGCTCCTCTGAAACAGGAGTTTAAAGATGAGATACAAAAGCTCAAGAAATAAATAAGATATAAGAGTGAGCTCAGGGAACCAGGGTATGAAATAAAAGAGGAAAATATAGTCATTGTAGAAATGAAGGTCACTTTCAAAGCAGCACATATACACTATAGCTGATGATAATGGAGGTGAGCTTGAGAAATTTGAACAATCCAAAATGGAAAAAGTAAAAATAAAGACTAGAGGGCTTCCCTGGTGGCTCAGTGGTTGAGAGTCCACCTGCTGATGCAGGGGACACGGGTTCGTGCCCCGGTCCGGGAAGATCCCACATGCCGCGGAGCAGCTGGGCCCGTGCGCCATGGCCGTCCGGAGCCTGTGCTTCGCAACGGGAGAGGCCACAACAGAGAGAGACCCGCGTACCGCAAATAAATAAATAAACGAAAAATAAAGACTAGAGACAGACAGATATGGAAGACAGTAAATCTAGCATACCAATAATTGGTACCCCTGAAGGATACAATAGAATAAATGAAGTAGAAAAAAAAATTCAAGATACTAAGGAAGAGTTTCCCACAATAAAAGACGAAATTCTAGAATGGCTTCTAGTATTTAAATATAGAGACTTAAAAAATTTTTTTTTTAAATTTTTGGCCACACCACGTGGCTTACGGGATCTTAATACCCTGACCAGGGATTGAACCCTGGCCCCGGCAGTGAGAGTGCTGAGTCCTAACCACTGGATCGCCAGGGAATTCCCATAAAGACTTTTATTGTTAGGTTAAAGTGGGGGGGAAAACAATCAAACCTCCGATAAAAGAGGCTGGCCTCAGGCTTTTTCATTCTAGGAGACATGGAAAAAAATTATACAAAGTCAATAGACAGAAAAGAAAAAAATATGATCCAAGACTTATGTCCAGACAAGCTATAGTTTAAGTATAATTTCAGTTGACTTATATTTTTAAACAAAAACCATGGCTTATTTTCCATAAATCAGTCCTTGGTGGGGAATGTGGAAAAGGGAGGTAAATATTTTATAAACTATTGAATCAAGAGATGAATTGAAAACGAAGTTAAAAGAGTAGTGATTAGCATCGAATAATTTTAAATGTAGGACAAACATTAATCTAAGGAAGAAACACTGAGTTGGAATGGGTAGGTAGTTAACAAAAACGGAAATTTTTCTCATTCATAACATGAGATTAATCACAATAATGCTAAATATACTAATTTTCTTAGTTTGGAGTAAAGAAATGTTATTTAAAGGACACAGACTATACATCTTCCAAGAAAATAGACTGTATAGTGAAATATGTAATAAAAAGATAGAATTGAAAGCTAAAAACAATACAAAAAATAAGGTAATAAAATTAAGATGAAACATTTGTCATGTAAGTAAATACAAAATTATTAATTGGATGAACTCATTTATTAAAAGAAAATGACTCAGATTGGAGCAAAAAAGTCAAACCTGTTAAGAGGTGCGTCTAAAAATGGGACCAACAAATAATAATTTAGTAAATATTTTAGGCTTTGTGGTACAACTACTAGTTCTACTGTTACAGCATGAAAGCAGTCATATACAACATGTAAATGAATGAACAGGACAGCCTTCCAATAAAACTTTATTTACAAAAACAGGCAGTGGGCCAAATTTGTCTTATAAGCCAGTGTTTGCTAACCTGTGATCTAAAACAGTGCCTCAGAAAACCTGAGAGTAAAATGATGGGTAAAGACTTAACCAGCAAGTTCACATCCAAAAAAATGGAGTCCAGGTATTAGTGTCAGACAAGGTTGAATTCAAGACAAAAAGCATCAATTGAGTTATATTTCCTAATGATAAAGAGTGACAGTCTAGTGATCATGAATCTCTGTATCAAATAATACAGCTTTAAAATTTATAAAATAAATACAAGGAGAAACAAATAAGATGATAGTAGGAGATTTTGATTCATCTCTTCCAGCTCTTGGTAGATAGAGAAAGCAAACGAAATAAGTAATAACATAGTGAATGTTAATAGCATGATATATGATACAACTAACAACATACCCTGGAAACAACGAATACTCTTTCCCAGGAATATCTGTTAGTCCCCAAATAAAAACTCAGTCAAATCCAAAATCAGAAATATATGCAGATTATGCTCCTTCTTTTTCTTTTTTCCTTGTGAATTTGTTTTTATTAGGATATAGGGGATGGGTTGAGAAATATCTCCGTGGGTTATGCCCCACCAGGGAAGTGTCCATTCTGATCTTCCTGGGATAACTTTTAGAACTTTTCCTTAGAGCTGCTATTCTTGCTGCCAGCAGACTCTAAAGGTCCACTGCTGAGTGGCTGCTCCTTGGAAGAGAATTTCCTCTTTTTCTTGGGGGCACTCTTGTTTCTGACTTCAGGGTCACTAACTGGTTCCTCCTTGGGGAACGATTTCTTCCTCTTGGGAAGACTTCCACTGCTAGCTGTCTCTTCAAGGTCACTGCTAACCAGCTTCTTGATTTCTTTTTCTTGGGTTTGGAGAAAGAGATGGGTCTTCCATTCCATTCTCCTGAGGAGCCTACTGGGGCTTTTGCTTTTCTTCATTTGGGGTCTTACACTCCTGGGAGGCAGCGGAGGACTTGCCCAGGGCATGAGTGTGTGCTGCAGTCAGCTCTCTGGGCTCTCAGCAAGGTCTCAGCACCTTTGTCCTTCCTCACACTCCTCTACACTGCTGCTGTTTTCTCAAGATGTGAGGGCAGTTGCAGCCAGCTGTTTCTCTTTTCCTTCTTCAAGTGTTTCTTCTGTTTCTCCAGCTTCCTTATAATCTCAGCATCTATTCTCTGCCTGAACCATTGCCTCCTTCATGACATCCATTCTTTTGTGGAATCTCTCCAGTCTTATAAGACAGCCATTCCTCGACTTACTCATGAAGCTTCTCCCCAGATACGCTTGTGGGCACCTCAGAGAAGCAATCAGTTCATGAAGCAGTACTGCGTTTGTTTACTAGGTATCTGGAGATGCAGCCTTTGTTCTTGGTAGCTGCTAGGCCAATGAAGGTGGAATGGAAAATAAGTCCATATTTTGGGGTGTTACCCCTTGTCATCAGAGCTCTGGAAACTTGGTTCCTTTGTTGGGCCCAGAGAATCACTCAGACACACCAGTATGCTCCTTATTCTTCTTCTTTTTTTTTTTTTTTGGTGGGATCTTAATTCCCTGACCAGGGATTGGACCTGGGCCCCCGGCAGTGGAAGCACGGAGTCCTAACCACTGGACCGCCAGGGAATTCCCAATGCTCCTTATTCTTAACTAGCACTAAAACAAAGGGAAGCATAAAACTCTACCATCTGAAAAAATTAAATAACTCTTGGGTCAAAGGAGAAATAAAAAAATAAAATCCAAATCAACTAGAAAGTATTGATAATCAGAATTCTGTGTATTAGTACCTATGGGATATGATTAAAACAGTACTCAGGAAAATTCGTAGATGTAAACAAATTACTAAGCAAGAAAAGAATGAAAATAAAAGAATTCAGCCCAAGAAGTTAACAAAATAATAAAATAAATGGAAAGAAAGCAGAAAGAATGAACAAATATAAAAGCAGAAATTGATGAATTAGAAAATACATGGAGGTGCTGATAAATCCAAGAGGTTTTTGTTTTGTTTTGTTTTGCTTTTGTTTTTTGGGGGAGGATATTGGTAAAAATATTAAACAGATAAACTCCTGTTGAACCCAATCATGAACAAAAGGAGGAAGCACAAATATCACGTATATGTGTGGACATACACAGAATATGAGAATGAGTCACAGATATTTAGAAATTTAAACGTAAGAGGTCACATTGCTAAATTGTGTGCAGATAAACTTGAAAACCTGATCTGCAGTAAACACTAGCAGGCCCAGGCAACTTTCTAAGTAACATTATAACTACAATGCTTTTTAACTGTTCAGGAACATAGATTTTATAAATTGTTTTTTAAAATATTATATTAACACCTAATTCTGCCAAAGCACAAAAAAAACCTCTAGACATTCTCAAAAATACAAAAATCAGAAATCCTCAATATTAGCAACTGTAACTCAGCCATACATTAGAAGGATAATGCATGATGACCAAGTTGCTTTCATCCCAGGAGTGTAAGAAGAGTACAGTATCAGGAAATACTAAATAGTAAATTTTTTTTTTGTGGTACACGGGCCCTCCACTGCTGCGGCCTCTCCCATTGTGGAGCACGCAGGCCCAGCGGCCACGGCTCACGGGATCCTCCCGGACCGGGGCACGAACCCGCGTGCCCTGCATCGGCAGGCGGACTCCCAACCACTGCGCCACCAGGGAAGCCCAATACTAAATATTTTTAGTACATATTTTTAAAAGTACAAAAGAGAAAAATGATCATTTCCCTAGAAGCTGGGAAAGAATTCAGTAAAAATTAACCATCAATTCTGAGTTTTTTTTAAAAAAGAAACAACTTTTAATAAAGTAGGAATTTCTTTATACTTCTTTAACATAACACAGAAGTCAGCATTATTGCTGCCATTACTCAAAACAGTTCTCATTTAAAGTTAGGAGTACCAGTGGTTGCTATTATTAACATTGTTCCAGTAGTTCTAGCCAATGCAAATAGGAAAAAAGAAGATGCATAAACATTGGAAAGAAAGGGGGAATCATCAATCTTGATAGATATGATGCCACCTAGATATAATATGTCAGTAAAAAGTGAACATTAACCCTTCATATGATTTATAAAATATTCTCATACATATATAGGCTACTTTTTTCATACTGGCAGTTACTTTTTTCAGTCACTTATTTCCAGCCTATTTATTTCCTGAAGTTCATGTAGATTTACTTGGACTAATTCATGAAAGATTTATGTTTGCCAGGTGGATGAGCAGGCCAAAGAGGGTGTAAAAATGAAACAGCATGGGTTTGCTTTGAAATAATTTCCTGTCCTGAACATCCAGACCTTCGGGGCAGCTAAATTTAAATTTTTAGTCCAACTTTTCTTCCTTGCCTCCTGATAAAGTGAAAAGGGAAAGCTCTTATTTTTGTTTTACATTGATGTATGATTAGGTTTGCTCAGTAATAAATGTGATTTTTATTAACCAGGCTAATGTTTCAGGTTTTTTTTTTTTTTTGCTAAAGTAAGTGTAATGCTTCTCAAAGGTAGTACAAATTCTCTACCTTTATCATCAGCAGGTAAAATGTAGTAATAATAAGAACATTTATGAGTAATAACTTCTATTTCTTCAGTGCTTAACTTATACAAGGCATGGTACTTCGCGTGTTGCGTGCTTTGTATCATCGGATCCTTAGAGCAACCTGATAACATAGCTACTAATATTATCCCTATTTTACAGATGAGAAAACTGAGGTTAAATCATTTGTTCAAGGTGGATACTGTAGTTACCTTGGCAGATAATCAGACTTGAGCAGACTTATCTTCTGACTCTTCAAGGATTTATGTATCTTGTCATTCACTGGTATAAGGAGTTTCATATTTAGTTTTGGAAGTGACAGAGTGTTTCTTGAGTTTCTCTGTAGCTGGTATCTAAGCTGTTCATCAGCTGTCTGGGGGACTTCTGGAATGTGGAGAAGGTGGGTTAGACCAGTGGTCCCCACCCTTTTTGGCACCCGGGACCAGTTTCATGGAAGACAGTTTTTCTACGGACCGGTGGGGTGGTGGGGGTGATAGTTCAGGTGATCATGTGGGCGATGGGGAGTGATGGGGAGTGGCAGATGCAGCATCGCTCACTCCCCGGCTGCCCACCTGGTGGGCCGCGGGTTCCGTCACGGGTCCACGGCCTGGGGGTTGGGGATCCCTGGGTTAGACCACAGCAGCCCCCTATGTCCTGATGTGACAGGTTAGTTGTTTCAGTTTCATTGCAGACTATATGGTGTTATGGTACATAAATGTTACTGCTGGACCTTTTGTGTGTAGAGAGATAGTGACTATTGTGTGATTGCTTCCTTCTGTTTTCTTAAACCTCCAAAGACTCATAAGCCATGATAATTATACTATAGCACAGTGTGCTGCAGAGCACTCAACTGAATGGTGGAAATGTGGTGAATAGTCTTTGGACTCAAGAAATTTACAGTCTGGATGGGATAGGTAGGGGGGAATATTAGAGGGAAAATGACTTTTTAAAACAGGAATTTGTTCTTTTTTTTGTAGTTTATAGAAACATTTGTTATAAGCTGCTAAATATTTTGCCAACATATCAAAAAATGTAGAAGTTCTGGGGGAAGTTTTGGGTCTATGAGTTCATTCCATTGTCATTTTAAAGAGACCTGGGTTCTGAAAATAGGCATAGCATGCAACCATCAGTAGTGAAAAAAGTGACTTGCCACCTTATGACATTAGTTTGGTGGAAGAGCCCTGCTGCTTTGAGTTATTTACAAAACTTAACCAAAGCAAAAATTATTTAGTTCAATTTGGAGTGGAAGGGCAACTTAATATTTTATAATGTGTCTTATTATTTGAATTCAATATTGGGATGTTGGATTACAATGAAGAATCCATCCTGTTAGGAAGGGTGATATCCTAGTATTTTACTTCCCAGATGAGCAAGCTTTGCTTATTTCTCTTTGTTAACTAGGCCTTTTGATATTTTTGTAGACAATCTGCTTCATCTTGATTCTGCAGCATTCCAAACTGTGGTATCCTTGGGGTTCTCTTAACATTGCTATGGTGCAGAAGATTTAAAATCAGGTATGGCTGTGGGGCAGAAGTCCCTCAGTGAAATTCTCAACTTAAATCTGCATTATACTCTCTGATTTATCATTTGGGTTTCTTTTTTTGTGGTGGTCTTTTAGCTGATGTTCACAAGGAATAGAGTCACGTGATGTATGAAGGGAAACATATACACTTCTCTGAGGTTGACAATAAGCCCTTGTGCTCATATAGCCCCAAACTGTGCAAGCAGCGGCGACTCAACGGCTACGCTTTCTGTATCAGACACGTTCTGGAGGACAAGACTGCCCCCTTCAAGCAATGTGAATATGTGGCCAAGTATAATAGCCAGCGCTGCACCAACCCCATCCCTAAATCAGAGGACCGCAGGTAAGCGCTGACAGTGGAAAGCAATCTTTGATTATTAATTAGTAGGCTTGGGAGTTGGGTTTTTTTGTTTGTTTGTGTTTTGATATGATGAACTTAAATGTTGAGTTCTGGGGGTAATCTAAGTAAACTTTAGAATGGTTCTAAAGATGAGTGATGGCAATATTTAAGAAATGGAGTAGTAACTTTGGGGAATTATTTGAAAATGTATATTTGTTTTCTTCTTTTTTACTTAATAGACTTTCTAGGATTATTTTTTTAAAAAAATTTTTTTGCTTGAAGTCTTGGCACTGATGTGTTTGGTTTGTAGCCTTAGAAAGTATTTCCTGATTTCTCTACTTAGAATTTCATCAGCCAAAGTGAGAGAAATTATAGGAACTACTTAGGTGTTATAATTAATGATAATAATTTTAGAGTTTTTAAATCTTTGTTTGAAAGGTAGCAAATGGTATGTACTTATTGAAAAAGAGTTATTCAAAAGAATGATTACTTGAATCATTCAGATTTACTTCCTCTCAGACTTCTTTTGGTTAAAAAGGGTTCCATATAGACTATATTTACTATAATTTAGAAACTGTATTTTCATAGTAAAGTAGGCTTTTTGACTAGGATTATGAATTTATATTTTTCTGAGTTAAATAAAATGTGGAGGTGTTTTTAAAGGAGTCTTATGCTGATTATTCATCTTTCATATTCTTAGGAAAATTTATATGATTTCACATGTAATCTCTTTTTTTATGTCTCTTTATTCTCAGTTCTCCAGAAACCATGCTGATCATTGTAGGATATTACAGAGAGATGCATGCTTATTTTCCTAAAAGTTTCAAATACTTGTTATCTTTAGGTAGAAATTTGAACTTTTTACTTCTGTCTTTAAAAAATACATATACAACCTTTATTTTTGTTCCTATATATAAGCGAATGTCACCTACGTAAATTGGTTGAAAAGGAATCATGTATTTTATATGTCATGGTGAGCAACTTTTAAACTTTTAGGGTGAAATAAATAATTTGTGTTGATAAATATCCCACGAAAATGAGTATAGTATAATGTGGTGATTTGGGAATACTCTCGTAGAATTTCTAATGAGCACTTTAGGCTTCAGATTACAATACCTGAAAGTTAGAAACAGCTGTTTAGTGAGGAAAGGAATAAAATTTTAATCTCAGGTGAGAAAGGTACCAAGGTATTAGGCTAAGCATGTCTGTCCAGTTGGTTTTAGCTGACTGAAAATAATTTCTTACTGCTGCCCTTTTCTAACTTGAAGAATGGATGGACTTAGATTAACTTTTTTACTTCAAGATCCATTATAATCACATTTCTATAATTTTGTCTTAAATTTAGTTTATCACACACAGTTGCAATTTTTGTCAACCTTGGATTTTTTTTATTTCAGTCGACGTGTTATCTTAATAGCTAAAAGCAAGAAGTAAAGTGAGAGTCACTCTGAATTTCTCCAAAATATTAATTCTCTGAAGCATACGTCTTCACCTTTATATTTGAAGTAATTTTCTTTTTTTAGAACAAGAAGGGAAAGGACTTTTGTGTTGCTGTGTCAAGAGAAACTAGGCTTAATAAATGCTAAGTTATACATTTTTTCAGAATTGGTCCAAAATCACATCACAAATGCTATGAATACTTTTCTTGTTGTAGGGTTGATTGAAAACAGATTAAAGTAGACATTAGTAGGAGGTAATATATTACCTCAAGAAACCCAGATTGAATTCATGTAATAATATGTTTAAATCTGTGTATAAATATAATAGTTATAACTGTACTATATGATACAGTGAAGAAAAGATTAATATTCTTTTGAAAATAAGCTTTTATCATTGTTAAGGCAGTTACTCCTTGGACACTTACGGATTTGACATGGTTTTATGTATAGTTTTAGAAAACAAATTCCCAAGGACTTTTAATTGACAGAATTATCTGGTTGGTAGTCAGCTAGAGGAAGCTTCTTAATATCTGGTGTGTAACTTAACCTGGTGTGTATTATAAGTGCTAACTTACGGGATTCTGTCTTTTCGATAGAATAGTGTTATGTTCGGTAGAAGTACTGGTATAATTGAAAAGTCCATTTTCTAATATACAGTGGGAAGCTAAGGCCCATTACTGTAGCCTTGATAGCTTAGAGATAAATGGGTATATTAAGTTGGTTACTTTATATAGTATTTTAAATTTAAGTTTGATATAATTTTATATATATATTTATTTAATGGTATGTATTTACCAAGAAATTTTCTTGTTTCCTATATTTATTCTTTTCTAAAACAACTTAAGATATAATTCACATACCGTACAAGTCACGCATTTGAAGTGTACAATTCAGTATTTGTTAGTTTATTTACAGGAGTGTGCAACTATCAACACAGTCTAATTTTACATTTTCATCCCCTCAAAACAACCCATTTGCAGTCAGTTCCCTGTATTCTTTTAGACTGGAAATTCATATTTGCATTACTTTAAATGCTGTTCATAACGAAGCTGTTCTAATTCTAGTTATGAAGAATTTTCCCTTTTAGAAGAGGCAGAGTTTTTAAGAGTTCAGGCTAAATGTTGTGATAGTGTGACAGTGGCTGGAGTGGGAGTTGAGGGTGGGGTTGAAGGAGGACTGTACATGCGGATTTGCCTCTGCTGGATTAGGTAATGTAGTACATAGTAGCCTCATTTACCAGTCCAGGCTGCCCATGTAAATGAGCAGAAGAGTTTGATTTCTAAATTTAAAAAACCCACTTCATTTCTCCCCACTAATAGTACTAATCCTTTTGTTAATTTGAAAATGAGTAGAAAATAACAAAAACCATTAACTCTTTGTTGGGAAGCTTAGTACAGTTATCCCAGAAACCCTTTTCCCTGTTGGCTGCAGCTTTATGACTCTGTTCTGTTTAAGGTGTGTAAGGGACCTAGCTCAAACCTGCTAGGCACACGCGTGTGCGTGCACGCACACACACACACACACACACACACAGTGTAACGTCTCTTTACTGTCCAGAAAGCTTTTTCTTAATAGTTCTATTTAAAATTAAAGAGTGCCTCTGATAGATTTATTTTTAAGACAAACCAACAAAACCGTGTGTCCTGATTTTTGGTGAATCTGTGTTTTTAACAATCATTAAAACAGTTTTTTGTTGCAGCCCATTGAGTTTGGGGATTGGCATTATTTACTTTATTGCCTTTTTCCCCAAACTGTGTTCTATGGAGATGTCATAAATATGCTGCAATAAAATAGGTGCCGTTTTAAATGTGTTTGGGAAGCAATGCTATATGGGTAGATTTCTACCCTTGGTGTATAATGCACAGTATCATACAGAATGCTTTGAGAGGTTGTTTAGCAGAAACAAATGATGAAATCATTATATAATTCTGTTTAAGCCAGCATTTTCCAAATTTATTTAAGCATGGAATACTGTTTTTATGACATACTTGTTAACATACCTTGGAACTGCATGAGGTATACCAGTTTAGGAAATACTACTTTTCTACTGGTTAGAAGCCTTCACAGGATTTCAGTGAAATTTATTGGAATAACATGCATTCTACTTTCTCATTATGTAGAAGGATTCTGTCTTTTCATAGTATTTTTAAAATATTATTTATATTACAGAAGTAACCTGCTCATTGTTGAAGACTTATTGAGTCTTTGTGAGCTTTGACTTTTATTTTTTTCTATTTTTTTAATTGAAGTATAGTTGATTTACAATGTTGTGTTAATTTCTGCTGTATAGCACAGTGATTCAGTTATACATATATATACATTCTTCTTCATAGTCTTTTCCATTATAGTTTATCACAGGATATTAAATATTGTTTCCTGTGCTATACAAGCTTTGATTTTTAGTTTGTCTCAGCTCTGTCACTTTCCAGATAGGTGGCTTTGGGCAAGTTATTTAATTTGTATAAAATTTAGTTTCCTCATCTGTATAAAGGGCATTATTTTAGTACCTACTGCAGGTAGAAACTAGCTAGAGGAGATAATCCATGTACTTAACACGTGGCTGGCTATTGAGAAACTCATTTAATCGATTATCGCACTAACTAGTTTTATTATTTCATTTTCTCCTTCTCCCTCTCTCTCTTTGTGTGTGTATGTGTGTGTGTGTGTAGAACACACACAGTAGACATTTGACATTCTTTTTTTTTTTTAAACTTTTTATTTTATATTGGAGCATAGCCGATTAACAATGTTGTGATAGTTTCAGGTGCACAGCAAAGTGACTCAGCCATACATATACAGGTATCCATTCTCCCCCAGACTCCCCTCTCATCCAGGCTGCCGCATAACACTGAGCAGAGTGCCCTGTGCTATACAGTAGGTCCTTGTTGGTTATCCTTTTTAAATACAGCAGTGCGTACATGTGGATCCCGCACGCCCTGACTATCCCTTCCCTCCATCCTTCCCCCCTCCCCCCATAACCATAAGTTCATTCTCTAAGTCTGTGAGCCGGTTTCTGTTTTGTAAATACGTTCATTTGTATCATTTCTTTGACATTTAACATTCTGAAGTGTTATGTCATAAGATCTTTGTGAATCTCCAATACTTGAATGGCATTGGGACATGTATTTTTTTCTCCATAAGAGAATTTTAAGTGATCCTTTAGACTCCTGATGAGCTACTTTGTATGCTATGAATAGAGAATAACAAAGCAGTGTGAGAAGCAATAGCTGCGTGGTTGGTTATCCAGGGCCACTCACTATTTGAATGACTTGCTTCTGTCTGGCAGCCTCTTCACATGTGCAATTCATATATTTGCTTTAGCAAAATTGCACAGACTTTGAGGATTGCTTGAGGGTAGTGGAAGTTGTATAAATCACATCCATGAATGCCAAAGAGTTATTATAGTCATGCATTTTGAACATATTAGGATTCACATTTTATGATACGTAGTTTTATATTCTCCTTTTCTTAATATGTATCATGAACATTTTCCTGTATATGTGTGTATTTTTAAAGGTACTGCAACAGCCACTTGCAGGTACTTGGCTTTATCCCGAAAAAAGAGAGGAAGAAAAAGAATGATCCTATAGATGAGGTAAAGGTCAGGCACCAGATGGATACCATGGCCTTTAGCCTGACGGTGCCCACGTTGGCCTTGAAGATGCCCAATGGACTGGATGGAATGTCCCTCTCTCCACCGGGGGCAAGGGTCCCTCTCCACTACCTGGAAACTGAGTTGGAAGACCCATTTGCTTTCAACGAGGAAGATGATGACCTAAAGAAAGGGGCAACTGTGAGAAAGAAGTTGCAGAGCAAGTTGGCCCAGAATCGGCAGCGCCAGAGAGAGACAGAGATTTTAAAAGTTCGACAAGAGCACTTTAGTCCCCCTCCTGCACCTTCTCAGCAGCAGCCTCCGCAGCAGCACTCCCACCTGTCACCTTTATCCACTTTAAAACCTCCAGCGCCACCGCAGGGTCTAGTCTGCAAGTCACCTCAACCTCAGAACACCAGCCTACCAATGCAGGGAGTGGCCCCCACTCCACACACTATAGCACAAGCCAGGCAGTTGTCTCACAAGAGGCCTCTGCCCCTCCTGCCATCTAGTAGGGCTCCCGTCGTGGACCCGCCCAGGACTGACCGGGTCCTTATGAAAGCCACAGCCTTCTCTCCACACTTCTCTTGTATAAGTCGACTGCAGAGACTGGTGAAACTGTGCACCCAAAAACATCAGCTGGACACTGATCTGTTTCCCCATTTAGGTGAGTTACCGTCTATTTTACCATATCATGTGTGTGTAATGTGACAAGACGTGCCTATTGCACAAGGTTTTATTTTCATAACCTTCTCATGTAATAGGAGTAAAAGAATACTTGGACAGAGTGGTCAATTAAAGATTCGTATTTAGGTAGACCGCTTTAAAGTAAATATGCTACTGGACAGGACAGTGACTGGTGAACAGGTTACAGAAGAAATAGGAGCTGGGAATTTAGAATTCCAGTTATAGCTTCTAGCAGTAGTAGTAGCAGTATTAAAAGCAGTTGTGTTTGGTTTTGTGCCTCTGAGCTCAGTCCCTGTGTGTCTAATGAAGTTCTCCACATGTCTTATCACAGGACTTTGGAATAAGATAGCATTGTAAATATCTGCTGACAGTTTTCTGAAAAAAAAAAATCTTAAAGTAATACCTGTTCACAATTGGAAAGCAAAAAATTACAGATAAAACTTTAATGTAGTCAAATGTCTGTCTTTCCTTTGCTTCTGAGTTTTATCTTACTCAAGAAAATCTCTCTGATAGCGAGTTTATACAGTTATTCTGTATTTTCTATTAATAGTTTGTTTATTTTTGATCATTTAAGCCTTTGATTCACTTGGAATTTATTCTTGAATGTGTTGTGAGTTGTGATTCTAACTTTAGGAAAAATTATTTGCATGACATATGACAGCAATAGAAAAATGGGAAAAGGATGGGAATAGAGGAAGAAGAAATATAAATGGTCAATAAACAAATGAAAACCTCAATCCTCGTAACAGACGAGGAAACGCAAATTAAAGTAACAATGAGTTACCATCATATTGGCAAAAAGTATATCTGTTGTTGATGAGGATATGGGATCTCATACTTTGCTGGTGAGTAATGCAACAATATATACTAATTAAAAGTATATGTATAGCCAGCAAGCTCACTTTTGGGACTCTATCTATGGATAAAAAAAAATCAGAATGTAAAGATATGTGTTCCAGGATGTTTACTACAGCATTGCTTACAGTATTGCTTGCAGTATTAAAAATCTGAAAACAACCTTTATAACCTATAGGAAATTCAGAATTGAGTAAATTCTGGTACATATACATTTTATGAAGTATGCAGCTATTAAAAAGAATGAATGAAATCTCCATCTTTTACCTGGATGTGCTCATGATACATTAACAAGTAGAAAAATACCAAGAGGTATTGTACTGTCCCATGTTTGTAAAAATAAGCAAAGTGAACAAACAAGGGACATCAGTATATCTATTGATCAATCATATGGATAGATGTATGCCTCTCTGGTATGAGCACAGTTAAAGTGTGAATGGATGTACACTATCAGTCTGTTAACATTGGCTACCATGGCGGGGGATGGAATTGGACAGGATGTGTTTTGGGGAGATGGGAGTGATATTTCTTCTTCTATAGCTTCATATTATTTCATTTGTTATTAAACCATGTATGACTTTTGGTAATTAAAAAAACTAATAAAACTTAAAGAAAAAATATAGATAAGCAAAGTAATAAATTAAAACACCCCAAGCCTTATTAATACCTATTTGTTAATATCTTGGCATATTCTTTTAGATATATAAAAGTAAGTTCCTGTTGTATGTACAGTATTGTAACCTGTTTAAAAATGTTTTGCAATGTATTATCACGTTAGTAATTTTTCATACACAGTTTGTCACAGCTGAATTCTTTCTTGAATTTAAATCATTTCTAATTTATTAAAGTGTAAAGTGTTGTAACTATATAGCCCTCTCAGTAAAATAATTACCGTCACGTCTTTAATTTTTCCTTCAAATAGATTCCTGGAAGCAGAATTGCTGATCCCAAGCTTTTACACTTTTTAAAAAGGTTTTTGATGTATATTGCCAAATTTTCCTTCAGAATTATTTTGTCAGTTTACTTTTCTTTCAGCAGTGTATGAGAATGACAGTTTCTCTACATCTTTATAGCCCTGGATATTAGATATTATTATTATTATTTAGCCTTTGCAAATTTGATAGAAAGTTTGCTTTAATTTGCATACCTTAGATCAGTGTTTCTCAAGTGTTTGGCCTTAGAATCACTTTTTTTGCACTCAAAAATTATCGAGGACGTGGTAGAGATTTTGTATATGTGAGTTATATTTACTGTTATTTACTGAATTAGAAGTTAAAACTGAGAAATTAAAAAAAAACTAATTCATTTTAAAATAACAATAAAGTTACTGCATGTTAACATGTTCTTTTTATGAAAAATAACTTTTCTAAAACAAAAACAAATATAATGGGGAGAGCAGCATTGTTTGGCGTTGTTTAGCAAATCTTAATGTCTGATGTGCTAGATATGTGCTTCTGCATTCAATGTGTCCTGATATGTGGGTTTTTTTTTTCTGGTTAGGAGATAAAAATATGGCCTTACACATTTGTAGCTGGAAAATGGAGGGATATTTTAATAGTTTTTTCCAAATAATTGTAGATATTTGTAATTGGTTCTACACCAAAACTTGACAAGTGGTAGTTTCTTAAAAATTAGTTTCAACATGGAATCTGAAACCATATCTAGGAATTTTGCATACTGTTACATTAAAATCCATTGATTTTCTTTTTTTTTTTTTTTGCGGTACGCGGGCCTCTCACTTGTTGTGGCCTCTCCCGTTGCGGAGCACAGGCTCCGGACGCGCAGGCTCAGCGGCCATGGCTCACGGGCCCAGCCACTCCACGGCATGTGGGATCTTCCCGGACCGGGGCACGAACCCGTGTCCCCTGCATCGGCAGGCGGACTCTCAACCACTGCGCCACCAGGGAAGCCCTCCACTGATTTTATTTTTTAATTAATTAATTAATTAATTTTTGGCAGTGTTGGGTCTTCGTTTCTACACGGGGGCTTTCACTACTTGCGGCAAGTGGGGGCCACTCTTCATCGCGATGCGCGGGCCTCTCACTATCGCGGCCTCTCTTGTTGCGGAGCACAGGCTCCAGATGCGCAGGCTCAGTAGTTGCTCCTCGGCATGTGGGATCTTCCCAGACCGGGGCTCGAACCCGTGTCCCCTGCATTGGCAGGCAGATTCTCAACCACTGCGCCACCAGGGAAGCCCCCCTCCATTGACGTTTGAATGAATATTTTACCCATGCGTGATGTTGTAACATCGTATGTTGGTCATTTGGAAGATATTGCTCTACTGAGTTACACAGATGTCCGAAATGTTGACACATTTCATTATACAAAAATTTTAGATTGCATTCATTAATATTAACACCAGTCTTATCGGAGAAGTCCAACTCTTAGGTATTTGTCATACTTTCAGTGATAAATTCAAGTTTTCCCCCAAAACTGAGCTTTCAAGTGAACATTTGAATGTTACCATTGGCAATAAATACTGTTCATTGTTTTCCTTGGGGTGATGGTTTCACTATGTTCATTTTAGAAAAAATGACTGCAAGATAGCCAATAGTTTGTCAGTCACTCTTTCAAATAAAATTGGTATTGAATGAGGGAAAAGCAGCTAGTTCAGGTCACAACTAAGAGTCCTACAAAGTGCTTTTCCTCAAGACAGCTGCTGTACTTTCTTCGGATGCAGTAGAGTTGTTTTATATATACCTCACATTTCATCACACACAGCATCATAAAGACAGATACACAAGAATCAAGATACAATCAAATAAAGTCTTTAATAAATGAGTGCTTTATCAAGGATGGTCTTAAATTGTTTTTTGTGTACTTGTTTTCATTTAATTGCAAGTCATGGTATGGAATATATATTGACAACTGGTACAGTTTTGTGCCCCTGCCTTGGTTCACGCTAAGGCATCAGCAGTTTCACCCACCATGGGTTTTTTGTTGTTGTTTTTACCATCAGTGCAAATGTCAACACAGTAAAAAAGGCAAATAACATTTTAGTATTGTTTTGAAGATAGCGTTGACCTAAGCATCTCCCTAAAAAGGGTTTCAGGGACCCCTGGGGATCTGTGGGCCATACTTTTGAGTAAGGACTGCTCTTTTAGATTAATAATGTAGTTTTGAATATTGGTTCATACTACTTTTTTTGGACATATGTATTTCCTATTTTATCTTGTCAGTTTTTTCATCCATTTTTATTTAAGCATTTCTCTTTTTTTATTGATAGGTGTAAGAGCTTTTTATACATATTTAATGTTTGTTGCAAAACCTCTTCTCCCATTTGTTACTTGCTTTTAGTATCTACTATAAAGGTTTTGGAATTTAGAGGTTAAATTTTTTTATGTATTCTCTCTCTCTTTTTAAAGATTTCTTCCTTTTGAATCAGGTTTTTTTCTCCTCTTGTTTAGGCTCTCTTCATTCCAAGAGTATATAAATATGTTCACCTATATTTTCTTTTAGCCCTTTTATTATTTTAGTCATCTGTTTGGAACTCATTAGGCATTAGTTTTGAGGCAGAGATCTAACTTTTCTTCCAAATGTTTGCCTTTTATTCTACCTTTTACCCATATCATCTGCTAAATTTTTATTTATATTTCTGTTTATTTCTAGATGCTGATAATATTTTAGCTTTTGAAACTATGAAATTTTATGTTGTGTTGAGGGCTGACTTTCAATCATTTTGAACAGAACTAAAACTCATAGAAAAGTATTGTCTTTTTATTTTTTAAAAATTCAAGCATATGAGGGACCCAAATTTTTAAAACAGTTTATTTTGGAGAAACCAGAAATTACAGTGCACTATTATAACCAAGTGTACTCTGCATTCATGTCAGCAAAGAATACTTAAAGAAAAACGCAGTATTTAATTGGCTTCTACAGTCCTGTTTGGGCTGGTTATCTCAATTAGTTACGTTGAAACTAGTGATAATGAAGCCAAGATCAAAGGTTTGCTTTATTGGACAGTTAATTTTACAACAGGAGAAACACTTCCATCTTACTTCTTATGACTTAGATCTTGACTTTTTCAGAGAAAGCATGGGTATCTTAGTAGACATTATTATGACTTCTACAGAAAATATAAAAAATAACAACTCATGTTCTAATTTTTAAAGGTGCCTTGAGTGTCACTTTGTGTTTGAAGGATCTCACCTTTCAACGTCCTGAAGGTGATGATGTGGTCACTTATTTGTTTTTTATTTTTTTGATTTACTCTTTAATAAACTACTAATTATTTTAGTTAGAGAAAGTAACTTAGTTTTTAAGATGACCTGACATTTTGAATAGTCATCTTGGAACTAGATTTGGCGTTTCTTTATGCCAATGGCAATATTTAATTTTAAGCATTTATAATTTGCATTTCAATTAACCTTTTCTTAATTTCCCAATTTGGCACATGTAAACTCATTTAAATTATGGAAGAAATCTGTGAGGTCCTTTTTAACTAACTGTGCCTAATGAAGATGGTCTTTTGATTTTTGAGGGTCTCGAGAAGGAAGACATAGAATACTAGTCATCAAGGTATCTAATTAAAGTTTCATAGTGGTATGAGTTTATTAAGGTTATGTAGTCCACACACTGTTGTATTTTAGGCTATGCAACATCAGTATTTAAGACCTCTTCAATAGGGGCTTCCCTGGTGGCGCAATGGTTGAGAGTCCGCCTGCCGAGGCAGGGGACACGGGTTCGTGCCCCGGTCCAGGAAGATCCCACAGGCCGCGGAACGGCTGGGCCCGTGAGCCATGGCCGCTGAGCCTGCGTGTCCAGAGCCTGTGCTCCGCAACTGGAGAGGCCACAACAGTGAGAGGCCCGCGTACCGCAAAAAAAAAAAAAAAAAAAAAAAAACAAACAAGACCTCTTCGAGATACAAAATTAAAAAGGCAAAACCTTTGGGACTTCCTTAGCAGTCAGGTGGTTAAGATGCTGTGCTTCCACTGCAGGGGGCACAGGTTCGATCCCTGGTTGGGGAACTAGGATCACGCATACTCTGCTGTGTGGCCAAAAAAAAAAGAAAAAAAGAAAAGGCAAAACCTGTATGTTGGAAGCTAACAATTATCCAGTCATTAAAAATAATAGGATTTAACAAAATAAATAAGCATTATTATACTGTATTTCTCCACTTTTCCCTCTAACCTTGTTTTCCAAATGGAACTCAAAATGTGACAGCTCTTGTTTAAAAGAACTGAAAGAAACCCCAAGCGATACTAGAAATAGAACATTGCCATCCTGCCCTTCCCTCTTCCCGTAGGGGACAAGAGCCTGGGAATGACCCTGCCTAGTGGATGGTGTCCTTTCCTCCAGAGATGTTGTTGGGAAAAGGGGATGGAATGTGCCTGCCTTTCACAATATATTCTAGGCCCCTTCTTTGTTGACGTATAGCATGAGTCCACTGGCACCTTTTGACTTTTTCTTGCCTGAACATGAATTAGGCTTCTTCTCCTGTCATTTTGAACATGTTTTATGTTTTTTGACATTATTTTAGTGTATAACATTTTGATACTTAAGAAATTTTACCCCTTTTTTTGACTTGAACTCTCTCTTTGCTTTGTGTTGTTTCTACTCCATTTGTGAAGCATCTGACGAAAGAAGTTCATCCGTGGAATATAGCCTTTGTTGTAATGTCATTATTTTAAATGCGAGTGCGTGTCATACATTCATTATTGATACCTTTGCCAGAACAGGGCTGAAACTCATCAGGAGGGATTTATTCACACTATGAGAGTACTTGTTATAGGTGTCGGGTTATGTATTTCAGGTAGCTTTTTATCTAAATTTTAAATAAATGTTCATTTTTTCTAACTTGCAACATCCTCTCCTCCGTCCTAGGGTTGGACTGGTCTGAAGAGAGTGGAGAAGAACTGGAGGACTCAGAGCAGGCCTCGCCATACCAGGTTGCCTGGTCCATCCGAGAGACCCTCAGATACGAAAGACACACGTGAGTCTTCCTTTTTCTTTTTATTCTTTTTTTTTTTTTTCGGTACATGGGCCTCTCACTGTTGTGGCCTCTCCCGTTGCGGAGCACAGGCTCTGGACGCGCAGGCTCAGCGGCCATGGCTCACGGGCCAGCCACTCCATGGCATGTGGGATCTTCCCGGACCAGGGCACGAACCCGTGTCCCCTGCATCGGCAGGCGGACTCTCAACCACTGCGCCACCAGGAAAGCCCTCTTTTTATTCTTAAATTTCCACTGTAGTAGATTGATTTTTCCTATATATGCTAATTTCATTTTATTTTATTATTTTTTAAATAAATTTATTTATTTATTTTTGGCTGCGTTGGGTCTCTGTTGCTGTGTGTGGGCTTTCTCTAGTTGCAGCGAGTGGGGCCTAGTCTTCATTCTGGTGGGCGGGCTTCTTACTGCAGTGGCTTCTCTTGTTGCGGAGCATGGGCTCTAGGCATGCGGGCTCAGTAGTTGTGGCTCATGGGCTCTAGAGCACAGGCTCAGTAGTTGCGGCACACGGGCTTAGTTGCTCCACAGCATGTGGGATCTTCCCAGACCAGGGCTCGAACCCGTGTCCCCTGCATTGGCAGGCGGATTCTTAACCACTGCGCCACCAGGGAAGCCCTCATTTTATTTTTTAAAGATAAATTTATTTATTTATGGCTGCGTTGGGTCTTTGCTGCGCGAGGACTTACTCTAGTTGTGACGAGTGAGGGCTACTCTTCGTTGCAGTGCGTGGGCTTCTCATTGCAGTGGCTTCTCTTGTTGCAGATCACGGACTTCAGTAGTTGTGGTGCGAGGGCTTCAGTAGTTGTGGCTCGTGGGCTCAAGAGCACAGGCTCAGTATTTGTGACACATGGGCTTAGTTCCTCCACGGCATGTGGGATCTTCCCGGACCAGGGCTCGAACCTGTGTCCCCTGCATTGGCAGGCAGACTCTTAACCACTGTGCCACCAGGGATATCCCTATCCATTCTCTGATATCTCTAATGCGCTGAATGTTTCTGTGTTAAAATATTTTTTTGAAATAATCTCGTTAGAGGTTCTCGATATCTACCTTATCAGAAAGCTGTAGGTTAATGCCCAGCCCCTTCAGTGGTAAGAAGACGACTAGTTCTCTTTCAGGGGACTGCCTCAGCATAATAGGTATATGCTTGGTGCGGTGTGACAGGACTGAGACAGATCCTTCTCTGTGGGGCTAAAAGATGACTCACAGACTCAGCTAATTATTATTTTCGTTTAAGTACTGTGGTTTGAATAGGTGTTCAGCAAGACAGAGGGGAGACTATCTGCACCCAGGCCGACTCCTAGAATTTCACAGTATCATAGTATGCATATACATTCTAAGGTCCGGTTTCTGAATTTATAGGCTTAAAAATGTGATTTGTTAGTACACCCAGAAATGATTAGGCTTAGGGAGCTGATTCACTAGAGGCTAATGTATAAGCCAAAATGACAGTTTTTAGTAGGAAGTATCATCATTAAGTAGTACAGATGTTCACTAAGCAAAACTATATGGGAAGCAAATTATAGTCAGAAGCTTATTTGGACATGGATTAGAGCAAGGAGAGTTAGCTGGATTTATTAATGGTCAGTGTCATTAAACTATAACAGCCTGATGCCTCCATTTCCACTCTTGGGCTTTATATCCCGTATAGTTGTCCCTGTCTCCTCTGTCTCCTAGTTACTATTGGAAAATGCTATATATTTTTTTTCTCTCTCTGAGATTCCATTTTATATGCCATTTAAGACTGTTTTCTCACCATTAGCATTTCTTGTTTTCAGACAGAAGTACAATTGAGCTTAAGCTTTCTAAGTTATAGATAATATCAACTGTGCTTCCTAAGGTTAATATTCACATCAGCTTAGCCTGACTTGGGATATTTTGGGTTAATTTTCCAAATGCTGTGAATAGATAACATAACTAAATGCTCGGCACAATACCTGGTTCATGGGAAATGATGAATGATAGCTAAGAATCCTATTTTAATTCTGAAAATTACCTGAACATTAGTATTGGGAGTATTTGCCCTCGATTAGGAGCCATGTATATTCCATTTCTGCCTTCTAGTGCAGTTCTCAGAATATTTCTTTTGCTGTTACAGACTTGTGACCATCAGCTTTGTCTTCATCTCTGTAGCATTTTACTTTCTTGGCCAGTTTGGCTAACTTGCTTCTTCTTTGACTGGCTCTTCTTTTCCTTCAGTATATATTTCTCCTTTTTACAAGCAATTTTCCTTACTTCCTGCCCAGCTGTCCCTTTAATCTTTTCCTCTTCACTCATTTGTTTATTCACTTGTTCAGCATATTCTTGTTGAACTAGTATTATGCCTCAGGCATGGGGCACTACGTTCTTTTCCTTGGGGGAAACTGGGATTGCGTTGGTTTACCATCCCTTCTGTGTCTGCAGCTGCACATCTGCATCTGCCACTGTGTTCTCTCACAGGAACCTCTGTCCTCTTTTTTTAGCCTACCTATAGAACTACCTTATTCCAGCTTCTTGTTGTGCTTCAGTGTAATAGAAAATGGAGAGCTGTAGAAAATTGGCCCTACCTCGCCTGTCCATTATATCTTCAAGAAGTTTTGGCCATGTGAAATTTCTCAAGATTTTGCCATTTAAAATTGCTCAGTGAGTTCATTGTGTTTGGGGGAAAAAAAGGCACAGTGGCGTGATCGCTACATTCCCCCCGAAGAACCTTTTCATGGGCTTTCTTCCAAAACCAAAATTGTACTTAAAGAAATTTGGGGAGAAAATTTGGCCTCGTTTTGGCAGAGGTACCTTGGTTACTTAGTTTAGTTGTAGATGCCTATGCCAAAGTGGAGCTCTTAAGATTTTACTTACGTCTCTCAGTAGCAGAAATAAGTTGGTATCTTAAATGTACTATTAAGGAACAGTAAGTACTGCCAGTAACTGCTTCCCTTTTCACATTCCTAAAGATGTCTTTGATAGTTCTTAATTTCTTAATTTCAATGGGTACAGTTTATTAGTTTTTTCCTGTATGGTTAATTTGTGACCTGTTTATAAGAAATCACTGCTTACCCCAGGGTCATGAAGCTATTTTCTCATATTATCTTCTAGAAGCTTTATTGTTTCACTGACAATCTTTCTGGAATTTATTTTTGTATATTTTATATATGATGTGAGTTAGGGCCAAGGATCTTTTTTTTTTTTTCCATATGGCTTCTCTATTTAAGCAGCACTATTTATTGAACACTTATTTTTCATTGCATTGGAAGCCTTGACATAAATGTGTGTGTCTGTTTCTGCATTTTCTAATCTCTTCCATTGGCCTATTTGTCCTTGTGCAAATAACTTCAAAGTTTTAATTAAAATAGCTTCAAATAGGGATTTCCCTGGTGGCGCAGTGGTTAAGAATCCGCCTGCCAATGCAGGGGACACGGGTTCGAACCCTGGTCTGCGAATATCCCATATGCCACGGAGCAACTAAGCCCGTGCACCATAACTACTGAGCCTGTGCTCTAGAGCCCGCTGAGCCACAACTACTGAAGCCAAGCGCCTAGAGCCTGTGCTCCGCAACAAGAGAAGCCACAGCAATGAGAAGCCCGCGCACTGCAACGAAGAGTAGCCCCCACTCGCCACAGCTAGAGAAAACCCACGCACAGCAACAAAGACCCAACACAGCCAAAAAATAAATTAATAAATATAAAAAAATAGCTTCAAATAGATTTTAATCTTTTTTTTTTTTTATGGTACCCGGGCCTCTCACTGTTGTGGCCTCTCCCGTTGCGGAGCACAGGCTCTGGACGCGCAGGCTCAGCGGCCATGGCTCACGGGCCCAGCCACTCCGCGGCATGTGAGATCTTCCCAGACCGGGGCACGAACCCGTGTCCCCTGCATTGGCAGGCAGACTCAACCACTGCACTACCAGGGAAGCCCAGATTTTAATCTTTTTGAAGAAAGCTTTTGGTTTCATTGATTTTTTTTTTTTATTTTAATTTCTTGTTTTTTATTTCATTGCTTTCTGCTCTTTGTTTCCTTTTGTTTGGCTTTAATTTTTTTTGACGTTTTTAAGGTAATAGCTTAAATCAGTTAAATCTGAGATATTTCTTGTTTTTTTTTTTAATTTTATTTTTGGCTGCGTTGGGTCTTGGTTGCTGTGCGAGGGTTTTCTCTAGTTGTGGCGAGTGGGGGCTACTCTTCGTTGCGGTGCGTGGACTTCTCATTATAGTAGCTTCTCTTGTTGCGGAGCATGGGCTTCAGTAGTTGCAGCGTGCGGGCTTCAGTAGTTGCGGCACGTGGGCTTAGTTGTGGCTCATTGGCTTAGTTGCTCCACGGCATGTGGGATCTTCCCAGACCGGGGATCGAACCCATGTCCCCTGCATTGGCAGGCAGATTCTTAACCACTGCATCACCAGGGAAGTCCTTCTTGTTTTCTAACATAGGTGCTTGGTGCTATACATTTCCCTCCAAACACTGGTTTTAGCTGTATCCCACAAATTTTGATACGACGTGTTTTCATTTTTATTCAATTCAAAATATTTTCTAATTCCCCCCCCCCCGCCCCCGCCTTTTTCTGTTTTGGCCATGCTGCGTGGCTTGTGGGATCTTAGTTCCCTGAATAGGGATTGAACCCAGGCCCTTGGCAGTGAGAGAGTAGAGTCCTAACCACTGGACCACCGGAGAATTCCCTCTAATACCCCTTTTGATGTCTTCTTTGATCTATGGGTTATTTAGAAGTGATATTTAGTTTCCACATATGTGGGGATTTATCAGGAATTGGTTTTTAATTTAATTGTACTGTGTTCAGAGACCACATTTAGATTACAGTGTTCTGTAAATGTCAATTAAGTCAACTTGGTTGATAGTGTTGTTCAGGTCTTCTTTAATTTTCTTTCTTTTCATCTTTGGTGATTTTCTTTCATTTTGTTCTGTCAGTTACTGGAAAGGGATGTTGAAATCTCTACTTGTGGATTTGATTATTTCTCCTTTTAGTTCTCTCACTTTTTTTTTTTTTGAAAATTACATTCTTTATTTGTAAACCATCCCTTAATATTATCACATTTGCTTTGTAGCCAATAAAAACAACATATGTATGCTTGGGTGTGGAAGATGGGGTGAGGCAATGTTGATGGAGAGCAGGACGACCTTCAGCCCCTGAATAAGACTCTTGGTATCATTGTTCACAAAGTTTCTTTTGCTGTCTTATTTCTACCATGAGAGACTAAACAGGATCGTTTTTTATTATTCAGTTTATTGAAACTGAGCTTCCCTGGTGGTGCAGTGGTTAAGAATCTGCCTGCCAATGCAGGGAACGTGGGTTCAAGCCCTGGTCTGGGAAGATCCCACGTGCCACAGAGCAACTAAGCCCGTGCGCCACAACTACTGAGCCTGCGTGCCACAACCACTGAAGCCCGTGCACCTAGAGCCCGTGTTCCGTAACAAGAGAAGCCACCTCAATGAGAAGGCTGTGCACTGCAACAAAGAGTAGCCTCCGTTCTCCACAACTAGAGAAAGCCCATGCACAGCAATGAAGACCCAATGCAGCCAAAAATAAATAAATTAAAATAAATAAAATTTTAAAAATTTAGGGAAACTAAAAAACAAATAAAACAAAATCCCCCAAAACACAGTTCACCTATTATTCTTACTCATTACCCCTGTCTCTGGCAACCACCAATTAAGTCTCTGTATCTATGAGCTTGATGGGGGTTTTTGTTTGTTTTGTTTTCTTTGTGTATTTTGGCTGCACTGGGTCTTAGTTGTGGCATGCAGGATCTTAGTTACAGCATGCGGGCTTCTTAGGTGCACCATGAATGCGGAATCTAGTTCCCCGACCAGGGATCGAACCTGGGCCCCCTGCATTGGGAGCGCAGAGTCTTAGCCACTGGACCACCAGGGAAGTCCCTGTTTTGTTTTGTTTTGTTAAAGATTCCACATATAAGAAAGAACATATGGTATTTGTTTCTACTTCTGACTTATTTCATTTAGCATAATGCCCTTGATGTCCGTCCATGATGTCATGAATGGCAACATTTCATTTTTTATGGCTGAATAATATTCCATTGTATACATATCATACAATTTCTTTATCCATTCATCTGTGTGTGGGCACTTATGTTGCTTCCACATCTTAGCTATTGTGAATAATGATACAGTGATGCTGATATCTCTTTGAGACAGTGATTTCACTTTGAGACAGTGATTTCATTTCCTTTGGTTATGTTTACCCAGAAGTGAGATTGCTGGATCATATGGTAATTCTGTTCTATTTTTAATTTTTTGAGGACCCTCCATACTGTTTCCCATTGTGACTGCTCCAATTTACATTCCCACCAGCAGTGTACAAGGATTCCCTTTTCTCCGCATCCTCACCAACACTTATTTCTTTTTGGTAGTAGCCATTCCAACAGGTGTGAGGTGATATCTTATTGTGGTTTTGATTTGCGTTTTAATGATGATTAACTATGGTGAGCATCTTTTTATATACCTATTAGCCATCTGTATGTTTTCTTTTGCAAAATTGGATTTTTTGCCTTTTTGCTGTTGATTTGTATGAGTTCTTTCGCTTTTTACTTCACCCATTTTGTAGTTCTGTTATTTGATACATAAACATTTAAGATTGTTCTGTTCTCTTGATGAAGTGATCCTTTTATTTTTATAAAATGACGCTCTTTATCCCAGTCATAGTGTTTGCTCTGAGATCTTACTTTATGTGATATTAGTATAACCACTCCAGCTTTCTTTTGGTTACTGCTAACTTGGTATCTTTTTCAGTCCTTTTACTTTTAACCTATATTAGTCTTTATATTTGAAGTGGGTTTCTTGTTGGCCGCATATAGTTAGGTCTTACTTTTTTATGTACTCTGACAATCTCTGCTTTTTATTTGGGGTATTTAGACCATTTAAATTTAATGTGATTATTGATACTATTGGATTTAAGTCTAAAATCTTCTGTTTGTTTTCTATTCGTCCTATTTGTTCTTGTCCTTTTTCCCATTTTTCTTTTTTGATTATGATGATTTCATCTTATCTCCTTTCTTGGCTTATTAGCTGCATTCCTCTGTTTTATTTTTATAGTGGTTGCTTGAGGGTTTGCAGTATACATACTTAATTGCCTTAGTGTATCTTTAAGTGTTATACCCCTTCATGTATAAGAACCGTATGACAGTGTACTTCCATTTCTCCTTTCCCATCCTTTGTGCTATAGTTGTCGTACATTTTACTTCTACCCATGTTATAATCCCCCACGTTTTTACAATTTCTAGAGAGCTCTTCATTCTTTGAGTAGTTCCAGGTTGCCATCTGATGTCATTTTCTTCTGTATGAGAGATTTCCTTTAATATATCTTGTAGTGCAGGTGTTCCAGTGATAAATTCTTTCAGCTTTTGAAAGTCTGAAAAAGTTTTTATTTTGCTGTCACTTAAAAAAATTTATTTTTTATTGAGGTGTAACTGTCTATGCCTTATTTTTTTCCCTCAGCTCTGACTATGCCTTCTTTTCTTAATATTTATTTATCTATACGTGTGGCATGCGGGATCTTAGCTCCCCGACCAGGGATTGAACCCATGCCCCCTGCAGTGGAAGCTCAGAGTCTTAACCACTGGACCACCAGGGAAGTCCCCTAATTCTTTAAACATTTTGTGTAAGTCACCAGTGAAGCCATCTGGTCATGAATCTTTTCTTTGTGGGAAGTTTTCGCTCTTTTGTTGTTTTAATAAAATAAGATAAAGTGACTTTTATTTGGAAAATTTCACGTCATGCCTTGAGATTACAGACAAGCCTGAAGTTTTACGAAATCAGGTTTGGAATTTACTGCTCTGTATTTATTTGGAGCTATTAGTAGCATCTTAATAATAATACCTGTACTTATATTGTGATTTCACATGTATCATTTCTTTCTCTTGACCATGGGAGTTGGGTGAGCCAGCTGTGTCTCCATTTCACCCAGATGAGAAAAGTTAAAGAAAGAAGGAAACTTAACACACATCGAGAAATGCTGTAGGTACCAGCCCTTGTCACTGCTGGTATATTATGGGAACTGGCCTTTCTCTTCCTAATTTGCTACTCTTCCTCAGCAACCAGATTTGAAATATTAATGTCTAGCATCTTAGAAGTGGGAGGCATCTTGAAGATTTTCTAGTTTAGGACAGTGCCGAGGATGGTCTGTGGATCTGTGCTAGTCTGCAAACTGCTTGTTACTGGACCACAGCAAGATAATTTTGGAAGTTATGAATAAGCTTTGAAAACTTTTATCATGATGTAACATGCAGCATCCAGGTGCATCTTCCCATGGTTAACTTGAGAAACACTCATCTAGTCCATTTTCTCTGCAGTAATAAGAGTCTTTTTAAATAACAACGTTGGCAGTTGATTTTCCACCCTAGCTTTATTTTCCCTTTAAGACTTACTGCTTCTCTTTCATCTTTCTGTTATGGCGCTTCCATTCTCTTAGTTATACAGATTCAAAGTCATTATTGCCTTTCTTATCCTTCATACCCAGTCACCAAGTTCTTCTGTGATAATGGCCCTTATGTGTTGTGTTCTTTCTATTATCTCTGTGGCCTTTTACTTTTAGTCCCTCCCAGTTGTTAGCCGTTGACTCTGAAATCTGTATCTCTTCTCTAAACGTGCCCAAGTTTATAATTTCCAACTGTTTCTCCACCACTCCCTATGTTGCCTCATCTGTACTTTTTTTAAAACATAAATTTACTTATTTATTTATGGCTGCGTTGAGTCTTCGTTGCTCTGCTGGGGCTTTCTCTAGTTGCAGCAAGTGGGGGCTACTCTTCGTTGCGGTGCGCGGGTTTCTCATTGCGGTGGCTTCTCTTGTTGTGGAGCACGGTCTCTAGGCGTGTGAGCTAAGTAGTTGTGGCACGCGGGGCGTAGTAGTTGTGGCTTGCGGGCTCTAGAGTGCAGGCTCAGTAGTTGTGGTGCACGGGCTTAGCTGCTCTGCGGCATGTGGGATCTTCCCGGACCAGGGCTCGAACACGTGTCCCCTGCATTGGCAGGCGGATTCTTAACCTCTGCGCCACCAGGGAAGCCCCTCGTCTGTACTTTAAATTACCTAGGTCTAAAATGGAATTTATTTCCTACCCCAGATCTGCTCTTGCTCCTGTTTCCTGCTCTTTGCCAATGGAAACAGCTGGGAGATTATTGTCCCTTCCATCTTCTTTGCCCAGTTGACAAAGTCTGTCTCTCTCTTTTTTCTTTTTTTAATTATTTGGTTGCTTCGGGTCTTCATTGTGGCACATGGGATCTTCGTTGCAGCAAATGGAATCTTTTGTTGTAGCGCGTGGGCTTCTCTAGTTGCACCGTGCAGGGTCCAGAACATGCGGGGTCCAGAACACGCTGGCTCAGTAGTTGGGGCGCACGGGCTTAGTTGCCCCACAGCATCTGAGATCTTAGTTCCCCGACCAGGGATCGAACCCGCATCCCCTGCATTGGAAGGCAGATTCTTAACCACCGGACCACCAGGGAAGTCCCCAGAGTCTCTCATACATGCAGATTACCTCTGATATTCTCTAGTCCTGCTGCTGCCCCCCTGGTGTAGTGTTCTTGTTATTTCTTACCTGGAGTTTTATCATAATTTCCTCACTGTTCTCTTCTTCTGTCTCTTCTTCCATTTATATCTGCTGACAGTGTAATCTTTCTCATGCATAGCTCTGTTATTGTTAGCTATTTTCTTAATAATCTACAAGGTTCTTCATTGCCTATGGAATAAAGGTTGAACTCTTTAATCTGGCCTTTAGCTTTAGAAAGGCTACCTAACCCACCAGCACTCCCCTGCATTCCCCACGCCTTAGCCAAACCAAGCTACTCAGTCCTTGCTGTTTCCCATCCTGTCCATCTCTGTATCTTGGCTTATATTGCTTTATCCTTGTGAGGTACCTTTCTGTGCTCATCTTCAAATTCTACCCTTTTTTCAAGGTTCAGTTCTGTTGTCATCTCCTCTACAAAAAGCCTTTCATCCAGCAGTCTTTCTAGGGAACTTTAAAAGCATTTTATCTGTACCTCTCCTATGTTTATTGTTCTCTACCTCACATTAAAGATACTAACAGCATGTACTGGCTCTACTACAATTCCCGAATGGAGACCTGCTGTGGGACTTCGGGGAACAATTAAAATAGAGATTGCTGCATCCCATCCCATGGAAATTCTGGTTCAGTAGATGTAGGGTAGGTCTTGGGAAACTGCAATTTTAAAAAGCTCCTAGCTTTTTCACAAAGCATGATAGACATAGAGTAAATGTTGAATGTCTAATAGGTGAAAAGGTTGAAGTGAGATCCTTCAATTGGTATATCTGTAGTAGAAACTATACTGAAGAGAACATGACTCTTAAGACATATACCAAACAGAAGTTTACAGAGTAGCCTGTTATGGGCTATTCTGAAGAAAAAACAGGTACTATCACTCAAGAAGAGAAACCAGGAAAGGATTTACAGAATATTAGTAAGATAATAAATATGTCATCTGTAGTGTCATATGTGTGCTGTTTGTTTATGTTATAAGAGAAGGAAGGTAAAATAACACAGGTCAGTTTTCAAGTCTTGTGTGCATTATTCCTAACAGTAAAAAAAAATGAGGTCACATTTATTCTATAGAAAGGTGACCTTTTTAACCTCCCTGGTGGTAGACATTGCTAACTAACCACAGCTCTCTTTCTTGTTGAGCTTGAATGTGCCCTCAGCATCCTTTTCAGTGGAGTGCTCCAGCAGGGGCCACCAATCAATCAACATTAGCGTTAATGATAGAAAAGCCTCTATGTAATTCCCTGTTACATGAAATGTTGTTTAGTATATCTCCTGTAGTTTAAAAAAATACTGTAGAATGATTGTGATCCCTAGAATCAAAATTCTTTTAAGTGCTTAGCAAAAGAAGGGTAGTTAAAAACCAGTACATCTGAAAGAGCAGCTCTTAGATAGTATTCATGGTCCATTGGAATTCACTGCTCTATTTCTGGTATGACCTATCGTTTATGAAATTATGCTGTTTCCTCATAACCGTCGTGTCATTTACTCAGACTTTTTAGTAAGTAGAGGTAAAGAAATTATTTTCTTCCCCAAAATCCCTAGTCACTTAAAACTTGGAAGACACTGATGCATTGAGTGTCTAATCATGACACGCTAAGAAGGTTAAGCTTCTTAGAGCATTGGATTGTCTCTACTGCTCACTTATTGTAAAAACACTGTACTTATTTTCAGCGGCTCTACTGAAATTCTCTTCCTCTAATTTTGTTAAATGTGTGCTCACATGCCTCAAGTTTCAGGCCTGTGCATCCAGCCCCCCTTCTTCATCTGCTTTTCCCCTTTTTAAAATGAGCCTAACGTGTAATCAGGTTTTCTGCTTCTCTCCCTGCACTCTCTAGGTCGGATGATGATGATACAGAGAGTAGGAGCTCCAGGGTGACCCAACTTTGCACTTACTTTCAGCAGAAATATAAGCACCTCTGCCGCCTGGAGCGGGCAGAATCTCGTCAAAAGAAATGCCGGCACACGTTTAGGAAAGCTTTGCTGCAGGCGGCCAGTAGAGAGCCAGAATGTACTGGCCAGTTGATCCAGGAGCTACAGAGAGCTGCATGCAGTCGGACCAGGTCAGAGCCTCACACTACCACCTCTTTCTAAGAACTCACCTCAGTCTGTTTTCTCTAATTTTTGAGAGGATAGTCGAGACACAATGAGTGGTGGGCATATTATCTTGAAATATTTAAGCATTGTATTTTGGTTTTGTTGCTCAAAGTTCTATGATGGCAGAATAATCCTGCCATGAGGTGACAGTAAAATTAAAGTATTACTGTAATTTTGCTGGAGTTTGATTAGAATTTATTCAGTAGAGGATTCAAGAATGTTACCTGTCTTTAAAAAAATACAATGCTTAGAAATTTTGTGTTATTTAAAAGTAATATTTAGTTCTTTTTAAGCCACAAAAGTGGTATTGTATGTTTTTTACTTATATTATTTTAAAATTTTCTTTCCATTGTATTTTCTGTTAATATCTACATAATCCCATATATCATGTATTCAAAATGTTTTATTACATTGGATTTCTTTGGGGGGGGAATCCCTTCTGTTTATAATGAAGGTACTTGCTTATTGTGAAAATTTGAAAAATATAGAAAAAGGCAGAAAATCACCATAATGTCAACATTCACAAAACAGACCAAGCACTGTGAACATCTTGATCCTGTCTCCTTCTAGTCTTTTTCTGTGTGCGCGCACGTGCGCACATGCGCAAATAAACGTTATATAGATAAAACATTTCGGCGTTTATATACCTAAATATTACCAGTGTTTATCTCTAGATGGTGGGATTATTGATAAAGTTAAAAAAAATTTGTAGTCTGTGTATTTCAATTTCTCTGTAGTGATCATGGCATGAGTCATTTGAGGAAAAAAGCAGAAAACTAAAAATTAACCTTTGCTTTGTAGCTATTGATCATATTCCTTACACAGCTATATAATTTTTGAAATTTCATTTTGTGTAATTTGGTTTTCATTATATTTGCTCTAAAAAAATAACCTTTTTTTCCGTTGGGTATCTCAAAAAATACTATGCCCTTAAGATTTTTCTGCTTCTTGGCATATTTAAGTTGTTTGAAACTGTGTATGTATATCTACTATACCTCCACAGTGGTTGCAGCCTGCAGTATTTCCCCTCACTGTTTTTTTTTTGGAAAAGCACTTGTTATCATTTAATGAATCTCCCGCCATGTGGCTTCAAGCTACCAGGACACAAGCCCCACCGACACCCTTAATCTTCTCCTCAGCTCTTCTGCTGCAGAATTTGGCCTTCACGATGACGGGCTGCTTTGGGAGCTTTCCCTTCCCCAGAACTTTGTAGTAACCCGATCGCACCACGTCAATGACAGGAGCAGCTCCATTCCTGCTCTTGGCGGCATTTACCCGTGTCTGCTCACTGACCAAGGTCCACAATTTATCAAGGTTGACAGTTGGGCAGAAGCTCTGGTTCCCCTTTAAGTGGTAATGCCTCATACCAACTTCCCCAAAGTATCCTGGGTGATGTTTGTCGAGGTTGATCCTGTGGTGATGCGTGCCACCAGCATTACCGCGGCCTCCCGGGTACTTCCGGTGTTTGCCGATGCGGCCATGGCCGCGGCTCACGTGGCCCCTAAGTTTCCGGGTCTTCCTTAGTCGGGATGGCATGTCGGCGGCCGAGACGAAAAAAGCTCCCCTCACTCTTAAGAGCTCCCAGTCCCCCGTAGTGGAGGTAGTGTCTGTCATAGAACATCTTAGCTTACATCATAGAACATCTTAGATCATCTTAGAACATCTTAGCTTACTTCTTACTCAGAGACTTGCCTTTCTCAGAGAAGCATTCCCAGATTCCACTGACTGTGTTGGGTCCCCCTGATATATATGCTGTTGTGCTCTGTACTCTGCTTCACTGTAGAATTTATACTTACATTAATGTCTGTCTGTCATGCTAGACAGTGGTTTCTATGAGGGCAGGAACAATGTATATTTTGTTTTTAATCTCCAGTGTTGGTGAATGAATGAATAGAATTGAACAAGTGAAGGTCTATTTTCTGTTTATTGAAAGAACTCCCTCAGTTTGACATAGGTTTTAAAATAATGGTATCTAACATTTATATTATATAATGCTTTCAAGAGTATAATTTCAGTAGAAATTTGAGTTTTGTCCAACATAAAAAAATCTAGATGTAGACCATTTTATGTATCGGGTCTCGTATATTATAATGACCCTGTCAGAGATGAAAGAGACTATACTGTGAGCTTGGGACAATTTGCTGTTTGTGTGGAAACTGTATTTGCCTATGATTTTTAACTGGCAGAATCGACTGCTTCCTTTTCAGAACATCTCCCAAACCACCCTTAGTGATGTTTTTAAGAAAATTTCATGATAACTAAGTATTACAAAACAAACACCAAGATGAACTTGATTATAGTTCTCAGATTTATGTGATGTCATTTGGTTATGTCTCCCATGATTAGTAAAAAGTTTATTGCTCAGTGCATCACTGATAATCATATGACAGTGTGCCATAATCATTCCTTGGTGATTAGTAACTAACTGCTTTACATTACATATATTTTAGGTTTGCAGAAATCAGCTGTCAGTTGAATAATGTCCTCTGTGTTTAATATTTTTTGTTCTCAAAGACCTAGTTCCACAAAAGACATTTAAAAGATTGCTGTTAAATATTTTATTTTATTTTTAAATTTTTAAAATTTTATTTCTTTAAAAATTTTTTGGCTGTGCTGCACGGCATGCAGGATCTTAGTTCCCTGGTATCGAACCCACGCCCTCTGCAGTGGAAGCACGGAGTCTTTAACCACTGGACTGCCAAGGAAGTCCCGCTGTTAAATATTTCATTTATTTATTTACTTATAAATTTATTGATTTTTGGCTCTGTTGCTGTGCGCGGGCTTTCTCTAGTTGCAGGGAGCGGGGGCTACTCTTCGTTGTGGTGTGTGGGCTTCTTATTGCTGTGGCTTCTCTTGTTGCGGAGCATGGGCTCTAGGCATGCAGGCTTCAGTAGTTGCAGCACGCCGGCTCAGTAGTTGTGGCTGTGGGCTCTAGAGCACAGGCACAGTAGTTGTGGCGCACGGGCTTAGTTGTTCTGCAGCATGTGGGATCTTCCCAGACCAGGGATCGGACCCAAGTCCCCTTCATTGGCAGGCAGATTCTTAACCACTGTGCCACCAGGGAAGTCACTAAATATTTTAGAAATTAAAACTATAGTGACTACCTTCTAATAGGTATTCTTTAAATATAGTTTAGATATAAACTGAACAACATTAAAAGGTTCTTTATATAATAACTTTGTCATATTTATTGGTGAATATGTGGAACAAGTCATTGAAATAGCTTAAAGTATGTAAACCCAAATCTCAGTATCTTGTAACCCACAATCCTGCAGAGAGATAGTGTTGGTTGTGTGAAAACTTCCTTTTTAATGGGGTATCCAGTAGAGCATACAAATGGGAAGCCCGTCGTAGATATTTTCGTATTAACAACATCAAAACCTTTGTTTTGTTGGGATTATTTGGATAATAAAATATATCTAACATCACAGCAGGCATTTTTACCTTAATTATCCATGGGGATATTGAAATTCTGACTTTGGGTGTATTTTCAGAGAAAGATTGGTGAGTTGGAACATAATGGTGATTTTAAAAAAAATGAAACTAATGGTTTACTTTGACGTTTAGGGTAAAGAAAGTGAGGGTCGTGTTGTAACACTAGGCCTGATAGCTGGCTGAGCAAATTATTAAACTGTTCAATGAAAATTATCCATTCAAAATAGCGAGGTACCTTCTATTTAAATCTAGACCAAGAGAAATTAGGCTTAACTGCCAAATTAGTAAAGCTTCGTTTTTTTTGAAAGTGTGTATTCTTTTTACAGGGCTTAATGACCTAGTTCCTCACTCTTGTGATCTGACAAATCTTGCAGAACTCTTTTTTTTTTTTTTGCGGTACACGGGCCTCTCACTGCTGTGGCCTCTCCCGTTGCGGAGCACAGGCTCCGGACGTGCAGGCTTAGCGGCCATGGCTCACGGGCCCAGCCGCTCCGCGGCATGTGGGATCTTCCTGGACCGGGGCACGAACCCGCGTCCTCTGCATGGGCAGGCGGACTCTCAACCACTGCGCCACCAGGGAAGCCCTTGCAGAATTCTTAATTGAAGCAACTTCTATGGCAGCACCTGGAAGCATCTATTTGCATTTACTGTTTATATGAAAGTTACAATTATAATGAAAATATTCTTTTATTTAGATTTTATGTAATAAGTTCATATGTAACTTATTCTATATGACCTTCTCTAATTAGTGTAAATCATTCCACTTAAATCCTTAGAAAGATATTAGAAACAAACAATTCAAAATATTTCTTTATTTTTGATGCCTGACTTGTGACTCAGTGCATTAAGTAGATTCTTTTCCATGCTCAGGCATGTGTAAAGGCCTAATAGTTTGTGACGCTTTATAGAATTACATAGATAGCATAGTTTTTATATTGATACTTTCAAGAATTTAAATATTGTTTATTTTTAAATTTTTTTTATGTTTGTATAAAACTATGGAAGGATCACAAACTAATAAAATGAATACTGGGTTTCCCTGGTGGCGTAGTGGTTGAGAATCTGCTGCCAATGCAGGGGACACGGGTTCGAGCCCTGGTCTGGGAGGATCCCACATGCCGCAGAGCAACTAGGCCCGTGAGCCACAATTACTGAGCCTGCGCGTCTGGAGCCTGTGCTCCACAACAAGAGTGGCCGTGATAGTGAGAGGCGCGCGCACCGCGATGAAGAGTGGCCCCCGCTCGCCGCAACTAGAGAAAGCCCTCGCACAGAAACGAAGACCCAACACAGCCAAAAATAAATAAGTAAATAAATAAAGGAGTTCCTTTAAAAAAAGAATACTTATTATAGAGCGAGTGGGAACTAGCAAATCAAGACGAGGGTGGAAAGGAGATTCTTCACTGCGTAGCTTTCTGTTCTGTATCCCATTCCTCATGCATTAGGTTAAGTTTTCTGTAGCTGTATTGTTTAGCAGCTTGACGAGGCAGGACAGGAATAAAGACGCAGACGTAAAGAATGGACTTGAGGACACGGGGAGGGGGAAGGGTAAACTGGGATGAAGTGAGAGAGTAGCGTTGACATATATACACTACCAAATGTAAAATAGGTAGCTAGTGGAAAGCAGGTGCATAGCACAGGGAGATCAGCTCAGTGCTTTGTGACCACCTAGAGGGGTGGGAATGGGAGGGTGGGAGGGAGACGCAAGAGGGAGGGGATATGGAGATATATATACATATAGCTGATTCACTTTGTTATACAGCAGAAACTAACACACCATTATAAAGCAATTATACTCCAATAAAGATGTTAAAAAAAATAAACTGAAAAAATGATGATGATGATGATAGTGGTGGCTAACAACCATTGACTCTTTATTATCTATTTACCATACTATATACTGTATGTGGTAAGTGTTTTAGGTGTGTTATGTCTTTTGGTGCTTGCCTGTCGACTAGAAGTACTCTTATCTCCACTTGACATGTGAGGAAATTGAGGCTTAAGCAAGGCTAAGTAACTTGCCCAAGGTCACAGAGCTAATAAGAGGTAGAGCGGAGATTCAGAACCAGGTCTTTCTGATCTAGTCTATGGTCTTCATCACTATTCTCTACTGCCTCTTTGTAAAGTAAAAGGAACCAAAATATCACTTAAAAAAGCAAAAAAACAAAAACAGATAGACATAGCTGAGACCAATTATAATGTAATATTTGTTTTGTCAGTAGGTTGGAAAAGTATTGGAACTGGTCATTGTAATTCATATTTGCATTTTAAAAAAATAAATTTATTTATTTATTTATGGCTGTGTTGGGTCTTCGTTGCTGCATGTGGGCTCACTCTAGTTGCGTCAAGTGGGGGCTACTCTTTGTTGCGGTGCGCGGGCTTCTCACTGCGGTGGCTTCTCTTGTTGTGGAGCACGGGCTCTAGGCGCACGGGCTTCAGTAGTTGTGGCACAGGGGCTCAGTAGTGTGGCTCACAGGCTCAGTAGTTGTGGTGCACGGGCTTAGTTGCTCTGCGGCACGTGGGATCTTCCCAGTCCAGGGCTCGAACCCGTGTCCCCTGCATTGGCAGGCGGATTCTTAACCACTGCGCCACCAGGGGAGCCCCCATATTTGCATTTAAATAATGAATGTAGGTAGTTAAAAATGTGGGTGTTACAGAGTAGTAACATTATTTAAATAATTGCCCTGGATTTTTAAACCATTTTTAAAAATCAGTTTTGTGGCTTTTGTTCCTTAGCATAAGCCGGACCAAGTTGAAGGAGGTGGAGCCAGCAGCATGCAGTGGGACCGTGAAGGGTGAACAGTGCACCAACAAAGCCCTTCCATTCACCAGACATTGTTTCCAACGTATCCTCTTAACTAAATCAAGTGTGCATTGAAAAGTACTAATTCATTGGGATGATATATTTCATTCTCAGGCCAAGTGATGAATGGCTTTTGAAATCATAACTGTAATAATTGAAAATAATTTTTATATTACTTCTGATTTTCTTGGTGTCCTATTAATAGTTTTTTTCTGCTTATATCATTGTGACTCTGTATTCAAGAATCATATCAAATGAGCAAAGCTGACAGCAAGTAGTAGGTTTTTCCAGTGGCTGTCACTTAAATAAATTTTGTTAATAGGATTCTGGTCCTTCCAGTGGTTCTAGGTAGTTTGTATGAGGCAACCATGACACTCATTGATGGGAAAGTCAAATCCCATTATTCAAAAACTGTTTTTAGTCTTCCAAGAAAGTTATGCAGTTTTACAGTACACTTTTTGGTATGGGATTAATTTGCTATTTTTATAGAATATGGTGCTGATTTGAGATGAAAGATAACAAACATCACTGACTAGGAAAGAATATATCTTAAGACAGGATATGCTTGAGGAAAACCTATGTTAAGGAGCTTCAGACTGGTTATGAAATCTTATTACTTTCACTTTTATTAAACATTTGAAGTTGAGTGGCATTTTAAAAATTTATATAGTTGCAATTACTCTTCTTTGCTATCTATCTGATTTTTGCTTTCCTTTCTGTTCTTGGTGTTGTATTTTCACAGCTTTTTCAGCAGTAGTTTCTATGCAGTAAAGGCTTTATAAATAACCTTAACCGTAAAAGCATAAAGGAAAAATGAAAGGTATTTCCTTAATAGATAAAAAGTAAATCTATGGAAATGTAGTTAGTGGCTGGCTAAAAGTATAGATGCTTAAAAATGATGATGATAAAAAGCTGATGTTCCAATTTTAACAGTACAATTTTGATTTAAAAGTAATTTTTCATAAGTTATAAGTTTGAGTTTGGTGTTGGAAGTGTGAAATGAAAAATTCAAATTGGGTAGTCAAGTTTTTTGTAATTATATCTTTAAATATTTATTCTTGATGAGTATCTTAGGCAGAAATTTTCCTTAAAAGAAAGTTTTTTGTTTGTTTGTTTTTAATCATCATAGTGGAACTTTTAGGAGTCAGTGTGTTAGGAAGGAAATGACCCTGCTTGTCTAAATAACAGAAATCACAATGGCCATAAATCACAATGGGAGACTCATGTTAGAAGCTCATTAGCAAAATAGACTCCTTCAGAAGTATATTCTGAGAAATAAAGATGATAACTATTATCATTTTTCTATTATTAGTAGTTGGGTTGGTTCTTTAGCTTTTATAGATAATAAAATTTATACTTACTAAGCACAAGTTAGGGAAGAAACAAATTTTATGTAGAAAAATTAAATGGTTTGAGTGTATTTTATTCCTAACTTAAAAAAAACCCAGATATCCTCTTGAACCGCTCTCAGCAACTCTTCTCAAGTTGCACGGCCAAGTTTGCAGATGGACAGCAGTGCTCTGTGCCCGTTTTTGACATTACACACCAGACACCTCTGTGTGAAGAACATGCCAAAAAAATGGTAAGTTCAAATTTTATTTTCTGCAACAGAGGATTTCAAAGTTCATATATATATTTTTTAAATTGTATTGAAGTATAGTTGATTTACTATGTTGTGTTAATTTCTTCTGTAGAGCTAAGTGACTCAGTTATATATATATGTATATACTCTTTTTCATATTCTTTTTCATTATGGTTTTCACAGGATATTGAATGCAGTTCCCTGTGCTGTACAGTAGGAACTTGTTTATCCATCCTATATATAATAGCTTGAGGCTTTCAAAGTTTTGATAGCTGTCCAGAGTAGGAAATATTTTATGACTTAGTACAAACTATATGTGTATGTAAATCACTGAAACGAGTTTTGTGAAACAATACTCTTTTAGTACCTCATATTTTGTAGTCTCTTCTATTTCACTAAAAAAAAGAAAAAGAAATGCTGGTCAAAACTGATTGAATTAATTTTATACCCTCACTGAAAGAAAACACTGTTCTAGAAAGTATTTAGTAGTTAGTTAGATGTGGTCATTTTGTTTATTATCTATAGCTAGTCTATACTTCTCAAGATACATTTTTTTATACATAGGCAGATTTCCCAAGATCTTTCTTTGCTCCATTTCTCTAGGATTTTGCTTTTCTTATATATAATTCTGCAAATGTCTTGGATATTTGATGAAATTTCAGCCAAAAGCCAACCCTTATTATAATTCCATTGGACTTAATTATTGCTTTAGTTAATGCTGGTAGCGTAAGCCCTAATTAATTCAGAATAATTTGGAGAGAAAAGTCTGAATTAGTGAACTACCTGAATTATATAATCACTTAAAATAAATGCATTTCACCCATCAGACACTTACTGAGTTGTTCTGCTATTTGCAAGGTATTGTGCTAGGTACCTATGTATTAAAAAATTGAATAAGACAACTCTTACCTGCTATGAGCATATTTTAGTTTGCAGGGATGCATCAGGGTAACCAAGTGGCCATTGCACAGGACTTAGTAGTGTAACACTGTGGTCCTGGCTTTGCCACTAGCTATATGTATAACATGGACTAATGAGTCATCCTTTCTGGACCTCAGTAGCCGTGTATGAAGTTTACCGGCTTCTTCTCTAAGAACCTGTTTCGTTTTCTAGATTTCCTTTATGGACCATATATTTTGAAAAGTTGTATACTGAACTATGTATACAAATATTGAATAATTACTTTCCCATTTTAATTTTAAAACATTTAAAACATAGACATTTTTGTTAGCTTATCGAGGTGTTATCACGGTTAAAGAATGACTTCCATATTTTTTTTTTGTTATTGTTGTTGGTTTTTTTTTGCGGTACGCGGGCCTCTCACTGTTGTGGCCTCTCCCGTTCCGGAGCACAGGCTCCGGATGCGCAGGCTCAGCGGCCATGGCTCACGGGCCTAGCCACTCCGCTGCATGTGGGATCTTCCCGGACCGGGACACGAACCTGTGTCCCCTGCATCGGCAGGCGGACTCCCAACCACTGTGCCACCAGGGAAGCCCTAGTTTGAGCTATTTTTAAGTTTAAAATTACATAAGAGTACAGCAAACACTTGTATTCCATCCGTCCCCCAGTGAGAGACTAACACTGGGTGATAAAAACTGTGCAAATCTCATGGCTCTACTTTCAGACTAGTATCTTGAATTCACACACATTTTACCAACTTCGCTGCTACCATTTTAGCCTTGGCTACCATCATCTTTGCCTGCATTATTGTAATAGCCTCCTAATTAGTCTCCCTTCTTCCTGCCACGCCTCCTGTGCCCGGATGTGTTGCTCACAGATCAGCCAGGGTAGACTATGCATGTGGGTCCCACTGTCTTTGAATTTACATATAGTAAAGTTCACTCTTTTTAGTGTACAGTACTATGAATTTTGACATGCATACAGATACATAATCAAGATACAGAATCATTCCATCACCCCCCAAAAGTCTCTAGTGTTGCCCTTTGTAGTCAGCCCTTTTCTATCCCCACTGATCTGTTTCTGTCCGTATAATTTTACATTTTCCAGAATGTCTTCTAAATGGAATCATTCAGTATGTAGCCTTTAGAGCAGGCCTTTTAGAATATACATCTGATCATTTTAGTTCCCTGATCAAAACTTTCCAGTGGCTTCCCATCGCATCTAGAATCCAATCTGAAATTCTTACCATGCCTATGAGGCACTTCCTGATCTGGCCCTGGCAACCGCTCCAGCTTCGTCTTATACCCTCTCCTCACTTCCACAGCTCCAGCAACATTGGCCTTCTTGCTCTTTCTTAAACACTCTAAGTATGCTCCCACCTCAGGGACTTTCTGCTTGTTTTTCTCTTTTCCTGGAGTGTTCTTTCCCCAGATTCTCCATTTCTCACTCCTTCATTTCATTCAGGTTTCTGATCAAGTGTCAGTTCATTTCTGCCTCCCCTCTACCCTGCTACTTTTTATCCTTGTACTCTACCTTATTTTTCTTCCTAACATTTATATTTGCCTAACGTTATGTATTCATTAGTTTGTTTATTGTCTGAATCCCCCTACTAGAATGTAAACTTCACAAAGGCAGGAACATTTTTTTGTTCAATGCTACTATATCCCCAGTGCTTGGAACAAAGATGCTCCGTAAGTAATGGTTGAATAAATTATCGGTTAGGCACATGGCTTGTGGGGGATAGGGGTGAGATTCTGAACTAGACTCAGCCACTTGATAGGACAGCCATTGGTAGAAGAGGCTAGAGCTGCGCGAGGTCCAGGCTGGCAGACAGAACATGGTATTCAGCAGGTATGAGACCATACAACAGATGGTAAGTTACTAAATGGGTTGTCCTGCGTAGAAGTAGAATGGGACAGTGAGAATGCTGGGAGTGAACAGTGTTTGTAAGTAGTGTAGGTACATGAACAGTTGGCTTTAGGAAAGCCTCTAGGACACAGGTGTTCTTTGGAGGAGCCAAGTAAGGGAACACCAAGGGCCAGGCAGGGTCTCAGTCATGGGCACTTCTGTGTGGAGGAGCTGGCACCTTACCAAACACGTTGCGTGGCTACACAGCATAAGCCTGAGAGGAAGACAGAAGCCCAGAAGCAGAGCCAGTAGGATTAGTATATTCTTGGCTAGAGCTCTCTTCCTCCCTCCTGCTCAAGATTCACACTGGTCCTAGAGGGAAATCCTGGAATGGATGCCAGCACCTGGTGGGTACTGGTAGCTGCTTATTCACTATTTATTCAGTTACATAGTGGGCATAAAAAAAGTAGACGTCACGTGTTGAACCAAAAGGAATTACAGAGGCTGGGAAGCAGCCTCTTTTTTGTTGTTTTCTAAATTTGTGAATTTTGAGTCTGTAATTGTGTTTGGATTCAAGTATTTGTCTGGGATTAAACATCTTTTAGATTTCCTGAATTTATGCTTAATTTTATTCTTGCTTTGAATTTGTTTGATGTTAGTGATAATTATTAGTCTTCAGGTCTTTTTATGTATTTGATTATAAGAGTTATTACTGAGTTCATCAACTCAAAGGTGACATCAATCGTAAAAACCACGCTTGTTTTATATACCACCAAGAAGGAAAAAATGTTGCACAGTGCATTTCTTATCACTTAAAATTTTTATTTTATACTTACCAAAATAGCTTTTTTAGTCTTAGATAGATAGACGTAGATATTTTTATCTTCTATAGCACTCCTGGTTTCAGCTAATTCTTGGTGTGTGAAAGGCAGTATTTTCTACATACATCTACTATAACACAGCTTTGTCCACTTTGTGGATTATTTTCCTTTTTCCTTTGGTTGTGGCTTTGCAATAAAAAGGTGGGTGGGGGGTATTGTGGTCAGTTCTTCAATAGTGAATATTTGCTTCACCAGTAACAGTTTTACACACTGCCACTTTTTGTGCCTTTCTGCATACTCAGCAGTTTTTCCTCTGCATGTAAAACCAACAATGCATATACCTTCATTCAAACAGTGACAGGACAAAGAGCTATGACCAACTTTGAACATGTAGGCAGCACCAACTGTAATGACCATCACCTGGCTGACGGCAGGAATAATATGCCGTCATTGTAAAATGCTTTCCGATTGTAGAGAGAGTAGAATGTGCATCTGGGTCTTCAGATTTAAGGGTACTTAGCTGAAGAAAGCTAGTTGTAGTGCAGGTTTCTATTCCTTCCTGGTTCTTCTTCCTTTGCCTCCTCACTTAACTGCAACAGTTTTATAAAGCTGTGTGCCCATTGTCTTCTCTCTTTACCATGTCTCCCTGGTCCCTATAAATTATTTGAAGGACTTTTACTGTGTCAAGATTTCCAGGTCTCCATCTCCATCCCTGTCTTCCTTCCTGTGCACCAGATATGGTTTTCTCCTGCCTCCCTGGACGTCTTCACGTCTCAAACTCTATCTGGGGCCAACTGAATTCCTTAACTTTTTTCCTGATTCTCCTGTGTTCTGTATCCCAACTAATGGCATTATCCCCTAACAATCACCTCAGCTAGAAATCCTGGACACATTTGAGAATTTTATATTCCCCACATCCTCACCACATCCAAGGATCTGTCACATCTTGAGAATTCTCTCTCAACAGGCCGTCGCTTTTCCATTCCTGCTCACTTGGCCCTCAGCTATTTATCAGTCTCGTAATACTTGTTGAAATAGCCCTCTGATTGGAACTTCTTCCTCCACTCACTTGCCTCTTCTCTTTATCCCTTTACGTTACTAGCAGGATAGTTAATCCTTTTAAAACATGTACTCCTGTCATCAAAACTCATTCCCCATTGCCTATAAAATAAAGTTTAAAATCCTTAACAGAGTATTCAAAGTCGTATAGGATCTGGTTCCAGACTTCTTTACAGGTTACTTTTATATTTTGTCCTCCATTATACCCCGAGCAATAGTCATACCCAATTATTTGCTGTCCTTTTTGTCTGTTTGTGCCATTTCCTTTAGCCTAGAATGATCTTCCCCCTTATCCCAACAACTTAAAATCCTGTTTGTCCTTTAATCTCACATTAACTACAAATACAGGATTTTCCTTTTGTGTACCCTTAGAAGGTGTTTATATCATTATTGCCCAATTTTTCTACTGTATTTATGTATCCTTGTAGTCATGTTTTTCCCATGGGAGACTAAGTTCTTTGAGAGCACAAATCAAATTTTATTCAATTTTTTATACTACAGCACCTATGACAATGCCTGTAAATGTGGGATGAGCTATATGTATATATTGAATTGATTTGAATTAAATTTTAAAATGAATTTCTTATTCATTTAATTATCGTTATACATAGTTTTAGGCACTATATAGAATTTTAAGAGATATAAGTATTTTTTTCAGATAGCTGTTTGGTTTTTCCCAAATAATCTCAGTTTAAAAATACCCATTTATTCATTCCAAAGGATAATTTCTTGAGAGGAGATAGCTCCCGTAAAGTTCAGCACCAGCAGCAGAGGAAACCCAGGAAAAAAACCAAGCCTCCTGCACTTACCAAAAAACACAAGAAGAAGAGAAGGCGTGGACCTCGTCGACCCCAAAAGCCCATTCCCCCTGCAGTTCCTCAGGGGAACCTCAGCATGCCCACCAGCGTCTCACTGCCAGTGGAGGCCTCTCACATCCGGTCAGTGGTGGCGCCAGAGTTTACGTCTGCTTTACGTGTTCTGATTGTTCTCAGAACATCTGGCTTCATTTACTTTTCTAGTGTTGGAAGTAGGCTAAAGGAACCATTTGGTATATAAGCCTAGACCTTGTAGTTTTCAATATGCTTTTTTACAAAATATCTGATGGGGTTAGATCTGAAGTAAAGCTTTTGATAACCAAGAGAGCAAATGCTGATATTGGGAATTTAATTGACTACTCTCAGATTTTTCTGTTTCAACAGAAATTCCATATATGTTCCAACAGAAATATTCCATCAGAAATCTGATGCATTATTAATTTTGTCAGGGGTAATAAGCATTTTGACCAGATGAATGAGGCTTCTGTTTCAGCTAAACATCCCAGTTTTATCTGTTTCATTTTTAAAAATTTATTTATTTATTCATTCATTCATTCATTCATTCATCATTTATTTATTTTGGCTGTGTTGGGTCTTCGTTGCTTCACGCGGGCTTTCTCTAGTTGCGGCGAGCGGGGGCTACTCTTTGTCGCGGTGCGTGAGCTGCTCATTGCGGTGGCTTCTCTTGTCGCGAAGCACGGGCTCTAGAGCGCAGGCTCAGTAGCTGTGGCGCCCAGGCTTAGTTGCCTCGTGGCATGTGGCATCTTCCCGGACCAGGGCTCGAACGCGTGTTCCCTGCATTGGCACAGGCGGGTTCTTAACCAGCGCGCCACCAGGGAAGCCCTGTTTCTTTTTTTTTTTTTTAATTATTATTTTGACCAGATTTTAAATTCTACTATAAAGTACTAAGACACACTTGATATACCAAATTGTAATTCATTTTACTAGTGCACCAAATTGTCATTCATTCTAATTTGCAGTAAAAATAGTATCTCCAAATGGTTGTCTTCTCTTAATACATGGGTAAGCGTTGCAGAAGTGTGTAACTGCATATGGCGAGTTCTGTCGTTTTGGTTTCCGAATTTCTTCTCTTAGAGTAGGAAGGGAGACATTTTGAGTTAGGATTTTCCGTTTTTGCATCGACAGACTTGTCTTGGGGACACTGATGTGGAGGTCAAGTGGGGGGGGCGGGGCCAATCGTGTCGTCTTCCCCAGGAGCCCGTCCACGCCAGAGCTGAGTGCTGATGAGCTGCCGGATGACATTGCCAATGAGATCACTGACATTCCACATGACTTGGAATTGAACCAGGAGGACTTTTCAGACGTCCTGCCGCGGCTACCTGATGACTTACAAGATTTTGATTTTTTTGAAGGTATGGTCAATGTTTTGATTGGAGAAAACTGGTTTTTAAAATGAGTTTTTTAAAGGGGGAGGTAGCTTTCTTGAGATATGTTTGGAGTATCCCTCCTCACGTGTAACGTCTTTCACCAGAGACAGGAAAGGTAAAGCACTGAAGCTGTTTTACTCTTTTTAGAAGGTGAGGCATGTACAGTTTTTAGACTGATATCCTAGCCTTAGTGGATCGGTAGGTTTGAGAGCTACGTTTATAACTTTGTTCCTTTACTTATTTATTATCTTTGGCCTCACCACGCAGCACGCGGGACCTTAGTTCCCCGACCAGGGATTGAATGTGGGCCCGTGGCAGTGAAAGCCCTAAGTCCTAACCACTGGACCGCCAGGGAAGGCACCTACCTTCGTTTATTTTATTTTATTTTATTTTTTTTACATCTTTATTGGAGTATAATTGCTTCACAATGGTGTGTTAGTTTCTGCTTTATAACAAAGTGAATCAGTTATACATATACACCCTTCGTTTATTTTTGAACAAAGACATTTTAAATTTGAGTTTATTGAAACCTTTCAGAACTTGTCCTCATTTTAATACCCCACCATGTACTTCAATTGAAGTGCACTTTTCCAGAACAAAGTTGACTTAATACTGCCAATTCTCTAGTGCTTTCAGGGGAAATCTTTTCTACTCTTAGAAGGTTTCTTTCACCATTAAAAACTGGATATTTTGGGGGTGATTAGTCAAGTTTCTAACAATGGGTTTTTTATATTGGAAATGAAATCAGTGAGGCCTGTGACTTCCATTTTGTGAAAATCACTTAGAAATGGGAGAAGGATGAGAGGGGAAGGGTAGAGAGTAACGCAAAAGCATTTCAAAAGGTAACCTATGAAGTGAGCTGAGTGCTTGGTGTTGCGCTGAGATATGCACGTGAGTTCTGTATCGTAGGCTTCACAGCTGCCCTTCCAGCTGGAAGAGCCCAAGAGTAGAGGAGCAAAGGCGGCTCCTCCCACACAGCCTTTTGTCTCAGATCTGAACTGACTGACATGTTTTCCGTTTTAATGACGTTAATATAGCTTCGGGTAAAAACATACGTGAAATCAGATAGTCACCACGTGTTTTAAATTGGTAGTGCTTAGACTCCTAAGCGCTGAACACTTGGCTCAGACGGATTTTGATAGTGCTGTAAACGAACTGAAGATGTGATTCAGGTTCCGGGACAGCTTGACCCCTCACACCTGTCCTGCAGCTGAATGTTTCACTTTTTTCCTTTCCATCCGATCCTTAATAGAATATTGTTACACATAATTCCGCTGTATGATTTTTGTGGTCTGGGGCGGTGAAAGCTCTGCTGACTGTTGATGGCTCTCGTTTACTCAGGCAAGAACGGGGACCTCCTCCCCACCACCGAAGAGGCCGAGGAGCTTGAACGGGCCTTGCAGGCCGTGACGTCTCTTGAGTGCCTGAGTACCATTGGGGTGCTCACCCAGTCAGATGGTGTGCCCGTCCAGGAGTTGTCAGACAGAGGAATAGGGGTGTTCTCCACAGGGACTGGAGCTTCAGGAATTCAGTCCTTGAGCCGAGAGGTAAACACGGACCTGGGGGAGCTGCTGAATGGGCGTATAGTCCACGACAACTTTTCTAGTCTAGAGCTGGATGAGAGCCTGCTCCGTTCTGCTACCTTGTCTAACCCACCTACACCCCTGGCAGGGCAGATCCAGGGGCAGTTCTCTGCCCCAGCCAACGTTGGCCTTACTTCTGCCACTCTGATCAGCCAGAGTGCCCTTGGGGAGAGAGCCTTCCCAGGACAGTTTCATGGACTTCACGATGGCAGCCATGCCTCGCAGAGGCCGCATCCTGCCCAGCTGCTGAGCAAGGCAGATGACCTAATCACCTCACGACAGCAATACAGCAGTGACCATTCACACTCCTCGCCCCACGGAAGCCATTATGACAGTGAGCACGTGCCGTCTCCCTACAGCGACCATATCACCTCTCCCCACACAACATCTTACTCTGGTGATAACATGGCAGCTACCTTTTCAGCAGAGATGCCCATCATGGCGCAGCACTTGCTCCCAGCCCAACTTGAGGTGCCACTTGGAGGAGTCGTAAACCCCAGAACTCACTGGGGCAATCTCCCTGTCAGCCTCGGAGATCCCTCTCCATTTAGCAACCTTCTCGGCGCAGATGGACATCTTCTTTCCACTTCCCTATCCACACCACCCACCACTTCGAACTCAGAGACCACACAGCCTGCCTTCGCCACCGTGACCCCCAGCAGCTCCAGTGTGCTTCCGGGGTTACCGCAGACCAGCTTCAGTGGCATGGGGCCTTCTGCTGAACTGCTGGCCTCCACCTCTCCCAAGCAGCAACTCCCTCAGTTCAGCGCAGCCTTCGGCCACCAGCTGAGTTCTCACAGTGGCATCCCCAAGGACCTGCAGCCCAGCCACAGCTCAATAGCGCCTCCCACAGGCTTCACAGTGACAGGTGCCACAGCTACAAGTACCAATAATGCGTCTTCTCCCTTTACCTCCCCTAACTGAGCGTATCTGTGTGCTTGCAGGCAGATGGGGAACCTGGTGTTTTCTATCTTGTTTTCCTCTTTATCACCCCTCTCCCCTTTTCCTAAAGAAGATTTTAAAAATAACAGATGGGGACTAGAGGAGAACTCCCTTTTCCAGTTAAGCAGGTTACCCCACAGTGGACCTCGCTTCAGTGTTCACATGTGCTCCTTCGCACTGGTGCTCATTCCCTCCTGGCAGGTCCACTCTCCCCCAGTGGTTTCCTTAGTGGCTCAGCACAGTGACTGGATAGAATCGACTTTTAGCAGCAAGTCCTAGAAGTGAAAGATACCTCAGATTACCAGTGCCCTTTACTATTTCCTAGTATTCAGATCAATGCTTTCCATTCTAATACCAGGTCTTTACATAGGTGGTTCTAAATGGAATGAGCCTATTCATTGAGTTCCTGTGTAAGAGATGGCAAGTGGTGTGTAGAGGCAGATCAAGGCTCTGACTTAGCACCGACTGCTAAACATCACATGAGGCCAGGATTCCCTTCCTAATTGTGATCATGTTTAATTAAAAAGAAAAAAATTAGTCTTTTAACTGCCTGTGTGTATGTGTGCACCCACGCGTGTGTTTTTGTGCAGGGCAGGAAGCAGCTGTCCCATTGTTTTGTTTTTTTTTTTCTTTCCTAATGAGTAGAAGGCTCTTCTCCTTTCCCACATCTCACAGCCCTGATAAGGTTGGTCATTCTTTCCCACTGAGTTAACTGACTTTCCTGAATGGAGAAGGGTGGCGGTCTGGTGGCGTGAATAGCACAACCCTTTTCTGCTAAGTTAGCCCAGAACACAAAAAGCTGAATTCATGTCAGTGCCCTGCAGATGTCGTGAAAAGCTTGCCTGGAGGGACTGCAGGGTTGCTGCGATTCTGAGGTCTGGTGGTTGGTTATCTTGCCTTTTTAGACATGCATTTGTTTCTAAATCCCTCTTCCATGGAATATATTCGCAAGATGTAATTAAAATATTTTGATGTGAAAAGCAGGATAGGTCAGATAGGTTTGGAAAGATGGGATCTGTGAACTCCTTGATCCATCTTTTGCTTTTGAATTTTTCATGTTTACAGTAGTGATTCTTTGGTAAGATTTGTAAAATGTTGAAGACACTTGTAGAATCGATGTACCAGTTGTGAAGTGATGTGTAATATCTGAAGGATACACATTTTAAAGTTTCTTTCAAAGCGGAATATGGAAATTAGACAAATTTTACCCACCCTTTGGTACTTTTAAAATAATTTAAGTATTTAGGTTTAAGTTTGGGGAAATTTTTTTTTTTTTAAGTACCAGAACTTTAGGGTTAAAAATCCCATTGGATAGTTTAGTAAGTTGGTGACTATGAAATGAATATGTGAGGTTTCTTTTTACCTGCCTTCTCCCCGACCCCCGATCCCCCCGCCCAAGGGTGGAACTAGATTTTAAAGGCATCTGTACTCTGCTTTTGCTGAGAGGTTTCACTGTCCCTTGAGATACCATTGGCTATTTATACCTGAGTCTAGTCTAATTTACATATATATATTTTAAGATGAGTAGAGAGAACATATCTATTAATGATGGGATATAATAATTCATTTGTCAGGGAATATTTGATCTTAATTCCTTTTCAATAGGTAAAGATTTGGATGTATTTTCCTACTTCCTATATGTGTGCTCTTTATGCCGTGCTAATTCTAACCAGTCCCTTCTTTTGAAAGCTTTCCTTTCTCTGCTTTTTAAAGGAATGATGGTAATCAGCAGGCATTATGCAGATAAAACGTGCCTGAGATTATGGAGGGGAAATGTCACATGACTGTATGAAATCATTATATGCCCTATTTTGTATTTATTGAAGTTTCTTTTTGTGGGCCAAAAATATGTTTGTAATATATTTAGTTTTTTTTTTAATCATGATAATTGATTGGAAGATTTATTTTTTAATAGCTTTGCCTTTTTTGCAGATTGAGAAATGTCTAAATTATAAAATTATGTCACAAAGCAAAATTATATTTGGTAGCACCGTAAATTTCTATTCTGAAGGGTGAGAAGAGATCATCTGAATATTTTTCACCTGTGAACCTATGTTAGTAAGCTTTTTTATTTTAATGTACTGTAATGAAATGATGATGAGTAGTTATCTCTGCTCAAAAGTGTCATTTAGTTTGCTAAACTCTTCACATCCCGTTATAATCATCACGAGATAACTGTCCATTCCCAGTGATTTGATTCCGTCTCCATTGTGTACTAATTAAAGGTTGTAGCAGAGCAGCCCATTGACTTTCTTTTTTATGGAGGTAAAAGTGGTACATACACATTGACTTTCTCATCAGCCTTTCTTTGACAGTGAAGGGCAAGTCATGGGACGTTGATCTGAATTTTTCTGGCTATTTGTCCCTTGTGGTAGCTGCTTAAAATTCTTCAGTTATCAAAACTGAGTTTGCAGTAAGTTGCACATTTTATTGTTTGCAATTTTCTGTTTTCTGTGCATTTTTAAGCCCTTTTCTGCTTTCTGCTAAGGAGGCATGAAATGATCAGGAATGTTGCCAGTTACAGCTTCACACCAAAAACTTTGAGTAAATTCATTTTTGTGTAGATGCCCACGATGATAGCTGAAGGAAGGGCACCTGTAGAAAGTACCAGTGTAGGTTTGAGGAGTTAGCAAAAAAACAAATTTTTCTTCTCGTTTCGTCTACTTCAAAACAAATATCCGAGCTTGCGATTTGTTTGTTCTTGCTGTTTCTTGTGAGTCCCTTTTTGGAAGAGAGAAGAACATCTGTGAACCGAGAGATATCTGTTATGTTGTTCTTTCAGCTAATGGAGCAATTCTAGTCTATTAGTAGTAGGTTGGCTATTAATATGTAAAGAAAGGAATGAAGTGTCTTTTACTCCAGAAATATGAAAATCAGTGTCTTTTAAAATAGCACTTATTCTATAATAAGGCAATACTGGAATCAAAAACAAATTTTATATAAGGTTCTATCTAATTAGGTGGATACTAGCTTTCACTCTAGTGTTAAACTCATGAGAAATAGTGGCAAAGAAGGTTCACTCTGTTTCTGCAGTACTTTGGGACCATTTATAAAGGCCAGTTAGATTGTGTTAATGTGATTTAATTTACAAAATTGCTGCAGTTAATGGATACATTCTGTGCTCTGAGAATCTGAATTCCATTCTAACGTATAATATTCACTGGCTGTGATCTGTAGCATCCGAAGGAAAGATGTGTTTTTCTCCTTTGCACCCTCTGCATAATTGTTAGTATTATTTTAATTAAAGTACTTAAGACATTGTTTTTCTTCTGTACAAATGGCTTAGCAATTTGCACATCTGGGTAGGTTATGTAGTTAGTTAACAATTCGCAATAGTAAATAGCAATTACATTTAACCCACCAAGTGACAGACTATGCAATGGAAAAATTTTCTAATTATCGTCGCATAGCTTATATGGCAAAGGATTATTTTCTCTAGTAACCTACCATGTGAGATAGAACTGCTTCATAAATGACTTCCTGAGCAATTTCATGTTGGCAGGCAGTACGGCGTGTCTAGTGTCCTTCCATGAAAAGAGTATAATTTAATGAGAAGCAAATAGTAGGTATGGAGATAAAGTTGGAAAAAAAATTTTTTCTTTTCCTTAAAATTGTAGTTTATTGTCTTGAGCGGTTTAAGGCTAACGAAAGCTAATACTTTATCTTTGCCAAATAGTTATTTATAAGATTTATTTCTTAAATAAGCCCAACCTCTCAACCGCAAGTTAAGAATCATCACTTTCTGCGACTAACACTGAAGCTTTTCCTTATCAGAGCTCGTTCTCAGTCGGTGATCATGATCCACAGAGGCAAAGACAGTTCTTTGATTTGGAAGGAAACAGTGTCCGTGATACATGCAGATGCCCTAGCTGTACAATTTGCTTCTTACATGAAGAAATTTATATTTCTGTTGACCTTTACCGTTGGGCTTTTATCATTGGGCACTAGAATTTGAGCCTATGTAGGTCACACCCATCCTGTGAGTTCACTGATACCTGCCTGCAGTCCTTCCTGTGCCCCTGCATGGTGGGAGTGGTGGTGACGGGTGGTAGCTTCGTCGGCAGTGCTTGTGTGGGGCACGTTGCCTTTTCCTCCCGTTAGTTCAAAAGATTGCTGTGGATGGTATCGCAAGGAGACGAGGATGTTAACACCACCAGGTGAACCAGTTCAAGTTTTATAGGGTTAGAAATTCCTTTAAATTTTGTTTAGGTGTCTCGTTTCCAGTTTCTTCATCCTTTTTCTTTTTAGCCTTCTTTTAACATTCTGTTAAATTCTGTTTTTAATCTGGTATATATAGAATAATACAGTGGTCTTTTAAATGGTCAACAGAACTCTGCAGTTTAATGAGGCAATTTAAAGGATTCCCTGGAAGAAAATGTAGTCATACCAGATCTTTCATCACAGACACCTACATCGCTCCAAGGATTTTTTCCTGACAAGAAATATATTTCTTGAGGATGGGGTGGAGGGGGGTGGTGGGAATATATATGTGATAGAACGTAGATTTTTTTTTTTCCTCTCAATACATTGAAAACAACTGAATTTTCATGGGCATTCTATAGAAAAGTAAAACAATGTAATGACTTCTTAATATTCTGAACTTTATAAAGCTTTCCAATATCATATTCTGGAGGGACCCGAAATCCATGTTCAATAGAATAAAGTAGCATTTTTTACATGCCACCTTTCAAAAGATGTGTACTAAGATATCAGTGAAGGACATAGTTGGATATCCGTTAAGCATTTTCTTCTTTCCTAACCAGTGAGTTAGGAAAGAAAACATAAAACATAAATGAATAATTATGTCTCTCCTAATGACCGGTGTCATTAATGCGAAAATTGTGGGTCAAACTTAGCCTTATTTCTAAATAGCAAAAATTCTCTTTTCACTCCAGCTCTTATTTTTTGTTAGCTTTCCTCTCTGCACTGTGATACAGAGCAAATAAAAAGAAACATGGCATTTCAGAGAGAAAAAAAGAGAGCAAACTTGGAATGACTTTTTTTACCCCAGGTTCCCAAATCTTGGGGCTGTTTGGCTACTTTTGAGTGGCAGGGTTTTGGTGATCTGAAGTTCAGTCCAAAAACAGTCTTATTAGAGCCCCGGCACTGAAGTGTACACACACACACACACACACACACACACACACACACACACACACACACAATCTGTACTGCTCCTGGCCTAAGAGTAATAGAATCTTCTTCTTTCACTTGGTTTTTGTTTGTTTTTTTAAGCTGGGGACCACTGAAGTAAGCTCTATATGCACCCAAAGTTACCCTTGGAAAAAATTTCAACATGCCGTGCAGAAGGCTCTAATGCAGCTAAATGCCACCCTTGCTTTTACTTGGGGAATAGACTGATTTGCCCTGAAAGGACTCCACCCTGCGTTGTTGAGGTACAGTTGGCTCCAGCCGAGGAGTGTGGAAGGGATGGGAGGTTTGGTGCTTGTGACGGTGTCTTCATCTGCTCTGAAGGGTTGAATCAGTTCCTCTCAACAGTGATAGTTCTTTTCACTGTATAGTGTTGAGTATGTCTCAGGGATTCCTTGTGGAAATTAGGGCAGTTTTTAAAATAAGAAAATAGTTTTAAAAGAAGCTAAAGGTGACTCATCATTGAAGAGAGCGCAAGAAAGAGAAAACATTTGGTTTCGTAGCCCACGGTGTCTTGCATGGGACGCTTTTCCTTCTCCTTCAGGCTCTCATCTCAGCCTCAGCATACAGAATCCTTTCCCACCACGCACAGCTTTAAAACTTTTATTTAAAAAATTTCCTTCCCCAATGAGCTTTCAGAATACTTATTGTAGATTTTAAGAGAAAAGGTATATTAATTTATACTATTAACATCACCTCATAAATTATAAGTTTTATACTAAAGCTGTATTGAGTGTAATGAATTATGTTGCCTATGTGTTTAATAGCTAAAAAATTATATATGAGCTTTTTTTTTTTTTTTTTTTTTTTTACAAAACAAACTAGTGAAGCACCTTTTTACACTGGATCTCTGCCGTGTCAAGGTGTATAGCTATCCTTTGCTACCTTGCAGATATATAAAATAAAAGGATATCCTGGGGCCTCAAAACATAGAACACCTTTAGACCATTTATTACTGCTCATAGAACTGTTGAGAATGATGTCTCTTTAGTAAATGATCTGTGGTTTACACTTACGATGGCTAGAAGCTTAGTTACAGGGTAAATAGAAATACATAGATCAAGTAAAGCTCCCAACTACTGTAGCTGGAATTTGTAAACTAAGTTTTTAAAACCTCTTTTATTTCCTATGGATTTATTCTTTAATTACAGTGAAGTTGGGAAGTAAAATAGAGAAAATAATAAATCTAGATGTTCTCAGTGTCTTATTCAGGAACTTTTTATCCCTCCTCACTAAGGAATTCCCACTGTGACTTAAAAATAGAATTAAAGTACTTGTGTGCATGTATATGTCTGTGCTTTCACACACATGCAAAAATATACATTGGGGGCACGTGTGTGAGAGAGATGAATGTGTGCTTAGGTCAAAAGAGAAAAAGGTAACAATGTATAGTAGAAATATGATTTATTTAGTTGAGGGTATTGGAGTTACTTTCTCATCGTCTCTGTTGTATAAATACACCAAATTCTTGATTATGTTATGTTAAAAGGCTAGCTCTGATATCATGTGCATTTTATTTTAACCTTCTGATTAACTTATGCTGTGTTTTTAAAATGACTCAAGAAACAGCAGGTTCTAAAGACCAGCCTCTCACTTTTGAGAGTAAAAATAAGAGAAACAGACCTGGACATGAGCTGTGTTTATCTATTGGGGTGATGGGACCAGAGATCAGCTGAACCTTTTTTATGTTAATAATAGATTTCTTCATCTTCTGAGTTATAAGATATTATTGATCACCTTTTCTTGGTGAAATTTTAAGAAAAGTATAGGCCTTTTATAAAGAATGCCATTTTTTAAGGGGCTGCTTTGTTTAAAGAGTTGGTGGGATCATTTCACCATGAACATTTCAAAGCTGGGTTGATTTCAGTTATTTCCAAAATTTAAAAAAAAAAAAAAGTTACTCAGTTGTGTTGTTATTTATGAAGTTAGCATGCCCCCCAGCCCCCATATTTTGGCTATACGAAAAGTTATGCTACCCTTGACTATTTACCTGATTTATCTGGAATTTAAAAAAAAATACATTCCTATATTTTGAGTTTTGTCTTTTTGCTATACATTCATTACTGAAGTATCTGGTGGTCTAAAATAGTCAAAGCTAGAGTTGTTATTAAATGCTCCAATCACATTTATTTTTAATATTAAAAAATCATATACTTTGAAACATGTCAAAACAACTTCTAATAATCCATCTGAGTTTGTAGTTACCTTTGAAGCCTCATTCATCTTAGATAACTCAAGACCTGGGAAAGCTTTGTACGTTGTTCTTTTTACAGTTGTATTTTTTGCAGCATCTCCCAGTTTCATTCACTCTTCGCTTTATAGGTTTTTAAAATCTGCGTATTTCTTGTACATATGCATGCAAATGAAAGAAGGGAGGTTGTATTGGTGCCATTTCTCCCTTCAGTTACTATGGGATTTGCTAGAATAAATTCCCCCTGATTGAAGGGTGAAAATAGACCCTTTTGTGTATATCTGTACAGAGATGTGTATATGGGATGTGGTGGCACTTTGCTGAATGTGAACTTGCCTTGTCAGTGGAAAGATTGAGAAGTATTATGTTTATTTATACATTTGTATAAATCTATATATACACGTATGTATATGTGTGTGTATAGATAAATATATATATACATATATTTCCCTAAAAAAAGTGTGTGTATAATAGATAAACAGCCTTTGTTAAGCAAGATTATACGTCTATGGAAAATTCTGGATTATTCTATAAACAAGAAGAGGTGACAGTCTAGGGTAATCGTCAGAGCATACAAAGATGGAAGTCCTTAGGATTATAGTCTTGTTTATGAGTTCCTCTTAGAACTGTACTTACTTGCCAGTCTCACTATTCTTCATCTTCATTACCTTCTAAGTCAATCTCTCAACGTTTAAAAATCACACTTCGTTGTGTTTTTTCCCTTTATTATGTCCTTTCTCGCCAGAATCATTTGGCTTAGCCATATTTCATTAATATTTCACTCATTTCTTTTAAATATCTTTGTCTCTGAAATTTCCCAGAAGATACAAATTTTGTATATAATACTTTTTTTTTTTTTTTTCTTTTTTGCGGTATGCGGGCCTCTCACTGCTGTGGCCTCTCCCGTTGCGGAGCACAGGCTCCGGACGCGCGGGCTCAGCGGCCATGGCTCACGGGCCCAGCCGCTCCACGGCATGTGGGATCTTCCCGGACCGGGGCACGAACCCGCGTCCCCTGCATCGGCAGGCGACTCTCAACCACTGCGCCACCAGGGAAGCCCTATAATACTTTTTATAGTAATTTTGAGAATTGGGCATCATCTTTGTCTCAAAACAAACAACCAATAAACCCAAAAAACCACGTTCAAACAAGACTGCTTCGAAAGTTTTACCTAGATAATTTTGGGACGTTTTACTTAAATTGAAAAAGAACATAATTATGATTTTATGATTGACATTAGTGTTAGGTTTATTTTGTCATTTATTGTCATTAATTTGTCCTTTCAAAAGTTTGGTTTGCTTTGTGATTTAATCATAAATTTACCATTTTCATTTTAATGGAAAGCCTCTTGACTTCTATAACCTAAGCCTCTTAAATTCTATAATTCATTTTATTCATGATGAAACTGCTTTAGTGAATTCGTGTGTAATGAGTTCTGCTATATTTCCTTTTGACTTTTCTCACATTGGTGACATCCTGTCTTACCTTTGCTGCAGCTCTCTAGAAAACTTGCATCCCTATATATTGTGCCTTTAAAGCTTTTATGCACACACAGACAAAAGTGTATATATACATGTCGGAGCATGTGTACATATACTTTCATATATACTCACACAGTATGTCTCTAGTATATATTGTGGGAGTGGATATATAGATGTTCAAAGGCAATGAAATGTTGCTCTCTAGATATATATGTATATAAATAGTGTTGATATACTGTATATACATATGTATATGTATGAGTTTTAAATGGCAATCTTTTACATTTAGCAAAATGCTGCCCCTACTGGAATATTGTCACTGCAATGGCAGTTGTATGTAATGATTTAAAATACACTATCAAAAGTTATTTAAAGAACATTTAAAAATCTCATCTAAAGACGTCCACACATTATTTATTTATCTTCCTTTTCCTTTTATTGTTATTTTTATTTTTTTTAACTGAAAGGGAGACTGTCATTTTAAAAATGCCATCTGTCCCGTGAGAGGAAGAGAGCTGGAGACTCACTTGGGGAACCTTGTGCATTTTCCTCTCTCTGAAATGGAGATGTACCACAAACTAACCTGTTTATTTCAGTTATAAAGCAATCCTAACATTTCCATTACTGTATGTCATCCACCATCTCCTAGACCAACTTAATTCACCAACTTGCCTCTTCCTTTCATTAATAAATAATGATCATTAAGATCATTTTGCCTGGGGGAAGTTAACTACTCTCTAGCTGCAGGGAAATATATCACCTAATTGTTATTCAGCCTTGTTCAAAATTCAGCTTTGAGAGAAGGCAGCTCTCTCACGCAGTTGTCTTAAGTAGGTTTTGCATTTGTTTAGTTAGAGGTCTTCCCAGACTTTTTTTTTTTTTTAAGAACTCCAAGTCTGCACGCACTTGACCTAGATTTAATTCTTACTCCCCACAGCTTCAGGTATTTTTCATTAGTATATCAATTTGATACACTGAATGAAAGAATATTATGAGAAAACTGTTACATATTTTATTTTGTGATGAGCTGGCAGCAGATTCCATTTCAAGACCTTATGGAGAGAGGAGTGTGTAAATGGACAATCCTGAATCTTAAGATGTTAACAGAAAACAGGTGGAGTAAGAGTACCCCTGAAGACTCTAGAGGTTGGGGTTTGAGGGATTTCACACAGTAGCTTAGCTGAAACTTGATATCAGAAGCAGCCTTTAACAAGCCTCTTGGCAATTGTGTGGTACTAACCAGAGTACTGAAGTACAGATTGAAACCAAGTTGCAGTGGGAAATCAAAGGTGAGGTAGCTTATTGGAAACCAGTAAAATGACAGGTTGCACAGTTTCGAAATCTCTTCTAACGAAGTAACTGCACGGTAGCAAGGACTAGCCGTTCTCAAAGCCCTTCTTTTTCAGTGTTCTCCTTCACCTTGGCACACAAGTATGTTTTAAGGCCATACATGAAAAATATATACAAAAAAAAAAAGCTGCTTAAAGGGAACTTACAAACTGAGAATCTTCTCTGTATTTGTGTAAAGAGTGGCTGGAAGCTTAGTTATATGCACAAAAGCTAGGAGCCACTTGTTTCTGCACAGACTGTAGGAGCTAGATGAGGAGACTGGCAGATTTTGGGAAGAGGCCCCAGTTCTGAGGAAAGGCATATCTATAGCATTGGGTGTGCAGTTGCTGGGGGAGACCACATTTTGGGAGATGATGGGCTTTCGGTTTGTAATTTCCCTTTAAACAAGAAGAGATGGCTCACGTTTTCCATATATATCTCAATGAATGTACTGTATCACCGTTTTAAAAATTTGATGAAATAATAATGGATTGGTCTCCTTTTGTTATCTGGTCCTTGTTTAATTTGTTTAAGGGTTTTTGTATACAAAGGTTTACATTTTTATGTATATTTTTCTTGTGTAAAAACTGATGTAATATGTGTATAAAACACTGTATGTATTATCTGTATATAGTGTGACAAAATGATTTTTCTTTCTTTCTTTTGGATGTATTAATAAATCTTGCTGTGAAGTAGCCTTGCTTTTGGTTTAATTTCTTTTGCCTGGATATTGATGGAAGCTGCTAATCCAGGGTAGGTATTTTTTTTCCCTTTGTTATTTAAATAGAGTATGTGTGTGTGTGTGTGTGTGTGTGTGTGTGTGTGTGTGTGTGTGTATATATATATATATTTATACCTTATATTTTGTCAAGAACCCCAGGATGCTATATTCATGGTACTTTATGGTTAGACTAACAACGATTAATATTTGTGTAATAACCGTGGATCAATTAAATGCTACTCAAGATGACTTTAATGTGGTATCCAACCTTGAAATCCAACTGGAAGTTGCATTGGAAATTGTTATATGCTATAATGGAGGTCTTACAAGTCAATTTCTATTTCATTTAATCAGGAGCCCTTTCTCTATTCATTTTCATAGTTTCATAAGTATAAGAACAAACAAAAAACTGGAAGAAACACTCTTCCTTTAAGGCAAGGGTCCCCAACCCCTGGGCCACAGATGGGTACCGGTCCCCGGTGCCAAAAAGGTTGGGGACCGCTGCTTTAAGGCATTTCCAGGTGCCTTGTATCTCCTTGGAATTGAATTTTTTTTTTTTAATATGTGGATTGGAACTTTTCATTTCCTGTACTGAGGGATTTTGTGGTACAAATAGAGGCTAGGAAAAAATTCACAAAGAAAAATTAGTAATCTTCTAATCACACATTCCTCGTGTAGAGATTTATGATTTTTAATTTTTGTGGGACATTTGTACTTTTTCCTTGATTTCTGTCTAATCCAGGCATGTTTAAGATACATTCCAAAATTGTACATTGCTTCTCTAAAAGAAATTAACGTTCTGCAGCTAGAAGCAGATGACTACAGTGCTAGTGAAATGGCCAGCACTGACAGCTTCATTCATCCGTTTCTCTGCATTTGAAATTGACAGGGTATGAAGAATAATGCTTGAAGTTGATCTGTCCATTTCTTCAGTTATATAGTAGTTGATTTTAAACTCCTTTTCTACTTAAGGTTAATTTTCTAGATATCTGTGTAAATGCAGAAACTTTTGAGATTGTGCTGAGTTCTTGATTTGATTTTTTTTAAATAGCCTTAAGGAGATAAGCTTATTAGTGAAATGTTTGAGTTAGGCAGTGTTTAATGGGGTGGTGTTTAATGGGGTGAGAGCCTGTGGATTGCCAGGTACAAGCAAAAATTCAAGTTTAGAAGAGAATATGTTTTCTTAACTCCTTCATTAGCGTATCTCTAGCTCCTTGCTCTTTCATCTCCCTTATTAACTACAATGAGGTATCACTTCACACCAGTCAGAATGGCCATCATCAAAAAATCTACAAACAGTCTATGTGGGAGAGGGTGTGGAGAAAAGGGAACCCTCCTGCACTGTTGGTGGGAATGTAAATTGATACAGCCACTGTGGAGAACAGTATGGAGGTTCCTTAAAAAACTAAAAATAGAACTACCATATGACCCAGCAATCCCACTGCTGGGCATATACCTGGAGAAAACCATAATTCAAAAAGATACATGCACCTCTATGTTCATTGCAGCACTATTTACAATAGCCAGGACATGGAAGCAAGCTAAATGTCCATCAACAGAGGAATGGGTAAAGAAGATGAACATATATACAATGGAATATTACTCAGCCATAAAAAGGAACGAAATTGTGCCATCTGCAGAGATGTGGATGGACCTAAAGACTGTCATAGAGTGAAGTAAGTCAGAAAAACAAATATCGTATAATATTGCTTATATGTGGAATCTAGAAAAACGATACAGATGAACTTATTTGCAAAGCAGAAATAGATACACAGACGTAGAGAACAAACAAGGATACCAAGGGGGGGAGGAGGGGGTGGGATGAATTGGGAGATTGGGATTGACATATATACACTAATATGTATAAAATAGATAACTAATGAGAACCTACTGTATAGCACGGGGTACTCAGTGCTCTTTGGTGACCTAATGGGAAGGAAATCCAAAAAAGAGGGGATACATGTATAAGTATAGCTGATTTACTTTGCTGTACAGCAGAAACTAACACAACATTGTAAAGCAACTCTACTCCAATAAAAATTAATTTTAAAAAACCCTCCAAAACAACAATTCTTAAAAAAAAAACCTGTATTGTTTAAAAGCCTACTTATTTGCATTAATTTCTAGCTTTCAGCAATGTGTGCATCTGAACATTAAGGTGGTACTACTTTGTTTCTTTCACATAACTGGCTTCTTGGAAAATTCTTCTCTAACATGTCACTATAGTCAGTTATTTTTCCTACTTTAAATCCCTGTGATGGAAAGATGCCTCCTGCTTAGAATTCTGCAATGTCATTCTAGCCCATGGTAATATGCTGTATTACTGTCTCTATTCTTCCATCTTTCCAATCTTCTGCCATTCCATCTTTTGTCTTTTTTGCCCTTCCATTCTTTTTATTCACTTGTTTATATTTTTGAGCACTTTGTGTTAAGGACAGTATCTATTCATATAAGAATGGATCACAACGGGATTGTGCACTCCAAGACGGCCACGTAGAAGAGAGAAGATGCACGACTACACAAACAAGGTATAAGTCAAGTGCTTAGAAGTGCAATAGAATGCTGTGTAAGTTCATGTCAGAAAGAGATCATTTCCAACCAAGGGGGAGAGAAAATTTTGCATCTGATCAGAGCATTCAAGGATGAGCAGTATTTGGACATCCAAAAATAAAGTATTCCAGATGCAGGAAGCTGCATACACAGGATGCCTCATGGTTGGTTTGAAAATAGGGAGCGGTTTAACTTGACATGTATAAGATGTATGAAGGAGAGTGGTGAGGAGACGTTAATGGGGGTGAGAGCATAAGGAGCATGGAAGGATAGACTAGGCAGTGGGACAGGGAGAGATGGTCAGCTGTGATTCAGGAAGACTAATCTGGCCTCATTTAAGAGACGGGGTTCATGGCAGAGAGGTGAGTTAGGATGCTGCTACTGCAATGGTTAGGCTTGCTAAGGAAGTTGAAACTGGTGTGGCAGTAAAAAAAAAATGGAAAGGAAGGAGGAATTTTAAAAAAACTGGGAAACATACTGACTAGATGTCAGGACCAAGGGAGGAGAAGGAAGAATAAAAAGAGGCTTCTTCCCTGGATTTCTGGAAGAATGGAGGTGCTGGTGGCAGGTGTGGACAGCACCACTCTCTACACACAACGGTTTCAGAGAGTCAGTGGGTTGGTTTGGTTTGGTTCTCAATGGGTTTTAAATACTTAAGGTTTGAGTTGGAAGCAGGGGCATCCCATTGGCATGGACAACTGATTGTAGTTAGGGCTCAGAAGAGAGGACCAAGCTGACGTTGCAGATGCAGAAGCTATGGACATACAGTTGATTGTTGAAGCCAGCTATAAGTGATGGAGAAGAAAGATAAGGACAGATTTTGGAGAACACTACATAATCTGTTATATTTTACTTACAGACCTGAAAAGAGCTTCAATAATTTCTCCAGTCTCTTATCTAGTAAAGGCTAGCAGGCTGACTTGCCTAGGGGTGATGGTGTTGAGGAAAGTCAGCCCCTCCCCTGCCGCTGGCCTGTGAGGGCCTGTGAACGTGCATTCACCCCTCACACTCCATTCTAATGACTTCTTGTTCACCTCACCTGGACAGGGCGCTCCAGTGTCCATACTCTTAGCGCCTGAACCCCCAGCCCCCTGGCACGATGTGGGTTGCCCATAATCACAGGAAAATATTACTGAATGAAGTTAGTACTCTGAAGAAGTTCATGACTGGAAGGAATGCAGATTTGAAGAGACTTACAGGATCTGGTGAGAGGCAATGTAGCAATTGGTTAAGGCTATGGACTTTGGAGTAAGACTTCCTTTGTTTTCTAATCTTGGCTTCATTGTTTTTACAAACTATGTGATCTTGGGTAAGTCATTTAACCTCTCCCTGCTTCAGTTTCGTCATCCATAAAATGCATTGGGAGGATTACATGATACAACCCATGGAGAGCATGTACAGTAGTCCCTGGCACATACTAAGTAAGCACTTTGTTATTTTAGTTATGCTCATTTTATGACTAGAGGAAAAGACTGAAGATACAAACAACATAGGTGTCTAGGGGAAAGTGGAAAGAAAATGAGCAAAAGAACAAAAGTTAGCTGTGGAGAAGGAGGATGAGGATAGGCACGAAGATTGGGTAAGAAGTGTCTGAAGATAAAGGGTCTGATAAAGGAGTGCTGATTTTTGTAATACAAGAAGACATGGGTAACCAACAAATAGGGTTACTCTTACTCAAGTTCCAAAATATTCTAGGAGGTATTCAGTTACTGAAACCCTGTAAACTAAAATATATTTGTCTTTTGCTTTATAACTTTTATAAATTCTACATTTAACCTTATATAGTACAAAGCATCATGTAATGGAACAAAATATATCATTGTATCCTTACTTGTAGAATATACATTGGGTTAAAAAGTATTTAAGAAAATAAAATACAAGTATAAAGAATTAGTAGAGGGTCCTTTATCAAAAGATGTGCATGTCAACTGCTAAACTAAAAAGTAGAAATCAAATTTAAAGAGTCAAACCATATATCACCTCCACAGTCCATAGAGGTCAAGCATGGTGCCCTGCAGTACTTACGCTCTGTACCACAGATATTTCTTTAAGATCTTTCCCTTACTTTCTTTTCCCTTCAACTGCTGTCATTTCTTTCTACTGCTAAGCATTACACTTGCTTTTGCCACCTTTACTCCTTAATCCATTGCAGTTTAGCTTTCACCTTGTTATTTTCCTGAAGCCATTCTTTCCAAGGCTATCTATGATCTTTGCTGTCATTCTCCTGAACCGCTCTGATCCAGTCAGCACTGACGACGTTTCATTGTCCTGTTTCTCCATTTAATTCTCAGATTATGTCTTTTCTGGGTTCTTTGTTAGTTCCAACTCCTCTTTCTTCTCCCTAAGTTTGAACATGTCTCAACCTCATTCTTCAGCCTTCTCTGTTGTTCTTCTCTGTACATGAGCTCCCAGTGTAGGATCCTTCTACTGCCATGACTTAAACGTTGACCTCCCTGGGGATTAATTCCAAACATATGTCTACAGCTCTGACTGCTCTGATTAGTCTCACATCTCCTGCTGCTTCCTGAGGACCTCCACCTCCGTATTCAGTCATCACAATAAATTTGGTTTGTCTAAATCCAAACTTACCATCTATCCCTTTTAAACCAGCTTTCACTCTGAATTTCTGCCCTTGCTCCCTTGTTCAATCATTCATTCAGCAAGTATAAAGACTCCTAGTCACCCACACTAGAATCTTCAGTCATCTTGATCTCTCCCAGCCTCCCAGCTTTTCATCACTTGGTGACTGAACCAGCACATTAGTTTTCTGACTGGTATCCCTGCTTCTAATCTCTCCTTCCTCAAACCCATCCTTTACATATGTTCCTGCCAGACTGACCTTCCCACGACACTCCCAAATTGGCCAAGAGCAATTTATGATTTCCAGTGGGAACGTCCTTCATTCAATCTCCTTCCATTCCCCTGTTGGAAGTCCCCAACATAGTTTGGTTTTCAAGGCTCCACATGTTGTCTCTTCTAACCTGTATGAACCACATTTCACTGCACGAGCATCAACAACAAATGTGCTTCCCTTCACAGCTCCTCTCTTCCAGCCAAACTTATCTATACACACTTGAGTGCATATACCCATAGTCCTGTCTAGACCTGTGATAGTGCATACTGTGAAGACCTTCCCTTTCCTTATCTAAGAGCTACCTTCCTTCAAGCCATCCTACCCTCAGAAGACTTCCTCCTCCAGAGAAATCCTTAGTTACTTTCCCTCGGCAACACTCATTACCTGTAGTGATAATTTGATGCAAAATATGTTTCCTTGACTTATATATTTATCTTTCTATGTCCTATGTCTGCTCAAGAAGAACAAGCTACATTAGGATAGCTGTCTTTTAAAAATCCTTGTTTTGGGATGGTGGCCCAGTGCCTACAGCAGATCCTCAATAGACTGTTGTTCATTGTGATGCTTAGCAGAAGCCAAATAATACATCTGGTTTCTTTGGGTAGGGAGAAGACGAGGAATCTTCAAATATATCTTGATATTCAATGTTGCTGATCTTGTCTATGACACTCATTTGTCACAGCATATGCTAGATTGTCAGCATTCATTTATTCATGTCTCGCTCAAAATATGTGTGGAATATTAATCATTAAGAATGTGTGCCAGGGGCTTCCCTGGTGGTGCAGTGGTTAAGAATCCTCCTGCCAATGCAGGGGACACTGGTTCGAGCCCTGGTCCAGGAAGATCCCACATGCTGTGGAGCAACTAAGCCCATGCACCACAATCAGGGATATCTGAGCCTGTGTGCCACAACTACTGAAGCCTGTGTGCCTAGAGCCCGTGCTCCACAACGAAGAGTAGCCCCTGCTCGCCGCAATTTGAGAAAGCCCGTGTGCAGCGACAAAGACCCAATGCAGCCAAAAATAAATAAATAAGATAAACAAATTAAAAAAAACAAGAATGTGTTCCAGTTTCTTTTTAATTTATTTAATTTTCATATACTGATGGAGCAGCTATGCCAAAATTATTTTTGAATTTTGGTATTGAAAGTATAACATGTTATCCTGTTCATGGCTATTACCTACAACATTTCTCTCTGAAAATAACAAGAAACTTGGGGCTATAATTTATTTGTATTATTATCATTTATCTTATCATACTCCTATTTAATTAATAAGCTACTTAACAAAATAAATTTATTCATGAAAAGTTGGCAGTAAATCTGATTTATATTAATTCATCATATTTTCTTGTTGACATAAATTACCAGATTGGAGATGCTCTCCTTTGGAAAGTGTTTTGGGTCTAAGACTAAATTAAAATATTGGTAGATAATGCAATGAAACATTAAAGTCACATATTCTTAAAGTTCTGATAAAATAATGCTTAAATTACTAAGAATGGAAGCTTTTTTTTTTTTTTTTTTTTTTTTTGCGGTACGCGGGCCTCTCACTGCTGTGGCCTCTCCCTCTGCGGAGCACAGGCACCGGACGCCCAGGCCCAGCGGCCATGGCTCACGGGCCCAGCTGCTCCGCGGCACGTGGGATCCTCCCGGACCGGGCCACGAACCTGCATCCCCTGCATCAGCAGGCAGACTCCCAACCACTGCACCACCAGGGAAGCCCTGGAAGCTATTTTTGATGCCATGGAACTAGTCCAGTAGGGGAACAAAAGTGATTTTTTTTTTAAAGGTAATTTTATTTTATTTTTTTTAAAATTTATTTAATTTATTTATTTTTGGCTGCACTGGTTCTTTGTTGCTGCACGTGGACTTTCTCTAGTTGCGGCGGGCGGGGGCTACTCTTTCTCATTGCGGTGGCTTCTCTTGTGGAGCATGGGCTCTAGGCACGTGGGTTTCAGTAGTTGTGGCATGTGGGATCAGTAGTTGTGGCTCACGGACTCTAGAGCGCAGGCTCAGTAGTTGTGGTGCATGGGCTTAGTTGCTCTGCGGCATGTGGGATCTTCCCGGACCAGGGCTCGAACCCACGTCCCCTGCATTGGCAGGCGGACTCTCAACTACTGCGCCACCAGGGAAGCTCTCTCTCTCTTTTTAAATTATACTTTTCCCTGCTTATTCCACCAGGTTGTAGCTGTGTAGGGTCTGAAGGATTAGGAAGATCCAGATTCTAACAAAGTCTGCTGACAATAATGAGGGAGCACCATCTATGACAGAAACTCTTCAATTGCATATTTATATGACATAACATAATATGTTTCTCAGAACAGTTCATTAGCCTTTAAAAATTCTTTGTTCTGGGCTTCCCTGGTGGCGCAGTGGTTGGGAGTCTGCCTGCAGATGCAGGGGACACGGGTTCGTGCCCCGGTCTGGGAAGATCCCACATGCCGCGAAGCGGCTGGGCCCGTGAGCCATGGCCGCTGAGCCTGCGCGTCCAGAGCCTGTGCTCCGCAACGGGAGAGGCCACAGCAGTGAGAGGCCTGCGTACGGCAAAAAAGAAAAGAAAAGAAAAAAAATTCTTTGTTCTGAATAGCTTTTGATTTTGTTGATGTGAAGTAGTGTTTTCAGATCCATGTGCTGGGGATGCCCTGGACTCTCCCGTTATGTTGTGTCCAATGGGCTATTTGTCAGCTCCTTGCCCCTAGTGGGTCCCCCCTCAATGAGCCAATGCTGCCTGTAGGTCCTCTTTCTCTTGCCGACTAGTCAGTGACTCAGCTTCCTAATCAGAGCTCTTTTGATTATTTTTACTGATTTCTGCATGTCATTCCTCCCTCTCTTTCACCATCCTTCCCAAGAGACTCTAAGCCCACCATGGTATAGGGGACGGCTCCGCCCTGGCGCCGTGGCGATCTGTGCATGTCTCCACTCAGGCCCTGTGATTGTCTCAGAACATGAGAGACTTGTGAGAAGATGCTATCAGGCATTTCCCACTTGCCTCCCAGTCTCCCTAGGAAGCCAACATGAGACAGTTCCTCACTGCTTCCCAGCCTCTGATGAGGTTTGAGGCCTTGTCCCTACTCTGAGCGCACAACTGCAGGCTTTAAACTCTTTAGCTGAGCTTGGTGATAGCTCCTCTGCAATAGAGCTTCCTATCGTCCATGTTGTTGTCACCTGGCCCCCTCTGTGGGACAGAGGACACAGGAGCTGGCACCTTTGCTCCTTGCTCTTTTGCTATGTAAATAATAAACTGAATCTAACAGGGCTCTGGCCGAATCTGCCAGCCCTGCTTGACACACGGCAATTATCAGTGGACATGTTATATCTGTCCTTATCATTCCCCCAATTCTTTTCCAATATGCTGTAGAAAAATTTAAAAACTACGAACATGCTATGAAACAAACTAGATTGAAGGAAACTTCCCCAGATTTTGTTTAAAGGCAACGTCTCTCCTGTGGCAATTCCTATTTATTAGAATAGCAACATAATCATCATTTCTGTGCACTTCCTTTGGAGCAAACTTGTGGTCCATTCATTGACTGGCACTGGGAAATCTTTGGATTAGTTTAAGCACCGTTAGGAATGCTTGTCAGAATAATAGCCTGGGAGCCTAAGTGCATCAATTATTCAAGGACTAATTATCTGTCCTGCTAATATTCGAGCATCTTAAGTCTCCTACCTCTTCCTCTGGCTACTTGTTTTATAGACATTTCCTGCTGGATAAGCACAGGTACCGTAGCACAGGCAGGGGAAATAAGGAACTTCAGTCAGTTCTGCCATTTCAAAAGTTGTAGTTGAAGACTTTAGGGGAGGAGGTTTGTTGAGTGATCTGTGGGCCTTAGTTACCCTAGTAGTCCTAACGCTGCCCTGGTACGCTTTTTCTCATGCGCAGTATTCTCGAACATTTCATCTGAAAGGTAGAACATTGGAATTGGAAGGGTAATTTAGACTAACTCTGTAATGCATGAGCCATCCTTCACAACACTTAAAAGATGTCTTTTAACCTTCACTCCCTCTCAGGTAGCCCATGCCATTATTGTACATCTCTAGCAAGGAAGTGTTATATACATTCCAGCTATTAATGTATAGTCTGTATCTGGGGGACACACCACTCAATTATTTATTCTCTTCCCCTCCATAAGGATCTGAGTTCTGCCACTAACTTGTTTAGGGACCTCGTTTAGTAAACATCTTAACTTCCCTGGTCTCCTATGTTTTTCTCTTTGAAAGAAAGAAGCTGAATGATAGTATTTAAAATATCCTCCAATTCAAAAAGTCTAGGGCTCTGTGATTTTAGTAATGAAGTCAATATTTCCATTGACTGATTCCTAGTTATTCTTTAAAAAGGAATTGTAGGGGCTTCCCTGGTGGCGCAGTGGTAGAGAGTCCGCCTGCCGATGCAGGGGACACGGGTTCGTGCCCCGGTCTGGGAAGATCCCACATGCCGCAGAGCGGCTGCGCCCGTGAGCCATGGCCACTGAGCCTGCGCATCCAGAGCCTGTGCTCCGCAACGGGAAAGGCCACAACAGTGAGAGGCCCGCGTACCGCAAAAAAAAAAAAAAAAAAAAAAAAGGAATTATAAATCGGAGGCCTCAAACATGATGTTATGGTCACTGAATTCAAGCGTGCCTACCTTTAACGCTGCCTAGCAAACAAGTACCGTAATCCCTTTACTCTTCTCCCTCTCCTAGATGATAGGTTCACACTTTCTCCTCTTTCCTCCAACCTCATCTCACACCTCATCCTCACCTTGAGCAGATATCCTTTGCCTCCTGTTTCACTAAGAAAATTAAAGCAATCGGAGACCAACCCTACACACTCCTACAATATATCTACTTATTGGTAGATGCATCTGTTCCCATTTCCTCCTTTTGTCTTGGTACCGTGGAGGATGAGCCTGTGCCTCTAGCAAGGGCTTCGCTTCCCACTGGTGCTTGGATCCCATACCTATTCATCTACCCAAAACACTGCGCCGGTAATTTTCCCTTCTCTTCCCTATTGTTTCTACTGGATCATTTCCACTTACAGACAAACATGCTGTTATGTTTCACATCTCAGAAAAAACAAAACAAAAAACCCTCTCTGGATTCCTCCTCTCTAGTTACGATTCTATTTTTCTTCACTTTAGAGCAAAGCTCCCAGAAAGCTGTCTCCAGTTTCTCTCCTCCCAGCCTCTCTTGATCCTACCCCTAGGAGATTTTCACCACTGCTTCCAGCCCTGACTGCCCCACCAGAACTGCTCTGGCCAAGGTCACTCACAACTCTGTGTCGCTGAATCCCAAGGTCACCCTCGTTCCTCCCTTCACTTATCCTAGCAGCAGCCCTTGACACAGTTGACCACTCCCTCCGTCTTCAATCTCTTTTTTCAGTTAGGTTTTAGGATGCTAGAGTTTCTCCGTCTTTTTTCCTTCTCCACTCAGCTGCTTCTCAGTCTCCCTCTGGATCTTCCTCTTCTCCCTGAACTTATAACGTCGGGTGCACCAGGGCTCAGACCTGCAGCTCTTCTCCCTACACCGACAGTCTTGTCATCTCCTGCAGTCTCATACCTTTAAGTCCCATCTGTTGACAGCTCCTGATTTATGTCTATTACGAACAACAGACCCCAAAAGGAGTTGCTTATGCGAAGCCCCATGTCACCAAAACCGAGATTTAGCTTAATTAAGGTTTTGATTTTCCCAGAAATGGAACCTTGAACCAGTCAGTCGGGAATCCCCTGATCAACACCAGTTAGATAATCTACCTGATAGGCCCCTGCCAAAAGGGAAAGTAACCTTGTGAAAATCGATCCGATTTTTACCTAACTTTCTTGTTCTTGCACCCTTCTGCCTATAAAAGTTTTTCATTTTGTACAGCTCCTTGGGGTTCCTTTCTATCTGCTAGACTAGATGCTGCCTGATTCATGAATCAGTGCCTGAAGCCAGTAAGATCTTTCAAATGTCCTCAGTTGAATGTTTTTTGTCTCTCAGTTGAATTTTGTTTCGTTAACATATCTCTATCCAGTGTCCTTCCTTTTGTCTCCAGAAACATTTATCTTCTTGATACCTCCACTTGGTGAAAACCACCAAGAGGTTTTCAGATTGAATGTTCAAAGCTGAGCTCCTGACTTCTAACCCTGTCTGCCCCTTCCCCAGTCTTCCCCATCTCGAATACCAATCACTTCAATCGTTCCTCCTCAAAACCTCCGTGCTCCTTTCTGTCTTTTATACCCCACGTCTAGACCGTCAGCTAATCCTGAGGCTTCTACTCTCAAAATATACTCTGGTCACTAACAATTGGTTAATCTGGTTAACCACCCGGTTACCATGGTGGTCCAAGCCACTGTCATCTCTTGCTTGGATGATTCCAGAGGCCACCTGGTCACCCTGCTTTTGGTCTTACCCACTTCAGTCTATTCTCAACAGCAGCAGCCAGAGTGATTCTGTTAAAACACAAGTCAGATCACGTGAGCCCTCTGCCCAGAAACCTCCGTGGGCTGCCCATCTTAGAGTGATGCGAAGCCCCGCTGATCTGGCCTTTGTTTCCTCTCTGACCTTGTCTCCTTCTCCCCAGCTCCCTCCACTCCAGCCCTGCTGGGCTCTTTGATAGTTTCTGAATGTGGGCCATGCTCCTGCCTCAGGGTCTTTGTACTTACTCTCCCTTGACTCTCTTTCCACACACACCTAAACTGTGGCACATCCTTGTACCTACTTCTGGTCTTCACTCAATTAGCACCTTCTCTGTCAGGTTTTCCCTGACAATCTTATCTAAAATTTCAACCTCCCGTACACTTGCCACCCTTTGCCTGTTTTATTTTTATTCCAGATCACTTGTTACTACTAATATGCTATATATTTTTCTTATTTCTTTTTTGATATCTGTCTTCTTCATTAGAATGTAGGTTCCAGAAGTGCAGGGATTTCTGACTGTCTTGTTCACTGTTGTCTCCCAGCACCTAGAACAGTGTCTGACATATAGTAGACATTCATTCATTGAATGAATAAATGAATGATGAATGATTTGTCACCGATCCTTATCTGCTGTGAAGACTGGTTACAATTTATTTACAGAAAACATTATTTAACTACTATACAAGTACCACATGTTCCTGTAAAAGAATGAGAAAATGCTGTTAAGCAAAAAGATGAAAATATCTATAACGCCTTCACCCATAAATAACCTCTGTGATAATTTAGTGTGTATTCTCCTAGACTTTTCTCTCTGTTTATCTATACTTATATATGTATTTTTAAAATGGGATCCTACGATACATATGGTTTTCTAGCCCGCCTTTTAATCATTTAACATATGGTAAAAATCTTTCAATGTCAATAAATCTCCGTCTCCATCATCATTTTTAAATGGCTGCATAGTAATCCATTGTATGGAAGGACTACAATTTACTTAACTAATTCTCTTTCTGGACAATTAGAATATTATATATATTGGTCTCAGATTGATATAAAAGTGTTGGCAGACTTGAACAGGAAGAGATCTAGGACAAGCCCGCCAGAACATCTGTCTTCAATTATTTAAAGGATAAGGATGACATATATTTTGCGTAGTTCCAGAAAATAGGACTTGGATGAGTGGATGAACATTAAATGGAGGTAAATTTCCACTTGATAGAAACAATTTTGTAACATTTCTTAAAAATGGAAAAGGATGTCTTATGGAGGTAGTGAACTCTTTCTGGAAGTTCTCATGGAAGGGCTGGCTGGCTGTCCTTGTTTCTGAAAGAATTCCTGCCTTGAAGGGAGTTTGAAGTCGATGGTCCTCCAGTTCTATGACTTCCAGAAGCCAATTCTGTAGAAGAGTCATGAGGGATACTCTCATGCTGGTTTTGTAAAAGCTAAATGCTGTAGCTTCAAGCCTCCTCCTGTTTCTAGGCTAAGGCAGGAAAAAAAGTCTCCAAAATTTATCTTTTTGTGTGTAGTCTGGGAACTAAGAGTGAGGAAGTGAGAAAGTAAATAGAAGTTAAGTGTTTAGAGGAGTTTTTCTTTTCCTTGGGATTCTTTTATCTCCCACTTTTCTCACTTTCCTTTTTCTCTTTATTTTATACTTCTTTAATTTCTTTCTTGCCCTCTTTGATTTTGGCACTAAATTCAAGTCATAGGGTTGGTGAGTTTGGCCGTGACCTCAGAGTCTGGGGCAGGGACCCAAGCAGCACCAGGTCAGTGATGGGTGGCGAAGAGTCAGGGACCGGAGAGCAGCTCAGGAGCTCTGGGGCCTCTTCCTTGCCTCTCACCCACCACACTTGGCCACCCTGAACTTCCTATGTCCTTGCTAGGCTCCCAAATGCAAATGCCCTCCTTCCTCTCTTGGAATCATGCCCCTCCCTAAAAGACAAGACAATTCTTGTCTCCTTTTCTGAGTCTCCGGGAACTCTTAGCAGACCTCTCACCAGGAAAGAATAGAGTAGAATGGGAATAATTCCCCTTAGCATTTGCTGCTTGTGGGGTGCCTGGCCAGGCATTACAGGGCCGTGTAAGGAGGTCCCTACAGCTGTCCTGTAACAGTGGCCACTGGTCATATGGGGCTACCGAGCCCTTAAAACAGCTTGTTGGAATTGAGATGTGCTGTAAGTGTAGAATACATACCAGATTTCAAATACTTAATATGAAAAAAAGAATGTAAAACACCTCAAAAATAAATTCTTACATTAGTTATGATGACATTCTGAACTATTGGGTTAAATAAAAAGGTAGTATTAAATTTTTTTTAAACTTTTTATTTTATATTGGAGTACAGTTGATTAACAATGTTGTGTTAGTTTCAGGTGTACAGCAAAGTGATTCAGTTATACATATTCATGTACCTATTCTTTTTCAAATTCTTTTCCCATTTAGGTTGTTTCCCATTTAGGTTGTTTCAGTGGGAAACCTAAATGTTGCCCATTTAGGTCGTTTCGCTGAGCAGAGATCCCTGTGCTATGCAGTAGGTCCTTGTCGGTTATCCATTTTAAATACAGCAGTGTGTACATGTCGATCCCACACTCCCTAACTATCCCCCCAACCCTTCCCCCAGTAACCATAAGTTCGTTCTCTAAGTCTGTTTCTGTTTTGTAAATAAGTTCATTTTTATTAAATGTATTAAAAATGTAGTATTAAATTTAATTTCATCTGCTTCTTTTTACTTATTTTTCTTTTGGTCGCACCGCGCTGGCATGTGAGATCTTAGTTCCCCAACCAGGGATCGAACCCGGGTCCCCTGCAGTGGAAGCATGGAGTCTTAACCACTGGACTGCCAGGGAAGTCCCTCTTTTTACTTTTTTAATGTAGCTACCAGAAAATTTAAAATTGTCTGCGGGGCTCACGTTTTTGCCTTGCCTTACGTTTCTTCTGAAGAGTGCTGTTCAAAACCTCACTGCTTAGTGTGGTACCTGCTCAAGCAGCATCAGCATTTCCCGAGATCTTGGGAGAAATACAGACTCTCAGAGCTCAGCCCAGACCCAAAGAATCAGAATCTGCGTTTTAGATCCGCTGCGGATTCAAGTTTGAGAAGCACCTCTCAGAGGGCTTCCTGTAGGTTTAGTGGGTCCATCTGCTACCAGGAAAGCATGCTAGCGTGGTGGCACGCGGAACAGCACCCAGGAGACTTTCAGAGTGTTACTGCCAATTCTGTTTTTTTTCCTGTCTCCCAGCATGGACCCTTTGGGTTGAGGTGAACTTCCACAGGGAGGCTGTTGTCTGATAACACTTTCCAGGATGGGCTAGGAGGTGGGGTAGGGAGAAGCAGGTGTGTCACAGTAGAAGAGGGAAGCCTCAGAGAAAAAGACGAAGTCCCTGTTTGGTCTCAAGTTAATGGTTAACTTACCATGGAGAAAGAAGCAGTTGAGACGGTGGACTTTAGTTTCTGGTTCTTTTTCTACAAACTTCTGTGGCCTTGGCTTAATTATCCTCCTGTCCTGGAGAGCTGCAAATGCTGGCAATAGATTGGGCCCTTTTACACTCAAGTCTTGTGAGGTAGGGGACTGAGCCAAGAGGAGCAAGGTCTGGGCTTTTCATTGTGGCTTGTTTTTCTCCCCTTCTCTGGATAAGTTAGATAACTCATAGAGCTTCATGGACCCTCAGTAGATCTCCTACCTATAAATAATGGGTTAGTGCTTTGCAAATAGTTATGAATAAATAACTCAATAGTATTTGTAACAGCTTTATCGCATGTCTTAGTCCATTTGGGCTGCTATATAACAAAGTATCATAAACTGGATGGCCTGTAAACCATAGAAATTTATTTCTCCCTGGTTGAAAGTCCGAGATCAGGGTGCCAGCATGGTTGAATTCTTCCAGGTTGTGATAGCTACCTTCTTGTATTTTCACATGGCAGGGAGCAGAGAGGGAAGCAAGCTCTCTCCCCACTCTTATTAGGGCACTAATCCCACTCGTGAAGACTTCATCCTCATGGCCTCGTCTAATCCTAATTATCTCCCAAAGGCCACACTGAAGCATAGGGTTTCGACATGAATTTTGGAGGGTACACAAACATTTAATTTACAACATTGAGATATAATTTATATGCCATAAGATTCACCCATTTTAAATGTACAATTCAAGCTGAACTTCTATTGTATTTAAGTAAAAAAATAATGACGCTTTTCTCAGTCCTCTTGTATTCGAATCAGTCATTGAAATTATGGATGTTTAATTGTTTTTGACCTACAATGTGATTCAATCTTACATCTAAAATACTGTTTGTTAAAATTCTTTCAAAGCAGGAAAGTATTTTTCCAGAGAGATTTTCTGTTAGAATGATGTCATCCATATCTCACCTCTCTCTTCAGAGTAAACTGCAGTATAATATATGTTACGCCAATCTAGATTCAATAATTCTATTTTTTCCAAAAAGCTCCTTTCCTACTAATTCATTTTACACTTGGAGAATGGATTTTTTTCACCCAGTAGACAAGTCTAATCAACATTTTTCTGAAAAGAAGATTTTTCAATATTCAGAAAAAAGAATGAGGAGAACTGAGGGAGAACTAAACATGGATATTCTGCTGTACATAGAAACGATGATTTTCATAAAGAAAATAAATATACATGCAATAAATGGATATAAATGGAGAAACGAATAACAAGCCCAATCTAAGTAATGGACTCAGGCCTGCTCAGGCCCAATGAGCTCCTCGGGCTGAAAATGAGAAGTGAATATTAACACTCTGTTTTATCTCCTACTCTCAATTTCTTCACAAAATAGTTGAGAAATATATGTTTGAGGGATACAAATACCCATTTCATACACACACACACACACACACACACACACATCTATGTGTATTCTCCTCTTGGCTAGAAAACATCTTGTTTCACCCCTCAGTTAACCTGTCTGTGCCCCCTGTAGTGGAAGCATGGAGTCCTAACCACTGGACTGCTAGGGAAGTCCCTCGGTTGTTTCTTGACAGGACTTTGAGTGGATCTTCTCTCTCTCTCTCTCTCTCTCTCTCTCTCTCTCTCACACACACACACACACACACACACGCCATTAGCCAGGAAGAAAAGAGAAAATGCTAGTTAGTTACATGGAGCTCCCGTAACTCCAGCTGGATCAGCTTTTGATGCTGAAATGCTTGAGGTAGCAGCTGGCCTCAGACACTCCCGCCTCTCTCTGCCCAGGAGTCAGTGCTTTTCCCTCCCCGGCCCCATCCCTTGCTTGGCCCTTTCTTACTCTGTACTGTTGCAAAGTAAGTTTGGGCAGGTTCGAAGCCCTGGCTCTCAGCGCCTGTGTCAGCTGCTCAGACAGGGGCACCACAGAGGCATTTTGAAAGTGAACTGAGTGAACTTTTATTTTTTTAAGATTTTTTTTTTTGATGTAGACCATTTTTAAAGTGTTCATTGAATTTGTTACAATATGGCTTCTGTTTTATGTTTTGGATTTTTGGCCCCGAGCCATGTGGGATCTCAGCTCCCTGACCGGGGATTGAACCTGCACCCCCTGCATTGGAAGGTGAAATCTCAACCACTGGACCACCAGGGAAGTCCCTGAGTGAACTTTTTGACCTGAGCATGTACACTATAGGGGGAAAAAATCTTTAAAAATAGATGTCAAGTAGAAAAAAAATTTTTTTCCTGAGAGCAAAAGGAGATCTTAGGGGAGCACTTGACACTGTGACCCTGGCTTTGGTGGGGAGAGCTGGAGGGGTGGGGGTGGCAGTGACAGCCCTCCCACCCTGCCCCCTCCCTGGCTTTTGTGTGTCCTCTGGGTCACATGTTCCCATCCTTCTCACCCCTCTGACCTTGCTCCTCCAAGGAGCTACTTTGAATGAAGGGCTGTTGTTTTTTTATTTCTTCCGGCTCGGCCTTCCCAGAGCATCATTCATGGAAAAGGAGGAAACCAGATTGTTGCCTGTGGAGGCTTTGCAGATTTGTAGGCCTTGCCTGTCACAAATACCAAAATTAAGTTATTTTTCCTTTTATTTCCCATGAATCCAGCCGAGGGAACCCCTTCCTACCTGATGTTTTCAGTCTGTGTCCAAGAGATCTGCTTTGTGGCTTTCGTGGATCGTCCCCAGGAGACCCTCAGAGCTTCATTTCTGTTGAAATCTCGAAGGGCGTGTGTAATTAATTACAGCAGAGGCTTGACAGGACAAGGCTGTCATTGGCACATTCATACCCGATAAGGCCTAGCCTGCTGTGCCTTCGGCCTGAATGGCTTGCATCTAAATATGTAGCTTTCCCTATTTTCTTGAAAAGAATCCACATTTTCAATCAAAAAATTCTCTTAAGGTGTTAACCCAAGAATAGCGGCATCATTCGCTAGCTAGACGGCTACTGCAGAAAGAAATGTCACCGAAAGGTTACATTGAGATTAAATATCTCTCCATTTTCCTCTCTCTCAACACTTTTTTTTTTCTCTCCTCCCCACCTTGCTTCACTGCCAGCATCATCAGCCCAACAGATCATAGATATCTGTGTTCACGTGTACACACACACACACATTCACCATACACACACATGCAGGGGGAGTGTACGTGTGTGTGTCATTTCACCGTCTGCTAAAATTCTGCCAATACTTGCAAGGCCCCAGGGTCGTCTCTGGAGAACAGGGAAGGCTGGTGGTAATGCTCTTTACTCTGACATAGGCAAATGTTCACCTGTGGCACCCTGTAGGGCAGAGCTCACTTCTGTGGTCTTTAATATGCCTGGAGGATGCTATTACAATAATTTATTATCATTATTATTTATTTTATTATTTTTTTTGTGGTACCCAGGCCTCTCACTGTTGCGGCCTCTCCCGTTGCGGAGCACAGGCTCCGGACGCCCAGGCTCAGCGGCCATGGCTCACGGGCCCAGCCACTCCGCGGCATGTGGGATCTTCCCGGACCGGGGCACGAACCCGTGTCCCCTGCATCGGCAGGCAGACTCTCAACCACTGCGCCACCAGAGAAGCCCGAGTTGAATCCTTTAGGGAAATTCAATTTTCAAATTTCGGATTAAGGAACTAACACACGAAGAAAAGTATTGTTGAAGGTCGAAGAGCCCCACAAGAGGAGGCGCTGGTTCAATCTCACTTTCTAACTCACTGTTTTCACAACACCTGGCACATCATCGGAGTCCAACAAACAGTGAATAAAGGAGAGAGTGAATGAGGTATTTATAGCAAAGGCTGGACCCCAAGTCCCTTCATCATCCCCTCTCTAAACAATCATGATATACATGAAGGCAAATTGAATTCTGTGTTGGATGTAAATTGGCATTCTCAAGAATGCCCTTGCTGTACTCTCTCCAATTAATTAGGATGCTGTCCCCAAAGAAAAGTTGTTCTGCCCGTCCCCCGTCACAGGAACTTCTTGTGAGATTCAGACACTGTGTTTTTCTACCTTTGACACACCCCACCCTGAGTCGTGGAAGGGAGTGGGAAAATGTCAAATAATGAAATCACTAGATTGCTGTCTTTCCCAGGCGGTTTGATACAGAACATCAGTTCTCTTTGCTTTACTTCTTAGACCTTTGTTCCAAGAAATCTTCACATCCATCTTCTCTGATTCAACCTTGCTCTCCTCAAATGAGCACAGCTTTTATTCAAATGCTGTTCAAAGAGGAGAGGTTCACACAGTGGTTAGTGGCAGGTACCAAAAGACCATTTTCACCTGACTTGCTGCATTCCTACTTTATAATTGGATGGTAGATATACCTGAAAGAGAAGCATTAAAGTTGAAGAAAAAGGTTAGGAAAAAAAGAATTCTCATTATAAAATTCCCTTAAGGTACTCCTCTTTTTTTCCTACTTTTTTTCCTATTTCTAAAGTCTTGGATAAAAGTGGGGCTTCTTATTTAGTGTATACATATGGTGGGTTGGCCCTGCCCAGGGAAGTATTTTTGTTTTGACCGTGCTCTGTGGCTTGTGGGGTCTTAGTTCCCTGACCAGGGATTGAACCCGGGCCCTCGGCAGTGAAAGCACAGAGCCCTAACCACTGGACTGCCAGGGAATTCCCAAAGTATTTTTGATATCTTTAGAATCTAGGCATTTGGAGTTCATACCAGGAAGATTTTTGCTTCCTCTTATGGGTTGAATTATGTCCCCCTCAAATTATATGTTGAAGTCCTAACCCTTAGCACCTCAGAGTATGGCCTTATTTGGAATTTAGGTCATTGCAGGTGTGATGAGGCCCCTAATCCTGTATGAATGTGTCCTTACAAAAAGGGGAAATTTGGAGACAGACACACACATCGTGAGAACATGAAGGCAAAGATGGGGTGATATGTCCATCCACCGAGGAACGCCAAAGATGGCCGGCAAGCCACCAGAAACTAAGCAAGAGGCGTGGACCAGATTCTCCCCTGCAGCCAGCAGAAGGATGGACACCTGCCGGCACCTCTCTCTTGGACTGTCAGCCTCCAGAACTGGGAAACAGTACGTTTCTGTCGTTCAAGGCACTCAGTTTGTGGTACTTCGGCTGGGCATCCCTACCAAATGAATACACTTCCCTTTTCACCTCCTTCTCTCCCGAAAGAGACTAGCTTGCAAAGTTGAGGTGCCTTCCTGAAGGCCTAGCGGGAGGATTCATGAGGGAAAGAAGATTCGAGCATCTCTGTTTCCAGTGTCATTTCTGTTTCCTCTGCCAACAGCAGGGCACAGTGGTTAAGGATGTGGGTCCACTTGATCTGGACCTGAATCTTGGCACTGGCCAGCTGCTTTTCACCCTTGTTCTTGGGTTTCCCTTTCCAACTAAACAGGGGATACAGAGATACGAATAGCACCACCGTTGTGGGCTTGTCCTGTGGTTTAAGTGAGATAAATCATAGAGCACTTAGAGTGTCCTCCCCACATGCTAAGGGCACAATCAATCCATGTTAGCTGCTGTTATTATTCCACTCCTTGTGTTTTTCAGTGGAATCTCTCCCTCTGTTTCTCCCCAGCCAGCTTGTGTGGCGCTGGACCTTTCCTTGTAGACTTGTGTGTGTTTCTTCTCAGGACCCGTCTGCTCAGGTGACCTGAGAAAACAGGTGAGAGAGTTTACCCAGGGCTGGTTCGTAATTTCTGGCTGCGATGGGCAGCAGCTGCATCTGTGTCGTCTGGGGATTGGTAGGCTCCACCCCGGACTTAACGAAGCCATGTGCCTTTCTGTTCCAGGTGATTCTGGTGCTCCCTCAAGTTTGAGACCAGGATGCAGGATGGCTTTCCCGCTTCTGGGTACAGCAGCATCTCCGTGTGTGCCTTCCCCCTTCCCCTTCTTAAGTACCTTTTCTCCAGGCTGTCAGATAATATCTGCTCACAAAATAGGAGGCAGTGACACGGTTTATGCCACCGCCCCCAGTCCACTGTCTGAAGTGACGCTGCTGCAGAGTCTAAAAGGAGGATGCCTTTCTCTGCCAGCGACCACAGGAGGCACACCTTCTGCCTTCTTTCCAGCTCTGGGTGTAACTAGCTCCCCGCTCCGTTTTGGGACCAAGTGTCAATCTCTCCACATGCTGCAGGGCCTGTGTCAGGTAGAACTTCAGTAATGTTTACTGACACAGGGAGGTCACGGCAATCTATCGATCACCAACGTATTTCTTAGAGCACATCCTTCTACTGAGGCTGGTGAGGGCTGGCCTGGTACTTCTGTCATTGGTGTTCACTTTGTACAGAACCGAACCATGGTCAGAACCTGATATGGGGAGAGATTCAGGCTCATTGTGCTTGTCCTGGTGCTGCTGCCTTAAGGTCCCGTCCCTGGAACTCAGCATCCTCTATCCTCTCCTACCTGGCTGAGGCCAGCTGAGCCCTGCCCTGCCTCTTGGCCTGTGATGCTGTGCCTGCTGATTTCTTTAACTTCCTGTCCTGCTCCATTTTCCCCCGAGCCTACTTGAGGTCTTTTCCAGTCTGTACCCTAGTCCCATCCTGATGTGGGTGGCCGTACTGTCAACTCAGGGAGAATGAAGAGAGTCTTCTCGGCGTGGGGAGTGCGGGCTTGTCTCTGCCACTCTCTGCCTTCACCTCCATGCCTCCCCGTGAAGCCCGGGATGTTCCCAGGCTCCACCTCCTTCGCTCTCTGTCCCAGATTGAGACACCCTCCGTCCTTTTACCTGCTGTCACCTGCTGAGCTGAGGCTCACGGCAGTTTTTGCAATACCTACACTAACACATTTGAATGCAGGTGGCCAGCAGCTTCTTTTGCAAGACTGCATTCCACTTTGGGGAGTGATTGCTATTTTACAACTCTCCCAGGATTATTTGCATGTTAATAGGAGGCTCTCGACTATCAAAAGCCTTCAAGTCTCAAAGTTATAAATAGCTACGGGTGGAATACAATTACCCACACCAGGCAGTCGGGAAGGGATTGGGGGGCAGGCCCTTCCCCTGGGCTGACAGCCAGCCCAGAGCCCTACCTTCTTATTCAGTCACTATAAATTCATCACTGTGTCTTAGGAGGAAACTTGCACAGTCTGTTTATTTATTTATTTTAATAACAATTTTATTTGGATATAATTAATACACCATAAATTTCACCCTTTTAAAGTGTACGGTTTAATTTTTTTAGTATATTCATAGACATACAACCGTTATTGCTATCTAATTTAAGAACATTTTCATCACCCCCAAAAGAAACTTTGTACCTGTTAGCAATCATTTCTCATTCCCCCTTCCCCTCAGGCACTGGCAACCACTAATCTACATACAACGGTTGTTCTGAACATTTCATATACAGTCATACAATATGTGACCCTCTGTGTCTGGCTTCTTTGACGGAGCATGAGATTTTCAAGGTTCATCTGTGATGTAGCATGTATCAGTACTTCATTCCTTTTTATTGGTGAATAATATTCCACTGTACGAATATGCCACATTTTATTTATACACTCATCAGTTGATGTGCGCTTGGGTGTATGTCTGGTTTTGTTCACCCATTATATGACCCAGCCATTTGAATTAAACCTGATGGACAGAGGAGAGAGAAACCTCTTTCTCATGCTTCATTCACCTTTCTTGGACATATATCTCCTTCCCATGGACCCATGCACACTCAACAAGAATAAGCTTACTGTTTTGTTTTTTTTTGGTTTTTTTTGCGGTATGCGGGCCTCTCACCGTTGTGGCCTCTCGCGGTGCCGAGCACAGCCTCCAGACACGCAGGCCCAGCGGCCATGGCTCACGGGCCCAGCTGCTCCGCGGCACGCGGAATCCTCCCAGACCGGGGCACAAACCGGTGTCCCCTGCATCGGCAGGTGGACTCCAAACCACTGCGCCACCATGGAAGCCCCTAAGCTTACTGTTTTGATATTTCGTTATTCATTCTGACATTCCCTTTGTGTATTAACCATGTCTTTTATTTTCTGTATTCTGATGCTTTGTTATTTGGGGCCTTGATGACCCTGAAGGGACTGCCCCTCCCAGGGTTAGCCAATTCCTAGAGATAGTAAACAGCTTGCCCTCCAGTGTGCTTGTCAGAAGGAAGGAAACTGATTCAGAGCCCACACCCCAATCACCTCCTTCAATGGGGCTGTCACACTCTGGACCACTATCCACCTGCCCTATTCACCTGGGGCCAGGTACCAGACAGCTAGAGACACCCTTTGTGTCCAGCCTGATGAAATTATTCAAACTAGCCTGCTTACCCTGTTTCACCCATTCCTTCCCATGAAAACTGCAATACTCTTGCTGTTGCTTCCCTCTTCTGCCTCCTAACTGACCCTGGCGCTTCCTCGTGTGGCCCTGTGTGGCACACCATTCCCTCTCCTCTTGAGAAGTATGAGTTACAAACATCCTTTTCAGTGGCAATCACTCGTCTCCTAATCTGTTGGCCTCACCACATCTACATGATAATAAAACATAACAGACCACCTTACCTTAGCACATTGCCAGATCTTTTATTTCTGGTATGATGTCGCAATTGTACCATCCGTTCCAACAAATGTCATGCTTTATAGCATCTTATATTCTTGAACTTGCTTTATAGCATCTCGAACTTGCTTTATAGCATCTTATATTCTCCTCAATACTAGTAAACTAACACCTCTTACTTTATTTTTAGCATTGGACATCACTTGTCAAATTGTTTTTCTCACTAGCTTTGTATACAGATTTTATTTTTTACCATCTCCAGCTTCTGATGTGAAGTAAGACTTAAAGAAAAGCATATCATGCAAAGCATCTTTTATGAGATTACAGCTGTGCCTGCTAAGGAGAGGTGGCGATAGTGTGTGTTTGGATCCTATTTGGGAAAGGGTGACTGATGCACCTGTCTGTAAATGGTTTTAATTTCTGCACATAGAACACATTTTATCAAGCCAAGTATTAATAGATAATAGAGCTTTATTGTGGTAAAAGAAGAGGACAGCTTATCTTTTAACCTCATTTGAATAATTGTATCACAGTTTCTAGCACATGGTTTGTCATTCTAGGCTCTGCTTACATATTGGGTCAGATAATACTTTATTGGAGTGTGTGGAGGGAGCTATCCTGTGCCTTGTAGAATTTTTAGCAGCAGTCCTGGCTTCTACGTAGTAGAAGCCAGTGGCACCCCACCCCAGTCCCCAGTTGTAACAAAGAAAAATGTCTCTAAACATTGTTAAATGTCCCTGGGGGTGGGTGGGGGTGGGGGATTGTGGGGGTGGTATGGGGAAAGGCAAAATTGCTGTAGGTAACTACCACTCTTGGGTTATGAGGGACCTTGAAATCCAGCCATTTCCTGGCTGTGGGAAGCTCTCTATGTCATCCCCTGATGAGGGGTTGGGGGTGGTAGAGCAGAATGAGTAATGCTTGAACACTTCCAGTGGAGGCTGGGACTCCCATTGCCTGAGGGAACTTGCTTCACTATGCTAATTTTTTTTTTCAGTTGAATTTACTAGCTGCTGTTGCTGCTCTCAAACAAATTGTACTTTCCAGGAAAGCTCCAAGTGTGTCTCTTGCCCCTGTGGTTACGGAGTGGTCCCAGATGTTGGGAGTGGAAGGAAGAACTGGATCTCGTATGGACTCTGAGGTACAGGGACCAAACTAGGAGAGCGCCCCCGTGTGGAATCGGGTCCCGGAGCAGTGTTTCTTACGTAACCGGGGAGAGTGCTGCAATGCAAATTTCTGTACCCCAGCTGGCAGCTGCTGAGAGCACTAGCAAAGCAGAGGCTTTTGCAGGAGCACACACAGATTAGAAAATCGTCCAGTCTAGAAAAACACTATTTAAACTTCCTATCCATTCTATATGTATTGTGGATTGGGTAATTTAGGAAATTGAAGAAAAGTTTCCTGGCTTGGTATTGCTTTATATTTTGAACAATATGTGGCACTTCTGGTCTATTTAGGGCATCCGTAATGGTCCAGAATCTCAGAGGGTAAAACCTGGGCTTCTGCATTTTAAGTAACTCCACAGGTAATGTCTATGCATATCAACATTTTGGGACTATGACTTTGGCATAAATATTTGTAAGTATGTTTTTTTAAAAGTGTTTGTTGAAATGTTTCAATTATAAGCACATTACACTTTTATTACAGAAAATTTGGAAATATCCGAAAGGAGAAGGAAGGCAGCACCGGGCCCCAGATCTCACTATCTGCCATACCTTCCCATGCATCTCCTTCACTCTAGCCTATTTCCTTTTCTTTCATTTAGTCAAAGACATACGTACACATAGGTGAAAAGTCAATGTGTATCAAAAGTCTTATAAAGAAAAACATTCATTTACTGCTCCATTTCTCTCTACTCTCCTTAGGCCCCCATTGTATTTACTCCATATTGATAAATAATATGCTCCTGTTACTGTGTAGTACTTATCCATTTTGGACACATCTCTTGGCTTCCTGGTAGTTGAGAAGTTAGCTCCTTCTACACTCTTCCCTCCACTCTGCCTTTCTCTCCCCCATTCTCCCAAAATGGTGATATCAGCATTGGCGGATAAATTAACAGTCCTGTCTCTTTACTGCTAGGTTACATGTGTGAAATAAAATTCATAGTTTATGGCAAAACAGGAAAAATTTAAACATAAAACGTTTTTTCTCTGCCCTTCGACCTCCCGGCTCTCCCCGCACTGTGCATTGTGTATCTGCATTATGCGTCGACCAAACCTCCTACACTGGCAGAAATACATCCTCAGCCAAAAAGAGCAACATTCTTCCAGCATCAACAAGACAACTCCTTAAGAGATAACATTCCTTCTTGATCTTGTAAGGGACCACAATGATGCTTAGATCTGGATTGTGTAAACTGTCAATAATACATCATTTGATGCACAGCTCTCTGTCTCAAAAAACTTATATAACCGTGCCTTGACTTCTAATGGGTGGAACAGTTCTCAGAGTTTTCTGAGATGCTCTTCCTGGGTTATAATTTGGCTTGGATAAAATTTTCCATTTCTTGACAAGCCTCTTAGATAGTCTCATCCTCCAGAGGGCAGACAGCAGAAGCAAGAAGAACTACAATCCTGCAGCCTGTGGAACAAAAACCACATTCAGAGAAAGATAGACAAGATGAAAAGGCAGAGGGCTATGTACCACATGAAGGAAAAAGAAAAAACCCCAGAAAAACAACTAAATGAAGTGGAGATAGGCAACCTTACAGAAAAAGAATTCAGAATAATGTGAGTGAAGATGATCCAGAACCTCAGAAAAAGAATGGAGTCAAAGATTGAGAAGATGCAAGAAATGTTTAACAAAGGCCTAGAAGAATTAAAGAACAAACACCTAGAAGAATTAAAGAACAAACAGAGATGAACAGTACAATAACTAAAATGAAAAATACACTAGAAGGAATCAATAGCAGAATAACTGAAGCAGAAGAATGGATAAGTGACCTGGAAGACAGAATGGTGGAATTCACTGCGGTGGAACAGAATAAAGAAAAAAGAATGAAAAGAAATGAAGGCAGCCTAAGAGACCTCTGGGACAACATTGAATGCAACAATATTCTCATTATAGAGGTCCCAGAAGGAGAAGAGAGACAGAAAGGACCCGAGAAAATATTTGAAGAGATTATAGTCGAAAACTTCCCTAACATGGGAAAGGAAATAGCTACCCAAGTCCAGGAAGTGCAGAGAGTCCCAGGCAGGATAAACCCAAGGAGAAACATGCCGAGACACATAGTAATCAAATTGACAAAAATTAAAAACAAAGAAAAATTATTGAAAGCAACAAGGGAAAAACGACAAATAACATACAAGGGAACTCCCATAAGGCTAACACAGATTTCTCAGCAGAAACTCTACAAGCCAGAAGGGAGTAGCATGACATATTTAAAGTGATGAAAGGGAAGAACCTACAACCAAGATTACTCTATCTGGCAAGGATCTTATTCAGATTTGATAGAGAAATCAAAAGCTTTACAGACAAGCAAACGCTAAGAGAACTCAGAACAACCAAACCAGCTCTACAACAAATGTTAAAGGAACTTCTCTAAGTGGGAAACAAAGAGAAGAAAAGGACCTACAAAAACAAACTCATAACAATTAAGAAAATAGGTAATAGGAACATACATCTTGATATTTACCTTAAACGTGAATGGATTAAATGCTCCAAACAAAAGACACAGGCTCACTGAATGGATACAAAAACAAGATCCATATATATGCTGTCTACAAGAGACCCACTTCAGACCTAGGGACACATACAGACTGAAAGTGAGGGGACGGAAAAAGATATTCCATACAAATGGAAATCAAAAGTAATCTGGTGTAGCAATACTCATATCAGATAAGATAGACTTTAAAATAAAGAATGTTACAAGAGACAAGGAAGGACACTACATAATGATCAAGGGACCAATCCAAGAGGAAGATATAACAATTATAAATATATATGCACCAACATAGGAGCACCTCAATACATAAAGCAACTGCTAACAGCTCTAAAAGAGGAAACTGACAGTAACACAATAATAGTGAGGGACTTTAACACCTCAATTACACCAATGGACAGATCATCCAAACAGAAAATTAATAAGGAAACACAAGCTTTAAATGACACAATAGACCAGATAGATTTAATTGATATTTATAGGACATTCCATCCAAAAACAGCAGATTACACTTTCTTCTCAAGTGCGCACAGAACATTCTCCAGGATAGATCACATCTGGGCTCACAAATAAAGCTTCAGTAAATTTAAGAAAATTAAAATCATATCAAGCATCCTTTCTGACAACGCCATGAGATTCGAAATCAATTACAGGGAAAAAAACATTAAAAACACAAACACATGGAGGCTAAACAATACGTTACTAAATAACCAAGAGATCACTGGAGAAATCAAAGAGGAAATCAAAAAATACCTAGAGACCAATGACAATGAAAACATGATGATCCAAAACCTATGGGATGCAGCAAAAGCAGTTCTAAGAGGGAATTTTATAGCAATACAAGCCTACCTCAAGAAACAATAAAGATCTCAAGTAAACAATCCAGCATTATACCTAAAGGAACTAGAGAAAGAAGAACAAACAAAACCCAAAGTTAGCAGAAGGAAAGAAATCATAAAGATCAGAGCAGAAATAAATGAAATAGAACAAAGAAAACAATAGCAAACATCAATAAAACTAAAAGCTGGTTCTTTGAGAAGGTAAACAAAATTGATAAACCATTAGCCAGACTCCTCAAGAAAAAGAGGGAGAGGACTCAAATCAATAAAATTAGAAATGAAAAAGGAGAAGTTACAACAGACACTGCAGAAATACAAAGCATCCTAAGAGACTACGATAAGCAACTCTATGCCAATAAAATGGGCAACCTGGAAGAAATGGACAAATTCTTAGGAAGGTATAACCTTCCAAGACTGAACCAGGAAGAAGTAGAAAATATGAACAGAACAATCACAAGTAATGAATTTGAAACTGTGATTAAAAATCTTCCAACAAACAGAAGTCCAGGACAAGATGGCTTCACAGGTGAATGTTATCAAACATTTAGAGAAGAGCTAGCATCCATCCTTCTCAAACTCTTCAAAACAATTGCAGAGAAAGGAACACTCCCAAACTCATTCTATGAGGCCACAATCACCCTACTACCAAAACCAGACAAAGATACTACAAAAAAAGAAAATTACAGACCAATATCACTGATGAATATAGATGCAAAAATCCTCAACAAAATACTAGCAAACAGAATCCAACAACATATTAAAAGGATCAGACACCATGATCAAGTGGGATTTATCCCAGGGATGCAAGGATTCTTCAATAGATGCAAATCAATGAATGTGATAAACCATATTAACAAACTGAAGAAGAAAAACCATATGATCATCTCAATAGATGCAGAAAAGGCATTGGACAAAATTCAACACCTATTTATGATAAAAACTCTCCAGAAGGTGGGCATAGAGGGAAACTACCTCAACATAATAAAGGCCATATAAAACAAACCCACAGCCAACATCATTCTCAATGGTGAAAAACTGAAAGCATTTCCTCTAACATCAGGAACACGACAAGGATGTCCACTCTCACCACTATTATTCAACATTTTGGAAGTTTTGGAAGCCACGGCAATCAGAGAAGAAAAAGAAATAAAAGGAATACAAATTGGAAAATAAGAAGTAAAACTGTCACTGTTTGCAGATGACATGATACTATACATAGAGAATCCTAAAGATGCCACCAGAAAACTACTAGAGCTAATCAATGAATTCGGTAAAGTTGAAGGATACAAAATTAATGCACAGGAATCCCTTGCATACCTATACACTAATGATGAAAAATCTGAAAGAGAAATTAAGGAAACACTCCCATTTACCACTGCAACAAAATGAATAAAATACCTAGGAATAAACCTACCTAGGGAGATAAAAGACCTGCATGCAGAAAACTATAAGACACTGATGAAAGAAATTAAAGATGATACAAACAGATGGAGAGATATACCATGTTCTTGGATTGGAAGAATCAATATTGTGAAAATGACTATACTACTCAAAGCAATCTCCAGATTCAATGCAATCCCTATCAAATTACCAATGACATGTTTTACAGAACTAGAAAAAAAAATCTTAAAATTTGTATGGTGACACAAAAGACCCCTAATAGCCAAAGCAGTCTTTTTTAAAAAAACTAATTAATTAATTAATTAATTTTTGGCTGCGTTGGGTCTTCTTTGCTGTGCGTGGGCTTTCTCTAGTTGTGGTGAGTGGGGGCTATTCTTCGCTGCGGTGCACGGGCTTCTCATTGCGGTGGCTTCTCTTGTTGTGGAGCACAGGCTCTAGGCGTGTGGGCTTCAGTAGTTGCAGTACGTGGGCTCAGTAGTTGTGGTGCAGGGGCTTAGTTGCTCCATGGCATATGGGATCTTCCCAGACCAGGGCTCGAACCCATGTCCCCTGCATTGGCAGGTGGATTCTTAACCACTGCGCCACCAGGGAAGCCCCCAAAGCAGTCTTGAGGGACAAAAACGGAGCTGGAGGAATCAGACTCCCTGACTTCAGACTTACTACAAAGCTACAGTAATCAAGACAGTATGGTACTGGCACAAAAACAGAAATATAGATCAATGGAACAGGATAGAAAACCCAGAGATAAACCCACACACCTATGGTCAACTCATCTATGACAAAGGAGGCAAGGATATACAATGGAGAAAAGACAGTCTCTTCAATAAGTGGTGCTGGGAAAACTGGACAGCTACATGTAAAAGAATGAAATTAGAACACTCCCTAACACCATACACAAAAATAAACTCAAAATGGTTTAGAGACCTAAATGTAAGACCGGGCACTATAAAACTCTTAGAGGAAAACATAGGAAGAACACTCTTTGACATAAATCACAGCAAGATTTTTTTGATCCACCTCCTAGAGTAATGGAAATAAAAACAAAAATAAATAAATGGGTCCTAATGAAACTTAAAAGCTTTTGCAAAGCAAAGGAAACTACAAACAAGATGAAAAGACAACCCTCAGAATGGGAGAACATGTTTGCAAACAAATCAACGGACAAAGGATTAATCTCCAAAATATACAAACAGCTCATGCAGCTCAATATTAAAAAAGCAAACAACCCAATTCAAAAATGGGCAGAACACCTAAATAGACATTTCTCCAAAGAAGACATACAGATGGCCAAGAAGCACCTGAAAAGCTTCTCAAAATCACTAATTATTAGAGAAATGCACATCAAAACTGCAATGAGGTATATCACCTCACACCAGTTAGAATGGGCGTCACCAGAAAATGTACAAACAACAAATGCTGGGGAGGGTGTGGAGAAAAGGGAACCCTCTTGCGCTGTTGATAGGAATGTAAATTGATACAGACACTACGGAGAACAGTATGGAGGTTCCTTAAAAAACTAAAAATAGAACTACCATACGACCCAGCAATCCCACTACTGGGCAAATACCCAGAGAAAACCATAATTCAAAAAGAGTCATGTACCAAAATGTTCATTGCAGCTCTATTTACAATAGCCAGGACATGGAAGCAACCTAAGTGTCCATCAACAGATGAATGGATAAAGAAGATGTGGCACATATATACAATGGACTATTACTCAGCCATAAAAGGAAACGAAATTGAGTTATTTGTAGTGAGGTGGATGGACCTAGAGTCTGTCATACAGAGTGAAGTAAGTTAGAAAGAGAAAAATAAATACCATATGCTAACACATATGTATGGAATCTAAGGAAAAAAAAAAAGGTCATGAAGAACCTAGGGGCAAGACAGGAATAAAGACATAGACCTAGTAGAGAATGGATTTGAGGATATGAGGAGGGGGAAGGGTAAGCTGTGACAAAGTGAGAGAGTGGCATGGACATACATACACTACCAAATGTAAAATAGCTAGCTAGTGGGAAGCAGCCGCATAGCACAGGGAGATCAGCTCGGTGCTTTGTGACCACCTAGAGGGGTGGGATAGGGAGGGTGGGAGGGAGACGCAAGAGGCAAGAGATACGGGAACATATGTATATGTATAACTGATTCACTTTGTTATAAAGCAGAAACTAACCCACCATTGTAAAGCAATTATACTCCAATAAAGATGTTAAAAAAAAAAAGAGACGAATGGATAGAGAAGATGTGGTCCATATATGCAGTGGAATATTACTCAGCCATAAAAGGAATGAAATTGGGTCATTTGTAGAGACGTTGATGGATCTAGAGACTGTCATACAGAGTGAAGTAAGTCAGAAAGAGAAAAACAAATATCGTATATTAATGCATATATGTGGAACCTAGAAAAATGGTACAGATGAACCGGTTTGCAGGGCAGAATTGAGACACAGATATAGAGAACAAATGTATGGACACCAAGGGGGGAAAGTGGCAGAGCGGGGGTGGTGGTGGTGCGATGAATTGGGAGATGGGGATTGACATATATACACTAATATGTATAAAATGGATAACTAATAAGAACATGCTGTATAAAAAAATAAAATAAAATTCGAAACAAATTTTTCCATTTCTTTCTTGCATCGACTGATTAATTTTTCGTTGACACACTGTATAATGTTTTGCTTTTCCTGGAGTCAATCATTATCTTAATTTTTCAGTTTTGTAGTTTTCTGCGGATCTACCACTACACAAACTTTTTCCCTAAATACTTCAACAGACCTTTCCAACAAAGTACTTTATAATGCTTTCTCCAAATGCTCAGACAAATCACACAAGCCATCAGTCCTGTGTCTCCTTGAGTCCCCGCCCTCTGTGGTCTGCTCCAGTTGGTTGGGGCTCTCTGGCTTGGTGCACACATGACTTCCTGTGATTTCCCTTTATTGCTCAGCTGTGTTCCATTTTCTCTGTTCTTATTTTTTGGAACTTGTATTAGATATGAGATTGCCTTGATCTATCCCCTAATTTTCTCCCTGCCCACTCCTTTGCCCCCACTCTCCCCTGCCATTTTCCATCTTATTTTCTTTTGGTTTAGCTTTTTAGAAGGTTTTGTCAGCTTAATCTAATAAGCCTTCTGTTGAATTTTTTAAATTTCAGCTACCACATATTTACTTTGTAAAGCTCTTTCTTACTCCCTGGTTATTTTTGTCAGCCCCACTATCCTAATAGCTTCCAACTCTTGTTGGGTGGACACTATACTCCTCTCTGAGAATATTAATTAATACCTCTTTGAAGTTTTATTTTGTTCCTTACATTGATTTCATCCCCCTTCCTTTTAAAATAATTTATTCATTTACTTATTCATCAGATATTTATTGATTACTTTTTTTTTTTTTTTTTTTTGCTCTGTTGGGTCTTTGTTTCTGCACACGGGCTTTCTCTGTTTGCGGCGAGCGGGGGCTACTCTTTGTTGCACTGCGTGGGCTTCTCATTGTGGTGGCTTCTCTTGTTGCAGAGCACGGGCTCTAGGCACGCGGGCTTCAGTAGCTGTGGCACGCGGGCTCAGTAGTTGTGGCGCACGGGCTTAGTTGCTCCACAGCATGTGGGATCTTCCCGGACCAGGGCTCGAACCTGTATCCCCTGCACTGGCAGGCGGATTCTTAACCACTGCACCATCAGGGAAGCCCTCTGAGCGGTTTTGTAAGTTATCTCCGGAACTGGTGTTTCATAGACCAGACTCTGGGAAATGCTCCTGCGGACCAGAACTCTGTAAATACATTCACGAGTGGCTCTCAGAATGTACCAGGTCCCCGTCTTGTAATTGTATTATCAGAATGAGCTACTTGTTTCCTCCACTTGGCTACCAATAGACATGTGCGTGGCACAATGGTTGGTCATTGTAGACATTTGAGCAAAGAGGTTTGCAGACTTAAATAACTGCAGTTTTTCTGTACATGTGTGGTAACCAGTCAGGCTCATCCAAGCAAGCAACGTAAGAGCTTGTGCGGCTTAAAGAAGATTCTTCAAAATTGGGTTTGTTTTTTCAGAATGCCATTTCTCTGCTCATTGGTAGAGGACTTGAGGAAACTGTGTTGTTCATGATTTCTATGAATTCACATGACTATCTGCAGTCTTTGGGTTGAGTATTGAGGGTCATTTCACTTTTGGCCACCAGATGGCAGAGCACTGTCGTGCTATGATGCTTGGATTTTCTCGGGAAGGTCTGTGCTTCTGGCTGGGAGAAGAGTAGCTGTGTGTGTGCCTTTGAGGAAGAGTTTATTTCTAGAACATTTTGAACATTAGATTCTATGTTGTTTTAGTGATGCTTGAATTTATTTCTATGTGGGTACTTAGGACAGGATAACTGAGCCATAAATAGGACTCACAAAAAGGGCTTCATTTTTTCTTAATGATTTGTCACCTGCACTATTTACTTGTGGGCATTTGTTTCTTCAGGATGAGTTTTCTGATAACATAACAACTGTATTTTTTTAACTGGAAAAATTAAGAAATTTGTCAAATTTTAAAATTCCTTCAATTCAGGTTGCTCCTTTTAGACACGGCAAAGAAGGCCTGAAGGGCTTGAAAACACTACTACTTCTTTTATTTGCATCTCAAGAACAAGGGTGTGATTAAAGATCTTCATGGATACAGGAGAGTTTCTGCTTTTCTAGTCAAAGATGGTCTTTTTCAAGGGAGATGAGAATTGAAACACATAAGATGCAGGAGAGATGGGGCCGCTGAGGAAAGGAAGAGATCCCGGGACAGAAAACAAGAGAACTCGGAGTGGTTTGGCTGGAATACTTATGATTATGGAGCCCATGAAGGGGGACGGAGTTCTCAAGAGGCCTTGAATCCTATGACATGAGGAAAAATTAACTATAAGGATATTTACAACCAATTTGCCAGACATTCACCTCAAACTGGTTCTTGAAGATGGGAAATGGGAGGACAAGGGTAACTGAAAGCAAAGTTTCATTTCCTCTCCTCACTTGCCCTCCATCCTTTCTGCCTGGAACCAAGATCTGGGAACTGCCGTCCTCTGTCTGTCTCCACCCCCATCTGGAAATACAAGCACACTGCCATTCACTAAGCGCCCTGTCATGGCAGCTGGGAGTTGAGAGGTGAGGTGAGTGGTTATTTATCAACTCATGCCAAAGTCCCTCTTAGCCTCTGATTAACAGCAAATGAAGAGAAATCCACACATAAGAAGTCCTGACCTGGGCTCCGAGAGGCGAGTCATTTAGAATGTGCGTCCATGGTGTGGTAGGTCTGTGTTAACATCGTTTGTGGCATAGCCAAGTTCCCCAGCATCTGCTCCTTCCTGGTGGCCAGAGCGGCCATTTCTTGCCAGGTTGGTGCTCTGGGCCAGCCCTGGGCACCAGCTTCTCTTCAGCTTCCCCATCTCACTGGGAGGGCTCTGGAGCTATTGCATTCTCTGCCCTTGAGTCTGGAAGCTTCGATTCCCCCTGGGGCAAGGAGGAGGCATGTCCCATAACTCATGGGCTGCACCGGTGTTCTCACCAGGAACACAGCCACCCGACTGCAGTCAGAGGCCAAGTGCCAATGAGAGCGTCTCGTTTAGTCTGAGCTCTGGGTGAGAAGCTGGAAGGATGAATGAGGTGCCCTTTCCCAAGGTCCCTTCCTGCCCTATACTTCTAAGTCTCTGCTGTGTTTTGAGACCCTTGAATTGTTGAGGTCAAGAGAGTGAAAAGCATTACGATTATTTATTGTCACAATTGCCATCTGTCCGATTCTCTGCTGACACCCAGGGCTCTCATCAATCTCTATGAACATCAGATTACCACTGCTTAAGGGGAAAAAAGTGCTTTTATGAAAGATTCATAGAAAGATGCAGTTTGTGGGGACCACCTTCTTGGCACCTCAAACCATCACGAGGACTGGCATAAAGCAAGTTGTCTCAAAGCACACGGGGATGAGGAGGGTGGAGCTTGAACTTGGGCTCCTGTGAAAGGTGAGGTTTTTATTTTGGGTGGGGATTGTCTTCGTGTACACACACCAGCTTTGTTTTCTTCTGTCTCTTCCTGCAAGATACACTGGCTACACTTCTCCCAACATAGAGGATTTTTAAAAGCCTGGCTGAAAAGAATCATAATAAAAATATATAAGCCCCAACTTTTACGTATTTCACTTTTATTGGATTCCTTTTAGTATAAAAGTAGCCTATTTTGTAGTATCCAGTCCCACGTCTGTCTGCAGATAGACTGAGTGAGAGCTGAGAGGAGGAAGGCAGATAAGGGAGAGGATGCAGCCCTGGGGGAGACAGAGACATCGCTACCTTCTGGGCCAGGGCCACTCCTGCATCTCTCCTTTTCCATTTTGTTTCCTTTCTGTGCTTGTGTTTTTCTATAGGGTTGGGTGATTTTCTGACATGGCTTAAGGGTGCCTTCTAAGTTTCACTCAAAAAATTGTTTTGAATCACCTCTGTTTATTAATCAAATAAATGACAAAAAAAAAAAGGCACAGAAGGGACATACCATCAAAGCAGTTTGTTTGGTTCCTTTTGGATAAAACATTCATTTCCTCATAGTTTTACTCAGAAATCCAGGTGTGGAATCAAATTGTGAATATGCGTCAGCTGATCAAGTTTTTCACGTCCTAGCTCAGTGGAAAGAGATTTTCCAGCAGTTGCTTTACCTCCTCGCCCCAGACTTTCCCCAGTCTCTCACTGCCCCTCTTTTTAAGCACTTTACACTGTGGGCATAGCCACGGTCACCACAAGCGCCGGGAGGCGTTTCACCAGATCACTGAGTGCCGGTGGCTAGTGTGACAGCGTCTGCTCGTGGGCGTCTCTGAGTCACTCTGTGGGCTGAGCGTGGAGTGCCACATCCACACACGTCAATGGCAGGGCTGTGCGCCTTGTCCTGACAGAGGAGGGTTGGGAGGGGACGGGGCAACCAGGACTCAGCAGGACGCCAGTTGCTCCCACAAGGCACCCAACACTGTGTCTGCTGATCACATTTCATCTTCTTTGCTGTGGCTCAGCTTCTGCTCTGTGAGTCCTGCAGGGCTGGTTTGTCTGCACTTAGGGAGCTGGTGCTCACAGAACGTGACGTGTGATCCTGACAGCTGGCGGGTGTGGAAGGACTAGCATGGAGCCTGACACGGGGGGGTGGTGCTGGGGGACATGTCCAGGCAGTGATTTCTGGTCCAAACAGCCTGCCCTCAGCCGGCCTGAGTTGAATGGCTCTCTGTCCTGCAGACGGAGAAGTGGAGGTCCTAGGGCCTAGCGGAGTCACCTCAGGGGACTCAGGAAGGAGCAGGGAAGTACATCTTCCCCAGAGACAAAGCTCCACACCCTTGGCTACTCTCGGGCAAGAGTTTGCCTGCTTTACGCCACCGCGGCCCCTTCTGGGCTGACTCTGCCCCCCTGCAGAAAGGGAGGGCTGGGGACACAGCTGGAATCTGCTGCAGGCTTCCACTCTCTGCAGCCACGTGAAGGCAGGAGCGCGCTTGGCTTTGTCGGGTGGGTGTGCTATCATCACTCCCAGAACACGCGTCTCACGCTGTCCCACTGGAGCTTCCTAAATCTGATATTTCGCCACACCCTGTTTCCAGTGCTGAAAAAACACGATTCTTCCACATTAGTTCGTTACCACTTAGGAGATTGCCTGTCCTCAATTATCCTGACAGCTCACAAGCTCATAGCCCTAGATTTTCTGGTTAAATCTCCATCTAGGTTTCCTTTTTCTTTCTTTTTTTAAAAAAATTCGTCAGGATGTCTGTAGAATAGCTTTTTTGTCTTTTTCTTTCCTCTGCACCTTGTAACTTTTCAGGATGGGGTGTTATCTTTCTCACATAAACCGGAATTTGCTACAAAGAGGCCCCACTGGATACTTCACTTTACCTAAACCAACCCCAGTTCCCTTCAGAGAAAAAAACTAGCAGGGGATGGCAGAGCAGAGGGTCAGAACCCGAGCAGTCTCACTCTGGCTAAATCTTTCAAGAGGTCTTGGTTTAACTGAACACGATAAACTTCAAATCACCCCTGCCCCCCAATATGTCAAAATACTGCTTAAAATACCATTTAACTAGGGTTAATATACTCCTTAACTATTTCATCAGTAGGATGAAGTTATACATGCAATATTATATTAAGGCGGTTGTCACAGAATCATAATGCTGGAAAGGGTCTTACATACATTTTCTGATGCCCCTCAGAAGAAGAAAGGGAAATGTCTGCAGAGAGGTAAGATATCTGCACAACTATTGTGTGGGGATTAAAGGCTGGCCCCAGGGCTTCCCCTTCTGCGCCCCACTGAGGGTGTAACTTTATGGTGCCCTCCAAGCTGCCGTGGCTCAGACGTGTGAACTGGCTTTGGTCAATGGGATGGTAACAAATGTGACACAACCAGACGATGGAAAAGGCTTGCTCTCTCACTCACCCCTCTGCCAACCCCATGAGCATGCAGCCGGGCCAGCCTGCTGGAGGAGAGAGGTGTGGGCCAGAGAGCTGCCCCAGGGGATCCAGTCCAGGCCAGCTGACCCCCAGTCGGATCCCAAATGCATAAAGAGTCCAGATGAAATCAGTGAACCGCATAGATTTTGAGAAATCAGCTGTTATTGAATGGCACTGAGGCTCTGTGGCTTGTTTTATGGTGTGTCATTGTATAATGGACTGGACTGAATGTTTGTGTCCTCCACCATGATTCACATGTCGAAGCCATAACTCCCCAATGTGATGGTATTTATTTAATTACATGTATTAAACAGCTAAATATAGCACATATTAATGGCATTTGGGAGGTGCTTAGGGTTAGATGAGACCTTCAGAGTGGTGCCTTGGTCTGGTGGGATTTGTGCCCTTATAGAAGAGATACCAGAGAGCCTCTCTCCCTCACCCACACACACCGAGGAAAGACCATGCGAGGACACAGGGAGAAGGCGGCCATCTACAAGCCAGGAAGACAGTTCTCACCAGCAGCTGGCCAGGCTCGCACTCTGATCCTGGACTTCCAGCCTCCAGAACTGGGAAGAAATAAATGTCTGTTGTTTAAGCTACCCAGCCTGGGGTGTTTTGTTACGGCAGCCAGAGCGGACTGAGACAGGTAGCAACAGAGCGCTCATGCAGTGGCAGAGTGAGGCCTGGGTCCTCGTTAACTTATGTGAATCTGTAGCTCTTTCTACCCACCCTCTAATCCTTTTTTTTTTTTTAAATTGAAATATAGTTGATTTACAATGTTGTGTTAGTTTCTGGTGTACAGCAGTGATTCAGTTTTATATATATATTTATATATATATTCTGTTTCATATTCTTTTCCATTATGGTTTATTACAGGATATTGAATATAGTTCCCTGTACTATACAGTAAGACCTTATTGTTCATCTATTTTATACACAGTAGTCTGTGTCTGCTAATCCCAAACTCCTAATTTATCCCTCCCCTACCCCCTTTCCCCTTTGGTAACCGTAAGTTTGTTTCCTATGTTTGTGAGTCTGTTTCTGTTTTGTAAATAAGTTCACTTGTATCTTATTTAAGACTCCTTTTTATGAGCGCGTGCATGTGTGAGAGTTTGGAAGTTCTCTCTTCCCTTCTCCTTCCAAATTCTGCATTTAGTGCCCGCTCCTTGTTCATGGGCTCTGGGCTGAGGTCAGGGCCCGTGCACACCAGCCAGGCTTCTGTACACGGGCCAGACCTCCCTGCTCTGCCGAGGAGGGGCTTCCTGACTTCTGAACATCACTCTCATTGCCAGGTGTAACCAGCCCTCCCTCCCAAGCTACCGCACACCTTACTTTCAACTCAGAACCATCCTTTTTTTTTTTCCTTTGCTCATTTCAAATGACAACTTGATAGAAAAAGAGTTTGAAATATAATCATAGTGTTTTCTGATTTCTTTCTCTAGCAGGTAGATACAGTTTTGGGGGGAAGCTCCTATTTCAACATACCTAGATGGACCTAGAGATTGTCATACTGAGTGAGGTAAGGCAGAAAAAGAAAGACAAATATCATACGATATCGCTTATATGTAGAAACTAAAAAAAATGGTACCAATGAACTTATTTACAAAACAGAAATAGAGTCACAGATGTAGAAAACAAACTTATGATTACCAGAGGGGAAAGGTGGGGGAGGGGTAAATTGAGAGATTGGGATTGACACATACACACTACTGTGTATAAAATAGGTAACTAATAAGGACCTACTGTATAGCACAGGAACTCTACTCAATACTCTGTAAAGACCTATGTGGGAAAAGAATCTAAAAAAGAGTGGATATATGTATATGTGTAACTGATTCACTTTGCTTTACATTGGAAACTAACACAACATTGTAAATCAACTCTACGCCAATAAAAAGTTTAAAAAAACTGAATCCTTAAAAAGTCAAAAAAAACACAAAACCCATAACTAAAACTGATGTTGGAGATGGAAATAAGTTGTTAGCAACTGATTAAAATTATCAGAGCAAAGGACTCCCTGACGGGCTAACTTTAAACTTTAGGCACCGCCTTATTTTCAGTGTTCACTAGGCAAAGAATTCATAAAAAGAAGGAGAGGAAATGGTCCCTGTCTGAGTTCAGATAAAGAGGCCCACTATAGAGCTAAAAAATATATTAACCCTATTTGTAACCCACTTGAAAAAAAATGGAATTCTGCACTGTACTATTCAGATTATGCGTATGAACATATGTACTATTATGCAACTGTATGATGATTATATTTGTTTCATAATTCAATATATTTTAAATAATTATTTCTAAACAAGAATATATGTATATACACATAAACCGTATTAAAAGGTAGTAAGTGGACTTGAGAGTAAAGAACTAAACATTATACCCATAGCCTTGGGGCTATGTTAGATTATGCTGCTAAGGTTGCAGTGGGAAGACAAGGATGATCAATGTGAGAGTTCAAGGAAAGAAAAGGGGAAGGTCACTATTTGGTTATGATGCTTTATGGACTGTGTTTATGCCACCCTTTCCCCAAAAGGATTTCAGCTGGTTAATTTAGTTTTCTCTCTGGAGTTTGCATGAGAAATGGGGAACCAGAAGAAGCAAATAGTTGAAAATAAAGGTGAAGGTTGGACGCTGTGAGGGGGGAGAGCCTATTTAATTCAGCTGGGTGACCCGAACCATCCTATGCTATTCAGACTCTCAGATGAAAAAGCTTTCATCTATCCCCATGGCTTTAATCGTCTCCACCTCCCATCACGAAGAGGCCAGGCGGAATCTTCCCTGGGACCCGATGGGGAGGGGTCTCCTGAAAGCATTGGAATAATGTCAACAGAAAACTCTTTCATGCATTCAGCCCACTTGAGTAAGAACCGCTGGGCTCCATCACCGATGAACCTGACCTTAGACACAGGGGCAAGGCAACAGCTGTTAAAGCAGGGGTATCGAAGCTGGGAGCGGGCCTGTCCGTGAAATTTGTGTATCTCCTCAAACATGAGAAATAATACAATGATTTAGTCACACAGGGAATCCATTAGACGTGGCAATTTAATTTTTTCTTCCTTAAGATCTTTTCTTGAGGGCTTGGGGCAGTAGTGTCTTTATAGTTAGCCTAATAGATCTGATTAGATTCCCTGGGGATTCCTGACTTGTTCTTTGGGGCGATTTTAAGAATGTGATTTAAAAAAAAAATAATGTCAGTCTTGTCTGAAAAGAAAATAGGTTCTGAGCCTTCATAACTTGTCATTTCAGATTAACGTTGAAATGCTGGAAGTTGGAGATCTGTCCAATGGGGTAGCAGAAAATATGGTTATCTCCAAACAAGGGAAGTGCGGATTAACAAATTTCATATCCAATAATATTTACTGGGCGTTTGCTTTACTAAACTGAAAATTCTCCATTCTGAGTCAGTGAGTGTTCAAAGCGTCACAGGATAAATCTGTCTTAAATGAAAAATAAATCAATTGTCATGCTCGTATAGCCCAGAAAATTTACAGCTGAAGTGAGACAGAGCAAAGTGACCCGCCTACGGCTTCCCCATCACTTTCCACCTCTGGGTTCTCCTGGGCACACAACAGTGGGTCAGCTCAGGATTACATAGGCACATAGGAAAAGGGTCATATAGGCTCAGGCTTCACTTTGTTTTCTCAGGAGTCATCTGACGCTGAGGGATGAGTTGGAAGCTCCGTGGCTTTATCCAGCCATCTCCTGGCCTCCTTCTCCCAGCAATGCTGTCTGTCTTTCTCTTGAAAACCTCAGCAATGTATTTTGTTTTATTTTATTTTTTAAGTTTATTTATTTATTTATTTTTGGCTGTGCTGGGTCTTCGTTGCTGCACGCGGGCTTTCTCTAGTTGCGGCAAACAGGGGCTAGTCTTTGTTGCGGTGCGCAGGCTTCTCATTGCGGTGGCTTCTCTTGTTGCGGAGCACGGGACCTAGGCATGAAGGCTCAGTGGTTGTGGCTCTCGGGCTCTAGAGCGCAGGCTCAGTAGTTGTGGTGCACCGGCTCAGTTGCTCCGCGGCATGTGGGATCTTCCCGGACCAGGGCTCGAATCCCTGTCGCCTGCATTGGCAGGCGGATTCTTAACCACTGCGCCACCAGGGAAGTCCCAGCAATGTATTTTAGAAACACAAGAAAATAAACAGTAGTCTTTTTCCCCGAGTGCTTTAATGAGCTCCATTTAAAGCTTAAAAGAAGAGGTCTTATGGAATTTTAGCCAGCACCGTTCTCAGCCACATTTCAAGGAGGGTGGGGGAAAGATGATTTCATATTCTGGAGTTTGAAGAGGGTAGCATTTTATTTTAATGACTAAAAGAATGGTCTCACAGGGTAGCTTCTCTGAAGAATATAGGGATTTTGCTACCAAGGGCCCCAAGCTGTGGGGAGCAAAACACTGGCTTAAGGATCTAGACACTCTGCCCTTGACCTGGAGCGGTCCCATGGGCCAGCCCACTTTCTCCAGTCTTCCCAGCTGGTGTTTTATGAGGTTGGCTTTCTGAGGTCTCCCCTGCTCTAACGTTATATAAGTGGCACTCTTTCTGTAAACAGTAGCTGAACTAGCAACTCATTCTAGGAGGAAGATGGAGCCAACCCCAGTGTCTGATGGGGAGCTAGCCCTATAGAAGCTTGAGGGTCCCAGAGGCTTTTCCTCTGTGGGCCCATGTGCCCTCCTAGGGTAAATTTGGAAGAATGTTCTAACCTCTCAGGTTCAGAAGGCTTTCCTTGTGAAATTCAACTCTTTCCTTTTGTATCTTGTGGGTTCCACAAGACTTCGCTTATTTGAGGTCATGGTATGATCCTTGGACTAGAAGAACTGGTTCTAAAAATCTCAGTGCTCCTTCTGCCACTATGGTTGGGTCTTTTCAAGCCAAGCCAGTAGGGGGAATAAGCACCATTCAAGTCCTCTGGGAGAAATTTTTGGGAAAAAACTAGTTTCTTTTTTTTTCTAATTGTCAAAGGTAGTGCCAGTGAGACAGTCCAGCTGCTTGTGACATATACTCATTTAAAAAGAGGCGTTTTAAGCTCCAAATCTCACCTCCGACAAAGACTGAGCTTGTCGAATTCCTGTTTGGCATGTACAGCAGAAGCACCCTTATTATTTTATAGGTAACAATGACTGGTAGTTGGCTAGTTAATCAAAAAAACTGGTTCAAGTGGGGGAATCATAAAAAATGTTACATACATTCCATAAACATTTGTTCTAACTTAAAACGTATACCATATTTCATGGATGCACTTTTTTTTTTTACGTTAACATCTCTGAAATTGGGAGTGTTTTCTAATCACCGTCTGCCAGGCAAAATTCAAGATGTAGCTGTCATTGCTAGCATGAGCGTATTAGTTTGCTACTCCTGATGTCACAGCTAGACAACTGCAGATCCTCCATGTTTTAAGCCACAGAGCATCTAAGGGACTCCTTAAGGAGGGAACATGAGAACTGGCTGTTACTGGCAAGCATTCCCATGACACCTTTTAGTAAGATCAAAAAAGGGACAGCATGAAAATTTGTTGAATGTGTGTCAGGGGATGGGGAGAATTCTTGGAAACAATTACAGAGCACTCTTTTAAGAAATGCTGCGTTACCATCACCCTGATGGTCTATTGAGGTAAAAGACACAGACTTTCATGACTCTAGAAGGAAAATGATGTATAAATCAGGCTCTTCATGTCAGGTCTTAGGAATGCGTTAACCAATTTATTTTGCATATATATGTATATTAAATGCACGCACAAAACTGATGAAGAATAATGTCTTCTATGTCTAAAATGATTTTTTCAAGAAGTGTAATACAAAAATTCTGAGCGATAAGAAAGTTTTGATTATGCTGCATTTTTTCTTTCTTAGCGACATGCATAAAATACTGTACATCTTACAGTCAATGGGATCTTGGATTTGATGAAACACAGTAAGCATAAATTTATCCTCCAATCTTGATACGTGGGCAATTTTCTTTGAACATCAGTGTACTCCATTGTCTTTCTTGCATCGTCTATAATTTTCAGTTGCAATATCTTTAAAGTGGAGTAAGAACTTAAAGATGGTGAAGAAGAGGGGATTTCAGAAATATTTAAGAGGTAAACTCGACAGACTCATCTATTGATTGGGTGTATGGGGTTAAAGAGAGAAGCAAAGATGGTGATTCCCAAGTTTCTGGACAAAAGGGTGGACAAATTAGGACCCTAGGGCCCCACCTGGACCACTACCTGTTTTTGTAAATAAAGTTTAATTGGAACACTGCCACGCCATTCACTGATGTATCATCTGTGGCTGCTTTCACACTGCAACAGTGGAATTGAGTAGTTGTGACAGAGACCATATGGCTCCAAAGCCTAAAATATTTATTATCTGGCCCTTTACAGAGTTTCCTAACCTTTGGACTAGGCAATGACGGTGTCTTTGAGTTAGTATAAAGATTGTGAGAGGAAGACCAGATTTATAGCTAAAGATAATGGGTTTGTGATATTGGGCTTCTTTTACGGGTATATCTACAGATGAGCAATGTTTTTATTTAATGAGAAATCTGGAATTCAGAAAAACAAAGAACTGAACTGAAGGCAAAGATTTTTTTTTTTTTAACAGCCTGGAGGGAGGGTGTTAACATGAATACAGATACTTTTGACACTGGTTCTGAACCAGAAGCATGAGAGAGAGAAAACCTGATCTTTCAAGGGTTTCATTCTCAGCCCCCTGTGAGGCATAAAGTGTACCAAACACATACACACAGCACTTCCGCCAGGAGGACTGGAGACAGAAGGGAGACATTCCCGCGATGTGGAAACTGGGATCGTGGTCTTATTTGAAGTAGTTATTTAGGGTGGTGCAGTGCCAATGGTATGCTTGGCAGAGCTCTCCAATCAAACATTATCTTGATGAAAGTGATCTAATCAACACACAGAAAATTAATTCTGAAAGTTAGTTCTGTGTATACTTTATCCTCTGAAGGTGAAACCAAAAACTTTATTTTAGCTGGTTTTACTTGGAGCCTGAAAAAAAGTAAAGCTAAAAAAAACTGTGAGAAAGCAATTTGTAAGAAGCAAGATGATCAGTTTAAAGGACTCTTTTGCCTTCTGGTTCCTCAGAGTTAGGGTGTAGGAGTGGATTTTTTTTTTTTTTTTTTTTACATCTTTATTGGAGTATAATTGCTTTACAATGGTGTGTTAGTTTCTGCTTTATAACAAAGTGAATCAGTTATACATATACATATGTCCGCATATCTCTTCCCTCTTGCGTCTCCCTCCCTCCCACCCTCCCTATCCCACCCCTCCAGGCGGTCACAAAGCACCGAGCTGATCTCCCTGTGCTATGCGACTGCTTCCCACTAGCTATCTACCTTACGTTTGGTAGTGTATATATGTCCATACCTCTCCCTCGCTTTGTCACAGCTTACTCTTCCCCCTCCCCATATCCTCAAGTCCATCCTCTAGTAGGTCTGTGTCTTTATTCCTGTCTTACCCCTAGGTTCTTCATGACATTTTTTTCCCCTTAAATTCCATATATATGTGTTAGCATACGGTATTTGGCTTTCTCTAGGAGTGGATTTTATGTATAACAAAAGGTCAGTCATTTCTGGACTCCAGAAGGATTAGAGAGTTGTCTGATGACATCAGTCTCTGTTTCCTGCTGACCACGGCCTTAATATTACAGCAAATGGGACGGTGGTGGTTGAGGTGGGGAACAGCCGGCAGAGGGGGTGGGAGACGGGGGGGGGGTGCGGGGGAGGTTGAAGCACTGAGTTTTAATCCCAGTTTGGAAATCGCTTGGAATGTCCGGGGAGGAGAGGCCAGTTGGAAACCTAAATAAACTGGCAATTGAAATTCATTAGACCACTTGAGTGAGCTCTGATCAAACAGAGTAGAATTACCTGCATTGCGAAAAATCAAAGAATGCCAGGAAAAAAGAAAACACAGATGAGATAAAGAGATCAACATTAGCCCTCTTCTGGGGAGGCCTGCTAGGATATTAATAACCTGGGTGAGCTTTTGATTTTCATGACTGCCTCCGAAATGAACAATCTGTTCACTGTGGGATGAGGATTTCCCAAACCGTCTTCACCAATTCACCCCAGATAAGCTGCTCCACAAGCCTCAAAGGCTCTCTGCTGCCAGGCTGGGCCCTGCCGGGGGAGGGTCCGGATGGACGTTTCAGTTGCTTAAGCTCTTTGCAGGTTTTGGCTAAGGAAGGAGGTGCCAGGGACGAGTGAGGTATCCTGACTGCTGGCCCTCTGGGAAGCACAGTGAGGGCTCCAGACAGATGTCAGCTGTGTCTTCATGACATTTATTTCTCGGGGCTCGTTCTCAAAGACAGTTCCAATATTTGCCATGGGAAGGAGCGAGAGAGAAAATGAAGCACGTCAGCCAGCCATCTTTGTTAGACGAACGGGAGGCTGTGATCACCTCTTCAAGGTGACCTTTGGACACAGCTTTATGGAAGTGTAGAGAAATTCCGGGGCGCCTGGCAGCCCCTGTTCCTGTGTATGCATGGCATATTGGCGGGCAATTACTGAGCGTGGGGAAAGGGACTGCATTATTAATATATGAATTATTAATTATTATAATTGCATTTGTCGTTTATTGAGCACAAGTCATGCACTAGAAGCTGAGCAGACCTTAAGAGTCCCTGCCCAGTGGGAGGTGACTGAGGTAATTACATTTGAAATAGCTGCGATCACGATCACAGGTGACTGTCTCCTCCGTGCGGGGTGTAACTCCTGTTCTTTTGCTCTCCCTAGATCCATATATCCTCATTTGGTTTTTCTGATTTGTTTATGTAAAGATGGGGGGACGAGCTATTTGTCAAGATGAAAGATGCTGCATCAGGTTATTTTAATTAGTATTTATTACGTCTTCCTACCGGCGATAAGAAACCAAGTGAGAAAATGCTTCCATGACAAAACACGGGCAATCCTTTTTCTTCTCACCAGCTTTCTCTTGGATGACGACTGCTGGTCAGAAGGGGAGTCCACACAGCGGGGAGGGACCAATCTTGCCCTGTTGGGAAACCTCTTCTGGGCTTACCTGAGCCGTGAGCATTGTGTTTGCATGGTAGGAGCAGCACATCTTTATAGTTCTTTTTTTTTTTTTTTTTTTGCGGTACGCGGGCCTCTCACTGCTGTGGCCTCTCCCGTTGCGGAGCACAGGCTCCGGACGCGCAGGCCCAGCGTCCATGGCTCACGGGCCCAGCCGCTCCGCGGCATGTGGGATCCTCCCGGACCGGGGCACGAACCCGTGTCCCCTGCATCGGCAGGCGGGCTCTCAACCACTGCGCCACCAGGGAAGCCCTATAGTTCATTTTTAACATTTGAAATGTAGAGTCCTAGAAGTTAATGGTGGAAACCACTTTGGACATCATCGCGTCAAAACTTTTTTTTTACAGATTTGGAAACTGAGCCTCCAGATGTCACACAATCTGCCTGAGGTTATATTTTCAAGGCAAAACTGGGACCACAACAGGGGTGTGTCAATCCCCAGGTCAGGGATCCCACTGCTAGCCCTTGTTCTACTTTCTTTGGAGAAGGAGCTGGTATAGAACTGGACTCATGCATTTGGGAAGGGAAAAACCAAGTTCAAGTCATGAGGGTCATCGTAAGAGTTTTCCAAGCAGACCCTTATCAGTGATTCCTTTTTCTGCTTTCACTATGCTCACGAAGCAAGTGTCCATCACTGATATCGTTCATACATACAATGATTCTCCACCAGGGGGCGCCCGGAGCCTTATCCTTCCTTGGGCACCTTAGTGGGTCCAGGGAAGACCTTGTGAAGGTTTGAGCCTCCACCCCATCCAAGTGGAATCTATCCAGACAGAGGAGCAGGTTTCCCACTCATCGTGTCACGGAGATGGTCAGGGGCCCTGGCTGTCAAGGCTCAACAGTGTGACTCCCTCTAGACTGCAACTTTGGCAAAGTTCCCAAAAGGCTCGGGGAAGCACATGGAATCCCGCCACATTTTAGTCTGAACCTCTGCAAATCATTTTGAGGCCCCCAACTGCAGAACGTTGCAAGCTTGATACCTCACAGGATGCATTCGTCTTTTCGTCCAGATGTAGCCGGGGACGGATGTCTGTTTGTTTCACCTCCTTCCTAGGTTGTTCCTGGACTGGCATGGAGGAACAGCAAAATGATCATCTTCACCTGAGGAATGTTCTTTTTCTGAAAACTGGAGCAACGTAGACACTATGTGTTCCTATTAGTCTTACTGAGCACTCTGCTGGGCATGGTGGACAGCCTCCTGGGTGAACATTCACTTATTTCCTCTTCCTAAAGGAATGTAGTAGGGTATTTGAATAAAACATATGCAGCCTTCAGTAGATGAGTTATTTATTTACAATGAAAATTATAACATGGGAATATTACCTATAGCAGGGTTTTGCCATTCGTTTCTGGGAACGCTCTGCATATGTCTCTAGACTTCAACTTCCAGGCAAAGAATTGTCAAGGAATCTCTGCATCAAACTGCTCACGTAACCTGGAAATGTTTGCATTGGTGGTGCAGGTCCAAATTCAAGCCTGCAATCTCTTTACATTCAAGTACTACTTTTTTCCCAATTAGACTTTAAAAATCTTAGTTTGCCTGAACACCAGGCTCGGCCTTGCCATGTTGAATGTCTGTTTCTTTATGCAATGGTGACTCATCACCAATGCCAGCTAAGGCTCTCCTTTCACAGTTGTATAAATGACCACGTTCCCATCTATTTTTGTAAGTGCTTTGGCATTCAGACTGCATAGACACTTTATTGAATTTCCCCATATTATGGCTTTTCCATTGGAGATTAAGAGGCTAATTCAGAGCCATGTGATACAGGAAGATGTGTGAGGGAGGCGACAGGGATACGATTCTATAAGGTCCGCTGGGCCCAGACAAGGAATCCATATGTTTCCATTTCCCTAGGCAGAGAAAATAAAAAACAAGGAGGCCTAGAGACGTGCACCTGCATAAGCAGCCCAGCAGAAGTAACCTATAAACACACAAGAAGCAACTCTCAATTCCATCTGCATTTTATTGAAAGAAACCTTTGGAAAGGAGAGAGAGAAGGTATGATTTACAAGAACCGTGGTATAAATCCTGCCACAGGGCCAATTGCTAAAAGCATTGGAGCCTGGAAAGGAGGGAGAAATCCATTCATTCATTGCCCCCAGAAAATAGGCATCCAGACCAACCGCCTACCTCGTGCGTCCCCAGGGATTTACACCTCTGAATGACTGTTTGCATGAACCACCTTGGATTGATTGTTTCTATACTGAATGCTCCTTCATAGCGTATATGCTTTCTCATTGCAGGGCCCGGCTCAATTCCATTCTGCAGAGCCTCTTTGGGACACTTTGCATGAGAGACGTGGGAGAAGGGAGTATTTTGTTTGTTGGTTTCTCTGGTACATTTCAAGACTGATTTACTCTTAAGCTGGGTGCAGAGGGAAATTCCATCATTCCCACCTCAAATGAACCCCAAATCAAGTGGCCTCCTCCCCATTTCTACAAAGGACCCTTCATTTTTCTCTTTCCCGTGTTGTTATTACCATTAAAAAAAATCTCTCCTGGGCACATATGTATCTTTTTTTCTTTCCTCTCCTCTCCCTTCTTTTTTTATTTCCATGGGAAAATAATTTTGTTCATTGGATCTATCATTCAGCAGTGGCTAGTTTTTTTTTTTTTTTTTTTTGTGGTACGCAGGCCTCTCACTGTGTGGCCTCTCCCGTTGCGAAGCACAGGCTCCGGACGCGCAGGCTCAACGGCCATGGCTCACGGGCCCAGCTGCTCCGCGGCATGTGGGATCTTCCCGGACCGGGGTACGAACTCGTGTCCCCTGCATCGGCAGGCGGACTCTCAACCACTGCGCCACCAGGGAAGCCCAGTGGCTAGTTTTAATGGTGTGCTCTGGGCAGCTGAATTCCAAGGTTTATGTTTTTCTCTCTTTACCTCCTTTGCCTATCTCTTCCTGAAACGTTGGGTTTCTCTCCGAGGGCTGTCCATCTGTCTCTGCCTCTTAAGGGTTTTGATAACTCTTGCAGTCATTTTGTTCTTTGTCGTCCTCATTCCCGGTGAACGTGTTCAGGCCACCGAAGACCCCTTTGGAAAATCTTTCAGATCATCGGAACTGGCCACGTGGGACTGAAGATTTGAGAGAAACAAGGGTCTGAGAATGCTCCCGCGTCTGGCGGGCAGAAATCCATAGCCTCTGGGCGCCAGCTGCCCTCGCCGGGATGTGTTGGTGCCGGCGCCGAGCACCAGGGGGCGCTGCAGGCTCGCGCAAGGACAGGAGGCGGCGGCGGTGCCCGGGTCCAGGAAAGGCGCCCAGCTCCGACCCGACACCTGCGCAGCCGGCCTGGCTCTCACTGTCTGAGAGCCTCAGGGGCCGCCACCGCTGTGGCTCAGACTCTGACTTGTGTGAACCTGGCAGGGACCCTCCGGGATTGTGGAGGGCACGAGCTGGAGCAGGTGGGGAGCGTTTTAACAAACGTGGGTCTGGCCTCCACACCTGCAGAACCCCTCTTCAGTTCAGTTGGTTCACCAGCCCATTCGTGTGGAGTACTCCCTCCTCCTGCAGTGACTTATTCTGACCATAAGAAGTAGTTACGGTTTTCATGAATAAATAAGTGAATGAATGAATGAAGGAAGGAAGGAACCTAAGATCTGCTCTGTAGGAGGTGGCCCTGGGGAATGAGGCCTGAGCTGGGCTGACACTGAAGACTTGGGTTGGAGCCTATTCTCTAAATGAAGGGCCTTGGACAGGTTGCTTACCTCCCTGACTCTCTGAACCTCAGTTTTCTTCTCTGTGAAATGGGAACAATGATGCTACTATGAGAACGAATCAGAGTACTTGAGACCCCCTCCCTCCCTTCACTGCTTTCATGGCACCATTCTCCTGCTTTTTTTTTTTTTCTTTTTCAGGTTTTTAAGAAGCCTTGTTTGTGGATTTCCCCCCTTTTGTATAGTTTCTTAAATGTATGTGTCTCCTGGGTTCTCTCCACACCCTGGATTCTTTTGCTGTGGTGGTTGTTTAAGTAATCCTGTGTACTTTCCCTGGGCAACATTACACACCAGGATTCGGCTCGCCCTGCGGTGTCCTGGGTCCACAGCTCCACGTCCAGCCCTTGTCCAGGGTTCCAGAGCCAAGCTCAGCGCCCACGGAGGAGTTTCCACATAGACCTTCCCCTCCCCAGGGTGTTATGCAAGCCCCTACCTAACTTGATGGCCACTTCCTTCTCTGACCCCCTCCCTGCTCCCGAATTCCTGGCCTCACAAATGACCCCAGTTTCTATCAGGCTTCTAAGGCAGACCCTGGGAATCAGCCTGACCTCCTGCACTCACCCTGGTCCAGGGGTCGCAGAGAGTCGTTACTTTTCTGAACCATTTCTCCATCTGTGTCCCTTCTCCCTACAGCCACCCAGGGAGTGGCTCCCCTGCTCTCCGACCTGCTTCCCCACCTCCGGCTTCCTCACACCCAGCCGCACTTCATCCCTTCCCACCTGCAGCCAGAAAGACCTTTCCCAAATGTGGATGCGGTGGAGTCATACCTTTGCTTCGAATCCTGCCATGATTTCTTTTTTTTTACATCTTTATTGGAGTATAATTGCTTCACAATGGTGTATTGGTTTCTGGTTTATAACAAAGTGAATCAGTTATACATGTACATATGTTCCCATATCTCCTCCCTCTTGCGTCTCCTTCCCTCCCACCCTCCCTATCCCACCCCTCTAGGTGGTCACAAAGCACTGAGCTGATCTCCTTGTGCTATGCCATGATTTTTGTGACAAAAGCCAGACGTTTTGCCCCGGGGCACAAGCCCCATGAACTCAAACCCCTGCTGGCCTTGTCCCTCCACCTGCCCCCTCCTCAGGGCTGTGAGAGTGATGCTCGCAGCCTCCGCTTAGCCGGCCCCTCACTGCTCTGTGCTCCCTCTCCTTGCTGTCTGGAATCACAACCGGCCCCAGGACTGGGCTCAGGGTCACCACCACAAAGCTTCCTCAGCTGACCCCCTGCCGGTCTGGGCGTGCACGGGGGCTTCTCTGTCATGTGCCTGTCGTGCTGTGTTCTAAGTTTCCTCCTCCCAGCACGGAGCTCTGTGGGGCAGGGGCACCAATGGCCTTCATTCCTGTGACCCAGCACAGTGCCTGGCACACACTAGGTGTTCAGAGGGTGTTGGGGACGAATGACTGATGGGGAGGGACCCAGCCGACGGTGAAAATGAAGTGTAAATGGAAGCGTGTTGTTGTTACGTGGAGCACCTGAGGTGGGAGAGAGAAAGATGAATTAGACACGGAACTGGCCTCCGTGGAAACGCATTTTGAAAAGCATCACAGAATGCAATGAACCGTTGACGCGGCTCTTACTCAGGTTTTCAGATCCCATGGAAGAGCCATGTCATGTTACCTGCTTCCCCATTTACCTCTGCTCAAGTCGTTTTCATGCCCGGGAGCCACCAAGGGGCCCTCTGTTTCTCAGGGATCAGCCTGGGTCTCAAAGGACACGAGCGCCTCACTTACCTGAAATGGCCCGATTGCTTTGCTCAAGGACACCAAGTGCGACGGGCAGATGACTTCGGCAGGAGAAGGGAGCACAGGAGGGGGAAGAAGGATCATTAACTCCTGGGAGACTTTGAAGCTGGGGATGGGAGAGATGTGGAGAGACCTGGACCTGCAGGGCCTTTTCTATTCACCGTGGACTCAGGAGGGAAGTGGTGCTGGGAGTCTGGGTGTGGGGGCTACATGGTGGCCACAGGCTTATTGCCCTCTTGGGCCTTTGCTATATGGGGGCCGGGTCGTTCTCATGAAAGGGATGTGATGCAGGGTCCTCTTGCAAAAGGGTTGGTGGCTGAATGACGTCCACACGAGGCCCAAGAACTCAACGTTTGTAGGACAGCTTCGTGGCTCCTCCTGCCGGTGGGAGGCATCTGCTGGCTGCGGGGAACATCCTCTCGCCCCACTCGGTAGATGCTTAACGTCTGGATCACGTTCCATTAAAACAGTTTGGAGTTGATTTTCTGACAATGTCTCCCAAGTGGCTTGGTATCATCTATAGTTCAAGACTTTTCTTTATGCTCAGATTCTTTTAATCACAGCCAAGGGTTCCCTAGTTCACTAGGATCAATATCCTGACAGGATACAATCCATCAGCTTGGGTAGCCTGCCGAGGGGCGAGTTCTGAGCGTCATGGGGGCCAGGGTGGGCTTGGCTGTGCCCATAGCAGCCTGTGTCGCCTCAGCAGGCCTCGGGCAGCAGGGCCCGTCGGGCTGGGGAGCAGCTAGGGATGGTTATCATAATGATGCCCGGTCCCCACGGCCCACGGTAGCTCGGCCTTCTCTGTGCACCTGCTGGGTGTGAGATGTTTCTCCTCTGTACTGCTGTGTGCCTGGAGGGCTCAGCGCTCTTGGGTCATCTGGTCTCCCCTCCCACCAGGCAGAGAATTCCCCAGAGTGTGTTTCCTCCTCTCTGTTCAGCAGTTATACGAGTCTTATGCCCCAGAGTTTCGGCCACTTTCCTTGTGGGAATAATTCCACACACATACACGGTTGATGGTTTCAGAAAGGCTGCAGCATCGTATGATGGATGCTGTGTGGGGCGGAGAACATTACCTGGTTGGGTATTTTACCCTTCAAAAAAAAAGAAAAAGGGCTTCCCTGGTGGCGCAGTGGTTGAGAGTCCACCTGCCGATGCAGGGGACACGGGTTCGTGCCCCGGTCCGGGAGGATCCCACATGCCGCGGAGCGGCTGGGCCCGTGAGCCATGGCCGCTGAGCCTGTGCGTCCGGAGCCTGTGCTCCGCAACGGGAGAGGCCACAACAGTGAGAGGTCCATGTACCAAAATAAAAAAAAGAAAAGAATAAAAGACCTTAACTTCCTCTCTCTTTTTTTCTCATTTCAAAAATTAAGTAAATTGAATTGCCGTGAGCAATAGCTGACTCATTCCTAAGTAGCCCTTTCAAGTCTCTTGTCTTGATTTTCCTCTAAACTCAGGGTCTTCTGCAATTTTAGGTCTCTTTCAAAAAGTGCTGTCCTCTTTTCCATGGTGCATTATGGTGAATCTAGTAAAAGCAAACCTATGGGGGTGTTCCTTTTATCTCTACCCCAGTCGATCTAACTTGAAATTACTTGAAATCAGACTGACCTGGGTTGGAGTCCGAGAACTCTTCCTTTTTACGGGTCTTGTGACCTTGAGACACTTACTTAGCTTCCCTGCGTATCAGGCTCTTGACCTTGTGAATGAAGGGGGCAATGTGGGGTTGATATTATTTCACTGGTTGGTTGTGAGTTTTAATGTGACATTGCAGGTCACATGCTTAGCAGAGAGGTTGGCACACATCTACTTAATTAGATATCTACTTAATATAAAAACGGTAACAATAGGCCTATAGAGGTGTCTACTGACCATTCTGGGATTGGGTTGCTATTATGTAAGGGGAGAGAGTTTCTGAAGGAAGAGTCAGGAGCCCCAGCTCTGTCCCTTACTTCCCTCCCCCTCTTGGCAACTTACGTCACATCCTCAGCCTGTTTCCTCACCTAGCAAATGGTGGTGGTAGGGATTCAAGAGGCAACGTCTGTAGGAACAGGTGATTCTGTGCTTGGTACTTCGTGGGCTCTCCATTTCAACCACTAAGGAAAAGCTGTGAAATCAGGTGTCTGTTCCTTCTCTTAACTCTCTTCACTTCCTCTTTTTCTCCGGAAAGAGGCTGAACGACAGCAGCACATCACATTAGTCTTCACCACCATCCTGGGAGGCGGGGGAGATGAGGAAAGCACCCTTGACTCGTATGCAGTAACAGCCCGAGGGTCATCTCCACCGTGTCCCATGATTCCAAGACACCCCAACTACTGGATTTTGGCAGATGAGCCTTGAGAGTTATAAGCACTTTGAGGGCAGGTGGGGGGAAGAAGGTCTGAAGAAGATGCTCTAGACGGTACCACCGTTTTCTGCGGAAGATGCTTGGCTTACGTAAACTGGCTGCAGACCAGAGTCCTGGTGAAATGTGAACCTGTGACTTGAACTCCCTGCGGAAGTGGGTTCATCTGGGTAGAAGTCAGAAAGGAAAGTCTCTACGTTCGTGCTCTTTATCTCCGCCACCTCTCCAACTTGACTTGTTCCGATGGAGGTCACGAACAACTGACCATGTTAAATGCATCAGCCCTTCCACAGGAATTTTCATTTTCACATCTGCAGGAAGCCTCAAGTTAGAGGAATGGCTCACTAATAAGTGAATCGTAGACTCTATCCAGTGGAGGGGGTATTATTTCAGCCAGTGAAGCGATCCTAACATCATACCAGCAATTCCTGTAGACGTACAATGCATTTCACTATTCAAGCTTCAACAAAATGCTTGGCGAGGATAAGTATCAGTATTTCATGAGTCCAGGACAGGCTTTTTGGAGACAGTAAAGAGATAAATTAGAAATAGATGTGAATCTGCGCTGGGAATGAGCAGATTCCCTCTGCAGGTAGAATCAGTGAAACGTCCTAACCCACGATTTCAGGCAGGTGAGCCCTTCCCACTAGGCCGAGGAGCACAGCTTAGGGTGCGAGGGGACTGCTCTCCTCTTTTCCTTCCCTCTCCCTCCCAACTTATTTATTTATTTTAAAAATTGAGGCATAGGGGTTCCCTGGTAGCACAGTGGTTGAGAATCTGCCTGCCGATGCAGGGGACACGGGTTCGAGACCTGGTCTGGGAAGATCCCACATGCCGCAGAGCAACTGGGCCCGTGAGCCACAACTACTGAGCCTGCGCGACTGGAGCCTGTGCTCCGCAACAAGAGACGCCGTGACGGTAAGAGGCCCGCGCACCGCGATGAAGAGTGGCCCCCGCTCGCCGCAACTAGAGAAAGCCCTGGCACAGAAACGAAGACCCAACACAGCCAAAAATAAATATAAAAATAAATTAACTTTTAAAAATGGTAAAAAAAATAAAAATTGAGGCATAATTGACCTATAACATTATATTAGTTTCAGGTGTACAACATAATGATTCGGTATTTGTCTATATTGTGAAATGATCATCACAATAAGTTTAGTTTAACATCTGTCACCATACACCCCGTTACAAAAATGTTTTTTCTTGTGATGAGAACTTCTAAGATCCACTCTCTTAGCAACTTTGAAATATGCAATACAGTATTATTAACTAACATCACCAATGCTGTATGTTACATCCTTGTGACTTATTTATTTTATAACTGGAAGCTTGTACCTTTTGACTTCCTTCTCCCATTTCACCCACCTCCTAGGACCTTTCTTTTGAGGGTCCTTTCTCTTTATTTCATTGAGGTAGCATTGGTTTATAACATTATATAAGTTTCATGTGTACAAACTTATATTTCAACTTCTGTATACCCTATAGCTCACCACCAAAAGTTTAATTTCCATTGGTCACCATATAGTTGACCCTCTTTAACCATTTTGCTCTCCCCCCATACCCCTTCCCCTCTGGTAATCACTACTCTGTTCTCTGTATCTATAGGTTTGTTTTTGTTTTGTGTGAATAGCTTATTTTATTTATTTTAAAACTATTGCACATATGAGTGAAATCATATCATGTTTTTCTCTTTCCATCTGACTTACTTCACTTAGCATAATACTCCCAAGGTCCATCCATGTTGTCACAAATAACAAGATTTCATCTTTTTTATGGCTAATATTCCAGTGTGTGTGTGTGTGTGTGTGTGTGTGTGTGTGTGTGTATCACATTTTCTTTATTCATTCATTCACTGATGGGCACTTATCTTGGCTGTTGTAAATAATGCTGTCATGAACATAAGGGTGCAAATATCTTTTTGAATTAGTGTTTTCATATTCTTCAGATCAATACCCAGAAGTGAAATTCCTGGGTCATATGGTAGTTCTACTTTTAATTTTTTGAGGAAACTCCACACTGTTTTCATAGTGGCTGCACCAATTTACATTTCTACCAGCAATGTGTGAGGGTTCCCTTTTCTCCACATCCTTACCAACACTTGAAATTTACTGTCGTTTTGATAACAGCCATTCTAATGGGTGTGAGGTAATATCTCATCAAAGTTCTGATTTGCCTTTCCTTGATAATTAGTCTTTTTTTTTGCGGTACACGGGCCTCTCACTGTTGTGGCCTCTCCTGTTGCGGAGCACAGGCTCCGGACGCGCAGGCTCAGCGGCCATGGCTCACGGGCCAAGCCGCTCCGCGGAATGTGGGATCCTCCCGGACCAGGGCACGAACCCGCGTCCCCTGCATCGGCAGGCGGACTCTCAACCACTGCGCCACCAGGGAAGCCCAATAATTAGTCATTTTGAACATCTTTTCATGAGCCTGCTGGACATCTGTATGTCTTTTTTTGAAAAATGTCTATTCAGATCCTCTGCCCATTTTTAATCACGTTGGTTTTTTGAAGTTGAATTGTATGAGTTCTTTATATATTTTGGTTATTGTGTAGAGGGTCCTTTCTCTAGGTACAGTTCAGTTTAGTGCTCCATGGATTCCATGAAAGAAGTCATGGAGTTAGGAGTAGAAAAGAGACTAAAGAACAGTTCAGCTGATAAAATTGATGGAAATGGATGGTATAATGAAAAGGCAAACAATTATGATAAATTGAATCTCTGTTAAAGACAAAGAGGAAATGCTGGCGAAGCCAGGAGCCCTGTGTAACCATCGAGTAAAGTAAACTATTGTTCTCTCCAAATAAGAATAACTAGTACTGTTGAGTGCAGGAGGAAATACTCCTGAGGAGGGACTAGAGTGAAGAAAGGGGGCATTGCAGACCCTCTGTGGTTGGCAGAATAATGGCCCCTCAGAGATGTCCAAGTCCTAATTCCTGGAACCGATGGGGAATTAAAGTTGTAATCAGGTGGCCTTAAAATTGGGAGATTATCCTCTATCATCCAGATGGGCCCCAGGTAATCATAGAGGTCTTTTCAGTGTAGAAGAGAGAGGACGAAGATCAGAGTAAGAGAGAGATTGCTATGCTGCTGGCTTTGAAGGTGGAGGATGGGGCCATGGGCCAAGGAATGCAGGAAGCCTCTCGAAGCTGAAAAAGGCGAGGAAAAAGGCGAGGAAATGGATTCTCCCCTAGAGCCTCTGGGAAGACATGCAGCCCTTCCTGACAACCTTAATTTTAGTCCAGTGAGACCCATTTCAGACTTCTGATCTCCAGAGCTGTAAGATGCTAAATTTGTATTGATTTAAAGCGCTATATTTGTGGTAACTTGTTACACACATTTTGGTGAGCTCACCATTTTGCTCAGGGCAATAACATCAGTTATTTACATACACGCTTTTGTAAAGTCTTCACTGCTTTCATTGAAAAATGGGGCTGATGCTCAGATGTTTTAAGCTTTAATGAAACACATAAGCCGAAAACAACCCCACAGGTAATATTTCTTTGCTCATTTGGAAGGCATTGGCGGACCGTAGACGTCCCTGGATCCCCATCAGGGACGATGATAGCCAGTGGGCAAGCCTGCCAGCTCACAGAAGTTTCTGTTTGAAGGGAGGCCAGATGCACATGCGCACACAGACTCAACCTTCCACACGAGAGATACTGACACACAGAGAAAGTGGACCTTGGGCCCCTTTCCATGGAATGTAAAGTCTGAGAAGGCAAGACCATCATCTTGTGTGTCTCTCAGGCTGTGCTAAGTGGCCGATATGCTCCTTGAACTGTTCACCAAACTATCAAGAAGATCACGGCTTCCAAATGCAGGCCTCTGAAAGGTCTTCACTTCAATATATATCTCGTGATTTATGGAGGAGAAGGGGAAGCATTAATTGGGGCTGGGACTGAGGTCATCTCCACTCCCCACCCCATGCGAATGCCCTTCCATGGGGCCAAGAGAGCAGCTGTAAAATCAGCAGCAGCCTGCAGTACATGCTCAGCCCTGGTTTTTAAATACACAGCCTCCTGCATTAGTGCATTATCTGGCTGACCTGTTAATTAGTCCCCTGGTCCCCGTAAAGTCTTGCTACTTACAGGCCAGAATCTCTATTAGCACTCTCACAAAAACAGTCCCTTCTTCTTGCCCATTTTGTTCTGCCATGAAAGAAAACGCATAGGCTTTTGCCATATCTTTTTAAAGGGAAGGAAGAGCAAAAGCAAACATACAAATAGGATAGCTCAGGGTGTCAGCTATGGGCCATGTCTTGGAACACTTGATTAGGTCCAGTGGATGAGTGAGTGTCTCACGAAGTGACTGTAAAAACTTCTTCTGTTCGAGCTTCCCTCTGGGGACTTGTTGGCAGAGAGAATGGAGTTTCTTAACAATAATACATTCTGAAGTCATTATGTGAGGAGAGGAAAAATACTGGGATTTGAGAGGGTGTTTTTATGATAGGCCAAGGTGCTAAAAACTAACTTATCTCAGGCAACCTCCAGACGCAATCAACACTTCAAAGTCTGCTGAAATTTGATTGACGGCAACACAACTGACTTACTTAGTTGTAACCTGAGATACAGGTGTGAAATGATGCAGGGACAGAGGTGGCACAGACAAAATCTTCTTTCTAAGAGGATTCCCCACAATTTGTGGAACGTTTTGTCATGTTCATTTCTCCCTGGCATCTGCTTAGCGCCTCTTCATTTTTAAGGATGTGATTAATTGTCCAAATCAGTGAATCGTAGTGTTGCAAGTAGGTCAGAGTGTGGGGTGATTGGGTGTTTCTCTGAGCAGAGGGGGAGGCTGGGTGAGCGGAAGCCCCTCGGTGAAGGCTGGGCAGAGCAGACTCACTGGGTACGACATGAAGCACTTGGTTAGAGGACGGATGCGCATGTCCATCCACCGGGCAGGAAAACACAAATCCAAACAATTTCTGAGTCTGAAGTGTAGGGGGCGCTGGGTGCCCATTCTGTTGAAGGATATCTGAGGAAAAGTTCTTGAGACTTTCTACCTGGCTATGGAGTTGGGTCATTGCATGGTTTGATCTTTTCTGAGGTCAGGATGTAAGGTTAGTTAGTTGTATTGAACACTTCATTAGCTATTGTTGAGTACTTAATTAGCGTTGACCAAGTCATGGCTGTGCTTAACAAGAAAGATGAAAACACTTGAGTGTCATTCTGACTTTCTTTGGCACCAGGGGACCCAAACTCTTTTTGTGGCCTTCCGTTCTTTTTCCAGTTGTTCCCTGCTCTATTCATTCCTGCATGCCTGTATGCGTTCATTCAACAAACATTTAATTTTCTTCTGCAAATCTTGGGTCACAGTGGCACTCAATTGCTGAGTTATCTAAGCCCTTCAGAACATGGGCTTGCTGCTGGATTACGTACAAGAGCTCAGGATGGGAGCAGGAAGTAGATGTTAGGAAAGGCATGAGATTGTTCGGCTGGTCTCCATTATGTAGGTGCAGAGCTTCAGATGGGATTTCAATTAGCAAGGTTGTCAGTGACACTATGCACTGAACCTTATCCCAAGCACTTTGGGCGAACAAAAAAGTTATTGTGACCTAATGAATGGGAACAAGATGTTTCCCCCACTACCGGGGGACATGGTTAAATGGTCATTATCATTAATAAGGCATGCAAGGGGCAGGGAATGAACCCCTGCCCTGCTGGGGGGTGTTAAAAATTTCATTCCTTCATCTTGGTATATTTTAATTTTTCATTACACCTGTTACCAGATCATATGCTAATCTCTTTACTTATCTTTTTTGGGGGGGATGTGGAATGAGAGTGTAGGTATATATGTTATACATTCTTAGGGACTGGATAATATTGAATGTAGTTAACGCTACTGAACTGTACACATAGAAATGTTAAATGGTAAATTTTATTCGTACAGTTCATTGTTTCTAGCCACAATTTAAAAAATTTTTGAAGGAGATGACAACTTATGTCATCCAGGTGACAAGCTCATGATGGGACTCTGATCCATCCATCCGTCCATCTGTCTGTCCATCTATCCTTCCAGTCATCCATTTTAGAATTAGAATACAGAACAAAGGGAATTTTCATGAGCGCTTTTATTAATACATTTGTTTGAGATAAAATTAGACCTTTTCTGACTGCAAGTAAGTTTGATTTGGTAACTGTTTCGATAATAAGGTTTGTTCTTTTTTCAAACTTTATTTTCCAAATAGGTTACGTGGGAGACATTTTTCCACAAATTGGAGCTAAACCTTTAGCTACAAGATTATGATAAAAATATATTCAAAGGGCTTCCCTGGTGGTGCAGTGGTTGAGAGTTCGCCTGCCGATGCAGGAGATGCGGGTTCGTTCCCCGGTCCGGGAAGATCCCACATGCCGCGGAGCGGCTGGGCCCGTGAGCCATGGCCACTGAGCCTGCGCGTCCGGAGGCTGTGCTCCGCAGAAGGAGAGGCCACAACAGTGAGAGGCCCGCGTACCGCAAAAAAAAAAAAAAAAAAGCCATTAGGTTGTTTATAGAAGACCATCCTGTCTGCTGGACTTAATAGGGTGTGTTCTCTGTATCAATGTGCAAATATTTGGAATGAGAAGAATTATCTAACAAAGGCCAATGTATTTAGTCAGCAGCTTCCTTGAGACTTTGGATCTTTTCTTCTCCCCACGCCTTCTGCCACTTCCCATCTCTCTCTCCCCTCTCTTCTTTCCCGTGAGTCCCTGCAGGAATACAGCATGCAGGGTAAGCACTGACATTTTGCGCTTTTGGTGAAATGGAAGACTCCTTCATTTGCATGATAAATAGATGTGACCAAGAAGGAACTAAAGAGTTTCATGTTCTCTAAGAGATGGAAGAAACCCTCTATTTCCTCTATTCCAGTGAGTGAAGAAATTAATGAATTGGATTCTGAATTTCAGATCATACTTTTAAACTGCTGAGAACATCATCTTTGTTCTTTTAGCTAATAGAGATTTGTTCTGTGACTCAAAAGGTAAAAAGTGACCATCCTTGAGTTTGTGAGTTTTAATGGAGTGGGCTGTGAAAATCTCTGCTTTCTCTCTTGTTCATACTAAGACAGAATTTGGTTATTGTGTTAACTTCACATCCTTACATACGGTTATTCTAAATCACAGGTTAGAGAAGGAGAGAATTGCCAACATGCCAAGTGGTATAAAATATAGCTCTATACTAACTGAAACCTTCTTGGGATGCATAGATAAAGGATTTGGGAGAAAAACCTTTTGCTGTTTCAGGCTTGTCAGGCAAATCCATGTTCTGTGTAACAGTTGGATGACAGTGTCCCAGGAGAGGTGTCACGGCTGCCGAGCTTCCTCCAAGCGTGACATTGGAAGAGAAGCCAGGGCTGGCTCCTGATCAAAATGGCCATCCAGCCAGCAACCACTGAAATCTGCTCCTGGAGGGGACTTCCTGCCTCACCCAGAGGGTCCGCAGGGAGCATGTACGGCAGCTCTGGCTGTGTTTACTTAGACTTCCTGGACTGAGAGTAGAAAACGTGGTTAAGAGCCCGGCTGGCCAGTTAGTGCCAACCCAGCAGAAATACAACAAGTTGGTTGAACTGTCACCAAGCAAAGAAAGCTTTCTAATTGTCTCAATTTTATCGAGCTGTTTGAAACAGAGAATGGATCAGAAAGGAGCCCCTCCACGCCCCTCCCCCACGCCCCTGGCTGCATCTCAGTGCAGAGAGAGCTCATTTGGCTCATAAGGGCTGGAGTCTTGTCACTGGGGGCCGGTCAGCTCACATTCGTGGTTGCGACTGAATTCTTAACGCTCAGCAGAGGTGGAAACATCATGATGTTTCCTCTCCATCATGGAGCAATGAAACCACAGAGAGCGTGTTGTTTATGTGTCTGAGAGTTTTAGAAGGAGGGAGCGAATGCATGCCTGACTTATATGAAGGAGGGAAGGCAGGGATGCTGGCCAGAGAGAGGGAAGCTTAATAGCTATTTAGCCGTTTTTAAATAAACCGTAAAATCATATTGACCAAAGGCCTATTGGACATTGTCCATGTCTGAACATCTCCTAGTGAAGTTGTTTCCCAAAAGGAGGGTTTGTTAGCAAAGATTCATGCAATGAGGTTGTCAGAGGCCGGTGGGCTCCACGTAAGCGTGCGATTTCAGATTGGCCCTCGTTAAGATGCTTCTAGAACCCCCTCCGACAACAGCTGTCTGGGGTTTCTTCCACGGAGCCCTGATGTGTTTCATGCTCTCTGCTCTGAGATTTGCTGGGCCCCTAACAGAGGCGGAGCCGGCTGGTCACTGGAGGATGATATGCTATCCCTGCTGTTAGCACAGGCAACCTTGAGCTACATGGGAAAGAATTTTCTGAGACGCTAGGGTAAGGAACGGGCCATGTTTACTTCTCATCTTGGCAGCAGGAGTGTTTCTGAAACAGTTTGTGTTGCACATAAGTGTAGTTTATGAGAGTATTTTGTTGATTCAGCCATAAAAATGTGACCTACAATATGTTTGTTGAGGGGAATGAGCTCTGTTTCTGTTTTCTATTGAAGACTATAGTTTTCACGATTGAAATCCAGCTTCTCCTAAAGTCCTTTGTGAAATTCTGGTTGTTTTTAGTGCTTCTCCGTACTTCAGGGACAGAGGAGGTGGTTCCTACAAAGTCTAATTTCAGTTTGGAGCATGTTAATCTGTAAAATCAGCTGCTAATGGACACCTGTGACTTAGGAATAGGAACCAAGGTTGGGTATTATACTTGGATGAACAATGGCTCCCAAAGTTAGCGTGTTCTACTCTCTGGAACCTATAAACGCCGCCTTTTTTGGAAAAAAGGATCTTTGTAGATGCGATTAAGTGAAGGATCTCGAGATGATGACATTACCCTGGGTTATCTGGGTGGACCCTAAGTGCAGTCACGAGTGTCCTTACATGAGCGAAGCAAACAGAAATGAAGGCCGTGTGGCAGAGATGGGAGTGATGTGGTCACAAACAAGGCAATGCTAAGCGGCATGGATTCTTCTCCAGAGCCTCCAGAGGGAGCGTGGCCTTGCCAACCCCTGGATTTTGGCTCGGTGAGAGCTAGGTCAGGTTTCTGGCCTCCAGAACTGCAAGAGAAAGAATTTCTGTTGTTCAAGCACCGAGCTTTCGATGATTTGTTACGGCGGCCACAGGAAACGAATACATATTCCACTCATTAATTTTATGTATGTGAGATATATCTATATCTAGTTACATGTAAATATAAAATAAATATTTATAAAAGTTGGATTTTGTGTGTGTGTGGTGTATGTGACTGTTACACACAGGGAAGGCACATTGTAAGGTCTGCAGAGCTGTTCTTCTTAAGAGCTTACAGTCTAGTCCCTTGGTGAAGGGCAAGAGTCAAACTGCCTTAGGTTCAAATCTATGACTTATTAGCTCTATGACTTTAGACAAGTTAAATAACGTTTTTGGAACGTAGACAGTTCTCTGAGGATTAAGTGCACTAATCCATGTGAAAGCATGGTGCCTGCCCAGAGGTCCTCTGACACGTCAGCCCCGAGGTGATGGACATCTAGGCTGCTCTGGCTACAATCAAGGGAGAATCTGACAACTTCCATATTTATGGAATGAACTAAGTGCTTTACGAAGAAAAGGGAAAGAATCACTTGGGGCTGGGGGATTTATGAGAGCCTCAGGGACCAGGAAGCACTCAGGTCTAGGACTTCGAGGATGCACAGGTTTTCAGTAGGCAAAGATGGTGAGGTGAAGACCAAGGAGGTGATCCGGGTGAAGGAGACAGTGTCAAAAAGGAACCAAGGGAAGAAAAGCCCATGGGGTTTTCATGGTCCGGAAGGAGGGCTTGAGGGATGCAGAAGATAAGTTAGGTAAGACAGGTCAGGACCTGGTACAGAAGGGTTCTTGAAGACTCGTCAGAATATCTGCCGCTCTGCACAGCTACAGCATGACCAGTTAAGTCACAGGTAATTAGACCTCCTGCTAGGAGCCTGAGTAACTTCTTGACACAGGACGCTTAGGGGGGTGGGAGGGAAAAAGAGCCCTCCACTTGCGAGGAGAGGGGTGAAGGAATGGCCGGACTCTCACCGCTAGTCGGGATGAAGGATTGCTTTAGGCCTGGCAATTCATGTCCAGGTTTTACAATAATTGGAGTGGCGCCTTCTTTATCTACAAGGGAAGCATTTTGCTCTGCCTTCCGCCATAGTTTTGGAATCTGAGCTATTTAGTGCATTAAAGTATGCCCATTAAATAGGTGAGTTATGCTAGCCGGCCTGGAACAAACACGGAGGATAAATGGACTTTTCACAAAACAAATAGCAAACCCAGTGTCTCTCGCATAGCTTGCTGAAAGTTGGAATTCTCACTGCAGTCAGTCTTCTGGGGTTTAGGGGCCTGTACAGCAGAAGCCAAGAAGGGAGGGCTTCAATGTGTAACACTGAAGGGTTTCAAAAGGCAATTGGGGCATGAGAAACAGCTCTTCTAGGCTGATAGGACTGAGGCTGGAAGAGTAGCAGCCTATGAGTGGATATGGTGCCCAGAGCTGGGTTGTTATGACGAAGGGAAATATACTTTTACAGGTATTGGGCTGGCCAGAAAGTTCATTTGGGTTTTTCCATAAGATGTTACAAAACCCGAATGAACTATTTGGCCAGCCCAGTATTTCCTTACAGAGAGTAAAACTCAAAAGAAGCCTCCACTTGACACGGCATCTATCCTTGGCTCCCTGGATGACATATTGGGATTAGCGTGCTTTCTAACCAATGCGTAATGTTCCCGACTTGGGCTGAGGTCTCCGAGATGTGGCTGGGAAGGCAGATGAAGCCAGGCTCTGGCATCATTACATGGGAATTTGAAAAGGAAAGATTTGTCTCAAGTCACCGTGGATTCAAAACTCTAAACACAGCATCAGTGGGGTTTCCAGTGAGATGGAGTAGGAGGGAATTTCACTTTTTCTCTTGCTCGGCTAAAGGTGGGTGATAAAAACAAAAGGCTTTATTTATAGCGAAGGTGGGATATTTGGAAGAAGAGGGAAGTGGAGATACTTTCAGTGAAAGATGAGGATGAATCGGTGACAGTGGATCGCGGGGGAGTACTGCGGGGGAGAGAGTTACAGACAGAAGGAAATTCAGGAGATGTTTCCAGCTCCTTCTCTCTGCTCTCTTAACTGTTCATCTCCATTTGTAATTTGCCCCTTTCCTGTTCTGAGTCTTTCCTTTTTGTTGGCTTCCTGCTGATATCAGGATTGCCACTTCTGGAACAAATCCAGGCGGTTTATGATATAAAATGTCTGAGGAACCCAATCTTTTCCAATTTTTAGGAGGCCCCTAAACTTTCAGGTTAGTTTTATAAAAGCCTTATTTAAAAATAAACTATTAATACGTGCAACAACATGGATGGAGCTCAAAATAATTATGCAGAGTGAAAGAAGACAGTCAACAAGATCACATACTGTATCATTCTATTTATATATAACTCAAGAAAATGCAAACTAATCGATAATAACAGAGCAGATCAGTGGATGCCTGAGAATAGAGAAGCTGGGAAGAGGGCAGAGTAACAAAGGGACATGGGGAAACCTTGGGAGGTGATCAGTATGTTCACTATATTGATTGTGGTAGTGGTTTTATGAACATACACACGCACACATATATAAAACTTACCAAATTGTACACTTAAAATACGTGCGATATTATATGTCTATTGTAACTCAATAGAGCTATTAAAAAAAAACCCAACTTTAGCTTTAGAACATCAGCTGGTTAAACATGGGTAAAGGCACATGCAGGGGAATAATCAGGTGTCCTAATGCAGTGAGGGCAACTCTGGGACAGAGCAACTGCGAGCAGAGAGGGGACTTGGATGCAGTTTGGTGGGGATGCGGGGCCAGAATACGCTTGCCAGGTGCTTCTGATTTACAGTGGTCTCCCCCTTCTTGCTGACTTCATTGCTGTTGGTCAGGTCCACCTTCTGGAAAGAAGGAAAAAATTCACAAGCAAAAAAGCAGTGTTTATTGGCCTGGAATCCGTCACCCTTATGGTCCATTCCCTTCTGTCTGGTTGGTCCACACTCACACCCTACATACTCCAGAGATGGCAACCAAGCCTGAGACTCTGGGCCCCTGAAGTGGTTCTTACATTTTGCCACTCTGTGGCTCATACTCTGAGAAATGGGGCAAAACAGAAGCTAATCTCTGAAGTTCTTAATCCAACCGTAATAGACCCTGGTAGAAAAGTATGGGCATAGACATGTAATATCCTAAGACCTTTTCATTTATTCCTAAAGCACTTGTTGAGTGTATACCTATAACTGGTAGTAAGAGTCATGCTTACAATTGGTAATAAGGTGAAAATCATCTCTCATAGCGTTTACTGTTTCAGGCTACAGAGATGACAAATCACTGGGTGATTATGATGTGACTCTCTGTATCTACAGCATCTATGTAAGAATGGAGAAGACGTCCCGGGTTGGAGTGCTGGGAAAGCTTCCTAGTGTAAAGAGGCGATAACTTGAATTTCTCTTTATGAAAATATGCAGGACAGCCTTTTCCAAGGAAGGCAATCGAGTCCCCTAAATACAGTGAAGATTCTGGAATAAAAACATGAATGTCACAGGTCTCTGAGGCTGCGGTGAGGTCCTAAAAAGACAAGGCCCTAAATGAGAGCCCACTGCAGGCACTGGATTGAATGACAGAAGGATGACATTGGTTGCATGACAGAAAGATGACGTTGCTGCAGTACACGCAGGCCCGGCTGCGCTGCACCCCCTGGGGTGGTGACAGTCCCAGTGCAACGGGTCTGAGGACCCAGTGACACATAAGTGGATGCCGAGGTGACCCGAAGGAGGCATGAATGGACACGCTCTCCCTTGTCACAAGTGACATTGTGAAGACGTCTCAGGGAAAACAAGAGGTGTGACCAGGATAGGACATCAGCTGGTAACACAGACCCAGGGGGGAAATATCACAACTCAGCTGGTTGCCATATTTGTGCTGGGGAGATGCACTCTTCAGGGTCCCTCCTTGAGGTGTAACCACAGTTCATAGCCATAACGGCCCAGTGGACTCCGAGGGGCTGTAGTTGGGAGATGATGGCAGAGACATCGCCCGCCCTCGGCCTGGATGCTGGCGTGGCTTCCTGTAACATCCACAGGGCTTTCGGCCTAGTCCAGGCGGCCCAGGTAGCCCGCTCAGGCTGCCCCGGGGACGCGGCTGCTTCACAATTTTCCACAAGCTGCTGTTTCTCTTATCAGGATGGCCACTCTCTGGCTGATGAAAAACATCTCTCTGGTCCAAACATGACCCTGAGGTTTATCTAAATCGTTTGTTGCTCAGCAGAACAACATATATCAGAAGTGAGAGCTATGCCAAAAGACACTTCTAATGCACCATTTATCTTTTCTGTAATTGATTCTCATGCAGGACAAATACCCGGTGGGGATTCGCAGAGGGCTTAACACACTCTGCCATTATGATGACATCATCTCACATAAAGCGGCCCTTCTGGATGCCTGACAGATGACAGGGTCTTTTTTCTTTTTTAAGTGCTGTTCACAGTACCGCATTTAACTATGGGATGACAAGGAGCAAACTGTTCCTATCATACCTTCCAGCCTTTATTGTCAGCCGGCACCGTCAAGCCAGTCCCACACTCCAATCAAAATAAAATTATTTCAAAATCCATACCCAATTGATTACTCTTGTCAAGAGAAAGTTCGTAACAATACGTATCCATCGACTTTCAGTTTGGGTCCGTGTTGAGATTTATTGTCTCTGGGCAAATATTGAGCTGGGTGAAGTTTCGGTCAGTTATGTCCTTCTCAGTCAATAAATCTGAGTTGACTTTGGGAGGAGTCAATGCCCATGATCAAGCATTTGTGTAAACTGATGGTTTTAAAGACCACGAAGGGGACATAGAGCCACAAAACCTAGTTCAAGAACTTCCAGGGCCCATGGATTTCAAAGAAAAGACTTAAAGATGCGCAATAAAAACTAGAAACAATGTTGCCAAAGGATGCCCCTGAATGTCACTCAGGAAGAGCCAGAAACCACCTTGCTTTGACGAATAGCCTGGGACGAAAAGGTCTCTGTCTATGAAAACCATTACATGCAGTTATACATCATGATAATATTAATTACATAATCATTGCAAATGGTCCTTCAGGATGTCATCCTCTGACCCTGAGGGCTTCTGCGTGCAAGGCAGTTGAGCAGTAATTGGTAGTTTCTCTAGATCTGTTACGTGGAGGGGGTGGGCAGCTGAGCCCTACCGCCCAAACTGATGTCTTAAAGTGGGCAGGGGCCCTTGGGAGATGCTATCAAGGCTATTACACCATCTGGGCTTCATGAATTCATTGCAAACTGCAAGAACATCACTCAGCAAAGCATATTTATTCCTTGAAACTTAAGCACACCGTTCCAAGTCCTAATATCGCCTTCAACTATCCTTTTCAAGTTATGAAGGGAAGAGGGGAAAAGGAACATGTTGGTGGGACATGCAGAGATTCTCCGCAGAGCCCAAGTATGTGCCGTATTAGTCAGGATAGGCTGGGCTCTACTGCGGGAACAAATAAGCCTGCACATCTGAGGGGCTCGGTTCAACTGTCTATTTCTCATTCACACCATGGTCTGGTGTGATGTGAGTGGCTTTCCTTGGTGGGCTCCTCCACGTGGGGACTCAGGGATAAATACTCCTTCTGACTTGTGTTCCTACCATACTGAGAGTTTAGCTAATTTCACTCCATGTTATTCCTGCCTCTGCCTCCGTCAGCCTGCAAGGACCTTAAACTGATACCAGCCCCTTCATGCAAGCACATGCCTTAGATGGCAGCCTGCAGAGTCACAGGCAAATGTAAGTTTCTTGGTATGTCTTCTCCCATAGCCCTTGCGATCAACAGTCTCCCTCCCCTGCCAACATCTGTGTACCTCATGCTTACCAAGCCCGCAGTCTTTTAGGTTGAATTGATGAACCCAGCCCTAACCTGGGAGCCTCAACCCATTCCACCCATGCACCCTAGTAAAGGCATGTGCCCCAGGTCCTGCCGCAGGTGCTCTCTGCGCTCTGCCTGTCTGTGCTCTGTGTGGTCCCTTGGGACTGGTGAGTGATGAACTTGTCTATTTCAATTTCTCTTGTGGTCTGTTGTTGAACATTGGCTCACCAGCCGGCGCCCCGTGCTCTGCTTAACACACGTTCATTTAACAAAGTCATAACATACCATTTTAAACACATGGCCTTCCAGTTAGTCACGGAAGGGAAAGCAGACCGGAGGTTCACAGGGGATGTTCTTAAGGGCCAGACCTGGAAGTGACCTTATATCACTTCTGTCCATCTTATACGGGGCAGATGAGGTGGCTTAACTACAAGGGAGCCTGTGACATGTGGGCTTCCTGGGTGCCCAAGAAGAAATAGAATTGTGAACGCATAGTGCTGTATTGTCCCTGCCACCGTCTTTTTAAAAGGACACAAACGCCTGGTGGTGCAGGAGGTACAGAGGACGCTGCTGATGCCCTCATCCCCTTGCCACCTCTTAGCTCCCCTGCAGCCACAGAGGCGGCCCCTGTGCACGCGGACAGCTCCCTCCTGCAGATGCCCACGTCTCTCTGCTTCCCTGTCTGAGGGCTCTGTCAGTCAGAGCGCAGCGCAGACCCCAGGTGCCTGGAATTTAATGCCCACTCCCCAGTAATTCTTTGCCAGAGGGTTAGGAGTTGATGGACTTTCTTGGCCTTCCCGGGGACGATTCCGAGATTGTCTACAAGGTTCTCGTGGAGCTGAGCTGCAGCGCCTCACCGTGGTAGCTCACGCGCAGGTCACCCATTGTTGTTTGTTTTTCCCTTCTGTGTCTCGCTCTCCGCAGCGGCTGGCTTATTCTTCCCGGTCTCATTCCCAGCAGCCCGTTTATTCTCAAGTCCTTGTCCCAGTGCCTGCTTCCAGGAGAATCCAGACTAGGAACTGATGCACAAAGCTTAAAAGCCAGCCAAAGACTAATCCCACAGGTGGGCTCTTACAGGTCTCTCTTCCCCGTGAGCGGGACATGGTTCAGGAGAGCTTCTCAGCAGAGACGATGGGAAGACTGGATCGGAATGGGAGGTGTTTGCTGTAGATACCACATGATTAAAGGCTTCAGGATTAAAGGCCTGGGGAGTGGTGGGGCTGGTGAGCTTTGCTAAGTGCTGCTTATCTGGGCTTTTCCAAAATGCAAACGTTTTGCTCAAAATTTTTCACCTATAAGATAAAAATTCAAACTCCAGATTCCTTAAGATGGGGTACAAGTTCCTTCACCACCCAGCCTCGACCTACGTGTCCTTCTCTCCCAGCATCCAATCACACCACCTGCGTGGGCCCCGAGCATTCCAGAAGGCTCTCTTCTACCACTGGGATGTTTGGACTCTTCCTTCAAGAAAGAATTTCTTTAAGACTCAGCTCAATCTAATGTCTTCTGTAAAGCTGTCTCCAACTTCCTCAGCAAGATTTTCATTATTTATTCATTCAACGAATATTTTATTTATTTACTTACTTATTTATTTTATATCTTTATTGGAGTATAATTGCTTCACGATGCTGTGTTAGTTTCTATTGTACAACAAAGTGAATCTGATATAAGTATACATATATCCCCATATCCCCTCCTGCTGGAGCCTCCCTCCCCCCCTCCCTATCCCACCCCTCTAGGTCGTCACAAAGCATCAAGCTGATCTCCCTGTGCTATGCAGCAGCTTCCCACTAGCCATCCATTCTACATTTGGTAGTGTATATATGTCCATGCCACTCTCTCACTGTGTCCCAGCTTACCCTTCCCCCTCTGTGTCCTCAAGTCCATTCTCTACGCCTGCATCTTTATTCCTGCCCTGCCACTAGGTTCAGCAGAACCTTTTTTTTTTTTTTGGATTCCATATATATGTGTTAGCATACGGTATTTGTTTTTCTCTTTCTGACTTACTTCACTCTGTATGACAGACTCTAGGTCCATCCACCTCATTACAAATAACTCAATTTTGTTCCTTTTTATGACTGAGTAATATTCCATCGTATATATGTGCCACATCTTCTTTATCCATTCATCTGTCGATGGACACTTAGGTTGCTTCCATGTCCTGGTTATTGTAAATAGTGCTGCAATGAACATTGTGGTACATGTCTCTTTTTGAATTACGGTTTTCTCAGGGTATATGCCCAGGAGTGGGATTGCTGGGTCCTATGGTAGTTCTATTTTTAGTTTTTTAAGGAACCTCCATACTGTTCTCCATAGTGGCTGTATCAATTTACATTCCCACCAACAGTGCAGGAGGGTTCCCTTTTCTCCACACCCTCTCCAGCATTTATTTCAACAAATATTTTAACAATGCATACCATGTGCCAGGCACTGTCTAAAGTACTGAGGATACAGTAGTGAAAACCTGACAGATATCCCTGCCCTTGTGAAGTTTGCCTTGCAGCATGGGGAATTAGAATAAGCACCCATCTCTTCTCTGGCCTTTAAGCCCTCACAGGCAATGGGCACGTCTTTTCATCTATTTATTCCCAGTGTCCAGCAAAGGGCTCAGTGCATCTGCTTAGCGACTATGTTCTTAGCACTGGGAGAACTCTTATTGTTTGTTAGTTTACAATAAGAGGAGAATATTGGTGAAGGACTATTGTAGGATAGTACTTCCTGTGTGAAAGAGTGGAAAGGATTCTGAGAGTGAGTGGGAAGGATTCTGAGAGTATGCATGGGATGTTTAGTGCCACGTTTTCTACTGTACCTGTGTTCCTTTTGGATGACACTGAGTGACAGGTCCCCCTTGAGGATGGTTTTGCTGTGGGTGCCGATTCTTATAGTTTGAAGGGAGAGGAGCTCTCCTTGACAACATGTTTAACTGAAGTCAGTTTAATTGACATTCATTGAACTTAAATTCCATCTATATCAAAGGGGCAGACTTGTTCCTTTGAAGTCCTCCGATATCTCCCCAGATCAGCCATGTGGTGGCTTAGGGCAGATCCCTTAACTTGCCAGGGCCTCAGTTTCCACATCTAGAAAATGGACCAGTTGGGCCAGCTGATTTCTTGGGCATCTCTGACCCTGCCCTACTTTTCAGCAATTAGTTCTATATAGATAATCCCATCCACCCAATTATACACCCAACTGGTGACTTGAGTCTATAATTACATTAATAAAGCCCGGAGGCCAAGACAAACACCGAGAACACCAACTGCGAGATCGCTTGGAACAAGGAAGATATTGTAGGGATGTGTTTTGTACACACATATCAACTCTGGAAATTTGTTTAAGTCCAAAGAGGGTGTAAGAAGCTCCAGTTTGAACCTAAGTGCCCATCATCGGATGAATGGATAAAGAAGATGTGGCACATATATACAATGGAATATTACTCAGTCATAAAAAGAAACGAAATTGAGCTATTTGTAATGAGGTGGATAGACCTAGAGTCTGTCATACAGAGTGAAGTAAGTCAGAAAGAAAAAGACAAATACCGTATGCTAATACATATGTATGGAATTTAAGAAAAAAAAATGTCATGAAGAACCTAGGGGTAAGGCAGGAATAAAGACGCAGACCTCCTAGAGAACGGACTTGAGGTTATGGGGAGGGGGAAGGGTGAGCTGTGACAGGGCGAGAGAGAGTCATGGACATATACACACTAACAAACGTAGTAAGGTAGATAGCTAGTGGGAAGCAGCCGCATGGCACAGGGATATTGGCTTGGTGCTTTGTGACAGCCTGGAGGGGTGGGATAGGGAGGGTGGGAGGGAGGGAGACGCAAGAGGGAAGACATATGGGAACATATGTTTATGTATGACTGATTCACTTTGTTATAAAGCAGAAACTAACATACCATTGTAAAGCAATTATACCCCAATAAAGATGTTAAAAAAAAATTAAAAAAAAAAAGTCAATGAACCTGAGTTACATGTATCAATACAGATAAATCTCACAAATGTAATGTTGATCAGTGTCAGAAGGACTCCTCTGGCAGTCCAGTGGTTGAGACTTCGCCTTCCATTACAGGGATGTATGAGTTCGATCCCTGGTTGGGGAGCTAAGATGCCTTGCGGCCAAAAAAACATAAAACAGAAGCAATATTGTAACAAATTCAATAAAGACTTTAAAAAAAGGTCCACATCAAAAAAATCTTAAAAAAAAAAAGTGGCAGAAGGATACATATAGTATGATTTCATTTATATAAAATATGAATACATGGAAAGCATCTCTATATGTGCAGATTAATTTTTTATATGAATATAAAAATATATGGGAATAACAAATACCAAATTTGGCATAGTGGGGTCCTCTGGAAAGAGGGAGGGGATGAAATGGGAAGTACATACAGAAGGCTTTGACTGTTGGCATTGCTTTACTTAAGTTGGGTGAGGGATACATGTGTGTTTCTGGTACTGATCATAATGTAAAAATAAACAAAAGTGGACCCAAGATCGGCGATTTGTATTAAAAGCCTTAAAATTCTTTATACCCTTTATCTGCTCATTCCTCTTACAAGGAACTTTCCTAAGGAAATAATAAAAATGTACACAAATACTTATAAAAAAAAAAAGAAGCTCCAGTTTGCTGCTAATGTTGATAAATATGGGTAATACAATAATAGTAAACATCTTTAGTTTTGAAACAAATACTTCTGTTTCTATGATGTTTAGCACTTTCTCTTTCAGTATTTTTTCATTCTATACTGATTACTTCAACAAATATGTATTGAGCATCTCCCACATGTCAGGCACTGGTCTAGGTCCTGGGAATAGTGTAGTGAACCAGACAGACAAAAACCCTTGACCCCATGGAGCTTATCATAGTGGGGGAGGGAGTTGTAGAACGAGCAATATTCATAATGACCACAACGAAAATAAAACGGGAATAAAAAGGAATAAAGTGAAAAGGAAAGACTGGGATGAAAGTGGTCAACTATAAACATGCAGGCCGAGAAAGGCCTCTCTGAGGAGGTGACATTTGAGCTGAATTCTAAATGGGAAAAATCTGTCCAGGCAAAGGGTATGGCAAGATGCAGAGCCCCACGAACCAAGCAGGAAGTAGATGGTGACGTCATCTCACAGAAGGAGAGACGGAGGCTCAGATGGATTTCCTGATTCCTTGCCCATTGTAGCATGAAGGCAGATGTTTGATCATCAGTAAAAATTTATGGAAAGTTCATTATATACTAGGCTCTCTTCTCTGGGATACAGCTGGGAACAAAACAGACAAAATCCCTGTTAGCATGGTGCTTATATGCTATTATTCAAGGGCAAGACACTCTGTACGAATCTTCCCACATGAGTTTTTTTTAGGATCGTCCAGTTAACATCGATGGGGGTTGTGAACCAGTTGGGTGGAACATTTGATCGCTGAGCTCCCCTCTGCCACTGACTAGCTGTGGGGCTTGGAGTTAATTGGGAAATCCCTCTGGGGTTCAATTTCCACATCTGAAGGTGGAGGCGTTGGAGTTAGACACCATCTAAAGTCCACCCACTCTTAATAGAGAATGACATGGGATTTGGGGTGGGGAGGAAGTTTTTATTTTTATTTTTTTAAATTAATTTTTATTGGAGTGTAGTTGATTTACAATGTTGTGTTAGTCTTGCTGTACAGCAAAGTGATCCAGTTATACATATACATACATCCCCTCTTTTTTATTATTTATTTATTTATTTTTGTGGTACGTGGGCCTCTCACTGCTGTGGCCTCTCCCGTTGCGGGGCACAGGCTCCGGACGCGCAGGCTCAGCAGTCATGGCTCATGGGCCCAGCCGCTCCGCGGCATGTGGGATCTTCCCAGACCAGGGCACGAACCCGTGTCCCCTGCATCGGCAGGTGGACTCTCAACCACTGTGCCACCAGGGAAGCCCCATCCCCTCTTTTTTAGATTCTATTCCCATATAGGTCATTACAGAGTACTGAGTAGAGTTCCCTGTGCTATACAGTAACTTCTTATTAGTTATCTATTTTATATGTACTAGTGTGTATATGTCAACCCCAATCTCCCAATTTATTGATTCCCCCCCTTCCCCCTTGGTAACCATAAGTTTGTTTTCTACATCTGTGACTCTATTTCGGTTTTGTAAATAGGTTCATTTGTACCATTTTTTTAGATTCCACATAAGCGATATCATATGATATTCCTCTTTCTCTGTGTGAATTACTTCACTCAGTATGACAATCTCTAGGTCCATCCATGTTGCTGCCGATGGCATTATTTCATTCTTTTTTATGGTGAGAAATATTCTATTATATGCATGTTCCACATCTTCTTTATCCATTCTTCCGTTGATAGACACTTAAGTTGCTTCCATGTCTTGGCTGTTGTAAATAATGCTGCAGTGAACATTGGGCTGCGTGTATCTTTTTCAATTATGGTTTTCTCTGGATGTATGCCCAGGGGTGGGATTGCTGGATCATATGGTAACTCTAATTTTAGTTTTTTAAGGAACCTCCATACTGTTCTCCATAGTGGCTGTACCAATTTACATTCCCACCAACAGTGTAGAAGGGAGACAGTGTTCCCTGGGAGGAAGTTTTTAGATGACTGAGAGATTACCGAAGGTTTCTCTCTCGTGGAGCGGGGGTGTTCAGAACGTCTTGTTTTGTGTTTCCATAGACGTTGCCATTTCCCATGCCATTCTGCTTGGATAGGTCATGTGCTGTTTTACAGAGGGACCAAGCGAATGTTTTCCTCAATCTTTCTATCAGGATGCCTGGTTGATGCATAAGAGGGCCAGCCACAGGCATTCAGACGGTTGAGATGTGTGGAGACAAGTCTCCCTAAACAGAAGCCGTAAGTTTAATCAGTGGAATTAAAAATGCAAATGATGGGCATGATGGTGGGATAATTACATGATCAGAGCAGCTCCATCAGACAGGGGCTCCAATGGCCTATTTGTGGATCCGTGTCCTGTTTATGTGTAGGCAGCTAGCAGGAGGCCTCCCCTTGCCTTGTGCTTGCCATGTCGGGAGGACGTGTTCACCACCTACCTCCTTCCCAGGGCGCTGCGGGGACTAATGAGGGACTCGGAGATGCCCTGATGAAAGGCGCTGTAAAAGTACAAAGTCTTATTACGCTATTATGAAACCACATTTCGGCATCTGTTACCCACCAACACCCGAGGGAAACTTGACAGCCTCTCAGCCTGTTTGTCAAGTGCTGGCTGTCCCCCTCTCGTCACAGGTGAAACAACAATAAATAGCAATGGAACGTGTATCCCAGGTATTTTAATAAAGTCGATAAAACAGAGTTGTGCTGGCCCCTTTGGCTGTTGCCAACGCTGACTCATAAACCGAAACCCCCGTGGGGACAGTCACTGACTGGGGTGGGTGCGTGCAAGGTGCGAGCTCAGAGCCCCAGCTGGCTATTTCAATCGGAGGAGAGTGCTTGGTGGATGCGCTTGGGTTACCATGGCGACTGAGGGACAATGGTCTTGGGCGTGCAGACCCCATGTTTGCAGCATTATGCTTCAGAAAGGGGATTTAGAAATGCAGAACAAAACATAATAAAGGAGCGTCAAACCTAATAAGACTAGGGACTGAAAGAAAGCCAGGGACTTCTGTTTAGACACCACAGCATTCTCGCCTTGCGGGTCTGGGAACCAATCCAAGACTGAAGCTTGTTCATTATACCTCCCAGGCTGCGGGCATTCAGATGGGCTCTCTGCATTGAAATTGCAACTTTTTCTCACCTGGATGAAAAGAGAACCCACTGAGTTTAGAACCGTACAGGAATGAAGAGATTTTCTCATTTAAACAACATCCTTTTGTACCTGGCCGATAAGATAGAAGGAAAAAAAAAGCTCAGTTTGAATATTGAGCAAGTTGCCAAAATTGAGCCGGGAACAACCCCGTGGTGTCTTTATTGGGTAACGTGAATATCACTCTTGGATATAGCCTCATTAATCAAAGCCACAAATGCTCCACGAGTTCTGATGGAAAGGATGTAGCAAAAGGCAGCTTTCATCATTTACATAATTTTTAAAAAATTCCTGGATTCTCTTTCCTTGTTTGATGCCTCTGGGCTATGTACAGCTGACACCTGCTTTCTGGGTACATGTTGTTTCTTCTCACAACTTCTCTTTTGTTTCCAAGGAGAGGGACCACATTGCCTTGTGGTAGGGAAGGAAAAGGTAATGCAGAATGAAATGAAGGAATTAGAATGGAAGGTCCATTAATCAAGGATGCATATGGTAAGAGAAAGAGATTGGGAGTCAAGACGGCTAGTCCTTTGTGGTCACTGACTTGGTGTGCACAACTTTGGCCAACTCCTGGACCTTGGGGCCTTGTGTGGTTCATCAGCTGAGGCTGGGTGGTGGACTCTGCTCTCCTGCAAGGTCTCTGGAGATGAGCATTGTTTCTTATTCATCTTCGTGTCTCGCATTGCATGATATAAATATTTCTTGAATGGCTGTCTTCTTCAGATTCTGTCCCATTTTGTAAGACTCTTGGCCTAGATTTGATCAACAGAAGTCATTTTGTAGCATCCTTTTAGGGAGGCCAATGAATGGCATTTCCCATGGACTACATCACCTGAAGCTGCTTCAGAGGTTCCTCAGGGCATATACACGTGGGGACAGCTTAAGTTTGACCTTAGAACCTTAAAACCAGTATTTAAATATTGAATTCCATCTTGGAAACTCTGCCTTCCTTCCTGGTTCATGTAACAAATTACTGATAGAGGTCTTCCCTGGTAGCTCAGTGGTTAAGAATCCGCCTGCCAATGCAGGGGACATGGGTTTGAGCCCTGGTCCAGGAAGATCCCACATGCCACGGAGCACTTAAGCCCGTGCACCACAACTACTGAGCCTGCGCTCTAGAGCCTGCGAGCCACAACTGCTGAAGCCCGTGTGCCACAGCTACTGAAGCCTGTGCGCCTAGAGCCTGTGCTCCGCAACAAGAGAAGCCACCGCAATGAGTAGCCCGTGCACCGCAACGAAGAGTAGCCCCTGCTGAAACTAGAGAAAGCCCGAGTACAGCAATGAAGACCCAACGCAGCCGAAAATAAAAAAATAAAATAAATAAATTTATAAAAAGCAAACAAACAAACAAAAAGCAAATTACTGATAGAACTTGGGCAGCTGGGCAGTTGATATATTTAGAAGTAGACTTGAAATTATCCCCTCCAGAGGGAGCCTTCCAATTTTTTGACTAGGAAGTCTTCCTCATCGTAGTTCTACCTTTAGTATTTGCCGATTGGGAAAATCTACAAAGTTGTAGGTTGCATTATTGTTCATGATTCTTTGTTCCCTCTCCTAAGAGGCTTCCTGTGTCCCCTGTAGGTGATGTGGTGACACTCCGTGGTGGGGACACAACATGGGCAGCAGCTTCAGATACAACTGCCTGGTGTGGCCAGGTCTCCTGCAGCACGTCACAGTAGGGGCTGCTCCTTCAGGATGAGTCCCAGAACGGGGAGACACACAGAGCAGAGCAGAACCCAGCTTCAACCAACCTGCAGCCTGCATGTAATCTGGGCGAGAAATAAATGTTGGCTGTTGTAAGCCACTGAAATTTGGGGCTTGCTTGTTACCACAGTAACCAGGTGACAATAGCAAGCAACAATACAACAAATTGTATCTTAATCATCATAACATCCACAGATGTTTGAGAAATAGTGGGACATAACAGTTGGATTGATGAATGAATGGTTGATTAGGGACATCAGTCATACTTCTGTCTTTTCAAGTTAATGGCCCACATTTGATGTCCCCTCTGAATGAGCAGATTCCTTGCCATAACTTGGAAGTAGTCCTTGCCATCATTTGGTCTCTGACACCCTAGTTTGGGAATCTCCAATCTAGAACAATTATTCTCCTTCAGATTTGTGGCAATTTGGAAAGAGAATGGATTTTTTTTTTAACATCTTTATTGGAGTATAATTGCTTTACTATGGTGTGTTAGTTTCTGCTGTATAACAAAGTGAATCAGCTATACGTATACATATATCCCCATATCTCCTCTCTCTTGTGTCTCCCTCCCACCCTCCCTATCCCACCCTCTAGGTCACAAAGCACCGAGCTGGTCTCCCTGTGCTATGCGGCTGCTTCCCACTAGCTGTCTATTTTACATTTGGTAGTGTATATATGTCCGTGCCACTCTCTCACTTCGTCCCAGCTTACCCTTCCCCCTCCCCGTGTCCTCAAGTCCATTCTCTACATCTGCATCTTTATTCCTGTCCTGCCCCTAGGTTCTTCAGAACCATTTTTTTTGAGGATGGATTTTTGCAACAGTGGATGTGGGTTTGGGTCCTGGCTCTCTCACCTATTTCCTTGGACTTGGGAATGGCCCTCAGCTCTTCTGACCCCATATGTTCACTTACCACTCTTACATACAGCACTGTTTGGAGCATTAAATGAAACAAGCCATGTAGATCTTCTTTTTAATGTGAATTGAAGGTGCTATTCTTGGAGGAACTAACCCAAGGAGGAAAGAGCCTCTGACACCCTCACTGCTTCTCCTGACCCCCATCTTCCTTCTCCTGTAACGCCCAGTGCACCTGCTGTGTGCTCCTGTTTATTTATTTATTTATTTGCTGTACGCAGGCCTCTCACTGTTGCGCCCCCTCCCATTGCAGAGCACAGGCTCCGGGCATGCAGGCCCAGCGGCCATGGCTCACGGGCCCAGCCGCTCCGCGGCATGTGGGATCTTCCCGGACCGGGGCACGAACCCGCGTCCCCTGCATCGGCAGGCAGACTCTCAACCACTGCGCCACCAGGGAAGCCCCTGTACTCCTATTTAGATGGGAGTTTGAAGGATGGCACTGAGAAACCCAAAGTCCTTATCAGAGGGGCGGGGGCATCGGCAGCTCTGGCTGGAGCCTGCAGACCTTTTGTTAGAAAAGAACGTTGATTCAGAATTTGATATCTAAAGGAAACACCCAACTTTGTATTACCCCCTGGCAACAAATGGCCCTAACTGGTTGTCTAGTGGTGGCTTCCTCCTTCCCTGCACCCCAACAATGCTTCCAGTGGCTCTCCACTCATCGGACTTGGTCTCTCAGCGCCCAGTGCAACGGAACTCACAGCAACCGAGTTAATTAGGGCCGAGGGGAGCATCACACCCAGGTTGCTTAAATTACAGCCCCTGCATCTTCTCCCCTGTGCAAAGAAGCATATACCGCCACCTTGGCCCCCTGTGTCCAAAGGGAGATGGGGGTGGAGGGCTCAGGGTTCCTGCCCTGACGCCAGCCCTCTGGGGTCAAGAGGTGGGTCCCTTGGGGCTCAGATTGGATGGGGGAGTTCTGCCATGTGGAAGTAACTTTAACGAGGTCAGGAGGGTAAGGGGTGTGTGTGGGGGCGTTGGGAGGTGGCCTTGAGATGACAAGTGGGAGGCTGGGACCAGCTTTCGGCAATGCTGCGTTTCCAGAGCTTTCACCCCCCCATTCACCTCGTTCCTCCCCAATACCCCCCTGCAGCCCCCCCTTTCTTCCCACTTTCCACCACTACAACCCAATCTGTGAAATGGGGGTAGGATCACCCCAAAGATGAGGGGCTCTGGCCACGAGCCGCGCTGTGCTAAGCCCTGGCCATGTGGAGGATGAACCACAAGAAACTGACATATTTGCTCACTTTTGACCTGTAAAAACAGCAATTTCAGACGGTGCAGTCTAACACGTTTCCTTCCTCAGCCATCTCGAGAAGTCTGATGATTAGAGCTCTACTTTTCAGATGAGGGAATTGAGAAGTTAGGTCACTCGCTCCAAGTCGAGAGTTAGTCAAAGACAGAGTGAGGATGTATGTCGGGGGTCCTGCCTGCAGGCTCAGCTCAGAAGCATCACACTGCACCCATAAACCCACTTGTATTAGTCGATAAGTGATCATAACGGCTTCAGAGGTTACCTTCTCTGCTGGACCCAGCTGGTTCATTAGGCAGTTGCTCTAACGCTGGTACTGGAGGCCACTGGAAGCGAGGGATACTTTCTGCAACAGCTGAATGTCCCACGATGTCTCTGATTTGATTGAAGAGGGTCGGCCTGGCCCACCTGGCCTGTGAGACAAGTGATGGGATGCGGGATGGCAGGGCTAGTGCAGAAATTCATTTCCTTGAAAACATTGACTATTTTTCTGATTTAAGAAGTAATACCTATTCAGTGTAGAAAACCCAGGAAATGTAAACAAAATTAAATAAATAAAATTAAAATGACCAGCAATCCCTAACTAGAGACGGCCGCGATGTCGATGATTGTTGTATGCCCTTGTTCCTTTTTCCTCTCTCTCTCTCTCCACATGCATGTATAAATTTGGAGTGGGGCATCTATTATAAACATTATTTTCCTTACTCATTAATTCTCTATTTTATTCCAGAATGAATTTCACATGGTTTACAAGGACACATAAAATATGATATGATAGCACAAACGAAAAGTGAGGGTAAGAAAGAAAAATCCAAACCATAATGACATTCGGATTTTTTCCCAGCTTTATGGAACTATAATTGACATATAAGATTGTATACAACATGTTGATTCGATCCTTTTATATATTGCGAAATGATTACCAACATAGCATTAGCTAACACTTCCATCCCCGTCACATAATCACCATTTATTTTTTGTGGTGAGAAAATTTAAGATTTGCTTTCTCAGCAACATTCAAGTACATAACACAGGGCATACTGGAATTTTTAAAATCTAACATTGCATTGAGAGTATTCACCCATGCCATTAAATATTCCACAGCATCATTTTTCAATGTAATCCTTTTTATGGAAGTAAAACACACGAACACAGAAATGTGCACGGATTAGAAGCCAATGACTCCATACAGCATTTAAAAAAAAATAAATTTATTTATTTATTTTTGGCTGCGTTGGATCTTCGTTGCTGCATGTGGGCTTTCTCTAGTTGCCACGAGCCGGGGCTGCTCTTAGTTGCGGTGCGTGGGCTTCTCACTCTAGTGGCTTCCCTTGTTGCGAGGCACGGGCTCTAGGCTTGTGGGCTTCAGTAGTTGTGGCACGTAAGCTCAGTAGTTGTGGCTCGTGGGCTCTAGAGCGCAGGCTCAGTAGTTGTGACGCACGGGCTTAGCTGCTCCGCGGCATGTGGGATCTTCCCGGAGCAGAGCTCGAACCCGTGTCACCTGCATTGGCAGGTGGATTCTTAACCACTGTGCCACCAGGGAAGTCCCCAGTATTGTTTTTAATGGCTTCAGACCGGTCCACTGATTGGCAATGTGGCTCTTCAGTCTGTTACCAAATGTTCAGTATTATCAATAAAATAGCAACAAAGAAACATGTCTAGGACTATTTTCAGCAACGCCAGAAACCATGGAAGGAATCCATAGGTCTGAATTCCCCACTATCCTTAGAAAGAACACATCTTCTGGGGCCTGAATCCAGCTGCTGCCCCAACTGCTTCCTGCCCAAGTTTGAATACTTTTAATCCAAAGCCAAGTCAAGCCGCTTCCCATCTCTGTGGCGTTCCTCCCCCCTGCCCCCCACCCCCAACCCCCGGCTGCCCTTTCACGCCGGCAGCCCCCTGCCCCTGCCACCGTGTCCTCTGAGGGGCGTGCGGCTGGGCTGGATGCAGAGAACCCTCCCTGTTGGAGAGCGCGCCCCTGAAGTCGGACATTTGGAAGAGAAACAGAGTCAGATACTTGCAGGAGGTGAATGATGTTGAGGGAAATCGCCAGGCCTTCCTTTCATTGTGTTTGAACCTCACTAAGTTTTCTAAAACGAAGATGCTTCACTCTCCTCTTTCTTAATTGCTGAAAAGTGTGTCCACTGTAGTGAAAAGGCAACGGGATTCAAAAGATCTGCAGCGCCAATAACTAAACTTCCCACAAGATGGCAGTGTTGCTCCGTCGCAAAGGGCCTGCGGCGGGGCTCCTGAGTTACTGGCCAGGGAGGGGAGCCCAGACATAGGGCAGGGAAACGGTCAGAGGGGTCCATTGTCTTTCCCGTCGTTCTCAGAGCCTCTTCTCTCTCTCACTGACTATCCCACCACCCCTCCCAGCTTCTCCTTGGGTATCTTTTGGATGCCCCACAGTCAGCCCCGGCCTGTTCCTTCTCATCATTCCAGGTGTCTTTCCTTCCTGCGGATTATTTTCCGTCTCATCCTTAACCAGCTGTAATAAAGATGGATCTATATTTATTCTTGTGTGTTTAATAAGGTTTTAGGTACACTTCTAAAACTTAAAAAGTAGAAAAGTTGATCTTTTTGTGTTCCTTTATTAATTTTCCTATATAAACAGAAACCCACAAAACCAAGATTAAGGTTTTCCTCCCTGGCATGAGGCCCCTGTTGCTTGCTACTTCTGTATTTATTTTTTTGCAGCTCAGTGGCCCTGAGGAGAAAATCAATGAGACATACACCTAATAGTCATTTAGGTTCTTGATCTTTGAGTGCTTTATGTTCAGGGATGTGAACAAATCTGCATGTGGGGTGGAAATAAGGCAGCAAAATAATTCACAGGTCATGGCTATGATGCAACCAGCGAAGTATGTGGCCCTCACAGTGCCAGGAAGGAGCCTGAGGAGGCTCCCGGGGTATGAGGACGTGGCTAAGGCAGCCTGGATGATGAGGAAGGTGCAGCTGGAGTCTGGTGCCAGGATTCGGTGGCTTCCAGCTCTGTCCTTCAGCTGCTCCAGTAACAACCCAGGAGGCTATGCTGGGAGGCCTGGGAGGGCCCTGCCGACTGGAGCAATGTAAGGATAAAGGCTGGCTCTGAAGTAGTTTGCATACCTGGGGAATCCTGATTTCCTGACTCCGACTTGGCCTTAAGTCCAGCTGCTGACCCAGCCATGCCTCCTTCTCCCTTCCCAGGGCTGGGGATGTGATTGGATGTCCTGTGTGCATCAGAGAGGGCTAGGACGCTGTAACACGCAGCTTCCCAAAGGAGACGTGCGGTGACCCCTCTGGGCCATTAAGTTTCCTCACCCAGGTGAGTGTGAGACTGCACTTCCTTTCTAAGGCTGTGGAGAGAGTCCAGATTCATGCCTTCGTTGGAGTCAAGACAGCATTTTCTACAATTGCACTGCCCCTGCCATTCCGTGACCAGTCGCCGGGTGCTGGCTTTCTGTCAGGGAAATGGGAGAGGGGAATCAACGCACATGGCCCAGAGGGTGGTCCATGGGGCAAGAGTTAAGAGAGGAGGCCTAAGCTACAAAGCAGTGGACCCCTAGACCAAAAGGCCCCTTCCCAGGGTGCAGCCCAGCAAGATGTTAGCCGTTTACACCATGGTGTGATGTAGAGACAAGTCCTCCCCCACCTCTGGTCAAGCCCTTTGAACTTTAAGCTTTAGCTCATTGAAGTGAAATTCCTCCTTCTCCGTTCAAAGTATTTTTGGCAGTGGCAGGAGGCAAGGGAGATCTTTCCAGAGCACTTGAAATGATGCCATGGGAGGGAGCTGTAGCTGTCACGTCACAATTCTCTTTATTAATAATAACAATAATAACAACTTGGTTCCACAAGCAATTCATACCCATCCTAGAAAATTTGGAAAACACAGAAAAGCACGAAGGAAATAAACGACAACTTTTTTCAGCTTAACACCTTCCGGTTTCTCCAAAACAGAGAAAACAGCAAGAAGGCAATTAGCTACAAGGGCTATTAGCATAACAAAACCACCCCTAGCCCCTGCTCTCTAACTCTGGAGATAGTGCAGACCTGGGGCTTGGAGCTGAGTCTCTCACTCAGGCCTGTCCTGTAGAGCCATCGTTTTTGCCCCACCCATGACATTTTCTGAGATTCAAAAAATGATTCCCATATTGGCAAACGCTGTGGTTGGGGAGAGAGAAGCACAGGGGCACAAAGATGGAAACATCACTGGATCTACCACCACACTCAGCATTTTTGTTTTGTTATGTTCCGTTTGTTTACAGAAATAATGTCTTCCTGCTTTGCTGTACTTGGTAAAGGACAATCACATCCAAACTTAAAAAAAAAACTCTTTTTATAGGCATTTTCACGAGTTGTTGCATAGGCATTCCCCTAATCTGTCTTCACGAAGAGACGACCTTACTCCTGGGAGGCCTGAGATCCAGGCAGAGAAGGAAGGGTGGGTGTGATGCTGTGCTGGGTGCTGGGGCGGGGAGCAGCCTGGAGGGGGGAGGCCCCAGGGGAGCAGGCTGGCCACAAGGTGCTAAGTGAGGGCTTCCTATCCTCTTCATCGGTCCTAAAAGTTGCTCAGCAGTTGTGAAAAATGACATAAGTTCTTTCAAGGCACCTTTCAAAATATGTAAATCAAAGTGATTAACCAAGGGCTTATCGTAGCCATAATTCCCACTGCACAGAGATGCCTGCTCATAATATATTAGTGAATCTGTAACATCTTTTTCATATAGAATATTAAAAATCCCCCTCTGTTCTGAAACCAGCTTCTTAAACTGTAGAATACGTTGTGAGCATTTTCTCATGGCGTTAAATATGTCCTTCTAATACAATTGCCAATGACTGCAGGTATTCGATCATCATTTCTTTAATTCCCACTGTTGGATACTTAGATGTCCCCTCTCCTTGATTTTCGCTAATGATTTACAACGTTGCAGTTAACATACTTGGGTGTATGTCTTGGTACATATCCATAATTATTTCATTAGGTAAATTCGTGTAAGTAAAAGGGTTTGTGCACTTTTAAGGGAATTGGTAGGTGTGGCCATAATTTGCTCCAGAAAATTTGCATCAACTCCTTATCATTGCATGAAAGAGCCCCTTTCCCCACATTCTCACCAATACTAGGAATTAGACATTTATTAGTATTTGTCAGTAGCAGTTAGGCAAAAAATAGCATCTCGTTGGTTCAGTTTTGATTTTTAGATTATAAAATTGCATCTGTTTCTAAGTAGTCTCCACAGCGTCTTCAACCCCTAGCCCCCACCATCCTCATTGCTGATATTTATTGAACTTTACTTCGTATCAAACACCCGCACGTATTGCTTAGGTTCTTTCTTTCTTTCTTTTTTTTTTTTTCTTGCGGTACGCGGGCCTCTCACTGTTGTGGCCTCTCCCGTGGTGGAGCACAGGCTCCGAACACGCAGGCTCAGCGGCCATGGTTCATGGGCCTAGCCGCTCCGCGGCATGTGGGATCTTCCCGGACCGGGACACGAACCCGTGTCCCCTGAATCGGCAGGCAGACTCTCAACCACTGCGCCACCAGGGAAGCCCTAGGTTATTTCTTATAGGAGTCCTTATACAAATTGCCCTACGTTACAGAGGTAGTAAAAGACAAATCTGAAAATTGAACCCACACTTGTCTGATGCTAAAGTCCTGACTCATATTCTTTTTTATTTTTTCAACCTGCACCCAGTTTCCTTGGGTGTTTGATTCTTATTCTCCACCCTCTTGCCTGCCTGCCTCTCTCATAGAGCTCACCCAGCCTGAGAGTCCTGTGCCTTGTGTTGGGTTCAAATAACATCAGCCTGAGTGGGGAGAGAGCTGAATGACAGGGGAATGGAGCCAGGCAGCAGAAAACAACAAGTGGTGAATATGTTACTTTTTTGGTCCCTTCTCAGGCATAGCCCTTGGCCATGATTAGCAAAGTAGAGTGTGTGTCTGTGTGTCTGTGTGTGTGTAGCTAGGGTCGGGAAGAGCTTTTTGTGACTTGCTGCTGCAGGATAAGGTGGGTGGGGCGATGAACAAGCCCAGGATGAGGATTCAGAACACTTACATGTTTTTCTAAATACTTTATAGATTTGATTCTATTATTTTTAAATATAAATTTATTTATTTATTTTTGGGTGTGTTGGGTCTTCGTTTCTGTGCGAGGGCTTTCTCTAGTTGCGGCGAGCAGGGGGCCACTCTTCATCGCGGTGCGCGGGCCTCTCGTTGCGGAGCACAGGCTCCAGACGCGCAGGCTCAGTAGTTGTGGCTCACGGGCCTAGTTGCCCCGCGGCATGTGGGATCTTCCCAGACCAGGGCTCGAACCTGTGTCCCCTGCATTGGCAGGCAGATTCTCAACCACTGCGCCACCAGGGAAGCCCTGATTCTATTTTTAAATGGTATTTAAAGTTAAAAATTCTTTTTGTTTTTGGTATTTATCAATAGAAATACAATGATTTTTGATTTGTGCCTCCAGGAATCTTGCTAGATTTTCTTGTTTTAATAATTTTAATAAATTATTTTACTAAATAAATTTTAATAATTTATTGGTAAAATCTTTTAGAGTTTTCACTTAGACCATGATGTCAACTCTGAATAGTGCCAGTTGAATTTCTTCCTTTCCCACCGTAGTATTGTTTATTTTTTTTCTTGACTTGGTGTTCGGGCTAGGACTTCCAGTACAACGTTGTCAGTTAAAGAAGTCCATCTGTATTCCTAGTTTGCCTCTATTTTTGTTTTTAATCGTGAATGTGTGTTAAATGTTATTAAAAAACTTCTGTCATTATTTAGGTGGTTATATGCTTTTCCCCCTTGGATTTGTTAATGTTACTGTGTTGCATTGTTTTCTATACATACATTTTCTTTCATTTTCCCACCTTTTTGAAGATTGGTATGAAGCTCATTTTGCAGATGAGAAAATTGACATGCAGAGGTTAAGTCATTTCCCCCAGGCACAGAGCTGTGAGTGGTAGGTTTAGATTTTGGGTCGAGCCCGAGACACCCTAAGCCTCATGCTCTTTATAACTCAGCAAATGAAGTACATGCCCTTTAGTGAAGGGCAAGTAGTGTCATTTTAGGGCTCGGAGGAGATGCTTCTGCCGGATGGATGGTGAGTTCCGGGGGTCCTCAAAGGCTTTAATGCCTTTGGACTGACAGTGGCTGCCAGATGAGTGGGAGGAGAAGAAAGGATTTGAAAATGTTAAGAAGAAAAGAGAAAAAAAGAAATGCCAAGCTACTGTGCTCAGGGCAACTTCCTAGGCTGCTGGGAAGTAAGTGTGAGCGTGATGAATGGCTCCAGGTGTCCAGTGCCCTGTGGCTGATATAATTGGATCTGTTTGCCACCGTGCTCCCCCTGCATGGAGCCAGGTAACTCAACGTATGCCTTTACTCCCTCAGGAGCACGAATGAGTTTTGGTGCACTGTCTTCTGAAGTCAAAATAAAGACTCATTTAAGTTGGTTTGGGGATGGGTATTGGATAATCAAGTGATATCTGGCCCCAGGTGAGCTCCCCATCACATAAGAGCATCGAGTAGAGACAGGTAGATGGCTCACTGGGGAAAGGGTGGCTTGAAGGGCATTAAATGGGATGTTGGACTAATTTACCTCTCAGGTCCTTCCAAAGCTAAGGTTTTCTGGTTCTAGTGAGAATTAGTAGCGTTTTCTATTTTCAGTGAAAACATGTATAAATTAGAAGTAACGTGACTTACACATTTCCCCAAAGTGGGGGGCAACATATGTTAACCATAAGTCAACAGTGTGAAGTTGGTTCCCGCCCTTGAAGAACTTGCTCCCTTCCTGAGCCCTCCCAGTGGGCTTCATGAGGGGACTTGGCAATGAGGTAGAATGCACTCTGTCATCCAGGCCCGGGGAGTAAGTGACCACACCCATCTGGGGTGCCAGGCAGCTGTGCTAACTCAGCTGTACAATGAACACAAAATGGAGAGTTGATTTGCTGCTCCGTGCCGAGGTGGCCCCTTGCCAGTGTCCCAGTCAGCAGGCCAATGACAAACACCTCGTCCCTCGTCCCATGGTGCCTCACTCCACCACGGGACAGGGAATCGGAGGGGATGAGCTGACCACACAGAATGTCACAACCAGAATCTATCTTCTTCCCTCTCCATTGGGGCCTGTTCTCTGTAACCTGACGATTTTCCGGCAGCTGCTTGAGAACCCTGCCCATCTCAAATTTGCCAGTAAGCGAAGTAAGTATATAAATAAATAAAAAATTCATCATCAACTCCTGGCCCCCTGACCCAATCTTGAAATGTGTTGCAAATACGCTGACACTTGGGTTCTTGTGTTTCATAGCAAACAGCATTAGCTGCTAGTTCACACCTGGGCTTGGCCGGGCTGGCCTCCATGTTAAGAAGCTCCAGGACCTTCCTCGGGCCCTGGACTCCACAACACATTCAGAATGATAAATCCAGAAGTGGGGGAGGCAGAGCAGGGAGAGAAGGGACCTGCCTTCCTCTTCTAGTTCCTTACTTTCATCTTGAAGTGCTAACAATGGCAATGACCCCTCTCCCCTAGGAAGGATCTCAAACATACCAGATGCCATTGTCTTATTGATCTTTCTCTGTGGCTGATGAGCGTTGAGTTTTCATTGAGAAGAGCTGCCAGGAGGGGAGAACATGTATCCAAGACTGAGGACAAGGTGGCCAGGTAGGAAAGGGGCTCTAAGCCCTGCTTGCATATTAGAATCTCCTGGGAGAACTTTTAAAACATACCTGGGTATTACCCCAGACCAGTTATTCTTGAACATATTTAAAAGTTTTCCAATAACTGAATTAAATATAATTTTTAAAATTTAAATTAATCCAGAATCCCTGGAATTGGGGCTTGATCATCCATATTTTTCAAAAACTCTGCAGATTAATTCTATTATGTAACCTCGGTTGCAGCCAGGGTTGAGAGCCACTAATGTACACATCCTGCAGGTGGCCTGAGCACCAGCCCTCCCTGCACTTACCAGTATGTAGCACAACAAAATGAAGGTAATATCCAACGTATTCTAGCTTAAGTGCCCTAGAAGACTTACCATTTAAGGTTTTTCTCTCTGGCCACTAAGGAGAAGAGAGACCTATATTTTCTTTTTTTTTTTTTTTGCGGTACGCAGGCCTCTCACTGTTGTGACCTCTCCCGTTGTGGAGCACAGGCTCCGGACGCGCAGGCTCAGCGGCCATGGCTCACGGGCCCAGCCGCTCCGCGGCATGTGGGATCTTCCCAGACCGGGGCACGAACCCGTGTCCCCTGCATCGGCAGGCGGACTGTCAACCACTGCGCCACCAGGGAAGCCCCGAGACCTATATTTTCCGATTGCTTACTCTATGCCAGGCACCATGTACATATTAGGTCATGTTGGTCTTCATAGCAATCCTATGAGGTGGATATAATTAATTTAACTTTATGCTTGGAAAAAAATTCAAGGCTTGGTAATGCTAAAGTCGTGGAGTGGGAAAGCGGGGAGAGATGTGGAATTTGAACCCAGGTCTGAGTCCATTGAAGCAAAACTGTAAAAGTGTACCATTGTCCATTCCATGTGAAAGCAATCTGTCTCTGAGCCTCTTTTCTGACAGGGACGGGAAAGAACACATTTGTTATATCAAGTGCCACATAACACGAACCTAGGACACCATTAATCAACTCTAGGAAAGAAATCACACCTGACATGATGATTGCACTTGGGGTCTCCACCTGCTGAGTTTGTGGTAGTCAGTGGTTATTCTCTAGGATCTGCCTGGCTTTTGCAGGGGCCAGACTGCTGAATTAAATGGAGATATGATTGGAAGCACAGCTTCTGCATCCTTTAGACCAGTGCTTTCCACTGTATATATAATGTGAGCCACATGTAATTTAAAAATGTTTAATAGCCACATTAAAAAAGTAAAAAAGGGGCTTCCCTGGTGGCGCAGTGGTTGAGAGTCCGCCTGCCGATGCAGGGGACGCAGGTTCGTGCCCCGGTCCGGGAGGATCCCACATGCCGCGGAGCGGCTGGGCCCGTGAGCCATGGCCGCTGAGCCTGCGCATCCGGAGCCTGTGCTCCGCAACGGGAGAGGCCACAACAGTGAGGGGCCTGCATACCGCAAAAAAAAAAAAAAAAGTAAAAAAGCAGTGAAATTGAATTTAGCAATATATTTTATTTAACTCAATCTATTAACAATATTTTCATATGTAATGAACATAAAACACTATGAATGAGATTTTTTACACTCTGTTTTGGGGGTACTAAGTATATTTTATACTTACAGTACATTCTAACTCAGATGTCAAAATTTCATCGGAAATACCTGATCTATATGTAAGTTTCATAACCTTTACAATTGAAAAAGTAGACTCACGTACTCAAGTTGTTCCAAACATATTGAAAAGTTTTCAAATAACTAACTTGCGTATGTTTAAAAATTTTATTAATTAAAATAAAAAAATTCATTCCCTCAGTTACACCAATAACATTTCAAGTCCTCAATAACAGCATGTGGTTAGGGTTACCAATTGGACAGTGCACTTTTAGATCTTTGAAAGAGGCCCTGTTTTCTGGCACACTCCCTTGGTATGACTTTATTTTTTATGATGCTGTCAGGGATGTGGCAGGTGGAAGTTTCCACACTTTTATAGCTCTTACTCTGCAGTCCAAAGATGCCATGTAGGGGTTGTGCTAACCACTGAGTATGTCTGTTCTGATATACATTCAGGGGTTGAGGAAATGACCACCAGGTGGGTCAGCAGACTCAGTGGACCCATTGTGAATTAGACTTTGGCTAAGATTCCATTCATTATCTAGCTCCCATTGACCCCTCCTCACAATGTCAACCTGGATCCTGTGTCCAACAGTCCTCAAAATCTTTGGGTAGCCCCTCTCCTCAATTTGGTTACCTGGATAAATATTCGAGGATCCTTTTGGAGAAGAACTGTGGGAATCAGAAGTGTGAATACCTTCTGTGGTTTTGTAGGGTCCTTTTCCCTGGGGATCCGGCCTCTTCTTCATCCAATGGGCTCTGGGTCATAAAAACAGGCAAGGGATTATAATATTGGAATAACCACCCCTAATCTCCTGACCGCCCATGTGTCATTTCCTTAGCTGGTACCAACTGAGTAGTACCCTTGTTGGCGGCCCACCTGTTTTGCCTTTAGGTGTTTCATGTTTTATGAACCAACTGCATAAACTCTATGCAGGTCAACACCTTCTTGCTGCCTCCCTCCAATCTTGCCACTCATTACGGTAACTGAATCCACCTAGCTCCTAATGGTTATGCTTTGCCAACTTGCCTCTATATTTCAGAGTCCTTTCAACCCATTACTATCAGTGAGCCTGGAATGGCCTTTCCTGCTGTCAGCCTTGGCCTAGAGAAGAGAGCCACCACTACATTTTTCAGTGATGCTGGTGCCCCTCTCACTAGCCATTCTTTAGAGTCCTCCCTTGGAACAAAATCACCATGTAGACGTTCTGGCCTTTCTTACTATATCCACTCTAGCATCTCCACTTTTCTGAAACTTTTAATCCCTTCTTCCACCATCAACCATGGCAGTTCTGGCATTTCAGCCTCACTCAGCACGAGCATTGCTTTTCCCATTTTTGCAGCAGCCATCTGGTTGTAGGCTTATACCAGCTTCTAGGGCACCAATCCCTAACCTCTTTGGCACCAGGGACCGGTTTCATGGAAGACAATTTTTTCACAGACTGGGGTGGGGGGATGGTTTGGGGATGATTCAAGTGCATTACATTTACTGTGCACTTTATTTCTATTATGATTACATTGTAATATATAACGTAAGAGTTATACAACTCACCATCATGCTGACAGGTGGCGGAGCTCAGGCAGTAATGTGAGCGATGGGGAGCGGCTGTAAATACAGAAGAAGCTTTGCTGGCTCGCCCGCTGCTCACCTCCTGCTGTGTGGCCTAGTTCCTAACAGGCCACGGACCGGTACTCATCTGTGGCCCAGGGGCTGGGAACCCCTGTTCTAGCGGTCTTGCCAAGGTGTTAAATCTTTTATCCTGGGAGAGGGGTCTCAAATCGACAAACTCTTACTTATCCAACCTTATATTCCAACCTCCTTGATTAAGCACCTCCAGAAGACAATTCTGAGTATACCCTCCCAGCTCTTGCTGGTACATGCTGGCTAGGGCTTGAAACTCCTTAAGGGTATAGTTCCTTTTTTTCCCCCTTGTCAGCTTGTCCCCAGTTGGGTTATGTTGTGACTTAACTAAACCTAGTTATAAGTGACCAGGAAGGGACGTGAGGGCAGATCTTGGGTGGGGCACTTGTGGCCTTGCAGCGGAGAAGACTCTCATAATCTCCAGTCAGTGGTGGAATGCAACTTCTTAATAGGGAGGGCGGGCCTCTTCAGCAGTCTCAGAAAGCTCAGGGGAGTCTGTGGATTCAAAATTTGGGAACAGGGGTTAACCCAGCTGTTCCCATTTCTTGTGTCAGGGTCCCATTTTATCCTAACCAAACTTTGGGCTCAGCTATTCTGACAATTATATCTTGGTCCTGGTCTTCAGCTTTCCCTGCCCTCACACTGCAGGAAATGAGAGCTTCTTTGTATGCTACCAAGAAGGTCTTCTGGCTTTCACACCTAACTTTCAGTTGGGATTAATCCTCTGAGCGTTTTCTTATATTTTTTCAGAGTATCAGTGAAGCTTAATAATAGCCGATATTGGTGTTGTAATTACTACGGCGGCCATATTTCTCAAACACCTGATACACTGCAATAGCTAATATATCCCCTTCCACTGGTATTCATCACAATACAGCACCAGTGGCTGTTTTTTGACTGGACTTGACTGCTACGCTGTGCCATGGGCTAGAAGTGCTCCAGCTTCCATCAGTGTGATGGGGTCTCTGCCAGACAGATGGGAAGTGATGAAGTTCCCAAACCCCTATCTATTCCTCTGCTACTAATTGTTGTAGGTTGGGCTCTCTGGGAAGCAGACTCTGAGATGGAGTTTAGCATGTAAGAGGTTTATTAAGGAAGGCTGTTGGGAAAGGAAGGAAAGGAAGCAGAAGTGTTCAGAGGAAGAAATCAAGCTTGGATGCAGGTCTAAGAACAGTCTCAGCTGAATTCTTGTGATATCTGGAGCTAAAAGCCTTTTCAGATTTATCTAGAAGTGGTGCAAGATAACTGGGCCTTTATACTCCTGCACTGTCCAGGCATTGGATGAGGGCTATCAGAAGAAACTTGTGTTTGGAGATTGTCTGCCAACAGCACTTAGAAGTGCTGGGACAACAGTTCCTTCACTGAAGGACTATCTGGGTGATGCAACCCAATGTCCACCATGATGTCCAATCCTGAGATTCTTTTTCTAAACTGAAGTATAATTGACATATTATATTAGTTTTAGGTACATAACATAATGATCTGATATTTGTATACACTGTGAAATGATCACCACAACAAGTTTAGTTGACATCCGTCACCATCATAGTTACAAAAATATTTTTCTTGTGATGAGAACAGAGATTTTTTTTTTTTTTTTTTGCCGTACGCGGGCCTCTCACTGCTGCGGCCTCTCCCGTTGCAGAGCACAGGCTCCGGATGCGCATCGGCAGGCGGACTCCCAACCACTGCGCCACCAGGGAAGCCCAGAACAGAGATTCTTAAACTTTAAAAATGAAGAACTATTGTATGCCTTCTTACATGCACTTCTATTGGAATTAACTGGCTTCTAGAATTAGAATTGATTGTGTTTCTCTGTTTCCTACTAAACTGTGAACTCTTGGAGGGGAGGGACTTTGTCTTAGGTATTCTGTATACAGAATATACAGGACCCTGTGTACAGGGTCCTGAGTAAGTGGCCAAAGGCCTAGGATTAGACACACAGCAGGTGTTTAAGACCTGTCTGTTGCTGCACGTTGAGTGAGGTTTTATGATTGACCACCTTGGATGGGCAGATAGGCTTTTGGGAGTGAAATTGTTGGTCTTGAGAGTTCAAGTCTATAACTAGAATACTCTTCCCTATTGGCAATTCTGGTAAATTAATTAAGTTAATGTGAATGAGCATTTGCTAAGTGCCAGGCAGGATTCTAGATGTCCTGAGAGATACGGTGGTGAACAAGACATTATTCCTGCCCTCATGGGGGTGACAACTTTGAGCACCAGGGCAAGGGGATTGGAGATGTATCCGTTCAAACTTTGAGATTCATCAGTAGATTTGGACCTCTTGATTGGGCATCTTTGGGCTTCTCCTTATCCTTCGGAGTGAATTCAGGCCAGGTAGGTGTGATAGGTTAGGGCAAGGTCAGTGGAGGAGTTATGTTTAGCTGAGAAATGAGAGACGGTAGAACACCACTCATTTCACCCAACATAGGTGTCTTTATTGCCTGCACAAGAAGAATCTGTGCAGTTTGAGCCTGCCTAGCAATGCCTTTGATGGTATTAAGTAGCAGTATACTGAGGTATAACATTGTGAGTAATGGATTACACCTGTATTGTCCAATATGGTAGCCACTAGCCATATGTAGCTATTTAAATATAAAATTAAAATCAATTAAAGTTACAAATCAGTTCTTCAGTTGCACTAGTCACATTTCAAGTATACAATAGTGACATGTGACTAATGGCTACTCTATCGGGCAGAACAAATTTTAGAACACTTCCATTCCCATAGAAAGTGCAACTGGATGGCAATGGTTTAGACTATTACTGACTCATGCAATATTCGAACAGGAAATGCCTTCCTGATTTATTAGATAGGGACATTGGGACCTACAAAGCTAATAGGACTGGATCATCTGAGTCTCAGTTTAATGACTCTTTATTTACAGATTTCTTTCAGTTCACAGGCTTGGGAGATCCTCTTTAACTGCCCAAGATACCTAATATAATACAAATTAACTATCCATCTATCCATCCACCCTTCCATTTTCTTCCCATCCTCTAACATACTCTACATCTCCTTCTACCTATACTCGTTGCTTGAACTATACCAGCCAATTTGATACAACTCCTGCTGAGAAGAAAATCACCTTCCAACTAAACAGGAGACAGAAACATGATGATGTTACAGTGCGATAAGTGGCATAGTTGAGTAGAAGCAGAGTGCAGAGAGTCCAGAGGAGGTAAGTTAAATTCTGCCAGAGGGCTTGGGACAGGCATTACATAGGAGGTGACATCTAAATTGGGTCTGAAGGATAACAAGATTTCTTAGGCAAGAAGGAAGAGGAAGTGCTCTAGGAAGAGGGAACAGCGTGAACCAAGGTCCGAAGGCATGAAAGTTCACTGACTGTGGGAACAGTGAGTAGTCTTTTGTGGTCCCCGTGTGGCTGGGGGAGGGTGGTAGGAGACAAGCCTGGAAGAGTAGGCTGGGCGCATCCGTGTAAGAACTCTCAGGCCAGGCTGAGAGGTATGGGCTCTATCTAGCAGGCAATGGGAGTCTCTGGAGGTGAATAAGAAGGGGAAGGATGTGACCGAATCTGTGTTTTCAGAAAATCACTCCATAGGGATGTAGGGAGCGGATTAGGGTTCCAGGTGATTCAACTCCCTGACTTTGTCCGAGGTGAAGTAAGGTTCCTGAACCTAGTACAATAATGATATGGTTCTTTCTTCTCAGATTTAAGGAACAATGCATACTCCTCCAATTAAGACTTTTTGACATTTCCATCCTACTTTTGCTTCTCCTCTCCTTGACCGCCTTACCCAGCAGCCTCCCACGAAAGCACATTTTCTCCAGCATCAAATCACACAGAGGGGTGGAAGGCATAAGGGAACATGTCAGGGAGCATAATTAGCACTGTCTGAGCTTCTCGGGGCTTCTGCAGCCTTAATGCCTCTGGGTCCCTAGTGTCCTCCATGAACCTTAATGAGAAACGCTGCTCCTGTGGTTGCATTTTCCTGACAGATCCTGGGATGAGTCATTCTAACTCCTGGCTGGCAAAGTGCTGAAGTCATGCACAGAGAGTGGAGCTTTTTCCCTTGATTTTATCCATGAAAACTGAAGGCAGGGAGCTGAGAGGGACTTAGAGAAACCACTTACCCAGTGGGAAAAGATTGGGCCGTGTCTGCGTCCCCTTCTCCTGAGGATAGAATGCTTTGTTGGCCTAACAGTTACGTTGGATTAAGAGCTATGACAATATGCAATTAATAGTGAGTTTCTTTGTAACAGATTATTGTCAAAACATCTTGAAGCCCATTCAGAGAGACAACTTTGAAAGGAGACTCGGCTGTCCACACACACATCCAACACTGTCATTAAGCCCTCCTGGCATGACAGCAGCTATAGTTCATTATCCTGGGTGGTAGCTGTGGGGGAACTCTATTCTTTACATTTTCTTTGGGAAAAAAATGTCTTTTAAACGTCATTTGCAACACAACACAGGCAAATAAGTGGAAGAGGATGTGGTCTGGTGATTCACGAAGGAACCCAAACTGGGAGAGGCTGTGCTCAATTTCTGACAGCCCAGTGATTTATTTAAAAAGAAAAGACACCCGCCACCCCGGCCCCAATTTGATACTTCCTCCGGCCAGAGGAGTATAAGGATTTCTCAGTGGACTCTTAGGTAAATAAAATCGTCATCTTTACCTGCAGATAGAAATAAATGGCCAAGCACACCTTCTAAAAACTTTATTGATTTATTTTTATGAATAAAAACAGGCCTGGTCTTTTCATTTTGATCATCAGACACGGGTTGCTGATTCAGCATCTATTCTGCCCTTCTTCCTTACTAAGGAACCCTATTTTGTTTAGGGCAATCAAATGCCTTATTAGAAATTACCCCATTCCTGGCATGGATTCCTTTACTCAGGGGGTGGCTAAGTGACTCATTCTTGGACAATGAGCTGTAAAGATAGCCTACTGGGTGGATTTTTAGAATGGATAGATATGTTTTTTTCTTGATAAAAGGAGGTGGATTTAGCTGACACTTTTTTTTTTTCTTCATCTTTTCTCCTTTCTCCTTCTTCCTGCCAGAGAACCAGATGAGATACCCAGGATGAGGCAGCTAACAGGTAGCACTCTGCTAGGCACTGGGGATGCGGGGTAAACGAGGATTCCTAGCCTTACAACATTTAGTGGCGCATATAAACGTATAGGTGGATAATCACAGTCCAATATCCTGAGTCCTATAATAGGGAGAGGGAGGGATGTAAAATACGAGACTAGCTTGAACCATGAAAGAAAAGCACCCCAACTTATAGGAAACCCCCCAAACTATGGAGTCAATGACCAGGGCAGGAAGAGTCCTCATGCTTATCTGAATCCTGGGCATGGGGAACCTAGAAAAACATGGTCATCCAGTCCCTGGTGACTGGGAATAAGCATTGAGAGTGGGAAAGGTCCGAGCGTGGGGAAGTTGTATTTGCTTCTCTGAATTCCTCATCGTGCGGTTCCTGCCTATGTCAGAGCAGTGCTGAGCCCAGCTTGGATGTGTTCCTAGGAACACATGAGCTTTGGCCTTCAGGAAATGTTTCTTTTGGGGATGACATTCTAACCTAGGAGAATGAATGAATTTGATAGCTCAAATTGGTGGAAGAAACACTTGGACCAGCCTTGAGCTCTGCTTGGGCACTTGGCCAGCTGAAATTGGCATGACTGATCATGAAGCTCATTTGGTAACATGAAAAGGACAGTTCTATTGGGGTCAAGTGAGAAGGCTAGCTAATATTCCCAGGCACATGCTTCCCAGAATCAAAAGCAAAATGATTTTTTTAACAATGACAAGAGGGGCTATGTGATCATTTCCACCATCGTTGGTTTCCTTTCCTCTCCCAATCTTTATGATTCCAAGGATGTTGGTAAAAATATTTAACCATCAATATGACGATTGCACTAACCAATCAGAAGAGATGCGAGGTTTAATGACACTCAGTGCACCCTCTGAGTGTCATTTCTGCGTTGCTCTTTGGCTTCTTTCAAAGGCTCATTTCATGTGTGCAACTCCCAGAGTGCACTGCTGTGTGCTGTGCTTCCAGATCAATGTGCACACAGCTGCCTACTGAACAGTTGTAAACCAAGACAGAAACACCAACGTGAGCAAGTGGCTCGGATGCTCTGTGAAGTGCTAATCCTGCAAGATGGTACTTGGGACCAAAATACCTTTTTCATGATCTAATAGACTTGGGGAAATGCTTCATCTTCTGTTTTCATCTTGATGATTCACAATGCACATTTATATACTCATAGCTTTGAGAAATCTTGCAAGAGTGAAACCTATTTACTTTTTACCAGCATTTCCCACCTTTTTTTTTTTTTTTTAAACCATGGAGTTTTCTTGCCCTCCTCCCATCCCCAAGGACCACCTGTCCTTGGAACAAACCTTGGCCTTTGTCCTCAGATATATAAATAACAAAATAAAAACAAGAAAACAAGATACAAATAAACAGCAAAAATATATAATCATCTGCATGTCAAGAAAACATCTATTTTCACGTTGGAGGTGGGTTGGATAATTAAGGTATATGTGAATTCCTGCCCATCCAGGCAGTAATCAAATCTTTAGGCACTGTTCAGGTAAGGGAACTATTCCAATGATCAATTTCTGAGGAACAAACAACCCTAAAACTAAGTGGCATTAAACAACATTTATTGTGCTTAGGATTTTGTGTGTCAGGAATTGGGATGAGGCTCAGTGAGAATAGCTCATCACTGTTCCATGATGATTGGGTGACTCAAATGGCAAGAGATGGTTGGGATGTTTTAACTGGGGCCATATATCTGAGGCTGTGATCTCAGCTGTCAGTTGGGTTTCTTGGTTTTTCTCCATGTCATGTCTGGTGGGCCTGAAATGTCCAAATAAGATGGCCTCTTCACTTCCATGTCTGGTGCCTGGGTTGGAATGGCCAGAGAAGCTTGGGCTGGTGGGTCATTGTTCTGTATCCACGTGGCATCTTTGCTCACCTAGCTTAGGCTACCTCACAGGATGGTAGTCTCAGAGTAGTCAGACTTGCATGGTCATTGGCTTCTCCCAGATTGAGCATTCTAAGAATCATGGCAGAGGCTGCAAGGCTTCTATGACTTAGCCTTAGAAGTTCGAGAATATCACTGCCTCTGAATTCTATTGGTCAAGCAAGACATGGCCAGCTCAAGTTCCAGGGGATGGGAAATACATTCCACCTTTTTGACGGGAGGAGAAACAAAGAATTAGTGGTCATCTTTAATCCACCACAGGCATCTTACTGGTTGGCTGTCTTAAGCATCAGACTTGAGATGCTTAATGTCATCTGAAATGTCAATTGGGTCCCACCTGGCCTCAGGTTTACCTTAAGCAATGCCTGGAAAAGTTCTTTTAGCGTGGGATGCCATTTGGGGAACATAAAAGATTAATTGAGATGACCAACCCATCTAGACACAGAGTACAAAACAGTAATTTAAATGCCTATAAACACAACAAACAAAATTACTCTTGCACGTGGCTCTGCTATTAATGCCCGTCATCGTGTATGAAGGATGAACTGTTGGAACATTTCTCCAGACTGCAAAAAGGGTCATGGGAAATGGTCCTCTCTCGTTCTCCTCTCCTTTCAACATCCTGCTCCCATGTTGGCTACTTTTCTGTGATCCTCATTAGTTTGCATTAGATTTGTCACATTACAGTTTTTCTTTAATTTTAATTTTATTGGAGTATAGTTGATTTACAATGTTGTGTTAGTTTCCAGTGTACAGCAAAGTGATTCAGTTATACATATATACATATTCATTCTTTTTTAGGTTCTTTTCTCATCAGGAGCTTGGGATGAACATACACACACTACTATATATAAGATAGATAACCAACAGGGACTTACTGTGTAGCACAGGGAACTTTACTCAATATTCTGAGATAACCTACATTTAGAGGTTTTATATAAATTACTGAGAATGCTCAGTTTCTGTCTAGAAGTGCTCTAAGATTATCTATCTATCTATCTATCTGATTTTGAGGGAAAAATTTCAGAAGTTTACAGAGAATATATAAACAACATCATAGTCTCACTTCCAAGAATTTACAAATATCAACATGCTAATCTATTTTCTGAAAGGGTTTTTTTTTACTAGAAGAAATAAAATATTACAGAGAAATTTGAAGTATCTTTTGATCAAATTTCCCTCCCCCTTGTCCCAGAAGCAACCAGTCATGAATTTACTAAGTAGGATGATATTTTAAGTATAGTGTTTTTTCAACTATTTTACAACTCCATCTTTCCCTGTTTCTAATTTACTGCCCTGAAGAAGTGCAGCTGAAATTTAAGGAGGCTGACCCTCTCAAAATTCCCCACTGCTTTATTAGTGACTAGCTTCCCTTTCTATACAGCATGCAAGTGAGGGGATATTATCCAGGCTTTGGTGGATAGAACTACTTCTAGGAAGAGGTGCTCTGTAAATATCCCCCTGTCTGAGCAGAAACAATGTTATGCTCATTCTATTGTATATCGTCCAACACCCTCACCACAAATGTTATCATCCAGGACTCCAGTAGTTATGTGTTTCGAGGCTGCCACACCTGTAACTTTTGGGCTATAGGTATGGAAACCACAGCGTTTTGTCAGACAATATGTGTCAACACTGACCTGGCTGGCAATTCCAGTATCAATGTCACCTTGTTTCCACAGATACAAAGTGCTGGCATGCAGTTCAACACCCTCTGTGCTATAGACTGAATGTTTGTGTCCCTCCCACCCACAAATTCCTATGTTGAAACTTAACCCACAATGTGATGGTATTTGGAGTTAGGGACTTTGGGAAGTGATTAGGTCATGAGGGTGGAGCTCTCATGAATGTGATTAGTGCTCTTATAAAAGAGACCCCAGAAAGCTCTCTCATGTGAGGACCCAGTGAGAAGACAGCTGTCTATGAGCCAGGAAGCGAGGCTTCACTGGACACTGAACCTTCTTGTGCCTTGATCTTGGACTTCCCAGACTCCAAAACTGTGAGAAATCAATTTCTGTTGTTTATGAGGCACCCAGTCTGTGGGATTCTGTTACAGCAACTCAAACAGACTAAGACACTGTCGTAGTGATTCTTAACTCTACCAGATGTAACTCCTCCTTTCAAAAATGCTTATAATGCTCCTTATCCTATATCTTTTATAGATAAGATAACCTACCTACACAAATCATTAATAATAATTGATATAATGACCTGGCTATAGCACAAAAGGAAATAATATTTTCCAGAGTGTAAATACTTGGCTGTAATAATTAACATAGTCAGGTGATAGCTCCTGCTTGTTGATCACCATGAGTGCAAGAGCCACAGATGTAGACTTGACCTAGGCATGGTCATCAGCAGGGTGATTTTCAGAACTAACGAGCAACTTTTGCTAGAGTTTCATACAAAACAAACTACGGATTCCTCAAAAAGCTAAACAGAGAGTTACTCTATGACCCAGCAATCCCACTCCTAGGTATATAACCAAAAGGATGGAAAACAGCTACTCCACCAAATACCTGTACAGGAATGTTCACAGTAGCACTATTTACAACAGCAATCGGTGGACACAACACATATATCCATCAATGGATGAACAGATAAGCAAAATGTGGAATATATGTACAACGGAATATTATTCAGCCTTGCAAAGGAATGAAGTACTGATGCTTGCTACAGCGTGGATGAACCTTGAAAACAGAAACCAGACACAAAAGATTACATACATATTGTACGATTCCATTTACATGAGATAAAACATTCAGAACAGGTAAATCCATCCAGACACATAGCAGATGGATGGCTACCAGGGGCTGGAGGTGGGTGGGTGGCGGGTAGGAAGGGACTGCTTAATGGGTACGGGGTTCTCTTCTGGGGAAATGAAAGGTTTTGAAACGAGATAGGGGTGTGAATGCACAACAGTGTGAACATATATTCATGCCTTTAGCGCATTGAATTATACACTTTAAGACTGCATGAATTGTTCATTTCTCTTATGTGAATTTCACTGCAATAAAAAACAAAGTACAATCTTCCCTTGATTTACACATTAAGTGCATTTTCAGAGTTCAGTGAATATTAAAACCATGCAAGTAAGGCTTGAGGTTTTGTATCTAAATACAAGTTAGGGTCCAGGCTCAGATAAATTATAAATAGATGTTTCTCCTCCAGGATTGTCTAGTGGGACAGTCAAATGTTGGGCAGGAATTTGTTGAGCAGAACAGCCCTGTCCATTACAGAAGGTCTGGAGTCTCCATGCCTGTTTCCAGCATGCGCTGCCCTTGGGGAAGTACAGCTGAGGCCGGTGGCCCAGGGGCGGGTGACGGTGTTCTCTGTCTTCGTCCTTCCAGCAGCTGCCACAGGCTATGCCCTCACCTACCAGGTCCCTGTGTTCAGTGCCTCTGTGCTATCTGGCTGTTCTGCTCCAGGAATGGCTAAAGGGAATCCCGGCGTCGGCGAGAGCTGTGGGAGAGCATTAAACACTTTACACCCTCTCCTCATTTAAAAGAGAGAGCTGGTACTTCATTCCCACGGTGACGGTGACGATCCGAATGCTCTTAGCAAGCCATTGGCTTTGGGACCTTGTGACATTTTGTTTTTGTTTTCCAAAGCACTAGCGCCAAAGCCAGGACAACTAATACACTGTTTCTTTGGTGGTGGAGAAAGATGCTACCGCTAATGCTGTTTGGCCCGATCAGCCTGGCTAGTCTTTTAGAAACTGTGTTCTCTCTGCTTTCCCTGCTTCACCTCCCCAAAGGCACCTTTGGGCCAGCCTTTCTCTGCCATCAGCTGCAAGGCAGCCTACGACAGCTTGGCTCTGCCAATGCCTCCCTGTTTAACCCACAAACCCTTGGGGAAGAATCTCCAAAATGGAGGTGCTAGGAGAGCGAAGGGCCTGGAACGTGAAGAGTGTGACTGGTCAGTTCAGGCACACCCTCAGGAATATGCTCTTCTTTGGTTCCTTTAAGACCTGCACTGTGTCTCTAGCTGCACATCTGAGGGGCCCTGCGAAGGGCCAGGCTGGGAAGGGCGGGGCACATGAGCACCTCTTGAGGACACAGGTCTTGTGTTGATCCACTGGGACCAGGCCAGGGGGACCCTGGGTTGGGCAGAGGATCCAGGCAAGAGGAAGGGTGGAGAGAGAGGACCCTGAACCAGCCCTGAGCCTGCCACTCGGGAAGCGAGACGGAGGAACCTGGAAAGACCACATCCAGCATCTGGGAGTGATTTCCTCTGTCAAAACCAATGCACGTCTCTGATGTTTTTTCCCTGAGCCCAGCTCTCTGCCTCTTGCCATCATTTTCTTCAGATGTTTACCAGGAGCTCTAGGCCAGCCACGTGGCAGCAGCCTCATTTGTTTTTATTTAGTTTGTATGGATTTGCGCTGTTTTGTACATAAAAAGAACCAAACGGACATTAACTGCTAACCACTCGTAACCTGCCACGTGCCTGTTCGAGCTTCATCTGTGCGCACACTTCCTCGGTGGGAGCAGACCGTGCGGGGTGCTTCTTCATTCGTTTGCATCATTTCACATACACCTGGCTTGCACTCTAACTGCCCAGGTAGAATTCTTTCATGAGAAAACATCACAGGCACCCTGGTCATCCTTTTATTGCCTGATGTCCATGAGATCCCAAATTTCCTTTTATGTAAAGAACAATTTTCTAACCTTTCTTATCATACTCGTTATGTATATTCCTCCCAGAAGAAAATACCAAGTTAAAGCGTATGAACTCTGCCGCTCTATTTAGACATTCCCAAATAATTCCAGAAGGATGAGCCCATTACTCACTGCCCTTGTGGAACCAGGATACCTCTCTGGCTGTCATCGTTCAATCATTCATCCAGTACAGGTGTTTGCTGAGCGACTACTGTGAACAAGCATCACGTCAAAGCTGGGGGAATGGTGGCAAACAAGAGGCAGGCCCTCGTCCTTGGCCTTGTTGTGCCCCGCCCCCTGCAGTGGTTTCTCAAGCTACAGTCCTGGATCACCACACTGGAATCCCCTGGGGTGGGTACTTAACAAAAATGCAGATTCCTGGGACTAGCCCCTACACTACTGAATCAGAATCCCTAGGTACAGAGATCTGCGTTTCCGATAAAATTCCCCGATGCACATTACATGTGAGCACAGCTGATCTAATGGAAATGAGCAAAAGTTCCCTTCTGCTCAGAAGGAAACAAGAAGGGCCCAGGATGGACTGTGGGAGACTGGGTTGATGGATCAGCTGGAGAAGGGAGATGACAGAACTGTGCAGGTCTTCTTGACAGAATGTCGCCTCCTGCAGGACCCAGACAAAGCCACTGAACCGAGGGCAGGCTGTGACGAATGAGCCAACCGGGAAGATCATTTTATGCTGCAGTGGGGTAGGTCCCTACCACGGGTGAAATGGCCTGGCCCACAGAGCAGGATTAGAGCATTTTCTGGTGTCCAGATCACTGTTTCAAATGAGTGAAGCCAAGCAGCGCTGGGGAGGGGGAACATGTGGCTCTGCTCAGCGATGGAGTCGTGAGGGGTGCGAGCGCCCGCCAGTTCTCTGTGCGCAACCTGACCATTGTGCATGGTGGACCAGCCAGCCTGTCTAGGAGGATGGCTACGCGGGTCAGGATGGGTGAGATGGAGAGATGGAGAGAGGCAGCAGCAGCTGAGGGATCAGCAGGCTGCTCTGCTGAGTCAGGGGAACGTCCAGACTTCACCGTGTAAACTGGGGCTGGCTTGGGCTAGCTGTGTGGGAGTGGCCTGGGCATGCCACCAAGCAGGATGGGCAGGGCTAATGCAAGCTGTGGCTCTGGGACAGAGGAGTTACAAACACGAAACAGTCTAGTGTGGGGTCCCAGGAACTGTCCCAGGCTTGTGACAGCCAGTGGCCAAAATTGAGATGTGCTTATCTTTCTCCAGATAGGGCTGACCCCCTAAATGACATGCCAACCTGGAGAGTTGGTGTTTCCCATAGTGCACGGCTTCTGAATTGACCAGACACACACTCCCAAGATTCTTTTGGCATTTTGGGGGGACGCTGCCATTGAATGATGACCCCGGTGCCAGTGGCAGACTCAGCTTTTATTTCCCTATTTGCAACAGCCTCCTTGAGGAGGTGTAAGTTTGTGCCCCCAAACCAAAAGCAGGCGGGGGCCTTACTGCATTGCTCTCAGTAGATACCAGCATCCCTTTTGCATGGATTGCACACAGCAAGCTGCGTTTCTGATTTTGCCCAGATTAACATTTAGTCCAGCAGCCGTTTTCATTAAAGCCTGAGTTACTGCACATGGTACGGTTTGAGTTCCAGTTTGGAGATGCTCCATGTGTGCCTCTATTTCTTAATTCAGGAAAATGATCATCCGTTATTTTTTTCTGGTCTGATCACGTAAGAGCAAATTAGTCAACCCAGCACAGGCCATGCATGGTCTTTGGATGTCAAAGTGACTTCTGGGGGCACAGAGGGGAAGGTCTCCAGACATACAATTCCCCAGGGCCTTTCTACCAAACACTGAGATCTGCTCACATCATCTCATCAGGGACAGCTCACGTTTTCCATCCACTTGGGGTGGTGGTGAGGGTGAGCCTAGCTATAGAAAGACCACGCCAGCACACAGGAAGTACCTGTGACCTCACTCATGTGAACTCAGACTGCTTTCCATCTGTGCTGGGAAAGAGAGCATGTGTGTATGTGTGCAAGTGTATGTTTCCTCAAAGAGCACAAGCGTAGTCTTCGGTTGAAAAGTAGAGAGCTAACACAAACAATTGGGGAAGAACATCTATTGATCAATAGTGATGCTGCATTTGGTATCTGCTTGAAAGGAATCATTAATTGTAAGTCACCAAAAAGAGAACAGAGGAGAGAGCATACACTTTCCACCCTTGAATCTCTCACTGTTGCCTTTCACAGGAACAGTTTCTCATGCGGAAAAATCTGTTTTCAGTTGGACTGAAAAGCTGCCCCTTGAGTCATCAATGTCTCTGTATTTGTAAGGCTCTTCACAGTTGACAAAGCATTTTTGCAAAGTTTTCTCATTTGATCCTACCCACAGGGGAGGAGTGGCTAACCCAAGACTGCACAGCTAGAAAGTGGCACAGGGGAGCTGGATTCCACCTCAGAGGAGTCCCTGTTCAGTTTGGGTGGCACCTGCAGCTCTAAGACCAAGGCTGCCGTGGTAGCGGAGAGGCTGTTGAACTTGACGTAGGAGAGGCCCATAGTTTACATCTTGTCCTGCACTTTGACTCTAGGGAAGCTCTCAGCCTCATTTCCCCTCCTGGGCTGAGGGTGGTGAGCCAGACCTATCTCAGCAAACAAAAATGGTAAAGTGAGCTTTCTTACCCTATGTACAAACGGACTGTGCAAATATCAAAAGAACAAAAAATGGAGCGATGGAATCGTTTTTAGATACAACAACTCATCTGACCCTTTACTCTCAGAAGCAAGTCAGTTTCACCTCTCCCAAAGGTGGGTCATGCCCACAACACCTGTTAGCCCCCCACAAGGAGGGATGACCCCCGCTGAACAGCCAAAATCGAGTATCAGCAGATTTGCTTCGGCAAGGATGTTTCCTGGTTTCTGGGTGATTGTTGCCATCCCTGGGATGCAAGGGTCATCCTCAGAACCATGCAAGTTAATAATATTAATATGAATAGGAAGCAAGGGCCTTTGTAGGCTCAAGGTTTCATTGTTTCAATGCATTTTGATATTAAATGAATAAGTAATGTGAATTACATCTAAACGACTGAAATATGCAAGTCGGCATCTGTTCTTTTTAAGTCAACAACTCGAGCTTATTATTAATACTATTATTATTAAAGGCTACAGACAGTCTTTTTCCATAATCATTTCTTCAATCAGGAAAGTAATCTTTTTTTAAATATATTTTTTAACATCTTTATTGGAGTATAATTGCTTTACAATGGTGTGTTAGTTTCTGCTATATAACAAAGTGAATCAGCTATACATATACATATATCCCCATATCCCCTCCCTCTTGCGTCTCCCTCCCACCCTCCCTATCCCACCCCTCTAGGTGGACACAAAGCACCGAGCTGATCTCCCTGTGCTCTGCGGCTGCTTCCCACTAGCTATCTATCTTACATTTGGTAGTGTGTATGTGTCCATGCCACTCTCTCACTTCGTTGCAGCTTACACTTCCCACTTCCCATGTCCTCAAGTCCATTCTCTACATCTGCATCTCTATTCCTGTCCTGCCCCTAGGTTCTTCAGAACCATTTTTTTTCTTAGATTCCATATATATGTGTTAGCATATGGTATTTGTTTTTCTCTTTCTGACTTACTTCACTCTGTATGACAGTCTCTAGGTCCATCCACCTCACTGCAAATAATTCAATTTCATTTCTTTTTATATGCCCAGTAGTGGGATTGCTGGGTCATATGGTAGATCTATTTTTAGTTTTTTAAGGAACCTCCGTACTGTTCTCCATAGTGGCTGTATCAATTTACATTCCCACCAACAGTGCAAGAGGGTTCCCTTTTCTCCACACCCTCTACAGCATTGATCGTTTGTAGATTTTTTGATGATGGCCATTCTGACTGGTGTGAAGTGATACCTCATTGTAGTTTTGATTTGCATTTCTCTAATGATTAGTGATGTTGAGCATCCTTTCATGTGCAAAAATATGGAACACTTCATGAATTTGTGTGTCATCCTTGTGCAGGGGCCATGTTAAACTCTGTATCGTTCCAATTTTAGTATATGTGCTGCCGAAGTGATCACAAGAATGTAATCTTAATTTGTCACTATCTGATGATCACTGAGCTACATTATTGGTTTCCTATTTATACATGTATTCAATGCCTATCATCTCTGGACACAGGTGAACAGCTAATATTACTAAGACTATCACTCTGAGCGAAGCTTCCATTTCTTTGTTTCCTTTGTAAATAATTATGCTAAATTTGTACCAACCATCTCCCCCATATTTCCCCGAATTTCCATATGTGGAACTGAGCTGATTTAATAAAATAGACCAAAGACGCAGGTACCATTCTCTTCTTGCCTGGCTAAATTGACCACAGTGCACCTCAGAGGCAACTAGCCATACAGGGCGGAGAGTACTTGACTGCAATGTGCAAGCTGAACTTCAGAGCGTCGACTTCCCCACTGTTAGACTGACAGCAAGCTCCTCTGCGGGCGCGAGGAGCAGCCCCCTTTTGCACACAATCAGCACCAGCTGTGGTCCAATTAAACTCAACAGTGAACAGGTGTTCACTGTAATGACTTCCACACAAAAGCACGCTTCCATTTAGTACTCTTTACATCCCATACACTCACAGCCCCACTGAAAGGCAGTAGTAGAAAACCAGATGGAATTCAGTGGAGGAAAAACAGCAACCCGCAAACTTGTCCATAATCAGCACCAGAAGCCTCAATTAGCCTCAACATTTCACAGGTGTCCACAGGAGGGTATTTTTATGCAGAGCCTACTCGAGTCAATTGTCTCTTAAGAAGTTCTTTGAAAACATTTTGAAGTTTTTCAGATTCAGGTAGCTCACTCATATTACTACCCCACTACTGTTATTACCACTGTTTCTTTTTTTTTTTAACATCTTTATTGGAGTATAATTGCTTTACAATGTTGTGTTACTTTCTGCTGTACAACAAAGTGAATCAGCTATACATATACATATATCCCCATATCTCCTCCCTCTCGCGTCTCCCTCCCACCCTCCCTATCTCAGCGCTCTAGGTGGACACGCAGCACTGAGCTGATCTCCCTGTGCTATATGGCTGCTTCCACTAGATATCTATTTTACATTTGGTAGTGTATATGTGTCCATGCCACTCTCTCACTTCGTCCCAGCTTACCCTTCCCCCTCCCCGTGTCCTCAAATCCATTCTCTACACCTGCATCTTTATTCCTGTCATGCCCCTAGGTTCTTCAGAACCATTTTTTTTTTAGATTCCATATGTATGTGTCAGCATATGGTATTTGTTTTTCTTTCCGACTTAACTTCAGTATGTATTACAGTCTCTAGGTCCATCTACCTCACTACAAATAACTCAATTTCGTTTCTTTTTATGGGTGAGCAATATTCCATTGTATATATGTGCCACATTTTCTTTATCCATTCATCTGTTATGGACACTTAGGTTGCTTCCATGTCCTGGCTATTGTAAATAGTGCTGCAATGTACATTGTGGTACATGAGTCTTTTTGAATTATGGTTTTCTCAGGGTATATGCCCAGTTAGTGGGATTGCTGGGTCATAGGGTAGTTCTATTTTTAGTTTTCTAAGGAACCTCCCTACTGTTCTCCATAGTGGCTGTATCAATTTACATTCCCATCAACAGTGCAAGAGGCTTCCCTTTTCTCCACACCCTCTCCAGCATTGATTGTTTGTAGATTTTTTGATGATGGCCATTGTGTGGTGTGAGGTGATACCTCACTGTAGTTTTGATTTGCATTTCTCTAACGATTAGTGATGTTGAGCATCCTTTCATGAATTTGTTGGCAATCTGTATATCTTCATGGAGAAATGTCTATTTAGGTCTTCTGCCCATATCACCACTATTTCATGGCTTTCAGGAGTCTACCCTGCTAGACATGCATGGGCAAAAATATTAATTACATTCATGTACACCCTAAAAATGTGTTTGGCCCATTGCATTTTCCCCAGAAGTCTCTTATATCTGGTGCCTTTGCTGCATTTGAAATAGAGAAATCTAGAGAGCACTTCTTGGGGTGGGATGTTATTACTCCTACTGTATTTCAATCAATTATTGAATGTCCACAGTCTGCATTGCCGTGGAAAAGAGGAATGACAATTACTCCTACTGTATTTCAATCAATTATTGAATGTCCATAGTCTGCATTGCCGTGGAAAAGAGGAATGACAATAGGAAAATTTCATGCTACTGGGAATCAATGCCCTTTTAAGATTGGTTGGCAGCTCAGGACCCAATCAGTGTCACTCCTAGTGGCTCATCCCAGGCTTGATGCAGGATGACTAATTACCAGGGGACTCCAGTAAATGAGGTGGTGGCACTCTTTCTCCAGATCCCTCATCCCACATCTTCGTGATCATATAGCACTAATGATGCTGCTGGAGTTGGTATCTTCTTTGACTTTGCATTTACAGGGAGGACAGCGGAGAAGAGGGGTGAGTAGGTCTGAGGCAGGGACTTCAGAATTCTGTCTCTCAATTCAAGTAGGGAGTAAGGCACACTGCTAAATGTAACACAGCCCATGGTGCAGAAAGCTATTTTTTTCTTTTGTCAGAAACAATTTGATAACTCACACCAGAAGGAAACCTGGGTAAAAACCAATCCCAGATGTGGAGCAAATGTTGGTGAGGGTGTCAGTTGGTATAACATTGGAAAGCTAGTGGATTTCCATAACTGAAGCTGGACCTATGACCAGACAATTCCATTCTCAGTTATAATCCCAACAGAAATTGTGGTAAGCAGACACCAGTATGGCCCCTGGTGATCCACCTCCTGGGATTCATTGCTTTGTATAATCCCCTCTTCCTGAGGGGGGATGGGACCTGTGACCTTCTTCTAACCAATAGAATCCCACAACTGTGATGGGATATGACTTCCATAATTATAATACATAAAATTGTCATTTCTGTCTTGCTAGCAGACTCTATTGCCTTCTTGGCTTGCACGCTTTGATGTTGGAGAGGTCTCCATGGCAAGGAACTAAATGTAGCCTTTGGCCAATAGCCTGCTGGGAGCTGAGTCCAGCACTCTTCCAGAAACTGAATTCTGCCAACCACAATGGGAGCTTGGAAGCAAATCCTTTCCCAGTTGAGACTTCAGATGAGACCCCAGCCCTGGCTGACACCTTGACTGCAGCCTTGTGAAAACCCCTGAAACAGAGGACCTAGCTAAGCTCTTCAGACTCCTGACCCCAGAAATTGTAAGATAATGTGTGTTGTTTGAATGTTTTGGTAATTAGTTATACATTAATAGATAACAAATACAGAAATGCTTAAAAATGTGCCCCCAAGGACATGCATATGAGTTTTCATAGTAACATTCTGCATAATACCAAAGTAGGAAACAACACAAAGCTCCACGGGCAAGATTAAAGTTTCGTAGACCACATACAGCCACCTAGCAAAAAGCTAGTAGTGCTGGAGTTGGAGATGAGGAGACGGGTGTTAGGTAGGAGTGTAGAAGAATCATCCACATAGATGTGATCATGGAAGCTATTGGAATGGGTGAGAACAATGAGATATAAATTATAAAGGGAGAATAGTGAAGGGGGCTATAATGCTTATATGTTTCAATCGCAAATAACAGAAAATTCTACACATTATGATTTAAATAATACAAGGAACTTCAGGCTGAGCACAAGATCCCTGGAGCACTGCCCTGTTACCTCACCACCAACCAATCAGAAGAAAGTAACACACTCTGCATCCCTCACCCCAAATTTTGCCTATTGAAATCTTCTCACCAGGGACTTCCCTGATGGCGCAGAGGTTAAGAATCCACCTGCCAATGCAGGGGACATAGGTTCGATCCCTGGTCTGGGAAGATCCCACATGCTGCAGAGTAACTAAGCCTGTGTGCCACAACTACTGAGCCTGTGCTCTAGAGCCCGTGAGCCACAACTACTGAACCCACGTGCCACAACTACGGAAGCCCGTGCGCCTAGAGCCTGTGCTCCGCAACAAGAGAAGACACCGCAATGACAAGCCTGCACAATACAACGAAGAGTGGCCCCCGCTCACCACAACTAGAGAAAGCCTGCATGCAGCAATGAAGACCCAATGTAGCCAAATAAATAAAATAAAATATATAAATAAATTTATTTTAAAAAAAACAACTTCTCCCCCAAAACCATGGGGAGTTTGGGTTTTTTGAGCATGAGCCACCTGTTCTCCTTTCTTGTCCCTGCAATAAACTTTTCTCTGCTCAAAGTAATAATAATAATAATAATAAATTATAAAATAATAAATAATACAAGGAAAAAAAAAGTCCATGGGCAATAAGATGGATAAGTACATTGTGTATGTCCAGAGAGTGGACCACTGTAAGCGACAAAAAAAAGAACCAAACCTAGCCACATGCAACCCCATGGGTGACTCTCACAAATAGTCGAGTGAAAAAGCCAGACACAAAATAGTACACACTGCATGATTCAATTACATAAAACTGTGAAACAGGCAAAACGAACCTATCATTCTGTTTGAAGCTTAGGATGGTGGTTGCTTGAGGGTGGGGGGTGGTAGGTGGTGACAAGGAAGGGACATAGGGAAGCTTTTGAGACGTTGATAATGTTCTGTTTCTTAATCTGGAGCTGGTTACAGGGCTGTTTTGCAGCCTTTTCTGTAGGTATGTTATAACTTCAAAAGTTAAAAGAAAGAAGCAGCAGGTAATCTTTTCAGCATAGGATATAAATAGGTGTGTGGTTAGAGGGGTGCATTACCTTTGTAGGCACAGTATCATTGTACCTTGGGGAAGGAGAGCACTGATTTCAAATGCCTTGTTTAACAGAGGAGGTAAACTGAGGTGCAGAAAGGCTCAGAGAGTAAAGTGAGTTGCAGAAGTTCAATTATTGTCAGAGCTGAAATGGCAAAGCAGGTCTTGTCTCTTGTGTACATTCTGGTTAGATGTGAGGGCAATCTGGCTATGGACTGTCCTTCATGGTTCTCTGTGCTCGAGTCCCTTTCTTTACCACCCTATGTGATTGCCTGCTGATGTTGCAGACTCAGTTAAAGAAGATTATTTTCCCAGATTGCCTGGTGTCTGGCTCAGTCTGGTGCCTTAAACAGGTCTATGCCCAATAAGGAGGAGCCTCCTGGTGCCTTATTGTTTTCAAGCTTCCACCCTGCTCCCTTTCACCTGACCCCTCCCTGCCATTTGTTTGCAGACCTGTTTCTTGCACCACGGCTAGTGATCTTTACCTGATCTCCTATCCACTGTCTCGTTCTCGCTCAGGGCAACTGAAACTCAATGCTCTTCCCTGGCACTGAACTTGGCCACCTTTCTTGGCTTTGATTGGGACTAATCTTTCAGCGTGTATTTGCTGCCAGCAGCTCTGGGTTACAACCTTGACTGGGAAGACTGCTGCAAAAGAGGAGAGAAGCTTTTTTTTTTTTTCAGTCAAAGATCTACAAATATCCAGTCTCTCCATGTTTCAAATAAGTTTTTAAATTCCATTTTAGAAAAACATCGGCTGGTGTAGGCAGAGCTGAGTGAATTCCTGTCCTTTCCCATTTTCTCCTCTTCTAAGCTCTGAGCACTAGATTATACAATTAACACAATGGATGAGGCCAGCCATACATAAGTGTACCTTAGAGACAAAACATCTGCCAAATCAGAAGGCAGAAGATGAATGTGGCCATTACCCTACAGATAGTATGGGCGTGTCCAGAGAAAGAAGTGTCCGTCGGAAAGGGAGTCGGTGATCATAGGACTTAGAGGACAGACCAGAGGGATCTCTGAGAAGCTGATATGAATATTCCAGTGGTGATGGCTTCATCAGGCCACAGTCGCCTGATACTATTAAACTTTCAAGTCATCTAACTAAACTGCCCTTGCTCTGATTCCCTGCTCACTAAGGAACTTTCGGGTTGTCATTGACTTCCTGGGTAGATTTTCTCCAGGGAGAAAAAGTGCTGGAGAGGAGAGTGTGAACATTTGATCTTTCTGACAGCTGCACATCCCCTTGTCAACAGAGGTCTTGACATTTTGGTGTGAAGTTTTGGTGTTTTGTGAATTTAGTTCACATAAGCCAGCCCTCTCAAGTCAGGCAAATCCTGGAACACTAACAAGATTGAATTTTTGGACCTGTAAGTCTTCTGGCCAGACTTTGGATTGTGAAAAATTCATTAAGATAATACCACTTTGGAAGGGCTCTTGGTAGATAGCCAGCCAGCCATTTCCTGGTAGTATTCAACATGGCTTTGGGCCCACTTTCAAAATCCTGATGGTACCTAACTGGATTGAGAGGAAGGGAAAGACCGAGCAGAGAGAAGAGGAGGTGAAATGGGGTAGTCCATTCAATTTGGTTTTCATTGGAGCTGCAAATGGAATCTTATTGAAAACGGATTACTTACGTGTTTCTTAAATGGGGGTAGATACCCTTTTGGGAATATGTGGCAATGTGCTTGGACTGAATAAAGTATGGGATAAAACTTAGCACATCTTTCTGGAAGGTTAACTTTTCTCTCCAATTTTGGGAGAGATGGAGAAGTTAAGGCATTAATTAAAAATAAATAAATAAATATATTTAGGCTGCAAGCAGGCTTCTTCTCATTGTGGTGGCTTCTCTTGTTGTGGAGCACGCATTCTAAGCACGCGGGCTTCAGTAGTTGTGGCTCGTGGGCTCTAGAGCACAGGCTCAGTAGTTGTGGCGCACGGGCTTAGTTGCTCTGTGGCATGTGGGATCTTCCTGGAACAGGGATCGACTCTGTGTCCCCTTCATTAGCAGGCGGTTTCTTAACCACTGCGCCACCAGGGAAGGCCAAGACATTAGTTTTTGAGGTAAAGACTTACTAGTCTACCCAGAGTTGTTGCTGGGTAATCAGGGACTATATTTCCCAGCTCCTCTTTCATTTAAATGGGGCCACACGATGAATTCTTGCTCCTGGAACATGAGGGAGAATAGGTGTCAATTCTGAACTCAAGTAATTAAGAAGTGGTCTCTTTCCCCATCAAAATGGAGATGACTCAGAGGCCCTGAAAGAGGGTAGAGTCGCAAGACCAAGGGGCAGACTGTCCACCCGCAAGCCACGTCCACATGGATTTCAGGTGAGTGAAAAATACATTTCTGAAGTGTTAAATCACTGAGCGTTTGGGCTTGATCTGATATAGCAGAGAGCATTACTCTAATAGAACTGGTAAGTAAATATTTCTACATGGAAGCAAACAGTAATATGATATCATGTAAATTTACATAAATTCTTAGGTTAAAACTGAGATTTCAAAGACATATTTTGCTCACAGCAGGCTGCTGACACTTTCCCTGGGTGCCGAGAGAGTGAGCCATTCGTTCTCCTCTGCTGTTGGGGGAACTTGATGGAAAAGTTTGACAAGGACTAGGCAAATTCATGTAATGGGAGAGGAAAAGCTGTGGTCATCCTCTAGACTGTAGAGTCTGTATAAGTGCTCACTCAAGGCAAGACTGAAGTAGGCAAGGTTAGATTTTAGATGACCTCTCTTTGGTCCCTTACCCCCAGACTTGCATGGCTCATACTGTCCATCTGAATTCTGTGCCCTGGTCTGCTTTTCAGGCAAAACCTTCATGCTCTGGACCCTTTCTAAGTTGTGAATGTCCATCTCAGCTTACATTCCCTTAGGAGCCTGCTCACTGATGGAGCTGCTATGACCAAAGGATTCAGGCTAAGAGACAAGATGCCATATATGTGGCACCCTTCATACCAAACCACTTTCCATATCCACACAGATATCAGTGATTTCCCAGAGCGCTGCTTTCTGTTGAGCCAGGTGGGGCCTCAGAGCCTTCTCAGGGTAGAACTCCGGGCAGCTCCCATGAATCTATTGGTGCTGGTTCTTGAATTGAATTGGACTTGCCATCCTAGATGAATGATAGATCATAATAGCTTCATGGGTTATCTCTCTCAGACAATATTTGCCTTTCAACACACAGTTTTCATTACTCCATTAACCAAAAAGAGGAATCTGGAAATTTCCAACACTCTGACAGCTCTAATTGGAGAGAGATTTGGGGCAGGGGACCATTTTTCCATTGCTCCTCAAATTACAACACTAACCTGCTGCCTGTTTCAATTCAATTCAATCCAACAGATACTTATTTCACTTACAGTAAAGCAGGCTTTGTCTAGGAAGTCACATTTAACTCCATCACCAGCAAGTTTTTATTGAGCACCTGCTGTGTACATGGCAACAAACTAGGCACTCAAGTGTTTCTTTTGTGATTATGTTGACTTATAATCACCATAGAGAGAAGCTCTGCTGTCTCTCTCTCTCCCTCTCTCTCTCTCTCTTTCCCTCTTGCACTCTCTCCCTCCCTCCCCATTTTTCATCTAGGGATGCTGACTTCCTGGAGGAACCTTCCCATCCTGCTCTCAAGGCCACCTGGGCTGTTCTGGCTGCAGTCAGAAGCTCTTTCACTGCCCTTCCCCAAGCATGCTGAGTGGAGGGACAGTGTTTGCCCTCCTCTTCCCCTCCCCAGGGTTCCTAAGCCATGGCATTCTGACAGGGCCACAACTCTCTCTGTAGAGACCCAGCAGTCTCTGTCAGTGGCCGATCAGACTTTTTTTTGTCACTGCCTTCTTCAGGACTGCTTCACTGAAGTGCTGCTAGGACAAAAAGAGCAAGTTTTTCTAACCCTTCTTTTTTTTTTTTTTTCCAGGGGAGGGGACTTCAAGGCGCAGGACTTTTTTTCCACTCACCCATTCCACATCATGGTCCAGACTGGTCAGGGCAGATCCATCCCTTTCCCCCCAAGTGAACGTGTCTAACTAGATGACCACGGCTGCCAAGCAGAGCCGCAGCTATCCTGGCAGTTTCAGGAGAGATGGGAGGAAGGCAGCTGCCAGGACTCAGGGTTGGAGATGTGCCTCCAGGTGACGGCTGTGTGCACAAGCCCAGTTACTAATGCTCCCACTTAAGCTTTGGAAATGGAGTTAGAAAGACATGGCTAGGTGGGCAGAGGACAAATCTCAGCTTCTCCTAATCTGGGCTACCTGCTGGGTTTCCATAAGGCTGGGCTATGGGGGGAATGGGGCTTTGGTGTCCACCATGCTAGCTGTAGGCACAGTGGGAAGGGCTGCAAATACATGATTAGTTAATGAAAACTTGAATTTTGCAGAGAACAGCCAAATCTGTGTAAGGGTGGCAGCTGTTACACTGAGCAGAAGCCCTAGGAAAGCCCTAAAGTTGTGGATTCTGCATATTTTCCTCACCCCTACTTGGGAGGCCAGCACAGAAAAGTCATTACAGGACTTTCCTGGAGGCATCAGGAAGCCGGCGATGGTGATTTGTATAGATTTGTCTGCATCGTCGAGGCTGCCAAGTCACACAGACAGCTGCAGTCAGTTGCTCTCTTCGTGCTGTTCAATCCATGCCACGTATTTTATCAGTCGCATCTCTGCTCCACCTTGGATGTCCTGGGGAATCATCATAGCTTGGTAGAGAGTCAGAGTCCTAAATGTGTTCCTTTTCCACAACATTGCTACCTTCGTTCAACTGTATCATTAGCTGGCAGGCGATAACAGACTGCAGCTCCATCCTTTTTCCATCTTGGGCATTTGTTTATTGAATGCATGTAGGAGAACAACGGGCTATGTGTGTCACCTCCCTCCATGCCTCAAACATGCCTTCCAGAAGTGGTGGTGATGGGAGTGAGAAAGAGAAATCCAATTATGCACAGACTAGGAATTCGACGTGATAGGAATTCTGTGGGCAGCCTAGTATTTTCTGTCCAGAATTCCTTTGGATAAAAACAAAACGCTTTTTCTTTTTCTTGAATCACTCTTTTTGGTCAGTTTGCTGGTAGGTTTGGGATAAAATTAGGAGTTGGACTTTGTTGCTGTTTTTCTCATTTTTGTACAGAGTCAAGCTGCAATGATTCTGGAGCCTTTACTATTTCTAGGAAGGAGGCTGCAACACTGGCACAGAGTGGAGTTTGGAAGTCAGGCTGTAGTAATGAGTTTTATGGGTTTCCCTTGTTTGACCATCAATTTGGCTTAATTGAATCATAGAATCTTACCACTGAGTGGAAACTTGGAAATAATCAATTTCAATCTTTTTATTTTATAGATGAGGTAACAAAAGTGCAGAGAGTTGACTTACATTCTTAAAGACTCAGATCAGTGGCAGTGATCTCCAGGTGTATCAGGTATCTAGGTGTATGGAGTCTCCAGGTGTATTGGGTTTCCAGTTATACCAGTTATGTCTTCTGGCTACAAACAACAGAGACCAACTCTGAGAGTTTACTGGAAGTTCTGAAAGGATATTGGAAGCTTCCAGAAATGGCAGAGAACCTGGAGAATCAGATTTGGAAATGGATCAGAAACAAGGCATCTCTGAAAGGCTAGGAAGGGGGCCACCTAAGGAGGGTCCACTATTAGGAGTGGTCTGCTAAGGCAAGATGGACCTCCACTTTTCAGTCTCCATGTAATGCTGCTGACTTTTCAGTTTCCTGGGAGTGAGCATCCACTGGGCTTACCTTGGCTGTGGAACAGGTGCTGCGGACGCACCGACCATGTTCCCTTGGAGGTCACCTGATTACAGTTCCCTTACGTGCTGACAGCTTGAGGGCACTGTCCACAGAGGCACGATTGGCCTATGGCAGGTGAGGCCAGAAGTGCTGGGAACTCAAATTCCCAAGAGCCATCCTCACCAATGATGTATATACACCCCAGCCTCTGCTCCTCTTGGGGAGACAACCTGAGGAGTGTTCCACACGGTCTCTCAGAGGGTCCACGTGGGTATGAGCCTCAGTTGCCCACAGCAGTCATGTGCTAATTAGCCTACACTTCCCTCCTTTTTTCTCTCACTTCCTCTTCTTCACGTAGTTTCCTGAGTTTGCCTCTCAAATAAAATGCTTACTCTTAAATCTTTTATGGTCTACTTTTGTGACATCTAAATTAAGACAGGTGTCTTGCTAGCACCTTGGCTAGAGGAAAACATGGTACATGATGATAGTCCCACGAGACAGTATCCAATGGGGAGGAAATGATTCTCCTAAAAAATGATTCTGTTCGCCTTCAGGAAGATGTCTTAGGGGGGACTTCAAAACAAATGTCTGCAACACAAGCCCACCAACCACTTGGTTTCATATATTGGTTCACAGAGTGCTTTTTTTTTTCCCTTAGATTCCATATATATGTGTTAGCATACGGTATTTGTCTTTCTCTTTCTGACTTACTTCACTCTGTATGACAGACTCTAGGTCCATCCACCTCACTACAAATAACTCAATTTCGTTTCTTTTATGGCTGAGTAATATTCCATTGTATATATGTGTCACAACGTCTTTATCCATTCATCTGATGATGGACATTTAGGTTGTTTCCAACTCCTGGCTATTGTAAATAGAGCTGCAATGAACATTTTGGTACATGACTCTTTTTGAATTATGGTTTTCTCAGGGTATATGCCCAGTAGTGGGATTGCTGGGTCATATGGTAGTTCTATTTGTAGTTTTTTAAGGAACCTCCATACTGTTCTCCATAGTGGCTGTACCAATTCACATTCCCACCAGTAGTGCAAGAGTGTTCCCTTCTCTCCATTTATTCTTTCTAGATTTTTTGATGATGGCCATTCTGACCGGTGTGAGATGATATCTCCTTGTAGTTTTGATTTGCATTTCTCTAATGATTAATGTTGTTGAACATTCTTTCATGCGTTTGTTGGCAGTCTGTATATCTTCTTTGGAGAAAAGTCTATTTAGGTCTTCAGCCCATTTTTGGATTGGGTTGTTTGTTTTTTTGTTATTGAGCTGCATGAGTGGCTTGTAAATTTTGGAAATTAATCCTTTGTCAGTTGCTTCATTTGCAACTATTTTCTCCCATTCCGAGGGTTGTCTTTTGGTCTTGTTTATGGTTTCCTTTGCTGTGCAAAAGCTTTGAAGTTTCATTAGGTCCCATTTGTTTATTTTTGTTTTTATTTCCGTTTCTCTAGGAGGTGGGTCAAAAAGGGTCTTGCTGTGATTTATGTCATAGAGTGTTCTCCTATGTTTTTCTCTAAGATTTTTATAGTGTCTGGCCTTACATTCAGGTCTTTAATCCATTTTGAGTTTATTTTTGTGTATGGTGTTAGGGAGTGTTCTAATTTCATTCTTTTACATGTAGCTGTCCAGTTTTCCCAGCACCACTTGTTAAAGAGGCTGTCTTTTCTCCATTGTATATTCTTGCCTCCTTTATCAAAGATAAGGTGACCATATGTGTGTGGGTTTATCTCTGGGCTTTCTATCCTGTTCCATTGATCTATATTTCTGTTTTTGTGCCAGTACCATACTGTCTTGATTACTGTAGCTTTGTAGTATAGTCTGAAGTCAGGGAGCCTGATTCCTCCACCTCTGTTTTTCATTCTCAAGATTGCTTTGGCTATTCGGGGTCTTTTGTGTTTCCATACAAATTGTGAAATTTTTTGTTCTAGTTCTGTGAAAAATGCCATTGGTAGTTTGATAGGGATTGCATTGAATCTGTAGATTGCTTTGGGTAGTACAGTCATTTTCACAATGTTGATGCTTCCAATCCAAGAACATGGTATATCTCTCCATCTATTTGTATCATCTTTAATTTCTTTCATCAGTGTCTTATAATTTTCTGCATACAGGTCTTTTGTCTCCTTAGGTAGGTTTATTCCCAGATATTTTATTCTTTTTGTTGCAATGGTAAATGGGATTGTTTTCTTGATTTCACTTTCAGATTTTTCATCATTAGTGTATAGGAATGCCAGAGATTTCTGTGCATTAATTTTGTATCCTGCTACTTTACCAAATTCATTGATTAGCTCTAGTAGTTTTCTGGTAGCATCTTTAGGATTCTCTAAGTAGAGTATCATGTCATCTGCAAACAGTGGCAGCTTTACATCTTCTTTTCCGATTTGGATTCCTTTTATTTCCTTTTCTTCTCTGATTGTTGTGGTTAAAACTTCCAAAACTATGTTGAATAATAGTGGTGAGAGTGGGCAACCTTGTCTTGTTCCTGACCTTAGTGGAAATGCTTTCAGTTTTTCACCATTGAGGACGATGTTGGCTGTGGGTTTGTCATATATGGCCTTTATTATGTTCAGGAAAGTTCCCCCTATGCCTACTTTCTGCAGGATTTTTATCATAAATGGGTGTTCAATTTTGTCGAAAGCTTTCTCTGCATCTATTGAGATGACCATATGGTTTTCCTCCTTCAATTTGTTAATATGGTGTATCACATTGATTGATTTGCATATATTGAAGAATCCTTGCATTCCTGGAATAAACCCCACTTGATCATGGTGTATGATCCTCTTAATGTGCTGTTGGATTCTGTTTGCTAGTATCTTGTTGAGGATTTTTGCATCTATGTTCATCAGTGATATTGGCCTGTAGTTTTTTTCTTTGTGACATCCTTGTCTGGTTGGGTATCAGGGTGATGGTGGCCTCGTAGAATGAGTTTGAGAGTGTTCCTCCCTCTGCTATATTTTGGAAGAGTTTGAGAAGGATAGGTGTTAGCTCTTCTCTAAAAGTTTGATAGAATTCGCCTGTGAAGCCATCTGGTCCTGGGCTTTTGTTTGTTGGAAGATTTTGAATCACAGTTTCAATTTCAGTGCTTGTGATTGGTCTGTTCATATTTTCTATTTCTTCCTGATTCAGCCTTGGCATGTTGTGCATTTCTAAGAATTTGTCCATTTCTTCCAGGTTGTCCATTTTATTGGCATATAGTTGATTGTAGTAATCTCTCATGATCTTTTGTATTTCTGCAGTGATAGTTGTTACTTCTCCTTTTTCATTTCTAATTCTATTGATTTGAGTCTTCTCCCTTTTTTTCTTGATGAGACTGGCTAATGCTTCATCAATTTTGTTTATCTTCTCAAAGAACCAGCTTTTAGTTTTATTGATCTTTGCTATCATTTACTTCATTTCTTTTTCATTTATTTCTGACTTGATCTTTATGATTTCTTTCCTTCAGCTAACTTTGGGGGTTTTTTGTTCTTCTTTCTCTAATTGCTTTAGGTGCAAGGTTAGGTTGTTTATTCAAGATGTTTTCTGTTTCTTAAAGTAGGATTGTATTGCTATAAACTTCCCTCTTAGAACTGCTTTTGCTGCATCCCATAGGTTTTGGGTTGTCGTGTCTCCATTGTCATTTGTTTCTAGGTATTTTTTGATTTCCTCTTTGATTTCTTCAGTGATCACTTCGTTATTAAGTACTGTATTGTTTAGCCTCCATGTGTTTGTATTTTTTACAGATCTTTTCCTGTAATTGATATCTAGTCTCATAGCGTTGTGATCGGAAAAGATACTTGATACAATTTCAATTATCTTAAATTTACCAAGGCTTGATTTGTGACCCAAGATATGATCTATCCTGGAGAATGTTCCATGAGCACTTGAGAAAAATGTGTATTCTGTTGTTTTTGGATGGAATGTTCTATAAATATCAATTAAGTCCTTCTTGTTTAATATATCATTTAAAGCTTGTGTTTCCTTATTTATTTTCATTTTGGATGACCTGTCCATTGGTGAAAGTGGGGTGTTAAAGTACCCTACTATGAGTGTGTTACTGTCAATTTCCCCTTTTATGGCTGTTAGTATTTGCCTTATGTATTGAGGTGCTCCTATGTTGGGTGCATAAATATTTACAATTGTTATATCTTCTTCTTGGATCGATCCCTTGATCATTATGTAGTGTCCTTCTTTGTCTCTTCTAATAGTCTTTATTTTAAAGTCTATTTTGTCTAATATGAGAATTGCTACTCCAGTTTTCTTTTGGTTTCCATTTGCATGGAATATCTTTTTCCATCCCCTCACTTTCAGTTTGTATGTGTCTCTAGGTCTGAAGTGGGTCTCTTATAGACAGCATATATATGGGTCTTGTTTTTGTATCCATTCAGCCAGTCTGTGTCTTTTGGTGGGAGCATTTAATCCTTTTACATTTAAGGTAGTTATCGATATGTATGTTCCTATTCCCATTTTCTTAGTTGTTTTGGGTTTGTTATTGTAGGCCTTTTCCTTCTCTCGTGTTTCTTGCCTAGAGAAGATACTTTAGTATTTGTTGTAAAGCTGGTTTGGTGGTGCTGAACTCTCTCAGCTTTTGCTTCTCTGCAAAGGTTTTAATTTCTCCATCAAATCTGAATGAGATCCTTGCTGGGTAGAGTAATCTTGGTTGTAGGTTTTCCTCCTTCATCACTTTAAATATGTCCTGCCAGTCCCTTCTGGCTTGCAGAGTTTCTGCTGAAAGATCAGCTGTTAACCTTATGGGGATTCCCTTGTGTGTTATTTTTCCCTTGCTGCTTTTAATATGTTTTCTTTGTATTTAATTTTTGATAGTGTGATTAATATGTGTCTTGGCACGTTTCTCCTTGGATTTATCATATATGGGACTCTCTGTGCTTCCTGGACTTGATTAACTATTTCCTTTCCCATATTATGGAAGTTTTCAACTATAATCTCTTCAAATATTTTCTCAGTCCCTTTCTTTTTCTCTTCTTCTTCTGGAACCCCTATAATTTGGATGTTGGTGTGTTTAATGTTGTCCCAGAGGTCTCTGAGACTGTCCTCAGTTCTTTTCATTCTTTTTTCTTTATTTTGCTCTGCAGTAGTTATTTCCACTATTTTATCTTCCAGGTCACTTATCCGTTCTTCTGCCTCAGTTATTCTGCTATTGATCCCTTCTAGAGTATTTTTAATTTCATTTATTGTGTTGTTCATCATTGCTTGTTTCATCTTTAGTTCTTCTAGGTCCTTGTTAAATGTGTCTTGCATTTTCTCTATTCTATTTCCAAGATTTTGGATCATCTTTACTATCATTATTCTGAATTCTTTTTCAGGTAGACTGCCTATTTCCTCTTCATTTGTTAGGTCTGGTGGGTTTTTATCTTGCTCCTTCATCTGCTGTGTGTTTTTCTGTCTTCTCATTTTGCTTATCTTACTGTGTTTGGGGGTCTCCTTTTTGCAGGCTGAAGGTTCGTAGTTCCCGTTGTTTTTGGTGTCTGCCGCCAATGGCTAAGGTTGGTTCAGTGGGTTGTATAGGCTTCCTGGTGGAGAGGACTAGTGCCTGTGTTCTGGTGGTTGAGGCTGGATCTTGTCTTTCTGGTGGGCAGGTCCACGTCTGGTGGTGTGTTTTGGGGTGTCTGTGGACTTATTATGAGTTTAGGCAGCCTCTCTGCTAATGGGTGGGGTTGTGTTCCTGTCTTGCTAGTTGTTTGGCATAGGGTGTCCAGCACTGTAGCTTGCTGGTCGTTGAGTGAAGCTGGGTGTTGGTGTTGAGATGGAGATCTCTGGGAGATCTTTGCCATTTGATATTACGTGGAGCTGGGAGGTCTCTTGTGGACCAGTGTCCTGAAGTTGACTTCCCCACCTCAGAGGCACAGCACTGACTCCTGGCTGCAGCATGAAGAGCATTTCATCCACCCAGCTCAGATTAAAAGGGAGAAAAGGAAGAAAGAAAGAAAGAAAGAAAGAAAGGAAGAAAGAAAGAAAGAAAGAGGATAAAAGAAAATAAAATAAAGTTATCAAAATAAAAAATAATCATTAAGAAAAAAATTTTTTTAAAAAGTAAAAAAAAAAAAAAAAAAAAAAGGACGGATAGAACTCTAAGACAAATAGTGAAAGCAAAGCTATACAGACAAAATCTCACACAGAAGCATACACATACACACTCACTAAAAGAGGAAAAGGGGAAAAAATAATAAATCTTGCTCTCAAAGTCCACCTCCTCAATTTGGGATGATTCATTGTCTATTCAGGTATTTCACAGATGCAGGGTACATCAAGTTGATTGTGGAGATCTATTCCACTGCTCCTGAGGCTGCTGGGAGAGATTTCCCTTTCTCTTCTTTGTTCGCACAGCTCCCGGGATTCAGCCTTGGATTTGGCCCCACCTCTGCATGTAGGTCACTGGAGGGCGTCTGTTCTTTGCTCAGACAGGTCGGGGTTAAAGGAGCTGCTGATCTGGGGGCTCCGACTCACTCAGCCGCTGGGAGGGAGGGGCACGGATGTGGGGCGAGCCTGCAGCGGCAGAGGCCCGTGTGACGTTGCACCAGCCTGAGGCGTGCCGTGCGTTCTCCCGGGGAAGTTGTCCCTGGATCCCGGGACCCTGGCAGTGGCTGGCTGCACAGCCTCCCTGGAAGCGGGGTGTGGAGAGTGACCTGTGCTCACACACAGGCTTCTTGGTGGTGGCAGCAGCAGCCTTAGCGTCTCATGCCCGCCTCTGGTGTCCGTGCTGTTAGCCGCGGCTCGCGCCTGTCTCTGGAGCTCCTTTAAGCAGCGCTCTTAATCCCCTCTCCTCGCACACCAGGAAACAAAGAGAGAAGAAAAAGTCTCTTGCCTCTTTGGCAGGTCCAGACTTTTCCCTGGACTCCCTCCCGTCCAGCTGTGGCAAACTAGCCCCTTCAGGTTGTTTTCATGCTGCCAACCCCAGTCCTCTCCCTGCGCTCTGACCGAAGTCTGAGCCTCAGCTCCCAGCCCTGCCCGCCCTGGCAGGTGAGCAGACAAGCCTCTCGGGCTGGTGAGTGCCGGTCGGTACCGATCCTCTGTGCGGGGATCTCTCCGCTTTGCCCTGTGCACCCCTGTTGCTGTGCTCTCCTCTGCGGCCCCGAAGCTCCCCCCCCTCCTCCACCTGCAGTCTCTGCCCGCGAAGGGGCTCCTAGTGTGTGGAAACCTTTCCTCCTTCACAGCTCCCTCCCACTAGTGCAGGTCCCGTCCCTGTTCTTTTGTCTCTGTTTTTTCTTTTTACTTTTGCCCTACCCAGGTACGTGGGGAGTTTCTTGCCTTTTGGGAGGTCTGAGGTCTTCTGCCAGCATTCAGTAGGTATTCTGTAGGAGTTGTTCCACGTGTAGATGTATTTCTGATGTATCTGTGGGGAGGAAGGTGATCTCCGCGTCTTACTCTTCCACCATCTTCCACAGAGTGTTTTTTGACGTCTGTGTTCGTTAAAGAGCTGACTAATTCTTTTTTCAAAATACCTCATGAATCTTTTTTTTCTATAGTCCTCACCTGGGGCAAAGACTGTTCATTTTCTCCCAGTAGCCCTTGTCTTTTTCTTCCCTTTAGACATAAGTCACCTTGCAATTCATCCAGTTAATATGGTCTGCCCAACTAAAGACATTTCCCAGCTGTCTTTTCAACTAGATGTGGCCAGGGGACCAAGTTTGAATCAATGGGAGGTAAGTTAAAATGATGATGTTATTTCAAGTGTATGTTCTTTCAAAAGAAATTACTTATTACTCTCTCTCCCTTTCTCGTGCCATAGTTTCATATAATTAGAATATTCATAATTTTTCATTTGTCCATACATGGCCACCCATGAATTCATTCGTGTAACTATATTTATTTTTTATGTAATAGGCAATTATGAACTCACCATTCAACACAAAAACTAGAATTATGGCAATAAGTTACATTTACAGTCCTTCCCTGGTCTAACCTCCTGTTTCTTCCTAACCCAAGTAACCAGTGTCCTGAATCCTATATTTACCATTCCTTTTATTTTCCTTTTTAGATTGGTGTATGTCATTATGTCAGTCAGGATTTAGATCATAGAAGCAGAGCCATAAGAATGATATAGAATACGGAATTTATGAAAGAGATTTGACTCCATGTAGTTGCCAGAGCTAAACCATTGTTGCATGGTTGTTTCTGTATCTGGTGATTGGTCTAGCCCAGGAGTTGGAGCAGCTGAAGGAGGAGACCCAGCAGGAGCTGAGGAGGCATGCATCTGTACTCACTGGGCCAGGATTCACTGAAAGAATCTGAAGCTGAAGGAGAAGGTGGAGTTACCATGGAACCACCAGTTCTCCAAGCCAATGTGTTGAGGCAGCAGGTCAGTGATGATGCTCATGAGCTACAATAGGTCGTGGTACCCCCATTCCCACCTTCTGAAATAAAGAAGGTCCACCTGCCAAAAGTCGTTTAACTTTCATTTGAGACCCTTGCTAACCCAGAGCTAACCCAGAGGGAATTCTGGGAAATGTAGTTCCAGTTTAGCTAAGTTGACATATCATAAACCCAATCATACTCATTCAATCATATTCCTGCAAAGTAAGTTTTTTTTTTAAGTTGTTTTTAATTTGATAAAAAGCATATCATTCTGTATGTATCCTCTTAGGACTTACTTTTTAAATTAACATTATATTTTTAGGATTTATTCATACTGATGTGTATAGCTGTAACTCATTCCTGTTGACTGCTCTCTTATATTCCACTGTGTGAATATATCATATTTTACTCATCCACTCTCTTGTTGATGGGTATTTTCTTTGTTTCCAGGCATTTTAATTAGCTCAGGCTGCTATAACAAAATTGCTGCTATAACCATTGACTGAGGGGTTTAAACAATATATATTTATTACTCACAGTTCTAGAAACTGAGAAGTCCAAGATCAAGGTGCTGGCCAGTTCAGTTCCTGGTGAGGTCCTTCCTCCGGGCATGCAGACAGCTGCCTTCTCGCCTTATCCTCACAAGGCAGAGAAAGAGAGAGCTCTGATTCCTTTTCTTCTTTTTGTAAGGACATTAATCCCATCATGGGGATCCCACCCTCATGACCTCATATAAACGCAATTACCTCCAAATACCATCACATTGGGGGTTAGGGCTTCAACATATGAATTTTGCATGGACACAAACATTTAGTTCATAACACCAGGGTTTGCTATCATGAACAGCATTCCTATGAACATTCTTGTAGATGCCTCCATGTGTTTATGGATAAAAGTTTCTTGTAGCTTTTATACCAGGAGTAGAATTACTGGGCCTGAGTTAGGGTGACCTGCATCCTGATTTTCCCAGGACAATACCAGTTATACCTGCTGCCCAGGAATAATTATTATATATTCCCCCATGTTTCCCCCATTTGTAGCTTGCTTTTACTTTCTTTTGACAAAAAGAAGTTCTTAATTTTAGTATGGCTGAATTTGTAAAAAGTTTTAAATTGTTAGCGCTTTTTAAGTATTATTTAAGAAATTCTTTGCTACCTCAAAGTCTAAAAGATATTTGCCTATGAATTTTGTTAAGAGTTTTAATTTTTTTATAGTTAAGCCTCAATCCATCTGGAATTAATTTCAGCACATGATGTGGAATAGGGATTTAATTTCATATTTTTCCATATGGAAGACCTTTTTCTTTTTATCCCGCTCTATTTATTTTCTCACTGATTTGGCAGGCCACCCCTGTTGTATACCAAAGACTCATATATGTATGGGTCTATATCTGAGCTCTGTATTCAATACCATACTCTATATTTGTCTGTTCCAGTGCCTATAGCATCTTGTCTTAATTACTGTAGTTTCACCAAAAAAAAAAAGCATCATATCTAGTGGGGCAATTCTTCAATTTTTCCCTCCATGCTCATCTTCTTCATAAAAGTTTTGGCAATTTTCCCCCTTTTACTCTTTTATTTAAATTTTATAATCAGCTTATCAAGTTCTATAGAAATACATGCTAACATATTGATTGGAACTTTATTGAACTGGGGAGACGGACAACATTATGCTATTGTTTTCCTATTCACAATGTGATATATCCTTTCATTTATTTGGGTCATCTTACTGGCTACTCATAAAGTTTTATAATTCTCTCTGTAGTATTACATGTATTTTTAGACTTATTTCTAGGTTCTTGGTGTCCTTTGAAACTATTGTGAATTTTGTCTTTTCTTTAATTACGTCTTCTGTTTGTTTATTCCAAGAATACAAGAGTATGCATTTGACTTTTGCTAAACTTGCTTATTATTTCTAATAATTTGCTCATAGATCTTTTTTGCTGTCTGTGCAAACAGTTATATCATCTGAAAATAATGCCAGTTCTATTTTTTTCCTTTCCATTCCTTCTTTCATTTTCTTCTCTTTTTGTGCTGGCTGGGCCTTTAATACTATGCTGAATAGAAATAGAAAGACTTGACTGTCTTGTCTCATTTCTTATTTAAAGAGAATTATTCTAATGTTTTCCTATTTAGGATGATCTTTTAATGTTATTATTTTATAGGTACTCCTTGTCAGACTCCTTTTATACGTACTTCTTATCAGGAAGTTTTCTTTATTCTTAATTTGCTAGGCATTTTTTGGAATTTTTTAATGGTAAAATATACATAATACAAAATTTGTCATTTTAACTATTTTAAGGGTACAATTCAGTGACATTAATTATGTTCACACTGTTGTGTAATCATCACGACTATGTTTTTCCAAAACTTTTTCATCACCCCCAAAAGAAACTCTGTAACCACACCCCACTCCCCTTTCCTCCAGGCTCTTGTAACTTTTTATATTTATTTATTTATTTATTTTTGGGTCTTCGTTGCTGTGTGCAGGCGTTCTCTAGTTGCGGCGAGTGGGGGCTACTCTTGGTTGCGGTGCGCAGGCTTCTCATTGCATTGGCTTCTCTTGTTGTGGAGCACAAGCTCTAGGTTCGTGGGCTTCAGTAGTTGTGGCACACAGGCTCAGTAGTTGTGGCTCGTGGGCTCTAGAGCACAGGCTCAGTAGTTGTGGCACTCAGGCTTAGTTGCCCTGCGGCATGTGGGATCTTCCCAGACCAGGGCTAGAACCTGTGTCCCCTGCATTGGCAGGCAGATTCTTAACCATTGTGCCACCAGGGAAGTCCCAAGGGTTTCTTTTTAAATCATGAATTTATGTTGAATTTTATAAATGCCTGTTTGCATCTATTAAAATGATCCTGTGTATATATTTTCTTCTATGCTGGTGAATGACATTTTAAGTCGGGCGGGGTCTCAATCATTTTACTTCCTATGCACCCTTTCTCAGGTAGCTACTGGAGGATATGCTCCACCAAACTGAAGGTGTAAACCAAGAGACAGGAAGACATGGGAGACAGGAAACAGAAGATTCAACAAAGGAGAGAGGAAAAGGGAACCGCCAGGACCATGGTGACAGCCATGTACCCAGAAGTTGAGGGCAATTGGAGCAGGTCAGGAGGACCCAGGAGAGATTTATTCAATAAGGTGAAATTAAGAGTCTCTCTGTTGTATACGTATGGAGAAGAGGAGAGCTTGGAGCTGAATTAATGGTAACAACGTTAATAACAAGAAAGGAAAATGAGATAACTATTAACTTCAGACAAAATTAAAAATGTGTGCAGGCAAGGAAAAGGAAAGTAATCACAGGTTAGTCCATGGCTCAAGTAAATGTAAACTGCATTTACTTAGTCATAGATATAAACACAGACCATCAATCTATCTAAAAACTGAGATAGAGAATTGGGGAGCAGAAGGAGTGCATGTGTGTGGCAGGGGTGAAGAACTTTGGCAAAAAAGAGCTAAATTCTCATCTTCCATAGTGGGAAGGATAATCAGGAATTAGAAAAACAAACATGTTATTTATAGATGTAAATACCAAAAGAACTCACAGAAAGGATTGAAATTAGTTGTCTCTGGGGAAAAGATAAAGGGGGCAGAGACAGATACTTGCAGCAACAAGTCTTATAGAACGATTTGAGTCTTTATGTATCTATGTAACCTTGGCAAAAACTAAATTAAAAACTATTATCTTCTCATCCAATCCACCACCAGATAGCTCCAGAATGTACCTCAAATCCATCCTCTTCTTCCATCTCCTTTGTTGATGTGGCTCTGTTAATTTTTGTCTATTTCAAAGTAAAGTTTGAAGGGACTATTCAAATAAGCCTGTGACTATTTAGGATCAAGAGAAGCCAAGGTTCAAACATTGATTTCACAGAAAGAACAAGCCCTTAGGTAGGTACCCCCTCCATTTCCTGCCACTAAGACTGTATCCTCACCCATCATCCCTCCTTTCCTGCTTCAGTGAGAAAGGTGGTTCTCCTGCCATTTGAGGACCATCCCTCCACCTGTTCCACCCACTGTCATCCTCTTATACCTCCTCAAGTATTTTGCTTTCTTGGTTATCTCCTCTCCCTCTCCCCTGGCCCCTTCACATGGACATTTCAATGAACCTTAGTCTCTCCCATTAAAAAAAAAGCCCTTCCTTGATCTCTCGGCTCCTTCAAACTACTATTTTATCCCTTCACTTGCTCATTTATTAATTTATTCGTTCAATATTTATTGAGTGCCTACTATGTGTCAGTCACTGTTTCAGGCCTGGGGTACAGTCCCTGCCCTTAGGGACTAGCCTAGATGGGGAGCTTATGGTCTAGTTGGGGAGATAAATCTTAAATATCTGCACAAATAATTCACTGCACTCGGGTTAAGTGATACAGAGGGGAAGCTCAGTGTGCAACAGGATGGTGTAATGATGGAACTTAGCATCATGGGATTGGGGGAGCAGATGGGGAGTCGGGAAGCCTTCACTGAGCACAGCTGAGCCTTGAAGGTTGAGTAGAAGTTGGTTGGGCTGTGGGTTGGGATGAGGTGGAGGGAAGAGTGAACTCCAGCAGAAGGAACAGTGTGGGTGAGGACTCTGAGTTTGGAAGTGGACCTGAAAGAAGGACCACGTGGCTGAGTCCCACTGAGCAAGAAGGTGATGGCACAAGGTCAGCTTGTGTTTGAAGTTAGAGGTGTGGGCAGGGGCCTCTTAGGTCATGGTGAGAACTTGGGATTTAGCCGAAACTCTTGGAGGGGTTGTCAACACTCACTTCCTTACCCCATATTCACTCTTCACTCCACCATGCCTGGTTCCCACCCTAGTGAAAGTCCTTTTTCTAGGTCACCAACGAGTTCTGTTGCTAAATTCAGTGCACATTTTTTTCATGTAACAACTATTTATGGAATACTGTTCCAGGCACTGGGGATGCAGCCTCCTGGCACCTGTCAACCCTGTTGACTGTTATCTTGAATTATTGATTTCCCTGACTTTTATGTTTTGCTCCTGTTTCTTAGTCTTTAGTCTCCTTTTCAGACTTTTCTTCTGCCCAGTCTTTAAACGTTGGTGCTCCTAGGAGTTCTGTCCTAGGGGCCCTCTTATCTTTTTACAGGACTAAACTGATTTTAGTTCCCCAAATTCTCTCAGTTCTGGTCATTTGCATGGGCTACTCCCTTTGTCTGGAAGACTTTTGCTTCCTACTCCTCTACTGCACTTGTTCATCCCACTTACCCTTCAGGTTCTGCTTCATTGTAACTAACATTAGGAAGTGGTTTCCCTGAGGGGATTTGTTAACTACCATGGCTTCAAAAAGCACTTTCATGCTCCTGGCTCCCAAATGTGGCCATAGAGCCAAACGATTTCTCTCTTGAGCTCTGGACCCAACTACCTACATGACAACCATACATGAATGTCCTTCTGACACCTACAGACCAACATGTGCGAAACTGAACTTCTCTTCCTTCCAAACCAGCTCCTCTTCTGGAGTTCTCTGTGTCCGTTAATTACATGATCATTCACTTACTTGCTAGGGCCAGAGTGTCATCATGATTCCTCTTTCCTCCAACCAACCCCCCACCCGCATCCATCCTATCACCAAGTCTTCTCGCTCCAAAATAACTCTGTCCTCTTTCCTCCATACCAGCTGACATTCACTATCCTAGCAGAGGCAGTTATCTATGATCACCCACCTGGCTTTGGAAGAGCCTTGAGCTGGTCTCCACCGCCTTTATTGCTCCTCGCTAACACGTTGGTCACCTTGCAGTCAAAGAGAACTTTGGAAAATGCGAATTTTCCCCTCCCTTATTTCAACCTGTTCTGGCTCCTCAGTACCCTTAGAATAAATGTCAGATTCTTTGAAGTAACTTACAAGACCCTGCAAGATCTGTCTGCTGCTTATCTTTCCGGCATCGTTTCTCCTAACTCTTCTCCCCACCATCCAGCCTAATCTCCATTTTAGTTCCTTAAATTCTTTTACTGCTGATCCCATGAACGTGTGTTCCCTCTATCTTGCACATTTTTTTTTCCCCCGCGGCACGCGGGCCTCTCACTGTTGTGGCCTCTCCCGTTGCGGAGCACAGGCTCCGGACGCGCAGGCTCAGCGGCCATGGCTCACGGGCCCAGCCGCTCCGCGGCATGTGGGATCTTCCCGGACCAGGGCACGAACCCACGTCCCCTGCATCGGCAGGCAGACTCTAAACCACTGCGCCCCCAGGGAAGCCCAATCTTGCACATGTTTTACCCTACCTCATCCACTTCATTTGTTGTTCCTACTTATCCTTCACCCTTCTGCTTAGATATCACTTCTCCCAGGCAGCCTTCTCTGACTTCCTTCCCCAAGTCTTGACGACTGGTCCCTCCTATGAGCTCTCAAGGATCCTTTATCTCCCTATCATAGCAATTACTAAGTTGAATAGTGATTTACTTATTTATTCTCAACTAGGCTGTAAACTCCGTCAGGACAAAGACTGTACGTGTCATGTTCACCATTGTATCCTTGGTCTCCAACCCAGTGCCTGGCACTTGCTAAGGCTCAGCAAATGTTTGCTGATGGACTAGCTGAATGTATTACCCAGTGTTCTATGGGACTTGGGGCTCCTTTGCAGGGGTGAGCCAGGGTGAAGAATGCTAAAAGCTCTGGTCTAAATGCTGTGGTCTTTTATTGTTTTTAAAGCCCACTTGTGGCCACTGATTGTTTTTAAGCCCCAGAGGACTAGAAGGAATGGACCTAGTTCATTAATTCCAGATGTACTCAGCCAGGACATGTGCAGATGGGGAACCACATCAAAAGAGGAGGAAGATGATGCCAGCTGACAGAGGCACTAAAGGCAGGGATGCTCGGCTGATAGTAAAGAGCGTGGTGAGCTGCCCAGAGCAGGGCTGGCTTTGCTCTTTGTTAAAAATGATTTTAGCTTAACTGGGTTGGTGTTCATCAGGGACCACAATAATAGAGTCAGAGAGGTTAGCAGGAAATTCCCACATTCTTTTAGAGAGATGTTCTCGAAGTGTGGTCCAGGTTCCCTGGTGGTCTGTTAGGCTGGTCTCCTGCCGGGTTAACGTTAAAGTTAAGTTTTGTCGTTGGGGTAAATTAGTGATTACTTTATGACGGGCCTCATTTGGGGTCTCAGTTAAAGCAAGGACATTCTTCTCCTGAATTCTCTGTTTCTTTCAAGAGGGTAAGCAGGAGCTGCGAGGGAAGCGTCTTGGTCTCATGGAAGAGTACTGCGAGCAGGGAAGTTTGAGGACCGTGGCTCTAAGAGTGACGGGGCCAACCAAAGGCTAGAAGCCAGGAAACCATCCCACAGTTCCTCTCTGTTCCCTGGCAGTCATTCTTCATGGGCTGGCTGCTGGCCTCTAGCTTCTAGCTGCCTGGAGTGAAAATTGTAGGAGGAGACCTGGAATTACCCAGAAAGTGTGCTTTTTTTCTGAGGCTGTCACAGTGCAGCCACCTCTAGGTCGGCAGGAGGTTGCTGTTGATGATAGTGGTGATGATAAGGGTAAGTGAGTGCTGAGGCCCATCTGAGCAATGTTTGATGAGGCTCTCTAATAGCAGAAGTGGTCGAGTTACTGTTTCCCATTCTTTCTGCTCTGGAAAACCCATTCATTCATTTACTCAGTCGCCAATATTTTTTGAGCAGCTACTATGTGGTAGGCACAGTTCTCGACTGTGAGATAACACTGGCAAGGAAGAGAGGTTTGGTTCCTGACTTCATGGAGCTTACAGTCTAGGAGGGAAGATGAATATTAAACAGACTATTAAACAGGTGACTGTTCAACTCAACTGCTTAACGACAAATTGTGGTGTGTTCTATAAAAGTAAGATAGGGCACTCTGTGAAGAAGTGGGGCAAAGTAATTTAGATTAAGGGGTCAGGGAAGATTTCTCTGAGGAAGGCAAAGAAGGGAGGGAAGAGCATCTCAGGTGGAAGAAATACGTGCCCAGGGAAAAGCTTCAAAAGAGCCGAGATCAATGCAGCTAGAAAAAGGGAGCTGGGGGGAGATGATGGCAAAGTGATAGGCAAAGGCCAGGTGACACAGGTCCTCGAAGGTCAGGTTAGAAATCTGTGCTTTAACCTAAGTACGACGGACAGCCGATGAAAAGTTTTAAACAAGAGAATAATATATTTTTATGAGATTACTTTGGCATCTTTGTGAAAATAGAGGGTGAGAGCGAAAGAAAGCAAGGAATAAAAAGGAGTGAAGTATCGATACATGTTGCAACATGGACGAACCTTGAAAACACGATGCCAAACAAAAAGAGCCAGGCACAAAATGTCACCTATTGTGTGATTCCAATTACACGAAGTGTCCGGAGTAGATAAATCTGTGGAGACCGAAAGCAGTTTAGTGGTTGCCTGGGGCCGGGGGTGGGGAAGATGGGAGTGACTGCTTAATGGATACGAGGTTTCCTTTTGGGGTGATGAAAATGTTTTGGAACGATAGTGGTGATGGTTGCGTTGTGAATGTACTAAATGCTGCTGAATTGTACATGTTACAATGGTTAACATGGTAAATGTTCTGTCATATGTATTTTACCATAAAATAAAGTAAAAAAAAGTGAAAGCAAGGAGACCAGTTAGGAATCTCTTGCTGTTGCCTTTGTGAGAGCTAAGCACTGTGGTGGTGGGAGTGGACATGGAGAGAAGTGAATGGATTAAGGATATATTTTGGATGTAGAACTAAGAGTACTTGTTGATGGATTGGTGGTGAAGGGTGATGGAGAGAGAGGTTTAGAGGATTACTCCTTGGTTTCTGGTTTGAGCAAGCAGCTGGGCTCAAGGGCAGGGGGGGTCAGGTGGGAAGACAAGGTGTAGGGAGTGGTGAGGAGGGCAGACCCAGAGCTCCCTACGTGGATATTTTAAGTTTGAGGTGCCCATGAGACGTCTAGAGGAGCTGTCAAGTCAGCAGTAGGTCTGGAAGCCCAAGGCTCAGGGAAATGGCCTGGGTTTGAGCTGTGATTTGGGGGGCCGGGGGCATGTAGGTGGTATTTAAAGTGGTGAGAATACATGTGGACTGTGGAGGGGAGAGGGGAGAGGGCCAGGACTGAGCCCAAAGATGTTGGTAGATGCCGAGATGCTGACAAGGAGATTAAGAATGAGAGGGTTAGGCGGTCCAGTGGTTAAGACTCCAAGCTTCCACTGCAGAGGGCGCGGGTTTGATTCCTGGTCGGGGAACCAAGATCCCATATCCCCTGTGGTGCGGCCAGACAAAAGAAGGAGAGGTCAGAGAGGATGGTGGCAAGAAAGCCAAGAGAACAAAGAGCAGAAGGAGTGCTAAATGAGGAGGAAGATGGCAGCATGTAGAACATTCTGTGGGTTTCTGAGCAGAGATCAATAATAAGGACAATACAGAAAGAGAAAGACAAATACCGTATGATATCACTTACGTGTGGAATCTAAAATATGACCCAAGTGAACCTATCTATGGAACAGAATCAGAATCACAGACATAGAGAACAGACCGGTGGTTGCCAAGGGGGAGGCGCTTGGGGGAGGGGTGGAGTGGGAGGTTGGGGTCAGCAGATGTAAGCTTTTAGCTATAGTTTGGATAAACAATAAGGCCCTACTGTACAGTACAGAGAACTATATTCAATATCCTATGATAAACCATAATGGAAAAGAATAAAAAAAAGTATACATATGTATAACTGAACCACTTTGCAGTACAGCAGTAATTAACACAATATTGTAAACCAACTATACTTCAATTAAAAAAAAAGAAAGGAGGGAACTTTTTGGTGCAATGGAAGTGTTCTAAAACTGGATTTTATGAAAATTGTGGTGATTGTATGACCATTTCAAGTTACTTTAATTATCAAACTGTACACTTATGATGGTGAATTTTATAGTATGTAAATTATACTTCAATAAAGCTGTTTAAAATAGAAAAATAATAAGGACAATAATTAATATTTAAGGACTCACCGTTTACCAGACACTGGGCTAAACGCTTTATATGAGCTCTCTTCCTAAGAACTCTATAACATCTCCATCTATGAATGAGGAAACTGAAGCATAGAGTAGTTAAACGTATCCCAGATCACACAGCTAGCAAGCAGTGGAGCTGGGTCTCACACCAGTTCTCACTGACTCCAGACACTATACACCTCATCACTGCCCTCGCAGCCTTGACCCTTGGCCCATAGGGGTGACGATGGATGTGCTTTAAACTCACCGTTGGTGTATCAGGCGTTAGATAGAGAGGTCTCACACTATTGGTGAATAAACATGAAACAGCGTAGTTTTCTAATAACTCCTACCAGCTGTGCTCTGTCGACCACGATCCCTCCCCTCCTGCTGGGGCAGCAGGTTCCCTTAGCAACCTCTCAGTCGGATTCCATAATTTTTCACCCACTTCTGCTTATTAGAACAGTCTCTTTCTAGTTATTGGAATTTACTCTAATTCATTCTGCAATTTCCGCTTCAATCTCAGATTCCATCCAAAGCTCTTTGCCTTCCTCCTGGCACTGGTTGTGTTCACGGCCCCAGTGGCTTGGAGAGGAGGTAAAGACATGGTCTGCCTTCTGTGCACCCTCCCTTCCCCATGTTCTTCCCTCTGTGGTGAGAGGTGGCGTGGGAGGGGAGGCTATTCCTGCCTGGTTGCCAGCGGGGAGCTCGTTTGCCTCCTTTCAGGAGGTCATTACGTTGGTGCAGCTTGTTGATCTGGGCCTTGGCATGGAGGGGTGGAAACCCCAGAGGCCCCCAGGCCTTCGGCTGGGGCCTGAGCAGCTTCTGAGCTTTGCAAGATTCACCACATCTTTCAGACATTTCTCCCCTCCCACCACCAGCTGGTGACCTGGTACCATTTCTGCTGATGTCTCTCCAGTTTGACCTGTGCCTCAGTGGTGTCAGGGAAGCCTGCAGCCTAGTCTCTACACTCCATGGCCTCATTGCTGGGCCCGCAGGCAGAGCTAGGTCCATCTTTAGTTCTTCTGGAAACTGGCAATCTCAGTCTGGCCATTTGTCCTCTGTTCTTACTACCTGGGAAGCTCAGGAAGCCCAAGGGCTAAGAAACCAACCAACCAAAATCCCAGCCTCCCTTTCTTGCAGATGCCCCAAAATGTGATGAATGAATCCCTGGGGGGCATCCACTTCCTCGGCCTTGAGAGGGAAACCCTCTGTCTTCTAACTCACAGTCTCTCTGAGTTCCCACACCTTGTCTTTCATCTCTTCCTGATGAAGGCCTGGTAGCCAGGTCTGTGGTTCTCCCCTGAGTACTGGAGCTTTCTTTGAATCCAGCCCTGGGAAATGTGGGACCTTCTCTTTCAACAGGGATTACTCTGTGTCTACTGTCATTTCCATAACCTCAAAGGTCAGGAGAAGATCCCCGCCAGTTCCTCACACTAGCTTGGTAGAGGGGACTATATTCCTTTCAGAAAGCTGGCTGTTGTGGAGTCTCAGTGATTGTTTGAATTTTTAGATCCAGAATACCCCTCAAGGAGCAGAAATAGCCTGGGATGTGCCCCTTTAGGCTGGTGTAGAGGGGAGTATGGGGACCTAGCTCTGGGCTTTATTTTTTTAGCGCCTTTACATTTTTCTCCTCAGAGATGGGGAAGATGAATGAATGAATGATGTGGCTAGCTCTCCGGGTATCAAGGGCTCCTGAGGGCAATGAGCAGGGCTGAGGGGCCTGGTTTCTTTCGTCACTCGGCAAAAGAATGTCACATCTTCCTCAGATACAAGTTCTGCAACTGTACATCCAAGACTCCTGCCCCAACATAAGCTTATTTGTTGCTCACAGGACCCTGTGAAGGAGGCGGGATATTTCACAAATACTGAAAGTTAGGGCTAGCGTGATTTACCAACCGTCTCCTGAGAAGTAAATGGCATGGAGTTCTGACTCTACATCTGACATCATTGGCTGCCTTTCTGAGGAAGTGAAGAGGTGAGAGAGAGAGAGGAAAGATTGGCCAGGGAAGAAGCAGCGTATGTGTGTGAGAGCATTTTGGACACACGTGGGATGTGTGTGTGTGTGTGCGTGTGTGTGTGTGTGTATTGTTCCACATGTGTGCTTTCTAGTCATTGCAGTAACTAGGCCTCATGAGAGAGTCACCAGGTTTCCTGATAAATATAGTAACTTAGAGACTCCCCTCAGATGTCAGCAAGGTGGTGAAGAGCACTGATCAGAATACGAGTTTAAGTTTTGGCTTCATCCCTTACTAGATGTGTGATGTCGGGTAAGTTACTTTACTTCTCTGAGTTTCCTCATTGTTGAAATGGTACCATCCTCTGAAAGCCTTGTGAAAATTAAATTAGTTCATGTAAGTGGTTAATGAATGGATTGTATTTAATAACATAAGAAGTGCTGTTATTATTATTCTTAGTAGTAGCAGCAGTAGTAATATTCCCATGCAAGGTAACGTTCTCAATAATCGAACTTGCATTAGTTAAAAAATGTTTTACATCTACTCTGCAGAGTTGCTATTGAAGCTACAAAAAATGCAAGGCAGGATCTGACCTCTATTTGCAAAGAAAAGTTAATATGGATAAAATGCTAAGCTATGAACACTTATCCTTCTCAAACTCTTCCAAAATATAGCAGAGGGAGGAACACTCTCAAACTCATTCTACGAGGCCAACATCACCCTAATACCAAAATCAGATAAAGATGTCACAAATAAAGAAAACTATAGGCCAATATCACTGATGAGCATAGACGCAAAAATCCTAAACAAAATACTACCAAACAGAATCCAACAGCACATTGAAAGGATCATACACCATGATCAAGTGGGGTTTATCCCAGGAATGCAAGGATTCTTCAATATACGCAAATCAATCAATGTGATACACCATATTAACAAATTGAAGGATAAACACCATATGATAAATCTCAATAGATGCAGAAAAAGCTTTTGACAAAATTCAACACCCATTTATGATAAAAAAACTTTCCAGAAAGTGGGCATAGAGGGAACAAAACTCAACATAGTAAAGGCCATATATGACAAACCCACAGCCAACATCATTCTCAATGGTGAGAAAATGAAACCATTTCCTCTAAGATCAGGAACAAGACAAGGTTGCCCACTCTCACCACTGTTATTCAACATAGTTTTGGAAGTTTTAGCTATGGCAATCAGAGAAGAAAAAAGAAATAAAAGGAGTCCAAATTGGAAAAGAGGAAATAAATCTGTCACTGTTTGCAGATGACATGGTACTATACATAGAGAATCCTAAAGATGCTACCAGAAAGCTAGTAGAGCTAATCAATGAATCTGGTAGAGTAGCAGGATACAAAATTAATGCACAGAAATCTCTTGCATTCCTATACACTAACGATGAAAAATCTGAAAGAGAAATTAAGGAAACACTCCCATTTACCATTGCAAAAAAAAGAATAAAATACCTAGGAATAAACCTACCTAAGGAGACAAAAGACCTGTATTCACAAAACTATAAGACACTGATGAAAGAAATTAAAGATGATACCAACAGATGGAGAGCTATACCATGTTCTTGGATTGGAAGAATCAACACTGTGAAAATGACTCTACTACCCAAAGCAATCTACAGATTCAATGCAATCCCTATCAAACTACCAATGGCATTTTTCACAGAACTAGAACAAAAAAAATCTCACAATTTGTATGGAAACACAAAAGACCCCGAATAGCCAAAGCAATCTTGAGAATGAAAAACGAAGCTGGAGGAATCAGGCTCCCTGACTTCAGACTATACTACAAAGCTACAGTAATCAGACAGTATGGTACTGGCACAAAAACAGAAAGGTAGATCAAAGGAACAGGATAGAAAGCCCAGAGATAAACCCACGCACATATGGACACCTTATCTTTGATAAAGGAGGCAAGAATATACAATGGAGAAAAGACAGCCTCTTTAACAAGCAGTGTTGGGAAAACTAGACAGCTACATGTAAAAGAATGAAATTAGAACACTCCCTAACACCATACACAAAAATAAACTCAAAATGGATTAAAGACCTAAATGTAAGGCCAGACACTATCAAACTCTTAGAGGAAAACATAGGCAGAACACTCTATGACATATATCACAGCAAGATCCTTTTTGACCCACCCCCTAGAGAAATGGAAATAAAAACAAAAATAAACAAATGGGACCTAATGAAACTTCAAAGCTTTTGCACAGCAAAGGAAACCATAAACAAGACGAAAAGGCAACCCTCAGAATGGGAGAAAATAGTTGCAAATGAAGCAACTGACAAAGGATTAATCTCCAAAATTTACAAACAGCTCTTGCTGCTCAATATCAAAAAAACAGGGGGTGGTGGTGTGATGAATTGGGCGATTGGGATTGACACATATACACTGATGTGTTTAAAATTGATGACTAATAAGAACCTGCTGTATAAAAAATAAAATAAAATAAAACTCAAAAATTCAAAAAAAAGTTATATTATCTGAAAAATATATATATATATAAACAAGATGAAAAGACAATCCTCAGAATGGGAGAAAATATTTGCAAACAAAGCAACTGACAAAGGATTAATCTCCAAAATATACAAGCAGCTCATGCAGCTCAATATCAGAAAAACAAACAACCCAATCCAAAAATGGGCAGAAGACCTAAGTAGACATTTCTCCAAAGAAGATATACAGACTGTCAACAAACACATGAAAGGATGCTCAACGTCACTAATCATTAGAGAAATGCAAATAAAACTACAATGAGGTATCACTTCACACTAGTCAGAATGGCCATGATCAAAAATATCTACAAACAATAAATGCTTTAGAGGGTGTGGAGAAAAGGGACCTCTCTTGCACTGTTGGTGGGAATCTAAATGATACAGCCACTGTGGAGAACAGTATGGAATTTACTTAAAAAACTAAAAATAGAACTACCATATGACCCAGCAATCCCATTACTGGGCATACACCCTGAGAAAACCATTATTCAAAAAGAGTCATGTACCACAATGTTCATTGTAGCAGTTACAATAGCCAGGTATGGAAGCAACCTAAATGTCCATTGACAGATGAACAGGTAAAGAAGATGTGGCACATATATACAATGGAATATTACTCAGCCATAAAAAGAAACGAAACTGAGCTCTTTGTAGTGAGGTGGATGGACCTAGAGTCTGTCATACAGAGTGAAGTAAGTCAGAGAGAGAAAAACAAATACTATATGCTAACACATATATATGGAATCTTAAAAAAAAAAGGTTCTGATGAACTTAGGGGCAGGACAGGAATAAAGACGCAGATGTAGAGAATGGACTTGAGGACACAGGGAGGGGAAGGGTAAGCTGGGACGAAGTGATAGAGTAGCATTGACATATATACACTACCAAATGTAAAATAGATAGCTATTGGGAAGCAGCCGCATAGCACAGGGAGATCAGCTCCGTGCTTTGTGACCACCTAGAAGATGGGAAAGGGAGGGTGGGAGGGAGATGCAAGAGGGAGGGGATATGGGGATACAATTATACGTATATCTGATTCACTTTGTTATACAGCAGAAACTAACACAACAATGTAAAGCAATTATACTCCAATAAAGATGTTAAAAAAAAAAAAAAAGCTAAGCTATGGAAAAGTCCCGAACAGTTGATCAGTACTAGGCTACTTAAGGAACCTATGTGTATGTTTTTTTTTTATGTATAAATTTATTTATTTTTGACGAGTTGGGTTTTTGTTGCTGTGCACGGGCTTTCTCTAGTTGTAGTGACCAGTAGCTACTCTGTTACAGTACACGGGCTTCTCACTGTGGTGGCTTCTCTTGTTGCGGAGCACGGGCTCTAGTCGCACAGGCTTCAGTGGTTATGGTTCGTGGGCTCTAGAGCGCAGGCTCAGTAGTTGTGGAGCACGGGCTTAGTTGCTCTGCAGCATGTGGGACCTTCCTGGACCAGGGCTTGAACCCGTGTCCCCTGCATTCGCAGGCGGATTTGTAACAACTGTGCCATCAGGGAAGTCCTCTATGTGTATGTTTTTGATAAAATGTTAATTAAAAAACTTTCCTGGAAGTCTTACACCAAGATGACAAAGATTACAGATGCTAAGATCACAGAAGCCAGATTGAAACTCAACCACCCAGAAAATGACTCTGGGACTGGTCCCAAGCTGCAACTTTTCAGTGTGAAGCAGACAGAGACATGAGCCTGCTTTGCTCTGTGGTTTATGCACCAGGAAACATTGTAACACAATATCCTTAAACACTCTTGTATTTGCAGTCCTCCTCCCTCCCCCAACCTCCCATTCTATTTAGGGAAGAGATTGGACTGCTCCACCTCTCCCTTTCTGCCATTGAAGTCAAGCTTATGTGTATAGTATGATGAAATGGAAAGTTTTCAATAGATACTATATGTCAAAATTGTACCAAGTCCAGCCATATAATCATGAAGACTAGATTTGCTGAAACCATAAAGGGCTTCTAAAGTTTGCTATCATTTAAAATTTCTTTCAAGAGGCACCATCTGTGCAGTAGGGCATTTAAATTAAAGTTTGTTATTCAAACTTGGGCACATCTTTTTTTTTCAGATAAGTTTAAAAAGCATTTCCAGTGATCGTAATAGGCCTTTTCTTTCCTAAGCTCAGAAGGTTTAACAACAACTTGCTCTAAATTATACTTTCTACTACTGTGTTGGATCCCAACGCACATACCCACTTTGTTGTCAGCATCTCATGGTTCCTTAGGGGGACCAACAGTGCATGTCAGTCCATGTTTCAGCTGAGTTTCCCCATCGCACACCTAGAGATGAACATGACAGCCAGATCAATCAGTCTGGTGTCCATGCCACTGTTACTGACTGAGTGATGGACAAGTGTCCCAAGCAGACCATTGAGAAGCAGTCTGGTGGCCTTGTCTGTAAGTATTGAGAAAGGTGCCCTTTCCACTGGAGTGGGTAAAGGGGTAAACTGTAAGACTGTAGGCCTAGAGTGGCTGGTGGTCATCTTGACGGGGCAGAGAGCACGATCAACACAAAGGAAAGCAGAACTGGGATACATCCAATTTATCTACCTATATCTATCTATTGTCTATCTACCTATCTCTCTATCTCTCTATCTATCATCAATCATATATCCATCTATTGAAATTCCTGATGACATGGTGGGAGCACTTGAATCCAGCCATGCTACAGGGTGTATATTCTCTTGGGTATAGAGCTAGGAGTGGATTTCTATGTCATGTGGTAACTCTCTCTGTTTAATAACTTTTTGAAAAGTTGCCAAACTGTTTTCCAAAGTGGCTACATCATTTTACATTCCCAGCAACAATGCATTGAAGATTCCAGTTTCTCCACACTCTCACTGACACTTATTATTGTCGGTCTTTTTGACTGTAGCCATTATGGCAGGTATTTTTGTGGTTTTGATTTGCATTTTCATGTGCTTGTTAACCATTTGTATATATCTTCTTTGGAGAACTGTCTCTTCAGATCCTTTGGCTATTTTAAAAATTGGGCTTTTTATTGATTTGTAAGTGTTCCTTCTTTTTTTATTTTTTCAGAACAAGTCCTTTGTCAGATGTATTATTTGACTATATTTCACCCATTCTGTTGATTTTCTTTTCACTTTCTTGATGGAATCATTTGTAGCATGAAAGTGTTTAGCTTTGATATTTTAAATCTATTTATCTATTTTTCTTTTGTTGCTGTGCTTTTGTTGTGATATCTAAGAAATCACTGTCCAATTGAAGGTCATGAGGACTTATTCCTATGTTTTTTCCAAGAGTTTTATAGTTTTAGCTCTTATATTTAGGTTTATGATCCATTCTGAGTTAATTACTATGTATGATGTAAAGAAGGGGGTCAAGCTCATTCTTTTTTGTATGGATATCCAGTTGTCCCAGGATCATTTGTTGAAAAGACTATTCTATCCCCATTTCATTGTCTTGGTACCCCTGTTGAAAACCAATTGGCCATAAATATAAGGTTTATTTCTCAACTCTTAATTCTATTCTGTTGATCTGTAGGTCTATTCTTCTGCCAATATCATAGTCTTGATTACTGTAGCTTTATAGTAAGTTTGAAATTAGGAAGAATTGAGTCCTCCAAATCTGTTCTTTGTTTTCAAGATTGTTTTGGCTATTCTGAGTACATATGAATTTTAGCCAAAATTCTACCAATTTAAATTTTTGCCAAGAAAAGCCAACTGGGATTTTGATAGGGATTATATCAAGTTTAGATCAATTTGTGGTATATTGCCATCTTAAAAATATCAAGTCTTCCAATCCATGAATATGAGATGTCTTTCCAATTATTTTCATATTTTAAAATTTCTTTCAATGATGTTTTCTAAACACTTTTTTTTTTTTTTTGCAGTACACGGGCCTCTCACTGTTGTGGCCTCTCCTGTTGCAGAGCACAGGCTCCAGACGCGCAGGCTCAGCGGCCATGGCTCACAGGCCCAGCCGCTCCACGGCACGTGGGATCTTCCCGGACCGGGGCATGAACCCGTGTCCCCTGCATCGGCAGGGGGACTCTCAACCACTGTGCCACCAGGGAAGCCCCTAAATACTTTAGAGTGTCTACATCTTTTGCTTTTTATTTCTAAGTATTTATTCTTTTCAATGCTATTCTAAATGGAACTGTTTTCTTAATTTTTATATTTGATTGCTTCTTGCTAGTGTACAGAACTACAACTGATATTTATCAATGCATATTGATCTAATATTCCACAACTTTATTGCACTTGCTTATTCATCCTAATAGTTCTTCATGGATTCTTTAGGCTTTTCTATATACAAGAGTAAGCTGGAACCTCCAGTATGATGTTGAACAGAAATGGCAAGTGTGGACATTCTTGTCTTATTCTTAATCTTAATGGAAATGTATTAAATCTTTTGTCATTAAATATGATGTTAGTTGTGGTTTTTCATATATACTTTTATTAGGTTGCAGAAGTTCCCTTTTATTGCTAGTTTGCTGAATGTTTTTATCATGAAAGCTCTTGGGTTTTGTCAAATGCTTCTGAGATGCTCATGTGGATTTTGTTCATTATTAATATGGTTTATTACACTGATTGATTTTCAGATGTTAAACAAACTTTGTGTTCCTAGGATAAATCCCAGTTGGTCATGGTATGTAGTTCTTTTCATTTTATGCTGGATTTGGTTTGCTAGTATTTTGTTGAGGAATTATGCATCTATATTTATAAGGGATATTGGTCTGTAGCTGTATTTTCTTGTGATATCTTTGTCTGGTTTTGGTATCAGGTTAATACTGACTTCATAGAATGAGTTGGGAAGGGGTCTCTACTTTTCTATTTTTTGGAAGAGTTTGTGAAAAATTGTATTAATTCTTCTTTAAATGTTTGGTAGAATTCAACAGTGAAGCCATCTGAGCTGGGGTTTTCTTTGTGGGAGGTTTAAAAATTACTAATTCAATCTCTTTGTTATAGGTTTATTTAGAGTACCTATTTCTTTTTGAGTCAGTTTTGATAGTTTATGTCTTTATTGGAATTTGCCCATTTTGTCTAACTTATCTCATTTTGTTGGCAAACAGTTGTTTACAATTTTTCCTTATGATTCAGTTTCTGGTCCAACATGTAGAAAGCTTGGAAGTCATCACTGCCATCCTCACAAAAGCAAACAAGCTGAACAAACTGAAAACCAGCAACTCTTCTTTCATCCTTCAGAGAATTGAGGTCATAGAAGAAACCACTGCCCCCCAAACTGGAGAGAGAGGCAGATACCAAGAATCACAGCTTACCAGGAGAAGAGGCTCAGAAGCAGAAGTCAGCCACTGGAGCCAGTACAGGAGGGAAAACTGAAATAGTAATTGATGAATTTCTGTAGGCTCAGTGTGGACTAGTTTGCGAGTTAGAAACTCTAGGGGCCCCTTCTTATGGAGGTCTCCACACTGTTATGAGTTTTACCTTCAGGAACCTCACCAGGTTTTCAGAGGTGAATATTAGAAAATTTCCTTCTACTTCTAGCAGGGAGAGGGAAAAAGTAACCATTTTGAAATACGACCAGAGCATTCTGTGCTCCTTTATAAAAGTTTGTCCTCCAAAGAAACTATTTTTGCCAGAGTCTAGTCAACCTGAGGAAAGAGAAATATCCAACTCTAGCCTCCTTAGCCCTTGATGTGGAGAAAGGGAAATAGCTAACTCCAGCCATCACTAGCCTTCCTGTGTTACCTATAAGTAAGGAAAAACCTGAGAAGAACTTGTGAACCCCACAGCCCAGGGGCACAGACTCACTAAAAGACGGATGTAAATCATGGCATTATAGAATGCTTTCTTTCCCGCCACACCTTAGCACTATATGAATCAGGCTCCTGTGTAACAACAGTGGATTGTAGGTAAAAGAACTTCAAGGCTCAGACTCTAATAATCAGTGTCTAGGAAAACCTCGAGACAGCAGGGGAACAAAAACAAAGACACTAAAGGAAATTTTGGCCTTTTGTACCTATTGTCATAACAAACAGTAAACACAGCCTAACTTCTAGCAGGATAAACATAAAGCCTTACACTAAAGGCTTATTTACTTCAGTTCCTTTTACCCAGTATGTCATGTATGGTTTTCAAAAGTAAATTATCAGATATTCTAAAAGGCAAAAAACACCGCTTGAAGAGGCAAAGCAGGAATTAGAAACAGACTCAGACATGGCCAAGATTTTGGAATTATCAGGCTGGGAATTAAAATAACTGATTAATATGGGATTTAGTGGTAAAGTGGATAACATGCAAGAACAGATGGGTAATGTAAACAGAGAAAATGGATACTCTAAGAATGAATTTTAAAAATACTAAAAGTAAAAAAAACACCATACCAGAAATGAAGAATGCCTTTGAATGGGCTCATCAGTAGACTGGGCATTGCTGAGGAAAGAACCAGTGAGCTAGAAGATAGAAACTTCCAAAACTGGAAAGATAAAAATGAATGTAAAAAATGGGAACAGAATGTCTAAGAATTGTGACACGTTACTAATGGTGTAACATAAATCCTTTCATAATTATTTTTATTTTTTAAGATTAGTAATGATATCTCTCTTTAAATCCTGATTTTAGTAATTTAAGTCTTCATCCCTTTTCTTGGTCAGTCTAGCTAAAGGTTTGTCAAATTTATTGTTCTTTTCAAAGAACTAACCTTTGGGTTTGTTGATTTTTTTTCTATTCTTTATCATACCCTTACTTCTTCTTGCTTTGGGTTAGTTTTCTCTTTCTTTCCAGTTTCTAGAGATAGAAGGCCAGGTTATTGATTTTAGCTCTTTCTCTTTTTTTTGTGGTACGCGGGCCTCTCACTGCTGTGGCCTCTCCCATTGTGGAGCACAGGCTCTGGACGCGCAGGCTCAGGGGCCGTGGCTCACGGGCCCAGCCGCTCCGTGGCATGCGGGACCCTCCCAGACCGGGGCACGAACCCGTGTCCCCTGCATTGGCAGGGGACTGTGCCAATGCACAGTGCCAACCACTGTGCCACCAGGGAAGCCCTCTTTCTTCTTTTTTAACATTGGCATTTTACAGCTATAAATTTACCTCTAAACACTGCTTTAGATGCCTCCCACAAGTTTTGGAATGTTGTGTTTTCATTTTCACTCATTTCAAAGTATTTCCTTATTTCTCTTATGACTTCTTCTTTGACTAATTGATTATTTTGCAGTGTATATTTAATTTCCACATATTCATAAATTTTTCCAAATTTCCTTATATTATTGGTTTCTAATTTAATTCCATTTTGTTTGGAAAGCAATTTGTATGATTTCAATCCCCTTAAATGTATTAAGCTTTGATTTATGGCCCAACATATATTCTATCTTGGAGAATATTCCTTGTGTGCTAGAGAAGAATATATATATTCTTCTGTGATTGAGTGGAGTGTTATTTAGATGTCTGTTAGTTCTAGTTGGTTTACAGTGTTGTTCAAATCTTGTATATCCTTGTCAATATTCTCTCTGGTTGTTATATCTATTATTGAATTTGGGGTGTTGAAATTTCCAACTGTTATTGTTGAATGATCTTTCTCCCTCCAATTCTGTTAACTTTTGCTTCTGTATTTTGAGGCAATGTTTTTAGTTGCATATAGGTTTATAATTGCCATATCTTCTTGATGAATTGATAATTTTATCATTATAAAATTTACCCTTTTATATTATAAATGATACATATTATAAAATACATCTTTAATCTTATAACCTAGTGACATTATTTGTTTTAATGTCTATTTTTTCTGATATTGGTACACCCACTCCAGTTCTTTCATGGTTGCTGTTTGCATGATACATCCACTGTATTTCCATTCTTTTACTTTCAACATATTTGTATCTTTGAATCTAATATATGTTTCCTGTGGACACCATATAGTTGACTCTTGTTTCTTATCCAGTCTGATAATCTCTGCCTTTTGATTGGCTTGTATAGTCTATTCATATTTAGTGTTTCTATTGATATGTTTGGATTTATGTCCCTTTGCTTTTTTCTTTCTTTATGTCTCACATATTTTTGTTCCCCTGTTTCTCCTTTGCTACCTTCTTTTGTATTAAATGAATCTTTTCTAGTGTAACATTTTAATTCCTTTAATGATTTTTAACTATATTTTTGGAATTATTTTCCTAGTGGTTGTTCTAGGACTTACAATATACATATATTATGTTAAGATTTAGTAGATTTTTTTAAATGGCTGTCTCTCCATTTGGTGTGTGTCCTTAGGAAAATTTTCAGAGACTTTAAATGGCTGTTCTTTTATAATTTTTAGTAGTTAAATGGTATTTCCCTGGGGAGGGGGTCTTTGGCACTCCTCAAATGGCCATTCCATAGACCTCACCATATTACTTTTTAATCTGTTTCATGCAGCAACATCCAATCTGGGAACATCTTGGACACAGTTTAAACTAATTCCTGTCTAGAAAAAAATATCAGAAAAGGTAAGTCATTTACTGTTCCACACAACAGAGTCTTTATCTTGTGCCAGACACTTTGAACAGAAATAATTTAGAACCACAGCCAAAATGACATGGTGATGAATTGATCTGATGACTTCTTTATGATCACAGCTCTCCAGTGTTACCTGTTCTTACATTCACAGGCACACTAATTTAGTTCTGCTTTGATTTTTGAAATTTATTTTAAAGAACATTATGTCTTCTCCTTGCTCTGTGAGTGTTGAGAGGGCCTTTGTCCAATTGCATTAGAGTTTAGATTTATGACAAAATTCACATACAAGGAACAATTAGTGAAAAATTAGGAACAAAAGTAGGCACTCCTATGTTGAAGTGTAATAGAAGTTTAGATAAGGAAGAAGATGTTAGTGTAGGTTGGAGCATCTGGTTGAGGGTCCAGAGGCACTCAACCCAGGCCTTGATTGATAAGTAGTGAGATGGAAAGAAAAATATCTCAACGTGAAGGACCACAGATTCCTTTCTTCTTACCTGGGGAAGTTAGTTTCCAATTAACATCTATTATTGACTTGATTGAAAAGAAAGTAATGACTTGACCTCTTATAGCAACTCTCTCGAAGGCAGTACATTACTCAAAGTAAAATCTGCAAACCAACAACATCAGCATTACTTTGTTGTTAGAAATGCAACTTCTTTTCAGAAATGCAGATCCTCAGACCTTACCCCAGACTTGTTAAATCAGAATCTTTTGAGGTTGGCCTGAGAATGTGTGTTTTATCCAGTTTACCAGACTTTTGCATGCTAACGTCTGACAACACTGTTCTCAAATGCTTTTCCTGATCACTCTTGGCATCCAGGGCATATTTGGAATGAAATAGCCAGGGCCAGCATTTAGGGCCTCTAAGCATGGACCAATGCTGGGCAGGTATGGCTTTCCAATTAGCAGATCATGTAAATGGAAAACCATGTGATTGCACCCAGGCCAGCAGAGTAGTTAAACAAATAAGTAGAAGGATGCCTGGCTCTCATCTCCCCCAGCTGCCTCACATTTTTCAACCTCAGGCACTGGACAGCAGAAGTAGCGGGGGTTGTGCTGGCTCCCTGGCATGAGGCAGTCTGGCTATCTGGGGAGAGGGAGTAGCTCACTTAAAGTGCCCTCATGAAAACAACTCCCTTTTAGCAAAGTTATGACTCAAAGCTTGTTCCCCTGACCACAAAGCAGAACCATAACCAAGACTCCTAGTCATCTTGTCAACCTCATTTCATACTTCTCCTCTATTCTTTTCGTTAACATCAGTTTAGGGAAGATTCTTCTGATTCATTGAAACTCCAAGCCCACAAATCACTGAGTCTTTGCTCCTACTCTAGACAGGATCTGGAGAGTGTGATGAGAACCACTCACATATTCTCAAGATAGTATTAGTTTCTCGATCATCTCTTTTAGCAAAGTAATGCTAAGAGGGGCTTAAAGGGGAGGGTCTCCAGGGATCATCAGAGTCCCTTAGAAAATTGGCTGTATCGTTTTCCATGACCTGCTAATTGGAAAGCCCAGATGGATGAGCTGGGCTTTTTAAAGCCCAGAAGTTTTGTTTCCAATGGTGGTTGGATTCAGCTGCCAAGATCCTAGATTAGGGAAGGTTTTGTTGTCATAAGAGGACACTCTGAAAGACTGACTGAAGGCTATGGCCAACCCTAGACAATAAATAGACATATATACGACCCAGAGAAAAAACGTGTGCAAATATATATGTGTAAATGTATATACGTTGTGTTACCAAAGTGAATGTGTTTCTCACAGTCTTTGCCATGGATGAAATGATCAAAACCAGATTGTCCATGTAGTTCTTCATTGAAAGGAATAGGGGGCGTGGAGCTGACAGTTAAGGGGGATCAGCAGACACACTTCAGCATCAGGCTGGCTTATCACTTCTCTGGAAATGGTTAACATGCTTGGCTCAAGCCACCCGTCATGTGGATGTGATGTGCCTCTGAGCAGTTCTATAGATGACAGGTATTTACTTCACCCCCAGATCTGAGGGGCAAAGGGTCACAACACAGGGGAAGCCGGTTTGCTTCTGAGCCAGTTCATTTGCATTTCTCATTAATCCAGGCAAGACCCTTTTTTAAGTCTCTACCATAATTTATACAGAACAGTTCAAACATTTGACTTTGTTTTGGTTGAGTTTACTCTAATGTGGTTTCTGCATAACTGTCTCTTTTATGGTAATCAAATGTTCTGCCAACATTTCTCCTGCTATGTACACCATCTAAGGAAACCAGATGCTTTGGGTTGGTCTTTTCAATGTATCTGAGTGTTATTTTTGTTTAGAATTTCAGAGGTTTGGCGAAAGAGTACTGTTTTATAAATCTGACCCTTGATGCACTGCATTTCCCAACCTACTAATAGTTTTGGCTACTGCTCACATCTGATTTGAAATTGTTCCCTATCACCTTGCGGATTAGCATGTGGACAGACAAGCTCATTTCATTCATTTTGTTCGATTTGCTTAATTTTCCTGTTCATCATTTATTCCACTTTGTAGTGTAAAAAGGATAGGTAGAAGAGCTGAGCAGCTAACTCAGAACCACACCCTACCTTATCTCTCAAACAATCCCAGACCTGAGTGGGATTGTTCTCTGATGTGCGGGGTGTTTTTTTCCCCCCTCACACCATCAGTGTGGGAAGGCAGCAGGCCAGCTCTCGTGGGAGTGTTGGCTTATGATGCAGACTGAAAGTGTTTCAGAAAAGTAACTTGGCATTGGATCAAACTAATAAGTGGAACTGCTTGTCTGTATGGATTGAAAGAAGACTTTCTAGGGCCTCAAGAGTTTGTGGGAAAGAGGAGAGGAGAACGCTGAGGTGAACTGTGTCAGAGGGAACTTTGTAAAATATGGGGCTTCAAGGAAACCAACCTGAGAACTTCAGCCCTTTCTAACCCTGGTGCTACCCTCTTGTTTGGTTAATATGAATTCTCTGGTCTGATTAGCTCCATACTGACAACAGGAGAGAAAACTAGATATCAATGGCCGGATTCAGTAACTGAAGAAAACCAGAGGATTGAGTGGTCCCCCAAGAGTGGACACAGGGTACCTGAAAGTATATAGATGGAAGCAGTGTTTATGATGACATATGATGGTTTAGAATGACTGAGCCATGGAAAACAAAGAGGGCAAAGAGCTAGTCTTATGCTAAACAAAATCAGTGGGATGAGGGGTCCTCCCTCCAAGGATCTTCAGTGTTGGCCGTGAGACCTGGAAGATAAGGCTCTAAAAGACACAGGGTGAAGAAGTTTAAAGTGTAAAGGGAATTGAAGTTTCAAACAAAGAATAGGGAGCAGCTGTTAAGGTTTTAAATTTAGTTTAAGGCTATGAGTATAAACAAATCCAAAGAAAAGGCATCAGACATTGGCTTTTCAAGAACAATAGCTATAACCACACACATACAAGCTTCAAAGAAAGACAAATCTGAATCTCCAGAGAAGAGTGTTTAGACCAGTGTCTTGGCATTTATTCCAGATGTTCAAAAGACCACACTTTTCTATTATAAGCTTCTGCTTTTGTGAAGTCCACTGACAAAAGGGTGGTCTGTCTGAAATGAGCTCCACACTATCATTATAAAGAGTAAATACCTATTAAGTTCCAACTACATGCCACGCATTGTGGGGAAGCTTGGAGAAGAGAAGTGTGGTGAGGACTAAGCCCTTGCCTTCTAGAAATGGGCTTAAAAAGAGATAAGGTTAGAGATGCAGCCATTTTGGCAAGACAGCAAGCAAGGATTGAAAATAAATGTGAGCAAATTCATGAAAAATGGTTCCTTTTTTAGCCAAATAGGACATCATACCTCAACTACAGGCTTTAGATCCAGAAATTACTGACTGACTTTGGGTCTTGTTATAATTTCCAGACATACTTTTGAAAATCCGGGCACATTTTATTTTGCTCAAGGGCTCTAATGAAGTTAACAAAGGGAAAACTATGTTGCTTGAGAAGAGATGATTAATTTTGACAGTAGCCATATCAACAAGGTCTGGATTTGTTAGTTTTCCAACAATCGTGTATGTTTATTATAAGTAGTCAGCAATGGATATACAGCATGAGTGAATGGACCAAAGATGGTAAATATGTCATTTTCAGAGTTTTCCAGGATTTGGCTCAATTGGAAGAAATAGACAAAATGGATTTCAACTATTGTGTCATTTAATTTAAATTTTTTATTTTTCATTTTTGAAAACATTCTGCTATTGATTCCCTTTTCCTTCTAATTTTAAGATGTGGTACACCAACCTGTGCATATGTATGCAAATGTTTGTGGAGGGACAGGAGCAAGAGAAGAGATTTTTACAAGAGACTAAGAGGGTCAAAGTGACTCTCACAGGAGGGGAATGTAGGGAGGATGGATCCCTGGAAATGTGGAGGTTTGTAAAGAAACGATTCCAAGAGCCTGGGCAGGATGTGATAAGGAGAAAACAAAAATTGAGATAATGCTGAAATTTTGAGATAGGCTGAATGATGATTTTAAATTTCTAAAGTGTAGGGAGCTTAGGGTCTTGGAATTACGATAGTGTTGCCCAAAAGACCAGGCAAAAAAATTATCTTTTTCTTTGCTTGGCCTTATCTGACAGCAGGACATTTATGCTGAGGTGTTGTGGTAGAATGATTGGGAAGATGGCAGATGTATGAACACACCTAACTGAGATAAATCAAGTCAGGCCCACATCACAAAACTACTCAGAGCACTCATATACTCACAAGCAATAAAAATTGGTTAGTATTTTAGATCACTAAGTTTTTTTTTATAGATTTTTAAAAACATCTTTATTGGAGTATAAGTGCTTTACAATGGTGTGTTAGTTTCTGCTTTATAAAGTGAATCAGCTATACATATACATATATCACCATATCTCCTCCCTCTTGCGTCTCCCTCCCACCCTCCCTATCCCACCCCTCTAAGTGGTCACAAAGCACCGAGCTGATCTCCCTGTGCTATGCAACTGCTTCCCACTAGCTATCTATTTTACATTTGGTAGTGTGTATATGTCCATGCCACTCTCTCAGTTCGTCCCAGCTTACCCTTCCCCTCCCCATGTCCTGAAGTCCATTCTCTACCTCTGTGTCTTTGCTCCTGTCCTGCCCCTGGGTTCTTCAGAACCACTTTTTTTTTTTTTTTTTTTTAGATTCCATATATATGTGTTAGCATATGGTATTTGTTTTTCTCTTTCTGACTTACTTTACTCGGTATGACAGACTCTAGGTCCATCCACCTCACTACAAATAACTCAATTTCATTTCTTTTCATGGCTGAGTAATATTCCATTGTATATATGTGCCACAACTTCCTTATCCATTCATCTATCTATGGGCACTTAGGTTGTTTCTATGTCCTAGCTATTGTAAATTGAGCTGTAATGAACATTGTGGTACATGACTCTCTTTGAATTATGGTTTTCTCAGGGTATATGCCCAGTAGTGGGATTGCTGGGTGTATGGTAGTTCTATTTTTAGTTTTTTAAGTAACTTCCAAACTGTTCACCATAGTGGCTGTATCAATTTACATTCCCACCAACAGTGCAAGAGGGTTCCCTTTACTCCACACTCTCTCCAGCATTTATTGTTTGTAGATTTTTTGATAATGGCCATTCTGACTGATGTGAGGTGATACCTCATTGTAGTATTTTTTTTTTAATGAACAACACTTCAAATGGCATGCATTTATCCATAATTATTGAGTATTAACCTACAAATATTCTATAATCTGATTTTAAATCCTCAAATTTATATGAAGGCTTTGATTTAGCTTATGCCAATTTTTAAAATGTGTAGCTTTGGGGCATTTTATTATAAAAAGCTGGTACTCATATACATAAATGAGTAAGAACTTAAAATTCATCATACATTTACTTCATTTTTTAGCTTCACCTTCTAGTAAATCTTTAGCTTAATTGATTTTGGCTGCTATATAAGGAGATCCTCCCTTGTCTGGGTGATTTAAAAGCATAATTTGTCAATGAGCATCTCTATTTTCCCTTATTGGCAGTAGGGCTTACACCTAGTATTAATGCTGCTTCCCATTTTGTCATTTTGGGTTCAAACCCACCTCTGTAATAGCCACCACTGAAGGCAGATTTTGGTAGACTTTGAAAAACTTGTTTCACTTGAGGCTCCATATGCTTCAAGTCTTGCAAAGTGTAACGGGCTGCAAATCCTGCAGCAGCAATGGTCAGTCCAACTGCTACCACTGGACTGGCAATGGTTCCCACTCGGCTCTTCTGCTTCCACCAGGAGCACAGTTCATCCCACCCCACCAATTCTACACCTCTACTACCCTCATTGTAGTTTTGGTTTGCATTTCTCTAATGATTAGTGATGTTGAGCATCCTTTCATGTGTTTGTTGGCAATCTGTATATCTTCTTTGGAGAAATGTCTATTTAGGTCTTCTGCCCAGTTTTGGATTGGGTTGTTTGTTTTTTGGTATATATATATGTTTCAGAGGTTCTTTTTAGTCATCAATTTTCTACACATCAGTGTATACATGTCAATCCCAATCTCCCAATTCCTCACACCACCATCCCCTGTTATTTTGATATTGAGCGGCATGAGCTGCTTGTAAATTTTGGAGATTAATCCTTTGTCAGTTGCTTCATTTGTAAATATTTTCTCCCATTCTGAGGGTTGTCTTTTGGTCTTGTTTATGGTTTCCTTTTCTGTGCAAAAGCTTTGAAGTTTCATTAGGTCCCATTTGTTTATTTTTGTTTTTATTTCCGTTTCTCTAGGAGGGGGGTCAAAAAGGATCTTGCTGTGATGTATGTCATAGAGTGTTCTGCCTATGTTTTCCTCTAAGAGTTTGATAGTGTCTGGCCTTACATTTAGGTCTTTAATTCATTTTGAGTTTATTTTTGTGTATGGTGTTAGGGAGTGTTCTAATTTCATTCTTTTACATGTAGCTGTCCAGTTTTCCCAGCACCACTAATTAAAGAGGCTGTCTTTTCTCCATTGTATATTCTTGCCTCCTTTATCAAAGATAAGGTGACCATATGTGCATGGGTTTATCTCTGGGCTTTCTATCCTGTTCCTTTGATCTATATTTCTGTTTTTGTGCCAGTACCATACTGTCTTGATCACTGTAGCTTTGTAGTATAGTCGGAAGTCAATGAGCCTGCTTCCTCCAGTTCTGTTTTTTCTTTCCCATATTGCTTTGGCTATTTGGGGTCTTTTGTGTTTCCATACAAATTGTGAGATTTTTTTGTTCTAGTTCTGTGAAAAATGCCATTGGTAGTTTGATAGGGATTGCATTGAATCTGTAGATTGCTTTGGGTAGTAAAGTCATTTTCACAGTGTTGATTCTTCCAATCCAAGAACATGGTATAGCTCTCCATCTGTTGGTATCATCTTTAATTTCTTTCATCAGTGTCTTATAGTTTTCTGCACACAGGTCTTTTGTCTCCTTAGGTAGGTTTATTCCTAGGTATTTTTTTCTTTTTGTTGCAATGGTAAATGGGAGTGTTTCCTTAATTTCTCTTTCAGATTTTTCATCATTAGTGTATAGGAATGCAAGAGATTTCTGTGCATTAATTTTGTATCCTGCTACTTTACCAGATTCATTGATTCACTCTTTTAGCTTTCTAGTAGCATCTTTAGGATTCTCTATGTATAGTACCATGTCATCTGCAAACAGTGACAGATTTACTTCTTCTTTCCCCATTTGGATTCCTTTTATTTCTTTTTCTTCTCTGATTGCCATAGCTAAAACTTCCAAAACTATGTTGAATGATAGTGGTGAGAGTGGACAACCTTGTCTTTGTCCTAATCTTAGAGGAAATGGTTTCGGTTTTTCCCCATTAAGAACAATGTTGGCTGTGGGTTTGTCATATATGGCCTTTATTATGTTGAGGTAAGTTCCCTCTATGCCTACTTTCTGGAGGGTTTTTGTCATAAATGGGTGTTGAATTTGAAAGCTTTTTCTGCATCTATTTAGATGATCATATGGTTTTTCTCCTTCAATCTGTTAATATGTTTTATCACGTTGATTGATTTGCATATATTGAAGAATACTTGCATTCCTGGGATAAACCCCACTTGATCATGGTGTATGATCCTTTTAATGTGCTGTTGGATTCTGTTTGCTAGCATTTTGTTGAGTATTTTTGCATCTATGTTCATCAGTGATATTGGCCTGTAGTTTTCTTTCTTTGTGAGATCTTTGTCTGGTTTTGGTATCAGGGAGATGGTGGCCTCGTAGAATGAGTTTGGGAGTGTTCCTCCCTCTGCTATATTTTGGAAGACTTTGAGAAGGATAGGTGTTAGCTCTTCTCTAAATGTTTGATAGAATTCGCCTGTGAAGCCATCTGGTCATCGGCTTTTGTTTGTCAGAAGATTTTTAATCACAGTCTCAATATCAGTGCTTGTGATTGGTCTGTTTATATTTTCTATTTCTTCCTGGTTCAGCCTTGGAAGGTTGTGATTTTCTGAGAATTTGTCCATTTCTTCCAGGTTGTCCATTTTATTGGCATAGAGTTACTTGTAGTAACCTGTCATGATCCTTTGTATTTCTGCAGTGTCAGTTGTTACTTCTCCTTTTTCATTTCTAATTCTATTGATTTGAGTCTTCTCCTTTTTATTTGTCATGAGTCTGGCTAATGTTTTATCAATTTTATTTATCTTCTCAAAGAGCCAGGTTTTAGTTTTATTGATCTTTCCTATCATTTCCTTTATTTCTTTTTCATTTATTTCTGATCTGATATTTATGATTTCCTTCCTTCTGGTAACTTTGGGGTTTTTTTTTGTTTTTCTTTCTCTAATTGCTTTAGATGTAAGGTTAGGTTGTTTATTTGAGTTTTTCCTTGTTTCTTGAGGTAGGATTATATTGCTATAATTTTACCTCTTAGAACTGCTTTTGTTGCATCCCATAGGTTTTGGGTGGTCGTGTTTTCACTGTCATTTGTTTCCAGGTATTTTTCAATTTCCTCATTGATTTCTTCAGTGATCTCTTGGTTAGTAAGTAACGTATTGTTTAACCTCCATGTGTTTGTATTTTTAGCAGATTTTTTCCTGTAATTTATCTAGTCTCATAGTGTTGTGGTCGGAAAAGATACTTGATACAATTTCAACTATCTTAAATTTACCAAGGCTTGATTTATGACCCATGATATGATCTATCCTGGAGAATGTTCCATGAGCACTTGAGAAGAAAGTGTATTCTGTTGTTTTTGGATGGAATGTCTCATAAATATCAATTAAGTCCATCTTGTTTAATGTATCATTTAAAGCTTGCGTTTCCTTATTTATTTTCATTTTGGATGATCTGTCCATTGGTGAAAGTGGGGTGTTAAAGTCCCCTACTATAAATGTGTTACTGTCAATTTCCCCTTTTATGGCTGTTAGCATTTGCCTTATGTATCGAGGTGCTCCTATGTTGGGTGCATAAATATTTACAATTGTTATATCTTCTTCTTGGATTGATTCCTTGATCATTATGTAGTGTCCTTCTTTGTCTCTTGTAATAGACTTTAAAGTCTATTTTGTCTGATATGAGAATTGCTACTCCAGCTTTCTTTTGTTTTCCGTTTGTATGGAATATCTTTTTCCATCCCCTCACTTTCAGTTTGTATGTGTCCCTAGGTCTGAAGTGCATCTCTTGTAGACAGCATATATATGGATCTTGTTTTTGTATCCATTCAGCCAGTCTACGTCTTTTGGTGGGAGCACTTAATCCATTTACATTTAAGGTAATTATCGATATGTATGTTCCTATTCCCATTTTCTTAATTGTGTTGGGCTTGTTATTGTAGGTGTTTTCCTTCTCTTGTGTTTCCTGCCTAGAGAAGTTCCTTTAGCATTTGTTGTAAAGCTGGTTTGGTGGAGCTGAATTCTCTTAGCTTTTGCTTGTTTGTAAACAGTTTAATTTCTCCGTCGAATCTGAATGAGATCCTTGCTGGGAAAAGTAATTGTGGTGTTAGGTTTTCCCCATTCATCACTTTAAATATGTCTTGCCACTCTCTTTTGGCTTGCAGAGTTTCTGCTGCAAGATCAGCTGTTAACCTTACGGGGATTCCCTTGTGTGTTATTTGTTGTTTTTCCCTTGCTGCTTTTAATATTTTTTCTTTGTATTTAATTTTTGATAGTTTGCTTAATATGTGTCTTGGCATATTTCTCCTTGGATTTATCCTGTATGGGACTCCTTGCACTTCCTGGACTTAATTTAGTATTTCCTTTCCCATATCAGGGAAGTTTTCCACTATAATCTCTTCAAATATTTTCTCCATCCTTTTCTTTTTCTCTTCCTCTTCTAGGACCCCTATAAGTCGAATGTTGGTGTGTTTAATGTTGTCCCAGAGGTCTCTGAGACTGTAGTGAATTCTTTTCATTCTTTTTTCTTTATTCTGCTCTGCAGTAGTTATTTCCACCATTTTATCTTCCAGGTACTTATCTGTTCTTCTATCTCAGTTATTCTGCTATTGATTCCTTCTAGAGAATTTTTAATTTCATTTATTGTGTTGTTCATCATTGTTTGTTTGCTTTTTAGTTCTTCTAGGTCCTTGTTAAATGTTTCTTGTATTTTCTCCATTCTGTTTCCAAGATTTTGGATCATCTTTACTATCATTGCTCTGAATTCTTATTAAGGTAGACTGCCTATTTCCTCTTCATTTGTTTAGTCTGACGCACTTTTACTTTGCTCCTTCATCTGCTGTGTGTTTCTCTCTCTTCTCATTTTGCTTAACTTACTGTGTTTGGGGGTCTCCTTTTCTCAGGCTGCACATTCATAGTTCCTGTTGTTTTTGGTGTCTGCCTCCATTGGCTAAGGTTGGTTCACTGGATTGTGTAGGTTTCCTGGTGGAGGGGACTAGTGCCTGTGTTCTGGTGGATGAGGGTGGATCTTGTCTTTCTGGTGGGCAGGTCCACGTCTGGTGGTGTGTTTTGGTGTGTCTGTGACCTTATTATGATTTTAGGTAGCCTCTCTGCTACTGGGTGGGGTTGAGTTCCTGTGTTGCTAGTTGTTTGGCATAGGGTGTCCAGCAGTGTAGCTTGCTGGTTGTTGAGTGGAGCTGGATCTTAGCGTTGAGATGTAGATCTCTGGGAGACCTTTCTCTGTTTGACATTACGTGGAACTGGGAGGTCTCTGTGGACCAATATCCTGAACTTGACTCTCCCACCTCAAAAGCACAGGCCTCACACCAAGCGGGAGCACCAAGACCCTGTCTGCCTCATGCTCAGAAGAAAAGGGAGAAAGAAAGAAAGAAAGAAAGAAAGAAAGGAAGGAAGAAAGAAAGGGAAAGAAAGGAAGAAAAAGAAATAAAATAAAAGAAATAATGTTATTAAAATAAAAATTTAAAAATTATTAAAAATAAAAAATTAAAAAGTAATTTAAAAAAATAAAGAAGAGAGTAACCAAACCAAAAAACAAATCCACCAATGAAAGCAAGTGCTAAAGACTATACTAAAAAAAAAAAAAAAGACAGACAGAACCCTAGGACAAATGGTAAAAGCAAAACTATACAGACAAAATCACACCAAGAAGCATACACATACACACTCACAAAAAGAGAAAAGGGAAAAAAAAATATCTTTTGGGAAGTCTGAGGTCTTCTGGCAGCATTCAGTAGGTGTTCTGTAGAAGTTGTTCCACATGTAGATGTATTTTTGATGTATTTGTGGGGAGGAAGGTGATCTCCCTGTCTTACTCCTCTGTCATCTTGAAGGTCTCCCCTCTAGACCAGTAAATTTTAAGGTGGTTTGTTATGCATTACTATTTTGACAGTGGATAAGTTACACATGTATCTTCAACAGAATTCATGCTACAGATCTAAAAGAGATAAAGAACAGAAGCTCCAGCTTCTGTTAATAGAAAAAGTACATAATTAGGTGAGCCATTTATTAGAAAGAATTAGAAAGGATGATCGTTGGGCAGGAAGAGAAATAAGAATTGGCCAAGGAGTCACCAGAAAGGTTGGAGGTGATCTACTACATGGAAGCCTCTCTGAAGTCTAGACATCAACCTTCACAGCACCAGAAAAAGTGGTGAGAAGAACACATCTTTGTAGGAAAATTTGTACATCGGGGAACTATTGAGTTTGACACAAAGAAAACCGTATAGAGTGATGGACAGAAGCCAGCTTATAAGGTGTTACAGAGGGAGGAAGCAGAGGCAAGTCAAGGTCAAGGTCTCTTATGCATTCTAGAGGAAATCTGTGGTAAGGGCTCAGATGGATGGTGGAATGGAGAGAAAGTCTTCTAGGAGGGGAGGGACAGATGGACTCTTAAACAGAAGGGACACACCAGACAGAAATAGTAATGATTAGGAGAGAGGGTGGTGGCACCAGGGCTATTAACAGCTACTCTATAGTTATAACTCCATGAAGTCAACATTGACCTGAGGCCCTTCAGCATTTGTAGATATTCATTAATTTTGTGAAATTCCTCTGTGAGATTCAGTTACACATTCAAAGTTGGGAGCAGCCCAGCAGCCAAAAATAACATGGCTATCATATTGTTCTACTCGTGTTACAGATGAGTAACTTTAGATATCAAGTAGTTGAATAACTTGCCCGAAGTCAAACAGGAAGCCTGTTATTGAGCTGCTGAAAGATCCCAGTTCTGCAAATAAACTTCTAGTCCACTAGCTTTTCACCAGATGAGCTAGTTAGAAGTCAGATTAAGTTCATTTATTTATGGCTCCATTGACTTAAGAAAAAAAAGAAGTTATTTCTTATGGGAGGTCCTAAATATCTGAATATCCTTACATCTGAGATAGTGTTTACTTTTCCATCTCTTTATTTTATTTTTTACTCTTCACACGGCCTTTATCTTTTCTTTTTTTTAATTATTTTTTTGCGGTACGCGGGCCTCTCACTGTTGTGGCCTCTCCCGTTGCGGAGCACAGGCTCCGGACGCGCAGGCTCAGCGGCCATGGCTCATGGGCCTAGCCGCTCCGCGGCATGTGGGATCTTCCTGGACCGGGGCATGAACCCGTGTCCCCTGCATCGGCAGGCGGACTCTCAACCACTGCGCCACCAAGGAAGCCCCAGCCTTTATCTTTTACAAAGACATTTTGGCTTCTTTCTGGGTTTTAACACAGTACATGCGGGGTGTGAGTCATAACAGCAGGTTTTTCCTGATCCACATTGACTTTTTTCAGGCAACATGAAACACTGCAGGTTAGGTTCTAGAGTCTAAGATTCTTAACTTTTTGCAGAAATCCCTTTGATCTGCCGGTGAGTCTAGGATGTGAAAAGATGATCATCACTTAGGTGAATTCGCTGCTGAAGGCTCTAGTTATGCTGATCACTTTGAGGCTTACATTTCTCCCCTGAGATTCTCTCTTAACTTTGCTGATTTCCCTTTTTCTTGGTTGGTCCAAGGAAAGCACCAACCACCCAGAGCTTTCTGACCTCTAGGTTCTCTCCAGAAGGAGAGTTTTATACTTTAAATATATATTCTGGTAATCAACTAGTCTGACACATGGAAAGGTAGCATGTTTTATTCTATTTTTACTAGAGATTAAGAAAACTAATGCATATTAATGACCATATGTACTCACCTATGAAATGACATTGCATATGAGGGGCACTCTAGTTTCCAAGACAAATAGGAGAAGTGAGAAATTGAGGAGAGTCGAATGGCAGAAAGGAGAGACATGATGGACACTAGGAAAGAAAAGTGGACACAAATTTGATAAGTAGGGGAAAGCCATTAGGAAAGCCAAAAAGAAGAAATGCAGAATATAGAAAGTAAATGGAGTGGAGAGGGATATAGGACATGGAAAAGCTATATTGATTTTTATATTTTAAAACACTGAAAGAGTTACATTACATAAGTGAGTTGGGTATATATTTATTTAACATTAGCAATAACTTAATTTCAAAGGTTTGAAATGTACTGTGAAGATATTAATTCAATCAGTCCTTTCCTGATGATTGTGAACTGTGAAAGAGATCTCCTTACTTCTCTTCCTCTGGGGGAAACTGAGGCAGAGAAAAGAATGCCTCACTCTAGGAAATGGGTGAAGCTGGTGTGAGCCCTGGCAGTCAAAGTGGTACCAACTTTGTGTTTCCAGTGAGCCCTGTCCCAGGGGGAAGGCCACTTGGAGCTTGGCATTTTTGTAATAATTCATGGTATGTTATTTTCAGTTGCAGTGGTTTTATGCATTTTAATTAGTGTCTTAATGTAGTATATCTGGGCCCCAGAGGGCATAATTGAAAGAAGCAAAAACAAAACCCCAAAATACATAGAATGAGTGAATGAAAATTCACGACAAGCCTGGGAGTTCTTGGCTGCCCAGCTTGGTCATAACCATTGGATACTGCTGCCTTTCCCAAGCTCCCCACCCCCAATCTTCTGACCCTCCCACCCCCAATCTTCCTACCCTCCCACCCCCAATCTTCCAACCCTCCTACCCCCAATCTTCCGACCTTCCCCACCCCCAATCTTCTGAACCTCCCATCCCCAATCTTCTGACCTTCCCACCTCCAATCTTCCGACCCTCCTACCCCCAATCTTCTGACCTTCCCACCCCCAATCTTCTGACCCTCCCACCCCCAATCTTCCGACCCTCCCATCCCCAACCTTCTGACCCCTCCACAACCTGGTTTTGCCCCAGCTGCCTGGCTTTTCTTGTTGACTCTGGTCGCTTACAAGGTTAGTCTGCATTCCATCTCACAGATGCAACAGGGAGCAACCACAGCTTTTCTGTTTCTTTCTTTGGGGATCAGTTTCAAGCTCCCCCCACAGCCAGATGTGTGTTGCTGGTGTCTTTGTTGCCAGCCTCTGCAGGCCCGAGCTGGCTCCCCGCTCCCACGCACACAATCTGCTGCCCTTTTCGTTCCTTATTTGCAGTCCCCGGTCCGCTTCTTCCCCACCACGCCTCTGTGGCCTTGCCTCTTTTCAAGTCCAGGTTGGAATCTTTGCATCATGCTGCCTCAGCCTGAAAAGAAGCCTATATTTTTTCTGCTCCTAAGCTTAGATTTATGGCCTGTGTCAGGCCTTCCTGCCATGGCCTCTGGCAGCTCCTGCCTTTCCTAACATCAGATTCATTGCTGTTCCTAAGGTCCTTTAAGATTTTAACGCTAAGTCTATAAATTTCGTTCCCTTTCTGCTTTAACCTTTCCTTAGACCTTCCCGTTGTCTGATGGGATGTCCCGCAGGCATTGATTTGCGTCTCTGGTCCTGTGCTCTTGGGTGATTTGGAGGAGGAGGCAGTTGGTTGGAGCGGATGGAGGGGGAAATGGGGAAAGTAACTGATGAATTTAGATTTCCATTCAGCTGCAACAATTCACCGGGGTTTGATAGGGATTGACATTTTCCTTCGAAGCTGTGATTTGCTGAAAACTTGTGGTGGCTTTCATTACAATAGTATCTGAGAGTTAAAAAAAAAAAAAAAGAGGGTTGGCGAACAGATATCCAACCTACCTTAATAAATGCATCTGAGTTTACATTTTTTCTTTCTGGTGTGGCAGCTGGGGATTCTCTTCCATCTCCAGTACACTTCAGCACTGCTTAAATCACTCGGATTTCTCTCCCAGGCAGACTTCTGCTGAAGAAGCTTTTCTCACCTTAAGATAATAAAGTCTCCAGTTGAGAGAGGTGGAAACAGCAACCGGCTTGAAATTTCAAGGGGGAAGGCTGGGTCGTTGTCTAGAAAGAAGGAGCTTGCCAGCTTGGGGAAGCATGATGAGTACTTTGGATTTTTGAATTCATTTTGTCTTTCATTGGCCTTGGAGGTGTTAACAGCATCCTCAGTCTCGCTTTTCCTTTACTTCCTTCAGGTCAGCTGTTATGAGGGGGGAGGTGGGCAAAAGGAGTGGGAAAGAAAGACTTTTGTGTCCAAATCATTTTGATTACATTGCTTGTTCAAGCTTCGATTTATTTCGGGTGACAGTATAAGTCTAGGGAGCAAGCCATCAACGGAATGGTGAAATCTGTAACATATACGGAAGTCTTGCTTCCCCAGGGCAGACTTGAGTGAAATGAAATCAAGGCTTTTGTCATTGAATGGTATTTGCCTCTAAGAACTCACTTAGTTTTCTTGTTTGAATTCCACGCATTGGAATCTTGAAGGTCATTGGTGCCTCACATGCTTTTTCTTCAAGTTCTGGTACAGTTTTACATTTCTTTGAGCCGAGTTTTTTTCATGCTATTGTGGTCCCTGCTTCTCTAGCTGCGTGCGCAGTGTCCTCAAACCTGGTGCCAGACTTTCCCTTATTCCTCCAGCCTTGGAGACGTGGTCCTCTAAACTCCCACAAACAAGAGATTCGCATTTTTCTGAAGCCAACTTTAGATGGTTTGACATTCAAATAAAGACAGCTTAATGTAGAATACGGCAGAGACTAGCTAACTATTCACTTTACCGGTTCTCTCGTCCTCTTAGGCATATAGCTGGATTGCGTTTCCCAGTCTCCTTTGCACCTATGAAATTTGCAACCATATGACTGAATTCTGGCCAGTAGAATGTAGGTAGAAGTGTTGTTTGCTGCTTCTAGGACTGGCCCATGAAATTCCTACACAATCCCCCATGTCCTCTCTCTTCCCCGTGACTGATGGTGGGATTTTAAATATGCCACTAAGTATGGTGGGGAGATCCACACACCTGAAAATGTGCTTTCTAATACCAAGGCTCCTATAACTGCTTTGGAGCTCATCCATTCCATCTGCTCAACATTAGAAGAGCCCAGCTGAATTATAAACACTCACTTTGATCTGTGTTTTGTACAATTTAATAAGAGGACCTGGAGTGAAAATGGGTCACATTCCTTAGAAGGAGGACTTTTGCTCTAAAAAATCATGAAAGCTGGTGGAAAAGATATGGAGGAATTCTTGCCAGTTAGGAGTAAAGAGTGAAGAGGTCAACTGTGTAGGGAAAAAGCTGAGGTAGATTGCGTTTAAGTTCCCAGTTCCTTACTCCTTTCTTTATCTTTGTGTTTTACCATTCAACTTTTAAAAAATCATTCCTATTTTTTTATTTCCAGCTTTACTGAGGTATAATTAACAAATCAAAATTGTATATATTTAGGATGTACAGTGTGACTTTTAAAGGTGTACAATGTGATGATTTAATAGACGCATTTATTATGAAATGATTTCCACAATCAAGTTAATTAACACATTCATCATCTCACATAGTTACCTTTTATTTTGTGGTAAGAACACTTAAGATTTACTCTTTTAGTGAATTTCATGTATACAAGATGGCATTATTAACTGTAATCACCAGGGTGTACATGAGATTCCCAGAACTTATTCATCTGATAACCAAAGGCTTGTACACTTTGACCAGCATCTCCCCATTTCCTTCACCCCTCAGCCCCTGGCAACCATCATTCTATTCTCTGATTCTATGAGTTTGACTTTTGCAGATTCCACATCTAAGTGAGATCGTATAGTATTTGTCTTCCGTGTCTGGCTTATTTCACTTAGCGTAACGTCTTCCAGGTTCATCCATGTTGTCACTCATCTTTGTATCGATAGTTCCCTTCCCCACTAGTGGAGTGCGCTTCCCTGCCCTTTGTTTTTGAGTTCAGCCGTGTGACTTGTTTTGACCAAGGGGATGCAAGCCATTTAAATGTGTCTGAGTGTTGGAGTGCCCTCTGGTGCTTCTGCTGTCACTGTGAGGAGAATATGCCCTGTCCAGCCTACTGGTGAGAGGAGGAGAGACATATGAAGTGACCTGGATCCAACCTGTAGCCCAGAACCAAGCCCCGCCTAGCTCACACTAGATCACCTTACCCCCAGATGACCCACAGATATGTGACTGAGAAGAAATAATTATTTTATAAAACCACTGAGGTATTTTTTTTTAGGTAAAAGTCACCTAAGATTCAACATTTTAACCGTCTTAAAGTATGTAATTCAGTAGCATTTAGTACATTCACAAAGTTATGCAACCATCGCCACTACCTAGTTCCAGTATTTTCATCACTCCAAAAGAACACCCCCAAACCCATTAAGCCATCACTTCCCATTTCCTCCCTCTCCCCAGGCCCTGCGAACCACGAATCTGCTTTCTGTCTCTATGGATTTGCCTCTGCTGGATGTTTCATGTAAATGGGATTACACACTCTGTGCCCTTAGCATAATGTTTTTCGGATTCATCTATGTTGTGACATGTAGTATCTCGTTCCTTTGTATGGCTGAATAATATTACTTTATATGGAAATACCATATTTTGTCATCCACTGATAGCCATTTGGATTGTTTCTACCTTTTAGCTATTGTGAATAGTCCTGCTCTTCATGTTTGTGTCCAGGTTTTGTCTGAACAGTTGTTTTCAACTATTTTGGGTCTATACCTTGGAGTGGAATTGCTAATGATAATGATCAGGGCGGCTCTGTTAACCTTAAGGCTCGTATCTCCAGTCACTTGTTTTCCTTGGGCTTCCTCATCCACAGCTGAATAAAACTGGGCAGGTTTCTTAATTATGTTGTACCTTCATCTCCTCCCCAGTAAAATGGAGCTAACGATAGAACCTACCTCAAGGGGATGTGGTGAGGATTTACGGAATTGGTGTCTGAAGCACTAGAACTGTGCCTGGCACACAGCTAGCCCCGTGTAAACATTTGCTAACTGAATTTTAAGAAGTCTTGCTGTAAGGGGTCATCTGCATGGACGTGGCTGGCTTGACTTGAGCCTCGTTTCCTGCCTGGGTCCTCTTCATCCTTAAAGCTCTTCCATGGCCTTCCTGACTTTTCCTGACTCCGGGAGGTATGGGAGCGCCTCTCTTCCTTAGGCCTTTTTGGTGTAGAATGAGTCCTGCATTAGTCTGTCCCTGCGCCTTCCCTTCCTCCTCCAGCCGAGCTTGAGGGAGCCTAGTTGCCAGTGGGTCTCTCACTGGAGCAGGGATGAGCCTGTGTAGGTGCCTGAGTCACATCAGATTGTTGGCATGTGCCGCTACTGGAGCCCTTAAAGTGTGAATCAGATCCGTCCTTTACCTGAGGTACAAAATCAGGAAGCGTTTTCATCAGAAGAGCATCAAGTCACTGGTTTCTCCCCAGCTGGTTCATTACATAGTCTGTTTAGACAGCTACCTGGAAAGGAAACAAATGGTTCATCTCCACTTTATCCATTCCTTTTTTTTTTTATCGTCAAAGTTTAATACAGCGGCTTTGCTTTCCTATTCCAGCGTTGGCATCTGATAACGGCACAGCTGATTTATGGCGGGAGAGCCTGGAGGTGAATTATTTATTCACCCCATGTAAAGGATCAGCTATTTCTACTTTTAATGGATTTTTGTTGCAGTGTGTTTATGTATGTTCAGATGGATTGAGAAGTCCTCTGACCTCCAATGTCATATCACACAAAGCTATTTGCAAATCACATTAAAAGTCTGAATTTAAACTTTTGATGAAAGCCAAGAAATGAAGAGTTATAATATTGAGTCTGTGACCCTAGAGATTCTTCTTAATTTATACTCTTATGTCCCAGAAGGAATATATAGATGTGAGAACAGGGCCAGAGCCCAGCAGACTGTATTAAGTTAACCAATACAGGTGTCCAGCTTTCTAGGCACAGTTACCCATCTCAAAGTCCCCATCATCCCGCAGTAGGTAGGGGAAGCAGCATGGAGGGGAGGGGACTGTTCCAGATGCTGAACTTCTTGGGCATCCACTCCAACTACAGAGCACTGGCAGGTGAATCTACTCCTTAGATAGTCATAAGACCAGATTTTCTTTTCATTTAAAAGAAAGGTGGGTTATCTATCTATACCTATCTATCTATCTATCTCTCTATCAACCTATCTATCTATCATCTATATATCTACCTATCTACCTGTCTATCTATCCATGCATCTATCACTTATCTATCATCTATCTATATCTATTTTGAATAGACAATTAAAAATATTATAGTAAAATATTTTCCCTTCATTCGGTGCTTCCTCTCTCCCTTACCTGCCTAATTCTCCATTCCCTGCCATGACCATCATTCCTCTTATTTTCCTCCATACCCTTCCAGAGTTTCTTAATGTAAAACAAATACAAGTATATATACTTATCCACTCCCCCCTCACTTTTATGCCAAATCTGGAATGTTTTATGCACTGTTCTCCTTTGCCTTATTATTTTTAAACTTAGCAATATATCCTGGAGATCATCTCATAAAAGTACATGGAAATCTTCCTCATTTAAAATTTTTCATTGCTGTATAGTATTCAAATTCTATGCTTGTACCAAGGTTTACTTAATAAGCTCCCTATTGATGGACACTTGGTTTGATTCCCATTTTGCCATTTCAAACAAGTCTGCAAATGAATAACATTTTACGTATGGTTTATCACCTGGGTATGAGTGAATCTGTAGGATAAATTCTCCAGTGTGACCTTCTGGGTTGAAAACTATGTGTATTTGTAATTTTGATAGATGTGTCCAAATTTCCTTCTGTGGGAGCTGTGCTGCTTACACTTCCATCAGCAATGCATGAGAGACCACATACTCTCACTGTGTGTGTGTGTGTGACAGAGAGAGAGAGGGAGGGAGAGAGAGAAAGAGGGAGAGGGCGAGGGAGAGGAAGAGGGAGAGAAAGAGGGGTGGTTTAAATTTGAAAGTTTTGATAGTATTTAAATAAGAGGCATGGAGTGAGAGAAGAAAGTGGGAGAGGCCCTTCTGGGTTCCCATAATGTGAACAAGAGGCAACAGTGGCTCTAGATAATAATAATAACACTAATAGCTAATATTTATATAGTACTTATGTGTTTGGCACTAAGTGCGTTACTATATTCACTCATTGTCAGATTAGACATGGCTCATTTTCATTTGATTGTCTTGTGATTTAAAAAGAAGTATTGAGTATTGGCTATGTGCCAGACACTCTGTTAGGTGTTGGTGGTTGTAATTTTTGTTGACAGAAGTCCTGCCAAATGTTGACAGAAAGGGAATTTTGGGGGAAGCTCTTACCTACACCAAGATACCTTAGCAAACACCAACAGTGGTTCTGTTTCAGGTGCTGTGTAATGTCTCCCAAAGGAGATTCACCTTGAGAGCTGCAACACAGAGCAAGGTGTGTGGTTGACTCACCTGGCATGTGATGAAGCAGAGCAAATCCCAATAGTTGCTTTACTACACACATGTATTGATGGTCTGTTTCATGTTTCTTTGTTTAATAATTATGGTTTGGGGGGCTTCCCTGTGGCGCAGTGGTTGAGAGTCCGCCTGCCAATGCAGGGGACACAGGTTCGTGCCCCGGTCTGGGAAGATCCCACATGCCGCGGAGCGGCTGGGCCTGTGAGCCATGGCCGCTGAGCCTGCGCGTCCGGAGCCTGTGCTCCACAACGGGAGAGGCCACAACAGTGAGAGGCCCGCGTACCGCAAAAAAAAAAAAAAAAAAAAAAAAATTACGGTTTGGGGCTAGAGATGTAGGAATGGGAAAGGAAGGTTTTGATTTTGTGTGAGCGATTATGTGTGTGTGTGATAACACTAATCTAAGAAATAAATCCAGTTCATCTACATATCAGATTTAGTCAATAGCTGGCAGTTATAATTAGCACATGCAATGTATCACTGCAAAGGAATATTGAGAAGGCAAAAAAAAAAAAAAAAAAAAATCTGAACGCCCATAAATGGAAAATACCTTCCAGAACTGCAGGTAGATATACTGGAGCTGAGTGGCAAAAATAAATAAATAAAAAATCAGAGGCCAGAACTAATTAACATTGAGAGCTAGTGTCTCCCATTCTTTTCTAGTTTTTCTCTCTTTTTTCTGTCTGTCCTAGGTCATCTTCAAGATTACTCCAGAACTCTGTAGTCTTCAGTTGTGTCGTTGGCTTCCAGACTGTCCCTTCACCTGGGCTAGCCTACCTTCCCGGTCCCGACCCCAAGCTGTTCTATAGTGGCAGGAGAGGATTCGTCTTTGTTCATCTGCTCAGTTATCCCTACATCCCACACCATGGGGCTGTGATAGCCGTGATACCCTTAGCTTCAGGATAGAGTTGAATAATAGAGGGGCTTTTAGGGAGGACCAACTATGGTAGAGTGTTAGACAGTGGAAAATAGTTTTAGGAACAGTATTAATAGCCAGGGAAAGTGTTTGGGGTAGGAGAATAGTCTTCTGGGGTGGGGTAGGAGAATAGTCTTCTGGGGCTATCAATGCTATTTGGAAAGGGAAAGATAAGGGATTTCAGCTGGGAAAATAATTTACAGTAATTAAACATTGTTTCCAAGTCAGAAGCAGAGAATTGGGTTCTGACTCTAGAAATCTGGTTAAATACTGTTTCCATCAAGGTCCTTTCAAGTTCATGTAAAACACAATAGGTATTTTATTTTATTTTATTTATTTTTTGCGGTACGTGGGCCTGTCACTGTTGTGGCCTCTCCCATTGCAGAGCACAGGCTCCGGACACGCAGGCTCAGCGACCATGGCTCACGGGCCCAGCCGCTCCGCGGCATGTGGGATCTTCCCGGACTGGGGCACGAACCCGTGTCCCCTGCATCAGCCACAATTGGTATTTTAAAAAGTGGGAGACTCAACAGAGGTTCATGGATACAGGTATCATATCTGGGAATAACCTGCCTGAGCTTAGAAGCAACTGCCCACTTTAGATGGGACATGTCCTCTACTATATGCCACAGCTCCTGCTTGGCCCCTTAACTGAGCAGTAGACTGGCCAGGCCCTTGAGTGTGTGATCCCTGTCATAGAGGAGTTTGTAGCTAGAGAATGTAGATGTGTTTCTTGGATTAAGAATTTCACCTTGTTGATGTTTTCTTGGCAGACTATCATTACCTTTTGTTAACCATTGATGGGTGGCTTCCTGAATTTTTAGACCTATACTTGACACTCCTTAAGATGAGGACCAAGGCCATCCCTTCGGTCTTGGGCTATATTCCTCCTTAAGAAATCCCGTTCATACAATGACTTCAATTTCACAAGGACTCTTTCATGCCTTCAGCCCAGTCTTCTCTTCTGAGCTCCAGACCTAATGGATGATTTAAAGGCAACTCACTTAACACATGTGAGATGGAGCTCATGTTGTCCCTATAAAACCTGATTTTCTCCCAGTGTTCTCCCAGGGACAGATACCACCATCTAACCAGTGGCTCAAGTCAGAAACCTGGAGTCATCTATGACCTTACCTCCTTTCCCATAACCAGTCCATTGCTAAGTCCTCTTGACCTTACCACCTTAATATCTCTTGAGTCTGTCCTTATTTCTCTAACTCTACCCCTACCACCCTAGTCTAGGCTACCGTTATCTCCCTCCTGAGTAACTAATACTACCTCCTAACTGGTCTGTCTGCATTTGTTTTCACTTCCCTTCCATTTGTTTTCTGACTAACCCTAGAGTGTTCTTTTCAAAGGCATATCTCATGCTAACGTATATTTCCCTCAGGGTTGCTTTCTCAGCCCTTCACGTTACTTATCACTGTAGCAATTTCACAGTTTTGAGTGTGGTTCCTCAATTATCGTCTGCCTTTCCCTGTAGACTGTCAGCTCTTGAGGAGTAGTGGCCACATCTGCTTTTGCTTATTTTCCTCATATCCCTAACCCTTAGTGTGATATATAGCACATAGCAGGCATTCAGCAAATATTTCCTGTAATACTTAGCAAAGAGTTTTGTACTTGGTGCTCAATAAATATTAGGTATTTATAAATACCAAATATCAATTGAGTAAATTGACATTCAATTTCGAAAAAGAATTAATAATTTGTTATCAACCTTTCTAAAAGTGCAAAGGAAGTCTGCAAACCTCTATTTTCCATAGGATGTAAAGGAATTCTTGTCAGGGTTTTTAGCTGCAAGTGACAGAAACTGAGTCTGGCTTATCGTTCAGGGAAGGGGTTTGTTAAAAGTGTACAGGGGAATTCAAACAGTCATTGAGAGGACAAAAGAACCAGGCTAGAGGCTAAACTTCCAGAAACATGCCTACAGCTGTGCCTTCAGGCTGGTCTGATGGGGAAGCCAGTGCTGCCACCACTGTGCACTTGACACTATAATCTGCTCTGCTGAACGTCTGCACCAGGAACTAGACTTGCTGCTCGACCAGTGCATCCGATTGGCAGAGCCCAGGTCACAAGTCTTCCCTGCAGCTGCAAGGGAGATAGGAAAGTGAGCTGCTCCCCAAACATAAGAAGCATATCTAAGACATGTCAGGCAGCCACCAACATGACTGATGTCCTCTCCAAATGGACGGTCAGAGTCTTTGCTTGCCCCTAGATCATAATTGTGCATCTGGATAGCAGCGTGTATCAATAAGCATAGTTATATAGGTGAATGGTAAGCGCTTGGCCCAGAGTGCTCTGAACTCCTTTCCTACCTTTATAGCTGATTTTGTATTTCACCATTAGATGCTTTAGTTTAACCATCTAGAAAATTAATGTAATACTATCTACCAAATGCTGAGATTCAGCAGCAATAGTAATGTATTTTGAGGTCCTGGGATAAAAAGCACTTCAAAGATTTACTGTATGATTATTTAAAATAGCTGATTTCTAATGAAAATGCTAAGCTTAAAGCGATTGATGGCTTCTCAGGATGCAAAATGGGCAATGCCTGGTATATTAGCCTAATAAAACCAGTCCCAAATATGTTTGCCTAACTCTCCTTCCAGCTCTTCTGTGAGCATTAGAAGGCAGAAACATGCAGGAATGGTAATGGGCGTAATCAGTCACAACATACGAGCTTATTATATTGGCTGCTTGTACAGTCGGAGTTTTCTAAGGTTAATCAGAGCCCTTTTGCAGAATTCACTGGGTTGGACTTTCTAACACATCCTCATCCCAGGTAGGTAGGTCGAGAGGCAGAGACACTCCAGATGAGGCCCCGATAACACCATTTACACGTGATTCTGCATGAGAGGATTGTGCGTGAAAAACACAAATCTCTTTTCTTTTAGTCATGGGATCTGAAGTCTTTTCTAACAGAATAGTATCAGCAATTGATTCCTCTTACAGCTCCCCTTTCTTTTCTTTTCTAGTTCTATTTTTTTTAAGCTTGGTAGCCTTAGCTCCATTCTTCCCCAAGGCTGCCAGTCAGTTCTTTGTCCCTGACTCTTCTTCAAAGAATGGCAGCCCCAGCCTCTTTATCCCCCTCAACCTCTTCTTTTGTGCATTGCCCTCCCCAGAAATGCCTTCATGGATCCTCATCCTTCCCTGGGACACTCCTTCTTTTCTCACTCATCAATCTAGTCTCTAGATTTCCAAGATAAGGTCATGATGCGTCTGTGTCTCTTCTTTTTCCAGTCTGTAGCAAGCCCTGGTCATTTTTTCTTTCTCCCTTTCTCTCATCAGCTGGAACAGCTATGCTGTTCTCCCTGTAATAGATCATAGTTCTGCAAGCAAAGTAAATCTCATAACATTGCCCCCATGTTATAAAGTATCACTACTTTATATGGACTGCGGCAGGTTCTCTTTGCCCGTCAATAAAATGGGACACGTAAGGATGGGTACGTCAGGCTCCTGCATCGCTTTATACCACTGAACTGATCTCAGTGTGGAAATAATTTAGAGAGACTCTACCAACCCCATACGCTTAAGTTGATTTGGTGGCAAGCTTATTTGAAGGGAAAAAGCATCGAGAGTACCTTCTGTTGGAGCAGTCACTAGATGCAGGCACTCAAAAAAGATTTTACGAGCTGAATCCGGCCCCCAATCAGCCAGACTTTGACAAGAGAGGGAGAGGCACAAAACCTCCCCAAATGGCATACAAGTTACAGTGGGGCAGCCATAGACTGTCATGTGATGTTGGTGGGAGGTTGAGTATTTATTAAAATATCTTTTGTCAGCCAGATTTATTTTTGTCTTTCTTCATAAGATGCGATACTTTTGCATCAGTGCATCTAAATGAAATAATTTGCTAAAGGTCAAATGCAATTCCCTCCAGCCAGCTTTCATTTACCTTCTAATTAATAACTAAATGTTCACACATACCTTAGCCTAAGGCTCATGCATAAAAGAATAACTGCCGTTAATTGATCAACTATTATATCCCAGGCATTTTGAATACATGATCTCAAATTCTCACAAACCCAGAAGGTAGGAATACCCCTTTAATAGAGGAGGAAAATGATGCTTTAAGAGGCTAAGTGATTTGCTGTTGGTCAGGCAATTCGTGTCTGAAGCCCGATGCTCCATGCTTTCTCGTACCATGCTGTAGGGCAGCGGCTTCCTGCAAGGGTTTGATGCCTTGTACCATCTGCTGTCACTGACGAACGGGAAGACGAGAGATCCGTATGGAAGACTGTGACTTTCTGAGTCAAACACTTCCCCACTGCAGGAGGTTGCGTTGCCCAAAGCATGTACTCTTTGATGGCTGTCAGGGTGCTAACAGCTGCATGACCGAGGTGGAGACCTTGGAGAGAGGGGCCAGAAGAGCCTCTGAAATGACAAAAGCTTTAGGAAACGGGCCCTCTGAGAAACCTTTGATTCTACAGAGCCAGTGTGGGCTGAACTTCTCTAAGAAGGGATGTGTCTTAGTATGTCTCAGCTCATGTTACTTCTCTGGGTGAATGGGTATCCTGATGGGTCAGTGAAAAATAGATCTTCCTCTGCAGAACCTAGGTAAGAAGCCACTCTTCCTACTTTTCTATTGACCTACAGTAGCCCAGGTATTCCACAAAGGAAAATTACAAAGATTCCTGGTATTGGGACTGTACTGTTACATGGAACTCTCATACTCATAAAAGGAGGGAGAGAAGGAGGCATGTGCATATTTGGGACGGGGCAAAATGCTGTCCAGGGCTAGGTTCCTTTTCATTCAATTCAGTTTTCTTCCCCTGTCTTTTCAGTTGAGGGAGGGGTTGCAATGAAATCAGAAGAACATGCTTTGAACTTGTAAGGCAGATTTGGGCATGCCTCACCTGGAGAGGAAGGTGAATTCGCAACCACATGGTGATTTCTAAATTGTGGGCATTAAAAATTAGTTTGAAGTTTATTATCAAGTCATTACTTCTAGGGAGAGCCTGGCAGAATTGAAAAGTAGGTAAAATGAGTTTCTGTAGCTCTCCAGCCTTCTCTCTGGGTTCTGTTTCTATGTGTCCTGGACTTCAAACTCTAATAAATTAGCCATTATACAAATCCACTGCTTATATTTCTTCCACATTACTTTTGGTACTGAATTTGTAAAATTCATCCAAATCTCTAAACTCATAATATTTTAAATTTGAATAAACTAAGTTTTGAAACATTTATTGAGTAGTTATTTGACGACATCATGTTTAAATGATAAAATCACTACCCTCTGACCTCTCAGAGTTCTCCTTTCCATTATGCTTGTAATTTTGATAAATTTCCATCTGGTGGTAATTCCTTGCTCCAGATGCATAGACCCAGGATATTACCTGCTTCATAAATCATAAGAGTAGTTTCTCAAAAGTGAGATGTGAATTCCTTGCATCAAATTACCTAGGGCCTATTTCCTTGTTAAAACAGAGGGTCCTGAGCCCCAACCCTATATCCACCTAATTAGACTCTTTGGGACCTTGGGTTCAGGAATCTCCATTTTTAAAAAGCTTCCTTGGTGATTCTGACGCAGATAAGTTTCAAGAATCACTCGTTTTGGGATTCCCTGGTGGCGCAGTGGTTGAGAGTCTGCCTGCTGATGCAGGGGACACGAGTTCGTGTCCCGGTCTGGGAGGATCCCACATGCCGCGGAGCGGCTGGGCCCATGAGCCACAACTACTGAGCCTGCGCGTCTGGAGCCTGTGCTCGGCAACAAGAGAGACCGCGATAGTGAGAGGCCCGCGCACCGCGATGAAGTGTGGCTCCCGCTTGCCACAACTAGAGAAAGCTCTCGCACAGAAATGAAGACCCAACATGGCAAAAAATAAATTAATTAATTAATAAACTCCTACCCCCAACATCTTCAAAAAAAAAAAAAGAATTGGAAAGTGAAAACAAAATGTCTTGAATATAGTAAAAGAGGGACATTTTGCAGAGCTGCTTAATATATTGCCCTGGAATGCCTGAAAGTATTTGTGTGATATTGTCAAGTAACTACTCAATAAATGCTTTAAAGCTTGTTTGGCTTGTTCAAATTTAAAATACTAAGAGTGGGACTTCCCTGGTGGTCCAGTGGTTAAGACTCCATACTCCCATTGCAGGGGGCCCAGGTTCGATCCCTGGTCAGGGAACTAGTTCCCTCGTGCCACAAGGAAGATCGCACATGCCGCAACTAAAGACCCAGCACAGCCAAATAAATAAATAAGTATTTAAAATACTAACAGAGAGAAAAGAGGTTTGGTTGATTTTTACAAATTCAATATCCAAAGTAGTATGGAAGGAAATAAAACAGTTGGGATTTGTGTAGTTGCTAATTTAGCTGAAGAATAATCATCCAGCTAAGCAAAAATAATTCCTCTGCCATGTCTGGAGGAACCAGTTGCAGAAGGGAAGGTGTGGTTTGGTTGCCAAAAGGACATTTTCCTTCCTGGAAAAAAAATTCTTAATTTTATGCAAATTACTGTTTGGTCTTATCCTTATTTATTTATGTATTTCTTTTTCTGCTTCAAAGTGATGAAACATAAGAAGTGGGAAGGTGGTCTCAGGACTTTTATGAGATTAATAAAGCCAGGATTTCTTGGGAAAGAGACTGGCTGAATCTTGGCCAGGTGATGAGATACTATAAGGAGGTCAATGTCCTAAAGTTTTCCAGTAAAAGCTGCAGGATGAGAAAGACTGCCAGTAGCTTGTGAGGAGAGGCCAAGGGATTTGTCTACAATCTAAGAGTAATTGAAAATCAGGAAGTTTTGCTTAAAGGGAAAAAAGGAAAAGTCAAGTTATAAATAAACAATGATTGATAATAATCAAAGTCTAGTGGGACAAAGAACTTAACCCGAACATAGATTTTTTTACAGTAGTTCTTTGGATGTTGTTCTAAGTTCTCTACAGAGTATCACTTTCTATATTACCTTCACTATTTTAAGAGTTATATTTAGATTTTCTTATTTGCATTTCTGTTTTTCTCAAAACGAGTGATTCTTTTTTTTTTTTTTTGCAGTACGCGGGCCTCTCACTGTTGTGGCCTCTCCCGTAGCGGGCAGACTCTCAACCACTGCGCCACCAGGGAAGCCCAGCACTTTCCAATTCTTGATGAAGAAATTTAATATTGGTTTTGTTTCATCTCCAGCTTCTGCCTGCTGGGAAAAGAATTTCTAGCAATTATCACAAAGTGTCAACAGAATAAAAATCATTTGAATATTTCATATGATTTTGAAATCATTGGTTGGCTGCAGGGAGGGGTTGGATTGTCATGATGAGATATTACTTATATAACCTGGCCATTAAGGAATATGGAAGTACCTCAACTGACTGATGAGTCATTCATTCATTCACTCATCATTTCAACAAACGTATATCAAGGATCTATTTTGCTTTGTAGTCTTTTAAGTTCTGGGAAAGAAAGATATGTCTGAAATTGGCTTTTCCATCAAAGTAATCACCATGATTTACTGGAAGATAAATGCAAAACAAGATAGAAGGTACACATGTATATATCGATAGGCTTCTCTCACAGAGATACTTGGTTCCTGGTGTCCTAGGCAATTCAGAAGGGGAAAAGTTCCCAAGGGAATGTTTGGGTTTGGTCTTACTTTCATACTACTTCTCCAGCCAATTTGAATTGAGTCCTGGAGTCTTCTTTTCTCAGTTGAGGAATGCCCACATCTGCCTCTGGTCTTGACCTTCTGTGACTCTGGGTTATTGATTTATTGGTACTCTTGGAAGTAATTCCTCATCACTCCTCTTAACTACCTCAACCTCTTACATCACTTGGAGAGCTTGTGGAAAGTCTTGAGAGAGTTGTTCCCAAGAGCTGTCAAGTTGTCAAAATTTAAGAAATGTTTCCAAGAAAAAGGGGGTGCAGTCCATACCGAGCACTACTGTGGGCCTTAAACAGTGGTGAACCTAGTAGGTAGCCCTTACTTCCAAATTGGCTCTATTGTGTTCTGGACAGAGGAAGATTCTGTTGGTAAAACAGCTGAGAAGAACTATTCCATTTTATTTCAATATTATATAGATCATTGACATTAAAATTGGGGCTTCCTCCTATGTGGTTAATGATTAAGAGTGTGGGCTTTGGGGCCAGAATGTCCTTGTTCCCGTCTGGCTCCATCCTTTCTTCACAGGGTAATATTGGGCAAGTTACTTTTCCTCTTCGGACTTCAGTTTCCTTATCCATAGAATGAGAAAAATAGTAGGACCTGCCTCGAGGGGAATCATGAGGATTAAATGAATAATTCCTTCAGTACATTGTAGATACCCAGTATGTGCAACGATTATGATTGTCTGTAGTTCGGGAGTATTTCATACTCTGCTTCCATTTCTCCGGGCTGCACCATTCTGGAGACACATGAAGGTGTCTTTTTTTTTTTTTTTAACATCTTTATTGGAGTATAATTGCTTTACAATGTTGTGTTTAGTTTCTGCTGTATAACAAAGTGAATCAGCTATACGTATACCTATATCCCCCTATCCCTCCCTCTTGCATCTCCCTCCCACCCTCCCTGTCCCACTCCTCTAGGTGGTCACAAAGCACCGAGCTGATCTCCCTGTGCTCTGCGGCTGCTTCCCACTAGCTATCTATTTTACATAAGGTGTCTTTTTAAACTTGGAACATGTTGTTATTACTGATTACTACCATTATTACTGATACACTCATGCAACACATGCATTTAAAGAGATCTGGAGTCCCTCTGCTCACAAGAATAGCACTTATTACCCTACAAGGCAGCTGTGAAAGTAGCCACTGGCTCATGTGCCTGAGGCCTAGTGACATTCAGGAGGCTGAAGAGAACCTCACAGATCACGGAGGGAGATAACATGTTTCACTTTATTTGGCTTCTTAGAAATCTAAGTCCAGTGGCAAGCGCGTGAATGGTGAGAAAGAGGACAGTTGTGGCTTCAGTCAGATGCCTCTGTTCTCTGAGCTTCTTCCCATCCCCAGGACCTCCACGTAGCAACATGGAATCACTGAGAAATGCGAATGGGAACCCATGTATTGCTTAGAGCCTGCGTGCAGTTCTTTACAGCCCTGAGGACTTTTATAAATTATTCATTTTTTTTAATTTTATTTTTTATTATTTTTTTTGCCGTACGCAGGCCTCTCACTGTTGTGGCCTCTCCCGTTGCGGAGCACAGGCTCTGGACGTGCGGGCTCAGCGGCCATGGCTCACGGGCCCAGCCGCTCTGCGGCATGTGGGATCCTCCTGGACCGGGGCACGAACCCGTGTCCCCTGCATCGGCAGGCGGACTCTCAACCACTGTGCCACCAGGGAAGCCCTCATTTTTTGACTTGGTAACTCGGCTCACACATTAAAAAGTATAAATAGGCATAGAGTGGAAATTCTCCTTCCTCCTTCTTCATTCCTACTAGTTCTCACCACCTCCATAAGTAAACCTCATTATTTCTTATGCAACATTTCAGGTTTACTGCATGGTAGCATCCCAGCACGACTGGCTTCATGGGTGTGGAGAGCGAATGTGCCGCCGTCACACAGGGCCCCAGGGGCAGGAGGGCCCTGTGCCTGGCTAATGTCTGCTCTTGCTCTGTTGAAATTCTTAAATTTTGAACCCCCTCAATTTCATTTTTCACTGGACCCTGCAACTTATAGAGCCTGTCCCACGTGCTAGACATGGTTCTTCACTTTGCTTTTTTGCTTAACTATAGATCTTTTTTTTTTTTTCTTTTTTTCCCCGGCTTGCAGGATCTTAGTTCCCTGACCAGGGATTGAACCCGGGCCCTCGGCAATGAAAGTGCAGAGTCCTAACCACTGAACTGCCAGGGAACTCCTAAGATCTTAAAGATCTTTTCACATTTATATATAAAGAATTTTCCTCTTCCTCCACCTCCTTTTCCTTATGGTTGCCCAGTGGTCTATCTTTGAGGATTTAAAAAACTATATACCTGGTTACTTTAGAAAACCCCTTAGGGATCCCAATCCCAATTTTCCAGTTCTTCGATGCTTCAAAACTTGGGAGAGAGAAAAAGATGTGTTGAGAGAAGTACCAGAGAATCTTCCCTCTGGCTGGGTCCCTCACTCCGCCTGCATGGTTTAGAAGCCCTCAGAAGCACCTCTCATTTCTTTACCAGTTTCCCGGCCAGCAGTGTCCCCACCCCCATGGCTCCTTCCCTGTGACCCCCTCCCTACTTTACCTTTCAACTCCCAGTTACTGAAATGCTTGATGACAAGGCATCATCTGGGCTCCATCAGTCAAAGCAAACTACTTCTATCTTTGCCTCTATCTGGAGACAAATACTTTGGGCTGAAGGACATAGTGGCCATCAGAGACCCCCTTTTTTTTTTTTTTGGCCGAGTTGGGTCTTCATTGCTGAACTTGGGCTTCCTCTAGTTGGGGCAAGGGGGGGCTACTCTTTGTCGCGGTGTGCGGGCTTCCCGTTGCGGTGGCTTCTCTTGTTGCGGAGCACGGGCTGTAGGTACGAAGCCTTCAGTAGTTGTGGCACACGGGCTCAGTAGTTGTGGCGCATGGACTTAGTTGCTCCACAGCATGTGGGATCTTCCCGGACCAAGGCTCGAACCCGTGTCCCCTGCATTGGCAGGCGGATTCTTAACCACTGCACCACTAGGGAAGTCCCAGAGACCCACTTTTAAAACTCCCCTTCCATTCCTTCTCTATTTCTCCTAATCATCATTTCTGGATAAATCTATGGTCATGGCTCAACAATTTGCCTGCTTTTGAGAAGACAGCCTAGGCCCTTGGTCCTCAGGAATCTCCCAATGGTGAGAAGGCACCAGAGTAATGTCCTGAAACTCATAACTTATTTTGAAGCAGCCAGTAGCTCAGTCTCCATTACAGACCTACATCCCCAAAATCCCCTCTGGTAGTTAGAGGTGCCTGTTCACTCTTTCAGGAAACAGCTCTGCAGAGTCGGAAGTGTACTTCGCCGTAGCCTTTCTGAGCAGCTGTCCCTTTGGAAAGAACAGAGCTTCATATGAAGCCCACATTCCTTGAGAGTCTAGTGCTCGGGGCCTTGTACACAAGCACAGGTCCTGCCTGTCACCCGTCCTCTGCCCATGGCTTGGGTTCAGCATCATTGCATCAGACCTAGTTGTTCCCGTGTGAGTGATAAATGATGGGAACCCTCCTGCAGAGCCCAGAGAGATGCTGCAAACAGAAGCACGTGGTTGCCACTGGGCCCTGACCCTTCCAGCAGCTGGAAGGTGCACCCACGGGTGTGTACTCATGCAGCGCAGACACACAGAAGTGAATGGTGAGGCAGGTGGGTGGGAGAAGGTCCACAGCCTTGTTAAATTCCTGCCTCTGTTCCTCACCAGAGTACCACAAACACCCAGCGTCTTACGGCTCCTTGCTTCAATCAAGCCATGCCCTTGGCACCTGAAAGGAAGATGAACTAGATGCTAACAATGCGCTTTTGGAGTCCAATTCCACTGCCAGGGCAAGCTTCCAGGTGCCCTGAGATTCCACCGGGAGAAAGCAAGGCTGCAATTCCAATTAAACGTCACACTGAGTACTTTGGTCTCAGTACACTCTATTTGCTTAGTTTATTTGAAAATTTGATAAGAGAAGTGCTGCAGTGGCAAAAATTAATTAAAATAAGAAAGAATGATCTTAAGAGAGAAAGGGAGAAAATGCTAAGAAGCCATAGATGGTTTCTCCCCACACCTGCCAGCAATTAATTAATCACTAATCCGTTCATTATTTTCAACTCTGTCCCCTGGACAAAATAATAAGGTTATTATTTTTAAATGTCTAGTTAAAACACATTGAAAGACAATCTTTTAAATGGGTTTGGCCAGTGCTAATCACATCTGCAGCATGGTTGGGGGACGCTGAAGTGCAGTCTTGGGGCTTTCTGGAATTGGAGGAACATTTTCTCATCAAAACGCTGCACCTTTAAGGCCTGTTTTCCTCAGAGTTCACCATGGGCTACTTCTCACTCCAGGTATCAGTGGGCAAAGGCAGGGTGAGAACAGTCAACAGTGGTCTCTACTGCCTTCCTGCAGGCGGTGGATGGTGGCAGGGGGCAGGGGTGGGGACGGAGGATTTTTACTGCAGTCATCCTGGGCTACTGGTTGGAATATCTATATTTATAGCAGTGTTACTGAGGCATAATTTATATACTCTAAAATTCGCCCTGCATTCTATTTTAACCCACTGCAATGAACTAAGGGCTGTACCTCCGCTTGGGCTGAGGATGGCTGGATGGAGTTCTGTGAGTTTTGTGCATTTCCATCTAGAGCCAAGGCCAGGGTCCATCCCGGAGCCAGCAGCCCACACAGCTGCTTCTCACCCTGTTTCTTTATTACCTACTCGCCCTTCTCTGCTCTTGGCAGGTTAGAACGTTTCCCCAAAGTGATTTACAGCGACGTGTGTCAGGACGGTCTGACACTGACTGAGTCCCTTATCTCCTTCCTGTGCCCTCCCAGCTGACAGCCTCGCCCCCAGGTATCAATCAGCGCATCAGCTCCCCACACCTGGGTGAGCCCGGGGCTGTCAGAGATGCATTCCGACAGGCATCTTCATCAGAACTGCCGCCTGCCCTTCATGGCTTAAAGGGTCTCTCTAAGGCATACAGGGAGAGGAGGCGCATACACCGTTCCCAGCCAAACTGTCACAGCTTGGGGTGATTCCATGTGTTTTGCACAAATTTGGAGAATCCGGTTTCTAAAAGGCAGCACTGAGGACACTTACCTACATCAGCTGTTCGACCTCCAAATCCCTGGCAGGATGTTGATAGGGGTGGTGACAGCCCCCCCCCCCAAATCAACATGATGTCCTCTTAGCAGGGGAGTTTTGTGAGTTCTAACGCTGATGCTTTAGAAGAAGGCAAGTGAGCGTGTGAGAGAGGGGAGACATCAAGACACCAAATGAACACAGGAATGGAGGGGGGGGTCGAGACGCAGCCCCTAAAGACTCCGTGGGAGATAAAGACACGGGGAGAATGAAACAGAACATCCGTCTAAGCCTGACTTTTGAATGGGCCCCAAATGCAGTGACATTTTCTTTTTTGGCTGCTTTGAAAAAGGAGGAGAGGAGAAAATGTTGACTCTGACATTAAAGATGGATGGGGCTTAGACAAATTGAACAGTTTTGAAGGTTTGCCGAGCGCTGGGGAGACTGAGGGCGGGTCTCCGTGGGGCGCATCTGGGAGACGCGTGCTCTTTTTTCCTTAACCCAGAGGAAGCTGCATAACGAGATGGCGGCTTTCAGCCCAGGCCCAGGCAGGGAGGTGTAATATTTAACATCGTATGGGCTGGCGGGCACGCTGGGGCTCCTCTCCCGCTTTAGGTTAACATTTGCAACAGGAACCGGGCAGGGCCTCTGAGTGGTGAGGGGCTTGGCACGGGGGCGAGGCCAAGGTGCTGAGTTTTCTGGCCTCCTGGGGAGGGCACCGGTGGAGACTGTTTGTTCCGGGCCTGGCTCTGCATTTGACTTTAAAAGCAGATTCGGGGCTTCTCTGGTGGCGCAGTGGTTGAGAGTCCGCCTGCCGATGCAGGGGACATGGGTTCATGCTCCGGTGCGGGAAGATCCCACAGGCCGCGGAGCGGCTGGGCCCGTGAGCCATGGCCGCTGAGCCTGCGCGTCCGGAGCCTGTGCTCCGCAACGGGAGAGGCCACAACAATGAGAGGCCCGCGTACCGCAAAAAAAAAAAAAAAAAGCAGGTTCAGCTGGCTGGCCCCTCTGCATGTGAATGGCATTTTGAAGGAGCAGAAATCTCATTAAAGAAGAACTACTGACCCCACTGTCTGCATGCTTTTGACTCTCTGCTGACCTTCCGTTTGTGCCCTGTGATTCTTTAACGTGGGAAGTGGTCATTGGAGAAGAGATTAGAAAGAGGAACGAGACAATGACGGCCTGTGACACTGACTACTAAGGACTCGAAGGCCACTCCATCTATAATGTCCTCTTGGCTGCCACAAAAGGGAGACTTCTTGTGCCCATCGCCCCAGATCGTGTTGATCCAGAGAGGCTCCAAAGCCAGCATGTCTTTTCATCCCAGTCTTCCGCAGTCTCCAGTGCGGGTTCTAGGCTGGCGCCCACCACGTCCTACATCTGTCTGTGTTTACATCTGCCTGTGTCTAGCTGAGAGCAGCCTCTAAGGAATTTCTCCTCTGATAATCATTCACCAGGAAAGGTTAGAAATACCAGGCAACCTCGGGGCCAACAGAGACAAGGCCAGGTACATGGACGGGGAAACACACACATCCAGGATGGAAAGCAAGTGACATGAACAGCTAAAAAAAAAAAAAAAAAAAAGACATTCTGTTTTAATGTCATAGATCGTTGCCAGACTGCAGTGGTCATAGCTGGTGCAGGCGGTAAGGAAAGAACCTCTTGGGGCATGCAGCTCGAATCTGCTTCCGTTGGCTTCGGCTGCCACCGTGACCCCCTTTTTGATGAGTGTAGCTGAATTAACTCCCCCCTGCCTTTGGGCTCCCCTCCCTCCATGCAACACAAACTGAAATAGTGGGGTGGCAGGCGGTGGCGGTGGGGGGCTGTGTTGGGGAGGGGACTGCAGGGACCTTCCATCTTGTTAATGTAACACTTCCTTATGTGACGGGAGCTGAGAGCAGCCTGTAATGAATTTCTCCTCTAGTAATCATTCAGCAGTGCGTCGTGACCTGTGTGCTTCTGCCGTGCGACGCCATTTCCAGACGTTCGCGGTGACTCGTCAGCACCTAGTAAAAATGACTTGGACACGACCCATCTCTTTCATGCCGTGCCCTCCCCAGCTGCCTTTAGTCTCAGTTGAGAGCAGGAGTGGGTGGGACCACCTGGAACAGCAGCCGTAGACTCCGCGCTGTGGTCTGATTTCAGGCCCGTCTCGCAGGGAGATGAGCGCAGGCGTGCCAAGTCTGTGGGTGCTCTTGTTACGCTGAGCCATGTTCTTTGGTCCAAATGGTTCCAAAGTGGCCTTTGCCTTTTACACCTGTTGTTTCTTGCTGCACGATGAGCTGTTTCTTTCATTGAGAAGGCATGGGTGCAAATGATTGTACAATTAGGCATCTGGGCACCCCATGGGTTCTTACCAACTCTGGTGTGAAGATGCATTGATGGTGGGGGACAAGGCTATCATGTGAGCGTCGCCATCTGCAACTGTAATTCTAGCCACGTGGTCAATCGTAAGAGGGCTTTATAACCAGCTTTTACTGCATTTGTGGATCACGGTGATTAAACAACAGATGGGAAACCCAACCAAGATTTCTAATCTTCACTTCTTCACTGATGGAGTGAGCGAGGGCTGAGGGAGTCGCTTCATGGCCTGTGTCTAGGGCTGAGTCTATGATTAGGGCAGGCAGCCCCCTGATTTTCTGCACCTGGCTTGTACTCTCATTCTTATCAGACCACAAGCACTGATTTTTGCTTTTGAAAGGATGGTTCCTGAATCCTGGAAATGTTCTAGGAAGCCCATGGTGAACAGGAAGCTTCTCAATTAGGGTTGCCAGAGAAAATACAGGATGCCCAACTACATTCAAATTTTGGATAAACAATAAATACATTTTCAGTTTACGCATGTCCCAAGTATTACATGGGTTTTTTTCTTTGAAGGAAAAGTGCTTTTAAAAAATTGTGGCAAATTTATATAATATAAAATTGACTATTTCAACCCTAAGTACGATTCAGTAGAGTTAAGTTCGTGCACATGCTGTGCAACCGTCACCACCACCCTCCACTTCAAGATCTTATTCAATGTGCCAAATTCTGTACCCATTAAATAATAACACCCCCCTGCCCCAGCCCTTGATAACCTCTAATTTACTTTCTCTTTGAATTTGCCTACTCTTGGTATCTCATATTAGTGTTCCTTTTGTGTTTGGCATAATATTTTCAAAGCTCATCTATGTTGTAACATGTATCCGAATGTTATTCCTTTTTAAGGCTGCATAATATTCCATTGTATGTACGTACCACTTTTTGTCTTTCCATGCATCTGCTGATAGACATTTGGATTGTTTCTACCTTTTGGCTACTGTGAATAATGCTGCTATGAATGTGGGTGAGCAAGTATCTATTTGATTGCCTGCTTTCAATTCTTTTGAGTCTATGTTCCTGGATGTGGAATTGCTGGATCACATGGTAATTCTGTGTTTAACATTTTGAGGACCTGCCGTACCGTTTTCCACAGTGGCTCATGGAATATTTTTATTTGTTATATCTGGCGATTCTCCAACCTTCCAACAGTATTTTAATCTGTATATATTTAACCTAACTTATCACATTGAAACAAGTAGTACCCATCTCCACATGGAACTTGTGGGCATAATCTGTCGTTCAGACTCTAGGAAACTTACTTCCACTATGGTGAAGCACAATAGCAATAAGGAAAAACTGATGCATTTATCTTTTAGTCTGTACAAAATAGGCAGCTTGACGTCTGTCAGAAAGGGGAGTTTATACAAGTCATTCACTCATTCATGCATTCAACAAACATTTTTTGAGCTTGCACAGTAAGAGTCAGGTATGAGTTGGGGGTCCTGATGCAAAGGTGAGTGAGATGCTTCCCCTTGTCCCTCATTTTTGCTGCCGCCAGATTTCCCTCTGCCTCTGAATCTTTGCACCTGCTGGCCCTTCTGCTCGACACGCTCTTCCCTCTGCCCTTTTTTTTTTTTTTTTTTTTTTTTTTGCGGTACACGGACCTCTCACTGTTGTGGCCTCTCCCGTTGCGGAGCACAGGCTCCGGACGCACAGGCTCAGCGGCCATGGCTCACGGGCCCAGCCGCTCTGCGGCATGTAGGATCTTCGCGGACCGGGGCACGAACCCGTGTCCCCTGCATCGGCAGGCGGACTCTCAACCACTGCGCCACCAGGGAAGCCCAGCCTCTGCTCTTCTTTACTCCTCTGACTCACCCTGGGATTTCAGTTCCCATCAGTCACGATGCTCAGGGGCAGCTTCTCGGAGCCTCTCACACACTCACAGCTCTCTAAACTTCAATTTATAGCTCCCGCCGTGATTGTCATGACAGATTTGTGTGCTTATGGGCTTTACCTATGTCTCTCTCTCTAGATTGTAAGCTCCCTGAAGGCAAGGACCACATCTGTTATGCATATCATTGTCTCCTGGCACCTAGCAAGGCACATAGGGGGCATTTAATATAAAACACGTTGATTATATGAATGAATGCATGCATGTATCCTTCCCATAAGAGTTAGTGGGAGATAGACAAGTCAGCATGTCAGTTTCTATGTAAAGAGCTATTAGTGAAGGGCTATGGGACAAAGAGCAATTCTGCTGCGAGGGATTGGACTTGAGCCAGCTCCACAGTAGGATCAAGCCCGAAGATGCCCTCCCAGCCTCTCTGCACAGGGGAGGCATCTGCAAAGCTTTATCCTCACTACTTTGTACAGCACAGATTCAGACGACCGAAAAGAACTACTCCATCGGCTAGGATGGTAGAGTTTGGGGCTCAAAATTCATTTAACTCAAATGTTCACTTTTTTTTTTATTATTATTGTTTATTTTTTTAACATCTTTATTGGAGTATAATTGCTTTACAATGGTGTGTTAGTTGCTGCTGTATAACAAAGTGAATCAGCTATACATATACATATATCCCCATATCCCCTCCCTCTTGCGTCTCCCTCCCACCCTCCCTATCCCACCCCTCTAGGTGGTCACAAAGCACCGAGCTGATCTCCCTGTGCTCTGCAGCAGCTTCCCACTAGCCATCCATTTTACTTTTGATAGTATATATAGGTCATCACACCTGGAAAACGCCAGATGTGCATGACTTTCCCAAGGTCACAGAGCTAGAGGCAGAACTGAGAACCCTGGGTGCCAAGCTCTGGGACCAGTGTTCTCCCACCTCCTCAGCATGTCCAAGTTCAAGGGGCGAGGAGCACCGGTGGATTGCAAAACCCTCTAAAGGTTTCTCTGAACTCCCATAGGTTCTAAAATCAGTTGACTGGAAATAGAAATGTGAATGCTCAAGTAGAGGTGAGATGAGGGAGTGGAGGAAGGAGAAAGGTGAAGAAAAAAGGCAAATCCAGAAAGGCCGCCTGCCAGGGCCCTGGAGTCAAGGCTTGGCAATGCAGCAGGGCTGCCGGGGGGCGCTCGGCAAGGCTGGGCTTCAGCTCCCAGTGGAGGCAGTCAAGGGCTTGGGGATGGAAATTTATTAGCAGAGCTGTGCTCCAAACTACGGCAACCTGGCTCTTGACGGTTCTGAGAGGCCTGGGCAGCCGCGGAGGCTGCAGCCAGCCCTTTGCAAACAGAACTGCCCGGGTTTCCAGGGGAGGTTTGTTTGAATTAGGGTAGAGGAGGGGCCACGCCTGACCACAGCGGCCTGGGCCTGCTGGTTTGGCAAGGGGCCTGGGCTTTACCTCTCTGCTGGTGCAGGACTTTTCCGGGCACCTCTGTGTGCACGTGGGCGAGGCCAACTCGGGCGGTACCTCTGTGGAGAGAGGGGCCCTGCTCACCTGGCACCAGTGTGCAGGAGGAGGGATGCGGGACCGCTCACCTGCGGCCAAGGGTCTCTTTCTCTGGCTGCACTTGGAAGCCGGCTGTGACCGAAACAGCGCTCCCCGCACACAAAATTGTCCTATGGGGTTTTCTGGCTGGGAAGAGAGGGGACACAGGCATCATTCTCTGGATAAACTGCAGAAACATTTCCTTAGGAGTTTTGTTTAGCTCAGCCTGCGACTGGATGCTGAAGCCTGTGAGGACTGGAATGGACTCATCTTTTCATGTCTTCTTCACGCCCCACTCCCCACCTCCATCACCACCACTAACGCTGCAGGGGCAAAAGCGCGTCGGCATCCAGATGGGTCCTGTTTCCCTCAAGGATGGGCCTGTTCCAGCTTCATTTCACTGCCTTCCCTGAGGATTCTATAAACATTTCCAGAAGGATGCAGATAAGGGAGGGAAAAGAAAGATCGTATGTAAACCTTAGATGGCTAGAGACCAGGAGATCTTAGATTATGAGGGCTTTAAAAATATCCACAAACTCAACTAAAGGAAAGTAGGAATTTGCTTTCATTTTCACCTCTGTAATTGTCGTGAGGGTCAGTAAAACGATAGAAGCAGGCAACTCAGGAGACACGTGATAGCATAAAGATCACAAGAGGGGCTGAGAGGGAAGCCCCATATGAATGGGGTGACCTTACTGGCCAGTGAGGAATGGGGACGGGGTGCACTTGAGGGCTGCCTTTTCTGTAAATTAAGGAAGGCCAACGAGTGATGCAAGGTAGCACGTCCTCACTGCCTTAGAGAATCTTACCTGCCTCTCCGATCTCGACACCCTTCCCCCACCCCCCGCCGTTGATCATGCTTCCTCTTTCATTGCTCTCCTTTGTGGTCATAGGGACACCGCAAACTCTTTCCCAAAGCGGGATCTCTATATGCTGTCCCTTCAATTGGGAAAAGTTGTCCCAGCTACTTTGCTTAGCTGACTTCCTTATCTTTGCAGGTTTTAGCTTAAACATCACCTACTCAGGGAGGTCTTCCTTGATCAATCGTTTACAGGGAGTGACCCTGGTAATTCTTTTTTAAAAAAAAAAAAAATATATCCAAGAGATATATTGTATTGATATTATATCAGATTCATTAGGTTTCATTATGATAAGTGTTGTCGACTATAAAACGGGTAAGTTGTATTTAATTTATTAACCCAAATCCTGTAACATCAGTAATAAATAGCCATGTTTTGCAAATATGAACTCAAGTGACACAAATATTATACCTTTAATATCTAGTAATTCTTTGTCAGAGCTACGTGTTTATTGCCTTCATTGAATTTACCATAAGCAATCCTTACCTTTTGTGCTTGGCTGTCTGCTTTCCGTCCACTTCACTGGAGTATAAGCTCCAAGAGTTTACAAAATCGGGAAGTGCTCAAAAACATTTTTTGAATACACGATTGAACCAAATGTGAACAGAACTTCCGGATGGGGGCGAATTCGGCTCTGGTTCACAGCTTTGAGTCTCCCGTGTGTGGGGTAGTGGGAAGTTCATAGTAAGGCTTTTCCTTCCTCATCCTCTGGAAACTTGTACGACCTAAGAGTGTACTTGACCTCCTTTAGTTTTCTCTGGCCAAAGTCTAGTTTGTTTTGCATTCAACAACCCATAGGTGAGAAGGTCCCTAATCATTTTGTGAAGCCAGGCTACTTCTCCTTTCTCCTAGACCAGAGGTTCTTAAACTTGAAGGTGCATAAGAACCCCCTTGGAGGGCTTGTTAAAATGTAAATGTCTAGGTCCTCCTCCCAGAGTCTTTGATTCAGTAGATGTGGAGTCCGAGAATGTACACCTCTGACAAGTTCCCAAGTGAGGTTGATGCTGCAAGTCCAGGGACCACACTTTGAGAAGCAATGTTATAGACCTTGAAATTACCAGAGATATTGACAAGCAAACGTTTGAGCAGGAAGGCAGCAGCAGAGTCAAAAATTGCAAGGGACTGGCGATGTCTACGGAGGAGGAATGTTTGTAGGGATCACAGTCTCGGAAACCTACCAGGCAAGGCTTTGAGCTAAAGTAGCCCACCTGGCCAGGTAGTCCGTTACCCATCTATATCATATTTTCACCTTATAAAAAGCCACTAGGGCTTCGCTGGTGGCGCAGTGGTTGAGAGTCCGCCTGCCGATGCAGGGGACACAGTTTCGTGCCCCGGTCTGGGAAGATCCCACATGCCGCAGAGCGGCTGGGCCCGTGAGCCATGGCCGCTGAGCCTGCGCGTCCGGAGCCTGTGCTCCGCAACGGGAGAGGTCACGGCGGTGAGAGGCCCGCGTACCGCAAAAAAAAAAAAAAAAAAAAAAAAAAGCCAGCTAGCCAATCTACCTACTAACTTCACATAAAAGTGCTGAGAAACATTGTCCCAAGAGAATGACCAACCATCCTGATATGGCTGGGACTGAGGGGTTTCCCGGGACACGGGACTTTCAGTGCTAAAACCCAGGAACGTCTCAGGCAAACTGGGATGATTTGGTCACCCAGAACCCAAGTCTCTTTGTCTCCAATAAAGAAACACGCAGAAAAATATCTCTGGTATAATGTTTATTTAAATAGTAATCTTAAAAAGGCTTTATACAAATCATATAAACACAGTTTGACATGGTTGTTTATTTCTTACATTGACGAATCACAGTAGAAGCTCTCAAGTTCCCTTGGTCTGGCTCAGCCAGCGAACGGTCAAATACCTTTAACTGCAGACCTTGGAAAAGTTAACCTTCTGTGTGACAGTTTAACTTTTTCCCTTGTTTTCTTGCCATTCATGCTCATTCCTCGGACTCTCATCCCTGTCAACTCCCCACTTCCACCTAAGAGAGGAAGCAGCCCTGTGGCCCTGCTGACTGCCTAGTCCGGAAGAGCGTGGAGGTAATGTGTCATTCAGTACAAGGCAAAAAAGGAGATCAGTACTGTGAGTAGGTTTCCCAAAGGGAAGGACTCAAGGAGAGGGGTCAGCTAGCCTACTTGCAGATAGAGACAACAAATGCACCGGGGTGTCCCCTGGTCAGGTTATAATCAGGCCCCACTGTCCTTCTGTCTTCCAGCAGACCAGCCTCCAGTGCTGGTGAGGTATCTACACGTAGCCCTGGATGCCCTGCTTTTGTTCAGCATTTAGAGCCCACGCGGGGCCTCAAACCAGCCAATGGTGAGTATGGAGACAGGACTTTAGACGAATGCAGGTCGAGTTGTACATAACTTACAGGTGAACTGCAGGCCAGAGGCGGGGCTGGTCTTTGGGGAGTTGTACAATGGCCCAAGGGACATGAGAGGGCCAGGACCTCCGGCGTCGGCTTTGTGTGTGTGTGTGTGTGTGTGTGTGTGTGTGTGTGTGTGACTGCTCCACGCCGCATGTGGGATCTGAGTTCCCCGACCAGGGGTTGAATCCGCGCCCCCTGCTGTGGAAGTGCCGAGTCTTAACCACTGGACCACAAGGGAAGTACCCCTCACCCCACCCCGTGTTAGCTTTTGAACTCTCTTCTTCTGCAGGCTAACTCCGGAACCCCCTGGGCTTGCTAGCTTCCTGAACACTGAGTTACACGGAAAGCCGAAGAGGAAGGTGGGCTAATTAAGAACTTGCTTCTGCCGCACGCCCAGCTCAGGGGGGCCCTGAAGCTAAGTCCTTGGGCTTGACAGCTTTACTTTTCACCTCTAACTACCACTGTGCCAATGAGTGCCGAGATCAGCGGTGACTCTCGGGCCCTAGGTCAATGTCACAACAACATCACTGAGTCCCACGTGACCATTCACATACACAGTAGATACAGAGAACTCAAGGGCTGGCAAAGACACACACACATATGAATAAATAGCTGTCGGCATGAACTCTCCCTCTCTGCATACAGAACACTGTGACATTACCACCTGAACTAGCATTTCCATAAGTTATCATGTAAAGGAACCAGCCAGGTGAACCTTCCCCTTTCACCCGGGTATGAGACAAATGAAATTGTGGGTGACCATAGCAGCAAAAATGGTCCGACAGTTTAACCACTGATAAGCAATAGGCTGGGCACACTGTCTGGGTTTCAAATGTATTTCCAGCACGCAGGCAATCCTTAGGCGTTACTACAAAGTCAAGATTTGGATCCTGACATGGACAATCTTATCCTTCACACGGTTTCATGCAATTCCGGATGCCTCCCCTTCTAGAGCAGTTGAGAGTCATCTAGGGCTATGACTAGCACTCGGGTGGCAGGGCTTACTCCATCAGGAGGATCAGCTATGCGGGGGAAACTGGGCGTGGAGCCGCTGGGTCAGGGAGGAGGAACAGAGGAATGCCTTAGCTTGTATGGTATTCACTGATTTCTACGTAGAAGGAAAATACGTTTTCTCCATTTTCTTTCAAGGCACTTAATAAAAAAATACATAAATGTGTGTGTGTGTGTGTGTGTGTGTATGTGTGTGTGTGTGTGTGCAAGAACATAGGTCTCTCTGGGGTTGAAGCAGACTTAGCATTTTGGTCCGTAGTGCTTGCAGACTTCTGGTCACAACCAGCTCACGGACATCCTAGTTCTGATGCTTCTGAAAGGTTGAGGTGGTGGCTGTCATCCCAAGGAGAAGTCAGTGTTTACCAGCCTGTCGGAGAGACGCATTTATCACAACGTCTCTTACGGTCCTCTCAGCCTTTGCATAATCCCAGAGGATGGACTTGTTTTGCTCTTTCCACTGTTCTCCTTTCCGGCCAGTGGTCGCCAGTTACATCTCACTGATGGAGAAACATACTAGTAGCCTATATTTCCCCAGCCCCATCTCAGAGAATATCAGATAATGCTGTTTCCTGGGGCTTAGAGACCTGACACACGAGTGCATGTGTGTATATGTGTGCGTGCTTGTGTGTGTGTGCGTATGGTGCATGTGTGTATGTGTGCATGTGTGTATGTTTAGAAGAACAAGGAGGAAGGAAAAGGAAAAGCAAAACCACCCCCAGAGGCCCCACAAAGTAGCCTCACAGCCACAAATTCTGGGTCTAGATTGAATGAATGGCTCCTATTCACAAAGCACGTTAAGGCTTGTCCGCTTCTAACACGGAGGCGCGTCTATGGATTTTGACGTGTGAAGTTTCCCTTCTGGTTTGTTTTAAATCTCATGTAAGAAAGAGCTGTTCATGCTGACCCTCAAATGGCAATTTTCCCCTGGATAAAAAAAGTTAAAGGCAACAACATCCTACTGAAATGCTAGGACTGGAAACGGCAGCTTGTCAAGTTGGCTGGCAGAAGCTATACCACAGCAAATCCCGGAAGTCATAAGACGATCAGAGGATGGGCTAAACTGAACGGCTTTGTTTTGGAATTTGTTTTTCTAGAGATGGAAAGTCTGAAAAGACCCTTTGCTTTCCAAGTGTTGATTAGAAAGAGAAAGCAGAGACTATTGATCCCTGCTCTGCTCTATACCGGAAAAGTCATTCTCTTCTGCCTCTTGAGTTGCTCATAGACCAAAGAAATATAATAATAACAAACTCACAAACAAAATAGAACTGTGACCCCCAAAGAGATGAGCTCCTGTCTTTATCCCAGCAATGATTCAGCCACGTGGTCCTAGGTGGGTCACAACCCCCTGAAAGGCTGCATCTCCCCTCCTCCCTCGACTTGCCTGTCTGTTCTGTCCACACCTTCAGTATTCTGGATCGGTTGGATCAAGATTATGGCATTCAGTTTCCAAAGGAAAAAAAATTGTCATCTTCACTAGCCCCTCTTGCTGGAATGAGACGTCAGATGCGATTTGGGTGCAAATCCGTCAGGCCTCTGAGCAGCATTTCTGGTGGTTCATCTTGACCTTGTGCTTGAGGCCATCGTAGAGCTCAAAGTTGTAGTTCTCCAGCGTGGTGCAGCTGCGGGAGCTCAGGCCTGAATAGGAACACGTGCAGTAGAGCAGCAGCCCTGCACACGTGGCCCCCAGGAGGACGCCCAGTGAACTCATGGCGATGATGGTAATGAGGATGGGATCCAGGGTGTACAGCCAGCTCTTTTCTTTGTCAGCCAGAGGAGCCCCAGACCCGGAGGTAGGGGAAGAAGAGTTGCTCCAGTCCACCTCGTACTCATCTAGGACATAAAGGACACGAGAGACTGCATGCACTGCTTCTTTCAGGGTGAAATAACTGAGGCTCCCCCAGCCTGGCTCAGAGGTTCTTCAGAGCCCAGGACTAAGCTGTAGACTCTTGGAGCGACATGGCTTGGCTTCAAAGCCCAGGCCTGCCTCATCCTAGCTCTGTAACCTTGGGCAAGTTATTTAACTTCTCTTTGCCTCAGTTCTCTCGTCTGTGAAATAGCGTTACTAATAACCTCACTGGCTTGTTAGGAGGTTTAAATGAATTAATATTTGCAAAGTGCTCGGTGACCAGCACATAGTAAGTATGGTCTAAGGATTAGATACTTAAAGAATCTGATTCACATTAGGTAAGCTCAGATTTTCACAGAAGCTTCAGGGAGCCTTGGAGCGCCTGGGGCGGCCCTGTGTTCTGGGCACCCTTCTTTCTCTGCCTCCTCGTCCCGACTTCCAACTGCTTCAGTTTAAATCAAAGAACAGGCTGGGGCTATTTTCACACAGTGAGTTTCCCAAGCTAGCATTCCTGGCCATCCAAGCAGCAGATTTTTTTGAGCCACCAGACCTCTCAACCTAAATCTTAACCTTACTGCTATGTACCTACCCCCACCCCAGAATCAGATGTGGAATTCTAACCCCTTACTTCAGAATGTGACCTTATTTGGAGACAGGGGTTTTATGGAAGGAATCAAGTTAAAATGAGATCCTTAGCGTGGGCCCTAATCCAGTATGACTGGTAAAAAAGGGAAATTTGGAGACATAGATTTCTGTTGTTGAAGTCACCCAGTTTGTGGTACTTTGTTATGGCCACCCCAGCAAACTAATATACTTATATTTCTATAGTGTGGCCAAGGCATGACCATATTCATGGAGAATTTTGTGGGATTTCCTAATAATCCCATGAAGAAGGCAGGGTGATATTATAATTTTAAAAAATAGATGAGGAAACAGAGGTTTTAAGAGATGAAGTGAGTAGGTACCACGAGTTCCCAGAGTTAACGAGCAGTTAAACTAGGAGTATAAATCAGGCTTTCTCCATCCACATCCTTCACTCTTTCCACCCCATCTTAGGGCTTCTGCTGCTTGATCTATTGCAGCCTCTCTGTGAAGGCCAGTTGTGCAGTTTTGCCCATAATAGGAACGTTGGACCGGGCTTTGCAGGGAGAGTCTGCAATCAGTTAACAAGGTGCTGTTTGGGTTAGTCACTCTGTTTCTATAGCTACACTTGAAGTGTTTGATTAAGGTCAGGTTTAAAACAGCTGCTCTATAAACTGCCCTTCTTAAAGGCATCAATCTTGGTCTAAAGCTGTTCTTTGAGGGGAACCTTGGTGATCTCTCTTGGGGATCAACTCTGGCACTCAGAGACTCCCAGAGAGACCTACGTTGCTCTGAGTCGAGGGAAGGTATCACATCTGCGTGTTTGCTCAGTGCCCTTCCAGTCAGGACTCTTGCTTCAGCCTTATGAAGTACGTGTATTTGAAGTAGGAAAATCGAGCTTGGAATAAATATGATAACATGAGACGGGCAGTGTGGACAAGAAACCTAAATCCTGCAACAAGCCCCAACTCGGAGTCATGGACAGTGTGAGAAGGGTTCCTGAAAGCCATGGAATTGGAAACCACAGCAGGCCTGAGAGAATATTCACAGTGACGCTCATTCACTCGGCCCTTTTTGGAAGGAGGTCAGTGGGTTCAAGCAGAGACATGTGTAGAGAAGCCCGGCTTTCACTTCTAAAGGGCTTATTCAGATTTGAAGCTCATCAGTGTCGAAAGTTGCCCAAAGTAGGAGACCTGTTTCCGATTGGGCAGAGGGAACTCAATAAACTTTCTAAATCGCTAAATTTGACCTTGAGAGAGCAATTGATAGTTTCTTCACTCCTCTCTGGATTCATTTTCACTTATATTCCTGGCCGATAGTTCTAAATTCTGGCCCTCCAATACCCCGGACATTATTTTTGTTTTTATAGCCAAACTTGACTGTCATGATTATCTTCTAAATTACAGCAGTACTCACCATCAATTTCATCCTCATAGCCCTCCCTCCCATGTATTTCCGGGATGTCCACTATAAGAGAAGAGAAAACAAAACAAATCAAGTTATAACAAGTTCTATCGCCGTGGCTAAAAGGCAGAGATGTTACCTTGCTGAGATGACTCCCCAGCACTGCAGGCAGCTAGAGTCACTTTCTGCTTCCAGGTCAGTTATCATGTACATTACTGGATTCTTTCCCCTTCAAATGATTTGTCTTTACTTCCAACGATAACCAGAAGAACAGAAACAGTAAGAAAGGCCTCTAGCGCCAAGTATATGCTCCCGTGTGTCTTTATAGTGACTGTTGTTTACAACCGACGTAGGTCTGAGTTTTATCTAAGGGACCTTCAGTGGCCTCTCATGTCCGTCATCAGTTGCCATGACTGCGACGTTCATCTGAGAAGCAAACTGCCCCTCCTCATATGCGTGCATCTAAGCGGGCACAAAGTATGAGTCTTTCTCCTCTGGATTTCAAATAAATGTAAAGTAACTTAAGGAAATCACATTTCGTCATTACATGCTTTAATGTAGAACTAGAACTGGAAAGAATCTTGTAACGCCTGTCCACCTCCACGTCTGTGCTAATATCCCTTCTCTTTTCTCCCCAGTCTATTTTTCCCATTGGCTTTCTTCACGGTGTAGAATAGATCAAACATGGGCATCCAATCTGACTCGCCCAGGCTTGAACAGAGCTAAGTTAATTTACTCTGAATTTTCTCCAGTATTATCACTGTCTATCTTTTTCTTTTTTTATGATAATCTTTTGGGGAATGGGGAGGATAATTCAGGTCTCTACTCACCATGTTGTCCACCTTACAGAAATCAGAGCCAATGGAAACTACCTGCCTAAAATGGTAAAACACTAAAAAAGAAAATCAAATATGTGGTGAAGAAAAGGGTCTTATCATTTCTTCCTGTCTCACAAGTTAATTATACCTGTGTCTGCTGTCAGGTCAAAATGGCTCCAGTGAATGTATGTGGCCCTTCAGGAGTTTCAACCCCAAGTCAGGTGAACTACCTCAATGTCAGCACTATAAATTTATATTAAAAAAATCAAGGCTTAACACAAACCTCAAATTCCAAACAGCTAGAGTATCAAACAAGAGGAATACAAGAACTTCAGACCAGCCTGAACTTCTCCCTCGTCTGCACAACACCTCGGGGAAGATCTACTTGACTATGGCCTGAACTGAGGACCAATCCATCACTGCCATACCTGACATTCAGTCTTGCCCTGCAGACAGTGGTTTTCATCATGTTCGAAGTCTTCTTCATTCCTGGCCAAAGTGCTAAAGCACATTCTCATCCTTTTGGTCGCCAGTAAGGGATGCGGAAAACCACTTGCTAAGACCCTACTTGAAAAGATGGTTGCCACGTGGCACCAATCCTCCAAAAATCCAGCCTGTTCCTGGCATGTTTACAGCACAACAACTGGTACCTGCAGGCCATGACAGCTTTCCCACCTCAATGCCCAGCCCCTGTGTTATTCTCCAGGACTCTACAACGCAGGCTGTGTCCTTGGAATGAAGATGTAAAAATGAATCAAGAGGCAGGTGGTGTCTGTCATAGGGATCCAATCTGGCTTGTGGAAATCAACCTGGAGTTGTTTTTTTTTTTTAACCTTATGACAAAAAAAAAAAAACACACAGAAGAAAACCATCACATTTCCAACAATTAATCATTTTTATGGGATGCTCATATGTCAACAGCTTCACGGTTAAAAGATGCAGAACATTGGATAAGAATATGTGGATTAGCCCAGGACGAAAACTGCGGGGCTCCTGCCAGTGACTTTTGGGCCTAATCCTGTTCTTGCTTTTAGGGATTCAGTCTTTGCCAAGGATGTGACAAATTCTTGGAGGCTAGAACGCCACCTTGCTCCATCTCACACCCTCAGGGAAGAACTCTTAAGACACTATTGATCATGGGCTGGAAAGGAGTAGATGTGGCATTGATCTCAGTGGAAAACGGGTAAGAGGATGGTAATGACTATGAGAACATTTTGTCCCAGGAGACCACAGCCTCTTGGCTCTGTGAGCAGAGGACTGGATGAGATGACCTCCCAAGAATAGGTCCATTTTTAAGGTTCTATGAAATTGATGGCCCAGATGTGGCTGAGATTTCTGCCCCTGGAGGATCAAAGCCTACTTCAGGTGAAGAACACTTTAGAGGCTCGACTTGGCTTTTTGCATAATCACTGCTCCCAGGAGTTTGGGTGAGTGGGAAGGGATCAAAAAAAGGATAAGTTAATCAACATTTTCAAAAGAGCATCTGTTCACGAAGCCTTAAAGAAAGAATGACACACTGGGGAAAACCCCAGTGAAGGGAACATTTGTACAAAAAGCAATTTACTTTGATAGCAATTTTCTCTAGTCCCCTTGCTAATATTCTTGATATCTGTGTTTGATTAAGAGCTTTCTTTCTCAGAAGCCTCTTTGCCCTGCATGGGTCACTTTCCTTTTCTGTTGAGCCCAGGAGGTAAGCCTCAGCCTGTTTCCTCAGGATGCTGGCAGGGAGGGTGGATGTCCACCGGGTCCCTGTAGTTCTAGTGAAAAAAAGGCAAGGGCGGGTTGGACGGAGAAGGGGTGACCCAGGAGCTCAAGGCAAAGAGTGAAGGAGGCAGCACCTCCCTGGGAAGGGGACATGACAGCCACAGGATGGAGACCTGGCTGGGGAAGTGAGGTAGATGGCAAAAGACTGTGGAGACCAGGGACGTGGAATTAAACTTTTTTTTTTTAATGAGGAAAAACTTGGAGAGGACCTTCCAGGACTCTGTTTTAGTAGGTGGGTGTGTTTGTGAATGGGAGACGGATGAGGGAGAATGGAAGGAGCCCCACCTTTAAGAGAACACAGATCAGGAACATGGATCTTCCCACCCACACAGACTTCCACTTTCAACCTTTGTCCTCACATGACCCTGTTTCCTTCTGGGCACCTGTTCGGATTTAAACTCAGATCAGTCTGACTCCAAAATCTGAATTCCGACACTCAGTATTGTATTAGGGCCAGAGGACACCCTCTCCCCTCCGACTCCCGCAGGTGTGCACTCAGGCAAACCCCCATTATCATCCCTAACCCACCCCAAGGGTGCGCCCTGTCTCCATCCTAGTGGGCTGGATACACAGCCCCTGGCTGTTTGCCTGCGTTGCTGGCTCACCACTTGGATGGGAACTCACGGAGACTTCTCATGAACGTGAGGATGCCGTGATCTGAAATTTGGGACTTCACATTTTCCCATGGTCCCCAGACAGGGAAGGCTGATTTACATTGTTCTCCAAACGGCAGTTTTCACTTACTGACTAACCAACCGATCAACCAACCCTCACTTATTAAGAGGGTTGACTACGTGCCCGGGAACCACACGGAGGAGTTTGGGAAAGGAAGATGTACGGGACCCGGTGTCTACGATCGAGGCCCTTCAGTGTGATTGGGAAGCAAGGACTCACCCGTGCCAAAATAGCATAAAAGAAAGTGGGGGTGGGGCTTCCCTGGTGGCGCAGTGGTTGAGAGTCCGCCTGCCGATGCAGGGGACACGGGTTCGTGCCCCGGTCCGGGAAGACCCCACATGCCGCGGAGCGGCTGGGCCCGTGAGCCATGGCCGCTGAGCCTGCGTGTCTGGAGCCTGTGCTCCGCAACGGGAGAGGCCACAACAGTGAGAGGCCCGCGTACCGCAAAAAAAAAAAAAAAAAAAAAAAAGCGGGATGCTGTGGAGGGGACTCTAAGTGCTGACGAATCTGGGGCAGGGATTGGGCAGATGAGGCTGTGCCAAGGCAGGGAAAAAATGTGGGAGGGAGGAGGAGGGAATGGAGGCTGCTGCGAGGGATGGCGATGGCCTCGAGCCCGGCACCCGAGCCTGTTTACTCGCACACTGATCTCTTGGTTTGGGGCTTGTATTCATTTTTATCAGATCCACTGAGGCACTCAGAGATTGCCCTGCCCGCTCACAAGTCAAATATTCTCCAGCACCCTTGTCAGTACATTGCAACCCTACAGCACAAATGGGGAACAGCCACACCCAGCCGTGAGCTCTGCCTCCTCTAAAAAGATGTGATTCTCCCAGAGGGTCTGGAGCACTGCCTGGCACTGTAAGATCACACATGCCATGCAAGACAAATGCCCCAGACACTCCAACCTGTAAACGGAAAATTCCCCCTGAGTGTGGTTGAGGTCTAAAACAAGAATGCCCTCTCTCATTTAGAGTTTCCTTCCCACCCTCTCTCTCTCTTTACACACACACACACACACACACACACACACACTTTATCTTTTCTCTCTCCCTTATTTTCTTCTTTTTTTTTTCTCTTAAATTAGGGTCCTTTGGGGTTAGTTTGCTTTTCTGCAGTTACAGAAAAATTCCGACCTTCCCTTTCACCACATCTCCTATGCCGTGGCTGCTGTGAGTACATTTTCATTGACATTGTTCTGTTTACTTTCTACATCAAAAAAAAAAAAAAAAGAGCCTCACAAGATAGTTAAGAGAGTGAGGAGTGTACCCCAAACCACTGGCTACTTTTAGATAAATGATTTAAGACCATCCGTCCCTGGATCACTGGCACACCCATCAGGACACCAACGCATGCTGGCTTTCTCTGAAGAGTCCCTTCCAGACCAACTCCGAGCAGTGGCTTAAGAGGCCCGGTGGAAGCTGATGACAGGCTGGCCATCCAGAATGTGTAGCGGACACACTCTAAGGCCGGTACCCGAAGGGGAGCAGCACGGAATATGGAGGTGCGCTAGACTGGGAGCAGGCTTCCTCCTTCTCCCCTGAGCTCTGCCACTTCGCCCAGGTGTGAGAGCCGGGACGAGTCTCTGACCCTCCCTGGGTCTCAGCTTGCTCCTCTGTAAAGTAAGCACTGATGTTCCTTCCTGCTTGAGAACTCATCTTTACAGGAAGAAAATGAGAAAGCTCTGATGGCCTTTCTGCTGAGGCTTCCCTGAAAAGGGCGGCTGGCTGTAGACAAGGCAACTTCAACAGAAAAGGGCTCGCCACCCGTCTTCACCCCGGGTCTGTCCTCTCCTGGAGGTGGTCACACCTGAAGGCATCCACCTTAAGGTGCCCGTGGAAGGAGAAGACCATGCAAAGGACAGGTGAAAGGAAGCCATGAGGTTCCATGTTTTCCATACTTGCTCGTTTAGCTTAGGAACCAGTCCTGTTAAGGGGCAACTGAGGAACTGACAGAGCTAGTAAATGGTTCCCCAAGTTTGAAGCCTCCACCTTAGCTGAGGCAGGGCTGACAAGACCTGGTGAGAAGCCAGTTAACCCACACGTCCACTCAACCCACCAAACTGCAACCAGCCTTTAAAGCAAGGATTGAAGAGATGCCTACAGAGGAAATCACTGAAACCATTCACTTTCAAGGATACCAGGGGTCATCGCGTCTTCTTCAAGGAGGAAGAAATTGAGGAAGGAGGGTAGAAAAATGCAGTAAGTCATTGAAGAGCTCGGCAGTAGAACTGAGAGTCAGCCACCTTTTCGACACCTTGTTCGGGGCTGTGATTTATTTGGGATTAGCTCTTGGCCACTTAGAGCCCTTGTTGAGTTTGATTCCAAGTTCCCGAACCCCCCGAGCCAACTAAATCACACTGGACCTCTCAGAGGGGAGCAGCCTTCAGAAAATTCTCTCAGTCACTTTGTTCTGATCCCAGCAGGAGACACAACACTGTGATCTCAATAAGTGAGAACTCATGAAGGACTAGCAGATATTTCTTGGCCCTTCAACGTGTTTAATTCAGTGTAATATTTAGTATTGGCTGAAGGTTCCTACTCCCTACCACACTTAATTTCCCTAATTCAGTTTGTTCATCCCCTGTTGCTAGAAGGAGCCAAAAGTTCAGATGTAGATCGAACGTTTGCCAAAGTTCCTCCATTAGAGTCAGGCTACTTGAGAACCATTCATCCCGTGCTGGGTTTGGCTTGAGTTTAGAAACACCACCAGAAGATCCTTTATCGTGGGTTTTTAATCTCTTGGGCTATAGCCAAATCTATGCAAAGTCATGGAAAAAAGTATATATTTTTTTAAGTTTTCAAACGGTTTCAAGCTGGAAAAGAAAAGGGGGCTCGGTTTGTGATACCAGATGACTTTGAACGTGATTTTCTATTATTTTTAGTTGAATAATCACGAGGAAACACTAAAACGAATTGGAAATACTGACTGCAAATGAGAAGGCCGTGAAATGACCTAATAACACTTCCAAGTGCAGAGGCAGATGAGCCGCTGAGGCCAGAATGGCTCCACTGAGCCCCAACGATGGCGTGAAAATAAGAAAAAGGAGACGCCACAGAAGTGTGTAGTTATAAACATAGGCTTCATGATTGTGCAGGCTGGAAAAAACCAGTAAGGCTGAGGGAGGAAAATTCTGGAATCTTTGCTTTGCTCTAGGTCTTTGAGAAATCAGAGATATTCTCCATTACTGTAAGTGGGTATGTCCACAAGAAAGAGGGCCTTCTTTTGTTGGCTACCTTCTCTGAGGGTATGAAGGTGGGAAAAAGAAAAGTTCGGAGGAAAGTGTCCCCCTTCCACTGCGTTCTTGATGTTTTTCCTGAGATGTTAGGAAAAAAGTCTCCTATCTTCACATTTCAGGGAGTTTGCCAATAGGCGTTCACATTTCTCCTCTCCTCCAGTCCCAAGGTTCAAGAAGTGCATAAATGGAAACACTGCACAGGTGGAGAGGTTTGGTATTACCTGGGACAAGTGAAAGGATGGAGAAGAAACAAAACTGCATGCACTTCCAATGTGAAAAGCAATGTCTTCTTAAAGATTGTCCCTCTCTGTTGTAGGTCTTTGGGAAAAAACTCTCTACACACATGTATCTCACCGAGAGAGTTTGCTTTACTGAAAAGTTGGGCTCTTCTGAACACGAGGATCCATGACCTTGTGATAAGATTTTAGGGCTTCCAAAGAGGGACCTCTCTCTGCCCATTCAAGAGGTGATTTCCCCCAAAAGTTTGCTGGTGGCTGAGAACTGTGGTTATAACACAAGAGAGTAATTCCTCCGACCTTAGGTTTGGTCTCCTGTAAAAATGCAGCTACTTGGAGGAAGCAAGCAATGAAGCCTCTGTGTTGGGAATCTGACGGGCTCTTCTGGCAGGAGGCCGTGGTGCAGGGAGGTGGAGAAAGTGCAGGAATGCCAGAGAGAAGAAAAGGAGCCACCGAGAGAGGGGGCAGCTGCAGAAAGGGGAGGGTGGAGGTTGAAGATGAACCACACCCGACCCAGAGGTAGACAGGTAGGTGGAAACAGGTCCTTCTTGGGGAAAGAGGAGGGGACGGTGGCCCTGTGAGGAGTTCAGAGCCCGGAAATGATGACGGCGGTGAGAGCTCAGGGCTTCCCGTGGACGCCATTCCCGAGCTCGCGATCCTGGTGTGCAGTTGGCCGAGGTGATGAGGCACCTTGGGGGCTCCTTTGACGACCCACGTCAGCCCCAGTCTCCGTCCTAGTGACTATCTTCCCACCTCGGTACCAGCTGTCGGAAGTGGCCCAGAGAAGCGATACGGAAGACCACACGGCCCTCGGGGTCCTTGTATCCCTTCTCCCAGCCCCTTGGTGGCAGCAGGGAGATGCAAAGAGAGGAAAAGATTCGTAACAGACTGTGCTGAAAGGAGCCTCGGTAACCAGCAGGCCGACTGAGAATAGGACTTCGGTCAAGGCCACCTCAGGCTCAAAGCGTTCTCCGCATTCCCTTCATTACTGGAGTTGGCTGCTCTCTAGCGAGTTCCGAAATCCAGTCCAGCATCCGGTTAATGAGTCCTGACGCCTGAGAAAGAAACTGCTGCTTCTGAAAGCCAAGACGTGGTCCCTACCATTCCCGTTCTGGATCAGAGCCTTTGCCTTTGGGTGTGTCAGTCAATGATACTAAAAGGGTTCAATTTTGCACAATTACACATAGACGACAAAACAAGCTTGTGTGTGTGTGCACGCCCGTGTCTCTCACCCACACCTCACTCTTGTGCTACTTTTTCCCCTGAGCCACCAAGAGTTATACCCAAGTCTCAAGCCCTAGAGGCAGCAGTCCTGGATTTCTGGCAGGTTGGAGAAAGCTGGCAAAGCTCATATATGGACGTCACACTATCCACTACGCTCAGCGTCAAAGTCACACTACTTTGACCCCTTGGTCTAAATGCACAGTAGAAACAAGGGTAGCAGCTCTTAGAAGAAACGGTGTTTTGAACTAATGGCTCCCTTGGCTTCTCTTCTACTTGTCCTTCCTCTCTGGAGCCACTTGGGGCTAGCAGCTTTGCCTGCACATCGAAACCTCCCGCTGGAAAGCCACCGCACTTCCTACTACCCTTCCTCAGGTCGCATTAGCCCTGACCCTCCTCAGAAAGAAGCTGGGTGCCTCCTTTCAGCCAGGAAGGCCTGCTCTTCTCAGGGCCGTTATGGGGCCCTTGGGCACAAGGCCACAGGATTAGGGACTTTCTGTTGGCACGTGCGCCTACTTGCGGCTGTTGGAATATTTTTGTCTGCAGCACAATAACGTGCACTGACCTTAAAGGATGTTTTTGACACGAATTTTTTAGTAGAAAACATAAATAAATAACAGCAAGGCACAGCACAGTCACTCTTTGAAGAAACCAAGTGGAACTCATTAATCATGGAGAACAGGGCTCTGCCTGCTGAACCAGGGATAGAATTAACTCCCGGGCTACGGTGGCCACAGTTCCAGCGAGCTGCATCTTATAGCCAGGCTCACATTCTCCGCAAATCAGCATTAAAAAAAGTCCCTGTGATTAAAATTCCCTTCAACTAAAATTGTCCTCAGTCTTCCCTTGCAAGCACTCTGCCCACTTTAGAGAAAGAGAGAGAGATAGTCACAGAGATTATGTGGCTTCTGCACATGACAGGGGATATAATGCAGGGTGTCCGCTGGTTTGTTACCCTCTCAAATGGGGGCAGGTTCATTTTAAAGGTAAAACTCAGCCACCTGAAGCATCTATTAAAATGTAAACAGGCACACCATTTGACCCAGATATTCTATCCCAGAGAAACTTGCACAAAGAGGCAACCTCAAGGATGTTCACTGCAGTATTGTTTATCATAGAAAGAAAACCTAGACACAACCTGAATGACCACCAGTAGGGGAGCAGTTAATAAACTGCGGTACAGCGACATGATACGAAATGCTAGACAATATCTGAAAAGGATGGGGTAAACCTGTCGGTGTGCAACAAAGTATCCTCAAGGCTTTATCAAATGGAAAGAAGCAGGTTATCCAGCACGTGAGCAAATGTTGATACTATTTACACAAAACCAAACTAACCCCAACGAAAGCAAACTGCGTAATTAGACATGAACATATACATTTGTAAAGGTATAAAAGAAGGCCTGGAAATACATACCTCGAACAATTTCTCATGGTTCCCTCTGGGGAGGGGGTTGGGACTGGTTAGCAGTGAAATGAGCTTCTTTTTAGAAAAATTATTTGCACTTTTTGAGGATATAGTCACGTATAACTTGTAAGTTAAAAAGAAATGAAAAGAAACCTAACCAGAGACCATCTTAAACTTTTCCCCAACGGCCTTTTTCAGTATCATAATGACTCCAGTCATGAGCCTCCAAGAATAGGTGTTTTCCCCACCCAGGGCCAGTCTTGCCTCCAGCACGTCTGCTGCTGACTCTTCAAATGGCCTTTCCTATTTCTTGGTCCGATGCCGTGGGACTTCAGTTTTATTGGGAGCTTGGAAGTCAGTGACAGCAAAGCCCAAGAACAATTACTTTACTGGAAAGAGAACAGAAGGATTCTGGGGGTCCTGTCCACTGGGTTGGGGCAAGAATGGTTTCTGCTGTCTGCCCTGAAACACCAAGATTCTGTCTGCCCTGTGCCATGCAGAAACCATGCTAAAAGGGGGTTTTCTGTTTGGCAAGTCCCCAAATCTTGCACCTCTTCCATGCTTAAGTTTGGGGCCAAAAGGAACTCCTCCACACAGTGCAAATGTCGTCTGGCTGAGGCCTGTGGCCTGACGCCTTCTAAAGGCGCAGGTTTCTGATTATATCGAACCTCGAGACATACTCCAGTGCACCTGATCTGTGTCAGGCTTCATTAAATCCTACACTGTTCCTAGCTGTTAATTTATTTATATAAGCCGATCTTTCCCCTGCTGATTATAAGACCATTGGCTGGTGTTTCCCTCTCCCCTCCTTTTCCTCTGGTTGGATTTCTTTTGTGTTTTCTTTGGGCCGTCATTGAAGTGGATGAAAGGCAAATTACAGCTGCAAGAGCCCCAGCGATGCACACAATCAAAGAGAGAAAACAAGCCGCACCTACAGATCTGCAGTTCGGCTCAGATGTGGAGCCCATAACACGGACAAATTAAAATTTAAAAATGAAGCTTTTTTCATCAGAGATTACAGAAAGGCCAACAATGTTCGTGCAAAACAACTGCAGAGTCAGTGAAGAGAGGTGATGAAAACAAACACAGGGCCACAGCCGATTGGCCAGGCTGCGGGTATCTGGGCTTAGGAGGGCAGAGTCTTGCTTCACCCGCAAGAACGCACATTTAAACTATCATAAGGCCAGGCAGGAGCCAAGACAGACGATCCTGGGCCTTGACATCTGGTGTTTATGACCCATGGAAATACAGTTTCTGTAACATTTATGCTTGGGTTAGGTCTGAAATACCATACTGATAACAGTGCTGTGTTTGACACCTAAGATCAGAATCGTAACAGTCTGCTATTTTGGGGAAGAGAGAGTGCACGTAGAATAAGCCTTGGGACCAGAACCAAGGTGGGAAAAGCAATGATGAAATTCTCAAAGGTGGCTCCCAAGGCAGTATTGCTAACGAAGCATAAGCGATGGCTAATCTCATTCACTCGGGCAAGTTTGGTCCCAGGACAGCTCATGAAAATGTTGACTGAGCCTGGCTCTTTGCTGGAAATAAATGCTTCTGAGATGCTTTCATTTCATCTTTTGCTAATGGGAACAAATGGCTTTAAGAATGGCCAAATGTTATGCAGACAAAATGGGTAATGACGCTTGTCATTAGAGGAACAAACAATGCTCTAAACATGGACATTCTGCTCTTTTCTCCTGCAGAGGACAGACAGTGACATCTAGACTGAGCCATCTGTACTGACAACACTTCCTGTAAGATCTGAAAACCCAGAAGCCTGTTTCCTTTACCACCACTTGGGCAGGTTTATAGCTGTAAGAAGTACTCCTTCCTGGATCTAGGTTTAGAAAGGAAGAAAAGCAGGATTCTGACAGAAATAGGATCTCCTGGACAAGCCCTTTTTCTTGGGACCTTTAGGGATGTTCTCAGACTCCGAGGAAGGCTCCTGGGTTGATGGAATGCTTCTAATACACCCCACGAATAGGGAGTGATGGAAAATTCTTCCACCACCTCTTTTGACCACCATCTAGAAACACTGAATAGCTGGGAGGCTGTCTTTCCTAGATTTTTTGCCCCTAATACCCCTCAGAGAGAACTATTTTATATAACTATATCACTAACTACTCAAGAAAGAGACCGAAAAGAAAAATACTCGTCAGTAAGCTCTGGCTTTTGAGTAAGTTTCCCCAAGTCCCCCTCCTCAAAGTTGTCATAGAATTGTTCCTTTTATAAAATGTTCCTCCATGATATTTCCAGGTTCACAGTAATCATATTATTATCTTCCTTACTTGCTCCAAAGTCTGGAATATCTTCGAGCCTGAACATGCTACAAGTTCCCATTTTGTCTGGGAAAGTGCTCATAAATTGGACATCGACGTCCCCGTGGAAGTAATCATCTGGTAGGCAAGGCGTGAGACGTCACTACTTCTTCTCCAAAGGAAGCTATCTGTCTCTGCAGAGATGAGTACATGATTCAGCTTCTCTCATCCCACCTGCCCCCCCGGGGGCCCTTTGAAAGTAGAGGCCAATCTCCGGGGATTTACCATCAAGAGAAATTTTGTGGAATCACATTGAGTAATTTAGCACTTAGCAACTTTTGCAAAATCCCACACCAATCATAAAAATTGGCTCAGCTGCACAAATTGGATAAAACTCCTAACAAGCAGTAATAAAAAATAAAAGAAGGAGAAGCTGGCATTCAGCCTCAAGGAGAACCTACCTCCCATAGAAATGCCCTGTGGCTCAGAAGGCGATGTATAAACTGTGGAAACATCAGTTCTTTCACAGCCTACATTTCAACTTTGTTCTCTCAAGCCAAGGTGAAAAAAAAAACCCAGATGTTTGTATAAAAATATCATCACTTTATTACATTCCACACAATACACATTCAAATAGTTTCCAACGTCCACAAGTTATTTTGACACACAGGCAACTGAGCAATGCAAGAGATGTCACAGTTATAGGGCGAGGGGATAAGAATAGGAAGTAAAAATCTTTAAGTTTTGTTGTTGTTCTTTGGTAATTTTCGATTATTCAGGTGTTTACTTGCCTGCTAGTTTCATTTTTAAAGACAGGGTCTTCTTAAAGATGGGGTATCAACCTCAGAAATATTACTGGATTTCCTATCCTATCCTGGCTTTAATCCCAAAAATGTGGGACAAAGGAAAAGACAATTTATTTTCAGCATTCTGTTTTGTCAATGGCAATGCTAAGATCCTTTTTATTCTTTCTTCTGCCTTCACTGGCAATTAGGGGATAGCAATTGCTAGCGTAATACCAAGGAAGGGATTTTTAACCCAGAGGTAAGGGTTTCCCCTCCTGGAGCTGTTAACATGAAAGCTCTACTAAGGCAAATACTGTACCAGCCTGAGCTAGACCTTCAATTCATTCATTCAGTAATTTTTAAATAGTTGCCATCACCTCTTTGTCTTCTGAGAAGCAGCTCTAAACATGCATGCATGCATTCACCTGTCCGGTCTATTTTTCTTGGAAGAGAGGGACCCTTCCCTCCCTCCATGAAATACAGATTTTGCTTTTTAAAGCTGCAAGGCATGACATTTAATAGAAGAGCTTCCCTTTTAGCATAGTACCTGGATAATACTATGAAAGTCACTTGGGCTGCAAGAGCAGAGAGAGGGAGAGACAGAGAGAGAAGTGTAACATCCCCAGCTGAAGTGCATCATGGGAGTCACAGAGATTTGAGCAGTCTCGTATTCTCAACGACAGCATGTACATAAAGATGATGCCACATGGGGCATCAGATAAAGATACAGCAAATTTCACAAAGTTGTTGTCATCTTCTTTTAAAGAAGGGAAATCCTCAAGGGTGTATGGTAACTCAGACAGTTCCTACACTGGCTAGACTTTCCAGGTGTAATTTCGGAATATCCTGACACCACGCCTCCATGGGGTGCCTATAGGGATGTCAATCATTTCAAGGGATGCCTGACCCCAAATGCATCACTGGATACAGATACCTGAGACAAAAAGCCCTTAGTGATTGGCATGGAAGTCATCACAAGGTATCCATGGTATCCTGCCACCCCTCCTCCCTCACTCCGTCTTTCTTTCTCCATCTTCAGCTGGGGTAAGACACTTCTTGAAATCTCAAGGTAGCTCATGCTCTAGCCTTTCATCTTTTTTCCTGGCAGGGCTGCTGTGGTTGAGACAGACCAGCTCTTTGAAATAGAATAAGAGTGGGAGAGCACCATTCTTTCAGGAGGATGAAACAAAGCAGATGCAAAAGTGAGTGTGTGTGTGTTGGAGGGATCTATGTGGATATTCCGAAAGAATGCTAAGAGTCTCTCTCTCCCAAGCAGCCCAAAAAAAAAAAAATAAATAATCATTAGTATTTTGTTCTCAGAAGGTACCTGGAGGCTTTCAGCCCAGGCAACCATCTTTGGAGAGAATCTTACACTTCCTCAGTGGATTCCTAGCAGGAAGGTGAGAAATAAACACCCCCAAGGCTGAGCCCAGTACACTGAGAATCTCGTTAAAATACGCATTTTCTATCAATGAAATTGACTTCATTATCGAATCTATCCTTCGTAAATATCACTAGGCAATTTATCTCTAATATCCCTCTCCCTGCGCTGTTTAGAGAGGACGAATGGGCAGCAAAGGATTTATCTTCATTATACCTTCTCCTGATGATGCAGCAACATCTGGAAATGCCAGGCCAGCCTCTAAGGGTGTATTTGCCAGATGCCATGAACGCTTTAAGGGGTAGTACACTGGTACATTTTAGAAAACTGATAACTTTTTATTCTGTCATAATATTCAAATAAGTCAGGTGAACAGCCATATATTTTAGTGGCTATACATTCAGGCACCCATTTACACCATGAAAGGAAAGCAAATGACCCCTTTCCCCCCACATTTTACAAACGCTATTACAATGATCAATAAGACACCAAAGAATACGTTTTTTAACCTTCTTACTCTATCCCATCCTAAGCAGGGCACAATGAATGCCCAGGGGTGAGGACGTTTTTTAAAGACAACATTTCATCCTTCCTTCTCCCCCATCTCCTCGTGCTCTCAACAGGCTACTGCTTTTCCTACATCAGCCTCAGATTTGTTATTCTCTATGACTTATTCCAAGATTGGACTTAACCAATAAAAGCTAAACATTCATTATGAGCTTCTCTTTTATAAGGCAACATGAGACAGATTTGCTTCAGTGCTGGAAGTAGAGATGGTTCCACACGCACCCAATGGCTGTTGTCATGTGACTTCAAAGACGCCCGAGACAGGACAAGGGGTCATGTCTGAGTGCAGTGGGGGAACCTTCCTCTTGGGTCAGGTGGGTTGGGCATGGGGATAGGAATGAGAAGGGCCACACTTCTTTTCACATGGCCTCTAGTTTTTTAGGTACCTGGAGATGATAATGGTAGCCAACAGAAACCCAGCCAGAGCTAGATAAGGCAACAAAAAGCTTCAATCTCTTCTCCAAGTAAACAAAACTAGTTCAGTATATTATTTTCTGGAACATGTACCCCCGGAGAAGTAACACAAGAGTTAATGGGGGCCCTCTCTGAACACACCCACACACTCCCCACCTGCAATGAGCCAGTCTCTCTCTCACACCCATGCACACACAGAGCTAGTCACACACGCAAATGTATACCATGTACAAACACACAGATCCGGGTCTCCCCTCAAGTCTCCTGGCAGACTGACTGCCCACTGAGAGGAGGGATGGGATAAGGCAAGGGGAAGAAACAGGGAACCAGTCTCTGGAAGGAAACCAGCTGAGCCTTGAGTGGTGAAGTGCTTAGGGGTGGATCTCTTCTCGTATTCCAAGATGCAGCATTGGAATCAACAAAAGGAAAACAAACAAACAAAAGAACCCAAGGAGAATGGTCGGGATGGATACGAGCGCACAGGGTTTGGGCCCCGAGAGAGAGATGTCTGAGCGTTCACACAGAGACTAGGCGAGGAGAAAAAAGTGCAAAATCGAGGCAACGTGTTTGCAGTCTTTCTTGTTTGTTTTGGGTGCCGTCCTTGCTTCGGCCCTCAGCAGTGCGAGCTGCGGTCTTGCTCTAGTTTAATGGTTAGGGTGGGCTCCACCGCCAGAGGGGCCCCGTTGGTGTAGTGGGAGGTTTTGTAGGTGATGGAGTGATCGGTCTTCTTGGCCGCATAGCGGAACCGGTGGTAGTGGAGCACCAGGGCCAGCGCGACGGAGACCAGCACCAGCACGGCGCCCCCGGCGGCCATAACGTAATACCAGTAGGCTGGGATGGGCTGCACGGGCACCGTGTCCACTGTGGGCTCGGTCCCCGGTAGGAGGGTGCCCCCTGGTGGAGAGACACAGAGAGTGTTGCTAGGCTGAGAGCATGCAGACTAATCCAAATTTAATTAAAAAAAAGAAAAGAAAAGAAAAGAAACACACACATGCTTTGGAGTGGAGAGGGAAGGGGACAGGGGAATAAGATGGTCCTGAGTAGTGTGTGCCAAGCACTTTTCAATGATTGATATTATTTCCTACTTACAACCCTATGAGGTAGGTACTGTCAGACCCATTTTACAGGTGAGGAAATAGAGGCTCAGAGAGGTTAAATGAATGGTTATACAGCAAGTAAGTGGGAAGTTCGATATTCAACCAAGAGCTGTGTGATTCCAAAACTCTTTTCTTCTTTCTGTTAAACCACAATTACTGTATAATATATAGAAGCATTACGATTCACACACATGCGCGCATGCACGCACACACACACACACGCACACGCACACACACACAGAGGAATACATGCAAGTAAGTGATGCTGATATGACTTCTGGGATTCCATAGCACTGATTCTCCGAATGCACGGAAATACAATATTTGGTCTGGCTGGCCAGCATTCTCAAACAATGTATTAATTAGGCTGGCTAGACTTGAAGGCGAATTCCACTTTGGTTTGCCAAGGCTTCCATGCCCACTGAAAATCAGCCTGGTCTTGTCTAAACAGGTCAATTACCACTGTCAAGCAATGAGTAGTGCATCTTCATTTTTTTAATTGAATGGAGGATTTAAAAAACTGATTGGAAGGAAGTTGCAACGAAGAAATGTGAATGCAAAATGATAGTAGGTATGTGAGAGCGAGAGTAAGTGAGAGCACATTCTAATCACGGAAAAGACAGAAGACGGAAGAGAAGCTAGCCGAGGATTTAGAAGGCAACCACATTCACTGGCTAGCCTCTGGTTGCCATGGAGATGACGTTGTAGATTTAAGCCCAGGGTAACTCTGCGGAACGACTGGCTAGGGTCCCATTTGATGTAAAACGGTGCTACAGCTTGATTCCCCCAACCAGTCACATCAGATGAGAATCTGGCCCAGAGTGGGACCAGGAGATTTTGAGCTTGCCAAAACCAGACATGATCCTTACTTCTGAAAAATGGTGTATGCTTAACCTATGAAACATTCCTCCTAGCTGCCTCCGTCAAGTAGGGGTCCAGAAAGATGTATCGCCTCCATCCCTGTGATACCCCAGGTGGGAGCCACGGGCGGGAGCTGCTGCTGCCCTCTCCGTGCGCCGTTGGTCCTACTCTGTGGGTGGATCTCTGCTCAAGATGCAGACAAGCCTCATTTATATTTTCACGCCCCCCTCACGAGACGCGGAGCTCTCAAGCAGAAGAACTCGCTCTCATCTTGGTTTCTACCTCAGGGTATGCACCAAGAAGGCTCTCTATAACTGCTCGTGAGGAAAAGACTGAACTGAGGTGAAGATTCCTATTTCTCTCTTTTTTTGCGGTACGCGGGCCTCTCACTGTTGTGGCCTCTCCCCTTGCGGAGCACAGGGTCCGGACGCGCAGGCTCAGCGGCCATGGCTCACGGGCCCAGCCGCTCCGCGGCATGTGGGATCTTCCCGGACCGGGACACGAACCCGCGTCCCCTGCATCGGCAGGTGGACTCTCAACCACTGCGCCACCAGGGAAGCCCTCCATCTTTTAATCATTTCATTACTGTAGCTTCGAAAGCTCCCTTCCTCCTTTCCTCCTTCCCTCCTTCCCTCTCTCTCTGTGACCATATTGAAAATTATGCACAGAAACTGAAAGAGAAAGCAAGGCACTGAAAATGGCTCCTTGAAATGGCCAGCTCGTGAGTCACAAGGAACTGTTGTCAACTCATTATTCAGGTCACCAAGAGTATTTGCTGCCTGGCAACCATCCTGCCATTGGATTTTCACGTGGGCTCAGAAGAATGCACGAGCAACAGCAAAGTGTGCAGGGATGGGCTCCAAGTTCCTCTGTGCCACCGCCTCTCCACGGTGAAACCCATTCTCTAATGAGGCTGCAGCTCACCGTGAGGGGAAAGGAAGGCGGTAAATCCGCAGGGATTAACTTTCCCCTCAGAAGCGCCTGACTAGACCACAAAGCAGGAGCACAAATTTTTGTCAAGCAGAAAACTGTCACAACTGCTCACGTTCCCACCAACACCGCATAGTCTCGGTTCAAAGGTTTGCTTTCCCTCAGCCAAAATGCTGGTTCTCAACATTAAATACATCCCCTAGGGCTCAACGCGCCGGGGCTGGGGCCTTCACGTGACTCCTAAAGTGTGGCTTATGAAGAGACGAAGTTGGGGCACGGTGGGGAGGATCTAGGGGACCCGCTGGAGAAGAAGAAATCGCATTCTGTGGATTACAGATTCAGAATCAGAGATAGACCCCTCGCCTCAAGTTCTGCTCTCCTTTGGAAGACAAACCCCACTTTATTATAAAGCCCTCTTCCCCTTTCCCGCTAACACTCCCCTCCCCAGAAATGATTGCCATGTTGAAAATTTTAGAGACAAAAGCCATTTGGTGGATGTCACATTGGTTCCTTAAACTTTTTCCTTGGACAGTTGTTTGGAGAAATGAGAAAACATACTATATGAATTTGTGCTTTTATTGTTAAAGGAGTCAGAAAAGAGAGGATACACCTAACAGCCCTCCTCTCACCCCCCTCAGGCAATTTTTGATGACCTGCAGTTCGGGGCCAGAGTTTCTTAGGACATTCTCCAGCTAAAGAGACTCAGCTCCCACAGGCTGGTGGTTCGCTGGTTTGGAACCTGGCTCTGTGGCAGTCTTCAGGGGCTGTGTGCTAACGAGGCTGTGGTTTGCTAGCCAGAGAAAAGGAAGGTGATAGATCAATAGGGGTTAAATCCCCTTTCAAAGCACCTTTGCAGATAACAGCAGCAATCCCAGGAATGTCTGATGGGTGGATGGATGGATGGATGGGTGGATGGGTGGATGGATGGATGGATGGATGGATGGATGGATGGGTGGATGGGTGGATGGATGGATGGATGGATGGATGGGTGGATGGGTGGATGGGTGGATGGATGGATGGATGGACGGATGGGTGGATGGGTGGACGGGTGGGTGATTAGATGAATGAGTGGACAGATGAATGGAGGAATGAACTTTGGACCTACATTCAGACTCCCTGGAAAAAATGTTGATGACCTAATGGTACTTCATAGAATAGTTATTCTTGGAAAGTGTTAGATCCTGTTAGTTCATACCATGCCTCTGTGTCAAATTGCAAAAAGGTGCCCCCTTTGGGCAGATGCTGCCTGCACCAGGTACCCAGGTTGGTGAGTGGCTGCATTTTAGCCCCACTTGCCCCCCTCAGCCCTATGGGATGGCTGGGCCTTTGCTTCACAACACAGGAGCCAGGGCCACGTCTCCCAGGATGGCAGAAAGAATGCAGGTGACTTCAACCTTGCCCAGCACTGGTGACGTGTGGAGCTGAACGTCCCCTCTGATTGTTCTAACATCCCCCACTTACTCACATACCTTGTTTTCCCCCCAACTGAAAACTGCTTTCAACGCCTCTTCTATTTTCCATTAATTTCTACCTTCTAATTTTCCATGAAGTTTTCTCATCGTGTGAGATAATGAGAAACAGAAATTTAAATAGTCAGTAACTCCAAGTGTATTTGCAAGGTTGAGCAGGCTTCCACCTGCAAAGTTCTGAGCCACCTGGAGAAAGCGGTAATGTGAAGGTGGAGAATTTGAAGTTTGAGAAACAAATTCTAAGAAGCCATGCATGGAAGGAAAATACGGGGAAAAAATGACACTGTCGGTAGCTTTCTTCCACTCCTATTGTGCAAATAGGGTTACAGAATCAATAAGCAATTGGGAAATGTGACCATAACTACAACTATAATGAACGGACACTTCCGGGGTGCCGGGCATTGGGCTATACGGTGAATCATCTTTATTCTTCATGACTTTCAGATGGGAGAGCTGAGAACCTGAGAGGATAAGTGATTTTTCTCCCAGTTCTACCTGTAGGAAAACTGAGGGGGGGGGGGGCGGGCAGCACACAGTGAAACCCTAGAGATGGCCCAGAGCCCTCAGAGGAAGCTCACACCGCTAGGAAGTGGCAGGGTCAGGACGGGAAGCACGTGGACCAAATCCTCCGCCCCGTGCTGGAGCCCAGAGGTCAGATAACCAAATCTGGCTCACTGCCTATTTCCGCACGTCTTGGAACACGGCCACCCTCATTACATATGGCTTCTGGCTGCTTCTGTGCTACAGTGGCAGCGACTAGTGGTGACACAGAGTGTCATAAAGCCCAACATATTCACGATCTGTCCTTTTACAGAAAAAGTGTGCAGACCCCTGTTCTAACCACGTAGGGATGGAACACGAAGCAGCCCTCCCCCTTTCTGCCTCTTACGTCTGTTGGAAGCTGTCTGAGGACTGTCTCAGTCGAGTTCTCACTGAATCACCGGAAAGAGACAACATCTCCTACAGCTAAGTTTATGACATGTCCTCCGGACCCGGAGGAGTCACCCAAGTTTCCAAAAGAAATGTTTTGAAAGACACCAAAGGTAAATCATCTCTCTCAGAGGGGAACAAACAAAAAGGCTCGTTGCAAATCGGAACTGTTTCAGGCCTGGCCTGTCTGCGGTCTTTTATGCATAGGTTGAAAACGAAGAGCTGGTGAAGGGGCATTTCAGATGAAAGACTTATGTAATTTGTGAGATTAAACAAACAAAAGAGAAGGCTGACTTCTCTAGAAAAGTTTACAGAAGAGAGTCGAAGAATGTGGTCACGCCCACTGATCTGTTGGCAAGAAGAATGCAGAGTGCAAAATACCCCTGTGAAATGACCCTTCTGGGTTGCCTTGCACTCGGTGTGTGTGGGGATCGCCGGAAGGTTTCCACTCGGTTAGCAGGAGACCTGGTGGTCTCCTACATCTGTCTAACCCCCTGAACTCAGATCCGTGGCTGGCTGAAGTCTCAGACGCTTGTCCTCTCTTTGGTGGCACTTAGGCTACTTCTTTTATTTATTTATTTTTAACATCTTTATTGGAGTAGAATCGCTTTACAATGGTGTGTTAGTTTCTGCTGTATAACGAAGTGAATCAGCTATACGTATACATACGCCCCCATATCCCCTCCCTCTTGCGGCTCCCTCCCACCCTCCCTATCCCACCCTCTAGGTGGTCACAAAGCACCGAGCTGATCTCCCTGCGCTGTGCCTAGGCTACTTCTTTTAAACTAAGGCTTGTCCTTCCGGCTCCTGGAGAGAGGAAAAGCCAGCGAAAAGAAATTCCTTCTCCCCTTAGAGAAACTGATGTTATGGCTGTTTAGATGAATGGTAAACGTGCGGGGGGAGGAAGCGCGTCAGGCCTCTGTGCCTTGAACCTCACAGAGGATGCCTCGGCGTCCCCTCAGGCGGGCAGCCACAGCTAGGCAGTGAGCGGGTCCCACACTTCTCATCTCCAGGCTTCCCGGCTCAGCAATACCCAGCCCTGATCTGGCAGCTGGGCGCATCAGGCGGAGGGGGCCAAGGAGAAGGAGTCACACCCCACAGCTGCCTATCTGGAGCCCTGGCAGGGTTTAGGAATACTCCGCCTCTCATCACAGGATTACTGCAGGAACGCCATTAACCCTCAATGTGTTTCGCAACTGCTTCTAGTGGAGAGAGCCGTGGGAGGGAGGGACGCCACAGAAAGAGGGAATTTGAGGCCAACCCCACGTCCTGTACCCTGGGATGTGGCTCATCACCCTGGGGGACAAAGCCTCGGGAGGCAGCCGACTGGTAGATTGACCGGGGATGAGGGTGGGGACAGAGAGATGGGGGTGGGAAATGGCGGAGATGGGCTGGTTGGTACCAAGTAAACAGAACTGAAAACCTGATGCATAGGGTCAACCCCAAGCCAGCTCTGTCATTAGCTCAAAATGGGCCCCCTCTATGCCCAGGAGATAGCCTGTGCTGTCCACTTTCTCCTGGTTTTATCTGGTTGAAAACTGCCGAGGACTGCACAAGGTGAGACCCAAGAGATGGGCCCGACAGCCCTCAGAGCTGGTCTGAGGCATAAAACCCCTGTTCACAGGCTTGAACAGGAGCTACTGATGTTCCTTTTAGCATCTATCAGTGGTAGACGCAGCACTTCTGAATCCTTCACTCTCACTGCCGCCGCCCCACCCCCCCACCCGGGGACTGGGATTTCCATGGGTCTCTGACGGGTAGGGTACCAGGCTCTGTCTCTTTGCTCCTGCTTTGTTCAAAGCCCACAGCCTCTAACATGAATAAGAACTCTTGCTTCCACTGCGACCTGCTAAAAATAACTGGCTAGTTAACAACGACAGAACTCTGATTATGGGCTTTATATATTTTTACTGGCTTCCTCATTACTCTTTTTACTTTTATTGAAAGAAGAAAGTGTTGGTTAAGAAAAAATAATCCATCACCTTAATTACACCCCTTTTTGGTTTTCCCCCATCCCCCGACCCTTACACACAGTTTTTCATTTGTAAAAGCTCAAATTCTAGAACAAGATACATGACGGCACTTTGTCTATAGTCAGAGATTTAAAAGAGGAAAGAAAGAAAGAAAAAAGAAAAGCACACCCAGGCTACATTGTTTAGAACAGCAGCAAAAAAATGTCTCTTTAGACATCACATGACAACACAGCTTATTCACTCTCTCCTCCTCGCCCCTTCTCTACATGGCTCTCTTTTTCTCCGTGGCTTGTTTCTCCTCACTACTGACTCATACCTCAGTATGCAATCAAAGTATACACCCCAAGCAGAAGACACAAGGCGATTTGAATTAAAAGAAAATGTTCTATGGCAAGAAATGAGTAAGAGGCAGAAAATGAAAGACACTTCAAAATATAAAAGATTAAGACTATCTAATAAGCCCCGGTCCAGAGGCCACTTTTGTTGCATTTCCTTAAAGATTTACCTGGTACACATAGATCTCTCCTAAAGAATACGATTGCTTCTGTCTCGTGGTTAATATATAATGGAAAAGAAAAACGACTCCAATTCAAAAAAACATACTAACAATGTATACGCCTGTTGATAATATTGTTTCACCATCAACTTTCCATATCCTGCTTGCCCAAACCTGATTTCTCTGTTTCTCTTTTTGAGTGAAAGCCTGGTTTAAGCCCCAAGGAATCCACACCCCCCGCAAGAGAGGGCTGCTGCTGCCCTGACCAGGAGAGGTGAGTAGGTTAGATAGAGCGAATGGTCCGCTTTCCTCGCCCAAATGGAAGGCTTCGCTCAAGTCAAAATCCAGAGGTGTCTGCTGAGGTCAGAGGTGCCTCAACCCAATAGAATCCTCCCTGGCCCTGGGTTCATCTGGCTACCGAGTCAGAGTTCCACGTAAAACTTGCCGATGTAATTGAAACTGTCCATCGTCCACTCCTATCCTGCTCTTGACTCCTTAGCCGAGTCTCTGCTCCCCACAGCTTGGTTTCCTCCTTCCAAAGATGTTCGTTATTTCTCAAGACAACAGCCGTGGGCCAATCCATGCCACTCGTGGGCTGCCTTTGCTTAACCCCCAAAGCAGCCCATCGGGAGTGCACTGGAAATTCTTACCTTCGAGTCCCTAAGCCCTGTGTTTATTTTGGCTAAATGAGCACTGCGGCTCTGAGGCTGTTTTATTTATTTATATATATATATTTTTTACAAGAGAACATGACCGGCCTGTGACGCACATGGTAAACACAGCCTCTGGGACAGCACATGTGCCCTGGTTTGTTTATTCTTTTACAGAAGCAAAGTGCTTAGCCACCGTACGTGTCATTCACGGACCCAGACATGTGTGCTCACACAGCACAGTGTCTGCAGCACGGGCTATAAGTCTGTAACCAGCCTTTCCTGGGAGCTTTGAGTCTCAACAGTCAGTCAAAGTCATGTGAAACAACATAAGCAAGTTTCACTGCCCGAGCGTCCATGTTACCTTGGGTCCCGAAAGTTAGAACTTGAATTCAACTGTACTCCAAGCCGTTCAGTTTTGATCTCAGCTTTCCTTCCAATACTTTTAGATTCACATTAACATAAATCTCACACCCAAGGAGCACCAACAAATGCACATGAATACTCTTAATACTTTAAAATGTGTACCGGGGGGAGTGAGGATGGGGTTTAGGAGGCAAGGGAAGGTGAAAAGGAAAGAAAAGATATTCTACATAGGTAGGTCTGCCGTTCCCCGTGCTGCTGCCCTCTTCCTCAGCTGCTGTCTCAGGGCTGTGGCTGAGGAGTGGCAAACTGGGTGAGATGATCTGGAGTCACAGAGCACATCTAGGTGGCAACCCAGGAAGTCATCTCTCTCCAGCCAGGAGCTGGACAGGTTACTGAGAGTGAAGATAATGAGTCTGGACTTCAGACACGAAAATGACCTCCCTTACCTGTGAAATGCTGTCACCTGTGGGGTTAAGGCCAGCCAATACAAACAGGGCACCGAAACCCTCACAATGATTTGCATAAAACGGGTTCCGTCCTTAGGTGAGGGTGAGTGTCTCTGAGTGCGCTTTCCCCCGCAGCCAACTCACGGGAAGCATTTATAGAGTGGCTTCTAAATGCTTCGCATTGGAACCCGGGTGGACACGCTAGCAGTGTCAACCAGGAGGACTGCAAAGAGGGCGAAGTGTGAAATGCACTGCAGCAAGCAGCACAGACATTCGCATTCCCAAGTTTGGAGGTCTTTCTTCCCTCCCTGGATAAGGCAAGCATCCCACATTCCTCTTTCTTTGCCCTGCTCTCTATTTACCTTATTAGGGATAAAATGCCCTTTTCTGTTCTTCCGTCTTGTATTTCAAGTGCTCTAACTCCAGTCACCGAATGAGAGTCCTTCTTCCCTTAATCAGACACCAGCTCCTGAGTTTTGCAACTTTCCCCCCTTTGGATTATCATTCCTTGTGTGTTTCCCCTAACTTTCTTCCCTCACAAAACTGCCCACCAGTGTACCTCACTGAGGGTTAACTGAGACCGCTGCCTTGGTACCCTGTGACTGGAAAGAAACCATCTTCAGGCGAAAATAAATCATGGCCACCTCATTTCACTTTTAATTTACTACTGACTTTTTTTGTTGTTCAGTCTCCCCACAGCCTCTCGTTTCTCACCACTCATGCATGTTCAGCCTCATTGCTCTCTGTTGGACAGTGCAAGGCTGAAAGGTTTATCTGTAACCTATTTGTCTCTATTACAGGTTTCTAAACTTTAATTAAAGAAGAGACAGTGAGGATCTCAATCCCCCCTTCCCTGCATCTACAGGTGTTGTTGGCGCCACCTAGCGGTGAGAAGGTGTGACATCTATTTTCTCTTGTGAGCGTTGTCAAATTTGGAGGCTTATTGCCTCCACCAAATTCGTATCACATGGGGGGAAGGAAAAGGCATGCAGAAATTTAAAAAGAACTTTTTTTACCTTTAAAATTCTCACCTGCAAAAGCTGATATGGGTTCTGGAAAAAAACAGAAAAAAGTTTGAGTTAGATAAGGGGAAGAAATAGGGTGAACAAAGGGTATGATGAAGATGAATTTCATCAAGGTCTTTATACTATCCCACGGAAAGTATCCCATGTCCTCCACATGCTCTAGCCCATGTCTAACACATCATCATCATGGGGGCCGGGTAGGTGGGGAAAAGATTCTCAAAGTTGCTTTGGAACAAAAAGTCCTTTATAGAGTAATGGGTCCCTGAAGCATTGTAATCAGTCACTTACCACAGATTACTTTCTCAGAGCCTGGATTACTTTTAGATGCCTGGGGCCCCGAGAATTGCCTGAAGAGACTAGGGTGGTCCCAGGTGCTCTGACATCATCAGGCACACACACACCTGGGACCCACGTGCCAAGAAAAGCACTTGGTGAGTTATTATATTTACTCTGCAGACTGAAAGTAGGTCTCGTTCCTTGTCAGGATTTCCTCTTGCTTTGGGGAATGTCCATGGCTCTGAGATGCACACATTTTACTAGGTGTGCTCAGCACTTCTGTCCAAGGTGACAGTGTCCTTCCTATGCTGGTCACCTGGCATGCAATGTTTAAACTTACAACTTTGGCATCTTAAGCATTAGAGATATTAGCCTCAAAGCAAAATCTAAACTCTTACTCCACATGCCATACCTTGCCCTGAAATTCATTCATGTAAAAGAGCTACTTGGGTAATTGTGTTATCACTCTGATATAACATATGTACTATTTTCACTCACCAGTGAAGGCTTCCATTAAATCCATCAAACCTTTCCATCATGTAATTCTGACTGACAGTTGCGCTCACCCTCTAGCATTTTCTTTGCTAAAAGCTGGAGTCTGATGATGGGGTCTTGGCACCCTGAATCTTCATATACTTAGTGCGTGTCTATTTCTGAATGGGAACGGGGATATAAGACTTCACCTCATCTCACCCCTCTCCCGTCCTGAACGCAGCCCAAGCTATAACTGCACTCACACCTCGCCTCCCGCACAGACTGGAGCTGCCCCACCCACTGGGTAAGAGCTGTGTTTGAAAACGATGTGCTGTCTCTTCTTGTACATCCCAGCCCTTGGAAGAGCCACAAAGAGACAGATATTCACGTACCCATACAGTTCTCCAGCGGGACATCGGTGCTTATCCGAATGTCATCAATGGCAATTTCTCCCGAACGTCCTTTTCCTATAACTCCCTCGAACACGATCTAGAAGCCGGAAGAAAAAGAGCCATGGTTAACTGAGCTTCCTCGTCCAAACAGTGCAAAGATTTCCAATTTTCTGTTAACTGCAGCTTAAAATGTATGCGTGTGTGCGTGTGCGTTACTGCACCTGGTACACATCTGTTGACCACATGGCTACGGTGCTTGAAATCTTAATTTAAAAAGAGTTGGTTCAAATCAAATGCATATTTGAGGTGATTAAAGAATACATATATAACAAAGTGATGGATATTGTTGTCCAGTAACCAGAATGTACTGACTAAAAGGACCACAATCAGAGCACGTTTAATGGAGAATTGAAATTTCCCTAGCCATTTTTGATATTTTTTCTCATAAATCTTTCAAATGCCCAATCCAGGTATTTGGAAACTCAGAGGACACGAGCAGGTGGGGGTAAGGTGAGAAATGTAGTATACAGGTTTGTGTCGCCTTGGGGTAACACTGTCATTTGGCTCCATTATTACAAGAGTAGGGAAGTGATTTTCCTTCACCACTAGTTTACTGAGCACCTACTACGTGCCAGGCACCATGACAGTTACAAAGCCTAATAAGAGAAGACCCTCTGACCAGGAAATCTCACCGTTTAGTGGGCGAGACAAAAATGCCAACAGGTACTCGCAACACCGTGCACTGAGGGTTTATAAGTGGGAAGGCAGGTGCGGGGGGGGGGGGGCGGGGGGGAGGGACTCAGGCTGCCTAACAAGCTCGAGAGTGACTGCAGGCAGCACACAGGAGCCCCTCTGCTCTGTGGTCTCCATGCCGCCCGCCCTCATTCTCGCCCTCCCCAGGTTCTCTCTGCAAACGAGCACATGTCCTCTGGCAAGCTGAGCGAGCAGTTGGCTGCCTCACCAGCCATCTGTTGCTGTTTCTCGTCTGGGGAGGAGCAGGTTAACGCTATGGCTGGTTCTCAGTCACCTCTTCCACAGTATGCCTACTCCTACCCAAGTTTCAGCCCCAGCTGTGCATACCCATCTGTGCCTCGGCGCTTGCTCTGTGGGGCAGAGATAACAGAACTCAACTCCGGGAGCTGCTGGGAGAGATACCACTCACTTCGGAGTCTCTCTGGTCTGCTGGCCACTAAGCACCAACAGCGACCCTCCCCTTCCCGTGTTCACACTTGCTGGGACAGGGGTGGGAGGCTGTTTCCCTCTCCTCCTCGGAGTCTGAGGGGCTCCACAGGCTTCTTTCCCTTGTGTGTGGAGGGTTTGTTTGTGTTTATTTCCCTGGCTTCTGCGTCCCTTTGTCAGCCTACCTGATAGCAATCTAAAATAAAATGGAGAGAAGAAACATTTGTCGGAGAAGGTTTCAGCAATATAAAAGGCGATAGGAGGAACAAAGAACCAAGTCTGGGTGTAGAGATAGGCACATTCTGAATAACAAATAAGAGTGTCATTTAGTTGCCATGGCAACGTGAGAAACACAATGAAAACAGCGGCGCTTAACCGCGTTCCCTAAAGATGAATGGGCACGGCCCTTTGAAATATTGAAACACAGATAACAACGATTCCCTCGGATCTCCGCAACGGTCTCCCGTCGCCACCCCACCTGGTACTCCATGTCATAGCTGGGCAAGATGATCCGCCCGTGTTTCCACTCGCCGCCCTGGTCCTCGCGGATGACCCAGAGGAGCTTGCTCTCCTGGCTGGCTTCGCGCACTACCTGCAGCGCCACCCCGCGGCCTCCCGTGGCTTGGTACTGGAACTCCATGCACACGGGGCTCCGCGGCAGGTGGACGGGTGGGCTGATGAGCCGCGCGTACTGGCCCTCTCTCCCGCCATCACTCTGCAGCCGCAAGAAACTCCTGTCATCTGGGGGGAAACAAACCCAAACAGGGGTTCCCGGTAAATCATTGGGAAAGACACCAGTTGGCAGTTGTGGTCCCTCCGGGGGGAAGCTGGGGCAGAGTTTGGGTGTCTTTTATTTATGAACTAGTTCTCCAGGCCCTGTGTCCCTTTCTTAGGGCTCTGGAACCCAGACTCAAATGCTGCATCCTCTTGAAGCCCTTTCTTGGGTCTTTCCGTCAAGAAGGTCCCTCCTGCCTATTTCCCTGCATCACTTCTTTTGTGCCTTTTACATACGGCGCCCGGCTCTGCTGGCCGTAGGTCTTGGCTGGTTGTATCTGTACTTGTCTTTCCCCCCCTAGATTCCGAGAGGCCAGACCTACGTTTTACGCATCATCGGCTTACCCAAAGGGCCAGTGCACTCTAATGAACTGGATAATAAAGTGGTGACATGGCTGCTAGACTAGAGGATGTTTCTGGCCAGGTGGTTTATAATTCAAGCCTTTATCATCTTGGCTGGGCACCGTCCAAATGGAAGACATTTAAAAGCTTCTGTCTCCGACGGTGCTACTGGATGGTGCCTGGGCTCTAGTAACTGCAACTCGGAAGACTCACATCCCTGTTTAAGCAGAACAGGGAATGGTGGCAGCACAGGGGTGATTCAGGGGGCCTGAGACCCCGATCCCTTCCCTGACCAGCCTGCGGAGGCCTGAACTTGGCCTTCCTTAGAGAGCCAGGCAAACGCAGCCCCAATGAAAACAAGTGCTGTCATCATCACTAACAAAGGCTAAGTGTTTAGCAGAGAACATACACATATTGGGAAATGAAGGTTTCACCCATCCAAATGTTTGAAGAGCGTGTCTTTTGGCCGATTAGCTTTTAGATACATCAGGCACTGTGTGGGAGGCCGAGTTCCCGTTCCTGCTGGCAGGCCCCATGCCTTGCAGACACAGGTCTGGGGACCCGCACCAGCAAATCCAGCTCGTGGAGGAGCTTTCCGGCCACTTGCACGGAGAACAGGATGGCATCTGAGAAGAAAGCCTCACGGCCTCCTTTGGGCCCTGAAACATCTTATGCTGAACACTTCTGCAAGACGGCGGGGGCACTTTTGCACCACATACCCAGCACATCAGACACCTCAGGATCAGGTTAATCTGAGACGTGGGCACAGAGCTCTCTTACTCAACAGGGACTGTGAACCTCCCGGGCTTATCAGGGGAGGACAGGCGGGCACTCCAGAGCCCTGAATCAACAGGGTGCTCCTGGACCACCGGTTTGCTGTTGCTCTTCCTGCTGACATCATCTTTCTAGTGAGAGCGGAGCCTGTGACAGTCATCAGTGGCCCAGAAACAGCTCTTTCAACTCTCCTCCTCCTGGCCACGTCTCTCCCTCCTCCCTGTCTCCCCTAAGTCCCTTCTGGTTAGATTCTCCAGGGTTATTGCTCTAGAAGCTACCCTCCCCTGAAGTCAAATTAGACCAGCTTAGGATGCAGAGTCGGGATTCCAGTTTGGGACTCCTTAACCATCCAGAACCACGTTGGTCTAATATTCCACAACACGGGACCTCTTCAAGGCCAAAGTCAGCACAGATGAGTAGGCAGCTGTCTGGAGCAGAGCATTTTAATGATGGCGATCTGCTGAGGGAGGAGACACTGGTGCCACAAGCAGACACGCAAAGAACTCCTGAACCTACGCTTCTCCTATCAGATCTCATTACTGCCACTATTAAGGGTAATAATTCTAAGTCCTATCTGCATAATGCTTTACAGGTTACAAAGCACGCTGATATGCATTCATAATTTAATCACTGCTATATGCTTGCGAGCTAGGTCTTACTAATCTTATTTTGCACAAGATGTAGAAACTGAGGCTCAGAAAGGCTCAAGTGACTTTCCAAGGGAGAGAAGCTAGTGAGTAGCACAGCTGGATTGACTCCAGGTTTCCCCACATTCATGCAGTAGGCCCTTCACTTCAGCTGTGACCCCAGTACCTTGTCCCAAGTCCGTGTAATCAATCACATGCTATTCAAGGCAAACTGGCTTCTCTGCTGAGCGCTGTTGCCTTTTCTCCATTTACCTGTAATTCTCTGCTCCCCGACCCCCATCCCACCCCTTTCGCCAGTTCTTCTCCTAACCATTCTGGCACATTTCAACATTAATTCCTCTCTTCTCTCAACAACTCGAGCATCTACTGACCACACCACTGATTTTACCTTGCTTTAAAAAAGACTGGAGACCATTTTTCATGTGTTTCAGCGGGTAAACACCCACTGCCTTGTATGTAATTTAACTGTTTGGTGTGTGTCTTTCCTATCGCCCTGGTTAGATGTAAGGTCCTGGCCTTACCCACAGAAGGGTTAATAATGCTTCTTCTTCCTGCCCCTAGACAGTGACAAATATGTGCCACCACTCAGGAAAATTTTGTTCCCATGAATGAATGAATGACAAACACATGGATTAAGAATGCAGTGAGGCTGCCCATTGGAAACAAGAACAGAGGGGGAACCACCTGGCCTCCGGTAAGCCCTCAGGTTCATATAATCTTCTCTCACAGTTCCCTCCCACTCTACTGAGCCAACAGCCTTTTTCAAAGGTGAGGGGATGTTTTTTTGAGATGCTCTGCTTCTTATTACGGAACATTTATACTGCAGTATGAGTATGTATAAAGAAAAAGGTACAATAGCTTTTGCAAAGTGAATATACCTACAGTCAATAGGTAGATCCCAAAACAGGGTGACCTGTGGAAGCATCCAGTCCACTGAGCTACCAGCGCGAACGCTCCAGTCATTTCCAAGCCTTTACTGTTTCCACTCGTATATAAAGGAAACCAGATTTCAGAGACTTATCATTCAGCCTTCTTCCTTCACAGTTTCACAAATAAGACCCACTGGCTGCCTGAAAATTGCTTTGGCAGAAATACTGTCACTTGTGTGAATTTACATTCCTAAGCAGCAGGGGAATCATAGCATAATGGTTAGAATTTAGTAAGTAAAATGTGTGTGGAGGTGTAAAGAGCTGGGCTGGCTGGGTTTTATCCGGTCTGTTTTATTTACCCATCCTGTTGCTAAAACTTCAGGCACGATGAGGCCAAAGGTTTCACAGACTGCCTCTCCCGGGGACCTGAGCTGGCCCCCTCCTCTCTCCCTCCCTTTCCTCTCCTCTCTTCTCTCTCTCTCTCACAATAAGATGATAATCACTGTGCATGATTTAAAGGACCACTGGAAGACCAGGGAGTTAATGCTGGTGGCATGCTAAGCACGAGCAGCTGAAGGATCATAATTCAGTGCTGACATCTGAGCTAATCCACTAGTTTGCAGAATCTCAAGACAAGCAGGCCTCTGAATTTCACTTAGTGAAATCATTTGTTCCCCACTTGTCTGTTAAGTGCTATGAGCTCGAGGGAAGAAAGATGATATGTAAATTTAAGGAATTAGCAGCAGACATCAGTCAGAGGGACGCTGAGCTGCAAAACGTCCCTGTCTGTCACTGACAGGGGACTGATTAGAAGCAGGACATCATGAAGGAATGGCTTCGGCCAGGAAAAGCCCAGAGACGGGGAGAGGAAGAGTAGGGGCAAGAGAATTGTTGTGACCTGAGCACCTCTGTGTGCCAGATATCACACGGGTGGCTTTGTTGCCTTCCGTAATCTTCCCTGTGAATTAAGTATTACGTTCTCCATTTTTACCAACAAGGAAACAGAGGCTCAGAGAATTGAAGTCATGTGTCCCAGACCACTGCTAGAGAGTGATGGAAGTAAGATCTGAGCCCTGACTGGACTGAGAAAAATCGCCAGAAACTCGCCTCTCATCTGGGCTGGAATCCTAATGTTCGCTAGTCTTTTAAAGCCTCAGTCTTCCCATCTGTGAAATGGGTATAAGAACAGCAATACTGCATAGGGTCGTGAGGAGGAGGAAATGGAAAGAGCCTTGTAAGGTGCTTTGCACACGAACAACGTTCCATAAATGCTCTGTTCTTCACTTCCACTGCCATCACTAAACCCACTGCCTCCTGTGCTGGCCTTTTTGTTTCTTTTAGAAAGAAAAAGGGTCCAAAGAGCACCCATAACCTGGGAAGACCGATATCCAAGACTCAAAGGAAGTAAGATTTGGCTCAAGGACAGTAAAGATATTCTCTGGAATAAGATGGTTCCCAGATCCATCCTAACTCCAGAAACCAGCCAGCCTCAAGTTGTACATCAGACACTGTTTACCACATGCTTTTGGGTCAATCTACAGTAGATGAAATAAAATAATACATGATTCTGGAATGAGAGTGGGACCTCAAAAGACCATTTAGATGGGGCCAGTCCTGCTGCCCAGAGGAACCATGCTGAAAACATCCACAGAACAGCTGTCCACCCTTCGCTTTAAATTCTCCAGAGGAGGAGTTTCAATAGGCCATGCTGGCAATGTGTCTTCTGGGTCACAGCCCTAACTGTCAGAAACTTCTTAACTTCATTTTTAAGTTTTCCTACTGTCATTTAGACACATGTCCTCCTTCTATTCCCGACGGAGTGCAGCCAATTTCTGTCCTCTGACTTAGAAACATTTTCACTCGCGAAGAATTAAGACCCTGGTCTTCACTTCCTCAGGAAACACAACCCTTGCCTCTTTAAATGGCCGCTATCCAGGGCTTTGGTTGTGGCAGGTCTCCACGTTGACCCTTCGCCAAGCTAAGTGCTTCAGTTCTTTGAAGTTATGGCACCCATATATGTGCTGTGAGCGAAGCACGTGTGCTATCAGTGGAGTTTGTTCTTCTAGAACATTCTAACGTATGGCTTACCACTGCCAAACACAGAGGAAGTTTTAACAGACAGTGGCTGTTGGTGACTTGATAGAGCAAAGGGTTGGCCTGGCATGGGTGGGCTACTTTATTGATTTACTTAGACTTTAGGGGAAAAGCCCTTTGGATTGTTAAGAGGTCCCCAAACATGGCCAGCTAAGAGTCAGCTCTCCCTGCCGGAGGCTGTCTTCTTGTTTCTGTAGCTGATGGCAGTGATGTCGGCAATGGATAGCTTCCAACAGGAAACAATGCAGAGGAGATACATTTAGCAGCAGAAAGAGAATGAAGAAAAAATGTTCCAGAGATACAATCCGTCTCCCCCCCAGACCTGACATGTTTGGGAGGCGTTTTGCTAGGTTCTTGACTCAAAACATCTGTTGTTGCCCATGACGCAGGGAAAACAATCACATGGGAATGAACAACAGTTCAAAAGGGCAGAGAGGAAGTGCAGAGGACAAGGTCATTCAGCGTCTTAACCTGCTGCTGTCTCTAGAAAGGGTCTCCTGACATTTCACCTGGCGATTTATGACCACATCTGGCTTCAGCGGATCACGTGACCACTTCTGGCCCCACAGCCATGGAATCAGTGGTGCCGACACCTTACCAAAGCCTGAGATAAATCACCAGTCTGATCCTCCAGGCTATCGCAAAGCCAAACACACCATCTGTCCAACACACGCATCTCCTGGCTAGCATCTTGCCCTCCTACTAGAACAACCATCTGAAAGAATATTTAGTGCTGCAGGAGATGGGGTCTCTTTGTATAGGTCATGCTTAAGACATGAGTCAGCCCCTCAGCTGGCCTCCCAAGGTCAGACCATCTCTGCTAAGGTCCTCAAATTAACAACCGGCTAAGGGAAACACTGGCTTTGGATGAACTCGGCAGGATGTGCTCAAGGTTTGCGACTGACCATCTTGTGGACATTTGAGGTTTCAGGCCTGGGCTGTGCAGGAGTCTATCTTGAGCTGCTTTTTTGGTATGTCGGCTTTCATGAAGGTTTGCAATCAACTCAGTCTTCTTATCACTCTGCCCCTTCATTATCAATCTTACACACTCAACCAATCATGACTTTCAGAATAAAAGGAAGAGCTTCTCCTCTCTACTGCTGTCTTTTCTACAAAGTCAGAGATGTCTTCCTTCCTATGCTCCTTAAAGAAGGGCCTCTATGCTTTCCTTTTCCAGTTGAAGTTATTCCTTAAATATGGCTTTCTTTTAGCCCAGCTGTTCCTGGTCTTTAATTATCTAGCCTGCTCTAAGCCCCAGAAGTTCCCGTCTCCCTATCTGTAGTGGCTGTGCCCCAGACACGCCACAGCACCCTCTTTCTGAAGGCAGTTCAAGCTGATGCCAATCCCGTGTCTGGATTGTTTGCTGCCATCGGTCCCACCTATGAGGAAGGTCTTTTGAGTTAAGAGAGTTGCTTTTTAATTCACAGAGTCCCTGCTAACTCACCGCCCAAAATCAAGCCCACTGTAAGCAAGTTGACTCATGAGTCACTTTGACTGATTTCTTTGTCACTGTCTACTGACCATACCCACTCACACTTAATCCTTTTGTGTGTATGTCCCATAGTGAACCACAGTTCTGGCCCTCCACTCTCATGGGGTTTATTCAGTGGCCCAATCTCCATCAAAACAGCCCTATGAAAAGTCAACAGGACTACCACTTACATCTGATGGAAGAGCCGCCATTTGTAAAATTTGAATATTCCAGAACCTTGTATTCTTGACTTACTCTCACTTGTTTTTGAACCCAGAGTAAAGGTTCTGGTCTCTCAATCCAATAAGCATATAAATGCTAGGTAGCCAAAGCTCTGTCCTTTTATAAAGGCATACTATTCCAAATAGCCTTTGCCTGTTTTCTTTATGTCACTTCCATGATTTGAAGTTACTGAAATGAAGTAATATTGTAGTCATACTTCGTTAGGTCAACAAATATATAAAAGAACGCACATTTAGGGTGACCACACACTTGAGGATTCTGAAGCTGACCTGGAACAGTACCCTTTATCCCTAGTCTTGTCTCTTTCCTGAAGATAACAACAACAACAAGAACAACAAAAAGAACAACAATAAAAATAAAACAATTATTACTATTATTGCTATTACTTAGTATTTACTCTTTTTTTTTTTTTTTGAGGTATACAGGCCTCTCACTGCTGTGGCCTCTCCCGTTGCGGAGCACAGGCTCTGGACGCGCAGGCTCAGCGGCCATGGCTCACAGGCCCAGCCGCTCCGCGGCATGTGGGATCTTCCCGGACCGGGGCACGAACCCATGCCCCCTGCATCGGCAGGTGGACTCTCAACCACTGCGCCACCAGGGAAGCCCCGTATTTACTCTTTTTGATTGAATGAAATAGTTCCTATACTGTCTAATAGGATGTTACTTTATGATGTTACTCACTGACGTACAATGACAGTGACAAAAAATGCCAGGCACTGAACACTCCCACCAAGGGATCATGGAGAAGGCACATCTCCCTAATTATTTTCTCTTGGTTTACACCAAACCAAGGAGCAACAGAGTCAGCAAGCACCCTGGAAGTTATTCTTCACGCCAAAAGGTGCTCCAGCTGTGCTGACCAAGACATCATCCTGTGATGATGGACGTGTTCTCTATCTGCACCGTCCCACACAGAGTGGGTACTGAGCTCTCGAAATGTGGCTGATGTGATGGAGGAACTGAAGTTTTATCTGTATTTAATTTTAATTAAAATTAAAGTAGTCACGTGTGGCTAGCAGCTACCGTATTACACAGGGCAGGTCTAGACACACGGGCTCACCATAGCATCTCAAGGCATTTTTGCCTTGTTCCTTAAAGAGCTGAATCTGATCTTCCTCAAAATTCTGTTTCTGATCAATGCACTTACGAATATCTGTGGGAGATACAGCTGCTTCCACTAGGGGAGACAGTTTCTGTGTCATTGTAGTTACAGTGCAAAGGCAAAGTGCTTTCTCAGAGAACAAGGTACTAGCTCCTCTGCAACCACCAGGGGTCACTGAATTCGGAACAGGGTCCCCAGGGGCTGGTATGAACACACTCCAGGCTTCTAAGCCACAAGCAAAGAGCTAAAAAAAGAAATTCTGAATGTCTTGAAAGACTATCTTGAAAAACAAAAACAGTGGAATAAAACCAGTGGGTGTCTTGTCAGCCTTAAGCAACTATTACCACTAGCCAAAAGAACAGAACTAATTGCTTACTTAAAAGGAAAAGAAACAAAACAAAACAAAACATGAGAAAAGAACTAAATCAGAAAACATCTAAGGAATGTAAGTAGTTTCCACAGACACTTCTAATCAAGTAGTCTGTGTATGATATTTCAACATGGCTGTTGCCTGTTTTCCTCCCTTCTCCCTCTGCACTGGGTGAGGACACCTCCTTTCTTATGTAATTACTTTTGTTTACCTATCTAACAAGGAGATAAAACACATGGCACACTTTTCTTAAAGAGTGGAGTGGTTTCCTCTTTGTGGAGGGGCGAAGTGCGGGTGACACAGCACTTTCAGGCTTGACTTGGAAGGTCCCGGGACTCTGAACCCGTTAGCATTTGCCCTGCCCCTAACCAAGCACAGCTGTTTCCTTTCTCCCAACTGCTCTCCTCGGGGCTCCAATTTTTTTTTGAAGAAGAAAGGACCACCCTGAACAGCAAGGGCTCTCTATCTTCTCCTGCTTAGAGTCCAGTATCATGTTTTGTAAGGGGAAGGACAATGGGAAATACAGCAAATGATTTTTAAATCATCAGAGGATGGACAGAAGGACTCTGAAGACAACATTATGATTCTGTTTTCTGGAGGCAACATCCAAGGGCCACTTTTCCTAACTTCAGGGATTCCTTTGGAACAGGAAAGTAATTATTTTCTTTTTCGATTTCTTAAGGGAGAAACAACATTAGATCTAGCAGTTCCTTATGGCCCTAATTTTCTTTCTGTCCCCAGCCAGCCAGCTAAAGGTTGGACTTCTGCCCGCTCTACAAGATTGCTCTGAAGAGCCTTCCCAAACCGCAGGGTGTAATGAATCAAGTGGAACGCGGGCAGGACGAGGATTCCCAGCCAGTAGCCGGGGTCAACCCACGGGGCATCAGGTGAGGGTGAGGGCTGGGCGAAGAGGGGGCAGAGGGGAACCGCGTCAAACGGAGAGTAGCTTAAGCTCTCCCCGAAGTGTCACTTGCTAACTGGTGGCCTTGGAGTCTGGACAGGGCTGACCTCAGGCATTCTTAGAGAAAATCTGCTCAGAAGAGTGCAAGGGAGGAAGTGGAATAATTAGAAAGAACCTGAGGATGGATGCTGAATAAGAGCCAGTAAATCTCCCCTTGCTGTATCACCTGCATCCCTTTATTCAACGTGCCTTTGCCAAGCTGCCCCCTTATACAAACACCTCACACACTCACACACGCATATAAACCACAGACACACTCAAACATAAATGTACAGACACACACATACACGTGCATATAAACCACAGACACACTCAAACATAAACATACAGACACACACACAGATTCATACATGCACACAAACTAAACGCATGCATATACATATTTACAAACACACAAGATCTACACATAAAAACAACATATGCACGTACACACAAAACCCACAAATACCTTGAGAAAGAAAGACATACATACAGCGCACAAATGCACACGTATAAACATCACACATATACACACAGCGCACAAATGCACACGTATAAACATCACATGTACACACAGTGCATAAATGCACACACATAAACATCACACATGCACACACATAAACATCACACGTACACACACAGCGCACAAATGCACACGCATAAACATCACACGTACACCACCCCACCCCCACGGCAAATTTTCTTTACGTTTGGATAAAAATTGGAGGTTGGGAAAACAACCAATTAATTGGGCCAAGTCTCAAAGGAGAGGAAATGAAATGAAAAATCCAGGCTGGGTTATAAAAATAAGTATTTTTTTTCCAACGTGCAGGAGGCTCATTATATTAATTAAACATTATTGCAGTGAGCGAGGGGGGGAGGGTGATTAACGCTGGGATGAGGGTAAGTGTTCTCTCCTGTTGCCTGAGGCCGTGGTGATCTTCAGATATTAATCTCTCTGAGCACTCAAATCCTGAAGAGATAAACACTTGAAATATGAAAATGTTTTTCTCCGGAGCAGATGCTGTGACCCTCCGGGAAAGCAAGCGCAGGAGGCAGCCCGCGGAGAGCGTCCATCCCACTGCCGTCCCTGGAGACAGGGGACACGGCCAGTCCTTGGGGTGAGGGGCAGCAGAGCGGCTCTGGGGGACTCTGAAGAAGGGGAGGTCCCTCCCCCCTTTCATTCTCTAGGCAGGCAACATATGATCTACTAATTTCCAGAATTAAGCCCTTCCCTCTCAAACGCTTACAGGGGGCCCAAGATCCAGGAACACTGAAAGCTAACACGTGACATGCTAGAGCAACGTATGCTACGTACTGGCTTGTGAGAGCCGATTGTGGAGTTTTCTGGAAGTTTGCAAGCCTACTGTGAAATTCAAGCATTGTTAACAATTGAATTCTATAAAGTTGCAATGAAATAAAGTATATTAAAAAAGAAAGGAAATAAATTCTCAAAATGCAATACTTCCTAATTATTTTAATACATTTTACTGGTATGCATGATTCAGAAGTTATTTATATCTCTGTTATCTGTGTGAGGGAAAAAAACTATCTAAGGCTGTGCTGCTGTACTTCTCAACTCCACCTCCGATGATGTCATGTTGGTAGCTTGCATTCAACCACAGTGGGAGGATTTACACCACGGACAGTGGCGAACATTAATTACAAAGCAGATTTTTTTTTTTAAACCTGGAGAGCCGGTCGTGAAACATTTACCAGAACATCACTGTAAAAGCATGCCACAATGGAAAGAGTGGACAACTCCTGCTTAGAAGGGCTAAAGGCAGCCCCTCTCTACCAACAGTGCCAGGAGAGCCTCTGAAATCGGGCTCTCTGACACCAAGAGGGCGGCTTCACAATATTCCAACGACTGGCAGCAACACTCTTCAGGAGGCCAAGTGCCAGGCAGCTCTGCTAGACCCCATGGGTGTGGCAGCATTTCAGGCCCTCGACTTGGTTTTCAACAGAAGTGATGATACCCTCCAGAAAGTATCAGTCGGACTTGGGGCCAGGAGTTTCCCAATGAGCCATTTTAGGAACAGTGTCCGGCTTGGAGTCACAAGGGGCTCTGTGATGGTGGCATCGAGAGCTGGCTACGGCAACAAAGGGACATTGACTCATCCCCTCTCCTAGGACCTCCTAATTGCTCTTTCTTTCCTCTTCTTTGATCTTGGCCTCTCTCGCTCCCTCCCAGCTTCCAGGCTGCTCTGTGATCACAAGAGAGGGCCAGGAACCGCCAGCCAGCTATTCTGTCGGGTGACACTGTCAGTAAAGGCCGGTGGTTTGCAGGCAAAGAGCAGAGGATTGTTCTGTGAAGTTATGAAGCCTGTCAGGGAATGTGGAGCTGAAAAACATGGCGCAGGCTGGCCTTAACTCTCTCATCGCTTAACTCGAGGCTGGCTTACCTGGAAACGTCCGGTCGCTGGGGCCGGAGCTGCCGGTCCAGGTGCTTTGGAGCCACTTGGCACGGTCGTACATCCAACCACAGGGCTCCTCGGGGAAATCAAAGTTGCAGTTGAATCCTGAAGGGAGCTGCAAATCTTTGTCTAAAAGGGAAAACAAAACCCCCGAAACAAGGCAAATGAAATGGGTTCGGAGAACAGCCACCGTGGTGCTATTTAAACGGCTGGCAGGGCCTAAGGGGAGGGCAGAGAAAGAAGAGGCTCCCTTTGCTTATTCATTTAACTCATCTTGGCGATGGCTGGCTTTAGGGTCAGCCTTTGGTCTCATCCTTCCCAGGCATGAAAGCCAAGGCTGCCAGCGGTTCCCATAGTAAGCGATTATAAATGAGGCCACCAAACGGCTTCAGGCTCTAATCGGCCTCTTCTGTCCACTCTGGAGAGCAGACAAATGTGGAAACTGCTGTTCCCTAAAATGCCAGAGAAGAATGTCTCCCCATTGCCTCAGTGGAAGGCAGGATCCTGCCAACCTGGCTGTCAGCAGTGAGGGACAGCCCGTTGGCATCCGGAGAGGCTGAAATTCAACATGCGGGAGGTGCTGGCCAGGGAGGAGAAAGTGATCTTGGAAACAAGGGAGGCTTGTTTGCCCTTCACCTCCCTGTGCCAGGCCTCTTGTTTCAGAAGACCGGGTCAGTTCAGCATCGCCGGGGGAGGCACTGCCAGGCGGGCGATTTGGCATGTTAGGGCAAATTGAGGGCACCAGACCAGCCTGCCGCCCAGCTCAGCGCTGACCAGGAGGAAAAATAATTTTACATGGCTCCGAGTGCCTGAACGCCAGGATTCCAGGGACGGCAGAGAATGGAAATCTAAGAGACCACACAATGGCTCGCCCCCGTCTGCCCGGCTGTTCACCTCTAAGCGAACAGACCGAACCCAAAGTGTTTCTTTGGAGGTTCCACTCAGCTCTACAAATCCAGTCTGAGCTGGTGCCGAACACGTGATTAAGTCGGGGGTGGGGTGGAGGTGGGGAAAGAGAGGAAACGGGAACCCAGATTTGGACTCTTGTCCTCAGTAGCTGCGGAGACAGCGGAAAAGTGTTGGCCAACGCTGGTAGGAGGGAGGAAGTGGGGTCTTTGGCCTTTTCACTTCCCTTCTCAGGGTTCCCAGAGAGGAATTTCCGTGGGGAAGGCAGGTTAGGAAGTCTAAAGGGAACAGTCGACTGGTGGAAACACATTGCTCCCGCCCCGGGGGGTGAGGACGGATCACCTCTGAGGGGAAGGGCACTGCTGGCCTTGGCAGCAGGTTGCCACCGGGTCCTGCTCGTGTCTCCCCTTCCCAAGAAAGAATATTTAATACTTGCCCACCCTTGGCCAAAGTCAGCTTGAGCTGAGAAGAAACACATGGAATCTATTACAGAAGCATCAACCTGTGGCTTGGAAAAGTCAGCCCTTAGCCCTCCCCATCCCCTTTTCCCGACAACTTCTAAGTTTCTATTTTTCCGTTCAAAAATATGGAGTAATTCAATATACCATAATTCCTCTCTAATGTTTATACGCATACTGTATCTCAGGAACCCAATTCCACAAAGAGATCTTTGGCAAAAAAAAAAAAAAAAAAAAAAAGCGGGAGGGGAGGAACCACCAAAGAAACCCCAAATGAAACAAACCACTATAGAAGGGAAAATTATATTAAACTTCTGAAAGTCCTTACATTTTCCTTTGGATTGCCATTTAGACAAAACCCCCTCCTTTTGCCCTGCACCGAGCAAACCCTGCTGATCCAACAGCACACAGTAAATGAGAGCGCCCCACTTTTGGCTCTCCAACTCTTTCCAACATGTCTTGGAAGATTCTCCAAGTCTCTTTCTCCTCTTCATAAAACAAAAACAAGTTCATTAAAATGTCAGAATTCTGTATTCAACTATCCCTGACCAAGAGTGTCCCCCGGCCCACGCAATGTACAAGAGCACATTCCTGAGAGCATATGCATTAAATTACCATTTTGCAGTCACACAACTTCAGCATGTACTTTTGGCTCCCCTCCCATTCTTCTTTGTAGCCATGTTGGGGAGACGTCCACTGCATCCTTGCAGTTTCTCATACTGTCAAGTGGCTAAGGGTGCGGACCCACAGATTTCACCATCTACCTACCGACTCGGCGCTACGTCTTTATGTCTCCATCACTTCCCAAGCCTCTTCACCAATCTTCCCTCATTTGGTTTAATGAACGTTTAATAACGATCGGTAATTTACTGTAAATTGAGGCTGTCAAGCATTAAATTCTAGCCCCAAATGCCAGGTGTTCCAAACTTTGTAGTTTGTTAAGGAATGTCCTCATATGCTGTGACCTTAGCAGGAAGATTGAAAATGTGATGTCCTTTTGGGCTCTTCCAATTATTATTTTTCTCTAACTTGGATATGCTTAGAAGATAAAATGAAAACGCAGTCGATTTCCCATGTGAAGAGACTAATCGCAAATAGGTGGCCCTGAGTTTTGAGGAAGGGGTGAGGTGCCTTTTCATACTTCTGTCTTTGTCACTGACCTGCGCTCGCCTCGTGGAGGAGGCGGTGCCCTATTTTATAATCCTAATTGTCAGGCTTTCTCAACCGGTGGTGGTAAAAGACACAGGGCAACGCAATTAAATCATGGTTAACTGCTGAGTTAACCTATCGCGCTCCACTGACCAAGTCACCCAGATGACGGCCGGATCTTCCCTTGACTGTGCCCCGGAGACAAGCTTAGCAGGAGGGGCGATCACAGTTGTGCATTCTAAAGATACGAAGTGAGGGCTAGGAAAGGAGACTACTCAAGGGAGCCATCCTCTTTGGATGGCCCCTTACCTCAGCTGATGTAGGGCTGTACTGGTTGTGCCAATATCTGAATGCTTCTAGATTGGTTGGAAATAGCCACTGCCCCAAGCCCCTAAGTACCACACTTCCCTGACCTCTGACCTAGGGGACCCCCAGGTCCCGGACCCAGCCATGGGCCAGCCTCCACTGCGACTGGTCGGCACCCATACCATCCTGGATGAAATACGGCTCTGGCCCCATCCTCACCATCCTCAAAGCTGCAGTTCTCCCCGCACTCCGTGGCCTCCTCGTCAATGGGGTACGGGGTGGTGGTCTCTTCACCCTTCACGGTGGGTCCCAGTGTCTCAACCGTTGGCTTTGAGTCTGCAGAAAGGCAAAGGAAGGGGAGTGAAGACCACATGCAGCAGCCTGTGTCAAAACCCAGCAGGAGGATGCCAAATACTAAGTCTCCTCTCCAAGGGTGGGCCTTTCAAGAAGAAAGAAAAAAGGAAATCCAAGATGGACACACACACACCCATGACGTCACTTCTGTGTGCTGTGATGACGTCAGGACCATGGCCTGTGTTAAGGAGAACGGTCCCAAGCTGTAGAAATAGCCGTAATGGAGGCAAGAACACAAACCCACACTCTACTCCACAGCAGAGGCCCTGAGGCCGGCTCAAAAGGCCATGCGCACCAGACAGTAATGAATGTGGGCGACACTGACCACAGGCAGGGCTCAACGTGCTCTGGGTGTTCTGTTTCAGACACAGATGTGGGTGACACACACACATAAGCAATGAAGGACACCCATCAAAAATGGTCTGAAAACAATCGGGGTTAATGCAGTGAGCTTCCGTCCTGTGGAAAACACCTGTCTGAGCACAGCCCCTTGGGTGACTGCTGTCGCGTCTCGGGCTCAGCCCTGTTTGTGTGTGGAACGGGCCCTGTTTGCGCGTGGCACGGGCCTTCTCTTTGCCTTCTCTAAGTCAGACGGAACCAAAGCTAACCCGACCTGGGGGCCCACCTATTACAAGATAACCAGAAGCACAACGGCTGAAGTCATGGCCAAGCCAGACAGCCTGGGAGGTGCGACCCCAGACATCGTTGTTCGCGTTTGCCCAAAACCGGATGGAAAAGAATATGGGCTCAAAGTGACTCAGACTCCATTCAGTGGAAATAATTTGGGGCTGTGCCTTTAGGTCAGGGTGTGGCAAATTCAAATGCTTCTAGGAGGCTAACTGCTACTGTAAGGGAGGATGGCCTGCTGGGGGCTGGGAGAGTAAAGGCTGGGACAGGAGATGGCAGAAGGGTCCTGCACACCTGGTTTAAAGGAGGCCACCATGTGACTGGTTCCAGCAGGTTGAGGATCCGAGGTGAGGTGGCCCAGTGTGGCCAGATCTTGCAAAAAGATCTTTTTTTTCCCCTCGCATGAAACAAACAAACAAACAAAATCTCCAGGGAAAATCTCCAGCCCTGTCAATGTTGGCAACTTATTCAAAATACAAGTAGCAGGTGACCAAACGTGGCTGGGCAAATAACCTCAAAGCGTCCTAACTTGTAAGTTCATATTTGTTACTGTGCCACAGAATCGCAAACTCCGTTGTAAAGCAAACCGTGGTCAGCAAGGCAAGAAGTCATCATTTGAAATCCAAACAAATGAACAGGTGAAGCAGCCCTGTCAAATTATTTAGCTGCAGTAACTCAACCCAGCCCATTATTTTCCCTGTTATCCTTTTGGGGTAGGAATGAAGGGAACAAGGAGGAGTCACAGAAATGAATGGAAATTTGACAAGCAGAAAGCCACGTGGCCTGGGAGAGAGGTTCCTGGAAACGTTAGGTAGCGGAGTGGGTGAGCTGGGTGGCAGAGAGATAATGTTCAATCCAGGGGCACAGGGGGTGGGTGAGGCAATGAGAGGGCAGGCCGTGTGAATGAAAGTGAGGAAACGGTAGCCGGCCTCTGTGTCCACTGTGTTTGTACTGGACACTTAGAGCTAACTGCCCATCAAACTACGCTCCCTGGCAATTGAAAACAGATGTCAGAGACTTCAAAGGGAAGGAGGCTGGGCGGAGGGTATCGAGCCCCTACTCTGATCTTCCAAGGAACAGCCAGGAGGACTTTGAAATGAGAAACCTGTTGCTGACCATCACCGGTGTAATTTGGGCCAGCTTGGCAGGGGGCAATAGGAGGAAAAGGCCAATAGCAATTGTCCAGCCGGTCATAAAGCAGGGCCAGCCTGGGAAGAGGCGTGGCACAGAGGACCATGGACAGGGGGGAAGTATGAGGCAGTAGCTGGTCAGCCTCCGGCAAGTGGCTGCTCTCTCTGGGACTCAGTTTCCCTCTCTGTGAAGGAGGCATTGGCCTAGATCGGTGATTTTTTTTTCAAACTGTATGTCACCCTTGTCAACAGGTTGTAGATCAATTTCATGAGTCAGGACTAGCGTTTTAAAATAGGGGCTATAATATTTCAGAGTATACTCACGCGGCAAGGATGAGCACCGCTTTGGGAACCTTTTGTTTCAGTCACACTTACTTACTGTAACAAGTTTATTAGGTGCCAAGCAGCAGGCTAAGTATTTTATATCCATTATTTGATTGAATCCTCATGATAACCCTGGGGGGTGTAGATATACTATGGTCACCCCCCCTTCTTCAGCTAGGATAACCGAGATCGGCAGAGACAGGACTTGAACTTGGCGATCTGTCCTCCGAGTCCAGGTGCTTCATGATATGCTATATCCCATAAGCACACACGTGTGTGTGTGCTTGTGTGCACGCATGCTTGTAAGTCGAGTGGCTCGTGATATAAATTTATTTTAAATTGTGGATGGTGGTCAGAAACGTTTGAAAACCACTGGCCTAGAAGCCCTCGGGGCCCCTGCATCTCTAAGCCTCTGATTCTGGCCAGAAGAAGCCAGCTTGTGTCACTGTTGGAGGGCAGTTTTCAGCGCCTGCGAGAGGACAGGTGAGGAGCACTCAGCGGGCTGCAGGGAACCTTGCCTCACTCCGTGATGGGGAGTAAAGTGTCTTCCCACTAAAATATGTTCACTGGGGCTGCCTTCCATTGAAAGGTGAGAAAGGCTAATTTGGGCCCGATTCCCAGCCTCCGTGCCTCAACGGGACACTTCCTCGGCGCCATCATAACGGCACACGGGCAGCACTTTTCTCCCCGGGAGCCGAAAGCACTTCTCCGACATGCTCTTACTAATCCTCCACGATCCCCTGCTGGGTGAGCTGCTGACAGGTACGGCACAGACAGGAAAATGGAGATACCTGGGGCCGGGGTCCTGCCTGCTGCCTCACCCCACCCCACCCCCAGCTCCGTTTGGCAGGCAGCGAGCGAGCTCCGGCTCCGGCTCCGGCTCCCGCTTGAGCTGGGATCTGTCCCAGCCCTGCCCCGGGGAGGAGGGCGGGGCCTGGAGGGGAGGCGGACCCGACTCGGAAGGGTGGATGGGGTGCTTCCCGGGAAACCTGGAGGGTGGCCAGGATCAGCGGGCCTCATCTTCGTCCAGGAGACTCGGAGGTGCTCCCAGGGCCTGCGACGCAGGGTGGAGCCCAGCGAGCCTCCTGCGGCACACGGGGAAGAAGTCGGGCTCTCGGCAGCTCCCCTGCAACAGGGTCCCTCCTGAGCAAATAAATGCCTTTTACAGATGTGGCTTCGAAATGAAAATGAAGTCTCTTAGCCACAGACATCTGGAGGCCAGATTCAGACATAAACCGATTACTTTATTATCATGAGCATTTTTTTTTCTTCCCTAAATCAACAGCCACAGCCCTCTGGCCTGAAGAGTCAGGGTCTAATTGAATTTGGGTGGGCAGTGTGTGGTTATGATTTGTTTTTGAGAGACTGGGGTTGGAGGACTGAAATGATCCTTTAAAAATGACAAAGCACATCCCTTGAGGAGCTGTCCTGAGTCCAGAGGCCGCAGTGCCGGTGGTTTGAGGCAGAACAAAGTGCAGCCCAGGGCAGGCAGGAGGCAGCAGGGTTTTGAACTGATGGGGCTTCACCCCAGGGATGGCTGCCCCTCTGCCCCATCCCTGTCGTGGTCTGACCTCCTCCCAGGCCATCCCAGGAAGCCGGGGTCATGAGACCATGTGAGTGAGACCCACAGTGGAAAGAGGGCCTTACCTGTCCAGTCACAGCCCAGCACCTCCAGCCGCATCCCAATGCCCGCAGGGGACCACCTCTCAGGGTACACCCGCACGTACTGCGCCAGGACAGGGTCAAACCTCCGGATGTCAGGGGTGTCGTAGTGCATGTTCCCTTCAAACAGCTGCAGGGGAGACAGGCTGCTCAGCCCTTCTTAGGTGGGAGCCCTCCTCACTCCTCCCTTCTGCTCCTTCCTCCCCCCTTCCCACCTCATCCCTCACATCCAACCGGAAGGCAGCTTCAAGTTAATTCATGGTCACTGCCCGTTTTGGTCCGTGGGAGCCCCATTCTCAGACCAAGGTTTTTATTCATTTGGGAGAAACACGGCAGATGGGGAGCAGATGAAAGTGGCAATTGCTGGGTTCTGTTCTCTATCCTTGGAGTGAAACTGAGGACTCAGAATTCGGCTCTGCGTGAGTCTTAAGCTGGATTTGGCTGGAGAGGAGTGAAGGGCATTTAGGCTGTCTTGCCTGTTCTGAAGTTCTCGGTTTACTAGAAAAAGAAGTTCTTTCCCAGATGCTTAAAAGTCTAGATTTAGAAAGTCCCAGCTTGAAAGTCTAGGTTTAGAAAATGCCAGGTCACTGAGAGGCTGAAGGGAGAGTGACCATCCCTTTTCTAGGCTAATGACAATTTCCACTGGTCACACCCTGATAATCTAAGACTGTGTTCCCCCAACCTTTGTTTTAGTGGAAGAAATTCTGTCAAAAGAAACCTCACCTAAAGCCACACCTCATAAAATGGATGACAGTGGGGCTTCCCTGGCTGAAGCCGGGTGGGGGACCCAACCCAGAGCGTACCTGTGAACCAGTGACTTAGGGGACTGTTGGTGTGCAGGTGTGCCAGGGGCTGTAGCTGATTAGCATCTAGGAATGAGGCAGAGCCAACTCATTTTGCAGGGTGCCCACAATTCCAAAAGGGGGGCACTGTCACGGGGAGGGCAGGCTCTGAGCCTGGCTAAGATCATCTCCTTTCCAAGGCCCCCAGAATAGTCAAGAAGAGCCAGGGTGGGGCTTCCCTGGTGGCACAGTGGTTGAGAGTCCGCCTGCCGACACAGGGGACACGGGTTCGTGGAAGATCCCATGGTCCAGGGGGATCCCACATGCCGCGGATCAGCTGGGCCTGTGAGCCATGGCCGCTGAGCCTGCGCGTCCGGAGCCTGTGCTTTGCGACGGGAGAGGCCACAACAGGGAGAGGCCCGCGTACCGCAAAAAAAAAAAAAAAAAAAAAAAAAAAAAAAGAAGAGCCAGGGTCAGCTGTCCCTGGGGGAGCCAGTGGTCCGACTTCTGCTCCATCCACTGAAGGTTCCAGTTACCAAGCACTGAGCCTTTCCAAGCCGCTGGAATTATGAGCTGGGAGTTTACATCAGCACTGCAAAACCTCCAACCCAGACCTTGCCTCTGCATTAAGAGTGGAAAACATTTGCTAAACAGAGACATGTGATACCCCTTCCTTATTAGGGGCCCTGCTCTTCTGAGGAAAATGAGGGGTAACTTAGCAATGAGGATCGGAACACCTGGCTGACTGGGCGATTAACCTGGAGAGGGACAGGGCTGTGATGTCCTCTCCCTTTCCTGGGGCTCCTCGGTGCCCCTCGTTGAGGGCTGACCTTCACTCCTCCGAGGGCAGAAGGGGGTGTTACACTGGCCTGCGCTTCTGGACTGGAGTTAGTTTCTCTTGCCTCTTCCCAGCCTCCATGTGAGAGGCAAGAAAGATCTAAGTAGTCAAGCCTAGGAAAATACAAAGGAGTGCAGCAACACTCAGAAAAACACAGTTGTTTTTGGAAGTAATTCACTAGTTTCTACAGTTGAGCCTCCAAAAACCACATCCCCTTTGGATGTCTGGCCAGTTCCAAGGACACTTTATCTGAAACAGGGTAGAAAGAGTGTCCAAGACAGTAGAAAGGCAGTGTTGAGCAGTGGTTAGGCATTTGGGCTCTGGAGTGAGACTTGGGTCTGAATCATGGCTCTACCACAGGTACTGTACGACCCTGGCATGACATCAAGCCTCAGTTTTGTTACCTCTAAAATGGGAGGGACGAAAGGACCTACCTTCTAGAGATGTTGTAAAGGCTAAAATAAGGCATTTAGCAGAGGGCTTGGCACAAAGTAATCTCTCAGTTAATATTTGTTTGACGGGCAGGGGTTGGTGATGACCATCTAGATGGGAAATCAACATCCCCCAAATCAACCTCCCTGTTTGGGGCAAGGTCAGGGAGTCCTCCGGGAACACCCTACCTTCGGCTGCTGGGTCCTGGGGTCCTGGATGTGCTCCCAGTCTTTGCCGTTTAGGCTGTAGGCGACTTTGAACTTGCGCACAAACGCCCTGGCTTCCACGGCAGTGATGCTGTCTCCTCCGCGGGCTCCCTGGATGATGACGCCTTTCACGGTCTTGGGCGCTCCCAGGTCTACCTGGAGCCACTCCTCGCCCGGCTGGGCCTGAGGGATCCGAGGGAACCAGCCTGAGCGGCTGCTGACCAGGCGGGCAGCACTGGGGCTCCAGAGGTACTCGCGGGTGGAGGAAGCAGAGATCTGGGAGTCGGCAATGAGGCCCGAGAGCATGCCCAGCATGTCGGAGCAGGGGGCGTCTGCGGAGAGGGAGGAAGGTACAAGAGGTCATGCTGGTACCCTGCTAACTGGAACCACCCCCAACCAGTAGGGAACTGTCGAAGAACCTGACTGTCAAACACTTTGAAGTCAGCACTGATTTCTTTGCATTTCAAGGTGGGATAGCGCTGTGGTTAAGAGCCCAGCTGGGCTAGCTGGATTCACATTTGCTTTGTCACTTACTAGCTGCTTGACTTTGGGAAAATAATCGAAGTGCTCTGTGCCTCAGTTTCCCCAGGCCTAAAGGAGGGCTAACAGCAGTACTTACCTCTTGGGAGTTGTTGCATGGATTCTGTTAATTACAATATAAAAGATCTCAGCGTGGTGCCTGGCATGGCCGAGTGTCTCATGTTGTTAGCCAAGGACTCTCACATCCTTGGTGACACAGTCCCTACTGACCCTCCTAGGGGCAGTGAGTGCAGGGGAGCTCAGCTGAGCATTGAATTGTTACCCAGGGGATTATTTCCCGAACTAGATGGAACCGTTCCTGGGACCAGATCTTAATTTCACATGTGTTACCACAGCTCTTTACTGCCTTGCATCCTGCCAGCATCCTGGAACATGCTGTTCCCTCTACCCAAAATGCTCTTCCCCTCAGTCACCATCAGACTACTCTTTACTCATCCCCGAGTTTAAGTGTCACATCCTCAGAAAGGCTGTCCCCAAACTTTCAATCGACACTCAGTGAGGTCCCCTCACTCACTCTCAGAGCATCCTGTCCTTTTCCTTCACACATGCATCTTAGTGTATAATTACCCCTGTACTTACATTTGTTTATTATCTATCTTGCCTACCCGCCTGAAAGTTCCAGCATGTCAGAGACCCCATCTGCTCGTTCCCTCCTCTTATTCACTTCCAGCTCCCAATGTGTGGCCTGGCACACAGTGGGCCTTCCATAAGTATTTGTGCAGCGAATGAGTGAGTGGAGTGTGCGTGAAGAAATGGTAGCCGGCAAGGCAGGGTCTAGAGTCAGTGTGCATTCAATACCCATACAGGGAGTTACAGGTAAGAGCCAGCCTTCTGCTAAGGTCACGTGGTACAATCAAGCCGTTTGCAGAGTGCTGGGAGGGGGCGCAGAGCCCCCCGACCTCACAGGAGCCCCACTTCACCTGTGACCCGGCAGCCGAAGAGCTCCAGGCGGAGGGCGATGCCCGAGTGCCAGGTCTGTGGACGGACCCTGACGAAGCGTGTCAGCAGCGGTGAGTGCAGCTTGTTCAGAACCACCTCCGTGGCATCGTTGTTGGCTTGGAAGACCTGTAACATCACACACGAATCCATGTTATAGCAAAATCCCCGTATGCAGGTGAGCCACGCAGCCTCTGACGGAGAGGGAAAGGTCTGTTCAATTTTATTTCCCTTAAGCTTAGAAATAATCAGTGGGTTTGTTGTTTGGTGCTGTTTTAGAAACACCATGAAAAAAATGTAATTTCTCACACTGCTCTAAGTTGAAAGCAATACATGGTCTTCACAAAAACTTTTGGAGGGAAGGAAAATTTTGCCTCTGGGCCTGAGGGCCAGCAGAGGAAGGCACCATGAAAGGAAAACACTTTCAGAAGTCGAGAGAGAGAGAGAGAGAGAGAGAGAGAGAGAGAGAGAGAGAGACAGAGAGACAGAGAGACAGAGAGAGAGACAGAGAGACAGAGAGACAGAGAGAGAGAGGGAGGGAGGGGAAAAAGAAAGTAGAATATCCTTTAAAAATGGAGCGACAGGGCTTCCCTGGTGGCGCATTGGTTGAGAGTCCGCCTGCCGACGCAGGGGACACGGGTTCGTGCCCCGGTCCAGGAAGATCCCACATGCCGCGGAGCAGCTGGGCCCCTGAGCCGTGGCTGCTGAGCCTGCGCGTCCAGAGCCTGTGCTCCGCAACGGGAGAGGCCACAACAGTGAGAGGCCCGCGTACCGCAAAACAAAAAACAAACAAACAAAAAATGGAGCGACAATGTCATCTTTTAGGATTGTGGACCTCTCTCACTAGCTTGAACTTGACTCTCCCTTTTCCTCAGGTTTCAGGCCTAGAGGAAGAGTTCCGGGTATTTTATAATCAGAAAGTGCTTCACAGTTGTTTCTGTTAGTTCCCTAGAGGTCTCCCTGCTCCGTGGAGGGGTGAGAGGGTGGGAGCTGTCCACCCCCGGTGCCCCCGTGTCAGTCAACACTTGCTTGGTTCTTTCTGGTCTTTGTTGTAGGGTCAGGGTTGCAGACAGGCCGCTGGAGCCCTGCTCTGGCTTTCTCTCACTGTAGACCCTGCCCTGTAATGAAATCCATCCCTGTCCCCATCTGACCACTGCACCTCTTATGGGAGGAAAGGCTTTCCAGAGTAGCTTCTAATCCAACATGGTAGGAGCAAGTCCTAGCTTACCAGATGGCCCAAATCAATAACGGCCTTGGGCTTTTTTGTGTTCTCCATTAAAAAAGGAAAGAGTAGCTGCAACAAGTATATGTAAGTTTCTCTTGGTTTCCCTGGATAAGCGTGAAGGGAAAGACCAACTAACCATCGCTTCTAGATCATACCTGTCATAGCTCTAACAACCATGTGACCGTAAGTCCACTCACAGGCAACTCTGCAACAACTAGCAATTTCTCCTGGGTAGGGGGACAAGCTCCTTCAGCTCCTGGCACCTATAACATGCGAGCTGTTTAGGCACTGACAGACCTGGGATAAGGGGAATGGGGAAAATGGTATATTGGAATCTCACTGAGCCAGACACTGTGTAAACATAATTAGGCCTACAACATTCTGGGAAGTAAGTACTATTATTTCCACTTTATTGATGAAAAAACTGAGGCTCAGAGATGTCTGTCCAGATCTCAAGCCCTTGCCACATTTTTAGATTTCAGGCTTGTGGTTTTCTCCCTTGACTCTCGTCTCGTCTACATCTGCAGCGTTTATGTTGGTGGCTAGGAGTCGTCCCCAAGCATGGGTGGAATGGAAGTAGAGTTGCTGTTCAGTCATGTGCTTGCTCCCAGGGTGTTCATAATCCCAACGTAGAATGACCCGAGTAACAGCAAAGAGCAGCACAGAAGCTTAGAGCTAATGAACAACGTGGTCCTTGCTTCCTCAGGAACTGTAACCAGGAACTCTGCCATTTGGCAACCCTGAACCTTCTATATTTCCCACTTACTAAGGTCAAAAGTTAGAGCTGTTAAGAGCCCCCACTGACGGTGGGGGTGAAGGCTCAGAGCCATCATAGCTTTTGCCAAATGAGGGGAAGTGGCCTGTTTAAGAGAAACAGAGGGAAGGAGAGGAGGAAACAAGTTTTCCCTGGACCACGGTATTCAGTTGCAACCCCTCGTTCCTGGTGTTGAGCCCACTGATTCCAGGGGACCTCCCGCACCAGCCTTGCCGCTCCTTCTCCTCCCCTGGGGAGCCTCTGTCCTGGTCCCAGTCCACCAGTTTCCTCCTCTGCTCCCTGCAGACCGCACAGAGAACCAAGGCGGGACTGTGTGCCCACCTATCCCTCCCAGCTTCGGTCTGGCTGCTTCCTGCATAGTGATTGAGGACACAGAGGGGCGAGAAGACAAAGCGGAGGAAGAAGAAGGACCACGAAAGCAGAAGGAAAGAGGGTTAGTTCCAGACACCTGGGAGAAGGCCTAGGGGAAGAGAGAGGCGCCTGAACCTCTGTGATCTAATCTGGGGAGGGGCCACCGGCAGGAGGGCCCAGGGCCCAGCACGATCTCAGCCTCGCCATGCCCGTTCCTTGGCTTCCTCTGAAGCTCTGAGGAGAGGGATGGAGGAACTGAATCCAAGGGAAAGAGATTAATCAGTTCTGCGGGAATTCAGCGTGAGGCAGAGGCTCTTTGCTTTGTTTTGTTTTGTTTTGCTTTGGCAGGGAAGAAGCAAATGCAGCCCTCTGCTCATTTCAGACGGCTGCTGTGAGCAGTGGTGGGTCCCCACTGGCCTACTCCCTGAGGATGGTGACGGTGGCTGTGTGTGACCTCCAACAGGAGATGCTGAGGCGTCCGTAAGCGAGGGGGCAGAGGCGGGGGCTTGGTTTCCCACGTGAATATATAATTGGAGTGTTGAGTGGCTCTGAACTTTAACACAGCTGCTAATCCACAGCGTACACACCACGCTGGTGCCGTTTAGAAACACAGCACGTCTCGTGTTTTTAATATCCAGTTTTATCTTATCTGACCCCTTCATTTCTCAGCCTTGGCGGACAACACCAAGAAACCTTTCCTCTCCTGCCTCAGTAAGGAAACGACTTTGTGGACTGCCTTGGGAAGGCCGGCTGCCCGTGGGCACGGGGGGCACACACGTGTGGGTACACACCTGGGGAGGGGCTGGTGTTCCCATGGATGCGTGTGGCCACAGGCTTGGGTGAGCCCCTGGATCTCTGTCTACAGTGGCCTCAGCCAGAAAGGGAGGCAGGCACGTGGTTGACGTCCCTGAGGACATCTACCTGGTGCTCAAATTGACCTTCATTCTGCTATTCAGTTTTGCTCACTCTTCTCCCACCCCTGGAACCCAATGAAACCTCTTTCAATGTGACCTCAAATTATCCTTCCCGTTTCCAAGCCTAGGTCCTTCTTGGTGTCTTGTTTGCTCTTGACCTTGGGCTCATATCTGCCTTCCGCTCTCTGGACCCTTGGCTGAAGGAATACCATCTTATTTTAATAAACTTTTTGTATACCTCTCACTCTGAGGTGGGTGTAGTGGGAAAAAAAAGTCCAAACACCACTGAACCAGGAACCAGACTCTGCTGTTAATTAGCTCCTAGGTGTGGGCAAATATCTGTACCTCCCCCAGGCCCCAATTTCCTCCTCCATTAAATGAGGGGATTGCATGAGCTGATTTGCAAGGTCCGCTCTGGCCCCCAGACTCTAAGGCTTTCTTCACAAGAGTTTCTCATTTAGAACTGCCCCGGAAGTGTCCACTTTCTAGCATGGCATTTTAGTTACCATTGTCCCTTGTAGCCTAAGTGCTTTTGTGGACAAGTGAAGTGGATTTTCATATACTTCAAACAGTGCCCAAAACACATGGTGACTGCCCCACTCAGAGGGAGAAAATATCTTGTTGATGTTTTAGTTCAATAACAGTCCAAATGATTAATAACGAAGAGTCATACATAACAACACCTTAGTTCTTACATATCGTCTTTCGCCCAAAGATATCAAAGTGCAATTTAAGAAGATCCATTTTTAATGAAATATTAAGCAGTTTCTATTTCTCCTGACCCAATGGATTTCCAAGGTCTCTATTTTTTCTCCTTGCACTGCCCTATTTATAGCTGGTAAATGCTATCATACATTATACATCTTTATGACTTTTTCAATGCTTCTGTGGTTTCAGAATCACCCTTCATATATTTTCTGATCAAATTCTCTGAGATGGAACCTTGACTTCCAGTCCTGCCATTGCAAGGTAAGGGGTTGTGTGCTTGGGAGATGATGCCAGGGAATTGGTTTTACTCCCTATTCCCTTCCGACTCACTGAATCACTATAGGCCAATCAATAAACCTTAGATACCTTGATTTCTCCTTCAGGAAAATAAAGTCGATAACACGCTTGCAGGTAGACACTAAACTCTACCAGCCCTCCCTGCTGGCTCCAGTGCCTGCACGATACCAAGGACAGATATTGGACTGGAAGCCACGTCACAAGCAATAAATAGGTCTTTGTTCAACTGGGGAAGTTCAAGTTCTGAAAGCCACTGACTCTCAAGTCCCACCTCGAGGCCAGGAATTTTCAGGCCATGACTTTGCAGTGCGGAGTCCACATTGCTGAGAAAACTCAGCGGCCTGTCAGCGTATGGCGTCCCCAGATAGACGTATATCAAACGTGGTGATCACATTTTAACATCTGCTTTAAAAGCTGGATGTCACGCATGGTATACAGTTTTGTTAACTTTAAAAGAGAAATGTTAATATGGTTGCTTTCCTGCCCAAAGGAAAACCAGAGGTGTGTTCAAAGTGACCCTAACCTTCTTAAGAGGTGGGGATAGCGTTGATAATGTTGTAATGACTTATATATATATATATATATATATATATATATATATATATATATATGAAGCTATGTTGAACATAAAGATTTCGTCAAGTACACTTCTATAAACCAAGTTTAAAAAACAATTCAGGACAAGAAGTGGTTTGGATAATCCATTTGGTGCCTTGCTGAATTCTGAACATAATCCAACACTTTCCAATTGATTTCTGAGACCTTTGGTTTATTTTCAGTAAGACAGAATCAGAAACCAGCAGCACGTCATGCATTTTCTGATTTGCACCTCAGGGGGGAGGGGGGCATCTGCCAGTTAAATTGGCTGCTTTCCAATATCCCAATTTGGTTATTATCTACAACTTCACCCCCCTCCGCCATCTTCTCCCCCCAGGAAAAGAAAATCAACATGTTGTGACCACTCCTGTGAGCTCGTAAGGCATGGACTCTAACACTATGTAAAAAACACATTAAAGAAAATAATATATAAACTTTGAGAAGAAACATCTAGCCAGAAAGCATCACTGAGGTCATCTTTTCTCTTTCACCCCATTTCTAGTCCACCACCTCTCCCTGCTGACCCCTTCCAAAGTCCTCTTTGAAGAGTATGCAGTGACGCAGGCACTGCTGAGAACAGTGAGTGTTTCACGGCCTACCTTGGAGGCCGCTATGTGGGGGGATTCTCTGCCAGCCCTACATCCCTCTCCCATACACCGTTCATCTCTGCCATCAACATCCGGGTGCCCAGGCCGGTATAGATGCTCCATGTCCGTCAGTCTTTGAGCTCCTTGGCGGAAGGACACGGTGCAGCCGCACAGTGTTCCTGGCTGTTTAACCTCCCGCCACGAGGCAGGCCCTCATTCTGTGCACAGCCTCCCTCCTGATAGGGCTTCAGTACTGCACCTGCGCATGCCTGTCTCTTCATTCCCTATGCTGTGACCTATAGTTTATTTCTATTTTGCTGTAAATATCTGAACGTGGCCAGCTCCAGGGATTGCAGAGAAGCAGGAAATTTTTCAAAGACAACATAGTGTTGGAGCCCTGAGGTAGAAATTGTGCAGGAGACCTTCTTCTTCCTTTTTTAAAGAATAAATATTTCTCTCCACTAATACATGTTGCGTCGCATCCAAAGTTCTCCTTTTCAATCTCCCTGGCACAGACACTGAAGGAGGAGAACAAAGCAGGCAGAGAAGAGAGATGACAGGAGTCGAGGGCAGAGACGGGGGAAACCAGGAGCGCATTTAAAAAATCTGTCTCAGAAACAATGGTACCGACTCATCCTCACTGCAGAACCTAGTCCCAGCCCTCCCACTCCCACCTCCTCCCCTTGCATTTTCTCTAAAGCTAGCCATTGGGGCTACACGTAGAAATAAATTGTTAATCAATGAATGCCATCCTGTTTAATTAATTTGTTGCACCAAACAGGTGTGGGTGAGGGTGAATGCTGCACTCGGGAAATGATGCTAAGGTAATGGACCTTTTTTTTCCTGTTTGTAAATCATGGTCCTGACATTTCTCTCTTAAAACTCTTCCTTAAAGACTATAAAAATTTTTTAAAGCTGCTCTTATTCTAGTGAATGTGGGAACTTAGCCAGATACAGAATCAGAAAGGATGTCTCTCTCATGTATGTGTGTGTGTATATATATATATATATATATATATACACACACACATATGAGAGACAGAGAGAGAGAGAGAGAAAGAATTTAAGGGAGGGAAGGGATGCGGGTAGGGCAGAGAAATTCCCTAGCCACCAAATGCTCGTTTATGACCATGATGCCCTCCTGTCTCCTCCTCCTTCACTTCAGGGCTGCTTTCGTCATCAAGCAGTTTTGCTGATGTGAGGGAGGAGATAGAGAAGCAAGCAGGAGCTGGTCGGGGGCTGTAGGGCAGGGAGACCGCTTTCTTTCTGGGGGTGGGGGCTGAGGTGCTGGGATGTGCACATCCCCCTCTGTGTGTGCCTGGCGGGGGCCGTTAGATTTACTGCGGGATTACGTTACCCCCACGAGACACTGAGCCCTGGAACACAGCATACTAACAGGATCAGGGTTTCAGGATTTGAGACAGGAAAGCATGAGGGAGGAGAGGCGAGGAGGGCAGCTCAGGGATTTGGGGCTGGAGGAGAGATGGTATGGGAGAGAGTGGAGCATCAGAGCAACGAGGGGCCGGAAGTCCTCCTGTGAAGGTGGGGCAGAAACACACATTCTACCTGGGTAGGAAGGGCCTCCACACTGAAAACCTCCTACAAAGACACCGCCACATTATTTAAGGAGGCACCTTTAACTTCCAGGTGGGGAAAAGAGAGCAGAAAAGCTACGGGGAATGAGGTTGCTGAAGCTACCTGCCACCTGCACTCCTTTTCCAGGTGAAATTTCAGGAAAGCACAGAGCAGGGAACCGGTGATGGCAAAGAACCTGACAGTCCGCCTGGAGAGGCGTTCACCCCACTGCTCATCTAGGGATGCTGAGGTTAGGGCAAAGCGCGTGTTTTCACAGCCCAAGCAAAATCACGGCGCCATTCCACATCCCCTGCTATCTGCTCTGCCCCACTGGCCCCTACGTACAGTGGGGCCTGGGAAGCACGAGGAATTTAGCATCAAGGCTGTAAGCACCAGGGAGGCTGGCCTCAGCTCCCGGAGACGATTCAGCACCCATGGGAGTTGGGTGAAGCCAGCCATGGGGGCCTGATGGAGAAAAGGTTCCAAGCTTGTGTATAATGAAAATTTCCCTGGAGCTTCCTAAGTGGAAAGGCTAAAGGTCTGAGCTCATCCCATGGCAAATGGATAAGGGACAAACTTAATTACCGAGGGCCCTGGATTATTCTTGGTTATAACTGAGGGGAACAGATAAACTGGGGGGACTTGAATTTGAAAAGGTCATCAGCCCTCTTCTAAACATATATAACCCTAGACGATGTAGTCACATCCATGACTTCTAAAGTCTGATGCCCACTGCTAGCTGATGGTCTGAGTCATTGTCTTAATCTTATAGACAGTAAACAAAATTATTACAATAAAAAGGAAAAGGGGGCTTCCCTGGTGGCGCAGTGGTTGAGTCCGTCTGCCGACGCAGGGGACACGGGTTCGTGCCCCGGTCCGGGAAGATCCCACATGCCGCGGAGCGGCTGGGCCCGTGAGCCATGGCCGCTGAGCCTGCGCGTTCGGAGCCTGTGCTCCGCAACGGGAGAGGCCACAACAGTGGCCCGCGTATCGCAAAAAAAAAAAAAAAAAAAAGGAAAAGGAAAAGGAAAAACCAGTCATCCACCAGGAAGCTTAAAAAAAAGGTATTTTTTGAAAACCTAAAAATTTTCATTGGAGGAATAATTGCACTCCTAACTGAAGAATGAGGGGTACCGTTAATCTGAGGCAGCCCAAGCACAGGCCCCATCAGATGCAGGGAGAAGTCTGGATGACTCACCAGGTCCCTTCCAGACCTATGATTTTAAAGGAGGCAGTAAATATCCCATGGGAGATCCCTTGTTACTTTTTAAATTGATAACTTCCTTCTGTTCAAGAAGAGCTCTGCGGGTCTAATACATTAGTTATATCTGCAGAGAGCCTTCCACCCATGGATCCCAAAGTGCTCTGCCAACAGTAGCTACAGCACCATTCCATTAGGGCAGGCGGAAACACTGAGGCACGGAGCTGGGAAGAGAAATTTCCAAGGTCACGTAGTGCGTCATCCTAGAAGGTCTGGCCACGTGGCTCTAACTGTTAGCCGACTGGTTTGGGGGTGTGGTTTTATGACACCACTCTCTCTCCTCTTAAGTCTCTGATCATTTCACAGAGGGTTTTAAATTCTCAAATGGCTTTCACAACAATTCATTTTAATTTGGAAAATAAATGTAGTACAGAGGATTTTTGAAGCGGGGGTTTATTTGTTCCGGAGGGACGTGGCCAAATCAAACGCAAAGCAGCTTCGTTCAACGCTACATCTCAGGATTCTATGATGGGGCCCCAAATCCAAAATGCTGAGCCCGTGCTAGGAGCCATGCCCACCAAACCGACTTGACTTCAGATCTCCATGAATATGCACACCTCTCGACCCGTGGACGGAACATGGAGGAAGCCAATTTCCCTCTGGAGGCAAGATGGTGAGCCAGACCTGGATCAGATTATGGAAACACCGGTCTGAAGTCAAAGCCTGGTGACCGGTGCCTTCCAAGGGACTCCACGGTTCCCCATGTCCCTGGGGCAAATTACTTTGCCTTGAGAGCTTCAATTCCACAGTCTGAAACACTGTTAAATTCTGAAGCAAATGGGCCAGTGCCTGAGGGTTCTCCAAGCCCCTTGGAAGTCATCATTACATTAAAATGATGACCTTAGTGCATTTCTGTTACTCATTACAGGGTAATTCTGAAAACTCTTGGACCCAAACCTTACCTGATCTCCGTCCTCACCCTCCCATCCTCAATCTGGCCATCAGGACACAGGTAGCATCCGACAGACCCTTTCTTTTAGCCGGGATTTCTTCCAAATACGTCAGAACAGCCTAGCAACACTGTGACTAAGAGCAAGGTGACCAGAGCAGTGTCAGCAAGAAAGATGCCCATGCCTACCGAATAAAGGAGAACCGAAATCAAGGGCTTTTGCTTAGACATATAAGGGCATGGCCTCTATCCTCCTGCCCTGACACCAGCCTCAGTCTCACTGCCTCCAGTGCAGACTCACGGAAGCAGCATCTCAGAGGTGAGCAGGACCTCGGCCAAGGCCTCCTGCCTTCCAGCTCCGCCCATCTTTCTCCACACCCCTCCCTTGGTCCGTGTGTTCATAATTGTGCCTGTAATTACAGACACACACACGAACCTTCTACTACTGTCTTTACAACACTACGTCTATGTTTGGGGTGTTATTAATACAGCTGGCGAAACCAAAGCAGTAGTTTATGCTTGTGGTTTCTGAAGAAATATATGTGAAGCAATTTGTATAATGTAAGGGGGCACGTGGACTGGACATGGGCTCTAACAGGCAGAAGAGCTCTCTGCCTGTGGTTACTCCATAAATACGTGTAAGGAGGGTCCCCCCAAATGAAAATCATAGGTTCCTTTTTTTTTTTGCGGTACGCGGGCCTCTCACTGCTGTGGCCTCTCCCGTTGCAGAGCACAGGCTCCGGACGCGCAGGCTGAGCGGCCATGGCTCACGGGCCCAGCCGCTCCGCGGCATGTGGGATCTTCCCGGACCGGGGCACGAACCCGTGTCCCCTGCATCGGCAGGCGGACTCTCAACCACTGCGCCACCAGGGAAGCCCATAGGTTCTGTTTTCTATGGCATGTGGAGTTGGATGAGGATTTGGAGATGTGCTGTACATGTGGCCTGCGTAACTGGGCTGTGTTTTGCCAGGAGGACATCTGCAACACTCCCGGCCACAGCGTAATGCCTTTCTCATCGGCAGCCTCATCGTTACCTGTTGGATGGAAAGAGACTAAGAAGAGGCTGCTCACAGGCTGTGGGAGGCTGCAAAAGAGTTCCTCGGTCATCCTTGCTTCCCGGCCACGAGGAAGTCTTCCCCCCATAGGCTCAGGCCTTGCCTCAGCCCAGTCTGGGTCCAAACTCTAAATACTGTTTTGCAAGGGAATAGCACAGCCATCCTCCACTACCCTGAGTGCTCATTAATCGTGTTTTTCTCTGACTTCCCCAATTCCCTGGTCTTTGGTATACTGCACTGGTGTTGACAGTGACCAGGGGATTGAAATCAAGTTCCGACATTTCTGCCCCAAACATCACCATCCCCTCCTCACGCCCTGTGCCCTGGTTCGTGTCTGCAAACCCTCCCCCTGCCCCACGGAGTAGAGCAGCCTGTTGCCTCCACCTCTGCTGGGCTTTGCTCACAGGTCCTGCTGGCTGAATTCTGCTTTCAAGCCCACCACTGAGCACCACGAGCACAGCGCCCACCATCCCGCAGCTACAAAGAGAAGCTCAGTGGTAGCGCCCGGGGCGCAGACGAAGCCTCTCCCCGCACTGCCCCCAAGTCCCCTCCTCACCCCGCCTCTCGTTCATGGCATCGAATCAAACTGCAACAGACTTGACAAATCTATTTGGCACGGTTCACTCAACTATTTCAACCCGAACAGCCAGAGAGCCGCGCTGACGCGCCATGAACGGTGCGGAATCTGCACATGAAATACAGTCGGCTGGGAGTAGATCTGCTAATGAAGGAGCAGCAGAGATCACCCCCGGAGGCGAGAACCTGGCAGGTCTCCTAGCTGCCTGCCACACCCGAGGGAGGACAGGGAGCATGTGGGGCTGGAGGGGGGGAGCGGGGGCGATGCTTAATTGTCAGGCTTTCCATTCTCCTGCCTCCTTCTAGGGACCAAGAGAATGAATTTCTAATGGGGACAGAAAGGGCTTTTCCTCTGCCCAGGCATCCTTTATGTGCACAGGACTGATTCGCTAAAAAGCCAAACAACAACAACAACAAAATAAAAATGAAATTACCCCTTGGCTCCTAGGGAAAGAAATCTAGCCACGGGTGAGAAGAGGAGGCAAAGGAGAGAGGGAGAGGGAGGGGGGGGGAGAGAGAGAGAGAGAGAGAGAGAGAGAGAGAGAGAGAGAGAGAGAGGGAGAGAGAGAGAGAGGGAGAGAGAGAGAGAGAGAGAGGGGGAGAGAGAGAGAGAGAGAGAGAGAGAGAGAGAGAGAGAGAGGGAGGGAGGGAGAGAGAGAGAGAGAGAGAGAGAGAGAGAGAGAGAGAGAGAGAGAGAGAGAGAGGGAGGGAGGGAGAGAGAGAGAGAGAGAGAGAGAGAGAGAATAGAGAGGGGGACTTCCCTGGTGGTCCAGTGGTTAAGAATCCACCTTCCAATGCAGGGACTTGGGTTCGATCCCTGGTAAGGGAACTAAGATCCCACATACCGCAACTAAGACCCGACGCAGCCAAAAATATAAATAAATTAATTTAATTAAATTAAAAAATAAAATAACATGTAACATGTATTTTAAAAAAAAAAGAGAGAGAGAGGAGGATGTATCTGATATGAAGAAGTTGAGAAGAATGGTTCTAAAGGAGCCCAGAGAGCTAAATTCCATCCTCAGGGATGTCTTCCCTGCAGAACGAATACCAGGGATAAAGCCAGGGAGGACAGCATTCTATCCAAATGTGCAGTACTAAGGTATTTCCAAAAGCAGATTTCCAGCAAATGGTGTTTTAAATAGCATCCCGGTCCATCTGCACGCTTTTAAAATTGGCTTATGCTACAGTATCCCTCCGGCCAGTGGTGCTTAGTCATTGAGCCTAGACAGGGAGACGGTTGGGGGAATCTCTTCCCCCTCCCCCGTACCCACCCCGACCCAGCTGCTGGCCCTTGCCCGCCTGGCTGACCTTCTGGGTTCTACCAGTTTCTTACTGAAAAGGGAGGCTGGAGAGAAAGGGTATGAAACAGAGCAGGCTGGGATGAGGACTCAGTCCAGGGTGCTCCCAGCAGCCCATGCCAGACTCTGGCCTGCCATGTCCAAGTGACATTTGGTAACTCTTCCTGAAACAAAGGCAGGCAATGAGAAACCAGCCCTGGCTCAACTCGTCAAGATGGGGAAGTCTTTCAATTGCTAAGTCTCTCACTTTATCTGTGAAATGGGATGTGTGTGTGTGTGTGTGTGAGAGAGAGAGAGAGAGAGAGAAAGAGAGAGAGAGACACCTGGTAATATCTAGAAGCCATGATTTCAGATGAATTGTGCCATGTTACTATGGCGATCTTAATTTTTTAAAATCCACTCCTTTAAAAACTCAAATTTCCCAAGTGAAACAGTGCCAACGTTATAGTTTAGGATTTTCTGGGTCCAAAGTTTCCAGTTACACCAGCAAGAGCAAGCTGCCTTGGGGCAGTGACAGGAGCCAAGGGGGCCCTGTTTGGAAAAGACCTTTGGCTTCTCCAGGTTGGACCACCTGTGTCGCCTTTTGATAATTCACACCTGACCGACCAGGGGGCTGCTGGGACTGTGGCAGTATGAGGAGAGACCCTTTCCCTCAGTTCCCGATTCCACTGGGAAGGATGAGCGCTCTCCTTTGAGACCCGAGAGCCAACCCACAACGAACGGAGTTCTTGCCCTGCCCACGTGAGACAACCAGCCGTTTCCAATAAGCCCCCCATATGCTGAGTCTAACACCCAGTATGCACCTCGCGGGCGCCAGCTGCGGGCCTGATCACCGCCAGAGTGCCACGTGTCCTAGGAAAGCGGAGTGCCAGACATTCGTCCACATGTACAACAAAAGCCCCACATCGCCCGTGCGGACACACCTCCGAGAGCCCCAGACACTGAAGGCACCAGCCGAGCGAACTCAATGCCTCGCTGCCACACGACTGCCAGTTCAGATCCCATCCCCGACACACCGAATTTCTCCTCATTACTTATTATCCTCTTTCTTCTTCGGGACATTGTGATTCCCTCTCAGGATCTGTGCCCTTTTACTCCCAGACCTCGGTAACTCCCGAACGGCAGTCTCATGACGTTTTGTGATTCTTAACCCAGCACGTGGAAGGGACTCAGGCCATAAATGCTCAATGAATCCTGTATGGGGAGACTCAGACGGGGAACACATTTTCTCCTTCATTTGCAGTCAGAGAGCACCGTGCAAGCTCTCTTTCTCTCTCTGCTGTGCAATGTGACAGCAGCCAGGCTGTCGGAGAGACAAAGGTGTTTTCCAATCACTTTAGCATAAGAAAGAATATTTGCAGGGCCAGCATTCTGATGCCTCCATCAATTACTGGAGCCTCAGGGAACAAGGCCTCCTTGGCCATGTGCGGTGGCTCTGCAGCCCTTCTTGTGCCAGCCCGCCTGCCCCACCCCGGCGTGCCCAGGCAGCGGGGAAACGGGTTTACCTTGTGGTTCTTGCCGTGACGGTACACCATCCAGTCTTCACCATTAGTGCTCACCTCCAGCTTGTAGGATTTGACATAGTAGCCATTCTGGGTTTCCCTGGAAATCGCTCCCTGCGTCGCAATGGCCGTGAGCACGGTTAGAAAACGTAGGTCCACCTGAGGAAGACAGGCGGAGAAGGAAGGGGGCCTTGACTCTCTTGACACAGGGCTGCATCTGGCTTTTTCTTCAAAGGACACATGTGTAATCCTCAGCTCACAACCCGTGTCTGTGATTCGCTCACAGGTGTTGGTGATCAGTATCTGTTTGCGTCCCCTGGACAGTTGAACTCAATATATTTGAACTACATTGGACACCTTTAGAAATTGGAACTTGATTTTTTTTCTTCTTTTCTCTTTTTTTTTGCAAATCTGAACAGACAGGATTATGTTTATCTTAAAGGAATGACTGAACATCTAGAACCACGACCCCTTCTTACTCAACCACGACCTGCCTCGGATAGTGAAAGTGGATGCTGGTTTAAAGGAACAACGGCTAAATCCAATCCAATCCACTCCGCTCTGCTCCAGTCCAATTCAAGCCAATTCACTTTCGATGCCCTAGTTGCCAAAGTCTCAGCTCGGAGCTGTTTCCCCTGCCCTCAGTTCCTCACTCCATTGTGTATTTAGTGGTTCAGGTCACCAAGGGGTCAGAGGGCATGCAGAGTCTGCCCAAGCAATTAAGCTTATGCACCGCGTCCTGACCTTTTGCCCGATGAGGAGGGCCAACATTTTGAGGCACTTCCCCTCCCACCACACCAAGCACATTTGGAAATTGCTGGATGTTATTCCTTTGCTGACCACAGTGTTTCTTAGTGGCAATCTCTGCGTGATCAAAATTTAGCCAGCACACACCGGTAAAATTTGATTCAGTAAGCATTTATTGGCTACTTAGTATGTGCTCAGCACCATTAAGCATTCGAAAGGAGTACACAATGCTGTGTATGTGTATCATAAACAGGTGGAGAGCAATCAGAGAAAGTATATGATTAGGACCCAAAACGAGGACTACAATCAACAGGATGCGGGCTAGAAGGGAGAACTTTCTGGAAGCTCTGCAAGGTGAGAAGCATTATTGGAGAAGCAGAGGAGAGATAGTGACAGATGGCCTTAGGGTTGGGCGTTAGAACCTCTGTGGACTCCCTGGAAGTTTCTAAGTGGTCATTCTCCCTTTCCTGTTGTCTGCTCTGTGACGTCCTTCTCAGAGCAGAGGTCGCCGTGTCGCATCAGAGCTAGGACAGGCTTGTCAGTGGGTCACGAGGCTGTCTGCCGTGTATCATGAAAGCAGTCATTGCTCTAGCATGGAACTAGCAGCTTGCTCTTCCCTGGGGATGAGAGCTGGACCAGTGTGTAGTGCAAGGGAGGATTACTCAACAGGAGCTGCAAGTCTTGAAAGAAGGAAAGCAAACAATAGTCTGAAAAGATGCTGCAGGGCTTCGGAGCAACTGGAGTTTCACTCCTGGCAGTGACATTTTCCCGTGTGTTCTCCTGATAGCTATAGGCAAAACCTTCCTGGGAGGGCTCCCTCCGAACAGCAAAGATCATGAGAAGCTGCCGTGCTTCTCATGCCTGCCCTTAGGAAAAATGCCCCCTAAGTCTCTGATGCCTCCCTATGCTGAGAATGAGGACGCTCTGTAACTGTTTATGGAAGTTCCTTGGATAACTATAGTGACAGTGCAAACAGCTTCCCAGCCAAGCAACTTCTCCAAGGCCTGGTAATCTTCACAAGGGCAGAGGCAGTGTCCATCTGACTTGCTATTTTATCCCAGCACTTAGCACAGTGCCTGGTATAGTCTATTTGTGGCTGGAATATGGATTTCTTTGGATGGATGGATGGATGGATGGATGAAAGAAGTTCTCAAGTATGTTGTGTTTCTTTGTCCACTCTAGCGAAGGAGCCAGCCCCCTTGCCCACCAATGCACACACACTCTGCACACCCTCTGGTATCTGAGTCAGTACCTGGAGATACTCCTTGCTGGAATCCAAGTTGGGTGTCCAGCCGTTGTCATCGCCATGGAGCCGGCTTTGGTGAGGTGTCCACCTCCCATCAGAGTAGGTAGACGAGGCACTGATCTGTTCATTAGCAATCCGGCCAGACTCCATTCCCAGAGGGACATTGCACTGAAAGTCTGGGGGATGGAAATGGTCAAGGGCAGAGTTAGGTCTCTCCATCTTAAACCCCTGGGACCCCCAGAACGCTGCTCCCTTCTAGGGATGAGTCTTGCAGGCACTCCCTCATCTTAAAGACCTAATTATACACTCACATTTTAAAAACAACTACGCCAAGTCACAGAGATTGACACCCCCTCTGGGTCTGAAAGGAACTAAATTTGACCTAAAAGAAATCAGGCTCTGGATAAATAAGAATCATCATACAAATTAAAAATACAAACTAAAGCACAAGAACTGTTAGTGCTACAGGCTACGGATGCTCACAGTTTCCAGATGCACTCTTATTGAAATACAGGTAAACGCGTGATAGACTTGGGTGGGCTGATACATCGTGGGAAGCCTGCTTTATTAATAAACACCCAAGAGGCACTTTTGTTTCTTTCTTTGTTTCACTCAACTGTCTCATGAGTTCTGGCACAGAAGACAGACGTTACAAAGCAATAAATACCTGTCTTTGGGAGACCTCTCTGTAAGCAGAAGTGTGTCACTCTGTATTATCCTGCACCACCTGTCTGGGCAAATGGACCCAGGAGTCACTTCCCCTGGGCTTGCGCTGTCAGTTTAATTGCTGTCCTTCCTATGGATCCCACGGACACTGGTCAATATTTGTGTGTGCATGTGTCAGATAAGGACCAGCAATCTTTTTCAGGTATCAAACCTACTCTGTAGCTCTGTGACCACACGGGCCATTTGCAGAACTTGGTGCAACTCACAATACTGTTTTCTTGTCACTCAATCTTCATGAGCTCTTTGAGGAAAAAAACAAAAGCAAAACTCAGAACAAAACCCATCAGTCGGCCAGGCTGCCGTGTCTGCAGGTATGCATGTGGTAAGCTGTCTACAGCCATAGCAGGATTTGCCCAGCTCCAATCATCCTGAAAGTGTTCCTTTAGTCCTTCAAGTTATCATCTGGGCTGCTTGGTGAAAATGGCAGCATATCTTAAGCACATATCCAAGAGGAGCTGATTTAAAGACGTAGCTCAGGGCAAGAGAGTGATGGTCTGGGTTCAAAGACAGCAGGTTCCATGACCACTGGGGTCAGGGTTATACTTTCTCTGTTTGCACATAGTAGAAGCTCAAAAAACTGTGTTTATTAGAAGAATGAACTGAAAGTCCAAGCAGTGTACCAGCCTAGTGAGAGAAACTCTAGCCAGGGCGAGAGATGTTTAATGTCAAAACATACGTATATAGAGAGAGGTTGAAAATTGCCCAGTTTTTTGACAATGGTCACTGAGGCTTGAAGAGGGAAGAAAATGGCCCCAGACTCAAAAAATGTTAGCACAGGAGGGGACTCGATATAAATATCCTAACTAACCTCCCTTTCATTCTGAACCTTGAGATGGTCCTGCGACATTCCACGGGAATAACTGATTCTTGGTATACATACTTTTTCTTTTCTTTTTTTTTTCTTCGGTATGCGGGCCCCCCACTGCTGTGGTCTCTCCCGTTGCGGAGCACAGGCTCCAGACGCGCAGGCCCAGCGGCCATGGCTCACGGGCCCAGCCGCTCTGCGGCACGTGGGATCCTCCCGGACCGGGGCATGAACCCACGTCCCCTGCATCAGCAGGCGGACTCTCAACCACTGCGCCACCAGGGAAGTCCCCATACCTTTTCTTTAAAGAAATGAGTAGCCAGATTGACATTTATCCTATTTTCATTAATCTCTGCCTAGCAAGAGGACACAGCTCCCATCCCCTGAGCTCAGATGTCACTGCAAATTCTGGAGAATTCCCATCTCCTTCTCTTGCAGGTCAGCCTCTCTTCCCCACACACCCTCACAGCCCTGATAGGAGGACAGGACAGAGGTTCCCAACTCACTCTCTAGCGGCTCTTGGTGAACCAGGTAGTAACGTGCAGAGAAGCCATCCTTGGCCACTGCCATGTCCGTGTGAAAGGTCAGAGAGAGGATCCCAGTGGCCGAACGGAGTTCAGAAGGTGTTTTGGTCCCACAGTACTTGCCAATCAGGGGTCCGACTGGACATGCAGGACAAAGAGAGGTCACAGAAATGGACATGCCAAACCCCATTGGCCATACATTCTCCCTTCCCACAATCACAAGTCATTCAATGGAGCACCACTTTGGATGCCTTGGCATAAAAGAGCAACCAGAGATTTGTTTTAAGAGCAATGGCTAATGTTTTTCCTGCACATTAGAAAGTATTTTCACTGACCTGGCCTCATTCTGTTTTCACAGCCCTGGGAGATGGACTGGAAAGGTATCATTATAATGCCTGTTCTACAGAAGAAGAAATTGAGGTTTGGAGAGGGCACGTGACTTTTCTTTGTTCATACAGCTAGGGAATAGCAGAGCTGGGACTCCAACCCAAGTTTCCTGACTAAATCTTATGATTTTCTCAGGAAATGAAATTGCTTAGCCATCAAGTCTTCCTTACAGTGCAAAATACTTAGAAAGACTACGAAAGTGAAAGATTGGTTTCCTTGCTGATCCCAAATATACCCCAGACTTATGCTGGTCTCCACCTGAGAAGTACAGGTTCCTCTTGGCCTTGGGGGATGCACCTTTTATGCATCTATGACTATATAAATGATAATAAAATGACAGTAATTACAGTGATGATAATAGCAGCTTATTTATACAGATAAGACACAGAGAGGTTAAGGAACTTGCCCAAGGTTGCAGAGCTGCTAATATCAGAGCCAGGATTCAAACTTAGTCAGTCTGGCTCTAGAGTCCTATTTGGGCATAGAGGGTGGTCACTGAGTCACTCTCTATGGCAAGCCTGATGACTCGGAGCAGAAAAGAACATTACCTATAGGTTTTCTCATCCTCATCCAAGTATCTACTCAGTCTCCTCCTATCCTTCTCCAAAGAAATATCTCCAAGAGAGAAAACTGTCTTTCTACAATGTCTCTGAAGTCATCCTTGGCGAAGGATAAGAAGAGAAAGTCATCATGGGTCATAGATAAACCCTGAGGAACTTTAAAGTCTTTGTTCTCTCTCTCTTTTTTTTATTGCTCCTAAAGCAATTAGCAGGCAAAGGCGAAGCCACTGAGAAATGCCTGGTGACGGCGCCATCACTCACCATGGGGGATGCCATCCCAGATGTCCAGCCAATCGTATTTGCAGTCTCCCTCTCCCACCTGCAAAGGGTCGTGCTCCAGGTCAAAGGTCAGGAACTGCAGGATGATCTCCATCTTGGGTTTGGCCAGGATGGTGAAGGTGCAGTCCAAGTTGTGTGGGTACTTCTCGGGAAACCCGGGGGACTCGATGGTCCCGTTGGGGCTGGTGAAGTTCTTTGAACAATCTTCGGAGCCTGTATGTAAATGAGAACGATAGCGTTAAGAGAGTGGAAGAGGATGCCTTTCTCTGTGGCCTCTGTCACGTGGGTTATTTAAATGTTTGGGCCCAAATCTCCCTCCTCACAAAGTTTTTGTTTCCACTGGAGTGGCCCTTGAAGCAACATACTTTTCACATCAACGTTTCAAGCCATAAAGCCTAGACCATCTTTAGGAGAGAAATTAGGGAGTAGAGCAGGCTTGCTCTGCATATTAGAGTAACAGCAGCAGTGGAGGATTTGGGAGGGGGGTGGTGTAGAAAGAAGTGTGTGTGAGATACAGGGAGGGAGAGAGAGAGATGGATTCTCTTGAAAAGAGGAACAGAGTCTTCTTTCTCAATTACTCAGCTGCTTGCTCCAGAAATGTAAGTTATTTCAATCCTCAAGGAAGGCTTGCTGATTGCCAGCAGGGAAAACAATGTTACCCCTTATTTATTGCTGACCTCAACACTGGCCCCCATTGTACCAGAGCCAACTTGGTGCCCCCAACTCCCTCCAAGATCCAAGGTGCCTCAGGGGAGGGGCAAAGGGGAGCTCGGGTCTCATTCATGTCATGACTATATTAAAACTAGCGGCTCTGTAGCGGCCAGACAATTAACAATTGAGGTTTGTAGCTGGTGGATCACAGCAGGGTTTGGGGATGTTAAAGGCCGCTCCAGCAGCAAGTTTGGAAAAAATGTGGCAGTGCATTGACATTTGGAAGGCTTCTGGTTCTTCTGTGGTGGGGACGGCCGTTTTTCTCTCCTAAGCTCTTGTGTCTGCTTTCTCGGGGCTCACGGAGGCGTCTTATTAAACGCTGCGCACGTTCGCATCCTGGTGCAGGCTTGGACCGCAGCGGGAGGGAGCTCGTAAAAGGATTACAGCCACTGTCTCCCCTAATGCCTCAAGGTGGAGTCACATTAAAAGGGCCCTCGTGTGCTGTAACCCAGCCACCATATTTGCCAGGGTCGCCTGGGACGGTCCCAGGACACTGCAGCCCAGACCACGGGCCCAGGGAACTGCACGGAGCCAGAAGTTTTGCAAGTTATCGCGATGAATGTAAACGCTGCCCAATTAGCATTGATCTCGCTACGTTCTGATTTTAAAATTGAAAAAGGGAGCAGGATTTATGAGCGGAATAATAGGCACGCTAAGCACGAAGAAAAAACACAGAAATACTAGATAAACTAGGTGTTTACTGGCAGGAAGTGTCCTCTGGGGATCCCACTGAAATATAACTGCGTGATGTCAATACAGTGATCTTAGCCCGCAGCAATGTCTTTATCCGTGGCTCCCGCAGCAGCCCCTGGACGGGTCTCTTTATTGATGATGGCTTTCTGGAAAGTGGCAAATGTCTGACTTGGAAAAGGTGCCATGCAAATAAGTGGGGGAGGGGATGGAAACTTTTTTTTAGCATCAGACAGGAAGTTCCAATATCCCTGCTCACCCTTCCATCACCTCCGCCCTTCCAGCCAGCAGAGCCTTGGCAGGGTGGGAACCTGGGACACCTGGGGCGAGAGCTAAGAATCCTTTTCAGGATTCTTCTTCAGAGGTTCTCTAATGCTGCATCCCAGAGGCTCTGCGTTCCATCATTCTGAGGCCAGGTGGCCCAGTGGGCAGCCAGGCCTGGAGGCAGGAGATGAGATGACCTCTCCCCCAGTTTGTTTTTACTATCAGAACCCCAGCTTCTGAAAGCCTCCTCCATGGTCCAGGATGAGGCAGTTTAGCAAAGCCAAGCCAGCTGGCAGGTCTTCAGGTGGCTGAGAGGGATTTTGAAAAGGTTAGCATTTATGGCTGCCCGGCCACTTTGCCAGAGGAAATTAACCCTATTCACAAGTTGCTTCTAGAAAAGGCATCCTGACACTCCCTCCTAGCGTTTGCCCTATTGTCATTCCTTTCCAAGGCAAGGGGAATCACCCCCCACCCTCACCCCCCGGAGTGGGGAATTTATAGTGGAATCTTTCTTTAGTCCTTGTCATCCATGGGGGACAGGCGCTTCCGCAAAGACACTTAGAAAGCCCAAGAGAGGCCTGGAGAATGTGAGATTCTAAAGTACCCACAGTTTCCAAGGTTCTGTGGTCCTGTAATGGACTGGAGAGACTTTTTTCAATCTGACGTCCTTAAGGCAAAAAGAAAAAAAAAAGTGTGTATCTATCTTCTGACATATGGCTATACACGGGTGTATCCTGTGGCTTATTTTGAATGAAGTAGAAAAACAGTTTTATCCTTTTCATGCAGAAAAGTCAAGCCTGTCCATTACAATCGTGCATCCATCTATAATTGCACCATCTTGCTGTTTGGACTATGGTCAGTGTCAGAAGGCAGGCAGCTGAATATCAAATGTGGAGAAGAGATCTCAGGAAAGGGTGACCATCCCTGGGACAAGGGTTGAGTCTTGCAGTTATCTACCTAATCCAAGAGGCTTTTCTGCAATGTGTTAAAAGGATTAAAGGTTAAAAAAATAGCTCAGTCAATAAATACTCAAGTTTATGCAATGCTAAAATTGTCCATAGAAGCTGGGGGATTTTGGCTGCAGTGAATGATTTCATACCAAAGGACTCTGGTATGAAAAATGCCCACTCCGTGGTTTTTCACTGTAAATTGTATGATAACTCTGCAAGCAGAAGGAGAATCTGCACACATAAGGCTATTGAAAACATGGTGGATTTATCCAAAGATGAGTTGAGGCTGACCACAAGGGTAAATCCAGTTCTTCAATTTAGGAAGTGGGAGTAGGGGGCACCCCAGGTTTTCTCTGTCTGTGAAGAACCCGAGATTTCAGTTTCCAAAATGTCACTGGGCACCACAAAAGAAAACTTGATCTTGAACTTTGGTCAGAAGACAGGAAACAAACACACAAAACCCCCCACATTTTCCAGTGATTCAGTTTCAATGTTACTTTTTAAGTTATTTTAAAATTCCTTTCTCTGTTCTGCTTATGATTTGTGACTTGGGATCACTTAAGTCAGCGAGTTGTTTGGTTTACCCTTTTCTATGTGGACCGTCTGGTCATACGCAGACTCTTTCATAAACCACTTCATTCAGGGCAGACACGAACCTCCCTCTCCAGCCACTCACCCCCATCTGTACTGAATTGTGAGTTTATTTCTGTCAGTATAACTCTGCAGCAGAGCCCCGCCTGGGCGATGTGCTGTCCAAGGCTTCCAGAGTCCTCTGTACAGTTGTGTATCTGTTTACAGTTCCCCCTTCTCTCTCTTTATGAATCTGACTAGCAAACACAACTGTGTGCTGTTTAGATTTCTTCAGGATGTTCATGCGTTTCTTTCATGTTCTGTGGATGACATAACTTGGCGTGTTTTCTCTCAGGGCTCCAACAGTGGAGATCTGGGTGTGGGACGTGGCACCTGGAAGAATACTCATCTTCCTAAACTTCTCAGTTTTGAACTTGGCACACCCCGCCCCCTGCACATACACGTGCTTTACGAGGGTTGACTTTCAGGCTGAGAGCTGTTCTTTCCAATGGGCATGATGGCATGTGTGAACAGCGCCGAGGCCACTGGGCTCTCACCTCTTTCTTACATTCCCCAGAAGAATGGCTGTTGTCGGCGGTCTGTTACCTCCCGCTGCTGCAGTAATCTTTTTCTTCCTTCTGTAGGCAATCCCAGGCCTTAAAGTAGACTGCCCCACTTCTCCATGCCCAAGCCACCTTCCTTGGCTGGCTCCTTTGTTTCTAGGCTTGCTGCCTCATTCAAAATCCTATGTCAGCCTGTCCTCAAAAGAGCAATGCTGAGTTATGATACCTTCTGTGTGTTTTGGCTTTTAAGATCGACTCTTCACATTTGCGTGATGGATAGAGCTAACATTCACGTTTTTGTGTCGATTTCTGGAGGATGTGGCACCATCCTTTGTGAAATACTAAGTTGGGAAACATGAAACAGAGATGAGCTGGAATGGTCCTCCGCACCCTTGTTCTGACTTCCGGCGGCTAGCTCCCTGGATGCCCTTGCTTGGAGCTGTTTTCCTTTCGTGGTCAGCACAGTGGAGCCGAACGGCAGCTTCAGCACTGGGGACCTAGCTACCTAATGGACTTCCCAGGTAACCTACCGGCAAGCCACTCAGCAGCTCCCTCATTTTCACATCCACAGCATGTCAATCATACCTTCACAGTTATTCACTCTGCCTCATATTGTAACAATAGTTTACCTTGCAAGTTACCTATCAATTTACACATTCATCCAATAACATAGACTGTGCATCTGTGCTGTGCTGTGGGTTTACACACTGTCTCCCCAATCAGAAGAGGGCAAACGCCCCGTTTCCTTCCTTCTCTCTTCTCTCTCCCCACTAGTCCCCAGCAGAGGATGGCATAATGAGGGGTCCATCAGTGCCAGTGGCACTGACTGATCTGAATCTCACACAGGACTCAGGGGAATGTGGATGAGGCGATTTGGGTGCCTCACACCAGCCCGAGCCACTGGACACACAGACTGTCAGTCCCTGTGACCTCATGTAGTCAGCTGCATGACGACCCGGGGCAGACGGTCTTTCCTGGGACTCGTGCCCTGGGACGCTCCCGGCTCCCACTCTGGCTCCAACCTTTCACTGGATTCTACGATCTTGTTCTCAGGCAGACAAATCTGGCAAATATTTAGACAGAGTGGATATAAAAAGTGCTTTCAGCAGCTACCACTTCCTTTCAAGAATTGTTTGGCGAAAAAGAAAATATATATGAATAGTTCCCCTCACACTGAACTCAACAGGCGCCGGACTTGGGCCCCTTGATGACAAGGCTGACAGCCTCCCCTTTCAGCAGACTCTGTCCATGAGTTGTAAAACTTGGGCTGCTGGCGAGGGAAACACAGTCGTAGATGGGGTGGGAGCCCCTGAGGTGGGGGGATGGGCAGGGGTGAAGGGAACTGGAGGATAAACTTCACTTAGCCTCAAGATAATGAGCTCACACATGGGAGGGAAGGGCACGCTGCTTGGAGTGCTTCCATGGAGATGCTGAACCAGCGACTTGTGAATCAAAGTTGTCTCTACCCAGTTATGGATATTAAGCATTGGCCCATATTCTCAGGATCTAAAGTAATCTAAGGGGGACCTAATGGAAAGCAAGTGGTCAACTTAAAAGAAAGGCAATGTGCTTCTCCTCTCTTTCTGCTATCTTTATCAGGGTGTTGGCTTCGTCGGCATTTAGGAAGTGTGGGTTCAATGGGTAGACGTGATGCAGTGGAACAGCAGCAGGAATTCCTAGGAGCCATATTTGGGTGTAAAAGCAACTGTGTGACTTTGTTGGTGGTAGTGGTGGTGGTGGGTCATAGTAAGATTTTTAGAGACTCCTAACACTGAAAAGATGATGTCCTTCCGTCCCATGTAATTCCAAAGAAAGGCTGTGTTAAATCATGAAGTAATTAGGAGGACGTTTAACCAAGTTTTGTTTTTACCATGAAGATTATTGTGATTTTTTAAAAAAGACACACGAAAATCAAATTCTTTCCAAAAGTGTTTTTCTATGTAACAGGTTCTCCTATTCTTTCGTTGCCACAAACAATGTTTATCTGCCCAACATGCTGCACCCAAGCACTAACCTGGCAGCTCGCCCTCTTAAACTGGCTGGTAACTTAAACTGGCTTTTCATCTCAGGCTGTCTCCAGGTTCACCTTGAACCTCTCTTCCCTCCATCAACTTACTTAGGCTGGATAAAATTAGAACCCTTACCACCTGTGTCAACCCACTGGGCTCCATCTATGAGCACATAACTATTACGTAGTTCCCGCACACAGCGCCCCGTAGCCAGACACAGAGGGCGGAGTCCCATCTTCTCTCCACCATGACCACACTGACCTGTCTTAAAGATCTCATAGCGGAGGGAGAAGCCTGCGCCCTGCCGGGCGTAGTCGGAGGTGAACTTGATGTAGAGGACCGAGCCCGAAGAGATAATGGTGGGTGGGGCGATGTTCCCACAGTGTTTTCCCAGGAGGTCTGCGGATTCGCTGTCCCCGTCCCGAATCTCAATGAAGTCATACCTAGGTACGGATGGCACAAAGGGGCACATATGAGAAAAGACCAGTTTTAGGAGATGAAAAGGACTATTTTCTCCCTCCAGCTCAGGTACCTCCATCCACTTCTAGACATTCAGGTGTTTCGTATTCATCAAAGGGCACTTACGTTTGCTTGTAGAGACTGGCAAACATAGATATAGGAAGTTGCATTGCTTTCTGAAAGCCACACAGAACGAGCACCTCAGTGGATGGCTAGACTTTAAGGCCTTGTCTCTTGCTTACATAAGAGCAGTAGCGTCATTCTATCAAATGTCTCAAATATTTTTTTCTTTGTGCCGTAGCACCATTTTTATTTCCATTATGATCTCTCTGAATCTTAGTCTTTTCTTCTTAGCTCTGTGTCTCTGCATGTTACTTAACCCCTTTGAGCGTCAATTTCTTCATCTGTAAGATGAGGATAAAAGTATCCACTTCAGGGGATTGGGATGGAGATGGAATGAAAAAACGTAAGGAAGGTGCTAGGCACCGAGTCAGGCACATGGGGGCTGTTTCAGAGAGATTTGTTTATTTTCCTGCCTCTTCCCCAAGTTCAGTTCTCTCCTGGGTCATTTGCTCTTCTCTTTAACGTTTAGTGACAAAGACTCCCCAACCGTGGGCCACCTGCCTCCCTGAGATGACTCTGCAAAGTTCACAACAGCAGTGTCTATCTAGTTAACAACATGTTTTTAAAAGGAGTCAGCACCACATTAGATAAGGCAATAAAAACCTTTCTCCAGGGGCTTCCCTGGTGGCACAGTGGTTATGAATCCGCCTGCCAGTGCAGAGGACACAGGTTCCAGCCCTGGCCCGGGAAGATCCCACATGCTGTGGAGCAACTAAGCCCGTGAGCCACAACTACTGAGCCTGAGCTCTAGGGCCTGTGAGCCACAACTACTGAGCCCATGTGCCACAACTACTGAAGCCCGTGCACCTAGAGCCCGTGCTCCACAACACGAGAAGCCACCGCAATGAGAAGCCTGCGCACCGCAACAAAGACTAGCCCCCGCTCCCCGCAAGTAGAGAAAGCCCGTGCGCAGCAACGAAGACCCAAATGCAGCCAAAAATAAATAAATAAATAAAAATTTTAAAAAACCTTTTTCCAAAAGCAGGGGTGAGTCCCTGGGGACCCAGCATCTCTGAGCATATAACTATTAGCCTCAGCAAGAGGCAGAGCGGGCTGCCTTCCCCACCCTGAGGCCTGAGTTCATTTCAAAGAGAACCAAACTGGCCCGGGTTGGGGAAGACACCTCAAAGACACCCTTGGCTAGGTCCACGGGACGGCGCACCTACTGTGCCATTTCATCAGTACAGAGGCACATTTTCAGCTTCAATGTGTGGTCTGGCAATCCTCACTGTCCGGCGTCTGTGCTCCTTGTCTGGGCTCCCAGGGAGTACTCCTGTCACAACTGCTGACGTGGAACATTTCTTCCCCACCAGCTCCCTCAAATTGCTGGCCACTGTACCATTATTTACTGAAAACCATCCATCTACCTCTCTCTCCCTGTTTGTTTATTTTGCATCAACCTGTTAAAACAACATGTCGGAAATCTCTTCTTTTGGGGTAAAGAGAGGGACCGGGAAGGCTACCCTCCCTGGGATGTGCCACACACACAGGGTCTGTGGGAGCCGGCGGTCTGCAGAAGTGGCTTGTTTGAGCTGGAGTGGCCTGAGGCCTCACCACCGCCCCTGGGAGCCATGTTTCAGATGGCTCAGCCACTTCCCGATAAATAGGCCTTCGAAGGGAGTATATGGAGCAGACCAGGGTTAGTTCATTCTTAAACCCCAGAGGGCTGGAATCCTACAGTCCAAAGAATCGCAGAAGCTGGTTAGAGTCCAGAGAAGAGGAGATGGCAGGGTTTTCCCCCAGGAGCTCTGAAGAGATGGACACAGATTGGGAAAGGCGGGGGTGGGTGGGGGAATCTGTTTAGGTCTTGTGATTTCAGTGTGGGAGATGGTGCTGACTTTGAAAGTGTGCTTCCTCACTTTCAAAACAACAGTGAAAAGACACTTAGCTTGTTCTCAAAGGAAATTCCCCCAAACCTTCTGGAAAACCCCTCCTTTGTATTTCCACGATGAGGTAAGAACTGTTGGACAGTCACTCTCAGCTGAGTATTGGTGATGCCTTCTTCACCAGGGTGCACAACGGTGGAGAAGCACCTATATCCATGGAGCAGACATTACCCAGCTTGCCTGGAGGAGCCAGTGTCCCTCTAGCCCACCCTCATCCCTGAATTAGACAGAACAGGGTTTGGATCCCAGCTCAGACTTATTAGCTGGGTCCCCTCAGGCAAGTCACTCAACCTTTCTGAGCCTCAGAAATGGGGAAAATAAGAGCAAAATAGGGCTACTAGAATTTTTCTCCTAGGGTTTTTTCTGAAATTTAAGTGACCCACATCATCTATATAAAGTGTCCCAGCACGTGCCTCATGAGTGTTCATGGGAATTTCTTGTATTTTCACATTTCAGAGGACAAGCAGCTGAGCCGTAGTGCAGAAGCGACTTTCTCTAAGAGACAGAGCAAGTGAGCAGAGATGCAGTATAAGAGGGAATGTACATCTGTTCAAACATTTTGGAAGGCATTTTGGCAAAAATGTGAAAAGAGTTAATATGTACACATCCTTTGATCCAAGCAATCCCACTGCTAGGATTTTTTCCTAGGAAAATAATCAGACAATTGTGCAAAGATGTATATGCATCTTTGTGTGTATATATTTTAAAAAGCATGTGAAAACGGGCTTCCCTGGTGGCACAGGGGTTGAGAGTCCGCCTGTCGATACAGGGGACACGGGTTCGTGCCCCGGTCCGGGAAGATCCCACATGCCATGGAGCGGCTGGGCCCGTGAGCCATGGCTGCTGAGCCTGCGCATCCCGGTCTGTGCTCCGCAACGGGAGAGGCCACAGCAGTGAGAGGCCCGCGTACCGCAAAAAAAAAAAAAAAAGCATGTGAAAAGTGAAAAGATGCTCTGTTTATAAACAGCATTGTGTCTAAATGTCCAACAGCAGTGGTGGGTAGATGAATTTTGGATATTTATAAAATGGAACACTCCACTGCTATAGTAAAAGTGCTATAGGTCTAGTTTTTTTTTTTTTTTGCTTTTAAGGAAAAATGTCCACGATATATTGTTACATTGAAAAAAAGCAGATTTTTTAAAAAGTATGCTTTAAAATATATATAGGTATATATATTTCCTTGCACATACATACAGAAAAAGTCTGAAAGCATATAGACTAAAATAGGGACTTCCCTGGTGGCGCAGTGGTTAGGAATCCACCTGTCAATGCAGGGGACACGGGTTTGAGCCCTGGTCCAGGAAGATCCCACATGCCGCGGAGCAACTAAGCCCGTGAGCCACAACTACTGAGCCCGTGTGCCTAGAGCCCGTGCTCCGCAACAAGAGAAGCCACCGCAACGAGAAGCCCGCACACCGCAAGGAAGAGCAGGCCCCGCTCGCCACAACTAGAGAAAGCCTGCGTGCAGCAACGAAGACCCAACGCAGCCAAAAAGAAAGAAAGAAATTGAAAAAAAAGAATATAGACTAAAATATTAACAGTGGTGAAATATATATATGGATGGTGGGATAATTTGTAATTTTTACTTTCTTCTATTATCTGAATTGTTTACAGCGAGCCTGCATTTCTTTAAAATATGTAAAATAACGATACTTCCATAAAGAATTTTTTCCAAAGTAGAAAAGCTGAGAAAAATAATCCAGCTCTCAAAATTTTGCAGACAAAAAATGCCATCATCATCATGACAATCATCACCCATCTCACAGAATCACCGTAAGGACTAAATAAGACATAGCTTGTTGGAGCACCTAGAATAATACCAGGGACATGGCCCACACTCAGTGAATACTTTAAAAAAATGTTTTTACAGACTACCAGATAGCTCCAGTGTTTGTGTTGCCAATTTCTATAGGAAGGACAAAAAAAGGCCCTGACATCCCACTGGCTTGTTCATCAGAAGCGGAGGGTTTTATCTGGTTGCCTAAACACCTGTGGAGTAATCTAGGGGATTAACAGAATCAGAGATGAAGCAAGGCTACCCAGCACATGTCATAGCTATAAACTTGCCTCAATTTACTCAACGGATATACCACCCAAATCCTTTTGGGTAATGCGGCCAGCTGCAAATACATCCTTACATAACTACGTACACATATAGTGAAGAGAGGCATTTTTGGAAAAGGTTTATATAAATTAATCATATCATACAGTTTCTCTCTGAGCTTGTTTTTTTTTTTTTTTTTGCGGTACGCGGGCCTCTCACTGTTGTGGCCTCTCCCATTAGCGGAGCACAGGCTCCGGACGCTCAGGCTCAGTGGCCATGGCTCACGGGCCCAGCCGCTCCGCAGCATGTGGGATCCTCCCAGACCGGGGCACGAACCCATGTCCCCTGCATCGGCAGGCGGACTCTCAACCACTGTGCCACCAGGGAAGCCCTCTGAGCTTGTTATTTAAAGGACCCCTCTGGTGAGTCCTTTTGTGAAGTAAATAATCAGTCCTTACTTCAACTTCTTAGAAAAGCTGGATTTTCCCATCCAGTTTGCTTGAGGGGAAAGCGACCAGTCACAGTTAGGCAGCTAACACCCGCCCTTCCCTTCAGTGTCGGGGTTCTGCCCTGTAGACAAGCCCCAGCTAACCACCAGGTCTTCTGGCTGGGGTTTTTGTATGAAGGGCATATTCCAACTGACATGCTGACTCCACACAGAATGTCTCATTTACCTCCTGTGTGACTGACTCATTTGGGGAAATTTTTTCTTATCGGGGATTTGCTACAGCTGGAGTAAATCTCCTTAGAAATTTCAGTGTTGTCAGGTTCATTTGTGAAGACCTAGCGGAGACTTAGGAACTTTGTGGCCTTGGAATAGACCTGACCTTGCATCTAGCATCCAATAACCAGCATTTGTTTGGTAAAGGAATCTGGGCTGCAAACTCAGAGCTCACCCCAACGATAGTCATGTAGGATAACCTGAAAAGCCATTCCTCTTATTCATCTTCTGGAAGGAGACAGAAACCAGCTAACAGACATATTAACTATTGTGTTTGCATTTCATTGTTCCTAATCTCCCTCAGATGAAAAAATTCCTTTCAAAGCTTTAACACTACCTTTTCTTATTTTATTTATTTACTTTCCTAAGCTGAAGTAGCCATCTTTACTCCAGTTCTTTTTTTCTCTCTAAAATGGTTCCCCAAGTACCTTTTTACTTTTCACAGATTCCGACACCTGTATGTTGAGCATTTGTCTAATGAATGCTTTCTGTACTTTCTTGACTTCAAAGTCTTAATTTCTCTCCCCAAATCCACATTTTGGGCGTGGGAATCTTGATGGTGGAATTAATTATAAGAGTCCACAGGAGAGATATGAAAAAGCAACAGTCTCATCTCTTCTTCTCATCACTAGGCAGACATGAAAAGAAGCTTTCTACTTTCCATAACTCTACCCACACTTGATGCTGCCCAGCAGGCCACCAAAGGCTGGGTCAGCCAACCGAGGCTGTGCTGGAAGATTTACCACGTGGAGGCCCCTTCTCCCAGGGCTGGATAATGTCTAGCCCCATCCAGAGTCTACCTTTATGGATGTCACATAGAACTGCTTGTGAGGGGATTTCTATATCGTAGGCAGAGTACTTAGCTGCTCCAAGGAAGAACGCTGTGCCCATTCTATGGGATTTCTCTACACATCTAAGCACCTCTGCAACCAAGTCCTGAAGCCATAAACTTTGCCAGCCAGGCAATACCTCCTCTCATGCTACTTGCATCATGAATGTTTAAGCCATCACGTTCTGGACATAGCAAGTTCTTTCCAGCCCCTGGGCTTTGCACTTTCTCTTCCCTCTGCCTGCAATACTCTTTGTTAGACTTTGCTCTGTCTGGTAACTTCTCATTCTTCTGAGTGCGAATGTCACCTCCGCTGAGAAGCCTGCCCTAGTTACCTCATTTCATCTGGCATGCCCTTATTTTCTACCTCACCACCCTCTCATTGCCTTTCTGGCTGTTACCATAATCTGTAAGGTTTTGTCAATATACTTTCTTTGTTTAGAATCTGTGTCCTCCACTAGACAATAAGCACCACGAGGGTAAGAACCTCACCTTTTCACGGATGAATTTATAATACTTGCACGGTGCCCAGCACATAGGAGGGCTCACTAACTTTTTGTTGAGTGAATAAATGATTGAGGGACCTGAGGTTGACGTTACATGTTAAGAAGAACGAACTCTGCTTTTGAGGGGTTCGGTCCATTTTACACTCTGCATTTGGGCACCAACACACTCACTCAGCTATTCTGGTTGTATCTGGAAACCAAAATGTTGCCTTGTGACTTGAAAACATGAAATATAACATTTTGAGTGGAAGAAATATCTCAAATCATGCTGACAGCGTTTTCTCTATTAGCGGCAAACAAATCAACTATAATTAAAATGCTGTCAAAGTGATTTGAGATTTTTCTCACACTTTCAAAGTTCCATATTTCATGAGTAGATTATCCAGGCCAGAGAATTTACCACCTCCTGGAGTGCCTTTCTTACAGGAATCTCAAAGACATCTACAAACACTGTCTTATTAATCCTTGCATTAAAACCTGCAGGGACAACAGGAGGAAAAAACAACACTGTCATGCACAACTTTCTCCACAAAGAAGCTGCCTGAGAGCCTAAGAGGCTGTGAGGTAGGTCTGCATGATGCCGAAGTTTCTGGTCCATTCAGGCCCAAAGCCAGGTCGCCTGGTCTCCAGCTTAGTAAGGACATCCAGCTCTTATGGAGAAATCAGCTAGCTGTCAGGTCGGGTTTTTTAAGAAGCCATTTTTATAGCCTTGAATTTTTCCCTTTCACTGGTACCACTTTTATAAGAAGCTGGTATATCAATGAGAAGAGCTCCCATTTACTGAGCCTTCACAGTGGGCTAGATCCTCACTCCATGTAGACAGTATTTCATTCAATCCTCACTTAATACACACCAGGCCCTGATATGATTACCATCCATTTGCAGATGTAGAGGCTGAGGCTCAGGGAGATTAAGCGACCTGCCCAAAGTCACACGACAAGGAAAGGCCAGAGGCAGGCTCTGCCCAGGCGGTTTCACTCCAGGGCACACGGACCTCGCCTCTGTCCTCTGGCCTCGTTGTTGCATGAAGATTGGAGAGCAGTGGGAATGCCAGATTGCCAGAACACTGTAACATTAGAAGGTGCCAGGTGCAAAGACACCTCTCCGTCTCAGTTAGAGACTTAACAGAATCTCACTCGTTTTATCTAGCTGTTTTGTTTAAACAAAGCCTGTAGGACTCGCCAAATTTAATAGACAAATCACCCATAGATGCAGTGAACAGATTTGGAATTCACGGTTTCAAGACTCATCCAGTAGAAATCCAGCTTGTAAGTGTTCAGATGGGATAACATATTAATTTTTGTAACTGAAGGATTTTTATAAGTACATATATACCCATAGGCGAACATATGGTCCATTGGGTGAGAAAACAGTATCCTGTGTGTTTATACGCTCTTATAGTATCATCTAGAGCAGATATTTTTCAGCCCATGGATTTCCAGTAGGGTCCACAGATGAGTCTCAGTAGGTTGGGGAACCCCTACAATCCTACGCAGAAATTTTGTGTGTTTGTGTGTACACACATTTTCCTAGGGAAGGGGTCTGGGACCCCAAAAAAATTTTTTTTAATTGCACAGAAACATACCTGTCTACAGGGCTGTGCGTACTCTGGGAAATGCAGTGCATGGGTTTTGTGGACAGACCCAGCTGGTTCCTGGCACATGCTAGTGGTATGATTTCAGGCAAGGCATTGATCTTCTCTGAGCCTCAGTTTCTTCATCTATAAAATGGAAATAATACGCCCCACCTTGTGGGATTGTTGAAAGGTTCGTGAAGGTATATACAGGCCCAGCACAGCACTGGGTGCCTTAGAGAGTACCTGCAAGGCACTGGCCATTTTGATTCTTACCTGGGTTCTACAAAATAGGATGGCAGACTTGGGGGAGAGAAGAGTTACATACACACGATGCTTTGGAAACTGAACAGGTGAAGATGAAATGAAAAGTAATAAATTTACAGACAGTCTCAGTGTTCCCCAACCTCAGTGCTATAGAGGGTGGTTTCGAAAAATCCTCCTCCTGTACAAACCCATCAACAGTGCTTCATCACTTGAGTTTTTGAGAATTCGTTTCAGTCTCATGTTTCCGAACCCAGGCTATGGAACCAGCCAGCCAGGCTGGGTTCAAAACCACCTCCACTCCCATTTGCTGGGTCTTGAAGAGCTAGGCACTCAACCTCCCTAGATTTGGTGAGTTAATGCATGTCAACAGCTCAGCACGGGGCCAGGCACATAGTAAATGCTCAATAAATAAATGTTAGTTGTTATTGCTGCTGCTGCTATCATCATTTGTTGTGTTGTCTGACTCCATATCATTATTATGTCTTACCTAACTTATTACCATTATTTGCTCTCTAACTCCAAGGACTCACACACCGCATCGGTCTGTGTATTTGCGTGGTGCCGAGTGCCTTTTTAATAGCAGCTGTTAGCACTTTCATTTTCTTCCTTTATTTCTTCCCATCCCGAATCTCTGATATTTTGAGCTTATTAGCAATCCCCTCACAGCCAGGGTCACCAGGGCTCTTTAGAAGGGAGGAAATCTGACCACCCAGCAAAGGAAGTATGCAAAGAGAACAACCCAAAACAAACTGAAGGAGTTATTCCAAAAAACCTTGAAGGCAAGAAAATGGAAACTACAAACAACATCTATTTATAATTGCTGGTGGTTTTTCCGCAGAAGCCCTGGGATGATGGAGAGGGCCCGCCGGTCTCATTGTTCCTGCGGAGCAGGCTGCCAAGAACGCCTCGCAATGTGAGGAAGGAGGCCGCTCCAGACACCGCGTCTGATAAGTCTCACTGTAGATGAACTTTCAGAGAATCAAGGGCACACAGCAAGGCCGGCGTCACTTCTCCCTGACCCTCTGGCCAAACACCACTCCCTCCACTGACCGGCTCCCCAGCAAGCACGTTCCTCAGGTCCTGTGGCCACAGACCTCCTCTGCTCCTGCAGACAGGCTTGGATGGGACGTATTTGCTTATGCAAGGAAGGATTTTCGAAGCAACCGGTGCTAATGTGCAGTTTAAGGCTTTTGGGCAGGCTGTTTTCAGCAGGACTGTTGAGTGTTGCTTTCTGTCTGCTCTGTGCACCTATAAAATCCTCACCCTCTGCAGTCAGCTCAGAGGACCCCATGCTAGCATTCTGTAACAATATAGGGTAGAAAGCAGATAAGAGTAGCCCACAATTTGTGTCCCTTCACCACTAGGCTGGTGCTCAGATGGGAAGGTGAACTGCAGCAGGGCCAGAGACTTGCTGAATTGTTCTAAGCTGGCCTGGGTCAATCGAACATGCCTCAGTTTGCCTCGTCTCATAAATGGCTACAGGGACCACGCCTCTGTGCCTCTCAGGGCTGATGGGTAAGCCACTGAGGGGAAATCAGAGTACACCATTCCTCGGCCTGGTGTGCCGGCAGCGTCCCTGAACTTGGCCAGGTGAACAGTTCCCTCTGGGACAGGTGCTCACCAACCCTGGCTCCCAGAGGGTCTGATTGTGGGAGTGAATCATAACCTCTCCATCTGTCTGAAAAATGGGAGCCTGCTGGGAACGAGGTGTGCTGGGCACTAGGGAATCAATCACAGCATCGAAAAAGTCTTCTATGTGTTTTCCTGGGATCAAGGCTCCCAGTCGTTTTTCTATCCCCCTTTGCTGGCATCCAGCCTCCATAACAAAAGTCAGAAAGTACAAAACTTGTCTGAAAAACGTGCCATGCGGAAATGCAAGCAGGGGACAGCTTGGGGAGTAGGTGGCAGGTGTGACGGGCCCTGTCCTTGCATTTCATTCACCCTGAGCTTCAGGTTACAGAGCTCAGAGGTTCGCCCCGGCTCCAGGGGCAAACTTGTCACTACTGTGCAAATGCAGAAAGCACGGTGGTGTGGAAATGATGGGTCTGCACTAACATCCAAGCAGGAAGGGGCTGCTGCCACGCCAGGGTGGAGACTGAGGCCAGTGCTCGCGGGCCAGACAGCTGGGACTGCTTCCACCTCTCCAAACGGCCGCTTGGTAAGCTTTCGCTGATGGCTGTGTTCTGAAGGCCCCGGGGCTGTCAGAGCAAAAGCAGGCCTGTCCACGCAGGACGCATGAAAGCGCTCGCCTCTTCCCACCATGGAAACGCCCCTCTGTTCCGAAAGAAGCAGCTGCCGTTTGGTGGGGTGGAGTAGAAGTTGTGAAGGTGCAGAATGTTGGATGCTCTTGGCTGAAGGCTCAGTCAGACCAGAAAGAAAGATGCCTAGAAAGGAACCAGCTCCTGCAGGAAAGGGAACCAGATTGCAGGAAGTCTCCTCACGGGATGGGAACGGTGTGAGTCAGACCTTAAAGCACTTCTATTTATCCCACAGCCAGAGCACGCTCTTTGCTCTGCGTGCAGAGCCGTTGGCTGGCGCGAAGGCCACCTCCTTGCGGTGGCCGGCAGGGTCCTCACAGCGTGGGGAGGCAGCATCAGCGCCAGGGAAGAGCTCTGGGGGCTGCACAAGGAGAAGAGCCCTTGCGGGCAGTAGGGCAGTAGAGACCGACCCCCTACCCACCCCAGAAGAGGAGTCAGTACCCCGACGTTTAACCCAGCGGCCTGCCCGGGGGCTGGGACTAAATCCTGTATCTGCTTGGACCTCAGTTTCCCAGCAGATAAGACCAAAACAATAACGATACTTTCTTACCCTCCTACTGCTCTCAAAGGGATGACACAGGGATAAATCACTTTGAACATTTAGATGAAAGGTGCTCTATAAACCCGAGGTCTCATCAACTGTAATTGTTACGGTAATTATTTTAATGATAATAATGATGATAACGGGGCGGAGGGGGTATGGGGCGGGAACAAAACCTCCTACCTTGAGACCAAGAAAAATCCTCCCGTTAAAACCCGCCGCACGGATTCCCTCTGCTCCTCGGTCTCAACCATCTCTTTCAAACTACCAGTTCCTGGGCTGAAGTATTATTGACTCCTTTCCTTTCCAACGAAACAATGATTTGTTCCACCGTTTTCCCTCTCACTCACTCCCCAGTGTGTCTGGCTTCACCCTGACAGCTCAGCCGTGGGCTGTTTACAGGCTTCACTCACCCTCCACGACTCCGGTGCAGCGCCACTGACACTAAAGGCAGGAGAATTCTCTCTGTGTGAGGAATCAATTACTTCCGCTGACACTCTATTACTAGCCCTCACATCTTCGGATTCCAGACGGAGAGTGAGGTGATGGGGGAATGACAGGGAATTTGAAGAAGACGGCGAGGGGGGCTGTGCGGGACAGGGGCGGAGGTGGATGACAGAGAGGCAGAAAGAGACAACTGACTGAGAGGAAGGCCTCCAGCTCGCATTTAAAGACACAGAAAGCTCTCTCTCCCTCCTTGACTGCCCTGTCGGCACCCGGAGGTGACCACGTGGCAGGAAGAGGTAAAGAAAAGGAAGAAAGAGAAAAGGAAAAGAAAAGACTTGTCAAGTATATCTAAGGAAATCAGAGAGGCCCCAAATACCTAAGCCTTGGGACAGCAGATGACAGCTCTAGGCACAAGGACACAGGTATACGAAGGCAGCTTTGGGCAGAAGGCTTCAAATCCCAGCCCTACCATTATTATCTGTGTGATTTCTCTGGGCCTCAGTGTCCCCATCTGTTAAATGGGAATAACAGCAGTACCAGCCCCAAAGCATTGTTATAAGAGTAACACATGGAAAGTTCTTGGTGTAGTAGCACCTGACACCTGTCAGTAGCTGAATAAATATTTGCTATTATTGTCCAACTGACAATCCCTCCATACCACCTACAAACATACGATGGAGCCCCTAATGGGGCAGAGCAGAAACATTTATAGAGACTGCCAAGATGCTTGGCTACAAAGCCAGGGAAAAAGCATAAAAAATCATGCGAATTTTCCTTTATCACGTGGAGTTTTTTGCTGCCCTCCTAAACCTAAGCCCAACTCACACTTCTTCTTTCTTCTTCTTTTTCAAGTTTTACTTTGAACCAGCTAACATTTTTCACGGATTTTCCTTCTAGGAAAAAAAGTTTTGATTATGTAAATTAAATACAACCATCTACTCTGCAATCAGCTGAGATGAGGTGTGAGGCGCAGGTCTCATAATGAAGGACGATTATGGAAGCTCTTTTCTAGAAGGAAAGACAAGGGCAGCTAATTTTTTTTTTTTGTCTGGGATGATTTATCCAGGCAAAAGTAGAAGAATGGAATTAAATATTCTGTTGAGTTTCTCTTGATCCAAAGGTTTCAACTGCCCCGCCACTAAAAAGGACAAAACAAAGAGAATACTTTTTTTTTTCTAAACGACTCATGACCACCAGAAAACACACAAATCCCTTTTTAGAAAAATCTAATTTCTCTACTTCATCTATTTCCTTCTCCTGTTTACCCCTCCACACCCAGAGCTCCCAATGAATTTCTTAAGACAGACTCTCACCCGGTGTAATTAGATGGGAGAATTACATGGAGCTACATGGGGTGAGATGCTGGGCTTCTGGGACCTCTGGGTTCAGAGAAGGTGCCAGGCTTGAGAGCCAGAACAGTGGGATTGTGTACTAGAAAACCTCAAGTCATTTTCTCAATGAGAAGATAAAAATGCATTGTTAGGAAGGACATCCACAGTGAAGCTTGCATTTGGAGAGTTGCGATTGCAACACAGCATATTTAAAAACAAACTGCCAAAAATAACCGTTGTCCCAACTGCTCTTTAACCTTGGTAGGCGGAGAACAATCTGCGGTGTTTTCCCCCACTTCTTCAGCGAGCTAAGCTGCTGGGTGGAGTCCCTGGTCAAGGCTGGTGAGTGTGGGGTTGGCTGCCAGCTGAGCTCGAGGCGGCAGGACTGTTCCCGTTTATTGCACCGCGTACCTGGAGGGGATCTGTTTCTGTCATTAGCAGGGTTGCTGTGATACAGAAAAGTATTGCTGCTCATTGGTTCCTTGGGGGAATCAGAATATTTCTGTGGCTGAGCGGGCAGTAAATCTGTAACAATGTCATGAGTAATCAACCTAGGATCTCTCCCGAGTGCAAGACACCCTCTTGAACCACAGAGAACTCTCACTCTGCTCTGAGTTCCAGAGACCAGCTGAAGCCACGCGTCTAATTGGGCATTGTGCCCTCCTGCCCTCTATTCGTAGGAAAGAGATGTGTGTACACAGGGAGTCTTGTGTAGGAGTAAACTGACGAGCGGAGCTTAATGCAGAGTGTTACCCAGACTTTCCCAGGCCATACCCCACTTTTAGGCATTAAATTGCAGGGGGGGATGGTCCCTGGATATAGGGTATGAAACTGCAGAAACTCTCTGACCAGGGAGAGCGGGACAGCAGAGAGTCCCCATCATCTCACTCTTTCCTGCTTCCTGACCACAGCCCCTCGCTGAGATGCTGGAAGTTGTCTGGCCAGGCAATAAAATTAAATAGCATTGCCCAGTCATCTCTTCACCGAGAAGGGGGTTTGTATCAACAAGCCACTAGGATGGCCCTACATTACTGTGGTTCCTGAAGACATCAAAGTCTCTCCCCTTCTTGCCTTTGACATGATGCTCTCTGCCTGGGCCACCAGCGCTACCGCCATCCCCTTTGCCTGGCTAACTTCTTCAGGATCAGTGTAGGCATCGCCTCCTCCAGGGAGCCTTCCCTGATCTCCTCAGCCAAGGGTAGATCCCAGGGCTCATATCACGTCCCCGGTCAGAATGCATGGTGTTGGCGGAGGCAATAGAGCACGAGAGTAAAGAGCTCAGGTTGCAAAGTAGTGTGTTCTGGTTTCAAATCCCTTCTCTGCACTTTTTTTTTTTTAACATCTTTATTGGAGTATAATTGCTTTACAATGGTGGGTTAGTTTCTGCTTTATAACAGAGTGAATCAGCTACACATATACATATATCCCCATATCTCCTCCCTCTTGCATCTCCCTCCACCCTCCCTATCCCACCCCTTTAGGTGGTCACAAAGCACCGAGCTGATCTCCCTGTGCTATGAGGCTGCTTCCCACTAGCTATCTGTTTTACATTTGGTAGTTTATATATGTCCATGCCACTCTCTCACTTCATCCCATTCTCTGCCACCTTCAAGAGTGCAAACTTGGGCCAGTTGCTTACCTTCTTTGAGCCCAAGGTTCTTCATTTGTAAAATGGGAAGAGTAACAACCACTTCCCATTTCACGGTTTGTTGCAAGGATCGAATGAGATGATGTATGTAAAGCACTTGGCAGTGTCAGGCTCACATGTGGCAACTTTATCATCAGTAACCACGTATTTTTTTACTTGCTTCCTCCTTCCAAACTCTAAATTTCATAGGGTCAAAGAGTACAATTTACTTACTCATCACTGAATTCCCAAGGCTATCATCATGCTTGGCACACAGCAGATGTTTAATAACTAGGAACGAATGAAAGGTCTATTGCCACTTTGCCGATGAAAGACCAAGTCACAGAGAGCTTAGTGACTTCTGTGATCCCGTGTCTTACCTTCCTGCTGTCATTATGTCACATCATAAGATGGACGACTAGGGAAGACACCTCTGTTGACCTTCCAATGCGGGTTCATGCCATGCTGACTTACATCCTGGCAACCCAGATGTAAAAATCTCACTGACACAATCATCTGCATGCCCCTGCTCAGCCCCCTCTAGGTCTAGGCACCTTAGAGGGTAGAGGTGAGACACACGTGGCCCGTGCCCTTAGAGAACTTACGTGCTCAGAACACAGGATGACCACGCACGAACAAACAGCAAGCGAATCAGGGCAATAGGCAACGCTTGGGGAGTTCCGAGTAGGGGGCCCTGAAAGAGAGCTGGAGGAATCAAGGACTCCAAGGGGGAATGGAGGGGAGCGTGCCGTGGGGCACTGGAGGGGCGAGGGAGGAGAGTCTGACCCCTGGCCCTCACAGGGTCTCCTGCAGATGTAGTAAGGTTGTATGTGGTTGTATGTGGAGGACGTTTATTGAGCACAGGGAATCTTCGCTGGCCCGCTGGGGAAGGGCCAGATTACTGAGGTCTGGTATGTTCCCTCTGTTGCCCGTAGTCAACTTATCAACCTGGGAAAGTGCCCCCTTCCTAAGATAGCATCCCCTACTTTGGGAGAAGCACACGCATCTTCTAAGATTTAGAGAGCTCCTCTGGCCGTAAATAAACACAAGGGCACTTTGTTTATCCAGCACACTTAGCTAGAGGCCCAATATCCCCCCAAACCTCAAATATCCAGAATGTGGGTGGGGCGGGGTGGGGGGATAGTTTCAGAAGAAAAGATGGTGAGCAGCTCAACTAATGCCGAGGACTCCATGCACTGATGCTCTCACACTCTGTCCCCGGGAGACCACCCTAGTACGCACTCTGCTATGAGCGTGGCTGACTAAAGCAAACCAGACATGCTGGCCCTGGGACTGCACTGGCCTGGGACAATAGCTTAGACCCCAGACTAAACACTTCCCAACAGACACCGAAACCTCCTGAAGCAAAATCCATACCCACAATAAAAGGGTAAAAAGAGGTCAGAGGGGTATACTCATAACAGAAGATGACAGCAAGAGTATCGATAGAAAAAAGTCACACATTCCCCCAACGTACAGAGACGCTAACCCAGTTGCGAATTTATTGTGTATCTACGTAAACAAGAGACTGAAATCTTGCAAAGTAGTTACCATTGTCAAAGTTTTGCAGATGACGACACTGAGGCCTGGGAAGTTTAAAATGTCAACAAAAACTCATATCTAGATCTATCCGACCCAAACATGAAATTACCCAGCCTCTGTCAAGTTTAGAATTAGAAGCCTGAATCATCGAGGAAAAGTTGACTCACCTTAGCATTAATTTTGTTGAAGAAGACAAGGAAGCACGGCACATGACTTAGAATGTTCTTAATCAGAAGTCTTTCTAAAGAGGAACTTTCGCAACTTTAGAGGAGTATGTTTTAGAATCTGGAAATTTCAATGAGGCATGGTAAATGAGATTCGCTGTGCTGAACATACACATCAAATTATCAGTATAGGTCTCTGTGTGGGTTTTTCAGCCTAAGAAATGTTCTGTCAAGTCTTCCTAGTGGTTTTCGCACTTTCTGAAGCATGTTTTTCACGATATCCATCTGGAAATAACCAGTTCTTGAAAGGACCTAGACTCTTGATTCTGGTTTTCTTTGGGCCTCCGGGATGGGCTGGGATGCTAGGCTTGTGCGAGGGCTCGTGAATAAGCTGTGTATCCGACACAGGTGGGTGTTTTCAAGAATACATATACTTTAGATCTCAGAAAGGGAAAAAAGAATACTCAGGTTTGCATGCATGTGCTTCTAAAGCCCTAAGGTTCAGGCACTTGTCTGATGACTCAAGTGAAAGGCAGCAGCACGGTCCTCCTGCCCACCGCGGGGAATGAAGTGGCTTCTCCCTGTTTGCTCAGATGGCCCTGAGTCCTGCCCTTTTGTCCACAGGGGTTTCTGGATTCTGCCTGCAGTCGGTGACTAGGCCTCAGAGCAGCCTGTGGGTGCTGGGGCTTGGATTCCTGCGGACGGCCAGAGGGAGGAGTTGGGAGCTCACTGCAGATGGTGGCCTCGGACTGTACTGACTCAGGCAAAACCGGGGCTGGTGAGTGAAAGTTTCCAAGCAGACGGCAGACTTAAATGGAACAAAATTAGCAAGCGACGGTTAGGGGAAAAGGTCTGTCTGTCTGGGGTTTATTCACCCACGGGCTCCACCTTTAGGATGTGGATGTCGAGGGACAAGCCGCCAAAGGCTTAGGGGCCACCAGCCAGGCTAATCCTCTCATAGCAGGGCCCATGCCCAGGTCATGGGGCCATCTTTGCAGTTAATCCTGCACAAAGGAAGAAGAGGGGAAAACAGAAAAGGGCAGGCATGCTGACCACTGCCCTTTTTGCACAGCGGGGCTGGTTGTTTTTTTTTTCTCTGACGTTCTTACTCATATTTCGTTTTGCAGGGAATGTTGCTGCTGCATGCTCTCCTCGGAAGGCCCTTTGGGCCGTTTTCTCTTGGTACGTGTCTACCCTGCGGGCCTTGAGAGCCAAACCCAATTGGAAACATGCACCGAAACGAAAAGAGAAAGGATGCTAATCTCCTCTGATAGTAAGTGCTTTCCAACCCGGGAGCTCCCTTGGAAGGAAAATGAGAGCGGGAGAGAAGAGAAACAGGACAGAATCTTCAGGACTGTCCCCTTCACAAGAAAGTGAAACAAGGCAGTGGGGGAGGAGGAACCCATTTAACCCTGAACGCAGGTGGCAGTGAAGACTGTTAAAAATACCTTGCAGGGTGAGAGATGGAGAGAACCGGATGTGTCTTTCTAAGTAGAGAAATTAATGAGGATGAGAGAGAAATGGGGAGTGGAGGAGAAATGGGGGAGGCTAAGAGAACTAAGGATGAGGTTAAGTAGCAGAGGCGTGACCCCAACAGCGTCTTGCTGACACTTTGGCACTGGGGCAAGGAGACTCCAGAAGGATCTTTTTCTGACCTCCCTGAACTTTTCAGTTCACGCTGGAAGCATGGAATTGGGGGAGTGGGGAGAAAAACAGGAAGCTTCTTGGTACTGACGGTAAGCACCAGAAGCTTCAGCATAACCTTGTACCTTACCTGCTTCCCCTACTCCAACTCCAGCCAGAGGCAACGTCTTGGTTCCTCTGTTCCCAGTGGCTTCACAGACCTTGTGCTCGCTCCATCCCTGGGGCTGAGTCCTGAGGGCAAGGGGTACGCCACAGCCCCAAACTGGGCAGGAACATGCTTCCCTGGCCTTGTGTGCTTCCAACATGTTTTAAGTCATGCTCACCAGTTCCTGAGTTTTCCCTTCCCAAAGCCATGCCTTCTCTCTCTGCCACTATGAATATACATGAGATGACCTCCCAGCAATTTTCCTGGGAGATTTGCTGGCATAAGCATAACAGATTTTGGCCCTCTGTTGAGACAGGTGATTAGTCAAAGTTCTCTGAGCTCAGACCCAAGCTCTCAGTACATCACGCTTCAGTCTGTGCCAACCTTCTGTAACCCAGCCAGAGGCACCAGAAGCCTTATACCTTATAAAGACGCTCTTCTAACAGAAATTTTTGGTCAAGTTCACTGGCAGGGAATTGGCAGCCTTGAGGTGCTGTGCAAATATACACAGGCTGTGCATTTCACTTAGACAAAGAGGAACTGATTAGTTACCCTACGTCATCCATGGAGTCAAGAGTGGATCTGGGATTATAACTCCGTCTTATGACTCTTTGTCACATGAGGCGTCCACCCGGGAAACCCTTCGGTTTTCAACAAAGACTACCTCTTGTTAGGAAAAAAACCATTACGAAGGTGCAAAGGAGTCCTAGGAGGATAACAATGACATCGATTCACTGTGCCTCCCGATCGAACTCTGGTTAAAGAGGAGCCTTGTTCTCCTCCACAAGGTAGCCAGGCCCAGACCTAGACCTGCTCCCTTGTACGTCTCCTGCTAGCTGATTCCTTTATTAATTTTTCAGCCTTCACAATGCATTGCTCACAAGGAATGCTCAGACTATTTATTCATCATAAGGGGCCACTGAACACCCATCAGAGCAGTGGCATGTTCTAGGCACTCGTCTGGAGCAGGACACGATCGTTGGCACATTCTATCCTGTATAGAAAACTCTCACTTTGGTTTCAGCGAGGAAAGACTTTAAGGTGGAGCCCACTAGACAGTACAAAGGGCATTCACACGCTTGACATTGCAATGCTGCTTCCTCCCTCACCTTAACTTATAGGGACCTTGGTGTTAATATGGTGTTTCTTTTACCTTCCTTTTTATTTATTTATTTATTTATTTATTTGGCCGTGCTGGGTCTTCGTGGCGGCATGTAAACCCTTAGTTGTGGCCTGTGGGATCTAGTTCCCTGACCAGGGATGGAACACGGGTTCCCTGAATTGGGAGCGCAGAGTCTTAGCCACTGGACCACCAGGGAAGTCGCAACATGGCATTTTTAAAGCACTCACAGATGTCTAAACGTCTGCTTGGTCTCTCCCAAGCCACACATTTCCAAGATGGCAGGACCAATGTTGTGAGCCCAGCTGAGTCACCTCGGGTGACTTAACTTCTCTGGGCTTTGGTTTTCTCATCTGCAAAATGGAGGCACCAACTTCCCAGGGCCATTGTGAGAACTGAATGTATTGATATTTACAAAGCAATTAGAAAAGTGTTTGTTAAATAAATCCATAACACCTGCTTTGAGACTCTAACCTGCACAGCAGGGATACCAAGAATCAATGCGAATCTCAGACCTACCAGTATAGACTCAGCTGTTTAGCTCTCTCTCTATAAGGAAACCTGCCACTGCTTCCTAAAATAACAGCCTGATTCTCCACGGTTGGATACACAGGAAGTCTCCACTTGGGGAATCTGGCTACTGTTTTATTGAAGGAAGCTGCTGGGGTTCCTACATGTGGGAGAGGCAGTGGAAATGGGGAGATCTCCAAGGGGAAAGTCAATCTTAAAGTCAAGAGCTGGCGTTGTGTACTCCACCACCCCCCCCCCCGCCCCTACGTGGAATTCTCCTCCACTGCCAGCCTTTGAATTTAGGGTGTATTCTTTACACTCTTCACTCAGGAAGGCGCTTTCCTCCATACTATGGGATCAACTAGGCTTTTATTTCCACTGAAAGAAATAAATCTCTTGAGGTTTCCCTCTGGGGCCAGGATCACCACTGTTCAGCAGGTCCTAGGGCCAGGGGAGCTGCCACGAGGCGGCAGGTATGGCAGAAGCCTGGGGAGCGGGTGGGGGGTGTGTGTCTCGTGGATGTACATGGCACAGGATGGTGCTTACTTGCAGTCGTGCTTCTCGATTTCGAAGTGAGGGTTGAAGTTGAGGACAATCTTCTGGTTGGGTTCGGGGGCATAAACAATCCACTCACAGTTCTGGTGGGATGGATAATCCTGGGGGTACCCCGGGGAGGTGATATAGCCAGCGTCTTTGGAATTCAAACGACCTCCACAGGGTTGGTCTGGAAGAGAAGACACACGAAGCAAAGAACTTCAAATATGTTACAGTCTGTTTTTTTTTTTTTCCTTTCCTTGTTTCTCCTCTCTACCAGTGGCTGATTAAAACAGTTTTACAGACCTTTTATGGCAGTCCAGGAGAATAACCTACTTACTCATTCAGTGGAAGAGATTATTTCAGCTCATCCTACCCCCACTCACCCAACCACACACACGCGCGCGCACGCACACACGCTCTTGCCAAACGAAAATATTCCAGAAAATGCTCATAAATATTCCCAATTACATGGTCTGAGATTTTTAAAAAAACAACAAAACTGAAAACTTAACGTGCCTCCCTGCCTGTTCCTGTCTCCCCTGCTTGGCCCATCTTCTCCTCATTCAAACCTCGCATCTCTATCTTTATCTCATAAATCCTTCATGTTATTTGGTGTTCCCCAGCCCAGCCCAGGGAGCCAGAAGTAAAGACTCCGGGAACTGACAATAGTGGTTTTGTGGTGCCGACCCACAAGTGAGCCTGGTAACAATTATATGTGATGCGGAGGAAGCATTTTCAGTTTTGGGCCAGAACAGACCCTGGAGGGTGATTTCAGCTTTTTTTTTTTTTTTTTAAGAAAGAAAAAGCAAAAGCCCCCAAACACTTAATTCCAAATACACCACAAATTTGATTTATTATTTCATTATACACTGAGTGGAAAAATCTGCATTAGAGAATCCACTGGCTCTGACCTCAGAGTTTTGACAAAAGTGCTTTGTGTTGAGTGGACGCCTGTGTTTTCTGCAAGCTTTTTGCCGCTGTCCCTCCTGCCTGGTCACCACCACCAGAGTGTGCTGCTGCTTTGTCCAGTGGTGACCAGCCTTGGAAAGGAGGCTGCAGGGGAGTAGCTGCTCCCCTCCCCCTCAGCAGTGCCCAGCTGGAGGTAAACAGCTTCATGTGGGCCAGGAGGGAAGGGGGCGATCTTCAAAGGCAGAAGAGGTGGGTGATGACATTTGAAGCATCTCATATTTGGGAGTGAAGCTCTGTCATCCCCAGGAGGGGTTCCTGGGAAATGGAGGGGTTTGGCTCAATACCACGGTAGAACAGAAGATGGGAAGGCACAAGAGACCTGGAAATATTCAGAAGCCTCTAGGAGAACTTCCTAAGATGTGTGCCTCTCTTAGCATCAATCACGATTTAATATCGCCATCTGCATGGAGCAGCACGGGGTCCGTGAATTATGCATTCGGGCTCAGCAGCTACCCTACAGGACGGGGCTTTCTCCTGTGCTCGCTCTTTGAGGGAAAGGGTCATGCATTTTTTAACTCTACAGGTGCACTCTCCTATTCCCCGTGTCTGTTGGCATTACTGTCGTCCAGACCTCTGCTTTAGATTACCAGCCTGACAGGCTTTAAACGCATAAAAGATGGGCACACTGTGCAGTGATGGTTGGGACACACAAATCCACACAAGTAGCCTTTTAGGCATCACGCCTCTAAGAGCTCAAACTGTGCCGCGTTGAACTGCCCAGAATCTAATGGATTCAGGTTCCATTTCCTACTGGGTGGAAAACAAAAGCAGGCCATTTCCTCTGGTTTGCAGAGACCACATCATCCTCTAACTAATGACCCCGCACCCTCCCCAGTCCAGGAGGACAATGGGCCCAGCCTCCCCGCCCAGACAGAGATGAGGCCAGCAGTTGAGCCGGGTGCCGCCCGTTCCTCTGCGGCTAGTCCCGCAGTCTTTCCAGGTGTCCACACCACTCCACCATGCTGGGCACCCAACGACTTCCAGCAAGTCAAACTGTGGCCCGTTGCTCCTGGTTCGTGGGCGCGAAATAGGGCTGAGAGTGGTGGCCCTCTGAAAAGGTGGAGGTGTGGGGATCACCCCTCCCCATCACCAGCTGCTCGGACCAAGCTAACGGGAGAGGAAACTTTCTGCTGGGTACAGCTCCTCTGCCAGCCGTTTTGCTGAAAACTGCAGCCTTGCCACCAACTCACCCCAAACCACATTTTTCACCTTGGAACTCAGCAGATGGAATCTGAGCTGAGCTCCTGTCTTGTAACCAAGTCATCCAAACTCCTTCCCTCCTTCTTTATCCCTTCCCTGCTTCCCTCCAGTTACTCTTGAAAGAACTTCTCTCCCTCAGTTCCCTGCCCCCTCCACCCCACCCCCCCAAGTTTAAGCTTTTAGTCATTAGACCAGGCACACATAATCAGCAATAAAGACAGGAAACTTCCTCATAGGAAGGTTTCATTTCTCACCCACACCAGGAGTCATCATTTCCTCACTTAAAAAAAAATTAAACTATATATATCCCATAGCGGACAGTCTGCATTTTCGGCTGTTAAAACTCACTTAGCCAAAGGAAAAAGGAGTAACCCCTTTCTTTTTTCCTGCTCTTTCTTTATCTGAAGAAAATCAAGGCACTTATTAAAATATTTAAAAACTCATTAAAACATCTGCTTTGCTTGCGTGTTGTTAACCTTTTCAATATCCAAACATTTATAAACTCACACTCGTGTTTGGATGGCACTCACACTCAGAAACACACACAAACATAGATATCGAGCATATATCCGGTACGTATACATATTAGAAATTCACACTTTAGTCCTGTACACACTTTCACACCCTCTCATAAAATATCACACATCATTTGCACAGACATATATCCACCAAGATAAATACTAGAATTTCTGTCTCTATTTTGCTTGGAGAGAACTGAATTCTTGAAATCTCTCATCAGTAAAAATTGTAAGGAAAACACGCTTAATCCTTCTACACTTCCTCTTAATCACTGATCTTTCATTTCCAGGTTTGGGAACCCTTCCATTTCTGAAATACAAACACGCTCCCAATAGAAATGAGCTAGACTTTTTTCTGAAGAGCTACACCATCCAGGGCTTGGGAGGTCTCTGTCGCATTCCAAAAGGAACAGCATAAGTGCTCTCTATCGTGTTTCAGAGGAGTCCAGCCCAGCCAAAAGGGGGCTGAACTCAAGGGCAAACGCCTTTAGGCCAATCTCCACATACAGAAGGGAAGCTGACCCTGTTGAATTTTTAGCTACTGAGCCTGTTTGGCAAGTTGACAAGCGACTGACTTCTTTCTCTATTTTGTGAAAGCCTTTCACCTGGGGCAAATTCACTTCCCAAAGAGAAGTAGGCAAACCCAGGCCTGGACGGTTCAGAGCGGGTTTTCTCCTACATCTGGGAAGGAAACGTAAGGGATGGGCCAGGTCAGGTCAGATAAAGAGGCCCACGGATGAAAGGATTCAAGTGACACCTCTAGACATAATTTGAAATCAAGGGGATGCTAAGTTCTAAAGTCACAAAGGTTTGATTTTTCCCCCATAATGACTACTTAGGTGTTTTAATTTGACATATAAAAGGTCAGATTATTTCTGACCTTCCTATCTTCTCTTTTTTGTTTGTATTTCTCACATGCCCTTGTTTGCTGGTGAGCTACGCACCATCTGATGCTGCCTAGGGGTAACCTGGCCCGGGATCAGGTAAAGGGATTCAGGACCCATCCACTTACAATTCTAAGGCCAGTTTCAGAAAGAACTCACCCTCCCATAGAACCCAATTTAAGACGAAGCACTGGTTCCTTCGTAATATATGATATTTGGGAAGTAGTTATTAAGAAGGAGTAACAGATCTTCTTTAAAAATCTGGTCTGCCTCCTAAGGAAATTCAGCTGGAGTTGTTTTAAAGAAACACTGGATGGCCAGGACTTGAAAATAATCAATTACAATGGCTTACTTCGCCATGGCCAGAGACACCAGGTGACACCAGGCAACAGGCTGTGGGCTGTCCCACAGTAGAAGAATCAGATCACTCATTTTAGCTGAACTGAAAGTAAAAGTCCTTGGCAAAAACAGGAAACTTAGGCTGGCTGGATAGGGGACTGGAGAGTCAGGTGATGTCAAAGGTGGGTCTGGGGTAAGGGAACCAGATTACTAGGAGGGGAGGGGGGCTGACATTAGCAAGAAGAGGGGATGCAGCACCTGGACTCTCAACTCCCTGTGACCTTCCTGTGTCTCAGCTTCCTAAACTGTAATTCATTGAGAGGATTGAATTAAGTGTGTAGTTTTCAAAGTTATTTTTAGAAGTGTTTGTGTTTTCCTTGATCAGAACTCTATCCAGAACTCCAATGGGCAAAGCAGCTAAAAGTGGAGCTCTTCTTGGGTGTGGGGACGGAGGGTGACCAGAATCAGTGCAGTATCCCCGCCATGAAGTCCCTCCCCTCCTCTCTGATGGGGCTTCTCTGTAAGAACATCAGGACTTCCTGGAAGTGAGTTTGAAACCCACTAAATCTCAGTTCCCTTGTTACTTTAAAATGCCATAGAAAAGAGAAAGAGTAGAAGGATTAGAAGACATCAATTTCATACATGTACCTGAGGGCACTTGGTGGAGAAAAGCAGTCTCATTTCCCCCCAAAATAATACGCTTTATTTACTTTATAATTTATCCTTTGTTCACAACACAATCCCATCCTGTTCCTATTTCCACAGCATTGTTTTTATTTAATTATTGGTAGCAAGGAAAAGAAGAAGCTCTTTCTATGATTTCAAAAGAGAAGTCTTGCCACTTAACTAATAAGAAGCCTTGCTATTCAAGTATGGTCTCCCCACTGGCAAGCTGTGTGACCTTGGGTAAGTTAGTAAACAACTCTGAGCCTTTGTCTTCTCATCTATAAACGGAGGGGAGTAGTTCTAAAGGTCAGCTGCAGTTCTAAAGTTCAAAGCCTGTATAATGAGGAGGGGGCAAAAATCCTGTAACCCATAGATGAACCCGAAATTTAAAAGATTCTCTACCTTCCTAGACAATAAGATATTTATGCAAGGTGTTAATTTCTGTTTCATTTGCTTAGTAAGCCTGAAACAAAACTCCAGGGTTCTTCAGATGAAAGTATCTGTCCTGCATTATGGAGAGTTCAAATGTCTCTTTCAATCACATTAGCTCTACCGACGTGGGTTTCTTTTCTTAACTGAGGCTGTGGCTGTATATTTATAAATATTAGGGATACACAGTTCTGTGTGTGAGCATCTCAACAACAGTGATGCATGAAAAGAAAGACAGAAAAAAAGAGTTTCTTCCAATCTCTCACTCAAATCATCTAAGTCCTGTGCTCAGGGTTTGAACCAAATTTTGCTCACTAACCTTGGATAAGCTGCTTTTAAAGAGTGATTTCTGTGGGCTGAGGCTGGATTTTGTTTTATTCAAAGCGACTTCAGCCTGTCACAAGACAGTCTCATAAAATCTGTATCTTGGCTTAAGCTGGGAAGAAATGAGCCAATCCATCAGCCCAGGAATGCGGCTGTTTGACCACTTCCTAAGGCAACTGGGAAGGGATGCAATCTATTCAATTTATGGGGCTGGGTGGCAGTGAGCGATCCACTCCTGAAGGCGCAGCAAATGCAAATCCCTATGAACTTCTGCAATGATAAGGTTCAAAATCTGAATAAAAGAAGCGTCCGGGAGGGTAGGATGGAGGGAATCAGAGAGGGGGACAGGAAGCCAGCAGATGAGCATGGAAAAAGAAGTGAGGAATGAGGCAAACTTCCTCTTCTGAAACACCTCCGATGAATTCACCAAGGAGAGAACTGGAAGTTGGGTCTGGAAATAGGGCCTTTGGGAAGTCTCTTCCCCTCAGTCTGGATGCGAAAAATGAACCTTCATTTAATCGTTAAAATGTAGTTTGAGGCGATTACCTTCCCTGACCTCAAATCATGCCACCTGTGGTAACCTCGTTATTTGTCATCTTATATCATAAGCAAACACAATTCCAATAGGGCAGCCAATATAATATCATTAGTTTATATTTATGTCCACTCTTTCCCAGCCCTCATTGCAAATGCAATTTTGATGCCAATCATGAGAGATCTGGGATTACAATTCCTGACCCTTTCAACAGACATTTGGGGAAGGAAATAGAAGAAGAATAATTTTAGGGCCTCTCCAAAAGGTAATATAATTTTTTTCATTTATTTTGATTAACTAAAGGCTTCTGTTGAAACTTTCATGGCTCCCCATTGGTTAGTAAATGAAATCCAACCCCCCTGGCCCAGCAATTTGGGCCTTGCATTTGGCACAAGCTACTATATCCAACCTGATTTGCAATTATTTGCCTCCACACCGTCTTATCTGCAGTTTCTGAGTATTCCCCAGACAAGAAGTGTTCCCTTCTCTGCTCCCAGTTCCCCTTCCCCTGGTATGCCTTTCCCAGCTCTAAATCGTCTATCCTCTCAATCCAGGCTCCCACGGCACCTCTGCCCTCCCTGATCTCCCCACACCACGAGTGACCTTTCCCAACCTCTGAGGTTGAAGCTCTTCAGCATCTTCTAAGGTGTGAGAGAGCCTTATCCATGCTGCTGGACCACCTGTTCATCTTTGGCAAACCACACAGCATCAAATCCAGAGTCTTTCCCAAAAGTCAGACTCAGTGAGGCTTGATGAATTAATAACTGACTGGCGTAACACCAAAAGTATCCGTAGGTATCACAAATTCTAAGAAAGCCTCGTCACAAATTGTTCTGCTTATCCAGCTACTCCCCTTCCTTCCCGACCCACAGCTCCTAGTAAATGCAAATGTTTTTTAATTGGTGAACCGAGAGTTTAGAGGACTTGTCTGGGATAATACCTAGTCACAGGGTAGAGCTAGTGTGAACTATATCTCATAGGACACAATAACCTCAGATAATAATGATGAAGTTCAAAAGAGATTACATTTTAATTCTAATGATGGTAAAATTAATTTATCTGAGGGTTTTCTTGCCCCCTCACTCCATCCCCTACCCTCCCAAAGGCAAGCTCTAGATATTTGTTTTCAGTAGTGCCAAGAAGATTCAAACTACTGCTTCCTCACTAGACTCTTGCTGGGTGTCAGTTTAGTTCTCTACCCATCCCTCCCCGGCTCCCTTCCCCTCCCTGGCCCCCAATATGCCTTTTAGGCACATCTGTTTTATTTTTCCCCTTTATCAAAACAATTATTATCGCCGCTTGGTCCAGTAATTTGCAATTCCCTTTATCTTCTTCGCTGAAAGATTGGCCAGAACCCGGATCCCTGGCTATCACGGGATCTCGAGAGGCGGTGAGCAGGGTATCACTGGCTGTGTGCATTCAGCTGGCCAGCAGCCCTACCCACTGCACGCCTTCCTTTTGTTATTCCCAGCCTCCTCCCTTTTCTTTCTGGATTAGATCATGACTCCTTTATGAAGACCCAGAGGGAAATGGGATTATCAAGAATCTTGCTGGGTAAAAGCTATTTTGTCTTTATGATGACTTTTTTGAGTTCAGCTGGTGAGGGGCCTTAATGCCAGAGTAGAAGTTATTACACATTCAGGGAGCCCCTTCCACGCAGCACTCCCTGCTGAGCACCTTTTCAGGGATGAAGAATGGAAGAGGAGGGAAGGGAAAGAGAGAGATTTAAAAAATCAGTAGAGGTGAGAACACTGAAAGTAGAAAACCCAGGTGAGAAAAAAAAAATGCAAAGAACAGACATAAATCTAAGATGAGAACCCAGCAGAGAACATCCGTCTCTGAAGAACAGTGTGCCGAGAGATCATCTGACGCTTATAAAACCAGACAAAGGTTTAGTGGGGTAAGAGCTGAGAATGCGTAAATTATCTATTTATTTAAAAAAAAAACTCATAAAAGTAACATCCACTTACCACATGGGTGTTAGTGTCCTTTCTATCTTTCTATGATCACCAGATACTGCTAACCCCACTGAAGCTGTTTTGAAGATTAAATGACTTCTGCACAGACAGCTTAACATGTACTAAACAGTACTCTATGTAATCTGACATAGCCCAACAGCCCTAGAAATCAGCTATTATTATCAAATACATTTTACAGATGAAGACACTGAAGTACAGAGAGATTAAGGATTCTGGATCACCGAGCTGTCAAGTGGCTGAGCTGGATTTTAATCCAGGTGGTCTGGCTCTGATGCTTCAGAAGCTGGGAAGTCCGATGAAGGTCTCCCCAAAACATTTCAGTGACAAACTTATTTAGTGGCATTTAGGGCAAGAAAAATGTTCTGCCTGTTTGAAAACTCCTTTTCTCCCCCGTGCCAGGAATCTGTGTGTGAACAATGAGAGATGTGTCTGAGGCTGGGGTGTGAGTGAGCTGCAAGCACTTAACAGTTTCCACTCCCTGCACCTCAGGCGCTTGTCATCCTGGCCCTCTTTCCTGGGTCCTGGAAACCAGGGTGTGTGTCTGGGGGGAGGGTGTGGTAGGGGTGTGACTAGATGGCTCAAGTCTGAAACTATGTGTCACAACATCAGAGGGTTTTTTCCTCCGCAGCTGCCATTTCTCTCCTGTCTCCTCAACCCCATTCTTCCCCATCCTAAATGCCACGTTGGTATTGTTCTACTTGAGAGGAGCAGCGTTTTCAAAGATGGGGGATTTATTTTTACCGCACAGCTGGTCTGCCAAAGGTCACATAATTTGGCAATGTTCCCAGTGGTTAAAAATTAATTTCTCCTTATTAATACAACCAAGGTCCCCTAGGATCAGAGCTCAGCCTTATCTAAACTTGACAGCTTCCTAAACCTTTAGAAGATGCTTTCTCCTGGAGGGCCAGCCATGCTACAAGGCCACTGTGTCCTGGAATCCAACCCCACTGAATCCTGTTAGGTAATGAGACCATTAAGCCTTCAGCCATTTCTCATCGAAGCAGATAAAGCTTTGGAAAAGGCTGTAGGCTCTCTAGGACAAACTTCCGCAATACCACGAATGGGTTAATTATAAAAAAAAAAAAGTGAATGCCTTACCTGGAAGGAACCATACAAAGACTAACTTCCAGGGATCAAACACAAATCTGACACTCAAAGAGGGTGCCTCACAGCTTATCCAGTGGCAAATGATGGTCACATGATAAAATACCTCAAATATGTTAATGATACTACAAACTACTGCCCAGATGTCACTTTTCAAGTCTTTTCTCATCAGTGCAAGAAATTAAAAAGATATTATGCTTCTGCTCCTAAAGTCTTCCCAAACTGGACTTTGGGGAATATATTCTGAAAACTCTTTACCGATGAACCTGGCTCTGAATTGTGTCAACGCAGAACTGTCTCACACTTGGGTCACCCAAAGTCAGCTCCTTCAATAAGCAGTTGAGTCAAATGAAAAACACCAGACAGGGTCCTCAGGACCATCCAGTCTATGGTGTCTCTCCCCACTGATCCCCGGGGGCCTCTCCCCAGCTGTTATTTGCTTTCATGCCTCATTGCATATGAACTGGCATTTCGACCCCTAGACTCGACTACACTGTGAAGATAGGAACTGACCTTTGGGGTGCAGAATATGAACTATACATTCAACAGCAGGAGATGAGAACCATTTAGTAGACAGCAGGAGTCCTGTCTGGATAGCCTGGGGTTCTCAGTCACTGCAGCCTTCCAACATTTCATTTTGCCAGTTGGGTGCTCTGTGGCTTAATCTGAGGGCTCCACGGCATGACATGAAAAGTCCAGACCTGCGGTGCTGCCTGGGCATACACAATTCTACCAGGCACAACTTGGACAAGAAGGAGCTTGCCCTGGAGCCCTCATGGGGAGCTCTTCTCTTTCCACTGTTTTGCACTGTGTGCTCTGTTGGCAACTGGCGCTAGCTTCACTACCTCCAGTGGCTGCTTATGGGATAAAGTTGACCGCGTACCTACTGAATGCGGGCACGGGACCAGTCCCCAGAGCCTAGAGCAGGCTGCCTGTGCCGAATCCAGGAGTTTATAGATCTGCTGGCAAATTTTTATGCCTGCCCACAGCCATCCCGCCATTCGTGGAGACAGGCTAAAAAGGGAACCCTCTTCAAACTCCTATCCGGAGCCTAGACTGCCGTTGCTTCTCTTTCAGCATTTGTTTGAACCAGACCTGTCTCCCACAGCTAATTTACACCTCTTATCTGATCATCCAGTCCAGACGGAAGGTTGAATTGACTGCGTTTGCCAGTGTCCGTGGCAATGGTGTTAAACTCAAGCACAGATCAAAGCTCTCCAGGCAAGGGGCGGGCGGGGGGGCGGGTAAGGGAGGGGCGGTTTTTGGTTACAGGGTCCGGGCTCTTTTGGCCCCAAGCAGTGTGTCCCGGAGGTGCGGAAACGTTAGGGCTGGGAGTTGCCACTATCTGAAGAAACCCATTGTCAGGGCCTGATGATTTCCTGAGCAAAAGCCCGTCCCCCCGCTGACCACGAGATTAAGTCCAGCAAGGGGGAGTTTCGCGGCCAGGCTCTGACCGGGGAATGGCTAGCGCCAGGGGGCTCTCCTCTCCGTCTGAAACCGAAAGGAAGGGAGGTGGTGGGAGGGAGGCGAGTGGTGAGCACACGCCAGTAAACCAGAGCGCCGATCTCCTCCCATTCCAGAGAAATTCAACCGGAGCCGCAGAAGCGGTGACACGGTTGAGCCAGATCCCCTAAGCTTGGCCCGGAAAGCTGATTCCCACCCCCATACCGCAGAGGTTCCCGGAGGGGCGAGCGGTTCATGCCACCCCACCACCCCCGCCAGCCCCTGGACATTAGCTTTGTGGATGCCCCCCCATCCAGCCGCCGGGGACCTGGTGGGAAAAACGGAGGTGCGCTAGCCCGAGGCGAAGGCTGGAGGCAGCCGTTTAATCACAGCTCGCCCCGCCTCCATTAACTTCTGTTGATATTAAAGAGAAATCAATCAGTGAAAATGAAGCACTGGCCGTGAATATTTCTTTTTCCCTAGCGGAAAAGCAAAGAGCGAGATGGTGGGGGAGGGGAGGCAGAACTCGCCGGCGACTGCAGAGGTTTCTCCCAGGCGGAGAACCGCAGCGGCGACTTAACTTTCTGGCAATGGGCAGCGTTAAGGAAATGCCGCAAGCTTCTCCCTGGAGGTGTCCTTAGTCAGGAGGGGGAGGGGACAAGGCTGCAGGAGCTGGAGGCGGCCCACTTAGCCCAGGCTTGAGCTTCGGTTTTGCTTTCGCTGGGAATATTTTTGCCTAATAGAATGTTTATGGATCGCTCGACTCTGTTTCTGCTGCGTAGCCCAAACAAATCGATGCGGCGTTAGAGACAGCGCGGGGTAGGGGGGAGGCTGGGGGGCCACCACGTCCCCACCACGTGGAATGCCCGCGCGCCGCGTGCGCTTCACCTGTTCGCGCGCACCCGCGGGCGCCCGGCGCGCAGCGCTACTAGAGGCCGCGCAAGTTGCTCTCATTCCCGCGGCTCAAGCTGCCTCCTTTGCGCCTCCAACCTCCGCTCCGAATCCCACCCAGTCTTCCCGCCACCCAGCTCGTCCAGCGCTCGGGCCCCCAGCCCCTCAAAGCCGGCTCTCTGGGGGCAGCAGGGGTAATGCAGCGCAAAGTGGAGTGCGCGAGGCAGGAGGGGGTGCTCCGGGCAGGGCCCTCCGAGCGGTCCCAAGTCCCCGAGCCCCCGAGCCGGGGCGGGAGGGAGACAGGCGGGCGGCGGCGCTGCGAGCTGGCAAGGCGGTCGGTGTGGCAAGGACGGGGGAGCCTGGTGCGCGACGCCCACTGGGCCTCCCAGCCGCCCGCCAGTGCAAGAGGCTGCCCGCCTTGGCCACGAGGTTATTTGCTCACTTGCTCCCCGGCACGGCCCCCTCCCGGCCGGCGCGCACCGGGTGAGTCAGAGGTCTAGCTGGGCCTCGCCCTTTGCCACCCGCTGCCGGCTCCCCCGGTGCCAGTCCGCTGCTCCGACGAAAAGCCGGAACGGCCCGCGGCTTGCGATCGCCTTTTCGGGTGAGAATACCCACCCCGGGCGGGTCTCAGCTCCGCGTCCCATCAGGAGGTCCCACCCTGGGTCCGAGGCTGCCTGAGGCCTCACAGAGGGCGACCAGCCCTGTGCTCCGCGCCTCTGGGCTTCTCTAGAAGTGACGCAGCGCGGCCCGGGGCTGCGGTGGGAGGGGGCTCTGCAGAGAGCGCGGAAGGCAGGTGGCAGAGCGGGAGTGGGTTTGAGCGGACGTCGCACACACACGTACACACTCCGCGCAGTGCTCGGGGACAGATGTCAGAACATCTGGGGTAGGAGATGGCCCCCGAGGCTTTACTACCCCTCCCGCCCCTCAGAGCACACGGAACCTGAAGTTGTGTGTGTGTGTGCGCGCGCGCGCCCGCGCTCGCGCGCCGGGGCCTACCAGAGTCCGTGCCTGAATACATAATGTACCGTGGGCATCCTCACCGCGCGCGCGCGCGCGGGCACACACACGCACACACACACATATATACACACAGCGAATCACACAAACATACATAATTTATGCAGCTTTCAGGTCTGTGGGAGGTAATTTAATTTCGCTTCAAGCTGGGAACTTAGAATTAAGGCAACAGGGAATGGGGAGCCACAGGAAATCTCCCCAAGTGGGACCTGCACCCATCTCTTTGATACGATTTTCAACTGCTTTGAAGACCAGTTATGGCCGAGAAGACGCAGCAAACGTGTGGATTTGGATAACAAGGGCATTCGCGAATCTTTCTCCCCCTCAAATAATCACCCAAGCTTCGAGTGGGGTGCGTGCCAGTGCTGGGGAGTGAGAATCAGAGTCCCGGGCCCCCACAGCGGGCTCCCACTAGCCCGCTGTGATGGGGGAGGGCCCGGGAGGCTGCAAGGGGTTAGTGCTATCGCTGCAGTGGCAGACTTCGAAGTGCCTGCGGGTAAGGGCACTTCAGGAAGGCTTTTTCTCCTCTCTTTCTTTTCCCCATTTCCTCCCGGCATGGTTTCCCCACTCTCAATCACCTGTAGCAGCTTTTAAGAGTTTTGTCAGACTGCGACACTGTTGTCAGAGGGGAGAGAGGCTCACCCGGGAGAGTGGTATGCGGAAGCAAGAACATGCCCCACTGGATTCCCTGGAACCAGCCCTTCTCCGAGAGTGTGCCCCTAGCTCACAAGTACTGGCCCCACACTGTTCTGGGCCTTGCAGTACTTATCTCTGCAGTCTGTCCACGCACCCTTTTTGGCAGTGGTTGAGAACAAATTCCACTCAAAAGTTTCTGACCACTTCACAAGAATGAGAGACCTTTGAGGGCAACATACTTTGTGTTATCTAATAATAATTTTTAAAAGAACACATGATTTTCTTCCCCAGAAAATACAGCAGGAAAGAGAGCTGAATGACCAAACGCCTCGGTTGCCAGAAGCGCCCAGCCCCAAGCCCCGAGCTCAGCCACAAGACCACTTGCTCCATCAGCCTCAGCCCAGTGATCCTGAGACCCATCCACACGTTCTGCAAACAAGCTACAGCACTGGAAAACCCAAACTAGACTCTTGCAGTTCCCAAGCCCTTCAGTTAACATTGCTCAATGTGGCTAAGGGGAGGGAACGCAAATGATTTATATTTCACTGGCTAGGTTGAAGAAACTCAAGGGAGATGTGTTCTGCTTCAAGACAGGGGGAAAAAATTCCCCAAAACTGTAATGCAAAAGCTTTGTAGTATTTTTAAACCTTTGATTCAGTCCATATGTGACATCTGAACACCGCCAAATTCTGTCTATGTTTCAAAACACACACACACACTCACACACTCCTAGCAGGAGAGAAAAGTTGGGTTTTAGCGGCGGTGGTGGTGTAGGGAGGGCCGGCTGGGATCTCTCTCTAAATTATTCAGTATTGAGAGATCTTCCTTCTTTGCCATTGCGTGTGGCCCCCTGCATTAGCAGTTGCTTTTAAAGGTAAAGGCATATTGAAATGAATAGAAAAAACAAAAAACAACAACTTTCAGGGGCTTACCTGGTTGGCCTCTCACTTCATGTCCTGAAAAGTAGAGAGCTAAGAAAATCCAGGTGAGAGGAAACATATCCATTTTGGAGAAGGAAGCTTTCTCCAGAGCTGTTTTTGTAGATTTCTTGTTTAATTACAAGTCTTTGTATTTTTCTCTCTCTTATGTTCTTCCTTACAGTGTCCTCTGCAAAGGTTTCTACTGGTCAGTGTTTCCCTCCTGGGTCCTGGCGGCCCGTCTTCACCTTTATCCTTGCTGGATCCCCACCTCACCAGGAGGAGGGTAGCTCTTCAAATCAGCAAAGAGGGAGCAAGCCGGGAAGAGAGGACGGGTTTCCTCTCTTAAAAACAAAACGCATCTATGCCCTCTCCAGTTCCTCAAAGTATCATTTCCTTTATCCTACAACATCACGAGTATTTTCCGTAAGCCAAGCGTAAAAAAAAAAGGAAAATATAATAAAAATAAAAGCCAAGACTTGCCTTGGGCATCACACGGCCCCCAGGCAGCTGTGTGATCTCAGAGGCGTAAACTGACACACATCCCCCGGCACTCGGGACCGACACGCTGGTGGAGGCACAGACCACCCGACGGCCCGAGCGGGAGGCGGCCGCCCAGCTCTTGCCCTCACCGGGTTCCTCTAGCGGGAGCCTCCCCCAAAGGCTACACCCGCTTGGCCAGCCTCAAGAGGGGAGTCTGAGGAAGGAAGCTGCTGCGGCGGCGGCGGCTGCTGCGGCGGCGGCTGCTGCTGCTGCGGCGGCAGCGGCGCCGGCTGGGATCGCCTGGGAGCGAGCGAGCCCCTCTCCGAGTTCGCTCGCGCCCGCCCTCACCTCCACCTCGCCTAGCGCCTTGCCGAGTGTCTGCGCGTCTGAGGATGTGCTGGGGGCGGGCTGCGGGCTGCTGCCTCGCTCGCGTTCTCTGCTTCCCCTCCGTCTCCCCCCTGCCTTTTCAGGCCGAGCAGCGGGTGGATGTCAGAGCCGCGGCAGAGCTATCCGATTACGCGCCGGCTCAGGGCCCGCCCCTTCTGTGTTCCTGATTAAAGAGGCAGCCGCGGAGACGCGCGGCGAAGAGCAGAGCGCGGCGGCACCCGGCTCGGGCGGGGCGGCGGCGGTTTCCCCGTCGGCCGCGGCCGGATCAAAGTTAAGGCAGCTCCCACCCGGCCACCACTCTCCCACCAGGCCACCACTCTCCCACCCTGGGCACCTCCGCGCCTGGCTGCGCCGGGCCGCCCGTGCGTAATGCCCTGGAGAAGGAGAGCCCCCGGGCACCTCCAGGGCGCGCTGCCTTTGGCCGCCTGGCCCCCGCCCGAGGAAGACTCCGCGGGAAACGGAGGAAATTCTTGTTCTCCCCCGATTCCCCGACTCCCGTGCCACACACGTAGAACCCAACACCATGCCACGCGCAATGGCGTTACAAGAGGAGTTGGGTGGCGTACGGTGTTTGGAGTAGGGAGCCAGGCGGCAGCTCAGCCATGCGTTCGCACAGGCAGCAGTGCGTGGCGGCGACACACACGGTCAGCCCCGGCTGAATAAAACCCCAAACACTCCCTGCGTTTACTACTCGGATCCTTTGTTGTGTCCCAAACATACTCCTCTCCTCTGGGTGAGGATGTAGTTTCCCCTGCGCTCCTAACTTGTAACTATCAGAAGAAGAGGAAAGACATTCTTCAAAGAAATTTTTCAGGTAAACAAATTGGATTCCCCCAACTCTCCAAAAAAAGTCCAGGTACATGAAGGTTTCTCGAAATGCTACTGTAACTACTTCTATTCACACTTCCCCACGGAGATGTGGACACAACGCCGAGAGAAGGAAAACAGCATTATGCCAACTATTTTTAAATGGAGGCGTGAAGCCTGTTTAGAGGGAGCCTCGAGCTAACAGTTGGGAAGACACTTGTATCTTTGTTTCTAGGGATGGCTTTGTGGATTCAAACCGTCTCGCTTCACTAGGCACCTATTACTACATTATCATACAGACTCTTAACAGGAACAGTCTAAATAACACTTTGCGGATACCTTTTCTGCCACTCTGCAGATTAAGAAAAATAAAGTTTCGGTGACAAGAAACACACACGCATCTGACTCTCCCATTTATTTCTTTGCTTGTGCTTGTGGATTCTTCTGGGTGGTTTTCCTCCTTATCTGGACTTGCCATTAGCTTTGTTTATCACTTTTAGTGTTTGAAAAATCTGTAACTCCCACTTAACTGTTATTTACACTGAGATAACCAAAACAAAATTGAATCAGAAGCCATTTGCAAATAGTTGAGCCAAGCCGTGCAAGGATTTTACAGTGCTGTGTACATCCACTGGCTGCATATCACACTGTTAATCTTAGATGCCTGGTTTTAAAGGGCATTTAACCGAGGCCTGGTGAGTTTTTCCAGTGAGCATGTTCCCTGGCAGGCCTAAAGACTACCTCTCACTCCTTTCATTTTCTCTCTCTCTCTCCTGTCCTTCTTTCCCCCCTTCCTTCCTGGCCTTGAGAGCACATCCGTATTATTAAAAACTCCAAGTTTACTTTTTTTCCTGTTTAAATGTCAGTTGTAAAGAAAGACCACTGCTCCCTAATATTTAATGGAGTAAAGAGGCAGTCTGGATTTTGAAACTTACATGGTGATCTCGGCTTCTATCATCGCCAAGGTACTAACTTAAGGACAAATAACATTATCTACAGTGACACAGGTTTCATAAAGAGAGTCATTTAGGATCACCTCCCCACCACCAACCCATCTAGCAAGTGCCGAACATGGAAGAATTCTGTTTCTGAGAACATTATAGTCAGAGTTCAGGTGAAGGGGAGACAAAGAAAAAGTAAACTGAAGCCCATTGGGAAACCATAAGAAGGAAACTCTGGACTTCTGCCCTCAGGTTCTCAGGGTTGGAGGTGCCTATCAGGATGCTTCGAGGGTCTTTGGTCTGGTAGGGAGAAGGGTCAGTCTCAGTGTTCCGTTCCTGGACCTGATTCCCAGCATCATGGATTTTAATTTTTCAGAGGAGTCATTAAGAAGGAGCTAACTTACTTCCTGGGAGTCCTCAGTAGGACTGTTGCAAGAGTTCTAATCAGTCCACTTGAGTCAAGTCCTGATTTCCTGCAGTTGGGTAGAGGGTGAGTCTTTGGTTCAGAGCCCTGGGGACTCCCAGCGGCCAGACCATTTTGAATCCTCTAGGGGGCAGCACTCAATAAATAATGGTAACAGTACCTGCAGTAGCACTTCTGGCGTTGATTTTACTTCCAGGAGCTCACAGCCCTTTAAGACCAGACCAGGGAAGATTTAGACTGAGACCAGATCTCCCCCAGCCCACTCTGAACAAGAGCCCATGGACTCAGGGGGACTTAGAATTGCTTTAATTCAGGACTTCCAAGAACTCTGGGGACTAAACGCAAATCCCACCTGTGCCCTATGGAAAACGAATCTTTAGGGAAATTCTCCAGAATGGGACTGGCTCAGACCTGCCAGCCCCAGTTTTTGTCTAGACTGGAATCTCAGGGGTTTGCCTACAATTGGTTTGGTTTCGACCAGAGGTGCAGGGGTGAGGAGCCAGGCACCGTACTTTTCATTATTTTGTGAGTCCATATTTTTCACTCGTGTGAGTCCCATGGAGAAGCCTGCCTACTAAAGACTAGTAGCATTGACAGAAACAATGGGCTAGTTGACAGAAACACTGAACTGACTAGAAAACAGCTAACTAGTGAAGTCGAGATTCCTGGCAGAATCACTGACTCACCTAGGACGTTTTACGTCATTATCCTTCATTGTGAAATAATAATAGATAATCCCATCCTACATTCCATTCCTTTGACAAGAAGGGATGTGGGGAACATAAAACAGGTTTGTAAAAGATGCTAAGAGAAAGCTGTAACCTAGCCACACCCCAGTGGAAAGATGGGCATTTCCAGCTCGACAGTCCCAACCCAAGGTTACATCAGAATCACCTAGGGAAAGTGGTAAAAATTCAGATCCCTGGGCAGCATCCTCCTGCAGATCAGATTCCTTGGGTTTGGGAATCTGTATTTTTAACACATGTTTTAGGTGATTCTGATGTAAATGCTCATCAGGCCAGAATTGAGAACCTCTGTTCTGAGACACTGTGTTTTCACATAACCTTTGATATATGCCCTTCCATTGAAAGACCCCTGGACAAGTATTTCTTCACTTTTCCACTCCAGGAACTTTTCAGATAGGGAGCAGATGTTTCAAGTATCTGGGAAAAGCCCCTAAGAACATGTCCCTTAAAATGCCAGAGCGGTGGTGTTTCCAGGTTTACCTTGTAACATTTATTTAGAAGTGATAGCAAAGAGCCTTTTGAAAACACCAAGAACCTCACCTCATGGGTGTGAGAGGTTTGCAAAAACATGTTCAAATTACCAACTGGCGGGGTTTATGGAGCCGGATCCAGCCCTTTCACCACCCACCCACTCAACCATTGGTTGTTACTAGAGGTTTGTTTCAGGTGTGGTTTTCCATCTGTGTTTATTGCAGTGTGCTTATTAAATGCTCGTGGAAGCATGACTATGCAGGAGGTATGCAAGCAAGTAAGACATTGGGGTCTTGCCTCCTGGGAACACAAGATCTAAGAGTTCCAGAAGTTTTATGCTTCTACAATAGATACCACCTGTCACATGGTGCTTCCCCTTATCTGAGCCCTGACATTGACAAGCTCTCACCCCGAAAGAGGGAGATAAGAGACATAATTGCATCGTAATCTATAATTCACTACACTGCCCTAGTTAATGTTTAGCTGCATCTGTCTCAGCGGCAAAGCTTCAGTTAAAATGTAATAGGTCTTCATTTTTTATTCTCTTTCGTTTGAAGCTGAAGACCAGGTTTCTGGTCAATAGGCTTTTTTCCTACTCACTCTTTAAACGATCAACACCACCTCATAGTTTCTATTAGATATTATTTTTGGTGGGTTTCCAGAATCCTCACAGATTTCCATAAAGTACTGAGATCTCCTTCACTCTAAACTGTGTGTGTCTCTCATCTCTTTCTCAGACATAGACGCTAGATCAGGTAGAAGGGAGACTTGTGAATGAAAAAAGAAGGAAAAAACCCCAAAACGAGTGAAACGTGCAAAATTCATTCAGACGTCCCTGAAATCCTTGGCAAAGAAAACTACAGAAGTCATAATGCTCTCGCTACTCTGTTTGGTTTAAGCATGAGGAAGCTCTTCCTCTGCTACACTCATTTTTATACAATTTGAGGCACCAGTGCTTTAAAATGGAGCCTGTCAACCCTTCACTTTATTACTCTTTTTGTGGTACACGGGCCTCTCACTGTTGTGGTCTCTCCCGTTGCGGAGCACAGGCTCTGGACGCGCAGGCTCAACGGCCATGGCTCACGGGCCCAGCCGCTCCGCGGCCTGTGGGATCTTCCCGGACCGGGGCACGAACCCGCGTCCCCTGCATCGGCAGGCGGACTCTCAACCACTGCGCCACCAGGGAAGCCCCCACCCTTCACTTTAAAGCAGCATTCTCCAGTACAACTTTCTGCAATGAAGGAGGTATCTGTGCTCTTCGCCTGGCTATTAGGCATTTGAAATATGCCTGGTGTGACTGATAACTGAATTTTAAATTGTATTTAATTTTATTAAACAATTTTAATTTCCTAGCCTCTCAAAAAAAAAAAAAAAAAAGAGGATTCCACATGAGTTTAAGGGCTATTGAATGTATTGGACAGCTCGGGTTTAGATAATCAAAAGACCAGAGCAGGAGATTACCCATAGAAGCCCTAGAATTTCATACCCTTGTTAGTCTCTGAGACTACCTCACTTGTTCACCCAAAAGGGAACCCCAGTATTAGCAGACGTATCATTTGAAAATGTATGGTGTCTGTTTGGTGTGGAAGAGAAGGGCTGGCTTGTATTATACGCGCCCCTTCTCTGCTCTCTTGGACAGCTTTTCCGGAGCACTCACCAGGGATCAGCGCCTTCACGGTGTTCCAGGCTCTTGGCCTCAGCTCCAGCCCACAGTGGAGAGAAGCAGGTTGGGGCAGCAGAAACCTGAGGTCAGGGCAGATGGGCCTTAGGTCTCCCTCACCCTTGAAAAATCTGATAACCAGTTTGGAACCAGTTTCCTCACGTGTGGAATGGAAGGGTTGGTTTGAATGACTTCCACCCCTTTTCAGTTTTGTATTTTGGCTTGGGACCTTCCTGCACTTCATCCTCATTCATGAATTTAAAGCTAGTTTTAGTCTTAATTTCATAGACAGATCAGTAGTTGAAACTGATAACCTTTTTTCCCCCAAGAAGATGTAAATGCATGGATGGGGCTTAACTGGATATTCCGTTTTCATAGTATTTATATTGGGTATCTTTTCACAAAGAGAAAGTAAGTATGTTAGGCATCTTGGCAGGGTTTTCAGAGGAGATATTTTTGGATTTTTGGACAAAGGCCTTTCCTAACCCCTAAAAACATACAGATTCTTCTTGACAATCACAAACACAGGCCAATAACTTATTTGTAACTTCGTGGCATTTATAGGTGATAGGATGGGAAATTTTAGGGTTATGATCTGAAATGTGTTACCAGTAAGGAAAATCATATTTTGAGCTGAGGATTCCCATTCTCTCACTAAATTCATAGACAAAAATTCCTGGAAACGTGCATCCTGCCTCCATGAGTGTGCATTCCTTTTCCTTCCTTCACATGCATACCTACACTCTTAAAGTCCCACTGATTTGTAAGGTGTTTTGGGTGTTTTTGGTTTTGGTTTTTTGGTTATTGCTGTTTTCAGATTTGTAAGCTTGTGACTTAAGGTGCCTTAATTAGACATCTACATGTCAGGTGATTGTTACATTATGATGGCAATAGTTGCTAATTTGAGCATGAAAGTCCTGACAGAAAGGCAAGTGTCAGGGAGCTGACCTTTTGCTATTGAGGATACTCCAGGGTGGGTTAATTCACACCCACCATAGTCATTAGTTCCCACTCTCCTACTTCATATTTACTCTTATGCAGTTTACTGAGCTGCCAATCAACTCTTAGTTTCCGGATGAGATCCCTGATGGGGAGGGGGATTGGAATGATGCTTGCTTTCTGCAGGGACCAAGAAATGATTTGTAGAGGCGGTCTCCGTTTCCATCTCCAGACTTGGATTCTATTTATTTTCTAAACTTAAAAAAGAGAATAATTAATACATGTACGTCATTTAAAAATTTTCAAGGGCTTCCCTGGTGGCGCAGTGGTTGAGAGTCCGCCTGACGATGCAGGGGATACAGGTTCGTGCCCCGGTCTGGGAGGATCCCACATGCCACGGAACGGCTGGGCCCGTGAGCCATGGCTGCTGAGCTTGCGCGTCCGGAGCCTGTGCTCCACAACGGGAGAGGCCACAACAGTGAGAGGCCTGCATATCGCAAAAAAAAAAAAAAAAAGTTAAAACCAAATGTATTCAGTGAAAACTTAAACTTTCCTCCCACCCTGTCTCTCAGTTTTGCAGTTCACCTCTACAGTTCACCTCCCCATTGATACAGGTTTGGGGGATCCTTCCAGAGATACCGAGACTACATTCCAAGTTAAAAGCAAAAGCACATTTTATATTTTTCCCCAGCTTCCCTTCTCCAGCCCAAACCATTAGGGGGCAGCTGTGACCAGAAAAGAAAACAATAGGAGCATATGCAGAGCTAAAATCCAAGAGGAAGAGATGTGAAAGGAAAGGAATTTAGGAGAGAGACCAGCAGAAGAGAAAAATGGAAAAGAAAGCCGAACTGAACAAATGCAACACATCACAAAATAAAAGGAAATGGAGCAGGAAGTTGTAATATTAAAAAGCTAAGGGGAGTTTATGTGTTAAGAGAGGGGAAATTTATAAAGGCTAGGGATTATTTGAATTTTTTTTTTTAAGCCAACCCGTAGAACCTGAATTGGCTCAATGTTAGCAGAAAGTGGGAGGTTATTTTCTTCTGAACCGGAAGGCATTTATCATGCTGGACTTTACATTCTTAGGACCTGGTCCAAACTGAGGGGTTCAGAGCACCCTCTGTCCATTTGGGCTTGTGATGACGTGGCCGGTCGGGACAGAGGACCAGCCCCCATCCCTTCCATCCTCAGAATGCTTAAGAATGCTTTTGGCCCTCAGCAAGGCAGCGAAATTAGCCTGAACATAAAGGTGCAATTCTATTTCTCAGTGCAGCAGAGCTCAGAAATGAGGGACCACGTTTCTTTTGAAGCCGATGCCATAATCAAAGTGCTTTCAGGTGTTGTTCAGGCAAACCTCCCCTGGTTTCAGCAGGTTAACTTCATTAAAACTCCTAGCTACCGCTTTAATGTTTCCTAGGCTTTCCCCCTGGGTACATTAGTCAGAAACCAGCCCTCTTGGGAGCTCTGTACCCTGATGTTTTTCATTGTGAATGGAATGCAGGGGCCACATTTATGCTGGGATAATATGAAATGGAAAATTGCTTCTAGAGCACAATTAATATGATCACTTTTCATTTAGTCTCCAAACTTCCCCTCCCCAACTTTGAAATAGGCAACAAAAACTTGAGGAAACCCTGGTCTAGGGTCACTGTATAAAACATGGCATGCCTGGCATCTTGTATTTATTATTTTCTGAGTCTGATTCAGAAGACAGAATATTCCCAGCCTGTCCCAAACCCTACACCCAATGTCACTCATCAAAATCCAGTGGAAACTTTCCTTTTAGGATCAAAGGCACTTGTTCTCAATCACTCGCCTCTGATGTTAGACTCATTGAATTACTGAAGACCCAGGATGGGCAGGGGACGCTTTGGGCTTGCTGGGGTTACTCAGAAAAAGCCTGGGGTGCACTTGCCATGAGGAGCCCTTTAACCCTATGCCAGATGAAGCTGGGTTTTCTCAAGTGGGCACTGGAGGTTTGGTGAGTTGGGGTAAGTTGCTGTATGAGTTATTTCAAAAGTGGTCGTTTGGCAGAATTTGGGCTTTCATCTGTAGCCTAAAGTCAGACTCTCCAACCCTCTCTCTCTCTCTCTCTCATTCTCTGTTTCTTTGACATGGAGTCCTGGAGTTTAGTTTCTAACAAGTTTTAAAAGTCATACTGGAAACTTGGCTAAACAAAAACCTCTCTGACCAGAAGCAATTTACTTCCCTTTAAACAAGCCCCCGAAGTTAAATTACAAAGCAAGTTTGTCTCTTTGTTAGAATTTGACTAGGATCTAGGACGTAAAAACACTTCCCATTTGATTTCCCATTTGAGTTGATCATAATTTAGAAGAAGGAAATGTAATTTTTGACCTTTCAACACATTTGGAAGCATGTTTTCGTGTTGCTATACCCTATATACAGGCCTCATCTTCTCTGACACTGAGCTACCCTAGCCCTCGGAAAATAGAAAAGTTGCGCTTTGGGGGTGAGGAGTATTCTAGGGCAAGTCAGACTAATAACATTAATAATTGAATTAACAATGTAAGACGACAGACATGTCAGAGGAAACTCAGGGCTCTGAACTGGGTCAGGAGACCTAGTTTCTGGTTCTTGCTTTTCTGTTAATGCCATGTGTGTTTTATGTCAAATCGTTTCATTTCTCTGTGATTCTGTTTCCTTACTCATCAGAGCCATGTTGTTATTCCAAAGTAATGGCCTTATCAAACTATTCAGGTGAATCTAAAGCAGGGTCCAGTTTAGAGCTCTCAAAAAATATTTATTGAGCAGGTACTATACGCCAAGTTCTGCATGGGTGGAATAATGGTGAGCACCTCAGTGAAGATGACTGTTCTCAGGAGATTTACCTCCTAGTACGAGTGATAGATAACACCCAAGTCAACATGAGCTGGGTCATTTCAGATGGTGATAGTGAGTTCTAAGAGGAAAACAAAACAAGATAATGTGATAGAGACCAATAAACAGCAGACAGGGAATGTGGGTTAGTCTTTCCATTAACCAAGACTCTATAATAAGCAAGTAACCTAGCTCAGGCTTAATCTCTCATCTTTAAGATAAGGAGTTTTGTTACACTGGTGTTTTTCAAAGTCCAGTTTGAGATCCATCAGTGGGTTATGAAATCAACTTATAAATTTGTGATCAACACTTTTTAAAAAATGCAATAGATCAGAATGAAATAAGAGCATTTATTGTTTCATGAAACCTGTTTCCATTTATATACATATATTTCATACACACATAAACACATGTGTTCTAGGTCACGTGTAAAATATATTTCTTTCTGTGGGTTGCAGTGGATTAGGTGATCTCTAAAATATTTTCAAGCCCTCAAATTCTGTCATTCTATTCAATTTTTAGAGCAGGGGCCCAATGGAGCATAGTTGTTGCTTGATTTTACTTTTTATCAAATAAATAGTAGTATTGCTCATCAGAGAATCCCAGGGTTTAACCCAGTTTCAGGCACATGATTGGTGCTGGGTAAATGCTTTTTGAATGAATGGAAACATGATATTTATGCACTAGGTCTTAAAATAACTACAGCAACATGAATTACCAAATAACTTACCAGAGTATCAACATAATTTATTATATTTTTCCAAAATGTCAACCTTGTAAACCAAATTCAAACTTATATTGCCCTTACAGTGTTAGGAATTGCTTTTTCTTAGAATTCTCGGAAACTCTGTTACAATTTAAAAAAAAAAAAAGCTTAACATGTTCTTCTTCCAAGTAGGGCAAACTGCCTTCTTTCAACTTATAACTGTAATTCAATAAACCTTTAGGATGTTTACAGAAAGAAAAGAATTAGTGGGGAAATTTTTCTATTTTTTGTCCCTGGGGATCCAGATAATTCTGGCTTCCTAAAACTAGTCTTGTGAGTTTTCATTTAAGTCACATTTTTCTAAGCAGCAGTAATCTTACTTTTACACACATTATTTTTTCCTTAGTTGTGGCTTAAGTAGTAGGCTTCTCTGTCTCAGAATAATTTTTTAAAATTATGCATTTGATTGGAAATAGATGACCCAAGTCTTCCATCCTTCTTTGCCTGGAACCCAAGTTGACATCCTTTGAGATGGGAGAACCAGACCGAGGCGATCCCATTGAGGAATCAATGACACATCATCCTTAAGAAAGGCAAGCGCCAGTGGACCCGCACAGGGCCCATTGCACATGCCCATGAGTTAATTTTCAAGTCCATTTACTTAATTGCCTGAAAATCCGTGGCCAGGCAAGCTGACTCAGAGTTTAGGATCGCTATACCCAACCTTTTGTGTCCATCCCCTCCCGCCTTCCCAAAGCAGAGCAGACACACATATACCAAGAAGAAACATCAGCGCCCAGACATCCCAGTCACATTTCAGCTGCTTACCCAGGGCAGCCCAATGCAACGGCCATGGGGTTGTGTTTCTATCATGGGGTACCTTGCCTCATGCAAAAACGTGCTCTTGAGCTAGAACATAGGAGATCACATTTTTGTGAATCGAAGTATATTATAAATAATCTAAAAGAAGACACTGTTTGAAGGGAGTCCATATTTTTTAAGTGAGTAAGGACCCCAGTGCAATAAGTATAGATTGACCTGGAACTATTTGCTTGGAATCAGCTCCGAAACTACTACTGTTTAGATCAAAAGGTGTAAAAATCATGAAGGGCTTTTGCGTCACGTTATGGCAATCTTTATTTGTATTGTTATTGTTGTTATTACCCCCATTATTAATGACAGATTTTTCCCAGGTCGGGAAAATTCAATGTATTCATGTTTCTTGTTTTTGCCAAATATAAGTCGTATCAAATGCAAACCCATCCCATACATTTCTCTATGTAATTCCGGTTTTTGCAGATCTTTTCCTTGTGGAATCTTTCGTAGGATCATTTTAACAATGACAGTCTCGCGTAAATATGCTAAGACTCATATATATATATTTTTTGGTAACTGAAGTTAACTGTGCTCATCATTTTGAGATGCAACACCCAACCAACACTGAGAAATGGCAGCTTTCAGTTAAACGAATGCAAAGCTGTATTTAAACTCTTTTGCAACATTGTGATGGGAAGAATCAAAGCCTCTTCTGCTACTTTTTTTTTTTTTTTTTTTTTTTTTTTTTTGTGGTACGCGGGCTTCTCACTGTTGTGGACTCTCCCGTTGCGGAGCACAGACTCCGGACGCGCAGGCTCAGTGGCCATGGCTCACAGGCCCAGCCGCTCTGCGGCATGTAGGGATCTTCCTGGACTGGGGCACGAACCCGTGTCCCCTGCCTCGGCAGGCGGACTCTCAACCACTGCACCACCAGGAAAGCCCTCTGCTACTATTTTTAAAATACTCACCCGGGCAATTCCATCAGATATACGGTTATCATCGCTTTTGTATTTTGATCCTTTCTGTTCAAGGGGAACATGTTCAGAGAAAACCCAGATCCAATGAAAACAATTTTAAAAAGTCAATGTGTGTAAACGCTGCTGTGATATTCGTTAGAGATGATTAAAAAAAAAAATTCTAAGGCTCTCTTAAAATGTGGTGGCGGGAGGGTTGTTTAAAGAGGAAGACAATGCTTACAGTCAGTGGAAGGAGTGTCAAGTCTGGGATCCTTACTAAATGTTTCAGACAAGACTCTTTACCTTTCGCTAATTGCAAAATCAACAGATCCCCCTGCTCCAGAGCTGTGTAGACAGTCTTTCTGCCTGCCTATGGGTACAGGACGCCAGTCTATTTATCACACAAAGACTTGTTGGCTGAGCAGGAAATTAAGCTCTAAACTTCTGACACCGAGTTCTGTACTTTCACCACAGCGCAACACTCAGAGTCCAAGCTCCGGCTCCCCCCATCTCTCTCCACGTGGTCTGTTTACCCACACGCCTGCAAAAGAACTTGGGGACAGATGCCAAAGAAATCTTGCAACATACCGCAAATCAGCATCAGCTGGCCAAACGGGGTCTGTCACCAGGATGTTGATTTTTTTAAAAAGACAGTATCACCACTGTCGTAAAAAATATGTTGCCAAGCAATAGCATTTACTAAGCACCTAATTGCTCCCTGGCTGGGGCCATGCTAAGAGACGGCTTGTCCTTCAGGGTATCCGTGACACAGAGTTAGATTGAGCAAGACGGAGAAAGACCCAGGCCTGCCAGATAGTAAGATACACACACCTACCCGAGTGATAACTTGCCTACTGTTGGTGCGGCAGATCTCTCCAGGAACAAGCAGATAGGGTGTGCTTGGGTGAGGGGAACCACTGAATGTCTTTTTCTACTAGCTCCATTGGGAACTAGGTTAAATAAACCGACTCCTATCTAAATGGGGACAACTTGCCATTATTTATCACGTAACAGTCTCAGAAATAGAAATATCTCAAATATCTTTTTGTTGGTTTCCTGTTGCTGAAAAAAATTACTGGAAAAAATTAGCCCAAGGAGGAGGCATGGTAAAGCAGAAAGTGTTGCTTTAAGGGATGAGAAGTCTTTCTGTCATTCATCAGCCTTGCAAGCAGAGTTTTACTCAATGCTTTATCTGTGCATCTGTATCTGTATCTTCCTCTATAAAATGAGGGGATTGGAATAGACTGGTCTCCCTAGAAGATTCGCCTTCCTTCTCCTCCATGAGTCTATAAAGCGTGAGCCCAATGGACATTTGTATAAACAGCCCTCTCTCCATGTGTGTTCTTTCACTAGGTGGTTGGCTTTACATTATTTCAAATCGTCGTTCATCCTTTAAAAGAAAAAGCCTGGCAATTCATAGGTTAGCACTCTTTGTCCCAAAGCAGCAGGATTAGACACAGGGGCAGGACTGCAAACATCATGAAGGTCAAAGATCATGATCTTTCTGGATGGAAACTGAGACAACTGCATACCTGAGTGGTCCTAGGGTCTTGATCTGGGCCAGTCTCAAGGTCCCTTTCCACTCCGGGTATAGAGGGCTCTGCACCAGGGGAGACTGGGTGGCGTAAGCAGTGTTCAGGCTGGAGTTCTTTACGTGACTTTAGAAATATAATTTGGCAGACTGAAAAGGGAAAGTCCTGGTGCACACATGCATTGTTTTGGAGATGATTTAGAAGTGTCAGAGGGTGGTAACAATCCCAGGCTATTTATTTGCCTAAACTATGTGGGGTCTTAACCAGTGATGTGAGGTCATGGTTGAATGACAGGGAACAGTGCAATGCTGTGAGAAGCACCCGTGGGCACAGGACTTTGAAGAGACTCACCTGTACCTGAACCTTCTGGGCAGGAGAAAGATCCTGAAGAGTATAAAGAAATAGTGGCACTGTTGGCAGAGAGGAGAAAATGTGATGGTGGTGGAGGGGTGAGACAGTTCAACGGATGTGGAAGAGTCCCTGCATTGGGCTCCCATTTGACCAAGAGGCAGAAGGGATTTCATTTACTGCTGAAAAAAAAGTACAAAGAGCAAAAAAAAAAAAAAAAAAAAAAAAAAAAAGGAACACATGCACATACACACACTGAGAAATCTTAAAAGTGCAACTACTGGGCACATCTCTCAAGGATAAATTAACAGAAAAGTAATTTCTATGTAACCAAAGTTGTGAAGGAGACAGGTATCCTTCTAGCCTAAGAAGGTACAAAAGCTTTGCTAGCAGGGAGAATATGAGTCTCATCTATAAACTCAGGGAAACCCTTTGGCAGAAGATAAAGTCTTGCAGCGGGAGATATCTGATTTATTTAAAAAGCGACCATAACCAAAGACATTCAGAGGGAGTGTGTGAAGGACAGCAAGCTGTCTAAGCTGTCTCCTAGAGTCCAGCCTACACTGTGTCCTTCCTTCCTTCACCAGAAGGACCTGAGGCTTTCTTCTTACCTCATCCAACAGAGGAAATGGGCCAGGCAAGAGCATCTGTGCCTTGTACCCCTAAAGATTTCCAAGGCACAGGAGGAGGCTTGAGGAAGGACTAGATCCTGGGAATGAAGGGGAGGGAGCATGTGTGTGTGTGTGTGTGTGTGTGTGTGTGTGTGTGGTGAGGAGGGAGGGAGTGAAGAGTGTGGCATAAAGAAGGGACAAGAAATTCTGTGGAGGACACGCGATGCTGCCTGAAGAAATAGCAGTGAGCTGATGCCCCCAAAAGCTAGACAGTGAAACTCCACGATACTTTATAGTTGGAATAAACAAGTTAGCGCCCCTGTGGGAGCCTTCCCCAAGCTTTAATGTCACCAGCTGAGACATTATATTATTGGTCCCAATTATCCACCTCGTTTGCTACCGAAAGGGTTACATCCCTCTTTGTTCTGTGGTGTGCAGTGCCGTCTCTAAGGTGTGGTTATGTCTCTGCCCCTTGGATATCAGACTCAGCCATGAATGTGCCTTGGCCATTGGAACAAGAGTGGAAGTGACCTATGTCACCTGCAAGCAGACACTTGGAGATCCATCGTGAGGTTCAGCCACTGCCCTTTGCCTCTGCCATGAGCAAGAATGGCATGTGTCGGCGAAGGGCTGCCTGTTAGCCTGCATCCCAGCACGAAGAGGACGCAAGGAGCAGAGCTGAGCCGCAGGTGATATGAGCTGGCGCATGCTGTGAGCAGAACACAAACCTTTGCGCTGTAAGTCACGGAGATCTTGGGGTGACAACAGCATAATCTAGTGAACTCGGATTATATAAATCCACTGTACATTGTGAGGATGCCCCTGTGATCCTGGAACAACATGATAGGATGGGCTTTACTACAGTTCTGAGGGAGGATGTGTCCTTGCCAGAAGGAGGTGTCCTTGGCCCACAGAGCGGGCAGGGAAATCAGGAGGTGGTAAGAGAAGGACCTTATTCATAGTTACAAAGTCTTCAAATAACTGGGAGAATTGACCCAGAAAAGGGGAAGTTTTTGGGGCAGGGGGATTCTGTGGCCAGAGTCCAGGAAATTCTACTGAATCAGAGAGTGGGTGACAACGAGAGAAGCAGTTTTTGTCAGGCGTCAGGGGATGGTGGTGGAGCTGGGGTTCAGAGAGCAAAGATTTACTTTTCCAGGAAACTTTCTTAAAAGAAAGAAAACCTGAAAGAGGAGTTAGAAATGCCTCAGGTGTTGCTATCGAGAGAAATCAATGCTATATCGTCTGATAGTGGCAGTGGGAAATGATCTGGGTTATTTGTGACAGAGTCTTCCCAGATAGACTCAAACTTTTCTTCACTCACTAGGAAACCCACCAAGCTTCGTGTCCTAAATGAGGGCTTCTCATAGATCATTTCATTAGAAAAGTATTGTGCAGTTTCTTAGTCATCTGTTACAGAGTGTAGGTAGAAATATCTCCCCATTTCACTGGACAAGATATGGTAGGAGCTATATTGGGAGGGAGGAAGGGCCAGATAACCTCACAAACTCTTGCAACTCAAATAGATTAATATTTATTATTTAATGCTATAACTTGTGACATTAAAATGTCAAAATTGACTTAATTAGGGCAAACAAGTAGAAGTAAATCTGAAATGCAAACATACCATTTTATCATCTTTATCCCTGCAAGCCACCTCAAATTGTTTATAGGAATGAAGCAGGGTATAAATAAGTGAATGAATGAATAAAATCTTATGTTGCAGCCTAATGCCACATTCAGACTAATTTGAGCAAACAGTCCAAGTTTTGAGAGGTGCGAGACCATGGAAATGGGACCTTCAGTCATGGGGACAATTCTAATAGATTTGGGCGAGGCGGGAAAAAGATTGATGTGTGTGTGTGTGTGTGTGTGTGTGTGTGTGTGTGTGTGTGTGTGGTTCATGAGTTCCAACACTTCTACAACATGCTGGCAATGATTCAAAGGAACAGGGAACCATTAGGTGGTTCACAGCAGGCCCCAGTGCATTGCAACGAGAGACATGCCATTGCTGTGGCTTTACATGAATTTTTTTCACCCCCAAAGTTCATTTTAGTCTCCTGAGAGGGTTTTCCCCCCAGTGTGACAAATTTTCCAATTTTGTAATGGAAGCCGGGAGAAAATGGAATTCTCTTCATAGAAATCCATTTGGTAGCCAACTTTGTTGAGATGCATCTATCCCTGAAAGCAATTTCCCTCATCCAGTAGAGGCAGCTGAGGTGTTTAGGCCCAGCTAAGTGGATCGCTGATAATCGGCTCCTAGAGCTTACGGGAGATTTAACAGCAAGGCCTTGGAGGGAAATGCGGCAAGGGTCGTCCTCTCCAGGCCCTTCTCAAGCTGCACTGAGTTCTGTTTTCAGAGCAGAGATTTTCGCAAGGGAGAAGGCAGAATATGGGGCGGCGGGGCTGGAAGTCGCTTCCACACCCAAAGGCATCAGGTCAGTTACCCTTTGTATGTCTCCAGCTTGCTCTGGAATCTGGCTAGTAACACACACACCTCACCAGTGAGGTACATGGAAGACAAGTCAACAGACAAGAGTGGCATCAAGGTATGTCCCTATCACAGATCAGAATGGACCCTGAGCGTTGGCAGGAAAGTGGAAGGAGCTGTCTCTTTGGGGGCACATTAGTGATTATGCAATGGAGAAACAAAGCGCTTGGTAGTAAATGAACCAAGTTTTATCCTACGTGGGTGCCTTGCATGCAGTATATACCGCTAGGCTTTGACGCATGCGTTCCAATGTGGGAAATGTACTTGAAGCATAACAACTGGCTCTTCTTCATCTGTTCATGGTCCCCATTTGACTTATCCCTCCTCTGTAAATACTGTCTGACTTGTTAGCAAGCTGAACAAATTTCACAGTTCTGTGAATAGAGTGCACGGGGGTCAGAAGTTACCCTGTGGGAGGCCTCCGAGGACACATAAACTTTCCCCGTGAATCGTTTCGTCTGTTTGACACTCGTGAACAACTATGTTTCTCGTGCAAGCAAGGGGATGCGAATGCAGATCAGATGAGTGTTAGTGAGGAGGGAAACTGGCGAAAAAGTAAACGTGGTATGTCCCAAAACAGACAGTGAACACTTACCATTGGGACATGATAAAGAAAAATAAACGTTCACGAAGGGAACAAGCCAGAAAAACATTGACAAGCACGAAAAGAAGAGCTCTGTGATTCTTAACCGAAACCTGATGCGTCTCCTCTTGCTGGTTTTCAGAACCGCGTCTCAGACACCATCTGTGACTCGCTATGGTGGTGACACACCATTGTAGGCTGTCATGAGCCTGCCACCTGCTGCCCAACCCCACAGGACAGTGATTCAGTGTGGAGAAACAAGCACCTGATTTCACAGGCAAAGCAGTCACAAAAACTATTCAGTGCCCTCTATGTAGCAGTGAGGTGTTGATCGATTCTGTCTCTACACACCCTCCCACAGTTGAATGAGTATTACAGGCCAGATTGCACTCTTCATACTAGCTTACATTTATTAAATATTTGCTATGACCTGGCACTGTTCTGACTCCTTTACTGGTGCAAATCAATTTAATTTTCACAATAATGAGGTGGGTTTATTTTTTGCCTAGTTTTACAGATAAGGAGAGTGGGATGCAGAGAGGCAATAATTAGCCCTAAATGATACAGCGTGGCAGGATTCGAACTCAGGCCATCTGGAACCAGAGATGGAGCTTATAACCATGCACCCATGCAGTATACATATACCCCAATCCAGTCACCAAAAAGCCTGTGAGTTAAAACACACACACACACACACACACACACTTCAGTTACCCTTAGATATCTTGACTGGTCTAACCAATCAGATTAATCTCAGAATAAACAAGTCATTCTTTTGTGCCTTAGCTTTCCCTTAAATCTAGTGAGCAGTATGTCACAGCCAATGTCAATTTAATAAATGCAAAATCCCACTATGTATCAGGCAGCATGGTATACTTTTAGGGGCTCCAACCTTGTTCCCAAAGAGCTTTCAATCTAGTCACGAGACAGCACCAAACCCTATTGAGAATTATATGATGCAAATTGCAGAACAGAGAGAACAAAGACTTCTGACGGGGTAAGAGCAGAAGAGACGGGGAGGCCCAAACAGAGGACCTAACATCAGGAGAATAGTTACTGGTTGACAATATGGCTTCAATTGCAAAAAGCAGGCGAAGAGAGTGGACCCCAAACTTCTCATGATGTGCAACTGACCTGTGAGGAGGTTAACTACCTTCTCTTAAATGAAAAGGTCATTTCAAATCGCTTTTCTATCTACTTTATAGCTACTGTGAAAAGATTCACAAAGCACCTGCTTCCACCAATCACAGAGGTTGGGGTTAGGAGGCTCACCTCCCTTCCAAGGGTGAACTGATAAATCTTGTCTATTCTTTTTTTTTTTTTTTTTTTTGCGGTAGGCGGGCCTCTCACTGTTGCGGCCTCTCCCGTTGCGGAGCACAGGCTCCGGACGCGCAGGCTCAGAGGTCATGGTTCACAGGCCCAGCCGCTCCGTGGCATGTGGGTTCTTCCTGGACCGGGGCACGAACCCGTGTCCCCTGCATCGGCAGGTGGACTCTCAACCACTGCGCCACCAGGGAAGCCCTTGTCTGTTCTTCATTGGTAAGTTCACTCCAACCCAAACTAGCTCAAGTAAAATGGGAATTCGTTGGCTCATATAATCAGGAAACCAGGAGTCTCCCTGTGCATCTGGGCCAGGACCCAGCTAATGCGGTCAAGGCACTGTCATTGCCCCGCACGCAGTACACACGTGTACTATGTGTAACGTTCCTCTCTTGCCTCAGCTTGTTTCTGCTTGGTGACATTCCCAAACAGGCTTTGTTCAGGTGGCGGGCAACCCACATCCTTCCAGCTTTGCAATCTCAATGGAAATAGGACTTCTCTTTCCTAATATCTGAACACCAATCGTCGAAAAGGCTCTAATTAGCCATGCCTGAGTTGATGCTCATTTCTTAGGCCAGAGGATGGAGCATTCTGATTGGCCAGCCTGTGTCACGTGCTCACTCTCATAGGAGGGTGAGGATGAGACTCCATACATGAAAGCCCCACCATGACGACACAGTGCTGGGAAGGAATTCTCAACAGAATTAGGAGACTAGGAGATGAGGGCGGTTGGTGTGGGGTAGCAGGAAACAAGCTAGATCAACAGAACCATAACTGCTACGATCCATCTGACAATGCCTGAGGATTTCAAGTCTTAGAGCTCTTCCATTTCCCTTATCAGGGCTGCTTAGCATAGATAATAGTTAGTGTGCCACACCTGGAGGTGGCTACCTCTGTGTGATTATGATGATGAACACGTTTGTCCTCATATAGCTGTGGGTTTCTTATGATGACGTGCTTTCCGCTCTTAGCAGCCACTTACATTTGTGCAGTTTTCATGGTTTACAAAGCACTTCCCCGTAAAAATGATCTCATCCACACAACAACATGAAAAGTACATAGAACGGCCATAATTATTCCCATTTTATAGATGAGGAAATGGGGCCTCAGGGAGGTTAGTGGCTTATCCAGAGTAACATACCTGGCAAGTGGTCAACTCATCTGAACACCCAGGTCTTACAGCTCCGAGATGAACATCAGAGAAATTGGGAGTTTTATGTGAGCTGAGGGAATGTTTCTGACATCCCACAGCGACTCAACCCCTTAGATAAGATTAGAGTTGGAAACCATGATTTTCCTCCCAGGTTTTCATGACTAGAACGTTGGTCTCCTGAGGAAATTCCTGACTTAAAACCTGTCCAGATCTGATGCCAGAAGTTCTGTTTCAAAACACATTTGGTGAGGACTCCGCAGGCTCATTTGTCTCCAGCACTCACTGGAATGCTACCCATGCTCACTTGATTTCCAGGCCCCTTTTAAAAGGAGCCAATACAAGAGATTTGTGCTTACGAATTACTGCACTTGTAATGAAGAAGGAATCACAGAACATGCTTGAGCTGCTCATATGTTAGACAAGCCTGCAGCTTCTAGATTGCTAACATGGCGTCTGACTGTCCATCCTGTTAATAATCCCATTAAATCTTTTGCAAAAGGTAAGTCAACTTCTGGGATATGCACGGTGAGAGACAGGTACAAACTGTTACTGGAATTACAGATGCTAAGGAACAGGGTTAGGTGGTATAGTCAGAACACTGTAACTCGTTACAGCTGCTAATTGGGCTCTCATCTGAAAAGCACCTTACTGCTTTACAGGGGAGGGAGAAAAAAATAAAACAAGCAGCCCAGACGATTAGGGACCAAATAAAATTAAACAAGTCTTTATGGCCATGAGAATCGGGCGTAGTGCTTTGCCTTGCTTTGTTAGCAAGTCATGTATTATGAAGCACTTAGGGATGCTTGCTAATGGTCTCTCTCCCTCCTGGAGGGAGACTTGAACATTAGACTCTGTGACTCAGGTGCAGAAACTCTGCTGTATTAGCGAGGGCAGAAGGACGCTCTCCTTCCTCACAGGGGTGTAGCGAGGCTTAATTAATTGTTGGGGAAGCACTTTGAGATTCTGGGATGAAAGGCACTATAGAATGATAATAATCTGCATCGACAAGGTACATTTCTTCAGTGGAATTCCAGGCACTTTATAAACATTAATTAATTCTCATAACACCCTGGCGAGGTAGGCAAGTTTCCCCAGGATATACTAAACAAATCCACCGTGTTATAAGTGGGAAGGAGGCTACTGCTATGAGCTCACGTTATTATTTATTCTTGGTGAGAACTTCCAGAAAGGCTGATGAGGACCCTGCTTCCCATTAGTCCAAACGATTTGCCATTCGCTTTTGATTACCCACAAATATCGTATTCTGCCGGAGCGCTAATCATTCTGCTTGGGGGACACGTGTCCTGAGCAAAGCGAGTCATAAACAGCTGTCATTCCAATGGATATTAATGCCTATTGTCTCCCATTCTGGAGCTCGGCATCTCCCTTACGCAGAGAGAATGGCAGAGGAGCGGGTGACATCTGTTTCAAAGGCAGTCTGCAGCCATACTGGAGAGGTGCACCTGGCTTCCACTTCCAAACCTGTGTAACCCGTGGCTTCTTGGCCTTTCTTTGTCACCAGCACATTTTCTATTCTGCATTCGGGGTTTTCATCTCCATGCAGCATGGGGAAATGGAATTGAGGGGGGTGGGCGGGGGATGGAATTCTGAGTTGCATGTAAACCGGGCAACCAGTGTTTCCAGAATCAAGCATCTGTTACAAATCAGCAGTGCAGAAGCAGCTCAAGTGTCAGGTCCCAAACAGCTCCCCCAAACCCCAACCATCCCGCCACTGAAGTAAACCTGAAGGGGGAAGACAGTCCTCCAGCTAGACAAATGATTTCAACATGCCGAGCTGTGGACTTGTCAGTCTTGAGTGGCTCTCTGATTATACCTCTGTTCCCGTACTCCTGGCTTTAATTCTGCACACATTCATTGACTGCAGCTTTTCAGATCGAAAAGGAAAAAGCAAAGAGCAAAGAAACTTGCTTGCTGTCATTCTGCACGGGCACCCACACTTTAAGACAGTTGTCTCTCAGCTGGCCTCCTGGGCTGCAAGGAGAGCGTGGGACTGAGGAATCGATGTGGTGAGTCAGCCAGGGTGATGCAAGTCAGAGCCCCTGACAAGACATGGAAGCGTTGTTTCATGGCTGCCCTGGGATCAAAGGGAGGGTAAGCACCTCCTGGCTGGGGTTGGATTTGGACCAAGGGCAATCCCCAATACAGATCTGGCATACTCTTTGAGTGAGTCACCCCACTTCTGTAGCCTCAGTTTCCTCCTCTTTGAAATGAAGGAGTTAGAACAGATCATTTTCTTAGGTCCCCTTTTAGCTTGAATAGTCTGTGGTGGGATGACTGGGTAAAAATCCCCCTACTTCCTCTTCTCTGCAAAGCCTCCCAACCGGCATGCCTCGAAGGGGACGGAGTGTGGACAGCTACTCAGCCTATTGATCCCCTCAGCCCTTGAGAGAGTCGAAGCACCTGAGAAGGTCGCCTCCCCTTATTTGCTTACTGGTTCCTAGAGTTCCTGGGATGCTCTTACAAATATTTGTATTTTCTCTGTTTTCCATGACATGAAAAAAATTGGGAAGTGCTGCTCTACTTATTGGCCCACAGATGAATAAACTAAGGCAAGGAATGCTCAGGTGACTTGCCTGTTACTAAACAGCTAGTGAGTAATAATGTGGGTCTTTCTGATTCCAAAAACTGAGCTCTTAAGCAGGAATTCCAATCCTGGCTGCCCATTAATACCCGTGGAGGAATTTTAAAAAATACTCGCGCCTGGCCTCAGACTTTCTGATTTTCCTAGTCAGGGTGGGATCTGGGCATTGAAACCTCCTTTAGTCTCTCCAAGTGATTCTATACGCAGCCAGCACTGAGAAACACTGAGCCAGACGATATTGCTCCTGCTATAGCAGTTTTAACCAAGGGGTTGTAGTCTGCCCTCGTAAAGTCCACGAGTAGCTACGAATCACCTACCTGATATGGTAGAGGCAGTCTTCTATTTTAATTCACATATAATGAGAACTGAAAATGTGTTTAAAAGGAAAATATCCAAAAAGCAAGCCATAGGATTTCATATTATAATGTCCAGAGAGCTAAACAATTTTAACTCCTGAATTATGTCTGTAAATCTTTTGATCTCTGCATCAAATCTGAACAAGAGCCTTGCTGGGTAGAGTATTCTTGGCTGCAGGGTTTTCCACTTCATCACTTTAAATACGCTGTGCTACTCCCTTCTGACCTGTGGAGTTTCTGCTGAGAAATCAGCTGATAGCTTTATGGGAGCTCCCTTATATGTTATTTGTTGCTTTTCCCTTGCTGCTTTTAATATTCTCTAATTTTTGTCATTTTAAAACTACAGTGCATCCCGGTGTGCTCTTCTTTGGGTTAATCCTGTATGGGACTCTCTGTGCTTCCCGGACTTGGATGAATGTTTCCTTTCCCAGGTTAAGGGACATTTTCAGCTATTATGTTTTCAAATATGGTCTCAGCCCCTTTCTCTCTCTCTCTTCTCCTTCTGGGACCCCTGTAATGCAAATATTAGTGCACTTGATGTTGTCCCGGAGGTATCAAATTGTCCTCGTTAAAAGAAATTATTTTTTCTTTTTCTGTTCTGTGGCATGATTTCTACTACTCTGTCTTCCAGCTCACCGATCCATTCCTCTGCATCATTTAGTCTACTGTGGATTCCATCTAGTGTGTTTTTCATTTCAGTTATTATATTCATCATCTTTGGTCATTCTTTATATATTCTAACTCTTTGTTAAAAACGTCTAACTTCTCACTCTGTGCATCCGTCCTCCTCCCAAGTTATTTGATAATCTTTCTGATCATTACTCTGAACTCTTTCTTGGGTAGATTGCCTATCTCCACTTCACTTAGTTCTTCTCCTGGGGTTTTATCTTGTTGCTTCATCTGGAATGTGTTCCTCTGCTGCCTCATGTTGCCTAAGTTGCTATTTGTATTTTTCTGTATGTGGTACGTTAGTTATGTTTCTCAACCTTGGAGAAGCGGCCTTCTGTAGGAGATGTCCTATGCATCCTAGCAGTGCCCTCCCCTCTCATCACTCAAGCTGTGCGCTCTAGGGATTTCCCCTAAGAGGGCTGCGTGGCTCCTTCCGTTGTAGTGGGCTGACCAGTTGGGTGGTCTGGTAGACTTGGTTGGCCCCTAGTCTGGTTGGTTGCCAGGCCCTGCCCTGTGTGGATGCTGCTGGCAGCTGTTTAGTGGGGCCTAATCACGAGGAGGCTGGTTGTAGAACCCTAGCGGGCCCCGGGGCTAGTGCTGGCTCACTGGTGGGTGGAGTCAGGGTCCCGAAGACTCTGGGGCTGTTGCCCCCTCCCTCCTGGGGTTGGTGCCACACTACTGGCCGGCCAAGCTGGTTCCTGGAGTCTGGCTGCAGGGCCCAGGGATCCCAGAGCTGGTGTCAGATCGCTGGTGGGCGGGGGGCGGGGTGGGGGGGTGGGGGGGGGTGTGGTTCCTGACACAGCTGGGTACAGGGTTCACAGTGTCCTGAAGCTTGCGTTCGCCGGCCAGTGGGCAGGGCCGGGACGCAGGGGATTCTGGGACTGCTGCTGGCCCACAGGTGGGTGGAGCTGGGTCCTAGGCCCTCTCATGGGCAGGCCCATACCTAGAGGCGACTGTGGGCTCAGGAAGTCTTTAGGCAACCTGTCTGCAGGTGTCTGTGGCTGTTGCCCTACCCAGCTAGTTGTTTGGCCCGAGGCATCCCAGCACCTGCAGGCTGTTGAGCAGCGCCAGGTCTTGGCGTTAATTTGGTGTTAATGAGCGAGAAGGAGGAACCCACCTGGCTTGCGGCAGCATCCGCGTGGAAGAACGCGCTCCCAAATATGGCTGCCGCCAGGGCCCCCAGTGTGAACCACAGCCGCCCTTCCTCTCCGGGAGACTCTCCAAGACCAGCAGGTAGGTCTGGCTCCTGTCAAATTACTGTTTTCGTCCTGGGTCCCGGTACACATGAGATTGTGTGTGCACCCTTGAGAGTGAAGTCTCTGTTTCCCCAAGTCTCGTGGGGCTCCTGCAAGTAAGCCCTGCTGCTTTTCAAAGCCAAATGCTCTGGGGGCCCCGTCTTCTCAGGGCAGGAGCCCTGGGCTGGGGAGTTCGATGTGGGGCTCAGAACTCTCCTGTGGGAGAACCTCTGCAATATATTATCCAGTTTGTGTGTCGCCCGCCCCAGGGGGTAAAGGGATTTGATTATGAGACCACCCCTCCTGCCTGTCTCGTTGTGGTTTCTTCTTTATGTTTTTAGTTGTAGAAGATCTTTTCTGGTAGGCTCTGGTCTTTTTTTTTTTTTTTTTTTTGCGGTACGCGGGCCTCTCACTGCTGTGGCCTCTCCCGTTGCGGAGCACAGGCTCCGGACGCGCAGGCTCAACGGCCATGGCTCACGGGCCCAGCCGCTCCGCGGCATGTGGAATCTTCCCAGACCGGGGCACGAACCCGTGTCCCCTGCATCGGCAGGTGGACTCTCAACCACTGCGCCACCAGGGAAGCCCCGGCTCTGGTCTTTTTCATCGATGGTGGTTCTGCGTTGTGATTTTGATGTGCCCGTGAGAGGAGGTGAGGTTAGGTCTTTCTCCCCGCCATTTTGGCTCATCTCTCCTGAATTATGTTTTAAGTAATTTGGTAGGTAGCTGAGAATCTTTCGTGGTTCCTGGAGTTGAGGTTGGAGGTTGCTCTGGGCTGCTTCCTTTCTCCCTAGTCATTGAGTTGGAGAAGCAGTAGAAACTGGTGGCATGTCTGTTTCCCAGGCACTGGGACCCTCTCTCTCATTTCAAACTAGAAGGTCCTATAGAGCTTTCATTTTCGAATTTCCTTCAGTGCCTCGATAGGTGTCTGGAACCATGGTGAAGGAAAGGGTCGCGTAGGGCATTAGCCTCCTGCCCCATCTCCACTTGACAGTGAGGCTCTCTGCATTGCTGCTGATGCCTGTGTCAGTGAGACCCTGGTTGGGGGGTGGAGGGAGGGAGAAACAGCATTTGCATCAAATGAATGGTATGGGAGTTGGGGTGGGTGATGCAGTGCTGCTCCCAGGGAGGAAGTAATCTCTAACCTCTCCAACCGGATGGTGGCTCCTTTTGGAGAAGGCAAGGAAGGAGGACCGGAGCTGGGCTTCACTGGGAAAAGGGTAGAGTGCCCTCCAGAGCTCTGGTCCATCAGCCAGCCTCAGACGCCTGTTGCTGCCTTGGGGGGGAGCCAGCTCTGTCTCCCAGCTGTGATGTGCCACAAGCCCCATTGGGAGGAGCTTGAAATGGTAGGTTTTATCACCTCCATTTTTTTGAGGTGAAGTAAGAGGCCCAAATGGTGAAGTGATTGGCACAAGTTGCACAGCTGGTAATAAGTGGAAGAGCTAAGGCTCCAATCAGAGAGAGCACTCAGGTGCTCTCGTTTCTATAATTCAGCATGGTGGTTTGGAAAGAGCATGGAGTTGATGTTCTTCCACTTTAGTATTTGTAGGGCCTTGGACAAGGCACTTGAAGTTATAGTAGAGATTAGGTGAAGTAATGTAAGTGGACGTGTCTGCCACCGCGTTAGCAATAACAGGAGCTCAATGTGCTAGGCATGGCAGGGTGGAAGTTGGGGAGGTAAAAACACTGCGAAGATAAGACTGGGTCTTGGCCCTGAGGAAGCTCGTTGTTATGAGGGACAAGGTAGCACAGCAGTTAGGCTCATGGACTCTGGAGCCACGTGACCTGGTTTTGAAGGATGGCTCACACTCTTCCTAGCTGTGCCATTTTGGGAAAGTTACTGATTCTCTCAATGCCTCAGTTTCCTCATCTGTAACATGGGCATAATTGCAGTATATCCTTCCAAGGTTATTGTGGAGATTAAATGAATGAATTCATGTACATGCTTTGGCCAGTTCCTGAGACATAGAAGGCCTGTGATACGTGATAGTTGTCAGTACTGTTATATAAATATGTAAAAATGTAAATAAAAGATTTAGGTAACAGTCAACAAAAACAGTGGAAGAAATGGCACAAAGGAAAAATGAGACATTCTCAAGTATGTTCTAAGGAAAACATTTCCTGCTATGTTTGGAAACTCCTGCAGGTACCATCCGTGACCAGAGGGCAAATGATCTCTTTCTTAGTTGGTCACGAAACGGAGTCCAGAGGACGATGCCGAATCTTTCTTTGAAAAAAAGTTGTCTTCTTGAGTTTTTTCTGCACTTGTGCTGTGGTTCACTCTGGGCGTCTTGCTGCAAGGTCAGGGCCTCTGAACTTTCCAGGTTCCATCTGGATAAAAACTTTAGTGTAGAGCATTGTATTATTTTCCTGTTGCTACTGTAACAAATTAATGCAAAGTTAGTGTATTAAAGCAACACGAATTTATTATCTTATAGTTCTGAGGTCAGGAGTCTAAAATCAGGGCTGCACTTTTTCTAGAGGCTTCAGGGGAGAATCCGTTTCCTTGCATTTACCAGCTTCTAAAGTCTGCCTCCATTCTTTGATTTGTGGCCCCTCCCTTCATCTTCAAAGCCAGCAATATAGCATCTTCTCTCCTCCCTGACCTCCTGCCTTCCTCTTATAAAGATCCTGGTGATTACTCTGGGCCCACCAGGATCGTCCCGGATAATCTCCCCATCTCAAATTCCTTAACTTAATCACATCTGCCGTATAAAGTTACATATTCACAGGTTCTGGGGATTAGGATGTAGACATCTTTAGGAGGCCATTACTCAGGCCTGTCACAAGCATCTATAAGTCAAACACATCTTTCTCTTGCTAATATGGGCAGCCTTGCTTAGGATAACTAGCAGAAGCTGATATGCAAATTCTCCACCCCACCACCTGTAAGGAGAGGAAAAAATGCAGATGGTGAGCGGGGAGTAAGAACTCTGTCCTACCACTCACGCACATAATAATTGCTGTGGGAATTCTGGTGGGAGCAGTAAATAAGGGCAGGCTTTTTATTGGAACTAAAGATTTGAAAATATCTTGAGAAAGGAGCTGGTCCAAAATAAATTTTATTTACTCATCAAAACACTTTTATAGAACTTGATGTATGCACTGTTCTGAGCACTTCCTACAGAGTCATGCAGTCCTCTAACAGCCACATGAGGTGCATTCTGTTATCATTATCTCCATTCAACAGATGAGGAAGCTGAGGTCAGCCAAGGTTAAGGGATGTGCCTGAGGTCACACAGCTGGAAGTGGTGGCTCTGCGTGAAGCGGTATCCGATGATGGGGAACTGAATGAACCCCGGGTTCCAGTGACCTTGGTCACTCACCACCCAGGGCTTTATGTGTCCTTGAATCCACAGTTCTCACAGTGTCTCATCAGGGTGGCTTTTGGTTTAGATGGTCCAGCATGAACATGGGGAGAAGTAGTTTTCACCTAATGGAATATCTTTGCCTCATCTCTGAAAAAATAAGTGCCCCAGGAAAGAAAGGAGAAGGTACATTTAGAATCCAAGAGCTGGAACAGATTTTAATGATCATCCTGATTATCAAGGTTTCCCAGACTTCTAACCCTGGGGCAAAGCAAAGTAGCTGAGCTGGCCTCGAGGTGGAAGTGTTTGGCTTGGGTCTTCAGCTTCAGGCAAGAAAACATCTTTCAGGACTCAAATTCTTTTTTAAAAAATTAATTATTTTTTATTGAAATATAGTTGATTGACAATGTGTTAATTTCTGGTCTACAACAAAGTGATTCAGTTATACTTATATATACATTCTTTTTTTATATATATTCTTTTCCATTATGGTTTATCACAAGATACTGAATACAGTTCCCTGTGCTATACAGTAGGACCTTGTTCTTTATCCATTCTCTATATATAATAGCTTACATCTGCTGACCCCAGTCTCCCACTCCATCCCTCCCCCAATCCCCTTCCTCTTGGCAACCACAAGTCTGTTCTCCAGGTCTGTGAATCTGTTTTGCAGATAGGTTCATTTGTGTCATATTTTAGATTCCACATATAAGTCATAGCATTTGGTATTTGTCTTTCTCCTTCTGACTTACTTCATTTAGTATTATAATCTCTAGTTGCCTACATGTTGCTGCAAGTGGCATTATTTCATTCTTTTTTATGGCCGAGTAATATTCCATTGTATATAGGTACCACATCTTCTTTATCCATTCCTCTGTCAATGGATATTTAGGTTGTTTCCATGTCTTGGCTACTGTGAATAGTGCTGCTATGAACATGGGGGTGCATGTATCTTTTTGAATTAGAGTTTTGTCTAGATATATGCCCAGGAGTAGGATTGCTGGATCATATGGTAATTCTATTTTTAGTTTTCTGAAGAACCTCCATACTGTTTTCCATAGTGGCTGTACCAACTTACATTCCCACCAACAGTGCAAGAGGGTTCCCTTTTCTCCACACCCTCTCCAGCATTTGTTGTTTGTAGATTTTCTGATGATGCCCATTCTAACTGGTGTGAGGTGATACCTCACTGTAGGTTTGATTTGCATTTCTCTAATAATTAGCAATGTTGAGCATCTTTTCATTTACTTTTTGGCCACCTGTATGTCTTCTCTGGAGAAATGTTTGTTTAGATCTTCTGCCTATTTTTTGATTGGGTTGTCTTTTTTTGATATCGAGCTGTGTGAGCTGTTTGTATGTTTTGGAAATTAAGCCCTTGTTGATCACATCATTTGCAAATATTTGCTCCCATTCTGTGAATTGTCTTTTCATTTTGTTTATGGTATCCTTTGCTGTGCAAAAGCTTGTAAATTTGATTAGGTCCCATTTGTTTATTTTTATTTCTATTGCCTTGTGAGACTGACCTAAGAAAACATTGGTACAATTTATGTCAGAGAATGTTTTGTCTATGATCTCTTCATAGTTTTATGGTGTCATGTCTTATGTTTGTCTTTAAGCCATTGTGAGTTTATTTTGGTTGAGTTTATTATGGTGAGAGGGTGTGTTCTAATTTACATGTGGCTGTCCAGCTTTCTGAACACCACTTGCTGAAGAGAGCGTCTTTTTCCCATTGTATATTCTTGCCACCTTTGTTGAAGATTAATTGACCACAGGTGTGTGGGTTTATTTCTGGGCTCTCTATTCTGTTACATTGATCCATATGTCTGTTTTTGTGCCAGTACCACGCTGTTTGGATTGCTGTAGCTTTATAGCATTGTCTGAAGTCTGGGAAGGTTATGCCTCCTGTTTTGTTCTTTTTCTTCAGGATTGCTTTGGCACTTCTGGGTCTTCTATGGTTCCGTATAAATTTTAGGATTATTTGTTCTAGTTCTGTTAAAAATATCATGGTTAATTTGATAGGAATCGCACTAAATTTGAAGATTGCTTTGAGTAGTATGGCCACTTTTGTAATATTAATTCTTCCAATCCAAGAGCATGGGATATCTTTCCATTTCTTTGAATCATCTTCCGTTTCCCTTATTAATGTTTTATAGTTCTCAGCACATAAGTCTTTCACCTTCTTGGTCAGCTCTATTCCTAATTATTTTATTTTGGGGGGTGAGATTTTAAAAGGTATTGTTTTTTTACATTCCCTTTCTGATATTTCATTGTTAGTGTAAAGAAATGCAAGCGATTTCTGTATGTTAATCTTGTATCCTGCTGCCTTGCTGAATTTATCAGTTCTAGTAGTTTTTGCGTGGAGTCTTTAGGGTTTTCTATATATAGTTTTAAGCCATCTGCATATAATGACAATTTTACCTCTTTCCTTCCAATCTGGATACCTTTTATTTCTTGTCTGATTGCTGTCGCTAGGACTTCCAATACTATGTTGAATAGAAGAGGTGAGAGTGGGCATCCTTGTCTTGTTCCAGATTTTAGCAGGAAGTCTTTCAGCTCTTCACTGTTCAGTATTATATTGACTGTGGGTTTGTCATAAATAGCTTTTTTTATGTTGAGATATGTTCCCTCTATACCTACTTTGGTAAGAGTTTTTATATGAATGGATGTTGAATCTTGCCAAATGCTTTTTCTGCATTTATTGAGATGATCATGTGGTTTTTGTCTTTTGTTGATGTGGTATATCACATTGATTGCTTTGCATATGTTGAACCATCCTTGTGAACTTGGGGTGAATCCCACTTGGTTGTGGTGTATGATCTTTTTCATGTGTTATTGGATTTGGTTTGCTAATATTTTGTTGGGAATTTTTACATCTATCTTCATCAAAGATATTGGCCTGTAGTTTTCTTTTTTGGTCAAGGCTCAGATTCTAGCTTAAAAATTCATGAAGCATTTTTCATTCTAAACTTGTAATGAACTCTTCTTCCAAGAATAAGTCTTTGAATAAAATTATCAGAACATTGTGCAATGTATATCTGGTGATTTTGAGTGTCCCCCCAGACCCACTGCTGAGCTGAACACCCAATTTCCGCACCTATTTGAGAACATAGACTCTAGTCCCACCCACTCATAAGTCTAAGCTCTAAACTTATCAAATGATGGTTTAGACCTGGCTTGGACACATTTGCTGAGAAAGGGGACTGATTGCCAGCTCATGAAATGCATGAGGCACTCTTGTCAATCTAAGTCTTGGAGCTAAGGGCTTCTAGAGTCACCTTATGTCAAATCACCCAAGCTGGTATGAGAGAAAAGGCAATAGCAGTAGATGGGGACACGGAGACCTTCCCTTCACCTTGGGCTTGGCTGGACTCCTAGGGACAGAACGGCTATCTTTAATGGAGAAGCACCAGTGGTTGAAGCCATGGGCAGAGAGTAATAGTGCTGAATGCCCTAAGGATTCAAGGCATTTCTAGCTTGTGCTAGAAGTAAATAGCAACTGTTTTGTGGCAAAAGAGAGCCACATAATTCAATTCAAGTTCAGTGGGTGTTCCCAAGCAGAAATTGTAAGGGCTAGATTTAGGATGGGGGATGGGGTGGGGTTGGAGTGGGGATAAATACACTAAATAAGTCAGAAGTCTGTGTTCTAGTCTCTAGTTGGCTCGTGGGGCACATAGTAAATTCCTCTTAGTGACTGGCTACCTTCAAGTCTCAGTTTACCAAACAGCTCATACATTGGTTGCTTAAGATTCCAGAGGCCTAAGGTCATCCTGTGGACAGCTTGTACGCACCTGCTCAAAGCTTCGCAAGACTTTTCATTAATGTTTGGTCTAGACAGTTGGCAAACTGAGAATACGTTTCTGTCTAGGAATATTGCTAACCAACTTGGGCATCTCTCACTAAAGAAAGTGAGGTGGTGATGAGGAGTAAGGAAGAAACCCTGGTGTATGTTTGGTTCTACTGGGACTTGAGGACCATACGACAGATGTTCAAAGATCCATAAATTACAAAGTACATCCCAACCTCAATTTAAAAACCAGGGAAATAAAAGACCAGGAGGCTTTGGCATGACCCTTAAGATCACGATGGGGAAATGACCACTTTGCCATTCTACTTGCTGTTCAGAGCCCTGTTTTAGATCTACTCTTAGAAATATGGTTCTGATCAGAAATGAAATCAGAAGGGGAAGAGGAGGATAAGATGGAGAAATCCAGGAGCTGTGCCGGGGGCCTCTTCGTTTCAAGACCCAACTCACTGGGAGCTCCAAGACAGAACATTTCAGCTCGTGCTGCTAGAAGGGGATTCTCAACAGAGCAAGGGGGCTGTTCAGAACTGTGGGAGAGCCTTCCTTTGAAGCCTTTGTTTCTCTAATAGACACAATCATGGAAGGATCCAAAAAGGGAAGGGACACAGCACACTGGGTGTTACTACGGACAGATGACAACTGTGCCGGCCGAGGTAGAACCTGAGGACAGTGGGGCTGCTTTTCCCTCCTGCCTTTGCTTGTGGGAGAGCTGCTGCGGACTGGAAATCAAACTCGGCCCTGATACTTTGAAGTCTCCTCCTCTTTGAGGTTGTGGTGGAGGGATAATGAGTGGATGAAAGGCCTTTTTAGCTGGGGCTGTGAACAGCTAGTTCCAGATGAATGGGCACTAGCAACACAGGGCAGCTTGTGAGGCCCATTCAGGAGGGGGAGGGGGGGACAGAGCAGGTCTTTGGATGGTGTCTGCCCCCAGCACCGGCCCTGGAAACAACTAGTGAGGGGAAGGGAGCCAAAGGGAAGCAAGGACGGAAGAAAAGTCCTTCCAGACCGGGTGACTCACTTGGCTGCTGGGTTTGCCTCTCCGTAGGCATTTGAAGGGACTGAGAACAGTGGAGGGCGTGGGCTTGGAGAGCAAGGCAGATTCTGGCAGGGTCTCCCTCTTTCCTGGACGGGAGCCCTTTCATCCTCCTATATTTATGGTTCGAGGGCTATAATCCCCCCATTGGGGCCACAAAACAGTCTCTCAGATGCCCTGGTCTTGGTAGTCCCTATGAGACCCTGTTTTTGGGCCCCAGTGCCCTGGGCTCCTCCTGTTTATTGTTCAGGAAATCTCCCTCCTTTCTCTCCTGCCCTTATATGAGAGAGCAAATGCCTTCAGGCTTGGTTTTCCATTATCCCTGAAATCCATCCCTTCCCAGGCCATTACCTGGTTGCTATAAAATAGGCCACAAGCTGGCAGCTCTCGGATGGGCTGTGTGAGGTTGAATTCTGTGTCATCATGTAACCATCGGGAAGTTTCACTGTTTAAGACGCTCAACCACACCTGGTCCTACAGTTGGTCAGAGTCGAGTAGGGGTGCCACCTTGGGTGGGGCTTGGGTACTCCTGTTCCCTAAACATGACCTCTGCCCTTGCCCCATCTTCTCCCAGACCCTACCTCTGCCCACTGCCGGTCTTGATCTTCTTACACTCTTGTACATTCACACAGTCACACTATCACACTGGAAGCATTTGAGTTTGTGACCCCGGGTAGAAAAGGGGAGCACATCACCTCCCTACTTTCGTGTTTCTACATGGAGAAAGTTCTGAGTGACACTTCTGGTTTCTCTCCTTCCCCTGAATTAGTACGTTTGGAAGAAGGACCCAGGCATGCCCAGCTCAGCCCCTCCATCTTCAGACCTGCCTGCCTACAGGAGGATCCCTAATGGCTCTGCTCTCACCCAAAGGTGAGGGTTCTCTCTGTAGGAGACCACTGAGGTTGTCCATCACTGCCTGCACCCAGGAGGTCATGTTGGCCTAATTCAGGGGTGAAAGGTTAGCAAGCTGACTTGGCTGCAGTTTCAAGTCACGTTTTTCAGTTGGCTTTATTCAGTTGGCAAGCTGACATTTCCATCAGGTATCCTGATACTTAGTTCAGAAAAAGTGAGAGCTGTGATTCCAGTGGTGAAGGCTACAGTTAGTATGCAGTTTACGAGCTGATATGTGTCTAGCTGAGGAACAGCAAACTTCTTACCCCGAGTGCTGCCTGAGATTCTCCCATCCTCACGGATGCATGCACACCCGTGGGCCCCAGTGTCACTGACCCGTGCTCCCTCACCAATATGTGAGGACTTCAGCCCTGTGCAAAGCCCCCCTCCCTGAAAATCAGAGAGACCTTAGGGAGCATTTCTCTTGCTCTCACCCTTGGCTCATGTACATACAGCTTCTGCCTGCCGTGATGTCCCTGCTTATGTAGTTCCTCAGCGCCCCTGGCGGGGTGGAGTCCTCCCTGGGAGAGCTGATATCTGTCCTGGTGGAATTTTCTCAGGGTGCCCCTCAAGTTACCATCCTTGTGTCCATCCTTCTTGGGTTCTCTTCAGGCCTCACTGCACAAGAGTAATTTCATGTTCTGTGCAGAAGTATCAGGAAGACTTCCTTTTCTTCCACTCTGTGTCATGCTTTGTCTAGCCTGAAAGTAGCTCTGTGTGTCCTCACATCCCATTGCTGGCTGCATCCTCCCTCTCCATGGGCCTCTGTGAGGTTGACTGAGGGGCCCACTCCTGAAACAGACGCTTGGCTAGCCTCCCCACCTGAGGGTCTCCCACGCATGCATCCCTGGCTCCCTCAAACCTTCTCTGTCCACAAGAAGTTCTCCTGAACTCCTACTCATGCAAGTTAACTTCTCAATGGCCAACCCAACAGTCTTGTCCCAACTGAACGACAAAAGCCAACATTTATTGAGCCAGACACTGTTTTAACTACTTCATATGAGCTAAGCCACTGAATCCTCCCAATGGTTCCGTGAGACAGGTGCTCCTCCTATCATCACTACTTCTTATGGACTTGGAAACTGGCTCAAAGGGCCTCAGAGATTTGCTCCAGGCCCTACGCATGGTGAGTTATAGAGCTGCTCTTCACATACGCGTGGTCTCAATTCAAAGTTAACCCTCCTAGCCTTCCTTGAGCTCAATCTGTGATATAGGACAGAGAGGAAGAAAAAGGAGAGGAAAATTTAAGAAAAGTTGGAAATGGGCAGAAAAGTAATATAAAAAGGGAGACAAAAGAAAAACAAGGCAGTTCCCCAGCTCCCAATGTTTGCCTGATAAATCAGTCTATCATACTCTATTCCATAGAGCTTGAGGGATCCCAGAGAATCTGGCTTCTCATTTCACCAAGGAGAAAGCTGAGGCCCAGAGCAGTGAGAAACTTGCCCAAGATGAAAATATGTGTATTTTGAGAGACTAAGTGAAGGCAAAATGAAAACTAAAAGAGCTTCTAAAATGGAGATGGTGCAAATCTTTGTTTTGCTGTACGGCCCCTGAGAGGGATGGAATGACTTGCCCAAGATTAAAATATGTGTACTTCAAAGAGGATGAGGTAAAGGAACGAAAACAATGAGAGGAACTTGCCTGAATGAACTTCTAAAATGGAGAATACTCCATTTTGTGTTACAACTTGAAAGAAAAATTACTTTCTATTAAATAAACACAGTTTATGAAGTGTAGTCTCTATTACTGCTATTGTGTAATGGTGAAAAGGGAAGGTTTGCCTATTGATTGATCCCTTTGAGCGCCATGTAATCAAGCAATTTTCTAGCTGAAATTTTCTGGAATTTGGGGCCAGATGCTCGCACATTGCATTAATTAAAAAGGCTCTTGTCGGGTATCGCAATGTACTTAGAAGCACGTTCAGGGGGTTTGGTCTTGCGGAGAGGCACAGAAGTTCACAGTGGTTCGAGAGGCATGATGACAAAGGTGTGCATGGTCTTGGGCTTGTGCAGGATCCATCTGTGTGTAGGCATCAGGATAGATCAATGATGAGGGAGCACTAAGGCCTGAAAACATTAGGCATATGTTTAAACATGAATCACTGCAAAAAGGCTGAGGTTAATGTGAGAGCCTTTCACTTCCCTAATAGAAAATCGAGCCAGCCCTCGCCTCTGCCCATAGACTCAGCGATGCCCGTGTGGCTTCCATGTGGTCAGAAGCATTAGTTAGGGTCTTATCCATATCTATTAGGAGGGAGGAAGCCCATTTAGCAAATTAAAATTGTTTTTATTTCCCCAGCTAATTGTTTTCTAATTGTTTAAGTAAAAGGTTTTGGTCTTGATTAGAGGCTTTTAGTAAATTAAATCTGTTCGCATTTTACAAGTCTAATATTTAGATCATAGAGAGGCAGTAATGGTTAGTGAGGTTTGCTATGGTGAGGGTTTTGAAATATAAATGTTGATGCTCTATAGGTCTTAGAGATTATGTGGTTCAATACTCTCATCCTGCCACTGAAGGAACCGAGGCCCAGAGACGCTAACGGACTTGTCAAAGGTCACACAGCTTGAGAGTGGGAGAAGCTAGGCCAGAGCTGCCAGGGTCTGCTATCCCTGGCTAAGCAAACATTTTCAGGGGGAACACCTCTGGTCAATGCAGAGAGCTTTAATTAAACATTTAACCTTGAAAATAGCCCACACACAGAATAAATGGGGCATGCAGAAACATTAATTAATGTGTTTTATAGCTTAATGTAAATTACGTATTTCACACTTTAATGTAAGCTGGTTAGTACTTGATACTTAACTGAGCAGTTGTTACGGGGAAATTTAACACACTGTGTGAGAATTTGAGCTAAGTGACCTAAAGGTACACACATAAGTGTGCACATCCTGCTTAAAATAAAATTGATATATTCCACTATACTTTTTAGAATAAATTAAGAAAAAATGTTGATAAGATGCAGAATTAATTCCCCAAAGTGGGTTCCTTAGGGATACTTACGTGAGATCCATGTAAATCAGCGTAATGATCACAGATGTCACGAGGGGAAGATGATTTCCTAGTCTAATAAAGCTGGAAGCCCAGGTTAGGCGAGTTAAATAGATTTTTTTCTCTCTCTTTTTTCCTCTGTTGCTTCTCTCTCTCCCTCTCCCCCTCTTTCCCTTCTGCCTTTCTTTTGTCTTCTGTTCTTTCTTACCCTCTCCTTAACATCTGGCCGTTCCTGAGGCTTCAGCATTGTGAATCTTGAGGGGGCGGGGCAAGGAGGGTGTGGGACTGACCTTGGGAGAGCCTGTCTCGGTTTCCAGTCTCCCTGCGGGGTCTGGGGAAGGCTGGGCCGAGTCACACAGACCTTTCTTTTTGTCCGGTATTCTGGCCTGGCTCACCTGGCCTTACTGATCTACCCAAGAAGTCTTAGCCTTTTCTTCAGATCCTAACATCTTCACCTCCGTCCTTGTTACATGCTCTGGCCTGGTGGTCCTCTTCCCTTCCTCCAGCTCCCTTTGCCCTCAGGCAAACTTTGATGATTCCCAGGGTCATTTTAAAACTGAAAGGCCATTCAGTCTCTTCTGAAAAACGAAGAAGCACCTCCTGTTTCCGTGCAGACATGGACACTGGAGCCTCCTTCCGCGGACATTCTGTTGGATCACAGCACTGCCCCAGCTGCAAGTCCCATGAAAACATTGTACCTCACAAGCTCCCTCCCGTCCCCAGAACGGATCTGTGAGGGCACCAACGGTAGACACAAACTTTTCCCTTACTTATCCAGTCACTTCGGTTATTAATGGCCTTGTAGAAATAAGCTTCCCTGTCTTGAAATATGGAATGACTGAGAATACAGCCCCAGGATTTACAGCTCCACATGGCATGCAGATATAATTTTTACTTGGCTCCTGTGATGACAAGATTCAGTAAGGCTTTAGGCAAGTAAGTCTGAATTATGTGGCTAAAATATGAGATGTCCCTGGACACTCAGTCCCTCTGAGAGGATATCTGATTAGCCTTGGCCCCTCTGGAGGCCGGGACATGTTTGGAGTCTAATTTCCATTTGGCTGACCTGGAAAGGTAGGGACCAATATGGATAAGTCTCTCTCTTGGGATTTTTGGAGGAAGGTGTAAAAAAACGAAAACTGGCCACAGAGCTGCCACTCACTGTCAGTCACTCCGATTTTAGATAAGGACTGCCTCCTTTTTTATTGTCTCCCTCACTTAACCTCTGCCTTGATTCTTTTCCATCCCCTCTGGGGATAGGGGAAGGGGCGAGGGGGAAGAGGGGGAAAGACTACTTTTCTTTTCAAGTCTAACCATTTCAGCTCAAGTCTGTAAATAAAGGTTAAACGGAGAGGGAGCCCGAGTGAGCACAGTAAATGCCCACTTGAGCTTGTCGGCCGCTCGCCCCCGTCGGTCAGCCTCCCGGAGCCTCCCTTGAAGAGGCAGCTGCAAGGATCAAACCCTTTAGCTATTCGGTCTCCTGAATCCAATTTGACTTGGCCCTCCTATCACCCCCTGACATTTGAAATGTGTCTATTTAAAAAGGAAAAGAGAAAAGAGCACGAATAGGGGGAAAAAATATGCCGGAGATGCCATATCCTGCTAGGCAAGAAAAAGAAACAGCCGGCTTTGCAGAGACTAGAGTGTGTGTGTGTGTGTGTGTGTGTGTACGTACTATGTGTACTGTGTGTGTGTGTGTTTGTGTGTGTGCTGTGTGTGTGTTTATGTGTGTGTTTGTGTGTGTGTATGTGTGTGTGCTCTGTGTGTGTGTGTGTACTGTGTGTGTGTACTGTGTGTGTGTGTTTATGTGTGTGTGTGTGTGTGTGCTGTGTGTGTGTGTGTGTTTATGTGTGTGTGTGGTGTTGGGTTTTGTTTTTTTCTTTCTGTCTTGGTCTTTTCCTGTGTTTCTGCCCTCCCACTGCCACATTTATTCATGTGATGGTAAGGATGACTTAAACTGTCTGAGTTTTTCTAGAAGGCGGGAAGGAGGGGGCTAAGGAAATGAATGGACCGAGCCTGCTTAGTCACAGGGCCTTGCTCTGAAGGGCGTCCTTCGGCTCTCTGGCTGGTTGAATGAGGGAGGCCACTGGAGGAAGTTGGCTGGCCTGAGACAAAGAAAACAGGCACATCCAACACAGGAAGGATGTCCTTGACCTGGCCTCTGAACCCCAGACCAAGGTCAGCCTCCTGCAAGCACGCCCTTTGGTGGTCAAGGAGCATTTGCTGTGCCCGTTGAGAATCTGTCCACAGGGATTCTGAGTAGGGGGCTGTCTGGAGAGTCTGTAACTGGGGACTGTGACCCTCATTTCTGGTGGTTCTAGGTCTTCCAGTCCAGTGCTTCTGAATTCTGTTAAAATGTAGGTTTGGGGTTGGATCTGAGATTCTGCATTTCTAACAGACTCCCAGGTAATAAGATGCTGCTGGTTGTGGACCACTCCTTGGATGGCAAAATGTGCTTGGCACAAATGTAGAGATGCAGAAGTGAGGTGCTGGGGCCTGAGGCTACAGCTGTGAGGGCATGTTTTATTCAGGACTCTTAAAAATGCTTTCAGTTATTTGGAGGCAGACCAAGGTGACACTTGGTTTTCCCACATTTACCCATATTCAATACATAGAGCGTTTTGTAACCTTAGAAGAGACGTCCTCTCAATAAGGAGTAATGGATATCAGAGCGTTTCTCAAAGTATCCCTGGATTGGCTATAATGGAATCACCATGAGAGCTTGTTAGAACTGTTGATTCTGCGGCTTTTCCCAGGCCTCTTCAATCAGAAGCTCTGGAGGGGTAGTGGTGGGGAGCCCAGGAATTGGCATCTATCGAGCTTACAGCTGATGCTCGGGCACATTGAAGCAGCTGAAGTATTAGGTCCCTATGTCCAATTGCTCCTTCTTTGAATTGCAGTAGAGTAATAAGCATCACAAGAAAATAGAACATTTGTTTAACAAATCTTTAAAAATACAAGTAACACACATATATATATTCAATAGAGAAATTGAGAAAAGACAGAGGAACAAAACCAAGATGAAATTCACCTACAATTACTCTTAACGTTTTGGTGTAGGCCCTTTCAGATGTTTTCCCCTATGCATTTTAGAGGAAAAAGACAGAAGCATAATTGTAATAAGATGTTAACATTTTGAAGAAAAAAAGAACTCCACAGTGCACTGGAAAATTCTCTTCAAGCAACTACATTTCTCCAGTAGTGTACATTTTCATGATAACCTGTTGGATTTCTCTCCTTAAAATCCATTGTCTATGAGTGACTTCTTTTTAACCTTGCTTCCTCAAGCAAAGTGAGGTACCTTTTTGTCCTCCCTCCCCCCGCTTCTTCCTTTTTCTAATTTGCCTTCATAAATCAGTGACAAACCAGGTTTGGCAATTAATTTCCCCGGTTTTGTTGGGTCTCACCTGCTGACTTGCTGAGTCAACTTGAGAAAGGCTGGTCCCTTCTCTACTCTCTAGTTTCTTTATCTCTAGGATGAAACTAATAATGCTTGCTCTTAACACACTCACGGAGATATTTCCGGAGTTGTGTTAGGATAAAATCTGCAAATATCTTTAGATTACTGAGAGACAGAGTGATTAAAAAAATCCAAGGCACTTGTTATTTCCTTAGTACTTATGACAGGATTCCCAGCTGTGGTTCTAGAAAACCATTTGAAAAAAATAAACCACTTTAAAGGCAAAAGAGACATTTCTCATCTCTCCTGTTAGACACTGGCAGAGGGGCAGGGGAGAGTGTCTATTTATAAGTCATATAATTTGATTCTACTTTAAATCCAGTTTCTGCAACATGGACCAGGTAAAGAGTCGTATCAGTCAGGTCCACTCAGAGAAACAGAGCCAGTAGGAGATGATAGGTAGGGAGGTAGATAGATAGAAGGACAGGTTTTATACATACGGATTGATTTAGATGGATGGACTATATATGTATGTATATTTATGTGTAATATGTGTGTATGTATAGATATACAGATATTGATTTAGTACAAGGTATTGGCTTACATAACGGATATGACTAAACAAATCCAAAAATCTATAGGGCAGGCTCTCGGGAGGGGAAGATCACAGATAACCTAGAACTCCACAGGCTGAAACTGTTGTCTGTAGGCGAGAATCTCTTCTGTCTCTAAGAAAAGCCTCAGCCTGCTTTTAAGGCCTTTCAACTGATTAATCCAGGCCTACCAGGACAGCCTCTCTCATTGAAGGTCAGCTGATTGGGGCCTTTAATTACATTTATAAAATCCCTTTGCAGCAGCCCCAGATTAGCGTTTGATTGAATAAGTGGGGGCTGTAGCTTAGCTAAGCTGATGCATCAGAAAGCTCTCACAGTCCACTTCTTGTCAACGTGGCACCCATACACATCTCCTTAAATCACACTTAATCTCCAAAGCAAGACATCAGCTAAGTCACGCTCCCACCCAACACGATATAACTCACCAGCGGACAACGGAACACAGTTGTGAAATCCGTACAACTTGACTCCCTGTATCACCTTTCACAATCTTACTGTCATTCTTTTATAATTTGTTAACCTTCACTTTCTTCAAATCTCTACCACTAATCTCTGTAAGACCAATATTCCTCTTGGTTTATTCCCATAGTTTTTGTGATATAAAATCAACTTAACAGCAGGACAGCAGCTAACTCTTTGATGCTCCCCTTGGAACATTTTTCCTTAGGAATAGCTTTCTATACAGAATGCTTACAATCACCAGGCCCAGTGCTTAGCGTTGTTTATATAGTATTTCACATAATCCTTACACCAACACTATGATGTAGGTATTATCTTTATCCTCTAGGAGAGGAGACTGGGTTAAGAGTGTTTAGCTAAATGTATAGCCAATATCATATAGTTAGTAAATGGCACAGCTGGGATTCGTACCTAGTGCCTTTTTATTCCAGAGAGAAAGCTCTTCAACACAACTAAGATATTTTGTCTTTTTTTTTTTTTTTTTTTTGTCTGTGTGGTATGTGGGATCTTAGTTCCCTGACCAGGGATCGAACCCTTGCCCCTGCAGTGAGTCTTAACCACTGGACCGCCAGGGAAGTCCCACAGCTGAGCTATTTTGAAGGTCCTTTGTAAGGGTAGTGTTTCTTCATGGGTGGTCTGGAGACCATCTATATCAGAACTACCTTCTGCACAGGTTAAAAATGCAGATCCCTGGGCCCAACCACAAACCTAGTGAAAGTACATTTTTAGAGACAGGATCCATCAGTTTTAACAAGTTTCCCAGGTATTTTTATGTATTCCATAGTAGTCCCGTACTCTGAAGTGGAGACTAAAGGAAAGAATTTTCAAAAATGGACCATCTTGGCTGTTGGTAGGTTTCAATTACTCGTGTTGTTGAAAAGAAACATCGTAAAATTTGAGAACATCCTCTTAGGTGGGTTGCGGCTAGCAAATTGGGAGACTTTCTACGTTCTACTGCTGTATGAAGAATTTTCCCATTTTCTCTAGAGATTCGAGGGATGGGTCCCTGCCAGCGCCACACATCACATGCTCAGAGGACCAATCGCATCACATATATCGCTGTCCCAACACATTCAGACACAACCAGGAAGTGCTGTTATTACTATCCCCAGTGCAATAGAGACAGGATTGGATGGGCCAATAGCTCAGATGACAATGCAAGTTTTGGTAACAAATATATACACCAGAGATTTAGAAGACCATTTTCTTACCCTGGTTTTGCAGATAAAGACAAAGGTCGGGGTGGGAAGGAGACAAGAGGGACTGTGAAAGGCATACGATTGAAAAAGAAAAGGAGCGAGAGAAACTTATTCTCACTCCCAAACCAGATCAATCCTTATTCCAAAGTGATCTCTAATCAAAACGCAGCATATGGTTTTTATTAATTTGGGGGCAATTCCCCTACCATCTAGCACAAAAAAAAAGGGATGTTGGTATCATAGAAGATTATAGCATCCCTTATTAAGCTAGCAAACAAGATGTGTAAAATCCAAGATAATGAAATAAGTTGGATTGCTTCACCCTTCCCTCCCTGGTTTTATTATTATTATTATTTTATTGCTGTAAGTTCTGAGGGGAAGAGATTCAGAGCTGGGTTATTAATAGATTATGCTAGGTTTATTGCCAGTATGAAGCTGATACCAAGGGCCCAAACTTCTGCTCATCAGTTTCAGTGGGGAGAAAGCAAAGTACTATCTTTAAGCTCTAATTTGCAGAAATGATTCACCTATATTTAATTTTCTGTTTTCTGAAGCTAGAAAAAAACTGAGCTTGAGTTTTTTTTTTGTTGTTGTCAGTTGGTTTGGCCAACTCTTGTTCCCTTTAGTGTAGTATAGGTTCATGCCACTTTCTCCACAACGAAACTTCAGGTCCATGGAGACCAGTACGTCTTCTATGAATGCCCCACCATGAACATTAGGTTCTTCCTCGAGGGAGGCTGGCTATCAAGGTGTTTAGTTTTGCCTCTGTGAACTTCTGCAACATAGCCTCAAACCCTGAGCCATTCAGATATAGCCTGGGAAAGAGTGAGGGCTGGTAGTACAGGGTGAGATTCCACACCAACTCTGGGAGTTCCTAATCCATGTTGAGAGAGGCAAGGAGGGAGGGGCAGTGGGAAGAAAACTGGCTGGCTGCTGTGCTAGGTATGTTTACACAGGTATCTTATTCATCTTCTTAAACATCCTGTGAGGCTACCACCTCATTAATGAAGACTCTGTGTCTCAGAGAGTTTTTATAATCTACTCAAGGTCATACAGTTAGTTGGTGGTGGAGCAGGGATTCAACCCGCGCCCATCTGACTTGATGCGCCACCTTTTCTGCCCCGCTGGAGCCTGCTGGGCGATTCCCTCCAGTCACCGTGGTGAAACCAGGAGGCAGATGGAAGAACAGGGAAGAGCCTTTCTGTTCCATTTCTGTGCCTGCAGTTCTTGGTGCAGCCAGGTTTGGGGACAGAGAAGGAGCTTGGTGTCACCTGCCTCTCCTAAGATAGTTTGAAATTGGCTTTTCCATGAGGAGAGCTGGTTAGTTTAGGGCTTGCCAAGCTGAGTGATGCATTTTTGTGAGCCAGCGTTATGTTTTAGAGAAAAGTGTTGACCCATAGAATATTTCTCTCGCCAAACTGCACTCTGCAGATTTGAAAATCACTCTTCAGATTGTCATAGCACAAGCATCTGAAAAAAATGACCATAGAAGAAATGATCATGCCACATCTTGTGGGTGAGAGGTGTCTTAGCTCGGGCTGTGATAACAAAATACCATAGGCTGGGCAGCTTAAAGAAAAGGCATCTGTGTCTCAGAGTTTTGGCTGGGAAGTCCCAGATCAAGGTGCTGGCATATTAGGATTCTGGCAAAGCCCCTCTCCCTAGCTTGGAGATAGCTGCCTTTTCACATTGCAGAGAAAGAGGGAGGGAGGGAGGGAGGGAGGCGGAGAGAGAGAGGGAGGGAGGGCGAGGGGGAGAGAGCTCTTGTCTGTCTTCTTCTTATAAGGACACTAATTGCATTGTGAGGGTCCTACCCTCATGACCTCATTGAAACCTAATTAGTTCCCAAGGCCTCACCTCCAAATACCATCACGCTGGGCGTCAGGGCTTCAACATTTGATTTTGGAGGCGGGTAGTTGGGGGAAACACATTCAGTCTATAACAGGGGGTCACTGCATCAGTGAGTTCTGGTCACTTTCTAGTCTCCTCCTGATCTGACCCATGGCAGGCATGGCAGGGAGGGGTCTGACTGCAAAAGAACAGGACTGAGGATCCAGCAGGCAGAGGCAGAGCCTCCCCTCTACTTCCGCTGCTCTCGAATTGCTTTGAACCCAAAGAACGGCCTTGCAAATGGCTCTTCAGTGTGCCTTGAGGGAAGCTCACGGGAATATTTTTTCAGCTGAGTGGATTGCTGTTTCAGACCTTAGTAACTGGGCCTATAAAAAAAATCTCTTCCTGTCATCGTTAAGTAATTTTTCCAACCTTGATGCCTAGGCTAGAAAAATTCCCTTGCAACCTCAGCATCCTGTTTCTAAAAGTTGGGGAGCATCTCAGGACAGTTCATGGAACGCCCTGGGTGGTATATGGCGCATGGAAGAAATTTAACATTGAAGGAACATTCCTGAGATTAAAACGCAAGAGAACTGTTTAGAGAGAAGCCGACACCATAGAGTTTGGCAGGCAAGAGGTTTTCTCACTAATAGGGCTAACAATTTAGAGGAGAATGTCATCAATTGTAATATGTTTACTTTTCATCTAATGAATTTTAATGGACAGCTTTCACCATTACCTCTAGGAATCCATAAGAAACAAAAAAAAAACAGCCTGGAAGCTTATTTGATAGTCACTAAAGCAAAGTCTGTGGCATTATCTCAGCTCCATTTCTAAAGCACATTATTTTCTCAGAAGACATTTTAAATATAGTACAAGAAATACTCCTCGTATCGCTTGTACTCGCCGTAACCTGGATGCAGTAGCTCTTTGAGAAGTCTTATTTCCTTGTGTATCTTACTTTGTTATTCAGATGATGAAGCGTATTTTGCATGAAGTTACACCTTTTTAGAGGCAGATTTTGTTCTGGAAAATTGGTGCAGCGTTTCCATTTCTCGCGTCTTTACATGACTGGTTTCCTGTCAGCAGATAGAACTGTATCTGACACAGCAGCCCTGGAATCTGCATCCTTGCAGGAAGTGGGCCCCGGTGCGTTTCCGCATCTCTGACTAGGAGGACACACCTTCCCTGGGAAGAAGGTTAAATTGGACAGGTGCTTCTCAAGATCTTGAATATTTCTTTCACCAAATTTTTATTCAAAATGCAGACTCTTGTCATCGGACGGTCAAATTTGTCCTCAACTTAACCTTCAGGTTTAAAACGAACTGGCTTCCTCTCAAGGCATGCCCCTCGTTAGCTGTGACTGAGAGAGTGATGGGGCCACACAAGGCCCACACTGACCAGCTCACCTGACTGCAGAGGCTCAGCTGAGAGGAGAAAACCCCAAAGCGTTCCTTTTTGTTGCCATTTTAAATGGAGTTTTTGACATTACAAGGTGGCATTTTACACTCATTATCAAATACCAAAATCACTGGACGGCTAGCAGGTGTTTTTCAGAGAGGCCGCTGTACAAAGCCTTGTACAGACACTGCCCTGGTTATCCCGGGCCCACCCAGCTCTAGCTTTATTCTCACTGTGATCCCACACGGCCCCTCTCACTAGCAGAACTGTCGCACTGCACAGCGTAGGAGGCACTGTTTACACTGTGTTCTGTATGAGTGCCACCCCCAGGGCTATGTGAGTGGTGCCCCTTGAATCGTTTATCGGAAGAACCCTGCAGGCTGCATTAAAACAGGCTCAGTCACACCACCAGGCCAGAAGACTTCATACAAAAATCGTGGTGAAAGTGAGAGAGTGGCATGGACATATATACACTACCAAATGTAAAATAGATGGCTAGTGGGAAGCAGCCGCATAGCACAGGGAGATCAGCTCGGTGCTTTGTGACCTTTGGAGGGGTGGGATAGGGAGGGTGGGAGGGAGACGCAAGAGGGAGGGGATATGGGGGTATATGTATACATATAGCTCGTTCACTTTGTTATACAGCTGAAACTAACACATCATTGTAAAGCAACTATACTCCAATAAAGATGTTAAAAAAAAAAACCGTGGTGATTAATTCCACGCTGTGGAGAGATTCTCACTGACCTGGCGAGCAGTTCCTCGGCTTCTTCTCTAAAGCCCCTAAGCTAACGCTTCGGATGTTGCCTGAAGTTCCACTGTTTTCTGTGTTAGTTTTCTGTTGCTGCTATAACAAATGATCACAAACAATGGCGTAATGCAAATTTATTATCTTACAGTCCCGTACATCAGAAGTCCAGTATGGGTCTTCCCAGGCCACAATCTAGAGGCTGGCAGGGCTGTGTCCCTTTCTGTCAGCTCTAGGGGAGAATCCGTGTATTGGCTCACTCAGCTGTTGGCAGACTTCAGTTCCAAGGGTTGTAGGACTGAGGTCTCTGTTTCGTGGCTCCCGGAGGCCTCTCTCTGTGTAGACTCACACCTCAGAGCAGCAACATCTGAAGCTCTCGCTCTTGCTCCAGCTGGGGAAGGTTCTCTGCTTTTAGGATTCATGAGATTGATTGGATTGGACCCACCTGGATAATCCCAAAATCATTTCCCCGGCTCAGGGTCCTTAACCTTAATCACATCTGCAAATTCCCTTTTGCCAAATAATGTGAGGTATTTACAGTTTCCTGGGATGAGGATGAGGGCGTCTTTGGGAGGACATTCTTCTGCCTACCACATTATTGACTTAATTATTTGTTAAAATAATGGTTAAACGTTGAAACCAACTACTTATGGAGAACCTTGGTCGAGAACTGTGTTTTAGACAATATTAACTGTCTGTAGGTGTTTTTTCCTCCAACCACAGACATATTTTCTCATTTAATCCTTTCGATGACCCTATGAGGTAATATCACTGTCAGTCAAGAATGCAATCAGCTGCAAGTAACATAAACCCCAACCAACACTGGCTTATTATTTTAAAAGGAAATGATCTACAGAGCAGCTCAGTGATGCCGTCAGGATCCTAGACTCTTTCTACCTTTGCTGAGAGTGAGAATACAGCAGTAGTTAATCGCATAGACCCTGTGGCCCATTGTGTGGTTTTTACAAGTTTCATCCTCTGCAAATAGGGGTAATAACATACTTAGCCAATGGGGTTGATGGAGTAAATGAGTTAATACATTTAATGTGCCCAAAACTATGCCTGGTATATATTAAATGCTCAGTAACTGTTGGCTATTTTAAACATTATTTCTGCATCACCATCCTTAACATGTTGGGTTTTGATCTGATATCTTCATGCTTATCACCTCATGCTTGCAAGGTCACTGTTGGGCTTCTAGTCATCACATTCAGTTGCCGGGCAGGAAAGAGAAGAGACAAGTAAGGGAGAAGGAGGCAGGAGTGCTATTTGTATATGGAAATCAAACACTTCCCAAAGTACATTCAGTTACTTCTGCTTACTTCTCATTGGCTGGAACAGTGGTCTATGACCTCCCCTATGTTGAAGGAGAGTGTAGGAAAGCAAGTTTTTTTTTTTTTTTAATAGAATATGGAATCTGGATGGGCAGACACACGTCGTCCCCATCTCTTGCTGACTTATTCCCAGTCCCAAGAAAATGGTGACCTCTTCAGGAAAAAGGGGGAAAAAGGAACATAGGAAGGTACCAGCAGGGTCTGTGCAGTCTGTCATTGGTACTTCAGTGTGCATGAGTCTTAGCCGCACATTGGACGAAGATTTTGATGGGAGGCATGTGGGAGGTGCAGAGATAGGGGGAGAGCCTCTATACATGGGATAGTGTGTGGATTAAACTGTGCCTCTCCAAAAGGTATGTCCTGAACTCCAGTACCTGTGAATGGGATCTTATTTGGAAATAGGGTCTTTGCAGATATAGTCAAGTTAAAATGGGGTCAATTGGATTAGGGTAGGCCCTAAGTCAATGCTTGGCATACTTAGAAGAAGAGTGAAATTTGGGCACAAAGGCACCCAGGTAGGATGCCATGTAATGACGGAGGCAGGGATTGATGTGTACACTAACACTGATGTTTGGGGAAAAGAAAACTTTTCTGGGTGCAGTCTGGTTTGTTACTGGGTCTAGGGGAAGAATCATCCAAACGCCCCTGCTGTCACCACTGCTGGAAAGTGAGAGAAAGGAAAGGACCCATAGGGACGTGGTGGGTCCCTTGTTCCAGCCAGGAACAGGGAGGGGCTGAAGGCTGAGGAAGATCCCCCTTGAGGGAAACCAACCTGGTCAGCACAGTCCCTATCTCAGAACATTCTGGCTTCCTGTCATTCCTCTGTAACTTTCCGTGGGGTCCTAGGATTCACCCAACAGCTTGCATCCTACAGAAGTTGCCCTGTCTTCTGGAAGCCTCCGAGGCCCCTGGGGCACCGCCACTGGCTTAGCACGGTGTTTCTGAACATCACTATTTTTTTTTTAAACATTCCGTGATTGTTACTGTACACATTTGTGCCATTATGTACTTAATATTTACCTAAATCATTTTGCTTTTAATGAAAACTTACTTCACTAATGTAAGTGGAAAAAACCCAGGATGATTTTTTACTGAATACAAGATAATCATATAATAAATACAGTAAAAACAAAACAAAGTTATAAAGTTCAAACTGGAGCCCGCAGAAGTCTGAGGCGGGCCCTCTGTTAATAGAAGAGCTTAACAAGTTGTAAAGGGGTTTTGAAGACAAACAAGCACCTGACCCAGTCTTTCTTCCTGTAGGAAGCAGAGAATTGGAAAGGAATACTTTCTCATGGTGGTGGTGCGCTATTTAAGTTCTAACTAGAGTCAGATTCTTTGCAAAAATCAGGGCTAATAATGGTAAGTAACATCGAGCTTCTATTGGCTGATATAATAAATGCTTCATGTGCATTGTTTCGTGTACTCTCCACGTCATCCTGTGAGGTCAGCGTGATCATCACCACTTTAGAAACAGGTAGCTGAAGCCAAGAGATGGTCAGTAACTAGCTGGGTCCCCCAGCTTGTCAATACAGGAGCCACTCGCAACACACCCACCACTGTGCCTGCCTCTAGGATGGCCTGTCCCCCGACTGAGAAGTGGGGGAGGGTGGAGGGTGCACCTGCCGGGTAGTACACCCCAACCCTGGCCCAGCGTGACTCTGCTCATCAACCCCACTCCAGTGAGTTGGCTGGGCCAGGGTGATGGTGTAGGATCCGAGTGGCAGAGAGCAGTAAAGTCTTAGCAAAGACCCCGGAGGGAGTTGGGGACACCTCCAAGGAAGGATGGGGATATCCCGATGCCAGGTCCCCGGGAAGGGCCTCCTGCTTCTCAGTAGAGCATGCTGGCACTCGCGGCCAAGAATACTCAGGTTTCCCCACCCTCCACCCTCGTGGCACAGGCCTGGTTTGTGTGTTAGGGGAGGGGGCTGATGTAACAGTAGAGGCCAAGTTCTGTGCTCTGGGACAAAGCCAGGTTGCACGCATCTGACACCTATGAGACCGTTGATTTACCTGCAGGTCCCCATATGCTAGTTGCTCCACTGTGTTCTCTGCTGAGGGCTTGCATCCTGTTGCTTGATTTTGCAGCACACAGTCCAGAGAACAGGATCCTTTGAAAGTGGGTCCCAAAGCAGTGTGGCTGCACCTCTATGAGGCTTCCCCTTTAAAGCCTGAACGGAAACAAATCACCATGAAGAGGCACAGCCCCAGGCCAAACACTGTCACACTGAGAAGGTCAAGAGAGGGTCAGGAGAGAGAGGGATATTGAAAGGCCACCTGGAGAGCAGGGCTCTGCCTGGGTCTCCATCACCTCCTCCCCGCCTGCCATGTCACACCTGGTGGGTCGGGAGGCAGATGCTGGGAGGGTACCAGGCAAAGGCCCCCCTTTCCAATCACCCCAGATGCTGTTTATCGAGGGGATTTTGACTCCTAGGTGGTGGAGGCTTTTGGAGCTCGAAACTGGGAAGGTATAATATGACTAAAAGCTGCTTTAATAAAGCACAGGGCTGGGTTTGAGCTGCATTCTCTGTGAATCAAAGGTGATACCACCGTCTCTCTGAAGATCAGCAAAACTGAGCATTGTGGGGCTGGGACGGCTCTTGAATCTATCAGCGGGTCTTTGAGCAAAAATATAGCCGTGACTGGAGGACAGAGGTGGCTGCACGCTGGAGAATATCCTAAGGAGCATCACATTTCCCAGGTGCTAAGAATGCTGAATGGTTCTGAGCTGAGAAACCTTGGAAAACAATTAGCTAGAGAAGCAAGATAACCTGTTGAAATTATGGCCCTGCACTTTACTGCTCTCAATAAATCTTCTGGCAGCCTCTCTCCAACTCAGGGTCCTGGTCTGCTTATACCTTTAATAGTTGGGGGAATTAAGTCATCAAAGTTTCATCTACCTGTCTGACTTCAGTCAAAAGCACAACTTACTTGCCTGGATACCTTTCAAAACTGCTGCCTACACAGATTATAATTTAATATATAGTGGAACTAACACGAGGCTGCTTGTTTCTTGAGTCTGAAATGTCAAAATCTGCATTTACACGTTCTGAATTTTCTTCAGCATTGCACACACTTTAAATAGTAATCACAATGTAAGCTATGAAGAATTAAAGGAAATTACACTGAGATTTACTTTTAATCCCCACTCTTCACTGGTGTAGCAAGGAACGTTGTGGACTCAGAGCTGGAGGCGAGATCAGAGCTGCCACTTTACTAGCCAGAGCTGGTTCTTATGCTTTTAGATCCTCAGTTTTCTTACCTGTAAAATGGAGGTAATGCCCATCTTAATAGATGTGGAGAGAAAATGAGATGTATGTAAGGAAAGCAACTAGCGTGGCTCCTGTACACTCAGTAGATATTAGCCCTCCCCTTTTTAGTAAGGGCTGATGATTTGATGAATTTTTCCAGTTCAACTCACATAGTGCTTTCATCTGGGCCAGTTTTATTTACCCATTTGGGTGAGCAATTCTCTCAAGTACCCAAATCCCTAGAGCCCCTAAGTAATTATTCTTGTTGAGTCTGAAATTCCAAGGGCAAGTTACTTAATTCATTTAAGGCTCTGTTTTCTCACAGAGTTTGAGGGTTAAATGGGCTAAACTATGGAAAACATTTAGGCCAGTATCTAGCACTTGCTAAGCACTGAATCATATTAGCTATTATAATTATTAACCTACAACCTTCCCACCTCCATCACACAGTCTGTCCTCTCCATTCCCCCCAATCAAACGTATTTGGAAGTTTCCTGTCTCTGTGTAGATGCTTGTGTTCTGTTCTTCATCTGGAAAGCCAATATCCTCCTTTGCTCGGCCTGTATGCATTCTTCCCATCCTTTAAGGTTATTTCAGACGTTATATATTCCATAAGACCTACCCTGATCCTGTCTACACCCACGGTGAAAAGTCAGGCTTCCCTGGCAGGGTACACCTCCCTCAAGCACTCTCTGCATTCAGCTTTGAGTTTCGGTTCTTTGTGTACTTGTTTTTCTCTCCTCCTTGACTCTTAGGTCCTTGAGGGTAAAATCCATGGCTCTTCCATGTCTGGGGTCCTCTGCTGCATTTTATATGAAGTATCTGTTGGGCCACAATTGAATCACTTTTTATTTTTGAACTTCTTATTAGATTGGCTAGGCAGAAGAGCTACATGGTCAAGGGTTGATAGGGTCCAGTTAAACCATTTTTTATGGTGGTGCACATTCATGATTATGTAGCAAACTTAGGTATTTGGGATTGTGTGGGGAGAGTCAGTAACAACCACCCAAATAAAGGTTCAAGTCAAAAGGATGGTAGTTGAACATTAAATGTTGACAGCTCTCCTCCTCTTCCAGAGGACGTGGGCCATCTTTAACCATGACCGATGACCTCTGAGATCCCAGTGATTTGGAAGGTACGGGGATGAGGCACATTAGCCACATGTAGAGGAAGGAACTTCTGATGCAAGCTGGCGAGGTGCCCACCCACATGGCAAAGAGCCTGCTCAGGAGTTGGCAAGCATGCCAGGAACATAGTAGGTTCTTGAAAAATACTTAATGAAGAAAGGAAGTTCCACTTTCTCTCCCCCGTGTGGCCCTGGAGTACCTGGGTGGCTTTTCTATGCCTCAGTTTCTTCAGTCGTAAAATAAGAATGAACCTGATGTTCTCTGTGAACAGAGAATGAGAAGCAAAAATTACTGTGGTCATGAAACATTCAGCATATGTTGTAAACAATAATTAGTATAAACATGGCCGCTAAAAAAGAAATCTCAATTGTCAAGACACTTATGGAAGTAATCTCTAGTTGCTTTGGATATGCCTAAGCAGTGTTCATTAAACATCTATTTTAGTACCATTGTATGCAAGAATCAGTTTCCTTATGGAAAGTCAGGGAACCATCCAACTCACCACTTACTAAAGTTGTTGAAAGGAACAAGTAGTGCAAGTGATTGCAAAGCACTTGCCTAAAATCCAAGGAATTATACAATAATAATAGTAATCATCTGTCACTGAAAGTATTTTCATCTTAGTAGGTTGCAAGTAATACATTTTCTCTCTGCTTAAGTCTCTCTTTACTCTCTAGATAATGCACTACCCATTTCATTTACAATCTCCTAGTCTGCCTTGTGCTTTAAATTGGAACCTGGCCTGCCCAGGTGAGCTAACACCTTTCACCTCAAGAATAATACCAGGCGATCTTTAACAAAAGGACTTTGAGATTTATGGTTTGGGCTGTGAGGTTGAACATCAGCAGTGCAGCAGTTCAGGAAAAGAATCCTCACACCTCATTTCTTCATTCAAATGAATTCAACAAGTATTTCTTGAGGGTGTAATCAGAGCCAAGCAATGTGTCACAAATACGATACGCCTCAGAAGGCCACACAGACATGGAAACCAATCACTGTAATAGAGGTAATAAAATTTTTATTGAGGATCTGCAGAAAGGATCTCAGTAACACACAGGATAGCATTGCCAGCCCTGCCTTGGGAGAAGGCTGTGGCAGGTATCTTGGTTGGTTTCGTTGCAGATAACTGACTCCCTTCTGGCTAAACAGAAAGGGATTTAAGGTAGGGAGTTAGGTTGTTTGCAAACGTGTTGGAAGGAGTGGAGGAGCAGGCTGCAGGCAGGGTTTCCGGGAATAAATCTCAGAATGTTGCAGAACTGGCCCACTGAGGGAGCTGCTGCCCTTCAGCGACCAGAAAGTCAGGGCCCTGGAAAGCCACTGCCGCAACTGTGGGCAACAGAATCCTGTTGCCTCAGCTGTGATCCTTGCTAACACAGTGGATGACCCTCACATGGCCTCCTGACCCCCAGGAAGCTAGAGACCAGACGCCCTTAGAGTAAAACCAAATGCCTCTAGTACTGTGTTTGCCGGCGGAAGCGTGCCTGGGCCTCAGTTCCGTCTTGCAGAGTGTTCAGTGGGACGGATAGAAGCGGGGCCTCATGTGGCACCCGAGCTGTGAGGAAATCTGGGAAATGTGGCCTCCAGCTCTTGTGTCTCTGGCCTTCAGTAAGTCTTGCTCCAAGAGGGTGGGGTGGATGTGAGGGAGCCAACCTCCTGTTTCTGCATCTAAGTCTTCATGGAGAAAGAAAGAGCCAGTTGGCCTGGGACCTGAAGGAGGAGTGAGGATCCACAGGACAAAGGGTATTTTGAGCAGGGGAGGCTATGCTTACTGAGTTTATTGCCTATTGGCACAGAACAGAGCTGTGAAATGCACGCTTGGTTCAAATAAACAAAAGTATTGGAAACAACAACGGTATAAGATGTAAAACTTACGTCTTACATAAATGACAAGACATGAGGAGGGAGAGGCCCAGTGGACTGATTTTGGAGGGCTTTGGACTTTAGACTTTAAGCTGCAAGTATTAGGGAGCCACAGAAAGGCTTTGAGGAGTGAGGGGTGTGTGTGTGTGTGTGTGTGTGTGTGTGTGTGTGTGTGTGTGTGTGTGTGTGTGTGTGGAGGCAAAGATTAATTTTCCTCGACTGCTGGGCAACTATATATAGTATACATAGCAGTGTTCTAGTAAACATCTAATGGTGTGTTATATACCGTGGTGGGCTGGTAATCTTTAACAACTGGCTCTCTAGAGGGGAAAAAGTCCTGATTTGTAGGGTATGCTAATTTCTGTGTTGTGAATGCTTCCAACATGACCTATTTCAAGCTACCAGTGTGACATCACTGAACACAGAGTTGGGAAGAGATGGAGACAACTGGCTCCTGGGAGCTGGTGCAAACTCGCTCCAGAGCTCCTATGTTTGTCATGTGAGTTAATTCTTAAAACAATCCCATAAGATGTATAGGAGTTTCATTTCACAAATGGTAAAACTAAGGCCTAGAGAGAGAAATATTTTACCCCAGGTTATGTAGCTAGTTAGTGGCTGAACCTAATTTTAGATCCAGGTCTGCCTGTTTTCAAAAGCCAGTGTTCTTTCAGCAAGATCATGTTGCCTCCAGAAGAGTAACATGGTAAGCTGTCCATTTCAGAAGAGTCCCCCTGGCAGTATAGAGCAGAGGTTGAGACTGTAGAGTGAAAGGGTACTCGACAATATATCAGTGGAGCAGTGTGTATGTGTTCCAGTACAATTTTATTTACCAAAGGCGGTGGGGTGTGTACAGTACAGAGCGGGTCAGAAGGAAGCACAGTAAGAGGCAGATCACGTAGAAGGTTACTGAGGAGGGTGGGTGAGAGGTGATGGCACTGAACTAAGGTGATGGTAGGATGTCAGCAATCATGGACGTATTTGATAGAATTGCAGGATGGAATTGCTGGCCTTCCATTTCTTTAGATGGATATGGTTGTGGGGAAGGAGCAGGGTTATAAATGGAAAGTCAAGGATTATTTCCAGATTTCTGGTTTGTAACCGTGAACATGGTGGTGCGATTGGCCAGCATAGAGTCATGAGAAGCAGGTTTCTTTGGAGAAAGCTTGTGTTCAGTTTGGAGATGTTGTGTGCAAAGGGCTTATGGAAAGTCCCAGTGGGGATGTCCAGTAGGAAAGTGGAAATGCATGTACTCAGGAGAGAGATCAGAGCTGGAAATTGTGAGCAGAGCAGTCCAGGGTGGTAGCTAAAAGGCTGTGGATGAACTTGGAGAGTGTGGACAGGGCTGAGAAGCCAGTGAAGTTGCTTGCGAACCATAGGGATGGTCTCAAGGAAAACCAACCTAGAATCCTGTTCCTTTAGACAAGGTAAGAGTGCTTCTAACAGGAGAGAGGGGTCGGCAGTGTTGGATGCATTTGTGGGTGCTGTGAGGCACTGCCCAGGTCCCACTTCAGGAACGAAGAGCTATTTTCTCAGCTGCTGTGAATATCGCCCCAAGATGACCCCAGCTGTCAGCCCTTTTGGGAATTGCCTCACCTGAAGAAAACTGCCTGGTTCTGGGTCTCCCCTACTTCCAGAAGTAGCCCGTATCCCCTGACCAAGATAGTGGGATAAAGGCCCATCTCCCTTGTCCCCACTTGGGATGACTCTGTGGGGCCACTGCAGCTCCAGGTCTCCCTGTGGAGTTGGCTGAGCCCAAGTTGGGAGCACATGGCAGCTCAGTCTTTCCCTCTCGGCCCCATCCTGTCTTCTTCCCCTGCCTTCTATGTGAACTGAACCCAAGTGCACTCCCAAATAAACATCCCGCTTGTTCATTCCCATCTCGGCATCTGCTTTTGGGGGAGCCCAGCATGTGACGGATGCTCTTTCCCTGTGTCCTCTGCCCTGTGAGGTTGCTATTCGAGGGTGAGCAGGGCCACACCTCCCTACCTATTCATTCGTCAAACCCTAAAACAAGCCGGTGGTGGGTAAAAACCAAGATTTGACTTTTACTGACTGAATAAAGCTTTATTTTGATGCAAAATAAACAAGAAAAATTTATATATTCATATATAACAATATCCAAAATCTTTCTGTGGTAAAAATGGGATCATCCTAAAAAGTCTGTAAAGAATTCATTCTCCACCCCCTACGCCAAAATATGATTTCACATAATTTATCTTCAGAACTTACGAACAGACTTGGTATCATATAAGCACAGGAAAACCCTAGAAAAAGTGACTGTATAAACAGCAGGTTTTGTTTTTATGTTCCAGTAGTAAATAGCACTGCAGTCAGCGTGGATGGAACATAACACTGTCTGAAAGAGCTGAGTCAGGAGACAGTCGTGGGGGTTAGTTCGCGCTCCACTCTGGGTTGATGGCGAAGCCCACCTTTAAAAGCCAGGCTGTGTGGGATTCTATTACGATTTAAGGATATGAGGGAGAGTTTCCCTTAGAAGTTGTAGCTTCATATGAGATTCTAGGCTTATTTTAGATATCTAACTTTCATTTTCCTTTTTATCAGAAAGGTGACTTTGTAGCGATATCTTATGGAGACTCCTTTTTCTGGTCTCATTGTGGCATCATTTCCACTTAAGTCGGCGTGAACCGGGAGTGCAGAGAAATACTGTCGCGGGCTGTTTCTGACTCCAACTCCCTCCTGCCTAATTGCGCTAAATCTGGACTTTCTGTCGCTCCTGGACTCGAAGCAGTAGGGTGTCTACCCAATTTAGCACCAATTTGAAGGCCATTCATTGTGGATTTCAGAGTTTAATGCCAATGAAAATTTTAGAGACACATATTGCTGTCCACACCAAACTCTCCAGATCTCTATATCCCTCTGAAATGCTAAGGTGTTCCTCCAAAGAAAATGAACGCTGTGGATACAGGTTAGGGAATGAACACTCTTTAAAGTCTTGACCACTGTGTATACCAGCCCTATGCATGGCAACTCCAAAAGTTGTCAGGTGGATTTCCTTCAGGAGATAGATTTCACTCGAGAAGTTCCTACATCTTTGGAAGGAATAATGAATCATGTTTTAATTTTGTTACCGGTGGCAAAAACAAAGCTCCAGTGAAGTCTCACATCTCCTCTCTCGGTTGGTGTGCACAGAGCTTCCTCCTCAGGGTGACGGTGGGTCTGTGGCTCTGCACGTGCTCTTGATCATAAGATCTCTGCTCTGTGCTGTACTGTGAGGTTAACGCATGTAGATCTAAAAATCTAAGAATAAGGAGCTTCACAGTAATTTTTTCCCCCCGTTTTGTTGTCAATCATGATTTAAGAAAATACTCCTGACTTTGAGCTTGCCTTTCATCCAGTGGTGTGATACCACAGGGAAGCAATATTATACCAAGAGTGATATGCCACAGACCAGTGACGCAATGGGTTAGTGAGATGTTGTGTTTCACTCCCTTGCAGAGGACTGAATTTGCCTGCATCTAAAATTTTTCGGTGGTCTGCTCCCTTTTCTCTCTCTATGCCTGCAAAAAGGGACACAAACAGAGCTCCTGAAAATAACTAGTTACTTGAGGCCAGTACATCGTTTCAAGGCCTGGATGACCCAGTGGTCAGGCGAGGAGCCGGGTGGGTGTACGTTGATGGGTTTGTAGCTCGCCAAGCTCGCTGTGCCACCTTTTCCTGGGGGGCGTCTATTAGCATTCCGAGCTACAAGGAGACACCTGATTGAGTTTTTCCAAGGCCATAAATAACCCAGGAACTATTTCCTGCTACCGGGCACCTACTGATTATAGCCTGGTCTTCTAAATGCTCTAAACAACCTGTTCTCCTAAATACTGGGAAAGAGTTCCATAACCTCTGGGTGGTGACAGTTGGAGGGCTGGTTCACAGGCATTTATAAAGCTTACATTCAAGCTGTTCTTACTTGTCAGTTGGCTTGATGAAGACTGTCGCACACGTAATGCTAGCTCCTTTTGGGTAGGGTCTAATGGGGCGTGTGTTCTACCTCAAGCAAGAAAAGAGAACTGCTATAATCTTTTCTTCATCTGTTTTCATAGTACCTTCACATCCTTAGCTGCCCCTCAGGATTAGCAACTGTTTTATTACCTGTGTGTACAGCACAAAACCATGCTTGCAGCAGCTTTCCCCGAGTCTGAGTGCAGGAGATATGCTCGCAGGGTGGCCACGTGGTGAAAATACAGGCATTCTTCCTACAAGGGTCACTCCTCCAGCACACACAGAGCGTCTCACCTTATACCACTGCCCCTTGTGGGACCTTGGCCTTAATCCAGGAGGAAGCTTCTGGCTTGGCTATGTCCACTAGTCTACAGGAATTTGGTTAAATTATGGAACATCCTAAAGAGCTGATTTTTAATGCTTCAAAATACATCACACTTCCCTCATCTTATCATTGTCTTCTTGAAGGTTTATGTAGCTTGAGGGGAAGGCAGCTTGCAGCATGTTGGCTGGGAAACCCTACAGCTCACCCGCACTCCAGCTCTAGGTGAGCAGGGCCCAATCTTCAACCTCTGCACAAATTGCGAACGATCTAAAGGTGCCTGGCATAAGACAGATGATAGAGGGCCACAAACAACTGGACAGTCTATTTTCAAGAGGGCCATAAGTAAATGGTAGTTTAGAAAATGATACCTCTTAAAGTTCAGTAAATAACACTAGTTAAGTCTAAACCCACCAGTTGCATCATTCTTGGTAACAGAACTCTATTTTAAATTAAAAGACTAAACTGGGCTGGATAGATAATCTATATATTCAATAATACTATAATTTATTAAATCCTAGCAGTCAGAGGTATCCTAATCTTGGCCAAAATGTGTCTAAATTGAACTCGAGACTTTTTGTGGGAGGGAATGAGGAAGGAATGTAAAAAGGTTTAAAGTACTGCAGGAGTCACTGGACAATTCGAGTTGCTGCTCCCAGGCTTTGCTGTTTCTCAGTTTTCTCTTATGTTCTTATTTGGGTTAGGTTGTAGGTTTTAGAGGTTCTGTGTTGAAATAAGTAGAATATAGCTGCAAAGCTCTAAAAAAATTGCCATGGATTCCGGAGGGTGGGCTTTCAGCTTTTCGAAGCCATAAGACCTTCTTTTCCCAACTGGAGACCTTGGCCTTGGTCTTGCCCTGACTTCTGTTAATGAAATAATATAGCAGATATAGAATGATTTAGTTTTATGCTTCTTCTCCCTTCCCTTCTGTTTTCTGGCTTTTTTCCTTTTTATTCCCTTCCTCATCAAACTTTCCGTTTTTATTTTCCATTCTCCATACTGGTAATCACACACTTTCTCACACACACACACACAGACACACAGACACACAGACAGACAGACACACACACACACACACACACACACACACAGTCAGTCAGTCACCACTGTCTACCACCTGCCGGTTATCATTCCCAAAGAGCACAGTCAGCCCCTCCCTGACGCCGGGTGCATATGGCGCTGTTTGGCACTGGGTCTGGAATTGGCATCTCAGAGCACCGCTTCCTGTGCATACTAACCAGTGGGCCCTCTTTTTCCCGAGTACATCTTAACTCTCAAGTGGGAGCCTTAAAATAGAGGCCCCACTTACAATAATTATAGGCAGGAGATTTGGGGATGCCTCGGAAACCAGACATCTCCATGCTGTCGTGCCTGGGACGTGGGAGGAAGGAAGGTGAGGACCACAGGAATGTCAGCCTCTTAACCTGATTGCCTTGATGCTAGGCATATATTTCTTCTGGAAGCTCTGCTAGCTTTGTACATTCTCCCAGGACACCAGGACTGCATTCACATCTTACTTTTACACTAAAAGCAAGGAAACGTGACATGCTTATACCAAGTGAGTGGAACTGAGAACCTGAGAAATTCTACAAATAAAGAAATGCAGCCTTCCTCTAGGTATAAAACATTTCAAGGAGATCACTCGTCATGTTTGCCCGCTGTTGTTTTTTCAGTGTAAAAACCACTCACTCAGGACACCCACATTGGCAACCACTCTTCACAGACGTAACAGCTCTAATCAGGTGGCTGAAGCTAGTCTCTGAACGGATGACGATCCCGGGCAGAGTCTGCCCTCCGTGATGCCAGTGCTGTGGGGGCATGTCTGTGCTCCAGGGAGGCACCATGTTGTAGAGCTCCATTGTTATCTGCCTGTTCAGTTGTCACTCTCAGTGAACTGAACAATTCTAAAAGTATTTCAGGCAGTATTTTTTTTATGGACCCATCCTTCCTCTTCCTTCTGATTTCCCTCCCCAAACTCCTGTCCCCTTCTTTCTCTCTGACTAGCAGTCAAGTGTTGCAGCCTCAGCGAGAAAAACCTAATCTGTACCATGGAGAATTCTTAACAGGAAGGCGGCCTTAAGGTGTAGGAAGAACAAAGGTGATGTTGGATGTCTTCCGTTCTGGGCTGGGCTGAGCTTGGTGGCGTTCAGCTACACGGCTGCGGTCATGGGGTTCTTCTGCCGGGGATCCTGCATTCGATAGGGGTACTGATCTGGGCTGCCCCCTCGGGGCACTGGTCTGCCCATTTCTGGGTAGGCTGGTACTCTGTGGTGCTGAGGAGGGGAAGGTGGGACATCTTGTCGGAAGGGTCCTTTGTGCTGGGGGGCTGGCGGGGGCGGATAGTACTGGGGATACCGGAGATCTGTGATCCTCAGATCTGGGGGGCGGGGGTAGCTCCCTTTGGGCGGGTGCACAGGATGAGCCCCTGGGTAATATGGAAGCTCCCTTTCCTTGTAGAGCCCTCGAGGTGCTGCTGTCAGATAGTCTACAGGATCCGCTGGTCCTCCCCTGGAAAGAGAACAGACACATATCAATGACTACAAAGCCAGCTGCCCAGATGATGACCACATTCCTTAGCCTCCCATGTAGTTTGGCCACAGACTGGATCTGGCCAGTGGGATGTGAACAGACGTGATGTGCGCCCTTAAAAGAAACAAGGGACACTCTTCTTCTCTTCCCTCCTTTTTGTCGGCCCCTGGAGTGGCCATATTAGACACAAGGAGAAAGCCACATGCTGGGGAGCGTGGCTCCTTGACCCCATGGAGCCAGCGTGTCAGTCAGGACTGATTGGTGCCTGAGGGAGAAACAGAATTCTGTCTTGTGTATATGTTGGCCTTATTATAGTAAACAAGCTAGTTCCCTAAACAAGGCTTAGTTTGGCTCTATTAAAGCTGGGATCATTTGCCCCCTCTCCTTTCCACCTCCCTGAAGCCTGACATAAACATGGTGGTAGAAATGCACACATTAGGGCTTCCCTGGTGGCGCAGTGGTTGAGAGTCCGCCTGCCGATGCAGGGGATGCGGGTTCGTGCCCCGGTCCGGGAAGATCCCACGTGCCGCGGAGCGGCTGGGCCCGTGAGCCATGGCCGCTGAGCCTGCACGTCCGGAGCCTGTGCTCCGCAACGGGAGAGGCCGCAACAGTGAGAGGCCCGCGTACCGCAAAAAAAAAAAAAAAGAAATGCACACATTATTTGGAGTCATAAATTTCCCAGGGATTGCATTCACTTCTCTCCTAGGTCTGTGGGGTGCTCTTTACATGAGTCACAGTCTTGGTCTAACTCTGGTTGGCTTCTGTTACGTCCCCGTGTGGATTAGTGTGCCCTCCTCTTTCTACAGTTCCTAGAGAGAGTCCCAACCTAGAGCCTGGACTTACCCACCCAGAACTTTGATATAAAGCACTTCTACTGCAAAGTCAATAAGTACCACCCAGCCGGTAGCAGATGATTAGGAAAAGACAAACCAGCTGTAAGTTGTGCTGTGTAATGAGTAGGCACACAGAAGGTAAAGGGCAAGAATAAACACTAACGGAAAGCGACCCTGTCTGGACCTCTCTGCTAAGACAACAAGCATCTTCGGATCCATTTGTGGTAACAGAAGCAATAGGTCTCTAAACAAGGTACAGATGAGTGCATCTTACCTAGCCTGGGGTTAAACAGATGAGTTCTGTTTGCAGCTCTTAAAATCCCATAAACCTTCTGTGCACATATTCACTACTACCATGCCCAGATCCTTCCCACTTTCTACCATTCCTCTTTTTATTATTCCTTTTTAGAGGAAAACAGCAACAATAATAATTAATGAAAAGCTCTCCAATGTCAGAGTACAACCTGGTAGAACACGTGAAAGAAATGGCAGGGCTGGAAGAATACGGGCACCGTCAATGAGGGTCACAATCACCCTGTAATCTGCAGAGTTTGATGTGAAAACAGCTCTGTAAGTAAGTTCCCCAAATCAGGATTATTTGACAAGCTCCAAGCTTGGGTCCATGTGGAAAGCAGCATGTGAACACATTCATAGGGATGAACAATAGAATTCTCTCTCTACTTTTTTATGTCTTAATTTGGCTGTGTATAATAACGAAAGATAGATCCTTGAGCCTGGGTTAATTTAGTTAGTGTTTTCAGATAAAAAAATTAAATTGTTTGCGTACAAGTTATTATGGCGTCAACTGCGATTACTCAGTGCAGTTTGCTTTGCTCTATTTTAAATTGCCCATGACAAATAGAGCACAAATGTCTAATCTGTCACTCCAGCCCTGGGAAATAAAGGGCGGGGATTTCATCTTCCCTTTCCTTTAGAATGTTATTTTTTCTTTAGAAAACTTCCAGCATTCATTATACCTTTTATCGTATAATATTTTAAGCTTCCTCCCTCTCCCACCGTGCTCATTTCTATTTCCTTTTGGTTCACGTTAAAGATTTTCAAAACACTTAAAAAAAATCCTTAACCTGTGTTTTCTCTCAAAATCTACTGATGATATTTCTCTGCATGAAGTGAAACATGTGGTTTTTCTGCACTCATTTTAAGCCCTTGGGATAAATCACTGACATTTGCAACACACAAACATTATCTGCCTTAAAATGAACATACAACCAACACTCCCTCTGGACCCTCTTAGCATGAATGTTTCCTGTTTAAAATGGAAAGAGAGAAAGAAGGAATTCCAGGCCTTGGACTTTTAGGGTCCTGTTCTCTCCCTGGAGATTTCTCTCTTTTAAAACAGAATATTACAAAAGACAGGCAGGCCTTGGTTTTTTTCGTGGACAGACTAGCCAGATGAAGCAGTGACAGGGCGGAAGCCACCCTGATGGCCACAGCCACCGTGCAGGCTGCGTGTGCATGGGGATGGTCAAGGCTCTTCTCCCACGCCTCCCCCTACTAGTCGGCCACCTCACACGGCCAGGGGAAGAGGGGGCAGAACTCAAGATAGTTCTGTGGACCCACATTGCTTCCCCTGAGGGGAAGTTTTACGTCTGGGAATTTGCTTACATGTGGCAGAAACCAAGTGAGGCACCTGTTCTTTGTCAAGAAATGAAATCATGGAAACTGTCTTTTTCTGTAGAACTCATCAAAACAGTTATCATTTCTAATTTTTCAGAGAGAAGGAAAACAATGAGCTGGCCTATGAAAACACTCTTTAAGGTTCAAAGAAAGAGTGCTAGAAGCATTTTTCTTTCTTTGGTGCAGGGGAGGGAGTTGCTATTGTTTATAATAACTTTTTGCTCAAAATTGAGCATTGACTTTTAATAGAACTTCCAAGTGCTTGTGACTATTGTGTGCACACGCACACACACATATTTAAAAGAACAATTTTTAGGCAAGTTGAGACAAGATGGCAGAGTAGAAGGACGTGAGATCACCTCATCTTATGAAAACACAAAAATCACAACTAACTGCCTAACAACCATCAACAAAAAAATGCTGGAACCTCCCAAAAACCATATCGTATATCCAAAGACAAAGACGACATGACAAGATGGTAGGAGGGGCGTAATTGCGATAAAATCAAATCCCATACCCGCCAGGTGGGCGACCCACAAACTGGAAAATAATTATATTGCAGAAGTTCTCCCACAGGAGTGAAAGTTCTGAGCCCCACATCAGGCTCCCCAGCCTGTGGGTCTGGCAATGGGAGGAGGAGCCCCCAAGGATCTGGCTTTGAAGGCCAGCGGGGTTTGATCACAGGAATTCCATAGGACTAGGGGAAACAGAAACCCCACTCTTGGAGGGCAGACACAAGCTCTCGTGTGCACCAGGTCACAGGGAAAAAAAGCAGTGACAGCATAAGAGCCTGGGCCAGACCTATCTGCTGGTATTGGAGGGTCTCCTGCAGAGGCAGGGTCAGCTGTGGCTCACTCTGGGGACAAACACACGGCAGCTGTAGTCCTGGGGAGTACTCATTGGCATGAGCTGGCCTGGAGGCCACCATTTTCCCATCAAGACCTGGCCCCACCTAACAGCCTGTAGGCTCTAGTGCAGAGACGCCTCAGGCCAAACAACCAAAAGGGTGGGAACACAGCCCCACATATCAACAGACAGGCTGCTTAAAGTCTTCCTGAGCACACAACTGCCAGCTAAACACACCTCTTGACAAGGCCCTGCCAACCAGAGGGACAAGACCCAGCTCCACCCACCAATGGGGCAGGCACCAGTTCCTCACACCAGGAAGCCTGCACCAGCCCCTGGACCAACCTCATCCACCAGGGGGCAGACAGCAGAAGCAAGGAGAACTACAACCCTGCAGCCTGTGGAACAGAAATTGCAGTTGCAGAAAGTTAGACAAAATGAGATGGCAGAGGAATATGTCCCAGATGAAGGTACAAGATAAAACCCCAGTAGAACAACTACGTGAAGTGGAGATAGGCAACCTACCCAAAAAACAATTCAGAGTAATGACAGTAAACATGATCCAAGACCTAGGAAAAAGAACGGAGGCACAGATCAAGAAGATACAAGAAATGTTTAACAAAGACCTAGAAGAACTAAAGAACAGAGATGAACAATACAATAACTGAAAAGAAAAACACACTAGAAGGAATCAATAGCAGAATAACTGAGGCAGAACAGATAAGTTACCTGGAAGACAGAATGGTGGAAATCAGTGCTGCAGGACAGAATAAAGAAAAAAGAATGAAAAGAAATGAGGACAGTCTAAGAGACCTCTGGGACAACATTAAATGCACTAACATTTGCATTCTAGGGGTCCCGGAAGGAGAAGAGAGAAAGGACATGAGAAAATATTTGAAGAGATAATAGCTGAAAACTTCCCTAACATGGGAAAGGAAACAGTCACCCAAGTGCAGGAAGCAAGAGAGTCCCAGGCAGAATAAACCCAAGGAAGAACATGCTGTGACACATAGTAATAAAATTGACAAAAATTAAAAAAAAAAATATTAAAAGCAACAAGGGAAAAGCAACAAATAACATATAAAGGAATTCCCATAAGGCTATCAGCTGACTTTTTAGCAGAAACTGCAGGCCAGAAGGGAGTGGCATGATACATTTAAGGTGATGGAAGGGAAGAACCTACAACCAAGAATGCTCTACCCAGCAAAGCTCTCATTCAGATTCGATGGAGAAATCAAAAACTTTACAGATAAGCAAAAGCTAGAAGAATGCAGCACCACCAGACCAGCTTTGCAACAAATGCTAAAGGAACTTCTCTAGGCAGAAAAGAAAAGGCCACAACTAGAAATAAGAAAATTATGAATGGAAAAGCTCACCAGGAAAAGCAAACACACAGTAAAGGTACAGGATATTGAAAATGCAGGGACTTCCCTGGTGGCACAGTGGTTAAGAATCTGCCTGCCAGTGCAGGGGACACGGGTTTGATCCCTCGTCCCAGAAGATCCCACATGCTGCGGAGCAACTAAGCCCATGTGCCACAACTACTGAGCCTGTGCTCTAGAGCCTGTGAACCACAACTACTGAGCACACATGCCACAACTACTGAAGCTCGTGCACCTAGAGCCTGTGCTCCACAACAGGAGAAGCCACCACAATGAGTAGCCTGCGCACCTCAACAAAGAGTAGCCCCTACTCGCAGCAACTAGAGAAAAGCCCAGGCACAGGAATGAAGACTCAACACAGCCAAAAAAAAAAAAAAAAAAAATTAAAAAAAATCATTTGATATTAAAAGACCAGCAACTTACTTAAAAAACAATCTTGTTTACATACAGACTGGTATATCAAAACCTCGTGGTAACTGCAAACCAAAAATCTACAATAGAAACACACACACAAAAGAAATAGGAATCAAAACACAACACTAAAGTTAGTTAGTCATCAGGTCACAAGAGAAGAGAACAAAAGAAGAAGAGAAGAAAAAAGACCTACAAAAACAAATACTAAACAATTAACAAAATGGCAATAAGAACATACATATCAATAATTACCTTAAATGTAAATGGATTAAATGCTCTAACCAAAAAACACAGACTGGCTGAATGGATACAGAAACAAGACCCATATATATGCTGTTTACAAGAGACCCACTTCAGGTCTAGGGACATATACAGACTGAAAGTGAGGGGATGGAAAAAGGTATTCCATGCAAATGGAAATCAAAAGAAAGCTGGAGGCAATACTCATATCAGTCAAAATAGACTTTAAAATAAAAACTGTTACAAGAGACAAAAAGGACACCATGTAATGATCAAGGGATCCATCTAGAAGAAGATATAACAAATATACATATGTATGTACCCAATATAGGAGCACCTCAATATATAAGGCAAATGCCAACAGCCATAAAAGGAGAAATTGACGGTAACACAATAATAGTGAGGGACTTTAACACCCTACTTTCATCAATGGACAGATCATCCAGACAGAAAATCAGTAAGGAAACACAGGCCTTAAATGACACATTGGACCAGATAGGCTTAATTGATATTTATAGAGCATTCCATCTGAAAGCAGCAGAATACACATTCTTTTCAAGTGCACATGGAACATCTGCCAGGGTAGATCACATGCTGGGCCACAGAGCAAGCCTTGGTAAACTTCAGAAAGTTGAAATCATATCACGCATCTTTTCCGACCACAACCCTATGAGATTAGAAATCAACTACAAGAAAAAAAAAACTGTAAAAAACACAAACATGTGGAGGTTAAACAATATGCTACTAACCTACCAATGGATCACTGAAGAATTAAAGAGGAAATAAAAAAATATCTAGAGACAAATGAAAACACAACTCTCCAAAACCTATGGGATGCAGCAAAATCAGTTCTAAGAGGGAAGTTTATAGCAATACAATCTTACCTCAGGAGACAAGAAAAATCCCAAATGAAGAATATAACCTTACATCTAAAACAATTAGAGAAAGAAGAACATACAAAAAACACAAAGTTAGCAGAAAAAAAAATATCATAGAGACCAGAGCAGAAATAAATGAAACAGAGACAAAGAAAGCAGTAGCAAAGATCAGTGAAACTAAAAGCTGGTTCTTTGAAAAGATAAACAAAATTGATAAAACTTTAGCCAGACGCATCAAGAAAAAAAGAGAGAGGGCTCAAATTGATAAACTTAGATTTAAAAAAAGTTACAACGGACACCACTGAAATAAAAAGAATCATAAGAGACTACTACAAGCAACTATATGGCAATAAACTGGACAACCTAGAAGACATGGACAAATTCTTAGAAAGGTACGAACTTCCAAGACTGAACCAGGAAAAAACAGAAAATATGAACAGACCAACCACAAGTAATGAAATTAAAACTGTGATTAAAAAAACTCCCAATGAACAAAAGTCCGGACCATATGGCTTCACAGGTGAATTCTATCAAACATTTAGAGAAGAGTTAACACATATCCTTCTGAAACTATTACAAAAAATTACAGAGGAATGAATACTCTCAAACTCATTCTATGAGTCTACCATCACCCTGATATCAAAACCAGACAAAGCTACCACACACACACACACACACACACACACACACACACACACACACACACACACACACACACAGATTTACAGGCCAGTATCACTGATGAATATAGATGCAAAAATCCTCAACAAAGTACTAGCAAACCGAATCCAGCAATACATTAAAATGATTATGCACCATGATCAAGTGGGATTTATCCCAGGGATGCAAGGATCTTTCAGTATGCACAAATCAGTCAGTGTGCTACACCATATTAACAAATTGAAGAATAAAATCCATATGATGATCTCAGTAGATACAGAAAAATCTTTTGACAAAATTCAACACCCATTTATGATGAAAACTCTCCAGAAAGTGGCACACACCTCAACATAATAAAGGCCATATATGACAAACCTATAGCTAACATCATCCTCAATGGTGAAATCTGAAAGCATTTCATCTAAGATCAGGAAAAAGACAAGGATGTCCACTTTTGCCACTTTTGTTCAACATAGTTTTGGAAGTCCTAGCCATAGCAATCAATCAGAGAAGAAAAAGAAATAAAAGGAATCCAAATTGGAAAAGAAGTAAAACTGTCACTGTTTGCAGGTGACAAGATACTATACATAGAAAATCCTAAAGTTGGTACCAGAAAACTACTAGAGCTCATAAACAAATTCAGTAAAGTTGCAGGATACAAAATTAATACACAGAAATCTGTTGCATTCCTATACATTAACAACAAAAGATCAGAAAGAGAAATTAAAGAAAAAAATCCCACTTACCATCACATCAAAAAGAATAAAACACCTAGGAATAAACCTACCTAAGGAGGCAAAAGACCTGTACTCTGAAAACTATAAGATGCTGATGAAAGAGATCAAACATGACATGATCAGATGAAAGCTATACCATGTTCTTGATTAGAAAAATCAATATTATCAGAATGACTATACTACCCAAAGCAATCTATAGATTCAATACAATCCCTATCAAATTACCAATGGCATTTTTCACAGAAGTAGAACAAAAAGTTTTACAATTTGTATGGAAACACCAAAGACCCCAAATAGCCAAAGCAATCGTGAGAAAGAAAAATGGAGCTGGAGGAAGCAGGCTCCCTGACTTCAGACTATATTACAAAGCAACAGTAATCAAAACAGTATGGTACTGGCACAAAAACAGAAATATAGATCAACGGAACAGGATAGAAAGCCCAGAGATAAACCCACACACCTATGGTCAACTAATCTATGACAGAGGAGGCAAGGATATACAATGGAGAAAAGACAGGCTCTTCAATAAGTGGTGCTGGGAAAACTGGACAGCTCCATGTAAAAGAATGAAATTAGAACACTGTCTAACACCATACACAAAAATAAACTCAAAATGGATTAGAGACCTAAATGTAAGACCGGACACTGTAAAACTCTTAGAGGAAAACATAGGAAGAACACTCTTTGACATAAATCACAGCAAGATCTTCTTTGATCCACCTACTAGAGAATGGAAATAAAAACAAAAATAAACAAATGGGACCTAATGAATCTTAATAGCTTTTGCAAACAAAGGAAACTACAAACAAGACAAAAGCAACCCTCAGAATGGGAGAAAATATTTGCAAACGAATCAACAGACAAAGGATTAATCTCCAAAATATATGAACAGCTCATGCAGCTCAATATTAAAAAAACAAACAACCCAATCAAAAAATGGGCAGAACACCTAAATAGACATTCCGGAAGACACACAGATGACCAAGAGGCACATGTAAAGGTGCTCAACATCGCTAATTACTAGAGAAATGCAAATCAAAACTACAATGAGATAGCCCTTCACACCAGTCAGAATGGCCATCATCAAAAAGTCTAGAGACAATAAATGCTGGAGAGGGTGTGGTGAAAAGGGAACCCTCCTACACTGTTGGTGGGAATGTAAATTGGTACAGCCACTATGCAGAACAGTACAGAGGTTCCTTAAAATCTAAAAGGTACCATATGATCCAGCAATTCCACTCCTAGGCATATATCTGGAAAAAACCATGGTGCAAAAGGATACATGTACCCCAGTGTTCATTGCAGCGCTGTTTACAATAGCCAAGACATAGAAGCAACCTAAATGTCCATTGACAGAGGAACAGATAAAGAAGATGTGGTACATATATGTAACAGAATATTACTCAGCCATTAAGAAGAATGAAATAATGCCACTTGCAGCAACACGGATGGACCTAGAGATTGTCAGACTGAGTGAAGTCAGAGAAAGACAGATATCATATGATATCACTTATATGCAGAATCTAAAAAAAAAAATGATACAAATGAACTTATTTACAAAACTGAAACAGACTCACAGACTTAGAAAACAAACGGTTACCAAAGGGGGAAGATCGGGGGAGGGATAAATTGGGAGTTTGGGATTGACATATACACACTATTGTATTTAAAATAGATAACCAACAAGGACCTACTGTATAACACAATGAACTCTGCTCAATATTCTGTAATAACCTAAATGGGAAAAGAATTTGAAAAAGAATATATACATGCATATGTATAACTGAATCATCACTTTGCTGTACACCTGAAACTGACACAACATTGTTAATCAACTATACTCCAATATAAAATTTAAAAAAGGTTAAAACAAACAAAAGAACAAGTTTTAAGCAAGGAAAACAAAAAAGCCCAGCTCATTAACTATGGAATTTGATAGGATAAAGGAAGTGGAATAGGGAGCTGATATTTTATCTTTGTTAATCTTGAGTTTCCGGGACTTCCCTGGTGGTCCAGTGGTTAAAGAATCCACCTTCCAATGAAGGGGACGAAGGTTCGATCCCTGGTCAGGGAACTAATATCCCACATGCCACAGGGCAACTAAGCCTGCACACTGCAACTACTGAGCCTGTGTTCTCGGGAGCCCGTGTGCCACAACTAGAGAGAAGCCCACAGGATGCAATGAAGAGCCTATGTGCCGCAACTAAGATCCTGCATGCTGCAACTAAGACCCAATGCATCCAAATAAGTAAATATTAAAAAAAAATCTTGAGTTTCCCTTTTCATAGTATCTTTATTGGGTGAAATTTAGTATTTGTAGGAAAGCACAAAACCCAACCCATTCTGGGGCCTAAGAAATGCTTATCACAGTGAGCAATGCTGCATGTTTTGAGCCAACCCTGAGAAATCCAGGGGTAGTCTTCTTTGAAGATTCTGATGAAAACAGGGATCCAAATAGCAAATGTATCAGCACCTTAAGACCCCTCATTTTTCATGCGACCCCATAATTTTTATTTGTATGTGGTGTTATTTTTCTTAAAAAAACTTTTAATTCAAAATCTCACCCAGGAACCATATTTACTTAAGAAGCACAAGCCTATATTTCCTTTCTTTAATATGACTCCTTGTGAAAGCTGTCATGAAAATATCCATATTTCAAAAAATTCACTTATTTCTTTCCCACACTTTTTACTATTTTTTTCTATTTTATTTTTGATTAGGGTCATTTCTGGAGGCCCAAAGGATTCAGATTTTGATTGGAAAGTTTGTCGGAACTATCTCATACAGTTTCCAGTCACATAGATGCATGCAATAACGAAGGTTAACCTTTCAGGCTAAGACCTGGCCCCACCCAACAGCCTGTAAGCACCAGTGCTGGCATGTCTCAGGCCAGACAACTAACTGGGTGGGGACACAGGCCCACCCATCCGCAGACAGGCTGCCTAACGACTTCCTGAGCCCACAGTCTCCTCTAGACATGGCCCTAGACATGGCACTGACATGTGAAGAAGCAATAAAGATCACTTCCTTTACATGAGATTTTCCTCTTTTTGCTGTCTCAGTATGTCACTATTTTTAATCACACAAAAAGGAGGCTGTAAATCAGAGGTTAAGTGGGTCAGACAGGCAACTCTTGGGTACCACCAGTCTTCATTTTATGGAAGGAAGGAAGGAATGCTTCTACATTTGCTAAGATAATCCTTGCGGAAAAAGGGCTCAGTATTAGAAGGACCGAGTCACTGGCAAAATATTTAGCTAGGAATGAGGTGGCTATACTTAACTGTAATAGATGAAGGGGCCTGAGCCCCCTGGAATAGAAGAAGCAGCACGAGTAACTTTGAATCCTCTCACCTCCCCCTGCATCTCCATCCCCCCAACAATTGCAAAGAAAATCTCTTTCCTCTGAACTCACCACAGTGGTTCATTCTCACCTCATCTGCCTGTCTCCCTGCCTCAGGCTGGTTATATACTGTGCTGGAGCACCATCATCTTGAAGGAAGGAACTGGGTCTCAGGTATCTAGTGATCTTCCTCAGAGCTTACCACAGGGCTCTGCACGTCAAAGTTGCTCCATAAATGTATACTGAATTTGCGCAAGAGAGTTTAAAGAGAAAACCCACCCCTAGAGGGTCAGATATATGCAGAAGCTGGAAATAGTAGGTGGGTAGAGAAATGAAAGGAGAAAGTGGGCTCTCATAGAGAAGCAGAGATTGACAATGGTTGAGATAAGACTGGACTCTAAATTTTAAAGAAGGAGGGAGGGATGGTGGGCTGAAAAAAAGGGTTGGACTCTGCCCAACATAGAATGGTTGTAAACTTTATTGGCCACGAGTTATTATAGTTGTCTTGTTTGCCAAGAACGAAAGTAGACTGTCTTATCTCTGCTGTCTTGCATAGTACTTGAACCATAGTAGGTGCTTAATGAGTCTTGGGCTCAAGTTTAATTGCCTTGACTTACTAGTGAGGCCAACATGACTAACTGGCTCAGGTTAAGCATATTTACTCAAGAATTCGTTAAGGGAGAGTGGACAAGATGGTGGAGTAGAAAGACCCTGACCTCACCTCCTCTCACGAGCACATGAAAATCACAACTTTCTGCAGAACAATCATCGATGAAAAAGACTGCAACTTACCAGAAAAGATCTTCTACAACTAAAAACATAAAGAAGGAACCACAATGAGACGGGTAGGAGGGGCGGACTCGTGATATAATCAAGTCTCATACCCACCAGGTGCGAGACCCACAAACTGGAGAATAATTATTCAATATATTGCAGAGTTTCCCCCATAGGAGTGAGTGTTCTGAGCCCCACGTTGGGTTCCCCAGCCCAGGGATCTGGCACCAGGAAGATGAGCCCCCCCCCAGAGCATTTGGCTTTGAAGGTCAGTGGGGTTTAATTGCAGGAGCACCACAGGACTGGGGGAAACAGAGACTTCAATCTTAAAGGTACACACAAAATCTCACGTGCACTGAGACCCAGGACAAAAGCAGTAATTTGATAGGAGCCTGGGCCAGACCTACCTGCTGTCTCATAGTGTCTCCTGGAGAGATGGGGGTGGGGGTAGTAGCTGCAGCTCACCCTGGGGCCATAAACACTGGTGGTAGATATATTGGTAACATTCAATGGTGTGAACATTCCTGGCAGCTGTCATCATGGCTCATTAGTGCCAAGATCTGGCCCCACCACACAGCCTCAGGCTAGACAACTAACTGGGTAGGGACACAGCACCTCCCATCGGCAGACAGGCTGCCTAAAGACTTCCTGAGCCCACAGCCACCTCTAGACATGCCTCTAGACATGGCCCTGCCCACCAGAGTGCCAAGACCCAGCTCCACCCCCTAGTGGGCAGGCACAGGCCCTTCCACCAGGAAGCCTGCACAAGCCTCTAGACCAACCTCACCCACAAGGGGGAAGACAACAGAAGCAAGAAAACTATGATCCCACAGCCAGCCGACTGAGTCCACCAACAGTACGCCAGAACCTACCCTCACACCAGCTGGGCCCTGGCCCTGCCCACTAGCAGACCAATGTCACCTTCAGGACACCCCGGATCCCATATCCAACTGTCAGGAACTGCGCCCCACCCCCCGCCCCCCAAAAGCGATCTGACACCAGCTCTGGGATCCCTGGGCCCTGCAGCCAGACTCCAGGAACCAGCTCTGCCGGCCAGTAGTCCGGCACCAACCCCAGGAGGGAGGGGGCAACAGCCCCAGAGTCTTCGGGACCCTGACTCCACCCACCAGTGAGCCAGCACTAGCCCAGGGGGCCCGCTAGGGTTCTACAACCAGCCTCCTCGTGACCAGGCCCCACTAAACAGCTGCCAGCAGCATCCACACAGGACAGGGCCTGGCAACCAACCACCCTAGGGGCCAACCAAGTCCACCAGACCACCCACATGGTCAGCCCACCACAGCAGAAGGAGCCACGCAGACCTCTTAGGGGAAATCCCTAGAGCGCATAGCTTGAGTGATGAGAGGGGAGGGCACTGCTAGGATGCATAGGACATCTCCTACAGAAGGCCGCTTCTCCAAGGTTGAGAAACATAACTAACGTACCACATACATAAAAATACAAATAGCAACTTAGGCAAAATGAGGCAGCAGAGGAACACATTCCAGATGAAGCAACAAGATAAAATCCCAAGAGAACTAAGTGAAGTGGAGATAGGCAATCTACCTGAGAAAGGATTCAGACTAATGATCAGAAAGATGATCAAAGAACTCGGGAGGAGAACGGATGCACAGAGCGAGAAGTTAGAAGTTTTTAACAAAGAGTTAGAATATATAATGACCAAAGATGATGAATATAATAACTGAAATGAAAAACACACTAGATGGAATCCACAGTAGATGAAATGATACAGAGGAATGGATCAGTGAACTGGATGACAGAGTAGTGGAGATCACTGCCACTGAACAGAAAAAAAAAAAAATGAAAAGTTTGAGACCTCTGGGACAACATCAAGTGCACTAATATTTGCATTATATGGATCCCAGAAGGAGAAGAGAGAGATAGAGGAAGGGCCTGAGAAAATATTTGAAGATATAGTAGCTGAAAACTTCCCTAACCTGGGGAAGGAAACAATCACCCAAGTCCAGGGAGCAGAGAGTCCCATACAGAATTAATCCAAAGAGGAACACACCAAGATATGTTATAATTTAAAAATGACAAAAAGATAAAGAGAATATTAAAAGCAACAAGGGAAATGCAACAAGTAACATACAAGGGAGCTCCCAAAAAGGCTATCAACTGATTTTTCAGCAGAAACTCTGCAGGCCAGAAGGGAGCGGCATGATATATTTAAAGTAATGAAAGGGAAAACCCTACAACCAAGCATACTCTCTCCAGTAAGGCTCTCGTTCAGATTTGATTGAGAAATCAGAAGCTTTTCAGACAAACAAAAGCTGAAAGAGTTTAGCACCACCAAACCAGTTTTACAACATATGTTAAAGGAACTTCTCTAGACAAAAAAGAAAAGGCCACAAGTAGAAACAAGAAAATTATGAAATGAAAAAGCTTACCGGTAAAGGCAAACATACAGTAAAAGTAGGAAATCATCTACACACAAAGCCCGTAGGGAGGTTAAAAGACAAAAGTAGTAAAATTATCTGTGTCCACAATAAGGGACACAGTTAAGGGATAAGGGATACACAAAACAATTAGATGTAAAATATGATATCAAGATCAGTAATCATGAGGGGAGGAGAGTAAAAATACAAGGTTTTTAAAATGCACTTGAAATTAAGAGATGAGCAACTTAAAACATTCATATATATATAATTATTATATATATGATTGTTTTTTATATATATATATATATAAAACATAATCATATATATAGTATAGTCTGAAGCCAGGGAGCCTGATTCCTCCAGCTCTGTTTTTCTTTCTCAATATTGCTTTGGCTATTTGGGGTCTTTTGTGTCTTAAAATACAAATTTTAAGATATATATATATATATATATATATATATATATTAGACTGCTATACAAAAACCTCATGGTAACCGCAAACCAAATATCCTTAATAGATATATACACAAAAAAGAAAAAGGAGTCCAACAGAAACATATATCGTACGATATCACTTATATGTGGAATCTAAAAAGATGATACAAATGAACTTATTTACAAAACAGAAATAGACTTACAGACATAGAAAACAAACTTATGGTTACCAGAGGGGAAAGTGGGGGATAAATTAGGAGTCCAGGATTAACAGACACACCACTATATATAAAATAGATAAACAACAAGGTCTACTGTATGGCACAGGGAACTATATTCCATATCTTATAATAACCTATAATGGAAAAGAATCTGGAAAAGAATATATATGGTCTTATATAGGTATAACTGAATCACTTTGCTGTATACCCACAACTAACACAACATTGTAGACTAACTATACTTCAATTTAAAAAAAAATTTAAAAAAGGAATAATAAAAAAATACAACTGAAAAAAATCAGTTAAGGGCTGTTTTTATTATGGTCCAGGAAAATAATTTTCTTTGTTTCTGTCATAAACACAATAATCTAGGAACATCTTTATGCATTTAAAAATACAGTAAAGAGTCTCAAATATAGTACAAAACCTTAGGGAGACAATGTCAAAGGTGAAAACCTGCTGCAATCACCAGTTTCATGTACCTGAGCTTGAGGACTGATGAACGTGAGCCACAGGTAGCAGTGAGGTCCAGTTCCTCTCTGTCACAGCGCTTCCCCCCCTTTCCTCCACCTGAATACACATGACGGGTGGCTTTCATACAAGCCACACATGCCCAAGAGAGGCAGAAGCTAGGATTATGCCAACTTCTCTACCATCTGCTATAGCTCAGAGAGAAAAAGGGGACTGATGTGAGTGTGGGCCACATTATTATGGGAAAAAGTTTGAATCTGCTGTAATTTAGAAAAAGAAATTATTTTCAGCCTTCAATTCTTCAAAAATCCTTACAATGTGGAGCTGATCATAATTCACCAATGGATCTCAAGGCTGAGTTTAAGAAGCACCTCTGTCTCTCATCCAGTGAGCTTTTAGGAGGAGGAAAGGCAGGTGAAGCTGAAGAATAACAGGAGAAAACAGCCGAGATTGAGACACATCAGTGACGAGAAGAGAGTTTGTTTTGAGAGGGGATGAGCTTAGCAGGCATAAAAATAAGGTATGTGGTAATAAGTGTGAAAGCCATAAAGAATTTATGAGCAAAGATAAGCACATCCACCTGAGGCGTAAGCACTGGCTTTCTTACTTAAGGAAAAGCTTGCAACGGGCAGAATCTTGTTCCTCTTAATTTATGTAAAATGCTATGTGTGCTCTTAGTAGCCAACACAGACAATTCCTTAACTTCCAAGGTAGCCTTTATGAGTTTCCTTTTTTGGTAATAATTGACTGTGACCAAATTTGGGGTTCAAATGGGAGGAAGCAGATGATGTAAATCTGCTGGTGCTAAGAGAGGTACTTGGACCCCTTGGCAGAAAGTCGACATCTGGCAAAGCCATATTCCTCTCAAGCACGCCACGTGCAGATTATTTAGTGGCTGAGCTGATGTTGGTGCTTTCTTCTCTGGTTCTTCTACAAATATGGGAAAGCTAAAAAAGGATCAGCACAAACTAATATACTTGTAGGAGCTGAGTTGCCCATGCTACGCGGACAGAGATGCTTTTGGTCTGTGTTTGGAATTCCTTCCGTGTCAGGTTTCTCGTTACCAGGGCTTTATCCTTTGTCCAGGCATGAATGTGGTTGGCCAGGACTAGCAGAGCCCTTTGCAATGTATATGACATAGCTCTGATTTCTGCAGATTTTACAGAATCATAAATACAGGGATCATTTGATGGCCTGTGTTATAGAAGTGATTTCAGGAAAAGAATCCTGCTTTCATCACTCACATTTCTCACAGTGTTACGAGGAGAGGGCTCTTGCTCCTTGCTAAGAACTGAGTGGGAACAGATTTATCAGCAGATGCTTTTGGCCCTTGTTAACACCAAGGAAATGCTTGCAGAGAAAATGAAAGAGGAATGATAATGACAGAGTGCTCAGAAGACATTTCTAGAACAGTTTAAGACAGGCATCATTTTGATCACCCACATTTAATTCCTTCTTTCATGTTTTTCAACAGTGACCACAAACACAGGAACTTAGTTATTAACAAACTGCATGTGCGCTGAGGATGGGATCCTACATAGCCCTTCAGCAGATGTTATCTGGAAAATGGCCCTTAAGAATGTTTCATGCTATCAGATGGTGGGAGGTATTCTCTAAAAATGGTCCTACTAAAATAATTTCCTTTGTGACGGGGTATGAGGGTTCTAAAATGCGTGCTGAGGACAATTAGAAAGGGCAGCGTGAGAGCATTCATAGAGAAAGGATCTTGTGGGAAGCCAAAATGGTTGTGAGTGGCCGCAAAAAAGTCGTGAAATCCATTTGAACGATACCTGTGTATAATTACCCATAGTCTTTTCAACCACGGAATAGGTTTATTTAAAGAGAATGGCAACCATAGGAAACAAATCAGCATAATTTGTTAGGCCACTAAAATCATCTCTCCCTCTCTTTCAGTAACAGTAGTCCTGGAATTTCAATATCTAAACACTAAGGATTTCATCCAATTGTCATGAAAGAGACAACAGTTCAATTTCCAGGTCAGACTTGGAGGGCCAACTGGTTAGAGAGTGTAGGATCCTGAATTCTAAAGACTATTTCGCCTGCCCCTTAGAAGCACTGCACAGTTTCTTACCCAAGGTAACTGCCTGGAGACAGGACATTCTAGGGCAATAACATACTGTTCATGAGTGCTGCTTTGCCCTACTCAGTTTAGATTATATTTATTTTTAGAGTAATACATACAACTTTTGGATAAGATGTTCATGTATCTTATCCAAAGGTACTTACATTCATCGTACTGCTGCCACATATTTACCTGCCCCCACTCCTCTGCTATTAATTTCTAAAGCCTGGGCCATGGGAGGATTTTGATGTAAACCACCCACAGGCTTAAATCATCAGAACTCCTCGTCACTAAGGTCAAGAACCACAGGGAAGGAGTCTTAAATACTTCCACCTTCGTGTGTGTATACTGGGAAGGGCGTCCATACCGTGATTGTATTAAGACCCGAGAGAATCCTGCCACTGCAATCTCTACTCTGAAATTCAGGAGCAGAAATATAAATGCTGGAAAGAACGCTACTACTGTGCTTGATGAACTCAGGAACAAGCTTCGAAGGCTGAGTTTAGAATTGCAAAGATTCGAAGCCTGCTGAGCACAGTGGCTTTTTCCTGAGTGCTTACAGTGGGCCAGGCTCCGCCTTAAGCATTTTCTCCATATCAACATGTTTATTCCTCACAACAGAGCCTTAAGGTAGCTACTGTTATTAGCCCTGGTTTGCAGATGAGGATATGGAAGAACAGAGAGGTTAAGTAACTTGACCAAGGTCACACAGGAAGCAGCAGGGTCTAGATTCAAGCCCAGGTGGACTGACCCAGAGGCCACATGCTCGGCCATGAAGCTAGAGCGTGCAGCCTCTGATCTCTCTTGCTTCTCACCTGCTCACAATGTGCCTGTTGGCAGCAGGTGAGAGGAATCAGAGGCATTCTTCTGACTGTGGGTGGGTGGGAAGTCACCAGTGGGTGACTGGGAAGCGGTTCAGTCTGGGGAGGATTAAGGAGTGTGGTTTTTGTTCAGTAGGATCTAGAGCAGGGGAGTGATGTGCACTACCTATGGGACAGCTCCCCTTGGAGGTTCCGTAGGCACCTCAAACCTGCTACAAAATTAAACAATAGCTTCTCCCCAAGTCTGCTGCTCCTTCAGTGGTCCCTTCAGAGAATGACATAATCTACACAGTCAGCCATTTCTACATAGTCAGAAATCTAGATCCTCTCTGTCTTCCCCACTCCAGCCAGACAGTGGGTTCTAGAAACCCCTTTTCAACTGGACTAGTAATAGTATATCAGGGCTAACGACAGGCGGGCAAAGTTGTGGGCCAGCTTCGTAACAGAGCAATTCAACAGCACAGAGGCCAGCACACGTGAATCCGAAGGACATTGAGTTCTGTAACCATCAAGCCACTAACACCGAAGCGATTTTGAGCGCATCACACTTATTCTAAAATGAAAACACGGCATAATTTGTAAACACAGCAAGTTTGGTTCTCTTTTGGGGACCATGTGAGCATTTACATTTTTGGGGGTCTCAAATTTAAATCCTGACAATTTAACTGGCTTAAGAGTTATTTTGCTTGTGCCTGAATATGAGATCTAGCAAATGCCTTTAAAAAAAAAAATCAGGTTATCTTTTCTCCCAAATTTATTAAGACTAAATGAGGTTTATAGATCATATTTCATAAACCTCTGGGTTCACTTTCTGCCTTAAGAAATGAGCATGTTAGTTCTAGTATTTAATTTATAAGACAGTTGGAGGACAAATGGACCAGGGACCAATGAGTAAATGAGGTGTGCCGGGTTCACTTTTGGATACGAAGGATTTGGCATCTGCACCTTCAAACACTGACTTGATCTCACCTCCAGGTAGGTTTCCTGTGTAAAGGACTTTCCTCATCCTCTCAGCAGTGACATGACATCCCTGGTCCCACCCTCCCCTGGTGGGGGGCGTATCGAAGGAGGTGCAGCCTGACCCCAGAGCTCTGCTCGGGGGGAGTTTGGATTTGGATCACTGAACCAGCTGCAATTCTGCTCGGGTGGCTTTTTTTTGGGGGGGGGGAGGGCCGTGCAGCATGCGGCACGTGGGATCTCAGTTCCCCGACCAAGGATCAAATCCGCATCCCCCGCAGTGGAAGTGCGGCCTTAGCCACTGGACCGCCAGGGAAATCTGTCGGGTGTATTTTGGAGATTTATATTCTCACAATCTCCCTGACGCCCAGCACCAAGGCCTGAGCCAGCCCCCTCTCTAATTTCCACCAGATAACAGATAGAAGCACTTGTGGCCTCTCTGTATAAATTCTGATGTGGAATTGAGGCACCTCATGGTACTTTTCACCGAAGTGTGGAGGGTAATTCTGGGCCTTCACCTCCTGTCTGCACTCAGCAGGTTCCAAAGCCCAGGCTGGGCCTGGTGGGTACACGCGAGGCTCAGCCGTCGGTCCCGCTCAGCCCTCCTGTCTGGAATCCAGCTCATTACTAGGCAGAGTGCTTTGGAGATAGCATCAGCATGACAGATCCTACATAATATCACATTCTACTCAGCTTTCACTTTTGCAGATGAAATGGATTTACAGCACAAAGGTTACTGAACTGTATTGTCAAAATGATTTTTGAGAAATAATAAAAGTTATTAAGAGAGTCTCAGGTGCTGATGACTAGCTCTGAGCTCCCCCATCCTGCCTTGGTCCCTTCATCCTCTGGCTGATCATTACATGGCTGGTAAAGACTGGTGATTAATGTCATTATGAACCTTTTACTTTCAAATCCCCATTTATTGAAATTAGAGCATTCTTTGTCATTTCTCTTTCTGCTGTAATACAGCCTGTCAGCCCCATTTCTTCGGGTTCCATCCTTGCCTTTGACGCTGGTACAATGGAGCAGCTAGCAAATCAAGGCTTATAATAGCCCATACCGACTGGGGCTATGAAATTCCTCTGCTCTCATCATTACTTTTTTTTGTCTCCGATGTTTTTGTACAGTTACTGTCCTGAGCTTTTGCACAGCCCCCCTCTCATGCCTCCGCCTCCACTCCCTTTAGTGAACTAATATGTGGATCCGGAGCCACTGATGAACGCTTTTAAAAAGACAGAGGAGGACAAGCTTTTATTGTGAGTGAGCTCCTTCAGATGTTAGTTCATCCTACATTTGTTCTCTAATTCCCTTATTTATTGATTTATTCCTTGAGCAATTCAAAGAAAACTGTCAATTCGCCTTCTATTTCTTTGCGTGCTGCCTTGCTGTCAGCCATATTTGGTGCTGGTATATGGGCCAGTATGGAACGATGTCCCTCTATTTTATCGCATGCATTCTGTTATCAGCACGGTGGCAACCTCATTCTTAAAATCAGTCATGAAGCTGAAGCTTTAATAATTTAAATAAAAGCTTATCATAGAAGAGCAAATATTTACAAGTAAGAGTCATCTAATTTAAAGAAATTAATTAAAAGTAAATGCTGAAGTGATTTAAAACTAAAGAGCCATTACCAAATAAAACGTTATTTACCATTTGCCCCATGCCAGCTCGTTCCTAAACTCAGGAGAGATGGGATGCTAGGCCCTCCCGTTGCTTTTGTGGGCTTCGAGCTTCCAGTCCTGCCAACCTGTTCCGGAACTAGATCTCATTTGCCCATGAGGGTGGGAGGTGTTCTCAGGGTTTTAGGTGTTGAGGGATCTCAGTGTAGTGAGGAGAGCATGGGACTCACAGGCAGAAGATTGGGCTTGAAGGGAGCAAAGTATTGATACCTTGTGGAAATATGATCCAGGTAACAAGTTTCTTTGAGCCTCAGTGACCTCATATGAAAATGGGGATATTATGACTGCCTTTCCTCCCCTTGCAGGGTTGTGATGGAAACGAAATAAGAAACAAACAAAAAGACCAATCATACTGAGGTCCTCAGTGTTTGTTGAATTTGAAGTCACAATCATTTTTAAAAGAAATAAAGGTGAAAAACCATATGATCATCTCAATAGATGCAGAAAAAGCTTTTGACAAAATTCAACACCCATTTATGATAAAAACTCTCCAGAAAGCGGGCATAGAGGGAACCTAACTCAACATAATCAAGGCCATATACGACAGGCCCACAGCAAACATCATTCTCAATTGTGAGAAACTGAAAGCATTTCCTCTAAGATCAGGAACAAGACAAGGATGTCCACTTTCACCACTATTATTCAACAAAGTTTTGGAAGTCCTAGCCACGGCAATCAGAGAAGGAAAAGAAAAGGAATCCAAATTGGAAAAGAAGTAATAAAACTCTCACTGTTTGTAGATGACATGATACTACACATAGAGAATCCTAAAGATGCCACCAGGAAACTACTAGAGCTAATCAATGAATCTGGTAAAGTAGCAGGATACAAAATTAATGCCCAGAAATCTCTTGCATTCCTATACACTAATGCTGAAAAATCTGAAAGAGAAATTAAGGAAACACTCCCATTTACTATTGCAACAAAAAGAATAAAATACCTAGGAATAAACCTACCCAGGGAGACAAAAGACCTGTATGCAGAAAATTATAAGACCCTGATGAAAGAAATTAAAGATGATACCAACAGATGGAGAGATAGACCATGTTCTTGGATTGGAAGAATCAGTACTGTGAAAATGACTCTACTACCCAAAGCGATCTACAGATTCAATGCAATCTCTATCAAATTATGAACGGCATTTTTTTACAGAACTAGAACAAAAAATCTTAAAATTTATATGGAAACACAAAAGACCTCGAAAAGCCAAAGCAGTCTTTTTTTTTTTTGCGGTACGCGGGCCTCTTACTGTTGTGGCCTCTCCCGTTGCGGAGCACAGGCTCTGGATGCGCAGGCTCAGTGGCCATGGCTCGTGGGCCCAGCCGCTCCGCGGCATGTGGGATCTTCCCAGACCGGGGCACGAACTCGTGTCCCCTGCATCAGCAGGCGGACTATCAACCACTGCACCAGCAGGGAAGCCCCAAAGCAGTCTTCAGGGAAAATAACGGAGCTGGAGGATTCAGACTCCTTTACGTCAGACTATACTACAAAGCTATTGTAATCAAGAAAATATGGTACTGGCATAAAAACAAATATAGATCAACGGAACAGGATAGAAAGCCCAGAAATAAACCCACACACCTATGGTCAACTAATCTATGACAAAGGAGGCAGGGATATACAAATGGAGAAAAGACAGTCTCTTCAATAAGTGGTGCTGGGAAAACTGGACAGCTACATGTAAAAGAATGAAATTAGAACACTCCTTAACACCACACACAAAAATAAACTCAAAATAGATTAGAGACCTAAATGTAAGACCAGACACTGTAAAACTCTTAGAGGAAAACATAGGAAGAACACTCTTTGACACAAATCACAGCAAGATCTTTTCTGATCCACCTCCTAGAATAATGGAAATTTAAAAAAAATAAACAAATGGGACCTAATGAAACTTAAAAGCTTTTGCACAGCAAAGGAAACCATAAACAAGATGAAAAGACAACCCTCAGAATGGGAGAAAATATTTGCAAATGAATCAATGGACAAAGGATTAATCTCCAAAATATATGAACAGCTCATGCAGCTCAATGTTAAAAAAACAAACAACCCAATCAAAACATGGGCAGAACACCTAAATAGACATTTCTCCAAAGAAGACATACAGATGGCCAAGAAGCACATGAAAAGCTGCTCAACAACACTAATTATTAGAGAAATGCAAATCAAGCCTACTGTGAGGTATCACCTCACACCAGTTAGAATGGGCATCATCAGAAAATCTACAAACAACAAATGCTGGAGAGGGTGTGGAGAAGAGGGTGTGGAGAAAAGGGAACCCTCTTGCACTGTTGGTGGGAATATAAATTGATACAGCCACTATGGAGAACAGTACGGAGGTTCCTTAAAAAACTAAAAATAGAATTACCATATGACCCAGTAATCCCACTTCTGGGCATATACCCAGAGAAAACCATAATTCAAAAAGACACAGGCACCCCAATGTTCATTGCAGCTCTGTTTACAATAGCCAGGACATGAAAGCAACCTAAATGCCCATCGACAGATGAATGGATAAAGAAGATGTGGTACATATATACAATGGAGTATTACTCAGCCATGAAAAGGAAGGAAATTGGGTCATTTGTTGAGACGTGGGTGGATCTAGAGACTGTCATACAGAGTGAAGTAAGTCAGAAAGAGAAAAACAAATACTGTATATTAACGCATATACGTGGAACCTAGAAAAATGGTATAGAATGAAATAAGTCAGAAAGAGAAAAACAAATATCATATATTAACGTGGAACCTAGAAAAATGGTACAGATGAACCAGTTTTCAGGGCAGAAATTAAGACACAGATGTAGAGAAACAAATATATGGACACCAAGGGGGGAAAATGGCGGGGGGTGGGGGTGTGATGAATTGGGAGATTGGGATTGACATGTATACACTGATGTGTATAAAACTGATGACTAACAAGAACCTGCTGTATAAAAAAATTAATTAATTAAAAAAAAAGCTGGATCTTCTATGGAGTTTAAGGTGATTGTCCAAAGACCTCTAAGGAGCAAGTAAACAAATTCGTAAACAAATGGAAACTTTATGACTGCATACTACAGGCCCTATTCATACCATTCCACATTAGTATGTGTCAGTGTGGGAAATCCTCCAACAGAGGTTGCAACTTGTAGGCCCAATGAATGAATGAATGAATGAATGGATGAATATATATATCTTCATATATATATATATATATATATATATATATATATATATATATATAGGCTCACCTGGTATTTAAAAAAATTTCAACTAGTTGCTGACATTTGAACATTGAGGGCTTTCACATAAAAAGTCAGCTTTCCTGTTTTTCTTTAAACTGGGGCCTTGGCTTCCTTTAAAACCGCAATCATCTGGAGCTGCCCCTGGAGGCAGGGAGAAGCCCTCCTTAGGCTCTACTCTTTCTGCTTCTCTCCTTGACAGTTCTCACCTGCACCCATAGTTATTTCGGTTTTCAGGCCCTGTCCCATGGGAATAAGTCTCACCATCTAGATTTCTGCATCATCGCATTCAGTTTGCATCCTCCACTTACAGGTGTATGTTATCCCAATTCCCCACCTTAAAGAGTGAAAGTGGCCTGGGAGGTTGACTAAAATTTCTATCACCATGCCTGGTCCACCTTTCAATCTTTAAAAATAAATTCTCCATCAATACCTCTGTGCTAGAGAGAGCTGCGGTATGGAGGAGGGACCTGGATAGGGACTGCAAAGACTGGGTCATATCCTGGGGGGTTCAGACAAGTCGTGTCACTTTCTCAGGCCTTATCTTCAACTCTGTAAAATGAATAGGTGGCCCCCAATGAGTCATCGGGGGTTACAGTTACATTACCCTTCCAGGAAACCACATGGGCTCCAGTCCAAATTGACCTCAGGTCACATTGCTGCATTTCAGCTTGGCCTCTGCAACAGCGACCCTGGCTGGACTTCTCTGCTTATCTGTGCCTTGGTTTCTCCATCTGTAAAGTAATATGTGCTTTTCTTCTCACAAGAGAGAATGCAATGATATGGGTGAAAGTGTTATTGGAGGAAAGTTGGGGTAAAAATAATCCAAGATCTGATATTACTCTTGTATCTCAGTGGTTGCAATTATGAAGGGAAACTTGCCTAATGGGATTTCTGGATCAGAATTTGCACTCCCCATTGAGAGGCATGATGCAGAAATTTCTCTGGCCAATAAGGTGATACTGTGCAAGTTTTATTCCAGCCCTCGCCAGAGTAATACCAAACCTCAGTTAAAAGGTAGGTATGTCTCACTTCAGAAAAACTGCACTCTGATTTACCTCCTTGCCCTGTGCATTTTATGAGGAATGTATGTAGTTAACTGTTATCAGGTAGTTAAGCAGTTTGATGAGGTGTGAACTAGCCCTTTAATTCTTTTATTTACTACATACTTATCCTTCCCTAACATCCCATTGGGGAATTCTCTACTTAGTTGATTAATTTAAGTGAGGTTTAGTGAACTACAGTTTGGTAAAACCAGAAGCTGAAAAATACCCATTGGAGTTTGGGCAATTTTACAGGCATTTGTAAGTGTGGAACATGCTCAACTGAGGTTAAAAAGAGTATCAACAACAACAATAAATGGGTTAAAATGTTAATTACCTTCATCACCACCATTAAAAAATAGTAACATGGAAAATCAAGATGGGGAAAAAGAACTAAATTTAAATCTACTTCTTCTCTGGGTGCTGTTTCGGGTTAAAAGAAATGGCTTCAGGAGAACGTTTCATTTGTCAGGGAAAGGCAATCAGAATTGCTTTTAGAAGCCAAATGTTTACTTAAAAAATTCTCTTCTTATCTTTCCTCTGTAGTTCTAAATCTGGATGGACAAAACTGGATGTTAACCTAGCCCAGAGGGCCATCTTACTCCTTGGTCGGTGACAGTGCTAAATGAACCCCTAGATATCAAGCTCTTCCAAAGAGGTATGAGCCCCAATGTCTACCCCTGAGGATCTTACCACCTATCTGGGGAGACAAAGAGGTGAAAGACAAGCTTGGGCACATATGTTCAGTGCTGAGTAAGTGCCTTGGGATACCTGCTATAGCTAAGGGTTCTGATGAGGGGGTGCATTAAGGGAATCTTGAAGAAAGAGTTGGATGTGGGCAAGCAAAGAGAAGGGGACAGTGAGAGATGATGACTCTATAAATGAGGCAGCTGAAAAATTGCAGGATTCTGGGTAGAAAAGTTCAGAGGCCAAGAAAGTGTTCTTGTTTTAAAGTGTCAAAACTTCCTGTCCCAGATACCATTTCTTGCTGATCCCCTATTTCTGAATCAGATGCCCTTCTTAGGAACTTATTGAGAAATATCAGTAATGTTAGAAAATTAAGTCATGATTGGTTTAAATTTATATAAGATCATGGAAGGTCTTTAACATAATGCAGACTTTATGCTTGCATAGGAAAAAGTTCTGGCTCTATGGAATTGCTAACCACTATATTTAATTACCTGTTTTCTTATTTGTCCCCCAATAAACTATGAACTTCCTAATAGTAAGGACTATTGCTGAGTTCACTGTTGATTTCCCAGTGCCTGGTACATGGTAGGCACTCAATACAATATTTATTAAATGAATGCTATCTGGAGATTCCTTGTGTGGAAGAGAGGGTCCTCTTTAAATGGAGCGGGACTTATACTTGCCGACTGAGAAAAAAGAAATATGCTCATCTGAGTTTCAGCCTCAGACCTTTCTCCCCCAGCAACTGGCATCTTGCTTGTTGCCTAGTGACGAAGCTCCCATCTCAGACACTGGCTAAATGAGTTTCTGTTGTGATGGTCGGCTCAGCTACTCTATGGTACACAAGAATATCGGGCTTGGAGTCAAAACTCCTGGGTTCAAGTTCCAGCTCTGCCACTGGCTTTGAGTGAGGAATCTCCATGTTCATTTTCTTCACTTAAAAGTGGGGATTATAATGCCAAGCTCATGGAGTTGTTGGGAGAAGATTAGAGACGTATGGAAAAGCACTGTGTAACCAACAAAGCCCTTATCAGTTACAGGATATTATTAGTATTAGTATTACCCGTCCATTTCATCCAGGCTGAGGTTCTGCCCTACCCATTAAATCCTATGAGGAATGAGGTTACCCCTGAAATCTTAATGTCCAAGGCTGCATGCCTTAACTTGCTGCTGGACCTTCCTGATGCTAACAGAACCTTTGCCTTTGGTCTTTTACAAGGTTCCCTCTCAGGCTGTGCTCCTCTCTGCCTGTTGGGATCTTGGATTTTTGTCCAGACTGGATGGACTTCCTTGCCTCTGATGGCCTCCATCACCAGGCCTCCTCTCTTACCTCCTTCTGCTGGGCCTCTCCTGATCCATTCTTCTACCTCCAGGGACGCCTGTGTTCAGGTCTCAGCCAGCTTTAAGCTGAGCCATCCTGGCCATCCACCCAGACCCTGCTATGAGCATCAAGGGATGAAATCGCAGAGGAGTTAGCAAAAATAGTGCCGGTGAATGGATGTGTGACTGTGGGAACATTCTTATCCTCTATACATTGTCTGCATTTTTCTCATCTGTAAAGTTGGAATAGTAACGGTTACCTGCCTAACTGCATAGCTAGGAGTGTTAGGTTAGAATGCCTGTAAAGCAGCGGTCCTCAACCTTTTTGGCACCAGGGACCGGTTTCATGGAAGACAATTTTGCCACGGACCAGGGATGGGGGGATGGTTTTGGGATGATTCAAGTGCATTACATTTATTGTGCACTTTATTTCTATTACTATTACATTGTAATATATAATGAAATAATTATACAACTCACCAGAACCAGTGTGAGCCCTGAGTTTGTTTTCACTTGCCACTCACTGATAGGGTTTTGATATGAGTCTGCAAGCAACTGATTTATTATGGTCACTGTGCAGTCAAAGCTCTCTGCTAATGATAAGCTGTACTTGAAGCCGCTCCCCAGCGCTAGCATCACCGCCTCAGCTCTCCACCTCAGATCATCAGGCATTATAGATTCCCATAAGGAGCACGCAACCTAGGTCCCTCACACGTGCAGTTCACAGTGGGGTTTGAGCTCCTATGAGAATCTAATGCCACCGCTGATCTGTCAGGAGGCGGAGCTCAGGCAGTAATGCGAGCGATGGGGAGCGGCTGTAAATACAGATGACGCTTCGCTCGCTCGCCCACTGCTCACCTCCTGCTGTGCGACCCGGTTTCCCAGGTTGGGGACCCCTGCTGTAAAGCACTTAGCACAGTGCCTGGGCATGGTAAGTGAGCGATAAAGATTGGCTTTTTAAATTACTATTTTTCTCCCTGTGCCAAATTTTTAATGTTTATTCCTGATTCCATAATGTCTTACATGCTTTTCTCAGTCTTCCATATATTCAAATATGTCCAGAGGCCTTTTTTTTCTCTAAAAATCTGCTTCCTCCAGAGGGAAATGAGGTAAGTTATAACCACTTTCCCAAAATTTATGGACTATGTTAACAAAAAATTTATACAAAATACACTGAGATGTAAACTCTCTCTAAAAAGTTGTTCTTTTTGTGTAGTACTGGTTATATTCTTTATGTCTAATTGCCACTTATTAGTGTGTCCATACTGAGGCCACCTCTTGAGGAATTGCTAGAAAACTTGGATTTGGGATTGTTTATGTTCTCAGAGACAAATACAGTTGCGTGGGCAGCTATAAAGTAAGTTACAGATGCATGCATAGAACTCAGAGGAATTTGGGAAGCACCCAAAAGACCATCAAAGAGTCACAATATCCCACACCTCTCTGTCCTTTCCTTTTATTTTTTTTTTTAATTTTTTTTTTTATGTGTCTGATTTTTTTTGCGGTACGTGGGCCTCTCACTGTTGTGGCCTCTCCCGTTGCGGAGCACAGGCTCCAGAGGCACAGGCTCAGTGGCCATGGCTCATGGGCCCAGCTGCTCCGGGATCCTCCCAGACCAGGGCACGAACCTGTGTCCCCTGCATCGGCAGGCAGACTCTCAACCACTGCACCACCAGGGAAGCCCCTGTCCTTTCCTTTTATATTGGACTATCTGGATGGATGAAATAATGGATTACATACTTGAGGAAGCATTCTTTTATATATATATTTGAATCACTTTGCTGTACACCTGAAACATTGTAGACCAACTAGACTTCAATTTTTTTTTGAATTTTGTTTTTTTATACAGCAGGTTCTTATTAGTTATCCATTTTATACATATTAGTGTATATATGTCAATCCCAATCTCCCAATTCATCACACCACCACCCCCTCCACCACGTTCCCCCCTTGGTGTCCATACATTTGTTCTCTACATCTGTGGCTGAATTTCTGCCCTGCAAAGCGGTTCATCTGTACCATTTTTCTAGGTTCCACATATATGCATTAATATATGATATTTGTTTTTCTCTTTCTGACTTACTTCACTCTGTAAGACAGTCTCTAGGTCCATCCACCTCTACAAATGACCCAATTTCGTTCTTTTATGGCTGAGTAATATTCCATTGTATATATGTACCACATCTTCTTTACCCATTCATCTGTTGATGGAAACGTAGGTTGCTTCCATGACCTGGCTATTGTAAATAGTGCTGCAATGAACATTGGGGTGCATGTGTCTTTTTGAATTATGGTTTTCTCTGGGTATATATGCCCAGTAGTAGGATTGCTGTGTCATACGGTAATTCTATTCTTAGTTTTTTAAGGAAACTCCATACTGTTCTCCATAGTGGCTGTATCAATTTACATTCCCACCAGCAGTGCAGGAGGGTTCCCTTTTCTCCACACACTCTCCAGCATTTGTTTTTTGTAGATTTTCTGATGATGCCCATTCTGTCTGGTGTGAGGTGATAACTCATTGTAGTTTTGATTTGCATTTCTCTAATAATTAGCAATGTTGAGCAGCTTTTCATATGCTTCTTGGCCATCTGTATGTCTTCTTTGGAGAAATGTCTATTTAGGTGTTCTGCCCATGTTTTGATTGGGTTGTTTGTTTTTTTAATATTGAGCTGCATGAGCTGTTCATATATTTTGGAGATTAATCCTTTGTCCATTGATTCATTTGCAAATATTTTCTCCCATTCTGAGGGTTGTCTTTTTGTTTTGTTTGTAGTTTCCTTTGCTTTGCAAAAGCTTTTAAGTTTCATTAGGTCCCACTTGTTTATATTTATTTCCATTACTCTAGGAGGTGGATCAAAGAAGATCTTGCTGTGATTTATGTCAAAGAGTGTTCTTCCTATGTTTTCCTCTAAGAGTTTTTACAGTGTCCGGTCTTACATTTAGGTCTCTAATCCATTTTGAGTTTATTTTTGTGTATGGTATTACAGAGTGTTCTAATTTCATTCTTTTACATGTAGCTGTCCAGTTTTCCTAGTGCCACTTATTGAAGAGACTGTCTTTTCTCCATTGTATATCCTTGCCTCCTTTGTCATAGATTAGTTGACCATAGGTGCGTGGGTTTATCTCTGGGCTTTCTATCCTGTTCCATTGATCTGTATTTCTGTTTTTGTGCCAGTACCTTACTATCTTGATTACTGTAGCTTTGTAGTATAATCTGAAGTCAGGTAGTCTGATTCCTCCAGCTCCGTTTTTTTTCCCTGAAGACTGCTTTGGCTATTCGGGGTCTTTTGTGTCTCCATACAAATTTTAAGATTTTTGTTCTAGTTCTGTAAAAAATGCCATTCGTAATTTGATAGAGATTGCATTGAATCTGTAGATTGCTTTGGGTAGTAGAGTCATTTTCACAATATTGATTCTTCCAATCCAAGAACATGGTCTATCTCTCCATCTGTTGGTATCATCTTTAATTTCTTTCATCAGTATCTTATAGTTTTCTGCATCCAGGTCTCTTGTCTCCCTAGGTAGGATTATTCCTAGGTATTTTATTCTTTTTGTTGCAATGGTAAATGCGAGTGTTTCCTTAATTTCTCTTTCAGATTTTTCATCATTAGTGTATAGGAATGTAAGAAATTTCTGTGCATTAATTTTGTATCCTGCAACTTTATCAAATTCATTGATTAGCTCTAGTAGTTTCCTGGTGGCATCTTTAGGATTCTCTATGTATAGTATCATGTCATCTGCAAACAGTGACAGCTTTACTTCTTCTTTTCCAATTTGGATTCCTTTTATTTCTTTTTCTTCTCTGATTGCCGTGGCTAAGACTTCCAAAACTTTGTTGAATAATAGTGGTGAAAGTGGACATCCTTGTCTTGTTCCTGATCTTAGAGGAAATGCTTTCAGTCTTTCACCATTGAGAATGATGTTTGCTGTGGGTTTGTCGTATATGGCCTTGATTATGTTGAGTTAGGTTCCCTCTATGCCCGCTTTCTGGAGAGTTTTTATCATAAATGGGTGTTGAATTTTGTCAAAAGCTTTTTCTGCATCTATTGAGATGATCATATGGTTTTTATTCTTCATTTTGTTAATATGGTGTATCACATTGATTGATTTGTGTGTATTGAAGAATCCTTGCATCCCTGGGATAAATCCCACTTGATCATGGTGTATGATCCTTTTAATGTGTTGTTGGATTCTGTTTGCTAGTATTTTGTTGAGGATTTTTACATCTATATTCATCAGTGATATTGGTCTATAACTTTCTTTTTTTGTAGTATCTTTGTCTGGTTTTGGTATCAGGGTGATGGTGGCTTCATAGAATGAGTTTGGGAGTGTTTCTTCCTCTGAAATTTTTTGGAAGAGTTTGAGAAGGATAGGCGTTAGGTCTTCTCTAAATGTTTGATAGAATTCACCTGTGAAGCCATCTGGTCCTGGACTTTTGTTTGTTGGAAGATTTTAAATCACAGTTTCAATTTCATTACTTGTGATTGGTCTGTTCATATTTTCTATTTCTTCCTGGTTCAGTCTTGGAAGGTTATATCTTTCTAAGAATTTGTCCCTTTCTTTCAGGTTGTCCATTTTATTGGCATAGAGTTGCTTGTAGTAGTCTCTTAGGATTCTTGAAACTTGTGGGTCAGATGGCAATCAGACCCAGAAGTAGAAAACAGCTTGGTCTGATGATTTTTTAGGGGTTTAGCATTCATTCTACCTTTTATAAGTGTGTGATGGGAGCTTCTACTTTTTTCTTTCATGCTCGATTCTATCTTTCCTTCTTCCCTTGTCATCAGAGTTGGAACAGTGGAAGGTTGCTGTTCTTGTTGCCTAGTATCTGTCCCATCCTATCCTGGTGATAATATTCTGTCCTTCTGGGAATCATTCCATGCCCCCTCTCATTCCCCATGCTTCAGGTGGAGTGAGTCCACCCAGGACTCCAGAGGTGGCATGTGACCCAGACCTGTCCATCAGAACACTCCACCCCCTGGACACGGTGATCATTTATGTTTAAGTACATAACTCAATCACAGCAACCTGAGACAATTCTAGGCCTTTTGTTGGATATGTTGAAATGAGAGAATCCCTCTTTTGCTGGAGTGGCTCAGATGATAAGAAATAAGCCTGGTGATGTGGGCAACCATCTCTACCCCAGGCTGGAAGACTGTGCCTGAGAACAGAGCCAACACAGAAGAAAGCAGAGTCAAGAGATGGGGAGAAGGAAGCCAATTCCTGATGGCATTCTCTGAGTTCCATCTAAAGATAAGTCTACCTTTGGACTTCTTTTCAGTTATATTTGCCAGGAGATTTTTGTTCTGTATTGGATATAGAAAAATATCCGAATAATACAGAGGGAGACTAATAATGTTTACCTATTATTTGTGTGTGGAGGAGGGTACCTAATGGGATGAGCACAAGTCTACAGGATAACATGCTTAGAAAGGGCAGATGGCCATTCACCTGGGAGAGAAAAGCTTCACTGTAGCTCATGTCGCCTCAGCCTGTCACAGTTCCCAGCATCTCCATGGTGGAGAAGGTGAAAAGCAAAAGTCCTAGAATACTTCCCTCATTAAACTGTGACGAAAAAGGATGTTGGGTGGGGAAAGACAAGAGGCATGGAGTATGGGAGAGTGCCTGGTGGATTTCTGGTTCTTGACAAACTTCCTTTAGGCTTAGATGCCTATGCCTATAACTAACTTCCATAACTACACATGCAATTATGTTACTTTATTTCTGAGGAAGTGAATAATCCCAAACTTTAGTCCTCTAGCAATTGTCCAATAGGAGTATGTAAATAATTAGCAATTCGTTATATAAATGTAAACTATGCCAGGGAAATTTCTGCCTGCTCAGACCCAAGGGTGTAAATAAAGAGCAAGATACCAAAATGACTTTCCCGTGGTACCCATGTCTTCCAGCCTCCTCTTCCTTCCAGCCACAGAAACAGACAGCCTTTGTCAGCTTCTCTTCTCTGTCTGTGTCTCTGTCCATATAAACCACTGGAGATGGGACTGCCTCTGGAGTTGCTGTGGGAAAGGAGGTCTGGAGAGCCTGACTTTTGTGAGATTGTAATCTCATCTTAGGGAATACTGATTTTATATGATGTTTATTTGAATGGCAAGCAGGTGATTCCACTGCCTAAGAACATGGAAACTTGTTTCTCAGGAGCAGCACAAGGCAGCCAGACTTGCTTGGGCTTTCTCCTGTGCTTTTGAAAATGTGGTTAGTATGAGCCAGGACATCCTAGGGGATGGTCTCTGAGAGTTGGAGTTTGCCAAGGACCAGCAATGGCCACAGAAATCGAAGACTTCTCAAGAGCTTGAGCGCCCATGACTTGACCTGGGAGTCCAGATAAAGGACCACTATTTTCCTCCCTTCCTTCCTTTCCTTTCCCTTCCTTCCTTCCTTTTTCAAATTTACTGAGGTTTAATTTACGTACAAGAAATGTGTCCATGAGGTTTTACAAGTGCGCACATCTGAACCACCACCAGAATCAAGGGTATGGCTGACTCTTTACTTCGTCCAGCTGCCTCTTTTTCTTTACCAACTCTTAAACTGAGCATTCCACAACTCCACAGAAGACACAAAGAAAATCCCACTCTTGAAAATTTCATTACTTGCCTGGAAAAACTCCAGTCACTTATGTTTTATAAAAATTGCTGAATGTATTAAAAAAAAATCTAGGTCTGGATGGATAACAAAAATGAGAAATTTGAGTTTTGAAAAGAATTCTCTGGGATGGATATACAAACTATTCAAAATTAAAACTTGGAAACAACATGCCATGTCATCTCAGTCAATCACAACGATTCTTTTGCTTTATGCATTTCTGTTAGCAGAAAAGTTTTTTTGTTTTAGTGATGAAATACAACTTATTAAAAAATAATTTGCTTTCAATGAAAGAATTCTCAGAACTCAATTAGAAATCCCAGAAAACTTAATGCAAATAAAATTTCCACTTAAACCCAAAATGACTGAAAATAGAGAACTGTCCTTCCTGACATCTTCGCAGTGAAATGTCTGCAATTTTTTCCCCTCAGTTGCAAATTCCTTCCTGTGTTTTTGCCTTTCTTTCTTTCTTTTTTTTTTTTTTTTTGCCTTAAAACTTAGTTGAATGTCTACTGTGTGCCAGGTACTATGCAGGGCTGAGGATACAGTGGTGATAAGGCAAGACCCTGACCTTAAGGAATCTATAGCCTTTGCTTTCTATCTCATAAATCCACTCCCATTCTCGTGGGTCTGTTGCTCTTTGCAAAGCATGACTGTAAATGGGAAACCGGGAAAAGAGAGGGGAGCAGAAAAAGGAAAAAAAAAGTAGCCTAGTAACTATTTTTCATTTGATAAAGACCAACGGTTCTACTTATTGTCCCACCATTTGTCATGACTGGGGTTCATGGTAGAAAAAGATCCTATAATAAAAATCCAAATCTATGAAAAGCAAAAAAAAAAACAATGAGAATAACCCAGTACCTGTGTGTTCGCCTAAAACACAGAATTCTCCCTCAGCAGCTCTGTCTGCATTAGGAAAAGAAAAAGCCACAGAGAGAAATTAAAGTCAATGCCAAAACAATGAGATACCAGAAACTTCCAATAATTACTGAATTTCTTACATGTCAGAAATTTGGAGAAGAGAATAAACTGCTTCTGATGGCCATGTTATTGTTATTCAGAGCATTGGCACAGTGGATTATTAAATATAGGTGGCGTGATAGTCAACCACCAGATCTAAATCTGATATATTCCAGTGCTGATTGTGAATCCTTTTCAGTTAAGTAGCTTCCTCATGAAAACACTAAAAGTAAAAACAAATCTGCACCACAGATACAATTGTGGTTTATAAGGAAATGAAAACAATTCATAAGAACAGACATTTACTTCTTGACCAGTGACTTCTGTGATCTTCCATGATGCAACGGCTCATTCAGAAACCACTGCTGGCTCTTTCAGACCTGTGATTTCCATATTAGCATCTTAGACTCCACAGGGCACCTGAGAGTAATGTAGGTTTTCTGTCCATTGTGGTTGTGAATGTGGCTCCTGAGACACACCAATGGGAGGTTTTCTTCTTGAGACCAAAGAATGAAAGTGGATGTGTTGGCATAGAAGCTCACTGCTCTTGGCTTCTTAGAAGAAAGGCTCAAGAAATTTGCGATGTAGGTTGTTATCAAAAATTTGAAATAGACAAAGGGCATAGCCTTACAACTGCCACCATATAGTTGGTTCTTAGGATTTCCATCTCTCTGCTTACATTTCCCATCTGTTCTATCTGCCATCTACTTTATCCATTACAGCCCTTAGCATATGAATCATAATTATTTTAAGTTCCTAGTATGATAATTCCAACATCCCTGCCTCATGGTTCTGATGCTTGCTCTGACAAGGTGCCCCTGGGGTTTATAACTCTCAGTTGTCCCCCCTGAGCCTCCAGTAATTCACCAGTTACAGGTCAGGTTTTCCTAGCTCAGTGCTGCTTCCTGCAGCCGCTCCACTCCTGACTCTGCTCTAGTAAGCAGATACTTCCTGTATTTGCCTGTCCGTCTCTCCAATCTTTGGGCAGCAGTCTGCCCTGTGTCCTCACCTCTCTTATGGATCCAAAAAGAGCTGCTGATTTTTCAGTCTGTTCAGATTTTACTTGTTAGGACAATGTGGTGACTTCCAAGCTCCTTACATTTGGAACCAGAAACCGGAAGTCTCCATCATGTACTTCGGTAGCAAAGTTTGCAACTTGTGAAAATTCTTTTCTTCTTTTTTTAAGAAAGTACAGGGACACTTGGCCCAGACTGAGAACTTACAGATCCCATTTTACAACAGAAAACTATCACCCCATGGTACTTCACTCCCTCTAGTGCTAAATTATGTCCAGTAACTGAGCAGCAGATAAGGGGCGATGAGTCAAGTGGAGAAAAATTTTGAATTAAAATTTATAAAACTGTGAAATCCAAATCATTTTTATCTTTACAACAAACTCCCAGAAAAATTAAAAATTTTCACATATATCTCAAGGCTCTGTATAAAGAAGGTTAATAATAGGAAACAGAACATTTTCTACTGTGCCTTTAAAATAAAGAATAATCATATGGGATGAACTATCTGAGATGAAGACAATTCTTCCAATAACCTCTCACCAACCCTCTTTGGATATTAGGCAACAAGAGAGGAAATCATAATGGAATAATAGCCTTCCACATAAAAGAATTATGGTAAGTTGACATTAGGTTGAGCTGCAGTCCAGTCGAAATTAAAGAAGTTCTGAGCTGAGCCTGTCAGAGTTTCTAAAAGAGCACAATTCGTGTTTGTTTTCAGACTGTCGTCTTCATATTCAGCCTGCGGTAACTTGAACTGGCTTCTTATGGAGATTACAGTAGCAGTGCCATTCAAGAATAGGCAGCTATCATCATAAATAAAGAGCAGATACAAAGGGATGTGATGATTCAAGACACAGAGAGAATTTGTCAAGGTGGGTAAATCGTGAACTTACTTATATTGCAGATAAATGCACACTACTAAAGCAATCTCTCATTAGCAGAAAGTCTTTTTCTGCCCTGGAAAGACCAAGTCAGGCTGCTGACTTGGATTTCCTACCCTGTCCAAGGAATCCTTGGTCTTCCTAGAACTCAGAAACCAATGCCTGGTCTCTCCATTTTATGGTGCACATAGACTGCTTTGATGGAGAAAAGGTGTGGATTTCCTTGGACGCTGAATCTGCTGTGGCCTGAGGGTTGACACTTATGATCAACAGTGCTGATTAGGCTTGCCTGCTGCCAGAGACCACAAAGCTACTGCAATCTGGTACAGAGCCCTCCTGAAAGACGAAGGGAGAGAGCCAGCAGACTCCTCATTCCAGTACTTGCCCTGAAAGTTGAAGAGGCAGGGCCCTCGTGTCTCTCCACATTTCCTCTGGACACTGAAATCTGTGTCAGTGAATGTGTTTCCACATCTCGCTTTGTTGTTTCAGCTGCTGTGAGAGCTGGGGATATCAATTACTCCTTGCCTGGAGATGCTGACCTGCACAACAGCTCCAGGCTTCGAGGCCGGCCTCCCCCTTCTCTAACTGCCCTGCGTTTCAGTAAGTGCCTGCCTGCCCGGAGTTCCTGAGGCCACCACTCCGGCCTTCCCATCCCCACTAAATGATGCATTAGGTTGAATTAACCCTTTAAACACTACTATTTACCAAAGGGTCCCTGGGGATTCCCACACACTCCATCATTTTTAGCCATTATAACCAGCCAGTCCCAGCAGGGCGGAATCCACTTTACGGTTACTCAGGTTGACAACATGGGTTTTGTTAGTCCCAATTTACTTAAAAGCTCAAGACGGCATTTACTTTAAAGCTCAAGACAGCATTTACTCTGTGAGATGGGGCATATGCATTTTCATTTCCCAGTCTATGCATTCCAAATATGCATCTCGCCATAAACACCTAAGTGGGCGTTCCACAGAAAGACTGAACAAGGAAGGAGGGGTCACACCGAGGCTGTGGGGTTACGCAGGATCTATTTTCATGCCTCCATCATCCAGGCCTCCTTTTTGGTTGTTGCCATTTTCTGCCTATAATCAGCTGTGTGCACAATGAGTGGCGCCTGCCAAATGGCCATTTGTGGGCTCAATTAGACACCTGTGCCTTCAAACAAGTTGCAAGCACCTAATTGTGTCTGCGTGTAGCCACTTGTGGGTGCAATTATCCAGAAATCCAGGTGTGCCTGGTATTATGCACCATTTAAAGGGCAGAAAAAAAAAAGTGTTTTCCAAAAAAGAAAACTCAGGTTGAACACATACCCTTCAGACTTTAAGGAGGTGGTTCAGCAGAAGCTCTGTATTTATGGAGACTACAGTAGCATTGCCCAACAGAAAATGATGCAGGCCACCTATATAGTTCACAATTTCCTAATAGGCACATTGAAAAGTAAAATAGAATAGGTAAAACGAACTTTAATAATTTATTTTATTTAACCCAATTATCTGAAATACTGTCATTTCAACATGTAATCAAAATAAAAATAATGAGCTGTTTTACAGTTTTTGGAGAGGGTTGTACTAAATTTTTGGAGCTTGGTGTGTATTTTGCACTTAAAACACATCACAACTCAGGCTAGTCACATTTTAAGTACCTGATGATCACATGTGGTATTGGCTACCATATTGGAAAGTGTAGGTCTACAAAGAGTTGTTTTCAATTGTGATTAAGTGCTTGGGGGTTTTAACCTTTAAGCACTTTCCTGAATATTTACACAATCAGATTCCAAAGAAGGAACATGTGAAAAGGCTGTTTAGTGTCTTAAGCTTGTCGTTGGTTAATATGGCTCTTCATAATAGGAATTGCCAGTAAGATAAAGAAAATCGTTGAAAATCTGCCCCTCCCTCTGTGTTTTATGAGGAACACATTGGGTCTACGCTTGGAAGTGACAGCACAAACTGTGTAGACAGAATTAGAAGAGGGGTAGCTAGAATAGGAAGGCAGGTGGAAATAGTGCACTTAGGACAGGAAAAGGCAATGGACCCAAGATTGTGGCAGGTCTGCATTATCCTTCGTTATACATCTAAATGGTGGTTCCAATTTATCCAGGTGAGTATGGCTTTAAGATAATTTTAACAGAAAGTATGATTCATCTTGGTTGCATTTGGGGATCACTGAACTAAAATTTGATAAGAAACTCAAGAAGTTACCTTTGTTTAACAATAAAATGGAGAAATAATGGTACTTCTTGGTGGTGAGAATTAAATGAGTTGATACATGTAAAACACTCCAGACAGTGCCTACACATAAAAAGCAGTGAATGAATATCAGTTGCTATCACCATCCTCCTCTCCACCAGTCTCATGAAATTAATTCTCAAGCCATTCCAGAATGGTACACATCTATCACACACACATATACATATATATATATATACACACATATATATGTATGTACATATATACATACACACATATATACATACAGAGCTTTGGAGAAGGGAGATGACTTACTTCTCCTTTGTATATGGATTCCAAAGTCTCCCAATCCCTTCAGTCGTCATTGCCATGAACTCAGATACACCCTCCAAGTGCAGAACTCAAACGTGAACGCTTCCGATTCTCTCATCATTCCTAGTGGACTCCAAGCTCATGACATAGGCACTGGCCTGAGGATTGTCTAAACAAAAGCTCAAAGCCACTTGTAATGCTCTTTCATTTCACAAAAAGAATCCATGGTGTGCATTTTCTTTCTGGTATCAATACCCTCTGAATCAAGAACGACCACTTTCATACATTTATGTAACAAGTATATTTTATGCAATTAGCTTATACATTTACAGACCTACACCAACAACCCACCTCCCCGTCACCCCCTGCCATCCAGTAACCAATTCTTTATTCCTTTCCTGACTACCCTGAGAATACCCGGTTCAACAGCCCAGCTGTCCTGGGTTCTGTGCCTTCGCCAGCTGTCTCAAGGCACTGCTGGTTAAATGATTTCTTCCTCATCCCTTCTTTCTTTCGTCCCCTGCATCAGCCAGCAGGAGAATCGAGCATGCGCAGTTTTCCTCTGGGTGCCACTAATAAACACTCCGGTTAATTTCGTGAGCGGCAATAGCACCTCCTTTAATAGATCCCAACCTCCTCCCCTCCCTCTCTTCCCCAGACACCTCAAGAAAAACTTCCCTTGTTTCTATTAGTTCCTTCCATTTGCCGAAAACGTTTAAGGAAAAGGCAAGAATCTAGACTAGCCTACAGAATTTTCTAGGGGAAAAAAAATCCCGAAGGCAGCAAAGCCATCAACCTGGAGAGGGGCCGGATGCCTCTCTCGGAACCTCAACAACAGCTTCCAGCTACTTCCTCATCCTTCTCTGATTGAACCTGCTTTTTCTCAAGCACCAGTATTAAAACAGATGAAACATGATTCCTTATTCAATTTTATATTTTTCTGCTTTAATTACCAGCATTGTAATGGTATTCTTCAAAGTAATGTTTGTTCATTCTGTTTCCTTTCATTACTTCTCATTTTTGTGTCCAGGCTCCAGTGTGTGACTCCAGAAGGCAAGAGGGTATGAGTTATTCCGAGTCCCTTATCTGCAGAGAATGCCCGCTCTGGGGTAGGTGGGTCAGCCTCCCACAGCAGTAATATTTTAAAAACGATTTTCAGGTGGACAGCACTTCAATTATGTAACAGGCTAAATAAGGTTGTAGGGCTGCTAGCCTGGCAACCTGCTCACTGGACAGAGCATCCTTTCTATGAAAAATGGACTTCAAGTTCCGGGACACTTGATTTATACACAGACTGTAGAAACACAACCTATCTGAGATTGAGGACTGACTGCATGAGGGATGGAGCTGGGCTGGCTCAGCCGTGTCTTCTCATCTAGTTATTTCGAAGTGGCAGCCAGAAAGGAAGACAGCAGGACCAGGACCCACATCTGGGGGCCAGGACACAGCCAGGCTGTGTGGAGTAGCTCTAAACCCAGTCCACAAAAGCCACCTCACAGTGAGTGATGTGCCTGAAAACTGGAGTTATGTCTTCTTCCACCACCTTTTTCTTCTAAAAAAATCAAATTAAAATTTTGAGATTGTTTCAGGTGTCTTTAACTGAAAATATTAGTTAATTCTCAACCCTATTCAAATGCTTGAAATGTGAGCCCTTTCTCATTTCAAGATACACATTTCCAACAGTATCCAGGCATTTTATACACACATTGCAATCAAAACTTATAGGCAACTTTCAGCATGAAACAGAATCATTTAGAAATTAAACCTGTCATGATAATTCTAAAGAAGGCTACTATAATTATTGTCCAATCACAAAGAGTAGCTTTTTTCCGAGGAACTTTTCTGTCTATGCCTTCCCATGATTCAACAAATGAAGAATGGGGTGACCATCTGTGGAATCTTTGAAAAATAGGAAGGTTTTAAACCTTTCTTATGTGACTATCATTAACAGATCCATTTGTGTTCAAAGTTCCACTCTTTGTGATTAATTCTTTGACTAACTCCAGCCACGTAGAGTGAGACATTTAAAGTCCCTTTTTTTAGACACTGAAACATATTCTTTGAATAAAATTTTGAAAATAGGCATTAGCGTAGCTTTTGGTACCAAATCTGAGATGGAGGTCATTGATGCATGTTCTCAGCTCACCCTCTGGTCGTGGACCTTTAGTCCCCGCTTGAAGCAATATCAACACACCCTCTTGTTACAGTGTCACCACACACGTCACCCCCATTATTACAGATGTCAAGCGAGAGACAGGAGAAGCCTGTTTTATTATGGCCATGAATGATAGCGAGAGATTGGACCTTCCAGGGAGCACTCTGCTTAAATGGGTGATTCAGAGATGCTGTGCCTCATACTTAAGAAAAGATCTAAATTTATTATGTTTAATGTTTAATATAAATCACCAAACCTGCATGTGTTATAAAAATGAGCTAAAATACTGCTTAACAGACATTATTAAAGAATCTTACGTATAGAGCCATTTCTAATTGGTAAAAGTTCACAGAGGGACACTTCTTGCAAGTACTCAGTTTTAAGAAATATTTCTTCCAGTAAGAAGGCCCTTATTTCAGTGTGAGATATAATCCAGGGAACAAATCTCTTCAGGAAAGCATCATCTTTATGTTCACAAAAGGAATCTCAGTGGAATCTACAATTTAAACCTTATTCCTCCTTATTTTAATATAAGGCAAAAATCAAGGTTAAAAAGAATTAAGAGTACAATGATAAACAGTCCAAGCTAGGATGCTTGGAGTAATACTTCTGTATGTGAGGCAATAGATATCAAGAGCCAGTCGGCTATTCTGAGTCTCCAAAAAAAAAAAAAAAAAAAAAGAACAGTGCAGAAAATTATCTGTGCTGTTTTTATCATCTTGATTAAAGGATATAAACATGGGTAATTTAAAATTAATCTGTGGAAGAATGTGCTGTCATTTCAATTCAAGGAAAAAGAATCATCCTTTAGCTGTCCCAACTCAGCGAAGGTACCAACAGGGAAGTTTGGTCTCCAGAGCGGGACGGGTGCAGTAAACCAATTTTCAGCCACAAAATGTGATTTGCAAAATTGGTTTGAAGTAGTGCTGGCTGGATACCACCTCTGCTGGGGAGTGAAATTAAAACTGTCATCCATTCACATGAAGTCCCCAACAGCGTGGAGGCCTCTGGTGTGTGCTCGTTCATAACCACAGCTGCCTTCCCTACGGGCACAAAGACAGCCTTTGGGGACTCTGCGCTTCAGCTCGTTTTTTAGAATTCTCAAACCCATGATGGAAAGGTACCTCCGGGTCACAAGGGAGACCGCGAATCTGAGGAGGAGGGCAAGAGAGGCCAGGAAAGGCTGACTAAGCCACAGTGGCTTTTTCCCCCCTTCTATGGGTCACTCATTTTTCTGATTCCTTGATTTTGACATTTTTCTCTGCCTCCACAGCTCCCTAAACACCCATGCTGACCACCGTTTTCCCCCCCAAAATGTAGGTTCTGAACAATTAGATATAAGAAAGAATAACTCTTGTTTCTGTTTCGAAAAGAGAATTCAGGGCCCTTAAAAGTAAACAGCTGGGATGCTGGAATGCTAGAAGAGAAGTATATTTTCTTACAGCTTCAAAAGTCTGATTTTTCGGCGGAAATATTTACATTTTTACATTTCACTGATTTAGTTAGTTGTTCATTATGTTACTTGTACTCGTACAGTGGATAAACTTTATTATAACGTAGCTCATTACAATCAATTTTAAAAAACAAATATTTACCAAGTGCCTACTATCTAGCTGGGTCCTGCAGAGGGTACAGAAAAGTTTAAGACACAGTCCTTACCTTCAAAATTCTCATACTTTCTAGTTGGTAGATGAGCTAAAAGTGTGTGTGTGTGTTTGTTTTTTTTAAAGATAACTTCACAGACTATGTCAATGCAGGAGTCCATGTAGATTTGGACTTTAACTACAGTTAAATCGCATAATTGTTATATAACGGTAGAATCTGGACGGTAACGAGGTCAGCTTGAAAGGTGGACTTTGGTCCACTCTGTTTGACATCACAATGTCAGTACTGTTTTCCTTACTCTACTTTTAGCATCCATTCTTATGATTCTGGTCTATATTATTCAACCTATATTGTAAAGGTATGTGCTTTATGTTTTAGAGTAGATACATCTGCTTATATACTTTGTCAATAATTTAACTGCAGCTTTCCATACAGGTACCACAGTAATTGTAAGGGTTCTAGATGGTGTGCCTGTCCTAACTTCTTAAATGTCACAAATGCATGCAAGAGGATGTCTTGCTTTTTTTGGTGGGGGGGGGGGGGATCTTGTTATTTGAATGCACATGGTTATAGAGTTGACAAGGGGTTTAAAACACTTGCTTTGAACGACAGGGTACTAATGAAACTCTACCTAACATAGTATTATTTGGCATTTATCTACAATCAATTGACATAGTTTATTTGATCTAATGCATTGAGAACACCTGTCAAGGTAAGGCGAGGAAAGGGAGAGGAACAGAGTCTATAGGAAACTGACTCCTGGGGTGGCTTTTGGGGCTCATCAGTGGAAGAGCAGTTGCTCAAGGGTTAATGGTGCAGGGCTCTTGTGAGTATCCCTGCTGAGAAGCGGGTTAGAAGTTGCTAAAGAGTGGATGGCCATCGATGCAGAGAACAGTCCGGTGATGTGGCCCCTGCGTTTGTACCACCAAAGCCGAAGGGTTAGGTATCTGTCTGCAGCCTGAGCTGCTTCCCATCAGCATTATTCTAACCAAGGTTCAGAAATAAAGGTCAAAGAAGAGCCCACAGAATAAAGACTATCTTTCCTTGGAAAGCAATGGATGATTCTGAACCAATCCACAAGGTAGGCCAAATACCCAGAGAGTTACCCCGGTGCCTTTAAAAACCAACTGTATTAAACCATATGCCAAGAATAGGGAGACTTGAGACACTGTTAACATATGAAAGGATCCTATTAAAAGAAATATTTATTTCCATAGTATTTTTTATCTCAGGGAAACAAACTTTGCAGACATTATTTATCTTTAAGCTATCCTTGTGAAATATTTAAATATGTTATCTGCTTTACTTTTTGTTCTCCTTTAGGCTTTTTTTGGTTTTGTTTTTTGTAATTTGGCCCAGATGGGATTTAAATATAAAATCCACGTACATTTGCTTTCTCCTTAAAAATTCACCTATCACCCACTGTGCGTCAGATCCTCTGAATTAGCACCTATTTACAATGCTTTCCCATTTCCCTGTCACATTTTAAGCCTAAAAATCAGAAAAAGTATTTTCTCCAAACATTCGCTTTTTCTTGGCTTCGACAGACAATTTTTCTGTTGGTTGGTTTCTGAAACAGCAAACAGGATACTCAAAAATGTATCCTTATGTGGAACATGCCTTGCTCTGGCTAGAGCCAAAGAACAGTTAAAGAGGCAGTCAGTGGCTTTTCCCCCTCTCTCTTAAGGTTGCTTTCGAGATGGGCCATAGACAAAGACAGCTGAAGCCACAGGCTCTGTTTTTAAGTCTGTAAATGCTGTCTTTGCAATGGCATCTCTTTTGTTGACTCCTCAGTGGCTTCTGTCCCCTTAGAGCTCCTACAGGTCCCAGCACCGCTCTACTTTCTGGCTACCTCTCCTTCTCAACACAGAAAAGAGTAAGATATCAATGTATATGTTTTAGCCCAGGAATTCCCATTTTTAAGCTCATTAATGTAACTCTGAGGAGAAAGACTTTGTCTCCTGTAAAGTTTCAGGCAACATGTTAAAATGACGTGACATTTCCCCCAGTTAGAGCACGAAGTCAACGAGTCTTTACTGATTCTGGCATTTGCTAGAAAATGGGGGTATTTACAACCAGGAATGACTAGAAGGGCTCTCAAAGAAGAACAGAGTTCACAAATGAGCACTGTTGGTATAGATATTTTTGGAATTATTCTAGAGGAGCAATTATCTCCCGTAGCTGGAGTGTGTGAATAACAATGTAAAACAAGGCTCACGTGGAACGGTGACTGGGGTAGTTCTTGGCCATCTCCCTGGGAAACCTCTCCCTGGGAACCATAGTACAACTGGCACCAGAATGACACCTTGACTGGCAAAAAGACACTGAGTGACATGTTTTGTCCTGTTTGTTGCCCTCCTTTGCTAAGTTCTCTTTAGGCAACCTATGAACTTGCCACCCTTTTAATTTTATGCTTTTCACATTCCTAAAGAATAAGGTTCTCATCATGAAGTTGCCAAAAGAGTTACTGGTTTAGTAAACTCTGATGTCAATTTTCTTTCTAAAAACAACTTTTGCTGCACATAGGATAGCACTGTAACTCTGGTTTCTGAAACAATAAGTGTTTTATCTTTAAGGACATTTTTGCTATTCTGTGGTGAAGTTGTCAACACCTTTTAATATATAAGAATTTCTCCTCCCCCCCAGTATATAATTTCTTCCACATTTTCAGATACTTACATCATCTAAGCCAATTTGTTGGCACGTTTCACCCCATACCATAGAGAGAAACCACACTATAGATTTTAAGTGCTGACAGAGAAAGAACTGTTAATTTGCCTAGTCTGCAACCTGTGCAGTTTTCGACTGCTTACACAGAATATAAATTTCCTGATATTCATATTAATGCTTTATTAACTATTGATGTGCTGGGTTAAAAAAGAGGCGGCTTTTCTAAAGATGATTATTTCCTATTTGTTACTTACCCAGCACTTGAATACTGCTAGTGGTGAGCAATGATATAGCCTCAGTGTGGAGACATCTGCACCTTAGAAATCCCTTCCTCTGGCAGAAAAACCAAAGAAAGCAAAACAGTGCTCAGGGATTCTGTTTTAAACCTGAGGAGTTTTGCAGTTTTGTGCATCTCAGTTTCCTTTTAGTATGTGCTTTTCAAATCTCACTACGTGATTCATGGGATGACTTCTAGTTCTCTATGTGACGTCTCATCATCCTTCTAGGAACTGGAACTGTCACAACACTGCCTTTCCATGAAAACTTGCACCCCATCCTTCATCATCTACCAAGGACAATGGCACCTCCATCCACACAGTTGTCCCAGGCCTGCACTCCAGAGTTACGTCTGTCACCACCCTTTCCTTCAATGACCACATCTAATCAGCCATCAAGTCCCATCAATTCCCCTCCTTAAAAGCACATGCCTTACACCACTGATGAACATAGATGCAAAAATCCTCAACAAAATATTGGCAAACAGAATCCAAGAGCACATTAAAAGGATCGTACACCATGATCAAGTGGGGTTTATCCCAGGAATGCAAGGATTCTTCAATATATGCAAATCAGTCAATGTGATACACCATATTAACAAATTGAAGAATAAAAACCATATGACCATCTCAATAGATGCAGAGAAAGCTTTTGACAAAATTCAACAACAATTTATGATAAAAACCCTCCAGAAAGTAGGGATAGAGGGAACTTACTTCAACATAATAAAGGCCATATATGACAAACCCACAGCCAATATTGTCCTCAATGGTGAAAAACTGAAGTTATTTCCACTAAGATCAGGAACAAGACAAGGTTGTCCACTCTTACCACTATTATTCAACATTGTTTTGGAAGTTTTAGCCACAGCAATCATAGAAGAAAAAGAAATAAAAGGAGTCCAAATCAGAAGAGATGTAAAGCTGTCAATGTTGGCAGATGACGTGATACTATACACAGAGAATCCTAAAGATGCTACCAGAAAACTACTAGAGCTAATCAATGAATTTGGTAAAGTAGCAGGATACAAAATTAATGCACAGAAATCTCTTGCATTCCTATACACTAAGGATGAAAAATCTGAAAGAGAAATTAAGGAAACACTCGCATTCACCACTGCAACAAAAAGAATAAAATACCTAGGAATAAACCTATCTAAGGAGACAAAAGACCTGAATGCAGAAAACTATAAGACACTGATGAAAAAAATTAAAGATGATACAAACAGATGGAGAGATACACCATGTTCTCGGATTGGAAGAATCAACGGGTAGAGAGATACACCATGTTCTCGGATTGGAAGAATCAACATTATGAAAGTGACTGTACTACCCCAAGAAATCTACAGATTCAGTGTAATCCCTGTCAAACTACCACTGGCATTTTTCACAGAACTAGCACAAAAAATTCCACAATTTGTATGGAAACACAAAAGACCCCGAATAGCCAAAGCAATCTTGAGAAAGAAAAATGGAGCTGGAGGAATCCGGCTCCTGGACTTCAGACTATGCTACAAAGCTACAGTAGTCAAAACAATATGGTACTGGCACAAAAACAGAAATATAGATCAATGGAACAGGACAGAAGGCCCAGAGATAAACCCACACACATATGGTCACCTTATCTTTGATAAAGGGTCAAGACTGTACAATGGAGAAAAGACAGCCTCTTCAATAAGTGGTGCTGGGAAAACTGGACAGCTCCATGTAAAAGAATGAAATTAGAACACTCCTTAACACCATACACAAAAATAAACTCAAAATGCATTAAAGACCTAAATGTAAGGCCAGACACTATCAAACTCTTAGAGGAAAACAGGCAGAACACTCTATGACATACATCACAGCAAGATCCTTTTTGACTCACCTCCTAGAGAAATGGAAATAAAAACAAAAATAAACAAGTGGGACCAAATGAAACTTAAAAGCTTTTGCACAGCAAAGGAAACCATAAACAAGACGAAAGGACAACCCTCAGAATGGGAGAAAACATTTGCAAATGAAACAACTGACAAAGGGTTAATCTCCAGAATTTACAAGCAGCTCATGCAGCTCAATGTCAAAAAAACAAACAACCCAATCCAAAAATGGGCAGAAGACCTAAATAGACATTTCTCCAAAGAAGATATACAGATTGCCAACAAACAAATGAAAGAATGCTCAACATCATTAATCATTAGAGAAATGCAAAGCAAAACTACAATGAGGTATCACCTCACACTGGTCAGAATGGCCATCATCAAAAAATCTACAAAAAATAAATGCTGGAGAGGGTGTGGAGAAAAGGGAACCTTCTTGCACTGTTGGTGGGAATGTAAACTGATACAGCCACTATGGAGAACAGTATGGAGGTTCCTTAAAAAACTAAAAATAGCACTACTATATGACTCAGCAATCCCACTACTGGGCATATACCCTGAGAAAACCATAATTCAAGAAGAGTCATGTAGGGGCTTCCCTGGTGGCGCAGTGGTTGAGAGTCCGCCTGCCGATGCAGGGGACACGGGTTTGTGCCCCGGTCCAGGAAGATCCCACATGCTGCGGAGTAGCTAGGCCCGTGAGCCATGGCCGCTGAGCCTGCGCATCCGGAGCCTATGCTCCACAACGAGAGAGGCCAAAACAGTGAGAGGCCCGCGTACCGCAAAAAAAAAAAAATAAAAAAATAAAAATAAATAAATAAATAAATAAAAAAGAGTCATGTACCACAGTGTTCACTGCAGCTCTATTTACAATAGCCCAGATAGGGAAGCAACCTAAGCGTCCATTGACTGATGAATGAATAAAGAAGATGTGGCACATATAGATAATGGAATATTACTCAGCCATAGAAAGAAATGAAATTGAGTTATTTGTTGTGAGGTGGATGGACCTAGAGTCTGTCATACAGAGTGAAGTAAGTCAGAAAGAGAAAAACAAATACCGTACGCTAACACATATATATGGAATCTAAGAAAAAAAAAAAGGTTATGAAGAACCTAGGGGCAGGACAGGAATAAAGATGCAGATCTACTAGAGAATGGACTTGAGGACACAGGGAGCGGGACGGGTCAGCTGGGACAAAGTTAGAGAGTGGCATGGACATATATACACTACCAAATGTAAAATAGATAGCCAGTGGGAAGCAGCCGCATAGCACCGGGAGATCAGCTCGGTGCTTTGTGACCACCTAGAGGGGTGGAATAGGGAGGGTGGGAGGGAGGGAGATGCAAGAGGGAAGAGATATGGGGATATATGTATATGTATAGCGGATTCACTTTGTTATACAGCAGAAACTAACACACCATTGTAAAGCAATTATACTCCAATAAAGTTGTTAAAAAAAAAAAAAAGCACATGCCTTTCTTCACTTACTGGCATTCCCCACTGTTACAACCTCACTTCAGGCCCTCAGCATTTCTTATAAGGATTATATCAACAGCTTCCTTTTGTCTTTCCTTATTTTAGTCTTGTTCCTCCAATTTACCCTCCACGAAATTATCAAGGAGCTTTCTCTACAATGCAAATCTGATTAAACCGTTCCCTTGTTTAAAAGCCTTCAATGGCCTGAGGGCTTCTGGGTAGACTCAAACTTCTTCACCTGTTGTACAAGGTGCTTCATCACTGCATATCTTGCCACTTCCTTACTTTAAATTCAATGTATGCAAATAAAATTCTAGCACTTAATATACTCGATTGCAGTCTCTATTTATTGGTCTCTTTTCCACTCCCTACCCAAGCCACCAGAGACTAGACAGTAAAGCCCTGGAGACAAGGACTCTGTTTCACTGAAGAGCATTTCCTCATGCCTAGCTCAGTGCCAGCTACACAGCACTGTCCAACTAAAAGCTTACTAAGGATGAGTGAATGAACGGACCAATCAATGAAGTGTCAACTCTTTCTACCATCACGATCTCTTCCAAATGTAGAACACTAGCTTAAATATCCCTCAACAACTCAACTTCTCCAATTTCCTATGCTCATCTCAGCTGTCACGTTAACACAAATCATACATTGACTTTCTTCACTGGATTCTGTCTTGTCGCCATCTTTTCTTTGCTCAGCTTCAGCCAGATTCCCTACAACTTTCCTCCTACGTATAAAGTACACTAAATCGAACTCTAATCTTCTTAAAGAGTTAATGTGCCTCCCTAAATGACTAATTTACTACTAGAGAGTGACTTAGGCACTTGGGAGAATCTGGCTCATTATTTAATAGCCAATAAGGCCAGCTGTTTCATTTCAAGAAATTAATGGTCTTTAAAACCTTTCCATATTGTACCAACTGCTCTTCTCGATGGAGAGCCAAGTGACTTTTATTAGTAAGGTTGATAAAATCCAAACCCTGTTAGTCCTGCTCTAGCTTTCTTCGTAATACCGATAGAGTCTTATGGGACATCTGGTTATCTCTGCTTTACTCTCCCTGTTGATTCTTTGAGAGATTTTCTTTGCCGGATTTTCTTTGGCTGCTCCCTCGGAGACCAGGAAAGGTGGTCTGACAGCTGCACTCCCTGGCCTGATGGCTTGACCCCCGGCCTTCTTGACTTCTTAAGGAATGCCTTTCAGCATTAAGCCTAATTTGGCTGAGACAGTGAGCAGCCTGTTACTTTCGGGTTAGCTCATTCCATCTTTAGCCACCTGAAATTACTCATATGTAAAAAGAAAATATTCACATTCAGAGGATGTTTTATGTAACCATCTTTCTCTTATTAATATCCTACCATTATGCAAGGTCAAGGAAAGTCTACATTAGGCCACAAATCCACATTATGAGACAAAGATTCAGCAGCCCTGAAACTTTTAGCCCTTGATCAGTATTTTATTTGAGGACATTCGGCTTTTAAGAATGAATAAAATGTATTTGCCATCTACCAGCAGCTAATGCCTCTATTTTTTTCAAGTGTAAACTGTTGCCAGTGGCACATGAACAGTTATATCACAATATCTTACCTACATTAAATGGATTATTTATCTAAATTATATACAGCAGGGGTTGCTATAGTTTAATGTTAATATTTTACTTTCTTTGGGTTTCCTGCAGTTTTATACAGCTATAATTTATAGCGGGATCACCATAGTACTTTTTGTTCCAAAGAAGATTGCTGTCTGCACATTCCCATGAGTGGCTTCCTCTCCCTCTCTACTTCCTGGGGCCGAGAACAGAATATTATTTTTCAAAAGCTGGGAAGAGAGTAGAATGTGTAAATCCTTTTTAGGTAGCACTGGTGGGCACACAAATGTGGCCTTAGAAACTTAAGCAGGACCTGTATTTCATGTTGCTGGTGGGCGTGATGGGAGGAGGGGAATGGGGACACATAGTCAAGAGTTCAATGCCGTTCAACCTGCTTTCTGGGATTTATAGGCTGGGAAGGTTTTGTTCTTTCTGAAAGCAGACAAAAAGGCAGGGTCCAAAACAGACATATAGGCACACATTATACGATGTGAGGTTGAAAGGTAGACCCAAATAAGTCTTTTTTTGTTTTGTTTTGTTTTTGCTAAAACTATTATATTCACTCTGATACTAAGGATAGTCTTCAACACAGTAAGCTAGTATTTGGGTATTTTTTTCTCATAAATTTTACAAATGAAATATTCTCTCTGAACGCATTATCTATCATTTCACTGAAAGAAAAATGCTAGCCGCATGGGAACCATAATGTGAAGAATTTTTTTTAATGACCTTTTTAAGACGAGTTTAAATTCCTCTAGTTTAGTGGGTCCTAAACTTACTGAGTCACAGAACTCTCCCATTCACCCCTTCCCTCAGAAATACATACAGAAGTTTATTCATAAAAACCTTGACATGTAACCTTAGGGAGTTTGAAGGTCCCCTGAAGCCAATTAGTGGACAGTTTTGATATGCCAGACCAAGACGCCAGATTAAGAACCCCTCCTCTCACAGTTTCTTTGGGGTTAGCCAAATTGACACATATACTATCTCAATACAAGTCTCCTCCTACTAAAACTGCATCTTTTTCTCATAGAAATTAAAAGAGCAACTTCCAGTAATATCAATACTGCCTTTGAGGAGCACACATAGAGTTCTTATCGAGCAGATCTGAGGACCACAGGAATGCATGTTCCAAGAGGTTCCTATACCTTGCTCACACTGCAGAGGGTCATGGCAGCTGGCAGAGGGTCAAGGAGAGGAGTACATATTTTACAAGAGGAAGTGCACCTTAAGAAAGAAGCCCTCTGGTGGCGCAGTGGTTGAGAGTCCGCCTGCCGATGCAGGGGACACGGGTTCGTGCCCCGGTCCGGGAGTATCCCACATGCCGCCGAGCGGCTGGGCCGGTGAGCCATGGCCGCTGAGCCTGCGCGTCCAGAGCCTGTGCTCCGCAGCGGGAGGGGCCGCGACAGTGAGAGGCCCGCGGACCAAAAAAAAAAAAAAAAAAAAGAAAGAAGCCCATTTGGGTGATCCCGACTACTCCCAGGACACTAAAGACCTGGTGTTGTACCATGTTCCAAGGGTCCTGCTCAGAATGCTTCAGGACACATGTGGATCTTAATACAGGGCCTAACTGCAGTGAGAGCAGGATATAAAATGACTGTTAATGTGTGTCAATAAACTGCACAGATATCTTCCACCGTGTTTGTACAAAGCCATTTAGCATGGGTGTCTAGACTGCCATGTACTTTTTATGATTATATCAACATCATAGTTGAAATTGCTTGAAACGACATTATGAAAGTACATTACTGCTTATGATGACACATGTTCAAAACTTTCCTGCAGTAGAATACATGAAAAAATAGATCATAAAGAACTAGAAGAAAATATGGGCAAATATTTATCTGATCTGACGATGGGAGACAACTTTTTAAATATATCAGTAAAAGCAAAGAAGAAATCATAAACCAAAAGACTGAAGATTTAACTTATAAAATTATAAATTCCTATTTACTGTACATATAATTTAAATTAAAGTTAACATATGACAAAGTGTTAATGTCTTTAATATGTGAAGAGTTCTAGTAAATCAAGCAGAAAAAGACAAACCTAGACAGAAATGATAGCAAACAGATAAGCTACCACAGACTAAAAAAAATCCACGCAAATTTCAACAAATATGACAAAAATTCAACTTCCCTAAGAGTAAAGGAATCACAAGTTAGAACAGCTGTGATCATAATTATTACTTTTTAATCTATTAAATTGACACAGTTTAAAAAATATTTTGTATTCCATGTTGGCGAGGGTGTATGTTGATACAACCTTTTCAGCGATCAGTCTGGAAGTATATATTCAAGAACTTTAAAAATATTCACTCTTTGACCTAGTAACTACACCTTAGGAATTTATCCTGAAGCCTGCTTGACTTATGACATATACCTTTTGTTCTCAGGAAGATGAGCTTAAGCACGTTAATTGAACTGGATGTGACTGATCACTTTTGTAGGCTTCACGACACAACACTGGTATCTTATTTATTTATTTATATTTGCGGTACGCGGGCCTCTCACTGCTGTGGCCTCTCCCGTTGCGAAGCACAGGCTCCGGACGTGCAGGCTCAGCGGCCATGGCTCACGGGCCCAGCTGCTCCGCAGCATGTGGGATCTTCCCGGACCGGGGCACGAACCCGTGTCCTCTGCATCGGCAGGCAGACTCTCAACCACTGCACCACTAGGGAAGGCCAACAGTGGTATCTTAACATAAAGTCTAAGGCTAAATAAGGTGAGACTGTGGAGCCTACAGGTGCAACATGACCAAAGATATATGATTAGTCCCTGCATCTGGCCACGGTCCTGTTATTCTTAATTGGAGCAAAGGTGGCATGTTGAAATCCATGCAGAACTTGACCTGGTGTGTGTTTACAGCCATGATCACAAGTAAAGTCACTGCAGACACTCGAAGTCCCATTTCATTACTGGGCATGCTTGATTTAGGCACCTTATGACCAAATTTCCATTTTCCTGAGGCTTTCCATAATCCCGGGGGTATTCCCAGAGGTGCTGCTCTATTTTAGTGAGGTTCTGAGCACGGGCTCGAAAGAAAATGAACTTGTCAAAGACTTTACCTCATTTTGATGAATTGCATATTTGAGTGAAGAGAAACCAGAAATACATTCTTCTGGGATTATGCTCTTGGGCTGCCCTGTCGATGCTATCGTTATTCACTGTGTTCCATATGAGACGTGACCAATTCGCAGAACACTTCCTCCAAAAATAAAATGAAGGCATCAAGGCAGTCTGGGGCTACTTAATAATTACATGTTTTTCTCTCATGAAAGGCAACCAGGACTGATCCACTTGGACTCTGGGACTGGATGCGGCTTGGAGCAGTGCTGCCCTGCCCTGCCCAGAGCTCCTCAGCACTGAGGACCCATTACAGGACTTACTCCAAGGACTTGTGCTTGGAGGCTTGAGGCGTCCTCTTACCAGTGCCCTGGACCTGCAGAGGAGTTTTCTCCTTCAGCAGCAACCCTCAGCCAATGACACACAGGACTTGAACGATAAATACCGCAGCATCCTGGTTCCTCATGAGGGACAAGGTGTGAGCGCATTTCATGCTATTTCCAGAGGGCCCTGCATAGCTGATCCCTGCCTGCTGCCCGCAGCAGTACGCTGCTTATTAATGCGCTTGGTACCTGCTTTCTTCCCTTCGTTTCCTCACTCCCCTTCCAGGACTTCCCGGGGTTGCTTCCCAAATAAAATCACTTGCTCCAAAATCTTTGTCTCTGGGTCTGCTTTGGGGGGAAAACCCAGCATAAGGCTCCAGAATGAGTGCATTTTTTACTTTTGAGTTTGTACTAGAAAATCATGAGAACTTCTACCGTTCCTTGTTAGCACTGTCATTGCTACTGCAACAATAGTATGAAGAACTCCCTATACCTTTTTTTTCGGATCCACCAATTCTTTACATTTTGCCCCACTTACTTTGTCATTTATTCTCTTTTCTTCCATTAGGTTCCCTTCCCCTCTATACCCCCTTTTTCTCTCCACAGGTATGCATACACATATATACACATTATTATACACATATACATATTATTATTTCCTGAACCATTTGAGAGTGAACTGGAGACTTGTGCCTTTTTACCCGTAAATATTTCAGTCATATTTCTGAAGAACAAGGATATTCTATTTTATAAGCACAGCACGGTTACCAAAACGATTTCCACTGCTCCTTCTTCCTTTCATGATTATGCTTTATGGGGTCAGAGCTATGCTTAGTCACAGGATGCCAGATGGCATTAAGTCACCATTTCTTCCTACTTGAGAAAAATATCATTTTCAGAATGAAATTACACAGACAGTGATAGATAAGCCTCTGCTGTCTACAGAGCAATAAAGACAAGTCACAACCGTGAATTGGAGCCCAGGCCCGTGCAATCTGTACTGTCCCCCTGCCTCTGTCTGTACTTTCTGGGTTTGAGACTCTAGTTCATTACATCATCACTGCTGATATACCCTGGGGTCCTCTGTTCAGTGTTGATGGATACACTTTAGTCTAACATCCTGGATGAGCCACTGTAGTTCCCATCCATGTTGAGCCATCTCTACTTTACATTTCAGGGTCTCCTTCTGGAAGCTTGAAAGGCACCTCAAATCCAGCACCTCCCAATTCATACTCATGATCTTCCCCCCCAAACCTAGACCTCTCCCAGCATTTCCTCTCTGGGGGAAGGGTACCCTCACCCACGCCATTGTGTGTGGATTCACTCATGACACCTGGCTTTACTTCCCCTCCACACCTCCACGTGTAACCAACCCATCACCAGCTACCCACCATCTTCTCCCGTCTCCACTAGCATCAGTACCACAATCTCTTGCCTGAGCAGCAATGACCTTTGACCTGGTTAGCCTTCACTCCAGCCTCCCTTCAATCTATTCTCCACCGATTTGAAACACAAGTCTGACCATGTCATTCTCCTGCTAAAACTCATAATGGTTTCTAATTACTGTTTGAATAAATCTAAACGTCCTTAACAACCACCCACGGTCTGACTTCTCTTGCTTTTCTCCCGCAGTCGCTGTTCCAGCCTCGTGGGTTTCCTTCAGTCTCTCTGTTCACCATGTTCTCTCCTACCCAAGGCCTCTGCATGTGTTTTTCATCTGTCTGGAATATTTCTTATTTCTCCTCTCTAAACTCCTTCAGATCGTAGCTCAAAGCTCACTCCCTCCCTTCATTTGGTCCAAGTTCTCATTATATTTTCTTGAATCACTTATCTCTCCTTTTTCATAATGGGCAGAGCTGCCAAGTTTTTATGATTTCTTTGTGACTGTACAATTACTATCTCCTCCACTGAATTAAAAGCTCCATGGTACAGGGACTGTGTCCTACAGCACTTATATCTTCAAGGCCTACAGAGTATATTGCACTTAGTAGGTAGCCAGTAAATAGTTGTTGAATGAAGGAATAAGGAAGGGTAGGTGACCTTCCTGGCTCATCTGTTTAGGCTAATACAGTTGCACAGTTAGCTCTGAACAGTTCAGAACTGATCTGTGTTTTTTTTAAAAAATCAGATATGAAAAGAGTCACCAGAAAAAGGACAAATTGAAGAATTCAAATTGTCGACAAGGTAGAAACATAAGTGACTTGTCTATAACCAACCCACAGAAGGCAGACATCACATTATCTTGGCCACGTTACATGCAGCGCATCAGGAAATTACTCATATAAAACATTGGCTAGAAGCTCTGTCTTATACATGGACCTGATTTTGAAGCTGGAAAAAAACTGTAAAAGGGTATTGCACAGTCCAGACCATGTAGCATAAATTGTCAAAGCACCAGCATATCAGTGGAAAGTGACCAAGCATAAACTCCAATCCCGGTTTTGTAGGACTGTTTCCAGGAGAAAAACTTCATCGTGGCAAACTCCTTCTCAAAATAGCTCAGTGGGCTCATTTTCTGTCTTAAACCTCTGCTGCAACAATTTCAACTCTTTCCAGTACCTTGCAAAACCCAGGCTGTCACACACTCTTATTTCTGGAAATGGGTCTGCATCTGCCTCAGATACATGCAAGCAATTAGTGGGCAGAAACCTTATCTGAGCAGCCGCCACCACCCTGTCTTCGTTTTCAAGCAATGGTCAAGTTCAAAGGCTACTAATGATGCCCCAGAACATATTGTTGGTGGCGAGTAGCCACTGAGAATTGCCAGGCTCCTACCTAGTTAACACGTGATGCTGTCTTCAACTCGTAAGCGTCAGTTCTGCTGACTGTCGAGCGGTACAACCTTCTGTTGGGATAAGCCCCAATCGCTTCAATCTAGGCTTAATTAAAGACTTGGAATATAAGGAAGAACACATAATGAATGCTGCTCTTTTTGTACCAACCATTCCCACATTTATACCACAAATGTTTGCCTTTGCTAGAAATAATGGAGCTGGACCAAGGTGTTTCCCAGCATTCTGACTGAGGTCATGGGGCCTGTGTCACATAAAATCCAGGGCACAGATGGGCTTCTGTGGCACCTCCATGGCAATCAACTGCCAAAGCTCTCTTCTTGGGACTTGAAGCAGCAGAGTCAATAGAAGGCATCCCTCCATGGTTATCTGGCATTTGCATCTCACCATGTCCCCTGAGGATCTGTGGGAAAGAAGCAACAATACTTTCCTGGCTATAAAAATTGCTGAAGTGGAACCAGCTAGTGTCTCTTTTTAAACACTAGCATGACAAAGAGACAGTCTTTAAAAAAGAGCACGGTTTAAAAGATATTTCAGCTGGAAGGAGGTGGGTGTTTATTATGCTAAAGGGGAACTCTGCGGTTCACGGATGCTGTTCTTAGTCATTTTGAAGCCTATTAGGGGTTGGTTCATTTTCACGTCCCACAGTTACATACTGTGGTGATTCAGGGTGGGGTCAGCACAGCGAGGGTGGGCTTAGTAGAGGATGATCACTGAATGCTTCTCTCCTGCCTGTTTACAGCCAGCCTAGCACAAGACAACTTGATTCATGGAGATCCTATAGGTTTCAGAGGTAGAAAGAGCTGCACTGAATCCAAAATCTGCTACATATTCTGTGTGCAACTCTGGCCATACCACTTTGCACCTCTGAGCCTCAGTTTCTTCATCCATAAAATAGGGATAATACTATTTATTTCAGGATTGTTACAAGAAATAAATGAACTCAAACATTTAAAGTGCCCACTAGAATTCTTGAAGCATAATGAATACTTAAGAAATATTGGTTCCACCCCATGCCCCGTCACAAGTGTTTCTGTGGAAGGGCAGTGCAGAGTGCACTCTGGGGGCTGGGGACCTGGTCTACGCACTTGGGGTTTGCAGCCATTGTGCACGCACAACCCTAGGCTGAGCTGTTTACATCCTTATTTACGTTCCCAAAAGGAACAGAATTATTGTTGTAAGGAAAATGTGGCCATCTTGTTTTTACTTAGGGAAAACTTATCACAGTGATATAAGAATGAAAATGATACGCTTTGAAAGTATTTTTCTTTTTTTTCTCATAAATTCCCTATTATTTGTCTCACTGTATTTTATTATGATTTTTTTTTTACCCTTGAAGGGTTCAATGTTTTTCATTTTTTAGAGCCCTAGAAGAAATGAACATGGGTGAATTTTTAATGTGACCTTAGATATCTTCCTTCCCATGAACTCATGTTGCTCATGAAAAAAGCTGAGGTATTCCAACCTCTCCCGAACTTGTCCGTGTTAGAGGTGTGGTAAAGCAAAGTAAAAAAGACCTTGGAAACCAGAAAGAACTGAGTTTGAATTCTGATTCCATTCTGATTCTGCCACTTCAAGGATGGATTTTTTAAATTTAAAAAAATGAGCATCTTAACGACTACATGGATGGCGAGGATAAAATGCGACCATGCATGTAAAATACACAGCACATGGTAGGCACTCGGTATATTTTATGACACTCCCCTTACTTCCTTTGCCTTAACTGCTCTTAGTTTGATTTTCTTTTCAAATACAATTGGCTAGTTTAGGAATAAACATGACATCTTGGAAACAATTTAGGTGCAGAATTTGGTACATAAAAATGGAAACTAAATGCATGTGCTCATGCATTTGGGAGGCACTCTTTTTTAAAAACATCTTTATTGGAGTATAATTGCTTTACAATGGTGTGTTAGTTTCTGCTGTATAACAAAGTGAATCAGCTATACATAAACATATATCCTCATATCTCCTCCCTCTTGCATCTCCCTCCCACCCTCCCTATCCCACCCCTCTAGATGGTCACAAAGCACCGAGCTGATCTCCCTGTGCTATGTGGCTGCTTCCCACTAGCTATCTACCTTACATTTGGTAGTGTATATATGTCCATGCCACTCTCTCACTTCATCCCAGCTTCCCCTTCCCCCTCCCCTTGTCCTCAAGTCCATTCTCTACGTCTGCATCTTTATTCCTGTCCTGCCCCTAGGTTCTTCAGAACCCTTTTTTTTTTTAAGATTCCATATATATGTGTTAGCATATGGTATTTGTTTTTCTCTTTCTGACAGACTCTAGGTCCATCCACCTCACTACAAATAACTCAATTTCGTTTCTTTTTATGGCTGAGTAATATTCCATTGTATATATGTGTCACATCTTCGTTATCCGTTCATCTGTTGATGGACACTTAGGTTGCTTCCATGTCCTGGCTATTGTAAATAGAGCTGCAATGAACATTGTGGTACATGACTCTTTTTGAATTATGCTTTTCTCAGGGTATATGCCCAGTAGTGGGATTGCTGGGTCATATGGTAGTTCTATATTTAGATTTTTAAGGAACCTCCATACTGTTCTCCATAGTGGCTGTATCAATTTACATTCCCACCAACAGTGCAAGAGGGTTCCCTTTTCTCCACACCCTCTCCAGCATTTATTGTTTGTAGATTTTTTGATGATGGCCATTCTGACCAGTATGAGGTGATACCTCATTGTAGTTTTGATTTGCATTTCTCTAATGATTAGTGATGTTGAGCATTCTTTCATGCGTTTGTTGGCAGTCGGTATATCTTCTTTGGAGAAATGTCTATTTAGGTCTTCTGCCCATTTTTGGATTGGGTTGTTTGTTTCTTTGACATTGAGCTGCATGAGCTGCTTGTATATTTTGGAGATTAATCCTTCGTCAGTTGCTTCATTTCAAAATATTTTCTCCCATTCTGAGGGTTGTCTTTTTGTCTTGTTTGCAGTTTCCTTTGCTTTGCAAAAGCCTTTAAGTTTCATTAGGTCCCACCTGTTTATTTTTGTTTTTATTTCCATTTCTCTAGGAGGTGGGTCAAAAAGGATCTTGCTGTGATTTACGTCATAGAGTGTTCTGCCTATGTTTTCCTCTAAGAGTTTGATAGTGTCTGTCCTTACATTTAGGTCTTTAATCCATTTTGAGTTTATTTTTGTGTGTGGTGTTAGGGAGTGTTCTAATTTCATTCTTTTACATGTAGATATCCAGTTTTCCCAGCACCACTTATTGAAGAGGCTGGCCATTCTCCCCTGTATATTCTTGGGGATGCACTCATTTTTTATCCAAGATCCCTGCATGTTTTGGTGATGTCATGTCACTTCAAATAATCATAAAACACAGGCCTCACAAATACATACGAACCAGATATTACAACGAATTAATATACTTGGTTTATTCAGAGTGTCTATGCCTGCAGTAGGTTGACGCCAGGACAAAACCTGTATACAGCAAACCCAGGAACTTGGGCCAAGAGACAGTAGCAAATAGCTGGAGAGATTTAGAAGATGGGGAGGCGGGTGCAGAGGGAGAGCAGTACATCCTGCATAACAGCTCGGCGCAGTCAGGAAACTCACCACAGTAACTCCAGTGCGCGGAACTTTTGGGGGCAGATGGTAGAATGACCATACAATAGGCAAATATCAAGAATGACCAGAGAATATAAGAAATCAGAGATAAAAAAACACTCTAAGTAGCTTCCTATGCACAAAATAACCTTCTTTTCTTTCCTTTTCGCTGGAGAATTGGGAAATCAATGTTAAAACTTTAAAATATATGTGCAGGAGGGAAAACACGGATGTCAGCTTACCAATCTTAACATGTTTCAAGTTCAAGGTAATGCCAGATTTAGCACTCTATTTGAAATAGCAAGCACATCTTCTTCTTCTAAAAAGAGTGCTTAACAAATATGTAACAGTTTAGGAATTTCTACGGAAAATGAGGGAAAAGTAAAAATCTATGGAATTTAATACATGTGGTCCACCAAGATTCATTTAAAACATGCAAATAAAAACTACAATGAGGTACCATCTCACACCAGTCAGAATGGCCATCATTAAAAAGTCTACAAATAACAAATACTGGAGAGGGTGTGGAGAAAAGGGAACCCTCCTACACTGTTGGTGGAAACGCAAGTTGGTGCAGCCACTGTGGAAAACAGTGTGGAGGTTTCTTAAAAAACTAAAAATAGAATTACCACATAATCCAGCAATCCCACTCCTAAGCATATTTCCAGACAAAACTCTAATTCAAAAAGATACATGTACTCCTATGTTCATAACAGCACTATTCACAATAGCCAAGACATGGAAGCAACCTAAATACCCATCGACAGATGAATGGATAAAGAAGATATCATATGTATACACTATGAAATACTACTCAGCCATAAAAAAGAACGAAATAATGCCATTTGCAGCAACATGGATGCAACTAGAGATTGTTATACGAAGTGAAGTAAGTCAGAAAGAAAAAGACAAGTACCGTATGATATCACTTATATGTGGAATATAAATATTGCCACAAATGAACCTATTTACAAAACAGAAACAGACTCACAGGCATAGAGAACAGACTTGTGGTTGCCAAGGGGGAGTGGTGGTGGGGGAGGGATGGACTGGGAACTCGGGGTTAGTAGATGCAAACTATTACATATAGAATGGATAAACAACAATGTCCTACCGTATAGCACAGGGAACTATACTCAGTACCCTTGGATAAACCATAACGGAAAAGAATATAAAAAAGAATGTATATATGTATATAACTGAGTTACTTTGCTGTACGGCAGAAATTAACCCAACATTGTAATTCAACCATACTTCAATAAAAAAAAGATTCATTTAAAACAATTCTGGGGACATCAGTACTGTAATGGGTCCGAACTTGTTTTAAATCACTAACGTTCTAGCTAAACTCATAATGGAGGCCTTCGACTGAATAATTAATATCAAATATTCCAACTGGCATCAAGGATATATTGGCTATGAGGAAATGATAAAAAGTTTGATTAAAATGGACTTTTATCTGAGGAACCAAGTGACATAAAAATGATATGACAGTAGCATTAACCCCCTGATCTCAGCTGTTTGGCATCTTAAGGCGGTATTACATGCTAGGGCTTTTTGCATTTTTCAGGAAGTTTGAGTTGACATCTTGAGAGACATCTTAAGCTCACAAAGAATTAAATTGCTGCTAATTCATCATTTTGTCCTCTGCATTAAGAGTGAGGTGGTAGAAGGGCCAGTCACATAGGCAGCTCACTCTACAGGGCAGGGGTAGTAGAGACTAGATTTTCAGGGACCGAGGAGAAAGGATGAGAAATCTGAATCTGGTGGGTGAAAAGAGCTCCATTGATTTTCAAAAGCATTAAACTCTGTCACATGCAGATGTGGGAGATGCGCTAAAGACAAGTTCCTCAGCCCGTCTCAGCTGGCCTGCAAAGTCAGAGCAGCAGTCATAGACAGGGATGCTGAGAGGTAGCTTTTCACTGCAAGAAAGGGCTGTTCCGATAAAGTTGTGCCACAAGGAAGGTGTTGGGGAGAGCGGTCTTGATTTGTCGGATCTAGATGAAATGCGACAGGGCTCCATCTAGAGACTTGCTGAGAGAAAGTACTAGCTGTAATGGCCTCAAACCCTGGATGAACATTCGACCAGCTGCCAGGGCTATAGCGAGCAGTACATATATTTTCATGAAACATCTTACTTGACAAACTGGCCTTGTGGCAGAGAGAAGTACTCGATTAGGCAGTACGGAGGCTTTGTCAACTTCTACAGATCCACATGGCCAAACCTCCACCCGCACCGGACACTCGCTCACACATATATACACCTGCTGACTGCTCACGTTTTCACTGAACTCATTGAATCACAACCTCCGTTAGCTTCAGCAACGACCCGGACTGTGCCATTGGTGGAGATCTCTGCAGAACTTGAATGTCACTGCCAACTGCTTAGCAAGGGCTAGAAAACAAGGCAACGTCGGCAAAGGAAAATTCAATAGCTGCGAGCAGAGCAGAAGCTAACTGGAGATGAGAACGAGAAATCAGAGAGGGAGAGTGTCCTTAAGCAGTGAGGTAAACGACTCTGTGGATAATGTAACCTAGTAGGCGCTGAGCATGTTGCAGGCTTCGAAGTTAGCCGTGCACTTGTGATTGGAGTCTTCCTGGGGCTGGGCAACGGCACAGACAGACGAGAAACCCGAAACCCACAAAGTGAGCTAACGGAAACATTAAAGCGGAAGTATGCTCTTACGGCGTGTTCTTCTGACCTGGACACGGTCCTAACCAGCACCAAAACACTGGGAACACACTTAGAAAGCGAGTTTACTCTGGGCTCCTAGGAAGCAAGCATAAGCTGTTAGCTCCTTCTACAGTTGCTCTTTCTGCCCAAAATCAGCTCTAGTATGTTGCTCCTCATTACACAGCCACGCTCTAGCTGCTTGAGCTGTTCAGAGAGACGTTTCTTCCCCGTCAAGTAACTCATGGAATACGGGCGAGAGCATCATCAGGACCAGAAGCCACACCTGGCCCGAGCAGGCCTCTGTCCTGCATCAGCCTCGGGAAAGTGAGTCTCTCTCCTCGGGAGGGCTAATGCAGATTTCGACCAGAAAATTTATCGCCATCCTTTTTCTTCTGGATAGATATTAATTTTAATCTCAAAGAACCAAAGTACCAATTTGCAGATACTGCTTTTTCAACTCTCAGGAGTGTTCTAACAAAACAGGATTCCCTTCTTGGTAGGCAAAGTCTATTGCTTAATGTTCATCTAGCAATTACACATTAAACTGTTCATATTTCAAGGGAAGGACCCCAGGGAATGGGAAAAGAATTGATTTTATGACAGCATGGCAGAAACAGTTGAAAGGCATTACCAAGCCTGTCTGTTAGTAATGTTCTGTGTTGTATACAAAGATGAATAAAATACGGTCCCTTGTCCTCGAAGGCACTTACACTTTAGTGAGAATGATAAACAGGTGGGCAAATAAGACAAGGGCATGGAATAATCGCAGAGTGGGGATGTGACTCTGAGCTGGATGACCTGAGCCCCAGAAGTTAATTGTACAAACTTGCAGCCAGACTGCCTGGGTTCAAATCCCAACTCTGCCACTTCCAGCTGTTGAACTTGGACAATTTCACTTGATCTCTCTCTGCCTGTGTCCTCGCCTATGAAATGAGGATAATAATAGGGTTGGTACTGAGTCATAGGACTGTTGTGAGCATTAAGTCAGTCAGTGGATACAAAGCATTTAGAAGAGTGCCTGGTACATGGTAAGCGCTCAACAGGAGATAACTATTTGGAAGTCTGGGCTTTACTGATTCCAGGGAAAAGGGACATTCTCATGGGAAAATCAATACTCTTCCTGGAAAATAGTGCCCTAAAGTAAATGGTCAAAAAATCTTGGGAGGAATTTTTTCCTACAACTTACTTATATAAAAACAAATCTATTCTCATCTTTGTACCCACATATTAAAAACTTACTGTATACATGGTCCTATGTTAGGTCCTGTTGATAGGTGTAAAAAACGATGGATATAAAACAATATCCTTTCTTCCAAGGGATCTATAATCCAATAGTGGTGGAAAGTGGCAGCAAAGAATCAATATCTAATTCAAGGTGTTTTCAGTGGCACTGGTAAAGTGCTAAATCAATGTTATGGACGTTGAAAGAAGGAAGAACTAAAGAAAGGTGGCAGAGGGCTTGGGTTGTGGCATGGGGGCTTTGAGGTCTCTTGGAGGTAGGAGGATGGGTATTAAGCAGCAACTGTAACTGGAGTCACAATAAGAGTGAGATAGGAAGGTTCATTTTGGATTCATCATCGTAGTGATGAGAACTGAACCTATAAGAATAGAGGAGGCAGCTCAGAGAGAATCCACATAAAGGAAAGGGCTGGGGCTCCCCTGGTGGCGCAGTGGTTGAGAGTCCGCCTGCCGATGCAGGGGACACGGGTTCGTGCCCCGGTCTGGGAAGATCCCACATGCCGCGAGCGGCTGGGCCCGTGAGCCATGGCCGCTGAGCCTGCGCATCCGGAGCCTGTGCTCCGCAACGGGAGAGGCCACAGCAGTGAGAGGCCCACGTACCACAAAAAAAAAAAAAAAAAAAAAAGAAAAGGGCTGGAAAGAATAGAGACATGTGTGTGTATAACTGAGGTGCTTTGCTGTGCACCTGAAACTAACACAACATTGTATATCAACTCTACTCCAGTAGAAAATAAAAATTAAAAAGAAAGAAAGAAAAGGACTGGAAGCAGAGTCCGCTGGAAGCATCAGTGACATGTTCAGAAGCCTGGGGCAAGAGGCAAGAGTTCAGTGGGTGGTGTGGAAATAGAGCCACTTTTTCCTAAAGCAGGAAAGTGGGAATTGGAGGAGGAAGGAGGGTTAAGGGAAGATCTTTGTTTTCTCGGATGGACTACAGCCAAGCTCAGGGGGTAGTCCTGCCACCTGAGCCCTGCTCGGCTATGAGTCACTACAGCTGCAGGCTCAGTCAGCACTGTCCAGTCCTGAGACAACAGGAGCATTTTCGCGATATCTCAGGACTTCCCCGCGCTGGTCCAGAGAGTGTTGCTCCCTCATCATATCTGTCCTAGGAGCACAAACATCATGTCCAGCCTTGCTGGTTAACTCACACTGGGTGGGTCTCCACCACCGGGGACACACTGGGTCTGCATCTAACTCTTATTGGCCTCTTGCCTAGACCCGAGTTAGCTCCTATATCCCTGATATGAACTCCCTATTTATAAGGATTGCTGTCTCCCAGCATGTCCACAGCACAGCTTATCATTCAGATCATTTCAGCTTGCTGTGCCCTCTTCCTTGATCATCCGGACTGCTGGTCCTTCCCTAAGCGTGGGCTAATCCTTCAGCCTCAGTTATGTCCCCAGCGTATCTCCATGAGCTGCTGGTGCTTCCCTTCTCCACGCTGAGGAATTCCTAGTGAACTGTGCAGCTGAGACTATGCATTCAGAGTAGTAGGCAGGGGGAGGAAAGCAATTGCCAAGGGCTTGAAGATGCAGCTGAGAGAGGGGTAGTTGACTGTGTAGGGTCCCCCAAGAAGCCAGTGAGAATGAGCTCTGCTGTATAGGTTTGACTCATAAAAGAAAGGAACATGTCATCCCCAGAGAGAAAATTAAAAAGAACTAACAATATAAAAGAATCCTTAAACTATGTCAGGCAGGCTCTTCACTAAGGGTTTTGCTTGTATCATTTGTATTTAATACTCATACAGGCGCTGTACAGAGTCCCTAATATAATCCCCAATTTGCAGATTAAAGAACTGAGCCTGGACCAGTTGGATCCTTGCCCAAGGTCACCCAGGTGAGAAGTGATGGATGGGGCTGTAATTATGGCCTGACTCCAAGTCCACGCCTTCATGTCTCCCCTTGGGAGGTGTGTGTTAGTGAAGACAGAGCAAGCCTGAATTGTAGGGAGAAGTTGAGGAACTAAGGTTGAATGTCTCACGGCTGTAAAGGAAAGGAAGTGAGATCATCTCTAGAGATTGGGCTTGGGGGGCTTAGTCATCTTTGCAGAACTTAACGGGAGCAGAAAAGGTTTGGAATGGCCACTGTGGGGATAGTCAAGGGAGTCGACAGCACGACTAAAAGGAATTCTGGACAGCAGCAGGGGCCCAGCTGGGGTTGGATAATGTGAATTTTGTAGAGGAACCAGTGAGTGCTTTTATGAGTTTCTCCAGCAACCTTTCGGCACGCACGCATGTAGGACCACAGAAGAGATGCAGGGCCTTTTTGTTCCCTCCTCAGGACTCAACACTTGATTACAAGCCCGGAAGAGCAACCTCGTGTGCCGATGCACTGAGCCACCTGCAGAGAAGGGATAATGGGATCCCATGGGGCCGGGGATGGGCCAGGTGGGAATGACGGAGGCTTCAGATGGGAGAGGAGAGAGTTCACTGCTGAACAGACGGACCTGGAGGAGGCCTGTAAAATCAGAATGGGGCCTGCGAGGATTGAAAGAGGCTGGGAGGCTGAAGTGAAAAAGAAGCTGTTTGCAAAAATACGCACGTTGTTGTTCACACATTAGAGCAGCCCTGGAAACAGCCACTTCTCTGCTCACCCAGGGCGAGTAATAATTTGTGTCAGGCAAGAATAAGGGGATGCTGATTTTGCTCTGTTTACTACCAGAGAGAAGTGGGGGCTGGAGAGGATGCTAAAACACTGGCCCTGGGAAAAGCCTGGCGCTTGCTAACGAGGCTGTAGTACAACCATGCTCTGCTTTCCAAAACAGCACCCTCAGGAGGAAAGAAATAAAGTCATTTTTCTTCAGAGGCAGAAGATTTAAAATTGCTTAACGATAACACTTAACATCGCTTAGCCCTTAGCCTTAGGCAACCTCATAACTAGCAAGTGCTGGGAATTATCTTTTTCCTGAACTGGCTAGGGTTCTGGCTTTACGTTGTCAGGTGTCATCCAGCCTGGCAGCAGGCTGCACGGCCCACTTTAAAATGACAGCGTTCCATGAAAGCATAGCAGGGTGTCCCTTGACCGGGGCTCCTCCCCCACTCCATGCACCAGGGGGCATTTTCTCTCCGTGTTGATGGCTCCAAGTTTGGCATATAAATCAACACTGTTGAGTGTATCTTAAAACTCCTGTGATGCTCTCCACAAACAGCATAGGAACCAAATCAGTCAGTAGCATATTAAGTCCCCTATAAGGTTGGCCACTGACTTCCTGTAGATAGAATTATTCCGATTTTTAATGAAAAATTTAACTCCATAAATATTTTAAAGCTCCCCACCTCTGTGACTAAGAGGGGATCTGGTGCCTACAGAGATGTGTTCGCCTCACTCCCCTGACCAAAGGAGCAGTGGAGCTGGGGTGATTCAATTAAGTGGACAGTAAAATCTCTAGGGGCGGGAGAAGACTAGAAAACCAGGGTAAATGTCACCGGCACACAGAGGCCAGTAGCTTGTCCCCTGCCTCGGCATTCTGCATCCTGTTGGGTAAATATGGACCCACCCTCCATGGATCAGAGCATGTTGGTGGGGATACTTTGTATATCCCCCTTAGATAATTGAGATGGAAACGCAAGTTCAAGCCCCTGCGTTAAGAGACCAGTGCCAGGGACCTCTCATGCACTTGTCTGAGCCTTATTTATCGTCCATCACGACTCCTTCTTGCCAGGTAGCTAAAAAGGTGTGTTAGCACGTGCAGCTCATCACTTCTACCATTGTGTTACGTGTGTGAGTGCACTGTTCGTCAAAACTGTTTTCAGTCTAAGATGCCTCACTTTTGGCTACAGTTATATTCTCGGGGCTGGCAGGATTTTGTCAATTCATATATTGCGATGATAGCTCCAGAGCCACAAACAGCATCAACGTATTGCCTCTGTCAAAACACTCCCTCCACAGTGTTTAATCCTAAAATAGATGTGTTTAGAGTCAGCCACGGCTGAGCATTTCAGGGCTTATTAATTGAAATAAATAGGAGTTGGAAATTCAGAGGACTTTATGTTAATCATTACTAACCTAAGCATTGGTTGCACTCTCACAAAAAGTTGTTCTGCTGCCTCCCGTCCTAGATGGCGGGTCCTTGTCTAGGTGTCTAGGGCCACGGCATCCCCAGTCTCCAGATTTTCAGGGCCTGATGCATAGTAGATGATCAGTAGATACTTGGGGAAGGAATGAATGAGCGAAATTTGTTGAATTTCTGTACTTATAAATGCTATTTCTGTGTTTTTGATTTGTACCAAAAAAAAAAAAATCCATTTCCACAGTCTGAGTACAAGTTGGCCAGGAAGACATTAAACTGTTTCCAGTTTTCCTTTTTCTTCCTATCCTAAGAATACAGTACTTTCCATCTGCCTTAACCACAATTTCCATGCACTTCAATACTGAAAGCCAGAAATTTTATATTTAAAATGAATTTTGGAGACTACTTCTATTTTTTAAAATGAAAACAAACTACTAAGCCAGGGAAAAAAATAAGGAGAGGAAAGAAATCAAGGATGAGAAAAATAACTAGGAGACAACATATAAAAAGGGAAAATGCAGATAAAATATAGTTGTACAGGAGCTTTTAAAATATTGTATTTTGGGTATCCTGCCCAGTCAGTGTTCAGAATTGGTTCTCTGGTAGATTTGAGATTTTATTACTCTTGAAAATCAACATTACTGTTTATAAGAGCAAATGGTCACTTGGGCTATGCCTGTTGTAATGCTCGGGCTGTTCTTTTCGTCATTTCACACGCAGAAATACAGCCAACATGCAACTCAAAACGGTAACCCAGCTCCGAGTTAGCACTTTAACAATTCAGTATGATGATAGAAAAGATCTACTTAGGGTCCTCCCCACCGCCCCCCACCCCCTTTAAAAGCAGATATTCTGTAACATTTTAGTTTTCTGCCTGGCATTAACCTTTCTTTGTTTTTTGTTTTCAAACCCACAAATTCTCACACTCTCAACTCACTCAACTCCCATAGTCACTGCACTGTATGTCATCTTGGAAAGGTTTCCTCTTTGTCATGTGCCATTGATTACAGACTAAAATTATTCTTCATCTCACAGATAAGAGCACAAACCTTTGAGAATTGTATCTCATTTTCAGGGGTGTCTAGTTACAGCATAAGTGGATCCTGTTAGGCCAGAATCACCAAGCGAACTTTCCCACGCAGCTGTCTTTTCCCCACACTGTGTCGGTGCCTCTCAGCAATATTTGCTTATTGCCCGAAGAACACGGTCAGGTTCTAAATCAAGCAAAGAACCCCTTTCCAGGTTCATATTTCTCTCCTGCTTTTTAACACCCTGCTTTTTGACATGAAGCTCCAGGGTTAAGGCTGGCATGCCCTTCCTTGTGGGTAATTCCTAGGACAGAGGATTTACTATTTTATTGTCTCTAAGCTGGGTACAGGCTGTTCAATACCATGTTTATAGCAATGGCTTAGGATTTCCATTCAGAATCCAATATTCTTGCTGACATGTTCAATTGCCATGATATACTATTTTCTTCCCTTAAAAAATAACCCACAAGTGTTTCAATTATTAGCACAGTTGTGAAGATGGCACGAGGGCTGTGGCAGATGCAGTAAGGCAAAATTATAACATACTCCCCGTTTCAGAGCCAGATTTCTATTTCATGTGTATTTTCTGAAGACTTTATGTGCGGGTGGGATGGTGATCTACCTGGGTAAGGAGGCGTACTGTCTCTCCATCCCCTCAAAGCGGAGGTTGTGTGCATTCCCATCTGGACCCTTTCCAGACACCTGTGGAGAGAAAAGTAATTAGAGATGAAGATCCATTATGCACCCTGGTTACTGTCAATGCATCTCAAAATTGTAATCACTGCACAAATGCTGCTGCTGCCTGCCAAAAATTAACCACGGGAAAGCAGGCAAGAACTCAGCATCGTTATAGGAATTGATGATCGAGTCACAAACATGGCATTTAACGACAAAGTCACTTCTTTCAAAAAAAGGGTCATTGTCAAACTGACTCCCTCCTGTCACCATGCCAGGGGTAGTCTGTAGATTGTTAAGACCGCTTTTTTTTTTCTTTCAAAATAGGCTTTAGTTTGCAGAACAGCTTTAGACTGGCAGGAAAATTGAGAAGATGGTACGGAGAGTTTCCCATGTAGTCTGCACCCAGTTTCCCTATAACTAACATCTCATATTCCTATGGTATATTTCTTACAATTAATAAATCAATATTAATACAGTATTGTTCACTCAAGTTCATAGTTTATTCAGATTTTATCTAATTTTTTTTCTGTTCAGGACACCATATTACATTTAGTCGTCACGTCTCCTTAGGCTCCTCTTGGCTGTGATAAGAGTGTATACTTTCCACGAAACCTTTCTTTACTACCTGGGATCGGTGGCAATCAGCTACCTCTTCCACAGCTTCTATGAAGCCCTCTCTGATCACCTGAACCTCACTGAGCCCGCTCCCTTATAAACAGAGAAGTGACAAACTATTTTCAATCTAGTGTTGGTCTTTATTGGTTTTTGTCCCTTCCTATGTACTTCCTGTGTTCAGCTCTCTTCAGGTCTCTTCCACCAGCCTCTGAGATTCTGATGGGCACTGAGTGACTGGCGCCGGTAGGTTCTCAATAAAGTGTGTTAGTGCCATGAATCTGAAGACTTTACATAGAGTCTTTCTGTGTCTATCATACCAACTAAAGACACATATGGGACGAACATGGTATTGGAAGGTACTTGGTGACTGATCAATTCCTCACCTCTTCCCGTCAACACATGTGGTTTATGGCCACCCGTGTCCTCACTCTTGTGCTAGGGTAGCTCTCATATAATGTGCATGGAAGGGGTAAATAGAAAACCTGGCCTCTTATAATGGAGGGGAAGGGGGAGTTTGCTAATAAGCACAGGAAGTAACAGTGTCAAGGTTGTAGAGGAAATTTTTCTGGGTAGTACTCAAGCTGGAATTTATTTTCCTCCTACGAAAAGTCCCAGCTCTCTATGCAACCACCATCCCAGCTTGGGTGGTGTGTGTAGGGAGGGTTTGTCAGGGCAGGTGTTGCAAAACGAGAATATACGCACATTTAGAGTTAAGAAAGACTATTCCTGGTGTCACGTTATTACAGGAGGCCCTTAGGAGTGTGCCCTGTAAAACCTCTTTATATTTCACCAATACATAGGAGCACCAGGCATCATCTGAGAGGTTGACAGCCCAATAGCGACCTAGGTAGGATGAAGATTGCACTTACAGCTTTAGAAGTAACTACAGAGAGACAGAATTCTCTGCATTAAGATAAAGCCCTGATTTAAACTGCTAACCTTTTTAACAAAAACTAGGGGCAAGGATGGTGTCAGACAGTTAGGGGATAAATAAATGGCACAGAAAAAGAAGCGATGGATAGAAGTATTGTCCCCAGTCACTCCTATCTAAGGTTTGTTTTGTTTTTGACCTATTTTTTTATGGAGGGAGAATTAATGTAAATACCAGAAATATGTTGACAATTACTAATTGTGGTTGTTATAAAAACATCATGCTTCGTTGCCATGGATACAGAAGAATAAGGAATGAGGTGGGTCTTTTAGGAGACTGTGGGTAAAATTAAAATTAAAAAAAAAAGAAAAACATCATATTTATGTATCCTTAGGATGGCTTTAGACATTTACAACTAATTTTTTTCACGTGGCCACAAAACTCCAAGTTAAAACTTTCAGGGCCGTTATCTGAACTGGCCTGGCCTAATGATGGCAGTCAACATTCTGGGATCTCAGGAGGCAGCGCCCATGTACTGTGGTTCTGGTAAGCTGCTAGCACGCTAGATTCTGTGAAATGTAGGATGATCCTTATCCTTAAGCAGCTTTTAGTCTTGCTGGGAAAACAAGGATCAGAAATGAAATAATTAAAGAGTGAGTTAGGACAATGCATGAACCAATGTCATTCAGGATGTTACTAGCAGAAGCACAGATGAAGGTGTTTGGAAAAACTTCATGGAAGTAGAAGAGCAAAGGCCAGGTTTCAAAAGATGGATGGCATGCTTATACATCAAAAATTATTCTGTTCTTGAAAACAGTATGGAGGTTTCTCAAAAAAACTAAAAATAGGGTTACCATATGATCCAGCAATCTCACTCCTGGGCATACATCTGGAAGAGATGAAAGCTCTAATTCAAAAAGATACAGGCACCACAGTGTTCACTGCAGCACTATTTACAATAGCCAAGACATGGAAGCAACCTAACAGATGAGTGGATAAAGAAGATGTGGGGTGTGTGTGTGTGTGTGTGTGTGTGTGTGTGTACACACACACACACACACACACACACACACATATATGGTGGAATATTACTCAGCCATAGAAAAGAATGAAATATTGCCATTTGCAGCAACATGGAAAGACCTAGAGATTATCATACTAAGTGAAGTAATTCAGACAGAGCAAGACAAATATCATATGGTATTGCTTATATGTGGAATCTAAAAAAATGATACAAATGAACTTATTTACGAAACAGAAACAGACCCACAGACATAGAAAACAAGTTTATGGTTACCAAAGGGGAAGGAGGGGAGGGATAAATTGGGAGTATGAGAGTAAAATTGATAAACAACAAGGATTTGCTGTAGAGCACAGATTCAATATCTTGTAAAAAGAGAACACAGATATACACATATATATGTATAACCGAATCATTATGCTGTACACCTGAAACTAACACAATATTGTAAATCAACTATACTTCAATTAAAAAATTATTCCATTCTTCACCAATTGTATATGTATTTGTGTGTTTCCCTATTAATACTGCAGCAACTTTAATACAATCATTCAGTTAGTAATTACTGAACACCTTCTGTATTCTAATGCCACATTAGGTACCACTTTCAAAACAATGAACAGCAGCTTGATTTCTTCATTGCTTTAAATATAAAAGAGACAGGCCTGCAAACAATTACAGTACAATGAGATCACCGCTGGAGTGTCAGTCTGAAGGAGGTAGTGGGAGTCTGAAGGAACAGATACCAGAGTCCACCTGGGAGAGCTGAAGACAGCTTCATGGGGGTGTTGAAGCTTCATTTAAACTTGAATATGAATGAGGAGGAGTTTGTTAGGAGGAGGAGGGGGTAGGAGTAGCAGGAGAAGGCATTCTCAGTAGACAGAACCAAAGTGAAACAACATGGAGGCATAAAAGGAGCACTGTGTTCCCAGGGAATGTCAACATTTTGGTAAAAGAAGAAACAGAGGCTCTAAGGAAAAGGATATTAGGAACAGTAGCAACAATATCACTGGTGCTACTATTATGATTACAACAATATTATTGCCACTAGTACAATTTTTTTAAATAGATTTTATTTTTTAGAGAAGTTTTAGGTTTGTAGCAAAATTGAGAGGAACGTACAGAGAGTTCCCATATATATCACGGATCATGCTTTTGGTGTCACAGCTAAAAAGTCATCACCAAATTTAAGGTCATTTGGATTTTTTCCAATGTTATCTTCTAGGAGTTTTACAGTTTTGCATCTTACATTAGGTCTGTGATAATTTTTGTGAAGACTATAAGGTCTGTGTTTAGATTCTTTTTTTCTTTCTTCTTCTTCTTTTTTTTTTTTGCATGTGGATGTTCAGTTGTTCTAGCACCATTTGTTGAAAAGACTATTTTTGCTCTATTATATTGCTTTTGCAACTTTGTCAAAGATCCGTTGAGACTGTGTTTCTGTGGGTCTATTTCTGGGCTCTCTATTCTCTTCCACGGATCTATTTGTAGATTTTTTCACCAATACCATACTGTCTTGATTACTGTAGCTGTATAGTAAGTCTTGAAGTTGGGTAGTGTCTGTCCTCCAACTTCGTTCTTCTCATTCAACATTGTGTTGGCTATTCTGGGACTTTTGCCTCTCCACATAAACTTTAGAATCAGTTTGTAACTTGCTGGGATTTTGACTGGGAGTACGTTGAATATATAGATCAAGCTGGGAAGAACTGACATATAGACAATATTGAGTCTACCCAAGAACATAGACTATCCAACACGGACTCTCCTTCCATTTTTTAGTACTTCTTTGATTACTACAATTTAACACTTATTTGGCCCTTATTGAGTGCCAAGCACAAGGCTAAATGTTTTATTTGCATTAGCCCATTCATTCCTCCCAAATATCCCCAATGGTTGCCCAATTTTGCACATGAGAAAACTGAGCAGTTGCCTAAGGTCATACAGCTAGGACACGGCATATCTGAGATAATGTTCAGGTCTATCTGATCCCAGAGTCCAAGCTCTGGAGAAACTGCCATAGACTGGATCTTGGAGGAGCTCATGCCAAGGAACTTGATTTTACCATTAGTTGATGGTGAACCCACTGAGAAGTGATATTCCATAAGTGATAGCTCATATTGAACAGTTAGAGAGATTATTCTTGCCATAGTATGGAGGTTCCCGTGACAGTCTAAGTCAGAGATGATAAAGGCCTAAACAAGGGGCTATTCAAAAGGATGGAGACAAGGGAGCATCATAAAGATGTTAAGAGGGTAAATTTAATACAACTGACTGAGAATTAATGGGAAGGATGTGTCTGGAATCATGCCTAAGTTTCTGAACTTAGCAACTAGGTGAATCTGATAACTGTTGCCGAGATGGGACTAAAAGAACAGATTTAGGGGGTAGGGGTAGGGGTTGGAGGAGGGAACACTTAGATATATTAAGCTTGAGTTGGGACATCTGATGGAAATGCCTGAGAGATAATTGAGTATAAAAGTTTGCAATGCCGAAGAAAAATCTGGACTAGAGGTGTAGAATTGAGGAACATTCAGCCTATAGTTGGTGCCTGAAACCTTGGAAAAGAATTAGACTGCCCAGGAAGAATCTACAGTGACAGAGTAGAAGAAAAGACATGTGATGAAAGGAGAGAATGCCAATAATAATCTTAGAAATACCATAATTTAAGGGGCAGGCAAAAAAAAAAAAAGTTGAACCCAGGAGGGATTCTGAGTAAAAGTTGTTGGTCAAGAAGAGAGCAAGGAGAGAACATTCACAGGAATTAAGGGAAAAGAATTCCACAAAAGAGGGAGTGGTTCACAGTGTCAAAAGCAGCCAAGAGCTTCAGTAAGACAAGATCTGTGGCTCATATGGTGTGTTGGAGAGCTTTACTCGATCCTCCCTCCTTGTCGAGGGTCACTCTGAACCATAGAGCCTGGAAAGCCGAAAACTACCTTTCCCAGAATTCCCTTGTAGTCAATGTTCTGGGTGTGATTTAAGGTGGGCCATGTCATTTGAGAAATGGAGTTGAGGCAGTGGCTATGCTTCCACTGTTGATTCTGGCAAGAACGTCCAAAGGTGTGCTTGGTTTTCCCATGGCAGTGTTAGCAGATGTGCCATTGCTAGTTTCTGGGGGTGGAGTATAGCTTTCATAGCTAGCTTTGGAGCTGGTGGCACTAAAGGTGAATTCCTGTTTGTGGCACCTTCCTAATTATGGTGGCTTCTGATATAGGCATTATTGTGTGGCTTGTGGAGCCAAAACCTTCCTCAAAGAAATGGCAGAAGCTCCCTGAGTAGCCTAGTTCTATTGTGTGGTTTGGGAAGTCATTCCTGAAAGCTTATCTAAGAATTTGTTTCCTAGCCTTCCTTATGATTCTGTAAGCCTGTTAACATGGTGTAATAAATTTGTTCCTGCTTAAGCTAGCTAGAGTGTGTATTGTTCTCTGCAACTGAACATTGACTGATAGAAAGTCTGTAAAAGGCTATGTGGGAATTGGCAATGAGATGTTGCTTGGTGCTCTATTGAAAGCCAGACTCTATGGTGTTGAAAATCTTTACAGTTTTCTAATAGATAAACACCCACTGGTTGCACTGTCTTATGCTATCATGCTCAGAAAATGAGATTAATACTTTCAAGTAAATAAACATTTGTTAGTGACTCTAAATATTAGAGTCGTATGCTAAGTACTCTAAGACACAGAGATGAGAAAAGTCATTTCCTGCTCAGGGACACACGGTTGGTCAAGGGAGATGAGAGCAATACATTTGCGTTCCATTATTTAAAAAACAGATTTACCTATTTTTTTCTCCCTAAGTCACCCAAAGATGACCTCTGTTAACATTTACAAATATATACATATTTTAATGGTATACAGAAATTTTTCCCAACTATTTACTACTGGTGTTTTCCTGTGCTAGTAGATATGTTTCCACAAACGTGAATTTTAATAGCTATATAAGATTTATGGATAAATCATAACTTATCTCATCTCCTCCTGTAATTTGATCACTTTTACTATCCCAATCAGAAATGGTGGCAATACAGATTATTGTGTTGGGGACAAAGATTCTTACAAATAGCTGTGAACTGAAAGTAGGAAACTGCAGCTAGAGGGTTGCCAAAGAGAAACTAATTATAAGTTTTAGTCGGGTCCTTAGGAAGTCAAGCCACTTTTGGAGGGAGTGAGGGGAGAGAGAACTGGCAGAGGCATTTATAAGCTCATTTCTCATTTTGCTCTGTGCTCAACAAGACTCAGAAATGCGTCTCCTTGAAGAACTCCATATTAGGTAATGTCTCGCATCACAAAAACATAAGGTCAGCGGCTTTGATCCAATTAATTTTTTTTAAAGAAGCCCTTTATCTCACTTGGTATCATGCAGGTTTTTTTTTTTTAATGTAATGACCTAAATATACATCTGATAGGAATAATCTTGACTTAAGCCATAACAGAAACATAGTCTTTTCCACAACAATGTAATGTTAGAACTTATGCTTGGATTTTGGGCATATTTATCTCTCTGCTGCTCAGGAAGTGAAACTTCAGAGAGCTCATTCAAAACAACGTGAAAAGCTCATACCTTGGTATGCCTTGCACATGGCGGTCTTCTTTGTTTGGATTATGACAGCTTATGACAGCCTATCAGGAGGGCTTGGTGTTTGGGGGCGGGGGGCGAGCGGGGGGGATGTTGAATTAAGATGCTTTTAGTCCATGGGAGTTCTCCCAATTTCATTCACTCAGTGCCTGCTGCTGGCTGGGGTGTTAAGAGCCTTGTTAAAATAAAGCTATTAGTCTTTTCTCTACAAAAGCAAGGAGCTTGCCACTTACATTCAGTGTTCCTTAAATTAGTGTGTATTTGTAGCCTGGCATTGCAAGAATCAGCAGTTTCATAAAGCAATATACTAAAGAGGCCATTTAACACCCCTGTTTCCCCCATTTGCAGATTAATGGAAGAGGGGAAGATTTAATGCCCTTTCAAACGTTTCTAAACAATTCATTAAAAATAAAAGGATAAATCAAATATCTGATGATAAAAAGTGGAAACAATTCAAAATTAACATGTTTTCCTATTCCTACAGGTCAGGACACATTTTTGCCAATGTTGTAATTTATGTCCCATAAGTCAATTTTCCTGAGGAAATTTAAAAGCTGCTGTGATGGAAAGGCTGTGCAAAGGTGCAATACAGCTTTTTCACCTACACATAACATCCTCACTTACAAATATGTCTTACTCAGACCCATTACCCAAGAATGAGTTTCACGCTGCCAGACACATCATAAGATTAAAATGCAAAGTATAAAAATGTAGATGCCATTTTAGGAAATACGCCTTTCATTTCAAGTTGGTAACATGACAGATATTTTTGAGCAGTTTCCAGAAGCTTTCTTTTAATTACATTGCTTTTACCTAGCTATAGGTTTGGCTGGAAGGTTTTTAAAGGAATCAACTCAATAAAAACATCTAAAAAGTTATAAACTTGGCTTTGAGAATCTTCTACTATTCAGACACTCTGCTAAAATGCTACATGTTTGGAGGAAGGGCAACTGACAATATTCCATCTAAACAAAAAGAAACTAATTAAAATAAGCTGCTTAATTATTTCCCTTTTGCAATGTGAAGTATATTATTCCTGAGATATGTATTTACAAATATGCTATCTAGAGAAGCAAAAGTACACACACTCGTTCAAACCATTATTTCTGAAGTGTTTATTTTCTCTAATTTAATTTCAGTAATTTTGTCAAATAACTGGGTATTCAGCTTATAGACTTGCTTAGAACATCTGCTAGTTTAGAAAATACAGCAAATAAAAATATTTTTAAAATAACTCTTGGATAAGCCTTTTAACCATTTTGTGCCTATATTTTCCTCCCTTGTAAAATGTTGGAGTTAAAACATAAATCCTTAAAGTCCCTTCTAACCTACACACATATATAAAAGTTATCTTGTATATAGTTTCCACATTATGTTAACCAATTACACCTTATTAATATAGTAACTATATGTACGCACAGTTATTTTAAAGCTGAATGACAAAGATAGCAAAGCAATCTGCAACATTATAAAGTTATAACACATTTATTGGGATTTAAGCATTAAATCTCATGCTAGCACCATCCAAGTTCTAGCCATATACATATACATATGTATACATATACATATGTACACATATACATATGTACACATATAGATATGTACACATTGGGCAACAGCCTGAATGATCTCTTTTCTGATTATCTTTGGAGAAAATAAAATCAGACATCTCCTGCCCAGCTCTGTTTGTGTCTGGGCCTAAGATACAGTTACCATAGAAACTATGATTGTGGATACAATTTACAAACTTGGCTTCATCTATCAGATGCACTTTGTGTGTTAGTGTATGTATGTGTGTGCGTGTGTACATGTGTGCATATGTGTCTTGCCAATAAGCTTGAAGAGCAAACTCTGGCTCTACATCTTTAATTAAAGAGCCAGACACCACTCCTCATTTCCTTTTCCCATCTGTCTACCTACAAAAAGAGATCTTGTAACACTGACTGACATATAACACTGACTGACATCTTACTTGGCAGAAGACAAAGGTCTGATGAAAAGATGAAAAAAAAGGTATTAGGAAAAGCATTCCCCAAGAAATCTGTCTGTTCACACCTGTCCTGTATTTTCCAGGAACAGAATAAAAGAACTTAGGTGGAGTTTTGGTTAGTTACAGTAATCACTAGGTTCTAATACCCAGTACTTATTGAATTTGGTTTCCAATTGTTTCTTGGATATAACATGTGAGTTATTTACTCCTCTGCTGTTTTAGTTTATTGTACTCTGTGACAACCTTCTTTACACATCCTAAAAGAAACAAAGTTGACCTTCAAAATATGACTAAATCTGAAAATGATAATAGTTTGTTCACATTATTCCTTATGAGTTCATACTATCTCTTCTAACGATTAAGTCTTATAAAGGATATTCATTGACTAAAGCTCTCTAGCATATTTAAAATATACTTGCATTTATAAAGACTAAACAATGTAAATACATGCAAAATGTTAAGCTCTTCAGAATTTTTTTAATAGTTTAGTCAGTGGGCAAGTTCAAATCACTCCCATTATAATTACTAGAAAGAAAAGATTCTCTGGAACACTCTACAATCAGTATCATGCGTTAAAATCAATGTGACCATTTCCATTTCTGCCTCATTTTACACGTGGGGAAACTAGAGTTCAGAGGATGTTAAAGCAACTTGCCCAAAGGGTCATACGGTGGCAAAGACAAGATCCAAACTGAGATCTGCCTGACCCCAAAGTAGTGCTTGTCTCACTCTTAATGCTGCCTCATATGTTAGAAGTGATCATTATAGTTACTGTTGCTCTGTTTCTTAAACAAAGAACTGAGGCATCAGACCTGAAAGTTCAAATAAACCTATGTTGGCAGTGAGATGGAACACGTGAAATTATGACTGTCTGTGAGCACTCTGAATGTGCTTATGGTCATCATAGCCATACAGCTGAACCCCAATTGCCTAGTGATATTTATTTAAAATAGCTGGAGGGGGCTTCCCTGGTGGCGCAGTGGTTGAGAGTCCACCTGCCGATGCAGGGGATGTGGGTTCGTGCCCCGGTCCGGGAGGATCCCACATGCCGCGGAGCGGCTGGGCTCGTGAGCCATGGCTGCTGAGCCTGCACGTCCGGAGCCTGTGCTCCGCAACGGGAGAGGCCACAACAGTGAGAGGCCCACATACCGCAAAAAAAAAAAAAAAAAAAAAGCTGGAGGCATTAATATACGTATACATGTTAATTTTTTGTTATAGCAAAAATAATTTTAATAAAAATAACTTAATAAAAGGTTATTTTTGTTAAAAATATCCTGCTGTATTACAGGTTTTTTTTTCAGTACTCATGAATGGTGTCAGTCTATTCATTTGGTTTACACAAGACATCGGATTGCAAGCTTCATTAGAATTGAGACAATGCCTCTTTTTGAGCCATTACATTCTCAAGGCCTGGCATATCACCTTGTTCATTAATATTTATTGAGTCAAAGAAACAGAAGTCTCAAACATCTACTCAGTAGCAGTTAACACAAAAAAATTAATGTTTCCCTAATGGCTACCTAGTTTTTTGAACCAGACCTGTGAAATAATAGGATACATACTATCAAAATGTTTTTAAGGAAGTTTTATGACATCTGTCCTTTGGTTAAGTCTTATTAAGACTGCACCTTTCAAGCTCTTTTGTTAATTAATTAATTTATTTTTGGCTGTGTTGGGTCTTCATTGCTGCACGCGGGCTTTCTCTAGTTGCGGTGAGCAGGGGGCTACTCTTTGTTGCGGTGCGCGGGCTTCTCATTGCGGTGGCTTTTCTTTGTTGCGGAGCACGGGCTTCAGTAATTGTGGCATACGGGCTCAGTAGTTGTGGCTCGTGGGCTCTAGAGCGCAGGCTCAGTAGTTGTGGCACACGGGCTTAGTTGCTCAGCAGCATGTGGGATCTTCCAGGACCAGGGCTCAAACCTGTGTCCCCTGCATCGGCAGGCGGATTCTTAACCACTGCGCCACCAGAGAAGTCCCAAGCTCTTTTGTTTATTTAGTCCTGATTTATTTTCATTTCTTTAAAAACAAAACAAAAAACAACCTAGAAACATTCTTATAGTTGAGATTTAAACTTGAATCTGGAGTATAAATCAAAACCATTAGGAACCTTAAGTATGTAATTGCTTAGAAAAGATTCTAATAGCTCAAAAATAATACTAGTACACTAGTAGGGGAAGCTTATCTGATAGAATAAATTACTGGGCACACTGGGAATAATCACTGTTGATCTAAACATGTACCTCAACGTGCAGCTTCACAAAGTTACCAGACCCACGCTACCATTAATGCTGGAATCAGACACACAATAGCCCTACATTTATATTAACAAAATTATTTTGCAACCGACGGCTATACCAGCAGAATTCAGTTCTAGGAAGATGAATGAAGACGAGAGGAGGAGAAAGGAAGAACTAAACAGATGACTTTCTGAAAAATTGATGTTCTTGTGTCGAAACCTAATTTGAACAACGAAACCAAACACACACACCCTGTCAATGGTTTTCTATTAACTAGTGAATAAAGGCTCTCAGTAACTGACAGCCATCTGATTTTCCAGCTTTATGTTGTTCCTGTCGTATATGCTCAACGATCTGATTGCACTGGGCATTTTACGGATCCCAAGAATGCACTTTTGTGCTGATGGCAAGGTGTCTACTTCTGTAGTTTTGGTAGCTCTTCCAGCGGTCAAGTTAGCGCCTTAAACATGGCAAGGGCTCAGTAAATGCTAATTGAGTGAATGAATGAAGGAACAAATGTTGCTCTGATTGGTTGTATTCACTGCTGTGAAGGGACAAGAAGAGGTGAAAGTAGCAGTGGGAAAGAAAAACAGATTTTGTAGAGGGTGGTGAGAACATTAAAACAGGGATAAACAGAGAAGAAAGCCTTGAAAAAGGAGTGTAGACAGGGGAAAAGGAAAAAAAAAAACAACCCTGAGAAACAGAGAAAAGTTGCAAAAAAGGAAAGGGAACTATGGAATGAAAATAAGCTAGGTTATTGCAAACTATTCTCATTCTCAGCATACAGGTAATTCCTGTCCTAAGCTTCCATTAATCAAACTCTTGGACCAATCAGAATAGTCCATTCCCCTACCAGGCTGAGTAACAGGACTTTGTTCTTCTGATTAGATGTATAGCATCTTACTTTCAAACTCTTTAAAATGTGGTCATTTTAAGTCAACATTTAAAGTTGGATTTGATATAATCATTTAATTGGGCATTGATTCATCTACACAGAACTCATTACTGAATTCTTCAATTTCATCAACATAATTTCTTTCCAAATTATCTTTTATCTAGATGCGAGAAGTCCAAATGCTGTGAACACTTTGCCAAAATAAAAAGCTTTTGGATTTCTAATGCTGGCTGGACACAAACCCATGGAAGAGAGCTGAAGAATAACGCATGCTTGCCAACTGCCAGATACAACTGCTTTTCCCATAATTAATATCATTCTTGCTGTTCAAGTACCATTTCCATCCTCTAATAATTTCCATTAATAGAGGAAGTTTCTGCAGTAATCTGTGCATGCTGAAAAACCACTGTGGCTTCCATACACATTTTAACCTAAATAATGACAATGAGTGTAAAGGGGATGATTAGAGATATTACTGTAACCCAGGGCTGCATTCACTTGGTCATCGTTTTCAATCTCCAAAAACTGTCCAAAGGGCTTAGACCTCGGTGCTTAGAAATCAGGTCCGGTGCTCTGATTTCAATAGCACCAGACCATATGAATTTATACCAAGACGAGAAAGCGTATAAAATGAGTGTATTGGACTATTCATCTACCAAAAAATTAATGCGGAAAGAGAGTATTTTTAAAAAGATGCAAATATAAGCTCAGGTCCTGTAAACTATGATAGTTGTATCACATTTGAAGCTGAAGCTTCCAGTCAGAGGAAGTGATAGACCAGCTGCAAACCATACCCCAAACCTGCCAGTTCACACTGCTTTTTAGTATGCTGCTGCAAGATCAAGAACTCAGCTTAGGATATAAAATGGTGCAAACATACAGAGAGCAACAACAATAAAAATCAGCTCAAGTTTCTCGTAGGAGCCAAGAGATGAACGTAGCATGATGGTACCACAGTAGTCCCATACCAGGGAGGAGGCACCGAGTGGTTAAAGAGGTCCTGGGGTCCTTTCCTGGGCTTCGCTGTATGCTGAATACTGACACTACAATGAGCAAAGTTCTGATACAGGAAGACCAGTACCAAGATTGTTTTCCCCTCTGTTTCTAAGCTGCTTTGGAAATAGCCGAAGTCTACATCCTTTGCCTAAGATGGCTTTAGAAACACTCCACCTGAGCCCCGTCTAACCTTCCTCTGCCTTCTCTGTGAAGTCCACCCAGCAGAGATCTGACAGCGCCACTTGAGCCGGAAGCACTCACTCTGCGTGATGACCTGGGGGGGGGGGGTGGGAGGGGCTCAGGTTTGGAGACTGTGTTCAGTGACCTGATTAAAGCTTGAGAACCAGGTACCAAAGTTGCTGAGGGAATAGTACAGAAACAATACTTGTGTGGGGGCTTTGATAGCCATTGTTAAAATAAAAAACAGCTGGTCATTAACTGTGACAGCTGTGCTTCCACCGGGTAAAAAGTCTTGGGGGACAGGGCGATCAGCAAGGGCTGGCTTCGGGGCCTGGGTGCTGATGGGCACCTGACCCTGGGCTTGGAGGGGCTGTGCACACATCTACCCTCGAGGCCGACCCTTCAGGGGCCGATAGTAATTTTCAAAATATCTGTCCTGTTTGTAAATGTGCTTGCTGTCTACTTCCTACATACATTTAGAATGACTATCAACAGATACGATATCAATAAAGGACTTTACAACGATCAGAGGATGTTCTCATACAGCATCGGACTCATCCATGCCACTGCGCTGACCAAGAGAAAGGCAGGTGTTACGCATTCCTTGTAAGACTATTTGCTCAAAGAGGGAGGCACAACAGTAAGACAATCCTAAAAAGCACCATCATTCCTACAGCGCGCCGCGTCCCTCCATTCTCACCAGAAACTGACTTGCAAAAAGAGTTTCTAACTGGACACTGAGAGGCCATGGTCCCTATAGCCCGCACAGCTTGTGGCGTGGTGGTCAGGAGCAGCTACTCCAGAACAGACCGGCTGGGCTTGAATTCCATTATCTGCTGCGTGACCTTGAGCAAGCTAACTTCTGAGCCTCAGTTTTCTCACCTGTAAAACAGGGCTAATAATAGTACCCACCTCAGGGCTTCCCTGGTGGCGCAGTGGTTGAGGGTCCGCCTGCCGATGCAGGGGACACGGGTTCATGCCCCGGTCCGGGAGGATCCCACATGCCGCGGAGCAGCTGGGCCCGTGAGCCATGGCCGCTGCGCCTGCGCGTCCGGAGCCTGTGCTCCGCAACGGGAGAGGCCACAGCTGTGAGAGGCCCGCGTACCGAAAAAAAAAAAAAAAAAAAATAGTACCCTCCTCAGATGGTTACTGTAAGGACTAAATGGTAGGAGGCATGTAAACCACATAATACATGTCTTACATACAGAGTATACTTATATGTTCAATAAATCATAGTTGCTCTTATTGTTGCTGTAGTTACAGTGAACCTGACCTTTCTTTTGGTAAGAAAAATACCTGGAGAGAATCTCTTTCCTGCTCTGTAGGGGTCATTTCCGTGATCCTCTGACTTGCCCTGGCTAAACTAATGGAAGCTTCTTCAGTACTACTGGTCCAAAAACAGTTCTGGGAAAGAGAGTAAGAGAGTGAGTAGAGAGAAAAAGAAAAGAGAGAGAGAGAGAGAGAGAGATAGGGCGCATGCAAGAGAATGCTCTTACTTTCTCTTCTCAAAAAGCCTCTTTTCTGCATTTTTATATATATATATATATATATATATATATATATATATATATATATATAGGATGAGTGGCTGGAATGATTCGTATTTAAAAGGATGATATATGCATGTATGTGTGTGTGTGCATATTTACATGTGTGAATATGTATATATATTTATACACACATACATATAATCATCTTACTACTCTACACAGAAACTGCTCAATGACTAGGATAAAGTTTAAATTCCTGAATGTGGCATCCAAGCCTTTCATAGTCTACTGTTATCAGTATCATCATCATGTTTGCAGCCCCATTTCCGGCCACTTCATCCTTACATACCCCACATGTGCCCTTCTCCGCCATTGGTCCTTCCCTGACCCCCATGCACGCTCACACTTCCACACCCTGCCTCAGCTTTTCCCTTTGCCCTTTTCTCCCACTACCAAGTCCTCTGGGAAGCTCTTAACAGAGCTAGTCATTTCCCATTTTCTAAGAGTCTAGATTATATCTTTTAAAATAACTATCTAGATTATTATTTTATAATGATCTTGTACAATGATCTTTGTTAACACTTGTCCTGCACATACTTCATGCTCAGTAAAGGCTGGATGATGAAAAGAATGAACCAGTTAAATGAAACAAGTAATCTTGAAGGTGAGATGTAACACAGGCAGGCAGAGAAATATGTAATCCTAGACTACCCACAGAAAACAGACTTGGATTAACCTAGCTGGCCTACCTCAAGAGGCTGTTAACAAGTGAGTACCACGCTCCAATTCATGAGGGAACATTAATTCCACTGCACGAAGTGAAGCCAAGAAGCAGTATTCATTATGGTTTAGGAATTTCACAGTACAGATGTGAAGTGTGCATTTTATTACAACATTACTGAACTGTTTGGGATCACACAAAAATACCGACCCCTTGTGTGTGCACTCCTACAGACTGGATGGGGAGAGGACGACAGCTGGGTCCTTTCCCAGGGCAGAAGAGGCTCTGTGCATGGGTAGTGAGTCCACCCCTACCTGCTGACCTCAGCCATTCTGTTAGAGGTCCTACCACAGTCTATTGTTGGTTTTCCAAAATGAATGCAATCCCAGATTTAGCTCCACTTTGTGGTGGAAGGCCCCATCATTGTGTTTTCAAGTCTGAAAGCATCTCTGGCTTCTGTGTTCAGAGACAGGCCAGTCCAGGTACAGTTTCTCCCGAAAAGTAAAGATCCAGAGTCTGTAGGGAAGCATCATGTAGCAAGAGGTTGGCAGACAGGGAAAAGATAGAGAAAAAGAAAAAGGAAACCAACACTGGACATGATTCTCTCTAAGCAAAGAAACAAAATCCTAACTTAATGGCAGCTAAACAAATGAAAAGCTGGTTGAGTGCTATTTAGATGACTTCCCATATTTAAGAAGAAAAATGTTTATCTACTTAAAGGTGTATTCCTTGTGCCCCAGTACAGTATAAATGTTGAACAGAAATCAGCATCCATGTATTATCTACAACTGCTTTTTACTATTTTAGTGGGCCCAGATGGAGAATTGTAAGGTGAATTTATAAACTTCAGCCTAATATACCTAACATCCCTAAGATGTAGGCAAAAGGATATACTCATCAATGTAATGAAACTAAGAAAAGTGAAAACTTAGGATGAATATTATGAGGAACTTCCAATGGTGTAATCCATTAGGAGGAGGGATAATTTGCCAGGGGGAGTTGATTTGTGTGTTAGAAAATGTATAATGCCCATTCATAATGTATTTGTGACAGACGTAATGCCAGGTCCACCTATAAATCAGATTTACCTTCTGTGCAAAGCCCCAGGGTCCTTCCTACCGAAGGCTTTCCTCGTGGGCACTGACCTGAGAAGATTTAAAATCCAAAGGGCCCAATTACTAAAAATCTTCCACCATGTAATTGGGCTTTGGTATGGAAAACAACACCACTATTAATCCAAGTCATTTGGAAGAAAGCAGAGAGAACTTCATCTCCTGATTCTGTCAACTGGTCCAGCGCAGTCTAGGGGATGGGTCTCTCTGAGCGTCTTCCCCAAGGGCCACGAGAAAATTTTACTTTGCAGACAGCAAAACTCCATAAATCATACTAGCTATCCACACGTGAGTCACTGACCATATGAAGAACACTGAATTTAAACTTAGGACGTTCACAGGGGAAACATCATTTTCAATTCGAGGGTCATCAGCCAGGAGCAACTCATCCAAAGAAAGAATGGGTAGAATCTTCAATCCTTAGGAACAGAGATCAAACACCATAATTCAAAGAGCATCAAAACTCAAGTGGGTGGGACAAGGAAAATGCAACGCTTTGGAAAGAACAGGCATGGAGCCCCTGTCACTCCATTCCTGGGAACAGAGGAGCATGTGGTCCAAAAGTTAATGACTCATTTTCAAGAAATCAAAATTCAATTCTGCACACTACATTTTCAATGACCCAGGACTCAGTTAACAGCCACCAGACACTCGCTCTACCTTGCAACTCCCACTCAATGAGAATTCAAATACAGAGTAAATGGCTTTAAAAGTCCCCAATTGCCTGATATTAATAAAAACCAAACTGCAAGAAACTACAAAAAGAAAAAGCGTCTATTAAAAGTTTTTAGGTCCACACCAGTTTTCTTTTTTTTTTAAAAAAATAAAAACTTTATTGGAGTATAATTGCTTTACTTTGTTGTATTAGTTTCTGCTGTATAACAAAGTGAATCAGCTATATGTATTCATATATCCCCATATCACATCTCTCTTGCATCTCCCTCTCACCCTCTCTATCAAACCCCCCTAGGTGGTCACAAAGCACCGAGCATATCTCCCTGTGCTATGTGGCTACTTCCCACTAGCTATCTATTTTACATTTGGTAGTGTATATATGTCCATGCCACTCTCTCACTTAGTCCCAGCTTACCCGTCCCCTTCCCCCGGTCCTCAAGTCCATTCTCTACTTCTCCGTCTTTATTCCTGTCCCGCCCCTAGGTTTTTCAGAACCATTTTTTAAAAAATTCCACATACATGTGTTAGCATACGGTATTTCTTTTTCTCTCTCTGACTTACTTCACTCTGTATGACAGACTCTAGGTCCATCTACCTCACTACAAATAACTCAATTTCGTTTCTTTTTATGGCTGAGTAATATTCCATTGTATATATGTGCCACATGTTCTTTATCCATTGATCCGATGATGGGCACTTAGGTTGTTTCCATCTCTGGGCTATTGTAAATAGAGCTGCAATGAACATTTTGGTACATGACTCTTTTTGAATTTTGGTTTTCTCAGGGTATATGCCCAGTAGTGGGATTGCTGGGTCATATGGTAGTTCTATTTGTAGTTTTTTAAGGAACCTCCATACTGTTCTCCACAGTGGCTGAACCAATTCACATTCCCACCAGCAGTGCAAGAGTGTTCCCTTTTCTCCACACCCTCTCCAGCATTTATTGTTTCTAGATTTTTTGATGATGGTCATTCTGACTGGTGTGAGATGGTATCTCATTGTAGTTTTGATTTGCATTTCTCTAATGATTAATGATGTTGAGCATCCTTTCATGTGTTTGTTGGCAGTCTGTATATCTTCTTTGGAGAAATGTCTATTTAGGTCTTCTGCCCATTTTTGGATTGGGTTGTTTGTTTTTTTGTTATTGAGCTGCATGAGCTGCTTGTAAATTTTGGAGATTAATCCTCTGTCAGTTGCTTCATTTGCAAATATTTTCTCCCATTCTGAGGGTTGTCTTTTGGTCTTGTTTATGGTTTCCTTTGCTGTGCAAAAGCTTTGAGGTTTCATTAGGTCCCATTTGTTTATTTTTGTTTTTATTTCCATTTCTCTAGGAGGGGGGTCAGAAAGGATCTTGCTGTGATTTATGTCATAGAGTGCTCTGCCTATGTTTTCCTCTAAGAGTTTGATAGTTTCTGGCCTTACATTTAGGTCTTTAATCCATTTTGAGCTTATTTTTGTGTATGGTGTTAGGGAGTGATCTAATCTCATACTTTTACATGTACCTGTCCAGTTTTCCCAGCACCACTTATTGAAGAGGCTGTCCTTTCTCCACTGTACATTCCTGCCACCTTTATCAAAGATAAGGTGTCCATATGTGCGTGGGTTTATCTCTGGGCTTTCTATCCTGTTCCATTGATCTTTCTGTTTTTGTGCCAGTACCACACTGTCTTGATTACTGTAGCTTTGTAGTATAGTCTGAAGTCAGGGAGCCTGATTCCTCCAGCTCCGTTTTTCGTTCTCAAGATTGCTTTGGCTATTCGGGGTCTTTTGTGTTTCCATACAAATTGTGAATTTTTTTGTTCTAGTTCTGTGAAAAATACCAGTGGTAGACTCATAGGAATTGCATTGAATCTGTAGATTGCTTTGGGTAGTAGATTCATTTTCACAATGTTGATTCTTCCAATCCAAGAACATGGTATATCTCTCCATCTGTTTGTATCATCTTTAATTTCTTTCATCAGTGTCTTATAATTTTCTGCATACAAGTCTTTTGTCTCCTTAGGTAGATTTATTCCTAGGTATTTTATTCTTTTTGTTGCAATGGTAAATGGGAGTGTTTTCTTAATTTCACTTTCATATTTTTTGTCAGTAGTGTATAGGAATGCTAGAGATTTCTGTGCGTTAATTTTGTATCCTGCTATATTACCAAATTCATTGATTAGCTCTAGTAGTTTTCTGGTAGCATCTTTAGGATTCTCTATGTATAGTATCATGTCATCTGCAAATAGTGACAGCTTTACTTTTTCTTTTCCGATTTGGATTCCTTTTATTTCTTTTTCTTCTCTGACTGCTGTGGCTAAAACTTGTATGTAATTTTTGATAGTTTGCTTAATATGTGTCTTGGCATGTTTCTCCTTGGATTTATCCTGTATGGGACTCTCTGTGCTTCCTGGACTTGACTATTTCCTTTCCCATATTAGGGAAGTTTTTAACTATAATCTCTTCAAATATTTTCTCAGTCCCTTTCTGTTTGTCTTCTTCTGGGACCCCTATAATTCGAATGTTGGTGTGTTTAATGTTGTCCCAGAGGTCTCTGAGACTGTCCTCAGTTCTTTTCATTCTTTTTTCTTTATTCTGCTCTGTGGTAGTTGTTTCCACTATTTTATGTTCCAGGTCACTTTTCCGTTCTTCTCTCTCTGTTATTCTGCTGTTGATTCCTTCTAGAGAATTTTTAGTTTTATTTATTGTGTTTTTCTCATGGTTTGTTTGCTCTTTAGTTCTTCTAGGTCCTTGTGAAATGCTTCTTGTATTTTCTTCATTCTATTTCCAAGATTTTGGATCATCTTTACTATTACTACTCTGAATTCTTTTTCAGGTAGACTGCCTATTTCCTCTTCATTTGTTTGGGTTTTTACCTTGCTCCTTCATCTGCTGTGTATTTCTCTGTCTTCTCATTTGCTTAACTTACTGTGTTTGGAGTCTCCTTTTCGCAGGCTGCAGGTTCATAGTTCCCATTGTTTTTGGTGTCTGCCCCCAGTGGCTAAGGTTGGTTCAGTGGGTTGTGTAGGCTTCCTGGTGTAGGGGACTAGTGCCTGTGTTCCAGTGGATGAGGCTGGATCTTGTCTTTCTGGTGAGCAAGACCATGACCAGTGGTGTGTTTGGGGTGTCTGTGAACTTATTTTGATTTTAGGCAGCCTCTCTGCTAATGGGTTGTGTTGTGTTCCTGTCTTGCTAGTTGTTTGGCACAGGGTGTCCAGCACAGGGTTTCCAGCCCTGTAGCCTGCTGGTCATTGAGTGGAGCTGGGTTTTAGCACTGGAGATGGAGATCTGTGGAAGAGCTTTCGCCGTTTGATATTACGTGGGGCTGGGAGGTCTCTGGTGGACCAACGTCTTGAACTCAGCTCTCCCACCTCAGAGGCTCAGGCCTGACACCTGACCAGAGCACCAAGACCCTGTCAGCCACATGGCTCTTGCGGATGTGGTTACCGCAGCAGGAGTCGAAGCAGGGAGGGTGGCGGAGGTACCTGGTAGGATGTGGGGAGGAAAATACTGCTGAAATGCAGAAGGCGCACTTGCGCCTTCCCCCGTTGGGAGGCGGCTGACTTCATGGGGACGCCTCCCCCAGGACACCTGGGTGCCAATGGGCACAGCATGGCTGGAAGACAGGGGTTGTCCACTCCATTTTTCATTAGGCCTGCTGCCAAGTGTTTTTTAGACTCACTCTGATTGCTTCTCAACCTACCCTGGTGGGTTAACACAATGCAGCACTGTTGAGCCTGTTTACAATCAGAAAGGACAACACACCAGGAAATGTGATTTGCAGTATAATTCTCTACTGGTCAGGGCCTCAAAGAAAAATGACCCAACACTGCAATGTGTTTCTAATTGCTAGTTTCTATGAGTCATGGAAATCGGGGACCCTGAAAATGAGCAAGCTTGGATATTGCTTGAGGAGTTGCAGCAAAGCAGCAGGGAGGCCAGACCCACCATGTACAAAGCGTGTACAAAGGAGGAAATTATAATGGTGGTGGAGTGAACTCACCTACTTCCTAGGAATGGGAAAGATTTTACAGAATAATGGCTTCAAATACTGCATTCTTTTAAATACTGTGAATTAAAGAGTTCTGTTAAATCAGGTCCTATATCAGTATTTTCAGAGATTTCCAAAAGCAAATACATTTCTTTCCATGCTACAAGCAAACATTCCAATAATAGTATTATAGTATGACCTGAATGGTAGCATTTGGTTTGACCAGAATACTCACAAATTACAATGAACCACAGGAGTCATGCTGTTTTGTGTATCCAAGTTGCAAATGACTGTTAGTGCATATCTCAAAAGGTAGCTTAGTTTTGAAATGTCCTATGACATCTTTCGGCACAGAAAAAGGACCCCAGTAAGGAGCCTTAGGACCATGACTCTGTCCCTTTCTCTACCTTTTGATGGGGGGCAACTCTGTGGAACACATGAAGATGGTGTGTGTGTGAAAGGAAAGAAAGGACTCAGATGTCTGTGATGTATATGATCAGTGGTTGTGGTTACTTTCTCTTTCCACAACCTGCAGAAATCAGAGGTAGATGTGGTCCATGGTACTGCCTGTAGTTAAATCAGAAGGAAGCAGAGCAGATTGGAATAAGGGGGCAATATGTCTGCATGTTAGACCTGGGGCTAAGATACACGTGGCAGAACTCCATTCTCATCTGTATACACCCTTCTGTAGAGTAGGAAACTCATGTGTCATGATTATGAACAATCGGTGAGTATGATGGCCTCTGGCATAGGCAGTCTGGAGTGAAATCATAGGTCACCTCATCTGAAAATCAATAGATAGAGTTGGGTCTTAAAAAGAACACAGCAACCTACATCTGATGCCAACCCTTTTGACTGTTTTCTAAGCATGAGTATTATGCATTGTATATGCATTGTAGAAAACTAGAAATAACAGCCAATGGTGAGAAAGGTTAAGTAGAGTGGACTTAATTTAGCTCCAAAAACTCACCCAGCTTTCACCCAGTTACCTCCCTGTCTCGATCCCTCCAATGCCCCACTGCTCCCATGGCTCCAGCCATGCTGCTCTCCTCACTGCTCCTCAGGCTTGCCAAGCAAGTTGCTATCTCAAGGCTTCTGTGGGCACATTTCCCTCTTCCCTGGAATGCCTACTCTCCAGATACCCACAAGCTTTTGTCCCTTATTTTGCTCGACTCTCTGTGTAAAAGTCCCCTTCTCAGAGAAGCCTTCTTGACCACCCTACATGAAACAGTGCGCCTCGCCCGGCACCATGCTCTAGCCGTTTAGACCAACTTTTATTTCTTCATGGAAATAATCATGGCCCAGAAATTACTCTTCATTTGTTTAGTGTCTCTCTTTCCTCACAAACATAAACTCCACAAAAGTCAGGACTTGGTTTTCTCTTCCTATCACCTAGACCAGTGCCTGGAAGATGTTCAGTATGTCAACATTTGATTAAGTGAAATAGTTATAAATCACTTTCCAAACATCCGTTTCTCCTCTTGTTACCTTCCTTTTTCTTTCTTTTCTTTTCTTTTCACTTTTTCTCTTTCTTTTCCTCCTTCCCTTTCCAGAGACAAACAATAAGTGCATACAGAGTGACTCAGTGGAAGAAATCTTAAATGCCTTTACCAGACTCTATAGAAGTGGCAGACTGTCTAGTGGCTCCTTTTTTCATCTCTTAGAAATTCTACCTTGGATAACTTCAAGATGGTGGAGGAGTGACACGTGGAGATCACCTTCCTCCCCACAAATACATCAAAAATACATCTACATGTGGAACAGCTCCTACAGAACACCTACTGAATGCTGGGAGAAGACCTCAGAATTCCCAAAAGGCAAGAAACTCCTCACATACCTGGGTAGGGTAAAAGAAAAAAGAAAAAACAGAGACAAAAGAATAGGGATGGGACCTGCACCTCAGGGAGGAAGCTGTGAAGGAGGAAAACCTTCCACACACTAGGAAAGGCCTTCACTGGAAGAGACGGGAGGATGGGCGTGGGGGAAGATTCAGAGCCACGGAAGAGAGAGCAGCAACAGGGGTGCAGAGGGCAAAGCTGAGAGATTCCTGCACAGAGGATCAGTGCCGACCAGCACTCACCAGCCTGAGAGGCTTGTCTCCTCACCTGCCGGGGCCGGTGGGGCCTGGGAGCTGAGGCTTCGGCTTCGGTCGGATACCAGGGAGAGGACTGGGGTTGGCTGCGTGAACCCAGCCTGAAGGGGGCTAGTGCACCACAGCTAGCCGGGAGGGAGTCCAGGAAAAAGTCTGGAGCTAACAAAGAGGCAAGAGGCCATTGTTTTGGGGTGCGTGAGGAGAGGGGATCCAGAGCACTGCCTAAACGAACTCCAGAGACGGGCGTGAGCTGTGGCTATCAGCGCAGACCCCAGAGATGGGCGTAAAATGCTAAGGCTGCTGCTGCAGCCACCAAGAAGCCTGTGTGCGAGCACAGGTCACTATCCACACCTCCCCTCCTGGGAGCCTGTGCAGCCCGCCACTGCCAGGGTCCCGGGATCCAGGGAACTTCCCCAGGAGAATGCACGGCGCGCCTCAGGCTGGTGCAACGTCCTGCCGGCCTCTGCCGCCACAGGCTCGCCCCGAACCCCATACCCCTCCCTCCCCCTGGCCTGAGTGAGCCAGAGTCCCCGAATCAGCGGCTCCTCTAACCCTGTCCTGTCTGGGTGGGAACAGACGCTCTCAGGTGACCTACACGCAGAGGCGGGGCCAAATCCAAAGCTGAACCCCAGGAGCTGTGCGAACAAAGAAGAGAAAGGGAAATCTCTCCCAGCAGCCTCAGGAGCAGCGGATTAAATCTCCACAATCAACTTGATGTACCCTGCATCTCTGGAATACATGAAGAGTCAACTAATCATCCCAAAATTGAGGCGGTGGACTTTGGGAGCAACTGTAGACTTGGGGTTTGCTTTCCGCATCTAATTTGTTTCTGGTTTTATGTTTTTCTTAGTTTAGTATTTAGAGTTTATTATCACTGGTAGATTTGTTTATTGATTTGGTTGTTCTCTTCCTTATATACACACACAGACACACACAGACACACACACACACACACACTTTTTTTCTTTTTTCTCCTTTTGTGAGTGTGTATGTGTATGCTTCTTTGTATGATTTTGTCTGTATAGCTTTGCTTTACCATTTGTCCTAGGGTTCTGTCTTCTATTTTTTTTTTTTTTAGTATAGATTTTAGTGCTTGTTATCATTGGTGGATTTGTTTCTTGGTTTGGTTGCTCTCTCTCTCTTTCTTTTTTTTAAATTACTTTTTCATTTTTTAATTTATAATAATATTTTTTACTTTAATAACTTTATCTTATTTTTTCTTTCTTTCTTTCTTTCCTTTGTTTCTCCCTTTTCTTCTGAGCTGGGTGGCTGACAGATTCTTGGTGATCCAGCCGAGTGTCAGGCCTGAGCCTCTGAGGTGGGACAGCCGAGTTCAGGACATTGGTCCACCAGAGACCTCCCAGCCCCACGTAATATCAAACAGCAAAAGCTATCTCAGAGATCTTCATCTCAACGCTAAGACCCAGCTCCACTCAAGGACCAGCAAGCTACAGTGCTGGACACCATATGCCGAACAACTAGCAAGACAGGAACACAACCCTACCCATTAGCAGAGAGGCTACCTAAAATCAAAATAAGTCCACAGACACCCAAAAACACACCACCAGACATGGTCTTGCTCACCAGAAAGACAAGATCCAGCCTCATCCACTGGAACACAGGCACCAGTCCCTTACATCAGGAAGCCTACACAACCCACTGAACCAACCTTAGCCACTGGGGGCAGACACCAAAAACAACAGGAACTATGAACCTGCAGCCTGCGAAAAGGAGACTCCAAACACAGTAAGTTAAGCAAATGAGAAGACAGAGAAATACACAGCAGATGAAGGAGCAAGGTAAAAACCCAAACAAATGAAGAGGAAATAGGCAGTCTACCTGAAAAAGAATTCAGAGCAGTAATAGTAAAGATGATCTAAAATCTTGGAAATAGAATGGAGAAAATACAAGAAATGTTTCACAAGGACCTAGAAGAACTAAAGAGCAAACAAACCATGAGGAAAACACAATAAATAAAACTAAAAATTCTCTAGAAGGAATCAACAGCAGAATAACAGAGAGAGAAGAACGGATAAGTGACCTGGAAGATAAAATAGTGCATATCACTACCTCAGAGCAGAATAAAGAAAAAAGAATGAAAAGAATTGAGGACAGTCTCAGAGACCTCTGGGACAATATTAAATGCACCAGCATTCGAATTATAGGAGTTGAGAAGAAGAAGAGAAACAGAAAGGGCTGAGAAAGTATTTGAAGAGATTATGGTTGAAAACTTCCTTAATATGGGAAAGGAAATAGTCAATCAAGTCCAGGAAGCACAGAGAGTCCCATACAGGATAAATCCAAGGAGAAACATGACACATATTAATGACACAAACAAGACACATATTAATCAAACTATCAAAAATTACATACAAAGAAAAAATATTAAAAGCAGCAAGGGAAAAGCAGAAATAACATACAAGGGAATCCCCATAAGGTTAACAGCTGATTTCTCAGCTGAAACTTTGCAAGCCAGAAGCGTGTGGCAGGACATATTTAAAGTGATGAAAGGGAAAAACCTACAACCAAGATTACTCTACCCAGCATGGATGTCATTCAGATTTGAAGGAGAAATAAAACCTTTACAGACAAGCAAAAGTTAAGAGAATTCAGCAGCTTTACAACAAATGCTTTACAACAAATGCTAAAAGAACCTTTCTAGGCAGGAAACACAAGAGAAGCAAAAGACCTACAACAATAAACCCAAAACAATTAAGAAAATGGTATTAGGAACACACATATCGATAACTCCCTTAGATGAAATGGATTAAATGCTCCAACCAAAAGGCATAGACTGGCTGAATGGATACAAAAACAAGACCCATACATATGCTGTCTACAAGAGACCCACTTCAGACCTAGGGACACATATAGGCTGAAAGCAAGGGGATGGAAAAAGATATTCCATGCAAATGGAAATCAGAAGAAAGCTGGAGTAGCAATTCTATCAGACAAAATACACTTTAAAGTAAAGACTATTACAAGAGACAAAGAAGGACACTACATAATGATCAAGGGATCAATCCAAGAAGAAGGTATAACAATTGTAAATATTTATGCACCCAACATAGGAGCACCTCGATACATAAGGCAAATGCTAACAGCCATAAAAGGGGAAATTGGCAGTAACACAATCATAGTAGGGCACTTTAACACCCTACTTTCACCAATGGACAGATCATCCAAAATGGAAAAAAATAAGCAAACACAAGCTTTAAATGGTACATTAAACAAGATGTACTTAATTGATATTTTTAGGACATTCCATCCAAACACAGCAGAATACACTTCCTTCTCAAATACTCATGCAACATACTCCAGGATAGATCATATCTTCGGTCACAAATCAAGCCTTGGTAAACTTAAGAAAATTGAAATCATATCACGTATATTTTCCAACCACAATGCTATGAGACTAGATATCAATTACAGGAAAAATCTGTAAAAAATACAAACACAAGGAGGCTAAACAATACACTACTAAATAAGCAAGAGATCACTGAAGAAAGCAAAGAGAAAATCAAAAAAACCTAGAAACAGATGACAATGAAAAGACGACAACCCAAAACCTATGGGATGCAGCAAAAGCAATTCTAAGAGGGAAGTTTATAGCAATACAGTCCTACCTCAAGAAACAAGAAGCATCTCAAATGAACAACCTAACCTTACACCTGAAGCAGTTAGAAAAAGAAGAACAAAAAACCCCCAAAATTAGCAGAAGGAAAGAAATCATAAAGATTAGATCAGAAATGAATGAAAAAGAAATGAAGGAAATGATAGCAAAGATCAATAAAACTAAAAGCTGGTTCTTTGAGAAGATAAACAAAGTTGATAAACCATTAGCCACACTCATCAGGAAAAAAGGGGGAAACTCAAATCAGTGGAATTAGAAATGAAAAAGGAGAAGTAACAACTGACACTGCAGAAGTACAGAGGATCATGGGAGATTACTACAAGCAACTATACGCCAATAATGCACAACCTGGAAGAAACGGACAAATTCTTAGAAAAGCACTACCTCCCAAGACTGAACCAGGAAGAAGTAGAAAATATGAACAGACCAATCACAAGTAAAGAAATTGAAACTGTGATTCAAAATCTTCCAACAAACAAAAGCCCAGGACGAGATGGCTTCACAGGCAAATTCTATCAAACATTTAGAGAAGAGCTAACACCTATCCTTCTCAAACTCTTCCAGAATATAGCAGAAGGAACACCCCCAAACTCATTCTATGAGGCCACCATCACCCTGATACCAAAAGCAGACAAAAGATGTCAAAAAAAGAGAAAACTACAGACCAATATCACTGATGAACATAGATGAAAAAATCCTCAACAAAATACTAGCAAACAGAATCCAAAAGCACATTAAAAGGATCATACACCATTCAAGTGGGGTTTATCCCAGGAATGCAAGGATTATTCAATATATGCAAATCAATCAATGTGATAAACCATATTAAGAAATTGAAGGATTAGCACCATATGATCATCTCAAAAATGCAGAAAAAGCTTTTGACAAAATTCAACACTGATTTATGATAAAAACTCTCCAGAAAGTAGGCATAGAGGGAACTTACCTCAACATAATAAAGGCCATATATGACAAACCCACCACCAACATCATTCTCAATGGTGAAAAACTGAAACCGTTTCTTCAAAGATCAGGAACAAGACAAGGTTGCCTACTCTCACCACCATTATTCAAGATAGTTTTGGAAGTTTTAGCCACAGTAATTATATAAGAAAAAGAAATAAAGGGAATCCAAGCCAGAAAATAAGAAGTAAAAGTGTCACGGTTAAAAAAAAAAAGTGTCACTGTTTGCAGATGACATGAAATTATAGAGAATATAGAGAATCCCAAAGATGCTACTAGAAAACTACTAGAGCAAATCAATGAATTTGGTAAAGTAGCAGGATATAACATTACTGCACAGAAATCTCTTGCATTCCTATACACTAATGTTGAAAACTCTGAAAGAGAAATTAAGGAAACACTCCCATTTACCATTGCAACAAAAAGAATAAAATATCTAGTTATAAACCTACCTAAGGAGACAAAAGACCTGTATGCAGACCTATCAGACACTGATGAGAGAAACTAAAGATGATACAAACAGATGGAGAGATATTCCATGTTCTTGGATTGGAAGAATCAACATTATGAAAGTGACTATACTACCCAAGCAATCTACAGATTCAATGCAATCCCTATCGTAATACCAATGGCATTTTTCACAGAACTAGAACAAAAAATTTCACAATTTGTATGGAAACACAAAAGACCCTGAGTAGCCAAGGCAATGTTGAGAAAGAAGAACAGAGCTGGAGGAATCAGGCTCCCTGACTTCAGACTATACCACAAAGCTACAGTAATCAAGACAGTATGGTACTGGCACAAAAACAGAAAGATAGATCAGTGGAACAGGATAGAAAGCCCAGAGGTAAACCCACACACATATGGTCACCTTATCTTTGAGGAAGGAGGCAAGAATATACAATGGAGAAAAGACAGCCTCTTCAATAAGTGGTGCTGGGAAAACTGGACAGTTACATGTAAAAGAATGAAATTAGAACACTCCCTAGCACCATACACAAAAATAAACTCAAAATGGATTAAAGACCTAAATGTAAGGCCAGAGATTATAAAACTCTTAGAGGAAAATATAGGAGGAACACTCTTTGACATAAATCACAGCAAGATCTTTTTTGATCCACGTCCTAGAGAAAAGGAAATAAAAACAAAAATAAACAAATAGCACCTAATAAAACTTAAAAGCTGTTGCACAGCAAAGGAAACTACAAACAAGACCAAAAGACAACCCTCAGAATGGGAGAAAATTTTTGCAAATGGAGCAACTGACAAAGGATTAATCTCCAAAATATGCAAGAAGCTCATGCAGCTCAATATCAAAAAAACAAACAACCCAATCCAAAAATGGGCAGAAGACCTAAGTAGACATTTCTCCAAAGAAGATATACAGACTGCCAACAAACACATGAAAGGATGCTCAACATCACTAATCATTAGAGAAATGTAAATCAAAACTACAATGAGGTATCACCTCACTCTGGTCAGAACGGCCATCCTCAAAAAATCTACAAAAAATAAATTCTGGAGAGGGTGTGGAGAAAAGGGAACCCTCTTGCACTGTTGGTGGGAATGTAAATTGATACAGCCTCTATGGAGAACAGTGTGGAGGTTCCTTAAAAAACTAAAAATAGATCTACCATATGACCCAGCCACCCCATTACTGGGCATATACCCTGAGAGAACCATAATTCAAAAAGAGTCATGTATCACAAGGTACACTGCAGCTCTATTTACAATAGCCAGGACATGGAAGCAACCTAAATGCCCATCGACATATGAATGGATAAAGAAGATGTTGCACACATATACAATGGAATATTACCCAGGCATAAAAAGAAACGAAACCGAGTTATTTGTAGTGAGGTGGATGGACCTAGAGTCTGTCATACAGAGTGAAGTAAGTCAGAAGGAGAAAAACAAATGCCGTATGCTAACATATATATATGGAATGTAAAAAAAGAAAAAACAATGGTTCTGAAGAACCTAGGGGCAGGACAGGAATAACGACGCAGACGTAGAGAATGGACTTGAGGACACGGGGAGGGGGAAGGGTAAGCTGGGACAAAGTGAGAGAGTGGCATGGACATATATACACTAACAAATGTAAAACAGATAGCTAGTGGGAAGCAGCTGCATAGCACAGGGAGATCAGCTCGGCGCTTTGTGTTCTCCTCTATAGAGGGGTGGGATAGGGAGAGTGAGAGGGAGACGCAAGAGGGAGGGGATATGGGGATATATGTATATGTATAGCTGATTCACTTTGCTCTACAGCAGAAACTAACACCCCATTGTAAAGCAATTATACTCCAATAAAGATGTTAAAAAAGAAAAAGGAATTCTACCTTGAAATCTTCGTCTTTTTGTAATTTTATATTTATTGTCTTAAATACGAGAATGTTTCTGGTCACCTGGGAGTGATCTAATTAACCCTTATGTTTTCCATTACTGATTTTTAAATTGGGTGATGAAAGATTTGAGATGTATATTTTAAAATTAACCTGAGTAGAGAAAAGATGTCTCTTCGCCAGAAGCTGAATTCTTATTTATGATAAAAGTTGACAGGGGTAAGGTAGTGAGAGAAGTTAAGGAAGGTGATGAAAATGAGTTTTTATTTCCAACATTCATTATTTTGAATTAACCTATGAAAACTTTCACACACAAAATATCTAGTGGCTATAAGAGTAAAATAAGCCATTTAAAGCTCTGTTTAGAGTATGGACTTCCTTTATTTGTCTTCTGTCATCAAGGTATAAAACAGCGTATCTGGGCACTGGGGTGTTCCTCACACTTCACTCCCACTGCTGAATTATTTTATTTATGATCATTACCTTCCCTCCACCTTCTCCTGGGAGAAGAGTATGCAGAAATTAAAATTTATGAATTCAAAATATACACATCTTTAAGAGAATATGTCTAATATTTTCCTTGAGTGGAAAAAGAGGGATGGACATATTTTGCTTCCCTTTCTTTGCAATGAAAGTTGACACAGTGATTTTGTGTTATTATAACACTCATCATTTCTCCCTCTAATTTGGATGGTTTTAAATAAAGCTCCATTGATTCCACTGAAAGGCGTTCCTCCTGGCAAAAGCAGAACACACACATTGATTGCTAAATATGCAGCAATTATCATATTCAGCAGCACACTTTAATATCTTATTTATAGATGTATCTATCTGTAATTTGCTTTAATTAAGTTGCATTGATTTTAACGACAGGAGCGATCTGCAGACAAGGGGTTGGTGTCATATGCTCCTATGAGTCCTGGTCTGTCATTCACCCTTTAAGATGTGGTCTTGCACCTTAGTGACTTTCTTTAGGCTCCACGCAAGCCCATCCCAACTTAATAGAGTTTTAGAACAATTCTGCAAGTGTTGATACCTCAGAATTGATCCTTTTGATCACAGGATGGTATGAATTGAAAGGTAGCTTGGTGGAATGAAAGTGGCAACCGAATTTTGAAATGGCTTCACTTATGTATAATGTCATCACCAGCCCCAAGTCACTCTATTTTGACAACTACTTTCTCAGGTGTGGCAACAGCATCTTGCCCCTCCGATATCTCAGCCTGGGTTTTTCTTTTTGCTTTGACAATAACACCAGACAGCTCTCAGAAGGATCGTGGGACCCGAGTTATTTTTGAATTCTTGACTACTTTTCACACCCACTCGTGATGAAAATTCTGGGAAAACTGGAAGCAAGAACTTATAACAATGTGGGAGGGAGACGCAAGAGGAAGGGGATATGGGGGTATATGTATATGTGTAGCTGATTCACTTTGTTATACAGCAGAAACTAACACACCATTGTAAAACAATTATACTCCAATAAAGATGTTAAAAGAAACATGTAACGGTTTTGCCTTTCATGACATCCATGTTCAAAAGTGAAGGGGCTGGCTGGCTAAATATAACACAAAGAAACATGAAGATAGCCAGTATACTTTCAAAGGCTCTAAGATATTACTCATCATGACCAGAAACGATTTCTCTTTCTTTTTTAACGGGTGAAGAAGTAAGCACTGCTTCTATAAATCTTTGCACCTCCGAAAGTGCCAACGTTAATTTTGTATAAATTATCCATGTTAGAATGCCGAGGCATGATCACAAAGGAAAACTCAGAAGACAGTTATGCCAATGCATCCGCGGATTCTGGTCACCATTTTTCACTCACTGATTATTGCTACAAGTGTTGATTAATAGTGGTGCTCATGCTGCTAGAATGCATTTCCCTGGAGATGAAGAAAACATTCAAGAAAAAAAAAAAAAAAAACAGAAAGAAGCAAAGATAATAATCAACCCATCCTGCTGCTTCTCTGTAATAACCCTGCGGAGGGTGTGCAAATCATGGCTCCTGATCATCTCTGCTAGCGGCTTCTGAGCCATTTCACTAAAAAGACCATCCATATGCATCAGATCACCAATGTGTCAATCAGTTTATAAGGCAATTAAATGTTCCCTAATCTCCTCCTTCCCCCTTTGGGAAAGTATAAAATGATATAAGCAGCAGGACTCTGAGAGTGGCGTTAGGACATCTCATATCCAGTCCCTCTCCTGTGTCTCTGTTCCCCGGCTGAATGCTGGGATAAAGCTTCCATGACAATAATATGCAAGACTGAAATTTACCAAGGCTGATGAACTTTGTACTTGTTTTTCTCTCATCAGTAATGCCATACCTCTTATGCATGGAGGGAAACTAATGAATTGGATTTAGAGAGCGAGAACATTTCTTAATAAATGCAGTATGATGACAGGAGATGGGAAAAACACAGATGAGAATACAGCAGGGGAGGCTAGCATGACCCAGCGATTCTACTTTCGACCCTGGTTAAACCTTAGCTGGAAGAGCAGTTGATCTTGAAAGCTATCAGTTTCTTTTGTCCAGCTCCACAAGATCATTTCCTGCTTTGTGTTTCTCTCTCTGGGTGGCTTTTCTTATCATTAATCCTATGATGTGTTTTTGTTATTCTCTTAATTGTCTCTAATGAGGAGCAGACCAGGGATGGCTACATTTGCAGTTTCCCTCTTGATTTAAGTGGAAAGACTAATTAGTATAAATTATGGTAAAAGTCTCATAAATTAGAAGAGGAAAAGCAAGTGAATTTACAATATTCTATCTTCTTTCACAGAGTACGCAATTCAGTTCTTCCACGTGGAATCAGGTTTAAGTTCATCCTGGCTTTTTTGCACAGGTCACAGTGGACATTGATATTGAAATCTCACCTTTGGCACCACAACCCCTCTCCTTTGACATCCCATTGTTCACTCACCTCCATTCTGGCACTTCCCTAGTGATCCTGCACGATTTAATTACTTTACAACACTTCTCAGCCAGGTGACTGGTGCCTCTCAGTTACAACCTTTCTTTCTTCCCCACTTCATCTTGAATTGTTCAGCATGGGTCTCTGTGTGGCCAATCCAAGAAGATATTTTTCCTTTGCTTTTTCTCTCAGTGGAAGTATGTGAAACATTTTGAAGGAGCTTATGAAACAAAGGAATTCAACTTAGCTCTCCTCGTTACAACCACCCACAGGGCGGGGAGTTTTTGTTCTACTCAGAATCTCTCTCTCTGACTCTTGCTGCCTCACTCATTGGAAAACTGCAATAATCCTTAAGGAGTTAATATTTCCTTTTGTAAGAAGGGAAGAAAAATTTAGAGACATAAAAAAAATAAAACCAAATACCTAAATCCAGTGGAAGAGTTTTAGACTTTGGGTCAGATGATCTGGGTTCAAAGCTAATGTTGTGATTGTCAGCAAGCCATGTAACTTCTCTGAGCCTCAGTTTTCTCTCCTGTGAAAATGGGTTCCTGTCTTCAATAAATTGCTTAGAGGTAGGAGAGTGATTATGTCTTTCAAAATATATGGCAGTATATAAACTACCATATACACATATATGTTGCTATGAAGACAACCCTTTTAACGCATAGAAAAGACAAGAGAATGTGTTGCTGTTGCTTAGGTAATTATAAGGTCACTAAATTCTCACTCTATTTGGTCATATCTGGCATTTTTGCAGAGAAAGAGCAAGGCGGGGACCAGTACTGCAGAGCAAGTGGAGGAAATGGATGGGAAAGGCTTCCACGCATGGGCAGCCTCATAGGCAAGCACGCCCCCTCCGTCTCAAAACAGCGTTTACATTTGGAGCTCCACAGGGTGGGAGGGTGCTATCTGAAGATAGCACATCTCTGATGGTGATATTAATAGAGTCTCAACTATTAGCCACTGTAATAGCCACACAGTGTCCAGGATGCACACTGCATTCTGCAGGGTAGCAGACAAAGTCAGAAAAGGGGGAATAAAAATAAGGAGAAAGTAATGAGTTGATACATGTTGAAGTCATTTTACAGCAAGCACAAAATCCCTGACTACTGCAAAGTGGCATCACATGGAAATGAAATCAATGCCCTTTTGATGCTGGTACCTACTCCTCATCCAAAAGTCCTCAAGTCCTGTTAACCCTGTTGTGGACGGACGTGGGTAGCAAAAGACAGGTTTCAAGTGTATTAGGATAATACCCTTTCTCCCAAACTCCACTAGCAACTTAATGTGGCAGAGAGAACTCGGTGGAATATTTAATACGTTGCAGCTGTAAGGTTAGATGTGCGCAGTATTTCCTTTCCATGTGCTTTATGTGCTGTTTTTTGCGTCTTGGGGTGGAAATGTGCATATCCTAAGGACATTTCTTACTCTTCACAGCACTGTTGGGTAGCACCTCTCTTTGACTGCTTATACCAAGTTGGCAGTTGGTAAGGTTTCTCTGTGATCTGGTATTATCTTTCATTTGTGCTACCAGATGGATACCAGATGGGTAATTGTAGCCAAGGTCTCTGCCCTAAGTCCACACCAGAGCCCATAGGCACGGACCTGTCATGGAGCTGACTCAAAAATGGCTCTTCAAAGAACTACTTCTCGAAACTGTATGCATCTGTTCCCTAATTACCCTCAAAAAAAAAAAAAAAAGGAAAAAAGAAAAACTCTTCTAGACAAGCTTTTCTTTAACTAGATGTTATATCTGTAAGAAGAGTGGAATATAACCATAGAGTGTCTTGTGGATGTCAGACTCATTTCTAGCTAATGGCACCTCCAAAAAGCCGCCAACTCAAACAGCCATGTCAGTAGACAAAGTGAAGTATAATCAATATGTTCCTTTTCGGTGATATCTTCACAGTACAGAATTTCAATTCTGGAAGGGCAGTTTTTACATAACATTTTCGGAGGTAAAAAATGAGGAAAAAAAAAAAAGAGAAATCTAAGAGCTTTGAAAGGCCTCAGTGATTCCTAGGGAAGAACACAGAGTATAGATAAAAGAAATGAGCAGAAGGGGAAGACCTATTGTAAGACCTCATCTCTAATCTGTTCCTCTTAAACTGATGCCTCAGTTGTCACCTACGGCAAATTACATTTTAGAAAATATTCTGACGGATCATCTGTTTTTTTCAAGTGTGTACTTCAGCAGTTCATTATGAGAGTTTATTTTTTAAATTAACTACAAATAAAGTGAAATCTAACCATTCACTCACACAAGGTTGTCAGCTATTTTTTTTTCCCAGCAGACATCAAAGCATATCCTCAATCCATGCCTGGCTCTCTTCATGGAGAAATTATCATAAACAGGTTATGTGTTCCCTTAGGTTACTATGGAAACACTTTTTCTTTTCAGGTCATCTACTTACAAAGGTAACATTTGCATTAAAATGTGTTAGAAGTTAATTTTTTTCATACTCAAGTGAGGTCATGCCACCATATCCATACCTATTATTTCAAAATCCATGAACATACAGTGATTTCATCTATAAAAAGACCTGAATGAGGTGCTCACCCTATGGGTGCAATTGCCTGCATGTCAGGTAGCTGCTTGGAACATTGTAAAAGACACTAACCGAGTTAACTTCTGTGGCAAAAGAAAATGTTAGCAGTGACCCACGAGCTGGCATTCCTCATTATGCTAATTTGTTGAATGTTTAGGTTTGCATTATTTCTGACATGGAGAGAAGAAGCTGGGGGTGAGAACACAGGACAGGTGTCAGAAGGTCTGTACCTTGTGTTTAGAGATGACTAGATGACTCTGCCTCATTATGCCTATTTGGGTCATCGAGAATTCAACCTGGTAAGCATTTGTCTAGTGGCAAAAGAGCACACAGCATGAGGCTGGGCAAGATGCGGGGCTCAAACATGCACAAGCTCTCAACTAAATTGTGTGATGACACCAGGTAGGATGTGGTTACGTTTTACTTCCTGATGCAGAAGGGAAGTCGTCAAGAAGGACCGCCAGGGAAAGGGTGGTGTAGCTGGGGCAGCTGGGGAAGGCTTCACAAGGAGGTGACTGTGATAGTACAGGTATTCAAAATGGGGGTATAACCTCCTACTAGGATGGCTAACGGGACCAGTATGGAACCTATCCTTCGAATCACTCGGGGAGACCACTGGCTGGTGACTGTAGTCACTGGCTATTCCTAGTCTGACTGAGTAACAATCTCTATGCACTGTGAACCATGAGGAATTTCTCCTCAGAAGCAACCAACCCACCTCTGACGGTATCACGCAGTCATCAGCTCCTTGAAAAAGGTAGCGAGATGAGGCCTACGCTTCATAGTAGAGGGAACTGGACTTCACATTTGGGGAAACTTCTGTGTTGCTCTTAAAATGATTATGGGAGTGTCTTGATCCTCCCCCTTTTCCTGAGAGAAACCTAGAAGCAATGGCACACAGTTCAACAACAGGTACATACTGTCTACCAGAATGGCAGTAGGGGATGCCAGAAGTGGAAAGAGGGAGGTAGAGGTGGAGGTTGAGACAGACTGTGATGAAGGGTACATTTGGCACCTGCCCTTACACAGAAACAAAAGGGGTTTAATGGCTGACCTCTGGAAGGCTTTATGTGGCAGAAGGGACTTGAATAGCCCCTTCTTTAACTGCCCTGGTCAGTTATCCCCACAGAGAAGACTACTTGGGATGCTGTAGCCAACTGAAACTGAAACGTTAATGACTTGTTTTACCAGAATCCCCAAACCATCGCCCACCTATGTAAAAGAAGTGAGAGCTCGGCTCTTTTGTCCTCTACTGATGTTAGTCACGTACCACAGAATCAAAAGCCTTACGGCAGTCAGAAATGTCTTTTCTATTTCTTTCCCTTGTCAGAGGCCACATACTCTTCTACAGAAGAAGACTTGGTTGTTCTGACAAGATTTTGCTAACCAATGCTCCTTGTCTCCTTGCAGTGTGTGTGTGTGTGTGTGTGTGTGTGTGTGTGTGTTTATGTTTCCAAATAGATTATCTGCTCCATTATCTTTCTGGAAGCTGTACTTCATCGTATCAAGCATATTTATCAAAAGAAAGGAATGCCATTCTGGGAACTGATCTGTTCAAAGTTACACTTGTATGTCTGGCGATGGTTCTGCATTTGTGCTATTTTATTTATAGCTGCAAACCTCTCATTTGACTTCTTCACTAACTTGAAAGCTAAATGGAGTCTCAGGGATCACTTGTGTCCCTGAATGGAACTTACCTGGAAAGGGGGTGTGGACGTATGAAAAGAAAAATCATTTTAAATTATTTTAAAATCATTTCTCATTATTGATGAAGATTGACATCCCTTATTCCATGCTACCCCTAGATGACATTTCTAAATAGCAGGAAATCAAGGAAGTGAAGTTATGTTTCGGGTTTGCATACCTCAAGAACGTTAAACTAGAAAAAAATGCAACAATCATTAAAGACAAAGCACTAAGCCAAAACTCAGTGGTACTCTTCTAAGTTTAGATTTTTCCATGTCAATTAATTGAGCATCTTATATTATTTCCTCACTAGAATTTAAAAAGGTAATATGGAATGTGGCATCTGTCATATTTGTTTCCAAGTTAAAAATGGAAATATGGCTAGGCAGTAAGTGCGATAAACAGACGATGGGCAATTTGACGTCAAAGTTGAGCTTGCTGTCAAGTTGGAGAATCACACGTATGGAACTGGAGCCCGAGAGCTCCTGCAGGCTTTCTAACTGGTATAATCTGGATGCACACACTTACCAACATTTTAGGAAAAGAGGCTGTAAACGTCAATCGCTTTCTGTAGAACTCTACCTTGCAGTACTGGAATGAGCTTTGCATCCACCCACCCTTCTAGTCCTGAAGTCAAGATCTGCCACCACCAGACATGTGGCCAGCAGCTGAATGGGCCAGACCAGTGACAACTGCATAAGGGTGCGTATTGGGATGGCCAAAAAGTTTGTTTGTGTTTTTCTGTAAGATGCTACAGAAAACCCGAATGAACTTTTGGCCAACCCAATAGAAGCACATACCCACAACCCTACAACCAATACCCAGGTGTAGCGATGAGTACACAGGGGAAGAGACATACGAAGATGAGTCTGAGTGGAGAAGAGAGATTAGACCAAACTGTGAACAGAATCTACGTTCAAGATTGTCCATGACAGGTTGGCAAGCAGTTGGGGGCCAGCTCAAATGGGTGACCAATCCAGGTCAGGGGATTCCAATAGGAACTATAACCCTAGGGTTCTGGGGGGGTATCGGAGATATTGCCTCAGCGGAAATGTGATATTCATGGGGAGGTGCAGCCCCAGATCCTGAAAGAAAGAAGGTCATAAAAATCAGAGTAGGATTGACCTGATTCCAAGAACTTTTGAAAAAGGATTCTACAGATTTTCCTGTACTTTCTTGAGAGTGGGCACAGATCATGGACCTATAGAAAAACAAATAATCACATCTGCAGGGGTAAAGGGGCTGGGAGTTGGCCAAGGCTTTCTTGAAATTCTCATTAGATGGAATTGTCACCGAAATGAAGGGTGAATGTTAGTTCAATGTGAGAAGGGACAAGTCTTCAAAAATGTCCACTCAGGGGCTTCCCTGGTGGTGCAGTGGTTAAGAATCCACCTGCTAATGTAGGGGACAAGAGTTCGAGCCCTGGTCCGGGAAGACCCCACATGCCGTGGAGCAACTAAGCCCATGCGCCACAACTACTGAGCCTGCGTGCCACAATTACTGAAGCCCGCATGCCTAGAGCCCGTGCTCCGCAACAAGAGAAGCCACTGCAGTGAGAAGCCTGCGCACCACAACAAAGAGTAGCCCCTGCTCGCTGCAACTAAAAAAAGCCCACGCACAGCAACACGGGCCTAACGCAGCCTAAATAAATAAATAAATAAATTTATCAAAAAAATAAAAGTTCACTCAGGCCCACTGTTGTAAACCCACAGTGAGGATCTTCTCCTGTATTATAAATGTGGTTCCATTATTAGATTAAGACCCACACTACAGACCTCAGTCTAGGAACTACTGAAGTCAGGTAACCAGTATCTCTATGTCTGTGGCAGGAACTTTATTTTTCATTTTAAACAATTATACCAATGCAGCTTGATAGAGAAAATAAAACTTTTATATATTCCCAGGAAATTGCATACACACAACACCTAGCATTACACTCTAATTGTTTTTCACACCTTTAGTGTAAATAAAGGACCCACAGTAACTCAACCCTCTGAATTTCTATGGCCTTTTCACCTTAGCCTCACTGGAGTAATACTGATGTGCAACCAGAAAACCAGCTTTGTTACTACATTTTGCAGAGGTCCTTTCCTTTGGATGGTAAGGAAAACAATTTGGAAGTTTTACACCATGTCTCACTTTTGCACAACTATTTAAAGAAAAATTAGGAGTTAACATAGGAGGGGGAAAAAAGCCATAATATTTTCCATTCATAGCACCAGATGCACATTGTTTTTCTGTGTGTGAATAAGAATAAGCTACGCTAGGAAAATGGCCTTTGTGCTGCAGTAAAGCTGTCCTGGGTCTTGCTATGATCATCATTAAGAAATCCCTTCTTCTGGAGAAGTTTAAGTGTTTTAATGGGTATCGAATTCTGGAGTCAATGGCAATGACACAGGTAATTTACTACTGATCTCCCAGATTCTAGCTGAAATGACCAAGTGCATATAAAATAGGTGAAACTTGCCCCAGGGCTAGGCACTTAGGCGTTGCTCCTGGAAACCTGGAAGGTCAAGCTGGAAGGAAAGCATGGTGACAGCTCACAGCCAACTTTCTAGGAGAGCTGACAGATGACGAGGCCGAAACTGTTCCATTTGAGGGATGAGGCTAGAGAACAGGTTATGGGGGAGACTAACATGGATTTTCTCTGGTCTTAAAGTTTGCTTTACCCCTTCTTAAGGAAGGAGAAGTATAAGTTAATGAAATAAAAAATAAATGTATTAGATCAGAAAAACAAACATGCCTTCCTAAACGGCACATCTGGAGAGCCCAGTGTTCTTGAAGTGGAAACAGCAGGGCGAAAAAAAAATCCAAGAGATAAAAGATACTCTCCTGACTTGATGGGCAATGGTATGAGAATAAAGCCTGGGCACAGTTATAGGTAATATAGGATGAAAGCTGGACACAGTTATAGGTGATATAGGATGAGAGGGCTAGGTGAAGCAGACCAAGGGCACAGAAAGCTGACCCCTTGCCCATGGATTTCAGTGAAACCATCTGAGAAACTAAGCAGAAGCCAAGTTCTCCTCTAGGTATTGGTCAGGATTTTGGTTCACTTCCTGTCCTCTCAAGCTGCCTCACCTCTTAACAGGAGGTGTGAATTCACATCGGCTAGCTCCTCCCCCAGCAAGGAAACTTCACTCATCTCCTTTAAGGAACAACATCCACGCTTTCTACTAAGAAAACAGAAAGAAATCAACCTGAAGCCGCTAATACAAAGGACTCAATAAAAACCCGGCAAAATGAATGAAAGGGACCAATACCCAGACAAACTCAGATGGAAAGTTTGAATATCCTGAATAAAGAAAGAATCCCATGAGATCCAGATAGGAAAAAGAGGTTACTTACAATGAAGAAAAATCAGGTCAGCCTTAGATTGCTTTTTCACCAATATTAAAAAGCAAAAGACAATGGAATTTTTAGGAAAAAACCCTTGGGAAACAGGTATGTAATTTAGTCAACAAATATTTAGTATACACCTCAAAGCACCAGGCATTGTTATTAAGTGTTGAGATTTATATAAGAATATTATCAGATTTCAAGGATTTAAATATATACTATGGGGCTTCCCTGGTGGCGCAGTGGTTGAGAGTCTGCCTGCCGATGCCCGGGTCCGGGAAGATCCCACATGCTGCAGAGTGGCTGGGCCCGTGAGCCATGGCCGCTGAGCCTGCGTGTCCGGAGCCTGTGCTCCGCAACGGGAGAGGCCACAGCAGTGAGAGGCCCGCATACCACCAAAAAAAAAAAAAAAAAAATATATATATATATATATATATATATATATATACACACACACTATGTATTCTTCCTGAAGTACAATCACTCAAAAAGGTAAGCAGGTGAGCCAAGATAAAGAACTCAACTATGGAACTGTCAAAGCAAAGAAGGACTAGCAGTAGACTTGGAATGCAATCCTTGGATGAAGGAAACATGGCCCATACCAAATATTAAAAAGAAGATACACATTTTTCTTTAAAAACATGACTGGATCTAAAATACCACAGGTTAAAAAGTGTGAGGGAAATCTGTGATAACTTACAGTCATTTTACTTTGTTCCTTTGACATGGAAGGAACTCAACAGAGATGATTTCATTTTTGATGTTGATAGAGAAAATAGGCTAAAAATGTTTTTATAAAGTCAGTATGATTGAAATTACTAAATAAAATAATCAAAGAAAATACAGCTAAAAAAGGGAAACAGAAAAAGGTGTACAAAGCCCGAAGCCTAAAACAAAATGACAGAAAGAATAAGAATGCCAGTTATGATAACAGGAGAGAAAGCCTCAGAATGAATCAAATACCACAATTCAACCTTTTACAAGAGACAGACCTAAAACAAAATGAAGCTGAAAGCTTCAGTAACAGAATAGTAAGTGGGGACTTACACTTAATGGCTTCTATCTTTGACAGATCGAGAAGATGCTAAATAAATATATACAATGTCAGAAAAAATACAGTTCATAAGATTATTTTACCATATTTTACCAAGTATAGGACACACATTTCTTACACTTAAACATTTGAGAAATGGAGATGGCTCTTAATATAGAAACTTACATTGAATGTGGTGGTGTTCTCTTTTTTGTTCTTTTCTTGAAAAGCTGTCATTAAATTTATTGTGTGTATAACAACCATGTTGACTTACTTTCAAGGAAATATAGTGATTCATATATGTTGTATATTAGAATGCAAGTACCCTAAGGCAGAGACTTTTGTCCATTTTGCTTTCTGCTATATCCCCAGCACCTTAACAGTGCCTGGAATATAACAGGCACTCGATAAATATTTATTAAATAATAAACATTTATAGAAAAATAATTAGTTTTAATTTAATTAAATCTTTAAATGACAAAAAGTTACATACATTATCCCAACTTTCAGTAAATGCCAGAAATTTCAGAAATCACTGTCCTTGACTACAAAGCATTAAAACCAAATATTAATAAAAATCTAGATGGAAAAACATAAATTCTTAAAATTTAAAATAATGATCATATAAATCAGTCTTGGTCAAAGAAGAAATACATTTAAAATTTCAGAATACTTAGAAAAGAATTAAGAAGAAGATAAGATTTGGACACTTCTGGAAGTTCACCAAACTAAATTCAAAAGGAAACTCACTGCCTTAAATTATACTGTTATTGACCATGACTAAAAAGCAACTGAAATAAGTAAACTCAATAATTTTAAAAGTTGGCTTTTTCCTTTCTTAAGGAAAGAGAAATAATAAGTTAATGAAGTAAAAAATAAATGTATTAGAGCAGAAAAAGTTATTAAACATATTAAGCAGTAAAAACATGAAATGTACTAAAAGTTTGAAAATTTCAATGAAATAAATAATTTTATAGAAAAAAAGATAGCAACTTTCCAAATTTCAGTAAAGGAGGAAATATCTCCTTTTCCCAAGATCTCCATCTATGGGAATAGTTGAAAAAGGAGTGAAAGAATTACCCACAAAAAAGCATCAGGCTAGATGGTTTTATGGGTGAGTTATTTTAAATCTTGACAAAGAGATAATTCCTAGACTACAGAAATTGTTACAAAGAAACAGATAAAAGACACTCAAATTATTTTATAAAGGTAATATATCCCTTCTATGTAAAACTATTAAAGTTAGGAAAAAACCCACAAAAGCTTAGATATCAACTTCACTTCCAAATATAGATACAAAATCACAAATAAAAGACTAGCACTTTGTGCCCAGCTCTATCTTAAAAGAATAAAACAGACAGCATATGAGTGTAGATTTATTTTTTCAGAACTGCAAGGCTATTCAATATTAGGAACTCTTAATATTACTCATCACATTACTAGAAAAAGAAGAAAAATCATATGACCATCTTGATTTGATGTGTAAAATGCCATTTGAAAAAAGTAATAAAAGTCTTCAACTTGTTTACATAAAAATGAAAGCTTTTTTCTCTCTAAAGTATCATTAAAGAGACAATTGATAAAGGTGGAAAAAATTCTTAATGATATTTGATAGTAAAGGCTTAATATTCCTTCTATATCAAGAACATTTACAACTCAGGAGCAAAAAAGGAAAACACTGTAATAGAAAAAATGAAAAATGCATAGAAAAGAAGAAATTTATATGGCCAGTAAACACATGAAATTCTCGATCTCAGTTGTAATTTAATGAAAACCAAGGAGTTGATATTTGCTATCAAATTGATAAAAAAATAAGAAAAATGAAAATACTCAGTTTTAATAGGGCTGCTATGAAACCTGTATAAAACAGAACATTAATATTTGTTGGATGTATTAATAAATATATTTTTGGGGTGAATATAAACTTAAAAACTTTTCTAGGGGCAAGTTGGGTTATTTGGATCAATTAAACTTTTTTTTCATAGCCTTATATTAAATAACAAATATACTGATTTATGGTAAAGAAATAACAACATAAGGATGCAAAGATTTATTGATAAAGCTAATTAGTACATCATTACTTATATAAGAAATGATGAAAATAATTTAAACATCCAACAACGATAAAGTGATTAGTCAATTATTGAATATCCTTTCTAGAAAATACTGTGCATTAAACGTTAAATTCATATTTCTGAAGATTATTTAATGGCATGAGAAATGATCACAATATAATAGAAAGTGAAAAGTAGCTTAAGTAACAGCATATCCAGTAGGATTCCAATGTAATTACTACATGTGAGATGTGTGTGTATGTGTGTGTGTGTGTGTGTGTGTGTATGTGCTCATACAAAAGAAAGTACTCCAAAACACTATGTTCATTTATTGTGTGGTCAGATAATATGTGATTTAAATTTCTGTTTTAACACTTTACCAAATATCTAAATTTTTTTACAGTGAGCATGTATTACATTTATTATATAATGAAATATTTTTTGATGTAAATGGAGAAAAAGAGTAATTTTAGGAAAACAAAAAAGACTACAGTATGCCAACTATATCCACCTGATCTGGCTACGTAATTGTAACCTCTTAATATGTCCATTTAAGAGCTACATAAACCATTGGCTGCTAAACTAAAATTAATTAATATATGTGCAAATTGTATACGTATCTATCTTTATCTACATATCATATTGATATATGGGTATAATCAACAAAAGCAAACTGTGCCTTTCATTATGTGTTTCACATAAGATGTATTCAACAATGTTTATTCAAAAAATTTCTTGAGCCCCTAGTCTGAAACAAATACTATATGAGTTCTTATAAATGAAATGGCAAGCCAGCCAGATATGGAATTTAAAGTCTAGAGTTTTTCAACCTTTAAAAATCATGGCCCATAGGAAAAAATATACTTTACACCATGACCCGGCACATACTTGTGTGTGTGCACACACTGGCTGTGAAACAAAATTTCTACCAACCAATACTCATATTTACGACCTGCTATGCCCTCTAATCTATTCTATTCTACTCAAAATCTTTAAAAATGTCGATTGTAACCGACTAATTGATTTTATGATCATCTAATAAGTTGTGACACACAGTTAGAAAAACTACCCTCTAGGGTCTCAGTAACTGGGACAGATGTGCTACACAATCACCCACATCTTCAAAATGAGAGGTTGGGTCCAAAGAAAAGTATCATTATGAAACATGATAAAAGCTACTTTATATTTGCTTAGAAATTGCAAAGGACACTTGGAGTAGCTTACTTGGAGGCAGAGTGCCCTAAATGCAGACAAAAAAAAAAAAAAAAAAAAAGGCTGAACACACACTGTGAAGTTTTATGGGATAAAAGCATCTGTCCTGTTTATTCTTAGTCTCTCTTGACTATGCATTCACCTAGAACTTTTTTCCTGTACAATTATTCCTAAACATCCCATTATGTTTGAAATCGTGTTTCCAGACTGCCTTTCTCATCAGACACAAACTCTTAATTCTTCAGAGTCAAGTAAACTTCTGGCACAAAGTTACCACCAAATAAAGGTCTAAGGAACTAATTAATAAGTGAATACATGCCTAAACAACCATACACTTTGAAATTTTGTTCTTTAGTCCTGGGGTCAAAGTGACACAGCATTAAGTGAAAGTGGGTAATTGATGAGGGCCATTAACAGGTTTTCTTCTGATTTTGTAGATAAAATCTCCAAGAAAAGGAAAGTCTTAAGAGCTTCTAATTGCAAAGGTATTCAAAATTTCTGATAAATTGAACTTATAAATCAATTAAGTAGAAATACGGAATGCTGGAAACAAAATGTCAGTTCTTTCTTATGTGCTTGTTGTCTTTTTAATTCTTTCATCATCATGTACTTAAGACTTCTTAAAGCTTACATCTATGCAACCATATGCAGAAAGGAGAAAGTTACCCAATTTCTGAAATTGGGAAATTTAAAAATAGTCCTAGAACCACAGGTAAACCACAAACTCCTAAGTCTCATAGCATTTTTTTTTTTTTTTTTTTTTTGCAGTACACGGGCCTCTCACTGCTGTGGCCTCCCCCGTTGTGGAGCACAGGCTCCGGACGCGCAGGCTCAGCGGCCATGGCTCACGGGCCCAGCCACTCCGCGGCATGTGGGATCTTCTCGGACCGTGGCACGAACTCGTGTCCCCTGCATCGGCAAGCGGACTCTAAACCACTGCGCCACCAGGGAAGCCCCTCTCATAGCATTTTTTTCCGATTACCAATATAAGTACTACGTTAAAAGATTTCTTCCCACCATCATTCCCATTAATGGTGGGACCATGATTTCTTCCTCTGGAACGTGAGTTTCTGATTCCTTTATAACCATATACTCATAGAGCACATTGTTGCTTAAGTGCTGCTTAACAATTTAAACCTTGGAAATTACTGTAACGGGAATTGTATGGAAAACAGGAACCCTGGTCTATGCTAAATAGACGAGAAAAGGAAAAGTAGCTGATATATATAAAAATTACAATTAAAATAGAGTTGCTATTCAGAAACAATTTGGGACTCTGACAATTAGCGAGGATGAGAAAACAAAGCTAAAAAATGGAAGTACCTCCACACGGGGCAGTTCTGGGCTTCAGGATCTGAACACAAATATGGCTCACGTGGAGTTTTCATTGTCATCAAGGTTAAGTGATACATGTGTTAGAAATGCCAATTAAGTGAATTTTCATATCTTCTCCTCTAAACATCTTCATTTAAAAAATTCAGTTCCCAAAGTTTATTTCAGAATTTTTGAGCTAGAAGGTTCATTAGGTGAAAGACATCAGTTCATGACAGGGAACCTCTTTCTCACACATTTCCTACTCTTTCTCTAAAGGAGGAACTTCAAAACATTAATATCTACACACACGCGCGTGCAGGCACACACACACACACACACACACACACACAGACACACACCACTCAGGTGTTTCTTCTTTGTTGGCAAGTGTTGATGCAAGTGTTGGGCTTGACGTATACTCGCATATAAACTCATAAATATTCACTGAATAAATAAATCAACAAAGGGATGAATGATTGTGGAAAATCTGTTCTTCATGTGCTGCTCTGGCTTTGCTGTCTACGGAGTAAGCTGAGTGAGAGGTGACATGAAATGAGCTAAATCATCTGAAGAAAGCTTCACGGAGATAAAACCCAAGAACTCTGTTGCTTTACAGAAGTCTTATATTGAAAACAGAAAAGAAACTATTTCTCAATAGTTTATAATAATAACACTACACCCTCTCTTCTTAGATCATTTACTTGAACAAATGGATGGAAGGTTTTCCTGTCAGCCTAGCTGAAGTCAGTGGTGTCAACTTCTGCACTTTCTCATAAACACTCTGAGAATTAGCACTGTGATTTCAAGGCTCGGAATGAGACAGAGAAATTAATGAGAGTCATAGGAGGATCATAAAGTCACAGACTCTAGTCTGTGTCATTACAATGTATTCAAAAGCGGTCATTCTTCCTGCGGAGAATGGCAGTTCCAGTACTGCTGTTGTGATTATTATCATTTTAGGATTTTCTTTGATTTAAGTGTTCTTCCTGTCTACTTCAGAGGAGAGCTTTCTCTGACTTTTTTTTTTCCCCATCATAACACCAGACTAGTTACTACTTAATAAGAACCAAATGATGTTAAATTTCAGAATGACTCTGAGTTAAAAATTTCCTTAAGCTGAAAGAACAAGATGGCCACCACAGCAACCTGATTGGTTAATTACAGTTAGGAAGCTGTGCGAGGGGCCGTTCTGGGCTTCAGGATCTGAACACAAATACATGTCACATGGAGTTTCACTGTCATCAAGGTTAAGTGATACATGTGTTATAAATGCTAATTAAGTGAATTTTCATATCTTCTCCTCCAAAAATCTTTCTTTAAAATATTCAGTTCCCAAAGTTTATTTCAGAATTTTTGAGCTCTGCTAAAATAAAATGTATCCAACTGATTTTAAACAGCTTTGAGAACAGTTTAGGAAATCTGGAATTCATAGGCGTTTCTGCTATGGTTTTTCCTATGTTACATAAAATGGTCATTTCTCCCATTGCAGTAGAAGAAAAGAATGTGATTATTGTAGAAGTTGGAATTCTGGGTTTTAACCATGATCCAACACAAACGGTTGTGGTTTGGGGGAACTTAACCTATTCTACACTCGACATCCTGAGCTGGAATTAATTGCTCATTAGAAGCAGAAAGAGTTCTTTTTTCACTCTAATGTAAGTAGAGCATAGGGTTTTTTGACATATTATGGAAAAATAATGTGGTTCTGAACTTTCTTCTTCTGCTTTTTGGTATTTAGGTTTGGGCTGGAGCCAGAGATAGGCTAACTTATTTGATCATAGCATAAAAAGAATGATTTTGACTTTTACAAAGAAGCGATGAAACAATACCAAAATTTGGTTTTAGTTCAATTCTATTGGGTTAAGAACAAATTAGGAGTGATCATTAAAGAGTAGTTCAGGAGACATTCTCTTTCTTTCAAACATTTCATGTAGAGAAAACATCTCAGCAGCTGCCACAGCAGCCTTCCTTTCTTCTGTTCCACAGGGAGTTAGCACGGATTGCAATATCAGCTTTGCTACTGATCATGTGACTATGGTGCAAATTCTTAGAACACTAGTTTCCTCACCTGTGAAACAGAATTAAAGACACCTATCACATGGAGTTGTCTGGAATAATTTATATAAGGTATTCGCTGATAGAATCTGCACTGAGTAAATGATGCCATTGTGGTGACTGAGCTGACGGGAGTAAAATTTATTGAGTAAACAATTTGCGTATATTCCGTTTGTATTCCCCTCTCTTTCCTATTTTAAGTCTTTAACTAGACCCGGGTATTTCTCTTTTTTTTTAATTTTAATTTTTTTATTTAAGTATAGTTGATTTATAATGTTTCAGCAAAGTGACTCAATTATACATATATATATATGTGTTCTTTTTCAGATTCTTTTCCGTTATAGGTTACTACAAGATACTGACTGTAGTTCCCTGTGCTATATAGTAGGTCCTTGCTGTTTACCTATTTTATATATAGTAGTATGTACCTGTTAATCTCAAATTCCAAATTTATCCCCCCTCACCTTTCTCCTTTGGTAACCATACCTTTTTTTTCTCTGTCTCCAGGTATTTCTTTGCTTCAGGATTTTTGCAGAGGTGAAAACAGAAGCTTCTAACTTTCTTCTGGTCTTTGGTCTTTGATTTTAGCACAAGCTCACTAAAGAGATTAGGTGTGCCCCTGGGGTCAGGGATGAAAGGAGTACACTCTTAAAGGAAAAGTGTCAGGGGTGGGGGGAGAGAGGGAAATAGATATTGACCTCTTGACCCATGAACTTTGCCAAAAGTGCCCTTACAACTAACCCTGACAGTTACCACCTGACGGGACTGTGGGTACCTCAGTGGTAACCAGAGTGAGTATGGCCAGAAGGCCTCCCAAATGATTTGTGTGCTGTGCCATGTCCCAGGACTCTGGAATAATCAAAGAGGTTAAGCTCCAACAATGACTAAGAATAGTTGTCTGGCTAATGGAACATATGATTCCTAAACACCTCAGTATGTGCACCACTTAAAAACTCCTCATCTTTCCTGAACACCTTACTGCATGCCAGATAGGATTCTAAGTGCTTTACATGTAATACTCATTTAATTGTCACAATACACAGTACTATTATCCCACTTTTAAAGGAGACTGAGAGGTTAAATAAATGGCCCAAATTTACCCAGTTAGCAAGTAGTGTAGCCTGGATGTGAACTTAGGCATTCTAGCTTCCATGCTCTAAAATGCTTCCCATACCTGCTATATGATTGGGTCTACAATTCAGGACCTCTATCAGTGGGTTTAAGAAGACTGGATGGGAAGACGCTAGTTTAGAGTAGCATCTTCAGGGTAGATTTCAGACAGCGCTGACTGAGGACTCATGGTCTGTGTTAGTCATGGCAGCTGGCCGTGGGCCACAGGGGGCAGATTTAGAAACAAAAGTCTTCCTTTGAGGGAAATGAGGGCCAGGATGCTGGTGAAATCAGTGCCACCCCTAGGATCAGGTCATTTCCCAAGGAAGCCTGTCAGGCTGGGAGATGTGGGGCAACTGGGGGTCTGTACATAAAAGAGAGGTGCTGGAGGACCTTTGGGCTGTGGAGTAGCAGCAACAAGACATGGGGAAAACGTCCTACCAGCGTGGGACCCTTGCCCCTCTGTTTCACCAAGGGAAAGTTTCCAGTTATGGATTCCATTGACCCCTCTCCTATTGCCTTCTCCTGGACTTCCCCTACAGTTCCTACATTTGTACCTAATTAGGGTTAATGAAATGTCTACTTTAAAAAGAGAAGTCTTTCAGGGATTGGGAAGAACTTCCACGGGTCACATTATTTGCCCCCCCACAGACTGCAGCCGAGATGAACTTCACTAAGAAAACAGGTACTTTGATGGAGGACAGTATAGAGAGGTAACTTTGGACTCCTGAACACTTTGGGAGAAAGCGTGGGCTTAAGTGCAGTGTCATGATAGGGAGGTAGGGGTGATAACAGGTCAGGAAAACTGGGAAGACATTCTTAAAGACTGATAGATAGGAAGAGGCTAGGGAACATCTCCATAGTGTGTCCAGGAAAGTGGGAAGAGGGGAATTTCCTTCTCCAGCCCCTGGCTCAGATGGATCCCCTGCTCCCACTTCTGGGTTAGTGTTCTGTGACTAGCAAAAGGTTACTGGACTTTAGTGGGCTTTTTGTAGGCTGGTCTGGGACCCTACAACCAGTAACTTTTTTCCTATGGGGAAAACCATTCCCAGGTCCAAACTACCAATTTCTTAATGGGTTTTTGACACACAGTTTGTTTTTATGTTGAGGATTGCCTGTAAACATGTTGCCTCCTTTCAACATGATTTACGCTGCATTTAAAAGCTAGAAATTCACTCACATGACCTTCTTCTATATGGCTAATATGTCATCATGTTTCAGTGAAAGCCGCACTGAGATATAAAAGGACTAAAGCTACCAACCAAAAGAAAAGAATCTTGAATTTATTTTGTCTTCTTCTTTCCTAAAATTTTCACTACTCCTGAAATCTAGGGGAGCAAGTCCCAACCCTTCAAGTAGCATTTGATGTTTCACCAATAACGAGTTCAATCAAACCTCAGGCCCTTCCAAAATCCACCTAATTTGTACACAGTTCTCTGCCTTGGTACTTCTTCCATTCCTCAGTTCAGTTGTTTTAGGAAATCAGGGGGAAACACTCATCTGTTGATGGAGGGACACATTGGGAGGGATGTGATTATGGAGCTCAAGAGGGTCTCATCAACTGAGAAGGGGTTGGTTATTGCTGGTAGGAGCCAAACTACAACAGTTACGGATACATACGTTTGATGGTTCTAATTCTTTACCTCATTCCATCTTTTGAAGCTTTTAAGAAAAGCATATGTTCTTGTCGCAAAACAACAATCCATGAGGATACAGATGAAGCAGTTCTTACCCAAAGAAAGAGATTTACTTTTTGTCCTTTCAAAGAATTCTACTGCCTCCCTCTAAGGCAAATTCCTAGGTCTTGGGTGAATCGAAATGTCACTTGCCAACCTGAACAAATAACCAGTGGTATGGTTATTTCTCATGAATAATTCAGTGAAGCCAGCTGGGTTCTTGGGATAGCTCAAAGATACTGGACCAGTAGACAAAAAGAAATCTTCTCTCTCCTTTTACCTAGCCGACAACGGCAGCAAGTTTAAGAATGACAATAGACCTGTTCTTTCTAACATGAAAGTACATGAAGGGAAAGTTCTTTTTTCTCTCTCTCTCCTTGAAAATCTAAGAAGATGAAGGAAGTTTATATCATTATGAGAACTAGAAGTTGTAGTAGACATCCATTTTTCCCTTCCCCTGTGCATAAAGCATTGATTTTCTTTTAGGGACCATTTATTCATCTATACTCATTCATGGAATTTATGTAGGTCTGATTCTACTTTCTGGTTCCAGGAGTGATCTTGTGATGCAGTTTTGACCAGTAAAGGTACTGTATCTTTCTGGTCATGGGAGCTCAGGAGTGGATATGTGACACAGGCTGAGTCAATAAGCCATTGAGGATTGCATTGAACATCAGTTCTAGGACCTCCTGGACATACTGGGGGTGAGACACTCTTTGTATAGAGTTGTTGGGTTGGAGCTGCTGATGGCTGTCTTGTCACCATATGTGGGAGCCCCTTGACAATGGTCCCTATAGAGAGAATAGCAAAGGTGAGAGATGGAGAAGGACAGAGCCCTAATGGCCTGTCTGGAGGGGCAGGATCCAGCTTTGCCTGAAGTCAGATATGCCTATGGACTTTAAAGTTACATAAGCCAAAAAAATTTCCCTTTTTGCTTAGGCCAGTTTGAATTAGGTTTCTGTGGCAACTTAAGAGCCACTGACTTATCCAGAATTGTTTTACAATGTCCCTACTTTTTAAACATCTTTATTGGAGTATAATTGCTTTACAATGTTGTGCTAGTTTCTGATGCATAAAAAAATGAATCAGCTATACGTATACATATATCCCCATATCCCCACCCTCTTGCGTCTCCCTCCCATCCTCCCTAACCCACCCCTCTAGGTGGCCACAAAGCACCGAGCTGATCTCCCTGTGCTATACAGCTGCTTCCCACTAGGTATCTATTTTACATTTGGTAGTGTATATATGTCCATACCACTCTCTCATTTTGTCCCAGCTTACCCTTCCCCCTCCCCATGTCCTCAAGTCCATCCTCTATATCTGCATCTTTATTCCTGTCCTGCCCCTAGATTCCTCAAAACCATTTTTGTTTAGATTCCATACATATGCGTTAGCATATGGTATTTATTTTTCTCTTTCTGACTTACTTCACTCTCTATGACAGACTCTAGTCCATCCACCTCACTACAAACAACTCAATTTTGCTTCTTTTTATGGCTAATATTCCATTGTATATATGTGCCACATCTTCGTTATCCATTCATCTGTCGATGGACACTTAGGTTGCTTACATGTCCTGGCTATTGTAAATAGAACTGCAATGAATATTGCGGTACATGACTGTTTTTGAATTATGGTTTTCTCAGGGTATATGCCCAGTAGTGGGATTGCTGGGTCATATGGTAGTTCTAGTTTTAATTTTTTAAGGAACCTCCATACTGTTCTCCATAGTGGCTGTATCAATTTACATTCCCACCAACAGTGCAAGAGGGCACCCTTTTCTCCACATCCTCTCCAGCATTTATTGTTTGCAGATTTTTTGATGATGGCCATTCTGACTGGTGTGAGGTGATACCTGATTGTAGTTTTGATTTGCATTACTCTAATGATTAGTGATGTTGAGCATCCTTCCATGAGTTTGTTGGCAATCTGTATATCTACTTCGGAAAAATGTCTATTTAGGTCTTCTGCCCATTTTTGGATTGGATTGTTTGATTTTTTGATACTGAGCTGCATGAGCTGCTTGCATATTTTGGAGATTAATCCTTTGTCAGTTGCTTCATTTGCGAATATTTTCTCCCATTCTGAGGGTTGCCTTTTTGTCTTGTTTACAGTTTCCTTTGCTGTGCAAAAGCTTTAAGTTTCATTAGGGCTCATTTGTTTACTTTTGTTTTTATTTTCATTTCTCTAGGAGGTGGGTCAAAAAGGATCTTGCTGTGATTTATGCCATAGAGTGTTCTTTTCCTCTAAGAGTCTGATAGTGTCTGGCCTTACATTTAGGTCTTTAATCCATTTTGAGTTTATTTTTGTGTATGGTGTCAGGGAGTGTTCTAATTTCATTCTTTTACATGTAGCTGTCCAGTTTTCCCAGCGCCACTTATTGAAGAGGCTGTCTTTTCTCCATTGTATATTCTTGCCTCCTTTATCAAAGATAAGGTGACCATATGTGTGTGGGTTTATATCTGGGCTTTCTATCCTGTTTCATTGATCTATATTTCTGTTTCTGTGACAGTACCATACTGTCTTGATTACTGTAGCTTTGTAGTATAGTCTGAAGTCAGGGGGCATGATTCCTCCAGCTCCATTTTTCTTTCTCAAGATTGCTTTGGTTATTCGGGGCCTTTTGTGTTTCCATACAAATTCTGAAATTTTTTGTTCTAGTTCTGTGAAAAATGCCGTTGGCAGTTTGATAGGGATTGCACTGAATCTGTAGATTGCTTTGGGTAGTATAGTCACTTTCATAATGTTGATTCTTCCAATCCAAGAACATGGTATACCTCTCCATCTGTTTGTATCATCTTTAATTTCTTTCATCAGTGTCTTACAGTTTTCTGCATATAGGTCTTTTGTCTCCCTAGGTAGGTTTATAACTAGATATTTTATTCTTTTGGTTGCAATGGTAAATGGGAGTGTTTCCTTAATTTCTCTTTCAGATATTTCATCATTAGTGTGTAGGAATGCGAGAGGTTTCTGTTCATTAATTTTGTATCCTGCTACTTTACCAAATTCACGATTAGCTCTAGTGGTTTTCCGGTAGCATCTTTGGGATTCTCTATGTATAGTATCGTGCCATTTGCAAACAGTGACAGCTTTATTCTTCTTTTCCAATTTGGATTCCTTTTCTTTTTCTCCTCTGATTGCTGTGGCTAAAACTTCCAAAACTATGTTGAATAACAGTGGTGAGAGTGGGTAACCTTGTTCTGTTCCTGATCTTAGCGGAAATGATTTCAGTTTTTCACCATTGAGAACGATGTTGGCTGTGGGTTTGTCATAAAAGGCCTTTATTATGTTGAGGTAAGTTCCCTCTATGCCTACTTTCTGGAGGATTTTTATCATAAATGGGTTTTAAATTTTGTCAAAAGCTTTTTCTGCATCTATTGAGATGATCATATCATTTTTTTCGTTCAGTTTGTGAATATGGTTTATCACCTTGATTGATTGTGTATATTGAAGAATCCTTGCATTCCTGGGATAAACTCCATATAATCATGGTGTATGATCCTTTTAATGTGCTTTTGGATTCTGTTTGCTAGTATTCTGTTGAGGATTTTTGCATCTATGTTCATCAGTGGTATTGGCCTGTAGTTTTCTTTAGTGACATCTTTGTCTGATATTGGTATCAGGGTGATGGTGGCCTTGTAGAATGAGTTTGGGAGTGTTCCTCCCTCTGCTACATTTTGGAAGAGTTTGAGAAGGATAGGTGTTAACTCTTCTGTAAATGTTTGATAGAATTCGCCTGTGAAGCCATCTTGTCCTGAGTGTTTGTTTGTTGGAAGATTTTTAATCACAGTTTCAATTTCAGTGCTTGTGATTGGTCTGTTTATATTTTCTGTTTTTTCCTGGTTCAGTCTTGGAAGGTTGTGCTTTTCTAAGAATTTGTCCATTTCTTCCAGATTGTCCATTTTATTGGCATATAGTTGCTTGTAGTAATCTCTCATGATCCTTTGGATTTCTGCAGTGTCAGTTGTTACTTCTCCTTTTTCATTCCTAATTCTATTGATTTGAGTCTTCTCTCTTTTTTCTTGATGAGTGTGGCTTATGGTTTATAAATTTTGTTTGTCTTCTCAAAGAACCAGCTTTTAATATTATTGATATTTGCTATCATTTCCTTCATTTATTTTTCATTCATTTCTGATCTGAACTTTATGATTTCTTTCCTTCAGCTAACTTTGGTGTTTTTTGTTCTTCTTTCTCTAACTGTTTTAGGGGTAAGGTTAGGTTGTTTATTTCAGATAATTTTTGTTTCTTAAGGTAGGATGGTATTGCTATAAACTTCCCTCTTAGAACCGCTTTTGCTGCATGGTTTTGGGTTGTCATGTTTTTACTGTCATTTGTTTATAGGTATTTTTTTAATTTCCTCTTTGATTTCTTCAGTGATCTCTTGGTTATTTAGTAGAGTATTGTTTATCCTCCATGTATTTGCATTTTTTACAGTTTTCTTCCTGTAATTGATATCTAGTCTCATAGCGTTGTGGTCAGAAAAGATACTTGATACAATTTCAATTTTCTTAAATTTACTAAGGCTTTTTTTGTGACCCAATATATGATCTATCCTGCAGAATGTTCCATGAGCACTTGAGAAGACAGTGTATTCTGCTGTTTTTGGATGGAATGTCCTATAAATATCAGTTAAGTCCATCATGTTTAATGCATCACTTAAAGCTGTGTTTCCTTATTTATTTTCATTTTGGATGATGTGCCTATCGGTGAAAGTGGGATGTTCAAGTCCCTTACTATGATTGTGTTACCATCCATTTCCCCTTTTATGGCTGTTAGCATTTGCCTTATGTATCAAGGTGCTCCTATGTTGGGTGCATAAATATTTACAATTGTTGTATCTTCTTCTTGGATTGATCCCTCGATCATTATGTAGTGCCCTTCTTTGTCTCTTGTAATAGTCTTTATTTTAAAGTGTATTTTCTCTGATAGGAGAATTGCTACTCCAGCTTTCTTTTGATTTCCATTTGCATGGAATATCTTTTTCCATCCCCTCACTTTCAAGCTGTATGTGTCCCTAGGTCTGAAGTGGGTCTCTTGTAGACAAGATATATACGGGTCTTGTTTTTGTATCCATTCAGCCAGTCTACGCCTTTTGGTTGGAGCATTTAATCCATTTACATTTAAGGTTAATTACCAATATGTATGTTCCTATTACCATTTTCTTAATTGCTTTGGGTTTGTTATTGTAGGGCTTTTCCTTATCTTGTGTTTCCTGCCTAGAGAAGTTCCTTTAGCATTTGCTGTAAAGCTTGTTTGGTCGTGCTGAATTCTCTTAGCTTTTGCTCGTCTGTAAAGGTTTTATTTCTCTGTCAAATCTGAATGAGATCCTTGCTGGGTAGAGTAATCTTGGTTGTAGGTTTTTCCATTTCATCACTTTAAATATGTTCTGCCACATGCTTCTGGCTTGCCAAGTTTCTGCTGAGAAATCAGCTGTTAACCTTATGGGGATTCCCTTGTATATTATTTGTTGCTTTTCCCTTGCTGCTTTAAAAATTTTTTTTGTATTTAATTTTTGATAGTTTGATTAATATATGTCTTGGCATGTTTCTCCTTGGATTTATCCTGTACAGGACTCTCTGCGCTTCCTGTACTTGATTGACTCTTTCCTTTCCCATATTAGGGAAGTTTTCAAGTATAATCTCTTCAAATATTTTCTCAGTCACTTTCTGTTTCTCTTCTTCTGGGACCCCTATAATTTGAATGTTGGTGTGTTTAACATTGTCCCAGAGGTCTCTGAGAGTGTCCTCAATTCTTTTCATTCTTTTTTCTTTATTCTGCTCTGTGTTACTTATTTCCACTATTTTATCTTCCAGGTCACTTACCTGTTCTTCTGCCTCAGTTATTCTGCTATTGATTCCTTCTAGAGAATTTTTAATTTCATTTATTGTGTTGTTCATTATTGTTTGTTTGCTCTTTAGTTCTTCTAGGTCCTTGTGAAACGTTTCTTGTGTTTTTTTCCATTCTATTTTCAAGATTTTGGATCATCTTTACTATCATTACTCTCAATTCTTTTTCAGGTAGACTGCTTATTTCCTCTTCATTTGTTTGGTCTGGTGGGTTTTTACCTTGCTCCTTCATGTGCTGTGTGTTTCTCTGTCTTCTTATTTTGCTTAACTTACTGTGTTTGGGATCTCCTTTTTGCTGGCTGCAGGTTCATAATTCCCGTTGTTTTTGGGGTCTTCCCCCAGTGGGTAAGGTTAGTTCAGTGGGTTGTGTAGGCTTCCTGGTGGAAGAGACTGTTGCCTGTGTTCTGGTGGATGAGGCTGGATCCTGTCTCTCCAGTGGGCAGGACCGCATCCAGTGGTGTGTTTTGGGGTGTCTGTGAACTTAGTATGATTTTAGGCAGCCTCTCTACTAATGGGTGGGGTTGTGTTCCTGTCTCGCTAGTTGTTGGCCATGGGGTGTCCAGCACTGGAGCTGCTGGTTGCTGAGTGGAGCTGGGTCTTAGCATTGAGATAGAGGTCTCTGGGAGAGCTCCTGCCGACTGATATTATTTGGGGCGGGAGGTCTCTGGTGGACCAATGTCCTGAACTCGGCTCTCCTAGCTCAGAGGCTCAGGTCTGACTCCTGGCCGGAGCACCAAGACCCTGTCAACCACACAGGTCAGAAGAAAAGGGAGAGGAAAAAAAAAAGAAAAAAAAAACTAAACTAAAATAAAAGTTATTAAAATAAAAAATTTTAAAAGTTAGTTAAATTAAAAAAGTTTAAAAGTAATAAAAGAAATTAAGAAGATAGCAACCAAACCAATAAAGAAATCCATCAATGGTAAGAAGTGTTAAAAACTATTTAAAAAAATATGGACAGACAGATCCCTAGGACAAATGGTAAAAGCAAACCTATACAGACAAAATCACACACAGAAGCATACACATACACATTCACACAAAGAGAAAAAGTTGGAAAAATATATATATCATTGCCTCCAAAGTCCACCTCCTCAATTTGGGATGATTCATTGTCTGTTCATGTGTTCCACAGATGCAGGGTACATCAAGTTGATTGTGAAGATTTAATCCGCTGCTCCTGAGGCTGCTGGGAGAGATTTCCCTTTCTCTTCTTTGTTCGCACAGCTCCTGGGGTTCAGCTTTGGATTTGGCCCCGCCTCTGCGTGTAGGTCGCCTGAGGGCATCTGTTCTTCGCCCAGACAGGACTGGGTTAAAGCAGCAGCTGATTCGGGGGCTCCGGCTCACTCAGGCCGGGGGGAGGGAGGGGCACGGATTGCACCAGCCTGAGGCCGCCGTGCGTTCTCCTGGGGAAGTTGTCCCTGGATCATGGGACCCTGGCAGTGGCGGGCTGCACAGGCTCCCGGGAAGGGAGGTGTGGAGAGTGAGCTGTGCTCGCGCACAGGCTTCTTGGTGGCGACAGCAGCGGCCTTAGCGTCTAATGCCCGTCTCTGGGGTCTGCGCTTTTAGCCGCGGCTCGTGCCCGTCTCCGGAGCTCGTTTATATGGTGCTATGAATCCCCTCTCTTCACGCACCCTGAAACAATGGTCTCTTGCTTCTTGGCAGCTCCAGACTTTTCCCCGGACTCCCTCCCGGCCAGCTGTGGCGCACTAACCCCTTCAGGTTGTGTTCATGCCGCCAACCCCAGTCCTCTCCCTGCGATCCGACCGAAGCCTGAGCCTCAGCTCCCAGTCCCACCCGCCCCGGCGGGTGAGCAGACAAGCCTCTTGGGGTGGTGAGTGCCGGTCAGCACCGATCCTCCGTGCTGGCACCGATCCTCCGTGCTGGAATCCCTCTGCTTTGCCCTCTGCACCCCTGTTGCTGCACTCTCCTCCAGGGCTCCGAGGCTTTCCCCCTGCCCACCCCCATCTCCACCAGTGAAGGGGCTTCCTAGTGTGTGGAAACCTTTCCTCCTTCACAGCTCCCTCCCACTGGTGCAGGTCCCTTCCCTATTCTTTGTCTCTGTTTTTTTCTTTTTTCTTTTGCCCTACCCAGGTATGTGGGGAGTTTCTTGTCTTTTGGGAGGTCTGAGGTCTTCTGCCAGCATTCGGTAGGTGTTGTGTAGGAGTTGTTCCACGTGTAGATGTATTTCTGATGTATTTGTGGGGAGGAAAGTGATCTCCACGTCTTACTCCTCCACTATCTTGAAAGTTCCCCCCCGCCACCACCCCCGTCCCTAGTTTTTAACAAATGCCTTCAAGGAGCAGGAGGAGGAAAATACGAACAAGTCTTAGTTCTTGTACTGGACCAGTGTACAGCAGGAGCTCATTTCTCTTATCCATCATGTGTAGAAAATTACCTTCTGATGGTTTTGTACTTGTGTGGCTATTACACATTCCATCTCAAATCCTTTCCTAAGATGGCTAGCACGAGCTCAGCATCTTGATCTCCCTTTCTTCTGACTACAGAATTCACCAGCTGTGTCTGTTATTGTCCAGACAGCTGCCAAGTATATCCATCCATTTGGTTTGTAAATCATCTTCATAATAGAAGAAACAAATCTTTCAGAATGTTTTTATTTATTCACCCAACCATCTCTTTGTTCCAACCATGACCTACCTGAACCAATCCCTTTCGCCATAAAGACATAGTGTTATGTCTTTTATGACGGTGGAAACCCGCTTACCTCCTTCCCACCCATGTGTCTACAAACCCCTTTTACAGATAAACATTCTTCTAATTTAGCCAAAGAAGTAAAAAGAGGAAGGAGGTATAATATATGCCATGTAGCTCTTGAAAAGAAACAGTAATAAAGGTACTAATATTTGTAGAAAGCTCTAGAGCCATCCCATTTGCAAAATTATTACTTACAGGATATTCATGCTACTGTTAAAGAAGCAGAAATCTTTATCTGCTAATAATAATAATAATAAAGCCCATCTAGGACAAACCACAGCCTGCTGCCAGAGGACTGTGGCAGTCTTAACAAATTTTCCAGAACATAAGATGCCAGCAGATAACAGGTATTAGGTTTTCTTCTGGCAAATCTGAACACTTCACAGCTAGCCTATCTTGCTCTCTTAATTGGGCCTATAAAAACTCACCAGGCATCTCTTGGAGCCATTGAAATTCCCTCCACTTGTTCTTTACAGCTTTTCAGAGCCTAGATGGGAAAACAGCTACCAAACAGACTTGCTGAAAAGAATTTTAAGGTCTCATGTCTATATTTACAAACCTTGCAATCTGTGTGTATTCATTTATTTCAACACAAATGAAGTGAATAAATCAGGAGCTCCTTTGGGAAAAGAAAAACCACCATATTTGAGAGAAAAAGAACAAAATATGTGACTGAGGCAACTCCCAAATGTTCTCTATCGCTTTCCCAGCACCCCTCATGCACACCCTGCTTCCAAAAGAATTAACTGCATTCTCTGCACTCATTTAGAAGATAATACTACTCCACACTACAGCATTTCTCACATATATTGATGTCCTTTCTTTTGGTTTTGGCTTAGATGTCTGTATTCCTGGCTAGACTGTGAGTTCCTCCGACATAGAGATGATATATTATTGTTACCAGTACTGCGCTTATGCTAAGGCTGAGCAAATATTGGTTAAAATTGAATAGGAGACACAGAAAAAAGAGAAGGAAAAGAGAGAGCGGTATGAGAGCAAGGGAGAACCCAAGAGAGCAGTAAGAGAAATCTTTGGCTCTGGGCCACTGGGCAGGTGTAACATAGGTAGAAAACTACCCACAAGATGGCCTGGGAAGATGCAGAAAGTCTGAGGGGGGTCAAAGAAAAAAAGAGTGCTAAAAATACATTCCAAAAAATATTAATAAGGAGCAGCCTTTCCTAAAAGCATACTCCAAAATTTCTCTAGGATTGTCTTCCAAGTTTCTAATATACAGCCTGCAAATTTCATTATACATTTCTTGTGCAGAAAATGACAACTGTATCATTACACCTGGCTAAAAGTGACTGTAAACTGTACCCTAATTTCAGAGATGTGAAAAATAAACAAACAATAAAACCACCAGAAAACTATGAACAGAACCTAATAATCTTTTCAGTGATTCATAGATCCTAATACTCTTTCCGTGTTTTTTTTTCGGTACATGGGCCTCTCACTGTTGTGCCCTCTCCCGTTGCGGAGCACAGGCTCCGGACGCGCAGGCTCAGCGGCCATGGCTCCCGGGCCCAGCTGCTCCGCGGCATGTGGGATCTTCCCGGACCGGGGCACGAAGCCGTGTCCCCTGCACCGGCAGGCAGACTCTCAACCACTGTGCAGGGAAGCCCTCCGTGATTGTTTTAATAATTTTGGATTTGAAGACTTTTGTGAGCATACTTTCATACTTCTTGGCCTTTTAAAAAAGTAGTTACTAGGTAACTTATTCCCCTAATTTCCTTCTCGATAGATCAGAAGTTCCCCAGTATAGTGTGACTGGAGGGGATATTTGTCAGGCCTCTCAGTCTGAGGTACTGGGAGCTTGGGGGATTCTGAGTCGATGACAGTATTTTTTGATGACGCTGTTCCATGTACTGATCTTGTTAGATAAGTAGAACTACTTCAGTGTTTACTGAAGCAGTTGGAATCAATGCCCTACTTTTAGACTTGTGAGTCAGAAAGCTTGATGACCACCTGGAGAAGCACCTGGGAGCCCTCTCTTGGGTCCCATCCCTCCCCTTCATGGACTGTCTATCCGTTTTTAACAGGCACCCTCGGTGATCCTGAAGACCAGCCAATCTAGGAACCACTGTCTCATAAAAGCTGCCTTGTTGTGTCTGGCTGACTGGCAGGAATGAAATGGTAACTTTCTAAACTTGCTTTCCTAGATCTCTCCAAAAGTAGCAAGACAATGGGGTGATCTCTCAGGTCTACGCTGGACAAAAGATACTAGTGTTTTTCCTTGGCTTGTGGAGAGGACGGGAAAGGACGCTGAGATTCTAATCCCTGGTTTGGAGTATCACAGCCAATCACAATGAACAGTCATCTTTTATGACCGTGCATTTCCCAAGCATCCCTTTGGGAAGCTGGAGTCCCCAGCTGTCTGGGAAATGTAAAATCAGTCACTTTTGGCAAAGCTCAACACACCCGAGCATGGGAAACACAAATGAAAATAGAGAGACTCTTTTACTCACTAGATTGTTTGTCTGGTTACACATTTGCTCAGCACAGAAACAGAATCATCAAGATAGGGAGGACACAAGTGTGTAGTTATCTAGCTCAGGTTTGATGAAGGTAAGAGGAAACTTTAAGTTTCATGAGTGTCAGCATTTTCATCCTTTCAGCTTGATGTAAGGAGATCATATAAAGTAAGGTCCAAACAACAGGGACTACTTTATCTAAAATTACTTATCTTATTTTGCTCATAGGAGTTCACACTGGTTTTGAGAAGGAAGACTTTTCAATGCACTGGACATGGTGGGAACAACTTCCCTTTATTTTATTGTCCATTTGGTTGAGGGAACAGAGCCTCATGTATAGAGTCTTTCATCAAAGTCAATAACTCAATCTGATTAAGCTTGAAATGAATTGTTGTAGATTGTTACTCTGTGAACATCTTTCTCTTCTGTTACTGAGAGTCTAAGTGACCAGTTGCCCCATCACTGTAAATGCCATTCTGCTTAATCCTAACATCTGTAATAAAACCAGTAAATAGCTGTTTGTTCGGATGTGTAGTCACAGGATGCTTATCTGTGGAAGAGGCTGAAGCCATTTGGTTGGAGATCGCTAATCCTTACTGTGTGCTTCTGATTACTGTTTTTAAACTCTGCCATATAAGGAAGAGTCTATGGGGCTAAGAAATTTCAGTCGCTCTGCACAACAGTGGTGGATGCTGAAACTGAGTTTGGAGCCCCTGTGTAAAAGTACTAGGTTTCATGCATGAGAAATCACAGTATCCAAGTGAAGACTAGAGGGAATCCGCTCATTGGCTGGACTCTACTCTCCCTACTCCGACCTCGTGAACACAAATATGAGTGTGAAAATCAAGAAAGGAAATTTTCCTTTAATACATCTGTCCTTCGAAAGAGCTGGTGTGGCACCAGGGATAAGACAGTTCCTTATGGGGTTCTCAAAACAGCACTAAAAACTGTAGGAGAAGAGGCAGTAATCATCAAAGAGGATGAGTGAGAACCTTGCCTTCTTGAAAAGGGCAAGAGAATGAATCATGCTATTTTGAAAAAACCCCAGAAAATATCTCTTTAGAGGTAACAATGTTCTTTTCTCTTCCCAAATGTTGAAGGATTTGGCAAAGAGAACCCTCTAATAAAAAACTGCCCTTATCTCAAAATAAAATGATCTTAGTGTACTGGTAAGATCAGCAAAATGTAAATTGTTCAGACGCAATACACAAACAGTTGATATCTTTGAATTGATATCTTTCGGACCCTTCTGAAATTTATTTCTAATATCATTTTCCAAAGGAGAGATGGCTTATGTTGCATGGTCTGCTAATGCTTGACCAGATGTCTGAGACTCAAGAGATGGAGGGCAAGGATTAAGGCTCAGTAGATGATGGCCAAGATTGCTTGTGTTCTTTAAAATAGCTAACATCTGCTCCATCCCAACAAGCTGGCATACAAGTCCAACAGGGAGTAAATATGAGAGCAATTAAAATGAACTACTGTGCATTAGGGAGGTTTGATTTACAGAAACAACTTCTGTGGAAGAAAATGGCTGTGGTTTAGGTAATGTTCACGTCTATGAAACTGAAGTAACCTAAATATAGCTTGATGTGTACAGCACATTCTTGGCTATGTTCTTCTGCTCTTAACTACATCAGTAAAGATGAATTCGGTGATTGCAATCAGGCATGGACTTACCCAGTGAAGGTCATAGTCAGGTCTTGCTCTTCCTTCACTGTCCTCACATAAAGCGAAAGCTTCCCTCCGAGCCTGGTAATACTCCTTCCGCAACTTCTGGATGCGGTCAGTGCTTCCGCTAATGGAACGGCCACTGCAGGACATAATCACAGGACATAATCGGACAGTCACACAATGTACATCATCCTGGAAACTCGCTTTTTGATTTTTTTTTTTTATCAAAGCAGCTGACATCCAAATTTGGAAGATTCAGTAATATCATACAGACATGCTAGGAGAACTGTGAAATCCCTGGTAATAAAAATAAATAAAAACCAGTCTTTATGTGCATATGTTTAGCTCCAAGGGTCAAAACGTCTAACTTGGGATTAATAAATGCCTTTTGAGTGAGAACTTAAGATAAGGTCCTGATCTTTAGAGCAATTAAAAGAGCCATCACCTTTTTCTTATAATCATATGTACAGAGTTTGGTTAAATTTTAATGTAGTAACTCATTTTCTCAAATAAGTGGTACCAACTTGAGACCAGTTGTTTGACCCGAAGGTTGGAGGTGATGCAGAGTTGGCAGGTACCACTCTTCATTTTAATGACATGTGTGAATTTTTGGAGTGGGGCTGGAGTACATGTCATTATATGGGTGTGGGCAGGACATAGAGAAAGAGAAGAAGGTGGAAGCCATGTGAAGAAGTAAAAAGAAAACTAAAGAGCTGGTCATAGAACATACCATCTTGGTTAGTTGTCCAAGCTTTTCCTCTCTCTACTTAGCTACTTCTTCCTCTCAGGAATTACAGCTTCTCCAGTGACTTATCCATTCAACCCCACACTAGTCAGCCAGTGGCTCCCTTTTAACTTGGATCTGTCACCATCAGTACCAACAGTACCAACATCACATGATACAATCAGGGCTAGGAAGCAAGAGGAGGATGCTAGGCAGGCCTCTACAGCTGAATCAACTTGTCTGGTTCATCTGAGGCATAACTGAGTGCCCCATTGTGTCAGACCTTATGTTAAGACCTGGGGATCTTAAAACAAACAGAACTCGTTCACAAAAAGCACACAGTCTGGGAGGTGGGGGGCTGAAAGGGATACAGAGGACCACAATCCATGGCGACCAGTGCTGTAGGTGTGCACAGGGCCTTTGGGGACTCACACTGCTTAAGATTTAACAGGGTGAGAGCAGGGCCAAGGAAGGAGACCACAGAAGGCTCTACAGAGGAGGTGACACTTTAGCTGAGTCTTGAAGGATGCACAGGTGCTCAATAACTGGACAAGTGAGGTGAGGAAATTCCAGGTGGAGGGAAGGGCAATGCAAAGGACAGGAATGAGAAAGCACCCTGCTTTGGGGGAATGCAAGGAGGTCAGTTGGGCAAGCAGTGGTCCTCGGCTTCTTCTGTCCTGCCTCGTACCCATATTGGGTGATGAATGTTCCCTTCCTTCTCTCATTTGGGAAGCAAATTATAATAAAAAGGGAGTGCTGGTACTTTAGGGATATCCTGAACTTACTCTAATAAATGATGAAATATATCACTTGCAAATGTTGGTACTTTAACTCAATTTGTAACAATTAATCATAATGATACTCATATTTCATGGGTATGTGAGAATCACTGCTAGAGTATATACAGGGAATATGGGAGGAAACAGGGAAGAGAGACAGGTGAGACTGAGAAAAGTAGGTAGGGGTCCCATGGTGAAGACCTCTACATGCCGAAAACATCCCCAAGTATTACAGTTGAGCTTTAAGTTTAAATGAGATATCTGATAGAATGAGATATCTGAAAGCAGTAGAAAGAAGTCATCTACTATTTTGTTAAAACATTTAAAAATTATACTTAAACTATAAAAGAAAAGGGTGAGTAAACGTTTTTTGGAAGGAAAACGTTCTTCCCAAACTAGATTGTAAGTTAACTGAAAGCAGGACCACGTGTCTCAACATCCTCTGTACAAAGTTAGCACAGAGTCCTTGGCTTCCTACCTGCTCTACGGACACCAAGCAGCTTATGCTTCTGTTTAAGAAAAGACAAGTTCTTAGGGATCACATACCTTGATTTTTCTTCAATATGTATTTTTAAAACGTGCAAAGTAGTTCTAACTCTGTTTCCTGACTCTACTTTTTTTTTTTTGAACAAAAGTTTTCCTCGAGAACTTGGAAAAGATAAAGGCAAGAAAAAAGTGGAACGTCTGATATGCTTTTCTGAACAACGGAAGGCAGGAAAGACAGCACAGCTCAATTCTGAACAGCTTCCCTCACTCTTGAGTGTTCTGAGCTAACTATGGGCCTGCATCCACTGTGCAGGCTTCTGCCCATTACATGCATGCATGAGCCGCGCTTAAACTCACCAGATGAGTTCAATCAACGTGGTGCAAACACAGCATACATAATCTATTAGTTTACCCAAAGAAACCGAAGCACTGAATTCAAGCAGAATGAAGTCATCAGTAATAAAGGAAAAAGAAAGAAACTGATAAGGGACTGTCTTAAAAATCCCCACAATTTTCCTACATTTGTGGGAAAAAATAATCATACTCAGACCGTAAACTATTCTTCCATATGCCGATAAATAAATACATTTAAAAATACGGGTTTGATCAGATTTCAGTTCTCAGATAGAAGGAATGGGGCAAGAATACAAAATCAGCTGTTTACGATTCAGAAAATCCCCTATGGCTGACAGGAACATGACTATTTACCCAGAGAAGAAATCTGACCTCAGAGAAAAACAGGAAAAAAGTCTAGAAATTCATGGACCATCTAAGTGCAAAACATTCTCCCTTGTGTGAATATTTTAAAGAAGTTACGGGGCACCGTGCAAACCTTTCATGATAAGCCAGGATTACATCGCAACATTCTCTCTTTTTTTCTCTCTCTCTAACCCTCACTCTACTGCTAGTAACTGTATCAGATTTTTTCCCAGGTAGTTGGTTTATATAATACAATTAGGAATAGAAAATTCTGATTTCATCTCTCAGCTCTTCTGTGCAGATAACACACACAGGTTTACCATCAAATCAATAAAAATTAAAAAAAATAATAAAACAAAAAACAACACAGCTATTGTAACCAAAGCAGTTAACTGATTCCATTTTGTGTTGAAGAGGCAGAAATTTGAAGAGGAACATAAAAATGCCTTTGTCATAAAGCAGCAATAATCATAATAGTCATAATTTATGGAACATTTATACAGCCAATATATTGATACAGACTTTTAGTTACTCCACTTCCTGCTCAGAGCAGACATCACTAATCACTTACGGCGTTCCTTCCCCATAATCCTAGACATGGCCTTAGGATCCTTCTTAACCCAGAACTTCAGAAAGCTACTACCAATCTATAGGAGTTGGAACTTGAGTTGAGTTACATAATTGCTGTGTAATGGGTGTTGTAAATACTTCAGAATCACAGAAGAATACTTAAAGGTAGCTTTTATTGTTTTGCTCCATAGACATGAGGAAGCTGAGGGTCATGGCTAATAGAGGTACAAGGTCTAACTTCAAAGAAGGCTCTTTCCACCACTGCTTACTACCTTTCAACCTGCATCTCCTCCTTCATCTCATTTATATCTTAAAGACTAGGTCTTCTAACAACATACTGGACCAGAATGGAAGTTAAGGCCAGCCTTGAGGAGTTACTTTCTGAGGACTCCTGTTTTTCCTCCCTCTATTTACATGTTAATGGTTCCATTCTCCTGGCTTTATGGAACTTAGTAGTAGAGCTTCTAAGAATTTTGCCTGATAGTTTCAGAAGCAACATTAGCTTATGATGTAACTCACATACTCTTGCAATCATATAAAATCTGGTAAAGTATCAATAATCCCATCTCCAAGTTGCTAGTTAGAAAATTAGGCTTACTGTATTATTTGTTCACTGGATAAGGTAAAGGTTAGCCATTCTTACCAAAAAAGTTCCTATTATAGCTGTATCCATATGTAGCTGAACGCCACTCCTGCACTTTCAATGTGCTGAAATTTTATTTTAAATTAATTCAAGCGGTATAACAAAACAGATTTATATTGCAGTGATTTCTTGTCAATTATACTGCCTATGCCTTTAAAGGCAGATGTATAGTTAGATAGGCTTTTAACACTTTAAAGCTGGAAAGAGTTTAAAGTTGCAATGAAATTCAGAAACCATGTCATTTTCTTCATCGTCACCTACAGTAATATATCCCCAAATGCAATACACACCACAGTAAGGTATTATCTGCTCCTTTGGAATCTAACCTTATTCTTCCTAGTTCATAATTACCTCAATTGAAATACATTTTAAAATGAGCGTTCATTTGTGCATGCCATAGTCTCCTCCCATTACTACAACGGGCTGGAGAAAAGAAACTAACGTTTATTAAGCTCCTATGACGCCTTAAGTATAATATTTATGCTTTACATACTTCATCTCATTTAATCCCCCAATTTTTGAGGATGACATTGTTATTAACATTTCACAAATGAGCACGCTGAGGCTCAGATAAGTAGCCCAATTGGTGAGTGGCGGACCAGGAGATGTGTGACTCCAAAGCCAGTGTTATTTTGACCATACCTTGCTGCCTTGTGAGAACTGCATTAAAATGCAGTGGCATTTTGCAGCAGCAGTGCACAGGCATCTCAAGACAGAGGGAATTTAGCATGTATAGCCATACCTTTTGATATTCTTTTATTTGCACAGACCTTTGTAATAAAAATAGAAATTGAAGCAGCTAAAGTAATAGGAAGACATGCAATGAAGTCTGTATTCATTAAAGAATGATGCTGGAGCAATTGCAGACAGAGATTTCTGGGTAATTAATATTACATCTCTAATAAGCTCATGTGGGAAAGCGGCATAAAACTGAATGGGGTGCAAAAGAGACTCAACCTATGACAAAGAACCCACATGAAGGAGAAAGAAACTCTGGATTAGGACCAGGACGGAGAGGCAGCCAGGACTGCTGCTGGTAAAGCTCACCACTGGCTGAACGAGAGGGAGCTAGTCACTGCCAGCAAACCACTGTCCGACTTGTGAATTCACCTGCCATGACTTTGCATGTATGCCTAAGTGGGCATGCATGTAAATAATGTACCCTAACTATGATTAAATTGTACACAGTTAATTCCAAAGAGCTGTGTCATTTTCAGATAGCCTCAAGTCATGTAACTCTTCGTTGTCAAGGAGAGGTGTTTGCCACCGGTGAGTAGATACCAGCCTGGGGTCCAGACCTGATGACGCAGTTAAGAACAGTCTTTATAGAATGGAACCTTAACAGGAATATTTCTACCTGGGTGAGACAATCCTTACAAACTCACTGAACAAAACGGTTGAAATTAGATGTATGCATGTCAACAATAATCAGTAGAATAGGGACTGCTTTGAGTTTGACAGATTATTCAATTTTTTTCTGATGTTACTGTACAAATGTTATTTTGATGCTTACCACAGAATATTTTAATTATGTAAACATGGTGTTCGTCTTTCTCTATTTACAAAAGGGTGGAATTTTAAAAGTTTTCTCAAAAAGGTTTCCTCCTTTTGAAAGATAGGGAGTGAAGAAAAAACTCTCGCACCCTTTAAGAATGCCAATATGCTATTCTTTTCTTGTTTGTTTCCCCCTGATGAGAAGGGTTGTTTGTCTTATCTTTCTGCATTTAAGGACCTGAGAAATCATCCTAGCTTTAAACTACAAATTTAGCAGTACCACCGTTCTGCCTTAGAAAACAGGGCATATTTTTTTCAAAGTGGGAACAGAGCTCTCAAAGTACCTGGGATTCTGTGGCATCAACTCTTGATAACATGAATATAATAAAATCTAACTGTCTATATGCAATCTTCTCTTACTAATTATACTTCAAACTCCAAAGTAAGTTCTGGAAGAGAATATTCAGCTGAAGACAGTCATGGACACAGCTATTACTTATTTTCTGTTGGTGATAAAGATTTCTGTCAAATAAGAAAAGTTAGAGATTCTTATAAGTGTACTCAGGATCATTAATTCAAAAGCATTTTGAAGATTTACAGCAACGATAGTCCAAGAGCACTTACACTTCCATTCTTCAGATTTAAATTCCATAATGCAAATACACTTATATAGTGTGCCCACATATGCTAAATGAGATTTAGTAAGAAACAATGGCTTTTAAGGGGGCTTAACTCTATAAAATTCTTCAAATGATATTTTCATACTGGAAAGCTCTGAAAATTACCAGTGTAAATATTCAGCGAAAATTATGATTATATAAATTCTTTATCTTCTCCCTGCTCCTAATTTTGTAAAAAGATTATCTATTTTTTCAAAGGTATATTGACAAATAAGATTTTTCATGGTTTAGTCCAGTGAAATTTTGGAACACAGAACTGACTACCCACGAACAACATTTGGGAATTTTTCTAATTTCTTTCCCAATTCATCACCACTATGATGGTGACCCCATTTTTCAATTATTTTTGATTAAAAATTTCCCCAAATAACAACAATACGCCTTTCTTCATATGGACATTTAATTTCTTTTAGATTTCAGTTATTTTGTTGATTAAAACACTCTAAATTAAGAACCCTTTGCTTACTATGATTGCCTATTAATTCCTATATTAAGAGTATGAGTTTAGAAAAAGGATGAATAATATAATAACAGACAAAGTTTTCACATTTAGAATCTCCCTTTATTTCTAGAACTACTTTTGTCAATTATCTCTGACATTATACTTCTTATTAGTAGGTGAAGAAACAATACTTAGACATCTTAAGAGACAATTGAATGTCACATGAAAAACTGGTGGCAGAATCTGAGGGAAAAAACTATGTTCTATGCTAATACGTTACTTTGAAAAGCATGTATTTGTATAAATTTCGAAGAGTTCAACAAAATTACTCCAATGTCAAGATCCTGTGGGAAAGCTAAAAAACTGGTCCAGAGAGGGTGACATGCAAGTTAGAGTTATAAAGAAGAACGAACCCTACAAATCTCGGCCTATAATCCTGAACATGGTCCTTCCCTCAACCATCCTGACGCTGCCAGTGGCATTTTGACCCAGACGCAACAACCTGACAACGTGACTTGGCTTACCTGGGCTCCTGACTTTGCCATGGCAACCTGAGTCTGACCATTTGCCTTTCCCCACATCTTTCCTGCTTTAAGCATCTGTTCCCTTTGAGATCCTTATCTTGGTATTTCCATTCCTAGCTCAGTCAACTGACCCTCTGACTCGTATAGCTTGAAGATTTGTCCTGGAAATCTTAACCCTGGACTGGACTTTGACCCCAATGAATCAAGCCTTAGCAGGGTGGGCGGGGCGGGGGGGCGCCTTCCGCTGACACTTTTGATTGCCTAATGGCAAGCATTTCCACTCATACCATGAACCACGGCCACCATTTACCACTGAAAGTAATCTCATTGATGCACGAAGGGCAGCTTTCTCCCATGTGACTGATTGCTGTGATGGGGAGTCTCACCAGATCAATGTCATCTCCTCTTCTGATAAAAGGCTCTGCTCTACCTTTGCTCTTTATCACTTGAGACAACTCGAGGCGCTCTCTAATCAGAACACTCTGCTTCTCTATCTCCATTTCTAGAGAAGGTGGAAATTTCTTAGAAGTGACACTGACAGTGTTATTCACAATTCAACAGCACATGAGTTATTATTCACACCTTCAACTCACCATTATAAGCCTGTAACACATTATTGCATTATTCTGATACTGTGCAGTGACCTCCTGGCTGTGTTCAAATTTCAGAAGCTGGTTTTGCCATCAGTCATAAAATACCTATTTGAATAGTATTCTAATATATTTCCTCCAACACAGTTTTTGAGCCTTTAGTAATTTACACAAATACTGGGCACATTCGAATTACGTAGAAGCATATGATACATACTGTCTTGAGACAGTTCACCGATTTTATTAACAATACAAAGTATGTGGGGTCACCGAAGGAATTTATCAAGTGTTTCATATGGTCATTTTTGTTTCTTCAGGAAGATTTTAAAATACAGTTGAAAAGTTCACACTGGACGGCAGCAAAATTGCCCTTCATTTCTACTCTACATCTTTGTTAACAAGCATACGTAGATGCAAAGAAAAACAGATTTGGACCGATTTGAAACTGGGCATTCACTCTGTCTTCTATTAAAGATGATGAACCATTATAATTCATGTAGTCACAGCTGTTCTGACATGGCTGAAGTACAGCGACACTGCATCACAACTGCATTTAAGTGATGCTTCGGTATTTGAGCTTAGACAAAAATGGGGGCTTGGGGGAAAACAGCAATTTAAGTGGTGACAGTGTTCCCACTGGCTATTCCATGTAATAAGCACAGGCCCCTGGACATGAGCTGAGTTGGCTTCCCTCAGTTGGTGTCAGTTCCTAAGGGCCTCTCATAATACAGGCTTTACACTGTACTGAACGTGATTCCCAGTGTTTCAAGCTATGCATTACTTGTACAACATGGCCACTGAAATGCAAGCCAACTACTTTAGCTGGTGCTCAACCAAGGGAATAGCCAGCTGATGCTGTGCTGAAAGAATGAGTGTTGGGTGGGTTTAGTGAGAGATGATAGGTAGGTCCAGTATGGCGTTCTCCTAAAGTGTTTTTCAAGGTTAATTCTGACTGTACACAACTTTTGTTTTACGTAATGGCTTTAGACACTTAACCTTAAGACATGATTCCACTTGGAACATTACAAGTTTTCTCAAAGAGTTTTACGGTCTAAAATAAAATTAGCAAAATAGGGATAAAAAGGTAAATGGAAGAAACCTATAAAACGTGTAGTATTTTAATAATATCACACACAAATTAATGATATCTCACACACACACCTTCTCAAAGAAGTTCTCACCAACAGTTGCAGGACTTGTGAGATAAAATTATTATCTTCTAGGCTTAAATCAAACACAGCTTGAATTTTGGAATACATATCTGACATTTAGATGTGGATTAAACTTTCAGGGTCAATTCTGGGAAAAATGAGCCTGTGTGGGCTGCAGGCCATAAAACCTTGGGAATTTCCTAGGCCTCCATGAAATTCCCTCTTCCTCAGAGGAAACACAGAAGCTCTGTCTCCTCCCAAGGGATCACGGAAGGCCATCAAAGACTGCTGATTCCCAACAGCTGGACACCTAGACCTTTCCTTCTACACAATAAGGAAATAAGGCCTAACTGACTACACAATGTGAGGGAAAAATAAGGAGATTCTAAATGAGTTAGTGCATGGATGGTGTTTTTTTAATTTAGAGGATTGTATCAGTCAGGATAAGCTATGGTATTCTGTGCTAATCAAACATCAGTAGATTAAAACAGTAAATTTTTCCTCCCATAACAAGACTTTTTTTCCCCTTCCAAAGGAGGAGGTTGGGAAAATAATAAAAGTGAGAAAGAGAAAAAATATTCAAAAAAAGAACATGTTTTTCAATTGAAAGAAGCTAAAGATTTTGATTTTAGGAGCTCAATACTAAATGTTAGAAGTCAAAGCCTTCTAAATACATATGACACAAAAACTAGTTCTTACCTTCGTACCCATTAAAGGGATATACAATAAACTGTCCAAAAACCCAGAAGGGATACATGGGCCAGACTTTAACGATCACATATATGGTGTTAAATCATATTATCTCAAAAACACAGAATTCTATATGCCGTGTTCTGATGTGATTAGCATAATTCAGTCCAAGAATTTATTAAGAACATGTTTTGATTCTACCTTAATTCCTTTTGTTCCTTCCACACCTATATGCACAAATGCTGAGCTCTTCTGCAATTTTAAATAGGTTTATAATAATTATCCAATCCAAACGGATTCTCAACTCCAAAAAGCCACATAAAAATTTAACATATACTAGGTCCCAAAGGGTGTCGAATCCAAGAATATCCACAGCCCTCATCTCCCTGGGTGTAAAGTGAGCTCTGGTGACCCTGTAACCTCATGCTGACCTTCTGACATCAGGGATTTACAGGATAGAGACAGCTTACACTATAATCTCCTATGGACTGCTTCAGTTGTTTTTAAAAGGTGTTCAGATTCCTACAAATCTTTTCTAAGAGAATGGTGACTTTCTTTTTAGAATAGACTAGATAGTAATAAGCTGATATTAAACTTAGATCATCAACTGCTCTTATAAAAGTTTTCCAGTAGCCTTCTGTTTTCAGATGTGTACATTTATTTAAGCTTTTATTTATTTTTAAATATTGCCATGTCCCTGGCCCTGGTGATGTAAAGGTGATTAAGACCCAGAACCCAGCCCTCAGGGATTTCAGTCTTATAGAGGGAGATAGAAATATAAATAAACGATTACAGGGCAATGTGGCAATTATTATGAAGAAGTGTCATGAGGTATAATGAAGTCCTGCAGTAGCTCAGAGGAGAGGGTGATTCGTTCTGCTTGGGGAGGCTGGGAAAGGCCTCAAGGAGAAAGGGAGAGCAAGGAGGGGGTGAGGGGCATGCCAGTGGAAGGAACATCACATGCCAACTGGTGGCAACATAAAAGGGCACACGGTTAGGCATGGCCGAAGTGTGGGAAGCGGATGGAAGAATCCTGGGAAATAAAGCCAGTAGGGCTTGAACAGCTCCATGTGCCAATCTTCCCAAAAGGGAAGATGAAGTAGAATCCTGGACCAATTTCACATAGGGTAGCAGCATCTTCAGAGTCATTCTTTATATCAGGATAGAAGACCTTTTTTTTTTTTTTTTTTTTTTGCGGTACACGGGCCTCTCACTGTTGTGGCCTCTCCCGTTGCGGAGCACAGGCTCCGGACGCGCAGGCTCAGCGGCCATGGCTCACGGGCCCAGCTGCTCCGCGGCATGTGGGATCTTCCCGGACCGGGGCACGAACCCGTGTCCCCTGCATCGGCAGGCGGACTCCCAACCACTGCGCCACCAGGGAAGCCCAGGATAGAAGACCTTTACTTTCTGTTTCCACATAACATAACCTATGAAATGAACCAATTGACCTCCATGGGCCTTTCTTGCACTATATTCACTGATTTCTTGGATATGTGTATAGTTCAAGCTAAATGACTGACCAAACTACTGGCAAAAGTCACCTTCTCTTTCTGTTTCCACACCTGTTGAATACTGTACCTTGAGGACCACTTTAGTTCAAGGCAACGTGACATTGAGACTTTCAATTTGAAAACTGAACGTTTTCCATAACTAGAGCTCTTGGTTAACCAGTAACATTACCTGGTGGTGAAGCATGACGCATCGTTAATATAGTGATAAACTTCCCATTAGAAACAGGGTACTGGCTGCCAAATCAGAGGGTGAAAAGTTAAAAAAACAAAACAAAGAAATGAAACCAACCCATTACGGGTTGACAATGACTTTTATTTTCACTGGCAGTTTAAGAGAGAGTAGTCACAGAATCTCAGTTAATAAACAGCCATTGCTCCATTCAGGGGAGGTAACAGTGGTGCCTGAATATCTGCCCTGGAGCAATTTGTAGCTGTCTTCTTGATCTGAAAAGTGAATGAGTCCGTGGGCCATCAAAGAAGAGGGAAAATTAGGCAGTAAGCTACTGCTGACAATTGAACCCTATAAATAATCCACAGTGAAAATGAATAAAAAACATGCCGCCTTCCAGCTTTCAGTAGCCTCTCAACAGTGTGACAGTTGCTGGTTTTTTCAATCAACATGATGTCAATTACGCCTTTGTATTCATCATGGCGAAGTCACGTGGGGGGAAGAAGTATTTTGGGGTTTTTTGGCACTTTGTATACCAAAGTTTTTCCTCTTTATTTATGCCATGCCAAGGCAAAGCAGCTGTCTGATCTGTAAGCTACATGTTACATTAACACTCTTCTTCCCTAGTTCCCAAAGCTTTATTAGCAACAGCATTTAAGTCGGCTCTCAATTATCCACAGAGATAGGAGGTTTGGAAGAGCATGAAAAATAAGACACTAGGGATGATTTTGAAAACTCTTACTTATTAAGCCAACAACTTTAGTTTCTTTCCCAACAAGTGTTTTCCCAGAGCTGCAAACCATCCCCCAATTAACTGACTTGATTCACATTCTTTCCCTTGCCTGGCCCCTTGTTTGGGTAAGGTACTAATGAGCAGAAAAAAGGCCAAAAGGCAGGCAGGATGGAGAAAAACAGAGGCACTACAAAGACTCAAATGGGGAGCACAGAAACTGGATGGTAGAGAGTTAATGACCCAGGAAACATTCCCCTAAAGGATTTACCAGGTACCTAGAGAGATGTAATCTTTCAGATTAAAAAGTAACAGGTATGAGTTTTCTAAGTGGACAAACAGAGCAAAACGTTATGTGGAGCACAGTGATAGAATTAATGAGTACTCACATATCCAGCTCAAAGAAGCCTGTGGGTCACTGTGTTTCCTGAATTCTGCTGTTTGTCGTGAACTTTATTACTCCCCATTCCACTAAGAACTATTTTTTTCTCCCTATTTGCAGATAGATTAAGTATAGTCATTCAGATGTCATTAGTTCATCCTTTGTTAAAGAAACTCGTTCTTAGGAAGGAAAAATGAAGAACACGGTGAGTGGCATCGCATTATTTTGTGATCCCACATTAAGATGAAAGACAGAAGTATCACATTGTTTTCGAGATATTCCTATCCTATAACAAAATCATCTTTTATCCAAGTGTAAACAAGCCCACTAGCTATAAGCTTCCCCCCACCCTAAGTTCTACATAAAATATAAGCCACAAGGCTTAAATTGAATCACTACATTATTTCTTTATGTATTACTTACCTTGACACTTCTTAACCTCAATGCTTACTGTATATCTAAGAGAGCTTCTAAATTTATAACCTACCAAAAGAGGGAAATTATTTCCTCTTCTTCAAAGAAGCTTTTTCATACTGTATCCAACAGAGCTGGGGAATTGGAGGGAGAAAAAGGAGAGTGGGGAGAGAGGAGGAGCCAGAGACAAGAGCTAATGGTCAAAATGCATCCTTATAATAAAATGAGCTTCTTAATGGAGGCTCACTACAGGAATAACATTAATCCAGTATTAGGATGTTCACTGGAAAAAATATGAATGTAATTTATCTTTTTAACTGTCAGCTGCATTTCTAAAGCTCTGAAGTCTGTAGCTTCCAGGGGCCTTTTGTCTTTCTGCCATGGCAGGAATATCTTGGACAGCTGTAAGAGCTTTCTAAGCTATCTTTCTCAAAACCCATTAGCTAACTCAAGGAACCTAATTAGAGCTGCCATTTTGATGGAGCATACTGGAGGCTCAGTACAAACTAGTAACACCATCAATGTTTATTAGAGATCACAAAACCCAAAGTGCTCCACTCCCTATGAATATTAATGGGAATGCAGCAAACAAAATATTTATTAAAACATACGCTTAATACCATCAAGGTTTACAGACAGAGATTGAAAGGGAGAGGGAGAGGCACACACTTGAATTTGACGGCATGTGCCCAGGAATACACAATAAACCAAGATTTAGATTGAAGCAGCATGTAATCATTATTTTATGCCCCTCCCACTTGTCTCCCTTGGTTTTGCACCCTGGAATTCAGCAGCTCACAGCTGGGAAGACAGATGTAAGTCTAGAGAAGTCTGGAGAAGGGGGTGGAGGGAGTCTTTTTTTTTTAACAGCTGCTCAGTGCCACAAATTCTTGTCAGTGGGGAAATAAGTCTTGGTTCTCTATAAAATCAGCAGCACGATGACGTCAGTACTTTCTACCCTCCTCTAAATGAGGGTGTCACCAAATTAATCCAACTAGCTATTATCCCACATACCCACCTGGGAAGCATTTCTGCCAGGGCATGGCCCTGAATCACGGGGTGTCTAAGGCTTGATGTATCCCTGCTGTTGTGCAGATCGGGCTCCCACTGCCCGTGTTGGGTAGACACACGCAGGGATAGACACACACACTCCTGCTGAGGCCCAGAAGACTCTGTTCCTCATTCTTTTCTCTTGGGAGCAATTAAAGGACCTTTGTGAATTGTTACTGTCCAGCAGCCCTTGCTCTGCCCTCGAGCTGTTGCCTCCTGTCTCTCTTTCCCCCTTTTCACCAGACTTTAAAAAAGAATCGCCTCTGTTGTCTCCTTTTGTCATCTGCTATCGTCTCTTTTGGGCTGATGACAATCTGGCTTGCACCTTCACTGCTGTTGAAACTGTTCTCTGGGGCTTCCCAGGTGGCGCAGTGGTTGAGAGTCCGCCTGCCGATGCAGGGGACGCGGATTCGTGCCCCGGTCTGGGAGGATCCCACACGCCGCAGAGCGGCTGGGCCCGTGAGCCATGGCCACTGAGCCTGCGCGTCCGGAGCCTGTGCTCCGCAACGGGAGAGGCCACAACAGTGAGAGGCTCGTGTACCGCAAAACAACAACAACAACAACAAAACAAACAAACAAACAAAAAACTGTTCTCTGGAGGCTCAGGCAAACCCTAGCCTCTGCAGGACTAGACACCGGACAGCAACCTCCCTCCTTCTTTGTTTCCTTTCTACTTCCTCAATTTCATAGTCCGTTTCCTTCAATGCTCCTCCCACTGTTCTCTAAACACAGACCTTCTCTAGGATTCTCTAACTGATTCTTGTCCATATTTTCAATCTGGGGATACTGTTCACTCCTAGGGCTTTATCACATTCCTTCTCGTGGTCACCCATTTACTCACCCATCCATTCAACAATCACTGAAGTGCCTCAGATGGGGCACGTCCTCAACACAACTTGCCTAGATGAAGACGCACATCTCTACCTGGGACACCACGAGGGAGCTCCAAGGACCATGCTCAGCCCTTGCTCCTCATTTGTACCTGAAATGTACCAACACCTTATACTCAACATGTTCAGAAACAATTTCCTCACGTCTCTCCTGAAATCTACTTTCCCTCCTGTCTTCCTGGCTTTTTCTTTGCTTTCCCACGTTCATCTAGGCTTAAAACAATGATTAGCATTCAGAGCACAGGCTCTGGATCCAGGCTGCCTGGGTTCGGATTCTGGTTCTGCCACTTCCCTTCTCCCTGCCTTGGGAAAGTAACTATCTATCTGTGAAATGGGGATGATGATGGTAAGAACTCAGAGGATTGTTGTGAGGATTAAATGAGCTACTACATTTAACGTAGTTAGAATAGTGCCTAGCACATAATAAGAATTCAATTTAAAAAGCTGCTACTGTGGTTGCCAGTGTTATTTTATATTATTGTTGACTTTTCTCCCACATAGTCTACGTCCAATTGGTTGTAATCAATTGTCTCTAGCACTGTGCCTCCCATGCATTCCTTCTTCCACAAGCCTAGTGCACACACCCATTGTTCAGACCATGATAACAGCTTGGTAGCTAGTCTCTCCACCCCAACTCCATTCTAATCTGTTGCCACATTAGCCTTTCTAAGGTATGGCTCTGCTCATGTAACTCTCCGGCTCTAAAGGCCTCTTGGCTCTCTTCCCATTGCTACACCTCCGACCCAGCCTTCTTCTCCTCCAGCCTCCCTTGCAGTCTAGTCTCCAGGGAAACTTTAATTGTCCCCTAAACCTATCCTCAGTTCTCACCCCCTCCTCCATGCCTTTGTCCGCACTACCTCTTCTACCTGTCATTCTTTCCTCTTATTTTTAAATAATATAATTAAGATGATATCCTTCTTTTCTTTAAAAAGGTCCACTGCCTTGTCATTATGTGCAGACTAATTCTCACGTGGTCTCTGTTCCCCAAATTGGCCCCTGCTTCTCTCTCCGCCTCATCCTGACTGTTCTCTACCGTGCCTAGCAGCTTCTCTCTTACTCTCCCCCGTTCCTTGCACAGCCTAAGCTTGTCACAGACCCAGGAATCTGTACTTGCTGTTCTTTCTGCCTGAAACGGTCTGCCTCAAGGGTTTCCAGGCATGTTCTCCCTTATCCGGGGGGCTTCTCTGGCTGTCTCATCTTTAGACCCTTCAAGTCCCTCCCTCCCAGTCCGCCTGCTTGTTTCCTCTGCAGCACTGGTCACTCTGGGAACACATATTCACTGTTACTTGTTCCCTTTTCTCTGTCTGCTGACCTCCACAAGAATACCAGATGTGCAAGAGCAGGGACCTTCCACGTCCTGTCCACAGCTGTCTTTCCAGTGTCAATGCCTGGCACACTAACTAAAGGGATGGTTCTCTACCTGTGAAATCCTTCAAGATTCTTACATTGATTCAGCAAGCATTTATTGAGCATCTACTATTCACGGGCAATGGTTCTAGGCCCTGGGAATATAGGAGGAGTACAAGACACACAACTGTGTAGCCTTATGTTCTAGCAGGTGAGTGAGACAATACACAAACCAGTGGAAAAGGATATCAAGCAGAGGTAAGTGCCGCCCGGATCCTTAAAATACCATATGGTGATAAGAGAGTGACTGGGTGGCTACTTGAGACTGAGTAGTCAAGAAAGGCCTTCCTCTTTTAAGCTAAGGTCTGAATTATAAGAAGGAACCATGCACGAGCATCTCTATGAAGAACATTCTAGAAAGGGAGACCAGCTAGAGCTAAAACCCGAAGGATGAGGGAATGAGTGTGATGAATTAAAGGAACAGAAAGAAAGAGTGGCTGGAGCTTCATACCCAAGGGATAGATGTTAAGTGACGAGGTCAAATAGACAGGCAAGACATTACACGTGCTTTGCAGGACCTGTTAAGATCTTTGGATTCTACTCTGAGTGAAATGAGACCATGTTAGAAGATGTTAAAGCAGGAAGAAACATGATCTAATTTAAATAGTTAGAAGACAATTCCAGCTTTTCTGTGGAGGACAGAATAGAGATTCTTGCAGGAGTGCAAGTGAGAAAAGATGGAGGTCTTTAGGGCGTTAGGATCATTCATGTTTTATAGAGTTTAAATCTTTGTTTAATCCCCAACCACTAGCAGCTAAGCAATGTGAGGAGTTTAATCATTCTCATGTCTTCTGCAGAACATGTCCCACTGCCCTCACCTAGGATGTGTTCAATAAACAAAACTTTGCGGGAGTGGAAAACAAGATAGTGATTTAAGAAAACGTGCAATGAGAAGTGGGAAGAAAAAGGGAGGAAACAACGGTGCTACTTAAGGGTGAGGAAGGGTCTGTGCATGGGGGTGGGAGGTGGGGGTGGGAGAGAGGGTAGGGCCACAACCACTCAGCAACACCATTAGCTGCTGCCCGGAAGATGATTTCTTTTCTGGATTTCTCCTTCTCAGGCTCATGAGCTGAACACTGCGGGTACCTCCCTAATGGTTTGGTACAAGCTACTTTGCCATTTCTAGGTATTGCCCAGATAGCTCACTATTTAAAGAAATTTCTACAGTTTCTGAAGCTTTCTTTACTGCATCATATTTTCATGGCCTCCCGTTCTCAGCCAGCAATTGCTATAATGTCTCAGTGCCATCCACTCCCATAAGAATTGTCTAGCCAAGCAGCAATGCACGTGGCTTATTAATGCTCATGGAATATATGTGCACTGAAATGTTGTTATGGGAAACCTTTTCTGTGCTATTTCATGCTAAATATAGCATGCACACTTCCAGGTGAAACTGTCCGGAAACTGGGAGCGTCCAAGCTAGCACACTTGAGAGAAGGTAGGCTGGCACGATTTGCCGACCTTTAGCTTTGAATTAAATTTACCTCCTCATCCTCATTAGAGTCTAGCTGCCAAATAGCACTCAACTCTGATTAATAAAGTTTTCTAATAAGCATATCACTTTCTACCGCTCTGCGGAGGTAGCGGAGATCTTGAGCAGGGCTAAAGGGAGAACTGCCAAATGGGAATATTACATTCTATATCCAGTACAATCAAAAGCATTCCCTTGGTTGTCAAGGCAAGTCCAGCTCTGGGTAAAAGAGAACCGACTGCGATGTTAGAAACGGGATGTGGTCACTGCCCATGAAGTCAGCCCAGCAGAAGACTTAGAAAACCGTGAAAACCCACTCAACCTGATGCTCCAGGTTAATCTAGAATTCAATGACCCACATTCTGAAGTGCTTGCAATTCACATTTTCAGGAGAAACTGGTTGGACCTAGTAAAGGGGCTTATGGACTAGAGTAGAGGGACGAGTAGGTAAGTCTATGCAGGGTAACTGGGAAGCTCTTAGGACTTACTGCATCCAGGCTGATGACAGAAATTCTGCCTTAATTTAGTCCAAGGCTTTGATCTCCGTTAAAATACAGATGGTGCTGGATGTCTATCTCTGTAAGACATCACTCACCTGTATGTGAGTTAATGCTTTGATACCAGGAGAGAAAGTTGCTGAACCTGAGGGCCTTGAAGACTTGGTGGGTGGTTGCGTCAGGAGGAGAGGGGCTTCCCAAACGAAACCTCTCCTTGTTCCACGTTCCTTTCCACGCCTAGTTCTGCGCTGGGGTATTAGTGGTACTGAAGACCAGTCACTGATGGCCCATAAAATGGACTGAGTGACTGCCTTTGTGTGAAGATTCAAGAAGAAAACTATGAAACTTCTCTCAAAGAAACCAAAAAGCCTTTCCCATGCTTGTGATTTTCCTTTCCATCTTTTTCATGAACACTCAACTCCTTGCAAACGCACTCAGAGTTCAACAATGGTAATTCAGGGTGATAAGGTGGGTATTGTCTCCCACACTGCAGTGCTCTATACTGAAATCTTAGGGACCGTAAACACCGAAGTCCGTCCTTCTGCACTCCCTAGACACAAGAGCGAGAAGGAAAGGCTAAAAGTATGTGCTTTTTAAAGTGTTTTTACTGAGCACGAGTCCGACAACAAGGAAAGATGTCTGTTTACCTCTAGAAATCTTTTCAGCTGTTGCCATTTTGTTGCTTTTGTTAAAACCAATGCCTCCAATTTCTTCACTCGAGACACTGAGACATATTCCACAACTGCACACTTCAGGGCAACTGAGCATTAAAAGAGGATTCATACAGTTGAGGTATGACTCAAATTTTGTGGGAGACAGACAGCAACTAGAATGGCAAAGAGAGTGAACCTATAAAAAAATTCAGGAGTAATGTTCCCATACACATCTTCTACTCTGTACCAAAGAGAATATTCATAGAGTTGCTGTAAAAATATACAAGCCAGACTCAGCGTCAGTGTGCTTATCCACTCATAAAATATTTTAGATAGCTAATTACATAATAACCAGAAGCATATTCCTTGTTGTATAAAGGGGGAAACACTGTAAAAGGGCAAAAGAAAACGTTTGTACAGTTCAGGACTAAGTTGTACATCAGGGATTCACGTTTAAGACTTGAAACCCTGCAATCTGACAAACAAAAGTCCAGACATACAGTTACTGAATTTTGTTTGAAGTGCATCTTCACATACAGCCAACTTGGAATCCACACACAAATAAAAAGAAATGTGAAAACACCACTGCCGTAGACAAGCAACAGATGTTTTCATTATACCACCAGAATATGCAAGGCAAAAGGTTAATATTTTTAAGGGGAAAAAATGTTAATGCTGTGACCACGAAATAACATGAAACAAATGGCATGATTAGGAGATGAACTTTTCAGCTAGTAAGTTTGAGAAATGATTCCTAAGTCTTCTAGGGAGCTACAAATGTTTCATGTGGGACCCCCAAATCAAAACTTGACTTTCAAAGTCTTGCACACTGTAACTCTAATAAGAGGATAATGCAAAACTCATCCATGCTGTTAAAAAAAAAAAAAAAATTAGGACTACAGGCAGATGATCCAGTTCAGGAATAATGCTATGAATAGAAAACATTTTCAAACCAAGCAGAGGTCCAACAGATGTAGCATCAGAACTTTCTATTCCACATGCACAGTTGTAGTTTAGCGCTTGGAAGAGTCAAAGGCTACTCAGAAATTCATGCGTTAAGGGTAGTGATTGAAAACAAATGGAGTGAGAAGCCTACTTAACATGGATTTTCACTGGTGATTCTTTTAAGAAAAAAAATAAAAAGGAAACTTCACGATTCTACCTAATTCATTCATTAGAAAATGTTAAATGAAGTCATTTGCAGTCAAAATGAACAAATTGGAGGTCTGCCTAGGTGCAGACCTACATGCGTTCCAACCACATGCAGTCTGGCCAAGGAGATAGCTAACTGTCGATTGTTCCTTCCATTGTTTGTCCATTAGGATCAATCCAGCTCGTGGACACTGAACCTTTCAAAGACAAAGAACTGCATTAATTTTCTACTTCTGGAGTGCTTAATAAATCTGACACTGTCTGGTGGTTTTCTTCATTTTCCACCACTTGACAGCTACTGGGATCACAAGTTTCAGAGAATCTATTTTCCTGTGTAAAATTAACAGCAATAAAACAAGTTCAATGGAATATGACCGAATCACAGAGCTCATCATATCATGGAATTTCAAAAAGAATCTGGGAAGCATACTAGAGAGCATTTGTACTGTACATATAAATTCAAAACACTGCTCTGAATCGGAGGCATTCATTTAATATGAAAACAAATATGATGCCACTTTGCAGAAGCAAACAGGATGCCTATCACCAAAGAGCAGCCTCGTGTGGTCGAGGCTCCTCAGAGCAACACTCAGGACTTTTTCTTTCTTAGGCTGACGTTTGTATTGAATCAAGTAGGTTCTTCATAATTTTTCTTTTCTAATGGATTTTCCCCCTATGTATGTTTGCAGGGGGTGGGGGAGGAAAAGCAAAGGGCAGCAAAACCAGACTTAAGTGCTTGGCAAATGGTCTTCCTGAATCTGTACCTCATAAATCCTATAAAATGTTATATTTCAACAATAGGCTGGAAAAGCTTTTCTCTCTGCAATGATGAAGCCCAGCTTCAAAATTTATAGTTCATCTCAGAAATGGACTATAAAAAGAGACTGACTTAGCTGTCTATCAAGTAAGCCTGACAATAGCAAATAAGGTGTGAGCTTTCAATGTCAAATATATATTTAATATTAAAATTCTCCAATTAAACATTGCAAAAGGGTTTCCTCTGCAACACATTCTGATGGGAGTGGTGATAGATGGAGTCTGGGTTGTCACAGCAATGTCCAGACTCTGATGTGACATTTCTTTCACTATCTACTGTGAGGGTCTTATTTTTCTAATATTGCCCATTCAAAGGGATGCTATTCTATTAGGAGTAAGGCTGAGTCGATTAAAACAAGATCCGAACAGATGTGGCTTAGTTCCGTGCGTAAGAGACCCAGGTGTGTAATCATTCATTTTTGCCAAGGAGGGTATAAAAACCTGCCTCCAAATATGTCTTGATAAATCCAAAGAGATTTTTTGAGGCAAGAAGTGGAGGTTGATTCCAATAACTATTCCTCCTGGTAATGGAACAAGGCTGAGACACAAAAAACTTCTAATGGTAATTTGGAACAGGCATGACTTCCATAAAAATGCTTAACCTCACTAGAAAGCTAAGAAGTTCAAAGTAAAATGATAAGGTACTATTTTTCACCAATCAAATTAACACAAAGATTTAGGGGGAGAAAGAGATAGTATTCAATGTTGTCAGGTGGGAGTGAAATGAACTCTCTCCTACATTGCTTGGTGGAAGCATTACTTGCTTCAATTCTTCTGGAAAACTGTTGGTAACATGTTTCAAACTTGATGTGTCTTCCCCTTCTAGAAATCTTAAGGAAATAATCCAAGCTATATAGCAAGATGTATGTACAAAGGTGCTTATCAGGGAGTAACTTATAACACTGAAAACTCTGAAACACCCTAAACGTCTAGCACTAAGAACAAGGTTACATAAATTAAGGTACAGTTATATAGTGGTGTTTTAGGTAACCATTGAAAGTAATAATTTTGAAAAGATTAATTGGCACAGGAGGAGATCACAGTATGATGGTAGAAAAGACACCAAAATTTATATATGCATGTAAATACTATATACATATATAAATGTACGAGCACTATACACACACAAATTATATATTTTATATACAGTGATATATACAGAAAAAAGACTGGCAGAAATACTCTAAACTGTGAAGGATGGTCAACTCTGGATTGTGGGATAATTGGTGATTTGATTTTTGTTTTCTACTTCTCCTGTTTGGTTGCTAAATTTAATACAAAATACTTATCATAGAAAATTTAGAAAATAACAGTATATCTTTAAATAATGAAAATATAAAAAAGAAGGTATACAGCGCTAAAGCCAGAACTAACTAGAATGGAGTCGAAATTGGGTATTTATTAACTGGGTAGTTTGGGAAGGGTTTCTCTTCTATCAGATTTAGCTTCCTTCTCTTCCTTATTAGAAAGAAAGGTTATGGTGAAGATGAAAATGGGAATGTGTGTGTGAAAGTGCTCTGTAACCCAGAGGAAAGCTACAAATATGACAGAGAAAGAGCAAGAAAGCATTTCACGTGGGACATAGAGGTTGAAGATTAAGTTTACAAAAATATAATTTGGTAGCAGAGGGGTCATTTAAATTTAACAAAGAAAAGAGTATTTCCCTACTCAGAAGATGGCAGACTGAATTACAAATTTAAAAATATATACACAAGATGTTATATTGGGAAGTGTATAGGAAAGAAGCATTTCAGTTAGTGCATGCCACTTTCCTGCTGAATTTTATTTCAGCTTTTACTAACAATGTAAGATATCACCAACATTAATGAGTGAAACGTGCCCTACTGTCAGGCAGCATAAAACCAGTAGCGTATAAACAATTTGGGATTGTAAAACCCTCTAATGGAGCTTAATAAGAAAGCTAACATTTAGACACAACAGGGCTGAGACAAGATGTGACAGCTACCATAACACAGAATCTCATTATTTTGTTGGTCGTCTGAATCACAAACAGAATTTTAAGTTTGTTTGTATTTTTCATAACTGATCCATGAAAAATTAACCTGTGATTTGAAAGGCAGAATATTGCAATGGGTAATATGCTAAATTTATGAAAGTAGTCCTCCTTTTATTAATGGGAAAAGGAGAGTTTTGAGAGGTCTGCCAGTTGAAAATGATCATGAGAGATGAGGACAGTGGGAAACTATCTGGGGACTATATAGTGCAAAAACTATCATGGGAGACTTCCTAATCCAGAGCTCTCTTTCAAGAGCTTCTCAAGGAGTTGCTGGCAATTGCATAATGCCAAGCTTCTGGCCACTTCAACTTTCATTTTTGGTCATTCTCTTTCTTTTTTAATTTTCTCGGCCATCAGTTGGTATTCCATCTAATGCAAGTGACTGCCCATTTCTCTGCTAATAGCTGTCTCTTTCTTTTTCCTGTATTCAGCTTCCCATACTCTCATTTGTCTCCCTTCTCCCTTCTGAGAACCACACAATCCTAGGACTAGAAGGGACGTCTAGAGCTCATCCTTCTCTCTATTTATTTGACTGACTATGAATACCCAAGGTTGATGACTATGCAAGGTTTCAAATGTCCGCACAACCTGAGAGCTGGGAGGACCGTTTTTCAACATCTTGTTTTGCCCTACTTGGCTGCTGCTTCTGGGAATTAAGCACCAAGTAAGTTTTAAGAATAGAGAATTATGAATCCTTAGGAATGTAACAGGTAAAGTCTTGAGAGAGACAAACACATGGAAATCAAGAGAATATTTTTCAGCCCCCCCTCCCTCTTATGGTATAAATTATTATTACATCATATATTATATATCATCCCATGTTATATATGTGACAAAATATTTATTATTATAAAACACAATATGATGGTCCCTATGTACGTTTTTTTAAAACAAAACTTCACTGTTTTAATAACGGACAAAATTTAAAACATATTGTTTGACTGATTCTTGAAAAAAGTGAACAACTTGGCTCTAATCTTAAGCAAACCAGGACAACTTTGAAAGGCACTAAAGAGAAATTGTGCGTGTGTGTGTGTGTGTGTGTGTGTAAATCTGGAGGTTTAGTTTTTCTTCTTAACTTTCCATGACTTCATGAATTGAGTAGAAAACTCAAATTATATAGTTTACATATCCTGTGTTACCTTCAGAGAATAACAATATTCACCTATTTACACCTTTCATAAGCCAGCACAGTAGAAAGAAATCTAATTCCAAGACTATAAAAGCATTCTGGCTAGAGGAAAGCCCAGCTAAACAAAAGAGCCCTCAGACACACTGAGCACTGACAGCACCCAACCTCGCTCTTTTCTGTTCCAAGTAGGCTGAGTGACGATTTCCTCTTCTCTATGACTGGGTATCCCTGGGTTAGTGATGCTTCTGTAAAGAGGGTTTGACAACAATGGAGAGCCTCCTGCCTGCTAAACAAAAAGTGACAACTCCATTTGAAAGCTGTCCATAGATGTATTCTGTGTGCAGAAATTATCTGTGACAACCCGGATCAAAACAGAGTTTCATTTCACTTGGAAGGTAAATGGACAATACAATAGGTTAACTTGAATGTTACCACTTTGTCCAATTAAAGGTTAAAGTATTTTCTAGTGAGTTTCTCATAGATGACTATTTTTAAACTTAGAAAATAAAATAGGTTTTCACTGATAATGACTTTTTTTTAAAGCCAATGCTTGCAATTGAAGAAAAACATTTATCTAGAAAAAGATATATGGATATATCAATTTGAAAACCTAGCTCTGGTTACATAAAACTGAATGTTTCTATATATGAATCCACAGATGTACCTGGGCAACTTTACCCTAAGATTTTTCATTTCACTCCTAATATTTGGAACCCACCTTAACAACAAACGTCAACACGGACCCGCCTACAAAGACAAAACTGTGAACAACACATTTCTAGTCTCTGAATTAAAGGATACGAGCCAGGACAAAACTTGCAATTTATCAAAGATCAGACTACAAGGATCAAACCTCCCTTCTGATGTCTGATACACATCATTCCTGGGCTTGAAAAATCACAACAGACTTTGTTTTAAAGAACACTTTCATGCCCACCTGTCTATCATAGGCCAGGGGGCTACTTTAGAGATTCCCATGATTCTAGTGTAAATTCCACAACTTTTTCATACTATTTAACATAGACACAAACATTACTTTCTCTGCCTACTTCACAAATGATCTCTTTAACTCTTATACCTGTATGACTCACATCTGTGTGAAATTTCATTGGTTTTATAGGTAGGTCTTGAGTAGATTCTGGGCCAAAGGACCTAAGTGGGAAGGGAGATTGTGACTTGCCTGTACTCCTTTATTCTACAGTCCTTGCTCCTGTATTCCTTTATTCTGCAGTCCTTGCTCCTCCTTTAACATTTTTGATATTATTACTGAATAAAAGAGATTCTTTTTTATCTTTTTTAACGAACATTTTTGCAAAGCAAATACAGTTTATAATAGCCTAGTTACAAAGTTTGATATTAAATTGAAGCAAAGGAAAAATCGCAGCTAAAACATGTATGTACGTAGATATAATTCTACTGCCAGAAGCTTTTTACAAATCTCAGAACTCAAGTTCTCACTATTTAAGGACAAGACCACCTGGATGACAGACAAAAGAGATTTCCAATATGAGGATTTAGGGAGATTCAGAGTAACGTTCTAACTCCTGAAATCTGGGAATATGGGGAGAATCCCTGCAGGGGAGAGCAGAGGGAGTTTTGAGGATGGGTCCATGAACACTGCGGTTAACAGAGAAGGTAGCAAAGAGGTATGAGGCAGAGAGGTGAAACTCACAGGGAGCTGAGGGGCCTTAGGAAACAAATGATAATGATCTTAAAGATTTCTTTTGTATTTAATTGTTAAAGCTACTTTGAAGAGGAATAAGAAAGGATAGGTCGCTGCTGGGAAGAGATGCTTTGAAATGATAACAGTGCCAGAGAAAAGGCAGAGCAACCTGAACTCCTTCTTTGCTTCCATGAAAGAATCACAGAAGCATATAATTTTGGAGCTGGAAAGAAATGCTGAGATCACTTAGTCCCACCCTCCCGTCTTTATAGATGAGGAAAGATGCACAGAGACATTAAGTGACTCCTCTGACATCTCCTTCAAGGGGAGGCAGAAGAGAGGCAGAAAAGGATGGTGGGAGGGGGAGGAGAATACACGAGCCAGGATGCTTGGAAGGCGTTTGGATTGCGGTACTCATGCATTACATCTAGGGTTTTGAAACAACGCAAATGAGTGCTCCTAGAAACGTAGATGCTATCCTTGAGAAATTACAGACCACAGGAGATGTGCCCAGACACTCGAGGTGAGCAAATCACAGTCAGATTTTTTTTAAATGGCCTAAAGAAATTCTAGAAAAACTAGAAGACAATAAGCTCAGTGCTCATTTTCAGCAAAATTCTCTGAACTCTCGCAGTAGAGGTGAGTAGAGAACATCCGCAGGGGTCGGTGACAAATGTTAGTGTAGGAAAGAGATTTATGAGGACGTAATTGCCGAGAAGGGCGTTCCTCTTGGCAAAGTAGCCAACTGTGCTGATTGCGGTGTTACCTTGTGCCCTTGGGAAGTGTTTGAAGCAGAGGCTGGATGGAGGAAATGGTGACCTGTTGTGTTTTGGGAAGCCTTTCATCTAGGGTACTCAGCTAGGAGGCATTTCCTGACAGAACAGGACTAGGATATGTTGCCCCAGTGGTGACTGCCAAGGGCTAGTAGAAACCAGCAGGGTCACTGAACCCCAAGAATCTGAGCGGATCAGAGGGAGGCTGTGCTGACCAGGAGGCCAGACACGTCATAGTTTCTGGCCAGTCTAAGTGTGGCCAGAAAGCTGCGTGGTCTTGAAGCCTCGTGGTTAAGAGTGGAGCCACTTGGCTTCATTGATTCATTCAGTGCATATTTATGGAGTATCAGATGCCTCAGGAACTGTGCTGGAATTGAAAAGAAAGTCTTCCGGCTTCAAGAGCTCACTGAGGAAACAAACAAGAAACAGTTAATTCTAACACATGATCCTTCTATGGTACAGGTCTCAGGGGAAGCTGATCCCTGAGGGGTGGAGGCTGGGCTAAATCCTGAATAACACACAGGGCTTAACACAGAAAACAAACAAACAAACAAACAAACACAGGGAGAAATGGCACTATAGTCAGTTAGAGCAATGGTCTTGGGTCATGCAACTAAGGTTGGGGTCCTTAGAAAATTGGGAGGGTGGGGAGAGCTTTAGCAAGAAGAGAGCTGAATAGAGAGTTGTATTTGGAGAGCATTTGTGAAAGGTGATGCATACTGAGAGCACAGGGCAATGCTCCCCAGTTCAGTCACTTAGCACCCCAAACTGAGCCTTGTCCAGATCAGTGCAATGCCAAAGGGAAAGCATGATGGATCAAAAGAAGTGTTGGAAGAATGTTGGCTCCAACATTTCCTCAAGGAGAAATGCAGTGCATAGACGTGAGAAGCAAAGCTACCCATTCCCATGGATCTTCCTGGGAAAGAGTCTGGGTGTTTGGCTAAGGGAGGTGCAAGTCTCAAGAAGGACCTCAGATTTCTGGCTTGAGCATCTAGGTAGATAGCGGTGCTCTATACTGAGGTGCCACAGGCACAAAAGAGCAGCAATGGTAGGCAAGAAAGGCTTTTAATTAAAAATGGGTATTAATAACGTGAGGACCGAGTCTGTCATCATATAAACTTCTACAGACATGCCATCTTGAGAGGATGATCAGTTGACTGAGAATAAGTGTGACCCAAGGAAAGAGAAGGTTCTGCTCTGAGGCAGTGCCTTTCACTAATCCTGGCTAGAATGAGTAACTGTTGGAAAGGAAGAAAGGATTGTAGTTAAGTGAGAATCACATGGGTGTTACACTGTTGTAACTGGTCATACACATGTCTGAGTTAGGTTGATGACAAACCTTTATATGGTGGAGACTACTCATACTCCACATCTGAAGGCCAGGCTATTCTCCTGTTTCATGTAAAAGCCTTTTAAAGCAAGCTAGATCATTGGTTCTGTCTTCCTTCCAGGCAAAGCAAGGACAGATCTCGGATATGATCAGACCGGCACCTTGTCTAGCTCAGTCCATTTTGAGGTTACCTCACTGCAGCAGCTGGCGCCAAGGTGGGGTACAGCTCTCTAGAGATGGAAAAGGTGGGGCGGACAGATTTGTCTGTTCCCTGGCACTGGGAATGGGTTGTTTACGTGTCTTTTTCTTACTCTCTCCTGTAAACTCTGTGCGAGAAGGAACAGTCAAGCTCATCTAGCAGAAGTTTGGGGTTTAACATAAGGCAAAGTTTTCTGCCATCAGAGCACCCTAAAATGAGAAGGTCCTTCCCTTAGTCTGGACTCTAGTATCTGAAAAACTTCATATTGAAGCATCAGTTGTCATTGGGAGTATGCCAATAGCCCCAGTAACATGGGGCTACTGAATACTTGAAATGCAGCTAGTCCAAACTAAGATGCACTGAAAAGTGTAACATAGACAGCAGGTTTCAAAGACTTAGTATGAAAAAAAGAATATAAAATAGTTCCATCAAAATTGTTTTGAATACTTGTTGAACTTATATTTTACATATATTGGGTCAAATAAAATATGCTAAGAAATTAAGTTTACCTTTTAAAATGAGGCTACTAAAATTTTTTAAATTATATGGGTGGTTCACATATATTTCTATTGGACAGAGCTGCTCTAAAGTCAAACAGCCCCACCGTCCTGACACCAGGTTGGGCATCATGGTTCTGGTCTCGATTTTGCCTGTTTCCCACAGAGAGAAGAAAGTCTCATGAATTGAGAACATCTTCCCGTTTATTACAATTCAGTGGCATTTCACATAATTAATAAATACACCAGTATGTAACCCGATTCCCACACAAAAAAATCCTTTTTTCTCTCTTCTCATAAGTTACAAATGGTTCTAGTGGTGTCTACTTCTTTTTGTTATTCAAAAAAAGGAACAGATCATTTAATTTAAAATATTGGCATTCAAACAAAACTGTGGAAAAGGACATACTCTAGAAACTTCTGTGCTTGTTTAGAGTGTCCTTCAATGAGGATGATACTCTTTATCAGACAAGATAGTATTTAGTTAAAATAGTGCCAAGATACAAACATGAGAATAAAGCACATAATTTTAACGTAACTGGCTTTAAATCAAGCGATGGAATAAACAGAGCCACTGAGATTCTTAACTGAACGGGGTGTGGTGGGAAAAATGGATTCCTTACTTGTATCGATAAAACTAACTTCTCTTGGCAGGTTTGTAAGAGCGCTTGAAGAAAGAAATGAAAATTTACACTTAGTCAACTGTGAAGACAGAGGATGAGGCAAAGGTGCAAGAGACTTCTCTGAGTGCAGCAAGGGGTCAAAGCCGGGACACTGATGCAGACAGCAGCTTTTACCATACAAATAAGACAAACAGAAAGCCATTCTCTCCTTTCCAGGAAACAGAACCCCAGAGCCAAGACTATTCTGGCCTGTACAGGAATGAGCGTTCTCACATGTCTCACCAATGTGAGGAAATGACAGCTGAAACTTTGGAAGGTTATAAAAAGATTTGCCACGTATTTATTTCAAATGATTTTTAAAACGGACAACAATTAAGCACTGCCTTACTCTAGCCTACGCCCTTGCTCATCGCCAGCAGGGTGAGCACCAGTCACCCGGGAACTTGTTAGAAATGCAGAACCTCAGGCCCCACCTTAGCCCTCTGGAATCAAACTCTACACTTTAACAAGATCCACAGGTACTCTGAATGCAGCAGCTGGAGAAGCTAAGCTTCTCCTTTGCAGAAATAGACTTCTCTGTCCCAGCTGCTCACTTCCTGTCTGGAGAACCCCACGGAAGGTGACCTCCTGCCTCTCACTCGGCTTATGAAAAGAGAACCACTGAGTTAGGGATCCTGGTTGGAAGCAGCTTTCAACCCATCTCTGGTCAATTAATGCAGCTTTTAGCTGCTATTATTGGACATCACTGCTCTGCAGATGCTTCTGACATTTGCAAACAAGTTTTTACCCCTTTCCTTCAATGGGGCAGGTTTTATCCCAGAGGGCCTGTTTTCTTTCCTTTGGCATCATTCGATTTTCACCAGAACAGAAAAGGCTCTGAATTATCAGTTTTTCTAAAGTGAACCGATACCGCCTTTCTTAAAGCAGAATGACTTGCCACTCAACTGCCCATAACTGCGGCAAGAGCTGCCGCTGACCTGGGGACTGTTATTCAGGAGAGTGCTATTACTTTCCACAAGGAAAGTTTATAGATTTGGGCTTTACACATATGGGGGGAAAAAAGAGTCTAGATAATGAAATAGAATTTTAGAGAGAGAAAAATAACCTTAAAAAAAGAATATAAAAGTCAACATAGCATGGTGGTTAAGTGGCTATCCAGGCTCTGGGTTCAGGCTACCTAGGTACAAATCCTGGCCCTCCCCTGATGACTTCAGGCCACTTCCTTACCCTTTTTGCAACTCCGGTTCCTCATTTGGGCTTCGGGAATAGTAAAAACACTACCCGGTCAGGAGGTTAAACGATACATGCAAAGCAGTGAATACAGTATCCAGCTAGAGCAAATCCTCAATAATGTTTAGTGCTGGCTATCATTATTAAAATATTTAATTTTATTTCTGACCAAACATTGCAATTTGGCTTCTGAGTTATATGACATTAGGTTAAACTTCAATTGTCTTTAAGTAAATATGTAGATGAAATGTAATAAAAACAACTTCTTTAAACCATGCTAAAACGTCAAATGGCTCTCCTTCTCTTTAAACCAGGAGGAAAACAATTTTGACTTATTAGAGATATAACAAAGTCATCCCAGCACTACAGTGCAGGTACAGGCCTCACATTACGAGGCACCTTGCTGAACCTAGAGCAGCCTGGTGTTGACTAATTAACTTCTCAAGGCTTCCAAGGGGTCTCACGGGTATTTTACAGGTTCCACCAACTCAGAGAAGGCTGGAGAAAAGGAAATAGGATTAACTTCTTGACTAGAAGGGTGAGTAAACCCTAGCACAGGATGCCAAGGGAGGCTGCAGGATTTCCATCTCTAGGGAACTTTCACACAGGAGCCACAACCGTCTGGCCTGTATGGTTTGGGTCTTCTGCTTAGAAGCAGGGGATGGAATTTGAATGGACTCAAAATGAAAAAGTACATTTTCATGTTAATATTTTTTTAAATCACTAGGATTATTTGACTTGCAATTTATAGGAAAATACACTCTTGACTGACCCCACCCTCATCCTGAGACTCCTAACTCCCTTCCTGGGCTCCCTTCCTGTGCTCAGCATGGCTGTGATGGAGTTACTTGTTGCCATGTCTCTGTCTTCTCCACTAACCTCTATGATCCCTGAGGCTGGGACACAGTCATTACACAGCCACACATGAATACCTGGTGCAGAAGAGCAGGGTGACCATTTAGTTGGATGAGTGGAAAGACATTTAAAAGAGCGTTTGATATTCCACTACCAAACTTTTCAGTAGCCCGTTCATTTCTTTATTTCTTCAGTGTTTATTGAGTTGAGCTATTCATTCAAAATATATTTTTACAGCACCTCCTATGCACGAGGCAAACCTTGCCCCCAAGGAACCTATGGTAGAGCCAGTTGCACAAAATCCAGGTTTCCACTTCCGAGACGGCTAGCAGTTTCAGCCTAAAGGAAGTATCCACTACAGGTTGGAAACAGTATCCTGCAATGCTTTGTCACTCTTACAGAATTGCAGAGCAGCTTCTTAAAAACCCCATGGGTTCTGTCTGCATTAACTCAGAACTATGCAGCACTCAGGAAGGAATAAAATATGCCTCGTTACCCGGGATGAAGGCTTTAATGAAGATCCCTTCAACAAAATACTTTTCTAGCCCATTTTCCTACTTGGCAGCCTTTCCTCCAAAGGAACGTCCCTGAGGCTACTGCCAGGCCACGCGGTGTGTGAGAAGGATGGGTCTTCCTACGCGGGAAGGCCTGCTTTGTTAAAAATCTCTCTCGGCAAACAGAAAAGGCCACAATCTATCAGGATTTCAGTTTCAGTGTGCAAGTGACTGGCCTATAAACATAATTCTAAACAGCTTTTCTTTAGCAATTCTGACTGTTTAATTAATCTTCAGCCATTAACCATTCATTTAAAATGCCACTTACGAAATCTGAATTTTGCACATTATCAGCTGGTTCACAAGTAGCTAACTATGAACAGAAGCGTAATGATCTCTCTCTCTCCCTGTTCTCAGAGCTCACCAAGCTTATAGCCAATTTTGGCTTCTTAATTAACCATATGCATATTAGCACTTAAAACTAAATGACAGTTTTTTAAAAAAGAATGAATGCACAGTGAAATGTTAACATGAGCATCATTCAGCTGCCTTCTGAAGGGCCCGAAGGAAGTGCCTGGCCAGTCCACAGCTACCCCGGAGGCCCAAAGGTGATACATGTCTGGGAAAACTCCTCATCTCAGCTGAGTTCTCCAAGTGCGTGCACTCTTGCAATGATATTTTGGATCCATTGTTCGAATTCTTCAACTTTTATGTTTAAAGAAGAATAGGAAATATCATCTCCAAGATATTCTTTAGCAGTGGGCAACCAGAAACAACAAGTACAGCACCACATCCTTTTTTGGTGGCTGACCCCAGTTAGGTGAATCCGTTCAAAACAAACAAGGGGCAGGGCAAAAGAATAAATGTCAGCTGATGCTAAAATGACTTTTTCTCTAACTAGGACTCTATTAGCGCCTACAGAGAACTTACTTGCGATTTTACAGGTGTCAGCTAGGGTCAAGGTCCAAGCTAAAAGCTGGGCACAGAATTGTTTAGGTTGGCTCATTAGAGTACATAGAAGACTCTGACCCATTAGCCAGTGCCAGGCTCACATCTGAGATTTGATGGAAGGCCCACATCAAACCCAGCTGCAAACATCAGAACCGAGACTGTGATTTGATTGGTGGCAGTAATATACTTCCAGATTACAAATATTATGTCTTGGAGGAGTATGATAATCTTGGACATTTTTCTTTTCCTTTAATCCAAATATAAGGATTCCAAAGACAAATATAAAGAATCACAAATGAAAATTATGTTGCATCATCTACTAAAACTCCACGCTCCTGGAACGAGAAAAGATGTGAAAGCGTTCATTAAAAATGTTTTACGACACTGTGAGGGTGAAAATGGGAAAAAGAGCAGACCGTTTTCTGAATCACAAGGTGAACTGAGGTACAGCCCCTCTGAATTCATTATCCATGTAATGTAGGTGACACATTGGTAGTTACGAGCCTCGTTTTAGTTATACCTGTGAAAATTACTAAAGCTGGTTTTGACTGAAAATTCATGGGCTGGTGTCAAAAAAAAAAAAAAATACCCCAACACATGAAGATCGCAATTAGACACAGAAATGTACTGACTGACGAAAGAACTTAGAACCAAACACGCATGTAAGCAATCTGAGTCTCAGCAAACTTGGCATTTGGTAATCCTGTTAGCAATTCAGTTTTTAATCCAAGTAAGCACTTAAAATACAGGCATATCTTGACTCCGCAGTTTCTGAGGTTGTATTCCAACAGAATGACAATAATTTATTCTCCAAGAAGGCCCTTCAGACTGAAAGGAATCAAGAGAACTTTCCAAAGAATAACGTATAAAAGCCACTGAAATAGATCCATTCAGTGATTCTTTCACTAATCAACTCATTGAATCAACATATATTGGGTACCTACGATGTCCTAAGCACTGGGAATACAGATATTTAAGGTAAGTCTTGCCTATAAGAAGGTATGGTTCAATTAAGCAAATGTAGCAGTTACCTACAAGGTGTAGCTTTGATTTTAGTATTTTCCCTTTTGGGCCCTCCCTGAGTATTTTTCTTTGAGTTAACTAATGGTGATTGTTAAACTGCTGAAAGAAGAAAGACACCTTAAATTAGTGATTCACCAAGTACAGAACCCAGGCCAGCAGCATCAGTACCACCAGGCAACTTGTTAGAAATGTCAATTTTAGGGCACCATCCCAGACCTACTAAATCTGAAACTCTGGGATGGAGCCTAGATCTGTGGTGTAACAAGCCTTTCAGGTGATCCTTCTGCAAGCTCAAGTTTGAGAACCACGACCTCGGACCATTAATGGTTGATCTGTAACTGCAGGAGCTTACATTTATCAGATTAATAAGGCATCTCATAGCCCTGTGAGTGAGTGATGGGGTGGGAAATGGGTTAGATCTCTGGGAGCTAGGAGGTGCATGTCCCTGAATAGGCTGATAATGATGGGTACACTGAGATGTGATGCTGAGGAAAATGAAGCAGCTTTTCTATGTTGTGATCTGTGCTAGGGCATACCTCTTGGTCCAATGAAGAGAATGAAAGTACCATGCAGACTGATTAACCCATCCAATTATTAAGCCTCAGTTCTTTGTGCTCTGCCTGGTGTTGGTAAGAGGACCTTCTTTCACTTCTTCACACATGCCAAGCTCTTTTCCACATCAGGGCTTTCCCCTATGTTGCTCTTCTGTCTGAAATGCCCTTCATTCCTTTTCCCCCACCAAACTTTGACAACTACTCACCCTTCAAGTCTCAACTTAAATGTCACTTTCTCAGTTAATTCCTTCATAACATCAAATATGTTCACAGCACCTTGTACTTTTCCTTGGGAGTACTCAAGAAATAGTTACAGTTATTTGATGTTTATTTCCTCCAGTAGATCTTAAGTTCCATGATAGTAAGAACTATGGCCAAATCTTAATAAATATTGGTTGAATGAATGGGGAGTCATTAAATAGTAAATTTTATGAAACTCAAACAAGTGTAAAAGAACCTTGTTTCCTAAGCCCTGGCCTGAAAGGTAAGCTGGTTCAGGACACATCCTCAGTGGTTCCTGTAATCCCCCTTTCTCCTAGTTTTAGATATGTCTATTCACTACATTCTCCACCTGACTGATCTACTGAAGGGAAGGGTATCTTAACCAATAGTGGTAAAAAAAAAGAAAAAGTGAGAAAAAAAATAATGGTCAAAATTTGCTTAGCACTCAAAACGAGACAGCCACGTGCTATGAGTTTAACACGCATTAACTCTTCAGATATCCAAGAATCCTATGAGACACGACATCATAGTCACCCTAGAGGTGAAGAAAGAGAGGTTCAAAGATGTGACATACTACGGCCAAGGACCACAGAGTGGTGAAGTTAGGAAATTCAAATTCCAAATTCCCAAATTCAAATTCCAAATTCAAATTCCATGCTATTGAACACTAGGAGAAAGATGATCATCTCAAGAGAGGTAATGGATAGTTAGATACTTCTCAAGAGGCAAGACAATGCATGTAGAATGTCTCAATACTGAGCACATATTAAGTGTTCAATGAATACTATTATTAGCTATCATCATCATCTTCATCACTATCACCAGCCTTAGTCTTGAAAATCCTCATATATATTATGTCTCTATATCCTAAAACCCACATCTAAGTAAGTTCTGGACATATTCTATCTGATATAGCTAAGTTTGGAGAAATTCCTTCTCAGACAAAAAAAAAATGACCCAAAAGGAAATCTACGGACTGAGCCTCTTCAAAACTGCATGTAGACTCATACGATCTAAAAATTACTGTTGAAGTCTACCACTTTAAATTTTTCACTGGAAAAAGTTTCCAGTGAATTAATTTTAAGACTCGGAAATAACATACACTCATAAAAGCTGTTTTCCAGACTTTCAACTGGAATTAAGCACGTACAAGCCTTTTGGTACTATAATGTCCTGAATTTCTGAAACATTTAGATCTAGCTCTACTTCTTTTTCTTGGCATTTCTTAGTTTTCACTCACATAAGTGCACAGAGAAACCAATTCATAAGATGCTTGCCAGCTTTCACCAACACTGGCCTCGCTGCCAGAAGAAAAAGCCTGGAACCAAGCTGCAGTGGGTGGAAAGCTGTGGCAGAACACAGGAAAACAGTTAAGCAGAGAAAGGGCTGAAGTTGAGCACCATCAGGTTCGCTATTCTCTACGGAAAAATACTGAGGCATGAGCTGCAAGAGGAGGAGACAAGCTTACCTCCCACTTGCTAAATATGGTCACTGAAATGGTGACAATGGCCTACAGGGTCTCTGAGTGAGAGCACGGTAAGGAGAGGTAGCCTTCAGAAATGTTACTGATGTAAAGTTCATGAGACCAACACTCAAGAGCACGACAGTGATGCTGTCCTCTGGGGCCTCCACAAGAAAGAACAACATGAAAAAAACTGAATGCTAATGACAAATCTTTTCTACAATTTTTCAAAATCAGTATATATTTAGATCCAAATGTCAAATCATTTATGAGTGCTTACTATGTACCAGACCCTATACATGTGGCTATCATATATCTTAGTTTTTTAATTCTTCTAACAACGTCTCACTTTCATAAGAAGAACCAGAGAAGCTGAACCAATTAGGGAAAAAACAAAACAAAACAAAAAAACTGCTTGATGGCATTGGAGAACTCCCAAAGCAGCCAGAAATTGAGGGGCCAAGACTGATTCCGAAAAGCAGGTAAGCACACTGAATTAAGCCCAATATTCTGTGGCACTATTCTCTGCAACTCATTTGCTAATTCATAAGTAGCACAGAATCAAGTGCTCAAAAGTGAGCAGAGTTTAGTGGCTAAGAGACTTGTAGACTAAGCAGAAAATCTGACATTCCCATGGGGTTGGGAAGATAGAAATTAGAGTTTATGTCTGCTAAGGAATAACGGCCTGGTAAACAACCCAGATTTCCAGTTAGGATCACAGAAAGGCTACACCCCCAGGGTAAGAATAAACTACAAAGAGACTACAGTTAAAACAACTAAAATCCAGCTTCCAGCCACCTAATTCCAAGACTGGATTAAGGCAGTATGCCCCTACTCTCACTGCCTGCCAGAAAGCAAAAAAAATCCTCTCTGGAGAAAGATAACATCAACCTGAGATTATTTCTACAATTTTTCAAGTGCTATGTCTAGCGTTCAATCAATGCATACCAGGAGATAGGACCAAATGACTGAAAATAAAACAGTACAAATCAACCCACAGCTAATCCAGATATTTACATTAGTAGACATGGTTCTGAAAAAAACTGTAATTAATAAAGTCAAGAAAAAAGATGATAAGATGGAGAATTTCATCAGAACAGTAGGATATTGGGGTAAAACAAACAAATGGACACTTTAAACCTGAAAATCACAGTAATTAAAATTAAGAACTCAACAGATGGGATTAATAGAACTTTGGCTAGAGCAAAAGGCAAGACTGTTAAACTGGAAGACAGGGTGTTCAAAAATAACCAGACTGAAATGTAGAGAAAAAAAAACAAGCAAGCAAAACAGAAGCACAGAACAGACAGCAAGGAACACATACATGTACAGAATGGTCTACTATTTTTGTGTCTTTGGAAAAGACAGAGCAAGAAAGAAGGAAAAGAGAGAGCAAGAAAATGGAACAGAAACAATATTTAAAGAGACAACAGCTGAGCATTTTCCAAACTGATGAAGGCCATTAAATCACAGATTTAGGAAGCTCTACAAATCCTAACCCTGTTTAAACCAATAACCCCCCCCAACACACACACCATAGTAAAACTGCTGAAAAACCGAAGACAGAAAAATTTTAAATAAATCAAAGACAAAAAATACATTATTTTCAAAGGAGTAACAGTAGTCTGACAACAGACTTTGATGAAAACATTGGAAGCCAGAAATAATGGAATGATACCTTTAAAACATTAACAGGCAAGCAAACAAAAAACCCCTGATAACTACATACCCAAAGAAAATATCCCTAAAAATGAATATGAAATAAGAACATGTTAAAACAAACAAAAACTGAGAGGCTTTGCCACATTACAAGAAATACCATAGTAAGTTATAAAGGGAAAAAGGAATAATATCCCAGGATGGAAGCAAAGATATTCAGAGAGAAACAAGGAGAAATAGAAATAGTTAAAATAGATGAATAGTTAACATATAAAACAATAATTACACTGTATTGCAGGGTTCAAAAGATATGTAGATTTAACATACATGAAAGCATAGCCTAAAAAGTAGGTGGGCTAAATGTGGTTAAAGTGTTCCAACGTCCATACATTGTTCAAGAAATGATAAAAGTACTAATTTATCTTACACTACAATAAGTCAAGAATGTGTGTTATCATCTCTTGAGTACTAAAGGTAATAAAAGAAGAGTGAAAGAATGTGTAACAGGGCTTCCTTGGTGGCACAGTGGTTAAGAATCCACCTGCCAGTGCAGGGGACACGGGTTTAAGCCCTGGTCTGGGAAGACCCCACATGCAACAGAGCAACTAATCCCATGTGCCACAACTACTGAGCATGCACTCTAGAGCCCATGAGCCGCTACTGAGCCCATGTGCCACAACTACTGAAGCCCGAATGCCTAGAGCCTGTGCTCCGCAACAAGAGAAGCTACCGCAATGAGAAGCCCGCGCACTGCAATGAAGAGTAGCTCCCGCTCACCACAACTAGAGAAAGCCTGCATGCAGCAATGAAGATCCAATGTAGCCAAAAATAAATAATTTTTTAAAAAATGTATAACAAACTCAAACTCAAGGGAAAAACTGAATCACACAAAATGCTTGATTAATGATCTTGAAAAGGCAAGAAAACAGAGAAGAATAAACATAGAATAGGTGGAACAAGTAGAAAATGAAGAGTGAAACAGAGATTTAAATCAAATTATATATGCAGAATCATTAAATGTAAGCAGCATATATACTACAATTAAAATACAGATAATTACCTGACTGGACATGAAAACAAAACCAAACCTAACTATATGCCTCTTACAAAAGACACACTTTAAATATAAGGATCCAGAAATATTGAAAGTAAAAGAATGAAAAAGATATACTAAGCAAAAGCTGAGCAAGAGAAAGAGGATATAACTATATCAATATCAGACAAAGTAGACTTTAAAGCAGTAGTAATTACCAGAAATAAAATGAGATGAGCCATAATAATATATGGGTCAATCCTTCACCAATATATGACAATCCTAAATTTGCAAGCACCTAATAACAAACTTCAAAGTGCATAAAGCAAAAATTGAGAAGACTAAAAGAATAGATAAATCCACAATCACATGAGGATATTTTAACTTTAAAACAGAAAGTAAAAATCTACAGAGTTTGTTCTCTGATCACATGGAGTAAAAGTAGAAATCAAGAACAGAAAGATAATAGGAAAGTCTCCTAACAGTTGGAAACTAAACAACACACTTCTAAATAATCCATGGGTCAAAGAGAAAGTCTCAAGGGAAATACAAAAAAATACAATGAACTGAATGAGAATGCTATATATCAAAATTTATAAGATACAGCTAAAGCAGTGAGAGGGAATTTTACAGCATTAAATGCTTCACTAGAAAAGAAAAAAAGTCTCAAATAACTAATCTAAGATCCCACTGCAAAAAATTCGGGAAAAGAGAAAAAAGAAAACAAAAAAACAAAGTAAGCAGAAAATGGATATAATGAAGAACATAAATCAGTGAAATTTGAAACAGAAAATTAATAGAGAAAATTAATAAAATCAAATAGCTGGTTCTTAGAAAAGATCAATAAAATTAACAAACCTCCAACGAGACTGACAAAGAAAAAAGAGAAAAGAAACAAATTACTGAAATCAGGAATGAAACAGAGGATGTTACTAGACTCCATAGTTCAGTAAGGGAACATACTACCAATAGAATAATAAAAGAATACTATAAACAACTCCATACACATAAAATTTGACAACTTGGATGAAACAGACCAACTCCTAGAAAAGTAAAAATTATAAAAACTCACATAATATAATTTGAACAGCCTTATAATTATTAAGGACACTGAACTCCTCATTAAAAACCTCCCCCAAATCTCTAGGCCCAGATGGTTTTTCTGGAGAATTCTACCAAATGTTTAAAGAAGAATTAACATCATTTCTATACAATTTCTTCCAGGAAAACAAAAGGAGGCAACACTTTCCTACCCATTCAATGAAGTCAGTATTACCCTGATACCAAACTCAAGGAGAGTACAAAAACACTCCAAAACTACAGACCAATATCCCTCATGAATATAGATGCAAAAATTCGTACAGAAATTTTAGCAAATAAAATTCAGTAATATATGAAAAGAATTATATACCATGACCAAATGCGTTTTACTCCAGGATGCAAGGTGGTTCTGTCTTTGAAAAATAATAAATGTAATCCAATGCATTAACATGCTAGAGAAGAAAATCACAAGATCATACCAACTGAAACAGAAAAACATTAGGCAAAACTCAATACCCATTTATGATTTAAAAAAAAAAACACTCAGAAAACTAAGAATTAAGGAGAACTTCCTCAACTTGATAAAGACATCTACAAAAAACCAAGCTAACATGATACTTAATGTTGAAAGACTGAATGCTTTCCTCCTAAGGTCAGGAACAAGTCAAGGAGTTCACTCTTGCGATTGCTGTTCAACACAGAACTAGAAGTTCTAGCCATTGTAATAAGACAAGATAAGGAAATAAAGTTAGAAACTTACAGATAGGAAAGAAAGAAATAAAACTTAATGTTCACACAAAAATCTATTGGTGACTATTCACAGCAGCTCCGTTACTAAGCTGGAAATAACTAAAATGTCCCTCAATAGGTGAATGATTAAACTAATTGTGGTACGTCCATACCACAGACTACTACTCAGCAATAAAAGGAATGAACTACTGATACCCACAACAACTCAGATGGATCACAAGGGCATTATATTGTGTGAAAAAAGCCAATCTCAAAAGGTCATGAACTTCCTCATTTATATGATTCCATTTATGCAGTATTCTAGAAGTGACAGAATTATAGAGATGTGAAACAGATTAATGATTGCCAGGGGTTGGGGATGGTGGAAGGAAGAGGGTGTATAACTATAAAGGGGTAGCAGGAAGGATAGCTTTGTGTTGATGAATTAGTTCCACATCTTGATTGCAGAAGTGGTTAGATGTGTGATAAAATGGCATAGAACTACACACACATTGTACCAAAATCAAATTCTTGATTTTCATATTGTATTCTAATTATGTAAGATGCAGCCACTGGAGAAAACTGGGTGAAGTGTACAGGAGATTTCTCTACACTATATTTCAACTTCCTGTGACTTTATAAAATTTCAAAATAAAGAGTTAAGAAGTAATTATAAATATGTACAAACATGGCTATATATAATAAGTATACTGTTATGAAAGAAGCAAACAAAAATACATGAGGTCATGTTGGCAAGAACTGTTCATCCAAACTGAAAGAAAAATTTACGAAATGGAGAAGTAAGAACATTTTGGAACTCTCCACCCAACTTTAATTCACTCCTAGGAGATTAATGGTACTCTTAATTGCAGAATGGTGTAAATGCCCAGATAACAGCATATATAATACTAGCTTAAACTTTAATGGTGCTTATTAACTGCTGGATGCTGGTTTTTTTGTTTGTTTGTTTTCATGTATAAACTCAGTTAAATTCTTGTAACAACAGTCTTAGGTAGGTACTACGATTATGCTCATTTTATAGATGAGGATACTAAGCCAGAAAGAAAATAAGAAGGAGTTGTATAAGGATATCCAGCCAGGCTTTGCTCTAAGGATGGGCATGGCTTGCGCCCAGTCCACCTACTGACCTTGACATAGAAAATCCACTGTGTCTGCATTGAAGCGAATATCCCTCCTAGCCTTGTGCTCAGAGGAAAGCCAGAGGCTGAGTAATAGCCACGTTTGAGGGAATCCAGAGTGTTACTCAGGCTTGATGGAAAGTCTGTGCAAAACAATGGCTCTTGAACTCTATTTCTGTCTGAGTTCATATCAATTCCCAGTCAGATCTCCAGAGGGGAGAGTATTCTGCAGTGTATAAATATTAAAACATCTCTTTAAGATGTTGGACACTTATGAGTACTGACATTAAAACTATCTTTTACTGCCCTTTCTCATCCCACTGATTATTTACTGTTTGAAAGGATAAACACAGGAAAGCAATTGACCTAACAATGGCTTATTCTTGATTACACATTGCATTAAATACAGAAATTATGAAGAGCGTACTTTGGAATCTGTCTCTAGCATCAGCAAAGATTGTGTAATGAATAGGTATGTGGCTTCACCTAATAGGGTAATGCAAGCCTCAGGTCACAAGAGGCCTGGAGTAACCGTGGTAGATCAACACAAATCTAGCGCCACTACAGAGAAGTAGGTCAAAGCCTAAGGCTTCTGATACTTCTTTGTACCTCTATAGCTTTGAGTAGGATGCTTTGCACCTAACAGACATCTAATATTTTTTAATGGAATGAATGAATGAATGAGGGAGAGAGGGAGGGCAGGGTGTCTGGCAGGTGAGGAGCAACATGCATGCTCTTTGCACATTTAGTGGATTCCAACATTTGTAAACTGCAATCTACAGTGATAAATGCATTTTGCATCATATCCCAGTATTCACTCACATACCCTGTATACTCTGTATACATATGCATATATGTATATACATTTTACATACATATATAACTTAAAGAAATTATGAAATAATTCTTACACTTATTACAATCTATTGCAATGATCTTTTCTATTCTTGTCAATCCTATTTTCTTAAAAAAAATGTTGGTTGATCCCACTAAATTGATTTCAAGGTTACAGCCTGTAGTTTGAAAATCCCTAGCATAGCTGGAAGCTCATGCATGGATTTTGGACTCAGACCTGGGCTGGGATCCTGGCTCTACCAACGTATTATTACCTATGTTACTATAGGTAAGATTCTTAATTTCTCTGAGCTGCTAGTTTCACACTTGTGAAATAGATACCTACTCTACAGAATTTCTGTTACTTTCCGAAGCATAAATCTGAACAAGCTACCTCCATGTCAAGGGTTCCTTGTTGCTCTTGAGTCTAAATGCTTTATCTCAGATTATATGGCCTTTAACAATATGGCCTGTGTTCACCTCCATCTTCTTCCTCTAGCTGGCCCCAATTTACATAACACACTCTAGCTGTTCTGATATATGCAGTTCCCTAAGTGTACCATGTTTTCTCTTTGGGCCTTTGTCATGCTCTTCTGCCTGCCTGATTAATTTCTACTTGTTCTTTAGGTCACAATATAGATTCCAAGGAGTCTTCTTTGGCCACCCAGATCTGCATTCAGTGCTCTTCTCTTGTGCTCCTATAGCCTCTTTGGCTTACCCTTCTCAAAGCATATCACCATTACTTTTCCAATATATAAGCTGCATCCCCCTAGAGGGCAGAAGACTCTGTATTTGGTTCTGTTCTGTGTTATCTACGATGTCTAAAAAATTTTGTATATTCCCTCCTACCTCTCTTGGTAAACAGGATAAGTTAGATGAATATATCCTCAGGATCAGGACATTTGTTTGAAAAAAAGTCAAGTCAATGCTTAGATGACAGCTTTAAGAAATCAGAGTAACTCTTTGGCAAGCATTCCTCAAATGTGCTCACTTACTACCAGTGACTGGGGATGGCACAGGGCTGGAGGTCTTGGAAATGGATGGTCACTGAGTGCCAAACATCCTTACCTAGCTCATGCATAATAAAGGAGAAGGTTGTCTACATTTGTCACCCCGGAAGTTCTCAACTTAGGCAAACATAAGTCTAGTAGAGTCCCAAGAGTAGGGCTCTCAGAAGATGGAAAAAAAAAAAACTAATGAGAACATCAAGTTTTAAAGAGAGGGGATGGAGGAAAGTAGAGTTAATGGTATATCAGTTACTATTAGCACTTATCTGGTCATAGAGATTCTTTCATTAAGAGATTTCTCATTATTCTTTAAAAGTCACTTAAAAATTGATGGTAATATGTTCTAAGGAAAAAAATCTGATTGCTTTGTTCAACTGATGAATTTTAACTCTCTATGGATATGGCATTTATCACTGGGATTCCCAAACTGAACCAAGAGTACTTTGGCTCTGTTTGTAGAAACTAAAAAAAAACATCTCCAAGTAATCTACTGTATTCACTGTTCAAATCCCTACACACAGCCTCACAAAGCTGTGAATCAGAGGTGAGAGCAAAAAAGCTGTTAAATGAAAGCAAAATTAACAGGAAAAGTCACTGGAGAAAGAGACTGGGGACAAACACCAACAGAGGCATGAACCATGCATGACAAAGCTGTGACTCACTGAAATATTAAACCTCTGAAGTCAAGCAACTGTTTGGGAAAGAGACATCAATGATCCTGCATTGCCCCAGGAGCACAAGAGATGTTCACAGCTGGCCATGAAGCTTTCCTGTTAACACTTTTCCTATCCTTCATCATCCTTATCTTTGAATTTCCCCAAACATATTTTTTCAGTATGTTTTCAGTTTTCCAGAAAACTAAGAATACATGTTCCCCACTTGCTTTACTTCAGTGATATTAGAAGTTATTCAGACTGAAATATTTGGGTCTTAGCTATAAAAGAGGGTCTACATAATAAGAATTGCCTCCCACAACAATATACTGAACAGCATCAATATATTGTAGCATCAATCTATAATTTTTGCATTAAGAAATGGAATTAAAAAACAAAAGAAGAGATATCATCTAGAGGTAATCTGTGGTGGATTCCATGGAGTGGAATCCTTTCTCCCTTGTCTTTACTTACTGGAAAGATGAAACACTATTTCTCAGTACCTCCTTGTAACTACAAGAGACTTATAGGTTTTGCCAATGAGAAGTTGTTGGGGTCTCCTGGGAAATCTTTTCAAAGAGATGAATTTGACTGGCACATTTCATTGGCCATTTGCACTTTTTTCCTACTTTCTTCTTGGAGAGTGGACACAAAGTCTGGAGCTGCAATAGCCATCTGAGAATCATGAGGCAACATGAGAAAAAGGCCTAGCCGCTGGGGGAAAGTAGAGGAAAAGAAATGAAAAGAGGGCCAGGGCCACCTACTTTCCTTGAAGGTTGAGACAAGTATATCAGTTGGGTTTTCTATTGTTTACAGCCAAACGGGGTCTGACTGAACACACTGTTGCTATTGACAGCTCTTCTGAGGCCCCTAGAAATTTGGCTAGTCTGTTCTGTGGACAACTGTTGAGCCCAACTCTGAACCAAATGGACATTCAAGTAACACGGTAGGAAGATAACATTAGTTCTGATGACAAGCTTAGGGACATCTAATGAGTTATGGTTTTTAACAAACAGTCTTCCATGATGTTCATGGATGAACCAAAAATGCACACCAGATAAACAGTAGACTGGATTAATAGCTAACTTAACATCTGAAGGAGTATCGATTGATGGAGGTCTCGAGTGATGAGTTGCAGGGATTGTACTTGACATTGACCAATGATCTTATCAATAACATATACGAGTCCACAATGATTACATATGAGGATGGCATAAACCTAGGAAGGGTAGCTAATATATTGGAGGACAAAAATCAATACTTTAAAATATCTTTATTGGCTATAACAATTGGCCAAACCTAACAAGCAAATATTTAACTTGGTGCAATAATGACAGCTGATTAGTTGCCTTGTTAATTAGGCCACATTAACAAGTGTAAAGAATTAAGACCAAAGGATGTAAGAGTCCCATCGAGTTCTGTGCTTTTCTGACCATATCTGAAACACAGCATCCAGTTCTGCATGGCACGCTCAACAGAGGGCAGTCATAAACTTAGTAGACTTGAGTGTGCTCAGAAGACGGCTACCAAGGCTAAAGATGTGGATTATAACATAAGACATGACTAAGATAGCTAGGGGCGTTTATACTGAAGAAATGATTATACTTCTCAAGGTTATGTATTTGTTCTCTTCATCCTTGTAAAGCCAACTCTGAGCACAGAGCCTGCCTCATGTTGGAGTTCAAGAAATGTTTGTTAATGAAGGTGGTCATAGCAGCCACTTCAAATACCTGAAGGGCTAATAACGAGGTTTAGATTCTGTGTCCAGGTAGGTTGATCCAGGATCTATGGTCAATGTTACTTGGAGCAAAAATTATTTACTGAGTGTAGACTGTTCTGGGAATTGTAGAGATAATGGTGAGCCAAAGCAGACAAGGTCCCTGTCCCCACGGAGCCTGAACTTGAGGCCAATCATCTCCAAAATGAGCTGTGTGCCCCCCGTTTGAGAGGATGAAGAACACATTAGAACTATTACTTATGTTTAAAACAAAATCTCATTCTTTTATTAATTTCTATATTTGGTGTATATTCTACAATGCATATATTAGTAAGGTAAATAAGTGAATATCACTTAGAAACAAATACACATATTTTGGGGAGTTAACACCCAAAAGCATTTTTACTGATGGGGTGTGTGGTTCAACACATCTGGCTAACTCTGGTAAAGAATTTCAGATAACCCCGTGGGGTAACGCAGAACCTCAACTGCGTCAAGGGCCACACACACTTTCCATTGCCCCTATTTGGGACCACTGTATCCTTACCCAGACATAAAGCTGTAATGGTCATATACTGTGGGGGCCTTGAAATGCTGGCATTGCGGAGGGAGCCTAATGCATTATAAACCCTAGGTAGTTGTCAGGCTTTGGGGACGGGACTTAACCCATGCTCTGTTCAAATCCTGGGAGAAACAGTCCCGGGCAAATGCAGTCTTTTGAATCTGACATGGTGGTAGGGATTTTCTTAACCACCATCTTGTAAAGATGAATCCTTTATAAGCCAAGTGTTTCTCAGAAGGGCTGAGCATTCAGGGTCAACCCTTGAGAAGCAGAGAGGTAAGAGGCAGAAGCTGTCCCTATTCAGAAACCACTGTGAACCACACAATATGACATGTTCCTTGGACACAGAGATATATGAGCAAATAGAGGTATACTTTATATAGATACCCCCAAAAAGCAAAAGGTAAAATCGTACTTAAGCATCACAACGTGTGAGGCTGTTTATATAACCTTCCTTTTGCAGATGAGGATCAACTGCCTGGCGGGGTTTAATTCCACGACTAAGTCTCACAGTTCAACCCTCCGTGAGCCCTGCCCTACCTCTCAGGATGGGGTCCAGACTCCTCACGGAGGCCCACCAGGCTCTGTCATCTGCCTTTTGCCCAGCTCTCTGACCCTCGTGTCTTATCTCTCGTCGTTACTCCTCTCACGCCGGTTTCTATTTTATTGCGTTTCCTCTAGTTCCTCTGACACAGTGTGCTTCCTCTCACCTCCTGGCTTTCGCCCACACTGTCCCCTGTGCCTCCAACCCAGCAACCCCAAACTCAGCAGTCACCCCATGCTTCCCTTACAGGAGCACTTTTCACACTGTGTTCTCATTGCATGTTTACATTTGTAGCATCCACTGGACAGTAAGCTCCATATGGAGAAGAAAGTCCCTGTCTTCCTCCTTGTTTCCTGATGGACCCAGTACTGAACTCAGGTCCTGACACTTAGTAGACACTAAATAAATAAAGTCTTGACTCCATGCTGTGCTATCTTGGGCAAGTTACCCAGTTTCTCTGGGCCTCAGTTTCTGCAATGATAATAAGAGAAGGCTATTCTGGATGGTCTCTGAATTCTCGTTAGCTCTGAAATACTGTCATGTAAAGAATTTCAAGGTTGCAAGCCTTCCCATCTTACAACTACTCTTCTCTCTCTTTACCACCATGCTCACTCAGTTCTCACTTCCTAATCAACCCTCTTATTGTCATTTTCCCTCTCCTCCTATCTAGCTATTGACATTGTTCTCTCTAAATTAATTAATAACCTCTTAGTGGCCATATCCCAAATCCTCTTTTTAGTCCTCATTCTAATGACCTCTCTGAAGCATTGGAAAATCTTACCACTGTGGTCTCGGCTAAACATCTTTCTCCTAGTTTTAAGCTAAGGTTTCTGGCTGTTTCTTATTTTCTCCTGTCTCCAGTGCCACCCTCTTATCCCAGACCCTTGCCATCCTTCACTACTCTAATCATATCTTAATTTATCTCACCATCTAACCATCTTCCTTTTTGTCTGCCATCAAGCTGGCAGAGCTATTTTCCCCAAATACAGATCTATCAGCTCATTACCTAATTATGGCATTTTGGTGGCTCCCACTGTGCACAGGATCACCCACTGCACACACACTACAGCTCATCCTTCTGGAGCCCAGGGCAGACACCACTATTCAAGCATAACTGCAGAACCCTTCTTTCTTCCTTTCTTTTCCTTTTTTTTAAAAATAAGATTTTATTTTTTTAGAGCAGTTTTAAGTTCACAGCAGAATTGAGGGGAAGGTACAGAGATTTCTCATATACCCTCTGCACCCACACATGCATAGCCTCCCTGCTTAATAACATGCCCTGCCAGGGTGGTACATTTGTTAAAACTGTGAACGTGCACTGACACATCACTATTACCCAAAGTCTGTAGTTTACATTATCGTTCACTCTTGGTGTTGTACCTTCTATGAGTTTAGACAAATGTATAATGACACGTATCCGTCTTTATAATATCATACAGAGTATTTTCACTGCCCTAGGAATTCTTTGTATTTCACCCGTTCATCTCTCCCTTCATCTCCGACCTCTGGGAACCTGCTCAGAACCCTTCTTAACACAGATTTGCAGACAGCTACTACCAATTAATAAGTGTGAGTATAGGATGGAACCTATTCATTCACAGTTTGGCTCCAATCTGCTTTCCAGCCTCATCTCCTCTCACCTTCCTTCCCATCCACTCCCCATGTTCTGAGCTTCCCTAATGTTCCATGCTCTTTCCGGCCACTTCACCCCTGTACATGCTAATTAGTCTGTAAGGAAAACAATTTTTCTACTGTATCTGGTCAGTTCTTATGAAGCCAGTTCAAATATCATTTCCTTTTGGAGACCTTTTGTGAGCAGCAGAGTTAGAAAAGAAAAGCTTCTTTTTCTTCTGTTTACATTAAGTTGCAATTATCTATTTTTACATGTGTTGATTCCCTCCTCCCTATAATATGACTTCCTCTGGAATGGGACCGTATCAGTCATCTTTGTATCATCCCCTAGAGCTTACAACAGTAGCTAGAACGCAGCAGGTGCCAAATGAACACTTACTGAGTGAGTGAAAGTCTGTACAGATGACTAAAAGAATGACAGGCCTCTAACTGTAAGTAAGGTAGGGTTAGAGCTCAGAGTTCCTGCTCATGGGCACTGTTCGGGATGCTGCCACAGCAACTCGCTCAGACTCACCTGGACCCAGGCATGTTGGAAATTTCAGAACCTCACTGATAAAAACCAGTAATAATAATAATGACGATGATGATATGATGATGATAGCTAACATTACTGAATGCTTATTATGTGCCAAGAGAAAAACTGCTTAAGACTTAAAGAACAAGGAGCAGAACAATTTTTAAATATGAGTAAAGATAAGAGCAGAATAAAGATAATTCTGAGTATAAAGAGTTACACTTTGATCTGTTATCCAAAAATATGACAACTCTCTAAAACTCCACTGAAAGAACTTTAGATCATTTATTAATACGTAGAGGTCAGAGCCAAAGGAAAGAATATTGCTTATACATGTCTGGGCTGGGCAGTAAATAACATTTTTTTTTTTCCTGATATCATTCTGTAGTGGCTACAGTCACAATTATCCTAAGAAATTTCTGTCCAGGTCAAATCTATGTGGGTGAAAATTAGCTTCAGGATAGAATCTTCTAGTGTCCCAAAGAACAGTCATAATGTTTGGCCAAAAAAAATAAGCCTTAGGTGACAGAAAATTGAGGAGTGATAGCATTGACTGTTGTATGCTCCTCTTAGAGACTTTCAATGCACATTAGCCATTGGGGATAAGAAGAAAGAAGTAAGAAAACCTGTTCAGTGTGGCTTAACACAGAATTCTCCACGTGCATTGGAGGAGTGGACATTTTTAAACAGAATGCTTATTATTTATTTTCATGGAATTAGAATCGGAAATATTGGCTTTGGAGGTTCCTAGAAACAGTTCTGCACTGGGATTCTAGCAGAGGGCCCTTGCCATGGGGTTTACTACGAAGACCCATCTGATTTAGAGAAGGGAAGATTGGCTGTCGTCTGGGCCAGAAGAGACTCATGCCTGGTATCATTATTTACGTGATAAAAATTCAACCCTTTATAAAGGCTTGGGAGAAAAAGGCCAGCCTTTAATCAGTCCTCTGAATTAACAGTTTTGTTATGGCTGTCTCACAAAGTCACAGGAATTTATATTTTCATTTTATCCCAAAGAAAAACGTGACCATCTTTCTTTAATACTATCAACCTGGAGGCTTGACAGTAAGGATTAAAAATTGCTCCTTCCTTCCCACTTGGTTATTGGAAAGGCTCTGAAAGGTAATCGGTCTTGTGAAGCTGCACTTCACAGTCTGCATAAAAACGCCATGATTTTCCTTCCTCTCCTCAACCTAATTGAAAGTGCATAATATCACCCAGCTGGGGAAATGTAAATGGTAAACATATACGATATATCACGCCATCACACAAAAGCTGGTTACTAATAGGGACTGGGTGGTTGTCAGGACCAAAGGGAATCTGGAAAACAAGTCTTTTTTTCATCTGGAATGAGGGCTCTTTGTGCCTGCCACCCTTCCCCCCTCATCTCCTCCCTCCAGACTTCAAGTTACAGCAGATTAAACCAAGGTCAGTCAATTCATTCCTTCGGTGTGTAATTCCAAGGGTCACCTAACAATATATATTGACTAACACCCTCCTATACCAGCCTTTCGAGGGATAAGGCATTTTGCTTTTGGCAGGAGGTGGGGTTGGAATCATCTTGTTTCCTACCTACTTCAATTGTACTGACAGATGGTCCTATTATCTCTTTCCTCAGCTGCGAAACCTAAAGATCCTTGGCCTTGTCACCTCTTATCTTTCTCTACTTCATCAAACTCCTATTGCCAAGATTATCTCCTTTCTACCTCTGATCACCCATGAATATCTATGCAGGATCACATATGCCTCCAGTAGAAAATCCCAATCTTTGCAAAGTCTTCTGGAATTCTGAGGCTATCTATAATTACCCCCACTTAGAAGTCACCACTCTCTTCACTGACTCTTCACCTCCAAGTGTCATGCCATCTTCTTGGATAAGTCTTATATAGTAGGGTTCTTAGGAGAAAGGACAATATTCCTTCAAAGTTTTATCACTAGCTCTCTGTTACAATATTCCTTCAAAAATTGCTCCCTGTTGCCTCATGAACTCAACTACTACTGTTCATTCATGCCACCTTAGAACTGTCAATTGCTTTATTTTTGATGGCTGATACCTTACGGGTAGGTCAAAGCATAGCACTTGTCAAGGGCACTATGTCATTTCAGGTTTAATAGATGGAAGGATATATTTTTATCTGCTTCAGCAGTAGAGATGATTTGAAACTTACTGAATTAAAACTACATTCATCTTTCAATAAGTTCTATTACCTGTCAGCTGGCACTGGTGGCTGGTATGGCTTGTTGATCTTGGCATAGAGACCCTCTAAGTGGTCTCTCTCTGGAGACAGTGGACGGCCATCCCGAGGGTACCCCAGTGGTCCAGCCCGAGGGGGAGATGGAGACCTATAGACATTTGCTGATGCACATGGTTCCCGGAAGTGGTTTACTCTGGCATAGTTGGGGTCCATTTCATCATCGTCCATATCATGCAGGGATCCAATTGCACCAGCGGCATAATCAATAAGACCTCTTGCTTGCTTTTCCCTTAGCTCCTGATGTTTTGCCCCAATCCTGAAAAATGCAGAACAAGATGTATGTGAGTTTATATGCTGATACAATGAGAGACTCTCCTGAATCTATGTTAATTCCTCCTAGTCAGTCACTTAACTGTCGCTTTCCTGGATACTCAAGATCACACCATGCAGAAATGCCAATAGCAGATTCCACAGGATTAATTTTATATCTCTGACCTTTATTTGTTACAGGGTCTTTACTTTTATAGCAATGCTATAGGTATTTTAATATCCTGCCCACTGATGACTGGGCTGATTGCAGAGTAAGAGGCTGATTTTCAGTAACATTTCCTCCCTATAAATGGGAACAGGCCATCTTTGGTGTAATATTAAAGAAGTCTGACTTGGGACAGGGAGGCATGTTAAAGAGCCCATCAGAATCTTATACTTTGTCTGTGATTTTATCATTTGGTGACTTTGAGTTCTAGTGTATTCTTCTAAAGAAAAGAGCTTGCAAAAATTGATTTAAATATGAAAAAGAAATACAGGGGCTTTCTGGTCACTAAAAGCAGTGGGATCAGAGATAATTTATGAGAGACTCTAAGTTTTTTGGTTACACAAATGGGGATCATTGTGTTTCATTATACAGGGGCTAGGGACAGAGTAGAATAGTGAAGAAATTAATAGGCTCCTGACAGAGACAAATTGGTGCATATAAGTGAATTAAACACCATTACTGGCAGAACTCCACAGCTCTAAAGCCTTTAGTGATATTACAAAATGCTACGGCTAATCAGCATACTTACTGTGTAGACTGGGAATGGGAGCAGAAAAAAATACTTTGGTGGATTCCAAATCCAACTGAATTTTGAGAATTTTTCATTTAGTCTGGAAAGTGTTAGGCCAGATCTCCTAAATTCCCAGTTACATGTTAAAATGGAAAGGTCACTGTGGCATCTTATTGGACGATGGTGATTTGATGGTGTCAGGAGGTGTTCTCCACTAACGAGGAGAGAATGTACCCTCACATCACCGGGTAAACAAGGTACATTGTGTACAGGAGGAGAAAAATAAGACGATGCTGGCTCAGGTGGTGAAAGAAAGACTCAAGAAAGGATGGGGATAAATCTGAAGAACTAGGCTCAGAGAATATTAGAGGACCGTGGACTAGAAGTGAAAGATCTATATATGCCTGGAAATGTATATTGAAGGCCTGGATGAGTGAAAAAACAGAAACTGAATTCTCTCAGTATCTTTTCCTCTTCAAATAAAAACAGCTATTTTTGCACATGGCAGCTAGTCTTATTTTACAGAACATCAAACTCTTTGTAAAATTCTTTAAAAGCCATGATTTTTCAAGGTCTTTTCCCTTTTGGCAGAATGGCTTTTTTTCCCCTTTGAGTAGAGAGGAGGAAGGAAAAGTAAAAAGATGAAGAAGAAGGTTTAGGACCAAAAAACCAGTATCTTCAAGTCACAACAGATGAAAATAAATGCCAGGATACATTACTGCGTATCTCTTTTGACTAGGTCAAATCACGTACCCTACACATGAGTAATGAGAAGAATTTATATTTTGTGCAAAGGGGAGCTTGAATCTCCAAGGGATTTTGAATGAAGATGAAAGGAAGATTACACAGCAGGGTACCCGTTAAGAGGCCCTGCCTGTCCTCTTTCAATGCATGCTAGTTCCAGATTCATGGATGTTTGTTTTGAATAATTTTTGATGAAGAAGATAACCTGCTCCATTCTGCAACAAAACAATCTTCCCAGGGACGGTGCAGACTGGATTACTGGAGGATGCTTGCTGCACTGTGATGATATGGCTGGATTTCCATTGCAAATAGAGCACAGGACATCAATAAAGTTAGGGGGTGGCATTTTGTGTGGTTACTATTCCTCCTAAGTGGGATGCCTTCTAGAGAAATCACTCAGCAGAAAGATGAACATCTCATGGCTGCCACACGGGGCTACACTGGTGCATTAATGAAAGAGGAAAACACCAAGCTTGACTTTTAAAAATCACAGAAATAGAACACTAGAATCTGTGTTCCTTATTTCATCATTTCTCCTTTTTAGAGGTTTTCTCATTAATTAAGCTTGCTGAGTATGTAAAGGTTCTCAGATGAAGAGTTACTCCATATATGCAAAGCAATATTTTACCTTGTATTTTTCCTTTCTAAAACAACACCAAATTTCTCCTCTCTGCGCCACTGAGTGTTTCAGTAACTAATTTCATATTAATCACTCAGTAGGTGAAATAGTAATGTCTGTGAACCGTCATTATTATGCCATATATCAGGATCTCTCCGCGTGGGGGAGGACAAGTCAATCTCTGTAAAGGGGTGTATGGAAGCAGAGAAGACTCTCCCAAGAGAGAAATGTCAAGGAAATATATTGTTTTTGGTTGTTCTGACCTCCCTCTGTTCCAATTCAGTGTGAGAATTCTAATTGTTTATATAGTCATTTCCACGTGGATGTCTCCTTACCACTGGGAACTCAACCTGTTAAAATATCTATTTTTCAAAATAGTCCTGGATAATATCCCCTTTTGATTGGATGGTACCACCAGCTTCCTCATTCTCTCCAGCACACTTGCCTTTGAATTGCTTAAATCTCCTCTTTCTCTCTTCCCCTACAAAAACATTGTTATTTCTTTTTTCCATTATACCTCTTGGATAGCCTCTTTTATTTCCATTTCTTTAGCCACAGTTTAGTGTTCAGGCTTTATATTGCCTAAATCTGCACTGTCCAATATGGTGGCTATTAACCATATGATGCTATATAAATTTAAATTGGAATTAATTACAATTAAAAAAATTTAAATTCAGTTTCTTAGTTTCACAAACCACATCTCAAGTACTCAACAGCTACATGAGCTAGGGACTACTATATTAGACAGTGCAAATACAGACTAATTCCGTCACTGCAGCAGGTTCTATTAGACTGTGCTGGCTAGATTATTCTAAGATTTTTTGGACATGTCACCATATCCCACTTTAATCTGTACCTTAAAAGGTGATTAGAATAATCTTCCTCAAAAGAGCATTTATATCATATCTCTGTCAGATCAAGGATCTCTAACAGAAGATTGTGATAAATGATAGAGTAAGAGTATGGTTATTCGACTTTGTTCCCTGAGCTCTAAATGAATGAACAATTGAGAAATTGGGAAGAAAATTCCATCTACAATATAATTAGAATACAGCCATAATCTTAAAACATGCAATGAAATTCAAACTCAATCCAAAAGGGATAGTATATCAAGAGTTGATATATACCTTTGTCTCTAGCAGGGTAGGCATTTTACTGAAAGTAAGAGAAAGAGTTCATAGGACTATAGACAACAAACTTTTACTTAGAAAAAGAGAGTTTGAAGACAGGGGTAGGACATTGGGATTGTAGGGTAAATCTTTGTGAGGTTCCAACCTCAGAAGGGAGAAGAGGCAGGGTTAGAAGAGACAGATTTCCACTAAAAGAGAAATTTCCTTCTATCCTGAAGAAACTTCATGGAGGTAAATGGGGAGAAGAGAAAAGAAGCATGAACCTGCTTTGTAGCTGACAGGGCAGGATGAGCAGAGCAGAGATAAACACGAACCCAGCAACATAAAACCTTAAGTCATTTAAGAGGCTTCACTAAGCAGGCTGATCTCTTGTTAGGGTGATGTGCTCTCCCAAAATGGAAGGCCATAGAAAACAAGCCCTCAGGGCAGTGCACCCAGCAGACCAGGCAAGAAGATATTTTGAGAGAACACATGGAATTCAAGTGGCTGGTGACCTTAGATCACTATGCCCTGTCATCTAACATTATATTTTAGTACAGATTTCTAAAAAAAAACCAAATTAAACACCATAGAACATGGAATTAACTTAATGGGTGATAATAAGCGTTAAGAAAATTAAATATAATAAAAGAGAAAATATTAGGGGTTATTGCATATAGTAAGCATTAAGTATTGTGTCAAGAGAAAAATCAAGTCATCTAAAAATCCAGGCAAATGCAGGCTGGCCTCAAACATAAATAAAGACAAAAGAAAAACGTTTTCAAACATTTACAAACTCAAGAGAATATAACACTTGTTGACCCATCTTGCAAAACTACTTAATAATGAATAGCAGCCAACCAAGAATTGAATCCAAATGAAGAATTCAGCCCAGCAAAGCTGGGGAATGACAGGTGTGGAGGTGAGCAAAACATTCATTTAAATATAAAATGAAGGCTACACATTTGTAGGAAGAATAACTACAGAAAAATGTAAATATTATAAACTCTGACAATATAAAAATATCACTATGAAAATCAGAAGCTAACAAGGAGGTGATTTAGGAGAAAGCATTCCTCACCTTTTAAAGCAGGCATCCGTAATTACTGCCTAAAGTTGATAAATCAGGAAATGGGTCATAGTATATGAAATACAATTACAAAAAACCCAGTAAAACAACAAATTATCAGCAGAAGAGAAATACACAAAACAAAACCACAACCATAGAGTAAAAAATAGAAAACAGAGGAAGCAGTAAAAAAGAGAGTAACAAAATATGATAAGATTTATCTGTTATGACAATAAATGAAAATGGAATAAATTTCTTTATTATAACTAAAGGATCCCAGATATGATCAAAAAGAAAAACACACTACATGTTATCATAATGGTGAAAAATAAGATACAGCCTATATGTACATTATAGGGGAAATTAAATATTGTACAATTTAAAAATAGGGTCACGCTATTCCTATATTAAAAAGAAATAAGATATACATATGGGTCTAGATATTAGTGAATATTTGTATGTATATGTACATATCTTTGTATATGCATAGGAAATGTCTGAAAGGATACACAAAAAATTCATAAAAATGGGGCTTCCCTGGTGGTGCAGTGGTTGAGAATCTGCCTGCCAATGCAGGGGACACGGGTTCGAGCCCTGGTCTGGGAAGATCCCACATGCCGCGGAGCAACTGGGCCCGTGAGCCACAATTACTGAGCCTGCGCGTCTGGAGCCTGTGCTCCGCAACAAGAGAGGCCGCGATAGTGAGAGGCCCGCACACCGCAATGAAGAGTGGCCCCTGCTTGCCACAACTAGAGAAAGCCCTCGCACAGAAACGAAGACCCAACACAGCTATAAATAAATAAATTAAAAAAAAAAAGTTATCTTTAAAAAAAAAAAATATATATATATATATAAAAGTCCTTTACAACTACTTACTAACTGTTGTAGTGAATCAAAATTGAAACAGTACAAAACAAAACAAAACACTAAACAGGTACCAGCGGGCATCCTTTGTCTTCCAAACCTGATTTCTTATGACTCCATTATCAACTCAGTTATGATAACGATTTTCTTCAAATTACTATTCATTGAACATTTATTTGGTCCCTTCCAAATCAACTGCTTTGGCCTAGAGTACGCATTCTCCACCAATCAACTATGGAGATGAGGCTAAACTCACTCATTTACACCTCCTCATAGACCTCCTCTCCTCAATAATTCTCCTCCTCCTCTCCTACTTATGTATCCAGCAAATTCTCTATTAATCTGCAATTGTTATATGCTACTTTGTAAATAAACAAAACAAAATAAAAATCTTTTATTGATGCATTTCTGGATATTCTGCTTCTATAACTAGACTACAAGCTCTCTGAGTGTCATGTTTTTCTTTCTGCTAATTTTGACTGATTGATTTATTCACTCATAGCTACTGATATTGTACTGTATACCAGAAAGAAAAAAGGAACAATTATCAGTCCCTGGCTCATTATCAAGGAGATATAACAAGTAATAACAATTCATTGGGAAAACAAAGATATTGCATGTACAAAGGGTAAGAGTCAATTCAGCTTAAGGGTTTTGAGGAAGAATCATGAAGGCAGTACCACATGAACTGGGCTTTGAAGGAACTTATTCCAGGAGCAGGGAAGAGATATGGAAGTGGTGTGAGGCACTCAGTCAGAGAGAGGGACACACGCAAATGGGCACAGATACGCATGATTTAACTAACGCTGGGGTGTAAGTCTGATGTGGTGGGACACACTGGTTCGAGTTATCCACCTACAGCTCCACCACCAAAGTAACACATTTAGTAAAAGTTATTGGCAAACTTCTATTAGGTTTATGTAAGTTTGCCTAATATTAAAATTTTTGGTGAGGAAAATCCTATTACAACTTTTTTGTTGGTTTAACCATTTATTATAAAATGAAAAAAAGATACAGAAATTCATACAAAACAAATCTATGGATTAAAGAACTGGTATAAAGCAAACATATTTGTAACTATTACTGAGGTCAAGAACTCGACTTTTGTGGGATACCCCAGAAGGTCTCCATGTGTTCCCTCTTCATCACAAGCACCTCTATATTATATAAGTATCTCCTTTCCTCCACATTAAGAATCCTGTTTCTCAAGACAAAGAAAATGCTGGAACTACGTATCACATGGTTACAACATGCTTTATATTACACATATAATAGTTTCAAAATAACAATACCAATAGCACCACTGGTATGATTATTAAAAAGAGTTAAACTTCTCTTTTTATAAGCTCTTCCCCTAATCCCTCCATTTTTGTAGTTGTTCTATATTTACATTGTTGAAGCATATAGCTGCTACATACTATACTTCTACACAACTCTCATTTAATCTTGGTTCTATAAGTAACTCATAAGGACCACAATCTTAATGTCAATGAACATGCAGTCATTTCTAGACTCCGCAGGAAGAACTCATGGGATCGTGTTGCTTAAGCTGACAACAGTATACCCCTTATATTTGAAAGCCAGTTTTCCTGGATATAAAATTATTGGCTCACCTTTTTCTCTTGACTATTTAAAACATGTGACTCCATCCTCTATTTTCTATGACAAAGTGTTGCTGATGAAAAGTTGGAGGACCGTCTAATTTTATTTGTCATAAATTACTTATAAATAACTTGCTCTTTTTGCTTATCTGGTCAAATTATTTTATTTGCTTTTCTTTAAAGTCTAATAATATTACTAGAAAAGTCATTTCGGTTTGGTAACTCTTTCAGTATGTACTTTTACATATACTTTTAAATTTTATATCAGGGAAATTTCTTGAATTATAGCTTTTATTATTAATGTTGTGTGATACAAGTTGGATATAAAAAAATCAATTGTGTTTTTATATACTAACAGTGAGCAATCAGACAAGAAAACAATACCATTTAAAATAGGATTAAAGACTATTACAAACTTAAGGATAAATTTAAGAAAAGACACTGAAAACAATAAAATACTGATGAGAAAAATTAAAGAGGATCTAAATCAGTGGAGAGTTATATCTTGTTTGTGAATCAGAAAACTCAATTATTAAATGACAATTCATCCAAATTGTTCTACAGGCTGAATGTCATCCCAACCAAACTCCTAGCAGGTTTATTTTCCATAGTTATGTGATTTTAAAATTTACTTGGAAAGTTAAAGGGCCAAGAATAACCAAAACACTTAGCAAAATAAGAATAAAGTTGGAAGACTTATACTATTAACTTCAAGACTTACTATAATGCTTCTGTAATTAAGCCAAAGGTTAGACATATAAATGAATGGAACAGAAAACAGAGTCCAGTAACAGACTCATACGTATTCAGTGAAGTGATTTACAACAAAGGTGCCAAAAAATTCTATTAAGAAAGGACAATTTCTTCAACAAGTGTTACTGAAGAAACTAGATATCCATAAGGGAAATAAGAACCTTGTGCCTTACATTATATCATAACAAAAATCAATTCAAGATGCAAGATAGGCCTGAACATGAAGGCTATCACAATAAAACTATTAGAATAAAATAAAAGAGAATATCTTCACAGCCTTGGGGAAGGCCAATAGAGTACACAGAAAGCATGAGTCATAAAAGAAAGAACTGGTAAATTCGACTTCATTAAAATCAAAACCTTCTCATTAAAACAAATCAAGAAAATGACAGGCAAATGAGAGAAAATATTTGCAGCACACATATCTAACAAAGGATTTGTATCAAGTATATTGAAAAAAATAATTGCAACTCACTAATAAAAAGAAAAATGACCCAATTAGAACTGGGCAAAAGGCTTCTACAGATACATTACAAAATACGATCTAGAAATGCCCAATAAGCAAATGAAAAAGTGCTCAGCATTATAAGTCACCTGAGAAATGCAAATTAAAACCACAAAGAGGGCTTCCCTGGTGGGGATGTATAATCCCCTTGGGAAAAGATGTAGGATTTTGTCAAAAAGCTAGACATACACTGAAGCTATGACCCAACAATTTACCACTCAGTTACTAATACAAGAGAAATGACAACATATTTCCACAAAAATCCTTGAAGAATGCCCAGTAGTAGCTTTATTCATCAAAGCAAAAAATGGAAATAACTCAGATTCATCAGTAGGAGAATGTATAACCAAACAATGGTATATTCATACAATAGAATATAAATCAGCAATAACAAAAAATAAACTATGTAGTGAAATACTCAAGAACAGGGGTGAATCTCAAAATTATCACGCTTAGTGAAAGAAACCGGACACAAAGGAAGAACTTACTATATGATTCCAATTATAAGAGATGCTAGGTCTTCCCTGGTGGCGCAGTGGTTGAGAGTCCGCCTGCTGATGCAGGGGATGCAGGTTCGTGCCCCGGTCCGGGAAGATCCCACATGCCGCGGAGCGGCTGGGCCCGTGAGCCATGGCCGCTGAGCCTGCACGTCCGGAGCCTGTGCTCCGCAACGGGAGAGGCCACAACAGTGAGAGGCCCGCAAACCCAAGAAAAAAACAAAACAACACAAAGAGACACCCCTACTAAAATGAAAAAGAATGACAGCATCAAATGTTGGGAAGGATGTGGAGCATCTAGAAATTTCATATACAGCTGGTGGATGTATAACACAATATAATCCCCTTGGGAAAAGATGTAGGATTTTGTCAAAAAACTAGGCATACACTGAAGCTATGACCCAACAATTTACCACTCAGTTACTGATGCAAGAGAAATGGTAACATATTTCCACAAAAAGCCTTGAAGAATGCCCAGTAGTAGCTTTATTCATCAAAGCAAAAAATGGAAATAACTCAGATTCATCAGTAGGAGAATGTATAACCAAACAATGGTATATTCATACAATAGAATATAAATCAGCAATAACAAAAAATAAACTATGTAGTGAAATACTCAAGAACAGGGGTGAATCTCAAAATTATCACGCTTAGTGAAAGAAACCAGACACAAAGGAAGAATTTACTATACGATTCCAATTATAAGAAATGCTAGGGCTTCCCTGGTGGCGCAGTGGTTGAGAGTCCGCCTGCCGATGCAGGGGATGCGGGTTCATGCCCCGGTCCAGGAAGATCCCACATGCCGCGGAGCGGCTGGGCCCGTGAGCCATGGGCACTGAGCCTGCACGGCCGGAGCCTCTGCTCCACAATGGGAGAGGCCACAGCAGTGAGAGGCTCGCGTACCACACACACACACACAAAAAAAGAAATTCTAGACCAGGCAAAACAATCCTATGATGACCAGGAACCAAGATGGTGGAGTAGAAGGACGTGCTCTCACTCCCTCTTGTGAGAACACCAGAATCACAAAGAGCTGTTGGACCGTAATCGACAGGAAGACACTGGAGCTCACCAGAAAAGATACCCCACATCCAAAGACAAAGGAGAAGCCACAAAGAGAGAGTAGGAGGGGCGCAATCACGGTAAAATCAAATCCCATAACTGGTGGGTGGGTGATTCACAGACTGGCGAAACTTACACCATAGAAGTCCAACCACTGGAGTGAAGGTTCTAAACCCCACGTCAGGCTTCCCAACCTGGGGGTCTGGCAACGGGAGGAGGAATTCCTAGAGAATCAGACTTTGAAGCCTTGTGGGAATTGATTGCAGGACTTTGAGAGGACTGGGGGAAACAGAGACTCCATTCTTGGAGGGCAAACACAAAGTAGTGTGTGCACTGGGACCCCAGGGTAGACTGAACCAGACCTACTGAACCAGACCTACCTGCTAGTGTTGGAGGGTCTCCTGCAGAGGTGGGGGGGGGGTGGCTCTGTTTCACCGTGGGGACAAGGACACTGGCAGCAGAAGTTCTGGGAAGTACTCCTTGGCATGAGCCCTCCAAGAGTCTGTCGTTAGCGCCACCGAAGAGCCCAGGTAGGCTCCAGTGTTGGGTTGCCTCAGGCCAAACAACCAACAGGGAGGGAAACAAAGTTTTACTGAGCTCTGCCCACCAGAGCAACAGTCAGCTCTACCCACCACCAGTCCTCCCATCAAGCCTCTTAGATAGCCTCATCCACCAGAGGGCAGACAGCAGTAGCAAGAAGAACTACAATCCTGCAGCCTGTGGAAGAAAAACCACATTCATAGAAAGATAGACAAGATGAAAAGGCAGAGGGCTATATACCAGATGAAGGAACAAGATAAAATCCCAGAAAAACAACTAAATGAAGTGGAGCTAGGCAACCTTCCAGAAAAAGAATTCAGAATAATGATACTGAAGATGATCCAGGACCTCAGAAAAAGAGTGGAGTCAAAGATCAAGAAGATGCAAGAAATGTTTAACAAAGACCTAGAAGAATTAAAGAACAAACAAACAGAGATGAACAATACAATAACTGAAATGAAAACTACACTAGAAGGAATCAATAGCAGAATAACTGAGGCAGAAGAACAGATAAGTGATCTGGAAGACAGAATGGTGGAATTCACTGCTGTGGAACAGACTAAAGAAAAAAGAATGAAAAGAAATGAAGACAGCCAAAGAGACCTCTGGGACAACAATAAATGTAACAACATTCACATTATAGGGGTCCCAGAAGTAGAAGACAGAAAGGACCAGAGAAAATATTTGAAGAGATTATTGTCGAAAACTTCCCTAACATGGGAAAGGAAAGAACCACCCAAGTCCAGGAAGCACAGAGAGTCCCATATAGGATAAACCCAAGGAGAAACAGGCCGAGACACATAGTAATCAAATTAGCAAAAATTAAAGACAAAGAAAAATTATTGAAAGCAGCAAGGGAAATATGACAAATAACATACAAGGGAACTCCCATAAGGTTAACAGCTGATTTCCCAGCAGAAACTCTACAAGCCAGAAGGGAATGGCATGATATACTTAAAGTGATGAAAGGGAAGAACCTACAACCAAGATTACTCTACCCAGCAAAGATCTCATTCACATTCGATGGAGAAATCAAAAGCTTTACAGACAAGCAAAAGCTACGAGAATTCAGCACCACCAAACCAGCTCTAAAACAAATGCTAAAGGAACTTCTCTAAGTGGGAAACACAAGAGAAGAAAAGGACCTACAAAAAGAAACCCAAAACAATTAAGAAAATGGTCATAGGAACATACATATTGATAATTACCTTAAAGGTGAATGGGTTAAATGTTCCAACCAAAAGACACAGGCTTGTTGAATGCATACAAAAAAAAGACCCATATATATGCTGTCTACAAGAGACCCACTTCAGACCTAGGGACACATACAGACTGAAAGTGAGGGGATGGAAAAAGATATTCCATACAAATGGAAATCAAAAGAAAGCTGGAGCAGCAATACTCATATCAGATAAAATAGACTTTAAAATAAAGAATGTTACAAGAGACAAGGAAGGACACTACATAATGATCAAGGGATCAATCCAAGAAGAAGATATAACAATTATAATATATATGCACCCAACAGAGGAGCACCTCAATACATAATAACTGTTAACAGATATAAAAGAGGAAATGGACAGTAACACAATAATAGTGGGGGACTTTACCACCACACTTACACCAATGGACAGATCATCCAAAATGAAAATAAATAAGGAAACAGAAGCTTTAAATAACACAATACACCAGATGGATTTAATTGATATTTATAGGACATTCCATCCCAAAACAGCAGATTACACTTTCTTCTCAAGTGTGCATGGAACATTCTCCAGGATAGATCACATCTTGGGTCACAAATCAAGCCTCAGTAAATTTAAGAAAATGGAAATCATATCAAGCATCATCTCTGACCACAACGCTATGAGATTGGAAATGAATTAGAGAAAAAAATGTAAAAAACACAAACACATGGTGGCTAAACAATATGTTACTAAATAACCAAGAGATCACTGAAGATATCAAAGAGGAAATCAAAAAATACCTAGAGACAAATGACAATGAAAACATGACGATCCAATACCTATGGGATGCAGCAAAAGCAGTTCTAAGAGGGAAATTTATAGCTATACAAGCCTACCTCAAGAAACAAGAAACATCTCAAGTAAACAATCTAACCTTACACCTAAACAAACTAGAGAAAGAAGAACAAACAAAACCCAAAGTTAGCAGAATGAAAGAAATCATAAAGATCAGAGCAGAAATAAATGAAACAGAAACAAAGAAAACAATAGCAAAGATCAGTAAAACTAAAAGCTGGTTCTTTGAGAAGATAGACAAAATTGATAAACCATTAGCCAGACTCTTCAAGAAAAAGAGGCAGAGGACTCAAATCAATAAAATAAGAAATGAAACAGGAGAAATTACAACAGACACCGTAGAAATACAAAGAATCCTAAGAGACTACTACAAGCAACTCTATACCAATAAAATAGACAATCTGGAAGAAATGGACAAATTCATAGAAAGGTATAACCTTCCAAAACTGAACTAGGAAGGAACAGAAAATATGAACAGACAAATCACAAGTAACGAAATTGAAACTGTGATTAAAAATCTTCCAACAAACAAAAGTCCAGGATCAGATGGCTTCACAGGTGAATTCTATCAAACATTTAGAGAAGAGCTAACACCCATCCTTCTCAAACTCTTCCAAAAATTGCAGAGGAAGGAACACTCCCAAACTCATTCTATGAGGCCACCATCACACTGATAACAAAACCAGACAAAGATACTACAAAAAAAATAAAATTACAGACCAATATCACTGATGAATATGGATGCAAAATACTCAGCAAAATACCAGCAAACAGAATCCAACAACACATTAAAAGGATCATACACCATGATCAAGTGGGATTTATCCCAGGGATGCAAGGATTCTTCAATACACACAAATCAATCAATGTGATACACCATATTAACAAATTGAAGAATAAAAACCATATGATCATCTCAATGGATGCAGAAAAAGCTTTTGACAAAATTCAATAACGATTTATGATAAAAACTCTCCAGAAAGTGGGCATAGAGGGAACCTACCTCAATATAATAAAGGCCATAAATGACAAACCCACAGCAAACATCATTCTCAATGGTGAAAAACTGAAAGCATTTCCTCTAAGATCAGGAACGAGACAAGGATGTCCACTCTCACCACTATTATTCAATATAGTTTTGGAAGTCCTACCCATGGCAATCAGAGAAGAAAAACAAATAAAAGGAATCCAAATTGGAAAATAAGAAGTAAAACTGTCACTGTGTGCAGATGACATGATACTATACATAGAGAATCCTAAAAATGCCACCAGAAAACTACTAGAGCTAACCAATGAATTTGGTAAAGTTGCAGGATACAAAATTAATGCCCAGAAATCTCTTGCATTCCTATATACTAATGATGAAAAATATGAAAGAGAAATTAAGGAAACACTCGCATTTACCATTGCAACAAAAAGAATAAAATATCTAGGAATAAACCTACCTAGGGAGACAAAAGACCTGTATGCAGAAAACTATAAGACCCTGACGAAAGAAATTAAAGATGATACCAACAGATGGAGAGATATACCATGTTCTTGGACTGGAAGAATCAATATTGTGAAAATGACTCTACTATCCAAAGCAAACTACAGATTCAATGCAATCCCTATTAAATTACCAATGGCAATTTTAAGGAACTAGAACAAAAAAATCTTAAAATTTGTATGGAGACACAAAAGACCCCGAATAGCCAAAGCAATCTTGAGGGAAAAAAACAGAGCTGGAGGAATCAGACTCAATGACTTCAGACTATACCACAAAGCTACAGTAATCAAGACAATATGGTACTGGCACAAAAACAGAAACATAGATCAATGGAACAAGATAGAAAACCCAGAAACAAACCCATGCACCTATGGTTAACTACTCTGTGACAAAGGAGGCAATGATATACAATGGAGAAAAGACAGTCTCTTCAATAAGTGGTGCTGGGGAAACTGGACAGCTACATGTAGAAGAATGAAATTAGAACACTCCCTAACACCATACACAAGAATAAACTCAAAATGGATTAGAGACCTAAATTAAGACCAGACACTATAAAACTCTTAGAGGAAAACATAGGAAGAACACTCTTTGACATAAATCACAGCAAGATCTTTTTTGATACACCTCCTAGAGTAATGGAAATAAAAACAAAAATAAACAAATGGGACCTAATGAAACTTGGAAGCTTTTGCACAGCAAAGGAAACCATAAAGAAGACGAAAAGGGCTTCCCTGGTGGCGCGGTGATTGAGAGTCCGCCTGCTGATGCAGGGGACACGGGTTAGTGCCCCGGAGCAGCTGGGCCCGTGAGCCATGGCCGCTGAGCCTGCGCGTCCAGAACCTGTGCTCCGCAATGGGAGAGGCCACAACAGTGAGAGGCCCGTGTACCGCAAAAAAAAAAAAAAAAAAGAAGACGAAAAGACAACCCTCAGAATGGGAGCAAATATTTGCAAACGAATCAACGGACAAAGGATTAATCTCCAAAATACGTACACAGCCCATGCAGCTCAACATTAAAGAAACAAACAACCCAATCCAAAAATGGGCAGAAGACCTAAATAGCCATTTCTCCAAAGAAGACATACAGACTGGCCAAGAAGCACATGAAAAGCTGCTCAAAATCAGTAATTATTAGAGAAATGCAAATCAAAACTACAATGAGGTATCACGTCACACCAGTTAGAATAGGCATCATCAGAAAATCTACAAACAACAAATGCTGGAAAGGGTGCAGAGAAAAGGTAACCCTCTTGCACTGTTGGTGGGAATGTAAACTGATACAGCCACTATGGAGAACAGTATGGAGGTTCCTTAAAAACTAAAAATAGAATTACCATATGACCCAGCAATCCCACTACTGGGCATATACCCAGAGAAAACCATAATTCAAAAAGACACATGCACCCCAATATTCATTGCAGCACTATCTACAATAGTTAGGTCATGGAAGCAACCTAAATGCCCATCGACAGACGAATGGATAAAGAAGATGTGGCACATATATACAATGGAATATTACTCAGCCATAACAAGAAATGAAATTGAGTTATTTGTAGTGAGCTGGATGGACCTAGAGTCTGTCATACAGAGTGAAGTAAGTCAGAAAGAGAAAGACAAATACCGTATGCTAACACATATATATCGAATCTAAGAAAAAAAAAAGGTCATGAAGAACCTAGGGGTAAGATGGGAATAAAGACATAGACCTACTAGAGAATAGACTTGAGGATATGGGGAGGGGGAAGGGTAAGCTGTGACAAAGCAAGAGAGAGGCATGGACATATATACACTACCAAATGTAAGGTAGATAGCTAGTGGGAAGCATCCGCATAGCACAGGGAGATCAGCTCGGTGCTTTGTGACTGCCTGGAGGGGTGGGATAGGGAGGGTGGGAGGGAGGGAGACGCAAGAGGCAAGAGATATGGGAACATATGTATATGTATAACTGATTCACTTTGTTATAAAGCAGAAACTAACACACCATTGTAAAGCAATTATACTCCAATAAAGATGTACAAAAAAAAAAAAAAGAATATGACAGAATGACTCTATACAGGTATATTTCTTGTATAGTGAGAACAATGTGATACTGCCCAGATGTGAATCATGACAGGCTTTTTAAAAGAGATGGGATTTCCTCTAAAGAGTGGGATGTACATGGTGTCAATCATGATGGTTATCTGGCTGTCAGCTGCCTAGGGATTGGAGGTGTGTCCTTCAACCTGGAAAGCAGGACAGACAATATGTAAGTGGAGTTGGGGATTCCCTACTTGGTTGTGGGCCCTAGAGGAAATTTACATCTTTGCCTTGGCTCTTCCACATGGGGGCAGGGATGCGAAGGAGAAAATAAGTTATCCTCAGAACAGGAAACAAGCCAAGAGTTGTGAAGCCAGAAAGCCTAGCAAGGTGCCTGAAAATCTGTTCCAGAGCTTTGGGTACCGAATATTAAAAACCTTCTCAGACCATGGAATGAGTCGAGGCCTGGGAGCCCTGGAAGCTCCTTAGCTAAGGTACGATCAGAGAGAAATCTGTACCTCATAAGCCTAATTCATTTTATGTTTCTTTTATTTTCTTGGTTCATTTGCTTTGTGTTCCCTTAGGTTGGAGCCAAGTATTTTTAAAATTTCTACTAATTTTAGTTGAAACAAATGAGAGGGTTTTCATCTATGCTTGAGCTGGAGTTTTAACAGGAAGTAGGCCTCCTCAGCGAGCCCGTGAGGCAGATACATTGAGAAAATCCAGAGGGAGCAATGTCGGGCCCCCACTGTGCAGCATGCAGGATCTTAGTTCCCCAACCCGTGTCCCCTGCTGTGGAAGCCCAGAGTCTTAACACTGGACCACCAGGGAAGTCCCTCTTTATACTGTTTTTATAGAAGAAGTTTCCACAGAATATTTTGTCTGGAGATATCAAACAATTAGAAGGGGACTTCCCTGGTGGCGCAATGGTTAAGAATTTGCCTGCCAATGCAGGGGACACGGGTTTGATCCCTGGTCCGGGAAGACCCCAAATGCCACGGAGCAACTAAGCCCGTGCGCCACAACTAGTGAGCCTGTGCTCTACAACCTTCGAGCCACAACTACTGAAGCCCGCGTGCCTAGAGCCTGTGCTCTGCAACAAGAGAAGCCACCGTGATGAGAAGCCCACGCACTGCAGCAAAGAGTAGCCCCCGCTCACCACAACTAGAGAAAGTCCGCGTGCAGCACCGAAGACCCAACACAGAAGAAAGAAAGAAAGAAAGAAAGAAAGAAAGAAAGAAAGAAAGAAAGAAAGAAAGAAAGAAAGAAAGAAAGAAAGAAAGAAAGAGAGGGAGGGAGGGAGGGAGGGAGGGAGGAAGGAAGGAAGGAAGGAAGGAAGGAAGGAAGGAAGAAAGAAAGAAAGAAAGAAAGATGTGATACATATATACAATGGAATATTACTCAGCCATAAAAAGGAACGAAATTGAGTCATTTGTTGAGATGTGGATGGACCTAGAGACTGTCATACAGAGGGAAGTATGTCAGAAAGAGAAAAAGAAATATCGTATATTAACACATTATGTGAAACCTAGAAAAATGGTACAGATGAATTGGTTTGCAGGGCAGAAGTTGAGACACAGATGTAGAGAACAAACGTACGGACACCAAGGGGGGAAACCACGGTGGGGTGGGGATGGTGGTGTGCTGAACTGGGCGATTGGGATTGACATGTATACACTGATGTGTATAAAATTGATGACTAATAAGAACTTGCAGTACAAAAAAACAAACAAAATACTGAACTTTCTTTGGGTTATTTGTATGGAAATATGTTAATATAAATGTTTTAGACATTACATGAAATTTCTAAAAATCTTATATGTTCTGGTGTAATGTTATAAGTCATAACTCTAGTTATTACTTTAAAATGTATAGTTCAGAAATAACTAAATTTCCTTGTCAATTGCATTATTATGAACTTTCATCAAATTAAAAAAAAAATCCTATGATGATAGATATCTTATCAGTTGCTTCACAGAGTGAGGGGGTGCCGAATGGGAAAGGGCTTGAGGGAACATTCTTGGGTGATAGAAATAGTCTGCATCTCAATATAATTCATCAAAATACAGTAGATAACATTCTTCTGCTTACTTAAGACTTGAGTACTTCACTCTTTGTAAATTATTTTTCACTTAAAAAACTTAAAACAGAAAAAAATAAAAGCAAAAAATGCCAATTATGTTATTTATCCCCTTTAAAATCCATGTTTCAAGATCTAACACATTTGGAGTCATTAATCCTAAATTTACTTATATGTAATTCTTTCCCTTTTAAATGCATTACCTAAAAATAATTATCATAACAAATGAACAGAATGAGTGATTGTACAGAAAATATTTTAATTGCTTAAGGAAACATACCCCTTTTCCACGCAATTTAAACACTTCCAAAGTACCAATTTATAAACCAGCTATTGATTCTGATAAATACATATCATTGTTATTGATCCATAAACGCATCCTCTAAAGACTAGACAACTTGTTTTAAGTCTATTACAAGTTTCTGCATTCATCATTCAACAAACATTTATTGAACACATACATGTCTCAAGTTTTGTTCTTGATGCTGGGGATTCAGCAGTGCATATGAAACTTTGCCCTCTTGTAGTCAGGGGAGACAGAAACAGACAAGAAAATAAGTAAAATAAAAAATAATATTAGATAGCAGTAAGTATGGCAGAGGATAATAAAACAGGGAAAGGTCGTAGAAGTTTTGTAGGAGGTTTATACTTTTAAATATGTGGTAAGGAAAGGCACCACTGAGAATATTAAATTAAAGATGTGAAGAAGAGGAGGGTGGAACTGTACAGATAACTGGTGAAGAGTATCTCAGGCAGAGGGGAGAGCAGGTGCAAAGGCCCTGAGGCAGGGAAGTACCAAAACCAGGGAGGAGGCCAGTGTGAGGGAGTGAGGTGTCAGAGGCCCAAGAGGAAATGAGGGCCTAGATCAGGCAGGTCTTGAGGTCCCTGGTAAAGATTTTGGCTTTTACTCTCAGTGAGGCAGGAAGCCAATGGGAGGTTTCAAGCAATGAAGGCTTGAAAGAAGATGTAGCAGTGGAGATTGTACGAAGTGGTTGAATCCATGAGCTGAAAATAAAACTGGAAATGGAAAACTGATGAATTCATAAAAGTGCTAACAAAAGATCAAGATGAAAAAAAATTAATTACATGGGACTGAGTGAACTGATGAGGATGATTATAATTTTCGTGACTTTCTGTTTGAATAAAAAAAAAATCCCACAAGGACTGAATGTCAATATTATGACATAGTATGAGTGTGTTTCGTGTTTCATAATTGCAATCATTGTTGCTTTTGTTGTGGTCATCCATTTACAATGCTTGGTGTCAGTTTATTTATCTCTTGTAAAAATAAAATACAGTGTGTGTGTGTGTGTGAAAAAAAAAAGAAAATAAAAGAAAGGAAATGTAACCACAGTATACTATTCAGTTCACATTAGGTGACTCCCTTTTTTTGGAGATCATAAGTAGAGAAGATATGAACATTGATGTCCAGGTTGTTGTATGAAGATGAATTATCATAGCCTAAGCAGCAGTGGCATGCCTGAGCCATACGGCAAATATATGTTTTAAATTGATTTTTTTTTTTAAACCTGCCAAATTGTTTTCAGATTGTCTATATTCTTTTGCATTTCTACCAGTAATGTATGGGATTTCCAGTCTCTCTGCATCCTCAGCAGCATGTGATATTTTTATTTTAGCCATTCTAACAAGTTGTATAATGGTATCTTGCAGCTTTAATTTCCATTTCGCTGATGGCTAATGATGATGAACAACTTTTTATGTGCTTATTTGTCACCCATATATTTTCTTTGGTTAAACATTTGTTCAATCCTTCAAAAAAAAAAAAACTGGAATTTTAAAATACTCTACAGTTAAAAGTGCCCTTCACTGGGACTTCCCTGATGGTCCAGTGGTTAAGACTCCACACTCCTAATGCAGGGGGCGCAGGTTTGATCCCTGGTCGGGGACTAAGATCCTCCACGCTGTGGTGCAGCCAAAAAACAAAACAAAAAGTGCCCTCAAAACACTTTAAATTAGGACACTTGTACCTGACACAAGAGCCCATCCTATCCAGTGTTTCATCTATCCAATAGGAAGAACAGACACTAGCAATATTTGCGATTTCCCCCCCATGATTGTATAACTTAATTCTCACAAGCTACAGAAGTTCCAGCTTTATAGATGAGAAAATTGAGGTCCGGAGAGGTTCAGTATTTTGTCTGAGAGCTCGTATTTATTAAGCGGCAGGAACTGGATTCTTGAATTCCACCCAGTGTTTGACTTCAATATTAATGTTTCTTCCATTTTTATTAACGACACATCATCTAAATATGAGCACGTTTAAAAATTTATAATGAAAACTTTCAGATACTCAAACGTAGAGATAAACCCTCATATGTCTCTGCCCAGTTCTATATTCAACAATTATTAAGATTTAACCACATTTTCATCTATTTTTCCTAAGTGCTTTGCTAAGTATTTTGTGACCAAACCTAGTCATTTATCTCCTATATACTTCAGAAGGTATATTAAATAAATCATGAACATGATATAACAACGCTATTATCTATCCCACTTAAAAATTAACAATATTCCTTGGTGTCATCTGTTACCTAGTCTATGAACAAATTTCCCCAAGTGCCTACAATATGTCTGTCTCTCCCGTTGGATTTACTTGGATCAGGCTCCAAAATCTATCTACACCATGAATTTGTTTATGCCCCTTATATCTCATTTCCTGTACAGAAATGTATTTTTTCCTTTTAGCGTTTTAATTTTTCCGTGCCATTGAGTTGTTGCAGAAACCAGGCAGACTGTCCTGTAGGTGGTCCCTCATGCTGGGGGACCAGCATGTTGCTTCCCTCATGTTGCTTCTTCATAGTATGATTTAACTTATTCTTCCATCCCCTGTATTTCCTGTTAATGAAAGGTAGCTCAGAGACACAGTGCCCAATAGATCCTTCTGTGATGATGGAAATGTTCTATATTTGCGCTGTTTCATACAGCAGCCCCATGTGGTTACTAAGCACTTGAAATCTGGCTAGTGTGACTAAAGTACACGCTTTTAATTTAAATTTAAACAGCTACATGTGACTAGTGGCTACCATACTAAACAGTGCACTTAGAGACTTAGGTTCAACTTTTTTTTTTTTTTTTTTTTTTTTTGCGGTACGCGGGCCTCTCACTGCTGTGGCCTCTCCCGTTGCGGAGCACAGGCTCCGGACGCGCAGGCCCAGCGGCCATGGCTCACGGGCCCAGCCGCTCCGCGGCATGTGGGATCTTCCCGGACCGGGGCACGAACCCGCGTCCCCTGCATCGGCAGGCGGACTCTCAACCACTGCGCCACCAGGGAAGCCCGCAAGTGTCCTTTTAAAGAGGAAGGACAGAGAAGAATCAGAAGAGAAGGCATCGTGAAGGTGGAGGCAGAGATCGCAGTCACGCATCTATAAGCCACGGAATGTCAAGGATTGCTGACAGCCACCAGAAGCTAGGAGAGAGGTATGGAAGGGATGCTTCCTCAGAGCCTCCGGAAGGAAACAACTCTGCTGACACCTTGATTTCAGACTTCTGGTCTATGAAAGAACTAACAGAGAATACATTTCTCCTGTAAGCCAAGTTTGTGATAATTCGTTACAGCAACCCTAGGAAACTAATGCAAATACCTTAAGGGTAGCATGTGCTTTAAAATGTGCTGTATCAGGAGCCACACAACCTCAGGCTGTCTTACTTTAATGATGCTAGCATGATCATCATGGTGATAATGGTGTTAGCATAAATAAATGTTTGGACATTTGGGTTTTTCCAATTTTTGGCTGTTACAAATAATGCTATAATGACAAATCTCTGCAGTGATGTCTCCGCTGCAAAGTTCCCTTATCAATTGTTCATTTAATCATTTCTTCCACTGATGATTTCTGCCTGAATTAATGATTTCATTAGGGGTTACAAAATGGTAATTTAAAAAAGTCATTATTCCTTTTACATTTATTAGCTGTAATTCGTTTACAAAGAAAAACTTTCCTTCAAAGTTTTGGGTGTTTTGATTGCCCTGGATTATACATAGTACAAGGAAGACAGAATAAATGTTTAATTACTTTTAACTGCTGAGTCAGAGTAAGGAGTTAGTGCCCTAGGTATTTCCAATGGTGACCAATGAGTTGTTAGATGCCTTTTTAGGGGAGATAGGGGGTTGTGAATATCATTATGAACTTATGTTTTTTAAAAAATACAGACTTAGGGTTTTCAATCAATTGTATTCCTTACTCTCTTTGTTGCACACATTGTCCCGTATTTGGTCAACGGGGACTGCTTTACGTTGGCGTCTTTGTCCTTTTGACTTGACCCAGGTGTCACTGATGGCTTCCTTGCTTTCTGACAAACAATCTGTCCCAGGTTCATGGTGAGTATCTTGTGTCCCTATCCTGAAAGCAGACATTTCTCCCTTGAACTCTCTTTCTGGTGGGAAATGATATCCAGAGAACACACTCTGGGGTCTAGGAGAGCTCACTGGCATTGGGTTATCATTGCTTCTGTGACTTTTCTACGGATAGAGCTAGGAAATACACCTTTCTGAAAAACATCACAAGGTCAGGCTGTTATTTCTGATTCAGATTTAACATTACAGGATGTTAACTTTAAAAAGTTTTAGATTTGTTTCTCTTTTTTTTTAAATGAAAAATCTTGATTCTTAATACCAATGACATAAATATTTATTTGTATTATCATATATATGATTTTACATACATATTGTTTTGAAACAATAATACCAATAATACTAACAAACTATTGAATGAAGTTTAAGATGTTCATGGCTCCATTTTTTGTTAGAATGTATCCCATTAGATATGTAGAGTCAAAATGCTGCGTTCCGTATCACTTCAAGTATTTCTTTTTCCTGAGTCACTATGCAACCAATTTGTTAGGTTATTCATTTCGCTTTGTTTTCCATTTTTAGGGATTTCTTTTTGTTTTCTTTGAGTTTAATTTCATTTGATAAGTACGTAAAACATTTATATTTCCAAATTCAACTGTGTACAACATGTAGGTATATAACTTTCAACAGTCTTCTTTATCTTAAGCAATATATATTTACTTTTCCAAATGAAAGCAAACAGTATTATATATTTACAGCCTGTCTTTCTCACACAAAAGGTAGATTACTTAGCATTTTTTCTGCACTTTACTTTTTTACATGGCAGCATCTAGAAGAAAATATCATATTAGTAAACAGAGATCTTTCTCATTAAAAAAAAATTCATAGTAGTTTACTGTGTGGACATGCTTCTGTTTCTCTAATGAATCATAAAGTTTTGGACATTTGGCTTTTTCCAATTTTTTGCTGTTACAAATAACGCTATAATGACAAATCTCTGCAAAATATTTTTGCCGTTGTGGCTTTAGATGAATTCATAGAAATAGGACTGTTGAGTCAAAGAGAAATTCACATGTAATTTTCCTAGATTATGACAAATTTCCTTCCATGATTGTTCTGTTTTGCATTACCACTTACAGTGTAGGAGGAGGCTCATTTCTCTACAGTCCAACCAACAGAGTACAGTGTCAAACTTTGGGATATTTGATAAACCTAGGTGAGAAGTGATATTTCAGTAAAGTTTTAATTAGCCTGTCTCTTATTATGTGATGCTGAGTATCTTTTCATATGTTTAAGGGCCCTTTTCATTTCCTCTCCTGTGAGCTGTCCATATCTTTTGCTGATTTTTCTATCAGATTGTCATTTTTCCCCTTGATTTTTCAAAGACCTTTGTGTAGTAGCAATATTAGCTCTTCGTGACAGAAGTTGCGTAGATTTTTTCTGAGTCTGTCATTTGCCTTTTATAATTCCACTTAAAATTTACTGATCAGTATTTCACACTTTATAATTACCCTCAGAAGCTTTCTAAGATGTTGCTACTTCTGCATACTATTTCTTGATTGATTTGTCTCATGTGGAATGTGTCAACAGTACAATTCTGACTGACTTGACCAGTGCTAGGAAGATGTAGGTACTGGAATTCTCTGTTGCTACTGTGTGAGCCCAAACAACAGAGCCAGAGATGAAGAGACAGTAGAAGAGGAGGTTTGCTACCTGTAGTGGTGACAGTGCTCGAGGTCAGAAAAGGTTTTTCAGGGGAGAGCTATAGGGTAAAAGAAGTAGCATCATTAGAAGAGATTATAAACTACCTGCTGTACAGTTTTCTTTTTTGACAGTGGATATAATTTGTCCTGCTGTCACTTCTGCTTTTAAAATAGAAGCCGCAATTAGGTCACTACAATTATCCTTTGTTCCAGAGAATAGGCCCAGTTTCTTCAGCTTTTCCTTGGGAGTGTCATTTCAAAGCTGCAAGGATACCTGACCAAGAACAGTTACAGTTTTTAAAATTATTTTTATTATTATCATCATTATTGTTATTCTAACCAGCCAATAGAGTTACATGCAATCTTTGTGATCAATGTTTCTTGTTTTTGACAAAGCTATTTTAACTGCATTAATATTTTTTACCATTTTCTCCTTCCTGCCCAGGTGCCTATAACATTTTCTAAATGATCTCCTTTTGTCCCGTCCATTTTTCTTGTCAGCTTAAACCAGACCTGATGTCGTAAGGGAACTAGATTGACAGGATAATTTATCACTTCTCTTGTAATAAATAAGTAAATATATTTCTGTGTAGCAAGTTTTATATTCTATTAATGCTGACATGCAAATTCTTCAATGCTGTTAATTGAATCATCTAAGTAGACTTTTTCTTCATGGTTTTCTCTTTGGACACACACATAGCCCATGGAGTCCTTCCTGGTTTGCAGAATCAAATAATGTATGTCTCGTGGATATTACGCCAGCATATTGTACATGAATTTCTGCCAAGTTTGTGATAATTTGCCAAATGTCGTGGGGCAAAGGGCACGTTGATGCTCATTACAGCAGGTCAAGGCATTGAAGTCTGGGAAGCCCGTGAGAGTCAGGTGTGGTCTCAGATCATTCTCATTCTGGATATCCCTGAGAGGTTAATTGCTTCTTTCTTTGCCTATGTGGGATGACCACAGAAAAGATGTCCATATCCCACGTAGCCAAGAACCAACCAAATTGCCCATATCAAACGGGTTTTTATCTATTTGACAATGAATAGATTTCATATTCTAAAATCATGGCAGTAATCTTCAGTTCTTACCTATTAGTTGCATTTTTTTACAGTGTCAGGTGGCAAGATTCTTTAGTACCTTCCCACTGCTACTAAATACTACCATTTCAAGAGAATTGCCATTCAGTGAAGGTTCTCCTATTATTGCAATTTACATTTTCCCTAAATTTATACCTTTCCCAGACCCACTAAATTTTCTCCATTGCTAATGTATTGAGTTCCTGTAATTTGTATTCTCATAATGTGGACAAATTTCTCAGAAATGCTTAGTAAACATCTTTAGCCTTCATTGGGAAATGAGCCCCAAAGAGAGGCTGGGGGAGGAGGGGACGAGCGACAGAGTACATACTATCTTCTCTGATAATGCATAGTTCCCTTATAGCAATCCTATACCGGGGCCCCTACAAACAATGTCATTAGGCATTGAAGCCATTAGGAGATGTTCCCAGGTTGCTGGCCAGACTAACACTGAAAAATGAGGTATAAGAATCTGCCCTTGAGGGGGCTCTGCTGGGGGGATAAAGCTTATGACTTGATGTGCTTTATTCTTATTCTTATTGACATTTGTACGTAGCAAAAAAATAGCCTTATTTATTATTAATATTGCCCTAGTTCATGTGTGTCCACTATTTCTAGCTCTGTGGGGAGCAGAGAGGAAGGTAAGTTTTCTGTATTAAAATGATCAGTAATACAGCACTTTTTAACCCTGGGGCCTGCCAGGCATGATATCTGCAAAAATAAATGGCTGCCCTTTGACACGGTGTCGGTTGTCATCGTATGGAAAAGAATGAGGATGAATCCCTAATGTTGACTGTTTGGGAGTATTGTAAGTCTACATAAACTTCCTGGGGGAGGAAACAGGAAAAATACAGAGAATCAAAGGAAACTAGCTTCATTTCCTTTCCTTTCCCTTATAACTCTTCTTTTCCTTCCATTTTGTCACCTGGAATTTCACACCTGGGCAGTGCTCTCCTGGATATGTCTTTGATCTCTCTCTCTCAAAGCTAACTCACATAAAAAAAATGTGCTGAAGCATTGGGAACGTGGGCACCCACACACCATATCCTGCTCCCTTTCCTTTGTTTTCTTAGCCATAGATGCCAGATTTCTCAAGGCCATGAATGTCCACCCCCACGTCACATAGAATCTTCTTTAAAAGAACTCTGGGCTCATGAAGAACTCTAGAAATACTACCAGCCTCCCTAGGGTCTGGAAGAAAAACCATTTTAGTTATGGAACCATGACTGTATCTGAGACAAGGATAAATACATGCTTTATACCCACCATCTCATCCAGCCAACATGTGACGGGCACTCTTAGAAAAGCTGTGTTCTGCCAATGATGGAGAGTTTTAAAAGAAACAGAAAGTAAAGTCTTTTTCCTCCTATTCACTTTATGCAATACACTTTACATAGGTCAGCAAAAATATTTTATTCAACCACTCGATATTTTGCAGTGCTTATTAGGATTGCCATTTTTGGCTTTTAAAGATGTAACTGTGTCCTAGAGGAACCATATAGAATATTCTTAGAAGTCCAGACACATGCCAAAAAGGGCGACTGGTAGTCAATTTGGTTTCTTTGGTTCCCACGTTTACTATGTGCTAAAAACTATGCTAGACTAGATGAAAAGGACAGGGGACACTTGAGTGCCTGGTGGAAGACCCACAGCCTTGCCCATCAGGTCTGAAAATTAAGGTCTCCTTCCAATTCCAAAAGGGATGGGGTCTGCTTAATATGGGTCCAGGCCTGAGATGAGCCAGCACCAGGAGCATCCTTGGCAACTGGCCCTCCCCCATGTACACGTTACAGATGGATCATGGAAAAAAGCCAACAATCATTTTAGATGATCATGATCACACAGTCATCAGAGAAGGTCCAACAAGCTAATCCACGTGGTGCCTGCTGCCCATGGTGATTCTGCCAAAGAGGTGCCAAGCCATTAGGTAACAAGATAACTACCAGACATGACCCCAGGCCTTCTCGAAGGGGTACTGAGGAGAAATATTCAACCACAACCACTGGTTCCAACCTGGGTGGGTGGGGCTTTGAGGGAGGCTTTTTAAAGGACCACATGTTATATGCACATGGTCTTGAGAATTACAGTAAGGATTTTTGTACTTGATATGATAGGCAATGGGCGTTTGTACGTGGGAGTCTAATGACTGATCTATCCTCATTTGCTCCTTCACAAAGACCAGGAGATACCAGACCAGCCATAATCTTTGGAGCGCTCACCCTCAATTCTGACCACAGCGTGCCACGACTCAGCTGGCTCCCTACTCCTCGGTCCAACTAGGACCCTTTGCTCCAGGTTTTAGACTTAACATAGGAAGTTTCTTAACATTGAAAAGAGGACTGGTTTACCTCTTACTGGAACCACAAATTGCCAAAGTAAAGTAAAAAGTAAAGCCTGTAGAGTGTTGGGAAGAAGGGAGGGGTTGGCATATCTTATTGTAGTTAGCAGGGTACTCTGCAGTCGTCTGAATTTTAAGATGTGAGGAAACATCTTTCAATTCCTTCGATTAATATTTGAGATTTAGATCTTATTCAGGCTCCATCTATGAGCAGTAAAGCAGCATACATTTTAAAAGAGAGGAAGGATATGGCTAGATATCTCCCTGCAGGGAGAATTCATTCTTTAAATAGCAGCCTGGCTGATCTCTTAAAGAATAAATGTTTAGCGGCTTCTCTGTGTAAAATACCTCCATGTCTGCCTTTTACACGTAGACAAAATCCAATCTCCTTACTAGGACGGAGGAGGCTGCATCATTAGACACAAGTCCTTTGTGACTCTGGCTCATGCCACTCTCTGTCCTCGTTACCAAACTCCAATCCTGTGGCATCATTTGCCTCAGGCTTCATTAACACTTGCTGTTCTTTCTGCCTGAAACCCTCTGCCGCCAGGTCTTCCTGTGGCTGGTTCACCACTGTGACTTGAGTCTCGGCGCCTCAGACACCCTTCCCAGTCCCGTCTCCCTATCGTGTTATTCTATTCTATTTTTTCCATAGTTCTGTCACTACTTGATTTTATTTGTTCATTTATCTGTTTACAGGAATGGAAGCTTCACAAGAGCAGGGACCTCACTGGCTGTTGACAGATCTAGCACACTGCCTGGCACAGGGTAGACACTCAATAATGTGACCACAGAAGCAGAGGGAAGCGGGGTCTGAGAGAGAAGCCACGTGACAATGAAGGTAGAGACTGGAGAGACATACTTTGAAGATGGAGCAAGGAGCCATCAGCCAGGGTTGCAGGCAGCTAAGTAAAACGCAAGGAAATGGATTGTCCCCTAGAGCCTGCAGAAGGAAGCAGCTGAGCTGATTTGACTTCATCCCAATAAAACTGATTTCAGAATTGTGGCCTCCAGAACTGTACAAGAATACATTTGTGCTGTTGTGATCATTTGTTATAGCAGCAATAGGAAACTAATACACATCATGAATAAATGGAATTGATGGGTCCTAAATAAAAGTATTTAGGCATGCCCTATTTTCTTTCAGAGCCTGGGATGGTGTATCAAGGTTAATCTTTTCTACAATGTTGGAATATAAGTAATGAAACCAACCCCACACCCTATGGCACGTAAAGAGAAAAGTAAGCCAAATTCTGGAAGCTTTCATACTGTGTGCCATGAACAGATCGAAAACATGTTTACTGTGGAACGCAGGAGAAGGAACCTAAATAAATGTCTTCAAATGTCAAACATAACAATTATACTGGAGACATTACTGTGGGCACAACACCTATACAAACTGGTCCTGGCAGCTGACATCTGTAACACAAGAAACAACTCCCCAGGAGGAGAGCTGTGGATTTAAAACAGATGACGTCAGGCCTTTCCTAAACAAAGATATCTTCTTATCATCTCCCCCCAATACATCAGACAGCACACATTTTCTTCTGCATTGTTAAAAAAGCAAAACTCGAAAATGAGCAGCAATCTTTTATTCCCCCTCTTAGAAAATCTACAGTGACCTGTTTGCAAATAATACCGTGGAAGCATCCCAGAAGAGGCTCTTGGTTCATTAAAATAATCAGCATATTCCAATATGCATTCGTCTCTGAAATAATAATAATTCAGTTTCAATAAATTAATTATGGTTTTAATGAGTGAAATTTACATTTCTATTTCTGCCTTAAGATCTTCGTGGGAGGGAGCTTCCTCACCCATACAGCTCCACTGAAGCAAGGCCTTTTTCTGAGTAGACCAGCAGAGGCTGATGGATCCCCTAACACTGCTGTTTCAGAAATGGAGAAGCAGGATGTCTGGAGAAGCAGCCAGAAAGCCTGGGCTTGAAACCAAGCTCTGCCACTAGCTAGTTTTGTGCCCACGGGCAAAAGGGGAGAATAAAAGGCCTTTTGTCGCCCTAGTTTGCTTCTTCAGTTTTGCAAAACTGTAACAAAAGTTCAATTTGCTCTACCTTTTTTGATTATGGGTCTAGCATATAGACCCATATGCAAATAAATAGTGTGTAATCCACCTATCAACAGAAATATTTTGGCAAATACCTTCCAGACTACTAAAATTGCTATTGTTCACAGTTAAAATATTTAAAGAAATTTTGTATTTTTCTGCAGACTAGGTCTTCAGTAATATAAACTTATAACCCATAGTTATCTGGCTGACTCAATGAACTGCTATTTTCCCAGAAAGTTTTGCCCTAGACTTTTCAACTGTCTTCTTTCTCAGCTTTAGGGAAAGAAACTATAATAGAAAGTACCCTGACTGCTCAGAAATTCCCTAAGATTTCAAATAAAATTTTTTCCAGAGTCTTAAATTCCCCTCTAGTTAGCTAAAATATCATATATTATTGATGGGATTAAGAATTTAAAGTTTTAAAAGTCTCTTTCAATTTTCTACACAGTTAAGTTGTACTTTATAATTGATTTTAATGATTTCATTGTAAGTATCTAGATATACCGGCTGATAAAGAAGGTCTGTTCTACTGTCCCAGCCGTAACACAATTTTTTCATGGCTGCCTTCTCTGTGATCACATAGCATTTTTATATCGCATTACAGTATTTATCACAGTTCAGCTTTACTGTAATTAGTTGTGTATTGGTCTCTCACCTCTCTCTTAATCATGAACTTGTTGAGGGTACTGACTAGGTTGTGGTGCTATTTCCCCTAAGTGCCTAGCTGCTCAATTAATGTTTGCTGAATTATAGAAGCAGTCAGTCCAAAAATAATTAAAAAGTCAAAAGTGAATCAGAGCAGAAAGTATCTACCCAAATCTTCTAAGTGGAAAAATTTCCTATGACTTCAATTTAACTTCAGATTCAAAGGCCTAATTGTTTATCTCGAGAAAAAAGATCTCGGGATGTAAAATAGATTGTTAGTTCTTCAGATGATTGAAAATATTAAAAGTCATCAATATACAAATCTCTCTTACATGTTTTTAGAACTCAAATTGGGACCTGTTCAACCGAAATGACCAACTAAAGGTGACCTTTCATATGAGAAATGTGAAAAATAAAAAAAGAGAGAAGGAAAAAAAAGAAAATGAAGAGAAGACGGTAAGGATTAGCAATAGTTTAGCCAAATGAGTACTGCGGGTTAAAAAGAAACACGCTTGTTAGATCTTAAAATGCACAGGAAGTAGGTGGGACTCACAAAGAGGGCCTCAATGGAGGGCCCCGCGAGAAGGCTAGCCTCTAGTATACATCCTGTGTGAATGGTACCTAGGACTGTTAAACACAGAACAGATTCAGAAATATTTCTGCACTTCCATAAAAGGCAAAGGGGGCTGGCTTGATCTTCTAAGGAAGGTTCCAGCATATGGGGATCAGGCTGGAGGGCTACGAAGAAGAGGTGCAGAGATGCACTTGATAAACTCTGTATGGGATGGAACATGCCACCTTTCAAATATAAAGATGACATGCTCCAGGGTGCTCTCAGTCATTCTCCCTGACAATAAGAGTTCACTTGTTCTCTTAGCCTGAAGGTCTCTGTCCAAGAGAATACACTTTTAGATGTTCACCTGGGATTGGAGGTACAGTTTTGGGCTACTTATAAGAATTGCAAATTGCTTGATGATAAAGATTCCCTCTTGATCCTTTTAAAAAATTAATCTCTGGGGGCTTCCCTGATGGCGCAGTGCTTGAGAGTCCGCCTGCCGATGCAGGGGACACGGGTTCGTGCCCCAGTCCGGGAAGATCCCACATGCCGCGGAGCGGCTGGGCCCGTGAGCCATGGCCGCTGAGCCTGCGCGTCCGGAGCCTGTGCTCCGCAACGGGAGAGGCCACAACAGTGAGAGGCCCGCGTACCACAAAAAAAAAAAAAATTAATCTCTGAGTCCTTAGACCCTATTACAGTACTTGGACAATGATGGGTGCTTAACTGAGATATTTAATACATCAATGGTTCATAAAGAGGTGTAGTTTTTATAATATTAACCTTATTAGCACATTGCCTTAACTACTGAGCCAACCAGCTGTCTGCACTGAACAAAATTAATGAACCTCCCTGTGTGGTGTGCTCACCTGCAGGCTCAGGCCCTCAGCAGCATTTCAGGGATGAAGTGTGGAGGTGAGACTGTTACTTTTCCCAGAAGGTGTTCCATTCCCCCGACCGACATTTTCCTCATTTTCTTTTCAACACCTGCCCCTGCATCCAAGTAGCCCTCCTGCCCTCTTCATGGCTATCCTTTTATTCAGTACATAAACTGATGCTGTGCAATAATTCATTTAAACCTGAAAACTGCTACTCTTCCAATCTGCCAAGGAATGATTAGTAAATGCTCAAGACAGGGCTGAGAGGTACACCACCCTAGTGGGGCACTATGAAACCTATATACGAGTTACCTGTCTATGTAACTACCAATCACACACACACACACAATTATAGATGTTCCCACAGACAGGAAACATCTTAGCTCAGCTAGCTAAGCTCTCTTAATACCAGAAAGATGCCCTCAGATACCACAAAGGAATAAAATAAAACGTAAGCCCTTCTGAGCTAGTCTATGCCCAACACTGTTTCTCATATTCCTTTAGATGAAAAAATTCCTTTCTTATGTTATCTGATTATAAAGCAACGTAAAAATGAATGTGTAAATAGAATCATAAACATGTCTACACAGTTTTGTATGTTTTCAAATGCTCCAGAAAAGTTGTAAGACCGTACTACCCATTTTATTTTTAATTTGTGATATTTGGAGATCTTCCTCAATTTCCCCTCTTTAGTTGGCATGCTGTTAGTAAAATGTGTTCCTCTTTTCTGGTCCGAAGCAAAACCTCTAAGTATATCTTCAGTGACTTAAATTTCCATCTTGGTTCACACACCATATTGGTTTATTATGTAACTTTAAAAAAAAAAATTTTCTTTGAACTTAAGCAGAGCCAAGCTTATGTAAGCTACAGTAGTGTGAACCACTACTGGTAACTGATATCTGCAGGAGGTTATTTCAGATTGATCAATGAAGGTTGCACGACTACCTTGAGTCCATTTATTTCCTCTGAATAGTTTTCACTTGATGATATGAATTGGTCATTGATATGAGGCATCCACTTTTATCTTAAGTCACATACATATTTGAGGCAGGGAATATTTTAGCATAATGTCAGTTTTCTTGGCACTGAATTTTTGTTTTCTGGTAAAAAGAATTAGGCTTCTTCAAGAATTGACAGTCCATTTCTTAACACTTTGTAACATGTTCTGGTTTCATTTAATACGTTTCTTTGTCAGGCCTTACTTGTCCATCCTTTGAAATTGGCGAGGTAAATACATAATTATTGGGAATAGGATTGATTGATAAAAACTAGAAAAATTACTACAGCTAGTTTTTAATCTGCTGTGTAAAAAAAATATAGGAACATATTCAATTTGGGTTTAATAATGTCCAAAGCAGCCAACTGTAATACTGAACCATTTGTTAAAACTATGATCTTGTTTTTTCCAAAGTGGAATATTTAATAGTCATTGCAGATTTTTTTTTTAATATGCATTTATGTGACTGTTACAAAATGCAGCTCTGAAATTTAAAAGTCCAACTAGTAAATTATCCTCTCTTGGCTTTCTTATTACATCCACTATAACAAGATTAAAAACATATGAATTATACTGCATTTTCCTGACTCGGTGATTTTCTTTCTTAAACTAAGTCAACCCACTAAAATATCCTTTGATGCTCGTTCAGCTAAAACTTTATATTTTTGCAAAGACACATTATGTGATTTGAAAATATCTTTAAGTGCCTGGAATATCTGAATTGGAAATGTGCCATCTTTTACATCTTCACACTAATAGAATTTTTAATTAGCTGTTGATACTGTCAATAATCGAGTTCACTATTTTTCTTTTAAAATGATTTGTCTAAGCAACTCCTTTTCCACTCATATGTTTTTTTTTATTTTTTAAAACTGGTGCTTACTACTATAATCAAAATAATTTTTAAACAGAGCACTGTTGTTTCAAAAATAGGCAAGAACTTTAGGCAAAATATTTGAATACACGTTATTGTTTTTCCCATGCATTACTAGAAGTTTATCCATTTTTAAAATTACATAGATAACTTATTTTAAATCTGCTATTATTTTATACTTTTAAGTTAACCAGGACTCTACTAAATATCTTCTCTTTACTGAGACGTAAGGAAACGAAACAAGCAGAAGTTATAATCTATGCCTCAGGAGAATTAGGATCTAGGCAAGAAGCAAAGACATGAAACTGCAGGAGAGTGTATAATAAGGAATTATCTTATAAGACAAAGACTCTAATTTAATGGTAATGTGGACTCCTAATTGCAGACTAGGATTTTAGTAATATTGCCTCCCTGAGAGAGTAGCTATATGGCATCTGGTATATTACAAATGGCTGTCGCTATTTTTCCTGATTCTCCATTTCCATCACAGTTTTCATGCTTGCCCCCTGAAATATAATCTGCACTGTGAATTCTGATTGAATCGTCTCAACATGCAGCACAAAAAAAAGATCCTCCTTTGACGGAGAATAAGCCAAGGACAGTGTGTCTCATCTATACAATCAAATTCAGTTTTCCCTGTAAAGGCAAATTTTTCCTTTTAAAAGGTTGAAATGAATGGTACTTAAAAAGTTCAACTGGTTAAATTTAAGCCATTGGAAGAGAATGGGGGCAAAAGCCCACTTAAAAAAATAAAAAAAACCTCTTTAGGCCCATAACATTTCCATTTGTTTGTGAAATGGATGAATTTCATTCTCTTTAAGGTCTTGTCTCTCAGGATCTGGTTTGGTGACAGGGAAACAGGTGTCGATAGTCCTGATGGGCTGGCCACTATGTGTCAATGACCATCTTCACTGTTCTACTACCAGTTACAAATGATCTCATGCTTCTGGATACCATTTCATAGCCCAGGGGAAAGACTTACTGTTCTAAACTCTATAGCTTTGTCCACCATTGATATAGCCTATTCTGCCTCTGGATTCCATTCTAGCAATTATTCCCTGGAAAAATAAAATTAGAATCAGTGTAGCTTTACATTTCTTCCTTCATTCATTCATCCATTATTCAACAACTGTGTACTAAGTACCTACTCTGTGAAACGTAATGTGTTAGATGCTGAGAGAAACAGAAATATAATTATGATGTGGTCCTCGCCTTAAGGAAATTACAAGCTAGTAATGGAGAGAAGGCATGTTTGTAATCACAGACATCTACAATTCAATGCAGCAAAATAACAACAGTAATAACAATGTGTATCTATCCTCTGCCAAGCACTGCTCTAGATGCTTTAAGCATTTCATCTTATGTAAATTTCACAGGAACTCCGAAGGCTAGGTATTATTTCTCATTCCAAAAAATTTTCCAAATGAGTGAGCTGAGGCTCAGAAGGTTTCAGCAAAGTGTGCACAATCGCACAGCTGGTGCACAGAAGTCAGGCTTCAAATCCAACACTATTAGATATTAATGCTCATTCTCTTCCGAATAAACACAGTCTCTAAGAAAAAAAGGTAAGTTCGCCATTTATTGAACATCTCTATGCCTGGCACTATTCTGAATGCTTCACTTCAGTGTCTCAATTAGTCCCCACAACAATATTATGATGTTATGATGGTTATCTACCCCTTTTGTAGTTAAAGAAAATGAAGCTTAGCGAAATTAAGTAACTTGACCCAAGTGACTTAGTGGAAGAATTTTCTTCCAACTTAGGTAGTTTGGGAAGGTATAACGGAAGAAGTGGGGTTTCAATGAATTTTCATTGATTCGGACCAACTGAGGCAGGAGGAGGGTGTTCCAGGCAAAGGAAATGGTATTAGGAATGGCACAGAGATTGGAAAGTGCTATAGTAGTTTCAAACCGAGTGACCATTCCAGGTTGGCTAAGTACACGGGTCACATTGGGCAGGAGTGGAAATTATGATAAGAAAGCTAGGCTATAGTCAGGTACGTTAGGCCAAGGAGTTTGGACTGTACACAGTAGACGAGAGCCATTGAAAGTTCGGAGAGAGGAATGACTTTGATCAAAGCTATTATTACTGATCCATTCTTCTCCACCCTGCTCTATTTAGCAATCTCTGCTTCAAGAAATCATGATTTCACAAATTATTATTTATTTGTTAAGTTCATCCAAGAACATGAATACTCACAGCTTCCATCTAAACAGCCAATTGTTACTATTGTTAAACAAACAAAAAAAATCCCTTTTAAGTGACCTCTAGAAAAGCAGACTTTTGTGCCATAGCCCAAACCACTTCAACCTTCTTAACTTTCAATACTAAAATCAAACAAAGGGCACAGAGCAGAAGGCGGCTGGAGTATGGGCCTGGGAAAGGGGTCAGGTTCCTCTGGCCATCAATCTGAAGTCAATTCAGATGCACTGCGAAGTCATTAAGTAATTAAACTACAGAGCAAGGACAGGTGGGTGGGAGACAGCAAACAGGGAAGAAAAGGACACTTTCATTCGCTTTCCACCAAAGACTGAATTTGAAATATCAGCAGACCAGAGTTATCCTTCTTTAATGTAATACATTTAACAGAAATGCAAATGTGAGATGTCGTGAATTTAATGACTGTGGTTACAAGTGTTTTCTGCAATCACATACCGCATGAACTTGAGAGGCTGGCAGTCACCCATGCTATTTGTACCCCTCCTCCCTGAATTTGCTTCCATGGCTGTCAAACACTGGTTGCAGCCAGCACTCCAAACGCCCCTGCCCGGCTACCGTGCTGCCATCTTGGGCCTAGCTCACTGTCCTTGAGGAGCAACTTCCAACTGGTGATCAATAAGAAACGAGAAGAAGCTTCTTGCATGGGAGTATCTGGCATGACTCCCGGCTGGGCAAAGTCTGTGTTCAAGTTGGCCTTCTTCATCATGACCGTATCCAACTCAGCAATTTTCACAGATGGTGTATCTCAGAGCATTCTGGGCTCCCAAATGATACTAAACGGATTACCTGGGGTCTTTAATCCCCAGAGCTGGCCAGAAAATAACCCTGAGCACCTAGAGTGAACCAGGTGCTTGTTTCATAAATAAAACTTTTCACAAAAGTCTGAAGGCTAGACGTCTCATATAACAGATGAGAACACAGAGGTCTGGGGCAGTTTAGTAGCTTGACAGCGTGCTCATGCAGAGTCAAGTCTTTAATACGGGTCTGACCTACTCCTGGGTTTTGCAATCTTTCTGCTTGGCCACAGGCCTCCCCCTGGGCCACCACCCAGGCCAGTTGGCCCTAAACATAGCTATAAGCAACACCTGGGAAATAGTTTTAAAATACGTATCTTCGGGCCCAATCGCAGATGTACTGAATATCCACAGCATATTTCTATCTCTATCTCTACCTATATCTGTTTAATCTAATTATCTATTTATCCCAAACAGGGCTTGTCAACCTTGGCATTTGTCAACTGACATTTTGGGCTGGGTAATTCTTTCTTGTAGGGGGTTGTCCTCTGCATTGTAGGATGGTGAGAAACATCCTTGCTCTCTACCTACTAGGTTAAAGAAGCACCTCTCCCTTAGTGTGACAGCTAAAAATGTCTTTAGACATTGTCAAATGCCCTTTGGGGGGAAAACCACTCCCAGTTGAAAACCACTAATATAAAAAACTGCCAAGGCAATTTGGAAAAAGCATATTCAAAGTCTGGTGTTTATAAATCACATGTCTAGGTTAGAATTTCTATATAAAGAATATGAGGGGAAAACAAAGCAGATCTGGAAAACAACAGGTTGAGTATCCTTTCAACTTGCAGATTTTGCCAACCTCTAGGAACAGTAACTAATCTTGGCCTCCTGAGTGGGTGTATAGTCATGGAAGTTTTCTAAAGCAGGATACAACACAGCATATGTCCAAATGAGAAATGAAGATGAGATACTTTAGAAATTCTAGAAAATATTATTTGATTTATAGAAGTTTGATTTGTCCACATTTTTTGAGCACTTTTAGCAAATTAAGTTTATTTGTACACTGCCCGGCTCCAAACTAGTCCACAGTAAATATTCTGGATTCTCTTAACTTTTATTTACTGAAATTTTCGTCTTTGAAGGAACTTAGTTAAAAAGCATTTTATCCAAATAAAATGTTAGGCCTTAAAGAATTATTATTGCCATTTCATTTCATGGTAATAAAAAGAGGGATACATCCTCAAAAGTTGTTTATCCAAAGGTATGAAAACAATTGATAAGATGGGTACTGGACTCTCATTTCTAAGTTCTAGTCACCAAAGTCCTTGTACCTAGTTACAGCCACCCAAAGCTTTCACAGAAAATGTTCTCAAATTGTGCCTCTGCCATCCGTAACCTCATGGAACCAAATAGATCTGTTATCTGACCGGCAACAAATCCAGCGAATTACCAAAGTTTGGTGATTATATTGAATATATTTTTTTGTGTGTATATTAAAATGAAATATGCAGATCAACAGAATTTAGAAATTCTTTCCAAGTTTTTCTCAGGTTAGATATTCTGAACATTTCTGTGGGATCACTGTAGGTAGTTTAGTAAATTCCTTTTTAGAATGTATTTCAGAATGTAATTGTAGCACTACAATTGAGTACAATAATATAATATGTCACTCTAGGGTATTGGAATATAAGAGTATTCTTTTAAAACGCTTTTTTAAAGAGCTGGTGTACTTTGATCTTAGAAGTTTGTCTAAATGACTGCTGGAAAGCATGCCAATCAAATGATTCATTTTATGTATTAATCCAGCTCGGCTGACAAGTAGTTGCTAATACAGCACTTCTAACATTGACTCAAGTCGCATAAAAGGATTTTGGCTCATAAAAAATGCTGGCATGGCATGAGGACGTAGGTGTTCCCATCTCTTGTCTCTAGGAATATAGGCATGTGCCAAATTTTGCTGGTGACCACAAGCATTTCTGGGAAGATAGGTGTTATGAAGATCAAAAAAATGTACAGCTATTAAAACTACCTGCATCCCCCTGTATTTCACACCCTCATTTCTCTAAATAAGAGATACACCTTGGAAGAGGGGTGGTGGGTGTGTGGCCACTATACCCTGTGTTTGTGCTAGCTCGTGCTGACCCTTTCTCTCTCTCTCTCTCTCTCTCTCTCTCTCTGTTTTTAATTCTTATTCTAGGGAAAAAGGCTACCCTTACCCTAATACAAGCATCAATAGTAATTACTGGGATACGGCAAATCTCTTTTCATTTACTGAGATGGTTAGCACTATCAAAGACAGAAATCTGGTAGCTTCTTTCTGTAAGCATAAAATGAGAACATGACCTTGTCCTGAGAAATGCCGTCTAGTAATATTTTTCATAACTTCCATGCAGTGATGATCTAATAAGAATCTAAAAGTAATTAACTGGATCTCTTTAAGCCAACCAAAGCCTTATTCATTTTTATCAGGATTCTAAGGGAGCCATAAATTGGGGCATTTTGAAAAACTGGGATCTAATCCAGTCCATGATCTGATCAGGGTTCAGTGGTAATAATAAATTGGGACTATTATAACTGGGAATCATTCCAACATTTTGCCCATACCACAGGACCTAGCAAATTCTATTGCAAAAGACAGGGATATTGAGAGAGGAGTAAAACCATGCTGAATTAATCATTTGTATGTAATCATGCCAAAACATGGGTGTTTTCAACAGTTTAAATAGTGCCAAAGTTTAAGTTCAATAAATAATTAATTATAGAGATTCTCTTGGCAAATTAAAGAAATCAACCTTCTGGTTCCTTTAATAAAATATGCACTCTTTTTAGGATATAATAATGACAAAATCCTATCATTTGTTGCTCTATGTATTTAGGGGTGTAATACTTATGTAGGTTACAGCATAAAATACTAATTCAGAATATACTTTCCTTTTCTTTCTTAGAATACAATAAGCATCTTCATTTTTCAGTGTGCACAAATGTTGGATAAACTCTAGCCTTATTCTGGTTCTCATTTCAATTTCCAGTAACATAAAAATCTCCCATAATTAAATAAAATGCTGAGAGGTTGGGAATAGATTTTCACCCACTTGTATTCTCAAACTCTAAATGGTTTCTGAATGTTTTTATATCTCTGAGATGCATTTCGTTTATGTGGGGAACTTGCAGCTGCATAATTAAATCTTGGTTTGCCAAATATCAAAAACACATGTATTGATTTAAACTAAGGGAACAGGCCACAAGCAGCTCAGCTGATAAGGCAAGGGAGAAGCCTCCGCAGTTCTTGGAAGGCTTCCTAAAGGAAAGAAAACTAAGAACCTTGAGTGCAGACACTGAAACCGATTAACTTGCCTAAATCTTAGCTTCACTCTCACTTAGGCATTCCGTTCAGGCCAGTTGTTGAAAACAAGAGCCATATGTTTTCATACTTCTCAATGCTGAAGCTAGAGAGGTTACCACTTTCCGCCCTCAACTCCTCATTGATCCTAAGAGTCTAATAAGATCTACAAAAACAATGTTTCATTAACACAGTAAATGAGCTCCCTTGCAAAACAAACTCTGATATGGTATAAGAGTAATAGAAGATCTTAGAGTGCAAACTCATATGTTATTAAACTCCCCCCCCAATTTTAGTAAGAAGTTTCATTTTTTAAAATTTAATTCAGAATCAGTAATACAGGACTTTAATGGAAGACAGCCTTTGGTCAATGGGGATTTTCTCCCTCAGTGCAATAATCTTAAATAAACGAGGGGAACATATTTATCTTTAACCAATCTCCACCTGACTTTTGAGAAGGTATTAACAATACAAGTACAACATGCATATTGTTAGGTACTCTATAGGTCCTAGAATCTGGTTAATTTCACACTTTGCAGAAGGTTACAATTTTAAAGTCTTAATACTAAACAACAGCAATAAAAGTACATGGTTTACTGACTTGTTAAGACCATACCTTGCTTTTAGCTCACCATACTAATTTACATAATCTGAATATTTGGAAAATGCTAATTTAATTTAGCTTGATAAAGAATTCTAGGAGAAATAATCTTTGAACATAATATTGGATTCATCCTTCTAGCAATGGATATAAGCATTTGGAACTAATGTTTTATTATGGCCAGTTTCACTGGAGCGTGAACAAAATGATGAGTTTATTTAAAACAGAGCTTCACTGCCATGGACTGTTTGACTTGTTTTAGGAGGGGACACATGATCAGCTCAGGAAATCAAATATGAGACTAAGAAAATCCTAACACGCAATTATGAGCAAGAAACTTGGGCTTATACATTCAGATAATAATAGTGCATATGCTACCATGAATCAATGCCACAGCCAGTTCAAGAAGGGCCACTCTAACGAGTTTAAAGTAAATGCCTCTATACTCAGATATTCATATATTTCTCGGACCCTAAGATCTGGGAGAGACCACAGCGATCATCTAAGGACACATGCAGCATTAATGGTGCACAAGATGATTTCTGACGGTATGTGGCTCGATGAATTTAATTATATTAATTTACATGGTTTTGCATTATATAACTTTTTATTTAATTGAAGATATATAGATATAAATAAACCAATGAAGATAATATATCAGTGACTGAAGTTTATGAAACTGATGCTAGTCCAATCCTTTCCTGCTGCACTCATCCTTTCTCAGGGTAATCATCAGCTTCTTATTAGACATTTCCAGTGTCAATACTTTCACCACTGCGTGAGACACTCTAATTTGTCAGGATGCTTTCCCCTCAATCAAGCTGAAGGCTACCTCTCTCTTTTTTTTTTTTTTTTTTTTGGCGGTACGCGGGCCTCTCACTGCTGTGGCCTCTCCCGTTGCGGAGCACAGGCTCCAGACGCGCAGGCTCAGCGGCCATGGCTCACGGGCTCAGCCGCTCCGCGGCATGTGGGATCTTCCCGGACTGGGGCATGAACCCGTGTCCCCTGCATCGGCAGGCGGACTCTCAACCACTGCGCCACCAGGGAAGCCCAAGGCTACCTCTCTTAAAATAATTCCTTTTTAGAATCTTCAAGAAAATAAATGAATGGATGAATAAGTAGAGAGAGAGAATGGAAAGCGAATGGATGCTATAAAATACGTCTAATTCCTCTTCTGCGTAATGTTCTTTAATCACGTGACATGAGCTAAGTCTTAACTCTGCAGACTATGCATTCCCAGGCCCTTCCATATTTTTCAGGAGACATGGATTCAGTGCTGCCATTTTCTGTGTGTGAGACAGGCTTAGGGTATTTCAGGTGTGATCTGAGCAGTATAAAATAGAAATTATTGTTTCTTCCTTCACTTTTGTACATGAACTTCTGTAGCCTAGGACTGGATTAAGTTTCTGGCAGGCACATCCCCATGTTGACTCATGCTAAGCTTACCCTCAACTAAAACCATCAGGCAAATTTTTCATATATTTGGTATTAAGTCAAACCTTCCACATCCTGTGCTTGTACAGTTCCTTCTGGGACCTAAAAGCAAGACTTTACATTTATTCCTATTAAGTTCCTTTATGTTTGATTCAGTCCATTGTTCCAGATGATTCTGTCATCAGACACACTGTCAACCCCTGCAGCTTCTTGGAATTCAAAATCGGATCAATGGGCACCATCACTGATGCCAATGGTCAGCAGGCCAGCGTTAAAAATAAATTTTTGAGGAAAACTTTTTTCTTGCAAGCCTACATTGATGGAATATTCATTAGCAATCTTTGCGTACAGTTTCTCAATTAGCTAATAATCCTTCTAGGGTTACAAGATCTGGTGTATATCTCTCTGCAATGGCCACAGGATATCATGAGAAAATACAATTCTAATGTCCAAGAGGTAGTACCCCTACTCTTTGTGAAGTCCATAGATTAGAACAGGGATTTTCAGTCTCCACACGATTGACAGTTTGAGTTGGATAACTCATTGTTTGAGGACGGGGACTGTCTTATGCATTGTAGGATGTGTAGCCATATCCCTGGCCTCTACCCAGTACACAGTGGTGGCAACTCACTCCCCACACCCCCTCCAAAGCTCTGACAAACAAAAATGTCTCCAGATATAGCTACATGTTCCTTGGGGAGCAAATTTCCATCCTCCATGCCTCCCCCCACCCCCCGAAGAACTAAGAATCTCTGTTCTAGACTCTGCATTCCTCCAATCTAATCTAATAACTCAATCCACCAGTTGTGGCTTTTTTGACCTTTCCATAGCTATAGCTATGAATAAAATATTCATATATATCACCAAAACAATTCCCTATCTGGAGTTAGATACATAGGCAAAGTAAAACAAGATATGGAAATCATAAGAAAAATAATGAGAGGAATGATATAACCCTAAAATTTAGAGTTGAGGTTAGATTAACCCTCGAGTAAAACAGTTACAAGGAATTGACATTCAAATTATATGATTTAAGAGGTAATTATAAGGACTTTTGTATTTGGATGCTCATCATGGTATTATTTGGAACAGTGAAAAATGGAAATAGACTATACATTTGAAGACAACAGAAGATAAATGAATTATGATATACTGATCTCACAGAATATTAGTCACCAAAATGACATAATTTCAAAACATTAATGACATGGGGAAATGCTCACAATATAATGGGAATTCTGTGAAAACAGTAAGTATATGCAGTATGAATACCAAGTTTTCAAACAAAAAAAATATAGTAAAAATATCATAAAAATATGAATAGTGGTTATGGAATTATGGTAGAATTATTCATGATTTTAATCATCTTCTTTACACTTTTTATGTTTCCAAAAATTTCTTAATAAACTTATCATCTTTGTAAGTTTTGTGCACATGAGGGGATGGGGTGGGGAAAGATCCATATTCCCTTAGGTGAGGGACCATTGGCAAGCGTTCCTCTTTTGTTTGTAAAAGTGTGCAGGTAAGGTAGGCTGCTTCAGAGAGGGCATATAAGAAAGATGGCGATGTTTTTATACTGGGTTATTCAATCCTCCTGGGAAAAAAATCTGTACATCATTTTTCATAGAATGAGAAGAGTTTAATCTAATGTTCCAGCTAAATCTTGTCCCTCAAACTCAGTGATTCTCAGACTGCTGAAGAGTCACTTTGGGTGAACTATTAAGCACAGATTCCTGAACTCTAACTTCCAAGATTCTGATTCTGCCAGTCCGGTGTGGCACTCAGGAATTTTCACTTTTTAACAAGCTCCCCAAGTCATTCATTCTGATGCAGGTGGCCCATGGGCCATATTGAGAAACATAGCTATCTATAAGAAGTCATGTGTTTTGATTTGGATGAGTATTTTTTTTTTTGCCTCTATTTTTGATAACTTCTTCCTGGTTATACACGAAACAGAATTGGTACGGACCCTCAGCGATGTGTCAGTGAACTGGCTCTTTGAAAAAAAACAAACCCAATTTACCATCACCTGCCAGTTTCTGTGGTGTAAATACTCCCACCATGACCAATCTCAAGCTACCAACGGTTTAGCAACCAGCTCACAGAATTCTTGAAAGCTTAATAATCATCTTTCATAAATTGGGGCAAGCTGGCTTCAGTGATATACAGTATATATTATATTTAAGTGCTTTAAACTCTTTGAAAAAGGAATATGTTAATGAAAAACTATTATATCTATGACAACTAGGATGAAGCAAGTAAGCAACCGGATGGCTTGAATCATCTTCAGGTAACAAATTCTAAATGTATTAGAACAAAAGACAACTTTGTGAACTTGTATACACTATTTCCTATTTTATTCTATTTTTTTTCTTCCTGTGGCCAGGCCATGAAGAGTGATACATTTGCTGAGTTCTTTAAGAGTTGTGAATTGTTTCCAATGGATGATAGAGAGCCAAGAAATGGGACTGCAGGGTTGGGAGCAATGTCAAATGTTCAGCCTTCACTCCACCCTCTATGGTCTTCAGTCCCTGAGCTGTTGAAATATCCTTGGCCATTAATTCGATAGCACCCAACCATAACATCAACTTCTCCCACTCTTTCCCCTTGTACATGATTGAGACAATGTTGTCTCTAGGAAACCCATATCAGATGTGTTTTATGTGTTCACGTGCAGGAAGTGGCCTAAGTGGAGGCTAATAGTATAGTTCTTTCAATATTTTGACCAAACATATTTTAAGAAAATTGGTCCTGAAGCCCATATAACCAGCTGAGGTGAGTTTACAGTTCTGCTTTTAAGAACAAAACTCCTCAGGCACCTGCTTCCTAAAGGCAAAACCAGAAAGAAAATGAACTCTTGCTTAAAGACAACCCACCTTATTTTCTGAGTTACCAATTTTCTAGCTGGCACAGAGTTCCCTAGCTACTAACAGGAAACCCCCCAACCCCAAGCAAGTGTTGAGCTGCAAAAAATGTGAAGTCTGCATTCTAGCAAATAGCTCAGTTTCCTGAAGATGAGGCAAGAATGTGGTACCTCAGAAAGTGAAGTTAGGGGAGCAGTAAAGACCTATGGCATGGTCTCACCGCACAGATGTCTTTGCCAACAGATGCATTTAAATCTTAGCCTGAATTACATTTTACATTACAGGATTGCTGAATCTGGGGCTATGATGGAGAATTCATCTTTCTTCTCTTTGGGGCAACTCTGACAGGTGAATAGTCAACAACAATGGAAAGCACTTGATTTCTTTTCTTCTGCTCCACTGACCCTGGAACTGAGCTTATCAACCTCTCAAAAACAAGAAAGGACTAAATAGGGTTTTTTTCTTGCTATTGATAAAGTCAGCCTTCTCAATGGGAATAGACCACAAGATAGGGGTCAAAGCTTAACAGTTAGATACTCTTAGCCTGCTCTGTGCCAGAAAATGCAATGAATAAGAAGTATGATTTTCCTAATACACATGCTAGAATATTAAAATAAGTTCAAGAACTGAGTTTTTAAAAACGACAAGAACTATTATTACTAATAAGCAAGGAAAAATTTGCACAAATCTGACTTCATACATGATCAAGTCAGCATCAAATACTTAAAATTATGTAATAATCTCAGTCTTTCTCCAGGCTTCATTTGGTTGTGAAGGCAAAGAACTGTCAGGAGAAATATGAATATTCACTTACATGTTTCAAAATCAGACATTTATATATCTACTTGGGATAAATGCCAGAGTTAACATCAAAGATATGTGAAGGACCTCTTGTCCTAATGGAACATTAAGCTCCTCAAATAGAAGAATTCAGCCCTTGCAAACTGTCATTATTTCAGTAAATGAAACCGGCCCTTTAACAGATGGGCAACACACTTTGCAACTTGCTGATGGCCTAATAAAAGGCACTGGCTTTTTAAAAATGAAGGGCATGTACTTCTCAAATTACAGTACCCAAATGGGCTTAGCAGAATAAAATTAAGAAGGTATACAACAGCTTGACAAAAATTAGGAACAGACTATGGAAATTTGATAGCTCTAAACATCAATATCCAGATGACCTTTTTATTTAAAAAAAACCCGGAAAACAAAAAACTCCTCATTTAAACCATAGGGAACATATGCATTGATATAGTCAAAACTGGGGGCAGCACATCATGGAATTATAAGTACCAATATAATAAAAACATGAAGTTAAGTTCTTCTCAAAATATAATAAAAATTCCCTAAAAAGCAGATTCCATTTATATCAGGTGTCTCTCCTTTTGTATCAGTCAACCTTTATGCTTCTTAAAATAAGATCTCTCCAGTTGACTGATGATATAACCAAGTTAACACAGACCACGCATGAAAATAAAATAAGAGGCCCAGCATTTCTACTCACCTCTCACGTTCTTCTTTCATTTTTTCCAGCTCCTCTTCTCTCAGGCCACCATGCTTCAGAGGACCTTTCTGCTCAGCCTTTCCACCCTTATCATCTTTCTTCTTTCCAAATCTAGTGAAACATGGAGAAGATGATTGTTAATGATAATTACGCTCTTTTCGTGGTTAGTTGAAGATACTTATGAGATGAATTCATTAAATTCTTTATTCTAAGCAATACAAGATCAGTTCACATAAAATGGAATTCTTTATTCTAAGCAATACAAGATCATTTCACATAAAATGGAATTAAAATAAGATGCTGAGATCAGAAAAATAATACAGTTACCGAAGTCCCCTCCTTTTCCTCTCTTCCTTCTTTCCCTCCTTCTATTGACTGTGCAGTCTGCACAAAATCATGTGATTAAAGACTAAAAATTTCAAACCATTAATTCAGTAGAGATTAAAGAACTGAAAGGTTGTTGTTCCCATATAGCTAAACACTGACCGACCTCCTAAATAGGCCTCCAGAGCTCCAGGTGGCATTGACATTGAAGATTAAACTCATGGGATTACATAGTGAGAGTGCTGCAAGGGACTTTACCGAACACCTAGTTCAACATTCTCATCTTAAAATGAAGAATCAAAAGCTCTGAGAGCCCCTGGGCCTTGACCAAGACCACCCAACAAGTTCAGGGCAGGACTGGGATTAGAACATGGGTCACCTCCTACATTGCACATTTTCCTTCAGGCCATATGCACTCTCCCATGTAGCTGCAGGCTTCCCAAATCAGCCCAAGGTCAGTGTGTTAAAGGCCCTCCCCGGTGCTTGGCTTAAGTGTGGTTAACTGGGCACAGTGGTGATTTTATTTTTTTCCTCCAGCTTTAATGAGATATAATTGGCACATGAACACTGTGTAAATTTAAGGTGTAGAATGTATTGATTTGATACATTTATAAATTAGAAAAGAATCACCACCATAGTATTAGCTACCACCTCCATCCTGCCATGAAGTTACCATTTCTTTTTTGTGGTGAGAACATTTAAGATCAACTCTAAGCAACATTCAAGTGCATGATACAGTGTTGTTAGCTATAACCATCATGCTGTACATTAGATTCCCAAACTTATTAATATTATACCTGGAAGTCTGTACCCTTTGACCAACATTTCCCATTTCCCTACCTCCCAACCCCTGATAACCACCACTTTACTTTTTTCTCTGAGTTTGTCTTTTTTAGATTCCACATATAAGTGACGTCGTACAGTTATTTGTCTTTCTCTGTCTGACTTATTCCACTTAGCATAATGCCGTCAAGGTTCATCCAGTTGTCACAAATGGCACAATTTCCTTCTTTGTCATGGCTGAATAATATTCCATTGTATACATATACCACATCTTCTTTATCCATTCATCTTGATGGACACTCAGATTGTTTCCATATCTTGGCTATCATGAATAATGTTGCAATGAACTTAGAAGTACAGATATTTCTGCGAGATCCTAATTTCAACTCCTTGGGATATACACCTGAAAGTGGGATTGCTGGGTTATATGATAGTTCTAGTTTTAATTTTTTTTTTTTTTTTTTTTTTTTTTTGTGGTACACGGGCCTCTCACTGTTGTGGCCTCTCCCGTTGCGGAGCACAGGCTCCGGACGCACAGGCTCAGCGGCCATGGCTCACGGGCCCAGCCGCTCCGCGGCATGTGGGATCTTCCCAGACCGGGGCACGAACCCGTGTCCCCTGCATTGGCAGGCGGACTCTCAACCACTGCGCCACCAGGGAAGCCCCTAGTTTTAATTTTTTGAGGAACCTCCACATTTTTTTCCATAGTGGCTGTACCAATTTGCATTCCAAACAATAGTACACTAGGGTTCCCTGCAATTATGATACTTTAAAAGAACATTGTGTTTCCTTAGCACTTTTGGGAAAATGAAACTGCACATTTGAAATGAAAAAAAAAAAGCAGCAATTAATTATTGGTAGAACATATTCTTAAATGATAGGCATTTTTACCAATAGATATTTTCTTACCATAGTCTTGGTACTAACATACATGAAAAAATAAAATGACTGATGCTCTGCTGATAACTAGGGATAAAAGTCACTCAATCATGCATAGTCTTCAGTTAAGGTAAAGACTCTTCTTAAATCTAAGGAAATCCCATGTGTCCCTTGTTCCTTATTAGATAGCTACAAATTTAACTAAGTGTGCGTGTGTGTTTATCCCTTTAGCTTACTCATTCTATCTATCATTCTTTGTATGTATCTATGTATCCATCCATCCTTCCATCTATCCAACCTGAGGACATTTTTCAAATTACACATGTGCTGTTGACTGCCCCCTTCCCCTGCTCCCATCCCTCTCCCCTAGCCTCCCAACACACAGTGACTCAGAATCTCCTCACACGAGGACCTGAATTATAAACTTGTAAGAAATTCCCGTCTTCATCAGAATTTCATAAAAATGGGTACATATTTGTCTCTTTCTGGATTGCATTTCAACCCAAAGTGGAGATTACTGGCCAAGTGGCAGCTCTGAGTATCACACGTGGAAGATGGCGCTGCTAACATCCATAGTCTTGGTGTTAGCCTAGTACAGAGTGCATCCTGCTTTCCTCAGAAGCCTCTCCCAGCCTTGACTCTTCTGCATATTTTTCCATTATAATTTCAATTAGCAAAGTCTCTTTCATGAACTTCCTCTCTCCCCATTGCGATCTCTCCACCTGCCTCTGCACCTACTTCAGTCCTTTCGCTGTATCCAGTCTAGTTTGGCGATCTCAGTTGATCAACCATCAGCTTTAACTCCATCATCCCCAGCCTTTCTTTTTGTTTGTTTGTTTTCTTCCTTTTTCCTGCCTCCTTTTCTGAATCTATTCCTTTTTCTCACTGAAGAAATGAACTTATCCCTTTCATAGAAGTAAATAGGAAAGAGAGAAAAATACAGACAAAATATGAGAACACTAACTTTCAAATAATTCAGATTTGTTAATATATTCAAGATCTCGCTTTAACCTACAAAGCGGGAGATATCTAAATAATGTGTTTCCATGAATACATTCTTTAACTTTTCAGACCCACGCAGAAGAGTCTTAGGGATCAACATTATTACTATAAATTCCTTTATGTGAGAATACTTTAGTACACCACTTAGAAAAATAATTTTCCCTCAAAATGTCACTAAATATAATAATACTGAAACAAAGAAAAATCAGAATTGTGGGGAGTGAGGGTAAAATAATGCCTCAGGAAGCAGATGAAGGCAAAATTGTTGCCATGATCTCTACAGATTTTAGGCTTGTTTTTTCCCCATGTCTCAAATATTTTCTTGTAAATTTGGAGGTTTTAGATTTTCTGAATGAAAGCAGTCTGATTTTTGAAGGGTAAAACTAACCTATACCCTAGTCGACCTTGATCTTTATGACCACAACCAACGTATTGTTTTTTCCTTCCTGCAGCTAAAATATTTCACTTGTACTGCAGTTTGAGAACAGCTTACTATTCTTCCATCAGAGTGGGATATGCTTGATGAAGAAAAGGTTAGTTGTAAGTAAATTCTGCCAAGCATTTTCTTCTAAGCAGGAACCATCAATAATAGTCCATTCAACCAATTCTATAAATATTATGTTTTGATTTAAAGTTAATGATCATTTATTAAAGTTTCCAGTAAGAAGGGCAGAAATAGCTGTGAAATTTATTTCATTAGACAGAGAGCAGCCACCAATTACCTTATTTTGTAAAGTTTGGGTAGGTTCAAGAATAGAATTATAAGACAATAATCTTCAAAAGGGCTCCCACATTGTTGAGATGAGGAAATTGAAACTCAGAGAAGTTAACTGCCTTTTATTTATTAAAACACTGAATTCTTTTTCCAGTTTTGCAATGAGACAACTTAATTATCAGTGGTGGTAGTGGTGGTGGGGGGAGTTGGGAGAAAAGCATCAATCTAGTGAATTTTACAAGCCTGTGTTCTCCTTTCATGGCAGCCTCTCTGGGGGTCATTTCACAGCCATTCTTACCTTCACTGACATACACAGAGAGGAGCTGGGGAGATTCAAATACATTGATTCCTCTCCCCATTAGCTATTTTTGTGAGAAAAGTCATGCAGACTTAAATGGCTGAAATTACTGCTTTGCATTCTAGGGTTTCGAATATCCACTGCATTCCAGGCCTCCCATTACCTATTACCTAGGAAATTTGAGAGTTGGCCATTCTGGGCTAGATGCCTTAAGGAAATTGCTTATAGGTCAACCTTGCTTTATATAAAAGATATTTTCCTGAAGAATTCTGTGCAAACATATGGTTTTAATCAATGAAGTCGTACTTTCCACGTACCTGGAAAGCCTGTTTAAAGAATCTTATGATGGATCTTTCTGTAAAGTGGAAAAATCACCTTTCAACATACTCTTTATGTAAATTTAGATTTTCATGAATTATATGTTTGCTTAAAACACCTGTTCCTGTTCCTTTTTTTTTTACCAAAACACTTTATTTTTATTTATTTTTTAACATCTTTATAGGACTATAATTGTTTTATGGTGTGTTAGTTGCTGCTGTATAACAAAGTGAATCAGCTATACGTGTACATATATCCCCTTATCTCCGCCCTGTTCCTTTTTACAGAGACGTTATATGAAACAGCTTCATGGAAGACTAGCTTGCTTGCTCGCTTTCTTCTTTCATTCATGCATTTGTTTCAAAGAATATTTATTAGGCAACTATTCTGTGTCAGACATTGCCATAAGCACTGGATGTAGGTTGCTATTGTATTGGGATACAAAACCAGACCCTACCTTCATAAAAGTTACATTCTAACAGAGACAGTCACCAATCAAGTGTGACTATGTAATTGTAAGTTGTGAAAAGTGCTATGTAGGGAGTCAGGAGAGACGATAACAGGACATTGATTGGTTGGGAGTCTTTAATGAAGAAAATGACATTTAAACTGAGAGGATAAGGGTGAGAGATTCCAGACAAGCAAAGATGGAAGATAAGCCTTGTGGGTGAAGGAAAGAGGACATGCAGAGGGCATGAAGTGCCTGGTGACTGGTGAATCCCAAGCAGTGAAGGAAGGCCAGTATCTGAAGCGAGGAGAGCAGAGGGGATCCTTGCACAGGATTCAGATGGAAAGAAGGGTAAGGTCCATGGAGTATAGATCTGAGAGATACTTAGAGTTTAGTCTAAGAATAACAATAGGTCATTTCTTAGTGATTCAAGGAACAGAGAAGCTAGTAAGGAAACTGGTAGATTTAAAGACTTGGTAGTGGAGAAACCAAGTCATTTTAAGCAGAAGTGATACAATGTGATGTATACTTCACAGGACCATCCTGGTTGCTGAAGTAAAAATGTAGCACATAAAAGCAGGAAACTGGCTGGGGAGGGCTACAGGAGTGTGGGTGAAAGGTGATGGCGGCTTGGGTGATCCGTGGCTGCTGAGAAGAGAAGACAGTGATTTGGATGTGATAGGTCAATGGAGACGCATCAAAAGTTGACTTCTATGCACGGTTATTTTTAGTGTGCCTTCGGGAAATCCAGATGGAAAAGGGAGAACAAGGATAAAACAGCTAGGAGAGGAAACTAATTTTTTTTATAGAACTGATAAAGGGGAAATGGAGGAGTTCCTGGGTAATTAATTTATCAGTTAATATGATGCCTCATGTATAAGAGAAATGATTCCTATCCATAAAATGAGATTTCTTGGTAATCTCATTATAAATGAAGAAATCAAAGTAAATAGAATATCCAAGGTGGAAAAGAACCTCAGAAAGGGTTACAGAAAAATACCAGAAACAGGCCTCACCCGTGTTCCTATTTTGCCCATGTAGGGAAGCCCTAAACAGCTATCTGGGGAAGTAGAATTTAATAATGGTACATTGATTCATTCATTCCGTCATTTACTGAGCAGCCACTACATATCATATGGGTTAGGCACATGGAATTTAACCATTAATAACATCAATTGCTAGGAAGAGCTCTAACTCTTCAATCCAATTAACTAAACAGGGCTCTAGCATCCTATTGTTTTCTATACAAGAAAGATATTAATATAATTCTTAGTATTTATTCCCTAATTTCTCAGCAAATATTTTGTTTCTCTTTCCTTGAACTTTCTAGGTAATGATGACTTTCAAATCCTTCCCAGATTCCCAGGCACCCTGACAAACAATTCAAATTGAAAATATGTAGCTCTATCTCTAGCTTTTTCCACATCTAGTCTCTCATTTAATTCACTCCTTAATTCTGCTAAGTAGTATCTGTCTACAGTCTTCCTCCTTGATCCCATTGGGCAGTTTATGTAATTATTAGCAATTACTCTTCCTCTTAGCACAGACTGTATGAAAGCAATCCTGAGCAATGGCTTAGGAGGACGAAAAAAGTCAGGCAAGGAAAAGTTCAGACACTCTTGTTCCAAATTAGTGGTGAGCTACGAATCCAAGGAGAGCTGAAAGTTTGAAACATAATGTATTTCTCCTTCTACAATTAGGAAATATCTTTGGGTGTCATTGATGCATTTGGAAAAGGCGACAAGACCCGCTTAATAATATTAAACACAGAAATCTATGGAAAGAAGTCAGATGTGAAAATGCACAAACCTCACAGTCACAATATTTTCTGGACTTGGATAATGGTTTATTCTCCCTGTAACTAGTTCACTTTTAAACTACACATGATATTGTCTTATCATTGTATAAATTATACAGCCTGAAAGAGCTCAAGCAAAATATGGGGGCAGAGAAATTCATAGACCTTTGACTATGTTTCCATAGTTTATTCTGAAATTCACCCATAAAAGGTTTCTGTTGTCTGATATATTCCAAATTGGGTTCTGAATTAGCATATGCACATGCTGACGAAATTAACTTCAGCATATCGCAATCTCATATGGTTTTGTGCACTTCAGCTACTGCTTCTAAAATGTATGTCACAAATGTCTTTACTTGTTTACCTCAGATGGTTCCCATCATACCTAAGAGTTAATGAATCTGATAAAAATCCAGTGAAAATTGACCAATTAGAGAGTTTCTTCCCCTCCCTCCTCCCTTTTTTGGTACCTAAGGGCGTTGCCTACTTTTACGTTAATATTGATAGAAGAATGTACAGATTTGTGTTTGTTGTAAATCAATCTTGACGAAGAAAGAAAAAATATTCTTATTTTATTTTTAGCCTTCCACAGTATGCATTATTGCCATGGTTAATGCCTGTGACTTTTCAGGAGGGAGGTGGAATGCTCTAAAACTCAGTATGCTTTCCCCAACAGAGGGTCGTATTTTAAACTCTGTAGGTCCACCTCATGGCTCACAAAAGGAGGTAGGGACTTGCTTCATTGGAGGTGTTCGCAAGCAGAAACTGAGTGGTTTCATGTTTCAGTAACTGAAGGAAAACTCAGTTTTAAAAATCGTTCTTGTTAAGTCTAACTGGATCAAGGAGTTGAAACCCTAAAAAATAAGATTTCCAAGTAAAATTTTAATTTCTGGCATACTGTTTAGACACTTATTTTAGGTGTGTTTATATGTTTCCAAGATGAAGGCAAGCTATATGAAAACAACAAACATGTGTAATCCCACTGATATCTTTATCTACTACTTCCTTTGAGGTCAACCTTCCCATCCCCTCCCCTTAAATAGCTACTTTCCTCATTCCCAGGATGTGATTCCTAAATTGGTGATCATGACTCCCCTTCACTCCAAAGCAAGGAATCTTCAGATCTCAGATGTGTTGATGTTTGTTTTTAGGATTGAAAAGCAGGGAGGTCCTGTAGCATTCTAGGATTTCTGCCTAAGTGGATAAAACATCTGCTGGGTAGAGTCTTAGGCAGCTCTCTGGCTCAGTTCAGCTGCTGGGAATCCTTGAACTAATTTGCTTTCCCAGACGGAGGAGCTAGGAAACACAATGGATTTGAAAACACCAAATACATTAAAAATAATTCTAGAAGGTCCAGAAAGTAAAGCAAAATGCACATCACCCATAACCCATCTTCCTAAAAATAAACAAACGAGCAAAAAGGGCCTCTGGAAGACGGACTTGTAAGAACCAGTTAAGAACCACTGGACAGTTACTTTTGCTGAACATTTTTGTAGTAAGTGAAAACTCGACTCTGAGATGATTAAAGCAGCACTTGGTTAGAAAAAAAGGAAAAAAATATGAAAAAGAGGCCAGAAATTAAAGTTAAATGAAAACAAGCGTGAATGAGTGAGTGAGAAAGATAAAGATACTAATAAGGTATGATTTTCAGATCCACACAGGGACTATAAAAAGCTTATTAACTGTCACTACTACACTGGGTTTTAAGTTATTCCATCCCTCTGCTTTCCAGAAGACGAAATACTCTTCAGGAGCACAGTGAACTTTGAATAATTGCTTTCATACGCGCTACGCGCTCACTGGCTTTAAGACATTGTAGGCAAGAGCCATGGTGATTCAGACTTAAATGCTTCTGATTTCTGGGAAATATATTTAACGGGAGCATTAAAGAAATAGATCTTTTTGCATTTTTATGTTTTCTTAATAGTTAGAAAGGTTTTTCTTTTCATTAAATGTTTACTTATTTCAAAGCAGCAGAATATGTGGCTTCTTCCTTTTTATTTTTATTCTTTTAAGTGGATCTTTAAGTGTCTCTGAAGGCTGCTTGAGTGCAACCGATGACCTGCGTAAAACCCTAATACTGATCCGAAGAGACCACATGGGGAATTCAGACTTCGGCCAGCAGCCAGATAAATTCTTCTCATCTGGGTGCCCAGAGCATCCCCTTTATCCTCCTTCCTTCCTTTTCTCTATCTCCTTTGCCCCAGAAATCCAAAAACTAGTAAAGGAAAGAGTGTTCTGAGACCAAGCCACACTTGTGCCCAAACTTTTTTTCTACCAACTGCAGGCAGTTCCCCAGCCCCCGTGGCCTTCCCGAGGTCAACCTGTCACGGCTTACTCCAGACTGACCACAGTCTCATCCTGCAGAAGGAAATCTTCCCCCACGGGAAACATCTCTGCCATCCATTCACTGGCAGGTGGCAGCATTTCAGCAAGCTGCCTGGGAAGGGAAACACTGACTCATGTCAATGAAAAGAAATCCAGGGAGGGCTAACTAAAAGCTCTGTGGAAACAGGTCTCATTTAGAGTCTTTAATAAAATGTCAAATACAACTTATTCCAATGGCACAAATTAACATACGTGTACTTCGTATAAAGTCCATTATCAGAAAGAACAGATGATGGTGCCTAACTCATTATGTGAAAAGAAGAACCAAAGGACAAGAGTATTAAGAAATGACTGTGCCCTTTGTGTTTGTTTGGTTTGGCTTTTGTTTTTGGTTTTTTTGTTTGTTTGGTTGGTTTTTTTAATTTGTTTGTTTGGCACAGTGATGATGCAAAGGACCGTTTTAAAGGGAATCCAGGATGTTACTGCTCCATCTTCAGAAGTTAAGAGAAACAGGGCACGATTTCTCTGGAATTCATCTACACTAAACAAGAATAAAATGATTGAGCTCCAGACCTAGTCTAATGGGAGTGAAACTTATCTTTTTAACTCTGATTAAACAAAAAAAAATGATCACTTCTTTGATGCTCAAATTAGCATCTTTTCTCTAGCATACTGAATTAATTAGTGGAGTGACAAAAGAATTAGTCCATGTAGGATCAAAGCTGAAATCATATTTATCTGGAATTTAAAATGAAGAACACACAGCTTTCTCTCTCTATAGCTCATGTAATGTTTTTTCATGTTCTCTATATTCTAAACCTTCTGCGTGTCACATAAAGTATAACTAGGGCTTTTTTTTTTCTTTTCACATTCTTCTTCTTCTTCTTTTTAATATATAAAATATTCCCTGAAAAAAAGACAGTGAGAACATCACAGAATTTTTTTTTTTCCTGGGGGTGGGAAACTTTTTCATTGTGCCATAAAAATCTTAAATTAGGTGGTTTTTCTGTCAAGCATTTATTGTACAAATACAAAAGAAGCAAAATAATTAATGCACAGTAGAGCCGGTAAGAGAGCCTTAAACAATAGAAAAGAGTTATTATATTGATTCTTAATAAGTGATACTAAGCTTGAAACTGTTCTTAAAAGGTAGAAGTGCTCTTAACTTTGGACTTTTTTCCTCCCTTCTGTAGAAGAAAATGCAATTTTGATAAGGAGAATTGTTGGGGGTTAATTTCTAGGCTGTCTCAATTCACTAAAATGAATATTTAATGTGTTTTTCTTAATGTGCATAACATTTTCACTAAACAAAACTAATCTGGGTGGGCATGTTTATCTTTACCCAAGACGGGATAGAAAGTGGATTCAGGGAGCGGATCCTGAGACGTGGAGGGTTTGTGCTGATGCTAGCAGCTATATTGGGGGTAGGGCGCTATTTTTACCATTGCTTAAATGTGAGCTCCTCAAGGGCTAGGGCTGGGTCTTTATGTGTTTCTCTTGTTTATGCATACATGCAGTCATGCATTCATTCAGCAAAGGCTTGCTCAGCACCTGCTTTGGGCCAGATCCTCTAGTGGATGCTACGGATACAAGTCAATTCATCAAATATGGTCTCACTCTTCTTGCCTGATGCATCATAAAAACTCAACAACCACTGTTGACCTGAATTAAAGGTCAGGAGTTCAGGAATTACATCAATTGTTTCCATTTTTCATAGCCTCTATTCTAGAAGAAGGACACAATGGTCCCTCATAACTCAGCATGTTATCCCCCCGTAAAGCTCCAAAGTGGAAGATACTCTCCCTATGAATGCATAAATCAACCAAATAGCTTAATTTACATGTGATGCCTACAATCTAGTCACTGCCCTGCATGTCTATAGGCACAGCAAGACCAAAATGGTGACAGACAGATACTCACCTGGTAAAAGTAATGAATACAGGGCTATCACATGCCATGGGGGCACTGAGTCACCTTGGGTTTCAATCTCATGATGACCAGTTCTTTTGTGTTGTGCAAACACTCTGTTTAAAAACACCAGGCTAAATTCTAGAATAAAGTTTAAACCCAAAGCTGTCATTAAAGATGGTTAATCTGAGCTCGGTGCTTTGTGACCACCTAGAGGGGTGGGATAGGGAGGGTAGGAGGGAGGGAGACACAAGAGGGAAGAGATACGGGAACATATGTATAACTGATTCACTTTGTTATAAAGCAGAAACTAACACACCATTGTAAAGCAATTATACTCCAATAAAGATGTAAAAAAAAAAAAGATGGTTAATCTGAAAGGTGTCATCTAGAAAACACATGTCTATCTTGTATTTAGGCTTTTAATTTCAGAGTTTCAGAAACTGTGACCTCTTTAATCTTAGGTTTCAAATAAAGATAAATGTGAGGTAGTTGCTGGGTTCTGTTGACACAACTCATCTTTGTCATTAGTTCACTCTGTCCTTAACACAATTACAAACAATAATACCTCTGTCTGTACCTTTCTCTCATAGAAGCAGGAAAAAGAGGTAATTTAAAAAATCTGAGCCCTAACTTAGTTGGTAAGGCAAGGGATCAGATTTCAATATTTTTATGTTAGACTTAAAGTGAACTAATATCCCTTTTTATTCACTAAGTCCCTTAAGAGTAGACCATAAAACTGAATTGATTCTCAACTATGAATAGGCTGGGAGGAAAAAAAAGAAAACAAAATCTATTCTGAATGCCTCAAGTGAAATTCTGCGTTGCACTTTGACTCTCCTAAGGCCAAAAGTCACAAGTCTTATGAAATGTCTCAAACCTGTGTTGCCCGCAAGGGTCTGTACTTATTTTTAAAAAGTCTAAAAACTCCCTTTCCTTAGCTTTCTCGATTTTTAAAACTTGGAACCCATAAATAAGATAGGGTTGCCAACTACAAAATGAGGAGTAATTTATTATTTTAAATAGAGTTGCAATTTATTCATTGAAGTGCACAGGGAATATTATAGGCATCCTCTAGGTCGAGAACATCTTATACCAAAAGAAATCGGGCAAAGTGATAGTCACTCCAGAGCCATGGAGCAATCAACAATGTTTCCCTTTGTTCAGAGGGGCCTGGACAAAAGACCGGAGGAATAGGCTTCCCATGGGATTTTAATACAGTTTTATAAGAATGAATATAATTTCATTCTCCAGCAATATAACATCATTAAAGAAAATATATCTAGGGTTACACAGCAAGAACAATGTAATTTCTGACAAGGTTTTCTAATCACTTGTAATTCAGAAAGAGCTATTACTAGTAACACACAATCACAAAGTAGCCTTTCACCTGGAAATTCATAGTAGCTTAGCACAGTGATGATTTACAATTTGACCAAAGAAATCAGAAATTGATTTATAGTCTGTCCAAAGCATCAGGCTCTTATTTGCTTGTCCACTAGACTGTGAAACTACTATTCTACTATGTAAGTATATTTTCTTGTTCCTCCCTTTCCTGTACCAATGGCTAATTTTTCCTTTCTTCAATACCACAGATAATTCCCATAAATTCCTAATACTATTCTACAGTTCAAAATGGCTGCCAGTGTCCTCACAGAATAAAAGAAATCAATGCTAGAAATTTTGTGTACACGTAATTAAAGGCATCATCCTATAAAGTACATAATTAAATAAATCAAAGGTCTGAGCCTGTGAGTAGAACTTTCCAGATGGGACTTTTGGTGAACGTTTCTTTAAGAAATGTAGGCTATTCAATCCAGTGAATTGACCTGAGGGTGTTTTCTTATCTTTGGGGCTATTTTAAAATATCAGATCAATTTTGGATCATATCACATAAAAGGAATGATATTGGAAACTTTACTTTTGCCCAGCTATGCATTTATTCAGATGACAGAGGTGCCGCGTAATCTGCTACAATGCACCGGCAGCCTGTGTTTGTGTGGCTTTGGATGGACGACGCAGAGCACCCCAGCAGCAAAACCCAGAAGATGGCTGAGCTGGCAATCATCACCCAGCGCATCTGCAACCTGTATTTGGCTTTGGATTTAATGCCTCTGGCCTCCCCAGGTTTAGAATTTCTAAATTTCACCATGTAATATTGAAGTGACTTCCAATAACTAATCTTTTTTACAAACATTACAGTTATATTTGATTCTGCAGAAACCCACAGTATTTGTGTTTTTCATTTTGGAAGGTTATTTGGAAACCCAAGCCAATATATTATTTCAGGTGTGACTAAGCTGTTGTCATTCATTTTACACCAGCCCTGACACTCTCTAGGACCCATCCTACTGAGTTCTATAGACTCACTAATGCAGTCAATCCAGTGATGGAAGAATCAGTTTGGATAAAAGAACAATAAATCTAACCATAATTTCAGTTCTATAAACGTAATAGTTGAGTGAATTCGTAAGAAAGAAAAGAAAGAAGAGCTAGAAATATGTACAGTTTGGTTAGGAAAGCTTGAGCTTAACATGTTTAATCTAAATTTACCAAGTTAGGGGAAGGAGAGGTAGTTCTAAAAGGGTCACATTAAGGGACCCCAAATCAGGAGATTAATGAATCATTAATACCTTGCATTTAAAATAATTGTTTGATAAGATGGCAAATTTTTCAAGGTGATCCATAAGTGCTTTAAAATGTAAAATGCCATTAGAACCTATTGTGTAATATATAACACCACGGCTTACGTATTTTTTTGTTTACTGAATTTACATTGGATTTCCTTATGAAAGACCTGCATTATATATTGATTTTATGCAAACACCAATACATTTTAAAAATAAGTTTGTTCAATAAGTGCTTTTGAAATATTATTTATCTGTGACAAAATACTCCATTTACATTTGTAGTTATAAAAGATTTGCATGCAAAGTGTTCTTACTGGTTCAGAAATTGTAGAGTTATATAAAGTCTCTTGGGGGTAGAAGGATCTTTGATATCATATTTATCTAATCCTGCTCAGAGCTCAGAAAGTCAAGTTACGTGCCTAAGGCCACACTGGTAGTTAGAACCAAACAGGGACTTGACCCCCTCAATTTGGTACAAAGTTTTTTCCATCTTGCTATGTTCCCTAATTGTTTATACATATGTTATGAATTATTCACCCAAAATTCTGAATTCTAAAAAGGAACCCAACTCAATAAAAGCTTAGGTCTTTTGTGAGTTCCAGTTGCCCAGAAATGCAATTAGCTGTAATGACAAAGTCCAATTTAGTGACTCCTTGGCCAAATATAACATACCAACCAATGGGAGGACTTGATAACTTTCTCATTATCTTAAGCTCCCTTGTTCATTGACATCCTCACCCTTGTCCACAGACGGACTCTTAATATATGCCAGCTGATTTGATCAGATTGCTAAGAAAGAATTACTCAGTTATTTAGTTCAACTGGTTAGAACACTGTGGTAATGGAGTCAAGGTCATGGGTTGGCTCCCCTGTGTGGGCCAGTTAACTTGGACCTGGTCCATAACCACAGGCTCCACCCCCAATGCAGACGGTCTTACAAATACGTGCCAGTGGTCAAAAGGGCACTCGCCAAGAATGTGTGGACAGAGCAGCATAAATCCATCACCTCTCCCAGAAAAACAGCTCAGTGCCAGTTTTGTTGAATATATGTGGGTTAACAGTAACATTTTCACAGGTCAAAGACAGAATATGGTTCCAGATTTTGTAACACTACCGAATTGTAAACCTAGCATATTACAAGAAATTTTTAGAAAATAGGAAAGCCTATGGTGAAACTTAAAGTTAAGTAAGCATTTGAGAATTATAGGGAAAGTTTTAAACATGAGCCAGTGATTTCTTCAAAAAAAGCTTCAAAAAAAAGTTAGCAAATTTGGTCTATGTGAGTAAAATATCTTGATTTTTTAAATACTGACTATTAAAAAAAATAGCTTGTGGCCCAAACGTAAGGTATCTTGGAGCCAAATTCAGCCTGTAGGATCCCAGTCTGCAAACGTTGGTATATCTAAGTACCTATATATTTATATCTATGTATGTATATATGTGTTTTAATGGCTGTAGCAACCTTAAATAAATATAATTTACCGAGCTTTTCATTGATTGAGGCTCGCTGCTCAGCTTTCAACTAATATTGAACCAGGGGAATCAGAACGGACATACCCAAAACAAAGATGTGATACTTTTCAATGCTTGGTACCATTATTTGGCTGAGAAGAGAGAACATCATGGGCTGGAATTTTTGGCAACCACTTTGTAGATGACGTAGGTCACCCAGGCTTCCAAAACTCAGCCCAAGTGTATTTTTTTGAAGAGCAAACACATGAATTATCAATGCTTCTTCAGAAGGCCCTCTATAGGAATTTATAAATCGACAGAACTAGAAGAGTAAATTCTGCATAATAACACAGTTTTGCAGTTTAGAGCTTATATCCAAAGTTAAAAAAAAAAAAACCCTTTTTTTCTAGATTTCACACTGTGGAGTGATCTTTTCAAAATCACTCAAACCCTCTGCTCCCTCAAGTGGTAAATAGAAAGGGGAAAATATATTCTCATCTGTCACCGATGAAGGCCACAGGGATTTAGGAAAGGAAGGCATGTGATGTAAATATAAACAGTATTAGAAAAAAATACTGCATATATTTATTACTGCTAGTGATTTACTAGCTGATTAACTGATATGACAAAGTTGTACGGATTCCTGCAAACTAATTAAAATAAATGTGTCACAGACAGCATAGGCTAGTCAGACCTCTTATATCATCAATGGACTAAAAAGTCCTATCAGTAGCCTAAAATATTGAATCCATTCAGGAAGTATTTATCAATACCTATTATATATCAGACTCTGTCCTAGGTGCTGGAGATTCAGATTACAAAAATTCAGTACTTTCTCTCAAGGAATCTGTAGTCTAGTGAACGCTTCTCGAGACTGAATGAAGATCTCCCAGACTAAAAGAGACAGGATGTGAGTGCTTTCAGGTTTTCCATGTCAATATTAGAGGAACCATGGAGATGATCTTTCCAGTTAATGTTCTTAATTTTGTTTGTTTTGCAGTTTTGAAAATCTGATTCAAAATAGGGTCCTCCCTCCCAGAAAATGTGCGTATACTTGAACGTATAATTTCTAGAAGTTCACAGGTTCCCAAAAGACTATCCGTGTGTGCCTATCCATGGGTATAAGTTACAAATATCTGTTTTATTGCAATTAAGATTTTCTCAGTGCCACAAATGGGCGCCATGCTTTGTAGTGAAGAGCACATAGGTAGCTGCAAGAAACAGTGGAGGCTGGTATTTTCTTAGTAGGAATATATTCTTTTAGGTAGACTTTTAGAACTGACCATAAGTCTATCACTGAATCAACAAGTACTAAGCACTACAAGGAAATCTAAAATAAGTCAAAGATACATAATCCCTACTCAGATCTATTTTACTAGAGTGCAATCAATTCTCAATGACACAGAGGCTTTTTATCCACTATATAGATTACCCATAGCCTGCGCATCCCCTTCTTCTCTGTCTTTCCATTTTTATGGTCACCTGAGGACTCATTAGTGCTTCTACCTGAGGATGAGCAAAGGAAGGGAAAGGATATAAAACTTAAAAGGAGTCATTTTTGCTACCTTTCAGTAATTGGGGGAAGAAGTAGCTGTTATAAGGCCTGTACATTATGTGAAGATTTCAATTATCCATACTCTCCTTGTCAATCTTACCCAAAATCATTAAGGCTTGGCTCTAGCCCTCCTTGGAATGTTAAAATGATTGATGGTTGTAGGAAATGACCATAGTCGACAAGATGAAGTGAAGTAAACTCAGTGCTAAGGAAAGATGAAAAACATACTTTCGAAGTCACAGTTTCAGAGTCCCAAGAAGCATCAACCCACTGGGCAATTTTATGAATGTAAACATTCGATATATGGACAAAGATCACAAATTCTGTCTTAAGAAGGAAGTACAACATCCACGTGATGGAATACTACTCACACAACAACACAGACGAATCTCAAATGCATTCTGCTAAATGAAAGAAGCCAGGTCCAAAAGTACTGTTTGCTTTTATTTATGACATACTGGAAAAGGCGAAACTATAAAGCTAGAAAACAGATCAGTGATTGTCAGGAGTAGAGGGGAGATGGACCTGTTGGGGCTATGGATCTGTTGTATATCATGACTGTGGATACGGACTCTATGCACTTGCCAAAACCCCTAGAAGTGCATACAACAAAGAGTGAGTTTTACTGTATGTATGTTAAAAACAATCAACCAAGATGCAGCAGGGACTCCAGATAAGAATACAACTATAACACATGAACTTAATTATATTACAAAAAATTAACATAAGCACATTGAAGGGCTTGGGGAATAAAACAACTAACCCAAGTAACATTGGAAAACAGTATTTTGTGTGTGTGTGTGTGGTACGCGGGCCTCTCACTGTTGTGGCCTCTCCCGTTGCGGAGCACAGGCTCCGGACGCACGGGCTCAGCGGCCATGGCTCACGGGCCCAGCCGCTCCGCGGCATGTGGGATCTTCCTGTACCGGGGCACGAACCCGTGTCCCCTGCATCGGCAGGCGGACTCTCAACCACTGCGCCACCAGGGAAGCCCTGGAAACAGTATTTTGACTGGCTACAATAAGGATAAAGACAAAAAGAATTATACACACCAACAAGGACCTACTGTGTAGCACAGGGAACTCTGCTCAATATTCTGTAATAACCTAATTGGGGAAAGAATTTGAAAAAGAATAGATACATCCATATGTAAAAAAAAAAAAAAAGAATTTTACACAAACACTATACTCTGGTTAGTACAAGGGTAAGTGTTAGCAATTCTGAAATAACTTTGTATATTAGGGTTGAAATAAGAATTAAATACATTATAGATAATGACAGCTAGCTTTTTCACAGTATGAAAATGTAATTACAAATAAGGATGGGGGAACTCTCAGTGAACACTGTGGTGTTGGATTGGAATTAGACTTATCAGCATAAACTCATGGTTTTTTAATGTATATACAGACTCGAAAGTAAATACAGACGTGTGTGGAATCTAGTATGTATATAGGTTGATTGATTGATTGATTTCCAAGTTCTGTCTGCTGAGAGGGTCTAGAAGCAGTGATACTCCAGCAAGGGGCATTCCTAGAAACCATTCTTGGTTTCTGAATAGGATTCTGTAATAAAAGGAATCAAGCCTCCAAGGGAAAGTGGTTGATTCTTGGGGTGTGGCAAGGAAAATATGAAATAATCCTAGAGCTTCTCATAGCACCAAAAAAAAAAGAGAAAGTTCTCAAAAAAGCTTGGGCAAATCAAAAGGGAACAGGAGCTACCTCGAAAGGGCTCCTAATAGCCAAAGGTGGAATAATTTGAGCAACAAAATAATAACAGGACTGGAACAAAATATATATCCATGAATCTATAATGATATAAATAACTGAATAAAGAAATTAATGGTGGAGGGAGAAAGGATAGCTCTTCATTAGAAAGGAATTCCAATTAGTGAAGGTAGAAGGAAAGAATGAAGTGAAAACAACTATTGTAATACCACAGTAACAGTTGTTGCTGACAGGAACCATGGATAGATGCTAAAATTAGTGGGTGAAAGTATGAGGAGAAACCAAGTTATTTGCATAGTCTCAAAATATGTCCCCAAGGGACGTGTTAATTATAAAGGGGAAAAATAGTAACTCTGCAGTGAAGGAACCCAGCAGACACCACCTTAATGATATGATCAAGATGAACATCATTAATTATAAGACATTTCGACATCATGGACCCCCTGAGAAGGGCACATCACTTCTGTAGTATTCTGGCCCAAAATACATAACCTTAGTTTAATCATGGTGAATCATCAGACAAACCCAAACTGAGGGATGTTCTACAAAATAACAGACCAATACTCTTCAAGGCATCAAGGTCATGAAAGACAAGGGAAGACGAAGGAACTGTGCAGATTGTAGGAGACCAAGGAGATATAAGCTCTAATGCAATGTGGAATCGTGGGCTGGATCTTGAAACAGAAACAGAACAGGAATGGAAAACCTGCTGAAGTTCAAATAAGGTTCACTTTTCTGTAAGTCTAAAATTATTTCAGAATAAACAGTTTTAAAATAAAAAGAAGGACCAGCAGAAGGTGAAGGATAATTAGGAAAGGGGGAAGAAGGAAACATAGTTAATTTTATCCTCCTTTGTTCCTCTCTATTATTTCTTGCTGGACCTCTTACTCATCTCTTTCCTATCATCAGGGCAGACCTCCCCCCAAATAGGAATCGGTAGAGTATCTATGTGTTTCTGAAGCTTCCAGAAACAGGTTCATTTATCTACCTGCCTTCCTAATACATGACACTCCATCTTGGCTTTCTTTGCTGGTAATTTACTAGACTCGAAAGGAAAAGGAAGTGACGCTAAAGCATAAGCAATGGAGGTGGGAACATTGGCCTTAACGCCAGATGGAAGGATTAACCTAAAACAGTACAAAGATGTGGTGAAGATGAGAAGAAATGGCTAAAATGGAAGGAGATAAATGATTCAATATATGCAAACCATAAATATATAGAACCATCCAACCTTCCAAAGCTCTGGCAGTATCTACTTTGAACACCACCCTTTGAGGGTGTTACTATGTAGGCCATCTTTAACTAGCAGATCTAGGATGGATAACTTGATTTTGACTGATGAGGATTGAAGAAATGCAAATGTTAACAGCTGTCATTTTGAAAAAATTTGATTTTTGAATTTTATGTGTACAATAGGCCACAGGCAGATAAACATCCACACATAATTTTTTTTAAAGTAGACGGATTCAAATATGAGGACTCAGTCTAATAACTGCTTAATTAAGTCATGTAAGAGGCTGCCATTTTTTTTCTTTGCCAATTACTGAGATTTGACACAGGAAGTGCATAGGGTATGGACTAATGCAGAAGTCATCTGTGAAATTACATTTTAAAATACTAATATCATAGTTGGTATCTTCTTTTTGCAGTATACTTGTTAAAAGCAGACTCTGTGTTTGCTTTTAAAAAAAAAAAAACAACCCCAAATCCAAAAATAACTTTACACTTTACCATAATCCTAGAGTTTGGGTCCGTTCTAAAATCATCCCTATAGATCTAGCGTGCACACATAGGTTTCACTCAATATCATTTTTTCAAATGCTCAGGTTCACTGGAGGCCAATACCATGAAGCTCTGGGAGGAGGGATCTGTCTGCCTGTCAATATAGCAGCTGTAAATTATAACCGTGCATTTGATTGCATCTAACAGTTTTGGTGGTGGCAGGGATTTGAAGCAAAATCAGAGGGGGTTCAATGAATTTGTAGTGAACTAGCTGAATTATGGAGCCTTTGAGAACAACCGTTGCTCATATGCTTCAAATTCACTACAATTTTTCAAAGTCGACGAGGATCAGTACTTAGCCTCTCAAACTCTCCTCTGTATCTTTTCTTGGATGCTTTTTTCATGGCTTCGTGCTTCAAGATTTTGAAGGGACCCACTGATAACTCCTAACTAGAGCCTATCAGCAGCTGCCTTAGAAATACCCTGAGATCATTTTCTCATCCTCTCATCGTTGTAAAAAAAATCATGTCTCTTTTCTGCTACCTTCCAGCCCTCTGAACACTCGCAAGCTGCACCCAGGAAGCTACATCCGGGTGATCTCTGGCAACACAGAAATACCCCAGCATGCAACTCCCACTTAGCTTCTCTATTCTGAATATAAACGGGCCTTCTTGGTAAAACAAAGAAAAATGAAACTTCAGTTTGAAACGCTCCTCCTTTTGCCCTTCCACTTCTCCTCCCTAAGGGAGGTGGCTCTCTCCAGGGCCTCCGATAGGCTCCAATCTCTTTGTTCAAACTGCCTGCTTGGGTCACTAAGACCTTCACACTGGTTGACTGATGGGTTATGCTGTGCTGTGAAGGAATTTCCATGCATCCTCTCTTCCTGGCTTTTGCATGTAAAATGTGTTAAAACTGTAAAAGAATGGTATACCGTTGATCCTTTAGCAAGGGATTTTAGATGTCTGCAAGTAGGTATAAGTTGTTTTGGGGGGGAGTGGGGATGGTGAGGTAACGATTCAGATGAGGACATGTTTTACTTCTAAAATTGAATTACACCATTGTGATGCCTGGCCTTGAGGTCAAACTGATTAGAGGGACCCCAAGTCCTGTGGGTTCTCATGTCCTCTGTGAAAGATGTGAGCCAGGCGACCCCACCTGGCCACTGGAGTTGGCTGGGAGTGGGGACCAGTCCTTAGTACCCTGCAGGGTTCTGACAAATCAGAGACTTGGAGCCCCTTCTCTCTGAACACAGGACTGAGGATCCCGCATGACCCCCTTTCGGGCTCACACAGGTACTGGTTCTTTCTCTTCTCTCCCTTCCATCCCATCCTCACCTTGGGCAGCCTCTTCTGCTGATCTCACTCTTAATCCAGGCAATCACACCCCGGTAGTGTTTTTCCAAACTTCTATTATATATATAATCACGAATATAATATAATCATGAAGAGCTTATTAAAAATTGATTCTAGGACCCACACAAGCTTTGAATCAGAGTCTCCAGAATGAGAATCTGTATTTTACCAGGAACCCCAGGTGATGCCTCGTTCCAGAAAGTATGGGAAACACCGACCTCTGGACTACCTGCTATATTTGTTCTTCTAATTCTAAAATTGCAATTTCTTATCTCTTCACTGAAACTTTTCGCACAGCTTTTTTCTCCTAACTGAAATTGGCTTTGCTTGTGGCCCTCACAAACGGGAGCTGCGAATTCTCCCAGTTAACCTTTATAGCGTCCTTGCTTCATAGGCTTGTTGTAAAGGGTGCAGAAAAGGTCCAAGGATCCTAAGTGCTCAATTAATATTAGATATTATTTTCACCTCTGGGCCTGGAGGTTGTTCCAGCATTTTCCTGCCTCTACTTTACTATTTACAGAGCTACTTCCAGACTTATTAAAGAATAAAACAAAAGAGGAAACAGACCTCCTCTCCATTCTCACTGCAGACATCTACTTGCCTCCAGGCCTCTCAGGAATTCATGCTTGTTCCCCGAGGCTCTCCACCACACCCGGAAAGCTACAGACCCATACCCACCGCCAGTTCATTTCCTCCTGCCTTGGAACTGCTCAGTACTGACTGTACTACCCCCTCCTCAGCTCTCATTTACATTCCCTGTGTCAGTGATTCCAAATGTTATGCTGCCATCAAACTGTGTGCCTACCACTTCCTTCTCAGCTGCAATGTGGTACTTGAATGCGTCAGCCACGATTTCCCTTAAAGTCCCCGCCATCGCCCTTAGAATTTACCTACAGCAACCGGCGAGCCTCCATCTGTCCCCGCCCTCTCCCAGTACGTCGTGTAGCCAGTTCTCTCTACTCTTGCTTTGCTTGGGCCTCCCCAGGTCTCAGACATCAATACCGCCCAAGTGCCTTCCATGTTGCTGGGATAGTAATGCTCCCCCAGCTTCTGTGGCCCAACCTCACCAAATCTTGCTTTCTCTGCTTCCACACCTCCCACGTGTTCTCTGACTCAATCCTCAGTGTGGTGAGGACGTGCGTGGGCTGTGGACCCGGCCTGCTTCGATCCCCAGCCATCTCTAGTTATCTGGGGGCCTTCCACGTTACTCAGCCCTCCAAACCTGCTTTCTCTTCTGTAAAGTGGAGATAACTATAGAAAATACATCAGAGGATTAGAAAAAGTTAAATGAGATAATATATGTGTAAGGGTTTGGAACAGCATCCAGTACATAGAAAACAGTCAAGAAGCCTCTGTTATAATCTCTGGGTTTTACCTCAGTGAACTTTCTTAGACTCCCCTTGCTAAGGTCACAGAGGACTCCTGTGGTACCTTTACAGACCTTACTCCGTAAATCGGCTGCAGCCCAGCACCCTATACTTCATCAAACTCTCTCATTGCGCGGCTTCCCTGGTGGCGCAGTGGTTGAGAGTCTGCCTGCTGATGCAGGGAACACGGGTTCGTGCCCCGGTCCGGGAAGATCCCACATGTCGCGGAGCGGCTGGGCCCGTGAGCCATGGCCGCTGAGCCTGCGCGTCCGGAGGCTGTGCTCCGCAATGAGAGAGGCCACAACGGTGAGAGGCCCTTGTACCGCAAAAAAACCCCACAAAAAAAACCTCTCTCATTGCTGACAGGGCAAGCTCTCTTGGCATGCTTACGTTTCTGCCTTTTCTGCCTTCATGTCGAGAAGGTCTTCTTTCTCCCCGCCTCCCTTTCAATCAAGTACCTAAAACAAGACCTCTCCACCAGTGCGTCCACATGCTCCTCAAATTCTAGTGAAAGAATTTACTAGCTTTCTCTCTGAGCCTCTCCTCTTCCTCTGTAGCCTACCACAGCGTATCACCAATCTCCTAAATGACAGACTCAGGAATTCTTTCTTTCTCCTTCCCTCCCTCTGCCAGTGCCTTCTGTTGGGCCCTTATCTCCTTGCCTCCAGACTTTCCCATCAGTCTCCTACTAACTGGGTGTCTTGCCACAAATCTCTCCTGTTCTAGTCCGTTCTTCACACAGTCCTCAGCGAGTCTGTACTAAGAACATTTACAAACGCGAATGAGCACGGAAGCCTTTGCTCCAAGAGCTCTGCTGGCTCCCTACGGCCTCTGAAATCAAGTTCAAACCCTCAACCCTGCATGGAAGGCTCTTTTCAACCTTTCCCCAACTCACTTCTTTAGCCTTATTTTGTATCACTCTCTCAAATAAATGAACGAATGAGTAAATGAGCTTTTCATCTTGAAGCTCACTTGAAATCAGGAATATATCTCAATTATCTGTGTCTCTTACATTGTATTTCACAGTACATTGCCCACTGTGAGTGTTAAATAGTAGTTTCTAAGAAATACATGCAAGAGGTTTCATTCTGAGGAAAATATGATCCAGTACAGCTGGATAAGACCAGCACTAGGCTGATACTTGACATTGAAACGGATTATGAGTATGAGAAAACTGAGAGAGGAGGAAATCTGAAAATTCTGTTTGGCCATGTAAAGGAATCCCTAATTATATTACGGGATTGCCTATGTCAACATTTACTATTTATGTCTAATTACCATAAAGGGCCATTACACTTTTGCGTATAATTAAATGTATCACATTAATTTAAATTTTACTTGATTATAAAATAACCTATTTATCATCTATGCTCAGTCTTCTTCGTGTTTTTTGCTCATGCCTGGTGATCTGCCCAACCTTTGAAGAATTAGAAGAAATTCTTCTCTAAAACTATTCTTGGTCTGGTTCTTTCTACTTTTACACTTTTAATCTACTTTCTTTGCACACACTAAACACTCATACTAAAGGATACTAATTAAATTCTGGTGCCACACTTGATGGAGTATTACACAGCCATTTAAAATGATGGATGTGAGGACTGTAGCAGTGTGTAAAACTGGCTATGATATCATACTGAATAAAAGCAGGAAATAAGATTCTGTGCAAAATAAGGCAACAGATAGGATGAAAGCCTAAAGAAAAATAATTAAGGTGGTTTTGTTATAGGAGTGGGATTATGGGGAAGAGGGTATCTTTTCTCTTTTTTATTTTCCCCAAATTTTCTGTAATGTGGTTATGTTAATTTTAAATGGAAAAACAAACAAACAAAACCCCAGAAGCTGTCTCCTTTCTCTTTTGCCACTAAACCTCTCTTTAGCTTCCTGGCCTTCTCATTTCACTTTTTCCCCATCATCAAGACTCTCATAGTACACATTATTTGTACCAACAATGACCACTGAAGTAAGCCACTAGTCACATATGGTTACTGGGTACTTGAAATGTGGCTAGTCCAAACTGAGATGGGATGTAAGTGTCAAATATACCATATATTTCAAGGACTTGGTATAGAAAATGCAAACTATCTCATTAATAATTTTTATATTAATTATACATTATATTCATTTGCTAGGGCTGTCATAACAAAGCACCATATACTAGGGGGCTTAAACAACAGAAATTAATTTTCTAACAATTCTGGAAGCTAAAAGTCTGAGATTAACATGTCAGCAAAGTCGGTTTCTTCTGGGGCCTCTCTTATTGGCCTGTAGATGACTATTTTCTTCCTTTGTCATCATGGGGTATTCCTGCTGTGTGTATCTGTGGTCAAATTTCCTCTCTCTCTCAACATACCAGTCATATTGGATGAAGATCCCCCTCAAGTGGCTTCATTTTTCACTTAATGACCTCTTTCAAGAGCCTATATGCAAATACAGTCACATTCTGAGGTTCTGAGAGTTAGGACTCCAACAAACATATTGCGAGCAACCACATGTAAGCCCATAACACATCAAAGTGATAATATTTTGGATATATTGGGTTAAAAATAACATTATTAAGATAATAAAAGGCTCTCATAAAGGTCACTATTAATGGTTATCCTGCCCTCTTACCTGGACATGCTCAGTAAATATTAATTAAGAGAAAAGTTTATAGAAGACAGAATAAGAAAATAGGGCCTTGAAAACAGACCCCAACATAGACCTGAAAATGCAATTTAATGGTAGAAAAATTTGAAATGGTGAAACATTATATCTTTTTAGCATGCAGAAGTGATAATCTCATTACACGATTCTGTATGGACGGAGCAAAGGGGAAGGCATCGCAGCTAACACACTGATAGAGGGCAACCTTTACTGGATAGTCATTGGGTTTAAACAGGATCACAGTGATCAATCCAGAATGATCATCAATGTACTCAAGGCCTAGATAGTAACTCTTCTTGTAGCATAAAGGTATCAAGTATAACTGAGGGTGAGAAATATTGCCATGGAGTTAAGACTTGCTGCTTTATTCCTTTTTGATATTCCTTTACTTTTTTGTAATAAATCTTTAACAGGAATTTTGACTGGTTAATTTGTTTTGATTTTTTTCCTTCCATTTGAAATGGTTTGGAAGATTGTGCTGAACCTGGTTGAATTCTAAGGGTTCCTCTCTTGCTTCTGGTGGAAGGCACTAGTAGAAACACAGCAAAAAAAGTACATGATAGTCCACTGCTGTGGAGAAAAGTTCTAAGAGATGTGTCTCCTCCGTAAAATATTTCACAATTTGAGGAAGCATCCTTCTGTTCCACAATTAACTGGTGTCTACTGAGTATACCTAGGATCAGAGCAATAAAGAGAGCTGGTGTTCTGATCAGATCTTTCCTTGCTTCTGAAATGGTGTGAGACTGAGATTTTGTTTTCATCTTCTGATTCCCCCTAGAGAATCAGAGAAACATCTAGCATCTTGAACTCTATCCTAGTATCTAGAAATGACCACCCTTCCCTGCCTATCACATAGGAACTGGGCCCTTCTAACAAAGGATTTCACTCAGAAAGAAAAACAAATAAAAAAAATTTAAAGTGGAGAAAATCATGTTTTTATAAAGATCTTTAAACTTTATCCAGTATGAGTAAGAAATAAATTTTAACAGTCATTTAATAGATAAGACTGTAAGAAAAGGGAAGAAACTTTATAGGAACCCATTCTGTCCCTCTTTTACCCTCACAGTTCTCATTTTCCAATTCCTTACCTCCTAGATTCATTTATATTTGAAAATAGGTCTTAAAATTAAATGACTGGCATGTGAATAGACGTTTATTCAAGTAGCATATACAAATTCCCGATAAGTGTAAGGAAAAAAATATTCAAGAATATTAGTCATTAGGGAAATGCAAATCAAACCATAAGGAGATACCACTTCAAACCTACTACTAAAATGGCTATGGTAAAAAAAGACCGCTAATAACAAATGTTGGCGAGGATGTGGAGAAATTAGAACCTTAATATACTGACGGTAGGAATGTGAACAGGTGAAATTACTTTAAAAAACAGTTTTGGAGTTGTTCAAAACGTTAAACATAGAGCTACCATATGACCTAGCGATTCCACTCCTAGGTATATATCCAAAAGAAGGAAAACATATTCATACAAAAATTTGTACATGAATATTCATAGCAGCATTATTTGTAATAGCCAAAAGTGGAAACACCCCAAATGCCAATCAATTGATGAATAGGTAAATGATATGTGGTATTTATCCATACAATGAAATATTATTCAGCAATAAAAAGGAATGAAGTACTGATACATGTTACAACGTGGATGAACCTTGAAAACACCATGCTCGGTAAAGGAAGCCAGTCACAAAAGACCATGTAGTGGATGATTCCATTTCTATGAAATATGCAGAACAGGCAGATATATAGAGACAGGAAACAGATTAGTAGTTTTCTAGTGTTTGGGAGGGGGCTGGGAGATAGGAGGATGGGGGTGATTGCTAACAGGTACAGGGGTTTCTTTTAGGGGTGATACAATATTCTAAAATGGATTATGGTGATGTTTGCACAATTCTGTGAAGATATTAAAAACCACTGAGTTGTACACTTTACATGGGTGAACTGAGTGGCCTGAGAATTATATTTTAATGAAACTGTTCTTCCCAAAATTAAATGACTAGGTTACAGTGAAGTTTATGCTTTTTAGACGATGTCTAAGATCTTCACAGGAAAAAGCTCCAAATGCTAATGCTTTGAATATGGGTTATTTCCTCCAGAGGACAATCCTAGAATATGTGACTACATATACAAGTCAGAAAACTCCCCAGGACCTGACCCTAATTTTCTAATCTCATGCCAGCCCAGTAGACAATCAATAAACATAAACACCAAGGACTGTATCACAATCCCAAGCTGCTTTTGGATTCTCCAGACCATAGCTCAACACTGAGAAGAATCTGTCCATCTACCATATTTAATAAATTCAACCACCATAGTAAGTTTCATTGTGTGTGGCTATTAATACTTTATTACGTTGACATGTTAAATTTACAATGCCAAGGTGAAGGCTGAATTATTTGTAGCTTTGCTCCATGTTAGAGATATTAAAACTGAATATTCCTTTCTCTCTCGACACAACAATGCTTAGCTAATAGAGTGACGGAAGAGATTCCCACTTCTGAGATGATTTTCAGTTATGAGAATGAAAATCACTAAAACATCCATCTATGATTAAGGATGTCAAGCACTTGACCTTGGTGGCATAAGGTGCCAACAGAAAAGCTAGGCAACACCATAAAAGTTAGGTGGGGGGACTTCAGCAATACCAAGGTGCCCACAGCTGCTCCTCTAGGGGTACTTGTGGTTGAAATGACATGTGTAAGATATATGGACTGCAGACCACACACAAGCTAGAAGCAACACATGACAACCCATACACGGACATAAGTATTTTTAAGTTGACGGTTGCCATGCCAATGCAAACATTACCTTACCACCCACTTCACCGTTGATAAATTTCAGTAAGTAACCAAGATGAAAGAATGCACTTAAAGTGCTCTTTTCCTTAAAGTTAAAAGTACTACTGTCATCTGTTGATACTTTCAGAAATTCTTAAGTAACAGCTTGAATTCAGCTTTCAAGACATAGGTTCCGCCTACTCAACCCAAGAGCAATCCTTAGCAGTGGAAGCATCAGGAGAAGGACAGGATGAACTGTGTCTCCCTCTGGGCAATTGGTGGTGCTATAAGGCCAGTTGTGAGCAGCAGGGAGGAACTCCTTGCTCCTCCTCCTGTCCTTTGACTGTCCTGCTGTTTGCAGGCCATCCCTCCCTTCCTCAAAAATAGTACTTATTGCCTATTATCCCATGCCGGTCCAGGATAAGTTTTCACCAAGTAGCAACACAATGAGAAAAATAAGTACAACTCCACTTCAGGGAAGTCTCACTCCATTTGTTTAATTTGAAGACTTCTCCCACATTCTATGATTATATCTTTCTTATTTTGTTAATATTTAAATGTGCTTTTCTTTATGAAACACTGATTATAGCAGATGGGGAGTTTTGTCTATGTTTTTACTTGACAAAATAAAAACTTGGTTGCCTTATGGTGACCTCCATTTTTACAAAATTGATTAGCCCATGGAAAGTCTGGGAGCTACTCTTCTAGAAAACAACATATAACTTTAATTTCACCACATCATTAAGACCACTAGAGAGCAAGGTGAAAAATGACTAAGTGCCTTCCGCCTTTTTCTCCCTACAGATCTCTTCCTTGTTTGCAAGGGTCTCTATGTCACTCTGAAGGCACATCCTCAGGGTATTGAAGAAAAGATGTTCTCGGAGCAATCCAGCAGGGAGGACTCAGGGGACAAAGTCTCCAGGAGTTCCCATGAGCCAAGAGAAGTTAAGTCTATGGTATGACTTGCTGCTAATGACTAAAGCTCATTTATTGCCTGTTTATTTTAAGAGCGTCTAATTTCTACAGGCCTACCTCCGAGATATTGTGGGTTTGGTTCTAGACCACCATAATAAAGCAAATATCGCAATAATGTAAGTCATACCAATTTCTGTTTGTACTATACTGCAATCTATTAAGTATGCAATAGCATTATGCCTAAAATAACAATGTACATACCTTATTTAAAAAATATTACTAAAATATGCTAACCATCATCTGACAACTCGGCGTTGCCATAAACCTTAATTTTGTAAAAAACAAAAACAAACAAATGAAACCCCCCCCCCAATTATCTGTGAATTGCAATAAAGGAAAGCACAATAAAAATGTGGTATGCCTGTAATTTATTCTAGGCCATTTTATTAATGTATTAGTGCCGCAAAGAATTTTTACTTCTCAGCTAGTATGTTCCATCCTCTGTCCAAAGTGCTAAGGACGTAGAAGTTAAGCCCTTAAACTGTACAGTGTCCCCACAAGGAGAAAGTTATACAAACAAATAATTACACTGTGATTGTCTGTGATACAATCACAGAAGGGTAGGAGTAATTAGGTGTCACTAAGTAAGCTGAAGAAGCTTTTATAGGGTGGAGTTGCGGGTTTGATGTGGGTCTTAAAAATGAGAATGATTTTTACTTCAACTCTATTTTCAAGAGACAGTTTCAGATTGAAGAAATAGAATTTACAACTGGAGAATAAATTGAAGATGTGGCGAGACAAGAAGACAGGATCAGACCGTGAAGAAGGTCATAGCCTGTCTAAAGAATCTACCTATCGTCCTATATGCGAAGGCAAGCTACTGAAGGATGGTGACATGACTACTGGAATTGAGAAAGATCTTCCCTGCTTTCAGCTGGAAGGTGGAGCACAGGGGAAAGATGCTGGGTGCTGGTAGACCAGTTAGGTGCCTAGATGTTGGTAGACCTAGTCCAGGTGAGAGATAATAAGGATCTGAATTAGGAGAGTAATGGTGGTTGGCAGCGGTGGCTGGGTAGCCAGCATATGTAATATAGTAAGAACTGGATACTGAGTAAAATCCAAACTCACGATCTGTCCATGCTAAATTTCATCATAGGCAGCGCATGTTAATACTAACGTATTTCACACAGTCCTGTCAGTCGATAGCTGCACACTCTCTAAACCACCTGTTTTTTCCTGCAGCCACAGAAGAGAGGGCAAGCGCTTAAGCAGGTAAAGCTATATCTACACTTGAAATATGCAACAGAGTCCCATCAAACTTAACAACACAAGAACTTACGTTGTAGAGTGTTCTGCCAGGAGAAGGAACGGAAGCATAGGCTATGAAGCACACTAACTTCTGATTCATTCCCTGAGTCCAGGGGAAGACAAGTGATAAAGGGGAGTTACGAGAGCTCTTCAACATTATGGGGTGTTTTTGCTGTTGTTGTTTTGTTTTGTTTCTTTCATCCAAGCCTCCCGAATTGAGAACAGATCCACAATTTGCATTACAAATAGACACAGTGCCTCTCTGAGACTATGCCAAACCTAACAGTCAAATGTTCTATAACAACTTTAGAAATCTTAGAGAGGTAATTAAAGGGAAGACCACATGATGATGTTAGTTATGTATCTGAAGTATGCGATTATTTTTTAGATTTGAATTTATTTTATAAATTTTTAACCTGATAGTAAGAGATAGCCATATATGCTACAGAGAATTTAAAAGACTTAAAAAAAAAAAAAGTTTCCAGTGAAAACACAAAAGCCCTTGTTGTTCTATCACCAATATCCCACCAATACTGGTGTATTTTATTCCCAGAATTTTATTTTCTCGTATAAAGACATTTGAAATCATGCCATGGATACGTGATTATTAATGCTATTTTTTTCCACATAAAGCATTTCTTCAGGTAAGTAAATATTCCTGAATTTTAAAAATTTTAACAGCTGCACAATATTCCATCACTTGGACATACCAAATTATTGTGATGAATCCCCTCATGTTGGATTTTTACGTTGTTTCCAGTTTTTTACTAATATAAATAAATACCACAGTGACAGTCCTTATTTATAAATCATTTTACAAAGCTATAATAATTTAACATTAACGCAACAAAAGGAATAAAACAGTAAAGGATCAACTGACTTAACTATGTAAACTCAAACACTCTGCACATTAAAAACTCCCTGTAAAACCAAATAGCAACAAACTGGGAGAAATGCTGAGTTTCTTATGAAACTTTTAAGTAGGTCTCAGGACAAACCCACTCAAATTGGTAATTGTAAAGTTGGTTATTTGGAGGGGCAAGATGGTTTTTGCCACTGCAATCTTTACTGATTGGCCAATTACTAATACTCCAAGTCCCCTTGTTTATCGTAGAGCTAGAAAGAACCTTAAAAAGATAATCTAATCCGTTGAGAGGCTTTTAGGGCTGTCTGCTCTAAACCATCTCAGACAGATGGAATCTACATTGTTTTTAAAGGTCTCTAGATAAGAAGATTCCATAACCTCTCTTGATAACCATTCCAGGCTTTAAGAATCTTATTGTCAGGAAATTCTTTCTTTTACCTAACTTAAATCCCCTATGCTTTAGTTTAAATCTATTGCCTTCCACTCCCCTCTCTTTATTTAGAGGGCAATGGAAACCATCTGATCACCCCTGTTTAAAGAGTAACTCATCATATAAACACCACTAGCAGAGGATTATTAAATTTTTTTTCTTAGCTTTCTCTTCTCTCCACCACGTAACCCTGGTGCCTTCAACTTTGAAGACTATAGGTCCTAACCGATTTACAAATCAATGAATCATCCTCACTGCACTCTTTTTAAAGTCTCCAAATTTTACAAGTTTTACACAGCTCAAATCATTCATGAAGATAAAAGGCACTAAAAATAGATATCAGTGAAGGTTTTAGAGGCAGACATCATTTTTCTAAAAGCCACTGCTTTCACGGAGAAGCAGTTTTAGGAGAGCTCAGACTTCCTGGTAGACAAAGATATTGGGGGATGCTCAAAATAAACAAGAGGATGGCTATGTGGAACCAAAGGTTCTATCTTTACAGCTTCTCAGACCAACTGTGATGGTTCGGCTTCCATGCCCTTAGGGATCTGTGACAGCAACTAAAAGCTAGACCCAGTTATTGCTGGTTGATTGCAGTACAGAATCAACCAGTTATTAGCCGGAAACCACATGGCCCTAGGGCCACCTCAAATGCCCCCAGGGGCACAGACAAAGCTTCAAAGGCTGTGGAATCCAGATGGTTAGTGACTCAGTGCTAGATCTCCTGGTTGCCTCTGTCCACTGAGGATCAGTCACAGTTAAAAAAAAAGAAAATCTGTGAATACAGCATTGAAGGGAAACAGATTTGAGTGTCATCTGTATGCTGACAGGTAACACGATAAGATAAAGCAATGACCTGGAAGTTAAGAGAGCTGTGTTCTGGCATTAGCTCTGTCCCTCGGTCATGATGTGACATTTCTATTCCTCTGGGTCCCCACGTATAAAATGCAACAAATTACAGAATCTTTTAAACTCTTCAGAAAAAGACACTTCATAAATATAAGCTGCTGTAATAACCACTGATAGAACAAAACATTCAGTTGTCATCATATATAAGTGGGGAATTCTTCACCTCTGCCTGTTTAAGCACTGCACAGCACATTTGAGCTGAGTCAACACCCGATGATTAGCCTATGGGGTTTATTCAGGAAAAATTTTAAATTCTAATTCCTCCAACTCAAAAACATGAGCTATTTCTCCTTTCCATCACTATATGGGTGCTTGTGGAATTTAAAAGTAAATTCAGTGTTTCCTAAGTTGAATATGCGGAAAGAAAAACAAGAATTTAAAGGAATTCCACAGAGTTCCAGCCAAATAAAGATGGAATCTTACTCAGCCATAAAAAGAAACGAAATTGAGCTATTTGTAATGAGGTGGATAGATCTAGAGTCTGTCATACAGAGTGAAGTAAGTCAGAAAGAGAGAGACAAATACCGTATGCTAACACATATATATGGAATTTAAGGGGAAAAAATGTCATGAAGAACCTAGGGGTAAGACAGGAATAAAGACACAGACCTACTGGAGAACAGACTTGAGGATATGGGGAGGGGGAAGGGTGAGCTGTGACAAAGCGAGCGAGACATGGACATATATACACTACCAAACGTAAGGTAGATAGCTAGTGGGAAGCGGCCGCATGGCACGGGGAGATCAGCTCTGTGCTTTGTGACCACCTGGAGGGGTGGGATAGGGAGTGTGGGAGGGAGGGAGACTCAAGAGGGAAGAGATATGGGAACATATGTATATGTATAACTGATTCACTTTGTTATAAGGCAGAAACTAACACACCATTGTAAAGCAATTATACCCCAATGAAGATGTTAAAAAAAAAAAACAATTATACTTTACATTAATACAATTGTCAGCTCAAAAGCAAAAAATAAAAAGATCAATAGACAGACAGACAGAGACAGATGCATAGATAATCTCTTGCTTTACTTGCTTGGCTGATTTTGTCACTGACTTCCTCCCACTGAGTACGGACCACAAGACCTGACCACTCTGTGTGCTCATTTTCCTTCTACCTCTTTCCAAAACGACTGCAAAAATCCTATTTTCAAACACTACTGAATTAGCACCCTGTGATTCACATGTGTGGCAGTATAGCCAAGCGTCACTTTTCTTCAACAGGGTTTATGAATTTATTCCCCCAAAGCCTATCTTAAATACTTCAGTGTGAATAAGAAGAAGAAAATAATAAATGGCATGGGTAACAACACACGGTGCTCGGAATGCCTTTCCTTTTAGAAAGATACATGCTCTTTGTTGTCTCTAAGATGCCTGGGCACAAAGATTAAGTCCCCAAAGAAGATACATTTAATGAAAGCAAACTATCATTTCGTTTTTTCTAAATGATATTAGGTTTGTTTGTTTTTTTCCTTCTTTTTACATCAAAAAAAATTATTTTTGAGGAGTCGTAACCCTGATGTGACACTTGGAGGGCAGCGAGAAGGGAAAGAAAGTGGGGACGTTATCTACAAAATGGTTTGATGCTATGTGGCCAAAAAGAATGTCTCAACTTGCTAGGCCACAGCAGACGTCGTAAGAGAGGTCTTGGGTGAAAAAGATTTAAAAACTACCAATAAGGTGAGCGGCGTTCCATGCTTCTTGAGAAGTGAGTACATGTGAGTAGGTCTTATAATTAAACTAATCGTAGGCTTCTGTCAGTGTAGCCACGGCCACTTGACATTCTTACCTAGCAGATAAGTGTCTTCGTTCCCAGAGCTCACGTTAAGTGTTGAGGGAATTCGTGGCCCCTCTTGAGGCATCCATACACTTCACTTAAGCATACTCCAGTTGACAATAAAAATCACACGCTGCCTTGTAATACGATATTCAAGAGTTGCAAACAAAATGAGGCTTTGCAGTTTTGAGAGGGCTAATGCCTTGAGCTGCCTCCACACAAATAAAAGATGGAGAGGATTAAAGTCCGGGAGATTACCAGCCCAGGCCAAGCTTGTTTGACAGACTGGAACCTGAGAATTTGACTGCATCAAAATGCAAAACAAATGCTGTTTGTCACCTGTAACAAGGAGGACTCAGATGTACTTTCTAGGCTTGAATAATAGGGGACAGGGAAAACAGTACACGGGGGAATGCCAGGTCTCTTATTTACATCATGACTAACAAAAAAGAGATGTGAGAGGAGGAGATCCTGAAAATGAATGGTTTTCCGGGAAGCTCATGCAGGGAACTGCTAACCTATGGGGCTTTAGAATTGTGAAGCTTGGTCTGAAGTTTAGTTTACTCAGCTTTGAATGACCATGGGCATCTTAACTCCTGAAATGAAATCAACGGGCAAATGTAAAATACTCTTCCTTGTTCTGTTTTTCTGGCATGGTTGATGTACTTGAAGATCTCTAAGAATTCCGTATTTCTCCTCCATTTTAGAACGGGCAGATGCATTTAACTCCGAGAAAGGGTGTCTACGCTGTGCTTACAAGATGGGCTGGGAGATAGGAGGAAAACCGGCTCCAGAAAAGAGGCACATTTTGTTTCTCGGTCTTTCTGTGTGTTTTTCCAAGGCTGAAATCTAATTCCTGTGCACTTCTACCCCTCTGATTTGCCTTCTTACTTGCAAAGAGGTACTGAGAATTTACTGTGTGTAAGGCTTTATATGTCTTAGCTCATTTAACTACTCATTTTACGTTGGTAGATCCTGGTACTTAAAGGGATCAGTCTTGGAAAAAAACCCATGAAATTAGTTGGTAAGGCCCCTCTCCTCTCCAGAGCTCACCCTCCTACTGCCTGGGCTTCCCATCAAGGCACCCCCACTGTGACGGCTCTTCTGGGGCAGGTCTGTGTTCTGGAAGTTCTGTGATGCCCTGACTTCTGTTAAATCTTTCCTGGTCCCTGAGGTCTCAGCTGGGCTTGAGGTAATCTCATAGCCTAAAGGAGAGTTACATTGCTAGCTATTGCCAACAGCTCCTTGTACTGAACTGGCAGAGAACACAGCACTTAAACAGCAGTTTTCAGCACCTACTGCAGCGGAGACGGCCCTTAGGGAATTTGAAGTCCCACAGCTTTGGCAAGGGTTAGAGACTCTCCCAGTGTCGGTCCTTAGTGGAAGCCTACCTACTTCACCCACATGTATCTACAAGGAAGGTCGTTCTAGACCTTTCTAATGCTGTCATGTATGTGGTCCTGCGATGCTTGGGAACCATAGCATTTCCTGAGAGAAGAGCTCCATCATCAGGAATCCAGTGCAGAGACACAGTGGAAGGGCAGAAGTCAGGAGAGCCGGGTTCGAATTTCCATGCTCTGTAACCTTAGGCAGGCCATTCATTCCCCTCTATCCTCTATCCTCCCAGTGTCAAAATACGATAATACTTCATTCTTGAATTTATGTCGCAAAAACTAGCTAGTGTGAGCTCACGAAGGCGACCACTTTGACAAGTGAAAAGTATGTAAGTGTAAGCTACTGATACGATTAAAATTACAGGCGCTGGTTGTGTCTAAACTGACTACCTAAGAGATTATAAACCTCCAAATTCAGATGGTATAGAAAATTAACACAAAGGGAGCTGGGGTTTTTCCATTTATGACCCAGGCTTGTCAAGATGCTCTCTGAGGAACAGAACACACATTCTGTACCTTGCTTACTTCATTATTGTCTGAATTACAGCAGGATGACTGATTGAGATGAGACATATAATGTTATTTAACTATGAATTTGTTGCAGAACCTATTGAACACGAAGTCAAAGTAAGTTATGACTGAACAACAGAAATAAATAGCTATAAGTACAATGGCAACGTGAAAGTCAAAATAAGGCAGGCTATTATTTTGTTCTGACATTAATTGTATAATAATACCTATATTTAATGCTGTGACTCAATTTTGTGTGTCAAGTCAGAAAAACAATTGATATAAAGTGTCTGAATCAGCAGTGACTGCTCTCATTGTCACTAGCTTCTTCTAGCAAGAATCTTTGGAAATAAATTTCGATGCTGCACAAACGCCCAGGGCCATAAGTTACTCAATGGTTGCCAATAGCAAATGGGTTTAAATGGATTCAGAGAAAGGTTTAGCTGTTTGAACCTAAAAAAACAATATTACTCTAAAGATCACAACTCTTTGTCCCTCCAACTCCAAGATACTAAAGCACCAGCAGATGGGTACTAATTAAAGATAGAGGAAGACTGGCTTGAGGCCTGGGGAGGGAGCAGAGGTAAGACAGGGGTGAGGAAGATGAATTAGGGTGGAGGCAACTAAAAGGCACTAGAAAGAGTGTTTCTCTGGTTTATTGGCCAGAGACGACCTTAAAGGGGAGAGTGAAAAGTAACCAGATAAAACAAAACCCTATTCTATATGGCCACGATGTATGACATGGAAAGAAGCAAAATGGGATGACGGTTTATCTCCCGAACTTGAGAAAAGCCTTGTCTTCCTAGTAGAACCCACCCACATGGATGAAATTAGCTATTTGAAGATATTACCTTACGGGCACCATGAGACCCAGGGTGTAGGAATCTAATCAAGGTGTGTGTATAGCTGGAAGGTAGGAAGTTGGCTGACGCTTAATCAATGGTGTTGATAAACCTGAGGATGAACGTGTAAGAAATGACGTGCCTGCTGAAGTGTATGCAAGGGTGGGAGCAGAGAGGGGAGTGGGCAAGGAAGACTGTCAGCACGTCCTCAGCACCGTCCAGAGGAGAGAGTGATTGGTGTAGCGCTAGGCTTTCTGCCCTGCTTGGCAGGTAAGCATATCTCCACTATGGGATATTATATTTTATAGTATACATCCCTGGCTATATGGCGTGATGATATTAGATCTCCCACCTACCACATACTCTGGTTCCATGAGCTCCTGACTCTGAAATGCTTCCAAATACACTCTCCATCAGAGAAGAATGTGCAAGTATTCAAAAAAACCCAAGTACCTGGGTCTGCTTAACAATTATATATCTCACTGCAAATTAAGAAATTGCCTTTGCAATCGGTTTTTTTTTTTTTTTTTTTTTTTTTTTTTGCGGTACATGGGCCTGTCACTGTCGTGGCCTCTCCCATTGCGGAGCACAGGCTCCGGACGTGCAGGCCCAGCGGCCATGGCTCATGGGCCCAGCCGCTCCGCAGCATGTGGGATCTTCCTGGACCGGGACACGAACCCATGTCCCCTGCATTGGCAGGTGGACTCCCAACCACTGCACCACCAGGGAAGCCCTCTGTTGTTTTTTTTAATAAATTAATTTTATTTATTTATTTTTGGTTGCATTGGGACTTCATTGCTCCGCATGGGCTTTCTCTACTTGCAGCAAGGGGGGTTACTCTTCATTGTGGTGCGCGGGCTTCTCATTGCAGTGGCTTCTCTTGTTGTGAAGCACAGGCTCTAGGTGTGCAGGCTTCAGTAGTTGTGGCTCGCGGGCTCAGTAGTTGTGGCTCGCGGGCTCAGTAGTCGTGGCTCATGGGCTTAGTTCCTCTGCGGCACGTGGGATCTTCCCAGACCAGGACTTGAACCCATGTCCCCTGCATTGGCAGGCAGATTCTTAACCACTGCGCCACCAGGGAAGCCCAGCAATGTGTTGAATGCATTAGTTTCTCCCAAGATTTGTTTCCCTCTCTATACCAGTTGTCCAAGTTATGTCCAATTAAGGAAATATGGACAAAATCAACTTTCTCAATCAACAAAACTGAGGAGGTGGTCCTGGGTTGGGGCAGTGAAGAAAGAAGCAAAGATGAGAAGAAAGGATTGAGGCAGGTATACAACACATATTAGAAGGGCACAGTTATCACATATACTGGCACACACACAAAAAAAGACACCATTGAAACTGAGTAGAGAATAATAAGACTGCAACAGATCCGTGTATATAGGAGAACTTAGTAAATAACAACACAAACTGAGTGCTTTCACTGTGCCTGGGACATCTCATTTCTTCCTCACTGAGACTCGGAGCACTGTTCCATAGTTGCCTATGTCACAAAGCTGGTGGGTGACAGAGCTGGGATTCAGACCCGGACATTTGGGCCCCAGAGACCATGCTCCTGAACACTGCACTGCATGCCCTCCCAGGACACTGCAATCCTCAGAGAAATGAATGTGCTATTTATTGGCTGGTGCCGGGAAAATTTCCTCACTATGGTAAGAAAAAATAAAGCTGGATTTCTACATCCCTATATGATACTATAAACCAAAGTGGAATGCAAATGCATTAAAGACATACACTTAAAAGATAAGCCCATCAACCAAATAGAAGAAAATGCAGGAATCTTTGTGACCTAGGGAGTGGAGAAAGATTTCTTAAGGCCCTAAGAGCCCAAACTGTAACCAACTCCAATGAAAATAACATGGTGGATTGAACCACTATAAAATTAAGGATTTCTTTTTTATGATGTATGCTACTGATAAATTTAATAAAAAAATTATGAATTGATAAGAAAAAAGAAAATCCAAAAGAATAAAAAAAGAAATCTAATGAAAAATGGACAAAGGATATAAACAAAGAAATTACAGAATGAGAAGCCCTAAGGGTTAAGAAGCATATAAAACAATGCCCAGGGCATCCCTGGTGGCGCAGTGGTTAAGAATCTGTCTGCCAATGCAGGGGACACGGGTTCAAGCCCTGGTCCAGGAAGATCCCACATGTCACAGAGCAACTAAGCCTGTGCGCCACAGCTACTGAGCCTGTGCTCTAGAGCCTGCGAGCCACAACTACTGAAGCCCGTGTGCCTAGAGCCCATGCTTCACAACAAGAGAAACCACCACAATGAGAAGCCTGTGCACCGCAACAAAGAGTAGCCCCCGCTCGCTGCAACTAGAGAAAGCCTGCGCGTAGCAACAAAGACCCAACACAGCCAAAATAAATAAAAATAAATAAAATTATTAAAAAACCCCAAAACAATGCCCAAACTCACTAGAGAAAGCCATATTAAAACAATGAAATATAACTTGATATGCATCAGAATGACAAAAATTAGAAAGGTGGATAATACCAAATATAGGTGAACACTTTGGGAGATGAAAATATGTATCCATACTGTGATTTGGGGTTGCAACCTGGCAGCATTTAGTAAAGAAAGGATGCATTTATTTTGGGACTCTCATGCTTCTAAGCCAGAGAAATTTCCTCAGATCCTTTAGGGAGTATGTATGAGGATGTTGCTTAATTTCTTTGTGTGGCAAAAGTGGGTTGGAAGTAGCAGGGGATATATTGTAGAAGTAAAATATAGTATGCACATACTATAACATAATTAAAGGAGCAGATTGATATAGCATTATGTGGAACAGACATTAAAAACAATGTTGAGTGGAAAAAAGGAAAGAATGATATTCAGAGCAAAATATCATTCCTGTGAATTAAAAATATCTGCACAAAACAACTTTAATTATTTATGAATATATACCATACACTTCACAGTGAGCATATGTGGAGGAAAAGGGAAAAGGAGCATGGATTAGGGGTAAAGGAAGGGGAGAGAAACTCAACAAGGAAGGGATATGTGTAGACAAATGATGATAGACCTACAAACTAAGGATTACTGTTTACTCAACTCTTTGCACTCTGTCGAAAAAGAAACCAAAACCAAACTCACTTGTTACGATTCTAATGGAAATACATTACAGACAACCTAGGCAGCCAAAGGAAATGCATAATATTTCACTTCTATATGTCATATCTTGTCAGGGAGGGAAGATATAGTAGTGTTTTGAGAAATACAAGTTATCTTCAAAAGTTGTGCTCTCCTAAAAGCAGAACAGCAGATGAATTATTAATTTGCTGACAATTTAATCTTTCAGAAATTGGAGGGGTTAATGACAGAAGCTATTACTCTGGACCAATAAAGCAAAGTTAAAGTGATGGAAAACTTGAAAGAAAGTGCTCCTTCATTTTCATAAGAGCCAGGGAAAGAGATGTTGGGCAGAGTCATGCCCAAACATTCAACCTTTCTTATCACCAGATTCCCAGGAGCCAAGCCCAGAGTTTCTGATTCCACAGGCCTAGGGAGGACCCAGACCATACTTCTCAAGATTTGGGGCACACACATTTCTGAAAGATCAGAGGAAAGAATGATATAGTCCCATGACCAGAGTCTAAGGAAAACAGATGGCTTAATGGAGAAGTGAGGCATTCAACAATAAAATGTTGACAATAGAATTGAAAATTACATCGATGAGTAAAAATGCAATGGGGGAGCTGGGCATGTAAAGAGTGGCATGTAGCTGATTACACAGGGATGCTACAAAAGAGGAGGAACAAAGCACAATCGAAAACCAATACAGAGAGGATCAGGTAAGAATCCTGTCAGGAGGGGTTAAATCTGAGAACGAGCTCAAGCTGGAGAAAAATGCAGAGGACAGTAAAAGGAATTGTTAACGTATGTTTAGAGCGAATGCAAGGAATGAGGCACACCCCCTTGGGGCAGATATTATAGTATTAGCAGATGATAGTAGGAGAGAACAAGAAACTGTTAGCATTCTGTTTGCTCCCACCTTCCCTATCAGTGTGAATGATCTTCAAACTAAGCCCACAAAACAACAGATCAGAAGGAACTGAAGCCTGAGACAGGTGATAAAACTAAAGAAGAGGGGCTTCCCTGGTGGCGCAGTGGTTGGGAGTCCGCCTGCCGATGCGGGGGGCGCGGGTTCGTGCCCCGGTCCGGGAGGATCCCGCATGCTGCGGGGCGGCTGGGCCCGTGGGCCATGGCCGCTGAGCCTGTGCGTCCAGAGCCTGTGCTCCACAATGGGAGAGGCCACAGCAGTGAGAGGCCCGCGTACCGCAAAAAAAAAAAAAAAAAAAAACTAAAGAAGAGTATCTAGTTGCTTTATATGTGTTCGTGTCTGTGGGCCTAAATGAATCTTCAAGTTCACGGAAGGAACTCACAGATGTGACTGCAGAACTTCCGTGGTGATCTTGGAGCAAGCCTGGAAAATGTTGGGGTGCAGGAGAGCAGGCCCAGGCAAACAACCTAGCTTTTAAAAGGGGGGTACGGTGGGGCGATACACATTTTGAAGACAGCAGAATAATGAATTTCAAGTTGTTGGATAAATAATCAAGGAGATGGTTTGTAGAAGCTCAAGAGAAAAATAATGAGAATGGGGTAACTGTTAGCAACTAATAAAGGCTCACTGATGACAGCTTATGCCAGACTCACCTCGTTCCCATCTCTGAAAGACTCACCGTATGAGGTGAGGGATGTTGGAATCTCTCTTTGTCAAAAATTCACCAGATGATTCTGTGGTTCATCCAGGTGTGGGAAAGTTGCTGAATAGCATTAGGGTCCCGTCAAAGCCAAGGGTCCAATTACAGTGTGATTGTTTTCAATGACATTGCTGCACCTATGGCTTCTTGTTTTATCTCTATTTCTCCTGCTTTGACATTGCTTAGGACGTTCTAACATCCTTGACAAGAGAAGACCGTTAGGCCCTGCAGTCTTTTTCTTTATCTTTACTCTCACAGTTACTGCAGACATAATATTTTCCCTTCTCCGTCTGATCTGAGAGCAGTCTGCATAACTACAACCTATAATTTATTTTTTCATAAAACTCTGAAACGTTCTTTCATTTCCCCAGCTAAAACCTTCCTTTAAAACTTCAGGATCTCTCATTTCACATAACAGTTTCTACTCTCTGTAAGTATATTTCTTTTAATTTTTTTAAAAAAATATCTTTATTGGAGTATAATTGCTTTACAATGGGTATATTTCTGTCTCGTCCTCTGGCATTATGGGCGGTGCTAAAATCATCCTCCAATTTCACTCACACAAGAAAGTTCCTCCACCTTTTAGTAAACACGCATCAGCCCTTCTTCTTCCCTAACTCATATCCTTTGAGTTCTTAATGCCTACAAGCCAGAAAGTAATTCAGCTTCTCTTCCAAACTGAATTCAACCCAGGAAGTTTTCACAGAGCATATTCTGTTCGCAATATCCAATCCAAAGTGTGTAAGACACATTTTGTCCTCAAATGCTTCAACATCATCGAAGTTCAAACACACACACCTGAAACTCCTAGGGAGCTATCAAGACTAATCATGATTAAGTAGTATAATATGTCCTTCCCTCCCCCTCCCCCATGCCTAACATTTAGCATACTTTGCTTTGTTTTGTTAATGAATGAGTGAACTGATCAACATATGTTGGTCCAAATTCAGTACTATAGGAGGTGGAAGAGAAAAGATCACTGTGGACCAGAGGTGGAAAGCAGCCCTATGATTATTACTCAAAAACAAAAAATGTAGTATTTATCATTTGAGTCTAGAGAAAGGAAAACTTTTTTCCCAGAAGTTTCTTGTGTTTATTGTTAGAGGACTGATACCCTTTTATGTGTACATTCAGCAGAGCTTCCCAATGAAGGATAATATCTAATTCAATATTAGATATAATCCCAACAAACACTTTCCCTATTATCATCTTAATAGACACTGTAAGACAGATTAAACACAAAGATGTACAAAACAGTTTTTCAATTTTCGTCTTCAAGTTTTTTTTTCAAACCATCCCAAGAGAGATCTGAGAAGTAATAGAAAGTTTGATAAAAACAATCCATTATCAAGAGACAGCAGGAGGGACAGGAGAAGAAGGGACTTTGAGGCATCTGGCAAGAAGGGGCAGCTGTGGAAGCTCAAGGACTCTTACTGGTTTTATACTGGCTCTTCAAAGTTTCTGGGTAAGGATGCAAGTTATTTAGAAGAAAAATGACATCTGCACCCACAACAAGCTCTCAAGATTGTTCAGTCACAACCACCTTCCCAATACGAAGAGTGATCACTTAATGTACAGAAATTCAAGATAAAGGATTTAATTGATCATTTCAAAAATCCTAATTCTTGACACTTGATCGTTTGTTGATCATTAAGAAACTAATCATAAAGAAAAGATTTAACAGAATCACTTTAGGCTTATCATTTTTGCTTACTTTTCATGTCTGCTACTACCTTTGCAATCATCTCTATTTTTTTTTTAAAGAAAGTATGCATCATGGTACAAAGATTTCTCTATCCTGAAGAATTAATCACCTGCGAAGGAGGAAAGAAATACCACATAATTGTTAAAAAATGGCAAAGCCCCAGTCTGTTAACCAGAACTGGCTACATCACTTGTGGGGTTCCATGTACAATGAAAATGTGGAGCCTGTTGTTCAAAAGTTATGAAGACCTTCCAGAGGGGAACAGCACAGTATTAATCAGAGTGCAGAGCCCTTTTATTTGTGAGGTCCTGTGCAGCTGCTCTTAAGGTGTAATGGATGTGAAGATCTCAACCAATAGGAAGAATGAGACACACCAAGCTGAGAATTATCTTCCCAAGAAAAAACTAAAACTTATTTTATTTTATATCAAAGATGTCTTCCCACTTTTGAATCCTGATCACACAAATCTATCACTTCTTAGCCATGTGTTTATTCTCTGTACTTTTTTTCTTTCCAATTTAAAAGGTCTCACCTTACTTATCCTCACTCTATCCCAGGAGAAAAACATTCTATAACGGTCTGTAGCTTACCTTTCCATATTCACAGCCAATCCAATCCTACATAAGCTTCATTTCTAGAGTGTTCTGAAAAGGTCCCTGCTCAGTTCTAATATTTTTTGGATGGTAAATTCTCTGTAATTGCTGGGATAAACTCTCCTTGGAAATAGCCGTTCCTTCTCACAGCACCAGAAGACAGACACGTGAAAGAAAGAGCCCTCATCAGAAAATAAGGATTTGAGCGCTAAACTCTGGGCAAATTGCTAGCTTCTCTGAATCTCTGCTTCCTTATTTATTCAAGAAAAATACGATCTTCCTTATTGACCTCACTGAGATAACACGAGAAGCAAGTGAGAGAGTGTTTATTAAGATGCTTTGTAACGTCTAAAGTGTTTTGCAAACATAAGATATTATTTTGGTGATTTTCATTATGTGTTTGTTTCTGTAATGCCAGTAAACTCCAGACAGCCACCAATTTGCAGTGAAAAGAACATTGAGCTATAAATCATTGCACTTGGCTTTAATTACAGTGGCTAGTGATGTGCTGCTGGAGGAAGGACAAACAGACTCCACCCCTCCAGGCGCCAGTCCTCTCATCCATGAAACAAAAGGCAACCATCACATCACCAAGATTGTTAACGATTCTAAAGTAATTGGACTTCAACTGACTTTTTTGGACAGAACATTTATTGGGTTCCTTCCACGTACCAAGTAATAACCTAGAGTCCTTGGGATACACAGAGGCCATTCCTTCAAGGAGTGTACTGGATACCCACCATTTACTAGATGCCATGGTCCAAAAACTGGGCTTCATGTTGGTGAACAAAAGATGAGTTAGATGTGCTGCATACACACAAGGAGTTCAAGAGGGGTGAGCCATGTAAATAGCAAATTACAATATTCTGTGATAATCTGTTCTTGAGAGGCTTACCCATACACCATAAGAGCAGAGAAGAAGGGCACCTTGACCAGTGCAGGACTGGAGATGTGTTCGAGGAAGGCTTTCTGGATGTGGACAGATCCCACTGGGATTGCACGAAGGATACTGCTCAGGCCGAACGCAAGGCGAAGGGCTCCCCCATGGACTTGGGCAGCTTGGCTGTGTGTGGAGAGAGTGTTTCCCTGAAACTTGCACCATCTGGTATTTCCAATCCCAGGTTTACATGTTAACATCAACTGAATGAAGATTTGAAAACACAGAACTGCGTAGGCACACTGTACCCACCTGACATAAATGGCCAGAGGAGAGGTCAATGCTGGGGTCGCTGCTCTCCTGCCAACAGAACCGTGTGGCTGACAGGGTCTTGGTGCTCCGGCTGGGTGTGAGGCCTGAGACTCTGAGGTGGGAGAGCCCAGTTCAGGACAGTGGTGCACCAGAGACCTCCCAGCCCCTCATAATATCAATTGGTGAGAGCTCTCCCAAGGATCGCCATTTCAACGCTAAGACCCAGCTCCACTCAACGACCAGCAAGCTCCAGTGCTGGACACCCCATGCCCAACAACTAGCAAGACAGGAACACAACCCCACCCATTAACAGAGAGGCTGCCTAAAATCATACTAAGTTAACAGACACCTCAAAACACAACACTGGACGTGGTCCTGCCCACCAGAAAGACAAGATCCAATGTCATCCACAAGAACACAGGCAACAGGAAGCCTAAACAATCCACTGAACCAACGTTACCCACTGGGGGCAGACACCAAAAACAACGGGAACAATGAACCTGCAGCCAGTGAAAAGAAGACCCCAAATGCAGTAAGTTAAGCAAAATGAGAAGACAGAGAAATATATAGCAGATGAAGGAGCAAGGTAAAAACTCACCAGACCAAACAAATGAAGAGGAACTAGGTACTCTACCTGAAAAAGAATTCAGGGTAATGATAGTAAAGATGATCCAAAATCTTGGAAATAGAATGGAGAAAATACAAGAAACGTTTCACAAGGACCTAGAAGAACTAAAGAGCAAACAAACAATGATGAACAACACAATAAATGAAATTAAAAATTCTCTAGAAGGAATCAATAGCAGAATAACTGAGGCAGAAGAACAGATAGGTGACCTGGAAGATAAAATAGTGGAAATAACTATTGCAGAGCAGAATAAAGAAAAAAGAATGAAAAGAATTGAGGACAGTCTCACACACCTCTGGGACAACATTAAACACACCAACATTCAAATTATCGGGGTCCCAGAAGAAGAAGAGAAACAGAAAGGGACTAAGAAAATATTTGAAGAGGTTATAGTTGAAAACTTCCCTAATATGCGAAACGAAATAGTTAATCAAGTCCAGGAAGCACAGGGAGTCCCATACAGGATAAATCCAAGGACAAACATGCCAACACACATATTAATAAAACTATCAAAAATTACATACAAAGAAAACATATTAAAAGCAGCAAGGGAAAAGCAACAAATAACATACAAGGGAATCCCCATAAGGTTAACAGCTGATCTTTCAGCAGCTCTGCAAGCCAGAAGGGTGTGGCAGGACATATTTAAAGTGATGTAAGGGAAAAATCCACAATCAAGATTACTGTACCCAGCATGGAACTCATTCAGATATGACGGAGAAATTAAAACCTTTATAGACAAGCAAAAATTAAGAGAATTCAGCACCACCAAACCAGCTTTACAGCAAATGCCAAAGGAGCTTCTCTAGGCAGGAAACACAAGAGAAGGAAAAGACCTACAAAAACAAACCCAAAACAGATAAGAAAATGGTAATAGGAATATACATATCAATAATTACTTTAAATGTAAATGGATTAAATGTTCCCACCAAAAGATACATACTGGCTGAATGGATACAAAAACAAGACCCGGACATATGATGTCTACAAGAGACCTACTTCAGACCTAGGGACACATACAGACTGAAAGTGAGGGGATGGAAAAAGATATTCCATGCAAATGGAAATCAAAAGAAAGCTGGAGTAGCAATTCTCAAAGCAGACAAAATAGACTTTAAAATGAAGACTATTATAAGAGAAAAAGAAGGACACTACATAGTGATCAACAGATCAATCCAAGAAGAAAATATAACAATTGTAAACATTTATGCATCCAACATATGAGCACCTCATACATAAGGCAAATGGTAACAGCCATAAAAGTGGAAATCGACAGTAACACAATCATAGTAGGGGACTTTAACACACCACTTTCACCAATGGACACATCATCCAAAATGAAAATAAATAAGGAAACACAAGCTTTAAATGGTACATTAAACAAGATGGACTTTTTGATATTTATAGGACATTCCATCCAAAAACAACACAATGCACTTTCTTCTCAAGTACTCATGGAACATTCTCCAGGATAGATCATATCTTGGGTCAGAAATCAAGCCTTGGTAGATTTAAGAAAATTGAAATCGTATCAAGTATCTTTTCTGACCACAGTACTATGAGACTAGATATCAATTACAGGAAAATATCTGCAAAAAATATAAACACAGGGACGCTAAACAATACGCCACTAAATAACCAAGAGATCACTGAAGAAATCAAACAGGAAATCAAAAAATACCTAGAAACAAATGATAATACAAACACGATGACCCAAAACCTACGGGATGAACAAAAGCAGTTCTAAGAGGGAAGTGTATAGCAATACACTCCTACCTCAAGAAACAAGAAACATCTCAAACAAACAACTTAACCTTACACCTAAAGCAATTAGTGAAAGAGGAACAAAAAACCCCAAAGTTAGCAGAAGGAAAGAAATCATAAAGATCAGCAGGAAATAAATGAAAAAGAAATGAAGGAAACTATAGCAAAGATCAATAAAACTAAAAGCTGGTCCTTTGAGAAGATAAACAAAATGGATAAACCATTAGCCAGACTCATCAAGAAAGAAAGGGAAAAGACTCAAATCAACAGAATTAGAAATGAAAAAGCAGAAGTAACAACTGACACTGAATAAAATCAAAGGATCATAAGAGATTACTGCAAGCAATTGTATGCCAATAAAATGGACAACCTGGAAGAAATGGACAGATTCTTAGAAAAGTACAACCTTCTGAGACTGAACCTGGAAGAAATAGAAAATATAAACAGAACAATCATAAGCACTGAAATTGAAACTGTGATTAAAAATCTTCCAACAAACAAAAGCCCAGGACCAGATGGCTTCACAGGTGATTTCCATCAATCATTTACAGAACAGATAACACCTATCCTTCTCAAATTCTTCCAAAATATAGCAGAGGAAGGAACACTTCCAAACTCATTCTAGGAGCCCACCATCACCCAGATACCAAACCCAAACAAAGATACTACAAAAAAAGAAAACTACAGGCCAGTATCACTGATGGACATAGATGTGAAAATCCTCAACAAAATACTAGAAAAGAGAATCCAACAGCATATTAAAAGGATCATACACCATGATCGAGTGGGGTTTATCTCAGGAATGCAAGGATTCTTCAATATATGCAAATCAATCAATAGGATAAAGCATATTAACAAATTGAAGGAGAAAAACCATATGATCATCTCAATAGATGCAGAAAAAGCTTTTGACAAAATTCAACACCCATTTATGATAATAACTCTCCAGAAAGTAAGCATAGAGGGAATGTACCTCAACATAATAAAGGCCATATACGACAAACGCACAGCCAATATCATTCTCACTGCTGAAAAACTGAAAGCATTTCCTCTAAGATCAGGAACAAGACAACATTGCCCACTCTCACCAGTATTATTCAATATAGTTTTGGAAGTTTAGGCCACAGCAATCAGAGAATAAAAAGAAATAAAAGGAATCCAAATTGGAAAAGAACAAGTAAAACTGTCACTGTTTGCAGACGACTTGATACTATACATAGAGAATCCTAAAGATGCAACCAAAAAACTACTAGAGCTTATCAATGAATTTGGTAGAGTCACAGGATATAAAATTAATGCACAGAAATCTCTCACAGTCCTATACACTAATGATGGAAAATCTGAAACAGAAATTAAGGAAACACTCTCATTTACCATTGCAACAAGAAGAATAAAATACCTAGGTATAAACCTACCTAAGGAGACAAAAGACCTGTATGCAGAAAACTATAAGACACTGATGAAAGAAATTAAGGATGATACAAACAGATACAAAGACATACCATGTTCTTGGATTGAAAGAATCACCACTGTGAAAATGACTATACTACCCAAAGCAATCTACAGATTCAATGCAATCCCTATCAAACTACCAATGGCATTTTTCACAGAACTAGAACCAAAATTGCACAATCTGTATGAAAACACAGAAGACCCCAAGTAGCCAAAGCAATATTGAGAAAGAAAAATGGAGCTGGAGGAATCAGGCTCCCTGACTTCAGACTATACTACAAAGCTACAGTAATCAAGACAGCATGGTACTGGCAAAACAACAGAAATATAGATCAATGAACAGGAGAGAAAGCCCAGAGATAAACCCATGCACATATGGTCACCTTATCTTTGATAAAGGAGGCAAGAATATACAGTGGTGAAAAGACAGCCTCTTCAATAAGTGGTGCTGGGAAAACTGGACAGCTACATGTAAAAGAATGAAATTAGAACACTCCCTAACACCATACACAAAAATAAACTCAAAATGGATTAGAGACCTAAATGTAAGGCCAGAGAAGAGGAAAACATAGCAGAACACTCTATGTCATAAATCACAGCAAGATCCTTTTTGACTCACCTCCTAGAGAAATGGAAATAAAAACAAAAATATACAAATGGGACCTAATGAAACTTAAAAGCTTTTCCACAGCAAAGGAAACCATAAGCAAGATGAAAAGAACACCCTCAGAATGGGAGAAAATATTTGCAAACAAAGCAACTGACGAAGGATTAATCTCCAAAATATACAAGCAGCTCATGCAGCTCAATATCAAAAAAACAAACGACCCAAACCAAAAATGGGCAGAAGACCTAAATAGACATTTCTCCAAAGAAGACATACAGATGGCCAACAAATACATGAAAGGATGCTCAATATCACTAATCATTAGAGAAATGCAAATCAAAACTACAATGAGGTATCTATCACCTCACACCAGTCAAAATGTTCATCATCAAAAAATCTACAAACAATAAATGATGGAGAGGGTGTGGAGAAAAGGGAACCCTCCTGCACTGTTGGTGGGAATGTAAATTGATAGAGCCACTATGGAGAATGGTATGGAGGTTCCTTAAAAAACTAAAAATAGAACTACCATATGACCCAGCAATCCCACTACTGGGCATATAGCCTGAGAAAACCATAATTCAAAAAAAACATGTACCCCAATGTTCATTGCAGCACTATTTACAATAGCCAGGACATGGAATCAACCTACGTGCCCATCGACAGATGAATGGATAAAGAAGATGTGGCACATATATACAATGGAATATTACTCAGTCATAAAAAGATACGAAATTGAGTTATCTGTAATGAGGTGGATGGACCTAGAGTCTGTCATACAGAGTGAAGTAAGTCAGAAAGAGAAAAAGAAATACCGTATGTTAACACATATATATGGAATCTAAGAAAAAAATGGTTCTGAAAAACCTAGGGGCAGGACAGGAATAAAGACACAGATGTAGAGAATGGACTTGAGGACATGGGGAGGGGGAAGGGTAAGCTGGGACTAACTGAGAGAGTAGCATTGACATATATACACTACCAAATGTAACATAGAAAGCTAGTGGGAAGCAGCCGCACAGTACAGGGAGACTGGCTCGGTGCTTTGTGACCACCTAGAGGGGTGGGATAGGGAGGGTGGGAGGGAGACACAAGAGGGAGGGCATATGGGGATATATATACACGTACAGCTGATTCACTTTGTTATGCAGCAGAAACTAACACACCATTGTAAAGCAATTATACTCCAATATAGATGTTTTAAAAAAAAAAAGGAAGGCTTTCTGTATAAACTGTAGCAAATGTTGCTCTTGTCAAGAGCACAGTTGTAATTCTTACACTCCTTCTGGTCCTGATAATTTCTTTCACGTACAGTTAATTGTGGAGCACATTGCTCCCAAAAGGGTGGGACAGGCTGGACACAGTAATGGTTTTAGGGAATCTGTAGGATAAGAAGATGCTCATCTAGATAAAGCCTTATTAGGCTGTATGTGGTAAACTTACTGCTTTGGAGGTAGGTAGATTCTGTTGCGATTCCTGCCTCAATATGTTTTGGGGAGATTTTTAAAGGATAGAAGGAGGAAAAACAGATTTTTTTCTCTGTATGATATAGTCACAGGTTTGGTGGGGGGGCGTGGTTTACTCTTTTCTACCAAAATAGAGCACTTCTGAATGATATGATAAAATGCAGACTGGTTTTCATGAGAGCAATGAAACTAGATGAATCAGCAGACACAAGCAACAAGTCCGGAGTGTGACAAAGGGATGCTCATGGCTGCAAAATTATAAGCACACTTAGGTGATGAAGAATAAGGGAGTAAGTGAAACCCGAGGTTATGGTAGTCTGGTGCTCCTTGTATATCTCTACTGTCTCTTATCAAAGAACTTAAAGCATCACTGGGTGCCACACCAGACACCAAATGCTACCTGTGCATCTGATCCAGAATGGTTACTCGTATGTCCTTGTTTTCCTTGTGCAATATTTAAGTAAAGGTGCTACAGAGGTAAATCAAAGCAAATATTCAGTTTTCCTATAGGTATTAGCTAACCTAATAAAATCATACCTAAGTAAAAATGACTTCATTCTGTGAGCGGCATAGATCTAACTTAAAACTGTGAAGTTCATTATCTTAAAATAGAGTCCTTCAGAGTCACCAGCTACCATATGAAACCATTTACAAGACTCCCTATAACCCAGGACATGAGAGACCACAAAAATCTGAAATAACTATCCACCCAGCAAAGATAATCCATGACTGTACAGCACAAAGAAAAGCTCCACTATGTTTCTTTTTTCCTCCCTCACACATGGTTTAAATATTTACTCCTACATGTTCACTAGATGTAAGATTCTGTTATCGTTATGAGGGGAACCTATCATATGTTGATCCTACAAAGAGTACAAAGCTCAATTACAAACACTGTCTTTATAGACATACAAAACCCAAGGCTCTTATGGATGTCTCTGTAATGAGAGCAAACTGGGTAGAATTTAGCATCTGTAAGCCTATTTATCTAAGAATTCCCCACATCTAACTTAGTCTTATATAAGAGCTTAGTACTCCATAAAGAATGGTCTTCTTTTAAACAGTTGGCTTTAGTTGTGTTTCCTCGTTACCTCACATGCATCCCGGGAGGCAGGTAGTTTGACAGGAAGACACTGGGATGCTACATGTACAAACAGCTCCAGCAGAAGCTGTCATACACCTCTTTCAGGGAAGTCTCTGCAAATCAATGTTTTCTCTCATTTTTGCTCTACGTTTCACTTATTTTTATAACCTTGAGACTGACTAGCAACCAAACGTACTCCTAGAGCTACATTTAGCAATTCTAGACTTAAAGTCGTATAAAGAGGCAGAAAACAACACTGGAAATGGAATAATTGCCGCCAATTTCCAAGGCAGTCACTTCTATCTTGAAAGTCCTGATAGGCAACAGAACGGCGGAGATCTCTGCTTGTGGAATCTTCTCTTTTGGTCGGCTGGATTCTCCTTTCTTAAAACCTACTAAGTTTCTGCTGAAGCTCTGCCCTCCTTTCTTACTCCCATCCAAACTGTATAGTCTCAGCACTCGGCACAGTTGTCAAAAACATCCCCCCCCACCCCCCACATAGCCTAAGGGCATCCTTTCACAGTTCCACATCCACCACTCCTCACCCAAAGGAGATGACCTGGGCTACATCTCTCAAGATTGATGGATGAGGTTAAAACGAGACTGTGGCCAACCAGGATTAAGAGATTAATCGCTGATACAATTCCTCCAAGGAAAGATTTCGTCAAAAACACTGGTTTCAAAAATATTACTTCACATCGTAAATGGGGGGCGAGGGCACAAAGTGAGGAAAGAGAGGATAATGGCTTAATAACCATTGTCCAAGCACCAACAGCCTCCGTTTCCAACTCAACTCTGTGTTTCCTCCCACAAAATAAAACTTACTGTTGGAAAAATAACAAATAGAAGAATTTCACTTAGTTTGGAGAGAAAACCAGGAAGACAAACCAAGAATATACATTAAAAAAAGCTGCTCTTGGCATTGAGTCAATGTGTAATTAATAAAATTTAATAAAAGTACTAATTGCCAACAAGGTGTAAATAGTTTTTTAATAAATAGTTCAATAGTTTTTTTTAATAAAACATGAAAGTCATTAACTGTATAAATAATAAAAAAGAGAGAAAGGCCAAGAATATACTTTTGTAACCGCTAGAGACAAATCATTACAGAAATTAAGCAAAAATGAAGAGCACAGATACTTTAAGAGATTTCGATGCTTAGAAATTTTAAGCATATTGTGGGAAATTATAAATAAGTATTTCGGTGACAATCCAGAGACCCTTTTCCTTTTAATGCCATTAGGGTTACATAAAAGTAAAAAATGATTTAAAGAAGAGAAAACGCCACTTGTAACTTTGCCTTAGGCTATTAAGGTACCAGAAAAAAACACGATTGAAAGGTATAAAAATACAATAAAGGAAAAGAAACAAAGATAAAATCATATTTTGGGAAGTGCTCATAAAAGTGGTGGTGGAGGGGAACCTGACACCAAAGTAGCAGCACTGTGGGCAGGGAGAGAGTCATGTTTTGAACAAGATTACACTCTCTCATAAAGCCAATATTATTTCAGTGCAATCAAGTGCATCACTAATGTGCAAAATCTAACTTTATAAGATGCAGCAAAGCGGAGGAGAAACTTGCGTTTGAATGATTACTCTGAAAGTCTAATCAAAGACATTCTCCCATGTTATCAAACACAGATGTGCAAACTAAGAAGGCTAGAGATGGTTTCTTATTGCAAAGATTGGCAATAAGATTGAGTACCTTGAAGTGAATTCATCTCGTCATCACACGAAATCCTACATATACCTGGGAGGCTCTTCAAAGTCGACACACAGAATAATGTTCAACACATGTTTGCCTAGAATGTTCTTTTAACCTAACGCACATCTTCATAAGCCAATCCAGAAACCCAGGGTTTTCTGATAAACAGCGGCATACAAAGACTACTTATCTAACTCAAGAAACATTCAAGGGTTGGGACAGAGCTGAAGGGGAGCCAGCTGAACTACCACAAAACGTGGCTGCGTGGTGTGGGCTTGGGCATGTCCTGGTGCCTGTTCACTGTGTGTTTACACTCTGGGTAAAAGAACTCTAACAGGTCTCCATCAAATGATATAATCAAATAAAATATCATGGAACACAATCTCACATTTCCCTCTTTCTCCCTTTTCTAACAAAAAGAAAGAGTTATACTTCTCTCGTTTTGGCTAAAATACTTCTTTTGCAACATTTTATTATATGATTGGGAAGATGTCAGGTAGAGAGTGCTACCTACTCACTAATTAAACCTCGGTGTTCATTTAGAAGTTTAATTATATCTTCAATTCTTATCTCTGTAAAATGCTAATGGAAGAAATTCTTAAATACAAATGAATAATTAATACCTGCATACTTCTTTTTTAGAGTTGTTTCAGAAATTCTGTTTACAGTGATGGTTGTGTGATGTGGGGAGATACATTTCTCCTCACTATTCACCTGCTTTGGGGGAAACACGGCAACAAGAAACAACAAATTGGTTGCTGTTTACTCTCTGACCTTGGCAGGCCTCTCACATGCCAGCAGAATTTGAAGAGGCAGGCTAGGTAAGGACCAGGGAAGACTACAGAGGAAATGACTGTGTTTGGTGTTTACTTCTTCTTTTTCCTGGGTTCTACTTTGAAGATTTAGTTGTAGCACCTATGACACCCCAAAAAGCCATTGGAACTGTGAAAAAAGGGCAAAGCTAAAGAGATGACCAATTCCTCTCTTATTTTCTACAGATTCTTTCCAGATATCTTTCTCAAGTTTTCTGCCCCAAAGTGCAGGCATCATTATTAACAAAGGACAGGAGAGGCCAGTTGTTCAGGAAATAGCTATCATTTGGTAAATGGCATAATAAACACATTATGATCTTTGATGCAGTGGGTAATGAGCCGGTATATACACAATATCAATGCTAAGATTATTCTCTACCTTTGTATTTTTTTTCTTATTTTACCTGAATTTCCCTTTTCACTTTCTTTGTATTTCCCAGAATTCAAGTCACTTTGTAACACCACCTAAGAATTTTTATTATTATTACTATCCTTTGCTTGCACTATATGTTCTCTATATGTTCTACTGTAAAATGCAAATCTCCCTTATCTAACTGCTTTTGTTTCAGTTAAATGATGATATTCAAAGGCAAGATTCAGTGTTAAAAGAACTAAAGGGCATGCACATCTCTCAAAACTAGGGTTGATTCTGGATGATTAAAATTCCCAATCAACTTTCTCTCCGTGATTTTCAGAGTGCTGGGAGCTAATCATTTTCAAAGAGGCAAATGCAATCATTTTGTGTAATGACTGGGAAACACATTTTAGGTAACCCTGGCCCACGTCTGATTCCCTGGTCACCTACCTATTATGTTTTTTCATTTTCAGGTAGGGTCAATGTTTGATGAGTCTCTTTCCTATCCAACTCTGTGCTATTTCTTGCCCATCCCAGTCTTACTCCTTTACCTAAATACTTGGGAGTTTCCTTAGATATTGGGAACTTCAGTCCCCTGTGACAATATTACTTTGGTACAGAAGAGTGGAATTTTCATGTGTTGGTGAAATGTTGAAAATAAGAGAACAAGAATGGCAAAACCATCTTTAGTAGTTGTTTAGCAGTAAGGGGAACGTTCTACACACAGAGATAAAGACGTGCTGCTTGTGTCTTCCTTCAAGAAAGAACTTGTCATTCAGCAGCACAGAGTGCAAAGAAGAGCCTCTACCTATGCTTGTTTTCAGGGTCCGCCTCAGTTTTGGACTCGAGGACACATTCTTTCCAAGGTAGCCACCAGTCAATATAGGGTTCTAGGGCTTGGCTATTTTTGCCCAGCGTGGAACTCCTCTAATGGGCAATTTTTGCTCTGGAGCTCAAGTTGGGTTGGCCAAGGCTTTGCCAGATCTCTGCAGTGGTCAAGGCTCTCCCTACCCAGTCCTGCTATATCCCTTTAAAAATTTTTCCCCTCAATTAACCTCTTAGCTACTGCTTACTGGATTACTCTGATTACCATTACCATCTCTGGAGAGCTTCCTTTGCTTAGACACAATTCCCCAATCCTTCCTAAACCATCAGGCAATGGGCTTGGTATCAAATATTATTTTATATAAGAAGAGAGAGACAAATAATATTAGTATGTTTGCCAACATATCAAATGAAATGGAAAACTTGCAGTTTGCTCCTCAGAAAATTTGACAAGAGTATCTCTTGACAAGAGATACAAGAGTACCTCTCATTGATATTACTACTTTAATGCTATGTGTACAAAGAGCTCTAAATAAAAAACCTTTAGGATTTTTCCCAGATTCACTGTCCCTCTTCTATTATGGCTTTTTATTTTAGATTATTTGGAACTTTACATCCAAGAGTAAAAAACAGTGTAAATTTTACATCTTGGGTGTTCCTATACAGGTTGGCTTTAACCATGTTTACTTAACAATAAATTATAGATTATACTTAATTCAGGCTACTTTAAGTAAAAGGTTAATTAGTTCAAAGTTTAAAAAAAAATCACACCATTTTCAATGGCTCAAGGGTAATCTCGAGTTGGCACTTCCTAATATTCTGTAGAGATCGGCCATAGAGTCTATATAATTTCATGTTTAAACCAGTGATTTGAAAAAAAAAAAACATCATTATAAAGTGTGATAATTACAATTCAAAGAGAGGTACCCAGCACCTTTGACAGCAGTAGAAAATTAAAACCTGCTTTGACCAATTTGGAAAAGTGTTTTTGAATAAGGAAAATAAAAGTGAATGGAAATAAATGGAGGGCAATGCACTTAAGGAGGAAAACACAAGCGCATAAATATAAGATGGAAATGTATTCACTATGTTCAACCACGGGAGAAACATACACAGGAGTCACAGAAGGCCACCCACTGAGCTCGAGCCATCAGGATAATGGTGCTATTTAAAAAGGAAGCAGGACACCAGACTGCATGAACTGCAGTAAAGTGGGTGAGAGCTGTGAAGTAATCAACAGATAGTCATTCCTCATTGATCAGGCCCTCACTGTGTGGAGAGAGAAAATGTGAAGAAGATCAAGAGAGTGTGGGTATGATCAGAGAAATGAAAAATCAGGTCTTTGGAGACAGCAATCTGGAGAAGAAATAGCTGCAGGGTGACAAAGTTTATAAGACTTCCTATAAACAGGTGACCATGAGACGGATGGTCTCTGCTCAGACCTAACAAAAGCTTGTACTATATTATTGTGGATTTTAAGCAGAAAACTTGAATGCCTTGGAAGCCAGGCAGATAACCTAGTACAGTAAGCTAGGAAACCCAAAGCCCTCTTGGAATCTCTTTCATTGTCCCACTTTTGATGGAGGCATGAGCTCAAAATGATGTCCCCCGATTTTCTTAACTCTGCAACAAGTAAAATGACCGCATAATCACAATGCAAAATAACACCTGACACTTAGCCTCAGCTGCAGGACACAATGGGGCAGGGGTAGACGCTGCGGCAGGTAGGAGCGTGTGTGCTTCAGCTAAATAGGGCAAGCCGTCCTGTCAGGGGGAACGCGGCTCCAAGGGGGCCGAGTGGTTTAATTTTCTAGGAGAAGCCAGGAATCTGCATGTATGTGATTAATATAAGAAACATTTTTTATTTTGAAAAAGAATTATTTCATCAAAATAATACATGCACATAATCCACAATTTTAAAAGTTAAAGTGTGCTAAAAGCAGTATCTTTCCCACCCACTCAGAAGACTGCTCCTGAGGCAACCATGCTGATACCCACACTTCTAGAAAACGAGCTTATGATGTTATTTCTTGATTAAGAAACTTTAGTCATGATATGGTATCCTTTTATATGGGAGATAAAGAGTTAACTATCTCTGCTCCTTACCCTCCTATACGCTCCCATACTCCTCATACAGCTATGCTCAATTTAATGCTTATATTATCATAACCCTGTAAACATCGCTCAGTGCTAAGCCACGTGGTACACTAATGACCATTTCTTCTTTCCTGTTCATTTCTTCCCCCGGAATTAACAGTTGCTTCTTTTAAAAATGTGCGTTGTTTTTGTATGTTGTCCCTCATTCTTTCTGGTCACTCCAACTCTGCCACTGTATCCCAAATCTGACAGTTCCACTGTTTTCCCTGGAGTTTCCCTCCTGGAGCCTCCGTCTCACTGTTTCCCTCATCGTGCTGTCTCCCCAGGATAGTTGCTGCTGAACCCGGTTACTCAGCTGTCAGGCTTCCCTTCCCTGCACTTCTAACGTTGCCCTTTGTTCTCTTCTGGGTGTACCCTTGCTTCCTGAACCTGATATCTTCCACCTTCTTGATTTATACTCCTTTATCTGATGAAGTACATCCTCTCGTCAATCCTGAGAATGAATGCACAGGAGAAAAACTGCTTGATTCCTCATGTCTGATAATGCTTTCACCCTTACATTTGATTGACATCTGACCAAATAAAGCATCCTAGGCTGAAAATCACTTTCACAGAATTTTGAAGGCATCTCATTCTTGGCTTACCGTCTCCAGTATTGCTGTTGCGAAGTCCAACACTGTTTTGATTCCTGATCCTTCTTAGGAAACCTGGTGTGTTTTTTTCCCTCTAGAAATTTTAGGAATCTTTTATTCTTCATGTTCTGAAATTGTATGACCATATGCCTTAACTGTGCCACACATTCTCTTTTACGCCTTCTTGTTCTCTCTTTTTGAAATTCCTAATTCATCGCAGGTGGGGCATCTCGGCATGATCTTCTAATAACCTTCACTTTACTACTGTCCATGTTTTGTACTTTTGTTCTACACTCTAGAAGAACTTCTCAACTTTATTTTCCAATCCTATTAAATTTTCTTAATAATTTATGATTATTCTTCTATTATTGCATCTAGTTTTGCCTCAAAGATAAAATTTCTCTTCTTTCTGAAATATAATTACTTGATGATGTCTTTGACCTTATGCATTGTCTCTTTTTCCTCTTAATTTATGTATCTATTTTTTATTTCAGTCTCTTTCCTGTGAGGGCCTTCCTCAAATACCTGGTGACCCACGGTTGTTCTTTAATATGTGAATGTATCACTGAAAGGCCAAGTAGACTTTCTATGGACACGGGGGAACCTTGCTGATCCATTAGCCTAACTGGGTGGCAAGTTATGTTTGTTGTTAGATCTCTTCCCACTATCAGCGTCTGTAGCTCTTTTCTCTGTGACTGTTTGGTTTCTCCAGAAGAATTCTCTGGAGAGAATAGACTGTAGCTACAGATCTCAGACTGTCATGACTTCTCTGTTTCAGTCCCACTCCACTTCTCTTGTGCTTAGCTTCTCTGAACCTGGATACTTTCTAGTTCAAATTCTCCAGGCTCCTGAGGATGTGCAGACACTTGCAATTGGGTGTGTGTCTTACTTCACATCGAAACATTCAACCAAACCATGTATTTTCACTCTAAGCGGAAGCTGCCCCTCCCTTGTTGGTAGTAATACCTTTAAGGCCTAAGGTTTTGAAAAATACATTTAAAAAATTTTCCTTTTGAATATGACAGTCAAACAATCGCTATGTGCTATAAAAGGGGAGAAAGAGTTAATAGATAAAATTCCCAGTTGCCCAACTTTGGGATGACAAATTTTGTGATATATTTCCCGAGTTTACAATATTTTACTGTTGTTCTTTGGCATTCTCCTCCCCACCACAGCCACATGATGTTACATGTAGTCCAAGTAGCTTAGATGAGTGCAAAATACCCTAAAAATTTCAAGTAAATACCCAAATGCTACTAGGAGAGACCATAATGGCAACACTGCAGAAATAGAACTGGTGGCTCCCAGGATGTGCCACTGAGGACAGAAATGTTCATCTGTCAGCTGAGGTACTGAAGACTATACCCAGCATTTCTCAGAAACTCCCATGGAGCAAGTCTGGAGTCAGACATACAAAATCAAGGACCACCTGGAACAGCTGAGTTCTCTGTTGACAATCACGCCAAGGAGGAGATGTCCTGAGTTGATAGGCTGTGAGTGGCCTCCAGCCTGTGCAGAACTAGGAGGCAGCCCAGAAACCATTTCACTGATCCACTGTCATTCTCCCTCCAGTGCCATGCCTGCTTGCCTCCCTCCTCTCTTCACCGTGTCACTGGGAGGTCCTCATTTAATATGTTCCTGTGCGTCTCATTTACATGCCCCGATTTCTATTTCTTCTGACAGTTCCACAGCTTCTGGTCTCTGTGGGCTTCTCGGCGAGGAAAACAGAAAACAAAAACCAGCGAACACATTTCCCACCTCCAAAGCTCTGATTTCTCTCCATCTCCCATGTTAAAAGGTATGTTAGGCCCAGTGGCAACACCATTAAAAGATCAAACGCCGTGTATCCGCTGAAAGCACTAATTCCTTAGGGGTTCTTCCCCTAACCCCCTACCACTTTTCCGCTGCCACAAAAAAAACAGCCTCCTTGCTGTTGGTGATACTGTTCTCCATTTAAAAGAGAAGAAAAGAAAGTACATGGTTGGCAACTTCAGTTTCCTTTCTCTTCCATGTATGTAGCATATTAAAACATCCTGTGTTAGATGGGGCCCGAGCAGGTGTGAGGAGTAGGGTCAGGCCCAGGGCTGGGCGTGGAGGGGGGCTGCTTAGAGAGAGAAAGAGAAGATACGAGGTTGGTCAGGAAGGCAGGGGGCAGAGGGACAGAAAAGAAAACAGACGTCAGCAGGCTGAGACGCGAGCGTGCTGTTCGCCACAGCTGTGAGCCGGCCCAGGGTGGCTGGACTGCGCTTTTATAAGGAATGTGTCAGATGCTTTGTAGTTACTTCTTAATTTTACAGGTGGTCAGAGAAAGTGCTTATGTTACTTGCCTAAAGTTACCACTGAAGGCTGATTAATACAAGATGTCCTGACACGGGACCGATGTGTAAGGCAGAAGAAACAACGGGAGGAGTACAAGTGTCCCTGTAGGATCCAAAGTTCAAGTGTTTGAAGCAACGATAGCCAACCATGTCTGAAGGCAAATTGGTTAAAATAAATCATGTCAGAACCATGAAAGGGAAGAATCTAAACAGCTCTCTAACTCCACTCTAAGGCTGGCTTTCTAAGAGTCACACCATATTTATCCCCTTCATGCTCACAGTGCATGTTACTGGCTGTCAGCAGAGAGCTGGGGAAGGAGCCAGAGATAAGCCTGCGCGTGAAGCGGACGCACGGAAGGGCAATTAGGAGATATTTGATGGGCGCTTTCGTGGGGTGGGCAGTGGACAGAAGGGGGGGCTTTATCCACTTGGTCGCTGGGTACCGCTTTCATTAGAAACTGGAGTACTACGGAGAACTGAAGTGACTTCAGTATACAGGGGATATTTATTATAAATACACTGGAGACGCCGCAGATTTAGCACTGAGGAAAAGGCGGACAGAAATGAATTTGGAGAGTTCTCTCCTAATGAAAAGCCATATTTAAAAAAAAAAGAGAGATTTAGTCGCCTGTGTTGCCAAATGGGTAAAATCTTTTGAGGACAAAGCAATAATATAGATATCGCCTGGGTAACAGACAAGAGAGATTCCAGAAAAGATTGTGAAAAGCAATTTTCTGTTAAATGAATCCTGTTTTCCCACTGACTTACATTATAAAATCAAAGATGCACGGTGATGAGGAAAAAATGTTGGCGTCTGGATGGAATAAGACCGAGAGGGTATAGAGTAACTCAGGAAAAAGAATGTATTTCAGGTAAAATGTTTATGTCAAAAATAGTTCTAATATTAAGTATGCACGTATTACTTATAGTACCATGCTATAATCATGACAAATCACAAAGTAAGACACTGACAATATGACCCAGCAATCCCACTACTGGGCATATACCCAGAGGAAACCATAATTCAAAAAGACACATGCACCCCAATGTTCATTGCAGCACTATTTACAATAACCAGGACATGGAAGCAACGCAAATGTCCATCGAGAGAGGAATGGATAGAGAAGATGTGGTACATATATACAATGGAATATTACTCAGCCATAAAAAGGAATGAAATTGTGTCATTTGTAGAGACGTGGATGGACCTACAGACTGTCATACAGAGTGAAGTCAGTCAGAAAGAGAAAAACAAATATCGTATATTAATGTATATATGTGGAATCTGAAAAAATTGGTATAGATGATCTTTTTATTTTTCATTTTTTTGAATTTTACTTATTTTTTTATACAGCAGGTGATTAGTCATCAATTTTATTCACATCAGTGTATATATGTCAATCCCAATCGCCCAATTCATCACACCACCACCGCCGCTTTCTCCCTTTAGTGTCCACATATATGCTTGTTCTCTACATCTGTCTCAGTTTCTGGCCTGCAAACCAGTTCATCTGTACCATTTTTCTAGGTCCCACGTATATGCATTAATATACGATATTTGTTTTTCTCTTTCTGACTTACTTCACTCTGTATGAGTCTCTAGACCCATCCACGTCTCAACAAATGACACAATTTTGTTCCTATTTATGGCTGAGTAATATTCCATTGTATATATGTACCACATCTTCTTTATCCATTCGTCTGTCGATGGGCATTTAGGTTGCTTCCATGACCTTGCTATTGTAAATAGTGCTGCAATGAACATTGGGGTGCATGTGTCTTTTTAAATTATGGTTTTCTCTGGGTATATGCCCAGTAGTGGGATTGCTGGGTCATATGGTAATTCTATTTTTAGTTTTTTAAGGAACCTCCATACTGTTCTCCATAGTGGCTGTATCCGTTTACATTCCCACCAACAGTGCAAGAGAGTTCCCTTTTCTCCACACCCTCTCTAGCATTTATTGTTTGTAGATTTTCTGATGATGCCCATTCTAACTGGTGTGAGGTGATACCTCATTGTAGTTTTGATTTGCATTTCTCTAATAATTAGTGATACTGAGCAGTTTTTCATGTGCTTCTTGGCCATCTGTATGTCTTCTTTGGAGAAATGTCTATTTACGTTTCTGCCCATTTTTGGATTGGGTTGTTTGTTTTTTTAATATTGAGCTGCATGAGCTGTTATATATTTTGGAGATTAATCTTTTGTCCACTGATTCATTTGCAAGTATTTTCTCCCATTCTGAGGGTTGTCTTTTCATCTTGTTTATGGTTTCCTTTGCTGTGCAAAAGCTTTGAAGTTTCATTAGGTTCCATTTGTTTAGTTTTTATTTCCAGTACTCTAGAAGGTGGACCAAAAAAGATCTTTCTGTGATTTATGTCAAGGAGTGTTCTTCCTATGTTTTCCCCTAAGAGTTTTATAGTGTCTGGTCTTAATTTAGGTCTCTAATCCATTTTGAGTTTATTTTTGTGTATGGTGTTAGGGAGTGTTCTAATTTCATTCTTTTACATGTAGCTGTCCAGTTTTCCAAGAACCACTTATTGAAGAGACTGTCTTTTCTCCATTGTATATCCTTGCCTCCTTTGTCATAGATTAGTTGACCACAGATGTGTGCGTTTATCTCTGGGCTTTCTATCTTGTTCCATTGATCTATGTTTCTGTTTTTGTGCCAGTATCATATTGTCTTGATTTCTATAGCTTTGTAGTATAGTCTGAAGTCATTGAGTCTGATTCCTCCAGCTCCGTTTTTTTCCCTCAAGACTGCTTTGGCTATTCGGGGTCTTTTGTGTCTCCATACAAATTTAAGATTTTTTTTCTAGTTCTGTAAAAAATGCCATTGGTAATTTGATAGAGATTGCATTGAATCTGTAGATTGCTTTGGGTAGTAGAGTCATTTTCAAAATATTGATTCTTCCAATCCAAGAACATGGTATATCTCTCCCTCTGTTGGTATCATCTTTAATTTCTTTCATCAGTGTCTTATAGTTTTCTGCATACAGGTCTTTTGTCTCCCTAGGTAGGTTTCTTCCTAGGTATTTTATTCTTTTTGTTGCAATGATAAATGGGAGTGTTTCCTTAATTCCTCTTTCAGATTTTTCATCATTAGTGTATAGGAATGCAAGATATTTCTGGGCATTAATTTTGTATCCTGCAACTTTACCAAATTCATTGATTAGTTCTATTAGTTTTCTGGTGGCATTTTTAGGATTGTCTATGTATAGTATCATGTCATCTGCAAACAGTGACATTTTACTTCTTCTTTTCCAATTTGGATTCCTTTTATTTGTTTTTCTTCTCTGATTGCCATGGCTAGGACTTCCAAAACCATGTTGAATAACAGTGGTGAGAGTGGACATCCTTGTCTTGTTCCTGATTTTAGAGGAAATGCCTTCAGTTTTTCACCACTGAGAATGATGTTTGCTGTGGGCCTGTCGTATATGGCCTTGATTATGTTGAGGTAGGTTCCCTCTATGCCCACTTTCTGGAGAGTTTTTTATCATAAATGGGAGATGATCTTATTTACAAAGCAGAAATAGAGGCACAGACGTGGAGAACAAACGTATGGATACCAAGGGGGAAAGGGGAGGGGTGGGATGTATTGGGAGATGGGGATTGACATATACACACTCGATACTATATGTAAAATAGATAACTAATGAAAACCTACTGTACAGCACAGGGAACCCTACTCAGTGCTCTGTGGTGACCTCGATGAGAAGGAAATCCAAAAAAGAGGGGATATATGTATACGTATAGCTGATTCACTTTGCTGTACAGTATAAACTAACAAGGTTTTTTTTTTTTTTTTTTTTGCAGTACGCGGGCCTCTCACTGTTGTGGCCTCTCCCGTTGCAGAGCACAGGCTCTGGACGCACAGGCTCAGTGGCCACGGCTCATGGGCCCAGCCACCCCGCAGCATGCGGGATCTTCCCGGACCGGGGCACGAACCCATGTCCCCTGCGTCGGCAGGCGGACTCTCAACCACTGTGCCACCAGGGAAGCTCATACACAATGTTTTTAAGCAACTATACTCCAATAAAAATAAATTTAAAAAAATTAAGACACTGAACATGAAATTCGAGCATATTCTTGGAAGTACTCTAGTGATACAGATGTACATGTTCCCGTGTTGCCCTCCTCCATATTGTTCCTATTTGGAGTCTTGCATTCTCCAGAGTTCTAGTAATTTGTCTAAGCTTTTCACCAGCCTTATAGCACCTGAGGACTTTAAGCTTCATATCCCAAGGTAATTTCAAAGTAACGAAGTGAGGTCTCGATTGCATCTCAACTTCTAAATGCTTCATGTTGATCTGGCTGGCCTTTGAGATATTCTGAAGCTGTTAATTCTTCCAAGATGCACTACTCTGGCAGACACCTGATTCATGTTCTTCATTCTTTCTGCATGAACTGCATATAAATTCTTGGGGCAACTTAATCTCATGGGGGAAAAAACTTTTAGAGCCGGCACAGTAATCTGTTTTGTTCATTTACGTCTTCCTAATGCTACCTGAGTGCCTGACGTAACAAAGGCAATCAGTAAATATTAATTGATTACACTAATGAATACATTTGTCAATCCCTCCCACGTATCCCTTCCTCCCTTGAGTCATACAAGAACATTTTCTGTCAGACGCTGTGCTAGAGGCGAGGGAGAGAACAGTCAGCGACTAAGACAGACTGTCCCTTGCCCAGATGGAACAAACAGAGAATACTATTGAAGATTATTTTAAAATCACAGAAATAATGTGACAAGTGTCACCAGGGTGAAAGTACAAGGCGCTTGGAGAGCATTCAGCAGGGAGACTTACTTCAGTCAGTGGTTTTCTAATCTCTGCTTAAAACCTCCAAGAACAAAACTCTCTCCTCATAGGAAAAAGAAGATCCATTTCAGGACCCAGGTAGTTGTTTCAAAGCTCGTCTTTATATTTGGCAAACGTACATTGTCCCATTTACTGTCTCTATTAATTGCTTTACTCCTGCTGCCTTCTCACCCCTCTTCCAAGGGACTGCCCTTTGAACATCTGAACATGGCCATTCTAGCTCCCCTGACTTCTCTTCTCCAGCTCAAATGTTTCCAGTTTCTTCCATTATTCCTTATATGAAATTGGTTTGAGTAGCTTCACCATCCTGGTCAGTGGTCAGTGTCCTGGACATACATTCCTAAGTGTATAGTTTAAAGGGTAGTGCCCATAACAGAACAAAATGACCAGGACAGGAAATCTGATTATCCTCTCCCTCTGGAAACCATGTGCTTATTAATGTGGCCTGTGCTCACTTAATTTTTCTGGGCAGACATACCACACCGTTGGCTAAAATTAACCTTACATTTTAGCAAACCAACACCTCTCAAACTTTAAATTGCATGTGAATTACTTGGAGAACTGGTTACAACAAATTCTAAGTCAATAAGCCTGAGCTGAGTTCTGAGATCATTCCTAACAAGCTGTCTGGCTATGCTCTCAGCTGCTGGTCCACAGATCACACTTTCAGTAGAAAAAAACTAAACTATCTAAGGCCAAACCACTGAAGCCTATATTTGAGTTGCACAGATTATTTTTGTGAACCTACGTGATCCTACTAAAATTCTCCTTTTTAGAATTTATTCATAGCTTTGTATTTTTGAATCTTGATTCAATAATACTGTATATAATCTACCCCTCTTAGTTCTATGGCTGGTGACTTTACTACCACCCCCCCCCCCACACACACACAAACTTATCTTCCTCTAATGGTAAAATGGACTAATATTTGCCTTAAGGTACCTCTTAGATGATGAACTGACATGGAAAGTGAAGAATGTCCTATATAAGCATAAATTATTGCATCAAGAAACACTTCAAGTTTGATTATTTCAGCACATCAACTTGAAATGAAATGGTGTTCAATAAACTTCAAATTAATTTGATAAATTTTACAATATGGTAGAAGCTATCAGAGATACATAACTGTTTAGGGTAGTATATGTTTCACCAGACCATTAGTTAAATTTTACCCCTCCCATCCTCAAATCTCTGGATTCCTTCCAGACTTACTTTCCCAGGAACACCTGTTCCATTTGTTCTAGCCTTCCTCCTTGTGTCATATGTAAAATAAAGAAGAGAGATGTCTAACATTAGCTTGGCTGTGAAGCATCGCTCCATGTACACTGGGAATTAAAGCTATCTGGAAACTCACTACAATTCAATGAAGATCCGTTACTTAAAAGTTAGGTGTGTAGAATTCTACTCCCACTTGGCAAGGCTTGCTCATGGCCACTTCCTTGTTAGAGACAAGCCAAACATTAGATTATTATGCCTCCTTTCAGAATTCTTGTGAATTAAGCAGGAGTAATTAACATGAACTGATTTGCTACATGAGAATAGTGATACACAAAACAGTGAAATGGATTATCTAGAGTAGGTTGTTTCATTTAAGTAAAAGCTAGTTAAATTATGACAGTAGGAGCCCTGAGAAACTATGTTATACGTCACTGCTATTGCCAAAATTAGATGTGATATAAATAAACTTATCTTATCCCATGGTAATATTCTCCATGTAACTGGAGTTTAACAATTTAACTGAAAATGAAACTAATATAAAAGAATGGGAGCAGATGAGAATGTGGAGACAACAAGAAATAAATGAGTCAAAACATCTACAACCACATATTGGGAGGAAAGTTTTGATATACGACCGTGATAATGCTATGATAGAGTCTTGTTTATATCTCTGCATAGATGCTGTAATGTGTAAAAGGGAAATCAACAATCTCTCTCCACCATAAATAATATGCCAAAAACTCCTTCATGGAGACTTTTGTTATTTGAAAAAAACAAGGTAGAACACTAATTTGATAATTATATCCAAAATAACTGAACTAGAATGTCGTGAGCCAGCTGCTTTCGACATTAACCTAATTTACAAAAAGAAAGCTATTAATACATATCACAAACACCAACACAGAAAATCATTACATTTAACTTGAAAGTAACAGTAGGAAATTTTCAAGTGGCCACACCATAAAACTGTGAGAGAATGAATAAAGTATTTATTATATAAACAAAAAAATCTTTTAGTATTAGCACTTCCATTGCGTAAACATCTCTTATCTCCACAACTAAAAAGTCAAAGAGGATAGATAGGGCAAATCAAATTTGGCATTTCGTAATAAATGCTTTACAGTCAACAAAAACATTAACCAATGCCAAAATATTTTTCCAAATGCACATGCTTTACAACAGATGTAAAGATCATATGGGAATTGAGATAATACCTAGAAAATATGTTCCCAATGCATCTAAGAACATTCACTTAGGAACATAAAATACATAGAAGCATACAAAAGATGCATGTATGCCAAAACTGGGAATCATATTCCGAGTCAGCAAATCATTATTGCTTATTAGCTTAAATGAGCCTCATGTCACATGGACAGTTTCATGTGGAGATGTCTTCACCAAGTTATGCTGTTGAAACGTGTCGCTAGTGTTTGCACTGTCAATCACATATCTGGTTATATTTCTTTTAAACTTGGAAATACGAGTTATCTAATTAGGACACCATTGCCTCGGCAGAGACTGAAAAAGTCACAAAGACGCTAATGACATTTTTTTTTAATGACAGGGGTTAGGTTAAATTATAAAAGGTTAGGTTACATTAAAAATGTTTTTTACAGCAGACCATTTAACAAAAATGTTCCAGTAAAGAAGGAGACAACCCTAAAATTGTTCCGTAAGATGCTGACAAAATGGTTGAAAAGCAAGCTGAAATGGGCCCTAATTCTGCATCTAGGCTTAAATATGCACCTTGGTTCTCGAAAGTGGTCATTTTTCTCCCCCCAACCATGGGATTTGGGGCTCTCACACATGTGTTCTTCTCTTCTTAACGTTTACTGTGCACTGTCATGTAATTACTTATTTACTTTTGAATTAGAAAATAAGTTCCTTAAGAGCAAAGACTGGATTAAAAAAATATATATTTATTTACTTATTTTTGGTTGCATTGGGTCTTCGTTGCTGCGCGTGGGCTCTCTCTAGTTGCGGCGAGGGGGGGCTACTCTTCGTTGCAGCGCGCGGCCTTCTCATTGCGGTGGCTTCTCTTGTTGCGGAGCACGGGCTCTAGGCACGCGGGCTTCAGTAGTTGTAGCATGCAGGCTCAGTAGTTGTGGCGCACGGGCTCAGATGCTCCGTGGCATGTGGGATCTTCCTGGACCAGGGATCAAACCCATGTCCCCTGCATTGGCAGGCAGATTCTTAACCATTGCGCCACCAGGGAAGTCCCAAGACTGGATTATTAATTAACATTTTCCAGGAAATATTATTCCTAGGAAATAATAGGCACTTAGCAAATGTTTGGTGAATGAATGAATAAATGAATGAATGAACGCTTCCCAAACTCATCAGGCTGTGGAAGTCAGCAACTAGACCTATCTCTTGTATGAGAGCTGGAGGATGGTAGTGGTGCAACAAGGTATTAGTTTAAGTGAAAATTAAAGGCAGGCATAGAGAAGAAACGTAGGGAAGCAGAGAGGAAGGAATTCAAACCATGTAGCATAAATGTTGCCTTTTGGGAAATAAGAGCAGACAGTCTAGGTCCAATGTAAGAATCAGAAATGGAGCTGCTCATTATGAGCACAGGCTTTCTATAGTTTTTAAGGATAAAAGCCCAAGAAATAACTGTACATTGACTTGCAGATGGTGATGGTTAATTTTATGTGCCATCCTAGGCTAAAGGATGCCCAGATGGCTGGCAAACATGATTTCTGGGTCTATCTGTGAGGGTGCTCCCAGGAGAGATTATTAGCATTTGAGTTGGGGGCCCCAGTAGAGATTGCCCTCACCAATGTGGTCTGAATAGAACAAAAACAGCAGAGCAAGAGAGAATTTGTTTTTGTTTTTCGCTTGAGCTGGGACGCCCATCTTCTGGTTTTCAGGTCTTTGGACCAAGACTGGGACTTATGCCATCTGCTCCCCTGATTCTCAGGCCTTTGAATTCAGAATGAATTATTCCACTAGCTTTCCTGACTTTCCAGCTTGCAGACAGCAGATTGTGGAACTTCTCAGCCTCCATAACTGTGTGAGGCAATTCCTATAATAAATCTCGTGTGTGTGTGTGTGTGTGTGTGTGTGTGTGTGTGTGTGTGTGTGTGTGTGTATCCTACTGGCTGTTTCTTTGGAGACCTCTGACAAATACAGATTTAAAGTCAACTCACGGCCAAATGATATGATGGTTACATTTCAGATTTCACATATATTCTCACTCACGTGAAACTGTCTACTAATTACTTATTCTGGTTCTTAAACAAATATTCTTAACCAAAAAGAAGGGCTCTGAGCTCAGTCTCAGAGGTAGGGTCAAGTTTAGGGGTCACCATCTTGCTATATATTCTGGTAGTGAAACCTCTGTTCACCATCTTTCATAGAACCCTAGATATTTAGAGTTTCGAAGAATTATGACAACCCAGTCTAAACTAGTTACAAATCTGACACCTCTAAACCTGAGAAGTTGTATGACTCTGACAAGATGACCCCATGTGTTGGTGGAATAAACAAATTTAGAACCCATATCTCCTGCCTCTTGGGGCCAATGTTGTTCCCACTCCAGCTCACTGCACCTCGGCAGAACGCACAGGAATGCATGGTTCATGCTGCATGTAGGACTGAGAGTCATGTTATATGCTAAACACATACCCACAGTAAAGAGAATATTAACGTGTACGACAATTCTACACCTAGCATAATTAGTGACTGAGAACAGAGGCTTTCAGAGAGCATGATGGTAATATCTGAAGATAAACAAGAGTCAGTGGACATGGTAGACATCTGCTGTTTCCGCAACTTCCTACCATGTCCTAAATGTGGGGCAGGCATAACTATTTGGAAGTAACTTATTTTGTGGCATGGTTACTAATGCTTACATTCAGATTGGGATCAAAAATACAAAAATACACAGAAAGTAAGTTCCATGAGAGGGTCTTATTTTATATCTATAGTTTCCATGGCATCTAGCACTGTTGGTGCTTTGGGAAGGAAGGAAGGGAGGGAGGGAGGAAGGGAAGGAGAGAGGGAGGGAAGGAAGGAGACAGGAGGAAGGGAGGCAGGCAGTGCATAAACTATGGGCTTGTTCCTGATCTGAAACTTGATATCCTTGCTTTTAAAAGAATGGCAAAATAAATGCTTCATCTGTAACTTCAAGATAGAATTGTTTCCTTTTGATCATGGAGAAATGTATAAAACCCACATTTGTGGGAGGAACGTGTCAATCTTGTTATACCACCAAATATGCACATCTGCCTGAGGTAAAAAAGATACATGAGGAAAACATTACTCGATTTAGTATGTTCTTACTTATGAGCCGTCCTTCACCATGGTGTGATCCTTGGATTAACATTTTGCACGAAAAGGAATTCAGCTAATGATAAGCAAACTTTCTCACATCAGAATGCCTCCTTTCCATAAAACGTGTAAAAATCGTCAAGAGCAAAATCAACAGGCTTTTTCGAGGACCAAGTGGAAAGGTCACAGAGGAAGAAAATTTATAAACTGCCAAAAGCAGAGATGATATCCCAACCAGGAAGCTCTGTTCTTTATCTCAGGTCCCTGTCTCTGACAACAAACACATACAAATACCCCTTGAGGTTCCATGGCTATTTTTGGGTGCGATTAGTGTCAGGAAAATCGATTTTTTTTTTAACAATATTGTCACTTGCTCTTTTCTTTCCTCTACCTGCTTCTATCACTCTCAAGTTTAATTCACAGTGTACAATCAGGTATGTGACCACGAGTTAACTTTATTTGTGAAGGGGGGGTGATGAAAATGGTCAGGATTATTATTTATCTTTAAGAAAATAAAATTTATGGAATTGCTTTAAAAGCTCTTCTCTACATCAACAGCTGTATTCATAGTTGAAAAAATACCTGTGTGTGTTTACACACACACACACACACACACACACACACACACACACACACACACACACACAAAGTTATGAGCTGAAGAGACGTCAACACCCCTTAGAGGTTACTGGTTAAAGAAGAATGTGCTGAGTTGAAACTGATCTTTACATAGGTAAATACATATTTCCACAAGAGACCACTCAATCATCCTCCGATCGCTGTTGCTAAGGGGGTAGGGGGAAAAGGTCTACGTTTTCCAGAAGAAAAAGAATTCCTAGTAAAGACCATCTGTAACTTGGCCTTCCATGCTATCAATTAGGAATACTTAAAAGACATTTGTTGCAAATAAATTTCTGCAACTTACAGAAAAGGGGTAAAATTTCATTAACAAATAAACCTTTGATGAACTCCCCAAATAACAAAGAATCATGGAAAGACTCTAGTAACTCCCTCTTGTTAATGCATGGGGTGCAGTGACAGGGGTGGAGAAAGGTATTTGAGTTTGTTCTTCTCGTTCTACATCTGTAGAGTGGATGGAAAATATTCTAAGACTAGAGCTGGCAAACATTCTGACTGCAGATTCTTTCAAAGAAGTTCATAGTCAGAAACCTGATTTGATAAACAAGTAAGGAGTTTCTCTGATGGAACTGACTATGGCCCTTCTCCTTGGTCTCTGGCTGCCATACTAGGAAAAAGGCCAGGGTCATTAGCAACCCGGTTTGGAAACCTATGGTCTAGAACAGTGCTGTCCAACAGAACTATAATGTGAGTTACACAGGTAATTTAAAACTTTCTATTAGCCACATTTAAAAAAGTGAAAGAAATGGGTGAGATTAATTTAAGAAAATATTTTAGTTAAACCAATGTATATAAATTATCATTTTAACATATAATCAATATAAACATTTTTAAGATGGTTCATTTTTTTTCTAATACTAAGTTTTTGAAATCAGGTGTCTATTTTACACTTCCAACACACCTCGATTCAGACGTGTCACATTTCAAGAGCTCAAAAGCCACGCATGGTTAGCGGCTACCGTATTGGACAGTGTAATTGTAGAGTATTTCCACTTTGTTCTCACCTACCCAATGGATTTAGTCTTTCTTCTTTTTTCTCTTTACTGGGGTAGTGTGTGCATTTATAAAAGCACTTTACTAAAGGAAACCTTTTTGCTTTGCTTTGCAAATTTAAGCCACATTCACGAGTTAATTATTATTCATTTCTAATCTCGGGACAGATTGCATGCTCATCCCTTCCCACCTCTCTCTCCCCTATTTCTTCTCAGTAGAGGAGGACAGAGGAAGAAATAATCAAATATCATTTGAGAGAAGTCACTGGCTTTGGTCTAGGTTTGTCCATCAATAGCCTTGGATAAAACTACGTCTGTTTCGGGATAAAAGACTAAGGAACCTAATTACAGTTTAGAAATTAACACCCAACTCTTCCCGATGTGTGATGAAATAATATACTTCAAAGTCATTCACTGTCTGAGCTAAGCAACTAGCCCAATGGGATACGATAATGGTCTTAGCCATGCCCCGTCTGTGCTAATTCCGGTTTAGGGGTGGGGTAACACAGCCCGGACATTATTCTTCTCCCCCGGAGTCACTTCACTCACTCAACTCAATATGCCTTGAGCACTTGCTAGGAGAAAGGTATACAGAAAGCAAAATAGTTGTAAATTGTAGTCTTTGCCCTGTAAGACACAGACACATGAAAAGTAACTAATGATATAAGGTAGTCAGTGACAAGTTACTGTATTCTAAGTTCTCTGAGGGTAGGACTGCATCTCATTCATCATCTGTGCATGCTCGTTGGTCAACAAACATTTATCAACTGAATGAATGGTGTGCCAGAGCGGAGGCAGGGGGAATGAGAAGTAGAGGAGCTTTGCCATTAGGGTTATTTGGGGAAGATGGAATATCCTAAAGGAGGTGGGACTGTAGGATTGTGATCGGTAGTGGAAATGCATTGAGGAAAAGGTTTGAGAAAATATATATGTACCATTTCATGGTCTGTTGTGGTACTTTATATTCCTAGTAGCTGATGAATCTCTAGGGCCCATTTAACCAAAACAAACAAACGAAAATATAATATACTGACCTTTCAGAGATATACGATGGATTCCCTTAAAGACTTTGATTTTATATAACTTCCAATTACAGGGAAAGAGATGTTCTGTGTGAAATATAGGAAAAAACTAGCTCTGCAGTGATCTCCGATGTGTTATTTTTAATTTTAAAAAAAGGGGGGGAAGGCTATAATTTAAAAAAATATAGTGAAATTTAAAACTTATAGTGAACTGGCAGGTTTTAAACTACAAATTTTCTAACACTAGTTTCAAAATAATGAATTCATTTGATTTTTGAATAGTTACAATTCCTTTAATGCTCCTCTATTTTTGTTGTTGTTCATATAGGAAATTTTCTAATATTGATTTTCCTGCTCTGATAATTTCACACCAGTATTCATGTATGAAAACCATTAAGTTGCTTATTATCTGCAAGAAAAATCAGTGATGGTAATACAAGGTAGTTAAAAAAAATGAATCAAGGTCTAATACAACTGAAAATTACAAATTGTAGCAGTTATTACCATAACATTAGCAGCATCTAAAGCTCACAAGGCTAAGGTGACAATGAGAGATAATGATATAATGTCAATCTCATAATGCAATAAAGAGAAAAGGAGGGCATGAGCATTGAAACATGATAAAATAGGTTTCTCTTCCACTCTTCTTATAGTATATACTTTGGAAATATTAGGGGTTTTGACAACTTACAACACTCCATGGATTATCCTATATAGTTTTAAAATTTCTAATTTAGTGGTATAATTGCTATAATAAAATTTTAATCTTTTCTCATTGTAATAGCTCTTTCTTTAACTTGAAGACGAAGGCATGAGCATGTTTGATTCCTACATGAAAAGAGCCCAAGCTCTACCTCTAGACTACTGAGTCTATTCTTTCTAAATGAGCTTCTCAACAGAAATCATGGAACTTGGAATAATCACCTTACCGATTCCGAGTTATGCCTCTATATTAATTAATTCCTTCATCTGACACTTATTGATCACATGATAGTAATAATAAAAATAGCTAACATGAACATGTACTTAACTGCGTATCAATCACTAAGTTAAGCACGTCAGATATGTTGTATCAGTTAATTCTAACAGCAATCCTGTGAGATAGAGCTTATTTGTTGTCATTTCTAAACCTTCAGACAAGAGAAGTGAGTGATCAAATATCTTCAAGGTACCCAAAGTTTCCCAGGTAGCAAAGCAGTCAAACAGTATAAAGAGGAAGGTCTATGGAGCCAGATTGCTGGGGTCAAATCCCAGCAGTTTGGACCATTTAAAACTGATGTATCCACGGGCAAGTCATACTGTCTATGTCTATGTTTCTAAATGTGTGAAATGGGTAATAATAACAGTGCCTACTTCATAGGGTCATTGTGGAGATTAAATGAATGAATGCATGTAAAGAACTCAGAACAGCATCAATACTTACATAGCCACAAGCACTATAATACAGGGTTAGTTGTTATTACTGCCTCTACACTGTACCACAGACAGTACAGCCTTAGTTAGTATTAGGAGTGGAGGCATCTCCATTTATTATAAAAATGGGAAGATGCAATTAATAGTCATATCCTCATAAAAGTGGGGAAATGGAGTATAGAGGTACAAATTATGGGCTGAATATTCAAGGATTTGGAAAGAGATGGGTGAGATCAAAGTATTACTAACCCCCTCCTTCAGCTTAATCTTGGGATACCCAAGTAAGAAACAGCAGCCTTTGATCTGTGCTGAAGATCTTTAAAGAGACATTTCATACTCTCTCTATGAAGACACACAGACAGAGCTGGGCGTTCTGACGACCAGACTAAGATATCAAAAGTTAAAGATCTTAAATTAGGAAATATTTGGTGTCAGAAGCAGAGAATGTTGTAACAACAACAAAGAGGGCACTGAAAAGAACACCTAGGGCTTGTGGGTTTTCAGCTATTACTAGAAGCATTTGTCTGCTCTCATTAATATTGATTTTTATTGTCTTGCTACATGATAGTTATCTTAGTAAGTATTTATTACTGTATAAGAATGTACCAATTATTTCCCCTAATGAAGAGCCCATTTCCCCAAGCCAGATAGATGCTACAGTAAATATTCTCAGCACTGGGGTATTCAATGTTGTTCTGCACAGATGTGGCCTGAGACCTTAGGAAATTATTAAAACACAAAGGTGAAAGGTTACATTACTTAATTATACCAAGCCTCAGCCTACTGGGATTATGTGTAATTTTTTTTTCAATCTTCCGCAGTAAAATATCCTTTATCTTTTCTTATGATTGAATAAAATGTGGTCATAGAATGATAGCCATTGAATAGCTCCCTCATTCTAGCTCTCAGAGAAAATGCTTTTACTCTTATTCCCTGACTTGGTCATCTCTTTCTTCCACTTCCCAGGCAATGATGCCCTAAAAAGATTAACCCCCTCTCTGAGGTTGGAGCCAATTCTTCCAATGGATGCCAAAAGTTCACCCCCAAAATTCAATTGTCGAATTGTGTCTCTAATGGAATATGATTTTTGTTTACTTTAGATTATGCAGTTGAGGAAGTTGTGGCTAAATACATTGGCAGAATATAAAGTGTCATTAAGACATGCTGTCACTGTTTCTTGCTTTGCTACATAAAACGCATCCATCTTTGCAAAGCACCCTCCTATCTCCAGCAGACAGTTTTAAATAGTAATTTTCAAATAGGAGCTATCACAAAGGCCAAATCTATTTCGTTACAGCAGTGGGAACTAACACCAGTTATCTGCTCAGAGCTAGTAAGCTACACTACAAATCAGTTTCCACCACCCACTGGGAACAACATACTTCACATGCAAATCAACAAATTAGGCAGTTTTCACAGATCCTATTCCGTCAGATTTAAAGCTTCATAAAACACCACATGATTTTCACATTAAGATATAAAAGCAATGAAGTCTAAGATGATATTATGGTTTTGGGTTTATTTGCCCTCATAATTACAGGTAAATTATAATAGTGGACTATGAAATTCAACAACCTTCTCTGTAGCCAGATACCTCCAAAGTGGGACCGGAAAAATTTCTTATTTCAATACAGGATGTCTAACTATTCAAAACAGTGGGATGATATGAGAAACCTATCTTGCCAACCTTGAGTGAAGAGAAAATGGTTGTCAGCAAGGATTCCCAAGGAGGTGATCCTTGAACTCAGCACTTAAGCAAGACTAAGAATTGGCCAAGGGTATAGTGTGGGTTTAAGGATAGGGAAACGGCATTATACCCACAGGGAATAGGAAGGGCCCAAAGCATTGATGGCTGAATGCTTTCATGGTACAGTCTGACACTTGCATGTACTTATCTATGGCTGCAGGAAGAATAAAGATGGGGCATCGTACGACATCCCGGAGACTTAAGCACTTCAAGGAACTGTATAGCCACTGCAAACATTTTGGCAGGATATCAGATGTATGTTTGTGAAGATCATGTGGGCAGCACTGTAGAGAGTGGGCTGGAAGAGAAAGTCAAGACTGCTCAGACAGCCACTGTTTTAATCTGGGGAGAAATGAGGAGAATCTGAACTAAGGAAGTGCAATGAAGGTGAAGAGAAAAAATGTAGATACTTAGGGACTTGGTAATGGATTGAATGTGAGGGGTGAAGGGAAAGAAGGCATCACTTTCTTGACCTCCTGGAGAGCCTTAGTAAGGGCAGACAAGCAAAGTTAATTCCACAATCTACAGGTTGAGTTTGGGGTACCTATGGAAGCATGTGGGAAATTGTTTAGTAAGTTTTGTGTTTATGAATCTAGAGCTTGGGTGAAAAGTCTGGCTTATAGCTGAGATTGCTGGGAGAGATGGGGAGGGGTGAGGAGAGAGGGAGAGAGAAAGGAGAGGAGAGGAAGGGAGAGAGAAAAAAGCATGAGAAGAAAGGACTGGGTATAGAAGTCCAAAGAATGCCAACTCTTAATAAGAGGCTAGGATGAGAAGCTAAAAGTAGCAGGCAGAAAGGTAAAAAGAATACCTTGAGAGAAATAGCCCAGAATATGGGAGTAGAAACAGTGTTAAGGAGAAAGCGATCTATGCAGAACCAAAACAATTCATGTTTAAACATTACTAATTTCAAAAGGAAGGCTTATACATGAAATTGCAACTTGACTTATATCTCTCATTGCCTGCCCTTTCAAGAAAGGAAATTACTGATACTTTCCTGAACAGTAATTCATGTCCTTGTTTTTTGAGGAAGTTCAATTTTTAAAATTTTAATAACAATGAGCATTGCTCTAAAAATTATGTGACTACAACTTTAAAATTATATGGGTAAACGTCATCTATACATTCTATTTATTAGAGGCACTTCTTATTTCAACCACATTCATGTTAAAGATTTTCAGTGTACAGAATTAATAATAGAAGAATTTGTTTTACAGATTCTCAGGCCCCAAAGATAGTCACTTTTCAGTTTGGAGCATATTGTGTGATGTAGCAACACCTAATGGCCAAGTAGGAATTTACAGCCTAGTTCTATTAGACACTGTAAAGACCTCAACAAAAGGAGATGTGTACTACCGTCCCAGTGGTAAGAGACACAATGGGCTACCTAAACATAATTGAAATTTTCTTGGTCTGAGTTGTGACAGCAGAGGAGACCTCAGCTAAAAAGCACAGGGAAACACAAACATAGAGAGTCTTAACTAAAAAGATTCATTTCTTATTTAGGTTGAGGAGAGCTGTATTTGGTTTGCACTTGATGGAACCTAGCTAGAGAGTACATTCAGCCCTCTGTATCCATGGGTTCCACATCCACAGATTCAACCAACCATGGATGGAAAATATTTGGGAAAAAAATTCCAGAAAGTTCCAAAAAAACAAAGCTTGAATTTGCTGTGCAGGCAACTGTTTGCATTGCATTTACATTGCACTTACAACTATTTACAAAGCAGTTACATCGTATAGGTTATTTTAGGTAATTTAGAGACGATTTAATGTATATGGGAGAATGTACATTGGTTTATATGCAAATAACTACACCTTTTTTTAAAAAATTAATTAATTAATTAATTAACTTTTGCCTCTGTTGGGTCTTCGTTGCTGTGCCCCGGCTTCCTCTAGTTTCAGTGAGCGGGGGCTACTCTTCATTGTGGTGCGAGGGATGCTCATTGCAGTGGCTTCTTTTGCTGCGGAGCAAAGGTCCTAGAGCCGCAGGCTTCGGTAGTTGTGGCACGTGGGCTCAGCAGTTGTGGCTTGCGGGCTCTACAGCACAGGCTCCGTAGTTGTGGCGCACGGGCTTAGTTGCTCCGCGGCACGTGGGGTCTTCCCGGACTAGGGCTCGAATCTGTGTCCCCTGCATTGGCAAGCAGGTTCTTAACCACTGAGCCACCAGGGAAGTCCTTCTTTTGTTTTTAATGTACTTATTTTATTTTTAATTATTTATTTTTTGGCTGTGTTGGGTCTTCGTTGCTGTACACGGGCTTTCTCTAGTTGCGGCGAGCAGGGGCTACTCTTCGTTGTGCTGCATGGGCTTCTCATTTGCAGTGGCTTCTCTTGTTGCAGAGCACGGGCTCTAGGTACGCAGGCTTTGGTAGTTGTGGCGCAGGCTTCGGTAGTTGTGGCACAGGCTCAGTAGTTGTGATGCACGGGCTCAGTTGCTCCACGGCATGTGGGATCTTCCTGGACCAGGCCTCGAACCCGTGTCCCCTGCCTTGGCAGGCGGATTCGGAACCACTGCACCACCAGTAACGTCCCTACACCATTTTCTATAAGGGACTTGAGCATTGTCAGATTTTGGTATTTGGCAGGGGTCCTGGAACAATCCCTGATAGATAGCGAGGAACAACTGTAGTACTAGAAAGGAGATAATCGTTAACAAACTCCCTTCCATAGTGAAGTGTTGCTTCCCATGACGCTGCACTTAGGTCCAAACCTGGGTCCATCTTGAGGAGGACTCTGGGATAGGAAAAGTGTTGAGAGGAACATGCTATACCTCATAATTCTTTACAGAGGGTTACATTCCTATTCCAACGCTAGTTGTATCCAACTAAGTGTTGAATACGTTAGTGAAAGGAGTCAGCTAGTAGAAATAAGACTATAAAGCACTTGTCAGGCAGAGAACATAGATGGCCCTGCAGAGGCTGGACTCCATTACAAAATGGTTCTTAGTTTTTTTTGAGTAATAGACCCCTTTGAGTATTAGAAGGAAGTTAGGGATTCCTGCTCCACAAAAGTATACACACTCACTTATAGTCAAAATTTTGCACACAATTTTTAGACAGCCCTGGGACTGTGCCTTAGAAGTTTAACTCTATACGTGCTTCAAAAACACTGTGCTATGGTGTGTGGATTCTCCACATGAATGGACATTCTGGAAAGTCTTTACCATTAACCTTGATAGACTATATGAACAGTTAACCTCTAGAGTAAAATATGACATATTAAGTTTCACAATACTTATAATGTTACCTACCAATTTTATTTTTAGAAAGTATAAAAAAATATTTTTTCTATTAGACATTAGATATATCTATATATAGATATTAGACATTAGATATATCTATATATATAGATATATATAACAACACTCATAAAAAACACTTTTTGGCTAAAAGTTTCAAAGTGCTTCATAAAGTTGCATTATCTTTTACCTGGAAGATACTTGGGGTATAGACATTCAAAGACATATTCGACTTACAAGAAGAACAGAGTAGATTTCAGCTGCTCTAATTAAATCCTGACATGAAGAAAGAAGAAAAGGATTCTGTGGAGTGTTTACACTATTTGATACTTTTTTGTCTTACCCAGAATCAAACTATCTCCAGTTAGCAATATGGACAAATTGGGCAATGTGGTCATGTGCAGAGGAGGGTCGTTATCATGACATTCCTGTAATTTAGGGACAGACCTGTGATGAGGAACATACTTGGGTATTGCTGCTTTATTTTCTGTAAAAGCTGGACTGAATGTGGGTTTTCTTATTTAAGTACTGATTCTCAACAGATGTATATCCCCACACCTTCTACCAGCTGCACCTATATTATATTCTCTGCAATATTATGTATTATATATATTTTATACCACAGCTATATTATGCCTCCACTTTTCTCTCAAGACACAAGAGCTTTACTAAAGTCAGACACCCTTGAAGTGGCCTCTCCAATTTAAACATCCCAAATACCTAACGAACGTAATTAAAAAGGCTGGCAGAACACAACATATTTCTCCAGATCCCAATTCCCGATGAGGCAAATTGTAAATTTCGTGGATGAATTTAACTTCACTATCTCTATCATCTCTTTGTATGTTTTTGTTTTCAAAATGTGTTATCAAATATCCAGATATTGGTAAGAAAAGCCCTAAGGTGATCAAAGATTGCTTCCCTAGCTCTCCCTCCAGTCTTACCAATAAATCATTTGCAGCAAAATGGAAAGGATAAGAAGTCTGAGAAAAAAGTATTGGATTTCGAAGAACCCTTCTGCAGCACAATTTTAATAATAATCAGCAGGACATTTTCCTATTTACCATCTCATTCACACACATTGTGCTAAATTCAGTGGTCAATGAGGCCTCATCACAAGGATGAGATATTTGTACCTTTTGCAGATGTCTTACTTTTGAAGTTTCATTAACTGTCAGAGAGGTACATCTCACTCTTGGAAATCGTACTCATTTACGAGAAGTCAATGCTGAGTTAATTTAGGTTTTTAGATTAGATGGTGATAACATAGTGCACAAAAATAAAAGAATAACACATACTGGGATTTTTTGACTTTAATCCTATTTGAAATCACCACCTTCCTTATTTTATAACCTCTAATTTCACTGATTTGAGGTTGAATTGAGGCCAGCTCTTTACTTTTCTGAAATACAGCATAAAAATGATACAATGATGCAGTGCTAGTAGCTTCAAAGTAAATTTAGGGGTGAAAGGGCATCAGATTTGCAAACACAAATTATTCAGAAAAAAAGGAATGCACGCCTGTCTCTGTACATGTATCCATATGGAAAGAAAGAAAAAAATGCTTGCACTAATGTGGTAAAATGTTAACATCTGAGGAATCTGGATGAAAGGTGCATAAGAATTCTATTTTTTTTTTTTTTGGCGGTATGCGGGCCTCTCACTGTTGTGGCCTCTCCCATTGCGGAGCACAGGCTCCAGACGTGCAGGCCCAGCGGCCATGGCTCACAGGCCCAGCCGCTCCGCGGCATGTGGAATCTTCCCGGACTGGGGCACGAACCCGTGTCCCCTGCATCGGCAGGCGGACTCTCAACCACTGCGCCACCAGGGAAGCCCACATAAGAATTCTTTATATTATATCTTGTAACTTTTCTGTAAGTCTAAAATTATTTCATAATAAATTTTTTTTAAATCTAAGTAAGTTCTGAGGTTAAAGAGACATAAATGAGAAAACAGATCAAAGAATTTATAGACTTAGTATATAAGGATGCTCTCAGACACAATTACTATTGGCTCAATCTTGTAAATCAACAATCAATACTCAAACACTTACATTGTTTAAAGTCACTGGTCTACTGGCCATGTGCAACAATATACATTACAAAAACCATCATCCCTAAACGATAGTCATGTTTCAGCTACAGCTGTCATCAATTATTTAAGATTCAATTCCTAAGCAGGTTGGTAGGCTAGCAGGCAAGACTTTTCAGAGAAGGAATGGAGAACTATGGAAAGGATCCCCAAATGATTTTAGTCCTGGTAAGAGAACACTTTCTGAGCAACCTAGAACCCATGTGTATATACATAAGGGACTATTTTCACCAGATACAGCAAAATAATATGACTGCCCAAAGGAGGCGAATCACCCCCAGGCTATATAGGTCAGTAAAAATAAAGAATCAGCTTATTGAAATATTGGCCCAGCTAGACTTTCTTCCATCAACAATCGGTTGAGACACATTTTTAAAGCAGCAGCTTAAATGAATGGCTGTGTGTCTGTAATAGTTTTGACTTAAAATGTCAACTGTATTTGAGATGCCATGTGCATTTAATCAATGTCTCTATATTGTAAAATAAATATACTTCAGTGTGACTGCTGTGCCAGCCCTAAATCATAATTCACAAAGACTAGAACATCTCATCCTCTCTATTGACAGTCGCTAATGACAATACTGATTAAAATGGTATCTGCCTGCCATATTATTGTTAAACAGTCTATTAGAATTTCTACTGCATGCTATAACCTACCACTATTTCTCTTTACGTTGATACATCTCTTTTGGAATAAAACACGATAGATTTAAAGTTTAATACTGAAAATGCAAAACTTAAGAGCAGAGCTTATCAGTAGGTTTAACCTGTATTTCCAAATGAAGAGAGCTCCTTCTGTCAGAGATTCCAGTACTGAAAGGATTTGTTTTTCCCTTTCAGAATTAATACTTGAGTTTTTCAAAATGAAAACCTCGGATTAAAATAAACAACAACAACAAGAGAAAAAATATCAATTGTTATTTCAAAATCAAGTCAGCCTACTGAAGCATCTGCAAGTAGAAACTGATTCTTAGTTACTATTTTTAGAATAGATTTCTTAGAATCAAGAATTAACTCAGTAATCCATTGCTGAATGCATATAACGGGCAAGGCAGTGAGCAATAGCAAATTTGGTGTCAGATACGCCCAACACCATAGAGTTACTGGGGAAGGGGATTAGATAGAGTCCTACTAACCAGGATGGATAAAGGCTGGAGGAATCACACAAAGATACGGAGGATGCCTTAGAGAGGTCAGCAAACTAGTCTAGAAGTGGTCCATGCAGGCATATTCCATAAGCAGCACAGGCCATGGCAGTAAAGAAAACAAATGACAGGCGAATACTTGAAAGTCAGATAAGATGCATGAGGTTCAAAAAAAACTATTCTGAAAGTAGACATACGCGGCTAGGGATGGAGCCAGGAACGAGTGTTCTGGGTGTGACCTGTCAGAAATAACCAAGTCCCACTACACCAGGATTCTAGTCTAGGATGATAGGGTTCAAAGCGGGACCCACACAGGACCAAGGGTACTAGGCAATGCTGCCAGGAAGACTCCAGAGTAAAAGCAATGAAGGCAGCACTTTGCTTAAGAGTCATGGTTACTCAGCTCCGTAGTTTACTGAGTTCTGTGGTGCGGCTACCAGATGCCTGAAGTGAAGAGCAATTACACAAAGCTGACCAGGGTCAGGGGAGAGACTACTGATAATCTATTTCCGTGTTGCATTCAGGAGACTAGGACCAGGAGGAACCTGAAAACTGGGTTACATTTATGAGAAGACATGTGGGGAAGGCAAAGGGAGAAAAAAATGAAGCAAAGGCAGAGGTGCCTGGAAGAAAACAAAAATTCCTAAGACATGGATCTCACACTCAAAGTGATATAAAACCAATGGAAAATACCAAGATGATCCAGACCAATTCAAATGCAAGTCTAGAGTAATCAGACTTTTCCACAAAGTGTGTCCTGAGCATATTGAGATTGAGAAGATGTTGGGTGAGCTGGAGTTGGAAGGCTGACCAAACTGTCACGGGAGGGAGCTGAATCTGCCCGAGGGAGGGAGAATGACCTAGCTCGTCCCCACGTCTGCATTTGTTGCAGAGGTTCCTTGCCACCTATGCTCACTTTTAACAATGCAAGAACAATTATCTGTATATACGTTGAATGCTTAGGTTTTTGGATTACTCTTGTGTTTCTGTGAGTTTCTTCCCCGTTTCCCTCTACTCAAGTCACAGTATGAGAAAAGAAGTTGCCGTTGAAAGTAGTAAAACACAATTAAGGGGAGAAGGTAGAATAAATAGGAAAATATTCTGATAGCAAATTCCAATTAATCTGCCAAAGAGTCTTTACAAAAGTATGTCAGTAATCATATCACTGTTGATGTTAAATACCCTGGTAGATTGCCGATAACAAAGCCATGACAGAAACGTAGAGAAGGTGGCATGGGTAGTCTGGTGTACTGTCTCTGTCAAAGGTCTAGAAAATTGGTCCAAGCCACCTCTTTCATTTTACAGTCCATCTTCATCATAAAAACTGTTCCTTCACATACTTTGAAAATTCCAGGAGGCAAAAGGAAGGCAGAACAAATCTATGCTATTGATTTTCTACTATATATTGACTAGAGGTCAAATTTAAAGTGGAAAATTACAGTCCCTGGGGGAGAAGAAACTTATCAATGGGAGGAACTAATACCCAAAGCCCCAGAATTAGGGTTTTTACTGTTCACTGGTGATTTTGTCGGCAATCAGTCATAAACCGTTATTTCTGGTCCAGGTACCCTCCAGCTTTCTCTTGAGTTTTGAATTACATAATATTTTAAAGAATTCTTTTGTGGGCATGTGGAGGTGCTACTTTTAGTCATTCTCTGCTGAGACATCTGTACTTTGATTTCTGGAGCTATGTGGCTTTTTTTAGCTGCTAAGAAAGCCTTAGGAGAATAGACAGCAGCTCAGGTATAGACAAGCACAAAAAACTAAGACAATAGAAGGGTGCATTCCAGTTTTTTTTTCTTAATAGCTTCCGCTCTTTTATATATTTCTTTAATTTTTAGTATAAATATTTTAAATTTGTAGTAGTAAAAATAAAATTACTTTTAATTTTTGTTTTATTTTTCAAAGAATTTTATGACTATATAGTGGCATATAAACAAAGATGGGGAGGGAAATTAGGGAATCATCAGATCTAACTGGGAATGCGGACTAGGGTGATCTACTGTCCCTATTTGCTTAAAAGTGAGGAGATTCCCGGGACGTGGAGTTTTCAGTGCTCAAACTGGGATGAGCTGGTCGCCCCAACAGAGACCAAAGTACACACTGAATGTGAATATGTTTAAAGGCCAAATTTTTCATTTTGCCTCTGATTAGATTTTCTACTTTGGCAAGTTAAGCGTTAATAGTCTTGGGCTAGTTCCTTCAATTCAGTGACAGTTCACCTTGTGAAACTGACTTGTCAGATACCAACCCTTATCTACGTCTACAGATACATCTATGCTCTAATCATTTTCAGTCAATGGCCAAGTAGTTGATAACCACAATGATAATTTATACACATACTGCAAGTGTATAAAAGTGTATCTCTCAGGCAGGTAAAAACTTCCATTCAAGAAGGCAGTTACACAGCTAAGTTTAGATATTGAGACATCTTACTTTCAATATTTTTACCGAGGACACTGCTAATGGTTTAACCACAGTTTTATGGGCTTCAGGGATGCTCTGGTTATTTAAAAGGAGCTTAGCAAATTTTATGTCACTTTAACAGAGCCCTACCACACTTTCAGGCAAGGTTGCATGTATCAAGAGAACACATCTGACTTGTTTACTGTGGTTATCTCCAAACTGAAAACAACACTTATTAGACAATCAATCAATATTTGTTGTATGAATGAAAGATGTGTCAGGAAAAAAAAGAAATCAAAGATTGGTTGCTTAGTCTCAACATGTTTGTTGTGTACTTAGCAGTGGCTTGGTCAATAGTATTGAATAAATTATTTCAAAAAAAAAGATTAGGGATTGCTCCGCTCAACCTAAAGAAGCAGTTTGGAATGAGATATTGAAAATCCATTTATTTAAAAAAGGCCTGGAGTTAGCTTTTTAGGGGTGGAGACATAGAGAGGGGCTGGAGGGTATAGAACTGAATTCCACCCATAATTACGGTCATAACCTTACAGTTTGGCTCTTAATCTTAAATCCTATTTTCTTTGTTAATAATTTCATATTTATGGGTCATCTTAATTAGATAGTAAATTTAAGTAAAGGGTTCATGTTGTATATCTTTTTCTGGGGTTCCCCAGAGTAGCATTTAATAGATACTAAAGTAATGAACTGACTGGCAAATTTTTTCATATCATTTTAGATGGAAATTCATCCTTCCTACTGTTAAAATACTTCAGGGAGGTCAATTCTACCACCTATTCAGAAACCTCATTCCAGTGCTTAACAACCATCTTCTTTTCTATATCTAACCTCATTTTTTTCTGACAGTGATTTTGGCCCATTTTCTCTAGCCCTGTCCTCAGTAGAGATGGTGAACAGCTGGTTACTATTACCAGTTAACTCATCCTTCAACTTTTTCTTCAAGCAGAAATTAAAATAAAAAATTAACACCCAATGCAGTTCACCCTTTTTCTTATTTTTGCACCGCTTCCACTGTTTTCATTATTTTCAATACTATTATCTAGAATTACTAAAGGGCACAGCACATGAATATCCAAATCAGTCTACTCCAATTAGCACACCATATAAACCAGTCAATCAGCAAAAGCTTATTAAAGGCCAACACAGTGAAAAGCATCACGAGGAAGTGCCTTTGCTTAAAGGAATTTACAATCCCACTGAGGACGAGACAGACATGTAAAACCCAAACTAAAAACCGAGTTGGCCTGTGGGGAGTACTAAGTGAGGAGACACGAACTATAGAGTTTTGATGAGAGAGACATGCAGGTCAAAGAAGGACTCATGAGGAGATGGGGCTTAAGGTGGGTTCAGAGCCTGGCAGGATTCAGAGAAGGAAAGGAGGTTATCCTAAGAGAGGGCGCCACCTTAGGGCTCCACAAACTCGTTTTGGGTAACAGTGAGGAATCTGGCTGGAGTGGTGGGTTTGCAGAAAGGAACAGGAAAAAACAATGATAGAAATATAAATTTGAATAAGAATACAGAGGGTACTGAATGCCAAATTAAATAATTTTCTTTTATAAGTTAGTAGTTCCCATATGGAGGTTCCTGGGATTGGATGCAACAAAACATCAGAGGGTCCCAGGCCCTAGCCTAGACCTAATGAATCAGAATCTCACGATAAGGTCCAGTGATCTATAACTTTAACAAGCTCTGTAGATAACTCTGGAGTACAGCTGGATTTTTGAGAACTACTAGGTAATTGGGAATCATCTCAGCTCTTAGAGCAAAACACTACTAATATTTTAAGGATGTGCTATATATCAGGTATTTTTCATGTATCATCTAATGTACTATTAGGTAGATGCTATTATTATTATTCCAATTTCACAAAAGAGGAAACTGAAATACGGACTAGTTGAAAAAATAACAGAGCTGGGATTTGAACCTAAATAGAATGACTCCAGAGGATCTGCTCTTGGCCACTGTGCTGTATTGCATTTTAGGGCATGAGGTGTTCATTAAATATCTGCTAACTGAATGAATGAATGATTGGTACCTCTGTCTGGGATGAACTGGAATGAAGGAAGGAAGAAAGCAGGCAGATCGGTTATGTGTCTACTGAAGTCATCTAGTCATAGATAACAAAGACCATGATTAGAGTACGGCAGTGGAAATGGAAAAAAAAAAAAAAAAAGGCCCAGATGGAAGAGACAACATTTTGCAAGTATCAGCAGGATTGCTGGCTGATGGAAGAATGAGAATGGAAAGAGGGAGGCATCCTGGATGTCACAGGATTCCTGGCAGTGCCTCAAACAGAATCAGGGAAGTCAGGATGAGCTCATGACTTAGATGGGTGAATGATGAATTAGATTTTAGACATGATGAAGCTGAGGTGAGGCCGGGCCACCGTGCAGAAATGACCGACAGCTAGCTGAAGAAACAAAACTGGACTGTCTCCAAACTCCTGATGGATGTTATTTAGCCTGGTTGAGATAATAGTTCTAGATGTGCAACCCAGTAATATTTGTATATTTTTATATCCTATACGTGTTTTTAATGGTTCTGGGAGGCCTCTTATTCTACGAGGAAAACAGGTACATTTATTATGCCAAAGGTTCAAGCCTTTTACCTTAATTATTAACCATCTCATGTTACTAAGTTGCTGTTTCATACATTGACTTAAGACATAAAAACCCAACGAATGGCAAAAATAAAGAACTATGGGTGTACGAAAGTATACACAGAATTATGGCTGGTGTCAGCGCATTTTTAAATGCTAACACAATGGTAGCAATGGTCAGGAGGGGTCTTGGTATTGTTACCAGTTCAAAGCCCGTCTGCAGGAAGGCTGTTTCACTTCTCCACGTCTTGTTCTTTGCTATTTACCACATTCATCTCCCATGCATCTGGAAGATGGATGTCAGTGAATTACACTGAGGTTCTCAGATAAAAGGTGCAAAGTAAAGAACTAATTCCATTTTTCTTTCAAGCAAATTATTAAATCTATACATGTCATTATCTAATAGTATTAAGTAAACATCCTACAAGGACATGACATTGTGCTGGACATGGTACAAAGCAAATTAGGCAAATACAGTCTCAACTAGGAACTTACGAGTGTTTATATATATGAATAAAACTGTTATTAATGTGTTTTGTTATTTAATATGAGTATGCAAATGGGCCCATTAGGAAATCCTTTGCATTTTATTAATCCAGCATCTTAAATGATTATATTTCACCTTAGATGCTAATGAAGTTTATTTATGAATGTGTTGCTTCCACTTTAGTGCTGGTGAAAGTTCTTTTTAGCATATCAATTTCTTTAAAAGTTAAGCCCATTTTTTTTTTCCACTGGACTTTTGTTCTGATCTGTTAACAGATCTAAACCTCATTATCCAAGAGAAGGAATGAGGTAAACGGGTCTATTCTTCTTCAGTGCTCTTTGGTAATCACATTAACGTTAATGGGAGCTATGCACACATATTAAGAGGAGAAGAGAACCCTAATTAAACAAATAGCCTTTTGGTTGACATTCTATGTGATAATTTTTTATTGTGATAAGTATGAGAAAATTATCTTGCTTTGGACAGCCATGAACAGAACTACCGAGTAACCAAGTTTACATAGGGTAGGAGGGGAAGGCTATGAACAGCCATCAGATTTTAAAATGATTTTGAAAACAAGCTACCCATACATTTTTATACTAATTAACTCCATCAATGCCCCTCGCCCCTCCATTGAACACATACACCCCTCCAAAAAAATAAAGAACGATAAAGAAACATTTGCAGACATGCTTGACGGCTGGAAAAAAAAAATTAAAGTCAGACACCAAACAAACTGCATGCTGGGCACCATAGCAGCTCATTTGTCGGCGCTCAGCCTATCGAGTAGCCCATCTGTCTCTGGGTCGTCTTTTAGTTAAGAAATAAATGCCGACCAAGCAATCCTAAATTTGTTTGATCCAAATTTAATCTATACTTTTTAGTTACCATACTTGCATCTCTCTCCATCATTTTATACCCCTTGTCCTATTCATAGAAGCTCCCTCTCGGATTCTTTGCATTCTGCTGTTCACAATCTATTCATATTATGAGGCTAATTTTCCCCTCTGGTGCTTAGCTGCAAATGAACAAAAGCTAGGATGTATAATACATAAATATATAAATATTATCAGCGATCACACCACTGGGTTTAATGGAAGTCAATATCGGTATATTACACTCTCTACATTGCATTTCTATTATGGGCTCGACACTGCTGCTCATAAAAAGTAGCACTCTGAGTCCAGCCCTGTGATGGTAATAATGAAAAAAAAAAGGGTCATTGCTCTTCCCAACTCAAATGAAAAATTAAAATTGCTAGGCCACTTAGCTCAAAGGAAAACTGGCAAATTAACAAAACGAAGAAACGAAATATTCATGGCTCATACTGTGGAAGAGAAAGTAAATAATTTAAGATGGATTGTGAGGTGAGAAAATTCAGTTACCAAAGAGGCAAAAAATGAGGATAACTAAATTCCAGTGTGTTTTCATCTTCTGTTTCTTTTCCTCTGCAATCACAGACAGCCGTGGAGGACGGATGGCGGCACCAGGAAGTAGCCTTTGACATGCAAATTTATTTTTTTTGCCACAGTCATATATTTCTTTCAGACTCAATATCTGCAGGCATTTTACCCTGATCTGCAAGGCACTGTGTTTTCACTGTATTTCTATATCCAGCTCGAAGCTGAATTACGAACTTTGACCCACTTTGACTTTCATTTTTCATCTGAAATTTCATGTTTCCAACCGGCCTCTACTTCCTGAAACCAAGCACCTTAACGCTACCCAGTGCTCGGCCTTTTGCCTTTGGGGAAATGACTGTTACGATTTCACTGGTCTGGTTACATTAGCTAGGTTACCCTTCATACCCATAAAATTGAACATTTTACAACCACTATCTAGAAAGAGGCAATGACAGGCATGGCTGCATTATACTTATTGTACACGAGACCTATAAACCTATAACAGCCATTATGGGATCAAGGTAAGGAGCAGAAATGTAGGACAGAGATGTCACGCTCCCTGGAGATTTAAGTATTCAGTCTATCTAACCTAATTTAAAAATCAAGTCAAAATGTATCTTTATGGGTAATGTATTATAAGACAACTTCCAAGGCAGTCCAGTGAAATAACTCTGAGCCATGCATTAGGAATATCAAGTCCAAAACCCATCCATACCTTCTGGCCTGAAATACTGGGAGAAGGAAAAAAAAAAGAAAAAAGAAGAAAGCAAAACAAAAAAACCTGATTCTCCATCTGAGTCCATTCTCCATTTGTATTTAGCAATAGAAAGTTTTACTGAATTAATTCAGTAGAAAGTTTTCCATCACCAAGTGATGAAATAACCTTTGAAAATAGTTCATGGTTACATTTAGAATGGGGTGACCCAAAGTTTATAAAATATAAATGATTGAATGATTTTAGTTTTATCACTACTTCTTAGAGTTTTACCATTACTTCTTAGAGTTTTACTATGCAAAATTGTCCAGGCTAAAGATAGCATGGCCACCTGAAATACATAATAGCAATTAGAAGAAAAGTAAAAAAAATCGAAGCAGAAATTTAGTGGGCTCCAAGTGAAAGGCAATATCTGATGGTTGGCTCTCTGGGGTGGGGCCTCGAGGGGAGACAAGAGGGGAAGTCTACCAAGCCAAGCACCACACTAATAGCTTTGCTCATAAAACTTCACAACTCGGAGGGGATGCGTTATTATCCCCAATTTACTGATGAGAAGACTGAGACTCAAAGGGATTAATGAAGGCCACAGAGTCTGTAAGGGGCAGATTTTCAATTCAGTTAAGAATTTGGTGGCAGTGATGTCTGTGCTGTTTGTGGTGGTGGTGGAGGATGAGGGTGTGTGTGTGTGTGTGTGTGTGTGTGTGTGTGTGTGTGTGTGTGTGTGTGTGTGTGTGTGTAGGAGTGTTCTTTTAAAAATAATTCACAGCAGATGTCATTATATAGAGTTGCCCTAGTTTCAATAAGATATATACAGGCAGATACCGCAGGTTCGGTTCCAGACTACGGCTGTGATAACGCAATAAAACAAGTCACACAAATTTTGTGGTTTCCCAGTGCATATAAAAGTTATGTTTATATTATACTGTGGTCTATTAAATGTGCAATAGCATTATGTCTAAAAAAACAATGTACGCACCTTAATTAAAAGATACTTTATTGCTAAAATATGCTAACCGTCATCTGAGCCTTCAGCGAGTTATCTTTTTGCAATAGTAACACCAAAGAACACTGACCGCAGATCACCATAACAAATAAATAATAATGAAAAAGTTTGAACTACTGCATAAATTATGAAAATGTGACACAAAGACACGAACTGAGCCAATGCTGTTGGAAAAATGGCACCAACAGACTTGCTCGAGGCAGGGTTGCCACAAACCTTCAATTGGTGAAAAATACAATGTCTGCAAAGTAAAATAAAGTGAAACACAACCAAACGAGGCATGCTTGTAGTATATTTGAGCAAAACATGGACGAAACATAGATGCTTTATACCATTTGCAAAGTTTAGAAATAAAAGTTGCTGCCTCTGTGTTTTAAAAAATACCTTTGTCATTAGGGTTCATGATTTAATTTTTTCAGTGTAGAAACTGAACCAGTGTATGCCTGACGTATACCTGCATTAGCTGAGTTAGGAAGAAATAATAAAGAATATCCAACTGTGGGGCTCCGAGGAGCAGAGTTAAATATGAGCAGCTGCAAATCAAGTTCACCGTTCAGATCACAGACCATGTGTCTTTAAAATGTTTACTTCAGGTGTGAAGTATCATCACTTCAAAATGATACTTCAGGTATCATATATACTAAAACATACACAATTTGGGTTACCTCTTTGTTATAACTTTACGTGAAACTGGTTTAAAAATAATCTTCCCATATTCATATGCTGCAAAAATGGAAAAAAAAAAAAAGCAGGAATAAGGTGATTTGGCATTAGTACCCCAGCGTGCTAAGTTCTGATAACATATCTGCTGGAAATTCAGTGTAGCCTGTGCAGATGCACACTATATCAGGCTGGTAGCCAGTTACTGAGGGTGACATGACACCATCCCTTCTGATTCTACCTTCTTCATAGCACCTACTAGAGCCTGAAATAATCTCATTTATTTTGAGTGAGTTGTTTATTCTCTCTCCCTCACTGGAATATAAATTCCATAAGAGCCATGGCCAGGAGGTCTTGTTCAGCACCATATAAATTGACTGTTGATTCCCTCGAGGCAAACATCGCACCACTCCCTAGGAAATTCATTGTTATAGATAGCTTACATGTTTTGTTTTTGGTTTAAACTCACTACAAGAAATTCAAAAGTCTTTGATTTTTTTCTTCCTTTGTGAAGATAAAAGAAGTACATTAAAGCAGAGATTTCCTGCTGTATGTCCAGTGCCTAGAACAGTGCTTGATGCAAAGTAGGCCTTCAATAAATGGTGTTAAATAAATGAAGAATAATTGTGAATGTGCTTGGCAAAGAGGAGGTATTCAACAATATTACTGATCAAATGAATATGGGCAAACATACTAAAATCAGAAATGAAATTCCGATTGGCAGGCTTTACTCTTTGTTCTTTGTTAATCCATTAAAAAAGGAGTTTCCTGGGCAGACCAAGGGTATAGAGAAAGATACCTGATCGCCATCAAGCCTTTCCATTTAGGGTCCAGAACAAGTTGATAGACCAGAGGTTTTCAAAGTGAGTGGTCTATAATATCAAGAAGAGACAATAGCTGCTATGATGTAAAGGAATGGATTTTAAACACAAATCTGTGACAGAATTCAGCTTAAAGAATATAAGGGTTGACAAGGTTATTAAATAATTGATAAATCAAGAACTGACTTTTGAATTTCCCACTCTAGACAGGGCAAGATTTTCTTAGCCAAAAGATATTTTTCTTCAGTGCTTAGAAAACATCTACTAGACCCCAGGAAGGCAGAGTAGGGCTGACAGCCATGGGGCTGTTTTTGGAGGGGTTTGAACTTCACCCTTTGGCTGCAAGAAGCCACCGGTGGTCTTTTCTACAGGGTAGTGTCATGAAGAATACAAGAAAGACATAATGGAAAAATGTAAGCATCTTGATCCTCTAAACTTCTCTTTCAACAGCAGGTAACAGCATACAGGGAAACTACCAAAGTTGGTAGGTTTTAAGCTGTGTATTTTTCAATATACAATAATTCAATAATTTCAATATACAATAATTCACGGCCTGTGTAGGAGCCATAGTTGAATCTACCAAGAGGTAATTCTGCAATCAACAAAACACATGCCTACTGGAATCAGACAACAGATGTAAAGATAGGAATTAATGAGACCCCCCATCATTTTTTCAAAACGACAGGAAGTAGGTTGAATGAACTGAGCTAAACTGTGCTACTACATGTCATCAACACAAAAGCGGCCAGTGAATATCAGAAAAGCACACAACACTTAGCTTCCCACAAGCAAGAGCAAAGCCACATCCAACTCCTCGAGATCCCTACAGCAATCAATCTTTTTTAAACAAGAAACTAAGTCAATAGCGTCTGAGCAACAGATGAGAGTTAAAGCAAAATCTGTTAGCTAATGGTAACAGCTATTGTGTTCTTTGTTGTTGAAAATGTGCAGGTAGCAGCGTCTCCAATACGCTCACAAACTCAGATGCAAAAGGCTATGGAAAACAGTTGCTATTTTTACACTGGAGGTAAAATCCAACACCACCTTTCGGATCTTAATTGTGCTTAAATAGTACAAGGAAACAAAATCCAAATTGCTAGATGTCTCAAGGATCTAGGACCTGTGATTTCTACCAGAGGAAAACACAGCAAATACTGGATGACAACAGGAAGAGCCAGCCCCGTATTCTGGGCAGTGGAGAATGAACCTGCCAAATCCCATCAACTGAAGTCAAATACAAAGTTCAGGCTTACTTTAATAATATTCTAGAAAATGGGATATGTGAAGCTCTAATAGTTTTTATATTTACAGACTAGCCAAATCCTTATAGCTTTTCTCCTTTAACACCTTAAAGAGGGTTTTTTTTTACCTTACAAATTACCCTGATATTGTAGAAGTATTAATAATTATGATAATAGCTATATGGTTTTCTATTGATGATGCAAAATTTGCTATACACTTAGTGGCTTAGACAACAGAAATGGGCTGAAATTAGGGGTTGGCAGGCTGTGCTCCTTTCTGGACGCTCTCCAGAAAGAATGCATTTCTCTACTTTCCACCTTCTAGAAGCTGCCCACAGTCCCTGGCTTATAGCCCCTCCAGTCACATACTGTATTTCTCTGTACCTTTCTTCCATAGTCACATCTTCTTCTTCCGCCTTTAAGGCCCCTTGTTATTACCTTGGGCCCACAGGGGCAAATTCAGGATAATCACCTTATCTTAAAGGTCGGCTGAAGAGCAACCTTAATTCCACCTGCAACCTCAATTCTCCTTAGCCATGCTATATAACATACTCACAGGTACTGCAGAGCGGGACATGAACATTTTTAGGGAGGCCATTATTCTACTTACTGCAATAATTTACATTTACTGAATGTTTGTTACTTGCCAGGCACTGTTCTAAGCAAGTTACTTGTAATTAAGCAACTATAATTCTCATAATAATAGTAGATTCAATTGTTATTCCCATTTTTCAGATGACACAGAAAGAGATTAAATATTACAATAACTTGCCCAATGTTACCTAGAGAGAAAGCAGAGAAACCAGGATTGGCATCAGAGTTACACATACAGAGTCTGCATTTTTAACCTCTGAACTCCATGACTGCAAAGGTGACTCTCATCTAAATATACTGCAGTTGTACGTTACCATTATTATCAAGGATGATTATCTAATAGCAGTCATAATAGTTACCCAGAATAAGGACAAGTTTAAAATTTTAAATGGCAAATGGAAATACAGAGTCTAAAGAGACCACCAGGAAAAACACCGTTTTTTTGAGGGGTATGTCCACTGGTGTTGATGTTATTTGTGTCCCTAAATGTCACTTTGTAGTTTCAAGGTCATATGTATGTACACACACACACACACACACACACACACACACACACACACAAACATTGAGAGAGAGAGAGAGAGAGAAAGAGAGAGAGAGAGAGAGAGAAAGAAAGAGAGAGAGAGAGAATATATATATGAATAACAGATATGGAATAGAACTTTCCATTTCTGTCTAAAATTTCAGTGGCATATCCCAAACTGAGAACATGTGATGACAAATACCACAAAGCATTCTTAAGAAAGACATCCGTCTCCTAACGGTTTAATAAGAGGTGCTAAACTGGCCCATCAACTATCACCTCCCATCACTCACCTTCAGTCCATGGAACAGAAGGGTAGAGATTGAGAAATGGATTTTCTTTGCTGGGAAATTATAGGAGTAAAGGAAGTAATGGAAAGAGGTGCTTCCTCATCTCACTCCCAACAAAATAAGTAAGGGGGCAACGAGAAAACCCCTCAGAAAATTTGGAGGTAACTGTATAAAAGGAGACTGACATCCCATGTCGTACCTGTTTGCTTGGTGATCTGGAGATGCCAGGCTGGTTGGGGGATCTGTACGGCTGGTAAGGAGAAATGGAACAGTGGGAACAGGCTGCACTTCTATCATTTGGAGGGGCAAGAGTTTGGTAATTCTAGTGAGCCAAGCAGATGCTCTAGAAGGAAGTTGGACGAAAGCCACCTTAAGCTGACATCATCAAAGAAGTCTACCAGCTGGCTAAGGAGGCTCCAGAGTTGTGCTCCCTGAGGTCAAAGGGTCTCAGGAAGTCAACGGAAAAATAAATCTCCTATACCAGTGATTGGTGCAGTAAGGAGCCCCCTGAAAACTCCACAGAAGTGGCCCACAAAGAGCCCCAACTGCCAGATTACACCAGATACAGGCCTTTGTTTTAATAAAGTCCTTCCCTTCCCTTTGTCCCAGAGACGGAGAACCAGAAGAATGTGGAATCCTGCACACTGTAGGGCCCTCGCTAGGGCTGAGCCCTGCGGGGCCGGGAAGAAGAAAGCGCTGATTAACATCAGATGGTGCATGTTAGCCCCTGACAAAGAGGGTGTTTTAACATCCAGAAGTGACCAGAAAGCCATCAGCCAGAAAACTGAGATGTCATCAAATCATGGACATTCTGACAACACCAACAGGGTGTATTTGAAGGTAGCTGTAGGAGAAGAAAGAAAGTTGTTTTCTGATTGCACCCTGCTGAGCTATGCCTAGTCAATGGACTGACTGCCTATGACACCTTGTCTCTCAATCCCACTGAGTTAGACGGCAGTATACTAGCCTCCTTTGGAAAGTGAGGAAAGCAAGGCTCAGGGAAGTTAAGTAACATGTGCGATGCCCAGCAGCTTGTGTATGAGGGTCATGGGTTCAGATCAAGGCCCTCTGACTCCAGATGCGATGACATCTCCACTGCACCTCACTGCCTCTGACGACTAATGTGCCCACAGACCTGGCCATGGGCACACCTAGAATCATGGGGGGTGGGGTGGGAGTGGGGTTGTGGTTCATCTAACCTGTCTTCTCTAATTCAAAGGCGGTGTTCTAGAGGTCACAGTTGAGGATTCCCTCACCTCTTGCTTTCCCTATGTTGATGGAAGAAGCCTTTTCTTTATCCACATAATGCTTTGGTACCTAGGGCTATAGGCGTAGCCCATGCCTCTACCAAGTGTTGGCTTTTCTTTGACATACATTTATGACAGCTTCCCGTCATCACCATGAGCATCAGGAGCCAACCAAGTGGCTCCTCCTGCCTCTGCAGGAAAGGATCAAGCACAGTCAGCAGTTAAGATTGTTAGGCATCTACATATGACCCAGCAATCCCACTCCTGGGCGTATATCCAGACAAAACTATAATTCAAAAAGATACATGCATCCCAATGTTCACAGTAGCACTATTCACAACAGCCAAGACATGAAAACAACCTACATGTCCCTCGACAGATGAATGGATAAAGAAGATGTGGTACATATATACGATGGAATACTACTCAGTAATAAAAAGGAACAAAATAATGCCATTTGCAGCAACATGGATGCAACTAGAGATTATCATACTAAGTGAAGTAAGTCAGAAAGAGAAAGACAAATACCATATGATGTCACTTATATGTGGAATCTAAAATATGACACAAATGAACTTATCTATAGAACAGAACCAGACTCACAGACATAGAGAACAGACCTGTGACTGCCAGTGGGGTGGGGGGAGAGTGGGGGAGGGATGGATTGGGATTAGTGGATGCAAACTATTATATACAAAATGTATAAATAACAAAGTCCTACTGTATAGCAAACTATATTCAATATCCTGTGATAAACCATAATGGAAAAGAATATAAAAAAGAATATATATATGTGTGTGTGTGTGTGTGTGTGTGTATAAAATTGAATCACTTTGCTGTACAGCAGAACTTAACACATTGTAAATCAACTATAATTTAAAAAAAGATTTTTTAGGCATCTAGCTGAAGAGGAGGGAAAGCTTGCATTTGTTTTTTTTGAATGCACACAAATGAGTGATTTCATCAGCAGAAACAAAACAAAATAAAACAAAACCATCCCAACTTTGCCTTCAAAGCAGGTCCCTACCTCAGCATGGCACCAAATCCCTTCCTCTTTATTTTCCTTTCTGGATCTTCATTTCCCTCTTTCTGCTTTTTCACCTTGACTTTGAATTTGCCCTTTTCCTTCTTCTTCTCCTTTTCTTTCGGTTTTTTGACTTTCCTGGCTTTATTTTCTGCATTCTCTAGCTCAGAGTTCCCCTGAGGGGCAGATTCATAATTCAGAGCTCCTTGGCCAGAGTGAGAGCTCTTATCAGACAGACCATCTGTACAGAGAAAAAAATCAATACACATGGTCAGGGGCACTTACTGTTAGTATCTCAAGAAAAGTTAAAATGTAAAATACAGAATAATGAATAAAGGCACTCCGGAGTTCTACCCTGCCACGAGGCTACGCGTACCCTTTGAAGAGACAACTGCCTAAATCTGGTTACTTCAAGCAAGGTTTGCTGCTGGGAGTGGGGGACATTGGTTGCTTAGCCAGTAGTATAAAAGGTTTGATATGTGATGAAACACTGATCTCTCTCAAAGCAGCTTGTTAACCTTGATCAGCTCAGAATGCCGATGTGCTGGGAAACAAACAGGGTGAGTTTATTTCCAGGAGAAGTTTTTGAGTCCAGCTATAACCGGACTGCTTCTACCCAATTAAAGCAGTCAGTCCTCGTGTTGAGGCTGCATCTAATGACTTGAATAATAATGTCAAGAGATGCATACTTAGTGCTCCTGCCCTAAGGGTAAATGACAGTTGGTCCTTGTAGGAAATTGAAGGAGAACATTTCTTTGGCGGTTGCACTGTAAAATAAATCACATGTTGCGTTATCTAGTTCCATGTTCGTTAAGCCAAAGGGCAAAACATATCAGGGAAATGAATTACTTTTAATATCAAAAATATAATTGTGACCTTAAATCACTTTTCTCTGTACTTAAGCACCCATTCTTGCCTATGATTCGCAGATAATAAGGAGAGGAAGAAACCATTTCAGCAAGCTCGTTGCCCTACCAGCTTCTAATTCTTCGGGTCCATCGTAAGATTTGTCAATGGCTGCTCGGAAGCTCTCGTTGCAGCCTCGGCCACGGACCACGTGCGGCCGGGGCCGGTGGAAGGGAAGTTCGTTCTTCCTGACCTCGGCAACTGCAGTCTGCAGGCTCTCCAAGGAGCTGGACTTTTTCAAACCCAGAGTTGGACCGAAATCTTTGCTTGGAGAGTCTGGAAGAAAAAAGGGCAAAAGGTCACCCTTCCCCTAATGAGGCAGTGGGGTGGAGTGGGAAGGCTTGTTGTTGTTCTATCTCAAAAAGGGAGGAGGGGGGTTAAATGGGTGGGACTTGGTGTTAAACCCCAGCGTTGCCGCTTTTTGTGACTTTGAGCAAGTACTTTGACTTCTCTGAGCCTTCGTTTCCTTTTCTATAAAGTTGTGGGAAGATTTAAAATGATACGGCATATATAGAAATAAATATGCATACGTATATATATACATGCACACGTGCACACACGTATACATGACTCTGAAAGGCTATAGCGGTCTGCAGAGATTATATGCGTGAGCGTGTGTACATGCACACACACACAGTTGCACACACATACAGAGCACCTAACAGTGTTTCTCTCACAGTTCTCATTCCAAGCGCTCCCCTACATTGTAGCTTTTATTATCTCCAACATTGTTTTTATAATTATTAAGTAATGTATTATGCACAGAAATCAAAGAGCATTGAAGTGATTGTAATTTTTATGGTTAAACACTTTACCATACTCTAGCGCTCTTACTGTACGGTGAATGCAATTTTTTTAGTTGATAAAGCAAAGCAAGAAAGAAAACAACTTTTCTGTGTCAGTGCTTACTGTTCCAAATGTATTTCTATTTGGGTATCTAGGAAAGAGGTAGTTTTCTTTATATGACATAATATTCCAAAAGAAAAACTAGGTGAAGTTGAATAATGTGTGTTCTGATACGTAATATTTTTCATGTGCACTGTTTGTCTTGCCCTGTCACCTGCCCCTTTTCACCCATGCCTTGACCCCCATTCCCACCCACAGCCAGGCCCCTAGTTGTCCGTAACAAGATTAGGCTATATAAATACCAGCAGCACAAGGATTATTTTAAAGATGGAGGGAATTCTAGCAGGGCTCTTTTCCACCAGGGCCAAAGCTCATGATCCTGTCCAGTTACAAAGATTACTGCCATGAAGGGGTTATACGTACATTTCTGGAAATAAACTACTTTGCAGTTTTTTAGTAGATACAGATTGAGTACATATTAAGGATTGTGTACATACAGTACCTACTTCAATGCCTAGCATATAGTAAGGCTCAGTAAACAGCCCTATCTTTTCTTACTATGATCAGTATTTTTGCTTCTACTAATGCTGCCATCATGAACATTATCACTAGGTAATACAAGGGATACAAAAGAAGTACAACAAAGGTATAATGACTATATAGACACGCATAAAGTTAAAAAAACAAAACAGCAAAACACACCCTCCCATATATTGTGAATATGTTAAAAATAGTCAAAATAATGACAATAATGCTAATAACTAATAATGCAGAGAGTGCTTAGCCCTGTTCTAAGTGCTTTACCTAACTTACCCTAATCCTTACAGTTGTGCTACTGCCAAAATTGTTCCCATTTTACAAATGAGGAAACTGAGGCACCGAGCAGATAAATACCTAGTCTAGAGATACACACTTAATAAGCTTCAGAGCTGGGAACTGTCCTCAGGCAGCCTAATTCCGCCTTTTCTGCTCTGTACTGTCTAAAGTTGTACTTGATCTCCACCCTCTACTTGACTATGGTCAAGCTACTTAAAATGGCCTCTAGTTTCCTCATCTCTAAAGTAAGACCCTGAGCCTAATCAAGCGGACAAAATGCAAAAACTGGATGTTGTTTTACAGTTTCATCATTAACTTACAGGAGGCAATTTTGCACTTTGAACAATATACATGATGACAATAAACATTACATTTTTTTTTTTGCGGTACACGGGCCTCTCACTGTTGTGGCCTCTCCCGTTGCGGAGCACAGGCTCCGGACGCGCAGGCTCAGCGGCCATGGCTCATGCGCCCAGCCGCTCCGCGGCATGTGGGATCTTCCCGGACCGGGGCACGAACCCGTGTCCCCTGCATCGGCAGGCGGACCCTCAACCACTGCGCCACCAGGGAAGCCCAACATTACATTTTATAGGCAACAGTGCATCATTAATAAATGCAACAGAGATGGGACTAAGCAAAAAAAAAAAAATTATAAGAAATTTCAGGGACAAATTTCAGGTGCTACTTGCAAATCATAAATAGTAAGAATACATCATTACTAAATCCAGAAATAGGCATGTTTCTTATAGTCCCAGGAAGGAAGGTAAGTGGAAGAAACAGAAACTGAATAAGATCATTTCTGACAAGAAAACAAAAAGCAACATAGAGGCTCGGGGTATTAAGGCAACAGTAGAAGCTTTGGAGTTCACAGAAAATATTTTACACCATCACTCCCTAGGGATCTGACATGAAGTTTGGTGAAAACATGAAGATGAAAACTATCTGAGAAAGCCTAGTTCCTCTGTCAACAATAGTAACCATCTTTTATTTATTAATTGCCATTCAGGAGATTATATTAGAGCCCAAACTGTAAGTATTCACGTCAACCTTTAGCAATAAATTCTGGGGAACATGAAAGTGAATAAATCATCCAAGACATAAGGCATGTTATGTAAAAGGAGCTCATCTAAAGCTCAGCAAGAAGTCATATTTGAGAAGGAACAAATACACTGTTACCCATTCAAAGCAAACTGAACATTAAGGATTCATGGGCTTTGCAGGATTAATAGAGCCAGCAAGTAATTCACTTTACATAAATAGAAGTCACAAATTAGAAGTGTCAACTAATGTTGGCCAAAATTATAACCTAGCTCTACTGGATTCAGTACATAGTAACACTAAAAGCAGAAAGGCGATTGAGTCTTGGTTACAAATGTGGGCTCAGGGATTTTCAGGCTTGAAAACAACTTTCTTATTTATTTCTAGGGAGTAAACAGGATATAGTGGTGGAAAAATAAAGACTGATGTTAGAGAGGAGAATCTGAAATCAGGAAAGTCCTTACCAGGACTTCCAGGTGCACTGAACTGACTGAATTGAATCTCCACATGAAAAGGACCTTGACTAGAGTTCACATTTCCTTTACATGTCCAAGGCTTCTGAGGGAAGGTCCAGGTTACTGGTTCCGAGGGACTGTTATGTCAACTGATGGCATCGGCACTAAATGTCAACAAAACACTTGGAATAAAGCGTTTTACCACACAAAGATCCTAAGTGGGCACAATCAACTGTCACAGTCAGTCCCCCTTCCCTACCCCTATCTCCACCAGTTCCAGCTTAGGTTGCCATTGCGTTGGAAATTCTGTAGCTTTCAGAATGGGAAGATTCACTATTTTAGCCTAACCATTTATACAAATCATGTTGTTTTCTAGGCTCCCACTACAAGCAGAGGTCTCTCTGAAGGGATAATAGAAAGCTCTATCCTACTGAAGTCATCCCCAAGAGCGATGACTTCTCACATTTTCACCTGTAGCTGATGTGATATTGACCGTGGCTGATTTTAAGCAATTATCTGAGAGAGCAATCTTTGAATACCACGTGTTATCAGTCACAAGGTGGTCTGTGTCCAAATTTGAGCATTTACTTGTCCCATTTGGAGTATCTACAGAACTAATCTGAATATGATTTTTCAACAGCTTCCAGGCCAGTTTAGGTTAGTTGCAAATGCCAAGAAATAAATCTTTTCACAAACTTTACTAGCATGACTTTATTTTTTAAATTTATGACTTCTATGTTCAGTGACCATGTTCTCTAAGATCCAGATAAACTTATCTTCCTGTCAGAAACATGAAGTTGACATTCACAAATTTCTTGAAACAAATGATACAACGTTTATCAAAGGTACTAAAAGAGGGATCTTGCATGATAAAAGTTATCCTCAAAATGGTATAATGAAAATGTTGTTAACGTTCCACGTGCCAAATTTCTCCTTAAAGTAAAAGTCTCATAAAGAAACATCACAGAAATAATTGTTTTAAAAGATGCTACAGCATTTTTGAAGATTCGCCTGTTCCCAAATGAAGGATTGGCTTGACGTGGTCCTGGAAGCCTTCCCCATACAGAGTCGAGGGAACTTTCAACCCTCAGACACATCCACTGCTCCCCACCATCCAGAAAAATACAGTGTTATGAAGAAACTGAACACTCAAGTCTAAAGACTTAAGGGATTCTGCCACCATTTCTCCCATGTGCATGAAACAAGTGGGGAGAAGGGCAGTACAGAGCTACTGTCAAGGTGGAGAGGGACCTCTATAAAACAGAGTCAAACCACTGAGAAACCACTGCCCCAGCCTTTCTAGGTAGAAAGTCCCATTTCAACAGACTATAAAACAAAAGGTCCCTCCCGGAGGATCGTTTGGATGTGGACCTCAGTTTTTCTGACCCAGTCTTGGGTTCCTGCCTCTGCCCTATAGCTGAGAACTGCTGTTGGTTCCCTGCAAGGCAGGTGATTAGAATAATAGAGAATAAAACGGTCTAGAGAGTAGTGATTAATAGTGAATGGTGAATAGTGAACGGTCTAGTGATTAATAGTGAAGTGGAGAGACTGTGGGACATCTAACACCCTCCCACTCTGCCACTTATTTCTTGAGTTATTAACCTTCCTGTGCTTTCCACTTCCTAATCTGTAAAATTTGGATAAGACGAGGATGGAAGAGCGTCTGGCATGTAATAGGGACTCATAAAGCATTAGTGATGATGATTGTCACTGGTGCTTTTGTATCAACTCTAAACATTTGAGTAAGTGGAGGTCTAGCACAATTTATTTGGTTCAATCTGCCACTGCATTTTAAAATACAACTATTCCTTCTGCAAGAAGCTGAAAAGGGCTCTATAAATAAATACCATCCTTCCTTTTTTATTCAAAAGTTAAACTGACTTTTTTTTCCCCAGACAACTCCTTACAGCTTTTTCTTCTGAAATAAGGTATATATATCCATCTGTTCATCACATACAGAGGCTATTCTTGGGAAGATTAATAGTGGAGTCTTGGATGCCCTTCCCCTTAGGTTATAATCATTTAATTAGTCTGAGATTTCATTGGCAATGCTTGAACTTCCCATTCTAGCATTAAAATCTTGCAATAAAAGAATGCCTTAATCCAGAAGACCAGTAATTGGATCATCCATTATTGATGAGATTGCTTCCAATACATTCTTATTAAAACATAAAGAATTATTTGGGGGAAGGTATTCACTTTCATATACGTGGCAAGGTTTCCTCCAAGGTAGAGCTTTATAATTAACAAATACTCATGATAAATTAACAATAAATAATGTATTAATTTGCAAATTTCAATAACATTGATGGCCCTCAAGGCACTTAGTGAAAATTAATTATGTTAGAGCCCCTCCCCCTAAAATAAAGGAATTGTGCGCAGTAGTAAACTGGGGATCAAAATGATTGCAACGCTATCCGGCGACACAGCATGAAACTTGAGAAGGCCATGAATTCGTCAAGATAGCTTGCTTTCATTAACAATTGGGCCTTGCTGTATTATGAGCAATGCACTTGGGCAAATACAATAGAAATGCTCTCCTTGCTTCATGGGGAGTTGTGATGTGAAATTAATAGCCTTAAAACTCTTTGAATGAAAAATTATTACAACTTCCAACTAGGAAGTCACAACGCCACTTTATTCTCCAACACATCTCACTGTCTTTTTATTTCAGATTACACTTACTGAAAATTTTGATTTTTTTTTAGTAGTTTCCCCTAGAGGCAAAATGTCTTATGTGCTTTAATAGATATCACTGCAAATCCATTAGCCCCAATTCCCCATAATATCCAAATGTATAATTTCCCAAATTATGTTATCTGTTAACTGTGTCCATAATGGGCCTAATTACCTTCTTGCCTATCTCAGTATTCCAAATATTGATCATCATTCCAAGCTTATCACAGTGCCCTGTTTCCTATTCATGTACCATAGGGCATAATGTATCTGGTTTATACATTATCTGCTGTCATTTGGGTCTCAGTTCTTTTACTGGCAATCTCCAAGTTCTCTAGGAGCAGAGTTTTTTTTCCTTTAAAAGTCTCGTATATCCCAGGGTCTTTTCCTGACATTCGTGTCAAAATGTTCAGAACTTCTCATTAAGATTCATATATTTGCATAATCTTTCCTACTCTGTCTCCAAACATTGTCTATTTTAAAGTGAAAAGATATAGAGAAAATTACGGGAAGATGAGGTGAACAAATACAACAAATGCTTTGATTGTAAGTGTGGGCATGGCCCTCCAAGTGATTTCAAACCTCTGCTAAGGGCTGCTGTACACCTTAATTTTCTTCACTAAAAATTCCCTCTTTTATAAATTGAAAGTCAAAATCTGATGCCATATTTTGGTTTCTTTCCTGAACTCAAATTATATCCCACAAATGTAATGAATAGTGAACATATTACACCAAAATATTCTCATGACACTTTTTCTTTTACTCTTTAGTTTGTGGATAAGAAAATGGACTCTGTGGTTCAATTTAGTAGGGAAACACTTTTTCAAAATATATTTATAACCATATCTCTGGGTAGGTTCTGTTAAGGCAACTGACGGACTCAAACCTAATGCCAATAGACTAGTTTGTTATAATCTTTTGTTTTCCCTCTCTCTGCCTTATCAGGATAACTCCACTGGGTCAAAAACACCACCACCACCCCTCTAACTGGTATTCAAGCTAATAATTAATTTAAAAATTACATAAATAACATTGGTTTCTGGAAGGGAAATGTGGCTGCTTAAAGAAGGAAAAAAAAAAACCTTTTATTATTTAAGTGAGGGGGGAAAAAAAGAAGACTCACTTGAGAGTCAAATAAACTGAGTAAAGAGGCCAGCTTTCCTACCTGTGGAATGGGATCAGTAGGACTGATGAATGCCACCTACCATTTTCTTAATCTTGTTGATCTTTGTATTGTCAGCGCAGAGAAGTACTAAATAAATGTTTGTTGTAGGAATAAAGGAAGGTGCAAGGAAAGGGTAGTTACAGGATGAAGACGGCCCTGTTCTCCAGTGCTGTGAGGCTGAAGGGAGTTTATGGGGAGAAGCACACCTCACGATTGCTTCACGCCCTCAAAGCCCACACACAGCCTCCTGTTCTTCGTTAATATGACCCTTAGGTTTTCTTGTGTCATTTCCAAGGATTTAATCATTTCTGCCCTACCTATATTTACTCACTCATCTTCTCTATGTTTTGCCTTTTTCTACGACTCATTCCGTTTGCTTAACGTCTCTGTGACATTAGCCTTTTCTATTTTCCCCTCCTTATGTGCACTTTGAATAGTCTTATTTTTACCCACTGCCCAAAACACCCTTATTTGTCTTCCAGCTCTTCCTTGTATGTCTTGGTAACAGGCTTTTCATTCTGAACACAAATTGTTTCAGTGATTTTTTTTTCCCTCCTCATTCTTTTTACCACTTATTCTTTGTACTGCTTGCTTCAACAGCACCTCTTTCTTCTGCTTTTGAATGTCGAGCAGTTTATATATTATACAGCGTGGGTTGTATAATGCCATACTCTCAAGATAAAGTTACTAAAAAGAATTCTAATAAGTTTCTTCACAGACCATTAGCATAACAAAAAGTCAAACTGACTGATTTCTTGGATGGTATCCACATGAAGACATTTTTACAGGATGTAGTATAAACTGGGTACCTCTATTTTTTAGGGCCAAAAATTATTTTCATAATTTTTGCTTTACTCTTTTTTCCCCTTTTTTTTTTTTGCGGTACGCGGGCCTCTCACTGTTGTGGTCTCTCCTGTTGCGGAGCACAGGCTCCGGACGCGCAGGCTCAGCGGCCATGGCTCACGGGCCCAGCCGCTCTGCGGCATGTGGGATCTTCCCAGACCGGGGCACGAACCCGTGTCCCCTGAATCGGCGGGCGGACTCTCAACCACTGTGCCACCAGGGAAGCCCTCTTTCTCCCCTTTTTATAGCTAACTGACTGCATTATAAAGAAAAAACAAAACAAAACTTTGAATTTTCAATTACTCAGTATTTCCAGAAATGATAGAAAGTAAGGTTTTTCAGTTTTGAATAACAACAATATGAATATTCAGTAATACGAATAACAATCTCTTAAGAGATATGCTTTAACCTAGGTTTCAATCTACCGTTAGAGTGTCAAGCCATAATCAAGTCAGCCATCAATGAGTGTTTACTGAGTATTTTTTGTCACTCAGAACTGTGCTAGGTCCTAAGAGGAATAGAAGTATAATAGTAACTAACATTTTCCTGTCGCTTTATAATTTATAAAGTTCTTTCCTGTATAAAATGAGGATACACCTTACACAACTGATCTTACCCAAGTTTAACTGTGTTTTCATGTCCAGAGAGAGCTACAAAGAAAGTGAGGAGGGAGGAAGGGCAGGATAAAATAAGTAATAAGAGCAATTTTACTCACCATTACTCTCAATGAGAATGTGCCCCAGCGTGAGTGTGTGTCTAGGAGAGACTGAGAATCAAGAGAAATCAACTGTTCCTGTGAGTCTCTGATTTTTTCTTTTTAACCCTGGGTAAACATTTTATTTTTGTAATCGAGATATAATTGACACGTAACACTGTGTAAGTTTAATGTGTGCAATGTATTCGATACATACATATCTGATTCTGATACGTATATATTTATATTTGATACATGTATATATTGCACAATGATTGCCACAATAAAGTTAGTTATTGCCTTCATCTCCTCACATAATTAGCTTTTTGTGTGTGTGTGATAAGAACATTTAGGATCTACTCTTTTAGCAACTTTCAAGTATATGGTACAGTACTGTTAGCTATAGTTACCATGCTGTACATTACATCCCCAGCATTGGTAACTGTAGGTTTATAGCCTTTGAGCAACATCTCTTCTCGGTTTCCCCATCACTCAGCTCCTGGCAACCACCATTCGATTCTCTTTGTCTATGAGTTTGGCTTTTTCAGATTCACATATGAGATCATACAGATCTCGAGAACCATTCCTGAGAGGCAGTGCCTTACTACTATGTCTTATGTAAATTTCAGAAGAACCACTCAACTCAATACCCTTCCAATTCCTCTCTTAAATCCCCTGAGTTGGCAGACAAGAAAAGCTCGGCCACTGACTTGGCCAAGATGCTATGTCTGGACAATTCTTGAGCTAAAGCTCCTGCCAAATTCTTTGATGCCTCAGACATAAAAGATAAGGCACCTGCTTTCCTCCAAGATGTTATAATCCGAGTGCAGAGCAAAGATGAACACATGTAGTGATAACACCAGAGAATGTAGAGCAGTCCCTAATGTTTGTGAAGTACCCATCTGAGGGCAATATATCCCCAAATTCTAGAAAATAAAAATGTTTGACTCCTAGCTTTCTCTGGAATTATATTTCCAATGGGGAACATGTTATCTCTTCGTTCCACCAGTTAACTAACTCTTCAGCATCCACTAAAAATTTAATCTTTAAAGCAATACCTAATGCAAGCACAGGTTTTGGCATCAGACTGCTTGGATTTGCATTCTAGCCCCACCTCTGCACTAACTGTGTGAAGCTGGATGAGGCTTGTACCTCTCTGTGCCTCCCTTGCCTTATCTGTAAAAGAGGGATAATGATAGCACATCCCTTGCAGGGTAGCTAGAGGATTATCTCATGATGCCTGGCACACAGTAAATATTTAGTAAACATTAGTTTGTACCATATGTCTTCTTGCATGAGCAATGTTTACACTCATTAGAAGGATTATCTCCAGCCAACAGAATGCCAGGAGAATTTGTTTCCACATCCATACACTGTGGGCCTGAGTCATCATTAGCTTTGAATTTTCACTCTTTATTCAAAACTTCTACTTTTTTGTTTTCTATTGTTTAACAGTCTTCAGCACTTTTCAAATCATCTTCTATACATTTCACTTCCTTCAATAGCCCAAATAAGTTTATTTCTTACAGAGGCATTTTCCAAAGAGAAACCAAGTGTTAAAATCACTTGATGAAAATAACCATGTCTGGGACAGCAAGTAAAGAGCTGGTTAGTTTCTTTCGCCAGCCAAGTGACTCCTCTCCCTCAGAGCAACCCATGACACCATCAACAAAATGACAAACCAGACAAGGTCATAAGGCTTTTGGGATCATTAGTCAATAGGCATCTCTGTGAATGATAGAGCTGAGAACACTGACATACGGCAGAGGTCAGGGCTGGAGTAGTTTAGACTTGGGGAAGTCCAGAGAAGAGAAAGCACACTGTGATCCCAGGTCAAAGGATAATAAGGCTTCATGAATGAAGCAGGACTTGTCCTTGAAGATGGATCAAATACACGGGAAAGGTAGGAGGTAGACAGTCACTCTACTGCCAGGGAAACGTATGAGGAAAAGTCCTGACATGTCTGCTTGGTAGTGGGTACACAGGATGGAGGACCAGCAAGGGAAAACTGGGGATTGGTGGGAAATAAGTGTGGGGACAGAGGAAGAAGAGAGATATGAAGGGTCTCAAAGTTAAGAAGGTGAGACTCAGAGCAGGGGGCAGTTGGAAGCCTTTGAAAGTTTTTTTACCTGAGGAATGGCTTGATGATATTGTTATTTTGAGAAAAGATAATTTGGAAGAAATTTATAGGACAAATTAGAAGAAAGACTGAAATCATATAGCAATGGAGCCCCCTGCTTATAAAATACCTTGCTCTTTACTTTCTTCCTTCTTACAATTGTAACTTCAGGCTTTTGTGAAACAATTTCTTCGAAAACATTTTTAGTGTGGTTAGTCATCTGTCCTCACAGTGAACAGACTAACTGTCCTCAGATCTTTCTTTGACCAGGTAGGAAAGGCTGAAGAAACATGTTCTAGTCCACTTGGGAGGCAAGAGGTGTTCATGGCTGTGCCTCTGGGAAGGGGTAGGAAGGGGCACTGCCTATCACTCCTGAGCTTCCTTCTTGCATGGCTGAGCTGTGACTGGTACGGCCGGGCCCACTGCTATCTCTCCTTCAGCACACTTTACTGTATTCTATAATATATAATGATTAATGGGCAGTAAAACTAATAACATGGGGACACACAAAATAAATGAGGTGGCAAATATGAAAAGGAAGTCCCACTTAATGTTGTTGTGAAATCTGACAACACGCTAGAGTTTCCCTATAACTCAGCCCGAGGAGCTCTTGTCAGCGGGAAACAAGGTTACAAGAAGGTGGTATTTCCATTAATAACTCCCCCTCGGGGGAAGTCCATGATCAATCTTTCTTGTACTGAAATTCTTGCTGGATTGTAGCGAAATGTCAGCGGTACCTGGAAACATTGCTTTACGCTGACTGAGGGAAGCTCACAGAGAAAGAGGAAGGGCATCACAACGCTTCAGTTATCCTCAGTCCCTTTTTACCTCCCCCCACTATGGACATCCATTCTTTTTTTTTTTTTTTTTTTTTTTTTTTTTACTACCCAGTATCCACTATTCCACCTGAAAGGGGTATCCCGCTTTTCCTTGGGTTACTATACCTCCCCTACTTTCACCCAGAAGTGTGCTTCTAACCCAGGCACGACTAGTCACTTCATCCCCTTGGTTGGTTCAGGAGTACGTTGTTGGCTAATTAGAACTAATCCTTATAGAGTGATCAGGAAAAAGTCATCTTGTTTGCTACTGGGGTTACTGGGAGGATAAACCTGGAGTTGCTGGTAGCCATCTTGCTTTTCTACAAAGAGAGGAACTAAAACTGTGAGAATATAGTTGACACAGACCCTAGATCCTCTCTCTGAACTTTACAGTTGCTTGAGCAACACATTATCTTCTTTGCAACAGCCAGGTTGAAATTCGCTTCTTTCGATTGTAACCTAAGGAGTCTCGGCTTAATGCCCTATTCTCCAATCTCTCCTTCATATAACACCCACCAGTTATTCCAACTCAGGTCAGACAGATACTTGAGGAGCAGGGAAGATTGTTCTTTGGCTATAATGCTGGTGAAGGGATCATAAGTACTGAACTGATAACAGCAGTGAGACGTATGTCTGAGGCCAGTCTAAAGGTGAGCATTTTCTAGTCTATTACAGGGTGGATTTTATGAGAGACAAATTCCCCAATGATGAGAAGAGTTGTATTAAATTCATTTGCTCAGCTTGGCCCCGACTCCTCCGTGAAGAGGGGACCATTCTCTAGATGGTTACTAATAATTATAGACCTACAACTAATTGTTATACACTTTAGAAAAATAGAAGGGCTTCCAAAAGAGGAATACAATCAGATCTTGCTATGGTTGACCAAGGGTTCAAACAGCCTATCTACAATTGTGCTAATTAAATATGTTGTTCTGGATTTTGAGGAGATAAGAGTAAACCTGGTATCACTTTTAAGTGCCTGTTCTTCCCACGGTGTTCCCATGGCCACTCAACAGAGACCTCACATTTGGGAAGAGACAGAGCTGCCTCACAGGGAGGAGGTGTCTGTTTCTGGAGGGGTGTTTGTGTTGTATGGGTATGTTTCTCTCAAGCTTCTCTTTCATAGAATTTCTAAACAAACTGTGAATTAAGAACTTCTCTGTAAACTGAGTAAGGAAATGATGGACTAAAAGCAAGTGGTCTTGGGTGGTTAACAATAAAGATTTTGATGTAAGAGGCATCTTGGGTGTGGACTTGGAATTGGAAGACTTGGGGTCTAGGCAAACTGTTTAACCTCTCTGGGCTTCAGTTTCCTCATCAGTTAAAGTGGAATAATGAAAAAGGTTATACTGAGGATGGTTATGATGATGATGGTAAAAACACCAGCAGCTACCTATACCAGGCATGCTCTGAGTACTTTTATATAGATATTAACCCAGTTATATGAGGTACACACTATTGTTATCTCCATTTTATAGCTGACGAAGTTAAAGCACAGGCAGGTTAAGTAACTTGTCTAAATGAACAGTGATACCAATTTCATGGGTTTTTGTTGGGATAAGATGCAATTACGCATGTACAAGAAAGTAGCAAAGCTGTAACATGCCATATATACGTGTCATATTTGCTCTTAATAAGAAAAGGAGGGATGTTTTCCTCTAAATCTGTCATAGGCACTGGACTGAACTGATCAAATGAAGACACAGAGGGGTATCTCTTTGTGAACACCTGCTCTTAAGGCACAAGCAATCTATACGAAGAGTCAAAATGCAGCATTCAAAAGCACCCCTAAACAAGGTGGGGTAAAGCAAGACATGGAGTGAGTGGTGGGAATCAGGGGAGAGAAAGAAGGACTCTGGCCTGACATGGGCCCCTGAAAACTGGGCAGCATCAGACAGACTGAGAGGTGGTCCAGGGGACAGGGAGGAAGATGAGAACAGAGGCCTGTGGAGGGTGGCAAGCCCACTGATCCGTGTACTGCAGAGGAGCCACGTGGGCTGCAGGTGCACAGAGGTGAGGCCAGACAGAGAGAGCACAAAGAGAGGGAAGCAGCCAGGCGGCCAGAGGTACGACTTACCCCACTGGCAATACGAGGCCCTGTGTCCCAACACAGTCGCCCGAATACACCTGTTTATTGCTGCGGTCAATAAACAAGGAGGGGGTCTTGAACTGCGCTCCACACTAGGTGGGACTCATCTTCCCCGTGTGTGTATGGCCTGAGGATCTCAAGTTGGGATGGGTGTTGTGTTTTGGCTCAACAGCACTAACAAACAGCTAAGCTTAATTAGCACTTACTGTGTGTGATGCGCTCTGGGTCAAAAGCTCGCAATCTGAACCGCCCCGGGAATGAGGTATGGTCCTTCTTCGCCTTGTACAGAAGTTATCCTTCCAGACCAGAAGCCCCAGCTCTGTTTCAAACATGACAGGGCTCTTTTCCCACTTTTAATAATTAATTTAATAAAAGCAAAAAACATAGATGGCTTTTCTAAAGAGTGTTTATGTCAAAAAAGAAAGCATTACTTGGTTCACTGCTAATATGCGAACAACAATAAAAAAAAGAGCTACTTTTGTTCTTATTTTTAAGTCAATTTTTGAGCAAAGTGTCATATGTTTATATTCCCTGCCTAGTTCTGGCTAAGAATTTAGGAAGGAGCTTGTGATGCATCATTAAATAGTTTTTCCCATCATCTTATGACTGAGCTATTGGCACTAGATATAGCCATGGGGGGAAAAAATAAGTGGTTTTTTTTTTTTTTCACCCAGGGCACTGTCAGTCACTACGTGCATGGCATGAGCTGGAGTTGGAGTGGATCAAAGGAGTCAATAACCGGCTGGGAAGACCTGGGCTAGTCTCTCAGCGCAAACCTTGAAAGGTAGGCTTGGAACCAGTGGGCCTCAGGTTGCATCTGTCGTGCAGCCATTCTGTTTGTTTTAAAATAAGTGTTTATAATGATTTAAAAGACCAACTATAAGCCTTTGCCTTATTCCTTACTCAGCATCCTGCATGGTACGTAAAAACGGCAGTGAAAAAAAATAGCACATTAGAAATTTTAGCTGAGCAAAATGTCAGTTTTCAGTTACACTTAAAGAATAAAAAAAACATTAGGATACCATTAACAGTTTTAGAGTAATGGAGGCAAAGTGGGATTGTTTTCTGTTATTATTATTACCGCCATTAGTGGGTCAGAGCCTTCCAAGGGAGAAAAGCTGGGGACAACCCAGACACTTTCAATACAGCATTAACTCTTTCAGGTCAAAAGGGGCCCATTTAGTGGACTGTAGCAGTCATTTAATAAATGATACCCTCGTGGCCTTGAAGAATTTATCTCCTGTCCAAAGAGTCTCGCTTACACATTCCTATTTTCTCTACTCCATCTCACTAAATATTCCAGTAAGAGAAAAGGTTAATTTACAGATAATTATTTAGGGAGGGAGGGAATGTTTTTTTAAGGCAGAAAAGCAAAAACAACCCGTCACAACGCATCAGCCACTGTGTGCAAATCTGGAAAAGGATAATGAGCCTCATGAAGTGACAGAATTAAGATGAAAAATTAGAGGTGTGAGATGGAATGATTTTCTTTCAAGGGAACCTGCTGAAATAATTTTTTTCCCGGTGTTTGCTTTGTGCACTTTATATGTGACTAAGTACAGCTAATCCCGTCTCTTTTCAAAAGTTAATGTCAGCTACTAGAATAATCTGCTTTCTTGATTTAATTGCATAGTTTAACCTCTGACATAACCTTTTAATTCACACCATGACAGCCAACCCGACAGAAAGTTTTTCTAGAAATCTGAGTAACTTCCCCAAGGTAACAACTGCTTTCCCTCTTGTGGGTGTAGAAGGAAACATTCTGCCCAAGATCATCAAATACACCCTGACAGTTCTGGCTGCAGAGGTGGTGTGCTTACTGCAGGGAAGAGGGGAATTTATTAGAATACCTGGTATGTTAGAAGTGGGATGCCCATCAATGTGAATGTACTTAACACCATGGAACTACACACTTGAAGATGGTACATTTATGTTATGTGTATTTTCCTACAATTAAAAAAAAAGTCATGCATGGTTATCAAAAAGGGGCGTTGGTCACATGATAGTTTGGGTAAAGAATGTGTTCAGGTCCACCTTGATTTAAATAAGGCTGTAGAAAAAGAAAACACTAAACGTTTTGCTGTTGTTTAGTGCAATGAATTAAATCAAATTCAGGGAACTGAATTAATAAGAATGCCTAGCTCCTTAAAATGCTAGGACAGAAGTCTTTGGCCATAGTCATGTAAAGATCCCCACACTCTGAAGGCTTTGGTTTTTATATGAAGACAGACAATGATTTGGATACCGTGAGACCTATAGCCAACTGAGTTTTGGCAATTTTTAAAAGTAAAAGATGGTAAAATTCTGTTGTTGTTTTAACCCTGATTTTGTTTTCATTTTTCGAATTACTAAGAACATTTCTCCTATTTTAGCGATTTAAGAAACATGATTTGGGGAAGCAACTTAATTTTAACAGCAAGACATTTATTTAATTTTTCTTATATTTAAGTCACTGAAATATCCAAAGAAGAGACAAATGTTAAGGGTTATCTTTTAAGTTTTACTCAAGTTATTAAAAATATCTGGCTTCTTAAAATGCTAGGACAGAAGTCTCTGGCCATAGGTTGTATAAGGATTCTTAGGTAGACTACGTCATTAAGGAAAAAAAGACAGAGATCAGTAAGGTAAAATAAAACATGTCCAAACACATATCATTATGGATTAAATTCCTCTGCAGAGAAATATATTACAAACACATATCATTATGGATTCAATTCCTCTGCAGAGAAATATAAACTGAAGATGGGGGGGAAATCTCCTCATTCCACATTTCTCTTTTGTCATAAGCGTTTTTATTTAAATTGTTTCAATATGAGTTTTTCTCTTCATAGCTTGGGTTTTTCCTATGGTGAAATGATACTTCTTTGCTTAGATAACCTCACTAATGCTGTATTAGAGTTTTGCTGCATGATTAAATAAAAAGAGGTCTAAGGGTTGAGAAAAGAAAATCTGTTTAAACATCTTTGAGAATTAGAAAACTGATGGGAAATTTTCTACAAAGCAGACCACAGCTACTGGTGTGCTTAAGTTAAAACCAGAAAGCCACACAAAGTAGAATTAAGTTTCTTCCTGTCCTCAATTCCAAATATAAGGCATTCTCACCTACTGATGCATTTCAGGAATAAACTCACATATAAAATGTCCTTCTCTTCTTTTTATGTAAAATTAGGCCCTTTAAAGTGTATACACCTGGCCAGGAGGTTCATGACTGGGCTCTTTCAAGATGAAATGATTTTGATTTGCTGATTGACATAAAATAGTTCCCTGTCCTTAGAGGACAGGTATCTTCAAAGAGTTATGAACTGACATTCTAGAAAGAGTCTCTCCAAGATCTCGTTCAACTCAGTCTATGATGGGAAGCATATATTTTCAGAGCTTAGGGGAAAAAAATGATTTCTAAGTTTGTTTTAATTCCAGAGATTAAGGTTGTACCTGGGACCTTGGGACACGAAGACCAGGGTAGTTGTCTAAGACTGGCGTCCCAAGTTGGTCTCTGGCTCAGACCTGCTCCTTGGTTACCTGGTGTTCTGTTCCTCGTTTCCAAACAGTGTTCAGTATCTGAGAGGCTGAAGTCAATGTTTATTTAACACGATCAACCCCAATCCTTTTCTCCTTAGGCCTGCCCCTTCTCTCCTGCACCTGTCTGCTCTCGCGTCATGGAATCCTATATGCCTGAAATGTTTATGACTTCCTTTAATGGCTGCCTGCACTCCCCACCCAACCCCACCAGCACTCGACCAGCCACTCTCATGTAAGAAGTCCTAAATATCGTTGCCACAGGTGACATGAGAGCATCGAGAATGGTGGAGCTCAACTAATAAAAAGGCTTTCACAGCATTTCAGCCTTTGCTCATGAGTAAAGTTAAAATTTATGGCTTTTAAAATACTGGATCTGGAAGAGGTCAGGTTAAACGGCTGCTAGTAATAAAAGGAATCAATACACCACAGCATCTTGAAACAGCCAGCAAACTAAATAAACACTTCATCCAAATACACTTGGCCCTGAATTAAAAGAACATAAAATACTGTATTTATTTGGTTTGTTCCCCATCCATCAAGAGCTTGCCTCTCTAGGCCTCAACAAATCCTACCCAAGACAAGTATCAAAGGTTTGTTAGCCAAATGGCAAGTGTAGGGCATGTCAAGGCTCTGGGTAATTAACTAAGTGTTAACTTTATCAGGGAAGCACTTGCAGATGAGTTTACTACAAACACACAAACAAGACAAACAGCCTGGCCTGGGAAGACAACAGACTTCCTGATACTGATTTACAAAACTGACATTGGAATTTGATATCCTCTGAGAACCAAAGCCTTCCCTTAGGAAAAAAAGGAAAGAAAAAAAGTGTTTTTCAACGGTTCCCTTCTCTCACGCTGAACTCAAACCTAATCTAGATTGTAGAATGAAAATTAAACCATTGGCAATAATGAACAAAATCACAAGTTTGAAAGCCTAGGACAATTGTGGAATACATTGGAAAGGGAAAAATGAGTGAATGTGAAAACAAGGCAAGGGAAGACTGACTATCCCTTTGATTTTTTTTTTTTTTTTTTGCTACAAATTATCTAAGGCACAAAACTACCATCTACTTTCCTTTGGTGACAAATAGTTTAATAATCTGTTAATGTTATTCTTCTGTGCAAAGTTCATGCATGGGGAAAAGGAGTGGTGACTGTATTTTGTCCTAAAGCCATTTTTTTTTCCCCACTGGAAGGTATTATATGAAAGCTATTTATGTCAGAGAAAGGCTACTGCTATTCATCCCTTCAGACAGAAGAAATCCCAACACAAAGGGATTCTTTTACCCTTCTCTAACGGCTTACAGTTTAATATTTTAAATGTATTTTTGCTTTCATGGTTCAGCACAAAGTATGGCTCTGGAATGAAAATAAGTGATCACAGTTTAGAGACATAACAGGTAAAACAGGGATACTTCTTTTCTGTAGCTTCAGGCTGTACTTAGGCTTCCTGCTGGGAATAATCTTAGATTGCAGAAACCCAGCTTTATGGTCAGAAACATTGGAAAACTTACTTCCCAGGATGTGCTTCTCTTTGGTCTGGTTTGACTCTATCAGAAAATGAGAAATGTTCTCTAAGCAGGGGTTCATTTTAGGGAAGTGATGTCCTTTTACTGAAATGGGACGGGCTGAGCCATTGAAAGCAGCCTTCGCCCTCTCAGGGGTCCTGCATGCCATGAAGTGACTCAGAAGAAGCTTTTCAGAGTTTTGGGGAAAGGCTCTAAAACTAGACTGCGGTGATTCGAAGGTCAAATAAAAGCAGTGATTTAAGGAGAAATTCTGTTCCTTGTGGTAAGACATTCATTTAGCTTGCCCTTTGGAGAATCGGACGTTTCAATAATGCCAACGTGAAATTATGGCAAATGTTCATAATTAACAAAGCAAAAAACTGAAAACATGAAATAATATAATGAGGAAAGCTGGTAATAGAGGAAACACATGAATGGGATGAGTCCTCCAACACTGGAGGCGGCGAGAATGGCAGAGACACGAGTAAGACAGAATTACAACTCGTGAAAGTCAGAGAAGCTATAGGGCCCAGTGTTTGGGGAAATCGGAATGAAACATTTTAACAAGTAAAGAGACACAGATGTAGAGAACAAACGTATGGACGCCAAGGGGGGAAAGCGCTGGAAGGGGGGGATGAATTGGGAGACTGGGATTGACATGTATAAACTAATAAGAACCTGCTGTATAAAAAAAAAAAATGAATTCTGAAACATAGCCAATATCAAGAGTGGAAGGAGAGGATGCACTGGCAACGCTACCACTTATTTTTGGCAGTTCTTTTGAAAGGCAATGTTGAATTTTGGGGAAAGGTTAGTAGAATTAAGGGAATTGGAAAATGAATACCATTTTATAAAGTTCAGTAGCTTCTGGGAGTTCTGAATTAAATTCAAGTTTCTTAAGGAATTAAGTGGACACATTGTTTTTTTCATTCTCACAATTGCAGGAAGCTTACAGAAAAATTAAATTCATTAACTTATTGTGAAAGAGTAGCACTTAACCTCATGGGTGCCCAGGAATTGTTTTACTCATTTCTCATTAAGTCCCTAAAGCCCCTCCCACAGCAGCTGACTCAAAACCTGCCATTACCGCAAGCCCCCCATTCCAGTATATTTCCCCTCATTCTCAGAACTTAAAAAAAACTCCTCTGAGTCTCTCCTTTCTTAGCCTCAGAAATGGTCTCTGTTCCTGTATCCGTCCTGTCTTCTGAGCCAATTAAGAGAGACCCCCTGCCTTCTCCCTTCTGAATCTAACAGTCATCCTGATTCTCTCCATCCCTCTAGAAATTTCCTCTTCACAGAAATCATCTCTTGAGTCTCTTCTATTCAGAGGCAGGTCTGTAACCTCTCTCTTTCCCCTTCTTTTAATGCCAGGCTGGGTGCACCTGGAGGCCTGATCCAGGGAGTCTACTTTCTCCCGGTCTCTGCACCCTCTGCCATATGGCGTCCAGCTCCAGTGCTTCCTCGATGCTCGAAGGTCACCAATTACCTCCTAATTGCCAGAACCAATAAACCTCTCTCAGGCCTTATTTTGTTTGATCTCTCCGCCGCACTCGCTCTTCTGCTTAACCCTTTCTACTTAAAATCCTATCCTCCCCCTTGGTCCAGGCCCAGCGCCACCTGGTTATTCTCATAAGGTGTCCATTCTCATAAGGTGTCTCATTCTCCTCTACCGGTGCCCTTTCTTTCCACTTTCACCAAATGTGGGCCTTCTCCAAAATGCAACCCTCAGCTCAATGCTGTCTTTGTGTATTCACATTCACCCTCTGGGCCTCTGTTTCCAGGATTTTTGATCATTTGATTAAATTACTCCTCTAGGCTCCCCATTGCTTTTGGGAGAAAGTCCAAACTCCTTAGGATAGTTTACAAAGCCCTTCAGGATCTGGCCTCTTACTTCACTTCTCTTCTCCTTCCTTCGCTCTTCCCCACATTTTCCAAATCTTAGCCATTTTGAAATAATTGCTATCCTTCAAAGATGCTAGCTCCCTCCTTTGGGTCTTTGTACATGCCATTTCTCTTTCTAGGATCCTTTTCTCCCCTCTCTGGGAGGCTCTTCCTCAAGACACCACTTCCACCAGGAAAACTTTCCTAACCACCTCTATGCCAAAAAAAGAAAGAAGGGACAGGTAAGCAGTCAGGTTCCTCATTTCTGTTACAATGTCATAAAAACTAGTACGTATTGAGTGCCAAGCATTACTTTAAGTACTGCACATTATTCACAAGATTAATCCTCACTACAACTCTTGGATACAAGTGCTATTATTATTGTCACTTATATAAAGGGAAACTTGGGCATAGAGAGGTTAAGTACCTTATCTAAGGTCACACAGCTAGTGAGCGACAGAGTTGAGATCTGAACTCAAGTACTCCATTTTCAAGTGCAGGGTCCTACACAACGTGATACCACAGCTCTGATAAATGACGCACCATTCTGTACATTGTCTGCACACGTATCTGTCCTCCTTACTAAACTCTAAGCTCTTTGAAGGTAGGTGTGAAGTCAGGGTCACCTTCGTATCAATGCCCTGCAGAGTGGACATTCAATAATTATTTGTTGTTTGGCTAACTGAACTTGCCTAATAGTAGTCTCAAAGACTGCCCTCCTTGATCGCTTACAGCATGGATTCTTTTTTAATTGCATCCCTGTTGTTGCGAATATGTGGATCATCAATTAACATACAGGGAGGTTGTCCTGAGTACCGGAACCTGTGCTAGTTGTTCTACATGAATCATCTAGATCCATCTTCACCTATGAGGTTGATATTCTTAGTATCCACATTTCAAAGCTAAAGAAGCTGCGGCTCAGAGTGCCGCAGGGTCACACGCTGAACCAGCTGCGGAGCTGAGACTCAAAAGCCAGGAGCGACGGCTACAGGTAGGTCTCCCAACCAGGGCGGCACATTTTCTACTAAAGTTCTTTGGGCCTCTCTTCTCCGAGGTTTCACACAAAGCTCAGAGGCAGAAGTTGCTGTGTGTACATTGGCTCATAACTGCCGCAAGCCATAGTTTGGAACTCCGCTTACTTTCCCAGGAGAAAGTTCCCCACATTTCCAGGAGGGCCATCTGGGTGCTGGTGGGTGCTGCCTCCCTCTCCCACTATCTAAGGCCTTTTGCCTTTGCTCTTCTTCCCTCAGTTCCTCCACAGGTAACACTGGGCTCCGACTCTGTCTTCTTTTAAATTCTGGCAAAAAACCCCTCTTCCTGGTGAAGCTTTTCACCAGGTCTTTTTGTCCTTTCTTCTACTAAGGATGAATAGGAAAAGAAAAAGGAAAATACCACAAATACTGTATAAATACTATGGAGCTGGAGGCCTTAAAACTATCCTGCTGGCTCTCCATAAAAGGAGGCTGCCGAATGCTCTCCCATCCAAATTTCCTCTGGCCCTCTTTTCCTTTCAAATACGACTTCCCTGTATCAGCAATTAATGTTATTGTGTACATTACAAATTTTCAGGGAGAGAACACCTCAGTGAGGGCAACAGCTTCAGTTACTTGTATCGAGACTCTCTCTGAATAGAGTTCTCAGACTAAATAATGACAACACCACCAACATACCTGAGATGATACCTTCCACTTCCATTAATGTAAATACCACACTCACAAGCATTAAGAGTCTTCTGCATTCATATTGGAACAACTTCATTGATATGAAAAAAATCCCTGCTAAACTACTTCTCTCTCCTAAGGACATCAAACTGAATTTTTGTCATCTCTCTATTTTCTGTTGACAAAATAGAGAATTCAGGATTAAAAACAACAAAGCCAACCCTAGATTTTTTTTTTTTTTTGCAAAAGCTTTTATGTTTCATTAGGTCCCACTTTTTATTTTTATTTCCATTACTCTAGGAGGTGGATCAAAAAATATCTTGCTGTGATTTATGTCAAAGACTATTTTTCCTATGTTTTCTTCTAAGAGTTTTATAGTGCCCGGTCTTACATTTAGGTCTCTAATCCATTTTGAGTTTATTCTTGCATATGGTGTAAGGGAGTCTTCTAATTTCATTCTTTTACATTTAGCTGTCCAGTTTTCCCAGCACCACTTACTGAAGACACTGTCTTTTCTCCTTTGTATATCCTTGCCTCCTTTGTCATAGACTAGTTGACCAGAGCTGTGTGGGTTTATCTCTGGGCTTTCTATCCTGTTCCACTGATCTATATTTCTGTTTTTGTGCCAGTACCATATTGTCTTGATTACTGTAGCTTTATAGCATAGTCTGAAGTCAGGGAGTCTGATGCTTCCAGCTCCGTTATTTTCCCTCAAGACTGCTTTGGTCATTCAGGGTCTTTTGTGTCTCCATACAAATTTTAAGATCTTTTGTTCTAGTTCTATAAAAAATGCCATTGGTAATTTGATACGGATTGCATTGAATCTGTAGATTGCTTTGGGTAGTATAGTCATTTTCACAATATTGATTCTTCCAATCCAAGAACATGGTATATCTCTCCCTCTGTTGGTATCATTTTTAATTTCTTTCATCAGTGTCTTATAGTTTTCCGCATACAGGTCTTCTGGCTCCCTAGGTAGGTTTATTCCTAGGTATTTTATTCGTTTTGTTGCAATAATAAATGGGAGTGTTTCCTTAATTTCTCTTTCAGAGTTTTCATCATTAGTGTATAGGAATGCAAGAGATTTCTGAGCATTAATTTTGTATCCTGCAACTTCACCAAATTCACTGATTAGCTCTAGTAGTTTCCTGGTGGCATCTTTAGGATTGTCTATGTATAGTATCATGTCATCTGCAAACAGTGACAGTTTTACTTCTTCTTTTCCAATTTGTATTCCTTTTATTTCTTTTTCTTCTCTGATTGCTGTGGTTAGGACTTCCAAAACTATGTTGAATAACTGTGGTGAGAGTGGACATCCTTGTCTTGTTCCTGATTTTAGAGGAAATTCTTTCAGGTTTTCACAATTGAGAATGAGGTTTCCTGGGGGTTTGTCATATATGGTCTTTGTTACGTTGAAGTAGGTTCCCTCTATGCCCACTTTCTAGGGAGTTTTTATCATAAATGGCTGTTGAATTTTGTCAAAAGCTTTTTCTGCATCTATTGAGATGATCATATGGTTTTTACTCTTCAATTTGTTAATATGGCATATCACATTGATTGATTTGCATATATTGAAGAATCCTTGCATCTCTGGGATAAATCCCACTTGATTATGGTGTATGATCCTTATAATGTGTTGTTGAATTCTCTTTGTTAGTATTTTGTTGAGGATTTTTGCATCTCTATTCATCAGTGATATTGGTCTGTAATTTTCTTTTTTTGTAGTATCATTGTCTGGTATTGGTATCAGGGTGATGGTGGCCTCATAGAATGAGTTTGGGAGTTTTCCTTCCTCTGCAATTTTTTGGAAGAGTTTGAGAAGGATGGGTGTTAGCTCTTCTCTAAATGTTTGATAGAATTCACCTGTGGAGTCATCTGGTCCTGGACTTTTGTTTCTTGGAAGATTTTTAATCACAGTTTCAATTTCAGTGCTTGCGATTGGTCTGTTCATATTTTCTCTCTCTTCCTGGTTCAGTCTTGGAAGGTTATACCTTTCTAAGAATTTGTCCATTTCTTCCAGCTTGTCCATTTTATTGGCATAGAATTGCTTGTAGTAGCCTCTTATGATGTTTTGTATTTTTACAGTGTCTGTTGTAACTTCTTTTTCATTTCTAATTTTATTAATTTGAGTCCTGTCCCTCTTTTCCTTGATGAGTCTGGATAATGGTTTATCAATTTTGTTTATCTTCTCAAAGAACCAGCTTTTAGTTTTATTGATCTTTGTTACTGTTTTCTTTGTTTCTATTTCATTTATTTCTGCTCTGATTTTTATGATTTCCTTCTACCTGCTAACGTTGGGTTTTGTTTACTCTTCTTTCTCTGGTTCCTTTAGGTGTAACGTTAGATTGTGTATTTGAGATTTTTCTTGTTTCTTGAGGTAGGCTTGTATAGCTATAAATTTCCCTCTTAGAACTGCTTTTGCTGCATCCCATAGGTTTTGGATCGTTGTATTTTCATTGTCATTTGTCTCTAGGTATTTTTTGATTTCCTCTTTGATTTCTTTAGTGATCTCTTGGTTATTTAGTAATGTATTGTTTAGCTTCCATGTGTTTGTGTTTTTTATGTTTTTCTCCCTGTAACTGATTTCTAATCTCGTAGCATTGTGGTCAAAAAAGATGCTTGGTATGATTTCAATTTTCTTAAATTTACTGAGGCTTGATTTGTGACCCAAGATGTGCTCTATCCTGGAGAATGTTCTGTGTGCACTTGAGAAGAAAGTGTAATCTGCTGTTTCTGGAATGGAATGTCCTATAAATATCAATTAAATATACCTGGTCTATTGTGTCATTTAAGGTTTGTGTTTCCTTATTAATTTTCTGTTTAGATGATCTGTCCATAGGTGTGAGTGAGGTGTTAAAGTCCCCCACTATTATTGTGTTACTGTTGATTTCCTCTTTTAGAGCTGTTAGCATTTGCCTTATGTATTGAGGTGCTCCTATGTTGGGTGCATATATATTTGTAATTGTTATGTCTTCTTCTTGGATTGATCCTTTGATCATTACGTAGTGTCCTTCCTTGTCTCTTGTAACATTCTTTATTTTAAAGTCTATTTTATCTGATATGACTATTGCTACTCCAGCTTTCTTTTGATTTCCATTTGCATGGAATAACTTTTTCCATCCCCTCACTTTCAGACTGTATGTGTCCCTAGGTCTAAAGTGGGTCTGTTGTAGACAGCATAGAGATGGGTCTTGTTTTTGTATCCATTCAGCAAGCCTGTGTCTTTTGGTTGGAGCATTTAATCCATTCATGTTTAAGGTAATTATCGATATGTACCTTCCTATTACCATTTTCTTAATTTTGGGGGGTTTGTTTTTGTAGGTTCTTTTCTTCTCTTGTGTTTCGCACTTAGAGAAGTTCCTTTAGCATTTCTTGTAGAGGTAGTTTGGTGGTGCTGAATTCTCTTAGCTTTTGCTTGTCTGTAAAGCTTTTGATTTCTCCATCGAATGTGAATAAGATCCTTGCTGGGTAGAGTAATCTTGGTTGTAGGTTCTTCCCTTTCATCACTTTGAGTACATCATGCCACTCCCTTCTGGCTTGTAGAGTTTCTGCTGAGAAATCAGCTGTTAACCTTACGGGAGTTCCCTTGTATGTTATTTGTCGTGTTTCCCTTGCTGCTTTCAATAATTTTTCTTTGTCTTTAATTTTTGCCAATTTGATTACTATGTGTCTCGGCCTGTTTCTCCTTGGGTTTATCCTGTATGGGACTCTCTGCACTTCCTGGACTTGGGTGGCTATTTCCTTTCCCATGTTAGGGTAGTTTTCGACTATGATCTCTTCAAATATTTTCTTGGGTTTTCTCGCTCTCTTCTCCTTCTAGGACCCCTATAATGCGAATGTAGTTGCTTTTAATGTTGTCCCAGAGGTCCTTTAGGCTGTCTTCATTTCTGTTTTTTTTTGCAGTACGCGGCCCTCTCACTGTTGTGGCCTCTCCTGTTGCGGAGCACAGTCTCCGGACGCGCAGGCTCAGCGGCCATGGCTCACGGGCCCAGCCGCTCCGTGGCATGTGGTATCATCCCAGACCGGGGCACGAACCCGTGTCCCCTACATCGGCAGGCGGACTCTCAACCACTGCGCCACCAGGGAAGCCCTGTCTTCATTTCTTTTCATTCTTTGTTCTTTATTCTGTTCCGCAGCACTGAACTCCACCATTCTGTCTCCCAGGTCACTAATCCATTCTTCTGCCTCAGTTACTCTGCTATTGATTCCTTCTAGTGCATTTTTCCTTTCAGTTATTGTACTGTTCATCTCTGTTTGTTTGTTCTTTAATTCTCCTAGGTCTTTGTTAAACATTTCTTGTATCTTCTCGATCTTTTCCTCCATTCTATTTCCGAGGTCCTGGATCATCTTCACTATCATTATTCTGTATTCTTTTTCTGGAAGACTGCCTATCTCCATTTCATTTAGTTGTTTTTCTGGGGTTTTATCTTGTTCCTTCATCTGGTACATAGCCGTCTGCCTTTTCGTCTTGTCTGTCTTTCTGTGAATGTATTTTTTGTTCCACAGGCTGCAAGACTGTAGCTCTTCTTACTTCTCTTGATGTTTTTTATACTATTATGAAACCACAATCACCTCTTTTGGGTAATCCAAAGAGGCAGGCAGCTCCTGGCTTCTATTGCTGGATCTCTTAAATAAATATTTGGAGAGAGGACACATGAACTTGCATTTCATGGCCTCATTAGAATGTGCTTTTCAGACACTAATTTCTCTTTTCATTATCTTTCTTCTCCCCATACACACTGCTAATTTTTCAGTACATGGTAAATACAAGGAAGTTTTTGCTAATCTGTGAAACTCAAAAGAGATCTTCCCTGTCCAATAGGGTACTGAAAGAAGCTAACACTGGGTCTGGGGGTTGATTTGTGATTATATATTACCTATTTATTCACTTCCTTCTCAGTCTGCAATCATCCCACAGTTAGCAAGCATTACTCACATTTTTTTTCCTCTCATGTCTAAATGTATATTCAAAAGATTCACAAGCAGTTAGAAATCTAGAAGCAAAGGGCGAGTAAAACTAAAAGCCTTTGGGCTTCCCAGGTGGCACAGTGGTTGAGAATCTGCCTGCCAATGCAGGGGACACAGGTTCGAGCCCTGGTCTGGGAAGATCCCATATGCCACGGAGCAACTGGGCCCATGAGCCACAGCTACTGAGCTGCGCGTCTGGAGCCTGTGCTCCGCAACAAGAGAGGCCATGACAGTGAGAGGCCCACGCACCGCAATGAAAAGTGGCCCCCGCTCGCCGCAACTAGAAATAGCCCTCGCACAGAAACGAAGACCCAACACAGCCAAATAAATAAATAAATAAATTTATAAAAAACAAACAAACAAAACTAAAAGCCCTTCGAAACAACATGCAACTCTACAATAAAGGATAATAAAAATTAAGGCAATGGTAACAATGGGAATTGCTTTTAAAATATTAAAAGAATATTCAGTAAAATGGTACTTCCTCTTTTTACCACAGATTTTTTAATAGTTCAGATTACAAAGGTAATATTAAGGCATACATATTATAGACAACTTGTTGAAAAACCAAGAAGAGAAAATGCTATGGATCATCTGTAAAGTAATATAATGATTTCTGAAGAGGACTTAAAAGTTGCCAAAATTAAACTTTACATTTGTCACTAATTGAAGACAAATACTGTATTTAATAAAAGACATATTGAAAATGTCAAAGATACAGTGACATAGCTTCCTGAATAATTTCAGATAAAAATTAAGCAGAAATAATTTTTTTAAAAAGTCGTCAACGTAAAAGTGAACTATGTAAAATAAGGAATATAGAAAAAGGAAGTGTTAATAAAAACAAATGTTATATAACATATATTTGTTTAATAATAAACATTTCTCACTGGAGTGAATAAGATGGTAGGGTTTTTTTTTTTTGCAGTAATATTGTATGGAATTGCAATATAAGTTTCTAAGAGGGCTTGAAGAATGAAGTATTTTCCTCCATACATCAAAGGAATGAAATCAGTTGGCCAATACTCCTGCAAATTTACAAAGTTGGAAGTTTATGAGGTATCCTAAACCCCAAAGTGCTGTAGCAAAAGCATGTGGACATGCTGTCTATTCACAAAAGAGGAAAGAAAATAGATATTAAATTGTCTTACGATTAATATTTATAGAAAGTAAATGCAATACTAGTAATTTATCTAAGATCTAGATACATATATGAGGGAAAATTGCCCGATTTTAAAAAATCCTGTATTTTTCCAAGTCTAAATTACCTAAGATAATAATATGGGTAATGTAAACCAGGAACCAATCCTCAAATGTGCAGTAAAGTAACCAGAGCAACTGCATACACTCAGATGGGTTGTGTCCTCTGTAGCCCCTGGGACACCACTCACATGACTCACAGGTAGTTTACATATATAGCCCCCGCCCACTCCCATCGTGGAGCTGTACAGCCTGGTAGACTACGTAGTAACAAAAATGAAACAACATAGGTAAGTTACGAAAGTAAATTTTTTTCAAGCTACATTTACAAATACTATTCAATATGGCTGCAGAATACAGTGTGACTACATGCATTGTGAGCTCAGCATGATATACAGCACATGGTAGGAATTCAACAGATATTTGTCAAATGAATACACGATTGACTGAATGAACAAAGTAAGTGTTTTCCACACCGTAAACTCACAACTTTTCAAACAAGAACGTGGATGCTCAATTTAGGAGGAATTGGTACACTCTTAGGCAAATGCATTTGATACTCTTAATATTTCTCACCTTGATTCATAGTCAAGATGGAGAAGACTGGCCTCAAAATAGCTGCTCTTTGGATAAATGCTTCAGGGTTTACATCTTTGCTGAAGGAGGAGAAGGTCATGGGAAGGAAAGATCCTCTATGGAAGCTGACCCAAGTGTAGAGAGGGAACTCACATCTGCTTCCACTCCAGTTGTGTTTTGCTATAGTGAGAAGGAGCAGAGTTCACCCTAAGATTAACAAAGGAGTGAAAGCGTTCCACTAGGTGACGATGCAAAGAAGAAATGGATAGCTGGAATTTCGAACAATAATGGGAATTCACAGTATGCACCCTTTGGTAATTGAGAGTTGATTGCATATATGAATACTGTGTTGCAACTGTTAAAGTGAAAATTTAGGTTAAGGAAAATCACCGAAGCAATCAACACAATTTAATTTACTATTCATTAAATTCCTGCAACGTATGTGTTAGTTGCTGTTCAGAGAACACTGAACTAGTTTATTTATAACTTTTAGTGTCTACATTGCAAAACTTCTTTATTTTCAATTATGTTAGGCATTTTAAGTTAAATTTAGGGGGAAAAAACTAATATATAATAAAAGGGACAATTTTTATTTGGTTAACTCATCTGTCTTAAGTACAATTACTTGTTGTCTATCCAAAATCCTCTTTTACCTTCTTCTTTCTAGTGAAATCCTGACTTTGCTTGAAGAAGCAATGTGACTAGTTCAAAGTACTCATCTCCCCATGTATTCTTGCACTTCTGGGTTACTATGTAATGGTTTTGAATAATAAGATATAACCCAAACTTCTAAGGTCAAATTTCTGGAAAGCTGTTGTTTTCTGGATAAAAGGGGAATAATCAGCCATTATGTCTTATGTCTTTTGCCCTTCATCTATCTTCCTTCCTGCCTGGAACAGGGAGGGGCAGCAGCCTTTTTGCAAACGTGAGGTTGAAAGCCACATGGTATGGATGGAGCAGCAGGAGGTCAGAAGGAGGCTGGTGCTTTGGTGGCTTGTTTGAGCAACTATACCAATCCTGGCCAGACTGCTTTTGCCCTTCATGATGCCTGAGAGAAATAAACTCTTCTCTGGTGAAACCATTGTCACTGATTATCTGTTACTTGCAGCCAAACACATTCTAGTTGAAACAGCTAATTTTAAAAATTGAATAGTCCTTATATACAATATACTAAAGTCTACACATTTCCTGCTACTGGTGCTGTTTATGGTATGTATGTTCTATCAAATGCAAATATGATTATGAGGAAAATAATCAGGGGAATGAGGGGACAGATTATCTAAAATAGGACTGTCTAAGAAAATGTGTGACAAGGTGGTAGAATATATACTGCAGTATTAAATTCTGAGAAATCAAATTAAGCAAAATTTTACCAGAATCAAACTGTTTCCCTTTCATTCAGAGAATGAGACAAAATAAGAACATTTTTTACTAATCTTATCAGAGGAAGCTAATACGCTGTTAAAATGTAACCAATTTAAAATAAAATAATTTTTATGTCTGATACAATTTTTTATTGAGATACAGTTGATATATAACATCATATTAGTTTCAGATGTAAAACATAATGACCTGGTATTTGTATATATCAAGAAATAATCAATAAGTCTACTTAACACCATACAATGATTTCTTTCAAAATCAGTGTGGAAGCATCAGTGGAAAGTTGAGTGGTTTCCAACCTGGGGATTCTAGTCTACATTTGAGTCCCCTTAAGAAAATAATAGGCAACTATAATGAAGACTTGTGAGTTATTTCTAAATATCAAAATGATGATGACTAGCAACTGTACATTTTAGTAAGCTCACAAATATCCTAAAAGAGAAATTATTTTTGCTTTGGGCTAAAATTATATACACATATCATTGGCATATTTACTTATGTTACTGGCATATTTACTTATATGTCAGAGATTGCATCATCAATCAGTCAATCACTATTGCTTATCAATGCTATTTTTTTCATGAAGGAAATTCTTCAAACATGGGGACTATGAGGGTTTCCTGCTCTCACCCTCTGCAGCAAATGCTTGACACTGGAGTTTCATATATTCTCAAGTGACTCTGAAGGCCCTCGTCTGGAAGCAATCTGATATTTTGTTGAGGCATGAATCTGAATCACTTTGCAGAAAGTGCACCTGGCACAAAGTCCAGCTTCTGAAATCTTTGGGAGTGTGATTTTCTCTGCTGGTCTTTGGATATATGGTAATTCATCTTAAGTGATTATTTTCTAGATCCAGGTAAGCTATAATGGAATAATGTAATTTATGATTAAAGTTTATTTTGGTGGTAGCACTTATTATTTTTTGTGGCATGACAATCACTGTTGGTTGGTTATTCCAATCCCATTCCCAACCACCTTCTTTCTTCCCTGCTTCTGGAATAGAGGTTAGAAAATCAAATACTCATATCCCAGTTTTTGCTTCCAGCTTTGAAAGTGAGCCAACTCTGGGTAAAAAGCTATGTGCGGAAGTGGGTTGGAGCCTTCTGGGTGGGGGGAGGCCTTATGTTTTACCAGTAGGACAGACAAGGCTGGCACTATCCTTTCACTCCTTTTACCTTTTCCTGTTTTCACCATGGGCCTTATGCCCAGAGTTGCCATGAAAGTGTCAAGGGGGAGAAGCCAAGATAGCCAGAGATACAACCAACCTCCTACCCAGTGAACTCTCCCTCCTCCTCTTCCCTGCCAGCAGGTGACTTTCCCTAGACTACTTATTATGTCAGAGACATATATCCTACATCTTTAGGTTAACAGTAGTACAGCTTTCTGTTATTTGTAGCCGAGAGCATTCTTAACTGACACACTATAGTATTATGAATTAATTTAGTCCTGTACTTAGAATATTATTATCTGAAGGATCTGAAGATGTCTCTTAAAACCTTCCATTATTTGCTTTATTTCAGGGAGAAAATTACACATAATACTGCTATTTGTGAATGAGGAGATTGGTGAAAGTATCAGGAGGAATCCTAGAGAACATTTAGTCTATGGAACATTCCAAAAGTGGAAACACATATAGCTTCCTTTCACGTAATCCAATTCCCCTTGCTTGCTCAACTCGGTAAGTATCCTTCAGATCTTAATTTGCTTTTTGCAAGGGAATTTTTTTTACTAGGAAAAAAAAATCTCTGACAGCTAAAATGACTATTCCAGTTTAGAGGGAAATTACTAATTATACCTTGTCACGAAGTAATGCATTTTTGTTTGTCAGGTATGAGCTTGGTTATGAGAATCAGCAGCCCAGGAGCTCAATTGCCCCTGGGGGAACTTAAAAAAAAAATCAATGAAATTCCTGACTAGAAATTCCTGAACATAAAAGTTCTTGGAAATTCTAACAAGGTGCCCGTATTGCTTTCTCTCTCTTACGCATGAAGCATGACGTGAAAAAGGCTCCTGGCTTCCTTTATTATGTCTGAAATATACTACTAATGACAAAAAAACTAAAATTGGAAAACAACTTGAAAGTAGTCTATTTAGTTATACGAGTGTATCATTAGTTCCTTAGGATTAAGTACCAAAAAGTTTTAACACAAAAATCTAAATGCTATTTGAAAGACACTCAAGAGACTTAATCATTGAGGACTTATCTTTGGGGAATTAGGAAATTATAATAAAATAAGTTTCTATCTAGGTAGGAATTTATCTACCCTGTTCATTTGAAGTCAAATGCAAAAATTGTAACAGTTTTGAGTGATTTATTTTTAAAAATTTAAAGTGACTTAGGTTCAAATTGATAGAACCCTTACTATTTGTATCAACATCTCAGTTTCCTCACCTATAAAATGGAATACCCACTCTTCCAACCTCATAGGTTTTCTGAAACTGGATGGTTTATACTTATTTTATTAATAGGATAAACCACTTGCTTGGAAATTCACACTTGAGCATGTCTTTTTTTACGAGAATATTACATTTTCTTCCTTTTGAGCAATTCCAGTCTACAAATGAAATAACTTCTATGAGAGTCTCTTGCTATCACCTCATTAATGACGTTGTTAAAATGATGTGATTTCTTGTTCTTTTTCCACTTCTATTCCAGTCATGATCACATTTAAACCTTCACTAATTTCAAAATTTTTTCTGAAGAGTTAAGAGGTCTTCTCTTTTGCCAAACTTCCAGTATGTTACTCAAAACTATATTTTTTTAGCTTATTTTGGGCTGGGCATATATTTCAGAATTAAAATTTTAGTACTACTTTTGGACCTTCCTTTTTACTTTTTATCCACAAATTACTTCCTCATAACACTAGTGACATCAGAGCACTAGGTTCTTTAGACCTCATTTCAAATCAAATGTTTCTGTGCACTGCAAACTCAATTTTCTTTCTCTTATTTTCCCAGGGGATTCTTAACACCCAGAAAAGTACAGCATCTTAAGAGTGCTGACCAGTAATCTGAATCGATACTGGCCTCTGCCAGGATCTCTTACTACAAACCTCTAACAGTTCTTTTGTTCAGTGTTATGACAGAGTCAATCTGATTTCCAAGTTGATGCTCATTTCTCTCCTAATATATTGGAATAAAGTGTTTTCAAGAACCAATTATATAAGCAGACCTTAATCGGTCTGTCTTCATGCTTATTTACTTTTACTAATTCATGTTTGTCACAAGACATGGTGATGCACAACCTCTAATTTACTTTGTGATCAAATCCCTGATGATCAGCAGTTCCTACTTTGGCACAATATTAATGAGTTCTTGCAGCTGACTCTAAAACATTTCGGTGTCAGCATTCCTTCTCACTGGAGAAGGCAAGGAGAATGATGGTTATGTTTACTAGGGCTCACTCACTAAAGATCCAAGGATGAGAGCAGCCCTGCAGTTTAGCCTTAAGAGTTTGATTAATAACCAACAGGGTTGGTGCCACATAAAATACGGCAGCAGCCTTTTTCATTACAGTATTAAGAAAAACATCCTTCCTCTAGTTTAGAGATTAGATTAGTTATCTTGAATGTTTGAGGTCCTTTATGATGCCCTAGGAATTCTGTCCTCTTAAAACCAAGCCAGGGACTAAAGAACATGCTTGGAATTGCTAGAAACTAAAACTTCAGCTTATTCATATTTTTATTTACTATCATTACTTGTTAAATAGATATATTCAGTATTCACTCTTCAATCTTCCTTCTCTGTAATGAAGTCAGCTACTAAACTGGAATATTTTGCTGCTGATGTAAATTACAAGGAGATCAAAGTCACTTCCTAGGACTGCGGGATCATTAAAATTAGGGCATACGATGACATTTGCGTGACATTTCTGCTTCTGAGCTTGCTTTTGCTTTCCCTGCTGCCTGGAATGCCTTCTCCTCTTTTCTATCGTGATCCAAATCCAACCAATCATTCGAAGCTCAGGCCAAATCCTTCCTTGATGAATACAGCCCGCGCTAATCTTGCCCGTCTCTAAGCCCTGTTGCCCTGTTGTCTGTGTCACACAATCTGGCACTTTCTATTCCAGAGTTCACTTGTTCTTAATTGTTTCATGTGTCTAAGGTTTACCTTCTTTGAAAACGTGTCTGCTCCCTATGCCTTTTACTTCTTTTGGATTCTCACAGTATTTCATGCAGTATCAGGCACAGGAAGAATTACTACTTGATGTCATAATTTGTATGAGGGTAAAATGTTAAAGAAGTTCTGTGATCAGCGGTGGCTGAAATAGAGAAATATTATTGGGACTATTGAAGAAAAATACGAAAAGGGAACTTAGAGTGAATTCTCATCTTTAAAAATCCAAGGTATGCATTAGTAAAATTTCAAAATGAGCTAGCTTAGCTTCGATTTTAGCAAAAACCTCTGGGAAAATAACTGCAGATATTCTAAATCTTGTCGGAGAAATGCCCTTTTTCCTACTTTTCCTTTAGTATCATTAAGATTGAAGATGGGATTCTTTTTGTTGAAAATGCTCCTAATAGCCTGGACTGAAACAGTTATTCAATAACAAGTCTGAAAAGTGGCATGTCTCACTGAAAAATCACTTATATCCCTTCAACCTGACTCTGAAAACTACATGTGCAAGAGAAGTCCACAAGGAGACCCTCACCATCGCCCACCTCTTCCTCTTTCCTCAAGGATGGCTGACACAGGACAAAATACTGAAAAGAATCCTTTTATTGTCAAAAAAATAGAATCAGTAGTTCAAATCTAGTGAAGCCAAAATCATGCTTTTTCAAATTAGAGTGAAGGGAGAAAGGTAAAGAGAGACACAGACTGGTAAAGAAAATAGCAACAAAAATCATAGTACTTGTTAACATTTACTTAATACTTAGTATGTTCTAGGTGCTATGCTAAGTACTTCCCCCGACCTAACTCTCTCTCAGCGTTGGATGCTAGCACATATGCCTCCAGGGAAATCACTAAGCAACAGTTGCTTACGACACCAACAAAGACTCCAATAATTGTATTTCTGATCTACAATGTTGCATGAAGTTATGAGCTACAAAACTAAATTTCTTTTAAATTTATTTTTCCCTCCTTAAAATACCACTGCATCTTGAACGACATAAGATCGTGTTCACCTTACTTTTGTTATAAATTGATTGAATTCTCTGTGTCTAGTTAAACAGTTTCCAAATTCCATCTCATATGCCAAAATTTACTCTAGAGGTAACTGCATTTTAATCTTAGGCAAACTCTATCTGGTGGGTTTAGGAGACAGTAAATCAATAGATATTTAATCAAAATTTACTTTTCCTTCCTTCAAATGGAAGTCTAAAAGGCAAAGCATATTCAGATCAGAAGCTAAGTATTTCAAAGATACAGTGGTATGATCTTAGTAGAAGGAACATTTTAATGTTTTGGTATGATGTTCCTAATGAGTCTTCTGACTGATGCCTTATATGATGTGCAAGTTACTTTTAATAAAAATCAAAAGCACTTCTCTCAAGATTTACATTTTATGTCCCAGCCAAGTTCCAAGATGATAAAAATCTGTATGAACAGAGAATTTCTAGGCTCTAGTTGATAGCCTGTTTAATTTAATAAATATGTGTCTGATAAAATTCACTTCTGAAAAATCCAAAGATTTGCATATCTCAATTTTCTATACTAGCATGTGACTTGAAACTACTGTATTCAATGAATATCAAGTTTTAAAAAGAGCACTGAATATTAATTTTAAAAATAAAAAATATTCCTTGTTATCAACGTTTTCTAGGAAAGAGTTTTTCTCATTTCTGAGAATAAAACAATGAAAAGTGACATCTACATCACTACACCGCGTTCAGTCTCTTTTCTGTGAAGTCTCAATATGTCAGTAGCAATACTGAAAGAAGCATATCAAAAAGCACCTGAGATTCCATCCTAATCCCCACATATAAGAAATTATCCCACTTGTAGGTAGAAAAACACTGTCATCATTATATCAGCACATCAAAATTCAATGAAGAAAAAGCTGCAGAGCCCTTCACATAATTTTAAAAGTAAATATTCCGATTGTTTCTAACATTTAGACACTGAACATCAGATTTTGACTCTTGAAAGTGTATCTATTCTATACACCACTCCAATAGTCCTCAAAGGCCGCCGTGTACATAGGCATTTTATTTTTATCCTTGGAAGTCTTTTCTTTGTCTAAGCCTAAGAAAAAGGAAATATTAATTTATCTTGGAGTAAGTCATTGGTGTTACCTCCATCCAGTTTCAGTGTTGATATTTTTTCCCTGCTTGTTCTGAGGACAGTAAAGCTTAGAGCAATTTTTGTGAAAATTGCAGCATTAATACCAGCAAACACAAGCATAGAGACGATGCAAATTAAAATATATGATTTTATATGTGGGTAATACGAATTACTAATTAACTATAGATATAATAGTCACTCTTTGCAAACCTTCACATTTTATGTATGTGTGTAAAACAGTATTTTTAATTAATTTTAAGTAATTAAACAACTAATATGATAACAAGCAAAAAATTGCATTTTAAAAGAAAACCCAAGACGATATGGGCAAAATCAGTGCAAATTTCATTGCATAATGACTTCTATGCACTCATAGCCACCTAATATTTAAGAACTTGAACAAAAATCTCATTTGTGTGTTTAAGATCCCTTAAGAATATAAATATATACATTGATTTAACTTGATATGGAATTTGTGACTGCTAGAAATTTTGCATTTCCATTCAGCTGCTAATTTTCAGAGAAAAATCCTAGTCGTTTCAAGCTATTGAACATGATAATAGCAAAAATGAGACTGATCATTAACCCTAGTAACTGCCTTTGCCTTCGTCTTAAGCTTTCAGTTAACCAAATGAATTAATGGCTACTAACTCTTTTAAAGAATTATTACTTAATTTAATCTGTGCAATCTTGTGGACAAATCCAAGATTCAATATCTCCTCTCTGCAGATGACTTCTAAATCTGTATTGCTAACCTTGACCTCTTTCTTGAGTTCCAGACTAGTATTTTCCAACGCCTCTTCGTCATAATTTGGCTTTTCTTCATGGTTCCTTTCATTTGGTCCAAGGCACCACCTTCCTGCTGATCTTCCAGCCTAAAAGTCTCAGGTAAGTTTTGAGTCCCCCCCATCTCTTGTCCCCAAATACAGGAAATTGTCAAGTCCTATATTCCCTATATCTGCAACATCTTTTATAACACATTTATCAATTCTCCTATTCTCTTTAACAGTCGTCTTCAACCTCTCATTACTGCTTACTTAAAATAACTCAGTAGTCTAGCTGGTCCTAAAAGATGTACCGCTTAATCAACTAGCACTGAAATTTCTCCTATTTTTTTCTAGAAGCTTTAAAGTTTTAGCTTTTACATTTAGATTTATGAATCATTCTGAATAAATTTCTTATCTAATGTAAGGTACAGGTGGAGGTCCTCTTTTCTTTTTATGTTTGGTTATATAGCTGATCCTTAATGAAGGCTTCAAAGAAGAAAAATGACATGGTCCAGGTTTTGTTTTAACATGGTCAACCTGTCTGCTATTTAAGTGATCATGTGAGACACCTTAGCGAGGAAAACCAACTTCTAAGACATAGTTCCCATTTGTACTTACTGCTATCCATTGCTTTTGCTTAGACTCTCCTTCCTTCTGTTACTCCCTGCTTCCATATACTCCCACCATTTCCACTCACTATTTCTTTCTCACCTAGATTATTCCTCCTTGGATGAAAGGAAGGAGCCAAAGATGCGGAAGAATATGAAGATGGAAAAGAAAGCCATTCATTGATTGGAGAAGGCCTTGGAAGAAATAGCTGGGGATATATTCAGAACACAAGTGACTGATTAGCTGAGCAGAGAGAATGAGACATCTCCGCTAACATTCACCTCTTTACCTTCTTACTTTTGTTATTTCTTTCTCCAGATCCACAAAGCATTATCCTCACAGCAGCTCACCGGTTACCTTGGGCCTCAAATTAGCCCTAAATTGCCTTTTGGTAGTATTCGATACCTAGTTTGCAGAATCTTAAATTTTCACAATTTCAAAAGAAGCCCTAATGGCTGATATCCCTGGAAATAAACATACTACTCCAATGAATACCTGCATGTAGATATAAATATTTTAAGAAAAATTATGTGTTAGCACTTGAGAAATGAATACAATGTAAAGCAATAAATGGACCATTTCAAGTTGTTCCTTCTCATAGGCATGGCTGTACGCATTTCAAATGACATATGAATTCCTTAAAAAAATTCAGGTTTTTTTGTGTTGTGTGTTTCTACCATATAGTACTTTGTATGAATTCTGTGACAGCAACACACTGAATGCATTTTAACTTACTGAAGGGAATTCACAAGAAAACAGTTTTACCCATACCGTTTTAACACTCAAGTAACAACTTCATGACCGGATGAAAAGGTGCTTCCTCTTTCGTACACTTCAGAAGCAATGCAGGGACAATTTCTAATATGCCCCCTCTGCCATGGCCATACGCTCTGAAATGCAAGCTACAGGGGCAGATGTATAATCTGGGAAATGATCCAAATTCACGACCTCCTTGGAGCCAAGGGTATTGTGTGTGCAGTGTCAGCCCTGGATGCCATACCCAGAAATTCTAATTCATAGAAACAAAGGATGAAATGGCACAGAGAAAGAAGAAGAAAAACAAAAGTCTACTGATTTCTTCATGCACGACAGGCAACAAGCACATCATCTATTGTACTAATGCTTACCAAGCTAGTATTTTCATTCCAGAGAACTAAGGGGGTTTCCTTAATCCTAGTAGACGCTAACAGCAAAGATAAGCTCTTCAGTTTCAGGAGTATAAGCTGACATCATCCAAATTCTCATGTTGTTCCTTTGCCCAATCTCAGCACCTATTCTATGCTAACATGTCTTGCATAAATGAGAAGTTGCACAAAAATTCTATAAAAGTATCAGAATTTCTGGACTTCAGAAAGAGAAAAACCAAAGAGCATTTGATGCAAAAAGGAGAATGTATGGAAGGACGGCTTTTGTTGGAATGAACAGGACTGGTTTTGATTTGTTTTAGTACCTAAAGGATCTATCAAACAGCCTTCTCATAAACTACTCTTTGGGTGTGGTCGTGACAAGGAATTCGCTCTGGAGGGTGTTCTAGGAGTCCAGAAAACAATTCTAATCAGCATCTGATCCACGGCCCACATAGGCAGTGACAACAAATAGCCCGATAAGCCTCTTCTTCCCAACTTCATGACAAGGCAAATCATAATCTGATAAAAGCTCCTTTGTAAACCCTATTTTATTTCTTCCTATAACAATGAATCATTCTAATAATCTCTAGACAGTGTCGTAAATCATAGCCTGAAACTACAAATATAACCAGCACTTTTTACTATGTGGTTTCTGATGAAGGGAATTTTCCATTTCAGACTTTCTCAGCATATTATGGACATCATTCCCAGCTTTGTTCCTATGTCCTGTGGCTTTCCATATACTTCTAAAGAGTATTTTGTCAAAAGCAACCCAGACTCAGTGAGATAAAACCATGTCTGGGTGAACATGTGCTTTAATCTGCATTGAGCCCAATGGTTTATTGAACTCAGCCATTTACGAAGGATAATCATTCATTCTTTCATCCATTCGTTCAGTCAGCAATTATTAGACTAGAGACTTCTGCTTCCAGCTATGTATTAATTCTCAAAATCCCGATAATAAAATACAAATAGATCCTGGATAAATTAAAACAAATATACATTTAAATGCACTGCTTAGCTCATAGGAAATTAAGGGAAATCCTGAAGCAAAGCAACCCGCAAAAGGATCTACAACCTGAGTAGAAGGGTAGGCAAAGAAACCTCAACGATCAAATACACTTTCCTCAGCAAAGCGAGTTCAAGAAAATCTCTCTTTACTCTGGTTCCAGAAAGGAAAAATAACAATGAAAACAAAACAACCCACAAAAAGACAATCTTCATGTCTCTTTGAGAATTTTCAACCACAGGACAACTGTCCTCTTGGAGGTATTAAATCAAGTTTATTTTTCTCTCAATTAATTAAGCTGTCAGCCAAGAAATTATATGAAAGTGGTTCCAGGTTAGTAGTACTCTGCTTGTACCCCAGAAGCAGCAAATCTAAATCTTCTGTGGAGAAAAGCACATGCAAATCAGGCTCCCCCAAATGCTCACACATTAAATCCAACCAAGTATGACATCCTAAAGAGAAATGACCAAATCCATCAAGAAAAAGTCACCGTGGATGAGAATCAGCAGAAACATGAAAGATATGTAGATACCAAAGTGGAATTAGAAGACAGACCTGGAGAAATTACTCAGAATGGAATACAGAATGAAGGCGACAGAAAAGTATGAAAGAGTGTCTAGGAGACATGGCTGAAGAGTGAGGTCTAACATACATCTAATAGGAGTTCCACTGGGGAAGAGGCACATTAACATTTATAATTTATAATTTCCCAGAAGTGATGGAAAACATTAATATACAGCCATAGGAGACACATTATATACAAAGAAAGATAGTATAAAGAAACCTACAGCAAGACCTAGATGGTAGTGAAAGTAAACATCAAAGACAAAGAGAATTTAAAAGTGTCCAGAGAAAAGACTGATCACTGGTACAGAGAGGCCAATTAGACCAATGGCTGACTTTTCACAGTAGAAGCCAGAAGACACTAGAAAAAACACCTTCAATGTGCTGCCAGCATAACACTGTATACTCAACAAAACTAGTTGTCAGAACAAGATGTTTCCTGATAAACAACAGAGTATAATCAATAGACCATCATTAAAGGAATGTCTGAAGAGCATACTTCAGAAAGAAGGAAAATGATCCCAGAAGGAAGATCTGAGGTATAAGAAAGAATGGTAAGAAAAGAAATTGGTAAATACACAGGTGAGTTTGAAAAAATAATAGATACAGAAAACATTAAAATTAATATATAATATGTGAATCAAAAAATAAGAAAGAAAAAAATGGAACACAGTATAGAAATCGGGAGGGGGTAAGGAGAGCAAAAGTATTCTAAGTTCCTTATATTGTTTGGGAAAAGGATTAAGTATGAACTAATTTTAGATTTTATTAAGTATGCATGATAAAAGTGAAGTGTATAATTTTCAAATTAATATAAGAAAAAAGTGAGTTTAAAAACAAAATGAAGGGCTTCCCTGGTGCGCAGTAGTTAAGAATCTGCCTGCCAATGCACGAGACCTGGGTTCAAGCCCTGGTCTGGGAAGATCTCACATGCCGCGGAGCAACTAAGCTCATGAACCACAACTACTGAATCTGCGCTCTAGAGCCCGTGAGCCACAACTACTGAGCCTGCGCTCTAGAGCCTGGGAGCCACAACTACTGAGCCTGCGTGCCACAACTACTGAAGTCCCTGTGCCTAGAGCACGTGCTCCACAACAAGAGAAGCCACCGCAATGAGAAGCCCGCGCACCGCAATGAAGAGTAGCCCCCACTCGCCATAACCAGAGAAAACCTGGGCACAGCAACGAAGACCCCACGCAGCCAAAAATAAAAAAAAAAACAAGAAAACAAAAAAAACCCCAAATGAAACAGGAATTCATTCTAAGAGGACAAGAAGTGACTCATGTATAAAATAATATGATAAATGTAAATCTAAGTATGCTAGTAATCTCAATACGTGCAAATGTGCCAAATTTCCAGTTACAATTCAGATTGTCAGAACGAACACACACACAAAAAAATTGTAAGACAAGACACACATATAAAGACATGGGGAGTTTGAAAGTAAAAATATGCAAAAAGACATACAAGCAAAAGACTTAGCAAATACTAAGCAAAGGATGCCTACTCCATGCCAGATACTGCTCCTGTACTGGGGCCCACGGTCTCTGCCTGTGTGCAGCTCACGTTCTGTAGGTGAGGAGACAGACAGTACGTCAAACACACACACGTACGCACACACACACCACAGACTGTGATAAGTGCTACTGGGAAGTGAACAGACTAAGTGACAGAAACTGACTTATTCTGCCTCTTTTAGATGGGGTGGTCAGGGAAGGTATATCTAAAGAAAGAACACTTGACCTAAGAACTGAATCAGAAGGAGTCAGCCACGTGAAGGTGAGGGAGATCATTCTGAGCAGAGGGAAGGCATGTGCAAAGGGCCCCAGAAGAGAACAAGTTGGCCTGCTGAACACAGAAAGCAGGTAACCCGGGCCAAGTGTCCTGAAGGAGAGGAGCAGTGGGAACAAAGTCAGCAAGGCAAGCAGGGAGATGAGGCTGGACTTGGGGCTTGTGGTCAGAAATGTGGATTATTTTCTATGAATGGTGGGACGCCATCGGAGGATTGTAAGCATTTGAGGACATGATTTGTGTCATGTTTGCCAGAGATCCCTTTGGCTCTTGTGAGGAGAATGGAATGGCAGAGAGTATGGGAGTTAGGAGGCTACTGAAGGTATGAGGTGATGGTGGCATGGGCAAGGGTAGGCAGGAAAGCTTTGGGTTGTGTTCCTGTGGGACAAACCTGATTTCCTACTGGATTAATGGGGTAGGTAAAGAAAGGTGAAAAATGAAGACTGACTCTGCATTTGTAAGAGACTGCTTTTCCAGGCTCACACAGAAGGGCACCATGGTATCTGTTATGTTTCCTTCTCTGATGAAGATGGCCTGTTAGAGGCATGTACTTCAAAATATAACTCAAGTTAAACTTGATGGAGAGAAATTCATAGTAAGAAACAGTTGAAGATTTGGACATTTCTTTGCTGAAGGAGCCAGTGTTCAACCAGAATTGAAGGCATCAGTCCATGGACAGAAAATGGGGCCCAGAGAGTGAGTATTATATAGCCCAAGGCCTCAGGGTGCACGTACTTTTCTCAAACCAAGATCTTCTGAGCTTTGCAAAAAAGCACAATGATGGAAACGATGGACATGCTGATGGAAACGTACAGAATTCATCACTGTTTCCCAGACCTCAGCAAACTGTGTCATAGGACTTCAGGATAATTTGCCAGGTTCACAAATCATTTTATAATGTTATTTCCTAATATTATTTAAAATCTCATACTTTTTCCACTAATATTTTAGTTTTTAAAATGTAACCCTATTATAAATAGAAAAATAGTACTTTACTAATACACGTTAATATAATATACTTTTGAAAAAGAAGAAGTGTTTGTCCATATAAATCACTTAAAATAGTTCATCAACTGCTAGGTCACTAGACCAACCGATAGTAACATTTTCTCTGAGCATAACAAGTAAAAAGCCTCCATCACCAGTTTGACACCAACATTTCTAAATACCTCTGACAACTCCCGGATGGCAATATCATGATACTTCACAAAACTATCTGCTTTTTTTCTCCCTCTTTCTTTGCAGTTGTTGTTTTCCTGGTTGAAAAGGCATGCACATTTACAAAAAACGGATTAGTTAATAAAAGCGTTTTTATTCAAAAGGTTACTTTCAACAGCTTTGTTCTATTTTGATGGGGTGGAATTTGTAAGTGGTTTTGTGTGTGTGTGTGGTTTCTAATTATCAACAGAGTGTTAATGAATTTGCATTTGCTTATTTTAGCAAGAAGAAGTAATCTAGGTTGCTTTAAGTTTTCTCTTTAACTTTTACATATTCATCACAAGCCCTCATTATAATTCTGCTTTTATTGGACACAGTTGGGCACCATGAACTTCTAAAAAGCATGAAGTGGGTGCCTTACTGAATAAATTTCAAAGACTACGTTCCTGCCCTCTAGGATACCAAAAATTGACAGGGGAGTTTAACATTCCCCAAATATGTTTTTCATTGGCACATTTTCCAGCAACCCATAAATGAGGTATCTCATGGTTAAGCCTCTCTCTATTCCCTTCCTCCCGAAATACTTTTGGGCCCCAAATAGGTTCCCAGCGTGACTCTGGGATTCAGCCTCTCATCTCCTTCCCAGAAACTATCCCTTTTCCTGTGGTTCTTCTGTGCATATTCTGTGCCAGTCCCCATGCTAAATCATCTCACGTGTACAACATTTCAATGATTAGATTCAGCATGTGAAATTTTAGTATGTTTGAAATGTTTTTACTTTTTTAAACCCATAAAGTTTTTCATTACTCAAACTGCACATAAATATCGTCTCAACATAAAAATTCAAATACTACAGATAAAGCAAAAGTCCCCCTTGACCCCCAACCTCATCTTCTTCCTCTAAGTAAGGCAGCCACTGTTAACTTTTTCTATGTATTTGCATTTATGTATAAGCACATGGTAGTTTCAGTGTTTGCATTCCTACTGTTGCTAGTGAACTGTGAATACCTTCGGGGCAGAATCCACAGTCCACACAACCTTGTATTTGTGGTACCTGGTCCAGGGTCCGGCACACAGTAAGCATTCAATAAATACTGGTTTAATAAAAGAGTTAACACTGGTTCCTGCCCTTTCATTCAGTAGATAACAGAGTTCTCCTGCCTATATGAGGAAAAGGTAGGCCTTGGGATTATTAATGGTCTAAGGGAGTCAAGACTATTGATCAAAGGAGATTTGAGAAGCAGCCTGTGCGGGTCCTTGGGGGCTAACTGGCTCTAGAGCAGAAGTATGAGCTAGGGCAGGAAAGGGTGAGAGAAGTTAAAAAGTATAAAACCAGAGCCTGGAGACACCTGAAGCTAAACAAGGCTAGATACCAGAGGAGACCTTGGTCTGAGGAAGCTGGGGAGGGTTTTTCAGGGAGGTGGGCCTTCAAAGAGTTCCGCTGGGGCCCTGAGGCATGAAAGAATAAGATATGGTCAGACAGCAGTGGTGAGCAGCTCTGTGAATTGGGAACAAGTGTGATGAGGCGGGGATGAGGCGGGGTGGAGGGCGACAGTGGCATGAGACAGGCTGCAAGGGCAGATCAAGACAAGGTGATAGAGGGCATGGTATGACTTGTTAAAGGTACTGAAATTTATCCCTGTCGATAGAGCCTAAATACAGGAACAAATGAACATTTTTTTAAGTAGGCAAAACCTTTCTTGAAATATACTAGTCTTTTAATGCTTCCCCCGCCTCAACCCAGCATTCACTTATGGAACTCATGTGTGTACACATACACAAGTTGTGTAAAGTCACACCGACATTATCAAAGCCAATATATTCTAAAATATTTCTCACCATTAGTTGGCATTGTTATACCTTTATCAGATATTAAACAAACAAAATTTATGCTTTCACATATTTTATGTTATTCAACACAGATCGGGCATTTATTATGTAAAAGCTGATATTCAGGTGTCTCAGGCTGGGGGTTTTTTTTTGTTTGTTTGTTTTTTTTACATCTTTATTGGAGTATAATAGCTTTACAATGGTGTGTTAGTTTCTGCTTTATAACAAAGTGAATGTTATAGATATACATATGTTCCCGTATCTCTTCCCTCTTGCGTCTCCCTCCCTCCCACCCTCCCTATCCCACCCCTCTAGGTGGTCACAAAGCACCAAGCTGATCTCCCTGTGCTATGCGGCTGCTTCCCACTAGCTATCTACCTTACGTTTGGTAGTGTATATATGTCCATGCCACTCTCTCGCTTTGTCACAGCTTACCCTTCCCCCTCCCCATATCCTCAAGTCCATTCTCTAGTAGGTCTGTGGCTTTATTCCTGTCCTACTCCTAGGTTCTTCATGACATTTTTTTCCTTAAATTCCATATATATGTGTTAGCATACGGCATTTGTCTTTCTCTTTCTGACTTATTTCACTCTGTATGACAGACTCTAGGTCCATTCACCTCATTACAAATAGCTCAATTTCGTTTCTTTTTATGGCTGAGTAATATTCCAAACTTGTCCTTCCAACATCATATGTCGGCTGATATTTTGGTGAGAAAAGTTCAGAAGTAAAACACTGCTGGAATGTCTAAACAGCCAATCACTTAACACTGGCAACTAGATTATCCGTAGACGTTTAAAATAAAAGGTCCTGCAAGCAGGGAGCTATAACCTCTCTGGGTCATTGGAATCAGAGTGTCTCCGTTTTTTTCTCTCCACAACACATTTACACATAAAATACTTTCCTTAGAAGAGTGATTTAAAATTCCAGGTGTCAATTAAACCTTTCTAAAATAATTACATGGGAACCGAAAAGCTTTGTAGCCCCTGCCAAATCTACTCTCGATATAGGGCTGCCATCATTTAAAGCTAGTAGGGGGCTTCCCTGGTGGTGCAGTGGTTAAGAATCCGCCTGCCAATGCTGGGGACACGGGTTCGAGTCCTGGTCCAGGAAGATCCCACATGCCGCAGAGCAAGTAAGCCCATGAGCCACAACTACCGAGCCTGAGCATCTAGAGCCCTTGCTCCGCAAAAAGAGAAGCCACCCGCGCACCGCAACGAAGAGTAGTCCCCGCTCGCCGCAACTAGAGAAAGCCCACGCATAGCAACTAAGACCCAACGCAACCAAAAATAAATAAATAAAATAAATTAATTAAAAAAAAAAAAGCTAGTAGGTACAGAGTCCAACAATTTTACTGAAATAGTTTCATTGCAAGAAGTTTACTTAGGAGATCCTAATGCTAAATACAAAGGAAAGAGGACAGAATTGGGGCTCATAGCTTAACATTTATAGTTACTATGCTTTTGAGAATGTAATTTGTTTTTACCCATGATACCTTCAAGTCCATACAATAATATGCTGACTGATGGTGGCGTTTCTGTGTATTTTTAAGTCACTCGCTGTTTTCTGCGGCTCCTACTGTTGTCCCTCTCCAGTTGCACAGCGAGTCCAAAGCTGATTGCAGATAGCTCAGCCTACAGAAAAGCTTTAATGTCAAACATTCACTTTGTCCTTATCAACCATCATGCAGTCATTTAATAATATTTTTCACTGTAGACGTTCACTCTGGCATTTAGAAACGCTATTAGAATTGTCAGTTCCAAACCACTGTTTTCCAAATGTACAAGACACATATTCCCCATGGATGGTGAAGTTTGAGAGAGTTCAGCCACATTTGAAGGATTTGACATATATAGAAATAGGCTCGTCTCTTTATAAAATTACTTTTAATTTGTTCAAACAGTTAAAACTTTAGAAACTATACATTTTCTAAATCAATGCACACTTAAGCACAGTAAATTTTATCTCCAAAGATAAGCTGTTGAGCTCTGAATTATGAGACAGGATAATAAAAAATTTCATTGCTGAGAAATTTGTAATATCAATATCAATATATAAGGGCACAGGGGAAAAGTATGTACCGAATACACCGTATCCGCAAATGTCTACTGGAGCTCAGAACAGAACAATCTGTCCGGTACATTTATATTTAGGGGCAAAATAAATAAACACCATAATAAAAATATAAACTATAATGAATAGCAACCATAAACAGATGCAGACTTTGTGACAAAGTCTGTAATAAACTTTGAACAAAGTACATACTTTTTGTATATAGAAGCTTATTCAATTCTGGTGGGTTTCAATGAGAGAAGCTGAAAAGACAAAAGACCAGAGCTGTGCTAAATTATTCTTTCTGTTATCCATGCTGGGTTTGGGGAAATTTTGAGCATTTTAATGACAGTTTAGGTTATTAAATCAGGCAAAACTGGTAGCAATGGTGTTTGAATTCACAAAGCAAGAGGTTGCTGAAGAAGAAGTCAACAGGTCTGACCAGCTGGGCCTTTGGTGGGGGGTGATTTTCCCTGTCTAGGTATCAATCTACTCTTTAAAATAAGTTGGTTGTATCAGACATATATAACTATCCACTTAGTCCTAACTTTCTATAATTGCACCATAAATAGAGAACTGAAAATATAACTGCAAAAGATAAGAACATTTTGTTCAGGGGAAAACTGTAGCTCATTTGCAACTCAACCCTTGAATGCAGTGAATATGTGCATGTGCAGGTGTAAATATATTGTTTCGTAGTATCCCATCCAATTTTGCTTCAATGACTTAAACACATCCCAACATGGGCTACCTATTATCTATAGTGTTTCTTATTTTCTTGACCAGCCTATTGACCAACCGTACAATGCTGTTATGTACAGACTTTGACATCATCAAGAAAATTGAGACCATTAACATCCTTAATTTCTTACCCCCTCTACCTACACATTTATCTGTACTACATGCAGCCCTGCCACTTTCCCTTCAATCTTGGCTCATCCTCTTCAAAGCCAACTGCTATAAAACTATACTCTTAATCATATCCCTTTAAAAATGTCCTCTTTCCTCGTTCTTCATTCTCTTACAAATGTCTCTTTCTTCTCAGTCAACAAACTTGGTCCTGTGTTTCTCATTAACATGAAATAGAATACCACCAACAACAAAAGACAACTTCTCTTCTCTACATACATCTCTCTTTTCTTCTCTTAATATTAAGCTTCTGGAAAGATCATCTATCTTTGTTTCCACCTCCCATTCCTCCTCAAGCCACTTCCTTTTGATCCTGCTCTTCTGTTTCCTGTCCAGCAGAAATGATTACCCATGGCCATTTCTCGGTTTCCAAACCCAGTAAAATTTAAGCATCTTCTCAAAACTTGTAACCTTGGGACCGTTTCCTCCTGGAAAATCTTCATCTCCTCATCCTTCAGAGATAGAATCTCTTTACAAAAAATAATTCATCCAGGCCACCACTGAGTCATAACTGGCCCAAGCCTTTTTTCTATTTACCAAAGAGTGAGAATTGATTCTCTTGGCAACTGCAAAGCCATCTAAACAAACTAGGTGCATCACTCCTGACACCCTTAGTCATCTCCCAAGATGTGAGCCCTTTGGTCATCTACTCCTTCCTGTGCTGTAGCCTTACACCACTCTGTCCATCTCCTTGTGACTCACCGTCCCACTCTGCCCTCCAGCCCAGAATCCTCCACCTTGCCTCCTCGAATCTCCACTATCCTCCCATGGTTGACACAATGCTGTTCACTTCCAACCCCTTCTCTGAAAATTCCCCTTCCTTTTAGCCTTCATTGAAATCTAGCTCTCCACCAAGAAATCTGCTTCTCCTGCAGCCCTCTCATTTGAAGCTCTTCTTTCCCAGGGTTGGGAGGGGGCTCAGCTATCTCCTTATTTCACATTTCCATGTTCAGGTACATTGTTTCTCTACCCTTATATAAAATCCTGACTCTTTCAGAGCTAACGCTATCCTGCCAACTTCCTTCTACTCCTCTTATCATTCCTTCTATCACCTTCACTCTCACATCATTAATACATGAACACTGCCACATAGCTTATGGGTTCCCTCTCTGCCTACTCTATTTTCATCTTATCACTGTTGTTATCAAAGGTACTTGCCTCAAGAAACCATTGGCCCAAGGAGGATAAGAGACACAGGCAGAAAACCTGGACCTGAACTACAGGTTAGAGCCAAGCCTGGCCAAACACTTCTGAGATCGGCAAGTCCCAGCCCACCTGAAGATACGTGATCAAGAAATAAGTGTTAACTGTTGGTTTTTTTATGTAGCATGGTTATAGCAAGAGTTGACTGATACACTGATAATCAAATTGGATCTTCTCTCTCACCCACTAAGTTTGATTAAAAAACAAACAAACAACAAAATTGAAGGCTTTATTCTCTAAATACTTCATACTTTTCTTTCCTTAATTTCATCACTTAAATTTATGCCCACATCATCTCTTATCTGGACTATTGCAGTCTTTTAACTATTCTTGCCTTTAAAAAAACAAATCCTTTCAAGTCCCCACAACCAGAGTGGTATCACTAGACTATAAAACTGACCACTCCCCTCCTTTAATCTGTTTAGATTCTCTGAGCCTGTAGGATAAAATTCACATTCTCTCATTTGGTAGGCGTTCCCCATGATCTAATCTCTGCCTTCTTGCTTAACCTCCTAGCATGTCACTCTCCCCTTTGCACTCCTGCCATGTCGAACTGTTTACAGTTTCTGGAACACACCATGAAGTTTCATGTTTTCACAACTTTCCATGTGCCTGGAAAGTGTTAGCTCAGTGACCTTTTCTATTCCTCAAACTTCTATTTATCTTTCAGATGCTGCTATGGAAGCACTTCCTTTCTGACACATGTCACTTTGTATCTCCAGCGCTTAAAACTTAATACCTGTTACAGAGTGGGTATTTAATAGACATGAGTGGAACAGAAATAATTTTGAAAGTTGATTTATAAAAAAATGTAGTATCTATTTGCTCACAAAATTTAGAAATGCACACACCTACACCATATTTGAATAGTAAATAAACTTATCTCACGATATATTTCTTTCTAATTTGATTTGATTCTTTGAAACTTAGAGGATAGCTTAATCACTAACATTTTGCAATATAGGAGACACTAAGGTTGCTTCATAATCAAGTTTCTATAGAAAGAATCCTAGATGTATCATTAATTTTTTTCTAATGAAAACATCCTGAATCCCATGGAAATGTAAACCAAGGCTGAAGCATGTGGGAAATGCATACTTTTTTTGTGTCTAAAGCTATAGTTATCCAACATAACACATGACAGAAGCTTAGACAATACCCAATAAAAATGTTTGTCCAAATAGATAACCGTGCAGTATTACCTTAACCAACTGATGAGGAAAGAAACAGAGTTCAAATCCACTACCCACTTACTCTATGATTTTAGTTCCTCATCAACAATAACAATGAAAAGTCCTAAAAAACAGTAATTCAATTAGAAGACTCAGATATGAAAAGTGATCATGGTTGGTGCTCCAAAAATTAAATGCATATTTTAACTTAGATATTCTATAAAAGTATGGAACACTAAGACTCAACAAAAGTTATAAAATGTCATTTAATGATCCATTACTCTTAAAGTGACTATCAAATCACCTTACGTTTTACCTTTTCTTTTGCAAAGATTCAGCAATTTCTTTAGCTACATTCGAACATTCTAGATATGACGTTTACACACAATGCATCTCTTTATTTATTTATTTGGCTGTGCCGTGTAGCATGCAGGATCTTGTTCCCCGACCAGGGATCGAACCTGTGCCCCCGGCATTAGGAGCGCAGAGTCTTAACCACTGGACTGCCCGGGAAGTCCCTACACACAATGCACTTAAAGCAGAATGTATGTTCTGTCAAGTTAGCAACTTGCATACTAAGCTCTCAGCCTTTGCTGTAAGACACGTATCACATGCACATTTCCTATAACTTATGTATAATACGTGTACATCACATGCATATTTTTTTCGTACATCTCTTGGCCCACACATTCACGTGCACATGCATGCAGAGAAACAAAGGCACAAATGCTCAGATTTGATGTTCTTCTCCTGCTCACTGAATTACCATAGAGAAATTACACCTACTGTGTTCCTGGTTTAGCTAGTTGAGGTTATAAAAGGTAAGTAATGATTTATAGAATATCTTGATATGTGTGTCATGCCTTCCAACTAGACTGTGTCTTACTCCTACATTCTTCTCAGTTCCTGAGATTGTGAGGTGTTAGGCACATGCTGGTGGAATATAAAGTGTCCAAATTCATGGGCTCTGCCACATCGCATCTGGGTTTCTATCCTAACCCTAAGAGTTATCAACTGGGAGAACAAGGACTTATGCCTTGAGCTTCAGCTTCTTCATTAGCAAAATGTGTTGAGATACCAACCGTACTTAGTGGCTGCAAGGCACCTCAGCTGGAGAGATGTCCCCCTAGATTGTTAATGGACACTTGCTCATTAATTGATAAACTCGTCTCAGAAAAGGTCTGGACTTACTGCCAACCATTACTTTTACAGACTTGCCTGTTTTACAGTTATATAGACAGGTGTTTGAGACTATAAGAAATTTAAGTAGAAATAGGAAAGCTTTCTAGTCCATTTTGCTAATTAACATGTCAGAGCTCATAAAGAAGGACTCATCATCCGCTTTCTTCAGTACTGCATCATCTTAAAGAGCTGGGTCAGCAAAGATCTCTGTAGACAGTCAATACATATTAAAACCATTCTAAGCAATAAATCAAAACAAAAAAATATGACGGCATGTTTTAAAAAAGTAAAATTTATAAGTCCTTTCTGTCTGAATGCTGAGGGGCATTAAACTATTGGCTTAAGTGTCAGTTCAGTACATAGGGAAAAAAAGGACTCCTTCTTGGACATACTTTATGAGTCTGTGTATAGCTGAAATTAAAGCATAATTAAAAAAAAAGGCTATGACAAATCTGATGTCATTTTTCTCTGGATTCTAATGTTTCCTCAGAATATTTGTCATTTTAAAAAATGGTTTTATTGTTTAAAATATACATTTTGCTGAAGTTATTTCCCCTGTGCATTGCTAGGATTTGAGTTTTGTCAGAATTCAATTAGTGAGATGGTTAGGGAAAAAGGTGAAAGACAGTTTTTTGGTTTTTCAAGGCTCTCTGAAACTTATGAATTTTTTTTTTTTAAAGGAGCCAAACAAAAAGCATTTTGCTCCTAACTTCTCTATGATCGGTCTCACCATCCCATAAACATTAATACCTCTTATATGTGGAAGAGGACCCCATAAGATTATAAACAGGAGTACCAGCCTGCCATTTTCCTTGCCAAGGTATGAGATGCAATGTACTGCCAGGCGTAGCCCGTGAGATAGATTATTAGAGAAATCTCAAGAATACTGGATTGATTCCAGCAGAGGTGAGGGAATACTACATTTTGGGCCAAAAATGTTAGAAAGATTTATCTTACCTAAGACTTTGATTTGATCTGAGCTCTGAGGAATCAACCATTTAAAGAATAAGCCAAGGAAATGGTGCCAAAAATATTGTCACAAATTTGGGAAGTACCCAAGCCAGACCAACAGATGGAACTTGGCATGAAATGGCTCTCTACACACTAAGTAGCTGACTCAGAAGAAATTTTAACTCAGATGAATTTATTAAAATGTTGAATATCATCCTAAATAAGAGGATGGATGATAGATTTAGGTCAGCACATAAAATTTAATTTAACTTCCTGATGGTCTTGGATAGTGGGAAAGGGGCCCACATTTCTATGATTAAAAAGAGACAGAGGGAGATACTCTTTCTTCTTAGCAAAAGAGATACCACTTTTTCACCTGAAAATTCTGGAGAAAGGATTTGGGGAAGAGAAAAGTGAAACAAAAAAGAAGCTGACATTGGCGAGATAAGTACGAATGATCAGGGCACGTTGCACATTACAATCCAAACTCGCACTTGCTTAGTGGTCTAGGCTGTAGCAGATGGAGACTATAGTTCTATATTAGGTGAATGTTAAAAATGACTGAACAGGTTGCCAGAATCAAAAGGACCCTTAATTCTCTTTCACTGTCGTCACTACCAAAGCCTAATGGGAAAATGCTCTACCCAGTGTAGCCCACACAAGGAGCTGCACTTCATGGGAGGGATGGGTTCTTGAGGAGCATTATAATTCAAGACCTTAATAGCATCTTTTTCTTTCATGCTGCTTTTTATTTTCTCAGTACTGTCTCTAACGTTTCATAGAGTGCTCTCATTTAAGTCTAGAGCTCACAATTTGAGGTGACTGGTTAGCCCTCTTCACTGTGTTTTATCGTATGCCACTTTGGCTCCAAAGTTATCAACTTTCTGGCTGTTTTCAGCGTTTGCCCCGGTTCCACAAAAAGCCAATGAAAAATTTGATGATGTTGTGATAGAATATAAAAGTACTTAAAATATAAGAATAGTGAATAGTGTAATAATAGTTCATTAGTAACAAAAATCTTATTTAAAACATCTGATGTATTTCAACAGTTTGATTCATGGGATATGAAGACCATTAGTATTATTTCTATTACCAGCTAAAATAACTCTGCCATGTGAACCTTACAGTTAACCTGACTGACAGCTTTAAAATTATGCCATTTTTAACATTTTTCTTTTCATTTGGAAGATTATTTCAATTTTTATGTTTAGAGTACTTCTTTCCTAATATCTTTATTTCACACTACATAAAAACATATCATTAAAATTTACCTAAAATACTATACCAATATACCAAGATAATGTTTGCCTTTAAAAACAGTGACAATAATTTTTGCTTACTGGCTAACAGTAATTTGTTTGGAAATGAAGTAAGATTAGAGTAAGATTCGATTTCCCAGAAAAAGCCAGAAAGTTTATTATTTGTTTTCAAAAACCAAATTGATACACATTCTAAAAAAAATGCTTCTACTTCTTACCTTGAAGCCCATCCCAGTATGTAAATAGGTTTTTATCTTCAAGTATTAATATGTGTAAGAGAGCTAAGGACAAGAAGTACCAGGCATGGGAACAAGCAGCGTGTGGCAATTTATCACTCCCTCAGAAATCTTTTCTTTCACAGTGATCTAACCTCTTAGGCTTTTTATTAGGAGGGGCAGAAAAGAAAACATCTAAGAGTTGTGAACTAGACCTTCCCTGCTGTTATCACTAGTGAATCTGGAGAAAGAAGAAAAGGAAAAAAAATCATAATCTTGTCCTGGAACATGATGGAAGTAATGAGGCATCAAGGCCACTTACTGCTGAGAACATAATTGGCCCATAAACACAGGAGATGCTTGGTGATGGGAACGACTTCTTTGTTTCAGAAACGAAGGGCTGCCAACAAATCATAACCCTCCTGTTGTTTGGAGTGGCATTTCTAAGAGTAAAATGGATAGTTTCCCCCCAAATAATGCACCCTTACGAGAAAAGGATTACTGCTGTATTTACTAGCTTAGTAGCTTTAAGTGTTTTCAACTAATGTGAACAAATGATGCTGAAGAAAGGGCAAAGGAACAGAAGGTAGGTCATTTGGCAATGAAGGAAAAGCTTGGATTTTAGACCTGAATGTATATCACACAAAACAGAGGAAGAGCCTAGAGACCCTCAGAGTCCTGGTGGACTTACTAGGGCACCTCCAGGGAGCTCATTCATGAGTCTAAAGAAAGAGAATACAGTCATCTCAGGCCCAGTCCCCTGTGATGACAGGCAAAAAAATGATTCTTTTTTGAGAAGGAAGAAATGGCCACGTTTTTCTTTTTCTGGAATTCTTTGTCCTGTCACTTTAATGTGAGAGTCATCATGGAAAATAATTTCAAACTTTCTTGGGTTTTCTTTGTAATTTTTTGTTATTCTAAGTGTTCAGCTGGCATACAGGTTAAAGATTTGGGGTTTTATAATTATTTTTTGGGAAAACTTTCTTCCTCCTTCTCAAACATTTCAGTCAGCATACATTATGCCACTATACAACACATGGCCAAGCAATAATTCACCTTTGTGGAAGTCGGAGACACCTCGGGTATTAATTAGCAAGTCTTTAAGTGATGAGAGGATGGAAACAGCTTCCATCTGCTACTCAAACACAGCCAGAGATTTCCAGGAAGGAGAATATAAAGTCAGTTACAAGGAATTTCTTACCCGATTTGTGTCCAGCCAATGAATGGACTTTGCTTTCATCTGGCACTGCAAAGAAATTAAAGAGACAAGGATCAGACCTGCTTGTAAATCAGCCATTTTTCGAACAATAAATTAATATAGATTTGTAATAAGTGAAATCTTTTACTGGCAAAGATTTGAGAAAACATCTTCCCCAGCCTGCCTGGGGCACCTCAATTCTATTAATTTAAAGACAGTTATGAAGAAATATATGTACATTAAACCTTCTGTGAATAGAATTTCATTCCTTTAAAAATTTCTAGGGCTTCCCTGGTGGCGCAGTGGTTGGGAGTCAGCCTGCTGATGCAGGGGACATGGGTTCATGCCCCGGTCCGGGAGGATCCCACATGCCGTGGAACAGCTGGGCCTGTGAGCCATGGCCGCTGAGCCTGTGCATCCAGAGCCTGTGCTCCGTAACGGGAGAGACCCGCGTACCGCAAAAAAAAAAAAAAAAAAAAAAAAAAATTCTAATACTTTCAGTTCTTTTAACTGGGCTGTTGTTTCTGTATCCACAAAACCAGAAAAACTCAAGAATCTAGAGCTGTATAATATATAATAAAACTCTTTGAGCATGACAGCAATATATCTAATCCCCAAGGATCAGACTTCTATATCTGGACAAAATGGAGCAAAAGGGAACAAACTTACAATTCCTCCTGAAAAAAAATTTCTAAAATAGACAAAACACGAAACAATGGCATTCAAGAGATTAGACATCAGGCAACAGAGGACAGTGACCCTTGAGAGGTGGAAAACAGGTGGTGTGACTCCTGCCATTGCTCCAGCTTACTGTCTAGAGAAAGTTTCCAGGTTGCGGTGCAGGAAGGGGAACACGGGCAGAGCCCAGGGATATTCCAGCCTGAGGACATGAAGCTGGAGGCCCAGGGAAACCAAAGCAGAGTTTAGGTCAGAGAATTGGAGAGAAGAGAGGTATACAGAAATCTTTCTGAGATCTGCAAAGGATCCCCTCAGGTATTTAATTAATTGCTGATGATCACATGCATGTGAGGAAACTACCCAAGACCTGGGACAGAACTGCCCCAAAGGGGAAAGAGCACAGTGTCCAAAGTTTACACAAGGTTGGGAATAAAGTTCCTATTCCCAATACCCAGAGTGAAAAACTTCAAAATTCAGGGGCATCCATTAGAATAGGAAGAAGAATCTTGCTTCAGCAGTGGATAAAATTTTAGATGAACACAGCTCTGATGAAATGGATATGATTTTGAAAGCCACAAATTACCAAGGCTTATATAGGAAGAAAGAGATAATCTAACAGCCCTATAGTTTGTTTTTTAATCAATTTGTATTGAAAGTTAAAAACTTTCCCAGAAAGAAAACTCTAAACCCAGCTGATTTCCTGATGAATTCTACCAAACATTTAAGGAAGAAATAATACCAGTTCTACAGAAATTCTTTCAGAAAATTTAGAGGAGGGAATATTTCCCAACTCATTCTATGAGGCTACCATTACCTTGATGTTAATATCAAGCAAAGACGTTACATGAAAGCTACTAACCAGTATCTCTCATGAACAAAGAGGCCAAGTTCTAAATCCTTAAGCAACTCTGCATGGTTTATCACTTCAATATTCAACAACAGCTGTTCAATATTCACCATATACATATAACTGATTCATTTTGTTGTGAAGCTGAAACTAACATACCATTGTAAAGCAATTATACTCCAATAAAGATGTTAAAATAAAAAAAATATTCACCATATGTCATTGTCTACATTAGTCTCTAAAACTCTGGTGGCTCAAGGGTAGAAGCAAGGTGAGTGGAACTCTGCCAACAAGGAGGACCTCTTCCATTTTCCCAAATATGAGATTGGTCTCAGAGTAATAAGCTCCTCCTTCCTTTACCTACAACATTCAGTCATATTTCATTGACCCAGTTATTATACAAAAATCTTCCTAAGTCTTCCCACACCCACCTAGCACTCCTTTCCTAAGCTATTTCTTTATTTTCTAGACAAGAGCACTACATGTTTGTGATTTTCCTGGTATTAACTGCTTAAAAATCTTGTTGGACTTTTCTTTGTGTTTCCAGTTGGAGATGTCAATCCATACGTATCAGCCTCCAATTGTGGGCCAAATTCTGTCTTTCCCAGGTCTGAAAAAATATACAGTGGAATCTATAGTACAAATGAAAAAATATTGGAAAACAATGATGGTGACTAAAAAAATAATACTAGAAGCTAATACTGAGCACTTGTAATATACAAGTTCTACCCTATACTCTTTACAGCTATTAATTCATTTAATGCTCACAGTAACCTGTAAAGATAGCTATTATTATCTTTACAGATAAAGAAACTGCAGCATATCTTGTAAGCGGAGGAGCCAGAGCTTAAACATGGCACTTTTAATCACTCTACTATACTTGTGATGAATCATAGAAGAGTTGTTATATTTTTCAGATTATTGATAACATGAATTAAATGTAAGAAAACACTTGACAAACACCCGTATGTTAGAACACTATTACCCTTTTAATTTGAATATGTTATTAATAGAAATCTTTCTATGTTGACCAATATGAACAAGTGTTAGCTATAAATTTGTTTAACATGTTCAGAAATCTACAGTTCTAATAGGTTCAAGCTGAAATAATTCATCCCCATTACACAGATAAGAAATCATCTGTCTGAGTTAAAATCTTGACTTAGATACTTACTGGTTACCTGCAATTTACTTTAACTTTCTGTGCCTCAATCTCATCATATATAAAATGAGGTTGATATTGCTTTCCCCATAGATTTAGAGTGAAGATTATTTGTGTAAGTTTATGCAAAATACTTAGAAGATCACATAGTAAGTGCTTAATAAATATTAGTTATTAGATCATTAATGATAAACTAAATAGAGTTAATTTACATTAGATGTTACAGAATAACATGATAGCTAATAATGGGACAGATGTGGATTGAATTCAAGATTTATCAGGCATGTTACTAAGCTCCTTTAAACCTTAGTTTCTTCATGTGAAAAATGAGATACAAACACTGTACAAGGAGTTGTGAGAACTGAATGAAATAAATTTTAAAAAGCACTTAGCACAGTTCCAGGTACATGTTTCTCAATAAATGAAAACTTTTGATAAATGGAAACTGAGAGCGGTAAAGGTTGTGAATTTAATGATGGCGGTGGTGCTTATGATTTCACTTGCCTAGGATTACAAAGGAATAGGCAGGGCACAAGGTACTTTCAATTGCTATCTCAGGGATAATCCAATACCCACAGCAGGTTTTACCTCCCGGTTTACATGGCTCCCAGTTCATCTTGTAGTGGAAGAAAGGCAAAGGAAATATGGTATTCAGACTACATACATGATTTTATTTTGTGCAGTTATTCTGAAAAAGGAATTCACACAAGGGTAGGATCTTATTTTTTGTCTTTTTTTTTTTTTTAACAGACATAAGTTATCCCATTAAATCTAAGTCAATTTAAGTACTACAAATTCCCTTGCCATGTTAGGTTGAACATGGTAACTTAACTTTTTGGCTGAATACTACCTACTATTTTTAGTAGGAATACTAATTATTTTAATTGACAATTTGAAATTCTTTAGAACACTACCAAACTATTACAATAAACAGTGTAGAACATCCAAATGGGTGATGGGCATAAAAATTAGGGGTCTTTCTCCAAAATATTCACTGACACAGATGTCTATCTTGAGGACAGAAGATAAATGAATAAACATCATAGAAAATAGAGGGAACTGTAATGACTTAATTAATAGAATACATTCTACTTAAAAGGTTAAATAGGGAACAATCATCTTTTATGCACATGCTTAGTGCTGGGAAGTGATTTAAATAACAGTAGCAAGTGAGAAAATGAGGTAAAATTATACACACCACCAAGCTTTTTAAAAATATGACAAGTGTTATAATTAATACTCAACTTCTTTTATAACTCACATTACCTTAAAGCTACTATAAAGTTTCCTCTCAGGGCTGGAGCTTAAGTCTAGTCATTTCCTGCATATTATTTAGATAGCACAGCAGTTGCAACAGTAGCAATATTAATACGATAGCTATGTCATTTTAAACAAAGAGCTTATTTACAAGAGGTTGAAAATGAGTGAGCCCGGTGTGAGAAAGGTCTATCATTCCAAAATGGTAAGTAAGGTACCAAAAGTGTCAAGTAAGAGAGGGTTGATGGAGCAGGAACCAAAATTTCTTGTTCTGGTTCTAATGACAGATTGTTTTCTCTTCCTTTCTTTCTTCTCCCCACCTCTCCCTCCCTCTCCCCTTTCCTCCTCCCTCCCTCCCTCCCCCCTCCCTTCCTTCCCTCTTCCCTTCCCTACCTACCTACCTACCTACCTTCTTTCCTTCCTTCCTCCCTCCCTCCCCCCTCCCTTCCTTCCCTCTTCCCTTCACTACCTACCTACCTACCTACCTTCTTTCCTTCCTTCCTTCCTTCCTTCCAGTTTCTAGAGCATATTATATTCCCTTTCTTATCCTTCAGTTTCCAAAGATTGGTACTATTTGCTCTTGATTACTTTAAAGAGTTATTATAGTAATTGAAGAGGTATTAGGGAAATGTTGAGTCCTTCTGAAGATGAAATTCACAGACATTTTTTATTACATTCTTAGAGGGCACTGTGGACTTGTCCCTCCTGAGATTTCTCTAGATTTATTTAGATAATGGGATTTCTATTAAGCTCCTGCTTCCTGGCATTCAACTCAAGATCAATGGACACTATTTGATTTAATTACTATAAGGTTTTTCGTAAGGAGGACACTCTTTGGTTTGGATGTTTGTTAATTTCCTGCTTCGTCCTCTGGTTCAGGAAAACTTGCTCAGGAAACACAGCACCCTGTGGGCCTATGTTTCCAGTTATTTTGGTTATAGACCTTTGAAGTTAATCAAAGGTCTACGAACTACCCAACACTAGTGGAAACTTTTTAAAAGGTGTGGATAAACACACAGTATCTTTTGGCTTAATTTCAACGAGGTTCATTGTTAGAGTTGAGAGAAACCATAAAGAAAGAAAATACGGGAAGAAAATCTGTGAAAAATATGGTACTCCGAGAACTTATTAGTGGCAGACATTAAAGTGCATATACTACTTACATATATTGGCTTCCTGGTAGGATATATTTATATTAATATAGTGATCACTTAAAGGTTTTATTCTTTTGTCAAGCCTTCTTATACTCTTCAAATGCATTCTCACTGGGGGAAAATAATCCCCTTGCTTATTGATAGCATTTGATATGAATTTTACAAGTGATTATTAGGGACTTCACTTGCTTAATAAAACTTTGAAGAACAGTGGCAGATTTGGTGAGTTAATGGGCCCCATAGGCTCTTCTTATGCTGACAGAAGATGGTATATTGCTAACATGCACAAATCTCTTCAGATAAAAATTGCCACCAGGTAGTTATTCTTTTTGAGAATGCCAACACTACGTCACGAATGGGGAATATGCAAATGTGTTCAGATTCCCACTACTTCATATTGAGATACTCTGATGCAAAGCAGCATTCTAAAACATGATGCAATGCTGGTCTTTCACATAGACAGCTCTATCTCATTTAACTTCTGATTTTCCTGTCTTTGGCATGATAGAGACTGCAGTTTTGAAGATGATGATTGGCACAATAAAAATCTATCTTCTAATGAGGCCATAAACACTTCTCTTTGGATAGTTTACTAGGAAACTAAATATCAAATAATTCCTTAATGCTTAATAAACTTGTTTCTAAAAGTTGTTCCTTCAGAATTTAAAAAAAATTGATGTACTTGCCAATGGTAAGAATCAATTTTCTTCTCTTTTAGCAGATCAGTTTCCATACCACTGATTGATTTCCAGAATTTCTAAGGAACACAAACCTGTTTCAAGTTGTAAATTAAGTTCCTGCCTTAGCAACCATGAACTATTACTGCATTAATTTATAGTGTTTTCTTATGTCAGTGACTATTTGGCATACTGCTACTCCTTAGGGAGACTTTTTGAGTTTTCAGCGCTATAAATTCTTATGTGTTGAAAAATTCTTCCATCTCTTGGAAAAAAAGCGAAATACAAAAACAAAATAAGGCTTTTGCTGAAAAAGGGGCTAGGTGATCAGTACAATATAATGACATAAATGTTTATCTCACCATCTCCCCCAAAGCACCCTGTTCATCCCTGGACGTGTTGCTGCTCTGACAATACGCTAATCAGAACAGCTGAAGTTTTCTTCTAATGTTACAGAGCATCTTCCAGCCAGGCTGCCACAGGACAAAAATGAGGGACCCATTCCCTCATCATTATCCAACTATTCATATGTTCACAGCTTTTCAGTGATATCCTCAGAATTCCTTTTTTTTTTTTGGCCACGCAGCATCTTAGTTCCCAGACCAGGGATCGAACCTGGGCCCCTTGCAGTGGAAGCACAGAGTCCTAACCACTAGACCGCCAGGGAATTCCCTTTCTTTCTCCATGAATCTTAGGAGAGCTTCAATCTAAAGTTAGGAAAATCCAATACTTTCCTTATGTTCTTATACTATTGTCTTTATCTCATTAAAAAGCATTGGAAAACCCAAAACATGCCTTCATAAATTCATTGATTCATTTGTCTTGAATCTACTCAATAAGCACTTTCTTTCTGAAAAGGATCAGACACTCAAGCCTGGGGTTTAATGAGGAGATACAAATAAATAATGTATTGATACAATGTAATGTAATAAATAGTATAATAAAGGAAGAAGGATATGTGTTAGGGATATAGTAGACAGTCACACAGACACGAGGATTCACAAAAATAATAAAGGTTTCTGGTGACTGAGTACTTGAACCAATACACCTGGGACACTTTTTGTTCATGGCAAGGGAGCAGCATTGTAAGAGTGAAAGAGCTCAAGCTTAGCTGTTACAGGGACCTGGATTCTGACACTAATTCCATGTGTGACCGTGGACTAATTACTTAGTCTTTTTCAATCTTACTGAACTTATTTGTAAAAATGTAGATAATGCCCCCTACCACAGAGTATGAGACAACCTAGAGGATATAAAAACTTATCTTGGAATCTAGCAGAAGCAAGTGCTTAAAGATGGATTATACCTGCCTTTCACACACCACCACTTCTGCTAGGTGCTCTGCACTCTATCACATCAGAAGTATGTTTTTGAACAGGCCGTGCAACTTCATGCATCTGTACAATAGTATACACATGGCACATGGAATTTCTTCTGACTTACAATGAAAATTCATCCATTCTCCTGCTAGGCAAACATGCTTTAAGACCCCATTCAAATGTCATCTTCTCCAGGTCATCTTCTCATGTCTCCAGGCTGAGCTTCAGGACCAAAGTAATTTGTAAATATCTCAATTATTTGTGTATGGGTCTGTTTCACATTAAACATGAGCACCTTAAGGAAGGGATATGTCTTGTTTTTCCTTGTTAGCCTGGAATCATGCCCACCCCCTCGTAAGTACTCATTAATGTTTGCTGAGTGAATGAATGCAACATTTGAATGAGTAAAGAAAGGAAGCAGCAATTTGGATACATCCATTCAGCAAAATGTTCTAGACCAATGAATGTGAAAGATATTCATTGTGGCATACATATGGTTCTATGAATGTTGTAACAAAAATGTGTATAAACCTAGTAAAATTCTTGTGGTGCAATTTGCAGATACTCTCCTGGCAAGGAAAGGGTGACTGGAAGAAGGTGACTGGAATTCGAACCTGGGATAGGTCTAAATAAAGACCACAACATAGTAGAACTGTTCGTTACAAATATAAACTCACTTATATTTTGAGTAGTGAACTGTAGAAAAAAATATAATTGGTAGTCTAGTCACAACTCACTGTGTATCTCTAATAAGTAGGTTATTAGTGTTTATGAATTTACTTTTGGGCTTGCTGGCACTCATCTCACTGTTGTTCCCCACATGGTAATGACACTTGAAAGAGCAACTCATTCTGTGTACAGAAAATATCACATTACATTAACAACAATACTGAATACTTGGTACAGAGGGTACTTCTTTCAGTACACAAATGTTATGAGTTTTCAAAGCTGTAAATAGAGTAAATAGATGTCTTTGTTTTACATCACCATTTCAGACAAAAACAAAAAGAAAACCCACTAACTTTAAAAACTGCTGCTACATGGCCATCATCAAAAAATCTAGAAACAATAAATGCTGGAGAGGGTGTGGAGAAAAGGGAACCCTCTTACACTGTTGGTGGGAATGTAAATTGATACAGCCACTGTGGAGAACAGTATGGAGGTTCCTTAAAAAACTACAAATAGAACTACCATATGACCCAGCAATCCCACTACTGGGCATATACCCTGAGAAAACCATAATTCAAAAAGAGTCATGTACCAAAATGTTCATTGCAGCTCTATTTACAATAGCCCAGAGATGGAAACAACCTAAGTGTCCATCATCGGATGAATGGATAAAGAAGATGTGGCACATATATACAATGGAATATTACTCAGCCATAAAAAGAGACGAAATTGAGTTATTTGTAATGAGGTGGATAGACCTAGAGTCTGTCATACAGAGTGAAGTAAGTCAGAAAGAGAGAGACAAATACCGTATGCTAACACATATATATGGAATTTAAAAAAAAAAAAAATGTCATGAAAAACCTAGGGGTGAAACAGGAATAAAGACACAGACTTACTAGAGAATGGACTTGAGGCTATGGGGAGGGGGAAGGGTAAACGGTGACAAAGCGATAAAGAGGCATGGACATATATACACTACCAAACGTAAGGTAGATAGCTAGTGGGAAGCAGCCGCATAGCACAGGGAGATCAGCTCGGTGCTTTGTGACCGCCTGGAGGGGTGGGATAGGGAGGGTGGGAGGGAGGGAGACGCAAGCGGGAAGAGATATGGGAATATATGTATATATATAACTGATTCATTTTGTTGTGAAGCTGAAACTAACATACCATTGTAAAGCAATTATACTCCAATAAAGATGTTAAAAAAAAAAAACTGCTGCTACAAAGTATTGAAACATTGAAATATTTATAACATATGTGTAAGGTATAACAGACAAAAGTAAAGCAAACACTGTGTATCAACCAATGGGTTTGAGAAAAGAATATAAGTTTACTCAATTTCATTCCTTTCCCTCCTTACTCAGAGGTAACCACAATCCTGAATTTTGTACTGTATCATTTTCTTGCTTTTCTTTAAAATTTTACCACAAATTTGTCCCCAAATAACATTTTTAAAATTTGTATCTTTCATTAAATGATACTGGATTTTGTCACATACTTTGCTGTGTATACTGATGTAATCATGCAATTTTTATTTTTCAGTCTGTTAATATGTGACTTACAAATGTTTGATTGATTTCAAATTTTAAACCAATTTTGCATTCCCAGGACAAACTCTACTTGGTCATAATCTTTTTTATACATAGTTGAGTTCAACTTGCTAAATTTTAAAAAAGAATTTTATACCAATTTATGAAGAATGTCAATCTAAAGTTTTCTTTCTTCCATGTCCTTGTCTGGCTTTGGTAATGCCAGCTTCATAGAATGAGTTGGGGAAGCATTCCGTCCTCTTTATTTATCTGGAAGTGTTTCTGTAGAATTCCTATTATTTCCTCCTATAGAATTCACCAATAAAGCCATTTGGACCTAGAGTTTTCTTTGTGGGAAAGTATTTCACTATAATTCAATTTCTTTAATAGCTATAGGGATATTCCGACTATTTCCCCTTGGATGAGTTTGTTTGTCTCTCGCAAGTTTTGTCCATTTAAGTTGTCAAATTTATTGTTCATGATATTGCCTTAAAATTCTTTTAATATTTGTAGAATTTATAGTGATGTCCCCTCTCTCAATCCTAACAATGTTCATGTATCTTGTCTTATTTTATTTTGATCAGTCTAGTTAGTGGTTTATCATTTTTATTGACCTTCTTAAAAAACTAGATCTTAATTTAATTTCTCAAATTTTTTCTATCGATTTGTATTCTGTTTTTTATTATTTCCCTTCTACTGCTTAATTTGGTTTCAATTTTATTGAACCCTCTTTATTTTCTTAACATGAAACCTGGCTGAGGTCATTGATTTGAGAACTTTCTCCTTTCTCTAATATAGTTTAATTCTATAAATTATTCTCTTACTGGCATCCCACAATGTTTTTTAATCACACAAATGTTGATATGTATTGTTTTCATTTTCATTCAATTAAAATACTTCCTAATTTCCCTCTTAGTATTTTCCTGATCCATGTGTTATTGAGAAGTTCTTTATTTTCCAAATATTTGTAGGTTTGCCAGCGTTCTGTTTTTGAATTTCATTTTAATTCCACTGTAGTAGGAGGGAATATAAGTTGCATGACTTGAATTCTTTAAACATTTTTTTGTGTGTTCAGGAATTCATTGAGATACCTGGATCTGGCTTTCTAGATTTCATTAAATTTGGAAAATTTGTGGCCACTATTTCTTCATATATTTTTTCTCTGTTCACCCTTCTCTCTCATTTGAGCAATCCAATCACACATACTTCAGGCCACCTTGAAGCTGCTCTTCAGGTCACTGTTCTTTGCTCATTTCTGTGTCTTTTTTCTTGCTGTGTTTCAGTTTGTATAGTTCTACTGCTGTGTATTCACATTCACTTATCTTGTTTTCTGCTATTGTCTAATCTGCTATTAATTCCATCCAGTGTATTTTTCATCTCAGACATTCAACTTTTCATTTCCAGAGGACAGATTTTTTTACATCTTCCATACCTCCACTTAACATGTTTAATTTTCTTCTAGGTTTTTGAATATATGGAACACAAACATAATAATTTTTTAATGTGTTTGTCTGCTAATTCTAATGTCTGTACCACTTCTAGTTTTAATGATTGATTTTTCTCATTATGTGTCATATTTCCATACTTCTTGGCAAGCATGATAATCTTTTATTGGGTGCTAGATACTGTGAATTTTACCCTTGTTGGGTGCTCGGTATTTTTACATTCTTATAAATATTTTTTCTCTCTTCGGGATATAGTTGAGTTACTTAAAAAGATTTAATCCTTTTGGGCTTTGCTTTTAAGATGTGTCAGTCAGGACTACAGCAGCATTTACCCTAGGCTGATGATGCCCTACTGCAGAAGAAGTGCCTTTATGCACACCTTATCCAATGTCCTGTGGATTTTAAGGTTTTCGCAATCTTGTTGGTGGGAACAGGTACCATTCCTAGTCCTGTGTGAGCTCTGGGTACTGTTTCCTGGATCCTTTCGGGACTTATTTTCTCAGCCTTGGTAGTTTCCTCACATACATGCTCTGATGAGTGCTCTGTGTATAATACCCAAGAGAGATTCTCTATATAGTTCTGGAGTTCACTCTCTATGCAGATCTCTCTTCGCTGGTACTCTCCAAACTCTAACCATCTTGCTTTCCCTGGAGTCTCAGCCCTATCTCCTTAATTCAGGTATTTAAAAATGTAATGTGAATCTTGTAACAAGTTTCACAATACGGTACTATTTAATTTCTCTGAAATATGTTGCAAGATAATTCTAATATTTAATAAATTAAAATATCTTGTCCTTATAACCACAGCTTCCTAAATCACAGAACCAGTGGCCCTAAGACTACTTGAGTAACTATAACCCAAAGTGTAATGGGGAGAACACTGAGCTAAGAATGTGATCAGTGACTGAGGATATTCTTCGAAAGTCTCATTACCTGCTTGCCACCTACATAAGGATATGATGAAATCAATTCTGAGAATAAGCAATTAAAAAATTTGTTTGGAATATGGGACCACAAAGAGAATGCAGCTAAGCTGGTGGACTGAAAGGAAACCATGTCTAGGCCCAGGGCTATTCCTGTCCTGACAGCACACATGCTACCTTCATGAGCAGGTCACATGACTTTCTTCCAAGTGTCCTCATAACCAGACCCAAGGCTTCTTCCATCCCATGACTGAACTTTGGCAAATGCCTCCAACTTGCTCTTGACCTCCCTCCACCTGCTCAACTCTACATCTTATTTACCATATTCCAATTAATCTATGCTAAACATCACTTCCATCATTTCTCTAACCTACTCAAAAACCTTCACTAAATTCACCTGCTTAGAAAATAGTTTCCTTAGTCTTTTATTTAAGGTTTGAACCCTTTTTGCCTTTCTCCCTATATTTTCCTCTATTTACCTGTTATTGAAGTCATTTACAGTGATTTCTTGTTTCTTCCTATTTGTCTTTATCCTTAATAGAAATGCCTCAAACCTCTCATATAAAAATACTACATTTCTCCTGGGCCCAGCTCTCCACTATAACATCCTCTTTGTAGAATACTCTATTTCTGTCTCCCCCAGAACACTTTAGGTTTGCCTCCAAGCAAATATACCACTTTTTATCCTATGTTATGTTGATTTGTGGGAAACTTCCATTCAGGCAAAGATAGTATTTTATTCATCTTCACATCATAAACAGTTACAGATTACAAATGCCCTCAGGTTAGTTGTATGAAGTCTCTCTCTCTCTTTTTTTAAATCTATGACAGGGAAAAGACCGTGAGATCCCTCCCAGGAAACTCCTTTCTCGGTGAATTCTTTGGATCTACCCAAGGGTTGGACTATTTCCAGTACTTAGACTATGAAGACTCTCATGTTTCCTAGGCCCTTGATAAGTATTTCCGTTATCAGCAAGAAATCAATATTGATTAAACCACGGGGGAAAAAGGGGCAGAGGCTACCCTATAAGTCACACAACAAATGGCCATTATTCACTATGAACCAGTGAAACAACACATCTCTCATCCCACTATTTACAATGTATATTTCCATAGAGTGAGTCTCTCTTTAACAGGGATAAGGAGGAAGGAAACTAAAACTTACTACCAACTTACACGTGTCACAAATCATGCTAAGCATTTTAATATATGTTATCGCATTCAGTCCTCACAAAAGCTCTGTGAACACTATGACTTTCACTTTACAGAGGAGGGAGCTGAGGCTCAGAAGCGTTGTGTCATTAAGTTAGCAAGTGGGATGGGATAGCTGGGAACTGAAGAGTTCCCAACTTCAAAGTATACATTCCTTCTATCATGTGAGTCCAAATGGTAGGACTTCGCTAATAGCTTTACCATCAAGAACTATACATTTCACTAGTCACCACTACCTCCTAAAGTAGAATTTCATAACCATGTGAAAGGGCAAACAGTGTCTCTTAAACATGGTTGTTGATGGTCTCAGAAGTAAGAAATAGGGTTGTCATAAGTTGTCTTGAGCCTCATACACCTGGAAATTGTTACCAAGGGGAGGCATTGACTATTGTTCAGATGATGTCAGAGCAGGGGAGAAAGAGAAAAATCCGAGTGACATCACAGAGAATTTATTGCTCGAACATAGGAATGAAGCAACAGAGAGAACCACAAATGAATCCAGTGTGTGGTCTTGGGACTGAGGGCCACCATTATTAGAAGTTAGAGGGAAAAAATGGTGTAGGATCAGGTCAATAGTCTCAACAGAGTAGAAGCAGCATGGCATGCCTGGGGACTCACAACTTTCTTTTTCATCCCCTGCCAACTTTTTGATGCAACCTAAGACAGTATTAGATTTTGGCAGCCAAACTGGCCTATTGTTGGCTCGTCAAGTGTACAGTCAACGAAAATCCTGAAGTCCTTTTTATATTAACTGCTTTAAGCCAGGTCTCTGTCCAACCAATGTCAGTGGAGATCCAGTGCTATGACAGTCATCATGCTGGGCACGGGGATTGTGGAAGTGAACAAGACAGTCTCGAGCCGTGCACCAGCAGGGTTTCTATCACACAACTAACCACAAATAGTGAGAGGACTATTAGCAAACCTTCCTGATCAGAGCCACCTTCAGCTGTTCACTTTGACAGATGTAATAAGCCCCTGACTCATCTTTGGGATTCTGCGCTTACTCCTTATAGCCTACTTTCCACACAGGCGCTACCGTAATCCTTTTAAAACAAAAAACAAAACAAAAATCTTACCGTGACAGTCTCTTGACTCAAAGCCTACCAATAGCTTCCAATCACATTTAGAAGAAAATCTAAAAACTTACTAGAGTCTCCAAGCCCTGTTCCCTGGGGGCCTTTCCAACTTGTTCTGCATGGCTCTCCCTTTGCTCAGCGTACTTCACCCATCCTGGACTCATTGCAGTTCCCCAAACATGCCAAGTACGACCCTCTTTAGGGTTTTGGGACACACTCTTCCCCCACATAGTTCATGGCTCTCCTTCATTCACATCTTCACAGATATCAGATCATCACAGAGGTCCTGCCGGACCACCTTACCTAAAGTAAGGCCTTCCACCCACAAGTCTGTTACTATCTCCTCCTCCTGCTTCATTTTTTCTACAAAGCATTCATCACTGACATCTTCTCCATTAGAACATAAGCTCTATGTGGATGTGGGCTTTGCTTTGTTCACCGTTTTGTCTCCAGGGTCTAGAACAGTGCCTGGTACATGGTAGGTACTCAATAAATACATGGAACGAAACAAGGATGCTCAGGGAACTGGGAAGATAGGTAATACAGAGACTAGACCCAGTTTATGGATTGGGCCTTCCTGATGGCTTTAAGTTGAGACCTGGAGATGTAGAGGGAAGGGTGAAGTTGATTTCTGGACAGAGGAAAGATGACAGCCCCAAAACAGGTCCCACACACAGAATCTAAAAATCCTTTGTACAGTAGAAGTGCTCAGCATGAGCGTGTGACTGGTGAGAGACCGAATGGGGGAGAAAGAAACGGGTCAGTTATGGAGAATCTCAAAAGTCACATTAATGAGTTTTGTCTTTATCCTCAAGGCAATGGGACACTGTTAAGGGATTTTCAGCAAGAAAGTGACATGATCGGATTTATGTTTTACAAAGATCACCCAGGCTGCAGCGTGGAAAATGAACTGGATGGGAGTAAGACGGGAGGCAGTTGCTTCTTTTCTTTTTTTTTTGAACCCAAGTAGAGGAATTTACATTTATCCCTATTAAATTTAATCTTCTGAATTGCAGCTCATCAGTTCTCCCTGTTGAGATCTTTTTAAATCCCTATTCTGTCATCCATGCATTAGCTAACCCGCCAAACTGTGTGTCACTTACACATTTGACAAGTCGGGCTGCTACACCTGAGTAATGCGCAGGGCTTACGTTACTGAACACCATCCCTACTCTCTTCAGGTGCTTGTGGGGTGTCTGGCTGGGTAGCAACATACTCTCCCATCACGAGGCAGTATCTCTTGTAAAGTTAACTGGCCATCCCAGAACTGAACTATAACCCTCAAGATCTAGTAACCCGAGCTACCCAGGATTTTCATGTGCATTTCCCCCAGAGCTTATGGACTTCATACTAAGACAGCAACTCAGTTCATTCTTGCATGAATTAATTTGGCACCTGGCTTCTGGCTGGGGACTGTATAGTTGCTTCTGTTCCTGGCTACAATAAGTGCTATCAAAAGATTTCTGTTCTGGCATGAACTGAAATATGTAATAGTGTCTATATTTCTGCCCAGACTCTACTATCGTCTGTTTAATATGCAAACTGTCCAAGGCTACTAGTATGTAATAGATTTTGAAAAGTTGTCATCCGGACTCACTGTTTATTGGAGGATATTAATTTGGGGGTTTATGAGCTGTCTCTCCAATTCAGAGCATACAACCATTCCCTTAAAAAGGATCACAAAGGTCTGCACACACTAGTGAGATGATGTGGGAATTTATACTATTAGGTGAGCTCATTGAAATCAGGCTCCTTTTGGCAGAACGGGTGGTTACACATACATATTAAATGTCCACTATTTTGGGGGAAGGTATTGAGATACATTAAGGATCCTGAACAAGGCTGAACTAATAGAAAACATTACTAGGAAAAGGAGAAAGTTGCTAGACCCAGACTCCAAAGTGACTTCACAGGAAGCGAGTTTTAAATCTCTTTTCCTTAAACCAGGGATTTCTTTGGAGGCCTCAGAAGCTACCAACCAAGTAAGGGAAAAAGGAAAAGCATTGGGTTGCGTTTATGCTGCATCATCCCCTCCTTTCTGCTGCCCCCAATTCTTACATTAAATACAGTTTCTTGTCATAAAAGTTTGAAAGATATTCAGAAAAACTGATTTAAAATTATTTGGGTATGAATCTCTCATTTAGTAAGAACTGACTGACTTTTTAATCGATCTTTGTGAATGCCTAGAAATTCTTGTCAGCTGGGGAAAAAAAGCCCAAAATATAAATGTAATGTACTGATATTTTAAAATAAATTCTAAATGTAACAATTAATAAGACTGACATAATGATACATTTCAGAACGAGTCATTTATTAATTTCAAATTTCTGGCTTTATTCTCGTAGTTTGGAGCCAGTAATTTTTTCATGTCTCGGATACTTTGGGGGAGGTCCTTGTAAAGCACATAGGCTCTAAGCCTTGTGCCTAGAATGACCGATAGGAAAAAAACAAAATCACTGCCTGCTTCAACCAGAGGAACTGTTTCAACAGTTCAGGACATGAAAATGTAAAGTTAAAAATCATAGCTTTAGGATCATTAAGAAGAAAACAAATAATGATTTACTGATGTTCCATATGGGCATCTCCTTTCTATATGTTGTGCCTTCACTAGATTTTCCAGCTTGAAAATGGCACCGTCATTGTCCCAAGCAACTCTGACTCCTCAACCTCTGCTCCTGCCTCAATATATAATTGGTCAAGCTTCACTTTGACCATAGGTAGGGAATCAGGTCATTGCTCTCTTACTGCTTTTCTACCCATTCTACAATTGTATCAAAATACGATTGGAATAATAGTCCCTAAAGACTAAGATCTAAAAGAACTCTCAATTTCTGCCAGCTCACAGGAGGCTCTCTTTGCACTTCTGTATATAAGCTGTGACCAGAAGCACACAGCCTTACAGGGTAGCTACGGCACACACTGTAGGCTGGCTGACCCAGTGTCACCAGCAGCCTCGTTCTCCCCAGCTACTTTCTGGCGACAAGGAATGTGACATGTCGTAGCCTGGCCAGTAAGCTAAAAGTGGAAGTTTTCAGGGCAGCACTTCTTAGACAATATTGGATATCCTGATAGAGAGGGAAGGTGACACAGCCTTTTGCCTTCTCCCTGCCCACCACTTTTTTTTTTTTTTTTTTTTGCCTGGAACATGGATATGATTTCTGACGATATAGCAACCATCTGGACACTGCAGTAACAAATATGAGGACAAAGGCCAAGAATGACAGAATAGAAAAAGAGGAGGAGCCTAGGTCTCTGATGGCTTCACTGGGACACTGAATTGGCCCTATCCGGACTTCATGTAATATATGACAAAAAAACCTGTTTATTACACCACTGCTGGTAGAGTTCTCTGAGAGTTGCAGTGGAATGTGCACTTTTTTTTTTTTTTGCGGTACGCGGGCCTCTCACTGTTGTGGCCTCTCCCGTTGCGGAGCACAGGCTCCGGATGTGCAGGCTCAGCGGCCATGGCTCACGGGCCCAGCCGCTCCGCGGCATGTGGGATCTTCCCGGACCGGGACACGAACCCGTCTCCCCTGCATCGGCAGGCGGACTCTCAACCACTGCGCCACCAGGGAAGCCCCAAATATCCCCATTTCTATCAGGGACAGGATTACCTGCTTTTTAAATTCTATTTTAAAGTTATTTCAACGATGCCAATTGATTTTATTCTAATTTTAAGTGTAACACATGTTTGAAGATTTGAAATATGCAGAAATATATCTAAGATAAAAATGATCCTTGCACTGTCCACTAAGAGAAAAATCAACGTTAACATTTTGACAAATGTCCTTCCATTATTTATATACGTATAGACACGCACATCTCAACATACATACATATACTAATTGTACACTGTGTTCTTCAAATGTTTTATCATTAATGTTTCATATCATTAAATACTCCGAAGAGTTTTATTGGTTGCATAATAGTCTATTATATCTATCAGATTAATAGCCTATAATTTCACTAATCCTCTTCCTGCTGGAAAATTAAGTTCACTACAGTGAAAAATCAAACTTAAATTTTGGTCAAATCTTCCATTTTTTTTGGTAGGATGGTTCTTCTAAATGGAATTACTGGATAAAAGGTAAAAATGGTGCTAAGGTGACTTATACAATTACCACATTGCCTCGCAGTAAGGCAGCATCAACTTAAAAATACAACAAGCATGTGTTGTAAGGCTGGTGCATATATTTTTCAATATTTGCCAATATAATATCTTAATTTTCTCATTGCTTGTGAGGCTGAATATATTTAATATATATTGGCTTATTAAATTTCTCTTTGCTTTTGTGAATTGTCTGATCATATATATTTCTAATTTTATATTGAAATGTTTTCTAATTACTACCAAGAGCTCTTCCTATATTAGAGATGTTAATCCTTTGTCATGTATTTTATAATTATTCCTTTATTCTCTTGAACACAGAACATGAGGATAATAGGGAGTGATTATTAAGTGTCTCTTAAACAGGGTCTCAATCTTATTTAAGAAAGCTGGAGTTTCCACATTAATTAATTTTTCAGGATGTTGCTGGATTAAAAAACAACAGTGTAATCCAAAATGAACTCCATCCTTAGTTTCACATATACTAGCCATAGTAAATCTCTTCTCCAACTTAAGAAAAAAATAGTTTCTCTTTCCACTCAAATAACCTTCTCTACATATTTCTCTTAATACTAGCATTTTATTTTCAAAATGAACCTTCTAACACATGCTTAGAAAAGTACATGGTAATGATATATTGAACGCCTGTTTAAGATTATCGCCTGCTTTCACAAGTATATTCCCAGTCCATTAATGATGAAGCATATGATCAGTTTTTCCAGTGGGGCAGACAATTAGACTGAGCTGTCTTTAGAAATTCTTGCCCTTAACGACTTGGTGACCACATTTTCAATATAACAACATCTCTAAATTACGGCTTGTAAAAAACTATTTAACCAGTTTTACAAAAATAGTTTGCTATTTTACAAAAACTATTTTTTTTACTTGGATACAGATTTAGATATCTAAGGGGCTAGTTAATTTAGCCGATTTAAGTGTTAACTAATACATCTATGCTGGATACTGTCTAAGTCAGGTTACGTGATCATGGGGCCTCTTAAGGCTCCTCAGTTGTCTTAGCATATGAGGCTGGAGAAGACTGTACTTGTATTAATAAATTCTTGGATTAAACCTAAATACAAAAACTGCTTTGTGGATAAAAATGGGCGTAAATTACGGAGCTGTAATGGGTGAGCCTGTACCAAGTGATTAAACTATGTAGAATATCTCCAATTTATTCTAAGTTAATCATGTTCTTTGATTCAGAACTTTTGGGGAATTATTTTGGGGTATTTGTCACGATGACTAATACTATATGACCCAAGGTGAGCAAAATCTCTGAATATTCAGCTTACACAACCTTCGCCACAACTCACACGCAGTCAAATTACTCTGTCCTGATGTAATTCGATTTCGTGTTGCTGCACGTAAAAGCAAGGAGTTCAGGAACATTTTGAATATAATTCCCATGGCACGAGGTTTATGCACAGACTACACCACTCTTCTGCACACAGATTTACGGAAAATGAAAAGGGGAGTCATAAATAAGCACACCGTTTTTTTGTTAGAGAAATACTTATCTTCAACTTTTTCTAATTCAACAAACAAAAGGAAAAAATTCTCATAAATTAAAATATAAGGATGTACTGCTTTAGATTAAAAGGAAGATAACAAAAAGAAATGATAGGAGAACACAAAGGGGAAAAAATGTCAGTGATAGAAGACTAGGAAGGGCCACAAAACAATCTGATCTAATTAACCCTCCCTGGCAGTGCAAGGGAATTCACATGATCTAAATCAATTATGTCAAGTGATTGCCTAATTTATTCATAGATTCCTCCAATTAGGAAATAAAGCACACGGCCCTTTTCTTCAAGTTTTAAACAACTGCTTTCACTCTTTTCTATGTAATGGAATTAAAGCCCTTGGCCTTCTGTATTTTCTGCGTTTGACTCTTTCTGTAAATCTGTTCATTATTATGAACCTTCTCCAAACACTTTCAAATGAACGAGTTTGGGTAAGTGAAAGTGAAGTAGACTGCTATATTCCACACCCTCCTAAAATATTTTTATCCCTATTCTATTCTGCTACCCAAGTCAAACATTTATTTGCACTTTTATTCATTTATACTTTAAGTATTCGTCTGCACTTTTATTCATCCATTCATTCGATATTTTGATGTAGAAAAGGTGAACCTTTCTACTTAGTAAGATAAGTCAAATCAATCATGGAGATCAATGGGTTTCTGAGTTGCAGCCAGATTGCTCTAACACTATCCATCCACATCATCCATCTTGGATTTACTTGACACCTACACATTCTAAGTGGTGAGGAGGAAGCAAAAGACTTAAAAGATATGACCCTGTAAAGGCTTGTAATCTGATTAGAGTGGGCAGAAATTCTCACTCAGTAGGTACCCAAACGAGTATCCAATTCAGTGCTAAAATTCAGGATACCAAAAGAAATTGCTTTAAGAATTCAGAGAGGGCTTCCCTGGTGGCGCAGTGGTTGAGAGTCCGCCTGCCGATGCAGGGGATGCGGGTTCGTGCCCCAGTCTGGGAGGATCCCACGTGCCGCGGAGCGGCTGGACCCGTGAGCCATGGCCGCTGAGCCTGTGCGTCCAGAGCCTGTTCTCCGCGGCGGGAGAGACCACAGCGGTGAGAGGCCCGCGTACCGAAAAAAAAAAAAAAAAAAAAAGGATTCAGAGAAAGAGCTGGAAAAAAATGACAGCTCCCTGGAGCAGGCAAGACTTGAGTGGGTCCTGAATGAAAGTTAAAATTTAAATAGGAAAGAAGAGAAGGTGACGGTCTTCTGTTTTTACAGTTGAGACTGGGAAATTAGTAAGCCTCACTTGCAACAGAAAGGTACAATGGTTTAGAGCCTAGGCATCAAAGTTTAATGTGCCTGAGTTCAAATCCTGACTCCATCGCTTACTAGCTATGATACCTTACAGAAATCGATCACGTTAAGCCCTGTTACACTCATCTATAAAATGGCAATAGAACTGCTGTGCAAAAAACCACGCTTGGCATATAGCAAGTGCTCAAAAAAACATTAGCTACCACCACTACCATCACAGATACTACTGCTTTCTCTCTTTTTCCTCTTCATATTCTAGATTAATAGGTATCATCACTGCCCTGAATATTGGGCTGAGGAGTTTGATCTTTTTACCAGGAGTAAAGGAAAGTCAGCGGCTTCTAGCCATTGGATAGACAGTCATCCAGCAATGTCTGAGAGGTTATTTTACCATACATGTGCTATCCTTTCTGAGGCACATTGCATGCAGTCAGCCACATTCTGTCATCGTAATCCATTATTAATTCATGCTTAGTTACATCCTTGTTCTTTCATGCTGCTCTGCAGTTAATTCCTGCATACTTAGCGACCACAGACACTTCTCTACCCTGGAGATTCTCTCCCAGATTGCATCCCGCTGCACAGCATTGCTCACATGTCCCAGCTTGCTGGCAATCCTTTCTTTCCTCACTCTACTCTGGCCCTTGCACATCACCTTTCAACTTCACAAACACATCTTCTCTGCCAAGGGCATTCCTCAGAGCTCTAGTCCTGTGAGATGGTCTGTACTCAAGGTTTCCGTGATCAAATGAGTTTGGGAGATGCTGCACATTATTGTATCTTGAAGACTTATGGGGACTCTTAAATGCCCAGCAATGTGCATACAACACATTAAAGGTTGTGAACAATCTTGTGTTTAAGAAGACTGTTTAACTCAGAAATTTCCAAACTTGCTTGACCGTTCTTTACTATATCATTCAAGTTACTACTAAGACATTCAAACAATTCAGTTTCAATTTTATGTTCACCTATTTTTATATTAACAAACACATTCTTTAATCTTCGATAAGGCTTCATTACTAGTCCATAATTAGAGGACTTTGCCACTTATGATTTGCCTCTAGAGGGAAAAAAAAACAAAGGAGAAAGCACTAAGATTATTCACCTGGAATCTACTGATTTATTAAGGATAGAAATAGGAAACCTCTGACATAACTCAGTTTTCACTCAATTTGGGTGCTAAGTATTTTTTTCCAAATTTAGAAAATGGGCTAAATGTTTTCCAATCACTCGGTACACTCTTGTTTTCCTTTTAAGACTTTTTAGCTGCAACCTCTGCAGGTCTCACATTCTTTCAGGACAATCCTGATGTGCTTGGGGATTATGTCAGTTAGTTCCTGGATCAGCAGAGGGTAGATTAGCTATTCCCAGCTCGCTTGAAACCATCACTCATGATTAGTCAATTTCCAACTTGATCTCTATTGCAAGTTTTGCTTTAATTTTAATAACATCATCTGATAGAGTTCCTAGTAACCTTTTCTTATGAACACTAGAAACCAAGTGGGAATTGAAACATTAGCCTTTCCAGTCATGTTCCTTCTCTCCACAATTTGTGGAAGTTTATGTTTGTTATACTGAATATCTTTCTGGTGTCTTTATTCATTTATTATTACTGTTCATGAGACTATTTTCACTAAGGGTAGCCTACAGAAATAAGATAGTCTGTTGTCACTGATAATTCTCAATTATTTAGAACAGTGTGTGGCACAGAGGAAGCACTCAATAAATATTTGTTGAAGGAAGGAAAAGAGATGGATGGGTGAATTTTACATGGGACTGAAATTATGTTTTCAAGTGTTGGACAACTTTTCAGTCTTATAAAAATAGAGTAGGTGTTTCTGGCGACACCAGCCCTTGTACTAATGTGCTCTAAATCAGCCAAAGCCACTGGATACACGGTATAGTAGCTTTAGTGTTCCAGTGAAGAACCAAAAAGAAATTATTTTAGTAAGATTAACTGATTTACCCTAGAAGTTTTTCCCATAAATAAGTCCAAGTTCTGACTCTGTTTCTGATTCATGTTTAACTAGACATTTTCTAACCATTTAATGAAAGATACAGATGTAGTAATTAATACATACTTTGGAGGAAGAAACATACTTAGCTTTAGGAAAGTAAAAGCAAAATATCTATTTTCCCCCATGAGCAAGAGCTGAGATTTGACCTTTAATGAAGATTAACATTTTACTTACAAAAAGTGCTATTTAATTTAGAAATTTTCAGGCTTACAGAGGAAATGCTCAGATGATTCAAAATAGAAAATATACAATAAATAAATATATAAAAAATGTTTAGAGCTTCCTGGTGGCGCAGCGGTTGAGAGTCTGCCTGCCGATGCAGGGGACACGGGTTTGTGCCCCAGTCCGGGAGGATCCCACATGCCGCGGAGCGGCTGGGCCCGTGAGCCATGGCCGCTGAGCCTGTGTGTCCGGAGCCTGTGCTCCACAACGGGGGAGGCCACAACAGTGAGAGGCCCGCGTACCGCAAAAAAAAAAAAATGTTTAGCCACAGCATAATTTTAAAAGTAAAATTAAAATATTCCTGTTGAGCCTATAAAATTGGCAAAAATGAAAAAAACGATGACACCCAGATTCTTCCATATACTACTGTGAAGAGTGTAATTTCCCTTCTGGAGGGCAGCTGGTCATATATATCAAAAAAGCCTTAAATCTTTATATAACATTTGGTCAAAGAATGATACATACCAAAATTCACAATGATGAAATAATTATGATTTTTTACAAAGGTTTATGTACTAGTAGGGTCAATCCACTGCTATTTCTAAGCGCAAAATATTGGAGACAACTTTTACAGCCAAATGATATAATATTAAGCAAATAAATCAGGCTATATTTATTCAAGAGCAAGCTTTACAATTAGAAGGCAGTATTATAGAAACAAAGACACAGAGAATAATATTTAAGCTAGATTATTCTTAAAGGACCCAAATTTAAAAGCATATGTTCAGTAGAATCACTTTGGGGAAAAATTAGAATATAAAAATATGAATATGTGTATATGAGAATAGAAATACATAAGACCAAAGAAGTTTTGCTTTTTAAAGAACTGCAACTTCTGCACTTAAAAATGAGATAGTTGTACCTTCCTAGAGTACTTTTAATCTCTGCATAAAGTATTGCCAGTAACAAATATTTATCATTCTGAATAGCATTTGGAAGAGACAACTATAAAACTGCCAAACTTCATTAACATGTATTTATTATACTATATATTTTATATGATATTTTATTATACTATATTTAATTATATATTTATATATAGTATTTTCAGCTAATGGAACACTCGCTTCTAAACAAGTAAAATGGTTCATATTTGCAAGGAGAATTTAAGTATTTTGTTTAGCTTTGAAAAGCTTCCTTAGCTTCATATTTTATGAAGATGTTCTTATATTAGTATAAAAGTTCTATTAAAAAGGAACAGAATTTCATTTAAATATGAACAGTGGTTTAGAAAACAAAGGCAAGTAGGAAAGAAAGTTCATATTTGGCCTTATTTAAAATGGTTAGTATCAGAGACGTAGAGCCTCAACTGAGGTGCAAAAATATTCAATATAAAGAAGAAAGCACTTCATTTACTAATCCAAGTTTTAAGAGGGGCCCAGAATATGTCAGTTCTAAAGGATGAGGCAGATTCTCCATTGATCAGGATTTCCCATCGGAGCACAAATAATGCTCTAAATATACAGAAGCTAATTTAAGAAAGATTGGCATGGGTTTGTCATTGGCATAATGTCATTCGTTAAGGTTCAATTATAAACATTTCCAAATGTTATAGTTTTCTTTATACTTCTTGTGGGAAAACAGAGCCTTGGGTTTCTCTTCCCGAGACTAAATTTTTACTTTATCTACATATGCCACTAAACAATATCCCAGCTTAAAGAAACCTAATCTTTGTGAAAAACCATGGCAACATTTGAGACCATGTGTGACTCCATGATTGAATTAAGAATCTGCATACGAAATCCACAGCAACCTTTTCTGCAGTATTTCACAACATTGACTTGAGGAGAATTTACTTATACCGGCAGCTCAAGTCAGCCACCAAGTACAAAAATACGAGTAGGATATGAAGAGGCTCACCTCTGATACCACTACTGACATTACCCTCTCCACGACTGATGCTGTGACTAATAACATCATTGAACTTCTTATGTTCTAGGCACTAGGTTAAGTGTTTTTATGTAAGAGGGATGGTTCTTGCTTTAAACATTTTTTTTTTTTCTGATGGGGCATATGAGAGAGTTGTGCCTCTTAGTCATTCACGCAACAAATGGTGAATGAGAGCAACTGTGTTTAAGGTATTTACCAGCACTTATTCATGGGAAAGGCATGAGAGTGGGATGGAAGGTGCCACAACTTTCAGAGAAGCCTACAACACACAAAGTATTGAATAGCATAAAGGTACAATTTCTACACAAAAGGCATCCTTGGGGCTTCCCTGGTGGCGCAGTGGTTGAGAGTCCGCCTGCCGATGCAGGGGACGCGGGTTCCTGCCCCGGTCCGGGAGGATCCCGCGTGCCGCGGAGCAGCTGGGCCCGTGAGCCATGGCCGCTGGGCCTGCGCGTCCACAGCCTGTGCTCCGCAACGGGAGAGGCCACAACAGGGAGAGGCCCGCGTACCGCAAAAAAAAAAAAAAAGGCATCCTTTTCTACCTAATAGTAATAATGAACACAAAGTCAAATTAGTCTTGAAAATGAACTTCTTTAAAATATATTCCTTAGGAACTGTAAATTTAAAAAGAAAAAAGAATACATTTGGAAAAGAATTTGAAAAATAATATATATATGTGTAAAACTGAATCACTCTGCTGTAGACTTGAAACTAACCCAACATTGTAAATCAACTACGCTTCAATTAAAAAAAAGGATACCTATGGAATTACAGGGCGAGAAAGAGGTTCTTTACAGAAAGAAGCATTTATGTACCTTTGCTTCCAACCCCAATAGTTATTCCAATTAATTTTAAACAGAATCTGCATTATTCTGCTATATTCAATATAATGATCTAGTTATATTAAAGGTATAGAGAAGTGATCCATGTCACTATAATTTAGTTAATAGTAATACTAGTCCTTGATTTATTTTCATTTTTAAATGTGCAATTGTCTAAAATTTAATTATATGTTTTAGTTAATGCAAATGTTGCTTTTTCTTAATGTTTTGAAAGAGGCCTGGCTTTGGATGTGTGAAGTCAGTTATTCTAAGTTTTCCTGGTTTCTCTTTTCGCAACAGAGAAGAATTCAGCCTGAGTTCTGATATGTAATTTCTCTAAACTCATTGCACCTATTTTCATCTAGTCACCCTACTTCAGTTATAACCTGTGTGGTTACTCTATTTAAACATATTAAGGTACACTAAAAAATTAAAAAAAAACCAAACTGTACCTTTTATCTAAAGACAAAAAATGCACAGTGTCTCCTTTTCCATTTTTCTGATGAATTTTGCTTCTCAGTCTTCATGAGTTGTTTCAATTTATGTATCTATTCTTTCCTTGCACACAAAATATGCCACAAACCAGAATTAATTTTCCATCCTTATTAACTTCCTAGATTTCAAAGCTTGTAAACTTGATGTATCTTCTGATCTGGCTATCATCGCTTGATATATTTGGGGTGCAGATTCGATTTTAAACAGATTTGAGTTTTTCAATATTAACCATGAAAATATCTAAGGAGACCTCTCATATGTCTCTTTCTTTTTTTTTTAAATTTATTTATTTATTTTTGGCTGAGTTGGGTCTTTGTTGCTGCGCGCAGGCTTTCTCTAGTTGCAGCGAGCGGAGGCTACTTCTTAGTTGTGGTGCGTGGGCTTCTTGTTGCAGTGGCTTCTCTTGTTGCGGAGCATGGGCTCTCGGTGTGCAGGCTTCAGTAGTTGTGGCGCATGGGCTCAGTAGTTGTGGCTCGCGGGCTCTAGAGCGCAGGCTCAGTAGTTGTGGCTCACGGGCTGAGGTGCTCCGCAGCATGTGGGATCTTCCAGGACCAGGGCTCGAACCCATCTCCCCTGCATTGGCAGGCGGATTCTTAACCACTGTGCCACCAAGGAAGCCCTCTCATATGTCTCTTAAGTCACCTCTCTTCCAGGCAAGATACCTTTATTTCTTTCCACTGTTTTTCATCAGACATGGTTTCAAGGCCTCTCACCAATATCTGGATGCATCTACTCTGTTCTTGTCTTTATTAAAATACTGTAGCCAGAATTAAATACAGCATTCTATCTAGGTGGGTTATGGCCAGGCCAGGGTACAGTGGAACTGCTGTCTTCCTTAATCTGGTAACACGGAACTAGTTTTGGGGGTGGCCATGTCAGGCAAGAGCTAAAACACAGGGACACCTTCAGTAACTGTTATTATCCCAGGTCTCCTAAACTCTACACTCGTACAATTGATTTCTTTTAACCCGACTTCAGGACATTGCCTTTATCTTTCACCACCCTATCTAAACTAGGCTTGCCTCTCCCCAGTCTTCATCTTTACCTGAATTTGGCTTCAGAGAAATCATGTCTATCTGAAATTTTATTATTTATTTACTGCTATGCAACCTTATCATCTATTTACCCAACGAGAATGACAATACCGTAAGAGTGGAGCCTTTATCTTATCTATCTAGGTATTGCCTGGCATAGAGAAAGTATCCAATAAATGGCTGTTCAATGAATTCATCATCACTCGATAAATTCTATCTTCTTCAATTCTGAATAAATCATTTGAATGCTAATTCTGTCAGTCTATCATACTACCCAATTCTCTGAGACAACATCTATTGAAAATTTGGTAAGAACGCTTTTCATGTCTTCATCCAAGTTATATACCCAATATTCATCAAATTCTGTTGTTTTGTTAGAATGTAACAAGAGGGCCCAAGTACAGAGTCTTATAGTATACGTTATTTAATTCCTTTCAGAGTGACAATGCACCTTAATTAGCACATTTTGGGAAAGGGCATCCTAATGCTATTACCTAGCTTAGTGCATAACTTGGTAAAAGTCTCAATCAGAAAACAAATGGAAATACCTTTATTAAGATCAATGTAAACTACATGTATAATATTTCCCTGATTTATCAGTCTAGAAATCCTATCAAAAAGGAAAGCAGACACTGGTTCTTTCAGAGATCCCAGCATTGAGGTGGCTAGTGACCACTTTCTTATTTTCCTTTTCATTTGACAAAGAGAAATCCTCCGAGGATTTCTACTAATTTCTACTCCTAATTTCTAATGATCAGGAATAGTCACTTTATAATCACAGTCCTCTTAGTGCACAGGGATGGATACAAAGCATCTAGATTTCCGCTTGCTGGCAGCCATGCTTTTCCAGTGTGAACATCATTCTCTTGTGCGCATGAAGATAAAATTAACACAGGAACCGGTGGCTCTGCTTTCCACCTGACAGCTGTTACGTGCTGTAAACAATGGTCCACCATGCTTTCTTTTTCATGCTCTAAAAATAGCTTGACTGTCTAACTCTTAAAAGTTTTGCAAGCCTCATCGTGTGCAGCTGCTTAACTCTTCCTACATTGATTCTTTTAGATTATTGTTACTCTTTCTTCACACCCTTTGCTTCTCTCTTTCTCTTCTCTACACAGCCAAGCTTAACAATTAGTTCTTAGAGTAGCCACACTTGTGCTTCAGATGCCTCTCCCTTTTCTTCTCTCTGAGATAAGTTATCATCATTATGTCAGTACTTCTTTTTGGGGATCTTCACTCTTGAGTTTCCCTTTCTTGTTAGGGTTGTCATCTAGGTATCTGCAGCAAGCATCATTTCTCTCATTTACTACTGAATCCTCAGCATTTAATGCACTTCCCGGCACACAGTTAGGTACTCAAGAAACATTTGTTTAATCAATGAGTAAATATTCTCTGTAATTCCTTCATTTTGACTTCCTAAAGCTTAGGACATTCACCTGATTGTGTCCTTGAACTCTTCCTCATCTAATAGAGATGGTAGGTGCTTTCTTTTAGTATTACCATTAATTCTTCTTTACCAATCAGGTTGTTGTTTTTGTTTTTTTAATAAGTCAAAGTTATATCTTAAATGGTGGTACTCAATTCAGCTTTCACAATATCCAGAGGTATTACTTACTGATGGACAATAAAGAAGATCCCTGGATATAAATAAAAAGTTATATTAAAATATTATATGGCATCATATGATATATTTTAATTGATAAATCAGCATGACAGTTATCAGAATATACACTTTTATAAAAATTCTCCTGTGTATTCAGTGTTCAGGATTTTTGTCTTATTTCTGAGAATGCATATGAAGGTTCCTCACTATATAAAAAATAATTTTAAAAAGAAAGTATTAGAACAGTAGAATGGGTTTAATTAACTTTTTTCATGCCCATCTTCCATTGGATACTAGAGATATCTGACTGCCCTCTGAGAGGAATGCCTGATGTGTATGAAAGGGTTATATTCAAAACGTGACCCAAATCTTTTGTTGAAATGAGAAATCAGATTTATAATTTACTTCGACTGTGAATGCCTACCAACATTTCTATCTTAATACAAATTTCAGCAAGGAACTAGCAGATAATAAATTGCTGTATCACAGATCTTGAAAGAAAACCAATCTATCGTCTTGATTTTAGGGATAGTCATTCAAGACACACACAGTTTTAAGAGACTATGAGACGTGGAATGTTAACAGCCTTCATTGTCAGGAAACTTCCGAAAATTTCGTCCCAATGCCTCATGCATCACTTTAAGCTCATTTCCTCTCATTGAACAGAGGCAGGACAGCTGGTCAGCATCTTCCATCTGCACTGCCTTCAGCCTTCCTCTAACTGTGTTACACAACACCCTTCTGAAATGGGAGTAGGAGGTCAATTTGAAACAGGAGAGAAAACTCTCAGGAAAAAAATCTTGCGGGAAATAGCGTTTTAAACTTAACTTTGAATGGGGCTATAGATTAGGTCAGGGAATGGGCCAAAATACTGAAGTGCTGTTCCCTGAATAATTCAGACTAATTCTTAAATAGCATTCGGGGGTCATAAAACACCAGGCCTGGATATTGAAGATGTTTGTGCTTCATCAAAAAGTCTTTGAATGTGACTCTCTGGCATACTGCCAACAAGGTCAGCTCTTTGGGGGAAAACCCTATGCCAAAGGCCAAAGAGGCAGCTGTGTTACTCAGCTCCTGAGAGCTTCCAGCTCAACACCCACACAAGCTCAATTATGAACAAATTAAAGGGATCCAGACTGAACATAGTAATTCTGGTAATTTAAATAAATAGAGGAAAGTCTACAATTAGTAGGAAAAGATTGATTTTCTGGAAAACCCAGAAAATGACACCCTAACCCCTTTGAATAAGCATAGTTACATCTAATTATTTAAAAATAAATTCCCTTTATTCATCATTTTAATCATTTCTGATCTGACTTAAATGTGGCCACATGCATGCCAGCAAAAGTATCCACAAATACTGAGGCAGAATAGCCTCAAAAAATCTATAACTTTTAGATATATAGGAATTAATGACCCTGAGTAAAATTATAATCAGAGTCTTACACCTACATTTTAGATCACATAGATAAATGTTGTTACTCATTTCTACCTTCTTCAAATGCACAGAAAAACTTAGAGTCATTCAGAAAGAATCAAAGATTCAATACTGGGGAATCTATTAAAATAACTCACTATGTTAATAGAATAAAGAACAAAATACACATGATCATCCTGTATAGATCCTTAAAATCACTTAATAAAATTCAACATCCATTCCTGATTAAACAAAGTGAGCAAATAAAAAAACTTTTCAAGAAGCTAGGAACACAAAGAAACTTGTTTAAATTGATCAAAACATTTCTATCAGGAACCAAGAGCAAACATCATAAATTAATGGGCACACCCATGGTAGAAGCATTCCTCTTTAATCTTTAAATTCATTTTTGATGAGCTGATCTCAAGTTCATGTGGGAGAATAAATGCATGTGAAGGGCCAAAGTAATTTTACAAAAGAAGAAAAAACAGAGGAAGACAGCTCTATAAGTTATCAAAATACAGTGTAGTCAGATGACAATTGAAACAGGGTGATACTGGCATTGGACAGACCAATGTATCAATAGAACAGCATGTCTAGAAATCACCCTATGTATGAAAGGGAATTTAGTATTCAATGTGACTGCATTCCAAATTAATGGGGGAAGGACATAAAAGTCAGTAAATGTTATGAATAATTTGCCTATTTACATGGAGAAAAATTTTTCCACCTCATAAACCATGAATAAAATTATTGCTAAACATGGAAAAAAAACACCAAGCCTTTAAATGCACAAGAAAATAAATGAGATAAATAAAACCAAACAGTCATGAAGGAAAAGATGGAAATATTTGATTATAAGACTAAAGCCTTTTTTATAGTAGAAGATATCACGATCAAACTAAGAAGACAAATAATAGACTGCAAAAGTTATTTATAACATACATAACAATAGTCTAAAGATGAAAAAGAACAAATGGAAACATTTTCGGCAAAGAATATGAATAAACAAATCATAGAATAAAGAAAATAGAATAGAATAAGAAATACAAATGCACCAAACCCCCTTATCCAAACCAAAAGATACAAACTCTCAATTAAGTCCAAATTTAATCAAAAGGGGAAAAGTAAATAATAAATCAAGATTCATTCATATAACATAACACTATACAATTAGTATAAAGAAACACAACGTGTGACAGAGATGTCTGTACATAGATGGAATGGCAATTAGGTAGAGTACTTTCTATAAGGATATACATAGCAAACTAAAATTTTCTATAAGGATATACATAGCAAACTAAAATCATGTTTGTATCTTGGAAATAAAAGAAGGAGATGGGGATGAGAAGTCTTTATTTTTCACAATAAGAACCGTCTGTCTTTGGAAACATAAGTGAAAAGAAATAAATGGAATCCACTCACCTTTAAAATAATTTGAACATAATATGCAAATGAAAATACTAGCTTAGACTCAGCAGCAAAAATGAAACAAATAAAAACAAAGAAGGTACCAATGAGGCTTATTAGCCTTTGAAGAAGTTTAAAAGCTTTATAAAGGAGGAATATCCAACATAAATTATGCAGTAAATAGGAGGTTTATCTTTTTCATTTTGAACATATGAAATTGCTGTTTTTCTAGGTCAAACACAATCAAGTAGCACTAATTTGCTGTTCAACCTAAATACCTCAATTTTTTTAAACTTTTTGAAGAATGGATCTTGACCCCGAGAGGATTATTCCTCTAAGCACAGTCACCAACCTTTTTATCAAATATATTCATTCCTTATGTTGGCCCAGTGCCATATATGGAAAACTAAACTACTTACAATATCTTTTTCATCTAATCAAACAGGGAAGACACTTCCAAATGTTTACCATTCTGGTATCGCCTGAGCTTATTCACTGAGAAAAAACAACATACTTATTGAGCTCACTCAATTGTTCTGAGAATAGGGGTTCAGAATGGCCCTAGAATGTTGACCTCAGAGCCCTCTGAAAGACTGCTAGCTTTAATTTGGCTTTTCCTGGAAGGGACCAAACTTTGATAGTTTCTTACAAAATGCTTTTACAAAAGGCTATTTTTGAGGCTATTTTTTCTTACAAAATGCTTTTGTAGCACATTTTACCACTTGTGCTGTATGGTGCACATGCCAGTGCTGGTGCTGTATGGTGCATTTAAACCAATGTTTGATACCTGTATCCTGAAGACAAGAGCTCATGACCTTCGCCCAACTACGTAAAACTGAACAAACATTACTATTGTCATTTATGTTATAAGTACAATAAAATGCAAAGGGTGACTGCTAACTATTCATATTTTGCAAGGGCTATTTCATTCTAAACGAGAACATTTCTCAGAAACAAAATTTTCAGTAACAAAAAATGTAAACAGAAAAACTGTTTCTGGACATGGCTTAGGTTTTGTTTTTATGGAACTGATATAATTTTCTTCTTTCTTAAAATGGATGTTGGGGCTTCCCTGGTGGCGCAGTGGTTGAGAATCTGCCTGCCAATGCAGGGGACACGGGTTCGAGCCCTGGTCTGGGAAGATCCCACATGCCACGGAGCAACTGGGCCCGTGAGCCACAATTACTGAGCCTGCGTGTCTGGAGCCTGTGCTCCGCAACAAGAGAGACTGCGATAGTGAGAGGCCCGCGCACCGCGATGAAGAGTGGCCCCCACTTGCTGCAACTAGAGAAAGCCCTCGCACAGAAACGAAGACCCAACATAGCCATAAATAAATAAATAAAATTAAAAAAAAAAAGGATGCTATTTTTTTCTTTTGCAGAGACTTTTAAAAACCGCACTACTGGCTACTTATTTTTTTTCTTTTATTAAATGAGGAAAAGAGTAATATATTTCTCACCCCAAATTAAGAGCAGTTTTTACCCATTCATCTTCTTTACAGAGAAATTGGGAAGACAGGACAGGAAATATTTATCAAGCACTCTATAAAAACAAATTGCTCCTTAAATTATTAGTAGTAATCTGTGTCACTGTCACACATTATTCCTTTGGTCAGAGGTTCACGCTTGAGAAAATACCCCTTTTTGACCAGTGCTCGAGACAGCTTCCTTATTAAGGCTTTCTGTCAGTCTCTTACTCTAAGTGATTAGAGCAAATGTATCCCAGCGATCTAGTTAATTTATAGAAAATAGAATCAGCTTCTCTTTTTTCATCGTGACTGAACATCTTTTTGAACTCCTATACATGAGTAACAGATAAGCACTATTTATCAGATTGTTTCATGGAACACGCAGTTTTGATTATTCCATTTTCTTGGTGCTACTAATGAAATATGTAATATGCTTCGGAAAACAAACAAACAAACAAAAAAGACTTTGGCAAAGCTTGGCCTCTGAGCATTCAGGAAGCAGTGAATATTTTGCTGAGAAGTTATTTTGCACCAGCATCCTATTCCAATAGTTCTCTCTCTCTAAGGACCCATGGGAGTGCAACAATGTGCTTGGGTATCTGAGATGTCTTCCGGGATCTCACATTCCAGAGCCTGGAGAACAGAGTTTGCAGGGACCCTTGCTCTGCCCTGGCAGCCAACAGTCACCCAGAAATTCCTTGTAGGACTCAGAATCTCACTGAGGTTGTCTGGGCACGAAACCAAAGTACCTTGACTCCCTCAATCTGGCAAACCCAGGGACCCCTCTTCCCTCTGGTATTACAGGATTTGGAGATGGGCACTTATAGAGATAGATCTTCTCCACTGCCGCCATCTCCATCCATTGCACAGAGAGATGGGATGCCCTGTAGAAGAGGATTCATTGAACTGCCTTATCTTCCCAGGCCCTGCAACAGGTATGTACATGAGAAACAGAAGAACACTTGCAGAGGTGAGAGTACAAATGTAAAGGCAGGTGAGTTAAAGATGCTTAATGGCATTCAGATCCTCCAGAAGGAATACTCCTATTTTTCTGACCTATACATAAAAATGTCACTTATCTCTCTTTTAAAAAGCGGTAATTACGATTAAATGTGTGAGAGGAGACAGGAAGATAGGATGACCAATATCCCCTCTTCCAAGCTTCAGCAAACCCCGCCCCCTAAGGTTGGAGTTGAAGAAACAACGGCAGGACATTCAAGAAGATAGATGCGCTGAGGCTGGACAGTTGATCTGGATGTCACCTCACCCTCACTTACCAAGGTCCATGCTCTTTGAGGCTTTCAGATTCATTGATTCAGGCTGCCTGGCTGGTGTCACAGATCTAAAGTTGAGGCGCTGATCCGGAAAAAATACTGCTGAATCCACCCCAGAGCTGCAGAAAGAAGCCATATGCCATATTTAGGTTTAGAATAAAATCTTATTTTTTATTCAGCAGTTCTCATTTTGAATACAGCCCCTCATCGCTCCCTCTGCAGCTCCCTCTCCCATTGCAGAGCACAGGCTCCGGACGCGCAGGCTCAGCGGCCATGGCTCACGGGCCCAGCCGCTCCGTGGCATGTGGGATCTCCCCGGACCAGGGCATGAACCCGTGTCCCCTGCACCGGCAGGCAGACTCTCAACCACTGCGCCACCAGGGAAGCCCCAACCAGGCATTTTCAACCACTTCGTGAACCTCAGGTTTCTTTTATGAGATATAGCAACTCTGTTTTCATGCATTTTATCATATTCTGCAATTTAAATAATATTCTCTGGCTAATACCATGTTTTCCTCTTCACTGATTTCTGCCAGTTGGGATCCTGCTATACAATATATAACTTTAAGTGGGTAAAGCAAACCCACAAAGCACTGGTGCTTCAAAGGATGTCACTAGATACTAGCAGAGCCTAAAGGCAGGTTAAGAGAGATCTGTGGGCTAAGAACGCCCTTCCTTTAAAAACAAGTGTAAGGGTTGTATCCTTTCTAGAAAACCATTCTGTTGAATGACTAATGGCTGCCGTAGTTTGGTTTTCTACTTTATTTAGGTCTATTTTCTAAAACTAATGTTAATGCTGAGCAAATAGTCTGCTCATCAATAATACCAACAGGAAGTAACAGGAAAAGCACAGCTGACAATTTAGACAAAAGATACATCAAATGCCCATTATAGGCTTCCTAGTACTTGTAATCTCAAAGAATTCCATTTCTGATGAATATTTTATTTATTTTGCTTGAGGATGGAGATTATATAAGGGAATTACAAACAATGCCTCATTTCTTGATCTAGAAATAAATTATATTTATATACTTTTCATGAATTAAATTACAGCCACTTTCTCCCTTGGTACTCTCCCTTGGTACATGTATTTACAAAGTAAATATGGTAGCTCGTTTCAACACAACTTTAATCTTAAATACAGTAAAAACTCAAATCAAGTATCCTCGGTAAATCTGAAAGTACTGAGGTTGAATTTTTTTCAAATGGTTGGGATTTGACATTGTAAAAAATAAAATAACCCCCAAATTCAACTGTCATGAATGAGAATCCTTATAAAATGTACTGGGGAATCTCGATTTCTTAACCAAATACACCAAAATAAGTTTAATCTTTTCTTGAAACTTATTAGTCATGTATATTTAGTATTGCCTTGCAGCAATAATAATATTGCTGAATGAATGGGCCTCTGTTATTGTAATAGAGTGTAATATAGTATAATACAGCACAGCATTCAAAAGCACAGACTCCAGAGCAGGTCTGCCCATTTCTAAATCCTGGCTCTGCTCCTTACTAGCTGTGGGACTGGGCAAGTTATTGAACCTCTCTGTGCTTCCATTTTCTTATGTATAAAATGGGTATAATTACACTTCCTACCTCCTAGGGTTGGCATCAGATAAAATGAGTTACAAAGATTTGCAAAGTAAGGAGAATAGTGTCTGGTGCAGAGTAAGTGCTGTAGAAACATTTAGGAAACAAACAGATAAACACACAGACCTTCTTTAGCTTCCCAAATGACTAAGTTTCTGCTTTTCAAGTTATCCAAGTTTTTTGTACAGTTTTTTTGCCTTCTCTGTTTTTGTCAGACTCTCTGTGGGCTTGTGACTAAGAGCCCTTCTCTCCTTCTGTTTAGAAGGAATGATGTTTAGGGCCCTGGGCTTGGGAGCGAGATGCTAGGGTGGGTGGCCTCAATTTACTAGTGCATAAAATGGACACAGTGTATAGCACAGGGTACTACATTCAATAGCCTGTAATAAACCATAATGGAAAAGAATTTTTTAAAATTGGACAGTAATAGAATTTACTTAAGAAAGCTATTGTAAGTATGAAATAAACTAAGATATGTTAAATACTGACAATAGTACCTAGCACACAGTAAGAGCTCAACAAAGTAAGCTATTAATCCTTTCCTTTGTTTCTGTAGGTTAGCGTGGTGGTCTTTGAATGAGGGCCTGAGGCACTCTCCAGCAAAGAAATTATACAATCTGCCCTCCGTATCCTCAGGTACGGCATTCAAGGATCACCCAAACTGGGATCAAAAATATTCAGAAAAAAAAATTCCAGAAAGTTCCAAAAAGCAAAACTTGAACTTTTCATGCCCTGGCAACTATTTACATAGCATCTACATTGTATTAAGTGATTTGAAGTATATGGGAGGATGTTATATGCAAATACTATACCATTTTATACCACGGACTTGAGCATCTGCAGCTTTCGGTATCCGCGGGGGTCCTGGAACAAGAACTCCTCATAGATACCGAGGGACAACTGTACATTTTTTCATGAAAATTTCCTCAAGAAGCTTAAATCAACTTTTAGAATTATGAAGGTTTTTCTTTTCTTTCTTTCTTTCTTTTTTTGGTTTCTTTCTTGGTGTCTGGTTACATGCTCAATAAAGAAAGCTACCGACATAAGGCATATTAGATGTGGTATCTAGTGGTAGTGGACAAATATGTCAATTGTAAACAAAAATCCTGACCTGCTAGTGCTGTTGACACTGGCTTGGCATAATAGCAATATTTTAATTGTTTTAGCCCACTTTAAAGAAGAATTCTGAGATGCCATGGTGAATATGAGCTTCCCCCTGAGCATTGATGTTTTGCAAGCACTTGCCTTTAAATGTGTTACTCAACCTTTATTTGCACTTAGTTTTTCATCCTTTGATCTCTTCTGATGACATGGTTTTAGTGTCAGAGAGACTCATGGCCTTCATGGAACCAGTGAATTTAAGAGCTGGAAGACCTTAAAGGTCACCTCATCTAACTCTTCATCTTGTAGATAAGACACTGAGGCCCAAAGAGGAGACTGATGTTCCAAGGTCACACAGCTGGCCAGTGCCAAAGCCAGGACCAGATTGTTGTTTCTTGAACTCTCCCTAGAGCTGCAAAAGCTTTGGCTAAAATGGTGGCTAGCCTGGGACACAGGTTGTTGCTGATCTTGAGCCCACGGAAATCAGACTTTTCCCTCTTATTGCAGTTTCATGCACACTCTCTCATGCAGCTTGCATTTTAGGTTAGTTTTTTGTTTCAACAGTGGTTCATATCATGAAATAAAAGAAAATTAAAGGGCTAATCAAAATAGATGCCACGTTATAATGAATACCTTTAGGGAGGAGGTTTAGAACCAACATGAATATTCCTCATTAAAACAGCTCACGCTGGGCTTCCCTGGTGGCGCAGTGGTTGAGAGTCCGCCTGCCAATGCAGGGGACGTGGGTTCGTGCACCGGTCCGGGAAGATTCCACATGCCGTGGAGCGGCTGGGCCCGTGAGCCATGGCTGCTGAGCCTGTGCATCCGGAGCCTGTGCTCAGCAACGGGAGAGGCCGCAACAGTGAGAGGCCCACGTACCGCAAAAAAAAAACAAAAAAAACCAGCTCACGCTGCATCTAAAGTGCTCTGCTCAAGGCAGACTATGGGAATCTACCCAATTTAGTAGTGTTTTGGTTAATCCACTTTATTGTTTTATTTAGTTATTTATTAGCTTGGTTTCTTTTTTTTTTTTTTTTTGATGTGGACCATTTTTAAGGTCTTTATTGAATTTGTTACAATATTGCTTCTGTTTTATGTTTTGGTATTTTGGCCATGAGGCATCTTAGCTCCCTGACCAGGGATTGAATCCACACCCCCTGCAATGGAAGGCAAAGTCTTAACCACTGGACCGCCAGGGAAATCCTCACTTGACTGTTTTAGAATACTTTACCAAACCAGGTATTACGTGACAAATTAAGAATAAGAACTCAAATTTTCCCCAACTCTTGAGAAACAATTACCCCCATTCCCACTGAAAAAACAAGATGACAATGCAATAACATGATGTGGAGACACCATCAAAGATGATCAAAGAAAATAAAAAGCTGCTTTGTACATATGAATGTAACATATATTCATATACATGTTTGTATATATACATATGCATACCTGGATATGTCCATTAAATTGATCATGGTGATATGTTCCTCTGTTAGCATTGTTTTGAACATGGCCAAGTGTACACTTTGAAAACCTTCAATAAAAGGACCCCTCTTGCCATGGTACAAAATGGAAACAAGGCTGATATCAGACTGGCAGATATTTAAGGAAGGAAGGAAGTGTAATATGAGACACGATGTGATTGGAGCCAATGTGAACTTCTAATGTACTTGAATAATGAGTATAGTACTGAGTTGGTTAATGTGAAAATACCGTAGACACATACATTAGACTAGTAAAACAGTTTGTAATTTTATGCTACATATTGGAAGTTTTTGGAGTGAGAGGGTGACACAATGATTAACTATAAAACATGGCATATTTTAATTTTGAAGGCAGTTAGCATGTGCTCATGGCTGAATGGGCTGCAGCGGAAGCTGTAAGTTGACAGGAGGCCAAAGACGTGTCTTAGATAAAGACTGTATTTCCCCCATGAACAACCAGGGAATCTATCAAAGAGAAATGATATTCAATGTCAAATTATGCTGCATAATGAATAAATAAGGGTAGCGTGAAACATATGCCAATGTCCTGAATATAGTGACAAATCAGGAATGGGAAAGACATAGAAGACCCCCCATGAATGTTCAAGGAGAACTGTCTGAAATAAAAAGGCAGGGGAAGGTTTTGAGGGGCATGTCTGAAGTCTCAGGTGGCCACGGATCAGCTTCAATGATTGGCTGCTCTGAATAAGAGTAGATGCAGGTCACACGTATGAAAGAAAGAGAGACGGAAAGAGCAGAACTGAGAGAGAACCAAGAGGGAGGGAAAATATGAACATGTAGGGAATAACCAAATGTTGTCTGAACAGCTAATCAAATTCAGTATATTCTGTCTGCTGGCGATTTGTCTTAAACTCTCCCTGAGACATCACAGTAAAAAATGTATTTCCTTTATATATATAATATGCATATAATATATATACTTATATCATATAATAAAGGAAATATATTAAATATATATTTTTTAATTTAGACACTCATATTCTAAATGTTTGTCAAATAATTATTGACATAATAGTACAAATAAGTTCAGTAAGTTCCTGATTTCATTTTGGTCCAAAGTACAGGCATAAGTTTAGTTTGATCAAATTTGTTTTTCACTTCTCATGAATTAGTAGTTTTCTGTTTCACAAGACTGGTTCCATCCCTTAAAAGCACTACTTTTCCCTTTCAGGGGGGCTTTTAACTTTTTTTTTTTTAAGACAGGACAGCCTCCTTTGCTCAACCCTCCTGGCTCCCTTCCAATGCTTCCTCCACTGTAAGTTTCCAACATGCAAACCCCCACTGCTGCTGGTCACCTAGGCAACACAGCGGTTTGCAGGATGGTGCAGGTCACAGGACCCTAGGAGAGGGAGAGGGAGGGGGAGGGGGAGGGGGGAGGGGGGGGGAGAGAGAGAGAGAGAGAGAGAGAGAGAGAGAGAGAGAGATTGATTCAAAGCTTTAGATTTGTTCCTTCCATTCCAAAAATGCCTTTGACTCTGTCCCTTCCTCTCCAGCTATGCTGTTCCTCCCTTCATTCAAGCCCCTCTCCTCTCTTGCTGGTTGTCCCAGACTAGTATCCTTGTCTATGGTTTCCCTTAGCCATTTATTCTCCACAAGTGAACTCACTTAACATGATATTGTCAGGCTTCAAAGCCTTCAAGGCTTCTCCACTGCTCTCTGGAGAAGCATGGCGCTCACAGAGCATGGCAGACAGTGCCCTTCCTGTAGATTCTTTCCCCAGATACTATATGTTTTAGCCACGTTGAACACACTGCATTTTCCCTCTCCCATCATGTGGTTTTCCTAACCTAAGTTGCCCTTCCCACCTCTTTTCTGCCTAGTAAGTTCCTTTCTATCCTTCAAGAAACCTTTCAAACACTACCTCTCCTGTAAAAAACCTTCCTTGACACCTACAGACAGAGTTAGTGGCTTTTTCTTCTAGGCTCCAATGACATTTTGTATCTCATGCTCAGCAGGCTGCTTGCTAATTATCTGTGTGTCTGTCTCTTCAAGGGGACACTGCATTCCTTGCGGGCAGGGATGCTTCCAACCCATTCCAGTACCTTCTACGGCGCCCAGTTTAGAGTTCCATAAATAATTTTGAATGGATGAGTGAGCACATGAATGACAATGATCAAAAGAAGACTTAAGACTGAGAAAAAGTTACACTTTTGATTGAAAGGAGATTACTGTCAATGTTAAAAAGAGCAGTTCTAGAAAAGGGTGAGAATGGAAGCCTAAACAGCGAGTTAGGGAGGGAGAGGGGGAAAAGGAAGTTGCTGGTTCACATCATGTGATGAAGATTTACAGCAGTGAGAGCCAATATAAGCTGTTTTTCAAGATCGTGGAGAAACATGATTTCCTGAAAAGGGAAGGGAAGAAATATGTGGCGACACGGAAGCAGCCAAAAAGGCAGTTGTAATTCTCAATGATTCTAGCTCTGCAATATCTCTCAACTACCTCTGACCCTGAAAGGTTCCCACCCGAGAAAGTTTCTCCCCAACCTCCCCAGCACAGGTCCTCAGTAAGTTTCACTGCCATGGCCCCAGGAGGTATCCACAGAGTCTCTGGCTTCTACCAGATATTAACTCTCCTCCATTTACCTAATCCTTGGGGGTTTTTTTGCTCTTTTTTTTTTTGTTTTATTCAAACAGAAAGTCACAAAAATTATAATCCTTGTTGTACACAACTAAAACCCAATCTTATCTGCTGAACTCCCACAATAAGATTTTACTATCTACCAAATGAAGTCTGATCTCCTTATCCTTGCTTTTTGGGCATGATCATCTGGCCAGTCAGCCACGATAGAAGTTGCACAAATCAACTTACTTTCCTACCTCCACCCGTTCCTTCTGCCTTTGCCTCTCTCTGAAATTCTCTTCCTTCTGGGCTCTTTTCATGTCCATGCTCCTATTCATATTTTAGGGTTCAGCTCAAGTATCACTTTTCCCCCTAACATTTTCCCTGCTTCCTGTACTTGGGAATACTCTCCTTTCTCTGCCTCAGCAGCTCCGGGCGTTTTATCTATGTCTTCTGGTAAATATCACTTTGTACCCTGCGTTCTCGTTTGTCACTTTTACCTATTAGCCTACCATCGTCTTGAGGCTAGGGTTTCCTTTTGGGCTCTTGGACCCAATTTTAACAAGTGTTGGGGGGTGGGGAGCGAGGAGTTCTCCCGTACTTCCAATAATTCTAGGACAGCAGCCGGGTTTTGGAGAACTCAACTAAATTCTGACACTATCTACCTGGAGATTGCATCAGATCCCACAGATTGAGGGCTCAGTCCTATAAGACTGCCCCCCATACTCCACCTCAGACGCCAGTTTCAAGCTCAGGTTGTCACCTGTGCTTCAGACTGATGGGCTACAGATTGGAGGTTCCACAGACCCCTTCTTGAACTTCAGACACTAGTCACAAGTCCAGGTTGTTACCTCTACTTCTGACCAACTGGCTATAAATCAGAGGTGCCCTAGACCCCTCCTTGTGTTCGATTAGTTTTTGATAGTGGCTCTCAGAACTCAGAGAAACATGTTACTTACTAGACCACTGGTTTACTGTAAAAGAATATAACTCAGGAACCGCCGTATGTAGAGCTTCCCAGGGCAAAGTATGTGAGAAGAGGCTCCGAGCTTCTATGCTCTCTCTGAGTGTGCCCCTCTCCCCACATCTCCACATGTTCACCAACCCAGAAGGTCTCCAAACCCTGTCCTTTTGGGTTCTTATGGAGGCTTCATTACAGAGGCAGGATTGATTAAATCACTGGCCACTGTCAACTGATTCAAGGCCCATCTCTCTGGATGGGACTGAAAGTTCCAACCCTCCCCAGAAATGGGATTAAGGCCAAATACATTTATCTTATGAATACAATACTACAGGTTTATATCTGATTTATCTCTGCACTATTCCAGCAGGCCTGTGCATATACGCTGGGTAAACAGTAAGGTAGGATGAGTGAAATTATTTTTAAAATGGATTTTTTTAACATCTTTATTGGAGTATAATTGCTTTTCAATGGTGTGTTAGTTTCTGCTGTATAACAAAGTGAATCAGCTATACGTATACATATATCCCCATATCTCCTCCCTCTTGCGTCTCCCTCCCACCCTCCCTATCCCATCTTCTAGGTGGTCACAAAGCTCGGAGCTGATCTCCCTGTGCTATGCGGTTGATTCCCACTAGCCATCTATTTTACATTTGGTAGTGTGTATAAGTCCATGCTACTCTCTCACTTCGTCCCAGCTTACCCTTCCCCCTCCCCATGTCCTCAAGTCCTAAAATGGATTTTTTAATGCTACCAAACTCATTTTTGATTCAGGATTGAGGCAAGCAATGCAAATAAGCATGCAAAATTAAAAATGTCCAGACTTTTGCTCAAGAAACCCCCAGAGATACTGATCTAGAACATTATTGTGATTATCAATCTGGTTCAAGAAACTGTATTTGAGTAGAAAAGTTGACTTCAAAAATGTAGAAGTCGGAGACAGGTAAATATAGGTAAGCTTCTGGCTAATAAGGTTAGCTGTACTCTTGTTGTATTGCTTTATTTTTAGCAGATTGTAAAACACAAAACAAAACAAAACAAAAACCATAATAGTGATGTTTGAAAGAAAACAGCATTGCTGCAAGAAAAATGAAAAAACTTCACAGGATTATCATGGGACAAGAATGGAATGAAATATCCACTTTTTAACAGCCATAATAAATACAGAAAATAGCAAAGGGACAAGTTAATGATTTTTAAAACTCATCAGAAGAACAAAATCTATGAATTCTACTAGTCAAATGGTGTGTATGTTAGTAAATCTCTCTCTCTCATGCTTGTGTGATTCTAAAAAAATATTGATTTTTTGGTTTCTATTACAGAATGGATATAATATTGGGCTCTTTTCAGTAGTTTAGATTATATATGGTGCTGCTTTAATTTTTAGATTCCATTAACTTTCTTGGAACATCTATTTTTAAAATACCCTTAGGGTTGCCAACTGCAAATAAGAAAGAAAAAAAAAGGTTTATGTCTTCTCAGTTTTGTTTCATACCTTCCCATATAACTTTTTTTGAGTTCCACCTCTCTAGTTTTTAACTTGGTAAAAGAAAATTCATCAATTTTCTCATATATCTTAATAAGATATGATGAATCTTAAATTCCAGGAAGCAAAAATGAACAATATGAGGTATTAATATTAGCTATGAGATGTTTTCGCTGGAAAGGAATCACAGATACTATGAGATTTCCATCCTGTAAAGAACTAGAGTTACAATAAGGTTGCTGGGTTTTCCCAGAAAAACCATACCGGGGAATATTTATGGCATATCACTTTTTTTTTTGCGGTATGTGGGCCTCTCACTGTTGTGGCCCCTCCCGTTGCAGAGCACAGGCTCCGGACACGCAGGCTCAGCGGCCATGGCTCACGGGCCCAGCCGCTCCGCGGCATGTGGGATCCTCCCGGACCGGGGCACGAACCCGCGTCCCCTGCATCGGCAGGCGGACTCTCAACCACTGCACCACCAGGGAAGCCCCTATGGTATATCATTTTATCGATACCTGTGGCTGTAATCTTCAAGGCCCAATTCCAGAACGGGATGTGGTGGAGGAGGAGGTCCTCCGCTCTCAGCCCATCCGTCATTGGGAAGCAAGAGCTCTATAAGCAAAGAACAAATAAAGCTGTAGTAAACAGGAGGCAGAACCGTCCAGCGCCTGGTTTTGTTTCAGTCCATCTCTCAGACATAATTTTCACCAACACAGAAACCAGCCTTGAAACAAATAAGTCCTCACACAGCACTGAAGGATTCATATGCACGTTAATACAGCCTGTACGGGGAAATGGAAGCCTGATAATGTGACTTGCTGGCAACCCCTGGCAAGTGAAGTCCTTGCATCTTAACTACCTTTTCCCACCTGGGAAGGGTTGACACATATTCACTACCTGTGATGTGTAGAAGATTAACAAGCCATTTCTTTTATGACAACGTTTTTGTAAACAAGACTTTATAATGAATGCTCTGGATTAAATGGTGATTTAAGCATTTGCCTCAGTGACAAAAAGTACTTAAAAAAAACATGAGATACAGTATATCTACTCACCATTTAGACACCATAGAGGTAAAAAATATATATGTATATTCTTTTTCATCTGTGTTGTAGTGGAAAACCCTGAGTTTGGGGCCTCGGAAGCAAAAGACTGGGGTCTGAGTTCTAGTTTTCCTACCTGCTAAAAATGTTTACTTTTTCAGTCTATTTCATACAGAAAAACATAGACACGTATACTGAATATTACAACAACTAATAACAAGGTTTGCTGAGATCTTATTGTGTATCACACACTGAGCTAAGCCTTATGTATCATTTAATCCTCATTACTAATGAAAATATTAAATAATGTATGAAAATTATGATAGAGCATCGTGATTAAGAATACAGTTTGTGAAGCAAGACTGCATGTTTCCAATCTTGTAATGCTGTATGAACTTGGGCAAACTACTCAACTTCTATAAACCTTGGTTTTTATATCTATAAAGTAGGGATAAGAATACCTTCATTGGAGGAATACAAGGATTATATAAGATAGTGCATATTCCAGCAGCGATTTATAAGTGCCATGAGTGCCAGTGAGTAAGTAAAGGATTATTATTCTGTACACCATAAACTCTGCTGTGGACCTATTACAGTCCTTGAGAAATGCTGCTGGTAACAACCACTCTGACTTGCCCACATACCAGGTCTGACGGTTAATTTTATGTATCAACTTGACCAGGCTCAGGGTGCCCAGACACTTGGTATTCTGTGAGGTTGTTTTGGGGTGATATTAACATTGAAATCAGTAGACAGGGTAAAGTAAATCGTACCCCCCCCTTATGTGGGTGGGCCTTATCCAATCAGCTGATGTTTTGAATAGAACAGAAAGGTTGACCCTCCTTCAAGTAGGAGAGAATTCTTCCTGCCTGTCTTCAAACTGAGACATTGCCTTTTTCCTGCTCTTGGATTCAAACTGAACCACTGGCTCTTCCTAGGTCTTGAGCCTGCTGGCCTTCAGACGAGGACTACACCAGTGGCTCTTCTGGGTCTCATCTTGCCCACTCACCTTGCAGACCTTGGGACGTGCCTGCCTCCATAATCACGTGACCCAATCTCTTACAATAAATCTGTGTATGTAATCTATATATACATATACAAACCCACGAACACACACACACACACACACACACACACACACACACCACTGGTTCTGTTTCTCTGGAGAACCCTGATGAATACACCAGGGAAGCACTTGCTCCAAGCTCTGCCCCAGACACCAGTATAAAATGCAGGCAGTTCTAGCAGTGCTGACATGTCCCAGGGAATGAGATTTGAAGCAGGAATCTGGTAAGTAAGATGATCAGGGTACAGAAGCATGAGGAGCAAAGGCAGCCAGCACTGTCCCCCTGCACTGTCCCCCACTCCAGTGATCTGGTAATATGGCAGCAGTTAGGCAGCCAAAGATCTGCTGAGAGAAAAAGAGCAGATGGTCTACAAGATAAACTGGAACAAGGGACATATTGGAACAACATCTTTTCCATTGGTTCTAATCACTCATCCTCAACTTCTCAGTCCATCTTTCACTGGTGGTAAACATAGCTGTGACCACGTAATTGCCTGCTCAAAAACATTGCAGTCACACACAACTGCCTACAGAATAAAGGTCTGTGTCCCCGGCAGCCAACTTTATCTCCTATTACACATTAGCCACTCAAGACTATTTATTGCTCGCAGACCACAAGGCCAGGTTTTCCTACCCCAGTGTCTTTGCTCATATAATTGCAAAACCCACTTCATCCATTAAAGTCCCACCCTTCTCCCAAGGTCCACCTCAAATATCCCCTTCTCCATGAAACCTTCACTGTTGCTCTGGGATCTGTAGGTACTTTTACAACAGTGGTGGAGAATATTAGCGCTCCCAGTGTCTGTGTTCTTCCTTTTTTCCTGAGCACACAGCTAGACCCCAGACCCCATTTTCTAGCCCTCTTTGTATCTAGACTGGTTCTTGCCAATAGAATGTGAGCTACGTTGGTCAATGTTGTGCCCGGTCTCAGTGCTTAAGGAAGGGTATATGCAACTTCCCCACCTTCCCCCCAAATCCCATCTGCCAGCTGCAACCATGAGTGGATGAGGCCCAGCTACCAATGGAAGGAGCCCAAGTCCCTCAGTTCTCCCTGGGCTGTGATTTGAGCAAGAAATACATCTTCAATATCTTTATCCACTGACATTTTGGCTCTATCTGTTAATATTACAGAAAATAATTTGTGTGTAACGTTTACCACGTGCTGCTTTTGCAATGAGCTATCTATCGATCTATCACCTATTTATCTACATTCATTTCTCTCACTGGACCACAGGTAACTTCCTCCTTGTCCATCTCTTCCTCCTCTCCTTCCTCTTCTTCAGCATCTCCTCTGGTTTTATTACGATCATTAACTTTCATTTTTATTTCATTCACATGAATAATCTATGTGTTTTTAAAGTAATGATAGATGCAGAGGTTAGTATCTTCTCTGATGATTCTTTATCCTTGGTACCTTTTAAACAACAAATCTAGTTGCTGTAAAGAATATTTTTTTCCCCTCTTGGCCCAAACACCTTTGTTAAGCCCTTTATCACCGTGAAAGTCTGGAATTCTTATCCCCTAAAAATAGTATTTCTGGATCTCACTGAGTGTACAAGGTCATTTTATATACCACCTGTGAACGTTGCACCTCTAGTCACTACTTCATCCATGACCAAATGACCCTTATTTTAATCACCATCTTTTATTGTTGTGACTTGTTTTACAGGATCCATCCTGCCAGGGCCAGATCAGAAAAGAAGGGCAAAAGAGTTTGTGCCTTTAGATTAGAACTCAGCAAGCTATGGCCCTGGCCCCAAACCGGCCCGCCAACCGGTTTTGCACATAAAGTTTCACTGCACACATTCATGCGCGTACTGTCTGTGGCTGCTTGCGCACTACAGTGGCAGAGGTGACGAGCTGCGAACGAGATCCTATGGCTCACAAAGCCTGAAATATTGACTACGTGGCCCTTTACAGACAAAGTGGGCTGACCCCTACTTTAGACTGTTTTTGAGAACAATAACAGCATTGTATTCAACGTTGCAGCCTAGCGCATTCTGCACAACGGAGGTATCCCAGAAACATCAGGAAAATTGCAAAGTATAATTCAATTTCTGATCATCACTGCAGCGGCAGTGCCTTACGTGCTCTAGGGGGGTGGATACATGCAGGTTCCCAGGAGGGAAGATATTATAAATAATCACACTATTATGTGTCTCTTCAAAGGACCCCAGGGCACATGGATCCGGTGGGACAGGACATAGAAGTGAAACATGTGATTTGGGGCATGGATGAAAGTCCTGAGAAGACCTCCGTGGGTGATCCTGGGCAGACCTGAGGCAATGGGCTACTGGGGCAGCGGCTGGAGTTTGCGTGAACTGAAAGTGGGGAGGACGCAGGAGTAGAGCACAAAGGGAAGATGAGAACTATTAAAGGAGAGGGAAAAACAAACCAGAGGCAAACTGTGCTTAGGCTGTAACTTGGCCCAGGGTGAGATCTGCCAGCAAGATTCTTCAGAAAATGCAGTGTTTGTGCACTTCATTACCATTCGAATGCTTAATAGGATTTTATAGTAAACCCCTGGGACACAACCTCCATCCTATTACCATCTTGGAGCCCCACACTCATTCCACTGCGGGCACTGTGAGCCATTCTCCAACGCAAATGTGAATTTTCTGGTGTTACAATTTCTACAAACGTTAGTTCTAAAAATGCCTTTTGTCTGTAACAGCTTGACAGGAATATGTACATATAAAAAAAATAACAGTGGAACAATGGGTGGTAGTACTATTATTACAAAAATAGATGGAACACAGCATATCAAGATTGGACTTTTAAATATACAAAGGAAAGGAGGAAAGGAAGAAAAAAAAAGTTAATGTTTTGGCTGTAACAGTTCCTCTCCTCACTAGACATTACATTTTGTCAAGTCCATCTTGTTTTTCTAAAGGAGCTCCTTCAAAAGGCTCGGTGGTGGCGAGTCAACACTCACTCAAGTTTCATGAGTCTTTGAGGCCTACGGCCACCTCGAGTGCGTTGTAAACTCGGGAACTCTCAATGGTTCTCAAAAATGAAAATGTTATTAACGCTACACAAAGATGTGATGAGCGTGATATTCTTCTACAGCATCATGTCTATAAATTCTGTTATATACATTTATTGGTCTCTCAGTCAATAGGCTTATATAAAAAGAAAGAGCATTCCATCTATTGGCCTCTTATAATTAAAATATAACAAATCTGTGCTTTGATAAGCCTAATTCTTATAACCAAGTATTGTATCACAGATCCCAAGGAAATAATGAGAATACATTTTGCTTTTAAAAAATAGTGTTTAATGGGGTCACTTCTTAAAAGAACTGGATTTTCGATGTTTCCTTGGAAAATTGATGTGGGAGGAGGATGTGTAGCGGTAACCTTATGGACCGCAGCTCTATGTCTCAGGAGGGAGGGAAGAGACAGAACCTCCCAGTGGTTCTGTGCCTAAGGGACTCTAATTGTTCAGTGACATACAAACTCTGAACACTCTACCGAAGTTCCAAAGTATTACTGCATTTTATTTTTAGCGTGTGTTTTGGGTGGACTTTATGATTTAAATTTTTTTTTCTGGGTGGATCCTTACACTATATCTAGTTCTACAGTTTCATTATTTTAGCCTTTGCTAGCCTTCCTAGAGATAGTATCCCATTTCCTTGAGGATCTCAATGTCCTCTAAAAATATACTGCGTAATTATCACTTCAGCATCGATATTTTATAAGTACTGAAAAAGACAGAGGATGGGAGGTAATGTGTCCAATGTTCCTTTGGACATCACTGATGTAATTAGGAATAAAACCCGGAACTTGGATTGTCACTGGACCACATGTTGCTTGAGAATTAAGTGCCAATCCAGTTATATAAAGGCTGGAATGTTCTTGATCATTATTTGGACGCGGTAGAGAGAAGGCTCTTCTGGTGTGAGGGAAACTTGCTGTTCCTTCCCCAGATTCTCCTGCTATTGCGACTGAAGGACTCAGAAGGAGATGCTGCTTTGTCAAGAAACCTTTTAATTTTATTAAGATGAGGAAAGACATACTGGGTGTTTCTTTATCTGACACAAAGTAAAGTCAGCTTCTAATGGACACTCTTGGGATGAGGTGAAAGAACAGTTTTAAGAGACCAGTGTAAGACAGGGCCCATGCTGTGGTTTAGGGAATGAACTGGAGTCAGAGAGACAGGAGACGTATTCAGGTTCTGCAGGGATTATATATGGTGTTGGGTTAGTCATTTACTCTCCTCTCTATTTCTTCATCTGTAAAATGAGGATAATAATACCACCCACTTTGAGTGTGCATGTAAATTGCTCACCACAGTATGTGACAGTAAACAATAAATGATCACAGCTGTTGCTGCTACTCTCACTGAAACAGAGGAATTCAGAGGAAAAAAACATCCCATTCAGATGAAAGAATTTAATTCCAGAGGAACCTCAGATTTACAAGTCTGTTCTGATGGAGTAATCTCAGAGTCTAGAAATTGTTCCCCCATCGTTAAATTTGGGTAACATCTTAAGTGTAAATAAGGGATTGATTATATAAACAGCACCTCCACTCACTAGACTACTATGCAACTACTGAACGCGATGTTATGGAATATTCAATGACATAGTAAGATTTTCATAATGTGCTATTAATTAAAAGGCAATTTCCTAAACATTTAATATATATTTCATTTTATTTTATATACACATATTTACATGAAGGAAACACTTTCAATATATACGTAATGTTATTGATCAGTATCTCTGACAGAAGTATGAGTGCCACTAAATTTTCCCTTTATTGCTTTTCTCTTAATTTTCTGTCATGAATATCTATTGCTTTTGCCATACAAAAAAGTAAAGTTACTAAAGAAAGGAGACGCAGGGAAATAAAAGAATTCTCTTGGTGGCCTTAAGTATAATTTTTGAAAAACAAAGAAGAAAATCCAATTTCTTTACATGTAGAGCTCTACTAGAAATGTGATCCATACAAGATAGTAGTAGTGAGGCAATAACAAAAACATTCCACCGTCATATCATGGTCTCGGTTCACAGTATTTACCGCTCAGAAACAAGCAAAAATCTGTGAACTGTGTTATGACCACTTTATGATTTAATACTATTCCATATATCAATATTTTGTAAGTTTAGTTGTTATTTACACTTGGTAACTCCCAATATTAAAAGACTGTTAAAAAATATATAACGGTTTGTCATTTTGTTTCTCCAGGCATGGTTTTATTTTATACGTAACCCTCCATGTTTGGGGCAGCAAGCATAGAAACCGTCACTTAAACTTTAGGCAATGCCAGGAATCTGCTTCACAACCTGTGAGTGAGATCTCCCACCCACCTCTCATTTTCATGACTCAGAGTAACCAAGTCTGCACTTAGTCTAATTAATTCCCCTTTGTTCCTTTTTTTTTTTTCTAAATAAACACTCTCCTGTTTTCTCATACCACTTGCAGCAGATGAGAATGGATAGAATCTTACCTTTCTGTTTGTTTTGTGGACTGTAAGTGCCAAATGGATGCAATGTACTATTATCATTCCTCCTGGAGGTGCTTGCAGCGTTCTGACAGTTCTCAAAGCACGGCTTAGAAAACGCCCCACACTCTGCAGGTTCCTAAGGGATGAAAATAAAAATGACGTTAGCTTTTTTATTTATTTATTTAGTTAGTTAGTTAGTTTCGGTACGCGGGCCTTTCACTGTTGTGGCCTCTCCCGTTGCGGAGCACAGGCTCCGGACGCGCAGGCTCAGCGGCCATGGCTCACGGGCCCAGCCGCTCCGCGGCATGTGGGATCTTCCCGGACCGGGGCACGAACCCGTGTCCCCTGCATCGGCAGGCGGACTCTCAACCACTGCGCCACCAGGGAAGCCCCACGTTCGCTTTTTTAGTATGTTCCAACTTGGTCAATGGAAGCAAAGTGAAAGAACGATCAATTTATGAATAATCTTTCAAGAGTCTATTGCACGTAAGTCCTCGACTGTGGAAAATCAAAATGGCCCTATCAGTTAAAACATCTCTGAACAGGCAATAAAAAATACTGACAATGTGGTGTTAAGGCTTAGGAGTGCTGATGGCAAGCACAAAAGCAGATTAACATTATTATTCTTTCCCACCACTTACAACTAGCTTCTTTCAAATTTTCTTCCATCTGGGAGTACAGCTTGTGGCAGTGTCAACATAAGAATACAGTTCATGCCAAGGGTGTTTCTCTGCCAACCAGCTGGTTCCTGTCTCCCTCTCCCTTGGTGACTAAGTGTATATGCTCTAGGACAAGTCAGAACCCAGGCAGGTTTGTCACTGAAATGTCATGAGCGTGTTCCACTGCAGACACTAGGCCTTTTGGCCAGGAGCTAAAATAAACTGCTGGGACAATGCCAGACAGTGGTTCTCCTGAGATTTTTTTCCTCTTCTTCCATATTTCCCCCATCTGTTTTGATTTTGATAGTCTGTAAACAAATTCAGTTTCCTTAAAACTGCTAGCTCCAGAATAAACCGTGTTCCACAGGTGCTGCCGAAGCACTAGCAATGGGCCGTCCGCAGGGAGCTCTAGTGATTGTTCTAGAGGAATGAGGCACAGAGAACTGGGGTTTGCTCTGGTTCATACTGTGTGTCTTCTAACAGATTTCAAAGAAGTAATTTGAAAGCCATCTCAGGGCCGTTCCCTTGACCATTTGTGAGAGGAACATTCCGCAAACACAAACATAGATCTGATCCCCAAAGCTCTTTCCTTCTGAAAAAGAGCATTTGGCCCAAATAATGCATTTGATTTCTACTTTCCTCTTTAGTTACAGAAACTCGGTAGCCTGCTAGTTAAACAAAATATTCAAAACATTCCATGCATGCATTCTTCATAATTAACATGTTTTCAGCTGCTGAAGGTCCTTTAGCTTTTTGTCAAGGCTTAGAACACTTTTTCCACACCCAGTGTTACCTTTTGCCCCTGGTTCATTAGTCAACCCAAGCCTGGGGCAAGCTACTCCTAAATTAAAGCTGGAGCCCTGGAAGGTAGGAGAGGTAGGACCTACCTTGCATAGTCAAGTGCTTTAACAACAACAACAAAATTTTTTTTCTGCTTTCCCGGCTCTTTGATAAATGACACAATCAATATCCCAACAACTGATCAGTAACCAGCCTAATTAAAATATTCAGCCTGTAAAACAGAGCTGTCGTGGAGCCTTCCATTAGTGTCCCAGCCAATAAAAAATACAATGGATTTTTAAACATATTCTGCTTCCACCAAGCTGAGCTTACAGCTCAGGGGAGGGAAATGTTTTGGGGAAGGAAAAAAAAAAAAAAACAGGTCATAACCCATTTTTTAATACCAAGTCTCTAGGCTCAAATAGAATTACAATTGAACCTCAAGCTCATCCTTTGAAAAATATGTTTCTGTTTAAAACGATTTTGATTCAATCAAGGGCTCATTATGTATTCTTCACGAGGTCCTCATCAAAACTGTTTACATATCTTGTACATCTGGGTAATGTGGGAAAATACCCAACGACAATATATTTTGACTTTTCTTAAGTAGCGTCTTCAGTATTTTTTTTAGTATCAATATAATGTTCAAGTAACCATTTTGGTATTCTTCCAAAATCTAACTAATTGATTTCCCTGAATATATGAGCAGAGCTGAGGCCTTTTCTAGGTTACAGATTCTTTTTTATTGTACCTGAGAGCGATTGCTGTTCACTGAAGAATCCTCCAAAAACACGAGCACACAACATGTATGATTTGACACAGCAAAACAGATTCGGGATATCAAATAGCTACAGATTTTTTTTTAATTTAATAAAGATTATCTGTACATTAGGCTGCTGTCTTTATATGAAAAAAACACTCTTTAATCTTCATAGGTACCACAGAGATTCTCACTAGTTGAGAGAGCCAAGTGCCTGCTCACCCCCCATGGAAAGCATGTAAATATTAGGGCAAATAAAAATGGATCTTGGTTAAATGTCCTCAAAAAAAATGCTTTTTGTCCCATTTCTTATTCCCAATTGAGTCCCCAGTGAACAGTATTAACAAGATAAAAACAAATACCGTATGCTAATGCATATATATGGAATCTAAAAAAAAAAAAAAAAAGGTACTGATGAACCTAGTTGCAGGGTAGGAATAAAGTTGGAGACATAGAGAATGGATTTGAGGACACGGGGTGGGAGGGGGAAGCTAGGGCGAAGTGAGAGTAGCATCGACATATATACACTACCAAATGTAAAAGAGATAGCTAGTGGGAAGCAGCCACACAGCACCGGGAGATCAGCTCGGTGCTTTGTGACCACCTAGAGGGGTGGGATATGGAGGGTGGGAGGGAGACGCAAGAGGGAGGGGATATGGGGATATATGTTTGCATATGGCTGATTCACTTTGTTGTACAGCAGAAACTAACACAGCACTGTGAAGCAATTATACTCCAGTAAAGATCTATTAAAAAAGAAAAAAAAGAACTACAGCAACAACGACGACAACAACAAAGGCACTCCTGAGGATGGGCAACCAACTGAAGGCTTAGTACTTTCTTCTGATGAAATAATTGTCAACCCAGCCCAGAGTGTGAGAATTAAAATGAAAATACGTGCCGTAAAGGATGACGAAAACAGAGAGTACTTATCCTCTAGGCATTCACATATTTTAGAGAAAGACGTGAAACAACGGAAGATGAGAGGTGGAGAGGTGGGGAGGGAACCCTTTTAGCCATCATGTTCATTTCTTTTTTTTTCTTTTACTTTTTCTATCTACACAGATATGGAATTCTTGAGCAGTGTATTCCAGACTTTTCTATTAGTTGAGGGATCTTTGTCCCAAGACATCTTAAGGGAGATCTAAAACACAGATGCACGGAAGGGGTGATTCAGGGGTCTACAGGTCATACTTCACACCCGCATCCAACAAGTGGGTTCTGTGGAGGTCTAGGGCTCTCGAGTAAGAACCAAATTCAACCAGAAAGCAGCCTATTCTCTCAAGGTAGGAAGCAAGCGATAAGGGTTTCATGACTATAAGTAAAATAAGTAAAATCTTAAAATAAATTAAAAAATTACTATAAGTAAAATCCCTTAAATATTCATGGAAACCTCTTTGTCACTTAAGCAGACACAAATGTTGGAAATGAGTTGGTTCATTATATATAGTCTCCAGTAATTGGGAAATTTACATTTATTTAACATTTACAAGGTTATGTACAGAAAAGTTAAAAGGTAGTTACTCCTTTTCAACAGCTGATAAAATGACAAAGTAAGATATAGTTGATAAGTTCACTACTTCAGCTTATCCTCTCAGATGAAGTAGGGTCTCAGATGCAACTTTTATCCATTCATTCAACAATATATAACAACTGTCTACTACTAGGTGCTGGGAAATGAGGATCTATGAAGGGATAAGGCAGACAACAGTATTGCTATCTATAAGTACAGAGCATTCAACTATGTATGTCTCTGCATAGCCAGGAAATGACCCACGTGGGATTTTAACTCAAGTAATCCAAAACTCCAGAGTCCAACATTTTAACCACTATCATCCCCAACTACTTTCCAGTCTTAATTTCAAAATCTTTTCATTTTAAAATGTTTAAGTTGAATTTATTATTAAAACTAATATTTTATATTAGTGTGTTTTAATAGGATTCTATTTTAACTTTGTGTATTACTGTATCACAAAAACATTATTTGTCCTTAGAGAATATATGTGTGATTTGCTGATGTTTCTCTCAACTCTTAAGTATTATCGACTTTTTTCTTGTCTTTTCTTAAAATAATTTTTAGGAGCATTTAATAATTATTCTCTCTATATAAGTGAAAATAATGTTTTAGGAATACCTTATGATGAATATGATAGCTGTACACTATAATATATAATTGTATAATATAATAATTATATAAATAATATAATTGTATGTAACTGAAATGTTTAGGGATATCAGCCTTCAAGAATAGTTTACGTTCACACTTCATGAGTATGTAAAAATATTGCTTACATTAAAAATATCCATGAAGAAATCATGATAAAAGATTTCAAAAATACTTCTTCAATTAAAAACATTTATTTAAGAACATGAAGCAAGAAGCTTGTTTAATAGATCAAATTTTAAATTAGTTAAGTCCCAGGCACACGTTACAGGAAGAATGTAGAGAGCTGACTGCATTATAATGATCTTCACAGTAAGCATTATATACATCTGATTAAGAACTTTCTAAGGTATGGACACTGCTAGCATGTCATCCAAAAAGTATGTAAGCATGTTTTATGCCTTAATGTTTATAATATGAATAAAGCGTTATTCGTAAAGTCCAGAGCTCTAGGAGTTCCTGGGGGGAAAACTGGAAATTACGGACTTGTTACCCTAGATAAATTATTTAATTTATATGCACATTTTTACACCTTCCAGTTATACCTAAAATATACAACCGCCAGTTTGCCACATAAACCCATCAGAGCACGTCTAGGGCATATTTTTCCAATTTCAGAATCAGTATGAGCCTAGTTACCATACTAGTGGTGGAAGTGTGACTATTCTGGTGGCCATCTGGGCAATTTGCAGAAGGAAATAAAAATTTGCATCACCTCCAGTGGTCTCCCTGGCCTCCTTAGAATCACCAACTGGATCATCCCTCGTATGTTTCCTTCCATGGACATTGATCGCCTAAGTGTTTCCATAGCTTCGTGGTTGGACTTTCCCAGAAGAGATTCCCCGTTAACTGCAATCAGCTGGTCATTCACCTGCAGACGACCATCCTAGGGTGGAGGTAAGAAAAAGTGTTAAATAGAGAAAAGCATGGTGATGACATGTGACTGTTTCAGGGAAAAGTTCAAGTTTAAAATGAAAAACGAAAAAAAAAAAATAGCCATTAGAAATAATTTATTTTCCATGGCAGAAAAAGATTCTGGAGTTTATCAAATAGTCACAAATACTAACAATAATGAATTGTGTGAAAGTGATTTTTAGAAATCTTAGAGTTCCAAACTGCAATAATTTAGACATTTGTATAATGTCTCTTAACCTAAATCTCTGGCAAGTATGCTAGCCTAGCCTCATTCTGACATTCACTCTGGCAGGGACCATATTGCTGACTTAAGGAAAGGGGGTTTGGGAGCAAAAGAAAGTGGTCATATCGCTTGCATTTTCAGGCACAGAGAGACATCATGCTTAAACGTTGTGAGCTTGAGAGCAGTAATGCGTCTCCTAGATATCATTGCGAGCTCTATTGGATAGTGCTGAGGAAAAAAACACAAAATTCTCCTGTAATTTTCTCTAACACAACTAAAAAGTTGCTGGTCTGCAAAAGAACGCAGAGGTTTGTAACACAGGACCAATTTGCTAGGATGTCTTCCGGCAGAAACGCTTGACAAAGGGGACTGTCAAGCCTTTTGTGATGAGGCTCTGACTGACGAGCACTTTCACCCAGCACCTTCAGGAAGGAACACCGCATGCCACAGAGCACTCGGAACTGCGGCAGGTGGACAGGCAGCCCAGATTCTAGTCTAAAGCACCTCTAGGCACTAGTCATCTTCAGCCAGAAGCCCCCCACAAGCTGGAGTCCATAGCAGTAGCTAAACAAACTGGGATGCCAGCTCTGCCTACAAAAGAACTGGTGGGGATCACAGTACATGTCCCCAACAGGCAGCCTAGGAGAAAAGATGCTTAAATATTGACAGTCTGATTAGGGATGTGCGTTATACCTGCTACGCACTGGGGTAGAAACTTCTTGCTGTGAGGCACAGATGCAATTTTAGGAAGGTCGTGATGCTAGTGCCACTGCTAATAAATTTAACAGAAATAACAGGCGGCTTGTATCACAGTTTTTCCATGAATTATCTCTAGACCTCACAGAACTCAAGAAGTTGGGTAGATTAATGCTTTTATTCACATTTTACAAATAAGGAAACCGAGGCAGGAAAGTGATGTAAGTTGCCCCAGGTCACAAAATAGAGGCAGAGAGAAACTGACTTAAGTTCAGGTTTCAGGAACCTTGGCTCTTTTCAGTTTCTCTACTAGGACTCCCTTTGTTGTCTCTGGACTACAGTTGTGCCACACTAAAACAGGCAGAGGGAAGTATTAAAGTTTCTGCAGTTAGAAGTATCTGGGATCCACGTTCACATTAACGGAATGAAATGTAAAAGAAAAACAAAACAGAACTTCCCTAAGAAATGAGAACAACAGACATACAATGAACAAGAGGAGCAACTGTACAGCTTTGGGAGAGAAATCCTGTGGACAAGTTGATGAACTCTGACTAATGCGGCAGCAGATGGTCAGAGGAAGTTCCTCTGCTGACAGCTGGGAAAAGGGGGAGAGTGGTGAGAGCCGTTCTGGAGCGCTAATGCCCTCGTGGAGATGCACTGCACGCGCCTCCTGCTGCAGAGGGTGTTGGTCCATAGATCGTGGAGGCCGCCCAAAGGCGCACACGCCGTCCTGACGAGAAAAGTTGAGATGGCGAGGCCATGGGATGGATCGATCGAGCTGTAAAACGTCTGAGTGCACTGCCTCAACAGAGCCTAATGTCCTCTGCCTTCCTCTTGTTTTCCCACTCCACTTAACCTTTCCTCTAATTTGGAGCAAATCTGGAAATGAGATTTACAGGAAAGGCCAAACGAGAAAGAAATGGCTTCATTTCTGTTATCTCATGTTGAGTGAGGCACATAAAGGATAAGATTAAGGCTACATGAAATGGGGTAAAACAAAAACCACCTTAATGGCTGTGGCAAGTGAAGTGAGACACTTTACTCCAGAAATTATTCTGTTCTATTACGGCATTTAATGCAAGGAGGACTAGTGGGCTGAATCTTTTGCGGGCAGTTGGGAGGGTCACTAAAAAGTTTTTTTTAGGAGGACTGGAAACAGATGTGTGGTTTTTAAAGACGAGGAGGAAGCAGAAGAGCTGGATCAGGATCCCAGCCCTGTTAACAGGAAATGAGGTCGAGCGCTGGATCTGCAGACGCTTAGTCTTGGCAGGACATCTCATCCGCTATGACAGGAAGAAGAAAGATAAAGATTGAAACTTAATGGGTACTTCTAGAATTGAGGGAATGAAATCTGAGTGAGATCCACCTGGTAACCTCCCGTGAACTTTCTCTGTGAAGTATGGGGCAAGGTCTGAGTGAAGAGGTAAACAAGAGATAAGGAGATGGAAGAAAAACATTTTTTGTAAGATAATTTCTTACCAGCAAATATTAAGCACAGACTTTTATTTTCAGCTACATTCTGAGTCTCAAGCATGCAGAACTACATTAAAGTAGAACATGTTTGCCGTATCCAAGTCCAAAACAAAAAGGCAGGTCAGGTCACCCCAGGGCAGCTGGGATTTTTTTTTTTTTTTTTTTAATGAAGACATTCACATTCATCACAAGCATCACTGGAGAGTTGCTGGTGTGATAAAAATTCACATACTCTCCTTTTTAGGCTTGGCTGGTCTGTTGCTATTGGTTTTTGCTTTTCTTTTATAAGATAAAGGATGGGTAATTTCATTACTGGTGATGCCAGTAAGTACCACATTGTCCTAACATGTAGAATATAACCACAGAATTCAGAGCTGGAAGGGTCCTTAGAGATCATCTTGTCCAACCTCTTCCGTTTATAAATAATGTGATGACCAAAGAGGATGAGAAACCATTTATTGAACTCATCTTCTTAAGAGAAGGCACTTCCACAATCTATGTGGAAGAACTTGATCAGCTAGTTAAGATCAGAGCTGGATCAGAATAGCCCAAGTTCTGACTTCTCAGCACCCCCTATTCACTACCCATTCTGTGTTCTGCGAAGATGACAAGTCCCTAAAGAGATCATGCTTCAAGGAAAAAGACTTTCAAATCCACCAGATGTCTCCTGGAAGAGAACCTTACATGAAAGCCAGAGTCAGACGATAGAAGATGGGGAGACAGGAGACTGGGCTGGGGGATGGCAGAGCAAGGAAGCAAGCTGGAAGTGGCAGGGGCAAAGGGGGTAGGGCAGGGACTGTTTACCTCTCTAGCTATGTATACATACATGTGTATCCAGGTCTAGTCTTGATCTAAAATCAAGTTGATTCAATGAAGAGGTCATTACTCAAAACTCATCAAAGATTCCTCAAAATTGTGCATGTCTATTCTGCTTTGGAATGATTTTTACCAAGAAAAGTCATTTTTTATGGTTTTATTTTTTCTGTGAATACTATGTTTAAGTAAATACTTAGGCATGAGAATGGTAACTCTCCTCAACTGATTTTACATGAGTGAATTCAACTATCCAGGATGTTACCCAGGAATTCTAGGATATTTATTTCATCGTCATCTGGATCATTCTTGCATTTGTTGAATGAAAAGAAAATGCCCTTTCTGCTATGGACTGAGTGTTTGTGTTTTCCTCAAATTCATATGTTGAAATCCTAACCCCCAACATGATGGTATTAGGAGGCAGGGTATTTGGAAGGTAATTAGTGCCCTTATAAAAGAGGCCTGAGAGAGATCTCTTGTCCCCTCTGCCATATGGGGTTACAGCAAGAAGAAGACAGCTGTCTATCAACCACGTCTCACCAGACACTGAATCTGCAGCACCTTGATCTTGGACTCCAAACTCAAGGACTGTGAGGGGTAAATTTCTGCTGTTAAAAAACTACCCAGTTTATGGAACTCTCTTTCAGCAGTCCCAAAAAAGACACTTTCCTTCCTACTTTACGGCCATCAGGCCCCTAACCAAAAAGACCACAACTACACTCCTTACCTTTGGCAATCCCCATAATCAACTCTATCCAACCTCAAGCTAAGACGGAGTAAAGGAGGTTCCCAAAGAGGAAGAAAAATAAGAAAAAGAGGAAGGAGAACAGACTAAAGATAGAGAGTAACTTCCTCCACATTAGGACGAATAAAAACTGGTATGAGGGGCTTCCCTGGTGGCGCAGCGGTTGAGAGTCCGCCTGACGATGCAGGGGACACGGGTTCGTGCCCTGGTCCGGGAGGATCCCACATGCCGCGGAGCGGCTGGGCCCGTGAGCCATGGCCGCTGAGCCTGCGCGTCCGGAGCCTGTGCTCCGCAACGGGAGAGGCCACAACAGTGAGAAGCCCGCATACCGCAAAAAAAAAAAAAAAAAAAACTGGTCAGCCCTAACCTGGTTCTAATGCAGGAGGAAGAATGGACTAGGAGACAAGGTGTCTGAGTGTTATACCCCCTTTTACTGAACACCAAATGCAGGCCAGTCCTTGTGCAAATATTTTGCATATGTTCTCATTTCTCAAAACATCCCTGTGATACAAGCATCACCTTCCACTAAGAGAGGTAAAAATGGAGGCTCAGAGAAATGAAGTCAAAGAATACTGTCAAAGAATACTGTCACAGCCAGGTCTACCTGTCTGAGTCAGATATGTACGCATTATGCTACGCTGCTTCTAAAATCAGAGTTCTAGAGATGATTAAAGGCACTACAATGAATATAATTATTTAATGAGTTTCTCCTTTGCGCAGTTATTGTGCTAAACCCTTTACATGCACTAGACAATTTAATCCTTACAGCAACACTATACACTGGGGACTACTGCTCCTCTTTATAAAAGAAGAAACCAAGGATCAAGCAAGTTAAGTGCACTGTTACAAGTCACATGTCTGAAAGCAAATCTAAAGTAGGTCTGGGTCACTCTGAAGTCCATGTTTTCAACCACTTTGCTAGTGATTCTTGACCTTTATGGGCTCTTCTTAGACTCCTTTGAAAATTTAATAAAAGCTACAGATTCTCACCTCTTAAAAATAAATATTTACATGATAGTTTCTCCACAGCTGCACATCTGGACCAGGTAATTCTTTGTAATGGGGAGCAGTCATGTACCTCATAGGATGCTTCACGTGCCCACTGAAGCACATCCATGATTTCCGGGGGTCCAGTAACCTCACAGTTCAGCCCCCGCTGTGCCTCTGTCATGATTACTGGTGACAGTGCAAGGCTTAATCCACCTCTTGTGGCCAATTTTTTGTAGGTCCCTTTACCTCTAAAGTTCTAATGAACACAGAGGGAAGAGAAGAAAGCCATGGCAAAGAATGAGCCTCTGCAAAACATGAGTCAAGCACGCGGGAGCGGGCTGGCTAACACACAGGTAGCTGGCTGGGGCCCAAGGCCAGTCCCTATTTGGCCAGGGTGTTGAGAGGATTAATCATGACCAGATGTTGGTTCCTGCTTGTTTCTAATGGGGCCCTTGGTGAAGCCTTCGGGGACATGAGCGCCCAAATTCCAAACCCTGACTTCAGACTACAGGCAGCATTTCCTTGGAGTGGGGTAGAACGCCAGGCAGGAGGGCACCTGACTGAAAGAAAGGAATTTCCTGAACAAATATGTCTCAAGGTCCTAAAATCACTCCATGACAACATCTGCTTACTGTATTTTGGGGGAAAAAAAAATCCAACCTAGAAAGATCCTTGCATTCCAGATTGAAATCGTTTAGCTTCATTTTCAAACAATAGCAATGAAAGGCAAAAGAATAAATCGAGATTTTAAAGTATAGTTTTTAAAACAAAGAAAGGAATAAAGAAAGTTGGTAAGACTAGAAGCATGTAAGTTCTTGTCTTGAAGGGCATCTGCCCACATGAGTCAGTGTTTTACTACATCTGTCCTAACCAATATGAATGGTACCATTCTTCCCAAATAAGAGCTCTCTTTTCCAGACACAATAAATTGCGCTCTGATGTACACACCGTGGTGACGTGGCCCACACGCTTCCTTCTCAGCAAAATGCCCTTTGCATTTCTGCTCACCTGTTGAATATCTATCCTTCAAAACAAGGCTCAGCAACTGCCTTCCATTCATTTTTCTTCACAGGCAGAATTAATTGCTCCATTTCGATACCCATGATACTTTTATATTTGTCTACCATAGTTCTTATCATATTCGAATCGTTTATGTATTTATTGTGCTACCAGCTTCCTGTATTATGGAATGAGTCTTTTAAAATTTTCTGTCTCCAGTGTATTATATATTGTATAACTTGCTGTAGCTGTAGATGTTCAGGAAGTGCTTGCTAAATTGAATCACTTGAAACATCTTTCATTCAGGTGCTTTGGACCTGGTGTATGTTTCATCTACAATGGACAAACCCTGTAACTTACAAACGGTCACTGTAAGAGATTCCTGATCCCAGGCTGGCTTGGAGATGCTGGCACATGCTCAGAGAAACTTTATAATTCCAAAAGTGAAGCTTGATTACTTTCTGTGTACTAGCTCAATCTCCCCTTGTTCAGCTATTGTAAAATTTTAAATGTATCTAATTCAGTTATTAAGAGCCTCACTCCATTTTATGTAGCAAATCAGTGAAGTCCCAACAATGCACCATTTATTCAGCATCTGTGGTACTTTTTAGAGCATCAAAATATACATAATCCAAACCATTCAGATATAATGTATTATAATTCTTTCCTTTTAAAAGATCTTCTGGAAACATATGGGACATAAATAAACATACTGCAACTTACAGCCTTCACTACCGTCATTAGTGAATTTTACAATTTCCTCAGCAAGAAGTTTCAGGAGCACTGACTTAGAGTCATCACAAATATTCCTTGGCCTGTTTTGCAGCAATAGCACTCTGTGCTCGTTTTACACTTCTTCTATTTCCTGTCCTTTCCGTTTTCTCTCCATCCCTTCTTATCTTCTTCCTGATCTTCTGCTTTTAGTTTACTCTGTCTTAGAAAACTGGATATTAAAAAGCTTATTAAGGTGTATGTGTTACACGAATCAAGAAGATCCTGCATGAATGCCTAACTAGATGAGAATCTCAGAGGCCTTTTCAACGTAATGAAAGGATCTTATGTATTCACTTTAAAAACAAACAAACAAAACTGTGCTCTTGTTTGTGCTAAGACTGCTAAAAGCCTGGTCTCTAAAAAGACGGACCCAGAGCGGAATGCCTAGACCAAAGCTCTGACCACATCATGAACTCAGCATCTCCGCAATGCAGGTGAACATAGCTTTTCAGGTAAGAGGTACCATTTTCAAAGTATCATGATCATGTTACATCAGCTTTTGTAGATAACAATTTAGTTTTTGATTAGGTCTACCAAGTCATATTTCTTCAAGCCTCCTGAGGCAGTCGTGGAGTTCAAAGTACACATCAATATGACACAGAGTTCTAAAATTTTATTCAGCGTGATTTAAATTTATTTCTTACTTGCATTTCCATATATAAGATAAAAATATGAAAGTGCTAAAAATTGGCAAGAAAAGCAATGATTGATGCTGGTATTATGGGATTTTAAAAGTAATGTTCTCTTATACCTCTTTACAATTTATTGCAGAAAACCCATAAATGATAAGCCTGATTATATTAATTAACATATACTAACATTTTTGGTTTTTTTCTAAAAAGGAAATTGGTTTAAAATATTTGGCATAACATAGTTGATAATTCTTTTTTTCATGTTTAAGTTAGTGATTTTTTTTTTTTAAGGCAAAATTATTATTGGGTATATAGTGATGGTGAATTTTTCCAGGCAGAGTTCCTGCTTTTAGTTGTTCATACAATATCACAATTTTGTGGTTGGGATGAAATATTAGAGTTTGGCTTCTAACAGTTGAGGATTTGCAATGAAGCTGTTTATACACCCAGACTGTATGGTCCTTTTGTAAGAGGTAAAAACCTGGAAGACATGACTACAGGTAATGATCTTTATAGCTCTCCACCAGTAGAAAACACTAACAATTTTAAGAAAAATGGAGAGTTGAAGAAATCATTTAACATTTGTGCTCCTTCAAATGCTGTCCTTTTTATCTTCCTTTGAATTCATTAATTATAGATCTACCACATGATTTACAGATACCAGCAGAAATGGAGGTGGAAATTACTCCCGCTAGGAACTCCTACTGAACTCCTGTTAAGTAGCTTGGAGGCTGTTAAATGTTCCATACTATGAACAGACACAGAAATTCAGTACCAAGCACCGTGTTCCCGGAAATTCTAGGACTGTGCATATTCTCTCCAAAAATGCATACTTTTCGTCATTTTAAAATAGGGGGATTGCTTGTACCATTTAATTTTTTTTAACCTATTACTAAATGGCATAAATCATGCAATTCTGCATCTCTCAGAGGCTGTATTCCAAATTTCCTAAGCATACAAGAATCAAATTACTTAAATTATGTCTATTTTATATTCTGAGTGCATGCATTTGCAATTAGCTATGTCAGGCATTTTTCTTTCATTTAATTTCATCATCATCAAGTAGTATTTGTTAAGTACAAACCTAGCTAATTAATTTTCTAGAGAATAAAAGGTATTCTTAAATTCATTCTCTCTATTTAAGAGCTCTTAAATAATCTACCTGACATATGACATTTTTTCCCATAGCAAAAACTGCCTTTAAATTTTAATTTTTACATTATTGTTTCAAGGTTTCAATAGAATGCATTACACTTCCAAAGTGAGTATATTCAAATTAAAAAACATCATTCAGAATTAGTACAACGGACTCCATGGAATTTTTATTCTTACTATAAAGGGTGTTAGTATTCTACCTTAATTTTTCAAATATATCACCATTCTAGTTATATATTTTTCTAAAAGTAATTCATTTTTAAGGTAGAAAAATAAGCAGTTTGTTAGTATTGTCGATAGACATAAAAATGCATTTTCTCTAAAAAACATTCAGTTAAGAGTATATCAAAAGCAAAGGAAGAGGGCTTCCCTGGTGGTGCAGTGGTTGAGAGTCTGCCTGCCGATGCAGAGGACAGAGGTTCGTGCCCCGGTCCGGGAGGATCCCACATGCCGCGGAGGGGCTGGGCCCGTGAGCCATGGCCGCTGAGCCTGCATGTCCAGAGCCTGTGCTCCGCCGCAACGAGAGAGGCCACAGCAGTGAGAGGCCCGTGTACCGCAAAAAAAAAAAAAAAAAAAAAAAAAAAGAAAAGGAAGAGAAAGCCACTGATCCCAGAATTCAAAATGTTTAGCACATGAGGATGAAATTATGTTAGGTCTTCAAACTGATCGTCTAGACTTTATGTGTGCTTCCTTGGAAAAAGAAAAAACTCATTTTTATGTAGATTTTGGGAAAGGAGAATATTTTTCTCAAGTTATTATTTTTCTAACTGCACAAAGACAATATACCATTTCATTTATAACAACAACATATTCACTTTAAATTCCAATCACAAAAATGAAATTTTAGAAAAGCACCCTCCTGAAATCCTAATTTCATTCCACTCATAGTTCCCAGTTCATGAGAAAGTTAACATACATAGTTGCATCTAGTATAATTTGGTTCTGGAAGTAATTACACTACACATTCAGGGGCAAATGCCCAGGAAGAATGACAGAAACTAAAATGGAACTATGCACATTTAAGGCATGTTATTATTTAAGCAAATCAGCATCAATACTCTAATCCACATTTGGCTGTTACGCTCAGTGGTCACTTTGGCTGTACACTGAAAAGCATAGCTCAAAGGGATGTTTCAGAGGGCTCTACAAAGGACTCCATAGGCTACCGCAGCCTGAAATGGCAATTGCTGTGACCTGCCAGTGGCAGGGAAGAGTGTCTGGGCTTTACTTCTTGACATGCAGACTGGAATTTAAATATTAAGATGAGATTAAGCATTTGAATAATTCCGAGTAGAGTAAAAATACTGTTACTTTGCCCTTAGAGTGGGTGAAGGATTCACTTCCAAGAGGGAATTCTAGGGTAGCTAGATGCTCTTATTTTCAAAGAGATTTATATCTTTATTAGAAATGACTCAAATAAGAGATGGAATGATAGAAAGCAGCAGCCAGAGAGGTAAGGGGCGGGGGGGCAGGGGGGGGGGGAAGAAGGCCCTTAATTATAGTCACAGTCATCCAGGGGTTTTACATCTGGCAAGAAGTAGCCTGGCTTTGTTTACACCAATGGAAGTCCCCAGGAGAATCGAGCACACAGAAGCCACAGGAAGAATTTGGTCATACTTTTCAAAGTAGTTTAGTTTCCAAAAATCCACCTTCCCTAAAGGGGAAAACACCTTGAGAACCAATTAGTGGTAGGAAGGGCCAGGAGAAAAAGAGTGTGCCCTGGCAGGAAGATTATTTTGTTGATTTCAGGTAAAAACCTCTGGCCACATGCTAAAGTGGATGTTCCCCACGCTTATCTCCCCTCTGCCCCAGGGACAGTGCAGTCTGTTACATTTGTATCTTCTGAACAAGGACAGGAACAAAGTCTCAAAACAATTTTTGTAAAACCTAACCCTCAATCACAGAACAGGTGGCAATTTTCTGAGGAGTAACAGTGGATTATTGGAACAGCAGAAGGAGAATAGAAAAATACTTTTCTTTCTCCTGGTCAATCAGATTTCTTGCGAGCAAAGCTTAGGTATCTACCCTCTACGCTGCAGAAAGTAAACGAGACAAATGGATACTACACATTCACAATAAGGCTAAATTCATGATTGATGCCTCTTACTATTTAAGATCAGCTATAAATATGCTGTCCAGTAGTTTTTAATGGTGTGATTGTCTGACTCAGCAAACAGTGCCAAGAAAGAAATTTACATAAATGGAAAGTGAAACCTTTCTGCAAGAAACGGGGCGTTAGAAACTGCTTAGGTAAGGAGATGCTCACTTACACAAACATGGATATACATATTAAACCTGCTCTCCAATATCGCTTGAGCTTAAGTTATTGCCCATAAAAAAGCTAAGATGTTTGCTTTTAATTTCCAAAAATTCATTTCAGTTTCAATTTTACTTGGAATAAATTCTGTAAATAGAGCTGTCATTAGGAATAAGAAGAATAATGTCAAGTTGGTATCCACAAACATGACCAAGACGCATTCTTAAACATAGCACTTGTTTAGATGGCTGGGCTCAGGATGATAAGCATGATATAAGACAGCTCCAGGACAACAGCCCCTGATGTCTAGAAATATGAATAGATGAGATGAAAGAGCTTTGTCACAGGACAGCATAGCACAGGCTCCAAAGTCAGACTGCCCGGGTTCAAATCTTAGTTTAAGCAATTCCTGGCTTTGTGACCACAGGAGAGGCACTAATCATTGAAATCTGCAATCTCTCCCGATGAGATGGCATGATTATAATGCAGTGTGAATGTGAAGAATAAAATGAGAGAATCCACCGAAAATACTTATTATACAGTCCAGCATATATTAAGCACAAGACAGAATGAATGTTAACTGATGCTGTTGTTGCTATTATTACTATCATTTCCCATCTGCTCCTGGCTCTGCATTTCTGAGCCTGATTGGAGAGTTTGATAGATTGGATGATTGGCCCCAATTCTTCACCCTTCTCTGTACCCAAACCTTTGCCATAGACTCATCATGGGGGGACTGTTTCCCTATTCCTTAACATGGACCTTGGATTGAGTCATATGTCTTGCTTTGGCCACTGGTATGTGTGAGAAGTGACAGCATGCCAGTTTGGAACTCAGAACTAAAGAGGCTTCATGACTCTCTGACATCAGCTAGCCTGGTAGTCCAAGGTGTAGTTAAAATATGTGGAGCACGCTCAGATCTGTAGATCTATGGTGCGATAGAGACATACCAGCCTGAATCAAAGCCCTTCTAGTTGCCCTGCAGGGCCACGAGGGAAGTAAAGGCTTACAGATGTATGTTACTGAAATGTTGTCATTACTTATATGCAACAGAAGCTAACTGATCCAAGGAGTGCATTAAAGAGTTATCTATCCCCAACGCATTTCTTCTTTCCCAAAGAAAAAGACATTAGCTCAGTGTCTATGTCTGAAGCAAAAGTGGAATGATTAAGTGTGAAGAAACAAATGCTTCAATAAAGCCAGGATCCTTGGACCAGGGGGGCCTCCTGCAAACTCTAACTATGCCTTCGTGGCTTTTGAGTGGGAGAAGGCACACATTATTAATATCAAAATGATTTTAAAATGGCTAACATGTATTCAACGTTTATCATAGGTGCGGTGCTAGGCATTTTATATCTATTGTCTCTTTTTGTCCTCACAAGAGCACCAGGAAGCAGGCACTACTAATTTTACTAATTTTACACATGAGGAAACTCAAGCACACTGAGGACAATTAAGTTGCCTACATTCACCCACGGTGAGAGTGGTGAGGGCAGGATTCGAGCTTGGGAAGCCTCACTGCATGGCATGAGACGATGATGATGGTGAGGGCAGCTGACGATAAGCACAAGAGGGGGTGTTTTCCCCCCTCTCTGTAATCACTTCACTGCTTTAATCACATTGTGCACATTACTGTATTCAATCCTTAGAACCCTACACATTAGGTATTATTATTAATGGTGCGCTACTTGGAGCACATGGTGCTCCGTAGAGTTGCATGTGAACTCAGGCAAATCTAGTTAACCATTATATTATGGTAACAGCGATGATCATGTTGCCTGCCCCTGTATGAAAGAGCAGAATCACGTTCTTCTCCTTTTATCTGGAAATTTATAAGCTTCTCTAAGTTCAAAGGCAAATATGCATTCCCAGTGGATTTTCCAGTGTATAAAATGTGATAAATGACTTTTAATTTGTACTACAGTCTCTCCGATTCCACTGAACTTTCACTCCTACAAGCACAAGAAGTATAGTTTCTTATTTGTTGCTTGGATGTTGACTTGTTTTTAGTTTTGCTTTTCTGATTTCATATTTTTAGGTTCAACTTTATTAGGTTACAAACTCAGAAGAATCCTAACAGTAATTAAAAATAATGTAAAAGAGAATATTAATCATAGTGAGTTATAAGAACTATCAATAGGACATGACCACTTAAAGTATGAAAACAAACTGTCACCCAGATCTGTTCACACATACATTCCCTGCGTCAGGCAGGAAAGCCTCAGTGGTCTCAAGCCTTTAGACACTTTCTCCATCCAATCCCCAGGCACAACGATGACATCTCTAAATAGCTTCTCATTGATGTGCAAACATCACCCCTACCTACCTTAAAAGCAGCACCTCCGTGGATGATGGATTTGATAAAAATCCCCAAGTCTGTTCCAGTTTCTCGAGATTTGTTCCCCTTCAAGCTCACCCCAAGACCAGCAGAACCAGAATCATTCAGGGGGATCTCGAAGGTGAGTTGCTCAGTTGTTTCCAGGGAGAGTGCGTAGCAGTCAGGTTCTCCTTTCTGTTGGAAATACACATGAAAGGAGTAAAGGAGGAGAAAGCAGATTAATATTTATACACTCAGATGGCCAAACACAGATGCAACCGGCAAGATGGGATGACTGGACCTCTAATAGCTGTAATTCTGCTCCGGGTGGGCAAAGGCTGGTCTCTCTCTGCAGGGGCCACCATCACATTGATGGAGTGGAAGGGAGAGGTTCCTGGGAATAATATCTGGTGATGGTCAACAGAGAGGATTCTTTGGCAAGGCTCTCCTACCATTTGAAACATTCGAAAAGTATTTGAAAATTCAGCAGGATATTCTCAATAATTAAAGAGACTGGACGTTACTTAGGGAATCTTAGGTACCAGAAAAGACCTTAGAGATAATGTGATCTCAACACCTTTATTTTACAGATGAAGAAACAGGAGCTCGGTGTAGAAACGTTCTAAAATTTTGGGGAATATTTGGCTTCTATAATTTAAAACATATCATTTACCGTGGAAGCAAGGCTATTGATAAAGACTGTCAATAGGATACTGAACACTGAAAAAATAAACTGTTAATTTTAAAGTCAGAGATGTGATTTTTAACAGCTATCACTGAAATAAATTTCACTTTGTCAAAACTCATGCCTTAAGCTTGCTCCTTTGGATAGTATAACTCACTGGCAATTGGTTTTTGAACCTAAACAAAAATGATAATGCACAACAAATATTCATGTCATCGCTGATAAATGACACTTAGCCATAAGCCTAGCTGTTCTAAAAAAATTACAGAGTATGGTGGCAAAAGGCGTAATTAGGGTTCAGGTCTCCAGGGAGAAGCATGCGGTTAATCATATCCGGTCCCTAGTGTTTTCAAATATACAGAAGTGGGGATAGGAAAGTGCTGTCCACATGATAAAGTGTATAGTACCCCTCCTGCATCCTTCCCGAGCTTGCAGAAATGTGAAACTCTGCCCCAGTGTTTAACTGAAAAATTTGAAAATGAGATAGCCCTGGAAACCACCAACTCATTCCAGGTCGGTAGTTCCTTCTGCTCTATAATTATGTCTAGAGACTCTCATCTTAAGGTCACTGTGAGGGACACTTATGTAAAATTATGTATTTTAAAAATTATGGAGAATGTCTGAATGTCAGTCACAAAATAACAACTATAAAATCAGAAGTAGCAAAGAACCCACAATTAAAACAGGATTAAGAGGTCTGATCATAGCCAGATCCACTGACATGGCATCTTCGACTCCTCCCAAAGTAGAGAAAGCCCATGTCTAGCCTTAGAGAAATAGTTCCTTCATTTAATTTCACTGTAAGTGAAGTTAGCTGTAAAGATTTTGACAAGGGGTAGTTTCAAAGAAATTAAACTTTACTGCTTAATTTAATAAATCTATTACAGGTTAGCTCTTTTAACTAACTCATTATATTACTACCTAAGAAACAAATCCCATTATTTGATACAAAGCAGCTCAGGCTTTCTTTAACCTTAGCACAGGTGACATTTGGGGCCTGATAATTCCTTATGGGGGCTGTCCTGTGCATTGAAAGATATTTAGCAGAATCCCTGGCTACTACCCACTAGATGCCAGTAGTATCTCCTTTCCCAGTTGTGACAATCAAAACTGCCTTTAGACATTGCCAAATGTCCCCAGGGGTCAAAATCACCTTTAGGTGAACACCACTGCCCTGAACCAACAATTGTCAAATGCAGTCCAGTTCAAGGCAACCAGGGTCTAGAGAGGCAATGTGGACTGCAGTGAGTGCTGCCTGATGATAGGTTCCTAAGTACCAGGAAGGGGTGGCAGTAAAAGTCCCTGCAATCAACTGGGTCTCATGCTCAAAGGCTCATGACAGAGCACTGAGATGGTCAGAATGAACTCCTAAGGAAGTCTGCTATGTATTGTATTAGCTATGTCTCTGGTTATACGGCAGCTAAGTTTTCAGAGGCAGAAATGCAAACTTTGTGGGACTAACGGAGTATGAAAAGTGAAAAATACTGAATTACTTGGTGTGTGTGTGTATGTATATATATACATATATATATATAAAATACTGCTTTTTACTTATATTAGAACACAGAAGAAAGATGCAGTCTACCAAGTGGTGTTTGCTAAATTAGTTATGCATACATATATATATAATATATATGCTGTTTTTGTACTTTTTAATTAAGAATCACAGAATTATATAAAACAGTGGTGAAACAGACTTTTAATCATGTGAGAATATGACAGTATTAGGCATAAAAGCTTACGTATACAGTACATTTCAATATGTAACATACACTCTATACTCATATTCAGACACCTACTCATCTACCTATTACCTGCCTGCCTTCCACCCCCGTCCCATCTATCTGCATAGGAAAAAACTTGGTTATCTACTGCCACTGCAATATGGACTGTTATTTTTTTCTTTATAATTTGTTTTCCAACACTTCTCAATTATAAAAGAATAAATGTTTTTAAAAGGAATTTATGAAGATATAAGAACCATGTGCTGTATTATTGCACTGCCAAGTAGAGAGATGGTCAACACATCTCTATAATGACACGCATGTACGCATTTACACACACATGCACATAGATATACACATACGTCTAATATAATCAATACTAGATATTTATATACCCTACAGTAGTATTTATATTATACATATTTTTTAACACTACACACAATACATAATATGTATATATGCTCTATAAATATAGGTGTATGTGTGTGTATACTAACTCCTCTTAGAGTCACCAATTACCCTCATGTTGGTAAATTCGAGGGTCAATCCTTGGCTTTCATCTTACTTGGTCTACAGTAGCATGAGACCCAAATTATCAAGCCCTACTTTCTGAAACACTTTCTTCTCTTGGTTCCAGGACACCACTTTTCAGCGTTCCTCTCCTACTTCACTGTCTACTCCTTTTCCAATCCCTTTTGCAGACTCTTCCTAATCTCACCAATCCCTAAATACTAGTGTCCTAAGAATCAATCATCTGACCTTTTCTCTTCTCTCCCAACCTCACTTTCAAAGTTACCTCATCTAACTTCTGCCCCCAATCCTTTGTGTCACCTCCTCCCTCTGCTTTGAATATTCCTCCCTTATATTCCTGCAGACCTTCTTCCCTTATTGCCTTCTATTCTGTGTTCAAATGTCAATGTATCAGTGAGGTCTTCCCTGATCATTCAGTTTAAAATTGTTTTAAGGTTCTCCCAATACTACCCTACCCATGTCCATTATCCCGATTTGCTTTTTCTCCATTTATCACATATTTTTCTAGCATTTATCACATACTATGTACTTGCTTGCGTCCTTTTTTTTCATAGTGTCTGTTGAATGCAGAAACTTTTATATTGCCCTGTTTTTTTTCCATCAATGTATCACTGATGCTTAAAACAGTGCGAGACTCAAAAATAGGCCCTGGATAGGCTCTAGGTTCCTGCTATTCTGGATTTCATTACTTTAAATGTTTACACAAATTAGTTTTTACATTAAAAATAATTGTAAAGAGCATACAGTATCACAGTTATAAGAAACCTTAAAAGTAACCTTGTCTAATTTCCATTGTCATACCACACTTCCTCCTCCTAGGAGAGATGATAACCCAGCTCAGCTTCAGCATCATATTCTCAATGAAGGCACCATAGCTACCAATCTGTGACAAATCTGTGTCATAGCTAGCAATCTGTGACAAATGTTGGACTGTTCATGATTTAAAATTGCATCATGTACCTCAAATCATAAGTGAACATTGCAAACAACAATACTCATGGTACATTTCATCAAGTTTGGGAAGCCCTGTGATCAAGTACCCAAAGCCACATTTTATCTACCTGCCTTCCTGTCTAGGCATCCATGCATATACACATGTATGCACATACACAGATATAAATAGAAGTTTCATGAGACAATACTTACCGAGAGGGCAACACATTCTAATGTTTTCTATTCTATTTCATTATTTTTAAAAATTTGTCACGACCCACTACATTAATTTCATAGTCCAATAATGAACCACAGTTTTCAATCTGGAAAACACTGCAATGATATATAAAGGCATTGCTTTTATTAAATAAAAAAAACGAAATGGAATGCAAAACCAAATGGTGAGTAAAATGTTAACTGCCTTTTCTTTCCTAATTTTCATAAGCCATTTTAATGCTTTATCTTACCTATCCCCTAGCCCTTAACTAACCCTTTATTCTCATTTACACAAACTTCCTTCAAGTTCCTACAGATGTTGTTCTGTTATCATCCTAATTATATATATCTCCGCTTCTCCTTCCCATTCAGTTATTTCTTTTTCTATCTCTCCATTCTCTCAGTTTGTTCCCTGAAATACTATTTCACTTTCTAAGCATAGTGAATAATCTCTCACAGTTGGAATTCGGATATGAGACTGGCCCATTCTGGCTTGAGTGAAAAGAGTCAATCAACAAATTTCTGCTAACAAACCAGTCATTCAACAAATTGTTATCAAGCATCTACTATGTATCAACACTGCAATGTGAAATGGCCAGTCTACACAGAACATAATTGGTAAAAAGGTTGTTGAACAACATGGCAGGGCCTTTCTGTTTCACACACAGTATTATCTGACATGAAGAAATAGAGTTTAACAATAGAAGAGAGGAAACAGAGGAATCTACATAGTAGGAGCTTGACAGATATACAACCATTTTTATCAAACAAATATCAAAAGTAATTATTTGGTGTGAGGGGAGGAAAGAGAGGCAGGAAGATGGATGACTAAGGAGCCATCCATATTGTTAGCTTAAGAGTGTTCCAAATGAGGCTATCTCTGGAATAACAAATGTCCCTGTATTGCAAAGCAGTGTTGTTTCACACATGCAAGTGGTAATAACCCAGTCTTTCAAAGCCTGGGGGAATCTCCAGTCCACAGGCCAATGTTCAATTTCCCAGAAGCCCAGGTCAGACCTGAAAGCATCCATGCTGAGCCTTTTATGGCCCTCATTTCATTAAATGCTGTGCTCTTGGCTCAGCACGAGCAAGTTCTGGATGTCTTTGCCTCGCCTCCCAAATGTGTAATTAGTTTGTGTTCGGAGCAGCTTAACTTTATGCAAGAGTTATGTTTTACCGGCAATCATTTTGTCAGTTACAAAACTCAAACAAAGGGGCTTTAAGGCAAAAAAAAAAAAAAAAAAAAGCAAAGCAAAGCAAAGCAAAGCTTTTTTTTTTAATATAAAGCAAAAGCCAGACCTGGCAATTCTGCCAGGATGGATATTTTATAATTATCACTGCTGAATTTGCCTAAATAAATTCTCAAGAATTTAAGGTGATGAAACTTTTGTTACAGCTAAATAAATTTTCACAACAATGAAAGGATAAGACACCTTGAGGACACTTAATTTTCTGAACATTTTTAATCTTCTGAAAAAGCATGGGTAGTTATTATTAGCATGAAAGGTTTTTGGCCAATTGGATTACATAGAATTTTTTTTTTTTTTTTTTTTTTGCGGTACACGGGCCTCTCACTGTTGTGGCCTCTCCCGTTGCGGAGCACAGGCTCCAGATGCGCAGGCTCAGAGGCCATGGCTCACGGGCCCAGCCGCTCCGCGGCATGTGGGATCTTCCCGGACCGGGGCACGAACCCGTGTCCCCTGCATTGGCAGGCGGACTCTCAACCACTGCGCCACCAGGGAAGCCCAGATTACATAGAATTTAAACTGTGAATATTGCCCTATAGTGGAGATCAGAGACTCATTCCAACAGCTGGGAAGCATTTTTTAGATTGTACTTTTAAGAGAGTCAAGAAAAGACGACGACGAGAGATGAGCTAGTGCATGCAAAGCTATGTGTGATCTAAAGACAACCATTGTAATAAATAGCAAAGGACTTTCCCACCACTACTGCTAAACCAGAAGAATTATTGGTGATTTACAAGTAGGCAGATTATCTTTTAAAGTCTTTTGCCCTCTGAACAATATAGACAAATCACCAAAAAGAATCAGAAATCATAGTACAGATAATCTTTAAAATTCTGAATTATACTACAGGTGGTTGCAAATTAACCCCAAACTCAATACTATATACCTATCACACAGAAAAGGAAAATGTAAGTTAATGTTGCAGTAAGTAGGGCAGAAGCTTCACAGAGCTATATGTAAACAACACTGCTATTTACTTTTAATGAAGGAACGATTTTTAATGATATTGTTAGCTCAGTAATCAATATTTTAAATATATGTTCTTATGTGATGTTTTAAAGTATACATTCATTCATTTTAAAGTAATTTAAAATCAAATATCTGAAAGATGAAAATACTATAAACTATTTGTAACTGAGACACTTTTTCATGTGTTTTGAAATCCATTCCCCAGAAAGGGGGCAGAAAGGGGAACTACTGAAAGCAAGAGCTGGTCTCTGACTTAACTTATCAAAAACCAATTTCCTTTATGTAAAGGATTAATCTAATACCAGAAAACAAATGTCAAAAAATGGTCATTCTTTACTGCCTGTTCAATATAAAAGTACCTTAATATAATACTAAGTCAGAGATTAAAGCTAACAAAAGTAATGTCAGTCAGAGTTAAGATTCCTATAGCAACCTTTTTTCCCTCCTACTTACAGTATATATACTTGAAAGATCAGCAAATTCAACAGTTTAAGCACACTGGAAAGTTTTTTTTTCCTTTTCAGATATAGATTAAAGAAGTGAAAATAATATTTTGTGTCATGAAATGTAATATAAATTAGTATTTTATAATTCAGACAGCAAGTGTTTTTATAAAACTAGAACCTGCTTTGTTAATATCAAGAAACAACAGATCTTTTTGTTTTGTGTTTAGTCTCTCTTATTAGAAGTCAAAAGACTTTAAAGTATTTTACAGGCAATAATTCAGTAGTTAAAATACAAAAATACATGCTTTTATATGAATATAAGATTCAAGAACAAACAAAATGATTGTAATATCCAGTGATCTAAAAAGGAAGCAGGGTGGGCCTGATTCTACGAGGAGCAGACCCATTTGAGAAACTGGGTTCCTAGGTGAAATACTTCTAATATTTTGTCATCGCAAAGACACTACATGCCAGGCTACCTGCATTTAATGCCTTTAAAAGACAACAGAACTATCAAGGACAAAAGTAAACATAAATAAAAATACACAGCACTGCAGGAAGTGGGCTCCCGGTTAGGGTGCTTGCTCTGACCACAGCTCAGCCCGGCCCACTTCTCAAGAAGTGGGTGGCCCCTGACCCCATGACACAGTCAGTCCACAGGCTGCTAGAGCTCCCCGAGGACGTCTGGCCCGAGGCCATGTCCAATTAGGGCTGGCTTCAGTAACCAACAAACTGATTCCTTCTCAGACTTGGATCATTCTAAGGTCTAACACACAGAGGGACAATCATTGCATATGCGGAAAAAGAGGAGGGTTTCCATGATGACGGATTCTAGGGAAATGGTTTATGTTAGGACTTTTCAGTGCTTTTAAAAGTTAACACACATTCCCTAATTTACTTGACCATGGAACGCATCTTTGCATGAAGTGTATTACAGGAAAGTGTTCCCTAGCGTACACTTAAAGAAATACTGCATTAGAGAACGCAGGGAAGGTCAGGCTAGAAAGGAATGGAGCAGAGAACAGAGAAGACTCCAGAAAGAAATCTTGTAGGTCAGGAACAAGGTCCCAGAGATGCCACATAACCTCACGGTTCAACCTTCCAGTTCCATTATTTCTGCATCACACTCTGGGTACATGTCATATGTCACAATTACCATCAACAACAAAAAGAATCATGCAAGGAAAGTACAGTCTCATGCCAGGCTTCAAAAGATGCAGAATACAAGTACATTCTGAAGCTTTTAGAATAAGGGAGTCCTTATTCCATAAAGGGGAATAAATGACATTTAGTTTCCTGATGTGAAATTAAAAAAAAAAAATTAAATTTGTCTGGGACTGGGAGATTTCTGAAGATAGTTTAAAGACAATGAATTACAGGTTGTTTTCACTGGGCTCTTAGGAAGTGTGAAGTCACAGAATAAAATCTTAAATCATCAGAGTGAATATATAAGAATGTTCTACGTAACACCCTCCATTCTTAGTCTATGGGTCATTGTTTAGGGTACAAGCTCTTTTAGTAAAGATGATATACCTTTTGTCCCAACTCAAGAATTCTAAAGGCAGTGATTACATCTTGGGTACCTACATTCTCCCTAGAGGACCCAGTAAATGTTCTTTTACTTTAAGGCACAGAGAGTCATGTTCATTAACTTATGCTATAATGAAGTAACAGTACTACCACAGCCTCAAGAAAGTAGTATTTTCATGAGGGCTGAGGGAGGCGGAGTTTGCTTGTTGGTTAAGCCTTATAAGAAAATAACGTAATAGGAATATAACCACTTTAACCCTACCCTTTTCTCTGATGTCTGAACTGCATCTAATGAGACTCCAGCTGGAAACCAATCCCCTTTAGTATAGTATTAATGATAAATAATCTTAAATTCCAAATAGAGATTGAGAAATCTCAGTGGGAAACAACCGTTTTAAATTCACAGTACATGCTTACTGTTGTAATGAGAATATTCTTACCATACATATATGCCATTTGTAGATAAAGACACATAATTTGCCTTTTATCTTAATAATTAAGTCAATTACCCTGTTAAAATTAATTTTCAGATAAAAATAACTATAAAATAAGAAGTCATTTAGGTTCTAGAGTATAAAACCCATTAGATTTAAAATGTGGATATGTCTTCCTAGCCTCACTACTGCTAACAAATTGATGGGAGAAGGGAGGGAAATCTACCCAGAGTTCATTAATGGGGAAAAGTGAACGGATGTGTCAGTCAGCTGTTGCCTCCCAAATACTGCATAACAAACCAATCCCAAAACTGTGATATGAATAATAAGGCATTTATTTCCAGCTCACATTTCTCAGGTTGACTGCTGTCTGGCTGATCTAGGCTGGGTTCAGGTAGGCTGGCTTCCAAACTGTGGATGAGGTGCATGTCTGCTCCACAGATCTCTTAACTTCCTTAGACCACTGGGTATCTGAAACATGTTTCTCACATGATGAAAGGCAGGAATGCAAAAATGAAAGTACATCTAAAGCCTTTGCCCACAAAACATCTACTAACATCTCAATGGCCAAATAAATTCATATAGCCAAGTCTACAGGCTAAGTGTGGAAATACTCTCCACACATCATGAGACCATAACCAAAATATAGGTATTTAATGCTACCATTTGGAAGTGAAGAACTGAGACAAATAATCCCATCCAACAACTGGGTGATACACACACACGCGCACAAGGGAGATATCCAGGGCTAATGATATATCACAGGGTTTATATTTCTCTTAATCATGTCTTTTCTTTTGGTAACACATTTTCTATTTGACACATATATGCATCTGTTATAGTCTGCATGTTTTCGTACCCCCAAAATTCACATGTTGAAATCCTAATCTCCAAGGAGATAGTTTTAAGGGGTGGGGCCTTTGGGAGGTGATTAGGTCATGAAGGCGACACCCTCATGGGATTGGTGCCTTTATTAAAGAGACCCCACAGAGATTCCTAGCCCTTCCACCATACAGAGATACAATAAGAAGTCTGCAACCCAAAAGACGGCCCTCACCTGACCATGCAGGCACCCTGACCTTGGACTTCCAGCCTCCAGAACTGTGAGAAATAAGTTTTTACTGTTTATAAGCCATCCAGTGTGTGGTACTGTTATAGCATCCCTACCAGAATGAGACATCAGGTTATAGTCATCCTACAGTTTGGCCTTCAGAGTGGCTTCTGGGTCTGTGAGATCTCACCAAGAGAGAGGAAGTAGGTAGCCTAGATCTAAGAAGACTCCCTCTTTAACATTCTTGCACTGTTTCTGCCAGGTTCTTTTTTTTTTTTTTTTTTTTGAATGTTATTATTCTTATTAGTTATCTATTTCATACATATTAGTGTACATATGGCAACCCTAAGCTCCCAGTTCATCCCACCACCCCCACCCCCAACCCCCGCTTCCCCCGCTTCGTGTCCATATGTTTGTTCTCTACATCTGTGTCTCAATTTCTGCCCTGCAAACCGGTTCTCCTGTACCAGTTTTCTAGATTCCACATATACGTGTTAATATACATTTGTTGTTCTCTTTCTGACTTACTTAACTCTGCATGACAGTCTCTAGGTCCATCCACGTCTCTATACAAATAACCCAATTTTGTTCCTTATTATGGCTGAGTAATATTCCATTGTATATATGTACCACATCTTCTTTATCCATTCATCAGTTGATGGGCATTTAGGTTGCTTCCACGACCTGGCTACTGTAAACAGTGCTGCAGTGAAGAGTGGGGTGCATGTGTCTTTTTGAATTATGGTTTTCTCTGGGTATATGACCAGTAATGGGATTGCTGGGTCATATGGTAGTTCTATTTTTAGTTTTTTAAGGAATCTCCATACTGCTCTCCACAGTGGTTGTGTCAATTTACATTTCCACCAAAGTGCAAGAGGGTTCCCTTTTCACCACACCCTCTCCAGCATTTGTTGTTTATAGATTTTCTGATGATCCCCATTCTAACTGGTGTGAAATGATACCTCACTGTACTTTTGATCTGGATTTCTCTAATAATTAGTGATATTGAGCAGCGTTTCATGTGCCTCTTGGCCATCTGTATGTCTTCTTTGGAGAAACGTCTATTTAGGTCTCCTGCCCATTTTTGGATTGGGTTATCTTTTTAATATTGAGCTGTAGGAGCTGTTTATATATTTTGGAGATTAATCCTTCGTCCATTGATTCGTTTGCAAATAATTTCTCCCATTCTGAGGGCTGTCCTTTTGTCTTGTTTATAGTTTCCTTTGCTAGGCAAAAGCTTTTAAGTGTCATTAGGTCTCATTTGTTTATTTTTGTTTTTATTTCCATTACTCTAGGAGGTGGGTCAAAAATATCTTGCTGTGGTTTATGTCAAAGAGTGTTCTTCCTATGTTTTCCTCCAAGAGTTTTATAGTGTCCGGTCTTACATTTAGATCTTTAATCCATTTTGAGTTTATTTTTGTGAATGGTGCTAGGGAGTGTTCTAATTTCATCCTTTGACATGTAGTTCTCAAGTTTTCCCAGCACCACTTATTGAAGAAACCGTCTTTTCTCCATTGTATATCCTTGCCTCCTTTATCATAGATTAGTTGAGCATACGTGGTTTTATCTCTGGGCTTTCTATCCTGTTCCATTGATCTATATTTCTGTTTTTGTGGCAGTACCATATTGTCCTGAAGTTGTAGCTTTGTATTATAGTCTGAAGTCAGGGAGTCTGATTCCTCTAGCTCTCTTTTTTTCTCTCAAGGTTGCTTTAGCTATTCAGGGTCTTTTGTGTCTCCATATAAATTTTAAGATTTTTTGTTCTAGTTCTGTAAAAAATGCCACTGATAATTTAATAGGGATTGCATTGAACCTGTAGATTGCTTTGGGTAGTATAGGCATTTTCACAATATTGATTCTTCCAATCCAAGAACATGGTACATCTCTCCATCTGCTGGTGTCATCTTTTATTTCTTTCATCAGTGTCTTATAGTTTTCTGAGTACAGGTCTTTTACCTCCTTAGGTAGGTTTATTCCTAGGTATTTTATCTTTTTCTTGCAATGATGAATGGGATTGTTTCCTTAATTTCTCTTTCCGATCTTTCATTGTTAGTGTATAGAAATGCAAGAGATTTCTGTACATTAACTTTGTATCCGGCAACTTTAGCATATTCATTGATTAGCTCGAGTAGTTTTCCGGTGGCATCTTTAGGATTATCTATGTATACTATCATGTCATCTCCAAACAGTGACAGTTTTACCTCTTCTTTTCTAATTTGTATTCCTTTCATTTCTTTTTCTTCTCTGATTGCTGTGGCTATGACTTCCAAAACTATGCTGAATAAGAGTGGTGAGAGTGGACATCCTTGTCTTGTTCCTGATCTTAGAGGAAATGCTTTCTGTTTTTCACCATAAGAATGATGTTTGCTGTGGATTTGTTGTATATGGTCTTTATTGTGTTGACATAGATTCCCTCTAAGCCCACTTTCTGGAGAGTTTTTATCATAAATGGCTGTTGAATTTTGTGAAAATCTTTTTCTGCGTCTATCGAGATGATCATATGGTTTTTCTCCTTCAATTTGTTAATATGGTTTATCACATTGATTGTTTTGTGTATATTAAAGAATCCTTGCATCCTTGGCATAAATCCCACTTGCTCATGGTGTATGATCCTTTTAATGTGTTGTTGGATTCTGTTTGCTAGTATTTTGTTGAGGATTTTTGTATCTATATTCATCAGTGATATTGGTCTGAATTTTCTTTTTTTGTGATATCTTTGTCTGGTATTGGTATCAGGGTGATGGTGGCCTCGTTGAATGAGTTTGGGAGTGTTCCTTCCTCTGCAATATCTTGGAAGAGTTTGAGAAGGATGGATGTTAGCTCTTTTCTAAATGTTTGATAGAATTCACCTGTGAAGCCATCTGATCATGGACTTCTGTTTGCTGGAAGATTTTTAATCACAGTTTCAATTTCATTACTTGTAATTGGTCTGTTCATATATTCTATTTCTTCCTGGTTCAGTCTTGGAAGGTTATACCTTTCTAAGAATTTGTCCATTTCTTCCAGGTTGTCCATTTTATTGGCATACAGTTGCTTGTAGTAATCTCTTAGGATGCTTTGTATTTCTGCGGTGTCTGTTGTAACTTCTCCTATTTCATTTCTAATTTTATTGATTTGAGTCCTCTGCCTCTTCTTCTTGATGAGTCTGGCTAAAGGTTTATCAATTTTGTTTATCTTCTCAAAGAACCAGATTTTAGTGCTATTGATCTTTGCTATTGTTTTCTTTGTTTCTATTTCATTTATTTCTGCTCTGATCTTCATGATTTCTTTCCTTCTACTAACTTTGAGTTTTGTTTATTCTTCTTTCTCTAGTTCCTTTAGGTGTAAGGTTAGATTGCTTTATTTGAGATTCTTCTTATTTCTTGAGGTAGGATTGTATTGCTATAAACATCCCTCTTAGAACTGCTTTTGCTGCATCCCGTAGGTTGTGGATCATCGTGTTTTCATTGCCATTTGTCTCTATGTATATTTTGATTTCCTTTTTGATTTCTTCAGTGATCTCTTGGTTATTTAGTAACGTATTACTTAGCCTCCATATGTTTGTGTTTTTGACGTTTTCTTCCTTGTAATTTATTTCTAATCTCATAGCATTGTGGTCAGAAAAGATGCTTGATATTATCTCAATTTTCTTAAATTTTCTGAGGCTTGATTTGTGACCCAAGATGTGATCTATCCTGGAGAATGTTCTGTGTGCACTTGAGAAGAAAGTGTAATCTACTGCTCTCAGGTGGAATGTCCTATGAATATCAATTAAATCTACCTGGTCTATTGTGTCATTTACAGCTTGTGTTTCCTTATTTTCTGTCTGGATGATATGTCCATCTGTGTAAGTGAGGTGTTAAAATCTCCTACTATTATTGTGTTACTGTAGATTTCCTCTTTTACAGCTGTTAGCATTTGCCTTATGTATTGAGGTGCTCCTATGTTGGGTGTATATATATTCGTAATTGGTGTATCTTCTTCTTGGATTGATCCTTTGAATCATTATATGTGACCTTCCTTGTCTCTTGTAACATTCTTTATTTTAACGTCTATTTTATCTGATATGAGTATTGCTACTCCAGCTTTCTTTTGATTTCCATTTGCATGGAATATCTTTTTCCATCCCCTCGCTTTCAGTCTGTATGTGCCCCTAGGTCTGAAGTGGGTCTCTTGTAGACAGCAAAGAGATGGGTCTTGTTTTTGTATCCATTCAGCCAGCCTGTATCTTTTGGTTGGAGCATTTCATCCATTCACATTTAAGGTAATTATCGATATGTATGTTCCTATGACCATTTTCTTAAGTGTTTTGGGATTTATTTTGTAGGTCCTTTTCTTCTCTTGTGTTTCCCACTTAGAGAAGTTCCTTTAGCATTTGTTGAAGAGCTGGTTTGGTGGTGCTGAATTCTCTTAGCTTTTGCTTGTCTATGAAGCTTTTGATTTCTCCATCGAATCTGAATGAGATCCTTTCCAGATAGAGTAATCTTGGTTGTAGATTCTTCCCTTTCATCACTTTAAGTATATCATGCCACTCCCTTCTGGCTTGTAGAGTTTCTGCTGAGAAATCAGCTGTTAACCTTATGGGAGTTCCCTTGTATGTTATTTGTCGTGTTTCCCTTGTTGCTTTCAATAATTTTTCTTTGTCTTTGATTTTTGTCAGTTTGATTACTATGTGTCTTGGAGGTCTCTCCTTGGGTTTATACTGCCTGGGACTCTCTGTGCTTCCTGGATTTGGGTGGCTATTTCCTTTCCCATGTTAGGGAAGTTTTCAACTATAATCTCTTCAAATATTTTCTCAGGTCCTTTCTCTCTCTCTTCTCCTTCTGGGACCCATATAACATGAATGTTGGTGTGTTAAATGTTGTCCCAGAGGTCTCTTAGGCTCTCTTCATTTTTTTTCATTCTTTTTTCTTTATTCTGTTCTGTAGCAGTGAATTCCACTGTTCTGTCTTCCAGGTCACTTATCCGTTCTTCTGCCTCAGTTATTCTCAGTTATTGATCCCTTCTAGTGTATTTTTCATTTCAGTTGTTGTATTGTTCCTCTCTGTTTGTTTGTTCTTTAATTCTTCTAGGTGTTTGCTCTTTAATTCTTCTAGGTCTTAGTTAAACATTTCTTACATCTTCTCTATCTTTGCCTCCATTCTTTTCCTGAGGTCCTGGATCATCTTCACTCTCATTATTCTGAATTCTTTTTCTGGAAGGTTGCCTATCTCCACTTCATTTAGTTGTTTTTCTGGGGTTTTATCTTGTTCCTTCATCTGGTACATAGTTCTCTGCCTTTTCATCTTGTCTATCTTTCTGTGTTTGTTGTTTTTGTCTCACAGGCTTGTAGTTCTTCTTGCTTCTGCTGTCTGCCCTCTGGTGGATGAGGCTATCTAAGAGGCTTGTGCAAGCTTCCTGATGGAAGGGACTGGTGGTGGGTAGAGCTGGGTATTGCTCTGGTGGGCAGAGCTTATTAAAATTTTAATCCACTTGTCTGCTGATGGGGGGTGGTGTGTTGAGTTCCCTCCCTGTTGGTTGTTTGGCCTGAGGCGACCCAGCACTGGATCTGGCACGTTCTTAAGAGGGACTCTTCAGAAGCCCCAGAGTCCTAATAACTGACTTGGGCTGCTGAATGTTGCCTTTAACTTTGCACTATTCTTCTTCAGTATTCATCTTCCAAATGTTTTTCTCCTTTGCTGTTATATATACAGGAAAGCAGGCCAAGAGTAAGGGAGCAATTTCTATGGTCTTCATTCCTGTAAAATCAGTCTGTAATTACAAGAAGTTTAAAAGTTCAGCATACTTCCAATCAATATTTCCCTAGATGTAGGATTAGCAGGACTTCTTTCTTCCCTGAAATAACCGATCTTCATTTTCCAACAAAGTAAAGTATGCTTCAAAGAATAAACAAGGACTATCTCAATTTAGTTCATTACTAAGGAATTAAATTTTTTTAAATTAATCCATCACAGGTCCATTTTTACTCTGATACATGAAAAATGAAGAATCATCTAAGCATAAAGAGTGAATGAATCTTTTTAGTCAAGCATTTTCCTGATGGTACAGACCTACACTTTTTATGATAATGAAATCATACACATAGGGAAACATCTTTATTTCGTATGTGTGTATATATATAAAGTGCAGCAATTATTTTCATCTCAAAGGAAATTTTGCAGCAAAGTTATAATGGAATCAAAGACTCCTTACTTAGTATTTCCAAACACCCAGTCTTTGTGTCTCAGCATGCAAGCTGCCTCTTCCTTCTCTGATTTTATCAGTAGGAAAACAATTTGCCTTCCTCTGAGTTCCGTTCTTCTGCTTTTCTCCTTTTCTTATGATTCTCATCCCTTTCTTTCTATTCTTACAATTATTTGCTGGTGTGCCTGTTCTGATTCCACTATAGCACTGTGATCTCACCAAAGGCAGGTATTATGTTTAATTCAACTTTCAATCCAGTTTAGCATCTGATAGAATGCATATGTATAAAAAATATTTGTTAGAGGATGACTTCATAAATTATTTATTTGATGCTTCTCTGCCATAATGCCCTTCTTGAAATAATAGCATTAAAAGGCCCAAAAAAAAGGGACAGGTATGTCTTGCATCTTATCTACAAAAGCATAGTTTTAACACTTCTGGCCTAAACTTTCTAACATGTTTGTTAGATAGAACTGAAGTTAATTAATTAAATGTTACAAAGAGCTTCTCTTACTTCTTAGGTGGGATTCTCTCTAAAAATAATTCTCTCTCCTCCTCCCACTTTGACACCCACTGAAAACTCTTACATACCAATCAAAACCCAGCTGAACTGTCACCTGCTCTCTGTGGCTGGGCCCTCACCTGGGTCTCTATACGTAATTCAATTATAGCACTAATCACATTATAGTTATTTGTTATTATATAAATCTTCAAGGATTTCAAGGGCAACAAGGTCCACTTCACTTCTATTTATGCCACTAGCACCTATTCCAATGAATGCCTGAGAATAAGTGTGCAGTAAATATTAAAGAGCATCGCAGACAAGTGCTGCATCAGTTAGTTCTTCTATTGCAGCTCAAATGGGTGACATTTTCACTAATATTAAAAGTAGTTTAAAAACTGCTAGTTAAGTCCCAATACTTTGTAATATAGACCACTGTCACCACCATCACCTAATGGAACTTCGGAGTAGTAGGTAGTGCATTTGGCATATCTACAGCAACAGTGATCCCACTTTCTCATTTCTATAATAGTGCTAAGCTTAATCACGACACGTTTGTACTTTGATGCCTATGAAGGGCTGAGCTTTGCAAGAAAATAGCTTGCAAATGTTTCTAAGAACTCACATTTATTTTGGCTCTTCTGATCACCATATCCGCTCTTGAGTTTTGATATGGGGTGGAGTAAACCTGTCACTCACTTCTCCTTTATTATGACAGCTGGTACTACTTGGCAATTACCCTGTTCAAATTAACCCTAAAAAAGCAATTTTTCACATTCAAACCTAAGACTGTGTCTATGTCCACTCCTAAACAATTGTCTAAGAAGTTTAAATTCACTTACTGAGCGAATTCATTTGTTCTAAATAAGACTGAAAAGCAAATAAACTAAAAGTTGCTTTGACAGGTTTTTTTTTTTTTTTTTAACTAAATTGGGCAGCATTGTGTAAAACACCAAGTAAAATACTAAATATATTTGGTATCTCCCTGTCTTTGTCCTTTCAAATGTATTGCACATTAGGCACAGATAATCCAGAATATTTTTTCTACTCTATTTGACCTAAAGGAAACTCAAACTCTTAATTCAAATATGTTAATGACTGGTAAAAGAGACACCTGACCAATTATTTTCTTGTTAAGGCAGTCCTTGATCCCAGTCTTTGTCTCTATGAATGTAGAGTTCATCTCATTGTTTTAGCCACATCAAAAGTAGGGCATGGCTAGACAAATATGCGTGATTTATAAGGGAGCCATATCTTAGTGATACAAAGCAAGCCGTTTAGTGTTTAATGGGGACCGTATGTTCAAAAGCCTCTTCAACTTATTTTTTTCTTTTCTGTTACATTGTAGAACAGAAACCCAACCTACTAAAAAAACAAGCTGAGAGACATAATCAAAGAACCAAAAATTTCTATAATTGTAAGTGCAAATCATTTACTCATATAACTCAACACAATAGATATTTATCAATTTTAACCATTATTCAGCATCAGTACACTTTGTACTCTGTCTAGATCTCTAACTTCCAATAAAAAATATCTGTACTAGTAGTAAATTCAGCTGCAACTTCCTAGAATTTTATAAGTGTTCTAAGAACACTGTGTATGAACAAGAGCTCACTTTTTTGCCTTAGCATCCTATTAAGATAATCTCCTACCTCCTCTTAAAGAGAAACAGATTGGGGAACTCAGAAAAAAAAAAAAAAAAAAAAAGAATGGTCTTCCTTTTATTTTCTTCACTCTCTGGTCTATGGTAATTGACATCGACAATACCACGCTCAATCACCTATCTCCCATGGGACAGCACTTTCAATTAAACCTTTTATTTCATCCAAGAATGCCTGTTCTCATTGACCACTGCACTTTTTATCTGTGGGTTTATGATAATCTAATGCACATCTCCACACAGGCAGAATGGCCTTATGAATCCTTACTGTTCTTATACCAGAAGAGAAGTGCAAAACAAAGTTAGCTCCTGCAGAAGGCGGGAAGGAAACCGCATTTGTTTAACACAGCGAGAGGCCTTTCACTACCTGCCCAGTGGCCTTGACCACTACGCTGCCCTGGCCTCTCAATGTGCCGGCTGCCCTTGCCTGGTTGCTCCTGCCTGATAAGACATGCCCACTCCCTAGAGAGCTACTGAGAGCTGAGGGTGAGAGACAACGCAATCTTTGGGTTACATTTTCAAAGGTTTGTGAAGGAAGTAAGACATTTACATGCTATCGGTATTCTTTTATGAAGAAACCCTGCAGGTTAAAGAGGAACCTCTGAACTACTATTTGACTGCAAAGACTGGGCTTTTAAAAAACTAAGCCTCTAGCTTGTTTGTAGGTATTTTGCCTTTACTTTCTTTCCAGCTAGGATGTATAGGATTTGGTTCCCAAAGTACACAAAGAGGTACAAAAAGAAGTACACAAATTATAGTGGCATGTTATTAACTTAACCACCATGAAAAATTACATATATATATATGTTTTTACAGTCATACTCAGGCAGCTGAGGATAAGGCTCGATCTAGTGTACGATCTAGTGCTCGATCTATCTCCTTACCATACGGGGAATAAGTCACTCTTATATAGGTCCTCACACGTGAACAAGTACAGCAGCCTTCATCTTTGTTTAATTTTCTTGCATGCCTACATAGCACATAAAACTATCAAGTTGATAATTACATTAATATTTATTTATATAATTTATTTACAACCTGTCTAGTATCCAAGAGGAACTGAGGTGGCTTGCATTAATAATTACATTGGAAATATCTGCCAAGTTTTCATCAAGGTGCTAGCGTTGACACAGTCATCTTTTTCTAATAGAAGGATCCAGAACCCAGAGATTTTTTTTTTAATTCCATTAAGGATGGCCAAAATATGAATGAATTGTGTTTGTAATTCATTCACTTTTCTCTATGCGTAATGGAAATAAGCTTTAAATAAACTGTGACTGTGGGTACAGACAAGGCAATTTCTAGTCAGAAAACAGGTTGTATGCTGTAAGTTGGTTTGTAAATTTGATTCTTGGGACTCGATTTTTTATTTTCCTAAAAAGAAATACTGGTAAATTGTGCCTAGGTTTCAATTAGCCAGCATGGTTTGTTCACTCTGCAGTATCTTCAAAACATAACAGTGCATAGGAATTTACATTCTATTGGATGGACTATATTTAAGAATGTTCTATGGGAAAATACACCTAAATTTCCAATTTAGGAAAGAAGGAACACATTCTCTTCTGAGCTAGCTATGGGAGAAGTCTGTTATGGTACCCATAGCAATCGTGGTGTCAGGAGACTATTAGAAGAAGGGCTCCATCTGTGTCCACTAACTACTATGGCAACAAGCACCACGATGGCAGGGGGTTGAAAAGGTGGCCAGAAGAGGGATATCTGTTGGCAATTTGTTAGCTCTACACTTACTTAGGAGAAGGCATTCTTTAGGTCAGAAGCTCCCAAGGCATTCTGAACTGTGGAACAAACACTCAGAGGTGGACTCCTGCTGCCCATTTATATACACAGATTATCCATAATTCAGGCACTGTCTTTATGGGGTGTCATGCCAAGATCTGATGCACAGAAATTCACAGAAATTTCCAGTAGGAAGAGATCTAAGAGACCATTTAGTTTAGTCTTCTCATTTTATAGATAAGGAAAGTCTTCTCCCATTTTACTGTCAAAATACTTCTTATTCTGATGATTTAATCTTAGTATTTATTAGTTTATCACTATCTACACTATCCAACCCTGACTCCTGGTCCCCAGTCCAGGTCGTGGGTGTCTACTATAGAGTAAACCTCTACATGGGATGGGAAAAAAAGGGAAAAGCATATCCCTCACCTAGGGAGAGAAGTATCCAGAATAGAGACAGCAATTTATGTTTAGCAAGAATGTCATGGTTAAAATGTTGCTAAACAGCAAAGTAGGGAAAGGGGAATGGCTTATAGACTTTTTATCTCTTGCACTCTATTTGCACTAAGAACTCGATAAAAGTTTTGTGAATACAATACAGAAAGGTAAGACCCAAGAAGTTAAATGGCCTTTCTAAAAACTCAACCATCCAGTGGAAGCCCTGGGCTGGGAACTGAATCTTACATCCCTGACCAATACTCATTCTGCTATAGAACAGTGTACTCACCAACTTTCCTAACCTAACGTGAGAGACTGCAATTTTGGTCCCAGTGAATTATGCCTTCTTGAAACATGACTACTGCTCTTTCTGTCCAAATGTAGAATCCATCCACCTCTCTTGTGAATCCTGATTGGCCACGTAACTTGCTTTGGCCAAGAGAATGAGGCAGAAGTAACATTGTGCAACTTGCAAGGCTGGGCTTTAAGAACACCTGCATCTTCTGCTTCTGCTGTCTTGAGAATGTCATGTAAGGAAGACGTACTGCCTTCTGGAGGATGAGAAGGCACATGAAGGAGAACCAAAGTGCCCCACCCAACAGCCAGCACCAACTGAAAGCCTTGTAACGGATGCCATCTTGGACTTTCCAGCCCAGTAGATGCTCCAGTTGAATGTAGGCTACACGAATAAGCCCAAACACAAAACTTATAAACGAAGACCTTACAAAAGAGGGCTTCAAATAGATCCTAAATTCACATTTGAGGGATTTCTTATGCTATCCCTAGCCAACAAGAATATCACTATAACCAAGACGCTTCGTTTCTCTACTCCTTCCTTTTCCTCCGTTTTCCTTCCTGCCTTTGGCTCATGCTTCTCCATATTCCTGGAAGTTTTTCCCTCTTTGCTTCTTTGAATTTATCCATGGCTCAACCAAAGTCCTACCCCATAAATGAAATTTTTCATGATTTAAAAACCCTTATTAATTTCTTTCTTTTTAAACTTCTAGTTCACTATTAATCTCTCAGCTTCTTCCTTAAATTTGTACACCTACTTCCTCCCACTAGCTTTCCCCACAGATGATAGGTACTATGCCATATTCTTACCCTGTTTCTCTAACGGCGCTTAGCATTGTCTATAAGCTCCGGTAGTTCAGGGATCACGATTTAGTGCATCTTAGAATACCCAGTGCCTGGTACAACACCTAGCATAAACAAACAATAAGTGTTTGATCAACTGAACTGGAAATAGATGTTCAGTAAAGATTTATTGAACAACTGGGTCCTGTTATCATCAATGTAGATCCAGACATAGAGGGAAAGGGAGGCCCAAGAAGACAATTCTCCTGAACATCAGTCTCTTTGTGTATCATGGATGAGAAGCATGTGATCTCAGGGAGATGGAGTGCAAGCAAGTCATGGGTAACATGCTGTGGTTGGGTGTTTTTGTGTTTTGCCACTTTCTGGTTTTTTGTTTGTTTGTTTCTGTGTGTTTTTCCCCTCCAGCGGGAAGTCAAGGGTCTACAGTTGAAAGATGTAGCTGCTAGGAAGGAGAGAAGGGAGCCCTGTTGAGTCAGGCTGAAAGTCTGTAACACCTGGAGGGTGCTAAGGCTGACAGTTCCATAAACCAGGAGCCAGAGGCACCAATATTTATGCAACAAAGACCAGCAAGGGGAGGCTTTGTTGTTCTTGGGGATGATATATTTCTCCATTCTACCACCATCTTCATCTACCGCTTGGCATTTTAATGTAGTTTAACATAATATACTATTACCTTCCTCTTCGTCACCACCTGGCATTTTAATGTAATATAGAAATAAAAATATTCTGCAATTGAGAGATACCATACTAAGTGTTATTTGCTTCCAGAAAGGCAGGATGATAGGTTAGAGCAAGAAAGAAATGGAGAGAAGCAGGAAAAGAAGAGAAAGAGGAAATATAAGAAAATTGAAATAACATTTTAAGCTGTTAAACAATCCTTCCTTAGGTCCTAAGCCTCTAAGAAATGCAAAGAATTAATTACGGAAAGACTCGGTGATAAAAGTCCTTCATATAACTCAGTAAGTGGCCAGGAAACATAATTGAGCTCGTTTATAATTGAATATCCTGCCACTGGGGCAGATTTAAAGAAGGGTATACTTAAAGAGATATAACAATATTAAATGTCCTTTTGTCTTCTTAACATTGTGATAAAACATTCTTTTTTAAAGAGAGAACTAAGACTGGGGTGGGGCTTTCTTTAGGCAGCAACAGGAATTGAATAGTACATGATTTGTACTTGGGCATCTTAATTTAAATAATTCTAATATCTTAAAGAAAAATGCATCTTAACTCCTTCGATGTTTTATTGTATCTGACAAGTTCAGTAGAAGGGCACCTATCTACTGGTGCATTATGCATCATACGTTCTGCACACTCATTAAAAATAATGAGAACATATTTAAAAGTCATTGCCCAGAGAATCTTTAGGGACGGGGCATGGGAAGAGGTAAGTGGCAACAGATTGTTACTTAAGTGTCTATCTCTGTTTTATCAGCCCTTAGGAAAAAAAAAAAGAAAAGAAAAGTAACAATCTTAAGCTGATATTCTTTAACGACAAAGATCACACATTTTCTTGAAAAACAGGCAGATGCAACATGTTCAAACCTCTCGGTATACTTTCAAAGTGAAAGGGACTCTCGCGGCAGTTTCACATATGTGGTATTTACTTTGATAACAGCTGGAAAAGTCGACCACAACCAATTATGGAAGTACTTTTTTCCCCTTAATCTTTAAATATCCTTTACAAAATGAACGCATTTCCTTATCTTACAGCGAATGTACCTTAACAAATGTACTGATCACAGGCATCGGGGTAATTAGGCAAATCAAGGTCATCCCTGAGCTTGGTAACACCTTCTTATCCAGCTGTTCCATAGCAACAGCTGGCATGAATTACTGGTAACATTTTGCTAACTGGATAGTAAGAAGGATACAGTCTGTGGCTGGTCACAATATTCCTTTTTCTGAGCTGTTTAAACATGTATATTCAGAACACTCTTCTTTTTTCTAGCCTCCGGAAGCCTAATCATGGCCACAGTGGCCACTAATAAGACATATGTCTTGTACCATGAGAGTACGGCCAGATCTCATGGCTCTTCATCCTTAACTTTGCAAGAGAATGTAATTAGGCCCCAGTCCTCTGAATGTCAGGAGAGCTTCTTTTCAGCACAGAACACTCCTCCTTGAACCCCTTCCGCACTCCAACAAAACCAGTCTTGTGATAAAACCCATTAAGTATTTCATTCTGACACCTGGAAGCCATACAACCAGGCAAAATGGCCAGCACTTCCACCATCTGTTTTAATAATGCTGAACCAGAGCATTTATCATCATCTATTTTATCAAGACTAGATTTTGCTGACAAGGGTTCAGTAAGATTCTTTTAGGTATGAGCACTTCCCAGGGAGTAGCAGATGACTATTAATCCCTCAGCCTTGTGGGTTCTTGAATGCATTTTTAAAAATTGGCAGAGATTAAGGGTCTGGTCTTTTAGTACACAGCACAAGTGAGAAGGCACGATGCTCACCTCAGTGAGGTGGAAGTCTTCCTTTAAAAATATTTCTGATTTTGACAAACAGTATAAATTTTGGTACAGGGCAATATCTCTGTGCCTCATTTTTTGCCACCTTTAAAATGAGATAAATGGGAACAACTAAGCATAGTGGCTCTGTGACAGTACACGAGGATTACTTTCTCAGGAACTTTACAAACTTTGACCTGAATTCAACACAGCAGAATGGGGATGGTAGGTTATGGTCCATGCACGGGGCCAGTGGAGGATACCTTACCTGCAGCACACCATGTTGGAGATAAAATAAATGTAACTGCAAACAAATGCCAATAACCCAATCTTCTAAGCTTCCCTAAAAGTACCTCCCTTTGGTATGTGTCTAAATCTACAAGTTACAAGGTGGCACATAACACACTTTGAGCACAATCAAATTGAGAGTGAAAATTTTAAAGCACAATCGAGTTGGGCATGAAAAAGTCAAGTACAATTGAGTTTGCCTAAATGAATCAGGTGTAATTGAGCTGAGTAACTGGATTGCGTTCAGTACTGGCCCTTTGCCAAAAGGAGGGGCACGTGGCTAAAGATACGTAACTCAATTGCGCTTGAAATTTGCACTGAATACCTTTTTCTTTTTCTTTTTCTTTTTTTTTTTTTTGCGGTACGCGGGCCTCTCACCACTGTGGCCTCTCCCACTGTGGAGCACAGGCTCCGGACGTGCAGGCTCAGCGGCCACGGCTCACGGGCCCAGCTGCTCCGCGGCATGTGGGATCCTCCCGGACCGGGGCACGAACCCGTGTCCCCTGCATCGGCAGGCAGACTCTCAACCACTGTGCCACCAGGGTAGCCCTCACTGAATACTTTTCACAGAGCAGGAAATTGTTTGCAGAACAGAAAGATAAAGTTGAAAATGTGATTACTGAAGCTAGTCAGCTACAGGCAGTAAGTTATCCTACAGGCCTTATTACACTCTACAACTAAACCACTATTCCAGTGGTTCTCAAATTTGAGGGAGCATCAGAACTATCTGGAGTGCTTGTTAAAATACATCTTTGAGCTCCACCCCTAGAGTTTCTGATTTCTTAGCTCTGGAGGGAGCCTGAGAATTTGCATGTTTAACAAGTTCCCAGGTGATGCTATACTGCTGGGCTGAGACCATGTTTTGAGGACCATTGTTCTAACACGTTATTGTAGCCAAGATTGAAACATGTTAAAAGTACTTTAAAATACTTTTAATACTTCAAAAATACCTCTAATGTTTTAAAATAAAAAGTACTTATACTTATTGTTTTTATATGTCTTTACAAATAAACTGTACAACTAGACCATGCAAATGTCTTCTTCATGATAATTTAAACTACCTAAACTGTCATGTATATTTATTTTAAAAAAAATTAATAGATTTTTATTGGAGTATAACTGCTTCACAATACTGTGTTAGTTTCTGTGGTACAACAAAGTGAATCAGCCATATGCATACATATATCCCCATATCCCCTCCCTCTTGCTTCTCTCTCCCACCCTCCCTATCCCACCCCTCTAGGTGGTCACAAGGCACCGAGCTGATCTCCCTGTGCTATGCAGTGCTATGCAGCTGCTTCCCACTAGCTAGCTATTGTACATTCGGTAGTGTACATATGTCCATGCCACTCTCACTTCGCCCCAGCTTCCCCCTCCCACCCTGTGTCCTTAAGTCCATTCTCTATGTCTACATCTTTACATTTAATACTAACTATCCTTATCCTCATTGTCTTGTGTGTAATTAAAGTTGCTAGTGCCCTGATATCTAAGGAAGTCTCTGCATATTTTTTGTTTTAAAATGATTGTAGCAGGATGGATAATGCATTCAATACAGACTAGATATAGATCAGGGGTAATAGCTGTTCTAGCAATACCTTTTCCAGCTTTCTATATTGTCTACTTTAATAATGCATAGCTTTCACTTATTCAGTCAACAAATATATACTGAGCACACAGTGTGCACCAGGCATGGGAAATAACAGGAGTCAATACTATTCGACACCTACCACGTGTTAGCATCCATGCTCAACTAATTCTCACAACAACCCTACAAGGTAGGTGCTATCATCATCCTTATTTGACAAGTGAAGAAACTGAGGCAGAGAGGTTGAGTAAGATTGTGAAGCAGGGATTCAGCCCATGAGACTCCCAAACCTGGACTCTTAATTGCTATTTGTCTACAGTTCTTAAGGTGACTCAGAAGCATGGTAAGTTTTGAATATAAATGGAAAACTAAGTGAGGCTCCATAACCCAGACTTGGGGGTTCAAGGAGGCTCTGTAAGTGAATGTCTTAAGGAGTTGTACAGTGAGAGGGAAGGGAGGGGGTGTCCTAAGGAGAACGAAGTCTCACAGCAATTGACTGACAAAGAGAGGGCACTGGTAATGTTTTAAACAAGTGAAAAAAAAGTTTGGAATGACTAGAGAGCAGGGAGAAGGCAAAAATGCTGATGATCACTGGCCATAGACCAGCTTGGGATCCATGAAAGGAACACAATTCTAGGCCAAAAATAATCGTTTTCTTCTCCAAACCTGCCTATGTATCTTCTGTCTCTAGATAGAAGAACTCAAACTTGGGTTTGAGATCCAAACTCAAAACTTGGGTAGATTTGATATATCTCATTCCATTACCCTAACATCTATCACATGCCAAAGCCAAAGTTTCTATTTCCATACCCCTCTCTGTTCCCAATGAGTGGGAAGCCCTAACTGTGCACTTAATCTCTCTTATTTAGATGAGCAATAACGATAACAAGTAACATTTGCTGAATCCCATTCTATGTGCCCTATACATGCATCTCATTTAATGCTAACAAACAGTCTCTAAGGTAGACAAAATCTGATCCCCATGTTTGTGATGAGTGGGGGCATAGGGAAGTAACTTAATTGTGACCATTCAGCCAATCAGTAGGAGAGCCAGGATTCAACCCAGGTCTGACTAAACCCAGCTCTTAAGCTCCCCGTCATTACAGTCTAGTGAACTGCAACAGATTCTAGCAGGTATCCTAATACCTTTTCACCCCTTACAAACAATACTACTCATGATAGCTCCTTGCTCAGTAATCTACCAGGATGGGCTACTTACTATCTCCTTGATGTATTTTGTATTTTCCAGCCTCTGAGTATCTGAAGACGCTATCTCCTTCCCCCTGTAGCTCTGCATTTTGAAATCCTACTCAATCATCAAGATTCTTCTCCAATACCATTAGGTTCTTAAAGGTTTTTTGGTCCCCAACTTTGAATTCCCGTAACACTTTATTTGCATAATTTGATCAACTCATCACTCTTTTTTCTTTATGGGCTGGAAGCTTCTTGAGGACAGGGACACATCTTGTTGATTCTGGAGGCCATGCTGCAGAGCCTTGACTACTGGTTGAACAGAAATGCAGTAAGAAGGAAACTGAAATTACTGTAGAAAGAGGCAGAAGTGGAGATTGTATCTTAGCAAGGACTCCATTTGAAGTCATAGAACTGAGTTACTTGGAGAATCTATAAAATATAGCAATGCATTTTGGTTTTTGCATAATTATTTAAATTCTAAAACATAACTCTTGCACCCTTGGTTTAGGTAGAAAAATCATTCTGAAACCATCCTTCAATTTCTGCTACTTATCCACAAATAACCACTATAATATTCATTCCTCCTTAAGTACCTTGGTTAATTAAGCATGGAATCATTTTGAATCAAATAGCCAAAGGGAATAAAATGTCAGTTAAATGAGGTTCATCTAAGTTTCCAAGCTAAAATTCTTGCATGGTTCACGATGTTAAATAATTTGACATCTGAGGTGTGAATTTTTCACTTAGGAAGAAGATAGAGTAAACCGTGAAGGGGTTGGGGCTATGTGCCATTTGCTAAGGTGGTTACCGGGACTGGTGGAACAGTAGTGCTGGAATACACCGATCTCAGCAACTATTAACAGAGCCTCCACATACTCATGCACCAGTTTTTTCTCAGCAAAAGCGATGTTCCTGAGGGAAGGTCAGATCAGCATGACAAACATGGCTAACTTTGGGATCTCAATCATTCCAGGCAGGAGCAACTTGCTTGCTTGAAATGTAGGTATTGCCCCTTGCAGAGGCCAGTGCTTAATAGCGGGCAAACGTGGCAGGTAGAAATTATAAATACATTTGAAATTTTCTCAGCTTGTTTTACCCACCAGGGTTTGCTGTGATTTTCAGGATAATTTAAAGATAAGGCAGCAGGTCAGAACATGAAACGTTAAACAGGTTAACAATGAAATGGCAGAATACTTCTTTTTTCCCCCGTAAACAAAAGGAGACAGCCACATACATGTACACATACATGCACATACGTGGCAAATAATAAAGTGCTGCTTTCTCTGAAGTTCTTAAAAATACAGGCCTGGAATACATAGAAAACCTTTAGTTTTTCAGAATCTTTTCTGAATGGAAAGAGAGCTTTATCTGACACTTTGCACAAGATGAAAATAATTTTAGGTATCAGGGATGGAAAAGAACTTGCAGACCATGTCTCTCACAGAACAGACCAAACAAACCACCGAATAAGTAGCATAGTTTTTGTTTCAAGTACAGGCGCAGATACAGCAGTTTCACCTTCTGATTCTATTACCAACACTAATCTCAAAGTCCCTTTTGCAAAAATGTTCCTTATGTGAACACCTCTTTAATAAACTCTCACCCAGTAAGGGGATGAGAACATCAAAGGATCTTCTGGACTGGGATTCTGGAAAGATTACTTTTGAAGCACAGTTCTTTTGGTAAAAATACTAGAAAGAGCTAAATAGTAATGATGCTATTAAATGATGTTATTATATAAATTCCTTTCATTCGATTTTCAACCCAGACTGCCACAGATGGAAAGAAAGTTGGCTAAACGTGCTGCTATACTTGTGATACTAACCAATTACTCCGGAAGGAAGACATGGACCAGCAAATACAAGCGTTCAGCACAGTTCTCTGATGTGGCAAGTCAGGAGAAATGACCAGGAAATGGATGCTGAGGCCTTTGGAATGACAGAGGGTCACATTCGAGAGACCATCCTATATTGGGCCTTCCTGTGGAACTGCTGACCACATGCTCCCTTGGCTGTGAGCGTTAAGACTTCACAGGAAGCTAATGATAACAAGGAAGTAAGGAAGATTTAACTGTCAGAAAATAGGCAGAGCAGTGCTGTTAAGAGGGTACAGAGCTCACGAAATAGCACAGCTTAACAAAAGGGAGAGGACAGTTTCTCTGAACAGGAAACCAATAAACAGTTTGTTTTCTTCAAAGGAGATAGAACAAGACAAAAGCAGGAAGTGCTGTCCTTCCTTCATCCTGCCAGATTTTCAATGGCAAGTCAAGTGTGTGCATCAATCACAATAAGGGAGAAGAGACCAAAATGATACCACCTTCAATTTTTTGAAAGAAAAATACAAAGATGTATCACGTCGCACACTCTTCTTTATTCTGTGCTTTCAAATAGTCCAGTGCCACACTCTGAGTATTTCCCACTGAAATAGCCCATGAATGCCAAACATGACCTCTTTATAAACTTCCTGCAGAGTTCCTGCTGTTTAGCATTCAAGACAGGTATTTGGGCTGGAAAAATAATATTATTCCACATTTCTCCAAAACAAAGATTCTGGGTCCACATTACTTCAGTGCTTGTTAGCCTCAAAGGCCCTTGCTTTGCTGTGGTTACAAAGAATATTCCACATATTTGAACAGTTAGAAGTCAAATATTTTTCAAAGAGACTGTTTGCCAGAGAATTCTAAGAGAATGGACACTAACCACATGCCCTCCAAATTTTGTATAACAAAGAAAATGATGAGAACAAAGAATTTATTTTCACTTATAATCTCATAGTCGCACAATTAATTTAATATGCTCCCTGGTGGGCTTGGCCTATGATATCACTTTCTGGGATAGAAATCCAATTTCACTAAATTATATTAAATGAGAGTGAAATAATATATACAGACTGCCTGGCTTGGAAATTTGGTGGGTTACACAAATTTTGTCTGTAATTCTGTATTTTGGATACCAGAATACATATTAAAATAATGAAAAAGAAAACAATCAAGGTTCAAAATAGTGGTTAATCCCAGGTAAGCCTGCATAAATCTATTTACCCCATAATACCTATACAGTATTGTGCTTACAATACCACAGAAGTGGTAATGTACTAGAAGAAACAAGTATAGCTAACATATTTAGTACTTACAATTGACCAGAAGCAACACTTAGAGCTTTGCATGCATCATCTCTTTTAACTGTCACAGAAATCTAACGATACAGATGAGGACTGAGCCTCAGAATGATTCTGTGATCTGCTCTGGATCACACAGCAGGTAGTAAGGACAGAAGTTGAGCTTCAGAGACAATAGTAAATGCTAAGAAACCTAGGCATCTAGTTCCTGCTGACTGTGGGCCCATGGACACATGGCCCATGGTTACTCAACCACCCTGAGCCTCTGTTTTCTCAGCTACAGAAGTAGAGCTGGACTCACAGATTCTTTCAGCTCCCTTTAGTCCAAAAATTCTATTATTCCATTTGCTAACTTCTAGATGTAATCGTCTTTGACTAAAAATGCTTCCAGAGTTTCAAACTTGAATAAGATCAGCATCCCTTTCCCCCTTACTGGGGGCAGGGGTGGGAGTTAGTGGGGATAAGGGGGGCTGGGAGAGCTTATAGGAAGAAGGAATTAGCTGTGCAGTTGGGAATTCTAGAGGACATATGGAAAAGGGGTATACCTAACCGTTAGATGGGGAACGAGGGACTCCTGAGTGTTGGAGTTCCTAGCTGGAGCTCTGCTATTGGGTTCCTCCGCATGCCTAGGGGCTGCCTGGAATATTTCTCTCTATATGCAGGATTTTACTCCTCCCAGGACCACAGTTCAAAAGAATACACAATCAAAACTTCTTTCTTAGTTCTCCTATCCCTGAAACAAGTACATAGTCCTACTGAGGTTTTCTAACCACTTTTATCACCAGCAACCAATGAATTAAATAAGAAGTGTAAGGGCTTCCTGCTATATATCCATGCTGCCCCCTTTTGCGTTGTTTCTTTTCACTTTGACCCTTGTAGAGAAAGACCAACGTCTTTGGATAAATAAAAGATTGAGGGAAAGAATCCATCTGAATTTAGAGAAAAAAAATCTAGACTTCGAGTTTTGACAGCATTTCTCTTTAGGAAGAGTCCGGAGCTTCAGTGAGGAGATGAGGCCGTAACTCAAGGTTCTGCCTTCCAAAGCGCTGAGCGTGGAGGAGTCCACTAGCGGAAAGGAGGTGGGGAGTGCATCTCCCCTTTCCTATTTTACCATGGATCTTCTCAAAGCATAAAAGAGGACAAGAGGAAAAATGGATAAGATGATGGGAAAGATGACGAAGGATCGAAAGGAAACTCCATGGTACAGAAACATGGAAGGAAGGGGTTCCTTTGGCCAGTACTAAGGAGGGTTAATATATAAGAGAGGAGGTTCAGGAAGGCTGTATATTCAAATATGGATATAAACACATGTAACAGAATATTAGACCCAGAGTAGGTATCTTAGAGGTTATCTAGTCTTATCACCTTACCAACAGGAGAACTGTTTCTGGAGCATCTTTGACAGATGGTGAGGCAGGTTCTGTTTCAGTATGCTAAATAACCTGTTTCCATCTTGGACAGCTTCAACAGTTAGAAAGTGCTTGTAACATTATCACTCCCAACTATTTGTCTTGGAACAGGCTCACATAGGACAGGAAATTAGTCTTAATTATTTTTGTATCCCCAGAACCTCCAAGTTAGTGCACAGCGCATGCTCAGTAACTTGTTTGTTGGATTAATGCATAAATAAATTAATGGATATAAACTATCTGAAGAAACAGACTAAAATTTACTTTCCAATCCATACAATAACTCTTTATATATGTGATAGCAATTATCAGTACTAAACTTTTTTTTTCAAGTTAACTATACTCAATTTTCCCAACACTCACTATTCTGATGATCTAACTCGGGGAACCTATCATATTACCCATATGTGCCTTTGTCATTTCTTGTATAGATTCAAAGGAAATAAAAAACAAAGGGTAATTAGAAGTCCTTTGACCACATCTATTCTACTTTATTATTAGCCATAAAAGTCCTTCGAAGTTTCTAAAGCCTCCTTAAATATTTCAATAATAAATATTATGTGTTCATTGTAAAAAAAAAAAAAAAAAGAGAAAATAAAAATCTCTCATAATCCCAACAATCTGAGTGCATCTCCTTCCAGCTTTTTAAAAAAGATTTTTAATGTAATTTGTCATATTGCATATGTCATTTTATACCCAACTTTTTACTTAATATCCTATGAACATTTCTCATATTATTATTAATTCCTCACAGAGACCATTTTAAGTACTTACTATATTTCATTGGAAAGCGATGCAGTTATTTATTTAACCAGTACCTTCTTGTTGTACCATGCCCAATATATCACTATAATAAATAGGACCGGAGAAAAAAATCAATATAGAAGAATTTTTTCCACATCTTTGATGATCAGTTTAGGACAAATTGCTAAAAGTATAGTTACTAGGTCAAAGGGTACACTTTTTTTTTTTTTTAAAGGGTACACATTTTTAATAAGACTTGAAATTCTCTCTCTTGAGATGCCTTTCCTAGCCTTCAATACTAGGTTAAATTCCCTTGTTATATATTACTGTAGCACTCCACAGTTTGCTTTCATAATCTTCATCACCGTTTTAAATACTTGATTATATTTTAATTTCCCTTTGACTGCTAACTGCACTAAGGTAGGGCCATGAACATTTCTGCTGGTTGTGTTTTGCACAGGGCCTAGCCCATAGCACATATTCAATGTGCATTTTATTTTATCAAATACGGTTAAATTGCCTCCTTGAAGGGTGTTTGAATTCGTACACTTGAAGCACTGTTTGCAGTTACCTACCTCACTGCATCATTACATCATCATCACTAAAACAGTGATACCCCAAATAGGGGCAAAACACTGTAAGTGTGATTCACTTCTTTTCTTTTTTTTTTTTTTTTTAACAAATGAAGCCCATGACTTAGAACCCATTTCTCAGCTATTATGAATTCACTGAGTGTATTATGTTCTGTATTGAAAATTCAGTAAGACTGTGATCTGAACATTACCAGCTCTCGGGGCAGAAAAGTTCCTTCCTGGCGGGCGATGACCAGTGATGCGGTCTCTCCCTGCTTGGTGCTCCTCAGCATGGCCACGAGCTCTTCCTGAGTTCGTCCAGTCACATCTCTGCCATTTACCTAATGCAGGCAACCGTATGAGCAGCCACAATTAAAACACTTGCCATCCCCTTCCGCCCTAGATGGTTTTTGAAAGCAAGCAGCAAATGGGCTCCCATGATCAGTGAAGCTCTGGAAAGACGAAAACTGAATACATGAGCCCAAACCAACTATGTTTATGATGCTAGCAATATACCAACCATCATTATTGTGGTGCTGGACAGTCTCAGACATTCAGTAATTGGCATCAGCAGTTTTCCCTAAGACATCACATTCTTAGCAAGGACAAATCAAACTGACAGATACCAGAGAATGATTCCTCAAGTAGGAAGGAAGCTGATTTCAAACGCTTAGCTGTTACCATTCTCTGCCGAATACAAACAGGAGAAATGGACCGTTATCACACAGTCAATTCTTGAGGCGTAAGTTTTTTTGTTATAATTCTACAATTTTCCATGTTTAGAAAATGATAGTCATCAGGTTCCCATAGATTATTGGAGATTGTAATTTGGAGCTACATTAGTCATTTGGCCCATTTTCTATCATGATCTAGAACTATATAAAAAGCTATAGTGCTACTTCCATGCCATGAGAAAGTTCCATGGAACCAGCCAGTTTCAACGAATATGATTTCTTGAAAGGTAAATTGACAGTATATATTTAGCCAAGAAGATGATGCTATCAAACAAAAATAAATGACAAAAAAAAAAAAAGCCTCTTGCTTTGGGTATTCCAAATACTTCTCTATATGCATAGACCAACCTGAGACAGGCTGACCCACTCTTGGAGAAGTTTAAGGAAACAGTTACAAGGGCTTGGGTGCAACTTTGAAATCCTTAGCCCTAACTGAATATATGATGAACTCGTGGATTTGACCCAAATTCCCCAGGGCCTCTAAGAGGCAGAAGTAAGAAAGAGCAGATAGGGAAAACTTTTCAATATTATTTGGCCCCATATCATGGTCCTTATTGAGGACTTACAAAGATAGGCTATTTATTAACCAGTTTTCTAATTAAAGTCCTTATCTTGTCTATAAGTACAGTTTTCAACATACTGAATTCAAAATTTAATACATTTTATATACTTATTTCAAACACCAAGAAAGATTTTATTGAAGATATGCATTCTAACTCTTACCTCCAAAATTCTGTCCCCTGATTGTAGGCGGCCATCTTTTATTGCTGCTCCCTTTGGTAAAATGTTTTTTACAAAAATGGGACCAGGACCATGTATGGAAGAATCTCTGGTAACCACAGTGAAACCAAGTCCTTCAGGTCCTAGTATATAAGACCAGGAAAACACATGGTCACCTTCAGCAGGAATAATATTATATTCAATTTTAGAGTTAAATCCACCTGATTTAGACCAATGCAGAATAAGTGAAATACTGTCATTCCAGTAAATATTTTAAAAATGCTTCAGTTTTTCTGGTTTTAAATACAGATTACAGTGCCTTACAGGCCATGATTGTATCACAGTGAATTTAGGGCCAGTGTAGATATATAACACTTTTGTTTACTAAGGTCCTAGAAGAAATACCACATGTTATCCATATACCTGGGAGACTGATTTCTCAGTAAACCATAATCTGACTTCATACTTTCCTGAGAAGCAAGAGGCCATCTGACATGTCAGGCTTTCAATCAACTAGCCAGCCTGTGGTTCCCCCTCCCCCTGAGTCTCCATTCCTTGTGTACTGCATCCCATTGTCCAATCACTCGTTCCTGTTACTCCTGTCCCATTCTCTTGCATCTCCAGTTTCTCTCTTTGAGTTTATGCCTTTTTTCACTCTATGTGAAGGCATGCTTAGATTTCTCTACCCTAAAGAATCCTTACGTCAATCCTACTGCTTCTTCAATCTTCCATCACCAACTACCTACCCATGACCATATCCAGTCATTTTTCCTATTCTGATCTTTCCCCTTTTCTAGCTTTGACACTTCTCACCAACCATTTTCTTGAAATTAACTCCCCCCTTGGTATTCATGTTTTTAGTTTCTGATTATTTTCCTGCCTCTCTGATCACAACATGTCTGTCACTCTTTCTCTTACCCGTCGTTCTCCCACATAAACATAGATGTTCCCCAAGGATCTGGAACAATTTGTCCTCTAGACTTGCCTGGCATGCTCCTGTCTCCAACTACCATCTCCCTACAGATGACACTTACATCACTTTGTTTGTCTCTAATCTCTCTGGTGTCAGTCTCCAGGATATTACCATGCACGTTCTTTCACAAGCATTTTAAACTTCACTATGAACTTCCTTCTCCAACCCGGATCCTTGCCTTTTCTACTTAAAATTCTAATTTCTCGTAATGGTATCACCATTGCACAAGCCACCCTGGCCGAAAACCTCAGCAATAACAATAATTCCTCTGTCTTCCTGCCTACATCCAGTCAGCAATTTAGGCATACATATTATATTCAGACAGACACCGTGCACCCTTGACTGAGCCCTTGTTGTATGCTCTCTTCTTTAGTATATCTTTTCCTGTCAGATTAATCTTCCCGAAACACAGGTGTGGGATGTAATATTCTTTAGTTTTGCATTCAAGGCTTTTTGATGGATTTTTAAGGTCACATTCCATGTCTGATTTATCTATTCTCAAAGCACTCAACCCCATGTTTTATACATAGCTGCACAATTTGTATGAAAAGCACAAGGGATGCATTTACATAAAAAGCCTAATCGTGCCTCCTATCGATACATTTTCTTCCCTGTATAGAATTCTTATAGGAGGACAAAATTTTGACCAGAGGGTTTTTCAGAATAATCTCTATATCCCAATTAAAGGTACATGTAATTTGCTTTAGATACATGTGAATAAGTATTCTAAAACTACCTTGTGATCATTACATTTCCCATTAATTCAGATAAGAATCCATAAAATCTTGGTTTCTTTTGAATGGAGTCTTGAAAATCACAGTGGGTTGCAGAGGGTTGCAGTGAGGGAAGGGATTATCAGGAGAAGTTACAAAATAAAAAAAAGTGCAGAAATTCATGAATGTGTATGTGTGTATGTATAATATTGCATAAATATCTATGAACACACATGATCTAGTCTTATTGATCTGGGCTGCAAATGGATGAAAAAGTTGAAAAAGATGAAGAAAAGAGGTTATACATGCTTTTGAAATTAAGAATACTTGAAAAATTATTTGCATTGTTGAATTAGTGAAATTAATAATTACTACATATTTGCTGAGGAATAATTTTTTGCTGGTATAAAACTATCTTAGAGAACCAGAAACAATATATTGGCTTTTTGGACTTGGACTAAAGGATGCTTCAAAAATCACTAATCTTGCTTAAAACAGACAACTGAATTTCAGTGCCTGTTTAGTATTAAGTTGTGATACAAGAACACTCTGTTCCTACCAAGTTTGTAATGGTTCTTTCTATTTCACAGCAGGTCTTTATAATTTTCTTGCTTCACATAATGTACACTCTCCAGAAAAAAGAATAAGAAAGTACTATGATTTTAAGAAATTTAAGTTACTGCAGTATACACTTAAATCTATTCTTTGATTCAATTAAATGAAGGGAGAATTAACAAAATTAGCCTTAATGCATTTCTCTTAACCAATTTTACATGTTACAATAATAGAATGCTATTAAGCATAATTTAATAATTACCTTTCTTTAGGTCAATCTTAATTTTCTTTGCATTTTTCTTGCTGCCAAACCCCATGAGCGGGGAGAGTGAGGGAGAGGATGGCTTTCTACCTAGTCTTGGTACTCGGGGGCTCTTGCTTTGCTGCAGGGAAGTTGATGCATCTTCCTCAGGACTGCTTGTTCCTGTGAGATTTACTGTCTTTATTCCTGATTTTCCATGGACAGGAGGTGGCACCTTTGTTCTCAAAACGCCATCATTGTTACCAAAAATGTTAAGAGGTCCAGTGACTGATTTTTCATACTGTTCCCGGTTTTGAGGTGGAAGCACATGAAGCAGCACACTTGGAGATTTCATTGCCTGACGGAAGACGTCCTGAGCCCTTGAAAGACAGTGAACATATAATGATACCACTTCCTAGCACGCCATCCAAAGCACCCAGCCTCACGGCTACAGGAGCATAAGCACAGGAGATACTATCACTATTACTACCAATATGACTTTGCTGACTAAATGCTAGTTACCATGTATGGCCTGCTCATTAGGTGCCACCACACGGGGCTACATGTGCATCATCAACATGCACGATTCTCTCATTTAACCTTTTTAACAACCATGTTAAGTAAGTATAATTAGCTCTCATTTTGCAAAATGAAGAAGTGGAGGCTCAGAGAGCTTAAGCAACTTGTCCAATGACCCACAGCTTCTAAGCATTTCTAAATCTGAAATTCTACCCAGAAGTATTTACTGAAGTAAATATAAAAGCAAGCTCTAATTTTAAATGGAACAAACATCTTTCACAGTCTCCATCAGATTATCATTTGGTTTCCTTTTAAGACTTTAATCTAAAGTATAGGTCTTTCCTAATGTGGGTTGTGTTGCAGAAGCCCAATTCTGACACAAACATTTCCTCACGGAGACGTTTGGTATGTACATAGGCTGTGTCAAATATCACAGTGGACTGGCAACCCAAAATGCACCCTCCCTGTTATTTTATTATAGAGTCCCTAATGTTTTTACATTTTTGTCTTAGCGCTTTGTGCTTTTCCTCAAATTTCCTACTACTTTTTCTTTCCTTCTTCCTTATGTCTCCTTGTACCTCATGACTAGGTAAAACAACTCTCTTTCCCAGCTTTCTTGCCAATGAGATGAAAGGTTAGAGAAAATCTGGCTCATCTGGGAGGCAGAAACTTTTTTGTTCTACTGTTTCTCTTTCCTACTTCTTAAAACTCAGAAGTGATGGAGGGAACTCCAGCAGCCATCTTGTGACCATGAGACAGCTTCAAGATAGCATCCGCATCAGAAGGATGGCAAAGCAGAAAGATGGAGGATGCCTGACTCACTGATGATGGTGGACCCTCCATTCCAACTCTGGACTGCCATCTCCACACTTATTTGTCCTTAGAAAAGGTAAATTTTGTTTAAGCTACCTTTATTTCAGGTTTCTATTATGAGCAGCCACACCAAATAATAATTAATCATAATTCCAACTGTTATCTGAGCTCCCCCTCACTTTATTCACGAAGAGCTTACAATGTTAGGGGAGGAGGGAGAAGACTTCACATAGATAGCCCAACTCCTCTGGTCGGCTCCTTGACTAGGAGTCAATTTCTACTCTACATTGAATTTTTATAAGCCTTGATTTCTACCTCTATAATATAGGGAGAATAATGTCTGCCTTGCATTCCTATTAAGTCCTGGTAACAAGCACAGTGATATATAAAAATAATATCATTACTGATAATACTTATAATTTTGCATATTATTCATTATTTTTAGAAATACACTCTTAAGGCTTCATTTTCTTCCACACTTAAGCAGCTACAGCACTGCCCCTCCACCCAACACAATATTGGCAACTAATGGTCACAGAGAAGATATATTATGAGTTGTTTTGGTTGAAACAAGAGAGGTTGGTGATCATTACTAAAGAGTATTCGTGATTACTCCCTTGTTCCACTGTAATGCCAATATACATATAAAAAAGCATATGCAGACTGCTGCATACGTTAATTCTTAGGTACAAAGACCTATTCCTGTAACATTTTCACATGCAGAGAAATAATTTCTTGAGGGAGAGTATTTTAACTTTTTTTTTTTTTTTTTTTTTTGCGCTACGTGGGCCTCTCACTGCTGTGGCCTCTCCCACTGCGGAGCACAGGCTCTGGGCGCGCAGGCTCAGCGGCCATGGCTCACGGGCCCAGCCGCTCCGCAGCATGTGGGATCTTCCCAGACCGGGGCACGAACCCGTGTCCCATGCATCGGCAGGCGGACTCTCAACTACTGCGCCACCAGGGAAGCCCTATTTTAACTTTTTTTTTTTTTCCATTTGTTTCTATTATTCAGTGAGTCTTCACAGTCATCTCTCACAGATATTTAGTTTAAGGAAGACTACTGACACCAAGTAAGTTAATTAATAAGCCGAACTAATAGTCTGTGAAGAGTTCTTAAATACCAGTCTAACTGACCTGTATCCCAAGAAAAACAAACCCATCTATCGATGCCCCAGAAAGACAGCCAGGCAGAAGGTTTGCTCTGTTCTGCAGTTTGTCCTTCTCAGGGCTGTCAGGGACATTTGCAGCCCACCTCTGAGTACGCTAAAACACAGGACATATTTGAAAATAGATCTTCTGGGGTCAAAGGGAACTTATCAGAAGTTCTACCTACATTTTTGATCATAATGAGCTCAGTAATGATCATAAGCATTCTAGGAATCAATAAAGTAAATAAAACAATAAAAAACATGCTTACTGAGCAAAGGTTTTGTCTACGAGGTCCACGCTGTTGATTTTTACAATACATTCGTTTTCATGAAACAGTCCTTCCCGCTTAGACCTGCTGTTTTCCTCAATGCCACGGATGAAGAGCCCTAGAATCCTAAAGGCAACATTTCGGTTGAAAGAGAATGACTGAATAACCTGCGAGTTGTTTCTCCATTTGTAACCGTTCAGAAATAAACATCGGTTTCTATCTATGAAAGGACGTATGCTTTATATTCGGGCAACTGTTATTTAAATCCTTAGTAAACAAACAAACAAAAAAACACACTCGCACACATGACTCACTAAGGAGAAGAAGGCCCTTCAAGACACATATACGTAAACACCAGCCCAGAGCACAATGACCTACAATCCCGTTTCTCATGCTTGTAGGTAACTTAGAAAAGGCAAGTGTTGCTCAGTAGAGTTCAGGACACAGAGGACTCGTGGTTTCGAGAGGGATTCACAGAAGGGCTGACTGTAATAAGTAAGTTTGAGTTGGTGCCCAGGGGGCAGCTCGATGTTTGATAATGGGAGAGGATTAGGTATTCACAGTAGTTTCTTTGCAGTCTTCCCACCTCTTCCAATAATATGCATTTGAAGAAGTAAATGTTTAGCAGAGATCGTATTACTGAGTTTAGAAGGAAGTTCGGTCCCATTTGTTAGTGCCACTGAATCAAGTGTGTGTTGAGTGTTCTCTATGCACTTCGGATGGAAGAATATGAGACAGGGCTGTAGGACCAGGACAATGGCTCAGCACAGGCTTGGAGTACAGGAGTAATGAAAAACCTGGAGCTATAAGCCTAGAGTCTTCATAGAAGGATTTGGGAAGAAAGTGGGATGTAAACTGGATCAGAAGAATGAGTGGGATTTGGATAGGAGGAGAGAGAGAATACACACAGAGGCAGGAACGAACAGGTGTGTGTAAGGGGAGCAGGGTGGAAGCTCACACTGGATGTGGAGGCCAGTGCCACGTGAAGGGGCCTTGAACACCAGCTGATGGACGGATGTGATGAGGCTGGAGTAATACTCATGCCACTCACTGCTTCTGAGCGAGACGGTGACCAGATGAAATCAGGGCTTTGGGAAGAGGTGTCTGAAATTTCAACCAGGAAGAGTCTGGATTCAGAGAGGATCCCCTGAACCTCCCGGTGCTTTGCGGCTGTGGCTTAGAGTCAGGAGGGGATGGGGTTGGAGAAAAAGAAAAGGAGAAAGAAAGCTACAGCAATGAAAAGAATTTAACTGTGTGTGTATGCACTTGCACGCACCTATTACATATTGGTAGTATCTGAACTGAAAACTAAATCAAACTTGTGTATACTTTAGCCATTTCTCATGTGAGGGATTTCCCTGTTCCTTGCGGCATGTCAGGGTCCCAGGTGTCTCAGGATAAAACAGACAGATACGTCCTCCAAGAGGAGTCTGCTAGATGTGGAGAAACCACCACCTCCTCTTCCCTCATCCTCTTGTTTTCCTACTTTGTCACCCTCTTTCATATAGGGGCCTTAGGTGCTATTACGTAGTCCCTTTGCATTAAGTCTCGAATCTAAATAAAACATGAGCACATTTTATGCACGCATAATAGCGTCCGCCATTAAAAAGGGGAGTCTCTAATGAAAGTGGAAGAGAACCTGTTTGGAGCTGCCACAAAGTGGGACCTCGGCCTCCAGGGCCTCAGTTCATCTGATGAGCTCACGTCATCTCAAGACAGCCGGAGGAGAGGCACATGCAGGGCTATTTAGATCTCTACTTTAAATAAGTTAAATGAACACAGTACGCTGACGTAGGAGAGAGCAGAGCGAATAGTTTTGTCACCTACTGTGGGGAAAGCTCAGGGTCACAGGCCAAGTGTGCAATGATGCTTCATTTCCTAGTTCTAGCAGGTGAGTAAATTAATCATCTTCTGGGTGGAAGAGAATAAGGGCCAAAGCTACTATCTGATAAAAGATCTGAGATTTAAATGAATATATTTAAAGTACTAATCCCACCTTAATCTCATAATATTAAAAATTGAACTATTTGACATGTCAAAAAAAAAAAAGGAAAGAAATAGAATAAAATACTGTTTCTCTCCTAAACCGAACAACTCTCTAATAGTTCACATTTTGGATTTTTGTTATGGTGGATTCACAATAACACGACCCATTAGGAGGCTCACATGTGGTTATAAACTAGTTTATATAAGCGATATTTTTTTAACAAGCATTCAAGTCTTCCTTTAATTTAATTCAGTACATCATCAGTCATGTAATGTTACTCCCTAGGATTTAATTTCACATTTTGGGAGATGAATTAATTCTTTCAGGCCACTGGGTTGCAATTTAGCTGGTATATTACAGCTGGAGTATGCTATGTGAACCTCACTCAACTAAATAACCTAACTTTCCATGAAAAATTTATTGACAGAATAAGCCCAACTGCAAAACCCATGTGTCAGAGGTAATTTTGGTAAAATGTAAAACTAACTGATTTTATTAGTTTGTTCCCTGGCAACAAACCACTCCTGCCTTCTTTATTCTATGGAAGGGATGGATTCCTTCCAGTTTGATTTCATCCAGACCAGTATGAGAAGGCTCAGAAAAGAGTCCCTCTTTGTTCTCTTTGCCCCAAATGGGTGAGCTGTGGATAGCTATCTCGTTTGGGACCAAGGCTCGCAGGATTTAAAAATTAATGCCGTCGATGAGTTATAGGCCGAGGTGAACCAGTTAATTTGCATTAAGAAGCAGTGATAAAGGAGGCCGAAACCCACAGCCCCGCAGAATAAGAGGGGTAACAATTGCTTCTTGCCCTTCTAATGATCATTTAGGCACAAACCTATGCCCTGCTGGCCTCCTCCTTTCTTCCCACTGTATCACACTGCCTAGGCCGCTCACCCGCTTAGAATTTTTACCTAAACATCTCCTCTGCTCACATTATATATCACTCTTCCCCCATCCTTCCTTTCCTTCTGCCTCATATTCAGCTGTCTTTACTATGAAACAGGTATATTATGCTATCTTTATTTACTGACAATTAGATTTTATGCTTTAATTCTAAAATAAAACTATATTTTTTTTGAAAAAAATGAATGAAATTAAGTTGCTTTTTACTTTCAGGGACTCTTGTTTTGTTTTCTTTCTTCTTGCATTTTTGTTTTTATTGTGCGAGCCAATAGTCCTCAGTACAAGCAGCATTCTCCACCCCGATGAAACCACTGAGGCCTTATTTAGTGCAGCAGCCAGTGTGTTGTACTCGGGGTGTTCTAACTTTGATTAGGGATCTTAATTCTACAACAGGTGTGGCCCCATTTTTGTAAAAGAAAAAAATTAAAAAGAAATTGAAGGCAGAGTGAATTACAGTAGTCTTAGTAAATAATTAAATGTAAATTCTAATTTAAAATAATGACACAAACCAATAAGTGGAAGGAAATGAAGAACTAAGTCTACCACTATGACCTTAACTACCCCCATCCCCCATGCTCACACAGGGCAACCATATGGCATAATGAAGTCAGACACTTGTCTGACACACTCTGTATGCAGTTGCTTCTAGACACATGGGTTGAGTTAAGTGTGCTGTTTCAGCCTGTACTCATTACTTCTTAACTTTTATTGGCTCATGTCTCCACTTCCATATTATTTTTTTATGTTTTTTAATTAAATTTCCTTCCTATAATACCAGTGGATAGCAAAAAATACACACACACACACACACACACACACACACACACACACAGAGAAAACTATTTCACCAATTTACTGAATAGTTGACCATGAACTTATAAAAGTTCATTTCTAAACAAAGTTTTTCTGTTTTAGCCAAAATAGTATTAAATCCTAATAATTTACACATTTGTATGTTGTGTGTTTCACAAGGAGCATTCACATTTTTAATGTGGTTTCATCCCCACAACCTTGATGTGAAGTAGGTATTCACAAGAGGCAAATTTAGGGGACTCACTCAAGGTTATACAAAAGAGAACAGTGAGATTCAAGTCCAATTGTTCCAAATCCGAGTCCAATACTTTTTCCTATTCTATAAAGCTTATGCTAGAAATCAGAACTAGGAAGGATCGGGGGTAAATCAATGCATTCTAGTGTGTTTTCCTCATTTGAAGTGAGAGAAGGTGATTTTTGGTCTATAGCGTCAACTTGTTTTCTGAACAACTGAAAATGATGTAGGGTGACTGTCATGTTGTATATTTCTTCACGTTTTGAAAATTGGGATGATCTTGTGGTCTATTCCAGCTTCATTAAGCTAAAGGACCTAGTAATTTAGCCACACTGGTATTTCACAAAGCTCTACCAGTACACTTCTGACAAAAGCCATTAGAATTCCTCATGACAACTGGGTAAATACTCTCCCTGTCTGTCAAAAACAACCCCAGCTTGTCCTGTGCCATAACCCATAACATTTATAAACATGCTTATTAACACATACAGGAAATGAGACAATAAGAGCCACTAGCTTTTCAGTTCATTTCTTTTTAGGGGACATTCATTCCAGCAAGAGCTTGGCATCAGATGTTATTTGCTAAAGAAGGTGATGACTTAGCAATTACAGGTAGCAGATGGCTACCTACTGAAAATGATGCCAACCAAAATATCATGACTAAATCTGTTCTTCCTGCTGTATGGCAGACCAAATTGAATAAATATTCAGAACCAGTAAATAAATACTATATAAGCTTTGGGGCAAGTTTTGTTATAGAAAGAGCAAAGAGTGAGGTCAAGTCAAGACATCTGGATTTTGTATGACCTTGAGAAAAATCAACCGACTTTTCTGGTCTTTGATCACCTAAGCTAAAATCAGGTATTTTGCCTTTTCAATGATATATTTAATTTAAGAAAATAAATTTAGCAAATTAATTAAAATCATATCATATGGGTGAGAAATTCATTTTCTTTAAGTTTCTGACAGCCTTTGTCAGTGTCAATCTAGTGCAAAAGGTAGTCATCTGATTGAAAAGTATTATAATAACATAATATCTAATACTAGTTTTGTAAGGTTGTTATAATAGTACTAATATTAACTCTCAGGCACACACTTTAATTCCCATCAGTAAAACAAGTTTTACAGCCAGTTAAGTAGACACAAATTTCAAGAGATGCTGATGCAATCTAAATTACCATTTACCAGCATGGATTTAGAAATATTATGTCTTTAAAATTTCACAAGGATGCCATAAATTATTTTTAATTGGTTATATTTTATTTTAGAACAAAATAAATAGAATAATGGCATTTTGCTACTATATGTAAAATCAAAACATATTTAGCTTCTGATATAACTACTTATAATATTAGAATATTTATTATCCTAAGTTCTGTAAACCTGAGGCATATCAAGAAATATCCATTTGGAATTACTATATTTCATTTAAGTGTATTTTTGAACATTAAAAAATTCAGTTGCTATATTTCTGTGACAATATGTTAAAGTCTTTCCACAATTTCTGTCTATGTGTCACTGATAAGAATACTTTAATAAAGTACTTCTTAATTAATTGTAAATGCAGAAGCCATGATTTCTTTTCTATCGTATCCTAGAAGTGATGTTATTTTGTTTCTAACACATAAGTGGCCAACAGAAGTATATCTTGAGGTGTCTATCTAAATAACAGAGACACTTAATCCTCTTCTAAAAAATGTTTGGGAAAATGAGCTCAAGTCAAGTTTTTCATTAGTATGAGCTTCTGATATAAGGAAAACATCTTACCTTCCACTCAGAGATGAAAAGAAAGGTACTACATGTATTCCCAAGGGGCCTCCTTCCCCAGAAATCTCCACTGTTCTTGTCATATTACTGGGACAGAAAAAAAAAAAAAAAAAGAGCACAAATGAGTCCCTGCTAAAAAAACAAAAACAAAAACAATCAGACGTGGCATATTAAAAAGAAAAACAAAACAAACTTAGGATTATAGCAACTACTGTAAATTCAACAGCAGAGATGAAATCAAAGGAGTACATGATTTGCTGGTATGTTCAGAAGACCCAGGAAATAAAATGTTTAAAAGACTATCTGACTGCTTACTTTTTTTCCTAGAAGAGGAAAAAATGGAAATGACTATGTACAAAAATAACTTCCTACTTAACTTAATCTGCATAAATCAACATATTTAAAAAGGATGTACACAAAAATGAAATTTCTCCCCATTGAGACACACTTGAAAATTACTGAATAGATGATAAAATACATTGAATTAAGCATATCTATGCTTAAAACATAAAGGAGGATTTTTCCTCCAGAACAGAGGAAAAATGAAATAAAACACATTTTTATTAGAAAAAGCACATAATTACATTTTAAACAACTGTGAAGCCAAAGTTGGTAATACATATGGGCATGTTCAAAGCATTATAAATCAAAACTAAAACTTGCCTTTCAATAAGACATCAGTTGTATTCAATGGAACAATTCCAAATTTTCACCTCTCAGTTTTTTTTTTTTTTTTTTTTTTTTAGACGTAGGAAAAGAAGTTGAAAAGCCTGGAGAAAATGTATTACAGAAAGAAATGGAAAGCCTGACCTGTCTAACCTACTCCAGATTAAGGAAAGGATGAGCTAGAAACATTAATGGATAGTGTGTATGACTGAAATATACAAGGCATTGGGAGCTTTGGAGTAATGGAAAGTGGAACTAACAAGTTTTTATAAAGATGAAAAATAATACCATGAACAATTATTGGCTCCTTTAATCCCAGAGAGAGAAAATAAAATTGTCAGAGGAAAAATGATAAAGTGGAAGCAAACATCTCCATCATGGAAACTGTAGGCAGGTCTCTATTGTTTCCTATTTACATGAAAAAGACCTGAAACTAGATGTCAAATTAAGAGCTACAGCTGCTACAAATACATTTCTGCTCCAAATTGAAAATGGGAAAATTTTGGCTCCTTGCTGGAAAGTTGAGAACAGCATTAAGAAAGCAAAATGCCTAACGAATTCACTCTGCATGAAGTACTCCCTAAATTATCAGCAATCTAAAATAAATATATTAAATATATTCTCATCAGTGGATTAGGCTTATTTTTCATGTGTTTTCATTGCAAACCTATTATCATTAAGAACTGCAAAAAAGAGCATGTTAGTTTCCAACATTTATGGAAAGGGATGGAATTTCAAAACTGATAGTAAATTTCGAGTTTTGCTCAGATACTGCTGATATATTTAAACTTTGTTCAGTCAAGCAGGTTATATCAGAAGCCTGGAATAAAAGTTAGAAATAAAATAAATCTTAGAGTGCTAAGATCAAGGGATAAAGTAGATTCTTCTCTATACTTTCTGTGTAAGCATAGGCACTATATGAATATAGGCATATGAAATCCTAAATATAGGTATGCATTTTAAGTCCTGAATATAAAATATTTGGTGGGAAGAGAAAGTTGCGTAGCTTTCAATGGACCGCAAAGAAATAACTTTTACATAACAGATTTATAGTGCATTCGTAGGTATTTGAGGAAGACTAAACCCAAAGCATACATATTCTAGGGTTATGATATTATTGTAAAGACTTCTAAAAACAGAGGTGAAAATTTTGTTTAACCACTGAAACTTTATTATCTCTACCTTTATAACATAATTTTATAGTTTTACACTTAGAGCATAACACAAATCTTTCCTAATAAATGTATTAAATCTCCACATGCTGAGAGCATTCATATGTATTATATAGATGCTTTTGGAATATAAGTGTTTAGTCTAGACAACAAGATTTCAGCTTAAAAAATTTTAGAATGGCTTTATGGATTCTTTTCTCTAGTTTGCAAGTATTTCTTTATCCCACTCAAAACCTCTACTATAAAACATAATAAATTCTATGTAAATTCTATGTATCATACTGACACCTACTCTTTAGTAATCATCAAACTTGTAGTTTTACATTTACTTAAAAGTAAATCACAAAATTTCTTAAAGTAATCAATCTTATTTCAAAACACTAAAACTTTGTTGGAGGATGCAGTATTAAGGTTTATTTCAACTTTATAAGATTCCCTTTTTCAGTATTTCAGAATAAACTTTTATGCTATCTTTATATGATAGTCACTATTTTTTGGCTAGAATGATATTTGACAAATGTTAAATTACTATCACAAAAGTATTACTATCCCAGAAAAAGCAGCATAAAAGACTCAATTTTGTTGACTGTTAAATGCAGATACTTAGAGAATTAGATCTAAAGACAAGCATTACAAGTTTTACACAGACTATGTTTTACCATGCTCTTTATAAACTGTTATCCATTATTTGTTTCAAGATGGAAAGAAAAGCATTTGAAAAAGGAAACTCATAGACCAGTCCATCTTTTTAAATTTAGTTTAAAAGGGGAAAAAACCACTCAGTGTTTTACACATTTGATGGAGTTCTGTGGAAATCCCTGTATATATACCCTCATGGAAGATAAACATAGCAAGGAGGGCTAGACACAATTACTTGAATACACATCTCATAAAATGAGATTTCACTAAGATGTGAAAATATGCTATTAATGTTATTTGTTTAGGCAAACAGCACGGTAGAGTTCAAGGACTGGTGAGCAGGGTATGCACATTTATGTTCTGGAGGCAGACTGAGAATGGAAAATGTAGAGAATGAGGTGAGAAGGCTATTCTAGAAGTGGAAAGAAAAAGGGATCAGCAGCTACTTGTGAAAAACAGATAAAAAATGAATTGCGGGGCAAAGGAAAAGTATTTCACTTACAAAAAGAAAAGTCGGAAGATTTCACTAAGCTCAAAATAGCTAATTCAACTTTCTAAGACGTACTAAAACAAAAGCAGATAGTCACCAAGCATTAGGTCCAATAGTATTAAGCAAGCTACATGTTCTAAGCTCCGACTGACAAAATTGATTCAAATATCACTAGAACCAGCTGCTACCTACTTAAGACTTGAATACAAAACTATGGGTGAAAGTACAGAATCAGTGGTTTAAAATGAGCCTGTTGTGAACGGCTATGGCAAGAACTAGATGGAAAGTGCTTCATTTGGTTCCTTCCAGCAGAAAGACACGAAGCTTGAGGGAGAGAAGGGGCTGCAGACGGATGGTTGTAGATCTGATTTCTCCACACAAGGCAAAATGCACAGCATCTTTAAGATTAGTCAACCCAGTGATTGGCCACTAGTTTAGGGTATGGAAGAGACAGGTCTGAGGGCAGGGAAGAGGAGATACTTTGTTTCAGGAGGAAATAATGATTAACTTATGAAATTAGAGAGAAGTGTATCCTAGTGGTGGCTCTGAGTCAGGTGCCTAAGTAAATCATTTAAACTAAGACCACAAGTAAGTTTCCTCATTTGGACAATGAGGGAATTAAGATAAATTCCTAATAGAGTTGCTGATTTTAAAGAAAAAAATAGAGAATATTATATAAATACAGCAAACACACAGTCTCTGGCATATACGAAGGACTCAACATCAGCTGTTAGTATTATTATTAGAACTTTCTGAAGGAACAAAGAAGCTTACGGGTTAAAAGGCAATAACCTATTTCAAACTTTCCAAATTTTCCTCAACTTGATTTCCTCAGTAAGAGTTTTTTTTTTTCTTAATCTGTAAATACTGTAGGATTTTCTTCATAATTAGACTGCTGATAGAGAACACAGTGGGTAATAATGAGTGGAGAGAAGTTACTGGTGGGTGTTCTTTGGGGACTGATGTCCAAGACTGTCATATACAGCAATGTGAGAGATGGACCACAGAGAGAGACCTCCAAGAAGAGCTTGCTGATGACGCCAAAGGCTACTTGACAGTGAAATGTCTTGGGTTTTTTCCCCCAGTTTTATTGAGATATAATCAACAGCACTGTATATGTTTAAGGTACACAGCATAATGATTTGACTTACATAAATAATGAAATGATTATCTCAGTAAGTTTACTGAACATCCATCATCTCATATAAATACTAAATTAAAGAAATAGAAAAAAAATTTTTCTTGTGATGAGAACGCTTAGCATTTACTCTTTTAGCAACTTATGAAATGTCTTGTTGATATGATTATACTGAGTAAAAATCTAACAAAGAATTTGTTGTCAAAGGTGGTGGGATTCACTTAATGCAATTAATCGAGTAGTTCCAATGAAGAAGCTCTGCAAGGAAAAAACGAAGTCTAATGCTTGAGGAGTTCATAATCAGCAGGCAGATTAGGACAGGTAACAAAAAATAATACAAAGGAATAGAACAGTAGTAGTACTTGCAGTATGTTCTCAATGAATGTACGCTATCTGGGGGGAGGCAGCATGTTAATCATCTTCTGGGTATTACATAACATGTACTCACATCAAATGTACAAAGTAAACATATCACTTCCATTACAGATAAGTAAACCGATGCTTAGAGAGGTTAAATAATCTGTCCAACACCACACCATTTATATAAGGTAAATTCAGGACACAAACTGGAATTTACTGCTTCTCAGAGCAGTAGTTTTCAACCATTTTGACATGTAAGTTTCAAAGCAGAGGTGCTTTCTGATGAGGTTCATAGAAAAGGGAACAGGATCAGGAAGGAAAGCTGGAAATCAGGAAAATCTTCTCAAAGGAAGTAGAATTTTAGATGGAACTGAGAAGGGTACATGAATCTTCAACCAGAAAAGCTGGTGAGAGCGTGGAGAGATCATGCACAGGAGAGGAAACAGTTTGCACTGAGACACTGAATCAGGATGGTCTGTGGATACACGGATTGGCTGCGATACTAAAGAGAGAAGGAGGAGAGGGGAGGAGGAGGGAGGAAGGGAGGAGAACAGAGGGTAAGATAATGAGGAGATAAGGCTGACCCATCAGCTTCAGATCAAACCTCAGTGTGATATGTCAAATTCCACAATGAGAAAAAGCATGCTTAATTTTTTAGAAGATGGAATCACTATAGGTTCTGGAAATGAGAGCACTAAGATCAATGCAGTGGTTTAGAAATATTTTACCTGGCAGAGATGTGGGATCAACTGGAAAAGGGAAAGACAAGGGACAAATTGGTACTTGAGGTAGGAATTAGTAAATTACTGAAACAATGTAGCTGAGAGGTATTATGGATTGAGCAATGATTATAGGAATAAAGCATGAAAACATGGAGGAAGATTCAAGGTATTATGAAATGGACTCTGTCAATAATTTGCAAAATGAGAGGCCAAGGAGAAGACAGGATAAAATGTGATGACAGTTTTCATCCTGGGAAAAGAGGCATATCTGGAATAACGTGAGGTCAGGAATGAGCCAGAAATTTGGAATGAAGGGAAGGTCTTTTGCATACACTGCTTGCTAATTAAAGAGAAGCTTAAAGTGCAATCTTTTTTGTTTTAACATCTTTATTGGAGTATAATTGCTTTACAATGTTGTGTTAGTTTCTGCGGTATACTAAAGTGAATCAGCTACACATATACATATATCCCCATATCCCCTCCCTCTTGCGTCTTCCTCCCACCCTCCCTGTCCCACTCCTCTACGTGGTCACAAAGCACCAAGCTGATCTCCCTGTGCTATGCAGCTGCTTTCCAACTAGCTATCTATTTTACATTTGGTAGTGTATATATGTCCATGACTCTCTCACTTCGTCCCAGCTTACCCTTCTCCCTCCTTGTGTCCTGAAGTCCATTCTCTAAGTCTGGGTCCTGCCCCTAGGTTCATCAGAATCTTTTTTTTTTTTTTTAGATTCCATATATGTGTTAGCACACAGTATTTATTTTCTCTTTCTGACTTACTTCACTCTATACAACAGACTCTAGGTCCATCCACCTCATTACAAATAACTCAGTTTCGTATACTTTTATGGCTGAGTAATATTCCATTGTATATATGTACCACATCTTCTTTATCCATTCTTCTGTTGATGGACACTTAGGTGGTTTCCATGTCCTGGCTATTGTAAATAGAGCTGCAATGAACATTGTGGTACATGACCCTTCTTGAATTATGGTTTTCTCAGGGTATATGCCCAGTAGTGGGATTTCTGGGTAGTATGGTAGTTCTATTTTTAGTTTTTTAAAGAACCTCCATACCGTTCCCCATAGTGGCTGTATCAATTGACATTCCCACCAACAGTGCAAGAGATTTCCCTTTTCTCCACACCCTCTCCAGCATTTATGGTTTGTAGATGTATTGATGATGGTCATTCTGACTGGTGTGAGATGATATCTCACTGTAGTTTTGATTTGAATTCCTCTAATGATTGGCAATGTTGAGCATCCTTTCATGTGTTTCTTGGCAATCTGTATATCTTCTTTGGAGAAATGTCTATTTAGGTCTTCTGCCCATTTTTGGATTGGGCTGTTTGTTTTGTTGATATTGAGCTGCATGAGCTGCTTGTATATTTTGGAGATTAATCCTTTGTCAGTTGCTTCATTTGCAAATATTTTCTCCCATTCTGAGGGTTGGCTTTTTGTCTTGTTCATGCTTTCCTTTGCTGTGCAAAAGCTTTTAAATTTCATTAGGTCCCATTTGTTTACTTTTGTTATTATTTCCATTACCCTAGGAGGTAGGTCAAAAAGGATCTAGCTGTGATTTAGGTCATAGAGTGTTCTGTGTTTTCCTCTAAGAGTTTTATAGTGTCTGGCTTTACATTTAGGTCTTTAATCCATTTTGAGTTTATTTTTGTGTATGGTGTTAGGCAGTGTTCTAATTTCATTCTTTTACATGTAGCTGTCCAGTTTTCCCAGCATCACTTATTGAAGTGGCTGTCTTTTCTCCATCGTATATTTTTGCCTCCCATATCAAAGATAGGGTGATCATATGTGCGTGGATTTATCTCTGGGCTTTCTAACCTGTTCCATTTATCTTTATTTCTGTTTTTGTGCCAGTACCATACTGTCTTGATTACTGTAGCTATGTAATTGCCCCAAGATTGCTTTGGCTATTTGGGGTCTTCTGTGTTTCCATAAAAATTGTGAAAATTTTTGTTCTAGTTCTGTGGAAAATGCCATAGGTCGTCTGATATGGATGCAATGAATTTGTAGATTGCTCTGGGTACTATAGTCATTTTCCCAATGTTGACTCTTCTAATCCAGGAACATGGTATATCTCTCCATCTGTTTGTATCATCTTTAATTTCTTTCATCCGTGTCTTACAGTCTTCTGCATACAGATCTTTTGTCTCCTTAGGTAGGTTATTCCTAGGTATTTTATTCTTTTTGTTGCAATGGTAAATGGGAGTGTTTCCTTAATTTCTCTTTCAAATTTTTCATCGTTAGTGTATAGGAAAGAAAGAGTTTTCTGTGCATTAATTTTGTATCCTGCTACTTTACCAGATTCACTGACTAGCTCTGGTAGTTTTCTGGTAGCATGTTTAGGATTCTCTACGTAGAGTACCATGTCATCTGCAAACAGTGACAGCTTTATTTCTTCTTTTCCAATTTGGATTCCTTTTATTTCTTTTTCTTCTCTGTTTGCTGTGGCTAAAACTTCCAAAACTATGTTCAATGATAGTGGTGAGAGTGGGCAACCTTGTCTTGTTCCTGATTTTAGAAGAAATGGTTTCAGTTTTTCACCATTGAGAACGATGTTGGCTGTGGGTTTGTCATATACGGCCTTTATTAAGTTGAGCTAGGTCCCCTCTATGCCCACTTTCTGGAGTTTTTATCATAAATGGGTGTTGAACTTTGTGGAAATCTTTTTCTGCATCTATTGAGATGATCATATGGTTTTTCTCCTTCAATTTCTTAATATGGTATATCACATTGATTGATTTGCATATATTGAAGAATCCTTTCATTCCTGGGATAAACCCCACTTGATCATGGTGTATGATCCTTTTAAAGGGCTGTTGGATTCTGTTTGCTAGTATTCTGTTGAGGATTTTTGCATCTATGTTCATCAGTGATATTGGCCTGTAGTTTTCTTCTTTTGTGACATCTTTGTCTGGTTTTGGAATCTGGGAGATGGTGGCCTTGCAGAATGAGTTGAGAGGGAGTGTTGAGAGGGCCTTGCAGAATGAGAGGGAGTGTTCCTCCCTCTACTACATCTTGGAAGAGTTTGAGAAGGATAGGTGTTAGCTCTTCTCTAAATGTTTGATAGAATTTGCCTGTGAAGCCATATGGTCCTGAGCTTTTGTTTCTTGGAATATTTTTAATCACAGTTTCAATTTCAGTGCTTGTGATTGGTCTGTTCATATTTTCTATTTCTTCCTGGTTCAGTCTTGGAAGGTTGTGCTTTTCTAAGAATTTGTCCATTTCTTCCAGGTTGTCCATTTTATTGGCATACAGTTGCTTGTAGTAATCTCTCATGATCCTTTGTATTTCTTCAGTGTCAGTTGTTATTTCTCCTTTTTCATTTCTAAATCTGTTGATTTGAGTCTTCTCCCTTTTTTCTTGATGAGTCTGGCTAATGGTTTATCGATTTTGTTTATTTTCTCAAAGAACCAGCTTTTAGTTTTATTGATCTTTGCTATTGTTTCCTTCATCATTTATTTCTGATCTGATCTTTATGATTTCTTTCCTTCTGCTAACTTTGGGGTTTTTTTTGTTCTTCTTTCTCTAATTGCTTTAGGTGTAAGGTTAGGTTGTTTATTTGAGAAGTTTCTTGTTTCTTGAGATAGGATTGTAGTGCTATAAACTTCCCTCTTGAAATGTTTTTGCTGTATCCCATAGATTTTGGGTCATCGTGTTTTCACTGTCATTTGTTCCTAGGTATTTTTTGATTTCCTCTTTGATTTCTTCAGTGATCTCTTGGTTATTTAGTAGTGAATTGTTTAGCCTCCATGTGTTTGTATTTTTTACAGTTTTTTCCCTGTAATTGATATCTAGTCTCATAGCACTGTGGTCAGAAAAGATACTTGATACCATTTCAGTTTTCTAAAATCTACCAAGGCTTCATTTGTGACCCAAGATATGATCTATCCTGGAGAATACTTTATGAGCACCTGAGAAGAAAGTGTATTCTGTTGTTTTTGGATGGAATGTCCTATAAATATCAATTAAGTCCATCTTGTCTAATGTGTCATTTAAAGCTTGTGTTTCCTTATTTATTTTCATTTGGGATGATCTGTCCATTGGTGAAAGTGGGGTGTTAAAGTGCCCTATTATTATTGTGTAACTGTCGATTTCCCCTTGTATGGCTGTTAGCATTTGCTGTATGTATTGAGGTGCTCCTATGTTGTGTACATAAATATTTACAATGGTTATATATTCTTCTTAGATTGATTCCTTGATCATTATGCAGGGTCCTTCTTTGTCTCTTGTAATAGTCTTTAAAGTCTATTTTGTCTGATACGAGAATTGCTACTCCAGCTTTCTTTTGATTTCCATTTGCATGGAATATCCTTTTCCATCCCCTCACTTTCAGTCTGTATGTGTCCCTAGGTGTGAAGTGGGTCTCTTGTAGACAGCATATATACGGGTCTTGTTTTTGTATCCATTCAACCAGTCTATGTGTTTTGGTTGGAGCATTTAATCCATTTATATTTAAGGTAATTGTAGACATGTATATTCCTATTACCACTTTCTTAATTGTTTTGGGTTTCTTCTTGTAGGTCTTTTCCTTCTCTTGTGTTTCCTGCCTAGAGAAGTTCCTTTAACATTTCCTGTAAATCTGGTTTGGTGGTGTGGAATTCTCTTAACTTTTGCTTGTCTGTAAAGGTTTTAATTTCTCTGTTGAATCTGAATGAGATCCTTGCTGGGTAGAGTAGTCTTGGTTGTAGGTTTTTCCCTTTCATCACTTCTAAATATGTCCTGCCACACCCTTCTGGCTTGCAGAGTTTTTGCTGAAAGATCAGCTGTTAACTTTCTGGGGATTCCCTTGTGTGTTATTTGTTGCTTTTTGCTTGCTGCTTTTAATATTTTTTCTTTGTATTTAATTTTTGATAGCTTGAATACGTGTCTTGGCATGTTGCTCCTTGGATTTATCCTGTATGGAACTCTCTGAGCTTCCTGGACTTGACTATTTCCTTCCCCATGTTAGGGTAGTTTTCAAGTATAATGTCTTCAAATATTTTCTTAGACCCTTTCTTTTTCTCTTCTTCTTCTGGGACCCCTATAATTCGAATGTTGGTGTGTTCAGTGTTGTCCCAGAGGTGTCTGAGACTGTCCTCAATTCTTTTCATTCTTTTTTCTTTATTTCACTCTGCAGTAGCTATTTTCACTATTTTATCTTCCAGGTCACTTATCCTTCTTCTGCCTCAGTTTTTCTGCTATTGATTCCTTCTAGAGAAATTTTAATTTCATTTTTTGTGTTGTTCATCATTGTTTATTTGCTCTTTAGTTCTTCTAGCTCCTTGTTAAACATTTCTTGTATTCTCTCCATTCTATCTCCAAGATTTTGGATCATCTTTACTATCGTTACTCTGAATTTTTTGTCAGGTAGACTGCCTATTTCCTCTTCATTTGTTTGGTCTGCTGGGTTTTCACCTTGCTCCTTCATCTGCTGCATATTACTCTGTCTTCCATTTTGTTTAACGTACTGTGTTTGGGGTCTCCTTTTCACAGGCTGCAGGCTTATAGTTCCTGTTATTTTTGGTGTCTGCATCCACTGGGTGAGGTTGGTTCAGTTGCTTGTGTAGCCTTCCTGGTGGAGGGGACTGGTGCCTGTGTTCTGGTGGGTGGGGCTGGATTTTTTGTGTTATGGTGGGCAGAGCTGTGTCTGGTGGTGTGTTTTGAGATGTCTGTGAACTTGGTATGATTTTAGGCAGCCTCTCTGCTAATGGGTGGAATTGTGTTCCTGTCTTGCTAGTTGTTTGGCATGAGGCGTCAAGCACTGTAGCTTGCTGGCCGTTGGGTGGAGCTGGGTCTTAGCATTGAGATGGAGATCTCTGGGAGAGCTCTCGCCGATTAGTATTACATGGGGCCAGGAGGTCTCTGGTGGTCCAATGTCCTGAACTCGGCTCTCCCACCTCAGAGGCTCAGGCCTAACATCAGGCCAGAGCACCAAGACGCCGTCAGCCACACAGCAGTACTCAGAAGGAGCAGTGGGTCACCCTTGTGGATGAACGGGAGTACACACCAAGTGGTAATCTTATTTTTAAAAAAGAAACGTCCAATAGAAACCTCTTGCTTCACTGTCTTCTTAGGATCAAAGTACATTGAGTAGTACTTCATAAGAGATACATATAAGACTATTGTAAGATAGTCTTACAATATATTGTAAGACTGTTATAAGATATATTGTAAGACTATTTGGAGAACTGCCTCTAAATATTATTTTTCTTTAAATATAAATGCTTGTGTTAATAATGGGTGAGCAGTTAATACTTATGCCTGTGATTTATGAAGCACTGTGTTTTATCCATTCAGTCATTCACTCCACAAATATGCTGCTATTATGTTCTAAGATCTGTGCTTGGTGTCAGGAATCCTCGGAGGATCCATAGTCTTGTTTGGGAGAATGACAAATAGTTACAATATAGTATGTGTGATAATGATAATTGCAATAGCAATTAATGTTTATCCAGCCTTTCATTTAGTATTGTGCTAGTGTAACTGCCCATTTTCCATAGGAAAAAAAGAATATTTTAAAAAAGAGGTTTAATAAATAGTCCACAGTTACAAAGGTAGTGTTCAAACTCAGGACTTCAATAAATCCAAGAGTTTGGAACTAAGGAATGGTTTGATAAATGCTCTGGTTTAAAAAATTTTATCCAGGGACTTCCCTGGTGGCACAGTGGTTAAGAATCTGCCTGCCAGTGCAGAAGACATGGGTTCAAGTACTGCTCCAGGAAGATACCACATGCCACAGAGCAATGAAGCCCGTGCGCCACAACTACTGAGCCCGTGTGCCACAACTACTGAAGCCTGTGTGCCTAGAGCCTGTACTCTGCAACAAGACATGCCAGCACAATGAGAAGCCCGTGCATCGCAACTGAGAGCAGCCCCTGCTCGCCGCACCTAGAGAAAGCCAGCGCGCAGCAACAAAGACCCAACGTAGCGAAAAAATTTTAAAAATAAACAAATAAATAAATTTATTTTCAAAAAGAAAAAAAAATTTATCCAGTAGTGATATGTGGGGTCAATGAGAATAAGGAGAGATTGACACTTAAGAGCAGAGTTAGTAGGTTATTACAATAGTCTGACAGAGAGTAACAAAGGCTTGAACAATAGCTAGGGGAATTAAAACATCACAACAGGTTGAAGCCATTTTGAGATGGACTCTGCAGTAATTTACTTAGCTTCTATGCCATCTGCATGGAAGTGAGTCCAAAGTCCTATGCTTGGGCCAAGCTCTGTGGGGTATCAGACTATCATTGCCTTAGGAGAAAACTGATCATGTAACTCAGCTGTAAGTGGCTTCCTAATTTCCTTCCATTCTTTCTTCCTCATCCCATACCAGCTAGAACCAACGCCCTGTCCTAGAATTTTAATCTCTAAACTTCCTGCCACTCTGCCCATCTCTACTACCCTCCCCAGCTTTGCATTCCATACTGTTAAAATCCTCATCTTCCCCCCATCTGAGAGTCTGCAAGCAATGGAGTTTGCATTCACTCTACTTTCTGATCTTGGCCTCAAACTAATTTCAGATGATTTTTCCTACACTGGTGCTCACCATATCAGGTTTCTGAGTCCTGATTATGCATCACGAAATAAAACACCAAGGAATCAGTGAAGGTGCACACAACAGGTAACACTGGAGTCAAAGGATCTGGAGACAAGAGTGGTGAATGTAGACTGGGTCTCTAGAAGTTAATCGCTCTGAATTGCAACTCCTTAGCCTGCTAAAGGTGATAATAAAACTCATGCAAAAAGTCCCTTGTGATAATCAAATTATACAGATATACATATGTATTTTCATTAAAGAATATTATTTTTTAAAAGTCCTATAGTTCATTTCTCTGAATTCCTTGTATCTGGAGAAAGCTGAGCTAATTTGTTCATGCAGCCATAAACCAAACAATTGTTAACTCTATAACAACGTAATACTTAGCCAAGATGTTAGCGAACTTTTCAAAAAGCTAACATTAAAAAAAATGAAATTAAAGGCAAACAGAGTAAGAGTATTACATTCATTATGCCTACCTCCAAAAACAATCTTATCAAGCTTCTAAAAAGACAGTGCCCTGGAGATTTTCTGTACCAAAGTTTAAATATTGTGCAGCTCATTAATCAAACAAACACAATCTAAATAAAGAGTAACTATGTCATATGGCCATAAATTACAAGCTTGAGGAAAATCCACACAGTAAAGCAGCATGATAAAAGGCGATCACACGTTTTCTTTTTAAGCTAATTCCATGGAACATGCTTGGCACCTATTAATAACTGGACTGAATGAAAGAAGTATGTTGACTGCCTGAATGAATGACCATCAGTCTCAAAAGCATCACCTTTCAGGGCTAAAGCCAACAATCTATTAAACATGAAATTACTTATGCAAATTTTGAAGCAACTTTAAAAATGATGATGATGATAATAATAAAGATGATGGGGATGTTGATGATAGTGATAGCAACAGGACTTACTCTGACTCAGGCACTGTTCAAAGTACTTTACACATGATAACTAATTTTGTCTTCATACTAACCCTCTGAAGAAGGTTTTAATATTATTTCCATTCTACAGACCAGAAACTAAGGCAAAGATGGATGAGCAACTTGCCTAAGCTCCTAGAAGTAATAAGCAGCAGAGCTGGGATTTGAACCCAGGCAGTAGCTAGGGATGAACTGGAAATTAGCGCAGAGCAAAGCAAGTGCCCGTAAACATGACAGCAACTAACTTTGTATAATAAGTTACTCACATTAAAAACATGAAAAATCCAGGTTGATAGGCTGGATTCATTTTATACACATAGAGTAAAATATTGCAAGACTGTTAAAACACAAGGCACAAGACTGTTAAAACGCAAGTAATACTCAAGGAGCTGACATCTAAGAAAAACACTGTACCACGATGAAGGCTGAAATGTTCACTTTAAACTGTTGTTCAAAGAGAAGAAAAAAGCAATTAAGAAATCCAGGTTGCAGAAGAGTTGGAAGCATTGAGGCTCATTTGTATACATGTTTGTCAGGAAGTTCTCATATCATATAAAGAAAATGAGAGAAAAAAGTAATTTAGCAATTAATTTTAGAATTAGGTTTCACTCAAGTATTCTACTTATCTTGATGTTTCCTATAAAATAAAAACTATAATCTAAAAAAAACCAAACATTAAATTGAAATAAAATATTCACATAAGTAGAATATACCTCAATGCATCCACTGTTTTCAGCGATGTCAAGAGTTCTGTCTGCACACCATTCATAACTTCATCTTCTAAGTCCTGTGTGGAATTCTGTAGTGAAACAAACCCATAAGCATGTGGATGTTATGCACATAAAATTGAAGGTTTGAATAAAAAGTCTCAACAGGAGAGAGTAAATGGTTTTACTCTGGATATATACAGCATGCTCCAATTTCTTTGAAGACTGGAAACAGGTGTTAATCTTTTCAGTGCTTTCAATGTTCTTTTCTCTTCCATTTGGTTTCTGAAATACTCAAACGGGCCATTTACACAAGGCAGTATGTTAAGAGCTTTGGAATACATCATTTAGCTTCCTGCTACTCAACCATAAGCTTCTGGGACTGACTGTTTTAAATCAGCAAGGAAAAGGGGTACCAAAGGGAAGGTTCCATTGACAGGTAGTGATGTATTAGCTTTAATGTACTGTACTTGCTTGCATCTCCCTGGTGACACTAAAAATATAAAGAAAGCAAAATTCATGAAAAAAAGGTTGCCTGGCAAGGTCACTTCTATCAAAAGTGTGACAGGACTAGTGCAGGAAAAGAAATCTGGAGTTCTTACTTTGCCTTAAGACTTTAATTCTGAGGATGATTTTCAGCACAGAGAAACTAAAATTAACCACTTAACTTCTAAAATGGTAAACACTCTTCTACTGCAGAGAGGTAAGAGGGCAAGAGAGGTCCTGCACTCCAGGATGGTGGCAAAGTTGAACTGGGTGTTACACAGAGGAGAGGTGGATTCTAGAAAGCCAGCCCGCTTGAGACTCTCATTTAGTAAGACATTAGTTCTCTGTTAGGCTTTGGAACTGAACTTTTTTTTCTTTTTTTAAACATCTTTATTGGAGTATAATTGCTTTACGTTGGTGTGTTAGTTTCTGCTTTATAACAAAATGAATCAGCTATACATATACGTATATCCCCATATCTCCTCCCTCTTGTGTCTCCCTCCCACCCTCTCTATCCCACCCCTCTAGGTGGTCACAAAGCACCCAGCTGATCTCCCTCTGCTATGCGGCTGCTTCCCACTAGCTATCTATTTTACATTTGGTAGTGTATATATGTCCATGCCACTCTCTCACTTCGTCCCAGCTTACCCTTCCCACTCCCCGTGTGGAATGAACTTTAACAGAGTAAGTCTGCAGACACATCACTCTTCAGAAGCAGAGTCACAGATAGAGCTCATTACAAACTTAGGTTTCACTGAAACAAACTACATGGAGCATTCATGGATCTAAACGTATCATTTCAACCAAAAAATGCAACAGATGAGTTAAAAGGCTGGACATAAAGGAATTAGGTTAATATTTTGAAGAAAACAAGACAGGGAGGCACAACTTAAGCAGTGTGTCATTGTGAACTGATTAAAAAAAACTTATTTCATTTTTAGATTGAAGAGCAACATTTCACCTAGGGGTTGGTAGTTTTGGGAAGCACTTGATCTACACTAGATTTAAAAAATTTATTCACTTTTTCGTCTTCATGAGGATAAAGAAAGAAAAAAAAATCCAAAAAGTTGAAGGATGCTTTTTAGTTTAAGGTACTAAATCTTAAAAGATGAAGGTCTTTGAAAGCTTTCAAACATTCACCTTATTATGAAGGGCTTGATGTGTGCTTACATTGAAAAGTCACAGGGTTGGGCAGGTTACAAAAATACTTGAAGAGACAATTTAACAAAATATACATACTTGTGACTATTGCACATCACAGAACATTTGATGACTGCATTTAGGTCAAAATCAGAATCACTGACTCTCTCATCTCTCTCTCTCACAAGAGGGAGCTCCATGAAGGGTGAGGCTGTATCTAGTCCTCTCTACATTAAGCACACAACACACAGAATTGATTTAGTGAACGTTAATGAGTAAATAAGCTGAATGGCATTCTATTAGCTTCCTAATACTGTGCAACAAATTCAAAATTAAATGGCTAAAAAACATTATCTCCCATAGTTTCTGGGAGAGATTTAGAAGTGGCTTGGCTGGGCAGTTGTGGGGTAGAATCTCTCATAAGGTTGCGGTCAAGGTGTCAGCAGGGCTGCAGCTGCAATCATCTAAAGGCTTAACTGGAGCTTTAAGATCCACTACTTTTTCTCTTATAAAAGCTTCATTAAGATATGCTTTATATAACATTAAACCCACCCTTTGAAAAAGTACAGTGCAGTTCTTTTTCACTTATTCACAGAGTTTTGCAACCATCACCACTATGTAATTTTAGAACAATTTCAAAACCCCACAAAGAAACCCCATACTCATTAGCCAGCACTCCCCATGTTTTCTGCTTCCCACAGCCCATGGCAATCATTTACTTTCTGTCGCTAAGGATTTTTTTAAAAATACAATTTATTTATTTATTTATTTGTTTGTTTATGGCTGGGTTGGTCCTTTGTTGCTGCACGCAGGCTTCCTCTAGTTGCTCTTTGTTGTGGTGCGCGGGCTTCGCACTGAAGTGGCTTCTCTTGTTGCGGTGCACGGGCTCTAGGCTCAGTAGTTGTGGCTTGCGGGCTCTAGAGTGCAGGCTCAGTAACTGTGGCATGAGGGCTTAGTTGCTCTGCGGCATGTGGGATCTTCCCGGGCCAGGGCTTGAACCCAGTCCCTGCATTGGCAGCTGGACTCTTAACCACTGTGCCACCAGGGAAGCCGTGTCGATAAGGATTTACCTATTCTAAACATTTTATATAAACAGAATCATAAGATATGTGGCTTCTATCACTTAACATGATGTTCTTAAGACCCTCCCATGTTGTGGCATGTATCAGTATTTCATTCCATTTTTTGGTCAAATAATATTCCACTGTATGGATGTACCACATTCTGTTTACCCATGTATCACTCTATGGGCGTTTGGGTTGTTTCCACTTTTGCTTATGATTATGAATTATGCTGCCACGAATATTTGAAAGTGTTCAATTGTGAAATAATGCTAAGAATGAGAAATTCTTGCATGGACAGATGTTTTTCATTTCTCTCAGGTATACACCTAGGAGTGGAATTGTTGGGCCATATCTTAACTCTATGTTTAACATTTTGAGGGACTGCTATAGTATTTCCAAAACATCTGCACAATTTTGCATTCCCATCAGTAACATATGAGGGTTCCAATTTCTCAAAATCCTCACCAACACTTGTTATTTTCCTTTTTTTAAAAACAATTTAGCCATCATAGTGGGTGTAAAGTAGTTTTTGTTTTGCATATACCTAATGACTAATGATTTGCATTTCCCTAATGATTAATGATGCTGAGCTACTTGTCATGAGACTGTTGGACATTTGTATATCTTCTTTGAAGAAATGCCTAATTATTTGTATTTTTATTATTGAGTTGTAAGAGTTTCCTAAACATTCCGTATACAAATTCCTTACGTATACGATTTCCAAATCTTCTCCCATTCTATGGGCTGTGTTTTCACTATCTTGATAGGCCCTTTGAAGCACAAAAGTTTCTAATTTTAATGAAGTTCTATTTATTTTTTCTTTAGTTCCTTGTGTTTTGGTGTCATATCTAAGAAATACTGCCTAACACAAGGTCACAAGGATTTACTCCTATATGTTTTCCTAAGTGTTTTACCGTGTTAGCTCTTACATTTAGGCCTATCACCATTTCTATCTAGTTAATTTTTGTACACTGCGTGAGGTAGGGGGTCCAACTTCATTCTTCACATGTGGCTATTTAGTTGTGCCAGCACCATCTGTTGAAAAGACTATTCTTTCTGCACTGAGTTGTATTAACACCCTTACCAAAACTCAATTGACCAAAAATGCAAGGGTTTATTTCTGGACTCTCAATTTTATTCTATTGATCTATATTTGCATCCTTTTGCCAGTACTACACAGTCTTTATTACTGTAGCTTTGTACTAAGTTTTGGAATCAGGAAGTAAGGATTCTCCAATTATTTTTTTAAGTTTGTTCTGACTGTTCTGGGTTCTTTGCATTTTCATATGAATTTTAGAATCTGAGCATCAAGTTTTGCAAAAGTGCTAGCTGGATTTTGATAAGGATCACATTGAATCTGTAGCTTAATTTAGAGAGTATTACCATCTTAACAAAATAAGTCTAGTCTATGAACAGTTAACAGTGGCAGTTATTAAAACAAATATTCTTTTTTGGCTTTGTAATACTATATAGACATACATCCTCGGGATGTCAAAGAAAAAACTGGGATGTTTGTTATAAGGTTTTAACTGTATTTTTGACTCTGCTCCTTACTCCAACTGTAATTTTCTTGTTGATCCCATGCCAAGGTAAGAAAACAACGTATTTTCTGGTTCAAATCAATGTTCCGCAAGGTTCAAAGGAATTTTTTTTGAGTTCTGGTTAGATAGTAAGTAAAGGTTTTATTTATGTCAACGAAGTACCTAATGCTCCGAGTATATGAAAATGTCTATTAGAATTTGAAAGCAATACTGGCCCAACTGCAATGTGATAATCTGCTCAAGGGTAATTCTGAACTGACTACACTTATATAGCAATCATGTCAATCACTACAGACTTAAAGAAAAAACACACATTCACAGATTTATGTGTCTAAGACAAAAGTTCTATTTTAAAAGCTGCATCAAAAACTCTGCTTGCCACAGCTATCAAAAAGGGTAGCTAAAAAAAAAAAAAGCTTCCGTGGTGGCGCAGTGGTTGAGAGTCCGCCTGCCGATGCAGGGGACACGGGTTCGTAACCCAAGTCCGGGAAGATCCCACATGCCGCGGAGCGGCTGGGCCCGTGAGCCATGGCCGCTGAGCCTGCACGTCCGGAGCCTGTGCTCCGCAACGGGAGAGGCCACAACAGGCCCGCGTACCGCAAAAAAAAAAAAAAAAAAAAAAAAAAAAGGGTAGTAACTATAGTTTATTATCTCAACTAATGGGCAGTGTTTGTCACTTGCCAAAATCATTTCTATATACTGAAGTAAAAGAATTCTTTGATATTCTCTAGAGATGGGGCAGGCAGACAGATGCTTAGGACATCCTACAAGGACACAAAGCCAATTCCCAATTGACTTCAACAATACTGTAGCAGTCCAGTGCTTCAAGACTTAGACAAAGACAGCTTATTTCTTGACAGGGTCCATAAAAATCACTTTTCCCCAAAATTACCAAATAAATGATATGCCATAATTTAAGAGCGCTTAGGCTTTTCCTTCACTAAATAACAGGATGAAAAGAAGAGTCACAAAATCACACAAAGCTAAAAATAAAAATTATATATATTTTTTCTCACAGCTTATTTGAATAACTTTGAGCCAAATCTGTAAAATGGTGACTTTTAAATTTGGGAATAAAGGGGTAAAAATCATTTCATTATGAAGAGCTAGGGTATAAACAACAGATGCTGAACAGTCACTATATTTCCTCAGTTTAGATTTGAGAAATATTAGTTACGTGATTTCAAATCCTCAAATTTGTCTCCAGAAAATACTATGGTTTGGCAAGCTCTATGCTTAATCTTATTGGTAAAATTATTATAATTTCTATTTTTAATGTTAACTTAAAATAGATCTGATCGGTTGCAGAGAATACAAGGTTATAAAGCTACGTTGAAATTTACTTTGTCTCTTCCTTTTGCTCACATTACAATACTTTGCTCCCTAATAAAGTTCAGCAGGAGGTCGTGTCTTGCCAGCCAGGCAGAGACCTTTAAGAAGCTTGTCCTTTACCTCTTTGATTATCAGAGCAGGGAACGTATCATATGTGGCTCTCACAACAGACAAGTTTAATTACTACAATTTTTAAAACGTGAACATTTTTAGCAACACTTTCAGGATCATGGGAGCATTTCTGACAGCCAGAATGAGTTGGATTTAAACATCACTGTGCTATTTTTAGCTTTAAAATCAACACTTACATAAATACTCCCAAACCAATTAGCGGCAGCTGGAAAGTAAAGGTGTTCACATTTAGTTAGCACGAGTGCTCACAACAGCAAGTGTTCACAGGCTGCACGGAAGGGGCCAAGTACCAGGCAGGGCAGCCCTCTCTCTCCAGTGTGATCCTGGTGTTGGCACCAGGCTGTCGTTTCAACGTTCACTGTGGGTGTAAGTCACCGATTTCGTACAGGAAAGTGTATTCATGACATAGCCTCATTAAGTTATACATCTCCAAATAAACTTAACACTCATGGTAAAACTTTTTGGAAGAAAACGTTACCCACATTCTCATCACTATTCCCTAGTCACACACAGCTATAAAACAATATTAAAAACAGCTTTACTGCTCAGTTTTTTATCTCTCAGATGAGAACTGAAATAGATGTTATCTGTAGATGGCTCGCTTTGACTTACAGGTGAAGATATACGGCCTTGATTCCCCACCCCAATGCATTTTAGCCACATTTGAAACCACTTGCCTACAAAATTTTAATTACAATTCAGTGATGGTTCCAAAACTCAGGTGTATTTTATAACAAGATTTGCATTCTGAAAAGCCAACTGCAAGTTTCCTTTGAAATTGCATATGAATTTTAGAATGAGAGTAATAGAAAAATTATACAGAGAAGACTTGAATGCTAGGTTATGTGCCTGGTGCTCACACATAAACATCATGTAAATTATAAAATAAAATAAAATTCTGGGCATAATTTCAGAATATTTGTTTTGACTTTTTAGAACACGAATATCTGTACTAAAGTAAAAACAAGTTGTATCTGATACGCACACATGAGATGAACATCCATTTTGGTAGTCAAGCACTGTTATTTAAGCTTGATCTAAGATATTTTCTTCATGCCTTGGGCAATGCCGTGCCATGGGAAATATCTCAGTTGGCTTCAGAGATCCTACCCCAAAATGTTTCAGTCCTAGCAATTTGACACGTCCTTAACTTATTTTATATAAATGATATGTTTATTCATTATATATATATATATACCTATATAACAAACGTAAATGTTATATATACAAAATGTATATTAGGTTGTATTGGGTTGGCCAAAAAGTGCCTTTAGTTTTTAACTAAAAAGACATTTTTCATTTTCACCAAGAACTTTATTGAACAACATTTCCACCCTTTTGTTCCACTACCTTCTGCCATTTTTCAGGCAACTTCATAATTCAATCTTCCCAAAACTTGTTATCTTTTTGAGCAAAGAACTGTTCCAAGTGCCTTTTACAGTCTTCCAGGGATTTGAATTTTTTTCCATTAAGAGAATTTTGTAAAGACTTAAATAAATGGAAATCCAAAGGTGCAATGTCTGGTGAATACAGCAGATGAATCAGAACTTCCCAGCCAAGCTGTAACAGTCTTTGTCTGGTCATCAGAGAAACATGTGGTCTTGTGTTATCCTGATGGAAGATTACGCATTTTCTGTTGACTAATTCTGGACGTTTTTCGTCAAGTGCTGCTTTCAGTTGGGCTAACTGGGAGCAGTACTTGTTGGAATTAATCATTTGGTTTTCCAGAAGGAGTTCATAATAGAGAACTCCCTTCCAATCCCACCATATACACAACATCAACTTCTTTGGATGAAGACCGGCCTTTGGAGTGGTTGGTGGTGGTTCATTTCACTTGCCCCACGATCTCTTCCATTCCACATTACTACAGTATCAACTTTTCATCGCCCATCACACTTTGTTTTACAAATGGAAGGTTTTCATTACATTTAAGTAGAGAATTGCTTGCAGAAATATGGTCTAGAAGGTTTTTTTTTTTGCTTAACTTATGTGGAAACCAAACATCAAAGCAATGAACATAGCCAAGCTGGTGTAAATGATTTTCAAGGCTTGATTCAGATATTTTGACTATGTTGGCTATCTCCCCTCCCACGTGATATAACGTTGATTGCTCTCAATTAATGTCTCGATTTGATTGCTCTCAACTTCAACTGGGCTACCCGACCATGGAGCATCATTCAGCTAGAAATCTCCAGCACAAAACTTTGCAAACCACTTTGACACGTTTGATCAGTCATAGCACCTTCTCCATACACCGCACAAATCTTTTTTTGCATGTCGGTTGCATTTCTACCTTTCTTGAAATAATAAAGCGTAATAATGCCAAAAATGTTGCCTTTTTTTTTCTATCTTCAATATTAAAATGGCTGCACAAAAACGGACCAATTTTGATATGTCTTTTTTTAACTGCATGCTAATATGACAGCTGTCACATACAATCTAACAAAACTGTTTTGAATGAAATTAAAGACAACTAAGTGCTACTAGAGCCATCTTACGGAAAAAGCCGAATGAACCTTTTGGCCAACCCAATATATTCTTATATCTAGAAATTGGCACTGCCTTATAATAAATAGTGCACATCCTCAGATATCCTGAACAATACTAAGCAAGCCCTAGAAAGAATGGTGCTGACAAGCTAGTCTAGTCCACTCATTTTATAGGTAAGGAAACTGAGACACAGAAGGACGAGGTAACAAGTCTTTTAAATTATTGTGATAGCGACAAAGCCAGAATCCAGGATTCTTGATTCTCAATACAGTGCTCTTTCTCTGTACCATGGTAAATAGTTGCTGACTTAATGAATGCTGATCTTATGCTGAACTCTTTATGAATTCTTTTTTCTTTCAATGACAGTAACAAACACTCTAATGATGTCTTGGATATACTTTACCCATATTCCAAAGATCTCACAACATTTCACATACAACTAGATACATATTCATGACAATCCTAAATAATTTCTAGGCATTCATATTCCAATTTTATACATGGGCATATTCAAGTAAAAAAAAAAAAAAGCTTAATGCCTTGTTCAAGGTGAAACTAAGGGACAAAGAAAGGACCAAGGATCCATGTGTCCTAAGACTGAGGTTTGTATGCAAGCATGTTAAACATATTTACCTTGTGATGTCTCTTAGCCGCTGATTTTAGACAAATGGTGAAGCATTAAAAAGGATTTATATGAAAAACTATCAAGTATGTCATTATTCTACAGATTGAGCTCTAATAATTTTGTTTTATTTATTTATTGTAACATCTTTATTGGAGTATAATTGCTTTAAATGGTGTGTTAGTTTCTGCTTTATAACAAAGTGAATCAGTTACACATATACATATGTTCCCATATCTCTTTCCTCTTGTGTCTCCCTCCCACCCTCCCTATCCCACCCCCCTAGGTGGTCACAAAGCACTGAGCTGATCTCCCTGTGCTATGCGGCTGCTTCCCACTAGCTATCTATTTTATGTTTGGTAGTGTATATATGTCCATGCCACTCTCTCACTTTGTCCCAGCTTGTCCTTCCCTCTCCCCATATCCTCAAGTCCTTTCTCTAGTAGGTCTGTGTCTTTATTCCCGTCTTGCCCCTAGGTTCTTCATGAATTTTTTTTTGGATTCCATATATGTGTGTTAGCATACGGTATTCGTTTTTCTCTTTCTGACTTACTTCACTCTGTATGACCGACTCTAGGTCCATCCACTTTGCTACAAATAACTCAATTTTGTTTCTTTTTATGGCTGAGTAATATTCCATTGTACATATGTGCCACACCTGCTTTATCCATTCATTTGCTGATGGACACTTAGGTTACTTCCATATTCTGGCTATTGGAAATAGAGCTGCAATGAACATTTTGGTACGTGACTCTTTTTGAACTATGGTTTTCTCAGGGTATATGCCCAGGAGTGGGATTGCTGGGTCGTATGGTAGTTCTATGTTTAGCTTTTTAAGGAACCTCCATACTGTTCTCCATAGTGGCTGTATCAATTTACATTCCCACCAACAGGGCAAGAGGGTTCCCTTTTCTCCACACCCTCTCCAGCATTTATTGTTTGTAGATTTTTTGATGATGGCCATTCTGACCAGTGTGAGATGATATCTCATTGTAGTTTTTCTTTTCTCCAAGGTAACAGTAGTGTTTTGTTTTTTTTTAAAATTGCAAACATGTCTATAAACCTAATAGATTTTTTCTTCTTTTTTTAAACAGCAGGTTCTTATTAGTCATCAATTTTATACACATCAGTATATACATGTCAACCATTGTAGTTTTGACTTGCATTTCTTTAATGATTAATGATGTTGAGCATTCTTTCATGTGTTTGCAGGCAATGTGTATATCTTCTTTCGAGAAATGTCTATTTAGGTCTTGTGCCAATTTTTGGATTGGGTTGTTTGTTTTGTTGATATTGAGCTGCATAAGCTGCTTGTATATTTTGGAGATTAATCCTTTGTCAGTTGCTTCATTTGCAAATATTTTCTCCCATTCTGAGGGTTGGCTTTTGGTCTTGTTTATGGTTTCCTTTGCTGTGCAAAAGCTTTTGAATTTCATTAGGTCCCATTTGTTTACTTTTGTTTTTTATTTCCATTTCTCCAGGAGGTCGGTCAAAAAGGATCTTGCTGTGATTTAGGTCATAGAGTGTTCTGCCTATGTTTTCCTCTAAGAGTTTTATAGTGTTGGCCTTACATTTAGGTCTTTAATCCATTTTGAGTTTACTTTTGTGTATGGTGTTAGACAGTGTTCTAATTTCATTCTTTTACATGTTAGCTGCCCAGTTTTCCCAGCATCACTTATTGAAGTGGCTGTCTTTTCTCCACTGTATATTTTTGCCTCCTATATCAAAGATAAGGTGATCTTATGTGCGTGGATTTATCTCTGGGCTTTCTATCCTGTTCCATTGATCTATATTTCTGTTTTTGTGCCGGTACCATATTGTCTTGACTACTGTAGCTTTGTAGTATAGTCTGAAGTCAAGTAGCCTGATTCCTCCAGGTCCATTTTCTTTCTCAAGATTGCTTTGGCTATTTGGGGTCTTTTGTGTTTCCATACAAATTGTGAAATTTTTTGTTTTAGTTCTGTGAAAAATGCCAGTGGTAGTTTGAAATGAATCACATTGAATCTGTAGACTGCCCTGGGTAGTAGAGTCATTTTCACAATGTTGATTCTTCCAATCCAAGAAATAGATGGAGAGATATACATGGTATATCTCTCCATCTATTTCTATCATCTTTAATTCCTTTCATCAGTGTCTTATAATTTTCTGAATACAGGTCTTTTCTCTCCTTAGGTAGGTTTATTCCTAGATATTTTATTGTGTTTGTTGCAGTGGTAAATGGGAGTGTTTTCTTAATTTCACTTTCAGATTTTTCATCATTAGCGTATAGTAATGCAAGAGATTTCTGTGCATTAATTTTGTATCCCGCTAGTTTACCAAATTCATTGATTAGTTCTAGTAGTTTTCTGGTAGCATCTTTAGAATTCTCTATGTATAGTATCATGTCATCTGCAAACAGTGACAGCTTTACTTCTTCTTTTCCAGTTTGGATTCCTTTTCTTTTTCTTCTCTGTTTGCTGTGGCTAAAACTTCTAAAACTATTCTGAATAATAGTGGTGAGACTGGGCAACCTTGTCTTGTTCCTGATCTTAGTGGAAATGGTTTCAGTTTTTCACCACTGAGGACAATGTTGGCTATGGGTTTGTCATATATGGCTTTCATTACGTTGAGGAAAGTTCCCCCTATGCCTACTTTCTGGAGGGTTTTTATCATAAATGGGTGTTGAATTTTGTCAAAAGCTTTCTCTGCATCTATTGAGATGATCATATGGTTTTTCTCCTTCAGTTTGTTAATATGGTGTATCACATTGATTGATTTGCGTATATTGAAGAATCCTTACATTCCTGGGATAAACCCCACTTGATCATGGTGTATGATCCTTTTAATGTGCTGCTGGATTCTGTTTGCTAGTATTCTGTTGAGGAATTTTGCATCTATGTTCATCAGTGATATTGGTCTGTAGTTTTCTTCTTTTGTGACATCTTTGTCTGGTTTTGGTATCAGGGTGATGGTGGCCTCGTAGAATGAGTTTGGGAGTTTTCCCCCCACTGCTATATTTTGGAAGAGTTTGAGGAGGAGAGGTGTTAGCTCTTCTCTAAATGTTTGATAGAATTAGCCTGTGAAGCCATCTGGTCCTGGGCTTTTGTTTGTTGGAAGATTTTTAATCTCAGTTTCAATTTCATTGCTTGTGATTCGTCTGTTCATATTTTCTATTTCTTCCTGGCTCAATCTTGGAAGGTTCTGCATTTCTACGAATTTGTCCATTTCTTCCAGGTTGTCCACTTTATTGGCATAGAGTTGCTTGTAGTAATCTCTCATTATCCTTTGTATTTCTGCAGTGTCAGTTGTTACTTCTTTTTCATTTCTAATTCTATTGATTTGTCTTCTCCCTTTTTTGTTGATAAGTCTGGCTAATGGTTTATTGATATTGTTTATTTTCTCAAAGAACCAGCTTTTAGTTGTATTGATCTCTGCTACTGTTCCCTTCATCATTTATTTCTGATCTGATCTTTATGATTTCTTTCCCTCTGTTAACTTTGGGGTTTTTTTTTTTTTTTTTTCCTAACTGCTCTAGGTGTAAGGTTAGGTTGTTTAAGTTGTTTCTTATTTCGTAAGGTAGGGTTGTATTGCTATAAACTTCCCTCTTAGAACTGCTTTTGCTGCATCCCATAGGTTTTGGGTCATTGTGTTTTCATTGTCATTTGTTTCTAAGTGTTTCTTGATTTCCTCTCTGATTTCTTCAGTGATCTCTTGGTTTTTCATTGTCATTTGTTTCTAAGTGTTTTTTGATTTCCTCTTTGATTTCTTCCATGATCTCTTGGTTATTAAGTAGTGAATTGTTTAGCCTCCATGTGTATTTTTTTTACAGATTTTTTTCCTCTAACTGATATCTAGTCTCAGAGCATTGTGGTCGGAAAAGATACTTGATATGATCAATTTTCTTAAAGTTACCAAGGCTTGTTTTGTGACCCAAGATATGATCTATCCTGAGGAATGTTCTATGAGCACTTGAGAAGAAAGTGTATTCTGTTGTTTTGGGATGGAATGTGCTATAAATATCAATTAAGTCCATCTTGTTTAAGGTATCATTTAAAGCTTGTGTTTCCTTATTTATTTTCATTTTGGATGATACGTCTATTGGTGAAAGTGGGGTGTTAAAGTCCCCTACTATGATTGTGTTATTGTCAATTTTCCCCTTTATGGCTGTTACTATTTGCTTTATGTATTGAGGTGCTCCTATGTTGGGTGTATAAATATTTACAATTGTTATATCTTCTTCTTTGATTGATCCCTTGATCATTATATAGTGTCCTTCTTTGTCTCTTGTAATAGTCTTTGTCTTAAAGTCTATTTTGTTTGATATGAGAATTGCTATCCCAGCTTTCTTTTGTTTTTCATTTGCAGGGAATATCTTTTTCCATCCCCTCACTTTCAGTCTGTATGTGTCCCTAGGTCTGAAGTGGGTGTCTTGTAGACAGCATATATATGGGTCTTGTTTTGGTATCCATTCAGCCAGTCTATGTCTTTTGGTGGGAGCATTTAACCCATTTACATTTAAGGTAATTATCGATATGTATGTTCCTATTACCATTTTCTTAATTGTTTTGCATTTGTTATTGTAGGTCTTTTCCTTCTCTTGTGTTTCCTGCCTAAAGAAGTTCCTTTAACATTTGTTGTAAAGCTGGTTTGGTGCTGCTGAATTCTGTTAGCTTTTGCTTATCTGTAAAGGTTTTAATTTCTCTGTCAAATCTGAATGGGATCCTTGCTGGGTAGAGTAATCTTGGTTGTAGGTTTTTCTCCTTCATCAGTTTAAATATGTCCTGCCATAGCCTTCTGGCTTGCAAAGTTTCTGCTGAAAAATCAGCTGTTAATCTTATGGGGATTCCCTTGTATGTTAATTGTTGCTTTTCCGTGCTGCTTTAAAATTTTTTTTTTGTATTTAATTTTTGATAGTTTGATTAATATATGTCTTGGCATGTTTCTCCTTGGATTTATCCTGTGTGGGACTCTCTGTGCTTCCTGGACTTGATTAACTACTTCCTTTCCCATATTAGGGAAGTTTTCAACTATAATCTCTTCAAATATTTTCTCAGTCCCTTTTGTTTTCTCTTCTTCTTCTGGGATCCCTATATTTCAAATGCTGGTTCGTTTAATGTTGTCCCAGAGGTCTCTGAGACCGTCCTCAATTCTTTTCAATCTTTTTTCTTTATTCTGCAGTAGTTATTTCCACTATTTTATCTTCCAGGTCACTTATCCATTCTTCTGCCTCAGTTATTCTGGTATAGATCCCTTCTAGAGAATTCTTAATATCATTTATTGTGTTGTTCATCACTGTTTGTTTGCTCTTTAGTTCTTCTAGTTCCTTGTTAAACGTTCCTTGTATTTTCTCCATTCTATTTCCAAGACTTTGGACTATCTTTACTAGCATTATTCTGAATTCTTTTTTAGGTAGACTGCCTATTCCTCTTCATTTGTTTGGTCTGGTGCGTTTTTGCCTTGCTCCTTCATCTGCTGTGTGTTTCTCTGTCTTCTCATTTTGCTTAACTTACTGTGTTTGGGGTCTCCTTTTCTCAGGCTGCACGTTCGAAGTTTCCGTTGTTTTTGGTGTCTGTCCCCAGTGGCTAAGGTTGGTTCAGTGGGTTGTGTAGGCTTCCTGGTGGAGGGGACTAGTGCCTGTGTTCTGGTGGATGCAGGGTACATCACGTTGACTGTGGACATTAATCTGCTGCTCCTGAGGCTGCTGGGAGAGATTTCCCTTTCTCTTCTTTGTTCGCACAGCTACCAGGGTTCAGCTTTGGATTTGGCCCCGCCTCTGCGTGCAGGTCACCTGAGGGCGTCTGTTCTTCACTCGGACAGGACGGGGTTAAAGGAGCAGCTGATTCGGGGGTTCTGGCTCACTCAGGCCGCGGGGAGGGAGTGGTGCGGATGTGGGGCGAGTCTGCGGCGGCAGAGGCCACCGTGACGTTGCACCAGCCTGAGGCTGCCGTGCGTTCTCCCGGGGAAGTTGTCCGTGGATCACGGGACCCTGGCAGTGGCGGGCTGCACAGGCTCCCGGGAGGGGAGGTGTGGACCGTGACCTGTGCTCACACACAGGCTTCTTGGTGGCGGGAGCAGCAGCCTTAGCGTCTCATGCCCGTCTCAGGGGTCCACGCTTTTAGCCACGGCTCGCGCCCATCTCTGGAGCTCCTTTAAGCAGCACTCTTAATCCCCTCTCCTCGCGCACCAGGAAACAAAGAGGGAAGAAAAAGTCTCTTGCCTCTTCGGCAGCTCCAGACATTTTCCTGGAGTCCCTCCCGGCCAGCTGTGGCACACTAGCCCCTTTAGGCTGTGTTCACACCATCCCCAGTCCTCTCCCTGGGATCAGACCTCCGGAGCCCGAGCCTCAGCTCCCAGCTCCACCCGTCCCAGCAAGTGAGCAGACAAGCCTCTCGGGCTGGTGAGTGCCGGTCGGCCCTGATCCTCTGTACGGGAATCTCTCTGCTTTGCTCCCCGCACCCCTGTTGCTTTGCTCTCCTCCGTGGTGCCGAAGCTACCCCCTCCGCCACCCGCAGTCTCCGCTCGCGAAAGGCCTTCCTAGGGTGTGGAAACCTTTCCTCCTTCACAGCTCCTTCCCACTGTTGCAGGTTCCGTCCCTATTCTTTTGTCTCTGTTTTTTCTTTTTTCTTTTCCCTACCCAGGTACGTGGGGCGTTTCTTGCCTTTTGGGAAGTCTGAGGTCTTCTGCCAGCGTTCAGTAGGTGTTCTGTAGGAGTTGTTCCACATGTAGATGTATTTCTGATGTATTTGTGGGAAGGAAGGTGATCTCTGTGTCCTACTCTTCTGCCATCTTGATGCCCTTCTAATAATAATTTTACTTTTTAAATAAAAAGCTATTTTTTGAGAATACAATTCATTAGATCAATCTACTAACTAATCTCAAAACTTTGGCTTGTGGGGTATATGTGCACACATATATATAAACACGCACTGCTAAGTGACAGGGTAAGTTATCTTAATGCTCCTAGGGTAAAACTGGACTGAGTTTAAACAATTCTGGATTTTGTAAAATACACTGAAAGTCAACAATATTCCAGCTGGCTGTCTTACAGAGATCGTGCCATTGTGAATGATGCACTTCACAGGTTAAATCCCACTGACTCTTGACACATTCAGAGTTGGCCACAACTTCTCATCTGGCATGTGTTCAGGAGACGCTGCATGGTTTTAATAGGTTTAACAAAAATAAGACAGACCAAGTTATAGTCGTAAAATTAAACTCTGGTCTAAGACAAAGGAGACACAGGTTCCAATGGAAGTTCTCTCATAGCTTTGCCTGTTGATGTCACCTAATCTCCTGACCCTCTCTTCCATTATCTGTAAAATAAGGACAAGAAGATTTCTAAGGTCTTTTCCAGGTACAAAATATCCTAGATATCCCAGAACTTAGTGAAGAGACACCAAATAGTAAGGCAGGTAAGTCCCCACTGAAGAAAATAAAAATTTTTCAACAGATAAATTAAGGGTGATTATTCATTTGAACAATTTTTTTTTTTTTGAAAGCTTCCCTTGAAAAGCAAACTCTCACAAAGACATATAATTATATACTTTCTTCACATACTGATTCTAAATAACTTTTGGGGAACCAAAATATGACATGAGGTGAAGTCTACTTGAAATAAAACTAGAACCCTGCCTCCATACCTCATTCTTTTTCTTTTTCTTCTTCTGTGATATTTTCTTGGATATTTCCTTTCCTCCTTACTGTTAGTAATTAGCAGAGTTAAGAGTTCATTGTTAAGATTTGCCAGTATTCTGATTTAGATTTGAGAAGACAATCTTTTTGGATAAATTTTTTTAAAATGCATACTCATTACACATTTTACCTGCTGGGATTTTTTGTTTGTGTTATGTGTTGTTTGTTTTTTAAGAAAATTATAAGGCGACCAAGCTTGACTAAACCTGGTATGAGGAAGTTAAAACATAACTGTAAGTTAAAAAGAAAAAAAAAAAAAAGCTGGGGGGAGGGGGGAAATTCCGTTCTGTTTGTGAGATCTGAGTTGAACAGACGCACTGACTAGTCTTATTTAGGTACCAAAAATGAAAACCACTATTGATGCCACGATCAGCACTGCATCGGCTCTGTTGATCTTTCAACCTAACACCAACACCTGTGGGTGTGCTGCTTCCCAAGCAAATATGTTCAATGAAAAGGCTGCTTTAAACACCTTAGAACTGTGAAAGTTCAGAAGTTCAACAAGGCGATCCTGCAGCTGCTGTTTTAAGGTTCAATGTTTCTTACTCATACTCAAATAACACATTTCAAAAAGTGCTAAAAAGAAAAGTGGAAAACACATTTTTTTTCAAATACAAGACTGATACAAACATGTTTATAATGACTGCTTCAGTTTATAAATGGATTACTTCCCCCACCCAGTTACATCTAATTTTCCCTAGTTTTCTGTATTACTGAATCTGTCAAAACCATTTGAGTACATCAAGCTAGTGCTGTCTACCAGTGAAAGGGTGAAGATACTGAACAATACAGCACACTCTCCCATAAGGGTCTGCTTCAGGTCATGCTCCCATCATAAAACATGTGATCAAAGGTATTATAAACACCTGCTTCTCTTCCATTTAATCTCTCTATTTAAACTGTAGCATCTTCTCAGATATTTAGAAAACAAGTCTGTCCAAATGGACAGTTTGATGGCACTAGAGCTTCACATGTAACTACAAACCATCACCTAAAGCTGGCAAACATAAAAAGACTTGAGGAAGTTGGGATAATTTAGCAATTGCAAAAAAATTTCTAGCTTAACTGTTTTTCTTGCTCGCTGAAATATATTTCAATCAGGTTTGATTCTCGAAATGTACCTTATGCGCTGAAGCAAAGCTACACAGATTCCAAGCTTGGCTGGGAGAGTGTAAAGATAAAAGAAAATGCTATTAAAGGAATATTTTTCATTTGCACATGCATTTCACTCATGCCAGTACAGGCATACTCCTCTGCCGGTCTGCACTATGCAAGTCTTCCCTATGAAAATAGGCTGCAGAAAATGTTGAATCCACAACCATGTCCATAGGGACTTGTTTTAGGGGAAGAGAAAAACAACACAGGGATTTAGGTACATGCTCTGTTTAGTAGAAACTTTCCAAAAATTTCTCAAAATGTAGGAAGTCAAAGGTCTGTGTTGAAAAATCCTTTACAATTATCAGATGGAGAACTAAGTCTGCAACTCCTCTTTGTCCATGAATAAGGCATGTTCAAGGACTTTGTTTTTAAGTCTTTTGTGTTGCTTACATTCGGTAGACATTCACTCTCTTCTCATCCAGCTCTGGGCTTGGCGGTGGCAGGGCGGGGGTGTGTGGAAAGTAGGATTCAAAGATGAATATAGCACTGTCTTTGCATTCAAAGCTGAGAGCTAGCTGGAACCATTGCCAGAGCCATCTCTGGTGAGATAATTTAAAGCAGAATTGAAAGCTTATCTTTATTTATTGATTGAAATAATTGAAGCAAAAGAGAATGCACCAATTTGTACCTGGCTGGTTATGTTTCTTTATATATGCTTTTATATTTTATTTAATATAATGTAATTTAAAATGACTTTCATTATTTATAAAATGGATCTAAACCAATATTTAAAACCATCTAGGTCCCAGAGTGGCTGCAAGCTTGAGTTTGTCAGGCTTTGGCCAGCTAGGAAAAGGAGACCTGTCCTACTGAAACCTCCAGACTGGAGATTACTGATCATGGTGGGGACCTTCCACCAGAGACAGGACTGGGAGCAAGACCCCATCATGGCAGCAAAGCCGTTTTGAAACTTTTGCTCAATAACTTTTGCTCAATATCTTTTCTTCCAGCTGTCTCACTTCTTTAGATCCAAACTTAGGTCAAGGTAAGAAGTCTCTTGGGCCAGTTGTCTTCTTCCATTGTTTCTCCCTCTTTGGGCACCACTTCATCCTTCAGCGGCACATCACATCCCAAATGCCTCCGAACCTTCCTCCTCCACTATTTTCAGGAGGGCCCTGAAGCAGCATGAAGAAAATGAGCATGTTCTACTTCAGAGGGTTGCTGAGGAAGTGGTATCACTGGGCAAAGTCAGTTTTCATTTAAATCCAGGTGGTGGAGTGAATACTACAAGAAGTTCCTGAGCTCATGAAAGAGTTTCAGGGCAGGATGCTCCCCTTTGTTCCAGGCACTGTGCCACACACTAGGGATAAAATCATATATATTCGTCATCTTAATGAGCTTATGCTGTGGAGGGAAGAGCAAAGAGGCTGGAGAGGAGATGGTAGTGACTGGCCTCTGCACTGTTCCCTTTATAAGCTTCATAATTCAACTCCACTGCGCACCAGCCAGATACCCACTGAACTGCTAGTCTTCCTCCAAACTCAGCCCCTTTCCATGTACAACAGCAGGTATAAGCAAACAGACTAAGAGAAATTAGACATTCTCTAACTAAAGCAGTGTTTTTAATATATATTTTTTAATCACAGTCTCACCTACAAAACTAATGACAGTAATGGTTCCCTTCCCAACACAGGTATACATATGCGTATACACACAGAATCCTGCACAAAATTTCAGGCTTTCCAAACTCCCCAAGCTTGACTATGATCTCAAGGTTAAGAACTTATATTTAGCTGTTAATGCAAGCCCATATCTCTGACAGAATCATAAGAGATTTGAACTACAGAAATGATACACATGTTTTCACAGACATATCCTTAAGCACTGACTGCTACAAGGGACAATATCTGAATAGGGCTGGAGGTGGCTGCTACAGATAAAAAGCCCGAGTGGATGGGGGGCAGGGGCTATCTCACTGACCACGCTCACCTACTTTCCTGAGATCCTCCAGGGAGGGGAGAGGTACAGTACAAACATCCCTTCAAAATCTGTCAGCAAATGCTGCGATCTTTTCCGAAGACTCCTTGACAAGCTAAGTCATTCCTACACATGAACTTCCCAGTGTGAGTGACTCATACGGTGCTGCGGGAAAATTACAAATGATCACATGCTCTGGACCTTTGGCTGACATGCAGTACATATGAAATTTCAAATACTGAATCTGTGAGTGCTGAAGGTCTGATATTCTTGACGACTACTAGTCCATTTGTTCACTATTCTGGGATTGACAAATTTCAGCCTCTAAACTTAAATCTCTTCCTCCAATCCCTGATCCAGAAAATTACTAGAAGTATGTGGCAAAGTATACTCTAATTAGTTTTCTTAATTCACATCTTAAAACTGCTCCTAGGGCTTCCCTGGTGGCACAGTGGTTGAGAGCCCGCCTGCCGATGCAGGGGACACGGGTTCATGCCCCGGTCCGGGAAGATCCCACATGCCGCGGAGCGGCTGGGCCCGTGAGCCATGGCCGCTGAGCCTGCGCGTCCGGAGCCTGTGCTCCGCAACGGGAGAGGCCACAGCAGTCAGAGGCCCGTGTACCGCAAAAAAACAAACAAACAAAAAACTGCTCCTATTAGACAGTGATGAGTTAATCCAAATGTCATCTCTGGATTAATCTTTGAAACCCATTCAGATTCACCAAATGGGCATAGTTACTGGAGCAATTCTGTAGGACAAGAAATTTAAAGCAATGAAAACTGCTAGAGGAGGAATTGGCAGATCCTTTAAAAGTTCTGATACCTCTTACAGAAGAGCCACAAACCAGCTTCATAAGGAATTCTCCCACATCACCGGGCAATTCTTTTCAGCATAGCGCGTGCATCACTACCACCTCTCCCACCTTCATGTTCATCAGGCTTCAAGAACACAGTATGTGTGCTCAGGAAACACTGTCTGATGAATGTCACCTGAAATGCTCATGAAATTGACATGGCTCCCACCTTACAAAGTTGGAAGAAAGCAAGTCATGTCAGTTCACCTTAGGTCTCTGCTTGATTTTTATCAGCTTATAGTAGATGTTCATAGTTAGTGAATGAATGAATCACTGAACAAGCCAATCCACCTACCCTGTTTTCTGACTGTGAACCAGACTGTACTCCTATATTCCCTCCCAAAGAAACATGGGCCAGTACACTTCTTCATAATTGCATGCAGAAATAACAAGCCAAGGAAAAACTGTATCTTTCTAGTCACTCAGCAAAATGTCAATTTATAAATAGTTGTAAATATTTGAATGTTCCCTGAACTATATTTTTCTAAGTAATAAGTATAACAGAAAAGAATGGTTTAAAAAAGAACACGCAGTTATTTTTTAAATCTATTACAGATCACTTACTCAATTCTATATACACAACAAAACAGAAACCCAAACAAGAAAGAAGTCTTTCTAATCAAAGATTCCCTGGACCTGAACAAAATAGAGATTTTCTTCTAATCCAATTTCTGTTAAGATGTCTGTCACAACACCATCAACCCAGTCCTCAGCCATGCCTAATCAGTGACAAAGGCTCACACTTTTAATGAACAACCGGGGTTGCATAGAGAAGTGCACGCTTCCTGACAGGGTTTTTAAACTGAGTGGTGATGTAAACCTCCCTATTCTCTTCATATTACAAGGGAAATACTTCTCCTGTAGCTGAGGACACTCGGCTCTACAAAATATGGCAAATGACCTATCCATTTGTGAAGCAATCCCAGCATATTAAAATTACACTTAACAGCTCTTCAGAAGGGAATGGCAACAGGAAACAAAAATAATAGTCTATATAATCTATAGATATTGGTTATTATATATTGGTTACTTTTCTGTGGGTGATCTCCTAAGGAATAATCAAATCACAAATATGACAGTAAAAAAAAAAAAGCTTGGTGTTAACTCATTCTTAAAGACTGAAATACATGCATGCAGAAAGAATAATGGTTAGGATGCCCAATGGATGAAAAAAGAATATGAACAAAATAATGGACTCAGTCTTACCCTCTGCTCCAGTAAATGGGGAATCCATGAGATGTTAGGTTCATATTTGTTATCTCACCAAAACCAGAAATGTAGAGCAATTTGGTGGCTGGTATTCAGCAGTGGGCTGAAGTACCATGGACAATGAAAGGAGCCAGGCATGCAACTTGTGCTTCCTTTGCTCTTGCGAGCCAGGTGGTCAGGTGTGCTCATCAAGACAATTTGGAGCTGGTAGAGAAGAGGGGTCATAAGTTTTGCACCATTCTGTGTACTCTGCACTATGAAGTCTGTAATTATTCATATAAATCTATATTATTGCCACTAAGGGTACCAGAATATGCCACTCCAAAATATGCCACTTTGGCAAAAGGACTAGTTAAGAGTTACATGCAGCTCAGAACCAGCAGACACAGTAAAAACTCTTTACCTCACCTTAAAGGCCAGAAATCACAAATAAATAAATAAATAAAATTACAGATGAATATGAATATGAAATGAATAAAATCACTGATGAATATAGATGCAAAAATTCTTAACAGAATATTAGCAAACCAAATCCAACAATTCATTAAAGGATCATATACCATGATCAGGTGGTAAGATTTCTTGTCTTAACTGATTTCCTCCCTTAAGCCCAAACGTGTCAAATTTTAATCTTTCCCTCTAAAGGAAATGACTCTGCACAATTGTCTCATACATCGCTGGCTGAGTATGTTTCTATCATAACTCTTAGGTTTCATTAGGGCTCTAATGATGACTTCTCAAGTGTGTGGGTCTATTACTGGAAGACTGATAAGTACTTGCCCAAGAGTTAGAGCCTTGTTGCAAGAACTTGGTAGTCATTTGGTTTGCAGTTGCAAACTCTTTAAAGCCTGATGCCGTTTACTGGATTGGTCTCTTAGAATCACATTCATTTGAACACTTCTGCATGAAAATAGCTCTCAATATATAATTGCTCTGGACTCAAACAGTTGGCCTAACCCTATTGTCTCCTATAATCCCACTGTCACATTTGAAGTCATTCTTTAACAGTTTCTTAGGCATGGCCTCTATCCTTTGTTGAAACGATATCCACATGGAATGAGACTATACCTATTATGCTTATTCCAACCTGAGTAGCTGCTGTGATAAGCATCACTTTAAACCGGGTAGAACCTTTTGTTTGTTTGTGTGCTTTTTAATGATGCTATCATTAGTAATATTATTTTTCCATCTGAAACATCTAATATTAACACTGAGGAAATGGTGACATTCATTTCAGGTTGATGGCTTTTCAAAATACTACTTTTTCCTCTATCTACTACTGGATAAAGCAATGTTTCAATAGATTCTTTATCTCTTTCATTCCTCAAATAATCTCATTACAAATGATGTTTTATGAAGTGAAGAGAACCTGCTAAAACAGGACCATTTTTGTCCATAGTACTGAAGACAGAATGAAAAAGAGGAGAAAATTTACTCATAAAATGGTATGGTCAATGAGTTCTTTAGAAAGCTAGCTATGGGGATGCCAGGCTTATAAAAAGCCAAGTCCCATGCCCCACTTCAGACTAAGAACCACTATTATTTAATTAGCATAAGAAGAAAGGAAGCAGCCAATTTATAGAAGGTACATTATATGGACAAAGAAAGATGACAGTTTTAATCAATGAAGGAACAAGTATGTGTTGTTTTTTTAGCTGAAATTTAAAAGAAACCAAAAAGAGGGCTCAAAATATTATGTCCCAAATATAGAGAATATTTTCCATCTTCAGTTTGGATGCACTTTTAAGTGCAGACAATTTTTATTATTAATACTCTCCTCATCAAAGAAGAGTTAAAAATACAAGAAAAAAATAAAAAGCCTTAATTTTGACAGCAACTGCATTAAAATGAACTGTTAAATAAACGTTTAAGACTCTAAGCAAAGAAAGTTAGAGGAGGGCTGCTAACAGTGCCCGTATCTAAAATCTAAATCTCAATTATCTGCTATATTTACAACTTCATGCTTTACAATGTGCCGGAAGGGATGGCTTAGTGGTCTAAGCATCTGGTTTTGAATTACTGTGTTCCCTGAATCACATCACTTAATTCATCCCCTAGTCCTTGCAGGGGCTGGATATGCAGACAAGTCTCACCACTTGTGGGCTTATTCATCCAGGGCCTTTCACACTGGTGGTAGAGCTAGGGGCTGGTCCTAAATCGTCCCTTCTTTTTTCTAATTGCAACAGACCCTATTTTAAATAAAAGATGGTTTCTCTCTCCATACTTTAGAAATGTCCTCAAAGATCCCCTCCAATGTAGTGAAATGTATAAAGTAGCAAGGGATTAATTACTTTCAAAACATGAGAAACACAGCTGATCGTCAAAATACAGTTAGAGCAACTACAGTTTTCAAAACTGGAACAAAACTGCTGTAAAGGCAACTCAAACCATGCAGAACTAGGTGCAACTGGATGTCTTGGTCTCTGAGGAAATACAAAGAGAAGCCTCTGTGATTGCTCCCATGTAAACTGTGTGTTTACTTCCTGTCTCTCATATTCTGTGTTCATTTTCGTGGAAAATTAAGAGGCCACAAGAGAGCCCACATAGAATGCTCCTGTCATGCAAACATGTCTGCACTATGTGACTTTCCAAAGAGCTGTACTTCAATACCTATTTGGTAAAATGCATTATTTCTATAATACTTACTGTCACCCGGGGGAAAACACCAGTAGGTGTTGAAGTCTTCACTAAAATAGCAAATTAACTGAGGTTAGAAATGCCATAATTAATTAGACCAGCTCTTCTTCACTTGAAGTCCAGAATCTACCAAGTGATAGTAACCTGCACTTACTAATAAAGCCACATGGCTAATAAAGGAGTATGTTCTGTGTTAACAACAGCATCACCATAGTTGTACAGGTATTAAACTTGACCTTCCACTGTTTCTCAGAATTCCACATTCTTTTCTGCAATGAGCCATTCTGACCAAATATAGTTCAAACAGAAAATGGAAAAATAAACTCAATATCAAAGTATCAGTAAAGGTTTTAGACAATAATTTGATAGAAAACACCTCAAATAAATGTACATGGTGCTTAACATGAGGTTTAAGACAAGAAGTTCGAAGAAGGTGAAAATATCAATGACTATTGTTTAAAATATGTAAATATCAAGGGAAGAAATGAATGATAAATGCAGACACTTGTAATATAAAGTGAAAAACATCATGTCATGGATAATTTACAATATACATGGAATAATCCTTTGTAATGGCAATAAGTTTTTTTATACAAAAATAGACTCAATTTGTGGTTAAAATACTTTTTCTGAATAAAGGTATATAGTTTTAGAAGAAACGTTTTAAAGATTTTTCATTTTTTTAAATGAAAGAAAAATTAAAAGCAGAGATTCTTGATTTAAAAAATAAAATCCAAACATAACCTTTCATAAAAGATATATCTAAAACATGACAACACTGAAAGGTTTAAAAGACAGAAATACATATTAATAGATACTGAGTAAAAAAAAAAAAGCAACTTGTACAACTGTCTTAAATACAAACTAGACTAAGCTAAGAAAAATTATTAGGGAATTAAAAGGCCATTAATTATGTAATGACAAAAAGAACAGTCCAGAGAAAGATATATACCAACCTATGTACTCAACAACACAGCCTCTTTATATAAAAGATGGATACCATTACAAAGAGAGACTGACAAATCCACCATCATAATGAGAGATTTTAGTTCACTTTTCTCAGTAACTGATGGCTATTGCAGACTAAAGGATATATGGTACTTAAATATCACAACTGGAAAGTTTGGTATAATGTTCAAATGTACATGAATTGGCATCTGACAATTTTTTTTTAGGGAAACTAGGACATAGAAGAACAGATAAGAAAAGCAACATATAAAGGAAAAAAATCTGACCATGTATTATGATATAATACAACCTGAAAACACCATAAAGAGATTATAAAAACACACCTATTCTCTGACCACAGTGCAATTAATAAGTTAAAATAGTAACAACAACCAAAACAAAACAAAACAAAAACAAAAAACAAACAAAAACCCCATACCCACATATTAGGAAAAATTTTTAAAAAGCATGTATCTAAAGAACTCATAAATCAAAGAACAAATCACAATGGAAATTTCATGTATGATTTCATGTATGATTTCATATGATTTCTAAAAATTACATAACTTCTAAAAACTTGAACATTTATATTAACAAAGAAAGCCTGCAACAAATGGTAAAAATATCACATGAAAAGGTAATGGAGGATTTTACAGAGTAGAGAGCAGGACCTGAACAACCTAGACACCATGTTCCCCCTGATGTGATTCAAATAGGTAGTAAGTTCACAGCCCCATCTGTGGAGTATTGTTGCCAGAAGAACTGACCCTGAATCCAATCAAGTCATCGCATTTAAACTATAGAAAATTCAGGGGATGAAAAAACAACCTAAATGATCCTACAAGGCAGCAATATGCTAATTCCAGAATGTAGGAACCTGTACAGTAAAAAAATGACCTGGTTTCTCACAAAATTCAAAGAACTGAAAAAAGGAAATGAGATGAATGACAGTTACAAAATAAGAACCCTAAGATTCATAATAAACAAATGCAATGTATGGGCACAATATAGATTCTACTGCAAACAAATTGACTAAAAAAAATGTTTTAGCTATCTGAATAAGTTTCAATATGGTCAGGGTATCAGGTGATATTAAAAGAACTATGTATTAATTTTGTTAGGTGTGGTGACAGAATGGTGATTATGCTTAAGAGTTCCTATCTGTTAGAGATGCACACTGGAATATTTCCATATGAAATGGCACGATGTCTGGAAGTTTCTTTGCTGTATTAAAGTAAAACTAATAAGAGGGAGAATAGACTAAATGAGATAATATATTGCTGATTATGGAAACTGGTTGACAGGTACATTGGGGTTCATTATACCAACCTATTTTTATGCATGTTTAAAAATTTTAATAAAGAGGTTAAAATGTTTTTAAATAGTGAAAAAAGAGCCTGAAAATTAAAGAATAAGCCTAAAGAAAGAAAAAAGAGACATAAAAAATATAAAAACAAATTTAAAAAGAAGAAAGCCACAGCTAAAAGCATCAGAGCCAAAAACTGATTCTTCAAAAACAAAAGAAAAAGGAAATAGAAACGCTAGTGGTAAGACTGAGCAAGGGACAAATGAAGGAGAGGAAGCACAATAAACAGCATGAACGAAAGCAGTGGCTTCATAACAAACCTGTTGAGGTTTTTAAAACCATAATTTGCCCTTTTCCTAACATGGTGAAATCAGCCTATATTTGCCCATTTCATACCATTCCTACCTAGTTTTGGTATTAAGGACAATACTAACATCATAATGAGTAGGGAAGTACTTCCTCTTCTTTTTTCTATTCTTTGGAACCATTTTTATACTCTTGAGGTTATCTGCCCTTCGAGGATCTTGGAGAATATTCCTATACCACAGTCTGAAATATCCCCCCTCCCCTTTAAAAAAAATCGGTGTATTTTACCTCTTACTTTATAATTTACTTTACGCTTATATATCTAATTTGGGACTTAAACTTTTCTTGAAAAAGCTTTAGTAATATATTGTCCATTAAAGCAAAGGTTTCAAATTATTGGTCTGCAGTTGTTTATAATAATCTTTCCTAAAATAAATGATCTATGCCTCCATTTTAAAAGCTAAAGAAGAGTAAAGTAAGTATAAGAAAGAGAAGACTATAAATGAGAGTGGAAACTGATGAAATAGAAAATGGACATATGATAGAGAAAAATCAATTAAATAAAAAGCTGATCCTTTGAAAAGATGAATAAAATTAACGTATCTCTAGCCAGATGACCTAGAAATAAGTGAGAAGACACAGATTGCCAATGTCAGGTATGAAAGAGGGAACACCACTGCAGATCCCATAGATAGTAAAAGAAAAATAAAGGGACAATATTACTTACGGCAATATAACCGTCTACTTTGATGAAAGTGATAACTTCCTTTAATGATGTAAATTACCAATATTGACTCAGTAAGAAAGATGGAACTCAGAGGGCTCTATATCATAAAAAGAAATTCAATCTATAATTATAAGCCTTCCCACAAAGAGAACTCCAGGCCCAGATGACTACATATCAAACATTTTAAAAAGAAATAATACCAATCCTATAAAATCTCTTTTAGAAAGAGAGAAGCAGGGAATGCTTCCTAATTCATTTCATAGCATTTTTCTAAAACCAAGATCATATAAAGACATTTTCCAAAGAAAGAAACCAGAGACCAATATCCCTCATGAACAGAGATGCAAAAATATTTAATAAAATATTAGCAAATTAAATCCAGCAATATATACAAAAGATAATGTACCTTGATCAAATGAGGTTATCCTGGGAATGCAAGCTTGATTTAACATTCACAAATCCATCAACGTAATCCACCATGTTAACAGAACAAAAGAGATATTAAAAAGAGTTTTGGGATTAAAAACTCTCAGAATATTAGGAACACAAGGAAACTTCTTCAACCTTAAAGGGTATCAATGAAAAATTTAGATGTAGCATTGTATTTAATGTCAAAAGACTGAATGCTTTCTACCTAAGATTGGGAAGATGGCAGGAGTATCTGTTCTCACTTCTATTTAACATTGTAGCCACTGTAGTCAGGCTAGAAAGGGAATGAAAGCATAGATACTGAAGAGTAAGTAAAATCATTTTTCTTGAAAAAAAAAAAAAAAAGATGATGCTGGGTCAAATCTGTGTAAATATATGCAAAGACTGAAAATGGACCTCTGATTTACACCACAGGTAAAGTAAATTTCAGGTAGATTATATATAAATTTTAAAATGAATGACAAAAATAATAAAGCTTATCAAAAGTAACAAAGAATATGTTCATGATTTGGGGATAGGGAAAGGCATATTAAACATGACACAAAATCAATATCCATGAAGGAAAATACTGATAAATTGGACCACATTAAAAAAAATCTTCATCAAGACGTTAGAGTGAAAAAAGCCAGCTACAGATATCTGCAACACATGTTTTCAGTAAAAGGGTACTTAAAGAGAAAACATAAAGAATACCTACAAATCAATGAAAGGAGGGAGATAGAGGTAATCCAACAGAAATATGGGCAAGAGACCTAGATAAGCACTTCACAGAAGATGATAAAACTATGACTAACAAACATATGAACAGGTGTTCAACCTCATTAATCAAGGAAATACCAATTAAAGCTTAATTTGATACCACTACATATCCATCAGAATGGCTAAAATGAAAAAGCCAAACAGTATCAAATACTGGTAAGGCTATGGAATCCTACTCTCTTACACTGCCTCTTACAGGTGCCAGTGTAATTTTGAACAGCCATTTGAAACACTGGTAATATGCAGACAGCCTCTAACTCCTAGGTGTAGAGACTCAACAAAACGTGTACATGTGTTCACCAAAAGACAAGTACGAGAATGCTCATAGCAGACGTACTAGTAATAGTCTCAAAGTTGAAATTCCAAATATCCATCAACAGCAGAATGGATAAAGAATTGTTAGATAAAAGTAATAATGGGCTCATAAATAGAATGATGAATCAAGGGAAATTTAAATAAGAAAAAGGCTTCTAACTGCTTCATTTATCAAAACAAGGATTAAGAACATTGCCTAGGGTAGGTAAATCAAGAAATAGATGTTTAAGTATATTATTTAAAACTATAAAGGCAACTCTTTGTTGAAAGATAACCTGAAAATTGTATGTAAGAGTCAGGAAGTAGAGGAGGTGAATGAGAGGTAGTAAGTAAATGTAAATGTATGAAATCCTTCATCTATGATAGCAGGTAGTCAAGAGCAGACATTATATAACATTGACAAATCAAGAGGGGGAATACATATAATATTTAATTTAAACATTTGCCTTGGGGATTGGGACTGAATGGGAGGCAGAGAGGCCAATATTTCATTTTACTTTTTCTTTTTCTGTATCAAGTTTTAAGCATACACATATATTACTTCTATAATATAAATACCAAGAAACATACATAAAATAAGTAGAAGGCTCTGAGCAAAGGCTTGAGGAGTTCTAGTTCTCTACTACAGCTCAGCAAGTTTAGCTTACTGGCAAATGGTTGCAGCAAGGTGTGAGCATACAAAACCTTAGAATCCTAGAATAAAAACTAAGGCAATTGCCTATAGTTTTATTATTTGATGAGAAACTCTATAGCATATTAATTTTCACTTTAGCATAATTCTATTAAATGTTTTTGTTTTGAAATTTGAATTTATGATTTATATTTTCAACACATACTAACCGATGTATAATTAGAAGAATATATTACTAATTTATAAAGATTGACTCACAAGGTGTTCATATAATGGGTTTAGCTCTTTGAGGCAAAATAATTTTTAAAAATCATGATTATCTTTTGGAATATATTATATCATGTAAGAATAGATTTATGTAATTTAATGAACCTACTCATTCTGGTTACTATTATTGCATAACAAATTATCCCCAAATTGAATGCTATAAAACAATATGTACACTTGTTTACATATCTATGTTTCACAGATCTGTGGAACAGGAATTCTGAAGGGCTAAGCTGGGCAGCTCTCACATGGGGTCTCCTGTAAGGCTGCTGTCAGATGTAGGCTGGGGGGCCAGTCAAGGCTGCACAAGTCTGGACATTCAAGATGGCGCACTCACTTGGTTGGCGGTTGATGTGAGCTGGGCACTGGAAGCACTGCTATGGGTGTCAACCAGAGTGCCTAGACATGGCCTTTCCAGCTTAGGTGGTGTGGATAAAGAATACTGCCTGCCATATCAGTAAACAAAGGATGCTGTAGCCATCACCCTAAGGGTGCACCATGAGGGGACTCAGGATGGAGAAAAGCAGGATACTGGCCCTAGATCGGTAAGGTGCATACCAAAGGGATGATTTCAATGAGTCCAGACTCTTACAGCTTCTCATACATAAAAAAGTGCTAAATACATTAACTTAAGAGGTCTGGTTGTATAAACAGTAATCTTTTTTTTTTGAATTTTATTTTTTTATACAGTAGGTTATTAGTTATACATTTTATACATACTAATGTATATATGTCAATCCCAATCTCCCAATTCATCACAACAGTAATCTTTTGATATTCTTTTATTATTATTATTTTGGCAAAAACACCTACATACCCTGGCTCCTCCCTTACCTCTTCGGAACAGTCCCTCAGAGCTATCTGAGAGGCTGTCTCCCAGGCTTAAGCCCTCAGTCATGTCTGCTGAATAAAACATAATTCTCAACTTTTAGGTTGTGCATTTTTTTCAGTCAAGAGCAGACTTGGAGTAATAGAACTTCTCACGTGGCAGCCTGCTTCCTCTAGAGTGGGTTTCCCCAGGGAATCAGGTGGACGCTGCGTGGCCTTTTCTGACCTAGCCTCAGAAGGCACACAGAGTCTGCCAATGCTCTTAGCTACAGCCGAGTCAGTAGCATCACTCCAGATTCATGGAGAGGGCACAGACCCCTGCTCTGGACGGGAGGGGTGTCAAAGACTTGATAAACATGTTTAACAATCACCACACTACTCTATGGATTAAAAAGGTAAATTTAAGCAAAGTACTACAATTTTAAACTAATGGAGTCACATTTACTTTGAATTTCTATCTTAGCAGAATACTTCTGTGAACCGTATAGATTAAATAACATTCACTGGATGAAGGAGTAGAATTACTAGGGAAAAAAAGTGGATACTTGACACACCTTTAGACAAGAGACACTCTCACCTGAAAACATAAAAGAAAAATTGTGCAATCAATAAAAATTATTGAGAATGATGCGGCAGTAGCGACTGAACTTACAAATACTAAATTGCTCTGTACCATTGAATAAAAGGAGCAAAGCTAAACTATGAACACTAGGTCAGAGTTTTCCATGCATTAACTTATTTACTAAAATCCTCATGGCTCCTAATTAGTTTAAGTTGAACATTTAACCATAGAAAAAGCACCTTTTCCTAAATAAACTAGACTTCACTCAATTATCAATACCTAAAATGCCTTTTTGGAAAGCCATGTCTGTTATACATATATTAACTGATTCTCTGGGATTAAAATCTCAATGAAGTCATTCTTGACTGTTAAGTGAAGATCAGAGGGTAGAATTTTAATGATTAGGTGAGCTGAATTTGTGACAAACGTAAATAACGACTTTCCATTAAAGGAGACATGGAAGGAAGTTATATGTCCTATTCATTATGTACTTCCCCACCTCCAACCCTAAAATTCCTACGGCCAACTGTCTCTTTGTTTAAATCAGAACATAGGGAGCTGTGAAGGTGGTTAGTAACAGTGTGGGTATTCAGCAGAACAATTTCTTTTAAGCAAATGTTATTACTTAATGTTCCTGTTTTCTATAAACAAAGAATTCCCAAGGGAATTCTCAAGCTTCTTTATTATTTCTCACTCGCCTCTAGCAATCATCCCATAGAGGATCTCAGAGCTGGTTTCAATTTATTTGGAAATCATTTAACATTTAATTAAGAAAAAGATTTAGGGGTGAGAGGGGATGTCTCCTCATTCTTGGCTTCTTCAAATAAGAGAAATCACTTACACAACTAGAGAACGGTAAACAAAGGAACTTCATTGGTTGCCTCTAATGTCAAGACTGCATACATCAAGCCAAACAGCTAGCAAGATATTGAGAGTATTATGCAAGAAGGTATGGAATGAATTGTTACTTATCTTTAGAAATAAGACTCTAGTTTTTAAAAAAAGGGAAGGGGGAGAAGAAAAACAAAAATTCAGTCTTGAGACATGGAATTTCAGAATTCAAAAGGAGGTTGCCTAACATTCTAAACTGAAAAACAAGCAAAACAAGACCAAAAATAAGTATTGCAATTTGCTCCAGGCCCCAAATGAAGCCAAACCCCAGGCTCCTAGGCCCTTTCAAGCCCAAGGATTTTAGACATTTCTCAGAAATAACAATACCCCTTCTTCCCTTTGTTCCTACTCATCTGTCAACTAAATCTAGACATTTAAAAACAAACAAAAACTTGGTAATTAAGTCATGTGCAACTGGTGGGCTAGATTTAGAGTTTACTTCTGTTGCTGTTTGTAAGATATAATAAGATTGGTATTTCTAGTATTCCTTACAATGTCTTCTGTGGGTTACTAGTACACAGCGCTTGCAAAAAGGGTTCTGTGGTAATATAAACTTGGCAAACACTAAATTAAACAAAATTCCTTATATAATACTTCTCAGAAATTTTAATTTGCTATATTTTGAGTCCCCATGGAGAGAATATAGTATATATAATGTCCCAGTCTTATTTGATTTGGGATGATCTAGAAGACTAGAAATCTGTGTAACACAATTTGGGAAAACCTAAACTACATACATTAAATTTGAAGTATGTGAACAATTACTGAACTGAAAACAGTATGGAATCCAATCTATAGTTCTCCTAGATTATTGTCCTAAATATGTAAAGGGTAGGTTAACATAAGATACAATTTATTAGCCAATAGTTTTAGATGTTCTTGAAGTCAACAGCCAGTTAATTGGAATTGTTAATGCACAGGTGACCAATGCTTTTGACTGACTTCCTTTATTTTGTTAGTTGCATGAATCTATTCATATACGTCAAGAATTAGACATCTAAGGTGGTCATTAACCAGATAACTTTACATCTATACTGCAGAACAGGGTACTCAAAATCTAATTTGAAAGTCATATTTTTAGTTTTCAGCTTCCTCATTTCCCTTTCTAAAATGTTATGAGGGCTTCACTGGTGGCGCAGTGGTTGGGAGTCCACCTGCCGATGCAGGGGACGCGGGTTCGTGCCCCAGTCCGGGAAGATCCCACATGCCGCGGAAAGGCTGGGCCCGTGAGCTGTGGCCGCTGGGCCTGTGCGTCCGGAGCCTGTGCTCCGCAAGGGGAGAGGCCGCAACAGTGAGAGGCCCACGTACCCACAAAAAAAAAAAAAAAAAAAAAAAAAAAAAAAAAAGTGTTATAAGACAATTACAAACAGAACAAACCAGTGTCACAAAATTAGGTAAAATTGAAGGTTTAAAAAATTTTTCTCATAAAACACAGGACACTTTAAAAACTTAATTACTGTGTTGTTCACTGTTAATTACATAAAAATAGAAAAATTTTATATAACAAACTATATAACTTCATAGCTTTAAAAAATTATAAGCAGCTGTTCTTTGTTGGCATGGGGTATCTTAATAATATTTACTGTAGATGAATATTAGTTTTTATTTTTTTTAAGTATGAGGACTGCAGTCACGGTTAAATTTTGATCCATAGTTTGACACCATTCAAAGCAAAAGTGTGTCTATTTATTTTAAAAGTTCAACTGTAGAGGTCAAGTACAATGTTACTTTTGGATAGCCTCTTGGGTATTTCACCATTATATCAGAAAAACTGTCTTTCCAGGTGAGGCAGCTAAGGCAAACATCTATTAATTTATTTCTTATAAAGAAATAGTAAATATAGAAATAATTTTGCAACCTAAGAAAGGTAAAATCTCTCATTTTCTTGGAGACAGGATGAACTTTAAACTCCATAGGCATATGAACGTTTCTTAATACATGTTTGGGGATTTTTCTTTCTTTTTTTTAGGATACATTAAAATGTTATTGAGCTAATTTAGAATTTATGTATATAAATTTTAAACATTGTTTTCATCCAGGAGGGTCCAGTCATTTTATTCAATAATTCAACTTTGCATCATAATCAGTGAGAAGAAAACTTTACAAATATGTGAACCAAAGCTTACTAGTACAGAATTTCTAAATTTAACAATAGCAACAGAAAACCAACGAAAGATAAAATTCATTTTCTGATTTCCCTGAAGCTCTTGAACATTCCTTCACAGTGAAATTTGGTGTAAAATACCTATAGGCTAGAAGAGATTGTCTCATTACAATATATAATGTGCAATGCCCCATTTAAAGCCACATCAAATTATAAGTAGTAATGTTTTAAAAGCCCATCCCATATAGTTCTCTTTATACCAGAGTCGTAATGGAAAAATTATTTATTAATGAGTTTGATTTATAAAATTGTACCCATTGCAATTTTTGCCTGTGGGCATCAGAACAAAGTTTAAAACATTCAGTGAGCTACAGAACACTTAACAATTATAAAAGCAGTCAGCAGCACCATAAATCACAATTATTCCGAAACAATACACCAAAAATGCAATTTAAACTGATAATGTATCACTTAATTATATTTTGATGTAGAGCAACATTTGTCTAAATGACCTGGAAAAATATGGCGTATTGGAAGATTGTTATTATTAAGGAATACATTGGAGAGCTGGCTTTTGTGTGTGTGTGTGTGGGGGGTGCGTGTGTATGAAACAAAAGGGCTGTCTCTTTGGGTGTTACCATTTACAGCTTAAAGAGAAGCCAAGCTCTGAACATTTGTAGATTTTATGATGTACAATGAGTAAGGGGACACTACTAGGTAACAGCTGTTGCTGAGTTTTAATAAACCTCTTTGACACATCAGACAGCCATAATTACTAAGAGCTCACCTAATCACCGTATTTTCACCAGAATTGATACAGAGGGCAGAACAACCAAATCAGCACCATTTCCTGTGAAGATAAGTTGCTGATCATCCTGGATGGAAGAGGTAACACATGATATTTTTTTCTTAAATACCTACGTAAATCAATATTAATCTCTGCTTTCAGATTCCTCAAGATAGAAATTCCCTCACAAATCAGCAACTTTTAAGAGTTCAGATGAGTAGTAAACCCTTGATACACGCAAATATGTTACACAATATACTTAATTCTTGGCATGAAAGTCAATTAAGTAAAAGTCCTTTCAAAAAATATTTCTTTGTAATTAATAAATCTGTTTTTATTTAAATAGACAATTTGCAGATTAGTAACTTTATTTCAGAAAGCATTATATAAGTCAAGCGTTTTTGGTACCAATGTTCTGAATACAATCTAAGCTTATAAATGAGAAGCCCCATGGATAAATGGATCTACTGAGGAAAAAGTAGTCCACATTTAAATTAAAGAAACAATGGGTATTTAAAGCAAACAAGCTCCTAAAATGTCCACCAAGATTAGCCATGCAACAGCCTTTCAGTTTGTCTGATGAGATTGAAATGCATTTTCTACAGACCCTATTCATAAAATAAAGAGGAATATCTGCAGGTTAGTTAGATCACTTGCATATTTGGCTATCATGAGAATCATGTTATAGCTTCAATATGTTGTTTATAACCAGTGAAACTAAAAAGCATTAGGGGTAAGTGTTCACATCCCTTACTTGGAAGTGTTTCAGGTTTTGTATTCAAACATATCTTTCCACTAGTAGCTACAGATGTCATACATGTGCCTACGGTTTTTAAATGGTTTCCTGTTTTAATAGTTGGTGTGAATCTAAACAAAGTATGGACTATCCTTGCCCTTTTAGGGAAAAGGGAAAAAAGCAACAAAGAAACCTAGTCAGGTCTAAAAATGAGTTTATCCTATTTTGTACAAAGAAAACAGAAAGAGTCTGGGGAAGATAAACTAATTTCTACCAGTTTCTGCCTACCACATATACACTAACTCAATTTAGATTGATCTGATAATGTCTACAGAATTACTACCAAGACACAAGGTTACTATATACATTTGGGGTTTTTTTCCCCCGCTCAAAAATAGCATGAGATGAAATGTTGTCTAAGCGTCTTTTAATTTTATTTTAGTTTTATCTTAATCTCTTACTTCAAAGTAAATAACACAAGTTTTTTGACATCTTTTCAAAATTTACCACAGTAGGACAATGCCAGAACCCATCTTTTTTACACAGAACAACACAACTTTAAATCATAAGATGATGATTTTTTAGGAGAACACATCCTGATTTACTTAAAAACATGTGTACACAGGAGGGGAATGAAACCGTAGCTTTATTTCACACTTTAAATTTGTTTTTAAAAGCAGCCAATTTTCATGTATAAAAATAACCATTTATTCAACTCTGGGGCAATGAGAGATAGTTGGAATAGTATCCAAGAAAACTAAATCTTAATTTTTGATTTTCAACTAATTAGCTTTTTGCTAATAATATCTGTATTGAGTTTCAAGGACAAAGTCTAAAATATTCAGAAGATATAACTTCACATTTATAAAAGTGCTCAGGACTTGGTAAAAGCATTTAATTCCTCTGAAACTTACTATCTGCAATTCAATATTTCCTAAGAAGTTACTATATACCATTTATTAAGCAAATCAAAGAACAGGACAACATTTCTATCCTCAGTGAACTAAGTTTAATTCCATACATAAATTCTAATTTTGATATATCTGATTTGATATTGTTTTTCAAGACTATATCATCAATGTTATCAAATATAATTAATATAATTAAACTAAGAACTGTGGCCATAGCAAGTAATGTTATTTTTTAAACAGTAAATAAATACAGTTACAGAGAAGAATGTTATTTTCTTCATATGTTCAATTCTATTTAAAATATTTTTTTAATGAGCAAATGTTATTTAGAATGTAAAATATCTAGACTGTAAACTATATTATGGTTGTGAGCCAGTGATAGGAAATAGAATTTGGATATCTCTTCTTATCCCTTAATAAGTAGCCTGGATTATTTTACTTATTAAATTCAAACGAAGTTTACAAAAATATAGGCATTTTTAAATATAGAATTCTTGAACATATCATTCAATGTGCATGATTTACTAATGGTAGAAACAGTCTTCAAACTATATCTTATTTATAAAAAAATAAAAGTGCAAAGTTTATTATTATGCATGAGGATATGTTCATAAGAAGAAATATAAAAAAGAGCTCACTCAACTTATGTCTAAAATTTTAATAAAGGTCAAAAGTATGGATACCCTGGGGAATTCCCTGGCAGTCCCATGGTTAGGACTCCACGCTTCCAAAGCAGGGGCATAGGTTTGATCCCTGGTCAGGGAATGATGATCCCACAAGCCATGTGACACACACACACACACACACACACACACACACACAAAAAGAGTATGGATGCCCTACACAATGAAAAATATTTTGCTTGAAGGTCTAATATTCCATTAATAATGCAGTACTCATTCCACAGTAAAGAAGAAACTTGATTATTTTTCATTTCTCTCAATTAAAAAATATTATTAGTGCCTTCCAGCAAAAAAAAGTAACAAAACAGCAAGGATTTGATAGCACCTCTTCTTAAAACACACAGAAAAAAAGACTAAATATAAAAAAGAATAAATCCTAAAAGGTAAGCTTGACTCAACAAGATAAACACCATAGTATCCCTGAAACTGAATAAAAACAAAGTGGTAAGTGGGGCCCAAGCCATGGACTTGCTGGACTCTAGAAGAAAATGTTGAGAGATCCCAACGATTGTCTAAAAAGCATGCATGAACAAAATGGAGCAAATGGTGAAGAATCACTACAGTTTGAGATAATAGCTGATACATTTTCTGAATAGAAGGAAAACATTAGTCCTCAGAGGTTGACATTGTACTTAAAATGAATAAGAAAACATACTGAAAATGGAAAAACACCAAGAACAAAGAGAAAGTGCATACCATCCACCAAAGAATGACAATTAAACTTTTATCAGCAACAATAGTTGCCAGCAATGAATACGAACTCTAAAGCTTTAAAGAAAAATAACTGCAACCTAGAATTTTATACCCAACTAAGCTATTATCCAAGAGTTAGGGCAAATTAAAGGTATCTTGAAAATTCAAAGTTTATGTTTCATATATCCTCTCATAGAAATAGTCATAAAGTACTTCAGCATTAAAAAAAAAAAAAGCAAATTCATGAGGAAGTATGAATCAGACAAGTGTAACAACTGCTGAAACAGGTTGCTAAATCTAATGAATTATTGACTTTAAAATGTTAATGACCAGTGTTTTGAGCTTAAAGATAAAACTTAAATCTATAGACAAAAATAAGAAGAATCATGAGGGTACTATCAGTAAATGGAGTGTGTAAAAGTGACAATCATGTTTACAAGACAAATTCTGAATAACAAAAATACATTTTGAAGAATACTATGTGTATGTATGTGAGTACCTCTCTATATACACATGCATATGATAAACTACAGAATGAAATAATTTATTTCAAATGATTTTAGATCAACACTTTGATAGTACATCTTTTGCTGTTACTGGAATTTTTTTTTTAATTGTAGGATAAATCAAATGAGGAATTATGTTAAAGTTAACAGCAACTAAGACTTTCAGAATGAAAAAGAAGCAATTAGAAAATCAAAGAAATTAAACTCAATGATAAAACTAAATTAGAGATATTGATTTGAACTCAAGATTTTAAAAACATATTTCTCATATTTTCTAACTCTGGCCAGAAAATGATGTAGAAGTAATGTACTCTCAGGAAAAAGTACATACCTAGGACCTGGATTTTGGTCCCTGTCCATACCATTCTCTACAGATCTTTGGAGAGAAGACTTGGGCCAAGTCTGCGGCAAGAAATGTATAAGGTTATCTTGGGAAGTCTGGCTGTTCCAAAAAGCAAGGAAGCTTGATGTCAAAACCCAGAAGTTAGCCTGAAGGGACTTCCCACTCACCAAAGCTGAGGTAGCAGAAAGAATGATTGTAATTGATTGAAATACACTATCTATGAAATTCTGAGTCCCTAAGTGATATTCAAGAAAGACAAAGCCAGAGAAAACTTCTTTGTCATCATTTGGCACTTCTATGAATCAAATTATTTACTTTGAAAATTAGTCATTTAAAGCACAAAATAAGCATTTTTCTACATTAATAGTATGAACTGTATTTCAGGGTAATAAGATATCCCTATCTGAAAGTCGGGGAAATCACTATATTATAAAAGAATGCCAGAAAGTGTAGGAAAAACATGAAAACATTTAAAAAGCATCACATTGTACTACTTAAAAAACTTACTGTTTCAGGACAAAATCATCAAGTATTGTAAAAACTACTGACAGTAACTGGACATAGTTACTAACTATGGGTTAGTAACTAACCAAGTTAGTAACTTGGGTTACTAACTAACCCAAGTTAGTCCATAAATGATTATTTCTGGTTGCAAGTGAAACAAATTCATGTTTGCAGTGAGGGATGAGGTTATCACCTTAATCCAATAAACAAATTTAGGTCACTAATGGTGAAAAACAAAACAAAATAGATATTGTGTGTTTTTTGACCTGATACATAAGAAGTACATGTCACCTATGATGTAATCTTGCTAAAAACGTTTAACTTAAATTTAATCAAGCCTTTGGATCCAACTTCCAGTTATTAGAACCTACAGGGACTAGAGAAGTCAAATTACTTCACAAGAAAGCAATCACGTCCATAAAAAATGACCTACTACAGGACAACTGGTTGGTTTTTCTGCAAGTCAGTATAACAAATAATTAGAGATTATTCTAAATTATAGAGATATTCAACATGCTTAGCAATCAGATGTGTGGTTCTGGATTAAATCATAACTTAAAAGAATATTTGGAGGACCATTAAAGAAATTTTAACATGGATTAGGTTTATGATATTAAAATGATTAATCTCACGAGGCATGATCATGCTATATTTATAATGTAGGAAAAGATTTCTGCTTTTTAGGATACACGTGTACATTTTTGGAGATTGTATGTCATGGTTTCAGTTTTACAAGCAGATACTTTAGCAGTCACCACCTCCTGGGCAATAGGGCTCAGGTTGACTTCACAACCTCACACAGAACGGGTTAAGGAACAGGGTTGAGGAAAGGGAAGTAGGGATGGGTGGGGATGGAGGATAGCAGGAAGGCAAGAGATAGCACAGGTTCCTTGATCATTCCATTGACCCCAAGGAAGGTTGAGCAGAGACCAGGGTGTTCTGCTGGACATGCCATGGGTAGGCATCACAGAACATCCCCTATTACTCTTACTTTTTACAGGATGAGTATGAGAGTAGCCTTGTCCGTGGCAGAAATAAATAAGGGGCTTGGTACCAGGCAGTGCAGTGTGTGGATACCAGCTGTTTACTGAGGTGCTCTGCAGAGGCTAGCTGCCTTGAACCTAGAGATCTTGACACATGTGGGAATTTGCTGTAGCTTCTGCTGGTGCCAGGGAGCCACTGGCCTCACTGAAGATGAGTTCAAGCGCAGCCCTTTCCTCTCAGGGTAAGGGTGAGGGCCCTGGCCCTAGCCAGCTTATTTTTCAGGTAACCCAGGGCAAGCCCCCACTGTCATTTCAGCTAATTCTCCCTGTTGTATCACAGTGCTTAAAATCTACTTCAAAATTTTTTAGCATGAGATATTAAAATTTACATATTAAAACTTATGAGTAATGAGTAAAGAACACAAAAAACTTATAGATTTGAAACAAAGAAAAGAGGGGGGGACTATTAGTCCAATGGTAGTCAGAAATAAGACCAAACAGATTCCAAATCTCAATAATTGGAAATGTATTGGACTAATCTATCAAATGCACAGATTAGATTTTAAGACACTATCTATATGCCCCTTATGCCCCCCACCCCCACCGCCATCTACATGTCTAAGGTAAAAACCACACAGAGATTGAAAATAAAGGAATGGAAAATACATCAGGAAGACTGGAACCAAAATAAGCTGGTGGTTGCAAATATATCACATAAAATAGCACTTAATGTAAAATTACTAATGTGGATAAAGAGAGAAACTTCAAACAAAAGGAAGAACTCATCAACAAGATGTAACAATCATGAATTGTAAGTAGCCTGAGCATACATAAGACAGAATCTCACAAAGTTAGAAGTACAATTTGACAAATCTATAACCATACTGGGAAATTTTAGCACACTTCTATCAGAAGCTGGCAGGGGGAAAATACAACAACAACAACAAACATATACAGGGTATTTGAACAACAAAGCAAACCATCTTGAGGTAACAGAGAAACAAGGAGGTGATAAGCATTTTAATAACATGTTAAATTTTTACAAAAATTAACCATACACTAGATTACAAAATATCACCACAAAATTCAAGAAATCAGCACCATATAAATCTCTTTATAAACACCGTGATTAAATTAGCAATGGGTCTAGAGTGATATGTTCATCAACTTTAAAATGTACTACTGTTACATATCTCAAAGAGTAAAGAGGAAATCACAATGGAAATCAAAGTGCTCTGAAATGAATGACGAATGAAGGTACTGTGAATCAAAAATTAACGGAGGCTGCTACATTCGTAGCTGTACTTTGAGAAGAAGCAAATTTATATTGTAAGTGCATTTATTTAAAGCAAGAAAGTGAAATAGATAACCATATAAAAAACTAGGAAAGAACTTAGAGTTATTGTTTCTCTACTTTTACTTTCCTTAAAACTAAAGCAGAATAAAGGAAATAAGAGAAGTCAATAAAACAGAAAAAGAATAGATGGACAAAACCAAAAGTTGTTTCTTTGAAAACAATTATAAAAATAATAATACAGACAGATCTCCATAAGACTGATCAAGGAAAAAAGATAGAAAATGTAAAAATTAACAATATTAGAGATGATGGAAAACATAACTACACGAAGAGCAGAGATTATTTAAAAATTCTAAGACTACACCAATAAATTTGGAAACCTAAGACAATGTAGATAATATTCTGGACATTTTAAAAATTGGAAACATGTCAGAACACATGTAGACGAAACAAAAAATCTGAATAAGCCACCTCCTTCTACGCCCCACCCTACCCACAAACAGACAACACACACATACGCAGTCGCAGACTGAACAGATGACTTACAAAAACATAATTCCAATGGTAAACACAAATTGTTTCAGATAATGGGGGGAAAACACAGTGAAAGCTTGTCTACTCATTTAGTGAAGCTTACATAAGGTATGGAAGGCATAGTGCCAAAACCAAACAATGCAAAAAATAAAGAACTATCTCAGTTACATAGATGATAACATCCTAACTAAAACATTAGCAAGATGAATTCAGCAATATAGAAAACACAACACATCATGGCCAATGAGGCTTTATCATGAGGCTGTACTGACGGAATACATTACTTTCAGGGAATAAAGGAAAAAAATTATCATCTGAAAAAACAGAAATAACACTTGATAATCAACATTCATTAATTATTTTAAGTGGCACTTACAATACCAAAAAAGTAAAATAAAACTAGATCCCTACTCACACCACTTAAAAACTTACAGGTGAATTAAAGGTTTAAATGTGAAAACGTAAAAACTCTCAGAAAAGGTAATATTGGAAAATATTGTGAGTCAGGGTAAAAAAATATTTCTTAAACACACACAGAGCACAACACTAAAACTAATAAATATATTAAAATTTAAAGCTTGTCTATAATAAAAAAAATCAAGGTAAAAAGACAGGTCACAGACTGGGAAAGATATTTCTAATGCCTAAAATCAAAAAAAGCCCAGTATTCAGAATAAGAAAACAGAATAGAAAAAAATGAATGCAAAGAAATATTTGGTGACCAGAGAGGGGAGTACCGGTTTGCCGCTAAGATCATTGCATCTTATTTCCCTTCCAGTTAGAACTGCCAGTTTTGCTCAGGTAAGTAACTTCAAGCACTGCATGGGGTTTAGAGAAATGCTATCCCAAGCCAATTACAACTCTTTCAGTGTCTTCTTGGCTACTTAAGAGAGATAATGAAAAAGTGAAAATAAAAGACACACTTCTTGAAATCAGATAATTTAAGAACTAAAGAAAAGCTGTAAAAGTAAACAAAAAAAAGGGGGGGTTGGAAAAACGTTCCCTCATTACAAATTCTTAAACTGAGAATTAAGATCAGGTAATTTCCTCATGTATTATACCAATTTATGTTCCTACCAGTGTTATACGAGACTTCCCATTTTAATAATTTCTCATTTTACATTTAATCTTTCTCATTTTACAGATGAAAAAACGGTTCCCAGGAAGTTAAGTAGCTTCTCCAAGGCCACGCAATTCAGTCTCTCAGCTGAGACCAGAAGGTGGGTCTCCCAATTCCTCGTCCACAACACATTTGCTGGTATTGTGTAACTTGAACTTGTATTATTAATTCAGGTAGAAAAACCACAATTATCGACTTCACCGGTCCCTCCATCAGCATAGCCTTCCATGAGTCAGAAAACCTATCTTAAAACTGCTTTACCAGAAACCACTTTCTCTTCATGCTTGATGTTAACCATGCAACCAAATATCAGAAATCCTGCCAGACAGAGAAATGCTAAAAGGGCAGAGGCTCTTCTGTTCAACACATCAGATTAGATTAGTGTCTCAGCCAAAAGGCAGCAGAAAAATGTGCACAGGATCTTTGGGGGAAACTTTATCTGCTCTTACATTTGGTGAACGTCAGTTAGTTACTTGAGATACATTAACTTTTCCAGACCCAAAGGAGTCGATGTCCTAAATTATTGCTTCTGTGACCTGAGACAAAACTCTTCTTTTTAGGGAGATAGGTGTTTTCTTTTTTTTTCCCCTTGCCTGCTGTTCAATGAGGCTGATGATACTAATTATGATTTATTAAATGGGGACAATAAAACTACACGCTTGTGTCTTAAATAAGGTATCATGTCAGGGTGTCTTTATGGTCCCATCAAATTACCCTATTTTTAAAAATTCCTTTGTGTTTCACCACTTCTTTCTTCTCCAACGGAACGTCTGTCCCACTTCCTTCTTCTCCCGCCTTTTTTTTTTTTTTTTTGGTTTTGGTTTTTACAACTTCACAGTTTTATGCAAAATGTTACAGTTAATTTGTTTCTTCCAAATCCAGTGTGTATTAATTTGTCAAATATATTGTGATCTTTTCATTCTATCTGCCTCATCTTTGAATAAGTCATGAAAATTATGCTTCCAAAGGGTTTCTTTCATGTCTGAACCAGCTGAAATAGCAAACCACATCTCCTGGTGCTCAAGCATCTTGTCCTCCACAGGCCAGGTCCAGTCTCTCTTTATAACCGAATTTCACAGAATTCTCCCATCACATTGGAGATTGAACATCATAAATAGTACTCATTTATGATGCAGATTCCTTGGACTCTACTCTCAAAATTCTGATTCAACAGACTGGGAGATAGCTCAGGAATAGGTGTTTTTGCAAACTTCTCAGGTGTTTCTGACGTAAGTTGTCTTTGGATTACTCTGAGAAACAGTGCATTCAGAATTCTTCTACTCTGCCCAGTAAGGTCTGCTTCTGTCCAAACACTACTGACATATCCTTGTTAACATGAACTTGCTCACTGAACTCTCTATGGCTATCTAATTTCCTTTAAGACTCACATCAAGCCATGTTTCTTCTTGAAGCTTCCTTGGCCCCTCGTGCACAGAGCTCTTCCTGAACTTACAGTACTGTCATTATTGATTGTTTACACCTGGCCTTGGCTCTGAGTCTGCATGGATGGGAATGTCTGCCCGGTCCTCCCCATGCTAGAAACTGCTCTTCCCTCAATGGACGATGCAGCAAATGTCATGTGGCTATAGACCACGCCTGCCACCCGCCATAGCCACGAGTAGCCACGGCTGATTTAAAGTAGCCATAGCTGAAAGCTGCCAGACTTCTTTCCTGGAGCCCAGGAAAAGAATTAGTACCTCTCTGGAGATGGTCAAACTGAAATTGTTAGCAGCCATGTTCCCCTCTGTTGAGGAAGCTGGTCTGCAGATAAACATGATGAAATCTATGAAATAATAAGGCAGAGACAATTAGTTGAGTCTCTGATTCCAGTTTTTCCTGAAGCCCAGCTGCATCTCTCCCTTTCCAAGACACAGATATTCAACATGCTCATAGATTACATGCAGAATTCTCAGGAAAACAAAATACCGCTCATTTTTTGACAGAGCCATTTTACGCTGTACAAAAGTTCCTAGAAATTAAGAGTCCTTAAATGGTTCCTGGCATATAAAATTTAACTCTGTGTGTGCTCTCCCTAATGTCACAAGTTCTGTAAGAGCTGTTTCCACTTCTTTGCCTCCAATCTCCTCAACCAACAGTACAACCGTTTCCACCCCACTTTCCTCTACTGGAACTGCTCTTAATAAGATCATCAAGGACTTCAAGGTATGAACTCTTATTTCTTTGATTTCCAAGCACCTCTGTTTGTATCTTTGCCCACAAACTGATTCTACGTTCTGGGTGTTTGATGGTAGAACATTCTTCTGCCTCACTACACAAAAGTGGACCCTGGGAATTCTTAACATCTCTTGTATGTTCTACCCCCTTATCCAAGATCTGTGGATTTTATTTCCTAAATATTCCTGCCACTTGTTAGCTTTATGACTGAGCAACTTGACCTTTACTTAGTCTCTATGTGCCTCATTTCCTTATCAATAAAGTGGGGATATAAATGGTAGCCATCATTGTTATGAGGATTAGAGAGAATAATATATTTATAGCACTTAGAACACCGACTGGCACAAAGAAAGTGTGGTGGTGGATGTTTTGTAATTATCACCGAGTCAATCAATCACTGAGTCCCTGTCTATAAAGGAATCGTGGTGTAATTCAGATCTTTGCCAATTCTGTCCTCAATCATACTATAACAAACTCCTAAGTATTTTCTTATCTCTACTCTGACTTTTACAAAGTTGAACCTGTAACCCCTCTATTTCAAACTCTTCAGTGGTCCTGTGTAATACATAAAAGTCAAGCTCCTTTATATGACATATTTAGTCTTTCATGATTTGGCCACTTATTTCCCCAAACTCTCTGAACAAGACTAAAGTGTTTGCAATTCCTCCGGAAAACCTCAGGAAGACTATTTCTCACATCTCTGTCTTTATTTTTGTAACCCTCTGGCTAAAACATATTTTTCCATGATTTGGCCTGGTTGCCTCCTAGTCATCCTTTAAGACACAGCATTTCCGTGAAACTTGCACCCTTCATGAACTACTTTCAAATTCTCCTCTTAGTTTTCCATAGATTTTCCTTGTCCACAGGAAAATCATTGCACCTGAATTGTGTCATAATTTCCATTTATATGTCTGTGCCCCTCAACGGATGAGGGAGAGAGACACATAAAAGGGAGCTCCCTGGGGAGAGGCCCATGTTTTACTCACCTTTTAATCCTTAGCACAAACCATGGTACCAATGCTTGTTAAATGAAGGAAGACATTACGAACACTTTTACAGAGTCAGCCCAAACTTAGGAATGAAAGATCCCAGCAAGTTCGCATAGGCAAAAGTGGGAAAGTATTATGAGAACTTGACAAAGCCTTAATCTTCCATAATGGTCTCCAAGTGTAATATCAGTTGGGAACCATGCAATGAGCTGAAACTAGACAAATTTTTTCTCCGAATTAGGCCAGAAGAATTTTATCCTGAAACTGATGCCTAGATTCATTGCTTTAAAATATTTAGTTTTATATGTTCTCTCTGGCCCGCTAATTTGAAAACTAGCCAGAACCATAAAACCAAAATTCAGTTTGGCAATTCCTAAGGTAAATTGTTTTAGGTTACGTGGTGCAGTAAGTCAGTTTAACTATATGTGGTAGACACAAGGCAAAACAAAATTTTTCACCCAAAGGCTGTCTATCACATGGGTGCAGTCGCACAAGAAATGGCTATAGAGTACCTTTACAACTTGCACAAAGTCTCCAATTTCTACTTTACCTATTCATCAAAACAGATTGAGAAGTCCAAAAAAACTCAAATTTTGACATTAAATGGTTATTTTGGTAGGTTCTATAATTAATCCCCCAAATATACACAGATAATTAAATTAAATTACATATTTTCAAATTGTTAAGAAAGCGCTGATCAGCCGCTGAACTTAAATGATTATAATCATTTCCAAACAAACTCCCTCCCCCACCACTGCCAGCATGTTTAAAATGAAAGAAGCTGGAAAGTGACTTGGAGGGACTGGGTTTGAACTATATTAAAAATGCAGAAATGGCATAATGTTCTCAGAGGTCTATGTGTGCTCTGTTTTAGGCTGTAACGTAGAGATAGCTAAATGCTTTTCATGCTGAATGAAGTCCATTTGCTCATCATTTAACAGTGAATGTAGAAAAGAACAACAAAAAATACTATCTACATTACCTTTTAAAATAATGTATTCTTTCAATACTGCCTTTAAAATATTCTCTCTATAAAAACATCAATCTGTCAGAATCTGAGAATTTGTTCATTTTTCTTTCTTTCTTTCCAGTTGCTTGTCCACTATTTTTATCACTCATTCATTTATTCAGTCAATTATTAAATACCTACCATATGCTAAGTGCTAGGCTACCAAGACAAAAAGCACATTCTCTGCCCTCAGAGCACCTCCACTCCAAAGGAAGGAGGGAAACATACAAATAAAAATGATAAGTGTTCATGATACTGTTCATGGCAGAAGTATGATCCATTCTCATGCAGGGGAGGGGGACCACAGAACTAGAAGGAAAGAGTTGGCTCAACTCCAGGCACAGCAGAGTATGCCTGAGTCAGGGAACCAGTGTGTGATATGAGGGGCACCGATACTGTGCTCTCTAGGTATCTTGTCTCTGGCCTCTGATATTTCGGTCCTGTATTAAATACTGCTCCTCCAAAAATATTTTTGTCATGATCTCAACAAACGCTATGTCATACATTAACAATACTGCTGAAACGGCACCAAACTTCTGCCAGGGAGTAGGGTTTTGAAAAGAGATTTAAAAAGGAAGTGATGTTTTAGCCTGGCCTTAGCAGATGAGAAGGTGTCCGCCATGCAGAGAAGTGAGAAAGGTGATTCAAGGGGGCAGAAGAGCAAGCTAGGGAAACACCAAAGGGCAGGGCTTTCAGAAAAGTACAGGAGATGAATGACACGTTTGAACCATTAGAAATTGCCCTGTTTCTTAATAACCTTCCTTTCCTGTTTCTTTCTGGGTTTTCAATTTAAACAAAATGTTTACAAGGAAGAAAACCATTTCACATCAAGAGAGGAAAACTAGGGATGAATTCATTGATGCAGTTCCAATACTGCTTTAAGAATTGGTCTTTGGAGGGTTGTTTTTTTCTTCTTCTTTTCTTTTTTTTTTCCTTCCCCTCAACCCAAATGGAAAGAAATTGGAAGGGTCTCTATAAACAAAAGACACTCAACATACATTTAACATTTACATACATTTAATGTTCAACTTTGGAAACAGTATTTTTTTCTAGCTGTGTGCTAAATGACTTCCTTAAATTAAAGCTAAACCTGATAAAGGTCAGCTTTTAAAAAACTGACTCTCAGAATTGCTTGTAGAGTCCACGTCACCCTACCACCCTTTCCTCCTTCATGTATGACTCAAATCCAACACATATATTTATTTAACAAACACATATAGTACTTACTATATATTGTAAGAATTTTTACAAATAACCGCTTGTTTATTTCTCAACATGACCCTGTAAGGTAAGTACTGTTATCACTATTTTATAGATGAGAAAAGTGAGACCAAAACAAGGGACGTACTTGACAAAAATCACCCCTTTACTCAGTGGTGGAACTAGATTTGAATGAGGCAGTCAAGCTTATGAGTCCATGTTCTTAACCACTTCAGCCTGCTGCCTCTCAGAATTCTCAGCTCCCACCTACCTCTCTAGTACCTTATGAAATAATCTGAGTTCATAGGGAGGGTGGGAGGGAGGGAGACGCAAGAGGGAAGAGATATGGGAACATATGTATATATATAGCTGATTCAATTTGTTGTAAAGCAGAAACTAACACACCATTGTAAAGCAATTATACTCCAAAAAAGATTTAAAAAATAAAATAAAATAAAAAAATGAAATAATCTGAGTTCAAAGGATGAATCTCCAAGCTGAATTTCATGGGAAATTATTTATGAATATTGTTTCCTCTATTCCACCTACACCTTTTAGAGCCCTTCCAGGCAGATCTGTTTGTTACCCACTCCAGGGATAGTGTCCAACTTCTAGGAAAAGTACCTTTCTCTCATGGAACTCAGAGATTGTTATGGCAATAGATTATAATAATGTCTGATGCACAATTTCACATGGTCAAGCTCCAATCACAAAAGTCCTTTGTGGTTTCCCATTCATTACTGTGTTTCTCAACTCAAACAGATGCAATTCTAGTCTCCAGATCCTGCATGGGTTCTCCATACATGACCAGAGTGAAACTATAATAATAATTGGACCTAATACTGGATTCACATTCATGATGTTAAGAAGCTAAAAATAAAAGCTGTGGCTAGCTCTAGCTTTTGTGTGCATGCATATTAATTTAAATCATTTCCCTTTAATTATATTTAACACACATCAGAAATTTGGTAATTATAAAAGACCTTTAATTATCAACATTCATTATTATCGCTATTATTAACATATATTAAGATCCACAGTCTGCTAAATGCTATACTCAAGACAAAAGGCATTAACCTTGCAATTCCACTGTGTGCAAGAGGAAAGACAATCTTCTTCCAGACGGAGAACAAAATTATACTTGCCTGCCTTGACAAAGAGCCAATGGATGAGTCAGGGATAAAACCTAGTTGTCTCAACCACTAGACAATTGGATAAACAAAGAATGGCTATAAAACTCTGCTGCTAACGCACACCTGAATCTACACTTCCATAAATATTTTTAATGCCTGCATCAGATGTGTGTGTGTGGGGGGGGGGGCACATCTTTCTGCTGCATAGGGATATCTAAATTGTATAAACAGTCAAGCTACTTGAGACCAACTTTACAGTATAAATTGTGGCATCAAATAGAACAATATCATTTTTGGTGGAAAAATAACATGTGAGTATAAAATGATTAAACAACATATATATATATATATATATATATATATATATATATATATATATATATATATATATTTTAGGAAGCACCTCATAAACTGGCTTTGAAGGCAGTTTCAATTAAAGATTGCCCAAAGCAGTTGAGCAATGGCAGCATCTATGGGACAAAGGTATAGACTCTAGGGTGCTACTTCCAAGGTTAACATTTGATTTGAGTGGTAGAATGAAAAGAGGTTACACTTAGGATTACGACATATCTGAAGTAAAATTTCTAGCACTGCTACTTATTAGCTACATAATATGGGGCAAATGAGTTAACTTGTGTGAGCCCTAGCTTCTTCATCTATGAAACAGAGTAAATAAAGTCAAACTTGCAGATTTTTATGGCATGAAATAACATATTTAAATATATATAATGAAGTGTCCACATCTGACATGAACTTAGAACTGAGCAAAGAAAGGCCCTCCCTCCCTGACATCCCGGGTAGTATTACGTGGCCATCTGTTGGCAGACCTAGCATGCAGATTAATGCTACTAAAACTGCAATTAAATTGCTTTGCAATTTAAATAGGCTATTATGTGATAGGAAAATGTACTCCATTCTGTTCTTTATATAAACCTTTCATAAGTGCCCCCTATTCTTTAGGAAAGATATTACGTTCTGGGTATGTGAAAGAAAATTCGATCCACTCACAAGGAGTTCAGAGTCTAGTAAGGGAATTATAAAATGTGGAAAATTATAACATGAGGTAGGAAGAATTATAATAAGGATATGACAGTGTGCCATGGGCAGGACATGGTTAATTAAACAGAGAGAGGTTAGGGAAGGATTAGTGAAAGAAAGACCACTGCACTAGGTTTTGAAAGAAAACTGCATGTTCACTAAGGGGAAAGGGGATGAATGACATTTGTCGTTTGCCTGGCAGAAGAAACAGCTGGGCAAAGACACACAGGATCATTCTGTGCACATGTGAGAAACTGCAGGCAGCATGCTAGAGATGAAGCTAAACATATAGGCTGAGGTTAGGCTGTAAAAAGTAATGCCAAGAAACCAAAAATAAACCCTTGCTCATATGGTCTATGATTTTCAACAAGGATGAAGGGAAAGAATAGTATTTTCAACAAATGGTGCTGAGAAAAGTGGATATTCACATGCAAAAGAATGAAGTTGAACCTTTACCCAATACCACATATAAAATTTAACTCAAAATGGATCACAGACCTAAACATAAGAGTTAAAACTCTTAGAAGAAAACATAGGGCAAAAACTTCACAGCACCGAAGTTGGCAATGATTTCTTGGATACAGCAACAAAGAAACAGGCAACAACAACAACAAAGTATATAAACTGGACTTCATGAAAAATGAATATCTTTGGGGTATCAAAGGACACTGTCAACAGAGTGAAGAGGCAACCTACATAATGGGAGAAAATATTTGCATATCCTCTATCCAAATAAGGGATTAATATCCAGACTATATAGAGAACTCCCAAAACTCAACAACAACAAAAACAAACAACCCAATTCAGAAATGGACAAAGGATTTGAATGGACATTTCTCCAAGAAAGACATATGAATGACTAACAGGCATATGAAAACATGCTCAACATCACTAATCATTAGGGAAATGCAAATCAAGACCACAAGATGACACCTCATATCCATAAGGATGGCTATTTTAAAAAAGCAGAGAATAACAAGTGTTGGTGAGGATGTAGAAAGACTGGAACCCTTGCGCACTGTTGGTGAGAATATAAAATGGTACAACTGTGGAAAACAGTATGGTGACTCCTCAAAAAATTAAAAATTTAATAACCATATGATCCAGAATTTCCACTTCTGGGTATATACTCAAAATAATTGAAAGCAGGGTCTGAAAACAATATTTGTACACTCAACATCCACAGCAGTAATATTCACAATAGCTAAAAGATGGAGGCAACACAGATAATGAATTACAGATAAGCAAAATGTTTCATATACATATTATTGAATGAACAGATAAGCAAAATGTTTCATATACATATTATTCACCCTAAAAAGGAAGGAAATTCTGGCACAGGCTACATGAATAAACCTTGAGGGAACAATGCTAAATGCATTAAGCCAGTCACAAAAACCAAATACTTTATGATTTCACTTATATGAGATACCGAGAGTAGTCAAAATCATAGATACAGAAAGTAGAATGGTGATTGCCAGGGGTTAGGGAGAGGGGGAAATGGGGATTGATTGTTTAATAAGTATAGATTTCAGTTTTGCTAGATGAAAGGAGTTCTGGAGAGGCACGGTGTCCTGGTTGCACAATAATATGAATGTACTTAGTGAAACCTAACCATACATTTTAAAATGGTTACGATGTTAAAAATTGTTATATGTATTTTACTACAATAAAAAAAAAGGCATACCAAGAAATTTAAAATATATCCTGGGAAATGGTCAGTTGCTTCAGGGCAGGAGAAGGACATGGTCAAATTTTGTAAATATATTCAGATATTTATAGGTATACAATAATTTTATTTACGAAATACTGAGGAATCATCTTATACCAGTAAAACCTCATTGGACAATTTACACAACCTTTAACCAAACAATACTTACCTTTAATAAGACTATTCAAATAACATTTTGACAAGATAAATGTATGAACTTTTGATAGGTGTTCTAAAACTGTGGTATAACACTACAGCAATATCAACTGCTTTGGATGACTATCTTTGGATTTTCATAGAACATAGCTGAGTGTCAAACATATTTTATTTAAAAATTAAGAAACATGCGTGATTGACACAGTGACTGAAATTAAAGGCAAAGAAAAGGCGACAATACAATTTCTTTAAGCAAGTCCATCAATTCTGACTTGGGATGATTAAGAATCTGCCTCTTCCTTTTAAAGGGGGATAATCCTTTATGATTTTTACACAAATGCCGCTTACCCATTCTTTGCTTGAAAGGTAGGGAGTTCTGTAGAGAAAGGGGGCTGGAAAGTCAGTTGGAAAACATCAGGGCTACGTCAGTCAGAAAATTGTCAGCCAGTTGCAGGTTAAAAAAGATTTGCTAAAAGTAGTGATGTTTTCACTGGTTCAAGTCTGTCAGAAGGCTTTAGATTCTCCAGTGCCTCACACCAGCAACTTCAAAACTAACTCACTCCAGATGTCCCTATGATCGTCTAATCAGACATCAAAAGCTGTATGGTGACAAGCTCACATGCTGCTTTCGAGGACGCTACATGTTTCCACAAGCGTGAAACACACACAGTAGCTACTTTTAAAATGTGATTCATTTAAATCAGAATTCCATTTTAAAGTACAGAGCTATTAGGAAAGGGGCCACCCTCTTGAGAAAGAGAAAAGTCTTTTAAATGTCTGTACAGTGTCATTCGATGACTAGATTTTGAAAGAAGAAAACAAAATGAAACCTTTACTTCAGAAGAGTTTAGGTTGTGAGGGAAAACAAAATCTCCCATCAGAAGAGATTTCTAAGAATTGCACCATGCTCAGAGGGGGCAGAAAAAAAAAAATCCTTTCCTCTCAATACTGATTGTCTTGTTTCTTCTCAAGGTGAACTTTCATTAACTCTTTCCTTGCCATCAAGCTTCAGTAAACGTCCACAACACAGAAGGTGCATAGAGCAGATCAGAACTTACAGAAGACATGATCCATACCCTTGAGCTTTCACTTTAAAGTAACATGATCTACTTGCACTTTAGTCTACAGGTTTAAGCAGCACTCTCCTCCAAAGAATTTACGTGTGCATATGGAGATGTATGTATGTTTTTATGCTGCTGACTTAGTGTATTTAGCTTTTTAAAAAATACATATTTCTTGATATCATTACCTTGAGCAATAAAGTTTGGTGTTTTGTATAGAAATACAGCCTCATTTCATGAGCACTAACAAATAGTGAGACCTTAAAAGGAAATTTAAAGATGAATTCATACCATACCAATCAAGTGAATAATTTACATCGGGAACCCTGAAGTTGCTAGGTCGGGTGTCTGAGTCCTTAAGAACAACAGGAGTTCATATAGAATTTCTATTTATTATTTCCTATTAGTGACACAAAATTTCTGTGGAAATCATCCATGATGTAAATGATTTTCTCAGGGTCACAGAGTTACTGATGCAATCAGGTAAGTAAAGCTACCTTAAACAGCATCTTTACCAAATTTCAAACAACACTGTCAAATCACATCTGCCCATGCTATGAACATGAGATGCTTATTAGTGTTTTGCTAAGAAACACCTTGTAAATGTTCCCATGCTCTTAAATTAATTCACATAGGAGGATTTTTATTTTTATTTTCTTCCAAATCACTTGAAACCAGAAGAACTTCTTAAAGAAGATGGAATATAAGGAAAAATTTGAAGGGGAAATCTTCAGACATGATGGCTATAAGAGAGGAATCTTGTCCAGAAATTTCTAGTCTAATCAAGGATTTTCTAAGTTCTTTGAACATAGTTATTAGAAAATTAAAAAGCTGTAACTACTGAGATTACTAACTTTTTCATGATAGAACTCACAGTTTTATTACAAAGAGGTAGAACTCAGATAATTGACTCCATTGACTGCCTATTAAATTATTTTCTTTGTTCACATTTCACGGACACTAACAAAATTAGGCTTTATAATGTTTGTCTCTAGAATTATCAAGGTTTGTTCTTTTCCTATAATTCTATTTTCTCAGAATCAACTTCTATGATGGAGTCATTGCTAAAATTGTAAGAAGATGAATCAGGCCTCACTTGAAACTGCTGACTTCAGCCACCCATCCACATCATAAACTCCAAGTGGAGAACTTGTGTTTAAATATCTCTCTCCCCTTGACAACACTAAAAAACACAGGTAACACAGTCCTAAAGCAGAAAATCCTAACCTAAAGCTGTTCAGGGAGAAAAGCAGTATGTATACAGGTAATTTCACAATTTTCACATTTTAATTCATATATAATGTGTGTGTGTATACATCCGTATATATGTATACACATACATACGCACACATTCACACGTCTTTACAAAACAGTTAAAAGTTGCTGAATTGAATTCATTTTGCCCAGCTCAGAAGTAAAAGTTTTAATCATCTAAATCATATTTATGTGTCAGGTACTGTGTCTGGGGGTTTGCATACAAAAATGAATACATCAGCTCATGCCTCTAAGAAGCCCCGTCTTGTAACAGACATGTAAAGAAGCAGTTATATTTGAGTGAGATAAGAGCTAGAGATAGTACACATGGTAATTCCCATGACAGGCTGAGCAGAGTATAGACTAAAGGCAAAGGACATTAATTTTAATGGTTAAAAATACATTATTTGATGATTTGATACTCGCTGGTGCATTGCTAGGCTTAATTGCTTTAGCTCTGGTCTTCACAACCGGGTTGTAAGTTTCCTGAGGACAGGGACCATGCCTTATGCTTTCCGGATGGCACATGGCAGAGGTCATGGACATCTAAGGGATTAATCAATTTATGGTGGCATAAAGCACACTCATTCAATTTTCATTACGCGCAGATCAATCTAAACAGCAAAAGACGACATGTCATGGTTACCTCTTTAATTTCTGAAGCTGGCCTCTGAATAGTGATCCCTCTTTTTAGACTTTCAGTTCTGGACTAGCCCCAAGAAGACCGATGGGAGAGCACTCGCCTAAACAGGGGTCACAATCCCCAGGTTCCTTCATTAGTCATGGCACAGACATTCAGACTGTCGAAATTTGTTTCACCAACTCCTGCAAGGTTTGGTGAAAAACTCTTTCACAGAATAAACTGGGCTTCTAGATTTTCCCCAGCTGAATGTGAGTCTTACAAACGTAACTGTTTCAGAAATTAAGCTGCCTAAAGTTGCCAAACTAAGTAAACATTTGGCCCCATGAAATATTGGATGGCAGCTTTATCTCTTAAAAACAAAGCCATATGAAAACCATCGTTGCAATGTGTCTCCAAGCTCTGGCTTATCAGCACACAGCGTGAACAGCTGGAGTTACAAACACCAGGACTATTATTAAATCACTGTGTCGGGAGGGGGAAAAAAAAAGAAAAACCTTTTGTAGGCTTCAGTATCTCTAAATAATGAGATTATATATTACATGCTATTTCTCCCTCCGTTTCATTCTTCAGTATCCATCTCTCCTCAATGACAATGAATAGAGCCTTCCTTCTAATTTATATCAGAGTCTACAATGATTATTTTGTTCCCCTATTTCTATAGTTGCTTAATTGTATATCTAATGGATAGAAAAACATGATTTGGTCATTCAGAATTTTCAATAATTTCCTATGTTGGATTTTGACAGTCAGCAAGCCACAACCAAAAGTCCTCTGACGTGTCAGTGACAATTTGATGATTTTAATCCGAAAAGCCAAGCTATTTAACTTTCTCTGTAATATTTCAGCAATTCCTTTCACGGATTTGAGAGTGTTTAATCCAGGAGCAACACTGGCTATAATAACTTCAATATACGTGACATCCAAGGGGAAATTCTCCAATCAATACATATATGCAAGACACAAAGAGAATGCTTCTACTCACTGGAAAGATTTTCTCTCACTGGAAGCTACCTGCCATCATCTTTGCCGATGAAATAACAAAAACTCCACAAAACTGATACTGGATACTGTATTTTCACTTTTGATTCCTATTGAAAACACAGGACCACTGGAAAAAGTTCTTCCTCCCAGGGTGTCTTCCCAAGGGGTTGGCGCCCCTTTCCCCCAATCTTACTGCTTTTACGAACTGTGTTGTTACTGACCAAAGAGTTATTTTGGACCTCTCAATGCAGCAACTCAAAAACTTCCATTCATCTGTATATCTTGGATTTACATACTATGTGTTGGAAAGGAAAGGTAATACTATGATGAAACAACCTTAATTATTTAATACACATTTGGAGGACAGCAGCAATTTCCACTTTACTTCCTTATCACTCATCATACTCTGAGAATTGGTGGCTTTCCTATATTATTTCATCCTAAACCCCCCAAAAAAGTGGTTCTTGATCTTTTGTATTCCTTTTAACATTTGATAAGTGACAGAGCCCCTTCAGGAAGTGCACGTGCGCGCGCACACACACACCATGCCATGGCACAAAACTTCAGAGAGTTAACAGACCCTCTGAAACCCACCCATGGAGTTCCAATTTAACAACTTCAAAAACTGCCATGTTATTTTTTGAAATGAAATGTATATATTATAGACACAGACTTAAAAAAACAGCCCAGTATTGTCTTAATTTATTTTGGTGAATCAAGACAAGTAATAGTTTTAGAACAAACAAAGAGAACAACCACAGCATTATAACTTTCAGGAATCTACTTTTTAATGTACTCACCCTGCAGGATCATTTTGCCTTAGGGGTTAAACGTGAAACTATAAACAGTCATTAAAACACAAAACAACCATGGTAGTTAACCGGATATTAAGGGGAAAAAAAAAAATCACATCTGTTTTAGAGTTCCCTTCCAACCGCAAATTCAGGAACATCAATTTCAAGAACCTGGGTTTATGGCTTGCCCGTAAGTCAAGAACACCAGGTTACAATCAAGGCAAGGAAGGTAAGACTGCCCATAAGGGAGGCTCTCACTACAATATCTTGCCCCCAGGATTCTCTTTCTTTGATTCAAAAGCGGTCAGTAGAATTGACTTTTCTACTCCTTGAAAAATAGTCATTACTATTTGCACATCAATAATCATGCTATTCTGATTAACTGGATAGGTTTATGAAAAGAGAAAGAAAGGAAACAAATTCCTGTGCCGTTTATCTGGTGGTACTCTAAGGGACAAGTACTGAGATTTAGTGGCTTTGCAGTATACACAGGATTAGAAGCTTGCAGACGATCTGATTTTTCTAATTTAAACCCTTTTTTAAAAGTCCAACTTGTTTGATGGTGTACATCTTAAATAACCAATACGTAATAACTTCACCAGCCAGAAAACAAGTGCCACTTTTCCAACATTTCAAAAACATATCTCCAGACATCAGAGAAAACTCTCCTCCCTATAGCAAGCCTAATGAAGTACAACTAAAAATAACAATCATCAACTGTGGTTTTAAAGGCAATATTTCAATATAATCAAATGTGTCAAATATTCATCCTTACAGCTTCTTATGCTGTGGGTTGTAAGTAAGTTTCATTTCTTGGGAATGATTGAATATAACCCACTTGGGGCTCTGCCATCTGTGAATTACTTACATATGAACACTCTGTTTAAGAGATGGAAATTTTGTTGTCATTGCCTTTCTTCTTGGATATTGAAATGAAATGCAATTGAACAGAGCTTTTTAAGCAATTATTTTTCATATTCGTTGCTACATGGGTACATTATCACATGTTCCCCACGTTCATGATCGCTTATCAAATCATAGGAATCAAGTATAGTGCTGCTGAAGTGGAGGAGAATCTGAGAGATGGAGAAGAATCCATATTCTCAGATTCTGTACTACCTGGGCTCAGGTCGTTGCCACACAGAACACTCTCTGCAGTGTGCTCCCATGTAAGAGTTGTGGTTCTTATGTCTCCATGGTTTCCTTGAAAGGCTACTCCTCTGATCACTGAACAAACAATACAAGTGACTATAGGGCTATGTGGAGGGTGCCACATAATTTACCATCCATACATGGACACCTCTGAGAGTTAGCGGGGAAACTATTAATAAATACGCCAGAACAACAGGCATGAACTAGGATCGCCCCAGGCAAACCTAATCATACTGTTATCCCAGAGATATCGTGCAACTCAAAGAACTTTCTCCCAAGGGTCTCAAACCATTTCATTAGTGCTATTTCCAATTTTACTTCGGTCTAGAGCTACTCTGTCCAAAAGGAATACAATGTGAACCACAGATGTAATTTTTTAGTAGCCATTTTTTTAAAGTAAAAATAAATAGGTGAAAACAATTTAAATATGTTTTATTCTATCCGGTTTACCATAGTATCATTTCAATGTGTAGTCAGTACAAAATTATTAACGAGATCTTTTACATTACTTTTTTCGTATTTCAATCTTTGAAATCTAGTGTTCATGCCACACTTAAAACACATTTCTCATACTCAATAGCGACATGTAGCCAGTGGCTATGATATTGGACAATCAGGTCTGACCAGCCCACGAGTTAGGATGTGCAGGGATAAAGGAACAGAGTTATAATACATACATACACACGCGCACACACGCACACACACACAAACACACCCACAAACACACACACACGCAAACTGCATTTTTCTTCTAGGTAAAAAATAGACACGCCTAAATGTCTTCACTTACTAACTTTACACTTGCCTGGGGTGATCCAGACCTTAGGGCAGGTAAACACTCACCTGGCAGATTCTTTGGGGGAGCAGAGAGAATATCTGAGTTAGAAAAGTTGGGTAATTGCTGAGAATTTCTAGGACTTTTTCCAGACTAATATTAGTCTTGCGTCCAACACACATACGCTGAGCACCTTCCATGTACTTAGGACTAGAGAAAGAAAGATAAACAAGGTACAATGCCTGCTCCTTGTAACGTTAAGGATTAAAGTTTGCATGAAGATTATTTTACAATTGAGATAAGAGAAGCCTAGGATGTGCCATTATTCTGTGGCAAGGCAAGGACCAGATTTTCCTCTTTGAGTCTCAGGTCTGAACTTCATCATCCACAGAGAACTCTGGGAGGGAAGGAGGAAATGTGCTTTCCCTTCTACTGTTGATACACAGGGACTGACCCACGTTTGATAACTTGCATAGGTTAGGTAAAAGGATTTTCGGTGCCAGCATTTCTTCTTGAATTAGAATTTGCATTTTTGCTAGTAATAATATACCTCCCTCTCCAAACACCCCAACTTGGAACTCAACAATATATTTTGGTAAGGATACAGAATCTAGCAGAAAGATAGTAGCCCTCATTTCCTCTAGGGCAAGCTATATTGTTGTATTTTCAATTGGTCTCAACACAGAGCCTAAGTGATAGAAACACAGACCTAATATTGGTGGGGTTTCTGCATGTAAATCATGGTAACACAGATCACACTTTTGTTTCAGGGTGTATTAATGTCATAAAAATAAGCAGTGAATTATACTTTTTTCTCTTTTATGTAATTCTTCTTGTTTTTATAGTCCTTCTCTTCCTCCAATCCAATATATTCAGGCTTAACATGGTCTCAATCAGTGGGCATTAAACACACACACACACACAGCATACCACATACTGGTTCTGTTTGTACTCATCATTAGAACAGAACACACACACCTGATTTTTACTAAAGTAATGTTCCATTAAATATGTTTCTTTATAAGGATGGGAAGTGAGAAAACATTACATCTAAACTACTTTCGGGACACTCCCTTGCTTACCAAAAGAAACATGCCCAAATATTGCTGCAAACCTATGAGTAACTACCCCATGATTTATTATGGTGACTCCTACCTCACACACATTAACACTGGTTCTTGATAAGAATATTTTATACCAAACTGGGAGAATCCACTTAGCTCATTTAGCATCTCTACATACCAAAAATGTTGCTTTTTTTCTGAAGGCACTATACACAGTGAGACTTAAAATGGAGAAAAGACTCGCTTTTAGGAGACTTTTAAATATGGTTACATTATTGAAGATCACCTATTGCAGTGATACGCAGCCATTATCCAAAATCTAACTCTCAGGCTATTTCAGAGGATGAACCAAAATTACAAATCTTCAAAGCAACTCAGGACTTAGCAGAAAAATCCCACAGCTCCATATGGAAGGAGAGCATTGTCTCTTCAGGAAACTATTCTCCACTTAACTTCTCAATTCTAAGTAGAGCATTTATAGGTATACCTGGGTTTAAGCACTTTTGGTATATAATTTTATTTTTCCTTAATTTGAATGTTGAGATCTAGAAACCCAGTCCTGGTACCACATGTCTACGATACTGGTAGCCTGAAACTCTATCACCATTCGCCATGGTATGGCTTATGACTTCACAAAGCACTGGATTGTATTAACATACTGAAAATAGATAAACTATCTCGGAGCATTACGAAGAAGGATGGGAAACCCAACAGTATAGTGCGCTGGTTAAGAGCATAGGTTCTGGAGCCAAACCACCTGGGTTAAATTCTTGGCTGTGCCACTTACTAGCTGTGACCTCTGACAAATCACTAAACCTCCTTCTGCCTCAATTTCATTTTCAGTGAAATGGAGACAAAAACACGTTTGTGCTTTGATGTGGAAGCATAGATGACTTCATGTAAAGCCCTTTTAACAGTGCTAGGCACAGAATTGGTGCTCTGTAAATAACAGCTATCACTATAACTATATACTAGCAATAGCTCATGCTACTTATTATTATAACTAACACTATGTATCCTACCAAAAGCTCTAATTCTCCACTTACTTAAGACAGCAAAGTCCCAGTTAGTTTATGGGTAAGGCGCTTTGATCTTTCATTAGGAATGCAAACGGCAGGATACCTACTGGAATAACAGGTTTCAGACTCTGGCCACTGGGGTGTGAAGCGCTTGGCCTGGCATCAGCAGGTGGGCTTGGCGCTGGGTCACTGCTTCTCCTCACCAGCAGCGGAGTGCCTGTAGGACAAAACAAGAGGTGAGAGGTCAAGAATGCCCTGGGGGGAAGAGAGGGCATGGTACAATGCAATTTAATTAAAAAGGTTTACAACATGCTTTTATGTAAAAACATTCTATTTCTAAGGATGCCTATAAATTAATCCATTTAATGATCTTTTGTCATCTATTTATAGAACGACACATGGAAACAAAATCTTTCAGCTCTCAGCTTTCCCCACTTGCATTTCAAAACAAGCCATTCTACTTAACAGAAAACTCTTAGGCAATGCAAAAGTTGACAGTGTACAACTGAAAACTGGTCCAGAAAATATATTTGAGTATTAAAATGAATGATTATCCAGCAGACAAGTGAATAGGTTCACACAGTCAGTGCAATTTGCTATTCAGGAGAGCTAGAAGTATAGTTATTACTGCCATTTGGAGCTTCCCAACTCTTTTGAATGATGATACACACTGAAATAAATTACTTGCTGGGGTTATAGCATTAATGTCTATTTAAGAACACAAAGAGATGGTTTCATTCTCCTCCTTTTCTCCTAAAGTAGATAAAACTGATAAAGAAAATAAGTTAGTTCTTTTAAAAATATATCCTGATTTCTTTTTAATAACGAAAGCTTCCACTATTAAATATTTGAGTCAGTTATTAAATTCTGAAAACAGATCATACTATTAGAAAGTTCAAATGAAATTCAACCTTAGCAGAGAGGGTGGCCCAGCTACTCAGCCTGCAATTAGGCCGAAAAGAATTTGTTTCGTACACAATTGGTCACTATAGAAGAAACTCTCAAAAAATCTGTTTGTGACTTAACAATCGCTCTCTTATAAAAATTAACTTTCTATTTGTGTGCCTTTGGGGAAAAAAGAAACAGTGGAAATGCAATCCTCTGTTTATCAATATTCTAAAAGTAATTCCCCAACTCCCGAGCTATTGCAGTTTAAAATAACATTTTTCATACCTCATTTTATATGGTACAGTTATAAAAAGTGAATCCATTTTAAAGTTATTTACAAATCTGATTTTTCTATGTGCTACAACATCCTTATTCTGTGAACAAAACATAGAATTGCTAATACTTTTCACCCTGATTCGGTTAGAAATTGATTCTTAAAAAATAACTTATAATAAGAAATGAATGTGCTACTGAGGAGGAAACACTATGCCAAAAGGTATTATAAAGCCCAAGTTCACATTCCATTATTTATTTTTTATTAATAGATACTTCACTACATTATTCCCCACCTCCATCTAAAACTTTTTAAGTATAGCTGATTAACCATAACATGCTGGTTTCAAGTGTACAGAAGAGTGACTCAGCGTTTTTGCAGATTCTGTTCCATTATAGGTTATTACAAGCTACTGGGTATAATTCCCTGTTGTATACAGTATATCCTTGCTGCTTATCTATTAAATATATATTAGTGTGTATCTGTTAATCCCGTACCCCTTATTTGCTCCTCCCCACTTCCCTCTCTGCTTTGGTAACCACAAGTTTGTTTTCTATATCCATGAGTCTGTTTCTCTGTTGCATATACATTCAGTTGTATTATTTTAAAACATTTCTTAAGCAAGTGACATACCAATAGTTCTATGGTTGGCAATTATTCTCTGAAAGAAATATTAAAAACAAAAAAATAAGAGGAGTAAAAGTAAGAGAAAGTACCATAAAATCTTAGACAATAGAGTCCCAGTTCCACACCAATATGTTTCTCCCTCCTTCAGGTGATCTAAAGACTAAGCCTCTCAGGTTAAGCCCCTGAATTACCATCAACACAAAGTGAACCAGCCAGTCTAAACGCAATATCCTCAGAAGCAGCCCCATTGCCTTTAAAATTAAACAGAGAATGAGGCCAACTCCATGAAACTCTGGTTTGTTTCCAGAGTTTTAACCCGGACTAGTACACTGCAACAGTCAACAATATCAAATTGGAAAAAGACAAACAAATAAAAAACATGTTAAACCTGTATGGGATACCGAGGTCACAAAATACGTTGATTTAGAGGCACAGAAATAAATATTTCAGTGACTGACAATTTCAGTTACGTTGTTTTTTCAGCTGAGTCATGTACATATATACATATACATATATATATACACACATATACAGAATGTGTGTGTGTGTGTGTTGGTGAGGGGAAAGAGAAAAGGAGGGTGAAAGAAAGACATTATTCTTGGGTAACAAATACATTCTTCTCAAATAAGCCACACTATATAGTTTTCCTTCAACTCTAAAGACATGACTGACTCTTTACTTACTGTCAGTATCTGTTGTTTTAATAACAAAATGTTAAATTATTTAAAACATAATTTTATAATAGCATGTATTTGCATTTCTATAATCAATCAATATGCCACAGTATTATAGGGTGTCTCCCAGAAGATGACAGTTCAGTTTTGTACCAGTGGACCAACTATTTGGAAGATTAACAAACAAACAAACTGTAAAGCAGCTAGATCTTTTTTTTTTTAACTTTTTATTTTATATTGGAGTGTGGCCGATTAAAACAATGTTGCGATTGTTTCAGGTGCAGAGCAAAGTGATTCAGCCATACATATACATGTATCCATTCTCCCCCAAACTCCCCTCCCATCCAGGCTGCCACATAACATTAAGCAGAGTTCCCTGTGCTATACAGTAGGTCCTTGTTGGTTATCCATTTTAAATACAGCAGTGTGTACATGTCAATCCCAAACTCCCTAACTATCCCTTCCCCTGACCCTTCCCCTCTGGTAACCATAAATTCATTCTATAAGTCTGTGAGTCTGTTTCTGTTTTGTAAATAAGTTCATTTGTATCATTTATTTTTAGATTCCTCATATAAGGGATATCATACGATATTTCTCTTTCTCTGTCTGACTTACTTCACCCAGTATGATAATCTCTAGGTCCATCCATGTTGCTGCAAATGGCATTATTTCATTCTTTTTAATGGCTGAGTAATATTCCATTTGTATAGGTGTCCCACATCTTCTTTATCCATTCCTCTGGTGATGAACATTTAGGTTGTTTCCATATCTCGGCTATTGTAAAGAGCACTGGAATGAACACTGGGGTGCATGTATCCTTTCAGACCATTTTTTACTATATGCCCAGGAGTGTGATTGCTGGGTCATATGATAGCTCTATTTTTAGTTTTTCAAGGACCTCCATACTGTTCTCCATAGTGGCTGCACCAATTTACATTCCCACCAACAGTGTAGGGGGGTTCCCTTTTCTCCACACCCTCTCCAGCATTTATTGTTTGTGAACTTTTTTTTTTTTTTTTTTTGTGGTACGCAGGCCGCTCACTGTTGTGGGCTCTCCCGTTACAGAGCACAGGCTCCAGACACGCAGGCTCAGCGGCCATGGTTCACGGGCCCAGCCACTCTGCGGCATGTGGGATCTTCCCGGACCGGGGCACGAACCTGTGTCCCCTGCATCGGCAGGCGGACTCTCAACCACTGTGCCACCAGGGAAGCCCATGTTTGTGGATTTTTTTGATGATGGCCATTTTGACAGGTGTGAGGTGATACCTCATTGTAGTATTGATTTGCATTTCTCTAATAATTAACAACATTGAGCATCTTTTCATGTGCCTCTTGGCCATCTGTATGTTGTTTTTAAACGTACTGCCAACTCATCAGGAATAAGTTTTTTTACCTCTACTTTTCTGTATTCCATACTTAAATGTGTCCTGTTGAGTCACTTAATTTCTCCTTGGCTGTCTCCAATGAGCACCTTTAAATAGGAACTGCTGTCTCAGAGAGTTTTAAACAACCTTTCACATGGTGATTTAAAATCTATTTTTTTTAATTTAATTTTTTTTTTTTTTTTGCAGTACGCGGGCCTCTCACTGTTGTGGCCTCTCCCGTTGCGCAGTGCAGGCTCGGCGCCCATGACTCCTAGTTGCTCCGTGGCATGTGCGATCTTCCCAGACAGGGACAAGAACCCGTGTCCCCTGCATCGGCAGGCGGACTCAACCACTGCGCCACCAGGGAAGCCCAAAATCTAATTTTTAAATTCCAAGCCCCATCTGAAGGTGAGACTGAGTTATACTTTAAAGACAAGGAAAGATACATCCTACTGTATAAGAGAAAGTAATCAGAAGTACTGAAGATGATTTGGGCAAATCCTTGGATATATACATATAATAGGGTAAAAGGCACATCTGGCTGAAATGAGAGGGAGACAACTACATTTGGTTTTTGGAAACTCCTGGGGGTGGGGGACAAGGGGGTGTACATAAAATATAACCTCTGCACTGAAGGAGTTTATAACCTAACAGTAAAGATCAGACACTAAGAACTACAGTGTTGGGACAGTGGAGAGGACCTGGGCTTTGGAATCAAATAGACTGAACTTCACCTCTCCTTGCTCTGAGACACTGGACTGCTTTGTGATACAGTCTCATCATTTATAGCCTGATGATAACATCACATCACAGAATTAATGGAAAGCTGAAATAAAATAAGACATGCATGAAACATGGTACTGTCCAATACCTAATTTTCACACAGGAACCACTTCCTCCCCACATATACACACATACACAAGAAAAAGGAGGTTATAGCACTTGCTAATGTTGTGAGCAGTGTTACCTTGTCTGCTCAAAAAAGCTGAACTCCTGAAAGTCAAGTGAATTTTCTTGGAATACTATGTAAATGAAAATCGTAAAACATAATTCTGTGTAAAATCAGGTGTAGCCTTAGAAGCTTACAAATCTAAGCTTCTAAGAAAAACATGATGAGGTAGAAAGGAAGTTCAAAAATGGGGAAAAAAATACTACCCATTGGTATTTTTCAGCTGAGAAAAGACGCATTAGATTTTAGAAGCAAAAGCCCTCAATTCAGCTCAAGGAACAGTATTATTCCTTGATATCATAGTTTAAAAGTCACTGGTTGCAGAGCCCAAATAAAATAAGAAATATTAAGACTAAAGCATAAAGTCTTATACAACTGCGTTATGTTTTCCCACTCAGTTAAATACTTGAGGCCCCACTATGCATCAGCCTACACAAAGGGTGGATGATATTAAGGTGAATAACCATGGTGCTTGTTCTAAGCATATCTTTTAAAGAAGGAGATGGGACAAGAACACTTCAGTATACAGAAAAGTAGGTCCCATTGTAGTGTTCCAGGGGAGTTAGGTATGGCTTATTGGAGAACTCAATAACGAAGGGAGCCCAGAGGAGGGTCACCTAAATCCAGTTTGGGGAAAAGAATTTTTAAAGAGGCACCAGCTAGTTAAAAGGCTCAGATTGGCACATCAATGAAACATGGAAGATATAAAGGCCAACACAAATTTAAGGTGTTATCTACATAAACAAAGGTGGCTGTCTCTTTGGTATAAATGGTGCACACACACACCCCTGGAGGGACTGCTTTCCCCGTTTAGAGGATGCGCTTGGGAAGAAATCAGCTCGAATGCCAGATGGTGTGTTATATATGAAATTCTGTTTGGGGGGTTTTGAAAGATGCCTCAGAAAGATAGGCAGTTATAGAGACTGGAACCAAGATCCAGAAGAATCATCATATCATGATGCAGTGGGCAGAGAAAACAAACAACGGGTTTAAACACGAGTCCCGTGTCAAACGTCACAAAGGCACAAGCTCTAAGTTGCAGGGTGAACAGGAGCAGGGATTTATTTAGGAATGGTTAATGATTCTCCTGAGCAAAATCAAACAGGCAGCTTGTCATCAACACTGATGCTATTTCATCCTAGGGTGATGGACACCGGGAAAGCTTTAGGGGGTCCCAGTTAAGACACTGACAAGGCATTCTGTGAGAAGTGGGAGGCCCCAAGCACGAAGAGGCTGGGAGAGCGATGTGAAGAAAGAGGGACTCAGCAGTCACAGGCAAAAATGGAGTAAGAAACTAGAGAAGGACACAGGAGAACTTAGCAATGACTAAGTTCATTGACTAAGTTCGATGACATACAAAGCAAAGGAGGGGGAGCGTCCGAAAGAAACCTAAAACCATTCTTACATTTCTTGCTTGAGGAAGAACAAGCAATAGGGAGGTTTTAGCAACTGTTATGATTTGTTTCAGAAAAACAACAACAACAGCAAAAAACAAAAACCATGAATCTTCGCCCACTGAAGGTTAGAATGATTTGCTTTTAATCTAAGATGTCTTGATATGCATGAGAAATTAAAGACTAGATTTTCGGGCCTTCATAAAGGTGAGTATGAAGTTCATACTGGAAATCATATTGGCTTTCAGAATGAGTGATGGGGACAAACACAAGGTAAACAAAGGAAAACAGGAAGAATCAGCACAGGCCTACGAATGGCACTGCATGCAAACTAATGAGAAAACCAGAATTTTTATTCCCAAAGAATCTTCAGAGGATTTTCAGAGTGTATCTAGAATGACGTGTGGTTAACAGAGACACAGAGGTGAGTCTAGAGGAGAGGTGGGGCGGAAGGGAGGAGAAAGGAACTGGAGTTGACACGATAAACTATTTTTGTGCAAAGAGGGGTAAAGGCTGGTCTTTGTAGAGATTCAGTTTTCCTTTGCTCTGAAGGATTACTTCTGTGCTATTGAATTAGCAGGTCACCAAAACACCTAGTTTGAAGAAAGAAAACACACTCTCCTTCCAATGCTACTTACACTTAGGATAAATAACAAAACAAATATAGATGGGGGAAAAGGCTGTTGAAATACACCTCAACTGGTAAATATTTCACTTGATGAAAATACATTGCAGATGGTTAACATATTTAGGGACTTAAAAAGAGATAAAGAGCAAAAGAAATGCTCTGCCAGGTAAGCGATATTAGTAGTATATTAATAATATTAACAGGATGCATTAGCTGTATCTCGGTTTCATACAGTACATTTCCATAACAGACTTTGTACCTAGTCAGTACCTGGAAGAATGCCTTTTAATTATCTCGAACTTCAACACTTGTTGAATGCATCTGGCATTACAGTATGGAGATGTCCTTCAGATATACGGTGCAAAAAGAGCGAGTGTGAGGAAACCTGCCTTCTAAAGGTGGTCCTGGCACTACATGCCCCCCAGGAGACAGCTGAGTTGTACCTCGGAGTCCAAGTCCTCTGCGTTAACTAAGGAAGCATGTTGGATAAGCTATACCAAAGGCCCTTCCAGATCTGAAAAGAGACAGTTCTGTGAGTTATAGAGCCAATAAGGAAATTGAAGTCCAGAGAAATTAAATTCCTAAGTCTTTTGGACTTGATTTCTACTCCAGTTTTATCCACGTGACACTTTTCCATTGTGGGGTCACAACTTTACATGGGTGAGCTCATGGAAGTAAGGGGGATGATGTCTCTTCAATGTGGTAGCAATTCTCTTCATCGAAAAAGGTCAGCAGATGGAAAGACTCGGATAGGAAGATAAAATGAAAGGGTGCTGGGAACTGAGTAACTAAAAGGCGAATACCAACCCATAGTCACATGGGCATATCTGGCAAGATGCTTGACTCCACTAGTCAAGGCCTACCAGCACCTCTCTCAGAGGGCATGGTCTCTCTTGTAAATGATTTAAATATCCTTTTCCTATTAACCCTCAAATACCTCAATTAAAAAAAAAGAGAGATTAGTGAAAGTGGTACATCATTTGCTTTTGGAGACAACTAGGGTGTGTGTGTGTGTGTGTGTGTGTGTGTGTGTGTGTGTGTGTGTGTGTGTGTGTGTGTGTGTGTGTGTGTGTGTGTGTGTGTGTGTGTGTGTGTGTGTGTGTGTTTCGTGGGCATGAGATAGGGTTTTTCCACTGATGCCTAACAAACTCCCCTTCACTGAAACCTATAAAACAGATCGGTAATGATATCAATAGCAACGCAATTTATGGTAAAGTACCGGAGAAGACATCACTTTCACTACAGGAGTGCCTGACCAGGTCTGGTGCCTGGCCTGTGATGAATGCAGCAGCTGTGACATGCTTTCCGACACCGTGATGGAAAAACCACATGAGAGAAACCAAGTCACATTTTAGCAGAATTTTAGCTGTCCAAATACTTTACTCTTAAATATCACTCCATTAGAAAAGAGACTCCCAGTATTGCCATTAAAGGAGCAAAGAAGTTCAAGTTGACTAACAGTGCTGTTTTTCTTTCATTTTGGATTGCGAACCCCCAGAAAAGCCTGTTCAACACACGATGGAACAAACACAAGCAATTCACACAACAGTCTAGCAACACAATAATTATGAACGAGCAGACACATGATAAGATATCTTCTGGTATTTGGAAAGCTGCTTAAAGAGGAGGGTCACTGCTATAAAAACAAGTGAGGGGGTTTGTAACTGACTTTTACCGGGAATTATACTTTTCTCTGAAGATTGTGATGCCTCCAATTGGAACTATATTGTTGCCGCATTCCTGAGGGTATATGCGTTCTCTCCTATTGAAGTGTTCACATTTTATCCAGTTGATATATACAAATCTACAGTTTTTCCTATTGTTTAAACCACATCGCAGTATCAATTTTCTCATGCTATTGAAAGTCAGTTAATGCCAAGTCTTAGACGTGCACTACGTCTCAAGTGTTATATTAAGAACAATGACAAGCAATAAAAGGACAAAGCACACTGTATTTTGGCAACGCCGATGGAAGAAATTCAAAAGTGGTCATTTTAGGTTAAGAGTAAATTCAAATGATTTAAATAAAAGAACACTGCCAAGTTACAGTGAAGGTTCAACAGAAGCAAAGGCCCTGGTCTCTGAACGGTATACACTCTAGAAAAAGCACAAAACATTAACAAACAAATAAAGATACCTGAATTAATGACTCCAACTAAAGGCTCCAGAATCATAGAGGTGAATGGAAGGGATGTGAGACATGCAACATGAACCACCCATTTCTTGTTCTGGCATTCAAGGACCTAATGGGTTTCCCCCAGTCTACCTCTCAGATTACATCTTGCACTGCATTTTTTGCCATGCAGTATCCGCCAAACGGGACTACGTGTCATTGCCTACGAACGTCTTGCAGACTCTGACCTCAGCGTGCATGCTGCTTCTACCCCCTAAATTATCATTCTCTACTACTGCAATCAGTTGTAATCCTGTCCATCCTTGAAGGTATAAAGATCTCTACTTCCTTGTAACATCTAGATACAGATTTGCTGGGGGGGCTAATGAAGCCTAACTTCAGGGGCCCTCACAAGCTCCCAGGTAGAACCTTAGCAACATGAGCACATGATTAGATGACTTTGTAAATTTTACCTAAGTAAATAGCTTAATTGCAATAGGTTAATTCTGTTATCTCTTTCAACTCTGATGTCCCCTCCAGCATACTGTCCCTTCTGCTGGGTGAACTTAGAGTGGTCAAGAACATTTCCAGATTCAGTTAAGTGAGTTGAAGATACATTTCATCAGAATAAAGTGGACTATATATATTTGTGTGGTTTATAGACACTTCTATGTATAGTTCTATGCCGGTCCTCTTGGAGGAATATAGGTATATCCCTCTTACCCACTATGTTGGTTTATCCAGCTTCACGATACAAAAGTACAAGGCCAGGTGACATAATGAAATGACTGGGCTCTTTTTGCACCCAGCATTGGAAGAGTGTGGGTGCTGGAAGATAAGACTTGAAATGTATAAAGCCAGGAGCTAGTCTAAGGAAAATTCACTCACTCCATGTACAAAATTATATGTAATTCAGTAATCAGATAATTCAGTTCTCACTGATATCTTGACAAATGGGAAGTCCTCTTCTATATGGAATATATTTGAAAACGTAGCATAGAATTAAAATTCCTATGCTAGCAAGACACAAACCTGTAGCCATTTCACAGATTACAAGAATGTATGCAGCCCCATGTTTATATATCACATATACTATTTAAACAAAAAACATTATTACCATACTACAGCCAAGACTGAATTCTGTTTATTCAGTGTATAAAAAAATCTTACATATGAAGAGATTATTAAAGATTATGCAGTCAAAACTGTAGAAAAAAGTTATTTTAAGCATTAATTAAGATACAGTCAATTAATATATCATTAATAAAATATTTTTTCATATTTTCAGACATCTTTAGTATATTAGCTTTATTAATTTTTCAAAAAATGTTGGAATTTTTTTCTCATTTTGAATTAGCAGTCATTTATACTTTTGTATGTAAAATCTATGTTCCTTTTCTTAAATAGTAATCTCCCCAAGTTTCATACCTGAGAGCCCTACAAAATGTGGATCTGCTTCTGTGCTTTTTTAGGGTATATCACATCCTGTTTTGTCTTATCTGTAACGGTGTATTTTTTCTTGTCTCCCCTTAATTTATTCATTGAATGCTTAAAATATACTAGGCAGTCTTCTAGGCATTCTGGATACAACAGCACACAACACACAAAGGTCTTAATCTTGTAGTGCTTGTAAATAGCTGAAGGAAGGCAGATAATAAACACGTACACAAATAAATGTGGGCATTTAAGACAGATAGGGATAAAGCAAGTTCTTAAACAGGGATATGAGCGAGAGAGAGAAAGTGATGGTGGGGGGAGAGTAAGGTAGGGCAACATTACATTGTAAGCTCTTTGAGAGCAAGCAATTCGCCCCAGTCAATCACTTAGGATCCCTAGCAGAGTGGGTACTTAACAGATGCCTGCTGAATTGAACTAAACACAGTAAGAGGAACAAAGATCAACCTCTAAATTCAGAAATCTTTGGATTCTGAAATGTCTCAGTCAAGGGAATTTTTTGGGGTCGTGAAAAGGGTCTATGCCCCCAATAAGTAAATAAATTGCTACTGTCACGTTTGTTTCACTCCACCTAACACTTTTTTTCTTCAGCATCAACATTTATTTTAAAACAAACACTATCACACTAATGCAGCATATGTTATCACCCTTGCAACTTAATGATTAATGAGCATAAAAGTGACATCAACACCAATGTTAAATAATTCCAGTAGAGGCTCTAAAATATTAACTACAATCTTATCAGTTACTGTAGCTTACAAAGGGATCTATTGCCTGTTGATCTTTCAATTCTCTCTAGTTTACAGTCTTAACATCCTTTATATTTATGAATAATCTATATTCATAAGATTTATGGCAACCTATGGAAGAGGTAGAAGGAAAATAGTCGAGTTTACTTGAAAAGATTCTTTGGGAGAGTTGATTTCTAAACAGAATTTTGAAATGTGTAACATATATGAATTGATAAACTGGTATAAAATGATGACTCAGATATTTATAGTAGGCAGAGGGGCATATGATTTTAGAGGCCAGAGATGGACATCCTTGCACAGGTACTGATAATATTTGCTCAGCTAGAAAACAGGCATGATCCAAGTAAGTAGAGGTGAAAGTGACTGAGTGATCTAGTTAGAAGAACATTACTAGAAGGTCTTAAAATGGGAGAGTTTTACTTTAATCGCATTTGAATAACACTGTGGCTTCCAAAGGGAGACCATCTACAGCATTTTTTTTCAAGTGTTGAAGAACTGATTAAAATACATTTTGGAAAGACATTTGTAGATTATAAATATATGAAACATGTTGACTAAAAGATTAAGCGGAGTTATCTTTTCCAAATGGTTTCTTTAGTAATTCCCCTATAAAAACCATAAAGTGTATTTGGATATGTGTACAGTGGAGGAGGTTTGGACTTGGAAGGACTGTTTGATTCAGCGTGGAGCACATTTGGGATGGTTCATTAGGGAAGTGATGTTGGTCTGTAGGAAGTGTTTATGGAACCTTTCTTTTGTCCTAGATTTTAGGCCACAGCTCCCACTGAGTTGAGAACAGCCTCTGAAAGTCTACTTCACTAGTTCCTTACAAGATGAGGAAGGGGAAAATCAAGCAGTGCCTTCAGGCCGTTGAGCTGCAGTTGCAAACAATTACTGGCAACATCAAAGTACCAAATTCAAATCACCAAGTCCTTCATGATAGATGAGAAACATCCATAAGTCAAGTTAAGGCATTGTGGGCACAAATCTATATGATTTATCAGCTGCATTTGAAACCTCTGATCATCACATTTTATTGGAGTATTCAAAGTCCCTGGAAGGACTGGAAAAAGTCGGGCATGATGGAGCCACTGTTATCTCTTAGGAACACTCAAAAGATGGTTTTATGCCAATGCCTCTATGCCCCAAATGCTGTCTTCTGTGCTGTAGCAAAGGGACCTAATGCCTCTCAGGGCCTTAATTCCTCTGATGGGGAAGGCATGGTTTCTACTTAATAGCACTTAAGATTCTAAACAAGAGTCAATCAACTGAAGCTCAATCCAGAAAACACAGAAACTGGGCTCCCCTGACAGGGAACAGGTCTAATAAAAGTGCCAGAGGAAAATCTGACTTTCTCCTGTCTTGTCTTGCATGGGGACTTTTCCAACATTTGTGACTGTGGTTTGAGACCTCCCTTGCTGACACACAGCTACTCCTGGAGCCCAGGGATCAGCAGTGACCTCAGGTACTTTTTACCTTATGCATCCGGTAGGCAAGGGGTCATATTCTACTCATGATGTGGAACTGGCCCCAGCTGTCCAAACCTTTGTGACTTCACATTAGATGATGGAAATCTAATCCACCCAGGTGTTTCATACGGCTGCTGTCTTGTTACTAAATAGGTCCATTACACCAGCAGACTTATTCACCCAGCGGCATAGTGAGGCAATGATCCACGGATCATTACTGACTTTTCTGTGTAACTCCTAACAACAGATTCAACATGCATCAAAATTCAAAGACCGGGCTTCCCTGGTGGCGCAGTGGTTGAGAGTCCGCCTGCTAATGCAGGGGACACGGATTCGTGCCCTGGTCCAGGAAGATCCCACATGCTGCGGAGCGGCTGGGCCCGTGAGCCATGGCCGCTGAGCCTGCGCGTCCGGAGCCCGTGCTCCGCAACAGGAGAGGCCACAACAGTGAGAGGCCCACGTACCGCAAAAAAAAAAAAAAAAAAAAAAAAAAAAAATCAAAGGCCACAGGTACAAAACTAGATTATGTTTCTATGATTCTTCAAGAGAAGGGGCAAACTATTCTTGCTAACAGCATTAAAGCTCTAGTTTTCAAGGGAAAGATGTTTGAACGCAGGGCCTGCTATCCTAAGAATGGGAAATACAGAGTTCGGTTTGAACTTAAAATATTTTCTACAAATGGAATTTTGAGAGTCACAGTAATGACTGGGTTTCAGTCAATTAAAAGAATAGGCCAGGGACTTCCCTGGTGGTGCAGTGGTTAAGAATCCACCTGCCAATGCAGGGGACACAGGTTCGATCCCTGGTCTGGGAAGATCTCACATGCCTCAGAGCAATTTAGCCCGCGCCACAACTACTGAGCCTGCGCTCTAGAGCCCATGAGCCACAACTACTGAGCCCGCATGCCTAGAGCCTGTGCTCCACAACAAGAGAAGCCACTGCAATGAGAAGCCCGCACACTACAATGAAGAGTAGCCCCTGCTCGCTGCAACTAGAGAAAGCCCGTGTGCAGCAATGAAGACCCAACACAGCCAAAAATAAATAAATTAAAAACAAATTTTTTTAAAAGAATAGGCCAAAGATTGAATATCTATGACTATTATAAGTGACAGAACAAGTAAGTTTTTAACACTTTTTTTTTTTGCACAAGTCCTAGGAATAAACCAAATTATGCCAGAATGTGAAATGTTTATTAACTTGAAGGTGATACCTGTTTTACCCAGCTTATGTCACAAGCCCATTATATCCATAAGTACTGCATTATATTAGGTTAGTATTTATTATAACTGAAGAGCATCAAATAGACAATAATGATAAAAAGTCACAGAATAGCAAATTAAAGCATAATCTACCAAGATTGGAGGGAATCTGATAACAAAACTTAACATAGACCTCCAACCTATGAAAAGCATTAACTTGCAGGTGCTGATAAGAGGCCAGTATCTAAATCAGCCAGTATTTGAACTTGTCAAATGGCTCCTGAGACAAGCCTCCATTAATTTGAGAGGAAGGGTCATAATCTCATCTCCAGGTCTTCTCAGGGCAAGCAAACCAATACACAGTGCTGTTTTCCAAAAACGCTGACACAGAAAAGGAGGAACTGCCCTTATAAGCTATACATGGAAGGACACTATCAGAACTGTCTTTGTACTGTGCTTGTCTAGGTCATCCAATACTATCTTATGTAGCTAGATTAGAAAACATACACATGTGTACACATGCAGGTTGCTTCCACAGATGAGGTATTTGGGCCTCAAAATGAAATAGGATGACTGCTCAGCTATGCTGGTGGCATTGCTAAATCATTTAATGTGTTTCTTCCATGTACACAGCTATACAGGATGTATGATGGGTATCTTTCCAGTTTGTGACTGTCTTTGGCTGTATTCTTGAAGACTATCCAACATTTTTACAAAAGGCCTGTGATACTCCTTGTCCATAGCTCCTGGGCATTTTCAAAAGTAGCTTTTAAATGGCCTTTGAATAGAAAACCCATCAATTTCAGACTAGACTTACACACCACAATAAAAAGACTTATTACCCAGCAAATGTTGGATTCTTAGCAAAGCATATGAGAACACATTTTAGCAAGGGGTAAGGAAACACACTCTCCCTCTGAATGGGAACAGCAGCAAAGTCACACTACAAAGGGTAATACATACTAAGATGGGAGGAATCTGTGATCACGAAGCAATCTACCACAGCCTATATACTAATTTCATAAGCCTTTATGTTCAGAATACAGATTTCATAAACCCTTATGTTTAGAATAGATTTCGTTTCCTATCTAAAACAAACATATGGTATCAAACAGTCTTTTAACGCTCAGATTTAAATTAGTTTTAAAGAGATAAAAAGACTGAAATAGTTCTGCTATTTGAGCACACTTAACGATGGCAATATTTATATAAACATATTGGCAAAGGAAATGGTAAGTTCCCTACATCTCAGTGGGCCCATGGTTTCATTTTAGAAGCAACACATTTACCTAAAACGTTCACAACGTTGTGTACAAATATGGTGGACTGAATGACTATGAGACCTACATCTGCTAACTTTCCATCATTCAAAACAATTTAATTCTATATGACAATGGCCCTCCCACAGTACACAGACTGTTTGTCAATGACAGCATTTTTTATTTGTGTACCACATGGTCACTGCTAGTTTTGGGCAAATATTCAACAAAGAGCCAGTAGAGTTCAGGTTGCTTTCTCTGAAATCCATCTCAGGAAAATCTCTTGATCCTTGAAAGCAGGATTTTCTGACTATGTAGGATACAACTCATTCACGAGTCTTAAAATCAATTTAAGGGTCATAATCAGCATTTCAAATCATGGATGGTAGAGAAAATAACAGATTGTGTTACACATAGTAAAGCTATGCTTTGTTTTATAGAAGAGTTATACCACATGTGTTTGCTGGGTTGCAATGTAAAATGCTTTTTTTTTTTTTTTTGCTTTGAGTCATGGTCAAAATTACTTGAAAGAAAAAAACCTCTAAATCGGACTGACTTGGGAAGTCTCTGGGGGATTACAAACTCCTTAAGGAAACACATCTAGCCCAGGAGTGAGTCTGATAACCTACTTCTAGAGTCCGTCTGTTTTTGGAGGTTTATATCTTGTTTAACATTTATTTTCTATAGGCATTTACTGGAAACTTGCTAAGTTCTAGGAACTGTGCTAAATCCTGTGGAAACAAAGATGACAATGACATAGTCCTTGACCCCCAAAGGTTCTGGAGAGACTGACCTGTACACAATAATGTATGAGGCAATGTCACTAAAGATATCCAAGCAGTCACTGCAAAGTGCTGTAGGAGCCAAGAGGCAGAACCATAATAATTGCTGCTGGAGAGGTCTTCCCAGGAGATGTGACATTTTATAAGTAATCTCTTAGTGGGTATTCACCCACCCATCCATGAATGCATGCATCTCCTACTATGTTCAAGGCACTGAAGTAGAAGTTGGGAAAAAACTTAGAGGAATAAGACAAGGGCACCGCCTGAGATGAGCTCCCAGCCCATAGGAAAGGAGACTCACAGGACAGGGTAAGAAGAGTAAGAGAGGTGGTGGGGACCAGGCAGGGACGCTGCAGAGCAGGAGGGGTTACCTCTGCCTCTGGAAGAAAAGAACGCCCCCGACAGGAGGCGCTGTGAGCGGTGGTGGAGGATGGTAGATAGTGGAGGAATGCTCTGATACCTGAAGCAAAGCTGGTTCATATTTTAGACACAGCAAAACAAGGAGAACCAAGTACACACGTATGCGTGAACATTTTTTTTTTTCTTGCGGTACGCGGGCCTCTCGCTGTTGTGGCCTCTCCCATTGCGGAGCACAGGCTCCGGACGCGCAGGCTCAGCGGCCATGGCTCACGGGCCCAGCCGCTCCGCGGCACGTGGGATCTTCCCGGACCGGGGCACGAACCCGTGTCCCTTTGCATCGGCAGGCGGACTCTCAACCACTGGGCCACCAGGGAAGCCCCTGCGTGAACATTTTTAAAGCTAAATACCAAACCCCTAAGCAGAAGCTGGGATAGGGGCTAGTACTCTGCCACTGGAGGCTGGGCTTCAAAGAGGCGGCAACAGGGACATAAAGTAAATCAGATTTTAGCACTATCCTGCTTCCAGCCCTCATTTCTCCATTAGAATAAAATTAACTCCTTCCCAAGACCTACAAGACTCTAGGTGATCTGGCCTTTTCTCTCACCGGACTCCCCTTCTCCTTGCTCACTACACTCCAGGCACCTGGCCTCCTTTATGGCTCTGCATCTTCCCTGATGCATCCAGACTGCCCTAGAGCCTTTGCGCTAGCTGATCCCTCTGTTCTGAACACTCCCTCTCCTCTAAGAGCAGTCCTCTCAGAGTTCCTTTAATTTGTTTAATTTTCTTTGTTGCAATGACATTATCATTTGTTTACATGTATAATTACTGACTCAGCCAGGATGGAAGCTTTTTGAGAGCAGAGGCTTGTACAGCTTTTTACCGCTGTATGCCCAGACTCTAGCATACTGTGGGTACTGCATGGACGCCTGTTAAATTAAGTCAATAATCCAGAGTTGGGACAGGTGTCGGTTGAGAAATCATGCAGGGATATACGTGAGCCCGAACCAGGATACACAGAATTAAATGAAGTATCAGAAATTCCAGTTGCTGATTCAACTTATGAGGTCAGATACAAAGCATATGTGTGTCGAGGGACGGGAGAGGGGGCACCCTTGGATCTCAGAGACGGGCTGGTATTAAACCCAGAGACACTCTTGGCTTTTTACATGTCTGCTCAACAATAATCCAGACCACGGATCCAGCTGCATGGATACAGAAAAACCAATACCGTGACATCTCGTTGCTGATTCTCAAGTGTGTACATAGTTAAACCAAGGCAGGGAATCTGGAAACCAGGCTTCCCGAGAGAACACTGTGGCACAAATTCTCTCAACAGTCCCAGAGTATCACTTCAGAAAAAAAACAACAGAGCATTTATTCCAATTTCTTCTCCAAGGGACTGGTGGGAGACAACTCCTTCAGGATAATAAAGGCCACCCATGATGTTAGCGGCAAGCTTTCTAGCCCAAGGAAAGGGCACTGGGCATATGTCAAACGGGCAGGTCTGCAGGAGAAATGCTGACATTTCTGGCAATGACAGCAGTCCAAAAGGAAAACACAGCCCCAGTAATTCCGTCTAATGGTTGCTGTGAATCACCCTGATTATGAGCCACAAGCATGCAATCACTGGCATACAGGGACTCCTGACAAATGGCCGTGAGCAGTTTGCCTTTGCTATCTAAGTGTCGCAGACTGAACACACTCTTGCCCGACCTAACTCGGCATTAATAACTGAATCACAGCCTGTGGAAGCTCAATATTCCGCCGCTGGGGAGAAGATAAACAGCAGCAAAACAAAGATGCAGCCCTTTTTAGTGCTGCTGGTTCAACCAAATGCATTTAATCTTTCTCCTGCATCTAAAATGTCTGTCATTTTCTCTTGGTGGAATGAATGATATTTAAACACTCCCGCAGAAAGCCAGTTTCTTGAAGTCTTCTCCACATCCCAAGTGGCAAACGGAATAAAAAGACTTGGCCACACTCAGCATCACAGGATGCAAATCATCAGGTTGCTGGAGGCCATGCTGCCCATAGTTCCACTACCAGAGAGGACCACATGACCATTAGTGATAGCACCTACCTATAGCCCTGAGATATACAACTCATTTCTCTGGTATAAGATATGCAAAATCTGCCCCGGAAACAAATGATATACTTCATTAACTATCATGGTATGAACATATTATATATCTATAGGGAAATTACCCATATTAAATGGTTTCTTCTCACCTTGGTCTAGCATAACAAGGAATTAATTAAGATGTCTTATCAGAAAGAGTTGATCAGATGCCCACTTCACCACCACCTCCATGACCACAGCTAGTACGTGCTACCATTTGTGGGAAAAATAATCACAGCTAAACTTCATCAAGGGCTACCAAGCATCAGGCACAATTCTAAGTGCTTTGCTTGTCTTCACAGCTATTCAAGCAATTCAAAGCTTGAGGATGTCTTTTACCTCACTGCATAGCTAAGGAAACAGAGAAGGTTGGTCCTGCTCACACACCTAATATATGGTAAAATGAGATTCAAACCCAAGCAGATGCCTTTGAAAGCCTGCACTCCTATCCCCATGCACAGCGCAGCCTGCCAAGGAGGCTCCTGTGAGCAGATTCTGCCGGACCAAAGTCCTAGAGATGCTAATGGAAATCCACACTTGCTTTCTTAAGGAAAGACATTCAGTCTTACTAATAACCTGAATGGTTGAGTCCATTAATATAAGTGTTAAAGGAGGAAAACCTAAAACCCTCAATTATATTTAATTCAAGTTGCCGAAGAAATATCACTCTATAGAACGCCCTTTCACAATTTTTTCTGGTTGCAGTACAGCATGGAGCGTCTAGATATATAGCTGGAGTGCCATAATTAGGGCGCTTGGGAACTGGGAACATGGTCAGGCTCATCGTAATCTCAGTCCAAAATGAAAAAGGTCACTGCTACTAAAAATAAATAAATACATGAAAATAAGGCAGATGAATTGGGGAAGGTATAGGTACCAAGAAAGATGCAAACTCAGTGATCATGGTTACCAGAGGCAACTTTCCTTAGCTTTCCCTTTCTTCCATTTCCTTTGCTGGGAGGCCAAAGGTGGGGACCTATCTAAGCAGCATTGCTACCGTGTACAATTATTATTTTAATCGACATTGTGCTGTGTTAATGAGTGCCAACCATGTGCCAGATGGTGTTGAAAACAAAGCCTTCTCTGCAATCCCTCCCAGTGGGATCACCACCTCTCTTCTCTGTGAAAGCGATCACAAATGTGGTAATGAGCTAACTCCGATGCAACCGAACTTCTAATCCCCCCGACACTTTCTGATTGGGCACTGCACCAAGACTTGGCATAGAAAAGGCACCTGGAGTGCTGTCGGATGATCTCTTCAGGGATAATGGACCAGGGAACCGAGCCTGTAATGATTTCATATCAGTTTGTTCAAGTTCAGTTGCTATTAATTGGGTTCAAGTTCAGCTCCAGTTCACACAATCTAAATAAATAGCTGTTGAAACCAGCTTAGTGCCTGGCACAGTATGTATCTTTGTAACTAACAAGAAGCAAGCAAAAGAGAAAGATGTAGAGGGACGCCTTGCATGGATGTTGTCTGGTGTATTCAGTCTGCCTGGCAGACTTGTGAAGTAAAGGGGCGGGGGGACAACCGTGTTCTGGCTTGTTACAATTGTGCATGGCTATGTTGCTCAACAAATGACAATATTCTGAAGAACTGAGCCTGCAAACCATTTTAAATGCAGTAAAACTTGCACATAATTCTTGAGAACTACAGGCAAAACGCTGACTCAAAGTCAACATGGTCTGAAATCTGGTCTTCCTCTGTACTTTCCACCCACCCTGGTAATTCTAAGATGTTAATTCTATTGTCATCTAAGTAAAGTTTAAAAAGAAATGTTTTAAGACAAAATCATTGTTAAACAGAGTAAAGGAGCAATATCTCGGAGGAAAAAAATCTATTTAAAAATAGGGCTTTGCATATTTTATGGGAAAAATCAATCCAAAATCTATTTTGTGCTAGCCCATTAAGATTCACTCTAAGTCGGTTTCACTAGAATGAAATTTAAAATACATTTCTAAAGTTCATTTGTAGGAAATTTTGAATGGAGGCATTTTCCAATTCAATGTTGGCTGGCAAATTCTGATTTCTGTTAGAATTCAGGCATAGATACTGTGTATAAAAGTGAACTGGTTTGAGAAGAGACTGGCATGGTTATTTAATAAAGTAATAGAATTATATATTGAAGACAATATGTTCAGGTAATATTAGACAGGATATATAATAACCACTTTTTGTCACACAGGAATATACCATTTAAAATTTAACTCTTTTAATTCGACTAAGGTCATTAGGCTCATTTTATTATATACTTATATTGTTCATCTAAACAATAAAATGAGCAGGTGACTACTAAAGACAGCACATTATGGAAATAAGGATAATACAAATAAAGGTTTGAATTTATATGAAAAGGTAACTTCTGATATTTTGAATTTTCTTTTTTGTTTTATTTTCTCAAAATGAAAGCAAAAGGAGTTTGATCAGGTAGAAGAATTTGGCACTCTAACAATGCACCTTAGGTAAAATATACAGAAAAAAAGTGTGCTATGGAATCAAAAGGACCCTAATTCCTGTGTTTCTACCATTTACCTCATGTATGAGTAGGTCAAGTCCCTTAACTTCCTTGAGTCTCAGTTTCCTCATATTTAAGGTAAGGATTAGAGCTTCCCTGGTGGCGCAGTGGTTGAGAGTCCGCCTGCCGATGCAGGGGACACGGGTTCGTGCCCCGGTCCGGGAAGATCCCATATGCCTCCGAGCGGCTGGGCCCGTGAGCCATGGCCGCTGAGCCTGAGCGTCCAGAGCCTGTGCTCCGCAACGGGAGAGGCCACAACAGTGAGAGGCCCGCGTACCGCAAAAAAAAAAAAAAAAAAGAATAGAAATAGAAAAAAATAAAGTAAGGGTTAAAAGTAAAGGCACAGGGTCAATGAAAAGAATGAGCAAGTAAATGTATATTAATGTCTGGCATAATGCCTATAATAGGTGTTCAGTAAATGTGTCCCTTCCTGCTTATCACATAGCAACCGTACATACTCTGGTTCCACTTTGTCGTCAGTCCTTCCAAAGTTACCACTTCCAGAGGCAGTCTAAGCAGATGTGGAAAAATTAACCCTAAAATGTGAGTCACAATTTATGGCCCCAATACTCGGTCAGAATCAGGAAAATCTATGGTATGCCATTTGCTTACCATTTACAGTAAATTTTATTGTGTCATAAAAAGTCTAAATAATTATTTTATCCAACACTCCATCTACTCAGAATCTGTTCCCTAATCCTCAGGGGAGTTTTAAAATTGGGATTCAGCTAGTGTCAATGTATTTCTGTTGAACTATTCAAGTAGTTCTTTTCAGAACACCTTTCCAGTTGTATACCTGCCTATATAGGTTAATGAAATCATTCACATTTCCTTTATTTGCTATATTATAAATTTGTAGTTTTGAGGCAACCTACAGGTAATCGTGCTTTCTCTGTCCCTCTGTCACCCATCACCTTTCCCTGAACTCTGCTGTCCTTTCAGCTGAGGTGCTTTGAAGCAAGGTCGCTTGGGGAGTCCCGTCCTGGTCAAATTTCCAGTTCAAGTTGTCTTGGGTCTCTGAGGGAAGGCCTCTAGCCGGACCTCACTTCGGGCTGACGACTCCCATCTGTTTCCTATTAGCCTGCCTGTATTAACCTTCGCCTTGTTTGCTTGACTTTGCCCATCTCTAATTTCAGAAGGAGAGCTCAAGGACAAAAGTGGAGTACAATGTTCCAAAAGACTAACCTTGGGGACAACTCAACAATAGAATCTCTAAACTGAAATGCCCCACTGCCATGGCCCTAGGGTTTTAACATTCGGAGAGAAACATCACCTTAGGTCACTATTACCCACCTAGATTTTGGTGGGTACAGACAGAAGTTTGGTGGGTGCAACACAGACAGAAGTTTCAAAAATAATTTCATACATAGAACAAGTCCCCCAAATATAACAAGCACTGATGGCATTCCCCAAATCCTTTATGAATTAGCAACTCCTTAAAGAAATGCTATAATTATAAATGTAATCTGACCTGGAAACAAACTTTTTATCTAAAAGTATAAAATAAACTCTTCCCCTTGTGCTGTATGAATGAATTTATAAGAAGGGCACCTTTTTTTTTTTTCCCCAAGGCCAGCGAGAATCTGTCTGCATTCATGAAATTCTAAGAAGAGTTTAGATGGAAATGGAAGAGTAACACTTTGATTTAATTCAACAAATGCTAGGTGCGCTAAGCACCTATATTATTACTAAGCACCCATATTTCTGGGTTTATAGGCAATATTAAGTAGTATAAACCCATTATTTCCCTTTAAGGAACACACTGGGATATGTGAAACCTCACATAAAATAATCAAACAATGCAAGACAATTTTATCATTAGGTATGAAGCTGAGTGATGCAAACCTCCTAAGTGCAGTACAAGGGCTAAAAAGGAACACAATGGTGTTCAAAAGACCAGGAGAGTTTGTAATGAGCAGGTGGGCCAGGTGTTAATCCTAGCATTAAGGATGGAATTAGAATGGATAGAGAAAATAGGGGACGTCATTCTAAGAGAAGGAAAATGCAAAATCGATTACAGAGTGGCAGACACAAGCACTCTGAGTTGAGAAGGGGGTGGGTAGGAGAAGTAAACACACCCAAACTGTTTTGATTAAATTGAACAAGCAAATTTATGCTGGGAATATTGTGTGAGAGAATGAGCCACACACAAATTCACCCCTGGCTTTCCCTGAAGGGCCATAACTTCACCACCACTGAGGCTTGGGCCATGGCCATAATCCAGAAAAATTGTCTCTATGGAGCACTGCCTACCAGGCCCTATCTCTTGGCCAGTTCTCTAAGCAACTCTGACTCTGTCTCCATCTCTGAAATTCTTTTCCCTCTCTGTACTTTCTCCCAGTTTCTGTCTTTGTCACGCTGACATTTTTTTTATTTCAAGAACTATCCATTCTACCTTGAGGAAAATGCAAATCAAAACGTTCATGGAGGGCTTCCCTGGTGGCACAGTGGTTGAGAGTCCGCCTGCCGATGCAGGGGACATGGGTTTGTGCCCCGGTCCAGGAGGATCCCACATGCCGTGGAGCGGCTGGGCCCGTGAACCATGGCCGCTGGGCCTGCACGTCCAGAGCCTGTGCTCCGCAACGGGGGAGGCCACAACAGTGAGAGGCCCGCGTACAGCAAAAAGAAAACAAAACAAACCTTCATGGAAATGGAAATGCAAGTGAAAACCATACTATTTCACATCCACTAGGATAACTATCATCAAGAAGTCAGAAAATAACAAGCCTTTGTGAGGATGTGGAAAAACTGGATCCCTTATGCACTGCTGGTAGGAATGCAAAGTGGTGTGGTATCCATGGAAAACAACCTGGCAGTTCCTTAGTGGAATTCTGCCCCTAGGTATATACACAAAAGAAATAAAAACATATGTCCACACAAAAGCTCGTACATAAATGTTCATAGTAGCACTATTCACAATAGCTAAAGAATGGAAACAACAGAAATGTCCATAAACTGATGAATGGATAAATAAAATGTGGCATATACAAAAAATGGAATATTATTTGGCAATAAATATAAATGAAGTACTGACACTTGCTACAATACAGATGTACTTTGAAAGTATTATGCTAAGTGAAAGGAGCCAGTCACAAAAGGATCACTTATTGTATGATTCAACTGACATGAAATGCCCAGAATAGGCAAATCTACAGAGATAGAAGGTAGATAAGTGATTGTCTGAGGCTGAAAATGGGTTGCAGAGTGGGGGGAGGATCGGGGGTGTTATTAAGGGGTGCAGGGTTTCTTTTCAGCGTGGTAAAAATGTTCTAAAATTGACTGTGATGATAGTTGCATAATTCTGTGAATACACTAAAAAACCATTGAACTGTACATTTTAAATAGATGAACTGTATGTTATGAATTACATCTCAATAAGCTGTTAAATAAAAAGGAACCATCCATTCTGACGACTTCAGGTAAAAAATCACTTTTTTTTATATGAGTCATAAAGGTCCTAGCTTCTTAGAGTTGAGGTGGGTATTGCAGGTGTGAACTACCGATGGAAATTTCTTTAAAAACTGAACTCATTGGACAAGCAAAATATTGCATGAAACACAGTAAGTAAAACAGAAAAAAACAGTATTTTAACCTGCATGTGCATATTTTTAGTTATACAGCTAAGTCAAATTGGTAACCTGTAATTTTCATTGTAAGCTTGGGTCAAGAACAGTGAGGTTCTTCCAATGAGGCAAGTTCTAGGTATGTAATACATTTATTTAAGTGTGCATATTACTTTTATTACATCTTTCAAAAGCATTTAAAGTCAAATGTTTCAGGAATCTTTGCAGAACTGTTTGGTTTGACAAGAGACCAGCTGAATGCAGTTAATTTTGTCCAATAGTCTAAGTTTGCAAATGAGAAAACTAAGGCTCAGAATAGGTGCCTCAGTCATCTGGCTAATAAGTTTCAGAATGCTGGTCTCCCAACTTCTATCCTTCTTTCCAGATTTAATGATCACATTTCGTATTCTGGAAATTGAAGCATTATGCTGTGGATAAATAAGTAGATCTATGTACACAGATACATCACACCTAAGAGAGTGAATGCCTAAAAATTCCAGGTCACTCCCTTTTTCACTCCCAGTGCTTAGCAGGGTGCCCGGCAACAGCATATGCTTATTAAACATTTAAGGAATGAATGAATACCTGAGGAATGAACTTTATCTTCCAGTATTACCAAAAAGCATAGATTTCCAAACTAGAGACATAGTCTCTTATCTCTAACCACCTGAATATCACCTTTGCTTAGACAAATTGTGTTGTAAATTACACTTATCTTTTCCCTCCTGTCAGCTCCCCTTTTGACTTTACTGTTTCTAGCAATGGTACCATTTTTCTGCTAGTCACCCAGTGACAAGGCCAGGATTTAGAGAGTGTCTACACAGGACAATTCAGTAGAGCCTAGGACCACTTCATTTAGTCAATTGCGGTTAAGAAGAAATTAAGAAAGTCATTAAGCAAGACATTGATTGAGGAGGGTGATGATCGAGAGGAGGGATTGGGTGAGCATGAGAGTCCCTTGATGAGACCAGTAGGCAAAGTCAGGCAAAAGGGTGAAATATCATTCAAGATAGTGATCCAAGCTAGGGCAGATGTTCACAGAAGTAGAAAACAACGAGTGCATATGAGGCAGTAGTAAGATGATGCTGGAATTTAACACTTACTGTTTATAGTTTTTGTGGGTTTTTTTGTTTTGTTTTGCTTTCGTTTTCATACAAACGACTTATACTAGATGAGTTTAGCCATCTGCCAAAATGTCCTTGGCCAAGGATGGGACACCCAAGATGTATCTTCGGAAGCAAGGGTTGAAAAGTGACAAATTAAAAAAAAAAAAATTTTAGTTCATTCAATAATATTTTTTTCTTGGCTGGACATATTTATCACAACAGTAACTACAATATTTGCATTTGTTAGTGAGGGTGTAATGCTCTGTCTGTGCGATGGAAATGGTCCAGCTCACTTAAGTTTCACCATCTTACACTACATATGGTAAGCCAGCTACTCTACACAATTACGTTCCTTTGACAAACACTGCAAAGGTAGATACGATTACCCTGTATGACAGGGAAAGAACCCAAGACACAGAGAAGATACATAATCTGGCAAATATCCCAAAGGTCATATGTGGCAGAGCCGGAGTTAGAACCCAGCTAACGCAGCTCCCAAGTCTGCGCTCCTTCCTCTACATCGTGACAGCTTCCAAACACAACTTCCCTCTAAACAGGAAAGTGGGGAGTGGCAGGTAGCAGGGGCTGGAGAGGAAAAATTCACAGACTATCTGCACAGCTCTTAGGAGACAGGATGCTCTGCTTCTAAACATATAATCATGGATATTTAGATAGAAAAATCCTCCAGCTGAGAAGGGTAATTCATCACGCTACCCAACCTTAATGGAAATATTCCTTATGAATAATCAATTCCTGAGATAGTCTCATCCACCAGCGAGGGCAGAAATTGAGACACAGATGTAGAGAACAAATGTATGGACACTAAGGGGGGAAAGCGGCGGGGGGGGGGGGGGGGTGGAGGGGTGGTGTGATGAATTCGGAGATTGGGATTTACATGTGTACACTGATGTGTATAAAATTGATGACTAATAAGATCCTGCTGTATAAAAAAAAATTAAAAAGGAAGAAGAAAAAAAAAAAGAATCAATTCCCTCTTTTAATTCTTTTTGCACTGAGTCACCTGTGCCTTATGATTTCATCCCCTGAGGAGACTTCCCTGAGCAGGTTACCAGCCTCAGTTCTTGAGACAGGTATTTTCCCTACAGTAAAGTGATCAACTGTTATAAGGTTCACAAATCCATCTCTCATGAGTTTTGGCCCTTGGAGCCTGTCCACCTTTGAGAAAATAAAATTGTACGTGTGGTCCCTCAAAGTAGAGGGGTTCATTTATATAGAACTTTACAGCAGTCAAAGGGCTTTCACACGTACTCTATGCCACAATGTGGTTAATGTCTCTAGAATACAACCTTCTTCCATTTCCACTAACACCATTCTAGGTTCGATTATATTTAGAGCAGCAAATTCCAGACCGTGTATATTCTGTGATCAGCCCAAATTAATAAGTCTTGGTTTAGATCCTTCTCACTTCTTGACTTGGATTATGGAAAAAAATGCCCAGTTGGTTTTCCCACTCTGGTTTCTTTTAGCATGAAAGTTAACAAACAGACATGGAATCAAATCCTGTCCGCCACACTTAGGAAAATTTTCTGGCTTTGAGCAAGCAGTGAAACATCTCTAAAACTCAGTTTCCTCATATATAAATGGAAGTAATGATGAAATTTATCTGTAAGAATTGAGAAGAGAAGACGTTCACACAAACTGCTTAAAATAGTGTCTAACCCACAGTATTTATACAATGCACTTAGCTATATGGTCACTATTCCGTCAACCTTGCATACTTTTACGGCCCCCATTCATTTACAGCTTCAGCTCTGCCTCCGTAGTGTGACACCTAATGCATTTTACAACACGATGGCAAATACCTTCAGGTCTATCTCATAATGTGGGCAAGGATGATGCAAGCACCCTCTCAATTACTACAATTTTCTCACCCCCTTTAAACTTTCGCTCAGATGATAATGTACAGCAGACTACCTGTATCATTTCTTTCTACCCCTTACTATTTTCTGATCCCCATCTATGTCCCAACATCTCCATGAGTTAATTCTGTACTTCTCTCACCCCCAGTAAACTCTTGTTTCTCTAGACTCTTATGATGTTTTGGGGGAACTATTTGGAAGTTCTCATATAAACGTTTTATTTAACTTTTATACATCCATCTTATTGTCCCACCTAAACTGTTTTAACTTTTCAAGAGTAGAGTGTTTGGCCATGTAGGAAGGCAGGCAGTCAGGAGTTCACCTAGACAGGAAGCACATTCTACATGCCCAGAAGGACAGTGGTCCACATTCAGAGAAGCCTGAGACAGTAAATACAAAAAACAGGCAGGTGCCATGGGACTAGATCAATGCCTTGCAGACCATGATTGATGGGACCCTGTGTTTCCAGAAGCAGCATTGGCACCTAGAGGAGGTTCCTGTGCTTTTTGTTCCAACGGCAATCAGAGGACGACAATTTTCATTTCCTTTGCATGTTAGAGTTCTGCATAAAATTTCCTTGGAAAGAAATAATCCCATAGGTTAAATAGCAACTGAAAACCAGTAGACTAAATAACCATTCATGTCTCCAGTAGTTCCTGAGTGCCTGTCTGGGCCGGATCCTCATCTGAGGAATGACAGTTGGGTATGCGGACAACATGCTTGGAGGCCGGTGTGTCTGTAGCATGAAGATCAAGAGGGTAAAGGGCATGAGAGGACCCCACAGAGGTGGGCCGGGGTCAGAACCAATAGGTCTGGCAGAGGGTCAGGGTTCGAATTTCACTCTACGTGCCAGCAAGCTACCGTGGTTCTCAGCACCATAATCTGATTCACAGAATGCTTTATATTCTGCATTTATATTTCATATTTTAAAATATACTTTAAGCTGCTTTGGGGAGAATGCATTGTAAAGAGATAAAGAGGAGATTATGATAGTTGTGCTAGAGAGATGATTGGTGGTGGTTTGGCCTAGGCAGAGAAAGAAACAGTTTTGAGACAGTTTAAAGATAAAACCAATTTTTCATTTCCAGACAAATTAACAAGTGTTAACCGTTGTGGCTGAGGGAATGAAGGCAGGCAAGACTCTGGGTCTCAGAGGTCAGCAGGAAGCTTAAACAAGCTTCGCAGTCAGGAAAATAAACCCGTTCTCTCATTCATTCACCTCTCACTGAATGGCTAAGTGCCAGGTATTGTGATGAATGCCGGACCTCCAATGTCAAATAAGGCGAATTGTTCAAAACTAGGTAAGAAACCCCGCTTCATAAGAAGAAGGGGTTTCCAACAGCAGGAATAAATGCAGAGGACAGAGCACCTTCCAACTTCCTTTATTTCATCCTTCAATTTGTTCATTCATTAATTCATGCATTTTGGTCATTCACTCGTTCGCGTCCTTAATATTATTCAGTATTATTGAGTTGTGAAACCCGGGGCTGAATCATACCAAGATAAATAAGACCCACTACGTATCTTCCAGGAACTGTTTGCATCTTGCTGAGGAGAAACACGTGTAAACATGTCAGTTAATGTGAGGTGCTAAAAGAAAAATATGTTCATGAGACATAGAGAAAGTGACCTCTGCAGCCTAGAGTGTAGGCCTACGTACATACAGACCCTAAGACAGGAACACTCCTTTGGCCTCAAATGTACTGAAATTAAATTTCACTTCTTTACGGACATCTTCTCTGACGCTAATTACACTGGGGTTCTCTGAAAACTGCCACCTCTGCAGCACTTCTCAGAGTCTGAAGTTATATGCTTGTTAATTGTCTGTCTCCCCCACTAGACTACAAGCTGCGTGAAGGCAGGGGCTGCATGTGCCCTGCGCTCTACTGTATTCTCTACAGCTAGCACAGTGCATGGCACAGAGGAGATGCCCAGTTCATGTTTGTTGGGCAAGTGATTTTTAAAGTCCAAGATAACAGTGGGCACGTTCAATTAGAACATGCCGAATATCCTTACAGGTAAACTTTATCGCCAAAGCTTAGAGGTAAATGTTGATGAACAACATTACTGCGGCACCTTCTCCTCAGCCTGCAGACTGGAGCATCCTAGCTGTGAATTAGGTATCACTCCTTTTGCTGCAACCAACCCTTCATGCTCCGTACCTGAGAACCATAGATAAGAAGGGAGTTCTACCCTGCGGACTTCGGTAACTGTACACGTGACAGTCAGATATCAGAATCACAGATGCAGAATGACAGAAATCTACTCGCACCTGCAGAGAGGTTAAAACAGCTGTGGTTGAAGTCCAGCTGTCGGGAAATTTCTGGTTTTTGCAGACTTATTTGAAAAGGGCACAAGGAGTCAGGATGAAGCTATTTTTATTTAGTGTATGGTTCAACTCTTATTTTCATTTAATTCGAAGTAGCAGCATGCCAATATGAATATGGTGTGCCTTTCCTAAGAATTCTCCAAGTTCCAGGGGTGAAGTTGGTTAGCAGGACAGTTTAGATAACTAAGTCTGCCACTGGGCTGTTGACAAGGTGAATTGATAGACACACAGACAAGAATGGAAAGATTAAAAGATACATGAAATGCCCTCTCTGTCTACAGATTGCACAGTAGGGTGACTCCTTGGTCCGAAAATTGCTTGGTCCCAAATTGCTTGGTTCCCGAATTGCTGCATTGCTTCCTTCCATCGACTGTGGAAGCGTGACTATGACAGTACAGGTCACGCTGCCCCTCGGCCCCCTGTGGTACCTCAGCAGTTGCTCCCTTAAAGTGGTTTTTCAACCTCTGATGCTGACCATGGTCCTGTGGGTGCCAGTTCACAGCACCGTCAATCACCTCTCAAGAACACTTCTACTTTTTGCTCCGTCAGTTCCTATGCGTGCCTAAGTCTTGCAGCAAGATTAGATCTCGGAATCCTCTCAGCCTATCCGGCCCCCCTCTCCAGTATCAGGCAACTCATTTCAGGTCTTCTCCCAAGGTAAGTTCCACTCCACCAGTAGGACTGCCTCCTCCCACCCCCACGGGGTCATCTGACAATGACTGGAGATAACCTGGTGGCCACTAACGTTGGGGTAGGCATGGGGGTGCCGCTGGCGTCTAGTGGGTAGAGACCACGGATACTGCTCAACAACCTACAATGGGCAATGCACAGGACAGCCTCTCCTCAACAAAGACTCATCCAGGGCGAAATGTCAGCCCTGAGTGCTGAGGATGAGAAACTCTGCCCGACAGCACAGGACAGACGAAGCAGCGAGAGAAGAGATCCCCTACTCCCCCAAAGTAAATAGTCTCATTGGAGATAAGGACATTTATACACAAGACAGTCTAAGAAAAACATTTTTGAACATCTAAAAATATTTTGTATCATTAAACTACAGTTATAAATTATGAATACTAGAAGAAGACAGATGAACAAAAGACCGTCGAAAGTAAGAATTGGCATTTGAAGTACAGACAATGCAAACAATCCGGGATGATGGCTTTGTGTCTGCCTGGGGAGTTTTTGGATGGGAAGCGGTCGCCTGACTGAGGGAAAGCACGTTTGGTTCTAAACTCATAGCTGGAATCAAGAAGGGAGAGGAAGGGGCCTAGCCTGCCTGGGTAGGGACAGTGTATGAGCAAGAGTCAGGGTTTCAGAAAATACTACCTAGATTTTAGGTCCATCAGCAAAAAGATTACGATCTTAAAAATAACTTATTCTTCTGCTTATGCTAGACAAGTAAAAGTTACTAATTTTAGACATGCTATATTTTAGAAGTACTTTTATTTGAGAGTTCAGGACAGCTTCTCACGTGTCTAATTTCTAGCAGTGTAATAAATTACCCACGGAATGACTTCACTGGTTTCACCTTGTGGTATCGTAAGAACTATTTCCAACTTGTTTATAGTTTTCTTTCCATGATCTTAACACTATAAGGAACAGGCAGGTTTTAACACTTAAAACTGAAGATAAATACAGATATACTTCAGTTGTATGTGCAGTTAAAACATTATCTTTTATGTAGTTGCATGGGTTAAGCTATCAAGCATTTGTTGTGATGGACATTTTAAAGAGTGGTCCAAAATAAATCCCAAATCCTTGGAATTCTAAGCTGACTCTCCAGATGGTATATACTACTGACCATTTCTATCTACCCTTCTTTCCTGTGAACTACACTCTAAAGCAGCCAGAAATCAAGGGAGTCACAGAAAACAAAATCCATTCTATTCTCATCTCAAAAGCTTTGGGCAGGATAAGCTGATTTAGTCTGTTAACATTTTGAATTCTTCCTCTAAAAGTAAACTTTGTAGGAGACACTAATCATCAAGGTACGTATTGAAATTATACAAGTAGAAAAAATGGAAATGCATACTAAATGGTAGGCTAAGTATAGGAATTCATCCAGGCTAAAACTTTATCACAAAGACAATGAAATAGTAAAAAAAAAAAAAAAAAAAAAAAAAAAAAGATTAAGGCCACAAAGTCAAAGAATGCTGAAGAGAAAATGAGACCTGCTGAGGAATACCAACAAAATGTTGGAAGATGAGAAGTGGAGACATAAGTAATTACTTTACCAGATGGAGAAAGTTGAAGCTTAAGATATCTCTGGGGTGGGGAAGCCAACTGAAGCTTCGGCAACCTCGCAAAGGTCAAAAACTGGGGAACCAGGTTCCTCTGAGGTCTGGTGCGGGACTGATGGCGATAGGACTGATAGAAAACCTATAAAATGCCCAGTTAGGTCTTGCCCCATCTCCTTCCATCAGTCTGGATGCCCCAGAGACTGCCCTGCCCCCTCTCCTTCCCTAATCCGTGCACACATCAGTAGTTATACTTTTTGGAGAGGCTGACCAAACAGGAGTCACACAGTAACTACAGGAGTAGTTGCACCAGGAGATGCCAGGAGTAACTACAGAGGGAGGGTGTGAACACTGCACTGATAACCAAAGAACTAAGTAGAAGTCTGAATACTAAATAAAATAGTAAGATCCCTTTCCCGTTTCCCAAGCCAGGTTCCTCCAACCCTGACATCTAGGCTTAATGCTCCAGGTAAAGAGCCTGGAGGAATCTTCTCTGGGGAAACTGAGAAAAGAGATTTAGAGTAGCCTGCTTCCATAATGGCCCCTAGCGACTCTGCTTCCTGGATTCACACACCCTTGCAGTCCCTTCCCATAATGTACCAGAATTAGCCTATGCGATCAATAAAATATGGCAGCAGTACTGGAATGTCATTTCCGAGATTCAGTTATAAACTTGCACTTCTGTCTTGGAGGCCTGCTTCCTTGCTTTCTCTCTTCAATCACTCATTCTGGGGGAATTCAGCAGCCGCACCCGAAGCAGACTCATCCACACACCCAAGTGGTGAAGGACAGCCATATATCACGTGAGTACAATCTCGTAAGTGAACTTAGGAGTGAATTCGCTGACCTAGTCAAGCATTGAGTTGACTGTTACTCCAGCTGACAGCTTGGCTACAACCTCTTAGAAGACCCTGAACCAGAATCACCCAGCTAAATTGTTCCTGCATTCCTGACACTGAGAATCTATGGGAGATAATAAGTGTTTGTCTTTTTAAGCTTCTAAGTTTGGAGTGATGTGTCATAACTAACACAAGATCTACGGAGAAAGACATTCAAGAGCCCCAGTGAAAAAGCAGGATCTCTGTCCAATCAGCTTAAGGGTGCTACCAGCCTGGAGATGCACCTACCACCACCATACCCCATACACAGAGAGCCTGCAATCACAGCCTTCTTAAATATGAACCGACAACAGAGGATAATAATTGAGAAAAACCTCCAAAACAAACGACCAAAACAATCAGAAAGAAGGAATTCAGAAGTAACACGAGCGGAATTGAAGAATTAATATTGAATGCCGAAGACAAAAGTAAGGCACTGTATTCAAAACATAAAAATAGCATGATATAAAAAGGAGCATTCAGAAAACAAGACAGAACTCTTAGAAATTAAGAGTACAATAGTGGAAATTTAAAAAATATATATAAATACAAAGGTGGTAGAAGAGAGATTTGAGGAAATCTCCCCCAAAGTAGTACAGAGACAGACAGAAATGGAAATAAGAGAGAACACATAACAAGTCAGAGAATCAATCCAGGACTTTTAGCCTCCAACTAATACAGAATTCCAGAAAGAAAAAAATAGAAAGGGACATTAGTTGTCAAATAAGTAACACAAGACAGTTTCCAGAATTGAGATATCTGACTTTCTAGATTAAAAAGTCCTACTGAGGGCCCAACTCACTGAAAATATAGACTTGATCATGAATATCACTGAATTTTCAGAACACTAGAGATAAAGAGAATCCCCAAATTTTCCAAATAGAAAAAAACACTCCATGTACAAAATCTGGAATAAGAATAGCACCGTCCTTCTCTACAGCAACATTGACGGCTGGAAGATAAAAAAGCAATGTCTTCAAAATTCAGAAGCAAAAAGACTTCCAGCCTAGAGTTATGTATGTGGTCAAACTACAAATCAAGTGTGATGGTAGAATGAAGGCATTTTTCAAAAATATGAGGCCTCAAAAAATGTTTGCTCTCAGGTAATCTTTCTTAGAAAGTTACTGAGGTGTGCTTTATGAAAATGAGGGGATAAACCCCCAATGGGAAAATACGAAATCCCAGTAAAGGGGGATTCAACCCAGCAGATAGGTAAAGGGAATTCTCCTATTACAGCTGGGAATAGGCCTTTAGAGAACCTAATACGATTGAAGGAAGAGGATACAAAGAGGATGCCAGAAGGAATAACTCCAAGAGAAAACAAACCAGTAGACTGACATGCTTGATTATATTATGGGCATTTTTACATTTCTGCTGGAAGTTTTTAATTGAAATTTTTGATTGGTGTGTATTAATCACTTAACTTTAGAGAACCAGTATAATGAAGGAAATGGGATCTCAATGTACCACATGCTCTGTACCATATACACACAGACACACATGCACTATTATATATATATAGACGTTATATATGTACATATATACATATTTTTACATACATGTTTTATACACACACACACACAAACACACCCAGAGAAAATAATAATGTAAGTACAAAGTACAGATTGAACTCAAATTTTTTACAACTATTTTGGAAAAATGGGGGGAAGAAAGCTAAAGGTGGTTAGTATAAAAGAGTTTAAATCTTCATTTTCCATAAATTAGGAAGACAAAGATAATGTCCCAAATTGAAAAATAAGTATCAAAAAGAGTACAAGCCTTCTATTTAGAAATAGATCAGGGCACTAGAGAAAAACAAGCAAAAGAATTGAGAAGAGTTGTCTAGTGAGTACGAATTAGGTCCAGGGACTATGCTTTTTCATTAAACCTTTGATACAGGGCTTCCCTGGTGGCGCAGTGGTTGAGAGTCTGCCTGCCGATGCAGGGGACGCGGGTTCGTGCCCTGGTCCAGGAAGATCCCACATGTCGCGGAGCGGCTGGGCCCGTGAACCATGGCCACTGAGCCTGCGCGTCCGGAGCCTGTGCTCCGCAACGGGAGAGGCCACAACAGTGAGAGGCCTGCGTACCGCAAAAAAAAAAAAAAAAAAAAAAAAAAAAAAAAAGCTAAGATAATAAGGATTGGGTTAAGAGATACAAATCAAACAAAAAGAAAGTAGAACTGATGATACTCAAATGAGTAAAGATGAATATAAGGTTAAAAGTACTAAATATGATGAAGTAGGATATTAGATAATAATAAAAGGTCTACTTCCCTCCCTTCCCCCCAAAACAACCCCAGACATATTGATCTTAAACTTATATGTACCAAAACATCACTTTTTTTAAGCACATGAGAGGAGTTTTATTTATTTTTTTTAATAAATAAAAAGGAAAGTAGAAGATGCTGTAGTACATTCTCATGCTACAGATGATCCCTTTTTTTAATTTATTATTATTTTTTTAAGGCATAAGATCTGGCTTCAAACCTAGTGGCACATCACAGTATTAAGTAAAATCTTTCATTTTCAACTTGTTGCATGTCTGTCTGGTAAGTTGAGCGTTGAGTAATACACAATCTTAGTAAAGGAATGCCACAACTGTTTCGAAGGCATAAGTCTTTTTTTGTTTGTTTCACTGAAGGAAAAAGACCATTCACGTGAAAACAAGTTCTTCCAATAAGAACGTTTCTAGGCGTTCTTTAATATGAGTATTTGATGAAAGTGGTGAATTCCCCCCTCCCTACCTTCAGAATAAACTTGTCCTTTTTCTTTAAACTAAAGAAATGTGCCTCTTTCTGTCATCAACTTCACTGATGTTCAACTTTACTATTAATATTTTTAGAAACATATTTTTGAAGAGCCCATTTCCTCCCCTTTGCCCTCCACTTGGTTGCTCTACTACTGTATTTTCCAATGCTGAACAATAAATGGAAATCAGCTTTACTCATCCTTAGACTAAATGAACTGAGAGATAAAAGAGAAATATAAAAGCTAACAATCCTTTAAGTATAAAACAGGGCAAATCAATCTTTCTCAAGCAAATCAATTTAATACATAGTAGAAATGAAATAAGTCGGAAGAAGTTAGAATTTCTTGTTGCAATAATACACCACATACATGATTTCTGTGATGCCTGTAAACATTAGTTCCTGTTTTAGAGCTGACAACTATTTGTATCAGAGAGGTTAAGTGATTTTTCCAAGATGAAACAGCTTCTGAGTAGGTCACAGAGCTACTGTTACAGTCAAGAATCAAGTACATAAAAGAAGTCTCAGAAAAAAATATTACCATCCAAGCTGCATTATGACTAATTGGGATAAAATAGGGACTCAGAAGGAAAAAAAATTAAGTGAAGTAAAAGACAGTCCTTGACATACAGCAAGGGTACAAATATTTATTGAGTGAATTTATTTATATAAAACAAATTAAATAGATTTATATGACACCTTATTTTTATACTGTGGGATTAGTTCTACTTTGACATGACGTTTGAAAATGAAATAGAGGCATTTGGGATATGCATTGTAATTAAAATAACATAAAATTGGCACCATCTAAATATTTAACACTGTGATATGAATACAGACTGGAATGTTCTATGCCAGCTAGTCCCAAACGTTTTACATAAGAATAAATTGATATTGCAAAAGTCTTAGAATATATTTACTGGGGATGAGGGAGTATATTACCAATAAAGTGCATGTATTATGATCTCATTTCTATTAAAAAGTAGAGTTTAGAAGTATATACACCAAAATATGAAAATGGTGAGTTTATGTTTAGTTGTGGGTGGTGGGATTAGGGTAACTTCTACTTTATTCCTTTTGGTTACCAAGATCTTAAAATTCTCCTACAATGAGCAAACATTACTACCACATAACCCGTTAATTTTTAAACAAGTGATTTAAAGGTATAGAATTTGAACCCAGATTTTTAGGTCCAAGTTAAACACTACAGTTCACCACTGGCTCCAGGCACTGTGCTAAGCTCTTCACATTCAGAATCACACTTGCCCTTCATGAATACCTGTAAGGTAGGGATCATTTGTTCCCATTCCACAGGGAAACTGAGACAACAGAAGTGTTCTCTCTCACCCTGGAAAACTTAATTTCAGTGACCTAGTATAGCAACTTTGTCCTAAGCAGGCAATTTTAACCAGCAACGCCAATAACAATCTGAAAATAAATACCTCCTTGAACAAGGAAGGAAGGAAAGAAGGGAAGAGAGTAAAACCAGCTTGACCTTTAAAGGAACAGAAGAACTTAAAACAGAGGGTTGGTTTTGCAGTGTGGAAGTGAGGCTTAATAGAATTACACTGACTCTCCCACTAATTCTCAACAGAAATTCTGCTTCAGGAAGCAGGGGAGCACAGCAGAGAGGCTGCTGGAATATACGGAGGGGGAGAGGCTGCAAGCCTTAGGTAAACGTGATAGGAATCTTGAGAGCACATCAGGTTGAACCAATGAATAGCACATCTCTCATTCTGGCTGAGATGCTTTATGTCTAATTTCTGGTTTTCATCCTAATAGCCATCCTCATGTACTTGAAGTGATAATAAAGAGAAATGCAATATTTAGTTGCCCAATGCATCTTAATTTAATTTATGAAAATATTATCGATACGACATTGCCTTGGCAACTTAACGTTTTTCACAATGGACATGCATTACCATCGTTTCATTTCATTTCCTTCTGCCTTCATAATATTACCTGAGCATTGTCAGAAAGTTCTCAGGACAGCAATGCAAATCAAAGCTTCATTACAAAGCCCAGTGAAATAGCATTATTGCAAGAACATTTCATGAAAGGTAACTACTGTGCATGCTTAGGGCCTGAATTGAAATGATAAAATATAGATTGCACTTATTTTTGTAACAAAACCTTATTTTTTAAAAAATAACACCTGGTCTTCCAAATCCTCATGCTTCAATTCATTCACTCAGAGGGAGAGGAACTCTTTCAGAAGCGGAACAGGCTGGAAAATACAGAATATTTTTCATCATCCACACTGACAATGCACTGAATGATTAAATATTCTCTTCCATGGCTCCTTCCATGAGACAAGAACAAAAGAGCCCTCAGGGCTGAAGACCTAGAGGGGGTAATTTTACGAAGCAATATAGTGACACCCCAAGTTTTAATAATTCAGCCACTCTTCCACTACCTTGCTAACCTAGCCCATCTCCTCAATTACAATGACTATGAAATTGCCTGAAACTCTCCTTAACTCTGTTTCTGAAATCCAGTCTAGACTCATAAAATGAAATGGGTTTCATACTTTCCCCCAGGACCCTGTTTTGATAATTCACTTTGACATATACCAAGTGTCTACAACAAGCCAGTTCCCCAGCTAGACGCCATGGAAGACCCCAAAGCAAGCCCTATTGTGGTCCCTTCATGGAGGCTATGGGGACGTGCAGAAGCAGGTAAATGATTATATTTATTAAACAAAACATTAAAACAGTCAAACTCACTGAAGCAAAGCGTAGATGGTAGTTGCCAGGGGATGGGGAGGGGAAATGGGGAGTTGCTGTAGAATTGGGTATAAAATTAGAGTTACAAAGATGAATAAATTCTGGAGAACTGCTGTACAACAGAGTACAGTTAACAATATTGTATTGTGCATTTAAAAACGTAAGAGGGTAAATCTCATGTTAGTGTTCTTACCACAAAATAAATAAATAAATGAAAATAAAGCAAGGGACACAATAAATATTGGAGGTCATGAATATATTCATTGCCCCGATGGCGGTGTTAGTATCCTGGGTATATACATATGTCCAAACTCATCGATACATACACATTAAACATGTGTAATTTTTGTATATTAAGTATGTCTCAATAAAGGTGAAAGAAAATCAAACAAACAACAAAAAAGATTTCATCCATGCCACAAATATTTATTGCTTGCCAACTATGTGCAGGCACTATTCTAGGTCTAGACATATGACAGAGGATGAAAGTTCTTTGAGAGCTTTGAGTTCTTTGAGAGCTTACATTATAGACAACAAGCATAAAAGTAAGTTGCTTACAATGTCAGGTGCTGGGAAAAAAACAGAGTATAGTGTGGGCTGGGAGCAGGTTGTAATTTTAAATAGGGTAGTCAGCTTGGACCTCACTGAGAAGGTGAGTTTTGAGCAAAGGCTTAAAGGAGGTGAGAAAGTTAGCTACGGAGATATTTAGGGGGTGACACTATCAGGGCAAAGCCCGAAAGTGGGAGCATATCAGGAATTTGTAACAGCAACGAGACCAGTAAGACTAGCACGCGGGGGCACAAAGGGAAGTAGTAGGGCCTGAGATCAGAGAAGTAATAGGGGCTAGACCATGAAGACACTGCAATGTACTGTGGCAGGCAGAATAACGGCCCTTTCCCACCAAGACATTCATGTCCTAATCCCTGGAACCTGTGAACATGTTATGTTAGATGGCAAGGGGAAATTAAGGTCACTGATAGATTTAACATTGATGATCTGCTGAGAATCTTACCAGAGGAAAAGCATACTAGATTACCCAGATAGGTCCAATGTAATTGAACGGGTCCCTTATATACAAAAGAGGGAGGAAGAAGAGTCAATGTCAGAGTGATAGAACATGAGAGAGACTCCCCAGGCCACTGCTGGCTTTAAAGATGGACAGGGACGAGATGCCAAAGGATGCAGGAGGTCTCTCTCTACAAGCTGGAAAAGGCAAGAAAACAGGTTCTTTCCTAGACTCTCTCCAGAAAGGAAATCAGTCCTGTCAACCCCCTTGATTTGGGCCCAGTAAAATTCTAGAACTATAAGACAATACATTTGTACTGTTTTCAGCTACCATGTGGTAATTTCTTACAGCATCAATAGAAAAATAGTCAGTCTACCCACTGTCTACCCACTTACTACCCACTGCAAGGAATTTGATTTTTACTCTGAATGAAACAGGGAGCCACTGGGTGATCTGGAACACAGGAAAGACTTGAACTGATCTATATTTAAAAATTTGCTCTTGTTGCAACAATAGACTTTGGAGCGGCAAGGGCAGAGGCAGGAGAGCAGGTAGAAGGCTTTCAGAGGGAGAGAGGATGGAGACTCGGACAAGAGCTGTTGAGGTAGAGGTGGCTGGAGATAAGAAGGGGTTACACGATTCGAATGAGGAAATGACATTGCCATGGGATCGCAGAGAAGACTCAAAGACCCCTCCCTGAGAAAGGAAGCATTTGATTTGGACCCAGAAAAACCGAATGCTTTCCTCCAGGTAAAAATGTCAGTGGGGGAGGAAGCCTGGTAGGGGTGAGCATAGGAAATCTTTCATATTGAAGAAAGAATATTAAGGGCACAGAGCTGGAAAGTTCAGCATGGGGACCATTCAGTGATGTGGTCTGTCTGACATGTCAGAGCCAGACTATGATTTGTTAGGCGTTTGGATTTTATTCTTTAAATGTAGTTTACAGTCAGTAAGAGGGTAGGAACAGGACTGCTTGAGAGAAGGCCAGGACTTACTTATGACGTGTTTGGCTGGTAGGCTAGGAACACACACTTTCACCTTACAAACGCTGCCTACCTCATGACTATTGACAAGCTTTAAGGGAATGGATGGGCGGTTGAGTTTTTAAACTACTCTTGTGAGTAATATGACTGTTACTAGTAGCTACTTATCCTAGGGAATGGAGTAAGTATATTTTGTTTAGGGAGACTTTCTTGACATTTCTTGCGAAATTTAATCCCTAAAGGAGCCCAAATAAATTTTAATGTACTTCTGCTTCTCCCTTTCTTCCTTCAACACTGTATATGAGATATATTAGGTGAAGCATCCTCCCTAGTTTAGTCCTCAAGACTAAAAAGCTTCTCCCATCCTGGAGCCGCTCTCACTTACTTTATTTTAACAAGCTCCACGTTAGCCTAAAGCAACTTTCAGGCAATGTTAGTCTTGGGTTTTAGCCTTGTGGTGCTTGCCCAGAGTCAGTTCTCTCCTTCCGAGCACCTTGGGGCGGGGGAACCCTTTATGCTACCCCACTGACGTTTTCACTGATGAGTTCCGATCAACAGCAGAGATGTATAGCAGAAACGGTACATGCCACTTCTGAGCCAAAGTTTTTAAAGGCCTTTATGAGACCATCTGGAGCCATCACCCCTGACTGCCAATCAGGAAGGCCAGGTATTCCCGATAATACAGCTACAGATGACAGTGCCTGTCACCCTGCATCACCGGTGCTCCTAAGAGCCAACTCAGACCTCCAGTGGACTTTGTATGGAAAGGAAATAATTCTGCTGTATTCAACCACCAAGATATGGGGGTGGGTGGGTTAGCCTAGTCAGACACAAATGACTGACTATAAATCAGCAACAGAAGAAAGACATTTCAAACAGAATCAGGATTCCTGGGGTTTGATCTCACAGTTATAAGTCCTGGATACTCTTGTAAACTGGTGTTTAAATAGCAAAGCAATAAATATGAAAATACAGAAGTTCCTGTGATAGCAAGGTGTTAATATCACTAAGAAATTTTACATATGTGGTTATAAAAATGCATGTTTAATTGAATCAGTAAATCAAATGTAAGTGGACATTGGCCATGCTGCCTATTTCCTTAAACGTTTTCACATCCTCACTGGGAAAATAGGAGTCACTTTATATTTTACCATGCTATATACTCAGGCATATATGGTACCTAATATAACAAGCATGGAGTTTTTAGGGAAATCTAATAAAAACCAGAACAAAGAAGGAAAAGTTATTTGTCTGACTTGAGGTACCAGCAGAAACCTTATCTAGTCCCCCAATCGCTATAGGCACTCAATAAATATCAGGGACAGATTTGAGATGTGACACCTGCGCAGGCGCACTCAGTATAAAACACAAGGCCACGGCCGCACTGAAAGCATAATTTAACAAGCTTCACAGAGCAAATCAAGCTGTGCAGCGCTGGCCCCATTAGGGTAGGAAAGGGCTTGTGGTTAACGTTGTACTGTCCAGAACTTCAGCATGTGGCATCTGCTCTGGCCAGTCTGTGATTTATACGATCACGTTTCAGTAGTACAACAGAGCTGCCTTCCCAATCTACCCCCATAGATGCACAGTGTTTCTACAAAGGCAAAAGGAACAAGAGAAAAGTGTACTTTGACTTTCGCAGTGCTTATATTTCTCATTGGTAACAATTCTGCAAACTCCCAGACTGAAAGAACTTGAAATGTATACCGCGCTTGTATTCTGGAAGTATACAGACTATTTTTCTGAACACTGTTCCACTGAGATAAACCTTAGAAGCTTCTGTGGTCCTGAATGCACGTCAAACATTTTCCTTATTGCTCTGAAAGCTCAGGTAAATGTATCACGACCGCTTGCCTCCTAAGAAGGACTGAATTCACTGAAGTAAATTGGGTAGTTCTCAATACCACTCTATCCTTATCACCTGCAGTACTATTCTTCACCTGAGAGCACTCCAGTTCCAATGGTCTCCTTGTGAATATTATAGCAATTAAGGAGACCACTTTAATGCACAGGGGAAAGGAGGATGATTACCCGTGGGATTGGGACTCTGGAATTAAGTTTAAACATGGCAGGGGAAATGTTCTCATCTCCAGTGGATAGAAGAGATTTGGTGCACTTGACAGTATTACCAGGTGAGATTGAAAAAGAACATGTTCAAAGTTCAAAACTCAACTTTAAATAGTTTCTAGGCACGTTCTATAGCAAGCTGCTGAGTCTAGTACAGAATGTTTCATGAATTAATTTCAGAAAGTATGGAACCATGGAAATTCTATGAAAATGTTTTAAAAAAATTCTTATGACAGTGTCATATTTTGAAATATATTTCCACTTAACAGGGCAACATCAGCTTTTCCTTCCATCTCCTACCCTTTCTAATACTTCTCAAGAAATGAAGTAAATGATAGTGGCAAAGATAATGAACTACAGAACCACCACATTTTAGAGTTGGGAAGAATTCTGTAGACCACCTGGTAACGAAGAATTCTCTGTACCTCATCCAATCCATGAATGAGATACTTCTCTGTCTCTGAAAGACAACTACACTTCCAGTTGTGCTGCATATTAGAGTTAAATCTCAAACCAAGTACATCTCTACCCCGGATCAAAAATTCCCAACCAAACTAGTCTCAGTGCAAGAATGAGCCTGTCATACAGAGTGAAGTAAGTCAGAGAAAAACAAATACCAAATGCTAACGCATATATATGAAATCTAGAAAAATGGTACTGATGAACCTAATGGCAGGGCAGGAATAAACATGCAGATGTTGAGAACGGACTTGAGAACACAGAGGGGAAAGGGGAGGCTGGGACACAGTGAGAGTAGCATTGACATATATACATTACCAAATGTAAAACAGATAGCTAGTGGGAAGGTGCTGCATAGCACAGGGAGATCAGCTCTGTGCTTTGTGATGACCTAGAGGGGTGGGATAGGGAGGGTGGTAGGGAGGCTCAAGAGGGAGGGGACGTGGGAATATATGTATGCATATAGCTGATTCACTTTGTTGTACAACAGAAACTAACACAACATTGTAAAGCAATTATACTCCAATAAAGATGTATTAAAAAAAAGAATGGAAATTACAGAACAATCTCACTCAAGAACATAGATACAAAAGCCCTATAGAAAACTAAATCCAGCAATGTATAATAATAGTAACACTTTATTCCCGATTTAGAATTACCACAGGAATACAAATTAGACTTAAATTTGAAAAATCAATTTAAAGGGTTCACTGTATTAACAGATTAAAGGAGAAAATATTTAATTACCTCAGTGGATATAGAACAAAAGTGTTTACTAAAAGTTAACATTCATTCATGCCAAAAACTTTTAGTAAACTAGGAGTTGAAGGAAACTTCCTTAACCTGAAAAAAATTCTTTCCTTTATTCTCTAATCCTTATACTTTTCTTTCTTACTTTACTATGTTAAGACCTCTAGTACAGTGTTGAACAGAAGAAGTGGCAATAGTGGGTGATCTTATTCATAATCTTAATAAGAAAATAAGAATTCACTTAACTACTTTTCACTTGTGATTATAATATATATGTGTGCACGCACATAAATAACATGTGTGTGCATATATATACAAATATAAAAACAAAAAATACTAAAATACTAAATAATACAAATGTATTTGTATTATAAATGTTATGATAGAGATGTTTATACATATAAATCATATAACAAATTATATAAAATAAATACCTAAATACATAAATGTCAAATCATACATACATATATTTATACATATATGTACTAAATGAATAGCAAAATCAAAATCAAGAGTGAAAAGTTAAGCAAATTCTTATTAGGATTATGAATAAAATCACCTGCTCTCACTATGTCTATTCAACAATGGAGGTCTTAACATAGCAAAGCAAGAAAGGATTAATAAAGGAATAAGAAAATTTGAAAGGAAGAAATAAAACAGTCATTACTCATAAGACTATTTGTGTGAAATACCTGAAAGAAACTGTATTTAAATTATAAGAGTTCACAAAACTCAGAAAATTTTCTGGCTTTAAAAAAAAAAATTCAACTGAATTTATATTCCAGCAACAAACAGAAACAAAACATTTTAATAATATTCGTTGTAATGGCATCAATAATTCAGGTATGTAGAAATAAATCCAAAGAGGTACAAGAATTTTATGAAGAGATCATCAAACTTTATTGAAGGGCAATAAAGAAAATATAAATAAATGGAGATATAGTCACTGATTTTAAGACTACAGGATGTAATATCCCCTTAAATTGATCTATGGATTCAATTCAACCTCAAACAAACTGCATTAGGTTTTTGTTTTTGAAACTTGACAGGCCAATCTTAAAATTTAAATGGAAGAACGGAGGGTCAAGAACAGTCCAGCCATTCCTGAAGAAGATGAACAACATGGGAGACTTGTCTTGCAGAGATCTTGGAATATGATAAAGGTATAGTAATTAAGCATGCAGAGTATTAGCACAGGAATGGATAGAATGACAAATGAAATAGTTTAGAGTATCCAGAGCACACAACAGAAAAACAAAGAAATCGGAATTTTGACAGAACTAGCTGTGAGGAAAAGACAGACTTTGTAGTAAACAGTCTGACGATTGTATGGAGGAAAATCTGTACCTCTAACTCACACCATACATAAAAAAAAGAAAATAAATTATGCAAAGTTAAAAATTTAAACAAAATTATAAACCTTTCATATAGCAAAGGAGAAGAATCTCTATGACCTTGCAGTAGGGGACGATTTCTTAAATAAAATACAAATTATCCAAACATAAAAGGTTGATAAATTTGATTCTATTAAAATCAAGAACACCTGTTCATCAAAAGACATACAGATATAAAAAGATAAGTCATCAAATGGGAGAAGATATCTGTAGAATACAAATTATTTGTATTCTGAATATGTAAAGGAATTCCTATAAATCAATAAGAAAAAGTAAAAACCCAGTGGAAAACTGGGCAAAATTCTTGAAGAGGAACATCACCAAATGTTCCATCAGTAAATGGTAAACAATTATATTAAAATATGCTTAAGCTCAACACAATGAAATATTTCATAAAATTGGCACAATTTTAAAATTTGGCAATATTAAATTTTGCTGACAACGTGGAATAACTTGAATTTGTTTATACTTAGTAGCAGAGAAAAATGGTAAAACTGCTGTGTGAAATAATGTCATCATCTAATACACTTGAAAACTGGCATAAATGAACAATTTAACTTCTAGGTACATTTTCTAGATGAAACTCTTACACATGCTCATCAGACTACATGGAGAAGAAGGTTTATACTCATGCTGCATGTAAAAACCTGGAAATAACACAAATGTCCATTAAAAGAAAACTGGAAAACTATACAAGAGTGAAAATGAATGGGTTACAGGTACATTTAACAAAATGGCTGCTTTTCAGGAATGAAATACTAAGAGGGAAAAGCAAAGTGTGGGTAAATTTTTACAGTATAATTCCATTTATAAAGTTAAAAATCTTATGAAACTGAACAATACAATTCTTAGAGATATAAAAATATGTGGTCAAATTATAAAAAAAAAAGCAAATCTTTGAGATAAAAGTGAAATATATGGGATTGGCAAGGGGTTCACAGGGAACTTTAAAGATAAATGGTAATGTCCATTTTTTCAAACCAGGTGTTAGGTTCATGGGGTGCTCACTTCATTTCTACTCTTCATACCTAATGCACAGTTTTTTTTAAAGTTTTGGTTTTTGTTTTTAATCTTCTCAAGACTTGATAAACAAAGTACCTTTCAATGTCATCTAAGAAATTGTCTGGGCCACTTACCTTGGCTCTCTAGGCCCTTCCAGACCAGGCCTCCTCTTAGTTTCTAGCCATCTCTCTCCATACTTCCCTCCCCATCTTACATTCCTATGGCAGTCACACTTGGTGTTTTTTATTTCCTTGAACACATAATACTATTCACTTAGTCTGGAATATTCTTTCCAATTTCACTAGCTTAGTCAATGCCTTACTTCCTCTGAGAAACCTTCCCAGAATCTCCCCTCACCAGCTCTTTTCTTAGGTTAAGGGAACCTGTGCCGAGTTCCCACAGCAGCCTGTATTCACCTTCTCATTACACTTAAGTCCTTTATTGCTATTGTTGTCTGTCTTCCTGTAGTAGGCTATATGTGTGGTGACAGAAAATACCATTGCTATCTTGCCCATTGTTAAGTCTACCATATAACCCAGTGCCTGGAATTAGGCAGCACCTGAAAAATATTCCTTGATGAATAAATGAATAGATGAATTAATTCCTTTTTGTAGACACCCATTCTTTCTACTACTGTATAGACCTAATAGTTAAAAAATTATTTCTTTTATAGAATCTGCCTCTGTCTCCCTGCAACTTCACTCAGGTCACACTTATGCTTGAACTGCCTTCACAGAGCAAGGTACATGACAGGTGATTAAATTTGGTAGGAGAACTGGCCTCAAATGAAGAGTCAAGAGACTTAGCTTCTGGTACAGACGGAAAAGCTGTCCATCGACAGATGAATGGATAAAGAGAATGTACACACACATACACACACACACGCACACGCACACACACACAATGGACTACTACTAAGCCATAAAAAAGAATGAAATAATGCCACTTGCAGCAACATGGATGGACCTAGAGATTATCATACTAAGTGAAATAAGTCACAGAAAGACAAATACCATATGATATCACTTATATGTGTAATCTAAAATATGGCACAAATGAACTTATTTACAAAACAGAAACAAACTCACCGACATAGAAATCAGATTTATGGTTACCAAACGGAAAAGGGGGCTAGGGATAAATTAGGAGTTTGGGATTAACAGATACAAACTACCACATATAAAAAAAATAAACAACAAGGTCCTACTGTATATCACATGGAACTATATTCAATATCCTATAATAATGTATACTGAAAAAGAATATGTATACATATATATTTGTGTATATATGCATATATATGTGTGTATATGTATATGTATGTATGCATGTGTGTGTGTGTGTGTATATATATATATATATATATATATAACTGAATCACTTTGAAGTATACCAGAAACTAATACAACATTGTAAATCTAGTATATTTAAATTTAAGAAAAAAAAAAAAAAAAGATCTCAGGACCAATTGACCTCACTGGTGAATTTTACTAAAAATTTATAAAAGATTTAATACCAATCCTTCTCAAACTCTTCCAAAAAAAGCAGAGGAGAGAACACCCCAAACTCATTTTACAAGGCCAGTATTATCCTGATACCAAAACCAGAAAAAGACACTACTTGAAAAGAAAACTATAGGCCAATATCCCTAATGAATACAGGTGCAAAAATTCTCAATAAAGTACTAGCAAACCGAATACAGCAGCACATTAAAAGAATCACTGACCATGATCAAGTGGGATTAATCCCTGGGATGCAAGGATGGTTCAACATACACAAAATAAATGTGATACATCACATTAATAGAATGAAAGAATCATATGATCATCTAAATAGATGCAGAAAAAGCATTTGACAAAATTCAACATCAAAATTCACTCATAATAAAAAATCTGCAATTAGGCACACTAGTAACATATTTCAACATAATAAAGTCCATAGCTAACATCATACTCAGTGTTAAGTAATAAATTTTAATGGACTTAAGGTTTTTCTCTTTCTCTCTCTCTCTCTCACCCCACAACCCCAGAATTTCTCCTAACAACTTGTTTACCTGAACTCTGTTTTTCCTTTCCACTTCAACAAACCCTCTTCTTTCTTTCCAACCTTTTAAACATCACTTTTTGGATTCAGTTTATCAGCTGGATTAACACAGGGACAAATACATGAACTCCCCAGAAACAAGCTAAAAATGGAATGAAACCACCTCCCTGTATGGGAACCATAGATAATGATTCTAACTTTTCCTGGCACATGTGTAACATTTTTGTTGAATGAAAAGTAGTGAAATACGATTAAGATTCCAACTTGAAAAGACTGAATGAGAAGGCCTCCGGAGAGAGCAGAGAGCAGAAGCAAGAAGAACTACAATCCTGCAGCCTGTGGAACAAAAACCACATTGACAGAAAGATAGACAAAATGAACAGGCAGAGGACTATGTACCAGATAAAGGAACAAGATGAAACCCCAGAAAAACAACTAAACAAAGAGGAGATGGGCAATCTTCCAGAAAAAGAATTCAGAATAATGATAGTGAAGATGATCCAGGACCTCAGAAAAAAAATAGAGGCAAAGACTGAGAAGATGCAAGAAGTGTTTAGCAAAGACCTAGAAGAATTAAAGAACAAACCCCTACAAGAATTAAAGAACAAACAAACAGAGAGGAAAAATACAACAACTGAAATGAAAAATACATTAGAAGGAATTAATAGCACAATAACTGAGGCAGAAGAACGGATAAGTGACCTGGAAGAAAGAACGGTGGAATTCACTGCTGCAGAAAAGAATAAAGAAAAAACAATGAAAAGAAATTAAGACAGCCTAAGACATCTCTGGGACAACATTAAACACACCAACTTTCGCATTATAGGGGTCCCAGAAGGAGAGGAGAGAGAGGAAAGAACGGAGAAAATATTTGAGGAGATTATACTTGAAAAATTCCCTAACATGGGAAAGGAAATAGCCACCCAACTCCAGGAAGCTCAGAGAGTCCCAGGCAGGATAAATCAAGGAGAAACAAGCCAAGACACACAGTAATCAAACTGACAAAAATTAAAGACAAAGAAAAAATTATTAAAAGCAACAAGGGAAAAACAACAAATAACATACAAGGGAACTCCCATAAGGTTAACAGTTGATTCCCCAGCAGAAACACTACAAGCCAGAAGGGAGTGGCATGATATACTTAAAGTGATGAAAGGGAAGAACCTACAACCAAGATTACTTTACCTGGCAAGGATCTCATTCAGATTCGACAAGAGAAATTAAAACCTTTACAATCAAGCAAAAGTTAATAGAATTCAGCACCACCAAACCAGCTCTCCAACAAATGCTAAAGGAACTTCTCTAAGTGGGAAACACAAGAGAAGAAAAGGACCTACAAAAACAAACACAAAACAATTAAGAAAATGGTAACAGGAACATACATATCAATAATTACCTTAAATGTGAATGGATGAAATGCTCCAACCAAGAGACATAGGCTTGCTGAATGGATACAAAAACAAGACACATTTATATGCTGTCTACAAAATACCCACTTCAGAACTAGGGACCCATACAGTCTGAAAGTGAAGGGACTGAAAAAGATATTCCATGCAAATGGAAATCAAAAGAAAGCTGGAGTAGCAATACTCAGATCAGATAAAACAGACTTTAAAATAAAGAATGTTACAAGCGACAAGGAAGGACACTACATAATGATCAAGGGATCAATCCAAGAAGAAGATATAACAATTATAAATATATATGCAACTCAACATAGGAGCAACCTAATACATAAGGCAAATGCTAACAGTTACAAAAGAGGAAATGGACAGTAACACAGTAACAGTGAGGGACTTTAACACCTCACACCAATGGACCGATCATCCAGATAGATAGTTAATAAGCAAACACAAGCTTTAAATGACACAATAGACCAGAAAGATTTAATTGATATTTATAGGACATTCCATCCGAAAACAGCAGATTACACTTTCTTCTCAAGTGCACACGGAACATTCTCCAGGATAGATCACATCATGGGTCACAAATCAAGTCTTGGTAAATTTAAGAAAATTGAAATCATGTCTAGCACCTTTTCTGACCACAACGCTATGAGATTAGAAATAAATTACAGGGAAGAAAACGTAAAAAACACAAACACATGGAGGCTAAACAATTCATTACTAAATAACCAAGAGATCACTGAAGAAATCAAAGAGGAAATCAAAAAATACCCAGAGACAAATGAAAACAAAAACACGAGGATCCAAAACCTACAGGACACACCAAAGTAATTCTAAGAGGGAAGTTTAGAGCAATATAATCCCACCTCAAGAAACAAGAAAATTCAAAATAAAAAATCTAACCTTATACCTCAAGGAACTAGAGAAAGAAGAACAAACAAAACCCAAAGTTAGTAGAAGGAAAGAAATCATAAAGATCAGTGCAGAAATAAAATGAAATAGAAACAAAGAAAAAACTAGCAATGATCAATAAAACTAAAAGCTGGTTCTTTGAGAAGAAAAACAAAATTGATAAACCGTTATCCAGACTCATCAAGAAAGAGAGGGAGAGGACTCAAATCAACAAAATTAGAAATAAAAAAGAAGTTACAATGGACACCACAGAAATACAAGCTTCATAGGAGACTACTACAAGCAACTCTACGCCAATAAAATGGACAACCTAGAAGAAATGGACAAATTCTTAGAAAGGTATAACCATCCAAGACTGAACCAGGAAGAAATAGAAAATATGAACAGACCAATCACAAGCAATAAATTGAAACTGTGATTAAAAATCTTCCAACAAACAGAAGTCCAGGACCAGATGGCTTCCCAGGTGAATGTTATCAAACATTTAGAGAAGAGCTAACACCCGTCCTTCTCAAATTCTTCCAAAAAACTGCAGAGGAAGAAACACTCCCAAACTCATTCTATGAGGCCACCATCACCCTGATACCAAAACCAGACAAAGATACTACAAAAAAAGAAAGTTACAGACCAATATCACAGATATTCACCTGCATCTATATACAGATGAATATAGACGCAAATATCCAACAAAATATTAGCAAACAGAATCCAACAACACATTAAAAGGATCATACACCATAAGCAAGTGGGAATTATCCCAGGGATGCAATGATTATTCAATATATGCAAATCAATCAATGTGATACACCATATTAACAAATTGAAGAATAAACACCATATGATCATCTCAATAGATGCAGAAAAAGCTTTTGACAAAATGCAACACCCATTTATGATAAAAGCTCTCCAGAAAGTGGGCGTAGAGGGAACCTACCTCAACATAATAAAGGCCATATATGACAAACCCACAGCAAACGTCATTCTCAATGGTGAAAAAGTGAAAACATTTCCTCTAAGATCAGGAACAAGACAAGGTTGTCCACTCTCGCCACACTTATTCAAAATAGTTTTGGAAGTCCTAGCTATGGCAATCAGAGAAGAAGAAGAAATAAAAGGAATACAAATTGGAAGACAAAATAAAACTGTCACTATTTGCAGATGACATGATACCATGCATAGATAATCCTAAAGATGCCACCAGAAAACTACTAGAGTTAATCAATGAATTTGGTAAAGTTGCAGGACACAAAATTAATGGACAGAAATCTCTTGCATTCCTATACACTAACAATGAAAGATCAGAAAGAGAAATTATGGAAACAATCCCATTCACCACTGCAACAAAAAGATTAAAATACCTAGGAATAAACCTACCTAAGGAGGTAAAAAGACCTGTACTCAGAAAACTATAAGACACTGAGGAAAGAAATCAAACATGACACAAACAGATGGAGAGATATACCATGTTCTTGGATTGGAAGAATCAATATCGTGAAAAGCAATCTACAGATTCAATGCAATCCCCATCAAATTACCAGTGGCAGTTTTTACAGAACTAGCAAAAAAAATCTTAAAATTTGTATGGAGACACAAAAGACCCTGAATAGCCAAAGCAATCTTGAGGGAAAATAAATGGAGCTGGAGGAATCAGACTCCCTGACTCAGAGTATATTACAAAGCCACAGTAATCAGGACAGTATGGTACTGCCACAAAAACAAAAATATAGACCAATGGAACAGGTTAGAAAACCCAGAGATAAACCCACACACCTATGTGAACTAATCTATGACCAAGGAGGCAAGGACATACAATGGAGAAAAGACAGTCTCTTCAATAAGCGGTGCTGGAAAAAACTGGACAACTACATGTAAAAGAATGAAATTAGAACACTCCCTAACACCATACACAAAAATAAACTCAAAATGTATTAAAAACCTAAATGTAAGACTGGACACTAAAACTCTTAGAGGAAAACAAAGGAAGAACACTCTTTGACATAAATCACAGCAATATCTTTTTTGACCCACCTCCTAGAGTAATGGAAATAAAACCAAAAATAAACAAATGGGACCTGATGAAACTTAAAAGCTTTTGCACAGCAAAGGAAAGTATAAACAAGATGAAAAGACAACCCTCAGAATGGGAGAAAATATTTGCAAATGAATCAACGGAAAAAGGATTAATCTCCAAAATATATAAACAGCTCATGTAGCTCAGTATTAAAAAAACAAACAACCCAATAAAAAAATGGGCTGAAGACCTAAATAGACATTTCTCCAAAGAAGACATACAGATGGCCAAGAGGCACTTGAAAAGCTGCTCAACATCACTAATTATTAGAGAAATGCAAATCAAAACTACAATGAGGTATCACCTCACACCAGACAGAATGGGCATCATCAGAAAAACTACAAACAACAAATGCTGGAGAGGGTGTGGTGAAAAGGGAACCCTCTTGCACTGTTGGTGGGAATGCAAATTGATACAATCACTATGGAGAACAGTATGGAGGTTCCTTATAAAACTAAAAATAGAATTACCATATGATCCAGCAATCCCACTACTGGGCATATACCCAGAGAAAACCATAATTCAAAAGGACACATGCACCCCAATGTTCATTGCAGCACTATTTACAATAGCCAGGTCATGGAAGCAACCTAAATGCCCATCGACAGACGAATGGATAAAGAAGTTGTGGTACATATATACAGTGGAATATTACTCAGCCATAAAAAGGAACAAAATTGGGTCATTTGTAGAGATGTGCATAGACCTAGAGACTGCCATACAGAGTGAAGTAAGTCAGAAAGAGAAAAACAAATACAGTATATTAATTCATATATGGCGAATCTAGAAAAATTGTACAGATGAACCAGTTTGCAAGGCAGAAATAGAGATACAGATGTAGAGAACAAACGTATGGACACCAAGGGGTGAAAGCAGGGGGGTGGGAGGGGTGGGATGAACTGGGAGATTGGGATTGACATATATACACTAATATGTATAAAATAGATAACTAATAAGAACCTGCTGTATAAAAAATAAATTAATAAACACCAAAAGAAAACAAAGAAAATATATTTAGAGGTTAATTTATTTATTCAATTTGTTCATGCATTCATATAGTGAATATTCATTGCCTGACCGCTACAGACATTGTTTCAAGGGTTAAAGATACAGCAGTGAACAAAATACACAATACCCCAGAATTCATGTGATATACCTTCTAGAAAGAGGGGAAGACAAATGCATGAATATGTGTCACCTATATAATCCTTGCCCCAAAACTGCAGAAAAATCTTTTCTTTGACAATGATAATACCCTGGATGAAGTATTCTAGATGAAAGTACATATTTTATCAATGTGTATTCCAGTCTGGGGATACTCTCAGAATTCAAGGGAAAATATCTTCCAACGACTTTATACCCAGAGAAAATATTAGTCTTTTGAATTTACATGTCACCCCAGGGCCACATTTTAAAAACATACTTATTTGAAAACTAATTGTCTTCATTTTACTAGTAAGTGCTTTTATTTTTTTTTTCTTTTTGGACATTTCAACTGGGTACTTCATAGTCTACATTTCTTCAAAGTCAAAGCTATTCTCTTGTTGCAAGGAAAGGCACCTTTGGCAGTTGTATTAAGTCTTACAATAGGACACAAGAGTGCCATTTAGTACACCAAGCCAGTACTGTTTAGCAGCCTTATAACGGAGTCCCTAACACACCTGGGAAATTTGATTCAGCACCTGCACTATTGTTTTAGAATTTCTTCCCAAAGGACACATTTTCTGCAGGTAATGAGAAAAATACCTTGAAGACAGAGAGAGCTTTCAAATTTTGAGGAACTGCACTGAGGGAGATATGCAACAAATGACTGTTGAGAATCTTATCCCTTGAGTAAAAATTCTGCTCCTGCGTTTTATGGCAGGAAGTAAAATGTTGGCAGAGAGATGGAAGAAGGCTGTCCATCAAGTGTCTGTCAATTTAGCCACCGAAAAGGTCATCCCAATGACAATTATTCTTCCAGCTGCTATCATATTAGGAATTTTTTACCAAAGAGGTTTTTTAAACTCCACAGAACATCTGAAAAACTGAACAATCTTACCTAGGAACTCTAAAAAAATCACTTCAGAATGCTAAGAAGGATACATAATAATATTAACTGCACACTTTAGAAATATAAACATGCTAAAGATAGTAACTAATTGCTGGATGATCTCCTTTTACTCTGAAACAGCTATCCGAGACCCACAAAAAGGAATGCCGCCATTCCAGGGGTTGCCACGCTAGTCTTTACATTTAGTTTGATGTATTACAAAACTAGATTTAAGAGCTCAAAGAAAGGTTAATATGATTTACACCAGAGAAAGTGATGATTATTACAAATTAATAATTGCCAATGCTGAATAAATCACAATTTAGGGCTGACCTGGGTTATCCATAATGCTTCAAAGTTCCATCGACAGGTTTTAAAGAACAATGATTCAGAAACTTATTCTGAGACCATTATTCCCTGCGTACTTTGCTGACTTACGTATCTGACGCCTCTGAGGTCCTTTCAGTCAGCAATGGCACCGGACAGGGCTTAGTGAAGTAAAGGAATCCAGGAACATCTGATTTGCCAACAGAGGCCACTATCAAAGTCAGCAAGAGATACTACAGATCTGGCACATCCATGAAGGTCTTCAGGATACAGCCCCAGCTACGCCCTTTTCAATACAATCCAGTTATTTCTCCTCCACGCATCCTTTGTCTATTGCATGTACGCCTCCCAAATGCTTCCCAGATATTCCCCCCAAATGAAGCCAGTTTGGTACATGGGGCTCCATCAGTTATTTCCACTTCCTTCGAGTGCTTTTTTACATTTAATGACAGTGGCACGAGAGAGGTCTTCTGTTACTGATGTAAGGCAGGGTGGTAGATGCTCAGTACAGTTTCAGCAAGACTTTCTGTCAATTTAGTCAGACTCCAGCCACGTTCATGTCCATGGTGCATGACAAGAATGCAACCATCGTGAAATCTCCTCTTTTCTTACAAGATCTTGGTGAACTGTGCATGCTCCCTTGAGCTCAATGACTTCCCATGTTCCATTTAAATTAATCAACTGTGAAACCTTTCTTTCCAGTACATGATACCAATAGGGTCTACTCAACCACTTCGGCGTTTAGGCTTGGCATCCAAGTTCATACAAATTATCATTCTTCAAAAAGATGAGCATTACAAATTGCCTAATTTTGCTATATGGGCTTTGATGTGTAATTGTCACAGGAAGGAAAGTCGAGAGATGATAAGAGGGAAGGAAGAAAGGAGAGGAGGACAGAAAGAGGATGGAAGGGACGGAGAGAGAGAAAAAAAAAAGGAAGGCTTAAAAGAAAGAGAGAGAAGGAGAAAGGGAAATTAGAGAGGGAGGGAGACTAAAGCAGAGTGTTCTTCATCTGGGAGCCTACAACGTCAACCTTGGTTTTGGGGGCAACGCCTAAAACTGTTACTAGATGTTCCAAATACTATAGACAAGGTTTTGTTGGTGCTGGAGCTGTATAGGATTGTCTGCTTAAACACTTGGTGAACTAAGACACTACACAGTCCTGTGGGGTGAGGATGGAACAAAGGTGGAAGCATTCTTTCCCCTCCATGGTTAGTCCACACCTCCTAGACATCACTTCTACCAGCTCGGTAGTTACACAGATTTAGATCCACACCACTAAACCCCTCATCTAAGTGTATAACTGGATGGAAGGAAAATAGTCTTACACCTGCAATGCAGAAATGACCCTTCTCTAACCACCATATCTGAGTTCTCAAAAGAAAGCCCATTCTCCAAACTCCAGGCCCACTCCATTTTCTGCTACTCAAACACTTCTCAGAAAAACTGACACCTTACATATACAGTAACATCACTTTTTGGCTTACCTGTTACACACATTTGTCTTTTATATTAATGTTATTAAATACAGAAAGGGAGCTTCTACTTCTCCTAGGGGCCCGGGCTATGACTGATATAAATTTGAAGCTCCATGAAATCATTTTGCCACTTCTTCCCTTGAGTCTCACCCAGTTTTAATTCCATTCCATCCTCCACATGAAACTCCAACATTTTCAGTGATAAAGTAGCAGCATTTATACATCAAAAAATATATGAAAACTATTTTAATTATTCTCAGTGATGAATGAGAAGATTGAAAAATCTTGACTGATATTAATATATTTCAACAAAGATCTATTAATACTTGTCCAGTAATGTGAGTCAAGAGCTTTGAAAAGGAAAAATATCTTTTATTAACTCTTTTGCTAGTTTGGCCATTACACTGTAAACACAATGAAAATTTCCTCAGATCTAGAAAAAAGTTTTTTAAATAGTTTTGATTTAGTTGCTTAACAGGTAATAAAACAATTGAATATTTTCTCCACACAGGCTGAATTTTTCTTCTCCAAATTACCAGCTATATTCATTGGTTGAATTGAATAATATCAGACTTTGACTTTCTTATATTTTTACTTTCCTTAAAAAGAACTATCTTCCTCGCCATCTTCCTTTTCCCCCTCCAACCATACAAAACACACACATACACACACACTTTTGGATGTATGCTTTACCAAAACCTCAGTCTGAAACTTCATGAGTTTTAACCCATGATACACACTCAATTGATTAGGATCATGGTATAGAGTTAGCAAGTATATTTGCTCAAGATTCAATAACACCAATATTATTTCAGAATGAAACTACCAAACAAGGAAATTCTTATATAATGTCTAAAAATCATCAGACCCAACAACCAGCTAGACAACCAAAAATGCACTGCCTTATCAGAATTTCCCAGTATCAACCCCTCCAGCTTCAAGACACTGTGTTAAACCTCAAGTAACAACTTGAGGAAAATACTCAAGCTGTGGCTACCTGCACTAAGTCAGGTGGAAAATAGAGGCAGTTGTCCAGATAATCCAAGCAAAACAAGACAGAAAGTACCCCCACTGTTTTATACTTCAGGTGAAGTATTTTTAGTTGTGCTAGATTTAGATAATTGCAGGGGAATCATTACAGATGCACACAATTTGAAAGTCTCCCCTTAAGTAAAATCAAACACACACACAAACAAAAAGACAAGCCCTACAGAGTACATTACAATTCATAAAACAGACTAATGTTCATTAGATACAATGACTAATTTCTTTTCAGGTCTAAATATTTAATCCCTGAGTAAATATACACAGTCTATTTAATACTGAATTGTTATACATCATCTACAGGCAATGATATAGTTCTTCCCCCAGTTCAACAGGTTTAATTAGAAAACTGTTTTTCTTCCTTTTGTTACACACTTAATTCAAATCCTCAAGCTTGACTTTCAATACTGTGAGTGGTGAAGTGACTTGGTATTGGTGTGGAATATGAACCAGAACTCTCATGATTCAGGAAAGCAGTTTAGGGGGCAGCTGAGACATGTCGCCAAGTCCCTGCCCTGGTGTGCCTAACTTAGGTGGACCTAGGGGGACTTTGTGACTGTTCTCAGAGCTGGCCATGGTCAGAGTCATTCCTGAGTCTCCCAGCTTGGTCTGTGAGTTGGAAAAAAGAGAGTGAGCAGCCCCTCCAAGCAGCTGACAAGTATATTGCAAGCGACTCCTTACCAACAAGAAGTACTTAATTTTGAAAATGATTTATCTTTAAAAAATACAGAGTGGTTTCAAGTTTCTCTAATAATGTCCCTCACATTCCTTTCCTACTACTTGTATCCTAATGTGCCCGCCTCCCCCCCACCCCGCAACAAATTTAAAATGTTTTATATGGGGCTTCCCTGGTGGCGCAGTGGTTGAGAGTCCGCCTGCCGATGCAGGGGACACGGGTTCGTGCTCGGGTCCGGGAAGATCCCACATGCCGCGGAGCGGCTGGGCCCGTGAGCCATGGCCGCTGAGCCTGCGCGTCCGGAGCCTGCGCTCCGCAACGGGAGAGGCCACAGCGGTGAGAGGCCCGCGTACCGCAAAAAAAAAAAAAAAAAAAAAAAAAAAAAAAAGTTTTATATGTACGTGTGTGTGTGTGTACAAGTTTCATGTGTACAACATAGTTCAACATCTGTATACACTACAAAGGGATCAGCACCACAGGTCTAGTTGTTGACCCCCTTCACCCATTTTGCTCGCCTCCCCCAAAACCCCTGGTAACCACTGATCTGTTCTCTGTATCTATGAGTTTGTTTTTATTTTATTTTTTATGTATTTTTTGTTAGATTCCATATGAGTGAAATCATATGGTCTTTGTCTTTCTCCATCCAACTTATTTCACTCAGCATAATATCCTCAGGTATTACGCTACCCATGTTGCCCCACGGATTTCCTTCATTTCATGGCTAACATTCCATCATATGTATGTATAACCTCCCACGTCTTCTTTATCCATTCACCTGTTTGTGAGCACTTAGGCTGTTTCTATATCTTGACTATTGCAAACAATGAGCACAGAGGTGCATGTATCTTTTCAAATTCATGTTTATGTGTTCTTTGGTTAAATACCAGAAGTGGAATAGCTGGGTCACATGGTAGTTCTATTCTCATTTTTTTTTTTTTTTTTGAGGAATCTCCATACTGTTTTCCGTAGTGGCTGCACCAATTTGTAGTCCTACCAACAGTGCCCACATCCTCTCCAACTTTGTCATTCCCTGTCTATTTGATAACAGCCATTCTAACAGTTATGAGGTGACATCTCACTGTGATTTTGATTTGTATTTCCCTGATGAATAGTGATGTTGAACATCTTTTCACATACCCGTTGGCCATCTGTATGTCTTATTTCAAAAAACGTCTATTCAGATCCCCGGCCCATCTTTTAACTGGGTTGTTTTGTTGTTCATATTTTCTAAAAACAATTCAACCATCACAATAATTCAAACAATGCAGAAAGAAATACAATTTTCCTTTCTCCCCTTCACCATAGGGTACAATTTCCCAGAAGCTACTATCTTATATTCTTTTATAACACTTCCATTGTTTACTCTTTTGGTGTCTAACTGCATATATACACGCAGCGTTGATTCCCTGCTGTGAAGGATAAGGACTTTTCGTCGTCTACAATACCCTTCCCTCTTTTCCTCTAAACAATCTTCACTACTTTTACTTCCTCACCCCCTTCAAGTTTTCACTTTGGTGCAACTCTGTTTAACGCCGGATGCACATTCTCACTGAACACCCTCAGCTCTCCTTATTCTGCTTTAGCATTCTTCCAAAACTAGAATCACTTTCTAACATACTATATAAATAATTCATTTATTATGTTTGTCTTCTCCCAGTAGTATGAAAGCTACATGCGAGCAGGAAATTTTTGTATTTTTGTTGTCTTTTACTGCTATATTCCCAGCACCTACAAAAATGCCTGGCATATAGTTAAGTGTCCAATAAATATTTGTCGAATGAATCAATTTTCGATAGCCATTTTTATTTTTAGTATCTACACTTGCCTGCCCCATCAAGTTTAGCCTGAATCTCTCACCATCCCACAGTGGAAGACAAGGATACTAACAGGCCTACACATTCTACAATATTTTGTGGGTTTCTTCTATAGTGTTTATCTGTTTTGGTTGCAACAGGTAAATCAACTGTTGTAAAGCATTCCATTGTCTGAATACACCAGGATTTATTTACCATTTTATCACATGAGCTGTTTTCGTTTGGGGATTGGTAGGAATAGGTATGCTGTGATGTCTTTTGGTGAATATATATGTTCTTTTCTGCTGAGAAATTACCTAGTTTAACTAGAATGAGAATTGCAGAGTACAGGCAGTGTTCAGGTTCAACTTTAGTGGATACTGCTCAACAGTTTTCCAAAAACGTTGAACCAACTTAACCTCGAGTTAGCAGTGTCTGTCTAGTTTACTATACAGCCTCACCAACATTTGATACTGTCTTTCTCATGTTAGTAATTTCTGGTAGGTCTGTAGTGTTCTTGCATTAAAGATTTTTTTAAACCACCTTTTTATTTTGGATTTTCAACTTATAAAAAGTTGTAAAGATCGTGCAGAGAATATCCAGTTTCTATGTTAACGTCTTACATAACTATGATACCTATGTCAAAACTAATAAGTTAGCATTACTGCATGACTGTTAACTAAGCTACAGACTTCATTTGGATTTCACCAATTTTCCCACTAATGTCTTTTTCTGTTCCAGGGTCAATTCAGGACACCACATTTTTTCTAGTCATCAAGTCTCCTCTGGTCTGGGAATTTTTCTCAGCCTTCCTTTGTTGTTCATGACTTTGGCAGTTGTGAAAAGAACTGGTCGAGCATTTTGTTGAAAGCCCCCAATTTAGGCTTGTCCAATGTGTTTCTCAAGATCAGGCTGGAGTTATGGATTTTCGGGAAGGGCAGCACCACAGTGAAATGCTCTGCTCATCACAGTGTATCGGGGACATGACCTCAGCTGACTTCTCCCTGGTGATGGTAATCTTGATTAGCTGGTTCAGGTAGTGTTGGCCAGGTTTTTCTGTACTCTTATTACTTTTCTGTTTCCATATGCTATTTTTGGAAGTGAGTCACCAAGCCCAGCCCACACACAAAGGGGAGTACCTACATGTATTATCTACAGAACTCTTCTGTTAAGAAAGATTTCTTCCTTCCCACCACTACCACCATTAGCTGTTCAATCATTTATTTCTACCACTATAGACTCATGTAAATTTACTTTATATTTTAGGTTATAAGCCAATACTACGCTATTTATTTTGATGTCAAATTTGCAATGCGGTTTTAATGTCCTTTCCGTGAAGATTAATGAAGTTGAACATCTTTTTAATATATTTACTGGCTATTTTGTGAAGTGTCATATTAGAGTTCTTTTCCATTTTTCTGTTGAGTTGTCTGCTTTTCTCTTATTTTGGGGAGTTCTTTATGTACTCTGGGCATGGCCCTCTGTTGGTTATATGTATTACAAATATCTTCTCAGAGTCTATAGCTTTTCTTTCTCACTATTTTAATTGTATCTTTCTATCAACAGAAGTTCTTTGACATAATCCAATTTATCCAAATTATTCCTATGAGTAGGAATAACTTATGCCCGATTTTACAAATAAGCCTAACTCCAAAGCTATGCATATAGTCCCATTTCTTCTATGTTGCCTTCCATAGTTTGTGTATGTTTATTTTATTTTTTGTTTTGGTGTGTTTTTTATTTTTTCTATTTCTTCATCTTTAGATCTACAATCTGTCTAGCATTGATTTTTGTATAAGGTGTGTGGTTGGGATTTTTTTTTTTTCTACAGATACTGAAATGACTTGGCACCATCCCTTCCCCACTGCACAGCAGTATCAAATCTAACATAAAACAAATGGCTGTATCTGTGAAGGTCTGTTGCTGGAAATGTCTATCCTGTGCCATTCATCTGTCCTTGTGCCAAAATCACACTGAATCAACTACTATAATTTTATAAATCTTGATAATTGGTAAGGTAGTCCTCCGGCTTTTTTGTTCTTCTCCAAGACTGTCTAGTCAATTCTATCCTAGTGCCATATTTTGAGTCGTTGTTCCCTTAAATGTCTGGTCAGTGGTGGTTGCCCATTTATATTTCTGAATGAAATACTCAATTGCTTAAGGACAACAAGTAGCTTCAGTTTTTCCTGCCAATACCGGGGTCTTCCCTGAACAAAGTCCTCTGAATTAGGCAGGTGACATGGTAAAGCACATTTGCTGACAGGTATCACTGTAACAAACATGCACAAGAAGCAGGGAGCAAGGCTGTCCACCTCCACCCCAAGCCATCCCTCTGTGCCAAAAGGAGGAAGGGTTTCCTGAGAGCACCCCAAAGTCTGAGCCATCTATTAATCTGCTTCTATTCACTTTCCATTTTTCCCCCTTCTCACTTCCAGTGTTTTTATTACCCTAGCCCCCCCGCTTTATTGTTACTTAAAATGTCATTTCTATAAAAGTTTGGGAAGGAAGAGACACAAAAAAATTATATTCAATGCACTTTTTTGTGAACTGAAAGCCGCTGTGCTTTACTGATTGAGTTAAAAAAGGTAGTTGAATTATAGTCAGCACAACAGAAATATTATTTAAAGGTAGACACTACATTTCAGTGTGTGGTAGACAGAAATATCACCCATGTTATGTCTCAATTTAAAAGAAAAGGATGAGGGAATTATGGCACTGAATTGTGAACACCTTGAAGAAAAAAGTAGATTTTAAGGATTTCTATATTCCAGTAGATGAGTTCTACGCCAAACATATAATCAACTGTTCCTTAATTTTAAAGCATTATTCACCTTATAAAAAGTCACCTCAGAGACACACAGACTAAGTATTTGTGTTGTGTGATCTCCATGTTGCTCCCGGGAGCCACTCCCCAGTTTCTTAAGCCCTGTTCTGGTTCCAGGAGGCTGACTTCCACTCAGTAACTCAGCACATCACACAGACCAGTTTCCCTTTGGCTACCTGTAGGGTTTGGCCATGAGGAAGCAACAGCAGGAAATAAGAGTGTAGGAAGAGATGGGTGTGAGGATGTTTACGCCCATCTCTGCCAGCTCCACCTTTGAACATAGTAACTGGACAAGCTTAGGTCACAGGTTCTGATCCTGTAATTCCTCTCTCCCACATCTGCAGTTCTTACTAGATTGGTAAGAACTGTCTCTCTTTTCAAGCCTGGGCTAGTAAGAGATCTCATTTTTTTCAGAACTTGAGTGCCTCACTTTCATAAATAATCCCATTATTAAATTCTCTTCAATTACATCTTTGAGCATGCCATCTGTTTCCTGCTGGCACCCCAACTCATACAGTATTCTAGACCAGTTGGATGAGGGTAACAACACCAAAAATGTATTCTTATTCCCTTGTGTAAAGGTATTGTCAAATATGAACAGCATGCACTTATCAATTCTAAAAGAAAATCCTTATGAACAATATGCTAAATCAGGGTGAGGACATAAAAGTAAGTACTTGAGTTAAATAAGGATAAAAAGAATCAAAGCAATTACCGTTCTACAAATCTCTAAAAACAAGCGCAAAGGTATTGCAGCAATTAAATTACTCTGATTAATGTCCCTGGGTATTGTTTTGGCTGCAACAAACCATTTTACTATGTATCTTGTAAGCCTGAAGAGAGGAAAAATTCATTTAATGTTGTGGCTTAGAAGAAGGCATAAGATGACCAGAATCTACATTTATGAAAAAGAGAGAATATATTGTTATGGGCTGAAAGTTAAAAATGTGAAAAAGGGAGAAGAAAGGTTAGATCAAAGTATCAATTATATAAACTCAGGGAGATTGTATAATTTTCTTCCAAATGATCAGTAATAAGTACAATGATGAAAACAGCAATAGTGACTAGTACTTATTTACCTCTTATTATATGGCAGGCACTATTCTATTTTATATCTACATACATACGAGGCCTCTCACTGTTGTGGCCTCTCCCGTTTTGGAGCACAGGCTCTGGATGCGCAGGCTCAGCGGGCTCACAGGCGCAGCCGCTCCGCGGCATGTGGGATCTTCCTGGACCGGGGCACGAACCCGTGTCCCCTGCATCGGCAGGTGGACTCTCAACCACTGCACCACCAGGGAAGCCCCATACGAGTGCTTTTGATGCTCACAACAACTCCATTTGATCATTACTAATATTATCCATTTTACAGATGAGAAAACTGAGGCAAGGTGATATTAAATACTTGCCTATGATCACCCAGCTTGTAAAGGACAGAGTTGTATCTGACTTGTGCAGTCTTGCTCCATGACTTGGTACTCTTAATTTCTATACTATACTGTTATAAAGTAAATATGTAATATATAATGTATATCCTTCTCCGTCCCTTGCTTTTTTTTTCTGGAAATAATGCATTGCCCTCTTGCTTCTTTAAGATATTAAGTCAAATATATTCAGGTTACATTTTGGATACAGAGAAAACAACTAATTTTTAAGAAGATATGAATTACAGACAAGAATTCTGCTTAACCTCACATAACTTTTCACCTTAAAAAGACAGAATATTATATCAAATTGATGACAACTACCCAACAAATGCTAAAACACTATCTTTCAAAACAGGGCATTAAGAAGGCAGTTGAGGAAGGTCTTTTAAAGAAAATTAATTTTTGAGTAAGTTTTCAAAAAGGTCTGAAAAGGGAAAAAACCCCACAAAACTCATTCTGTAAACTTCTTTAAGGAAATCTTCCAACATGGTCAAAATGCTCCTTCTCAGTGCAGCCCACAGTGTAGAAGAATTCACATGACAATCATGTTTAGACAATCCAAGCAGTCACCTGGAGAATGGTATTGTGAGTCAGAAGAACAGAGGGACTGAAAATAGCACTTGCTTAAACTTTCTGTATAGTGTACATAAATTAGGCTGAGGTATAGCCTATAGATTTGGAGAAGAAAAGATCACTGTTGGGGTCTAATCGGTAATTTATATGGTCCTCAGTGAAAAAGAAAGGGTGGGTCAGTGAACTCTACCTCCTGGCTAGAGCATATCTAATTCTTCTGAACAGTGCATTAGCTCAACTCACCAGGGAAGAAGTCTGGTCTCCAACTTCACTACCTAGGATTAAATGAGTACATTTGACGAGAGCATCTTTGGTGAAAAGGCTAGACAGATGAATGGATAGATAAATAAATATTCATCCATCAACCCATTAGGTCCTTGGAGACCTCACTTGGGCAGCTCAGGATGTTGGTGGTAGTGGAAAGACTAGGGATCCTAGTTATTTCTGGTCACCTAATAGGAGATAAAACTAGCACTGCCCAAAATAGAGTCAATAAAAACTGTAGCAACACAAACTGGAACTATTTCCATGAGCCTCTCTATCAACCAAAGACCCAAAGACAATTAACCAGGCGATAAGGAGATGTCCCACATGACAAATGGCACACACAGAAGCTTTTGTGCACGTCTAAATTTATTTACGTGGTAAGATCTTTCTTTAACTGTAAGGGTTTCTAACTGCATGCTCTGTATTATTATAACAACAGTTGTAAATTATAAAAATGGAAACCTAACCAAGTTAAGAGACTCACTTAGCAATTTATCTTAAGTCAACTAGATTGTAAGCTGCTTGAGAATGAGTTCATGACTTGTATTATTTTATATTACTCTGGTAGCCTAGCTAATACTTTTCATCTATTGGGCCAGTAATAAATAACTCTTGAGTAACTGAAGTCAGTGATAGTCACACCACCGGAGCACTGGCTCCGACAGACTGATCGGACAGACTGATTTCCACTGCTATATTCTTAAGCACAATCATCTGAAAAGAGCAGATGCCAGCTGTGCAAATGCTGAACTCTCTGCCATAAGGGCAGTTAACTGTAACATCAGACTAAAGTCATGAGGTCAAAGGACATTACTCCTGAACTGTGACTAAAATAAGAACTTTGCCTCATGCTTTCAGATCTCCGGGACCGAAAGTCTATTTGTTTTAAAAACACAAGGAGAGTTTAATTGATCATCACAATTATGCAGAACCAGATGACACAAAGCCATTCAGCTTGCTGTTATCCATGCCATTTTTCAGAACATATAGTGCAAAAGGATATGGAAACGCCATTCTTATCAACAGTTTCAAGAAACATGACATTGAAGTAATGGTTTCTTTAGTCAATATTATCTTAAAACACCAAATACTAGTGTTATGGTTTTAAATAGGTTGTGGTAAGGCAAAATCCCTACTCCCACTTATTTTCCTTGATCATGGCATATTCCATACACATGCATTAAGTAATCACAGTCAAGTCTTCCATATAAACAAAAAGAAAATAAGCAAGATGTACCACATAATTTCCTGTACTTCAATTTTACGCACAGAAAAGAAATATATAAAGCCCCAAATTTCTTCCATCTGTAAAGGAGTTTCAGGAATTTAACAAAGAGTCATATTTATACTAAAAAGTAATCAGAACTTTTCTGGTATTTTTAAAAGGTCGCCTGTATGTTCTGATAGCTATCAAGATTTTCTCATTAAGCCTACGAACAAACAAAATGAATATCATTTTGTATGTACCATACGATGGATGCATTGTTTCAATGATAAATTGACAGGGTGTGGCACTGATATCTGGGAGGCTGTCTTATTTTATCCGGTAAACATTAAAAAAAGGGTAAACACGAGAGAGAGCTTTTCTTAAGGCAATTGCTAAGCAAAGGCTGCCACCTTTCCTTATCACCTTGGGATGTGAGAATGAACAGATCAAGCTGTTTCGGTATTTTTTCACTTTCATTGGGCCAAATCAAGATCTTAGTAAAATTTCAACATGGGTAGAGAGCAAGGAAATAACCCAATGTGTGTATATGGGGTCGTAATTCATCACATGGCTTTATCAGATAAAGCAAATGAGAAAATCCTGAGCCAGTCATAAAAGCATGTCCAACTCTGAGTGACTTGTCCTTAAGATGGATCTTCTGTAAATAATTAAATTAGTGGATTTTTTTTTTTTGCCCTGCCCATCTGGGCGGAAAGAGAAAAAAAAAAAAAGAACAAATCCATGTGTGCGCATACACACACAGACACACACACACAAAGAAAAAGTCCTAAAGGCTTAACCTTACATTTAACTTGTTAGTGCAAAAGAGGTATTACCATATTTTGAATTGTTAGCAAGATTCTTGAACTTCAAATTGCAAAAGAAAATCAGCATGTTTATTATAAATAATTTGTTTAGGTGTCATTAGAAATTTATGAGAAATATAATCTATTTTATGGCTACAAAGATTTATATTTATAAAAATTTGAATATTAAGAAAAATTTAATACAGATAAATAATTTGAAAGTATTCTGTAACAGACATGTAAAACCCAACTAGGTTCTAAAAAGCAGCAGTTGTATTTAGAGAATGAGGGCCATTCTACCTGGCCCTGTTGACTGCCTCAGAGAACCTGAATAGCAGAGAGTTGGGAAGTGGTTACAAGAAAGGCCAATGGGAGTTGTAATGATGGGTGGGGAAGGGAGGAAGGAAAGACTATGTGTGTGTATGTTGGGTAGGGGAGAGGAGGATGACAGTTTCTTCTATTAAAAGGGCAAACCAAAAATTATCAGTGGTCCAGGGAACTACAAGGAGGTGAGTATGACAGCGTGGCTGAAAATGTTTTTACTAGCGAGGGACTAGGCCTCTGCAAAGAGAGCTTCACTGGGCTTACTATTAAAAGCAATCTGCAAAAGAGGCTTGAAAACCCAGGGGTCTAATATCAAGTGAGCAGTAGGAAGGTGACCTTTCATTCCGTTTGTTTATGAGAGGATTTGCAGACTGTCTCAGTGTGGGTCCAGCATCAGCAAGAGGCCAAAGGGGGCTGGTGAACTCAATGGGGTTTTTTTTGGTTTGTTTTTTGAGGTCGTATCATCAACTTAGAAAATACAGCTGGAAAAGAACAAGAAGGAAAGCTTGGTTTTCATACACTGTCTTACATTTTTGGGGTAAATGGCTAAATGCAAATTTCCTTTAATAGTTTTTATTAGAGTACAGCCAACTTAGTACCAATTTAGGTACTGAATTTAGCCATTAATATAGTACACACAATTTTTAAAAAAGAGACAAAAGGAAAACTGAGCAGGTGTAAAAAAGAATTGAATTAAGATTAAAATGCAAAGATAAACTGGATAGGAAATAGAAAAATGAAAATAGTTCTGTTAGGATGATGTTAATTTTTTATTTTTCCTTGCTTAACATTTGATAACTTAATAAATATCACTGAAAAGACCCTTATAAGAATATAGAATATCTTCAAGAAAAACTCATCATGCTATTTTTACAAAATGTTATCTGAACTGATTGCTTGTCTATGAAGTGTGTTTATGCTGACCATTCATCTGCAATTACTCGGGACGCAATCCCGGGTATATTGAAAGCGTCATATTTGAACTATCATTCACATTTGTACTTCACTAACACAAACACAAATTATTCCTGTGTAGTAATTACCTTTTAATATTTGTTAGGAGTTGCTTGTCTTTAGATATTCATTTTATTCTTTCATTTAATCAAGTACCTCAGGCCCTTTTCCAGAGTATTAATTTTTTAAAAAAATATTCGATGTATAACCTGACTTTCCCTGTACCACCTCCCTCCCCAGCAACTTTTCATCTACTCTGAAAACAAACTAAAATAAAACCCAAAACAATAGCAAAAGAATAATGGTGCCAGAAATGGGTTAGAACACTGTGACCCCTTTAGTCCTGATTTAGTTACCGTCATACCAGAAAAGCATGCACACACTTTATAGACTACGTGGCTATGACTGATCGACGATAGCCTGGCAAGGTTACCATAGCTAATTACAACATCATTCATCTAAGCCTACATGGGAGAAAATACCAGGCTCCCAAGGAAGACAAAAGAAGAGAAAGGAAAACGATTCTATAGCTGTTAACTTTTGAATAATCAGACTCAATAGGAAACAAATAGGATGAAACTCTGACCGAATGATGACTTATGGATTCATCCAAGCAAATGACCTCAGTTCCCTGGTCATTTCAACTTGGGGTTTCACTGCCCACAGCAGAGAGCTTCCAGTAACAAGGAACCCTCACAGGCTTGGGTGCTTTGTAGTCAGAATTCAAAGGCTCTGCCAGAAGCCTGGCCCAGCCCTGAGCTTTCGTTCTGCTATGTGTGTGGTGTGACCGTGTTTGTCTAGGATCAGATGCCAATACTTAAACTCACATTATGGGCACAGCAGCTACTTACACACTGAAGCTAATTAAAGGAATAAACTTCCCCCTGCTTTATTTTCTTCCCAAAGATCAGCGCCATAAAGGGATTTGGTTTCTTTAAAAATTCAGACAAACGATCCCACATGTTTCCCTTATTCAGTAAATTAGTCAAAATCAGATAGAAAATGGTCACAATTTCCAACACTAATCTATGGCTATACCATATGATCTGGGAACTACTGAAAATAAAGAGAGGAGAACTCAATGTTTTGAAAATAATTATATTATAACAAACATACAATCATAATTTTCCTTTCAGTTTTGAAGAAGCACAAACACACATGGAAACAATAAAGCATCTGAGGCACCTTTCGGCTTTCAAGTCTCAAAAACAAGAATCATTTTCAAACAGAAAGTATCTCATCTTCAAAGTTTAACACACAAGAGGAGAATAAAGCTAATACCATTTCAACTCCAAACTTTAATCAGATTGCTTTATATCTGGGTAATATAGATCACAAGAGTGGCAACAACGAAGCTGAAAGTACTTTTTATCCTGATACACTGTTTAAATTGCATTGCTTAAATAATTATAACTAAAGACATATTTTCCCGTGGAACCTTAACCCAAAATAGCAAATTTCAGTCAAGAATACTGAGGAAAAATTACCAAAAGTTTCAAAATAAAACTACGAATTAACTGGGGCCATAGGATGGAAATTGACAGGGGCATGGAGTCAGATTCAAATTCAGCTTGGAATTAATGAAATTCTCCTGAGACAATCATAGCCCATTAGAGCAAGAAAGGCCTATAGTATCGATGAGAAAACTATGGCCCAGGGAGATATGGCAGTGGCTCATAAGGAAGTAACCTGTATAATCTCAGTTAAGAATATTCACTCTATAGAATGCTAAATGTGTCCTGATTTATTCTTTGGTTGGAAAAATGTGATAGCTATAGGTTAAATGACTTGTCTGGATACACAGCTAGATCAAATACTGTAGGGTCTGGGACTGGCTCCATATCATTGGTTCTCAAGGGACAAGGATTGGGTCAACCTTGGACTACAGCCTCATGAAGTATTTTGGGGAACAGCAGAAGGTCAGTTACCACTGATCATAAAGGCAGCATAAGGATTAGCTGGAGAAAGGCTAAAGGACTCTCATTCTTCCAAACATCAAACTAATCGTCCTCACTAATTTGTCTTATTTACCGAAGGCTCTACATGAAGATACTTGAAATGTCAAAAAGGACAACAGTATCCACAATATGGGAGAAAAATTACCAGGTATCCCAAATATTAGCATGTTTGTTTCAGTGCAATTTTTCCCCAAACATACACACATGCGTGTAAGTGCATGTGTGTGCATACACATGGGATGAAGAAATAGAAGCAAATTCATTTCTGACACAGAAGGATTTAAAAGAAATTTTCTCCATATTAATTTTCTGGTACTTCCTTATTAGCTTTTTATTTACAACTATTCATAGTATATATTCATTAATTTACACTCTATCTCATTCCAAAAGGATATAAGGTGTTATTTTACCCCATATAGTATTAAAAGGTACAGATAATTGAAACCTACAATTCATCCAAAAGATGTCATGTAGCTGAAAGCCAAGAAATGCAGGTTCCAATTCTACTCCTTTAACCAACTAGTTATTTGACATCACAGCACACACTGAGTCTAAGCTTTCACTTGGTCACTTGTAAAATAATGTTAATTGTCTAGAAAATTGCTCTTATGAAATTCTATGGAATTGTCTATTAACAGATCAGCTTTTCACAGAAATTATTCTAAGAGGTGTAACAATTCTTTTGAGTGAAGGTAGGTTTCTTTGCTGTAGGATTTAGGATTAGTATTAGGATTCTCTATTGCCTACTCAACAGCCTTCTGCATCCCTTTCTTCCCTGCTAGTATAACCAATCTTATGTGTACAAAGAGTGAGTGTGAATGTATTAAAATAGCATCTACAATTTAAGTGTTCAATAAATGTTATTAATTAACTAGAATCAAATATTTGTTGAAATCCCAAAACGTGTTAGGAAGTACCATAGGGCTCCTCAAAGGAGACCTGGAAAACTCCTGAGCTAGGTGATTTTAAAGTCTAAATGGGCTCTGTGAATATGATTCTTTGCTATTCTACCTGGTGTTTGTTCTACCCTGTCTCTTCTCTTAAATAGACTCTTAGGTTAGCAATCTCTAGTCTACACAGTAATATGTACTGGCCAACTAAAGAAACATTATAATCTTGAAGTGTTAGAATGATTTGCTAGTTAGGGCTGAGTCAGGGCTTAGTCGTTTAGCATTACATTAGAAAATCCATTACAAAATAAATGGTAGGAAATAATTTAGATGAAGTTGGAATTATGTGTTTGCCCAGTTGATTTAAAATTCGTCTTGCAAATGTAAAAATATATATACCCCATTAGCTTACAGGGTGCAAAACTATGAATCCCTTTTGGTCAGTAGAAAATTTCTTCATCTTTGTATCCCTTCATTGTTGAAGAATTAAGAAATGCATTTATGGTACACTTACTGTACTATCTTAAAGATTTGGACAAGGTTTCACAAATAAAGGCATATTTGAGCTGGAGTTTAAAAGGTGCATACAATTTCACCAAGTAGAAAAGAGGCAAAGGGGTGAGCCAGGTGAAGGGAACACTAACTACAGAGACACAAAGGTTTGAAAGAAAGTAGCAAATTTAGGGAATGCCAAGTGGCTTGTGGTAGCTGCAGGTTAAGGTGATTGTAGAAGAGTGGCTAGTAATAAAAGTGGGCAGACAAGAAGGGGATAGATCATGAAGAGCCCCTGAATACGAGCTTCCTGCATATTCTGTGTATAAGTGTTTCAACTTGGAAGATAAAGAAAAGAGGTGGGCCCAACCGCTATCTGCATGTATGGAGGGGGGCGGGAAGGCTGTCAGTTTTTAACAGGATACTGATGATGACTAACTTGTGCTGGAGAAAGATACAAAAATTATACTGAATGTTGAGTGCATTTTTATTTCAGTATCAGTAAAACCTACATTTTTGGTGATTAACATGACCTAATAGTAAGAACATCTAGATTCCCAATATCTGTTAAATGGTAACAGATTATCTTAAGTAAGATAAGCATGCAAACCGATTATGGTTAAATTCCCCATCGTCTTGGATGGATCTCAAGAGCGAGAGAACCAGGGAGAATCAGCCCCGCGTGTGTTGTACCAGCCTGGGCTAATGAGTCCCATGAGAAGTAGAACCAGTTCCAGTGGCCTCTGAGAGCTGAGTGGGGAGCAGAGAGGATGGGCTGGGGCTTTGGGGCTTGGCATTTTATATGCCCCCTGTGGTGAAGAATCGCTGACACACACATGCTACTCCTCCTCTGACTACCCCCTCCCATTCTTTGTCTAAAGAAGGTCTCAGGGTGGGCCTGGCAGCACAACCAGGTCACCTCCCAGAAGAGCCATTCATGGATACTGCGTCTGCTGCCAAGCATATCCCTCCATCCCTACGAGCCCAAGCCATGACCACACCCTGCCTTGAGGGCAATGAAAGGAAAACAGAATGGGCAGATACCAAAGCTGGTGGCTTTGCTTCTGTCTTTAATTCCTCTATCTGAGAAACTCAATAAATACTTTTTTCTTTGCTTTTAAAGTTCCAGAAATGTAAAGTACTGAGTCTGATAGAACCATGAGAGTAGATAAGGGATGATTTCTTCATCCTTCATCCCTGCCCAAATACCTCCATCTAATTCTGAGGAACTGTCTGCATCAGCTTGCTAATGAGTTTGGACATGGTTTTCCTAGCGGTGGGAAGCCACTGGAAGTTGTTGAGCAGGGCAGTTATATAATCAGCTTTGTGATTTAGAAAGGTAGGTCTGGCAGAAGCAGAGATTCGGGAAAGCCGGCCCTGCAAAGAAGGTCAGTTTGAGGCCTCTGTAGTAGTCTGATTGATGGGAAAGCTCCGGCCTGCTTCAATGGTCATGGAACATGAAGGCTGAAGAAACTGTGGATGATGAGAAGAAAAGGAAGGAAAAGGATATAATGCCACGGTTTTAGACTGAATGGCTGGAAGGCAACACTGACCACCAAATAGTGAAGGCTGGCCAATCTCACCATTTCATCTGTGACACTAGGTGAAATGGGATTTGAAGCCAAGGAGTTAAGCATTTTCAGAATATTAATATTCAGAATATGAATATGTGATACATATTCACAAAATGACTCTCAGGAAAATGATATCACTGTCTTATTTTACAAAGAGCATATGAAAGACAGCACAGAAAAATTGTTCCTGACACTGGAGCTAGCAAGGGTTCAAATCATAAATTTGCCACCTAACAGCTATGTGACTTTGGAGGAGCTATTTAACTACTCTAGGCCTGTTTCCTCATCTCTTAAATTAGGGAGATAATAGAACCCAACTAAGTATCACGAGGCATAAATGAATTGTTAGGAGTACAGGATTTAGAATACGCGGTGCACTGCCTTGAGTTCTGTGCCTCGCATATAGTCACCACTGAATAAATATTATTTCCTATCTGTGTCTGACCCGAAATCAGTATTGAAGAAGCAGAAAAGTCCACCTTCAAAGATGGGGAACCTCAGCTTACTTTTCTTCCTATGCTGAACGTTATATTGCTCAGATGGTTCAACAAAAGCTGAAAAAGCCAAAGAAAAACATTTTTCCCTGAGAAAGCTCATAAGAGAAAGGTGAAAAAACAAATTCCCAGGCACAGGGGTACTCTGAGGTTCAGCCTTTTGAAGACCACAGTGCTTGCTTATAAATAGAATATTAAAACAAGCAATTTTCTCCTTTCGTCTTCCCTTATTGCCTAATTTTCCTCCCATACTATTTGCATAATGGATAAAAGGCATCCATTATGCAAATGAATGATAGGGCTGTGAGGTTGCTGAAGCCACAAACTTCACTCCAGATGAGGAGAAGCTGCCACAAAGCCCTCCAATGACCGAGTTCCAGCAGAACTGCTCTGCTGGCTTGGTTTCCAAACGATAGAGAAAAATTATGAAGACGATGGGCCATTTAATTTCCACTTGGTTTATTTTAAAAGGGGCACTGTAGATGCTTTCCAGAAAACTAGTACAAAATAAAAATATTCAGTATTGTGGCATGTAAAATAAACTGTATAATGTATTTTGTTTCAAATGGCAAAAATTATACTATGTAAAATTTTTACAATTTTAAGCATATGTTTCCCTTTGCAAAATGGAAAAAAAACCTCTGTTCTAGCCTGAGAATTAACCTATAACCGGTGCTTAGAGCTGTCTCAAAATGTATGCATACATTCAACGGGAATAAAAAATGGTTTTAAGTACCAAAATATTAGTGGATTTTCAAAACTTTATGCTGTTAAACTGACCTAAAATTATCTTTAAGAGTTATCACCAATAACTGACATTATTTATCTTGGAGACATAAATTCACTAAAACTTTAGAAGAATGTTTATTTTCTCTTTCTACCAATACCTTCAAAACAAATATAACAAAAGGCAATTCTGAGCAAAATCACCAGGTTGGAATAAATCAGTAGGACAGAATTAGAAACTAACTTCAAAATGTTTTCCCCAAACTCTGAGTTATACAACTTGTGGAGAAGAAAAAGGTGGCTAAAACGGAAAGTGACCTTTTATTTCTAGCCTGGATTCCTTGATAACCCTTAGCTTTTTCCAAGTGACTTTTTTCAGGGACTTTTTAAAAAATTTAAGCAGTCCTCATATGCTACGGATGAAGCTCATCATTTACAGTCCAACTCCTCCCCAGTAACTTCAAGGATATGCAATTCAGATTCACTTGCAATTCAAGAAAAACACTGCATCTATTGCCTGAGCATCAGCAGCTGCAAAGATCTACATAAAAAAAATAATGTAGAGAAAGACAAACCAGGTTTATGTTTTTAAAGGCAAACACTAACAGGGTAAGTCATAAAGTAGAAGAAACTCATAGCCAGCAAGATGAGGTATTTCAACCAGGTGAAAAGCATACCACTAAAATAATACACCTACCTAATTTCAGAGCAGAAGGGGTTACTTCAATTTCCCCACCAACTGGTTTAAACGCAGCCAGTTGGGCAGCCACTTCCGTCTCAAAAGCATCTGGGCTCTGCCGGCCTGCGGGGTTTCCACTGGGGCTCTCGATCTTGTGGAGTGGTTCTTGTTCGTCAAACACAGCAATCAGCTACAAACAAATCCAACAGCACTAATTACTTTGTAGAACGTGCATATCACATCGACCCTGTATCTAGCTGATTGTGATCTTTATTTGGTTTTGAAAAAAAATGACCTCTTAAAACTGAAAACTTTAATATTATTGTAGCACAACTCTTAATTCAATATTATGCCTAAAAGTGCCATGGCCAAGAAATAATTAATGGTTTGTTTGTATATTCCTGAAATAGAGATCCAATTCTGGCTAACCCTCCGGAAGGAATGAAATGGCCGTCACCTCCCCTCACCACCTTTTCTCATATGCCTAAAAGGACTTCAGTATCTCTTTCATTCAAGAGTGCTGCCAGACATGAAAGTTGAATATGCAGGATCTGAACAACAGACTTACATGGTAGAAGAGGACATTCCAGTTTTAGAGAGGTAAAGACGATAAAATTCCTAACTGTAACTGCCTTTCAGACACAATCATAATAAGTAGAACCGTACATACATGTGTATATTTACACACAATCTGTGTTTATCTTGTACACATAGATATCCCATTTGTATTCATGCCTGCAATTTCGTTATGTTCCTTCATAACTAACTCCATGTTGATTGGTTTAAGTCCAAAGACTTAAACCAATTTGTATTGGTTTAAGTTTGTATTTGTATTCATGCCTGCAATTTCGTTATGTTCCTTCATAACTAACTCCATGTTGATTGGTTTAAGTCCAAAGACACTAAACCTCAGAACTTTTAATTATTGCCATCTTCATCTCAATTTTATTTCATATGAGAACTATGCTTCTCGTCATTAATATAAAAACGTTTAACTGTCCATCTCCAAGTCATTTTTCTTAAAATAGGGGCAACATATAATAAAATAATCAAGTAATTGGGCAAACACTGCTGTATAAGTGGCAGACGCAGCCATTGGCGTTTCTGGCCAGCAGACAGCATCACGATAGGAACTTCCAATGGCTCTCATCAGCTGATGTGGAAATGTCCAAGTATGAGTGCAGTAGGCAGCTCAGGGATGTTACTGTCAATCCAATAAAGTGCAGTGAGTGCAAATTTAGAAAACTGCTAGTAGATTTTCAGAAATTTCCATTCATTAAATAAAACAAACCTACTTATCATTCAAACATTTATTTAGGAAAGGCATTCAAAGCCCCATTCTTAGGGGAACCTTGTTGGCAGTAGTATTAATAACACCAGTGCAGGGTTAACCAATCAAAACATCATAAATTCCAAGTTCAGTCTTTCAAAAGAAATGAATACAATTAGGGATATGCAAATTGGCTATTCAAAAATAACCTTCATAATTGACTACTCATTTCCAGTATGGAGACTTCTTTAATTGGAAAATCCAACAATCCTCTCACCACGGAAAGAAATGCTACTCCCAAGGTATTATTTTTAATTCTTGAAATTGAGCACATACATTTTCTATTTTTAATTGGTAGCACTGATGAACCGATTTGAGATGACTTAAATGGATTAATAATGAAAGATTATTCTAGTATAAAAATAATCAGGAGAACTATATCTTTCTAATCATCTGGCCAAAATGAAGAGTTTAACACTTTAAATCCTGAAAAGGAAAACAAAATCAACTTTTAAAATGTGATAGAAGTGTTATTTTCATCACTATTCCTGTGACATAATTTCAATTTTACATATTGGTGAATTCTAACACATACTTGTAACATTTATTTTAATATACTAATCAACAAGGCAAAGTGGCTTATTATACTGGTACTACACACAGTTTTGTGTAAGATTTCCCTCTTGCTACATCCTTAAATCTTAGTAGATCCTACGTGCCTGAAATAATGGCAAAAAGAAAAAAAGGATATCACTCAGAAGTATAGTACAAAAGCTTAAACTTGATAGCTCACAAATAAATCATTATCTATGGCTCTTACTTAACCTTCTCTCCTTAAAATACTTCACTGTTTTCCATACTACTATTATATTCACACAAGGTCAGAGCATATGCAGTAACAATGTTATACCTATTTATCTAATGGGAACACAGGGTAGTCCGAGAGTTTGTTTCCCAAAGTGACAGACTAAACAGTAATCTGTACTAGAATCTAGTCCAATCCAGGGATTCAGACCATACTGTATTTTCCCAAAAAAGCACTGTGAAAAGAGAGGCTACATTATGGAATGTTTACAGCTTGTCCAGGAGGATGTTATGCCCTAAAGAAATGTGTATTCTGCTCTTTGGAGATACAGGCAAATACATGACTTTCTCAAAGATGACAGTGAGACCTGGAGGCTCCCCAAATCTCATCATCTCTTTGATTAATTAATTGCCTAGTCTGTCTCTCAATCTCATGATTGACAGGAATTATCTCCACAGAGCCTACTCTGGATGTCTGGATGAATGGATGGAATAAAGTCTCTACTCCTGGAAAGAAGAGAATCAGCTCCTGAATCTGTGGCACCCAGACAAAGGCACTGGTACCACAAGTGCTGGCTGATAAGAGACTCTTCATCCAGTCTTCATCTCAACATCTACAGTATATCCAGACTTACACTTGCGTCAACACTGATAATTAATTTAAACCCTATGCTGTAGGTCTCTGTTAGCTGGATTACTTGATTCATCAAGAACACCTACATTCCTGGTGACACAGTTCCTGGTGGAGAGTGTTACAGAGATATGTAATTAACATAAACCACTGTTCTAATCCCTCAACAGAAGGCAGACTGATTTCCAAAGTGTCCAGTGTATGAAAATGGCCTTACTCCACCTTTAAACCCATTCAAAATTACCTTTCCCACAGCGATGAGCTGAACATTTAAAAAAAAAAAAAAAAGAGTTATATCTTTATAAAAAATTTTCTGTTAAGGTTCCATTTAAACTAAACTTCTGTGGCATGTGGGAGATTTTCCACTGACACCTTAGGGACTGCAGTAACCTCAACTTTATGCAAAAGGCAAACAGGCAATATTTGATTTGGACGCCTTCCTCTTCTGCTGTCCTATCCATCTTCTGGTGCCCCTTCTGTTCTCCTTATGTGTTGCCAGTATTTTCATGTCACTCAGTACAGCAGTGATATTTTCATAAGACCACATGATCCAAAATGATCTGTTCAAACAGACTTTACTTCCAATCAAAACTCCCATCCCCACAGATCTCTATCAGCATTTAGGCATCTAATCCCCAGATACACACAGGTAGGTCAGTTTACAAATATGCTATTCACCTGCTCGTCAAAAAACCAAAACCAAAAACAAATCAACCTTCTCAAGACTCACCCCTACTGAAACCACCCCATTTCCCACCTTCCATCTAAAGCCAAATTTGAAAGCTCTCCATAGAACAGTTTCCAATCTCCGTCCTCCTATTCTTTCCTGAGGCCCCTCTAGCCAGGCTCTCACCCCTCTCTTCCACTGAAACCGCTCTTATCAAGACCAAAAACAGTCTCCACGGTGCTAAATTCAAAGTCGCGTCTCTGGCTTGATTTTAGGGCACAGTTGATCACTGCTTCCTCCTTAAATGGTTTTCTTCACTTACCTTCCAGAACACCACGTTCTCTCAGTTTTGTCCTCAAATCCCTGGCCCCTCCATTAAGTTTCCTTTCACTTATCTCTAAAAACGTTAAAGTGAATACCTCTAAATTTGTGTTGTGATTGAATTTGTCTCATGGCAAAGATATAAGTATATGCTGATAAATTCCATACTTCAATCTCCAACCCAGAGCTTCTTCCTGAAATCCAGGCTCATATGGTCAATTGCCTATCCTATCATGTCAGCAACTGAAAAACTGATCTTCCAAAGCTCTTTCCATAAGCTTTTTACATCCCTAATTAATGGCAATCCATCCTTCTAGTTGCTCAGGCCAAAAGACTTATAGTAATCCTCAATCCCTCTTTCCTTCCCTTTCTCCCCTTCTCTCATACACCGCACACACATCTAATTGGTCAATAAATGTCAAAATATAACCAGGGCTTGACCACTTCTTACCCCCTCCACTGTCACCTCTTTGGACCCAGCTCCTATAGCCTCTCCCATGGGTTACTGCAAGGGCTCTGTGATTGGACTCCTTGTTTCCACCCAGGCTCCCTTTCAATCCACTTTCAACACAACAGCCAGTGTGATCTTGCTGAAACCTAAGGCGGATCGCATCTCTCCTCTGATCAGAACCCTGTAATACCTTTCCACCTCACTTGGAATAAAGCCCAAGTCCTTGCAATGCCCTGTATGGTAATGGGCTCCCAGTGAAGGTCCTGACCCCATGTCCTGATGATTCTCTCCCTTGTTCTCAGGATTCTATCCAGCTATGCTATCTTCTTTGTCCCTCTCTGTCTTTACATTTGCTGTTCTCTCTGCCTGACACACTCTTCCACCAGATACCTGCATGGCTTGTTCCTCGATCCCTCACATTTTTATCAAGCGCCAGGCTTTCACTGGCCGCACTATCTCAATTGAAATGCCGCCTCTCCCCCTGCCCCCACTTGTCATACTCCCTTCATTTTTCTTTATAGTATTTGTCACCACTCAATGCTATGTTTTTTTCTTATTTGTCTTATTTATTTGCCTGTCCTCCCTGTAAAACTCCCTAGGAAAGTATACTAGATTATAAGCTCCAAGAAGACAATGATTTTTGTCAATTTTGTTGTTTGCTGTATCCCTAGAACAGTGAATTAGAGACGGTAGGCACCCAACATATATTTGTTGAAATAAACAAGTGACAAGATGCAAAAAAGGATATGAAACCTAATATAGCAATGAAAGATAGCTAGATTTTTCATGTGTTTTTAAAACGCTAAAATTAATTTTTTAAATGAATGAGTATAAATGACCAATATAAACCTATAAGACACTCAATACATCATCATCATTATTACTGTTGCTTCCGTTTTGTTATGATGGGAGGAGAAATTCCTTACTTTCTATTCAACACCAGGGGTGGGGGTGGGGGTGGGGGGCCGAAATGGCTTCTGCTCTTGAAATGGAGATTATTTGTTTTCTTTTCCTTTTCTGGTTCATGTTTGAAAGGGACAATCTGCTGATTTGGTTTCTGAAGGAGTGGAAGAGTTGAACTAGGGTGGATGGTGGATGGAGAGATGGGCAGCGTTAGCAGTTTGGTCCCAGACACCCCCTTGCTTGCTTTCTTCCAATTGGCTTTCTTCCAATCTTTCTTCCAACTTTGATGTACCTGGTGTGAAGCTTTTGGATGTGTCCCCAGAAGTAGCTTTAAAACAAATGTGAATAACTGAGTGGAAGCACAGCTTGAATTGACATGCCATGAACTCAAAATTGAAGCATTCAGCTTTTATGTTACAAATTCATGTCAATTTTACATTTTACCAGCTTCCCATGCTTGATTTAACATGAAAAGATTTTCTCTTTAACTGTCAGTAAAATTAAGGCAATGACCTCATGTGTTTTGTACCTCTACTTGAGAGGTCAAGGTGGAGTGTATTTCTCAGGAAAATACCTACTTCCTAAAAAGAACTGAGGAAAACACAAGAAAACAGGTACATTAATGTGGTATGTACAAATTATTTTCAATAACTATATCTCAATTGCCAATGCTGATGGTGTTTCCAATTCAAAGATCAGGCATTAGTTTGGTAACTACAAGTACCCCCTGACTACTCCTTCCCCAGGGGGTATTAGGAAGGAACATCTGAAATTATTTAGAATTTACCTAGAAAATATATTATGCAAAAGCTTTATTTTAAAGAATAGTTCAATCATTTTTTTTTCATATTTACCTTGTAAAGGTCAAAATAATGTACAAGTCAACAACCACCACCTCAAAGACCAGAAAGAAATAAAAGAGCTTTGGATAATTTACAAAACCCATAACCCGGAATAACAGACTTGATCAAAAGAGCCACGTGCTCTTCACAATTTCACATCATCAATATCTCTTCAAGGACTCAGACCTATATTTATACTCAAACAAGGTAAAGGTGTAAGTGAGTGTGTGTTCATGGGTGTGTGTTGGGGGTGAGTGGGGTGGAGGCAGAATATGAACGTCGTTGATAATATTCCTCACATGCCTAAATGCTTAGCACAGAGCCTGGTACACAACGGAAGGGTAAATGTTAATTCCTTTTCCTCCCATAGCTAGCATTCCCTGGCTCCTGGACTGAGTCCCACTTGACTTGTTTATCCCTATTCTGTTTTTACTTTGTTGCTTCTCTTTAATCTCTTCATCACAGGGTTGACAGAGGAACAGAGAAAGTACCAAGATCAAACACATCAAATAGGTAATTTTTGTTTTTCTCTTTTCTTTGCTCTTCATCACACAAGAACACACAACCTTCAGACATGCAGTGCCGTTCTTCCACCTAGCAATACATGGTTTATGCTGTCTGTTCTATTTTTACCATAACTCGAAGCAATATAGCAATGCCTTTACTTTCTATACTGACAAGTAAATATTTTAATAGTAAGCGCCACCAAGCACATTTACTGCAGAGTCCCTCCATATTCAAGAGGTGGTCTGCCCCGTCGCCAGCCTGTAGCATTCTGTCACTCTTACAGCCTGAGCTTTTATAATCTGATGCTATAATCTTTAGTCTACATAGAGAATAAAAAAGAATGATCCAAATGCTCATAGAACATAATAAACTGTATTTATAAAAGTTATCTTTTTGGGATAAGCAATTACACGGAGAGATATGTGGCTCCATTTTAATTACATGTCAAGTGAACTAACTTACTACTAAGAAAGGCTTAATTGCCGTATATATATATATATTTTTTACTGTTTCATACATATTCCATGTTAGCAACAACTATCAAGTAGAATGAAAAGACAAAGAAAAAAAACAGTATCCTACAAAATAAAGCTGGAATCATTTGTCTCAAATCTTAATAGACACAATTAAATCTAAGTAAGACTGTGAAATTACAACAATTTCACAAGTAGAGAAAGCACATTATGACCTTTGGGAGAAACACTGCAGAATTTCGTTTCAATGTATGCATCTGCTTGTAACTAAATCACAACTGGCTACTGAGCTAATTTTATGCCACTTTTAACAAAGGTTTGAAAATGGACCCTTTGCCTTCAAAGGATTTTGACAGCCAGCTAAAAACATTTAATCTGGATTTTAAAAATTAGCGGGCTCACATTAGCATCTTCATCAGATGCTACCATCAGATCTAGCAGCCTCAGAACAAGCGCGTAACAGCTCTGATTCTCAGAAACTTCAATCGACATTCAGTAAATGAGATAAAACCAATTTTCATTTCCTCTCCAAACTGAAAATCGATAATAGGGACCTTTACAAACTTTACAGCTTTAAGCTGCATTCTAAAGAAAATAATAAAACATGATTTATTCAATTGTACTAAGAACCCCTTTTATCCTTATCACTTTTTAAAGAGGCAGAAGCCTAAATTGTCCCATAATAACAAAAAATATGCCTATTAAAAAAACACCCATATTTCAGCCCAAAATACATTTGCTTCCTTTAATTATACTGTACATTATACATTAAGTTATACTGAATCATATTTTTCATTAACATTAAGTTATACTGAATCATATTTTTCTTTTGACTACCTTGAATTAAAATTTCAAAGATGATGTGTTTCCGCTTGACAAACTTAAGAGAATCTCGAGTTTGCTTTGCTGCATTCTTTACTTTCCTGAGTAATAATAGCTCACATTCATGAGACAACATTCACAACTCATTATCTAATACACACAGAGGAAGCCGGAGGAGCCCTCTCCTCGGTGCCCTCCACCTTCCACAGCAGTGGTTGGGCAAAGGGTCTCAAGGAAGGTCAGCTGGCAGCCACCAAACCCTAATCCTAGGGCACCTGGGGGCAGCTACAGGAAAAGTAAACAAGTACAGAAACTGGGAGGAAGTTTTAAGAATCATCAGGGTAACACAAATGTCAGAAATATAAAAACTTCAGTATACTCGTCAGTAATATTTCCACTGTCTCTGAATTACACATATTAAAAATAATATACCCAGAGGAAAGCAGAAGATACTTGGGTTAAACTGGCTGGGAAATTTTCAGGGATGAGGCCAGTCCGCTGGGTGGCTTCGCTTGCCATTTACCCAGTACATCGGTAGATGGTTCCTTGATTCTATCCAATCCCAAGGGCTCTGAAAGTCTTGGGAGAGTGTACAGTATTAGAAATGAAGATACAAGTTAGGTTGTTTTACAACGCATGGACACACACACACACAAATGACTTTTTCTTCGAGTTATTCTTATCTAAATCGTGCATGCCTAATCTGCGTTTTTGAAAGACTATTCAATTTGAAACAAGTATATCTGACACCAGAAAGCATAAAATAGCATATGGGAAAATAATTTTGTAAATTATAAAGCATACATACATTTACAATGATGTAACATTGACACTGAATATTATTTCACTGGCTTAGTTTCATTTTCCCTACAAATTCTATTCTCTGACCAAACCAAAGCTATAACTGTCTCAGAAATACAGTTCGGCAATGTCTTAGCCGAGGCCCACTGCTACCACAGCCATCAGAGGTTATGTCAATAGATCCTTGAAGGCAGTAACTTGCTGTAATATGAGTGATTTCTCTCTGCAGGAATTATCCCATTACAAGGAAATGCCACACTACTTCTGGCCAGGTCCTCACATGTCTACTGCCAGCGCCCCAATCCACTTCTGGGTTCCACTCCAGTCCCCTGACATTTACCCGTAACACTACTGCTAGAGTGGTCTTCCATCACACAGATCTGGCTTGGTCTTGCTCCAGCTTAAAACTCTTCATGGGCTTCCCTGGTGGCGCAGTGGTTGAGAGTCCGCCTGCCGATGCAGGGGACACGGGTTCGTGCCCCGATCCGGGAAGATCCCACATGTCGTGAAGCGGCTGGGCCCGTGAGCCATGGCCGCTGGGCCTGCGTGTCTGGAGCCTGTGCTCCGCAACGGGAGAGGCCACAACAGTGAGAGGCCCGCGTACCGCAAAACAAAACAAAACAAAAAAACCTCTTCATTACCTATTATGGCTTTCAAAATGAAGTTCCAGCCTCCCAGATGAGGCTCTCCACCATACTCTGTGGTGTTTCCACAATAACCTGACCAGGTGTCTGTCATCACTGGTCACACAGCACAAAAGATCATTGATTTATTTACCTCTGTCTAAAAGTAAACCGTAAGCTACTTGAAACCATGGGTCACATCATTTAAAAATATATTTAACAAGTATTTTATAGCCCTGATTATGCACTCGGCACTGTTCAAAGTGCTTACATATATGATTTAAGAATCACAAGAAACCCTATGAGAAAAGCACCATTATTCCCATTCTAAACATGGGAGAACTAAAATACAATTGACTTGATATTCCAAGCTCCTAGTATGGTACTTGGCAGGTAGAAGGGGGTCAGGTAAATGAGTGATTGGAGTTCTCTGCTAGATCCAAGAGGAAGAGCAAAGCCTCTTTTATATGGATGTCTACACTTTTATGTGGATACCACCTGTGTCCTAATTTTCCATGCACATAGGAATAAAGGTAACCTTCATTACCAGGCATGCTCCTGTATAGGACAAAATAGCTTCTGCCCATCCTTGAGGTTCAATCCAGAACTGCATCTTACAATTTGTGCACCTAAAATCCATTTAGTACATTATAATCCCAATCCTGTTTCCTGGTGGACTACATGTACGTATTTGATTTTCTTCCAGAGGAAACCTTTTAAAATTGTAAAACAAATTTGCACATTAGCATACCTAGTTTTGAAACAAACACAACTGTACAGTGTTCTCCATTACATTTGACTGCTAGAAGAACCCTGCTTATTTTGTACTAATGACTGCAATCCAGGGTGTATTGCTTAATTTTGTGGATTAATGAGTAAGCAATCAAACGTGATTTTAAGTCATGAATATAACAAACATACTATTCATTTATTTTGACAAGTATTTTAATTTATGAGACTTGGTTACAAATAGAGCAGTCTATTTCATAAAATAAAAAAAAAAGAAACCTTTCTGCTTTTAAGATAACGCAACAGCTCTCAGAGAATAAACCTTCGTGGAGAATGATGACAAAGCCACCAACTTCTAAAGACAAATAAAGAATTGATAGGTTGATAGAAAAAACAATGAGACCTTACTATATCACTAAAATTTTCAAACAAAGAACGTCTTTTGCATGCACTTGAGCTATATGCAACATCTTTAGGGGGTGCAAGCCATACAGAACATTCTAAATAAACTAAGTCAGTGCTGGCCTGAGGCAAGTATCCCCTAGCCTGTCACCCTGGTAGCCTCAAACACAAGTTTCAGCAGCTTCACATGTCCCTGAGGTGGCCTCATATTCCTGGTCTGAGAACCCCGAAAGCCAGGTAAATGAATGTACTACAATTATGAGCAAGGTCACAACTCCCTGAAAATTAGTCAGTGATTAATTGGTGCTACATTTCGTCAGGCTGGGGAAGGAACAGACTCTTTAGCATGGACACATTTAGCAAATTGGCCTGAGCACCGGCTGATTGACCTCATGACAGGTCCAATGATGTTCTACCTTCTCTGGGATTTCAAGATAAGACGAGCAACTGGTGGAGACAACAGAAAGGTCAGCATGCAGCCTGATTGAGGGATGAGGAAGCACTCCCCTTAAACATTCCATTTAGACTCAGATCCTCCTTGTCAAGGATGACAAGGCTTCAAAGCCGATATTTAAAAAAGATTAGCACTGCAATAGCAGGTGGGTTTAGCTCCTGAACGCCTTCTGTCTGAGTGGTAGAGCTAACCTTTTCCTTTGGCTTCTAATTGCTCTACATCTCCTTAACTCCTGATAATGTGGCCAACCCTGCTGGGATGGGTGTTGACTTTGGGAGCCTCTAAATGTCAGGATTTGTAATTATGATCGTGGGTATATTACACTCACATAGAATGATGCCTCACTAATTGGGGCCTGAAGATGAAGCCTGGGGTCCTTGCTCCTTGTTCACAGTCACAGGACGTGACTCCGGGAGCAGCTGCATCCTAGGTCTTGTCTTTCATTGTAGAAAGATGATCTTTGCGAGTCAGTTGTAAATTTATAACTTTAGTGCAAAAGGCCTTTCTAAAACACCTAAACATATTCCGTAGGCATAAAAAGTACAATTGCTAAATCAAAAATTAAAACATATTGAGCCTACTTATGGCAAAAATGGGATGCGAGCTTTGAAATGAGGTCTGGTCCCAAAAATCCAGGTTGCTATAACCATCCGCAGTAACTGCATTTCAAAACCCCGTCTTCGGTCTGATATTCCCAAACCCAAAGGACTCTTTTACACTTTGCTGCTTTAGTTTTTTATGTTTTCCAGGAAAAAAGAAAAGTATGGGGCAAGAAGGTGTGGGGAATCACAAACTCCACCAGTTCCCCTGGGGCAAGAAGGTGTGGGGATCACAAACTCCACCAGTTCCCCCCAGCCAACTGTGTATGTGGTATGTGCTTGTGTCTTGGTGGTGGGGAAGGGAGGGAATATGAACAAAACTTCAAAGGATGTTGTTACAAGACTTCTGAAAACACAGAAAGGACACACAAGCATCAGCTCAAATCCCAGAAAACTACTGTTACAGTGTTGGTGCTTTTCCTCCAGTCTTCCTTTTTAAGTGTGTGTGTGTGTGTGTGTGTGTGTGTGTGTGTGTGTGTGTGTGTGTGTGTGTGTGTGTGTGTGTGTGTGTGTGTACACCCTAACACTACATGAGCCATACTACATAGCACACAATTTCATTTCCTGATATTTTCACTTAGGTTTTTCTTGAGAGCAATTTTCTCTAATTTTAGTTTGCAAAAAAATGAAGAAAATTCTTGACTGAATAATATTTCATAACACAATTAGCCATATCATAATTTAGCTTATTCTGCCATTCCAGATGCATGAAAATATAAATTATCTTTGTATAGGACTGTCATTTTCTCAGTCATTGATGATATTGCAGACAAAATTACATCCTCCTGTTTAAAGTCAATTTTTTGATTATTAGTGTTATTCAAAATAATTTTATAAGCTATTTTTGTTTCTTCAATAATGGATTGCCTGTTCATACCCTTTGCCTTTCTTTTCATTTTGCTTCTACTGTTTCTCATCAACATGAATAAGCTATTCAAGTATATTTTGTCTTTTTTATCTTTGCAAATTTATTTTTTGCCAATTTGCCTTTCAATTTTGTTTATGATGTAATTTTTTTCATTGCATGGTATTCTATTCCCTTAAAACCCTCTTTTAAATCTTCAAAGGTCCCTTGTAAAGAGGTACTCACCTGGAACCAGTAATACTTTATGATGGACAAGTAGTAAAACAATGTTGATTTAATTTACTACTTTGATAGTCCCTTAAGAGAGAGCAGGTGGGAAATGTTTTGATTGATGGGACTGGTTTTTAAATCATCATTCATATTCTAAACAAATACAGATGGATAAAAGCTATTACAATAAAGAAATCACAAAAAATTTTAATATTTCAATGATTTTATAATCCAAATGTCTGTCATTTTCTGCAAATTCTTTATGCTGAAATTCCACACATTTAATCAGTTAAAATGTAAAAAATATATATTAACAAAATTTGTTTAAAAAATTTTTATGTACTTGAAGACTCTAAGATTCCCTTATTTTTTGTCCCCCAGACAAGAGAAATTTCTATTGTATCTTTTAACATTTCTTCTATATCACCTACTATCCAGCCATCAATCATGTGTGTTGCTTTCCTGTAAACTGCCTCCCTGTCCCTCGTTTTGCCAAGGATTAAAAACTCTAGAAAGGACCTATTTACAGTAATGTATTAAAAAAAAATGTATATATGTCTTTAACTCTCACCCAAGTCTTCTTTTCATTGTTCATTTAAAAGCATAACTGTCATAGGTCAGTTGACATTGCCCTAGTGACTACTGGGTTGCTAGCCACATTTCTCTATCTTACCAACATAGTCTCTGTTATATTCTATCATCCAATCTGTTCTGCCAGTTAATCCCATCTTCAAGTAAATTTCAAGCTTAATAACATTTATTTCATCTACAACACAGAAGTAACATATGGGGCACTTCTTACTGAGTCAGGAAACAAAAATTCTCTCAGAGATAATCTATTCAATAAATATGTAAAGGTCTGTTTATAAATACACAAAATCAACTTAAAGATATATACCCAGGACAACTTTAATTCACTATATAAATAAGCTAAAGAAGTGGTATGTCAATATGAGAGTCATAGAGGCCAGGAAAATGGTGTCAGAGGCGAATGCACTGGCAGTGTCATTTTAAGTATTATCCAGTTGAAGGGATCCATTGGATTAAAGAAAAAACTTACAGCCCCATTCATAGGGATACCTTTATTGTGAAATGGATGAGACATGGGGATTACAGTGTGGTATCATTAAACTCATGAATCTGGGACCGAGTACATAACCTCTGCGGCCAAGTGCAAAATGAAAGTGTGGAGCCCTTGTTCAAAAAATTTAAAGAATTCCAAGATGGCAATAAGCATGGGGACCTGAGCAACTACACAGGTCACATACCCATAACGTTGGCCCTGCTTGAATCATGTGCCTTTCTAAACTCATTCTGGTTTCATTTTCCCCAAGTAATCTGACTGTGATTTGATATCCCACATTATTCCCTCAACAGGGAGAATATATGTTGGCTAGTGGATATGCAATGTCTAGTCCCCTTGGCAATTATTACACACCTGTTTATAGTCCTGGTGAACTTTACTAGCTGGAGTCAGAATCCTTGAGTCAAATCAATCCAGAGCAGTGAGAAGGCATAGTTTATAGAACTACAGTACTTGGGCCCTGTGTTGTGGTGGGGTGGGAGCTGGAGGGATGCTCACGTACATGTTTCTGGTGAGACCTCTTCTATAAACTCCCTATTCTTCAAAGAGTCTTCCATTTGAACTTCTAGTTCATATTTATTCACTGAAAATGCAATACTGGCTTAGAAGATAGCTTAAATCAAAGGGAAATGCTGGAATGTTTTTTCATTTAAATGCAAAAGAACACTATAATTATGTAATGTGATAAATATCACTACAATGGCAATCATATTACAATACATAAATGTATCCAAGTAACATTCTGTATATATTGCTTTCCTAGAATCCATAGTAGTTGGAAACCTAGACTCTAGAGCCAGACTGCGCAAGTTCAAATCCTGACTCAACCACTTTCTAAACGTAGGGAAGTTATGTAGCTTCTCTGAGCCTCAACCATTCTGTCTATCTATACAATAAGGAGAAGGATAGCAGCTAACATCTATTGAGCACTTATCAGTTTAAACACAGAGTATCAGACTGTATTATCTCACATATTTTTCATACCACCCCTAGAGGTAGTTACAATTAATTTCTTCAAAACTGGGGATACTGAAAGGTTAGATGGATTACGTGGCCAGTAAGTGATAAAGCCAGAATCAGAAGCCAGTTAAACTTCAGCACCTCCTCATTATTCTGAGCCTACCTTTCGAATTGTTGTATTACATGAGATACAACTTATCAGAGTGCCTAGCCATGAAAAATAAAGTGTTCCTTTAATGCTAGGCCCTAGATATTATTATCATTATCATTATTTTTATTATTGATCAAAAGCCCTATTCATCCTTTAAGACCCAACTCAATTTGTATCCTGGATAATATCTAGTATCTAGAGATTAAGTGTGTATCTAATGTAAGAATATCCCTTACTATAGTCTAATTAAAAATGCACAACTCAATTTAAAGAGACCAATTCCCACCCCACAGCAATATTGGACTGAATATTTGACTAATAAGATAGACTTGATTTATAATAATTTAATAGACTAACATCTAAAAAATGTGACATTTTCTTCAACACAATACATATCTATTAAATAAAAAGATATATAATTTTATTAGTAGGTATATCACCATGCCAAGTGATAAGCATCAAATGAAAAATTAAAAGAGGATTAAAAGACGAGGATTGGGAAGTTACTAATTATAGCATAATATCTATCTTACATTTTGTACCTAGTTTCTACTCATAGGGTATTGACATTAGGATTAGGAAAAATAATTCCCATCCATAGAAATATAACTTACTTTGCTAACAAAACATAACTCCAAATATAAACTGCTTGCAAAAACTGTATTTCATAAGAGCATCTTTGGATGAAATGGAATGAAGACGCTGCCTTCTGTTACTATCCTTTCACACAAGTTTCATGACTGGAAATGCTGTACAGCATTTCTCAGAAAGTACTCTAGAAAGCCTGTACAGTTAATCAACTTTAGTTTAGAAAGACTCCATTCTTATAATTTATTTTGTTTTCAGAGAAAAAAAGACTTGGAAAGGTTCCTGTGAGACATGGAAAAATACCAAGATCTGTCAAGGATAAACATGTTTTCCTCCCCAAAGCCCTTAAAGTCAGTGAAAATGGTTTCCAATAATGAATCATCAAAAGGAAAAGCCCTATTTTTATTGGACTAAAATTCATAATTTCTATGAAACAAGAAGATAAATGGAATGTGGAAGCAAGCAACCAATGGCGAATGCCTGATACTGCACTTAGAAAACCCCATGACATAAATACTGGAGGACTGGGTCAGAGTCTGGGGAGACGACAGCATCCTTTCTTTTCATGTTCATGTCCAGCCCCTGTGTGCTGGGGAAAAATTGTTTTAAATGTGTCCATAACTGAGAGCTTTTTGGCAAGAGGGAACCCATTTATCTAGTCAAATCCAAATGGAAGTCTAAAGTAAGCACATGATATAACATGCAAATTATCCTCAACTAATGTAGCTAAACTTGACAAACGTGAGTCAAATATCACACATCTCTAACAGTCTTGCTTCTAACTCAAAGGGGAAAAACATCATTTATATGTAGCTGCCAAATACTATATTCTCTCTAATTTAATAAGCAGGAACCGTTTTCCCTACCATTGAAAATTTATGCTGGTCTTTGGACGGGTTCGGCTGCCTTTTTCAGTCTAGTGGTCTGTGACCATGGAGGGCTTTAGCCAAAGAGAAAATGACTCCATAAATCCACAGAAGCTGTCTTGCTTTAAATTACAGTTTGAAAGCTTCCAGAGTACATGAAAAGACTTTGAACAAGAAAAATCAACATACACCAACACATATGTATTGAAAGTTATCCTATTTCACAACAGGAGGCAGTCCTCAAGCTTTAGAAAGCATGCATCCATACAGTAAGATACAGACTTGTCAACATCTCTAGAGACTTGCTACCTAATTATCAAGACATTTGGTCATCTGACATCATGAGGCATGTGAGTATACGTAGTACTTTTTTTTTTTTTTTTTGCGGTACGCGGGCCCCTCACTGTTGTGGCCTCTCCCGTTGCGGAGCACAGGCTCCGGACGCACAGGCTCAGCGGCCATGGCTCACGGGCCCAGCCGCTCCGCGGCATGTGGTATCCTCCCGGACCCGGCCACGAACCCGTGTCCCTTTGCATCTGCAGGCGGACTCTCAACCACTGCGCCGTCAGGGAAGCCCCCGTAGTACTTTTTTGATACAAAACTATGATTAGGATATTTCTGCTCTTGATAGTTCACAAAACAATAGACCTATTCATTATAATGTCACTGGAAAGCAGATTATGTTGCTTCAGAGGATGGCATGCCACTTTTCTTCAGAATTCCTGTTAGACCTCTTTAAATCAGCAAAGGTGTCACTTCATAACCTCTCAAACTTAACTGGCTGGTAAAACACAGGAAAAGAATCTTGAGGTTACAGATTAGCCATATATTCTAATAAGATAACTGAGTTCTGGAAAAATTAATTTCTAAAGTCCCGTAGCTAGTTAATGGCTAAACAAGGGAAAAAAATTAGTCGAAAGCTAATTTGAAGTTACAGCTTTAAAAATTTTGCATACTGTTAAACTAGGTTTTGAGTTTCCTATGCACCACAGTTTCCACCATTCTGGCTTGGTGTATATGCAACATACTCCACTTATTACTAGTTTGCCTAGCTCCTAAAATCATTACATTTGAGACTCTTGTCTTATGTCTGACTAGAATATGTGTTTTTTTCACTCTATACTTCTTCCATGATTAAAATGCAAGTATCAAATGGGACTATAAACTTCTTGCAAAGACCGTGATTTCATTGTCCTTTGTAAAATACGTGATGCTTTTCATAGACAGAATTGCTTCCTTAAGTCAACTGTTTGGCAACACTGGTAAAATACATATGCAGAACATGGCCTCTGTGATGGCCAATTTTATGTAATAACTTGACTGGGCCATGGGGCACCCAGGTATTTGGTTAAACATTATTTCTGGGTGTGTTTGTGAAAGTGTTTCTGGATGAGATTGACACTGCAATCAGTAGACTGAGTAAAGAGGACTGCCCTCCCTAATGTGGGTGGGCCTCATCTAATCTGTTGAAGTCCTTAATAGAATTAAGAAGACTGAGTAAGAAAGGATCTCTCCTGCCTGTTTGAGCGTGGATGTTGGTCTTTCCCGCCCTTCAGACTTGGACTGAAACATCTGCTCTCTTTGGGTCTTGAGCCTGCCAGCTTTCAGGCTGGGATTTATACCATTGGCTCTCCTGATTCTTAGGTCTTGGAACTTGGGCTGGAAATACACATTGGCTCTCCTAACTCTAGAGCCGGCCAACTGAAGATCTTGGGACCTCTCAGCCTCTGTTGTCATGCGAACCAACTCCTTATAATGTACACATACACACACACCCTACTGGTTCTGTTCCTCTGGAGAACGCTGACTAACACAGCTTCCTCACCCAGAGGTGAAGCACTGGCAAACATCAATGTTTTAGAACAAAGCCTAAGACCCAGAAGCAAAAAAGCCTTCTCAGTGTTCTTTACAATGATGCACAGCTTTTAAAACGATCAATTATGGCATCTCCAGGCTAGAGTTGATAAATAGAAAAAAAAATTGGAAGAAATATTATAGAAGACCTCCTGTATCGAAAACAGAGAAAGCTGAGCTAAAAGGAAACAGAGCAATACTCAAAAGTAGACATAGAAGTGAAGTGTTCATCCTAGCCGTAACTGTTCCTCAGTGAGTTAAGGAAAGGTTACGTTCGGTTCGGTAGAGCAGAATAAAAACCTAAGTGGAGTGCTTCTGTTCCTACCTTCAAGGAACGTTTTCTCAGTACCTATAACATGCCAATTATTGTGTTAAAAATGGAGGATACATGCCCCCTCTCAAGAACCTATCAATTTAGTAGTAGGAGGGGCAGATGGACATGAAAGTCAATATAAACACTGACATGTGACGAAATAGCTGAATGAGCCAAATGCCTTCGCAGGAAGAGAGCGGGAAGATTCTTTCTCTGTATGTTTGCTGGGAAGCTGTTAAAGAAGGTATAGAGGGGAGATGACATTTAAGCTGGGCCTTAATTAGCATGGTTTCACAGGATGGCAGAATTGGGAAGCCCTTCAAGGCAGAGGGAACAACACACACAAAGGCCCGGGAGGAGGAAATGCAAATTCACTATTTGCGAAATGCCAACCAACTAGTTTGATGTGTTTGGAGTGCAGGTCCCTGGTGGCTGAGAGGAAAAGAAATAGAAGAACAAAGGCTGGACTGAAAGGTTAGAGACAGGAAATGAAGGACCTTGAATGTCCTGTCCACAGATACGTTTCCTAAAATTTGTACTAGGTTTTATGACTTTATAATATTTGCCGGTGCTTGTTAGACCTTCAGTGATAGCAACGACTCTATGAAGAAGGCCCCCTTAAATCTTCTGGGGAATAAGATTAAACAGATAACACTCTGCAAAGGTGGCACCCTGTGTGCACACCTCCTTCACACATAGTTTGGATACTTGATAAATACACAGTCTGGGTACCTGAATTCTGAGTAAGCTGACATATGCAGTTGAAGAGTTACTCCCCATGGACTGCATGTGTGAGTTAGATGGTGTGAGAGAGAGAGAGATGGTTGAGGAAGGGGGAGGAAGACAGGTAGGTAGTCTTAATTAGGTGATGTCAGGTGTAAGAAAATCATTCTATCAGCAACTGAAAAAGCAGACCTTTTCAAAATATAGCTTTTCTATGTTTAAAAAGCTCACTATTATTTTTCTTTTGGTACGCGGGCCTCTCACTGTTGTGGCCTCTCCCGTTGCGGAGCACAGGCTCTGGACGCGCAGGCTCAGCGGCTATGGCTCACGGGTCCAGCCACTCCACAGCACGTGGGATCCTCCCGGACCGGGGCACGAACCCGTGTCCCCTGCATCGGCAGGCGGACTCTCAACCACTGCGCCACCAGGGAAGCCCCCTGTATTTCTTTTTTTTTGTGTGTGTGCTATTATTTTTAATTGAAAAATAACTAAGTATGAATTACCAACATTAAACATTTGGATTATAAAAAAATTATAAAATAGCTGATTATGATGCGGAGGTTAGCCAGGTACTTCGCCTTGACTGCCTGCCTGAAGAACACGGGGCTAAATGTGAGTCCTTCCCTCAAAGAGTAGGTTCACAAAGGGATGGAGATAGCCACGCAGCTTTCTGCCAGTGCAAAGCCAGCAAGGGGAAGCTGGCGGCTGGCAGCTTGATGCATGGCTGTTTACTGCAGGGCACACCTCCTCGCCCTCTCAGGTATCCTAGAAGGAGCTGGGGGACAGGAGCCAGTGATGGGAGACTCCCAAGAGTCCTGTCTTCCCCTGCACAGTGCAGCTCTCTCTTGTCCTCAGAGGTCATCACGGAGCCCCCAGCCATTGGAGCTGCCTCATTTCAGAGGCCTGCATTCAAAAAGGCATCCTGCTTTCTTCATTTTTCCAATTACGTTACCTTACAGGGCTAACTCTTTAAAAAGTCAGTTGGCTTCACTCTTATTGTTGGTTGTTTTAGGGATTTCACTTTGAATGTGTGTCAGTTGTTTCATTCTTTCTGTGTTTAGATTATCTTCTACTATCTCACTTTTTTCTTTTCTTTCTTTTTTATTTAAATCTTGGTTTATAAAGCATTTGCATTACTCTTAGCTTAGTTTCCTTTAGGTGATATAATGTTAAATGTGTAACTTCCTTTTCTACTTTTACTAGCTTGTTGCTAGCATTCTTTTTAAACTTCCCTTTACTATTTTACTCTTCAGCTTCAATTCTGTAATGTTTTCCCTGTGAAATCTTAATTTCTGGCATTATATTTAACTTTGTCACATCAGTACTCTTCATTTACCAATTGCAGATAGGAAGGTCAGTGTAGGGATGCCAACAGGGAAGAGAACATTCTCTCAGACAAGATGGATTTTCTCCCTACTTGCCCAAAGCAGTCTTTTTTATTACTCCCCTTATGTGATCCTTCAAACACTTCTATTAACATGGGGTCCAGGGGCCTCCCTGGTGGCGCAGTGGTTGAGAGTCCACCTGTCGATGCAGGGGACGCGGGTTTGTGCCCAGGTCCGGGAGGATCCCACATGCCGCGGAGCGGCTGGGCCCGTGAGCCATGGCCGCTGAGCCTGTGCGTCTGGAGCCTGTGCTCTGCAACGGGAGAGGCCACAACAGTGAGAGGCCCGCGTACCCCCCCCAAAAAAAAAAAAAATGGAGTCCAATAAAATAAAATACATTCCAAATTGGGTACCTTAAGGAACGTTAGTGCTTGTTTTCCCATGGCACAAATCATTTACCTCCACTGTCAGCAGTCAGTAGGATCTAAAAACCGGGCACATGTCACCACTGGGGAAGGAGCAGTGTTAGACCAGAGCATCCCCCTGGTGAAAGGACACTAAATCAACTCCCTAGGTTAACTCTGGTACCACTGACAGTTCCAAGAGGGAAGACAAAATCAAGAGCTCATGGCAGCATCTTGGATTCTCTCGTGCAGCCGCCTGCCTGCCTCTACCCTGTAACTTTCTCATCACTGGTCACAGGAAGATCCACTCGACTGGATCAGCATATGGGGTCTCTCAAGCCACCTTCCTCTTGGGAGAGAAACTGTTTGGATCTGTGATCATCTCCAAACAAATGTGTTTATTTACAAAAAAAAAAAGTCAAAGATAATTTTTAAATTTAAAAGACGTACATTTACACAAAATGTAAATTTTCTTAATCTTTTCTTTAACAAAAAGATAATAAACTTAAGATTGCAAAGAAGTTAAATTCATTGTGTAAAAAGAAGTTTGGAGATTTTTCCATGTATTTTTCTATATATATTTTCCAAATATTTGTGCCAGTCTTAAATGTCTTAAATGTCATTACCACAGATCATAGGAAATGGGACACAGACTGCTGTTCCTAACAGCAGTCACTGGTGACCAGCACAATGTCTGTATGACCACTTGTCTTAGGTGTTTTATCTCATTTTTCTTCAATATTGACCTTTAAAAAAGAAAATTAAAACTTTGTTAAGATGTCTAAGTCTGTCTGCAGAAAGAAAAGAGGGCTTTTCTCCCACTCCGCTCCTCTCAAGAACAACTTCAATAAAATTCAGAATTCAGAAATGTTTCAAATGTTCTCAAAAAGGCTGTGATCCCTCAGAGTCCTATCAATAAATCAGTTCACAGAATCTGGTAAGGTTTATTTATCTGACTGGAACTAAGGAATTTGTACTAAATCACTACATTTTTTGAAATATTGGTTCTCAAATGAAATATCAAAACAGAGAGAGAAAGAAAAAAATATTCTGACCTGACATCTTAATGCAGCGTTACTATAAAAACAGGGAAAAGAAAAGTTACATTTCCAGAGATGGCCAATTTTAACTGCAACCAACAGCAAAAAAAATCCTTTCATTTTAGTAATTGGTTTGTAACACGTATCCTGCTTTGCCTATTATATCCTACAGAAGACCGATTTACGTATTAAAAAAATCCAACTTAGTCCAGCTGTACAAAATGGTAAGTACTACATAACTACAACTCAGATTTTTTCATTTCAGATTTGAACGTTACCTGAAATAAACATCAAAAAATCTAAACAGCAGAACATTCCTTGAATCAAAATTATATAAAACCAACATAGATATACGTTTAGAAATGGCTACGTTCAAGTTCTGTATTGTACTTGCCTTTAGACCAAACAGTCCAGTAGCTCCGCTTGACATTTAGAACATATACAAGGATATATTTCTTTAAAAATATATACTCAGAATGTTGCAATAATGAGAGCTCTAAAAAAACCAAGTGAAATTCAGTTTATAAAAACCCAAATTATCCCTTTACCACTCTGCACTCTCTGCTCATCAGGTACAGCATCTAAAAATGCCATCAAAGGGAAAATAAATCTTTCAGGAAAATTTCCTTTAAATGGAACCAAAGGTTAAAAGATCCCACATTGGAAACCCTGCAGCACAAAGGACGCCAATATTACCTTGAGCAATTTACAATAAGCTGTAATTTACCCATTTAGAAAACCTGATTTCCATAGGAAAGGTGCAGCAGTAATAAATCTTGTCCTGCTAGAAGTCTAAGAGGGGAAAACAAAACAAAATTTCACCAGCTTTTGTTCATTAACTCTTTCATGTCACTGATAGCTATGTTGTTAGATATGTTTTCAGGGCATTAATTACCATCCTAATAGATTACAGCCTTCGAACTTCCAAGACAGTGATTTAATCCATTTAGCAATGGAATAAAGCTTGAAAAATATTTTGCATTCTTTGAAATGTACGATATTGAAGTCTTTTTCATGCATACAACTGGATGAATTTTATTGTTAACTCCTATAAAACAGAACATTGTATATAGCTCTCAAGGTTATGATATAAAACAAAAATGTCATGGCTAAAGCTGGCCATATGGAAATAAATACTTAACAAACCCCAACATTTATCAGTGATGAAGACGTTAGTTTTCAACTCTGCCATGCTAATTGAATAGAACATATGACACTGAGCATCTGCTACTCAATCAACTAACTTTGAGATGATTAATTTGTTTGCAACACACCTTTCATAGCTCTTCCACTCTTCCTTGCACTATAGTTATTTTTTCTCTGTGCTCCTAATAAATTATAAACAACTTAAGGCTGGGGTCACTCTCTTATCGGTACTAGTGGTCCTGCAAAAATTGAGGCCCACACTTTGAATGTAGCAGGTACTCCCAGCATATGTGTTGTTACTGGAACATCAACTGCTCATTCGCAGCACCTCAGGCTAATGTCCAGCTTCCAAGCTGTACTCAAAACCATGGTGACAAGAGACCCACCTGCAGAACTGTCCCACCCATTTATGTCTATAGCCAGGGAACTGTTCCCAAGCTCCCAAGTGGTACCTTCAATTAGGTGTACTCATTACTTTCCCTACATATCACAGAATTGCCTCAACTATAATTTTATTTGTGTGATATTCACGTATATGAATGATGGAACCAATTCTAGACACAAAATTTGTAGATAAAACAAATGAGTGGAAAAAAATTCAAGTTACATAACTAAAAAAAAGTAAACCAACTACTTCTGCAGTCACTTAACTATCACTCTGCAAGCTGGAGACCCCAGTATGTCTGAGAGAACTGTCACTACTTTTTTCTTTTAATTTTTATTTTATATTGGAGTATAGTTGATTAACAATGTTGTGTTAGTTTCAGTGTACAGCAAAGTGATTCTGTTATACATACACAAGTATCTATTCTTTTTCAAATTCTTTTCCCATTTAGGTTATTGCAGAATATTGAGCAGAGTTCCCTGTGCTATGTGGTGGGTCCTTGTTGGTTATCTGTTTTACATATAGCAGTGTGTACATGTGTCACTACTTTTTGATTTGACCTTTTAACTCCTGGATCACAATTATGCCACTAGGATAGTATCACACTTAAGGTGGAAACGAGGGACCGTATTTTAGATGAAGATGAAATGTGTTTGAGAAAAGAGTCAGAGTTCTTTATCCTACAACTGGCCTGATGATTAAGCTGTACAGGTCACTAACACTTCTGAGCTCCTTTCCATAAGCATAAATCTTCCTACATTACCTTCTGAGGATATTATTATACTATGAATAAAAAACACCCAAAGTGCCTGGTGAGCTCCCCACAGAGCCTGATACGCTCTCCTATGAATATGTTTCTAAAAGGATCAGTGTAAAAGCAATGCTTGTCTTTCCTATTTCAGGAGAAAAAAATGATAATACTTCGAATTACAAATTTGTTTCTAAGGTAAAATAGCAGGCCCGCTATTATCAGGAGATAATGCCTGAAAACCACAGGGATAACGTAGATTTATGTACATTTGGGGACAGTCAATGGTCTGAGAAAAACATGCCGACTGAGAAAGCATGGCATGAAAAGAAATAGGAAACAGCTTTTATTATAAATTTCTGATAAGTGATGAAGTTTCGCTGAAGAAATACATACTTTATCAATGATTTACAATAAACTACAAGACCCCGCTTGTAAAACTCACTTAAACTGTAGATACAGAGAATACTGGCATTATAATACCTCTTTTCATTTCCTAAGCATAGTGTAAGTACCTCATTACACAATGTATATATTAAGGGCCTTTAAGTGATAAAGTACTATTAGAATGCAATATTCTTTGCCTCAGATTTCAGCGGCTTTTTGAGTGACAAATGATGAGATCTTGTTATAAAATAGATTTTAATTTATGAAATGATGTACATATCACAAGGGTTAATTTTTTTTTTTTTTTTTTGGCAGTACGCAGGCCTCTCACTGTTGTGGCCTCTCCCGTTGCGGAGCACAGGATCTGGACGCGCAGGCTCAGCGGCCACGGCTCACGGGCCTAGCCACTTCGCGGTATGTGGGATCTCCCAGGACCGGGGTGCGAACCCGTGTCCCCTGCATCGGCTGGCAGACTCTCAACCACTGCGCCACCAGGGAAGCCCACAAGGGTTAATTTTTAAATATCAGAATAGAACATGACATTTATTTTTACAGCATAATCTCTTGATTACTCTGTTACTTTGTTGGTTTATTTAAGCATAGACATACTGAATAAAAGACTTCTGTAACACATTGTCCTAAATTTCACCACTTGCCTTCTACTGATCTATTCTACAGTTCAACACTTCCTCTGAAGGACAATGCCACCCCTTTTGGAAACAATATCCTCCATTTTTCGTTTTATTTGGGTTAATGGGGGTTGTAACTAATTTGGCCAGGCCTTATTCACACATTATGGACCAAGTATGAGCTCTTTGTATGAAGGCACTGTGCTAGGCAGTGGGTATACCCACTGGTCAACAGACATCATCTTTGCCTTTCTGTTGCTTATGATCGGGCCCAGCGGTTCTCAACCCTGGTTGCACATTAGAATCATGTGAAGAATGTTTGAAATATACTGCTGATCAGGTTCCAGCCTCTGCTTCAATTTGTCTAGGATGACATCTGAGCAATGACGGGTTTTAAACTTTCCCCCCAGGATACTTCACACACAGCCATGGTTGAGAAGCAGTAGTCTAGCGAACGAGAGAGGCATGAGATAAAAATTATAAAATTTTATAAGTTCTGTAAAGGAAACATGTAAGGAGTTACGAGATTGATTAACAAGACTGAGGAGCTGGGGGAATTGTCAAGAAAGGCCTCTCTGAAGCAGGGATATTTAAACTGAGAGCTAAAAGATGATGGGGGGGTTGGAAAAGCAAGAGTGTGCTAGGGGGAGAATTCCAGGCAGAGGAAATAGCATGTGCAATAGCCCTTAGGACAAGAGAGGCCTTGGCACGTAGGAAAAGCAGTGACAAAGTCAGTGCCGCTGGAATGCAGTGAACAAGAGGAAAGTGGTGCAGAAAGCGGCTGGAGAGGCCTGGCCTCCCTGGCCCACGGGAGACTCGGTGAAAGACTGTGGATTTCATTCTAAGTGCAGGGAAAGCTCTTAGATGTGTTATTGTTTCGCTGAAAAGTGACATTCAGATTAAGGGAGAGCACATGATTTATTTAATATTTCTAAGTTAAAAGTTTATTTAAAAAAAATCTAGATATCCAGACAGACAGACAGAAAATGAACAAGACTCTAAAAGGTATTAGGCATCATTTTCACCTTCTCCGGGCAGACAGCAACGATAACTGCAGATATAACACCTGAGGGCTAGCCCGGGACTCACACACGGAGTTTTTCTCATGTGTCTTTATTACAAGAATTTCTCCACTCTTTCTAATTTTGACTACAACATAGAATTTTTTTTTTTTTTTTTGCGGTACGCGGGCCTCTCACTGTTGTGGCCTCTCCCGTTGCAGAGCACACACTCCGGACGCGCAGGCTCAGCGGCCATGGCTCACGGGCCCAGCCGCTCCGCGGCATGTGGGTTCTTCCCGGACCGGGGCACGAACCCGTGTCCCCTGCATCGGCAGGCGGACTCTCAACCACTGCACCACCAGGAAAGCCCCAACATAGACTTTTTTAACTAAGCTACCTTTGCAATGCGGCAGATTCCACAAATGGAAGTCTCTTAAAATTGAAACTGTTCTATTTTATAATTACAAAGGATAACTAGAATTTAAATATTTGGGGACCCAGGATTTTAAATTTACGAAACTGCCTATATACTCAGAGTCATGAAAACAAATAAAGGGACAATGAACAGACACAGGCTGAGGAGACTGTTACAGCTGGTTAACAGCTAAAGGGGAGGCACGTGTACCACTGGCTAAGGAAGAATCTGCTGGTCCCACAGCAGCTCTGCAGCCAGAGGGACACATACTTATCAGGAAGGCATAGTCAGGCAGTGACAATGATGGTGTACGTCAAGAATCAAGGTCTAGAAACGTTCATAGCTAACTTTTTGTTAATAACATCTTGGGCAATGGCACTGAATAGCTTACACGGTCCTCTATGAAGCTAGTTAATCCTGGGGTAGCCCAACACATGGCAGGATGTCACACACCAGCAACCACTGCCAAGAGCTACACAATCGTTAAGTTAACAGAGAAGAAAATGCCAATGCACATTTTCAATCTCTCGAAAAAGGAGATCCAAGAAACCAGAGTCAGGTACCAGTCAAGGATCCTGAGGCCTGCTGAATGGATGGGGAAGGGCAACAGTGATGAAGACATATCTGCTTATAAAAATAAAAGAGGTGGTAAAGAGTCAGCATGTGGAAAAAGTCAAAAGGGGGGAAAACAGCAAATTTTAAAAATTAAATACATTCGGTGAAGAAGCAGGCAAGCAAGTCAGTCTCTCTTTACCCTGGTCCTGACATCATCTGTGGCAGTGGTTCCCTTTACACACCCAGAGAGTTTTAGTTTACATGACCTTGTGCAAGTTATACTTAAGCACCGTGTGTGTCCACCTCCTTGTCTGTAAATTGGTGATAATGTCACCTAATCCTTTTGACCACTCATGACTGAATGTAATTATTATTATAATACCTATCGTCTTTTAAGTGTAAAATACATATTAGCTATTATTTTTACTTTCAAATAACCTACCTTTCTCAGATACTAAATTCCTGTGTTTTTTCATCAGTTTCTGTACTTTTCACTCTTTCTTTGATCAAACTATATGTATACCCAATATGACAGTTTTAAAGAGTCACCACTGTAACCTACTTACCTCTCTGATAAGGCCTCACGTCACTATTTAAATGAAACATATATATACTCCCCTAAACTCACACCAAAGCAAAGAGTAAACAGTTTATGTCAGTGGTTAGGAATTTGGGATGTGAAGTTAGAGAATCCTCAGTTCACATCCTGGCTCTACATCACACTGGCTTTTACAATTTGGCCCATTTCTAAGAGGTCTAGGACAATATTTTTTCAATGAAATTATTATTAGGATTCAGTAAGGTGGGCAATGTTTGCCACCTTGTGAGTTCTTAGTAATTAGTGTAATATTTTAAAAAGCAAGAGAAAAAAGAAAACAATGCCAGGGTAGATAGTCCAAAGCACATGAGAAGGGAGAAAGATGGTAATCTAATAGTTTAATAGATAATCTACAAAGCTTTACCTTTAGCAATTTATTTATAAGTTATGCATTGTTTTGAAGCCATGGAGGAAGAGAAAACTGAAGAATCCATCTTACTCAGACACGACTGCTGCTAATAAGCAGAGAAGTCACCAGCTGTGTCCACTGATAACTCTCGGACCATATGGCACGTGGCCCAGGAACAGCATTAGGTGAGGAAGCTCAGAGCATGAAGCAGGGTGCACACGGCTCTTATGGGCCCTGGAGTAAAGTTCTGTTCTGGGACTTGAGGCTGAACAGCCAAAAAGCAGGCAGTCCATTACTCCTGGAGCACTCGGGAAACAGACCAGTGAGACAGAATATCTATGATCATCCCCAAAGAGTATTTTGAGCAAAATTCTACTTTTTATTTAGAAAATAAAAGCTACACTTAGGGCCTTCCCAGAATCCAGTATACAGTGTATACTCAATATTAAATACTTCGAAATTTGTTTTTAATTGCTCTTTCTGTGAATTTTGTAAAACTCGTAACAGCCTACAAACAGCTAGTATTTTATAACTAGTAATCAGAGAATCATGAAAACTACAGCAATGCTGTTATTTAAAAGTGATGTTTTAAACCAGAGAAACTAGAAGCTCTGTTCAAATCATACACTCAAGGTATTACAGACACTACGGTTTAAATGATATGGCCTGTGTCTGGGGAAGCAGCTTATTTCTAAAGAATATACATCAGTTACGCATGATATACTCTACAAAAATAAAAACATACATAAAATCTACTTGTTGAAAGAACAGAGAGAAAACTGAGTCTGAATTTTTTAAATATATTCTTAACATATTCTCAGAAAACTAACACCAACACATATGGTGATCTTGTGAACAGGACAAAGAAAGTTAAAAACACATATATATATATGAGGAAAATAAGTATGAAAAATAGTGAATGTAGACCAAAAAAAAAGTGAAACCGTGGGATAAAAGTGACTAATAGAAGTCTGATTATTGAGCTATAATCAAGTATCACATAACAAATGAGGCTTTCTAAACATGGGCAAGAGGGTAAAAATAATAAGATCTACTGGTCACCAAATTATACTTCATTGTCAATAAATCTGTGGTCAGAACAATTAAATCAGTTCTTCCTATTATTAAATCAATGAGTCATATCTGTTAGACACAAACATCATGGGAAAACTTTGATGGATAGACCCTTCAAGATTTTGGTCCTGCCACTAAATACCCCTGAAAAAACAAACTAATAAATACACACCCCCGGTCCCACTTTACTTTCAAACCATATACTTCATTCAGAGGAATGGGATGTGGAAAACCCAAGATAAGAGTTACAGTTTCACACCTCAACGTAGAAAGGAAAATAGATTTTTTTTTAAAAAAGGTATGGCTAATAGGTTGCAATCTTATCTACATTTTAATAAGCAGGTTTTAAATACATATTTACCAAGTCTCGAAACCCTGAATATACATTTGGATAATTGAGCATAAAAAGACACATCTGCTAATTCAGTGGACGCTTCGCTGAGTATAATTCAGTAATCAACTAATTGATCATGTTTTGCTTCAATTGATACACATAGGAAAACTAGACCAATAACTCGTAGGCAGCTGCATCACTCAGGGAGCACCATTTAGGTAAAACGTGAACCCCCAGGGTCTCTGAAACTAGTGATACTCATCAAGCAACCAAAATCCTATAAAACCACTCTACCTGTCCTCCCCATGAAGTGTCACTGTTTCTGTCATGCTGCATTAAACATATTTTTAAACACTCATAGTGTATCTGTTCCCTTTAGCTAATCTTGCAGTAAAATGATATCAAGTAATTAACAGCATGACAATGATGGAAACAGATGTCACAAGTAAAAACTTTGGAGGCAAAGTGATGCAGAAGACAGAAAACTGGTCTAGAATCAGGAGACCTGGATTCCTTCCCATCAACGTCACTGATTATGGCTTTACCCTAGGCAAGTCATTTAACCTGGTTACACCTCGGCCTCCCTTTCTGCAACCATCTGCTTTGTTCAAAGGAATGTCGTGACAATTAACAAGAGTTCCTATAACAGTGTTTCGGGCTCACAAGAGGAAAGACTGCATAAATACAAGGTATTATTACTCTGATTACAAGGAAGTATCAAGCAGATTTTTGTGTAAGCTGTAATTATAAGGGAGAGTAATCTACAACAGCAAAGGTAACACTGCAAATTACAATCTATGTCATTATTCAGACACTTATCATTCTAGGCAATGACATTAGAGATATAACAAAAGAGAGAAGAGACTCCAAGTGAGATGCTGAGCAGATGAAAGAGATTTGACAAGCTACACTGGAAATCTTACAATGCAGAGCCATTTATTAAATGTAGGTTTGGCCCAAAAGTCACTAAAAGATGAACTCCGATAGCTTATAATAAAGCACTGTGGTTTAGTAGTCCACACACAACATTAAAAGCAATTTGGGGCTTTACAGTCACAACCATTATTTCTAACATAGCACTTTTTTTTTTTTTTTTTGGCTGCGTTGGGTCTCCGTTGCTGCGTGCGGGCTTTCTTCAGTTGCGGCGAGCGGGGGCTACTCTTCATTGCGGAGCGCGGGCTTCTCATCGCGGTGGCTTCTCTTGTTGTGGAGCATGGGCTCTAGGCACGTGGGCTTCAGTAGTTGTGGTATGCGGGCTCAGTAGCTGTGGCGCACGGGCTTAGTTGCTCCGTGGCATGTGGGATCTTCCCAAAGCAGGGCTCGAACCCGTGTCCCCTGCATTGGCAGCCAGATTCTTAACCACTGCACCACCGCGGAAGTCCCACAGCACATATTTTTAAATAAAGACTCTAAATCCTCCAAATACCAGTGTTTCTTTTAAGTGAAAGGTTATTGTTAATAAGTTCTACATAGTATTTTCCATAAAATGAACAAAACATTTAATAAAGCTACACTTCATTAGTTAAACCTCCTCTATTTCCAATTACCAATATTCCAATCTGCTTACATTTTTATTTCTTAATTCAGGGTGTCATCAATTAAAGATAACTGTTAATTAATTATGGCTTTAGATCCCTAAACCCGTACACAATTTTCATCAGCCAATATACTACACTTCCTTGAGAGTTTTCTGGGTAAGTTTCATTTATCTATAGCTTGGTAAGTAGTTTTACTCCAGGCAGATATGCACGACCTACACAAAGCCCTACCAATGTTATTAATCCTAATGATGAAAACAGTTACTCATCTAAACTACTTCAAGTACTGGGTCCTACAGATACCTTGGAGCAATCCATTCTTAACCTAAAATCACATTAAGAGGGTCGAGATGGAGTCAAAGAAACCAGGCACAGGAATAGCTGCACCACCTTAGAGGCACCAGTACCAAGAGCCTGACAAACACGAAGTGTAAGCTCCTTAATGAGCTATCATGGACTAAATGTAAAAATCAGAAGCACAGATTTAACCACAGATCTTTAGGGAAAAGACCAGATGGGTTTTATTTGTGTTTATTTAATCTACCTTCCCTTTTGATAAACATGCCTTTTTTTTTTTTAAGACTTTCTTTAGAGCAGTTTAAGGTTCACAGCAAAAATGAGGGGAAGGTACAAAAATGTCCCCTCTAATTTCTAACCCCACACATGCATAGCTTCTGTCCTTATCAATCCCACCCCCCAGAGTGGTACATCTGTCACAACTGATGAACTTAGATGACATATCATAATGACCCAAAGTCCACCGTTTACGTTGGGTTTACTCAGTGCTCTACATTCTATGGATTTGGACTAATGTACATTTATCCATCGTATGGTATCATAGACAGTATTTTCACTGCCTTCAAAATCCTCTGTGCTCTGCCTATTCATCCAACCACTCCCTCGCCAACCCCTGATCTTTTTATTACTGTCTCCATAGTTTTGCCTTTTGCAGAATGTTTTACAGTTGGAATCATAGTACACAGTACGTAGCCTTTTTGGATTGACTTCTTTCACTTAGTAATATGCATTTGCGGTTCCTCCATGATTTTTCATGGCTTGATAGCTCTTTTTAGTGCTGAATAAGTTTTCACTGTCTAGACGTACCACGGTTTATTATATATCCATTCACATACTGAAAGGCATCTTGGTAGCTTCCAAGTTTTGGCAATTATAAGCTACTGTAAACATCTGTATGCAGGTTTCTGTGTGGACATAAGTTTTCAATTTCTTTGGATAAATACCAAGGAGTGCAATTGCTGGATCTCTGGTAAAAGTATGTTTAGTTCTGTAAGAAACACTGTCTCCCAAAGTGGCTGCACCATCTTGCACTCCTGCCAGTGATGACTGAGAGTTCTTACTGTTCCACATTCTCATCAGCATTTGGTGTTCTCAGTGTTCCAGATTTTGGCCACTCTAATAGGTGTGCAGTGGTATCTCAATGTCATTTTAATTTGCCTTTCTCTCATGTTATATGATGTGGAATGTCCTTTCATATTTTATTTGCTATCTGAGTATCTTCTTTGGTGAAATGTCTGTTAAGCTCTTTGGCCCAATTTTTAATCAGGTTGTTTTCTCATTGTGGATTTTTAAGAGTTCTGTATATATTTCGGTCGAAAAGTTCTTTATCAGATGTGTCTTTTGCAAATATTTTCTCTCAGTCTGTGGCTTGTTTTCTTATTCTCTTGATCCTTTTTTTAATCACAAATTATTATATAACACTACTGTTTAACTGGCATATACTATGTAACTTCCAGTTAAAGAATATTAGTTTAATCAGAAATGTATTCTTTCCTGACAAAATTATTTCAGATTTCTATTTTCCTTTTGTCACTTAATTCTTTTCTTCAACAAATACACTTCAACAAACAGTGAATATCATACACAGAAAGGATACAATATTTTCAAGTAAGAAATTATATCCCTCCTACTTTATAGAAAAAAGGCACTTGCTCATACGCAAAATAAAGTATTAGAATGAAAACTGAACAGAGAGAGACCATTAAAGACAGATGTTGATCTTTTTTTTCTTGGAGGAGAACTTAAGTAGAACTCTTTCTTTTACTAAAGGAAGAAAAAGAAAACAAAATCAGAACATTAGGCTCATTAAAGAGATGAAACATAACAAAGTGTAGGGGATGATACTTCCTAAAATTAAAATTTAGACGATGACAAGAATGTCTCCTACCCAAGTTTGTAAAAACCTTTGAGCTATGATTTTTAAAGGGGCATAAAAATCTACGTAACTTCTATATCCTCCTCCCTACTGAAATATTATACCACACTACATTGTGATCTATTAAACACACGAATGATTTCGATTCTTTTGATTGCTAAGATAATACTTAGATGTGCAGCTTACCTCCTGACCTACAAGGATACAAGACTAGATTTAGCAAATCCAGATAAAGGGATGGTAAATATATCTATTAGTGTGTCTCTCTCCAGCATCAAATGCCATAAGATTTTTGCAGCTGTGTAATTAATACTTAGAATCAAACACTTTAAAAAAAAAAAAGTGCTGATTCTGGTATCTGAGACGGATTCATATGTTCTGAGATGCCAGGCAAAGTGAGGCACAAATGGACTCTTTTTGAAGTTTTAGCAACCTGACTGCTATTCCTTTCTTCCTTCCTTAGTTTGTATTTATTTACAAGAACTTGTAGCTCAAAAAGGATTTAAGTCAATCTACCAAAGTCATTGGTCTAGTAAGTAGCAGGTCTGGTAGCCAGATCTGATCTGTAGTATCTAAAAGGTCTTGAAAGGAAACAAAAGCTGGAAAACTTGCCAATATTGTTTTTCCTTAGGAGAAAAGGAAAAAAGAAAAAAAAAAAAAAAGGAATCTTCCTAAGCTTTTATGTGAGTGTATGACTCAAAGTAAATTATATCCTCTATTATAAGAAAAATAATGGCTACTTCATATTCTAAAGTTTTTCAAACTCAATCTATAGAAAAATCTCACGGTGATATATTATTTTAAAACAAACTACAATTAAATGGGCTTTCCCCAAACTCCAAAATGAATACTCCTAAACTGATAAGAAAACTGACCTGCTGGACAACTAACATTTATTGAATACTCTCTATATGCCAGGCACTGTGCTAAGAGCTTTTCAAGGATAATCTCATTAACACCAATAGTACATGCTACGATTATCCCTATTTTACAAAAAGGTAACCGAACCTTAAAATAGTGAAGAAAGTTGACGGACAGCTTAGAGTTAGTATACTGGAAGTGGGATTTGAAGTAAGGCTCTTTGACTCCAGAGTGCTAACTCTACAAAATTCTTAATTTGAAAACATAAACATCCTTGAAGGTCTACCATTTCTGCTTTGGTTTTATGTTAAAGCTAAGTCATTCCTTCCATCAACATTCAGCCAATAAATGGAACTACTCCTAGTCAAAATCCATGACATCAGCCTAGAGAACTCTGCTTACTTTCTTGTTTGGCAGAACAAGAAAACAAAAACATATGAGATATCATCCGTGTCATTAAAGACCTTCACAATTTAGGTGAGGTGATAAAATAGATATGCAAGGATTAAACTTGATTTTCAGACAAGTTTTATAGTAATACAGAAAGCAGAGGAACGAAGACAAGCTACTGACCTAGGAGATGAAGAAAGGGAACTGGTGGCAGCCAATAAAGAGAGAATTGTCTGAACAAGCAATTGGGATCACTGGATAGTTCTTGAACTCAGAAGCAACTGGAGGCTACAGCAACCACTGTATGGCGACTGGCTATTTGAAAGAGGTAGTTTTCCTAAAGGGTTGAGGGAGCAGCCATGGAAACTGAAGGGTGGGTTACTGGATTAAGGAGAGAATGGGAGGTAATAAAGTTGAGTTGGTGAGTACAAAATACTCCAGAACTTTAGACAGGAAATGAAAAGGATCAAAACAACAGAGGATTTGAAAGAATGCAGGGTTGTGTTTTTGTTAAATAAAGAAAAACTGAGCATTTTTGTAAGTAACGGAGAACAAACTGTATACAAAGAGGAATTAGAAATGTAAGAGTTTTCAAACTCTCTCTAGGAAAATGCCGTTGTTTACATTTCTTTAAGAAACTTTAGGAGAAATGTAATTGTTTGAGCAAAAGTCCCAGAGACTCAAGAAGATGGGGAATTATGATTAAAACCAGAAGTTAAAGGGTTGGGTTTGGCAAAGAGGAAGACCATTTCTTACTTAGAAACAGTAAAAAGAAGCACGTGAAAACAAACCAAGATTTTCATGTCCTGGGAGGGGGAAATGAAGGGAGCTAAACTTGGGTAGCCTCAATATTCTCAGCAAATTAAAAGTTAATGTCATCCTGCTAACTGTAATGGGAGTAGGGATAGAGTCGGATTTGGGAAGAATGAAATTGTCTGGGATAGTCAAAATAGTGAATAAGAAAAATAATTATGTCTTATGAGCTGAGATGCAACATTTGTTTTCATTTTCAGTTTTGTCAGCATTCTAGGGAAAGGAACTTTCTCCCAAATACCCATGTCCTGGGGAAGAAGCAACAGTTATTTACATAAGTTTCTCATTTAGTTGATCTTCTGATAATCTATAAAACCAAAAGGAAATAACTTTTTATTCAATTCATGTTATTTTAATCTTTGAAGATTGCTGCCTAGCCTCACCACTGCTGGAACATAAAATTCAGTAGAAAAATTTAACTCTGGAAGAATATTTGTTCCATTTTAATACTCAAAAACAGCTTCTCATCGGTCATTTCTAACTCATTTTATTATCAATTTATGAATTTTATTTAGTATAAGATAGTAAGATATCTTCTTAACATGAAGGAACAACAAATGAGCTATCTTGATCCGTTCTTCAAGTCATTAACATTGGCAAGTTTGAAGCTTAGATTACTGGGGATCTGTAGCATTCAAGTCAATTAAATGTTATCGCATCCATTAGCAGATTATTTGATCCCACAGGAAGACCTTTATGCTGTTATTCCAAAAACAGTGTAGATACCTCGAAAAACAGAGCATCCACCTATGATACACAGTCATATTTTATTCAAATCAAAGTTTTTCAGAAGCACATTGAAAAGAAATCCATGTAATTTTATGGAAAATATTTTTGACTAAGTGCAGGATCACTGAAAAGTTAAGCATTTTGATTAAGCAAACCAGCTGTATGAGACAGACACTGACCAGGAGGATGGGGGTTAGTGAGCTGGGGTCAGCTGCAGACGTTAGAACAATAATCAAATGTCCTCATTGTAAAAGGGCAGCCAGGAGAGAGACCACGCAGGTCAATTCCCAGTTTCAAAGTGTAACATCTTCATCTAAGAAACATGGCATGGGTAGAAGACTACACCACCCTCACCTTCTCCAGCTGGTCACTTGGCCCGTTACAATCTCAGCCATTCCACTCTAATCACTGTTATTCTTGGAGCAGGAGATAATTCAAAAGCTAAAAGCAGGTTCCCAAAAGAGGTAAAAAAGAAACAGAGGGGAACAGTAAGTTGATCTGCCCACAGTTCACTGACCGCAAGGTTAGGCAAAGTTCTCTTCTCCCTGTTTGGGGTGGAATCCTCACCCAACCATGGCACTTAGATGAGATTGACCAAGATGCCTTTGATAAATCTCCTGTCCAAAAGCAGTATTTTCTTTATTGCTCTGCAAAGGACTTAGAACCCCACTTTCTTAAACACCAAACCATATTATAAAACTCTCAGATTTTTAGGTATATGGTGTGTGTACGTATATACACATACACACATACATAGATATACACACACACACACACACACTTTGTGGTAAATAGATTTTTTAAAAATAGCTCCAGTTATTCCTCTCCTTGGATCATTCTCCTTTGCAATGTGACTTTGAAGCTCCTTCGTCAAAGGTGGAGTTTATTTCCCTACTCCCTGACTCCAAGCTGGCCTTGTGACTTATTTTATTTAATAGAATTTGGCAGAACTGACACAGTGCTGTTCCAAGTCTAGGCTGTGAAAGGACTTGCACGTTTCTTCTTGTTCCTTTGGAACTTCCCACCACTAAGAAAACAAGGGCTAGCCTGCTAGAGGGTAAAAGATCCCATGAAGAAGAGCCCAGCGGTCCTAGTCAGGCTCATCTTAGACCACGCAACAGACAGTTAATTACCAAACATGTGAACGAACAAAGCCTAGGTCAGCAGATCTGCCTACTTGACCCATAACTACTCAGACATACACGACTAGACCCAGCCAGAATCCAAACTGCCCAGCTAACATGTGCACTCATGGGCAATGAAAAACTGCTTGTTTCAGATCACTGAGTTTTGTGGTAATGTATTACAGTACACAGCATTATTGTAGCAATAGATAACTGATGCACGATTGTACTCCTACATACATGTTTTAAAAAACATATATATATAAACATACACATGTATATGTGTATATATATTATATATACACTTACACATGTATATCTATCTATATGTTTCTATTCATGCTTTAGCTACAGAGCTTCCAAAGGTTTATTAGGTCTTATTAAGGAACAGAAGTAATGGGCTACAGAAAAAACTTGTGACCAAGCTTCCGTCTTAGAGTACCTTGTTGCGCTTATACATCCTAATAGAATGGATTCATGTATCAACCCAAACCAATAATATATGGTTCTTAAGGTTATAATTATAATGCAAAATAGCTAGAGTAGTAATTCTCCAAGTATACATACAATTATATTATTAACATAAATTATATTATTACTCAATTCATCTTCTGTAGTTATTCATTTTTCAGTATTGCCCAAAACAGGCTATTCTTCAGTTCTAAAGAGGGCTATGTATTCTCTGCTAAATTACTGGTGAAAGCTCAACCTCTGTTTAGTCTAATTTTTGGACTTTCTTTGGATCATTAATAATCATTCCGGCTGCATTATACTATTGTCTTTCAAAGAAAGAATCCCAAACATAATAATGGAATTGATTATTCCCCTTCCAGTGGTAGAAAACATTTCAGTGTTAGCTTGGCTTTCAGGTAACAGATATAGATCTTTTGTCACTTATGTTTGGATGTCACAGTTTAGAAACTTTAACATATATAACAGTAATATTCAATATCAAAAGAATGGCATATGTAGCCATATTTGTCATTCTTCATGTAACGGGAAAACTAGCCTAAAAATTATGCTATACAATTGACTATTTAGAAATTGTTGTTAAGATCTATCCTTGGGTTCTGGAATACTGCATTGGAAGCCAGGGGTTCAATGGTCAGAAAGAGACAGATTATTTACTGAAAAAAACTTAAAAACTGCTATGGAGACCTGGTTTGCTTCAGAGAGAAATAACAAAATGCGTTCAGAGAGAGCGCTCACATGCTAAGAGATTCTGTAGGACATGGCATGGTACGACACTGTATTGGGACTTCTAGCTATTTAGTCCCTTGGCCATTTCATTAACGTAATTGGAATTGGGACTTAATTAGTAATACTCAGATTCTATTCTTAGTGGTGAAGGGTGTGCTATTTTCCTTGGAGAACTATTTCACCTAGGAACTCCTTTAGAGAAAAAGAAGTTGCCTGATAAATATAAAAAGAGTTTGAATAAATGGATACATGGCTGCTTTAAATGTCAAAGACTCTAGGATAATCTGCTCCTATTTCTCCACTCAAGTTCCAAAGATAATAGAGTGGACATTTCTCAGTATTTGGCCAACCAAAATCCATTCCCCGTCTCTAAGAGGCCCCTGATTTTCTCTAGGAGATATACCCTGTGTGTGGTCTTGCCTGAATGGCAAATCCAGGTGTCTGGAACTCACTGCCTAAGACAAAGGTGCTAGATATCGCCCCTCTCTCTGTCTTGGCACAGCATAGGGGTGGGAATGAGACAAAGCTCAAGTAATACTGTTCTCCTGGAACTTTAATCTCATTGAAGTGACACAGGATGAAAAAGTTCAGCGTTTGCTTATTGCAGAATTGCATCCTGACCAGATCATTCCTTCTAAAAAGCAGTTTTAACTCTTGCCTCCTCACTTTGCCTTGATTCCTGCCCATTCATAAATTCTCAATTCTTAGCCTCCCTTTGATTTTATGAACACTCATGTTTTTCAAATATATTTCCTCTTGTTTGAGGTAGCCAGAGTCGGGTTTTGTTGCTTGGAATCAAGGAGTTCTGTTATAATAATTATATCAAAACAAATGGATATTACATATCAAAGTGGAGTGAGATGTTTGGGAGTGGGGCTTTGTTTCAATCCCAACTACAAAGTTAAGCAGTACACTCAATAAAATAATCAAAATCGATTTTTTTTTCTTTTTCATACTTACTATACAAAAGAATAAAATTCCTTCATTCCTCAATATTTCTAACTGTCAAGGCTTAGATGCACTGAATAACTATGTTACCATTCTTATTTCTTCCCAAGGTTTTTCTACCTATCTACTAGGGAAGACTGACTACTATTCCCATATCTGCATCAGTTGTTGGCTTTCTGATACCCTTACCTGTAATTTTTTTTTTTTTACACGACAGAATTTGTTCCTTCTTCAATTCTAATTTACACTGTCTCTTCATTGAACACCCCATTCAGTATTCAGTTTCTGAGAAGTTGTCTTTTATTAACCTCATTGATCATTCCATTACTGTAAATCCAATTCGACACTTACATATATCATTTGCACTGCATTTTCACCTATTTCAGTTTGTGAATAGTTTTCCGTATGTGTATGTTTTAGCTTTTCCATTAAATTTCAAGCTCCTTAAAAGCTAGGACAAGTTCGTGTGTGTGTGTGTGTGTGTGTGTGTGTGTGTTTAATCCTCAATGTTTCTATTACAGAATTCTACATACAGTGAGGACTGATACTGTTGAATAACTGTTTTCACGAAGATTTTAAGAAGAGGGAGCTGAATCCTGCAAAAGACTATTTAATAATTTTATTAGTACCTAACTGATATCTTGATAGAGTTTTAATACATGGAATTGCTGTGAATGTATATGCTTTTAACTTTTCCCTTTGAATGTTGAAACTAAAATAAGAATACATGAAAATAAAGCCCACTTATTTGAGAATGCCAACTTGAAATTATACAATGACTCAGACCAAAGCAGGCTACAGGCAGCTACCAGCATTGTGTATCAATGATCCATCACTAATTGCATGGGAAGAGTTCACTTTCTTAACACTTCTAACAGCTTGAAAATGGAAGCATCTTCTCCCAAGGAAAGCTGGGATGGTTTTGTTTCAGGTTGTCTCTGGGTAGTCTTTCTACCCTTTAGAGAATTCCCTGCAGACTAATGTTCAAAATGATCATTGTTTTGGTTGTACAGTCAAACCACACATTTTCCACCTTTTAACTGTTTCAAGACAGGACTTGTGGAACTTAGTTGCTCAAGGTTCTCCTTCACCAACAATGGCTGTAGTTCATTGTGTTATGGCTTTCAGAGTCTCTCAGAGTTTAGTAAGCTTTTTCCTGCAGTATCACTCATTAAGTCCTGTATCACCAAGGCAAACAATACATTGATAACACATCCTTAGTGCCCTAGAAAGTATGGGTTATACAGAAATTCAATTCAGGTCATTAAAATTTGACTTATAATTTTAGATATTTCAACCTCTGAAATTGTAGCTATCATTTTCTATGAATCAAAATTACCTATGTGTATAAAGTTTATCATTAAGTGTATATCCTCTATAAGCACTGTGTCTCAAAAAGAGTAGGTGATTTTGTAAAGTCAGTATCAGTGGTATCACAATGTTGAGTAAATCTTACACATGTTATTGTTCAGTTGAAGGCGGAATAAAAACTGAGAAGATAATGATATTAAGATTCCTCTATCCCAGTAGTTCTCAACCTTTTATTCACAATTGTCTCCCTAAGGAGCCTTTTAAGATGCTGTTTTCCTAATTACCACCCCACGTGAAATTTTAATATACTATCTGTGTACTGCATGTACATTTATGCTTTATACACAAAAAGAATAAGTATAAGGCTTACAATTTTTATTTAATGCATTTAAGAATGACTAATTTTTTTTGATACAGCAGGTTCTTATTAGCTATCTATTTTATACATATTAGTGTATATATGTCAATCCCAATCTCCCAATTCATCCCACCACTACTCCCCCAAGAATGACTAAATTTTTTTAAGTTAAAAGTTTAATTAGAAATTTTAAAAGCTATTAACGTTTAACTTAGCTTTGTAACTGTATTTGCTGAGCAATCTTTAATGAAACATATTTACTTATATAAATTTCAATTATTAAATTTAATATGAAACTAATTTATATAAATGCATAATAGAAATTAATCAAATTTCTAAAAATCATCCAAAATTGTTATAGTTCCAGCAAAAGTAAAATGATTAAATTTTAATTAATTGTTAAAATATATTTTTGGTGAGCTGAACTTTTCAAGTTTTGCTTAAGAAAATAATTTTTAACTTAACTGGCTGCTAGATAATCATTCAGATATTGTCAACTTTTTTTTTTCTTTTCAGCATTTGATGCAATAAATGATGGTTTGAATAATTTTTTATAAAATTAAATAACAAAATATAAACTATTGTAATTTAATTTTCAAAGCCCAAGTCACACACAAAAGCACTGAGGAACAAAATACACAGCATCACAAGGCAGCCAATGGCCACTAACAAGCAGACACAGGCCACCTCTCAGGTTACAACCTTGAGATCTAGCAATAGATCAAAAGTCCTCCAATCACAGCTGTATATTTGTCCTAATTTCATAGCCCTGATCTTGTACACAATGTGTACTTCCCATGAACTCAGTTGATGCTGCTCTTATGATACCCAAGAAAACCCAACAAGAGAAATTTAAACACTGAGGAATAAGATTTTCTCAGATAGGTTGAACTTTTCTGGGATACAAGGCATTGTAATATTTAGGATATTGTTTGCTCACCAAGAACCAATTTTTACTCCCTAGAGGGCAATATCACCCTCACTAAGAATGTATGCTGAATTTTAAAAAAATCATTTCGTGTATTTATGTGCTCTTGAAGCTATAAGCCCAACGCTCTTCCCTCTTTCTCTTCACCACCAATTTCTTTAAAAGAGCTGTCAATGTGAGCTGTGTTCAGTACCACACCATTCATTTACTCCTCGACCAATACAATGTGATTTCTAGTTCTATCACTCCACTGATGCTGCCTTGGCGCTTGCTAAACACTTAGTAAGTATTCTCTAAATAGAAAAAGACCTTCTATATGTATTAACTCAACAATGCCTCTTTGGTACTTCTGCTTAAGTACTGTACTGTATTTGATAGTGCTGGCTGGCTGTCCCCCACCCAACACCAGCTTCCACAATACTTCTCTTTTCAGGATAATTGCTTATTTCAGTCTTTTCTCAGTTCACTGTGGTACAATTTTCACCTGAAATATAGCCTGAACTTCAAGATTTCGTCATTCAGCTGCTTCTCCTTTTGCTTATATGCTCTCCCCCAAAAGCAACTGGAAACCTTCCTATAATTTCAGTCATTTATTGTATATATGAAAATGACCACTGAATACCTCCACCTCCTGTTCATTGCTATTTGGATGTCCCACAGGAACCAGGAATTCAGCACAATCCAAACTAAATTCACGACCACACTCTACCTATACTTACGGTCTTCTCACCTAAAAGGCATCCCAATCCAAAGCACCCTATTTTACCTAGAAACTGGGAATATATTTTTGTTCTTTCTTCCCCCCTTCCCCATGCCATCCCCCATCCACGATATCCAACCTAACTGTGTAACTACAAATTGTAGTTATTAATGCCTTTTACAGGTGTCATATCTTTTCTACTGCCACTGTCACTGTCCTGGTTTGTGCCCTTCCCTCTCATCTGCCTATTGCCAAGGGTCCCCTATTTTGATATCCCTTTTGGTTTCTTCTCTAATCCTCCTTCCATATCACATTTGTTTTTGAAAAATTCAAAGTCAAATATGACACAGACTTGCTTTAAAGGTTATTCCCTCTTTTCTACAAAATCAAGTCCTTTTCATATGCTCTAGAATTGCTTTTCTAGTTTTATTTACCACCACGATAGACATCAGCCACCTCACTGAATAAACAATGCCCTCCCGTGTCTCTGATTTTCATGTTGTTTCTTCCTTCTTGAGTGCTTCCTCTCTCTCTTTCTGATGGTCAAAACATCACATAAACAACAATCACCCTCGTCCCAAATCTGCCGAAATCCTCCCATCATACTCTGTACTTGTCTAAGGTAATCTAATGGAAGATCTACTGTTTGGGATCTCTTCTAGGCTAGAAACTAGCACATTATTCTGTAAATAGGTTTTTCTAGACTGTTAGCTACTTTCATATATTTGATAAAGTACATGATCTGAGACAGCAATATTCTTCAACATTAGAAATAACTACCTATCACTTGATTTTTAATAGGAAAAATAATCCTCATTCTTTCATACATGGACAATGAATGAATTCTATTAAAAATTCTGAAAGTCTAATGAACCAGCACTGATTATATAGTCTCAGGTTTGTAAAGAGATATTCAGAAATGAAATAAAATTCATCAAACCTTAAGAAAGATCAACAGTTTAGCCTCACTTATCTACTGCACATCTGCCTGACCACATTATCTTAGTGCTTAAGCATCATTTTTGCATTTCAATGTGGCATTCTATCAGATTAATGCCCAAGATATTCCAGCTGCACTGCAAGCGAGTGAGTGGACATATAGGAATATTATGCATGGCTTGTATCATTGACATTGAGCAAAGGAAATGTGATTAGCACCAAATTGCATCTGACAGGGGAATCAGAAACCTGTCAAACACGATGACATGGATCCAATGTTTAGAAGGCAAAAGGGGGAAGAAAGGAGCAGGGCGGTCTGGCATGGAGACAGCAATAAAACACAACAGCGATGATAAATTAATTCATTTACTTATGAAAAATTAGAGGCTTCCACACACAGCTCTCATTTATAATCTTGTCAATCTGGTTGAGTAAATAAAAGGCTCTACAATATTAGTTGAAAACACAAGCAAGAGAGAGAAAATGCAAAAATTGGATTCTTGGCCTCGCTTCTAATCAAGTACAATAATTCTTTGGTATGAGCCACAATGGTCTTTGAAAGGAATTTTTCAACGGAGGATACATTCTATCACCTTCTGTACAGGTCCTCTTTCCTGGGCTTAAATTTAGAGACCTAGAACTCCGGGGCATAAGACCATCATGCTGCACTGAGCTTTGTGTTAGTCAGAAAAGGTAGTTAGACAAAAGGACGCACCAAAATGGCCTCCTCGCCTTGCTCTCGATGACTCTGAGAAGAGGAAGTGCAAAAATCAAAGCAGAGTCTTTTGATATCAAATGGTTATAGTTATTACATAGCCATATAGTATTAGAGCATCACTCTAGGAAAAGTGACTGCCAGAGGCAATATCAAGGTTACATTCAAAATTCCTTGTATTTGTCAACCTAATAGAGATGGTTCACAATCTCAGGACGGAGACTTGGATGAATCATCCTTTTTGCCTTGCCATGCTCTAAACTGAAGAGGGCACTACCCAGGACCCTCTAATTGTTCTGGAAACACGTCCAAAAAGTGCTTTCTCACTATTATATATGAAAGGAGGAAATGCTCCTCTATTGCCCTCAAATTAATTAAATTGGGAATAGGAGCTAAGGAACAGAATCTGAAGGAAAAATCCAATGTGCTTGTCTAAATGGAAGACCTTTAGAAAATAGGCGGCTGCCTGGAAGATGCAGCTAAGGAGAAGAGATTTCAGGACACAAAAACCTCACTGTAACTCCTCATTTCAAGTCTCCAAAAAAAAAAAAGCCTCGTCTCATATACAAAGTGTTTTTAGAAATTCAAGTAAACTATATTGTATAGATTATATTAAACAAGACTAGGGGGGATTATTTATTAGATGAAAGATGAATTATATTTAAAGGAGAGGAAGGCCATATTGATTTTGTTAATAATAACTTAAAAATGGAAATATCTCAGATGCCCATTAACAGGAGACCAGATAAATAATTTGTAGAATATTCATATAATGGAATATTACTCAACATTAGAAAGAAGCTAACTACTATATACCCATTAAGGGGCAAATCTCAAAAGCATTATGCTGAGTAAAAATAGCCTTGTACAAAAGAATACATTATAATTTCATTTATGTGATGTTCTAAACCAGGCAAAACTAGTCTATGGTAGAAAACTATCAAAACAGTGGCTGCTATTGGGGGGTTGGGGATAGAGACTGACTGGGAAAAGGTGACTTCCGGGGGTGATGGTAATATTTTATATCTCCATAGGAGTTTGCATGACACAGGTGTATGTATTTGCTGAAACTCATCCAATGATAAACTTAGAATCTGCACATTGCACCATATGTAAATTTCACTTTGAAAAGATCCATAAACAATATTGAACTATAGTTAATGATATGAAGGCTAAAGTGGTAGGGGTGACGTGCATGCATGCATGCCTGTAATTACTGAGAAATGCATCCAAAAATGGATTGAAGAATGGAGAGGGACAGATAGATGAATGTGTTCAGAAATAAAAGATAGGCAAAGCAAATATGGTAAAATGTTAATTGTAAAATCTAAGTGTTGAGTCCATGGGTCTTCACTGCATAATTTTTTCAAGTTCTCTGTAGATTTAAAAATTTTCAAAATAACATGTTGGAAAAAAGTTGTGTGAAGGGTTGAGGAAATAATGAGTACTAGCTTTAAATGAAGAAGGGCTATGGTACAAAGACGGGGGTCTCAAGGATCACAGGGCAAGAAAAAGTCACCAGAAGCATTGAGCTACTGTGAAGTCATTGGCTTTAAGTGGATCTCGCAATGGCTAGACACCCTTCACAGTGGGACAAATGACTAAGCCAGGAAAAACAGAAAAATCACAGAATCCTCAGAAAGAACAAATGACATTGTCAGTTCTTTAAAAACTGTAGTATTTTTCAATAACTTCTGCAAATTTTACACCTCGGCAACAAAGCAACTGAAAGATTAATTTCTACATGAAGTTTCAAAGGAAGCCTAGCAAAGAAATTTCTTCCTTAGGAGAGGACACTATCAAGCATGATGATGTTTAAAAAACAAATTGTTTGTTTGTAATGTTTAAAATCCAACAACTTTCACCTTACATTAAGAATGTTCTCAAAGGAGAAATTCGAAGGTACATATATCACATTTTCTTCTACCCATTTAAATAACAATTTACTTCCTTCTTGGTTTAACTTGATTCCACAAAACATCTCTCCTGATGTCAGAATGTCCATTAAATCTTAATAAAATGTATCAGGCTATACGTGCAGTGCTACAGCCCTTCTTAATTTTGTAAATTTTATTTTAATTGCTTTTATCAATAATGCAAACTCTTGTAAACAAATCTAAGAAAAATGCTTTCACTATTCCAAAGTGCAAATTCTAAACTTAATAGGACTAAAATAATGAAAATACAATCACTTTTAGTATTACTATTGCCAAGGTTCACTATTAAGGAAAAAAATACCTTAAATTAGTCAGTATCCATGAATCATAATAATTATCCACAATAGCCTTTCAGAAACTAAAATGATTAACTTCTATTTGAACCACAAATGAAATGCCCCGAATAAAAGGAAAATATATTTAATTGTCTACATTGTTAGTCAATACCTTTTCGATCTAAATTAGAAACAAAAATTATAAAACGTTAGTATTCTATCCCTGGGCTATAAAAAAAAAAATAGAACTCTCAAATTTAAATCTCAGTGTTCACGTCTACTCCAAATTTCAGACTTCTGACAGTATTCACCAAATCCATAATTCACAGTCTTACACGCCCAGTGGATCAACTCATCTTTCCAACTGCCCTGGACAAAAATCTCGGTGCATCCACAGCTTTTCTTTCTCTCACTCTCCACACAGTAAGTCTGTCAATCCTGACTATCCAGAATCAAAGCCACCGATGTGTCTTCCCTGAATTACAGGCTCGCCCACAGGCTCCTACCTCCTACCCTGCGCAGCCTCTACTCCCCAAGACACAGTCAGATCATGCCCTTCCTCAGCTGAAAAGACCTTGCCGGATTCTCAGACTGCAGAATAAAAGCCAAGTGCGTAGAGTAACTTACAAGGCCCTGTTGGATCTACCCACCCATCAAGCACTGCCTACCTCCCAGGCTTCAAATACCACCTTCTTAGGGAGAATTTCCCCGATGACCCTATGTTAAGTTGCCCTCCCCTGGCTCCCTGTTCCCTTGTTCCCTCCCTCCCTACTCTGTATTTCTCCAAACCACTTAGAACCCTACGACATGTTAAATATTTACTTACTTCTTTGAATTTAGAGAGGGCTCTCTTCATTAAAATGTTAAAACCCTGAGAACAGGGATTTTTATCCATTCTGTTCATTGCATTATGTATCCCCCCTACCTAGAAAAATACCTGAAGCTTTGTTGACACTCAGTTAACCACATTTGAAAAGGACTGTTTATGTAAATGGTCAAAAAAATTACCATTAAGAATATGTGATATACTTTCTCGTTAAGAGAATTCTGTGAACAAAATGATAAATCAGTTCTAACTAGTTTCATCACACAGAATCGTTATTATAAAAAACATCTACATCTCTAGACACCGAAAATATTTTCTAATTTAGCTTTTCTTACAAATGAATTCTTCTGGATTAGTTATCACTTAAAATGCAAGTGCACTGATGGAAAAAATGTAAATTTTAATAAATTCACAAAGCACTTTAAATATGCTACCCATATAAATTGGACCATTCTTGCATTACTTTATTCACTCTTTGGGTTGACAAAGGAAATTTTAAAATATTACATGTCTTCAGAGAATCTCTTTAATAATTCTGTGAATGAAACAGGAAGTGCTACATACGATTAAGAATCAATATAAAATTGAATCTAAAAAATGACCTATAAAATCAAAATAACCATATGTATTGATATATTTTAATGAAAGTGACAGTGAGTGAAGTAATAGTTTGTTTCACAAGTGCGTAAAATAGTCTTCTATCAGAATGAAAGCATTTTTGCATGAATAGTGAAAAGTGAGTAGGTATATACCACCTGACCCTAATTTTTTTATCTTGGAAAATAAAATAACTGTTGAAGGTAAAGAGTTTAAAAGATATTTTCAACAGCTATTAGTGCCAATATGCACAGTTATCACACATTAAAGCATCCTGCTCTCCCTTCACTGAAGCTAACTATAAATTATGACCAGGGCAGTTACTGAACTCGAAATCAACCATGCAAACCTATCAAGAACACTTACAAGCCCACCACTCAACCTTCTAGCAGTAAATTCACAGCCACAGACCACAAATGAATTTTTAATTATTCTATATTTGATTTTTACAATGCTTTGAGACAAGCAATTATGAAAGGCACTTTATTTGTCTGATGTCATTAATATGCATCAGTGACAATGAAACCACAGAAAATCCTAGTGAACAGGGTATCGTGAGTGTTAATTACTTAAAGATTTGCCAATCTTGGAAGATGAAGTGTTGTGGAAGCCCCCAGATACTGTCATCTCGATTTCAGACTATGAGGGCATGTAACTTCTAAGAACATTAAGCTCTCTAAAATATCTTACGTTTACTTGTAGGTTTTTCCAAGCCGAAAGTTGAGATTTAGTTCATTTAACTAAACTTCAGTGGCATTTTTCCACATATAACCCTGAAAATGTTATAAACATGTAAAATGTATACTAAAATATATAACTAAAATTTTATGGTAAAATATTGACTATTAAAATATCCATAACTCAAAATTTTCTTTAAATGATGCACAGCAACTTCCAGCACTACAGTTATTACCAAAGAAACAATAGAAATTACTCATAAGTTTACAATGAAATACGGCTTCATTTTGAGGGAGGACTTCTCTGGAGAGGGGACTTTTCTAAAATTTAAATTTTATTAATTAGATAGTTTATTTTATTAAGTGTAGAGTGGGCTCTTAGATGAAGTGAAAAGAAAGTAACATAATTTAACTTGGAGAAGAGTGGCTGAGAGAAGGGAACTAAAAGAATATATGTTCATGTAGGGATTTTAAAAGGAATTAGCTAACAATATTCTCTATTTTCGTTAAGGAAATGTTTTCCAGATGTGACAAGGGTTTCTCCAGGCCAGACACTGAGAGGTACAGTAAGGGTGCAGATTGACAGCTGCACAATTTTCTCAGTACCTCAGCCCCTCCAAGCCATCCAGGAGTCCTAAACAGGTGACACGTGTGTGTGTGTGTGTGTGTGTGTGTGTGTGTGTGTCTGTGTGTGTGTGTGTCTGTGTGTGTGTGTGTCTGTGTGTGTGTGTGTGTACGCGTGCGCGTTGGGGGGGTCTCATTGCTGCCTCTCTATGATCTGTTTTCAGGGCTTTGGTATCTCTCCCCGGCTGAGTGCCTGGTACAGCTTCTGAAAATTACAACCCAGTCCAAGGACGCCCCTCACAGGCCTCCTAGGCTGTGGGTGAGGGCCCAGAGAAGCTGGCAGCCTTGGGTCAGGCTCTCATGGTCATATAAAGTCAGTACTATCATCAGAAGAGGAAATTAAAGCAATATTACACAGCTCTTAAGTGGCAGGGCTGGATTCAATTCCAGAGAGTGTGATTCTGGAGCACAGGAGTGTCACCGATCTAGGCAGAGAACGTACTCAACTGAGGAATACAACAGAATATTTCCATAAAAGGTTATGAAATTTTGTCCCTTGAATATTTTTTTAGGAACCAATCCTTCAACTGCCATCTTTCTATGATGGTTAGCATAGAATTGGGGATTTATGAGATAAAATATCTCTTGTGAACATAGTATTAAATGCAATAATGCATCCTTAGAAAACGTTGTGAAAAAGTTAAACATTTGGAAACTTCATTTTATAAACATACACGATGCTCATTGTACCTGTAGGCTAAATCACCATCAGTGGGCTGAATTCATTTCCATGATAAATGATAATAGCCCCTTTGAAAGTCATCACTTTAATGCTTCCAAACATCTATTTGTCATGGTCATATTCAGATTAGCCAGATGAACGTGGAATAATTCTGATAAATGTGGGGAGAAGGGAAGAAACAAGAACTAAGGTAAAACAGGACCTGTGACAGTGCTGGGGACAAACAAAGAACTCAAACATTCCTTACTTAGCCTCTTAGTTTTTCATATAGTTTTATATAGCTATTCCCCAATTAAACTTTCAAGACTTTTTTCCCCCTTGCTGCTTAATAATTTGACAGACTTGCCTATATTCAATATCAAAAAGCAAACACACTTTGGGCATGCTGCAAGATAGATGCTTAACCGTTCCTAATGATATCTCTCCTTAAAACAAATATACTGCTTGAAATGCATTTAAAGTCTGTATACTTTATACTTTTAAAATCGATACAACTGTTACTAATGTATGTATTTACACAAAAAAGATACCTTCTTTAAACAAAAAAAGTCACTATGAAAATCAAGACAAACACAATGATTCATAAAATATTTAATATATATAACAAATGCAAATTTCAGGTCAACTGTATACTTTATTGACTTGGGTTATTCCTTTAAAGCAATGCAGGGAAGCTTCAAAGGTATAAAAATATGTGATTAAAAGGCTACAAGCATTTTACATTGAAGTATATAAACCAAGAGTTAGCATCACTTCCAAATTCTCAAGCATTTTTTATGTCGCATGTTAATCTATTGAATCTGCTTTGAAATTATCTTATCATGTTTCTAAAACATTTAAACCAGAATACCCCACGTGCCTCTTCCAGAGAGAAAGCTAAACAAATAACCCAAATAAATCTAGTCTGGAAAACTGGGAGCATTTCTAAAACGTCCTTTTGTGATCCCAAGCTATCTTTAAACGTAATCATTTTAACCAACAAATTCATGCAAAGTTTTCATTGCATCCAATAATATATTAATTTATTTAAATGTTTTGTTTCCCTAAACCTTCAAGTAAATTGTTGCTATGGACAGATGTCCCGTGCTTAACTGTGACTTTCTGTGGATGTTTTCAAACAGCCACATATACCCTAAGGTACATATATCAAAGGTTGAAAATCGCATTACTGCATCATAGAAAAGCACTGTTGCAGAGTGAAATGAAAGTCCCTGAGCCCAGAAGCAAATTCCTGATAACATTCTACCTTTATGAAATGGAGAAATCTTCGAACATTTAACAAAGAAAATTTTCTGAATTATTAAAGATGTATTGATGAGTTCTTGGCTCCCAAAATGTTATAGAAACTAGAAAATATAACTGTATCATGGCTTCTGGCCACTGGTGTTCTCGAGACTTCCTGATAACCAGGTGAACACCTCTGATGATGGGGAGGCCAAGACTGTAGCTGATGGTGATGGCAGCTCCCGAGCACAGCATACCTGGCACTGTGCTGGGCACCTCACATACAGGAGCATACCGAAGTATTTATGCTTCCTTCCCAACCTGGAATCACCTGAGCATCTACTCCATCATCCTGCTCCAGCACAATTAGAAGCAATTACCCGGCACGCACCGTCTTGTCTGTCGGCGCACTCGTCTGTTTGTTTATTTCTGCAAGCATTGTTGAGCCATGCCCATGTGCTTGGTGCTTGAAATGCTCACAGACACACCAAGAAAACGAGAATGTTGCCACAATGCCATAAAATGAATTAATAACTTATGAGCAATGCAGTAATATTATTAAAACTGGCACCTTTGCTTAATATCAAATTATCAGTTCTGCACCCCTTTTATGGGCCAAATCCTATTGTTACACTGATCTTACTCATAAGTGTAGGCAAGACATTAATTTCTCCCTCAAAAGCCACACATCTTAGGGTTGTTTCTGACTCATCAAAATGTTTTATTCTCTTTTTCATATTTTTGTTCAATCTTGCTAATATTTTATTGCTTTCTCTTCATCTAGACCTCCACTTCTCTTAGCTAGAAAGTACAGAGTCAGTATTATTTTATGATGGTTACTCCAAGTTTCTTCCCTGTCAATTTTCTGCCTCCCTAGTTTCCCTTCCTTAGATCATTTTCCTCCCTTGCCAAACAAGTTTTCTTTAAAAAAAAAAAAAAAAGAAAGAAAATGAAAAAGTTCATCCAGGTCCAGTTGGTTTTTTTTTGTTTTTTTTTTTTTAACGTCTTAGCCCAGCTATCCATTACACTAAGGAAAAGAATCAAAGTTCTCAACCTATTTTATAAAACCTTCAGACTCTGGGAAACCTTGCCTCTCTTTATAATCTCTTACCTAGTCCCCAGCTGTTTTCTCTTAATGTCAGGTCACTATTACACTATTTCTTCAACTGATCATATTTTTCAGTTCTTCACGTTTTCCTCCCAAGAACATTTCCTTTGGAATGCCTTCTTAACACAAGTTCACCTAAACCCCTCCCCATTCGCCATCTAATCGGCTCATAACGCTCAATCCCCTTGTAGACCACTTCCAACAATGAGCTAGATCATGATCATTACTGCCTATACACTTCTGTTTACACTGTTTCTTTTATTTGGAATGCCTTCCTTTCTGCTGTATGAGAAAAATACTTTAAAAATCTAAATGTCTAGCAACAGAGAAAAACTGTATTAATTATGACAGTTTCACGTACTGGAATATTGTACAAGAAATTTGATTTTGATTCCAAAAGTAAAATCACCCATGTTCCCGCCACTTTTTAAAATTACACCAACTAAATGAAAGTCTCTTCCAAAACTCTGAACTCCACTCACCAACAAGATTATGCCAACCTTCAAGGTAACCACTATTAATTATGTCAACTTTCATGTTGGTACTCTATCTTCATTTTAGGAATGATGGTTATTTTTTTATATAAAAATTTATTTATTTTATTATTTATTTTTTGCTGTGTTGGCTCTTCATTGTTGTGCACAGCCTTTCTCCAGTTGTGGCGAGCAGGGGCTACTCTTCATTGCAGTGCACAGGCTTCTCACTGCGGTGGCTTCTCTTGTCGTGGAGCACGGGCTCTAGGCACACAGGCTTCAGTAGTTGTGGCTTGCGGGCTCTAGAGTGCAGCCTCAGTAGTTGTGGCGCACGGGCTTAGTTGCTCCTGCGGCATGTGGGATCTTCCCAGACCAGAGCTCGAACCCATGTCCCCTGCATCAGTAGGTGAATCCTTAACCACTGTGCCACCAGAGAAGCCCATGATGGTTAATTTTAAGTGTCACCTTGATAGAGGCACAGACTGCTCAGATATTTGGTTAAATATTATTCTATTTCTGTAATGGTGATTTTGGATGAGATTAACATTTATATCAATAGATGGAGTAAAGCAGATTGTTCTCCCTAATGTGATTGGGTCTCATCCAATCAGTTGAAGGCATGAATAGACAAAAAGGCTGACCTTCTCCTGAGTAAGAGAAGAGTCTTCTGCCTGACTGCCTTGGAACTGGGACATCAGCTTTTTCCCTGCTTTTGGATTCAAACTGAAACATTGGCTCCTCCTGGTTGTCATGCTTTTGGACTGAAACTGGAAGTAAACCAACAGCTCTCCTGTGTTTCCAGCTTACCAACGCACCCTGCAAATCTTGGGATTTTCCAGACTCCATAGCTGCATAAACTAATACATTATAACAAATTTCTTTACACACACACACACACACACACACACACACACACACACACCCTGTGGGTTCTGTCTCTGGAGATCTAACAGAACAGGCGAGGACCCTGAGGTACACATAAGTTCAGTAACATATCCTTAGCTTCACAGAGCTAACAAGTGGAAAACTTATCAAATCCAAGCAATCTGGCTCTGTAATCTGTGCCTGTCAGCATTTCACCCTGTATTTATGATAGAAATGTTCCAAGAGCAATGCACACAGATTTCTATTGTTCTGGGGGAGAATGAATAGTATGTATGTGGCATATATTTCCAACCATTCTAACATGAGTGATATGAATGGGCATTTATGTGTGATTTTTTAAAAGCATTACTAACAATGCTGCAATAAACATCCTTTTATGCCTATCTTTGTATTTTTTTTTATTTATGTAGTATGAATTTCTAGCCATGTAACTTCTATGTGAAGGAGTATGTGCGTTTTCAATTTTAACAGATGTAGACAAATTACTTTCCCGAATAACTGTACCAAGTTACACTCTTGACAAAAGTTTACGGCGGTGCCCCTTCTTGTTTTAAGGTGTGATTATGTGTATGGTTCCTAACTATATAACCTCTGAACCTTCCTGCATACTGTTGAGCTACATTAACTCCTGGTAATAAACTCCCTTTTGGCTTAAATTAGTTACAAGCAACACAAACCAATTCTGCTGAAGAACAAAACTGGTAATATGAATCCACTCAACTATTTTGTCACCCACATTCATGCCCTTAACTTTATCTAAGCCATAAGGTCTCATGAGGTGTTTTTGTTCTTCAGTACATTTCACCTACGTCAAACATATTATCTTTATGGAAATACCTTGGTCAAATAGTCTTACAGACCTACAGAAAAGAAAAGAGGCATTCTAGCTAGACAATCTTTTTGGGTCTTTGGTAGCATCAATTATTCTTTTAGGTGCTGCTAATTCATCTGGTTCACAGAGAATGCATGAATTATAAAAAGATGGCATTGGGCTTCCCTGGTGGCGCAGTGGTTGAGAGTCCGCCTGCCGACGCAGGGGACACGGGCTCGTGCCGCGGTCCGGGAAGATCCCACACGCCGCGGAGCGGCTGGGCCCGTGTGCCATGGCCACTGAGCCTGCGCGTCCAGAGCCTGTGCTTCGCAACGGGAGGGGCCACAACAGTGAGAGGCTCGCGTACCGAAGGAAAAAAAAAAAAAGGATGGCATTAAGCCCAACAGAGTCCAGGCTCAATTACAACATTTTCCTCCCTTGACTTTCTGGTACTTAAGCCTCTTGTATTGTTTTGTATCTCGTAGACTTTAATACTTTGTAGAATATTATGCAAATGCTAAAGTAACTTATTTTTGTATGAAAAAAGAATAGTAGTGATTTCCCCCAATGGGCAACTCTGAATATCATTTCTTTAAAAAAGATATCCCCACTTGATAGATTAGTTTGAAGATACTCCTAATATTTTACTATCCTTGAAGTATGAGTCACGAGAACAGTCAAGGAAGAGATCTGGTATTCTAGCTCAATTTCTTCTACTTGCTTTTTGTATGAACTTGGGCAACTCACTTATATAGGATTCAGTTTCACCTTCAGTATGTGATAATTATATTTAAGTATATTTAAATTTCCTTTTAGCTCAAAATTTTTATGATACATTGGTTAAGAAGTCTTAACATGTGTTCATATTTCTAAATGTCCTTACTATTTCCTTTTCTATCATTATTCTGTTGCATTAAAAGCACAAAGAAGGAAGAAATCATATCTGTTTAACTCATTTGGTATAGGATACCACCAAGGGGCTTAGAAAATGCTTTAAATTATTATGATAGACAAGCTAGTAACAATATAATTTGCAGTGAATCCAACGTGTGTCAAAAACAGAGAACTTGTTAAAAACTTTACAGAAACAAGTCTGAGAAATCATGTAAATCAAGACAGTCTCTCAATATTAATAAAAAGACACAATTTTATGACAATGCACTGACTGAACTCTGAATCCCATGAAAATAAGTCTTTGGCTGAGCCCAAAATGTCCCTTGCATTAATATCAAGACCTACAGAGGAAAACTGTCCGCAAAGAATGAATTCTTCTGTATTATCAGCAGGATGCTTTAGGGAAATTAGCTGCATTGGGAATTTTTCTCCTGAGGGATTGTATTACATACTATAATTTACCTTCAAATGGAAAAGTAGAAGGTACGCTAAAATTTAAGCTTTTAAAGACAAGACCTAGAAGCATAGCCTTGTGGATTCAGATCATCTATCACAGATGCAGTCATAGTCTTCCACAGACATTTTCCCAGTGGCTAAAAAAGCTTAAACGCTTTTTACTTTTCAAAAGGAAATACCATCATCGCTTCAATTTTTTCCAATATACCTAGTTTTCTGGAGAAAAGCTGATATTTCCAAAGAATGTACATTATCTGTAAATAACATACATTCTCCAGGATAACAACCTAAGCATGCCAATTCAAATGGTTTAGGAATCAATGCAGATTAAATAATCCCATGTAAAATGTTTAATATAAAAGCAAGCCTGGGAAAAACACAACTTGGTGACCACACTACAGAGAAAGCTTTCTCCTCCACAGCTGGAAGTCAGGCTGAATACGACAACAAATTCTGAACTTACTCCTTTCATAAATATTAGTTAGGCAGCTTATATATCTTTCAAGCTGTGGTTATTAGGCAGAACAATAGTTGCTAAATTACCAACATAAGGGAAGGCACTGAAATTATAGCATGGATGCCACACTGCGCAAAAGAAATAATTATCAATAACAGTCTAAACACCATGTGTTCTCTAGTTAATAATAAGATCTACTGCCCATATACACAACTGGCATGGGAGGAGAATTCTCTCTCCCTGATAGTCATTCATTTACACACACACACACACACACACACACACACACACACACACACCCCATGCACGCTCGCCAAGGAAAGGAGAAAACAAAGGATGAAAAAGGGCTTTGGCATTCTAACTGCAACTGTCACTTTTCTATGAGATGAGAGAGTTATTGTGGGCATCAAAGCATGAAAAGTCTGACTCTAAATGAGTTGCGTTCTCACAGGGATACCTACTCTAGAACCCTTTACAGAGAAGACTGGAACGGCTCTTTTCACCTCTTTGACCAAATGGTTACAGTCCAAATAATACACTGTGCCCTCTAAGTTTAGCCAGAGAAAAAGTATTTAATCAGTTACCCAGTCCAGCCAAGGAATAAAAGGTGCTGCTACATGACTTACAAATTACAATCAGAAAGTCTTTAAATGTACCAAGAGGCAGCAAAACCATTTTAACCCAAAAGCAGAGTAATGGCCACAAATGCCCCGACAGTCCTGTCCCCTTTGCCTTCCACCTCACTTGGAAAGGCATCTGAATTTTCATTTTCTTAGATTAACTATTAAAATGTCTTAGTCTTTCACCTGTTATCCTCATTTCTCTCTGTTCCCACTGACTCAGCAACTTTTCATTTCCAGGAATGTTTTCAAGTGTTAAATACTGCTGGAAGGCTGCCACTGGTCTTCAAAAGTCATTTTTCCCCCTATTAACCCATTTAAATTGTGTGCTGAGTTCATTCATCTTGAACACCCTAAGTGGGGAACAGCTGCCCCCCAAAATCTAATTTTAACACCCCCGCTCCACTTCCGGTCACTATGCCTACTGGCCTCTCTCAGTGTGCCCAGCACAAGCTCAGCCCATCACCTGCAGCAGAGATTTGAAACATGCCTCTTTGAGGCTCAGAGTGCACTCTTCTGAAAGTCATTCCAGAGGGAAAACAAGCTTTTTTTTTGTTTTTTTAAAGTATTAACACATCCTGAACAAAATTTTAAAAACAGTTACATTTAGTGATCCCGAATATATTTATATTTGGTTACTGGAATATCTTACTTTTAAGTGGTGAAGCCGTTTTTCTTTCAACAGAAGTCTTAGACTGAACCACAATTTATTAAACAGATTTAAAGAAAAATGATAGAGAGCTATACCAGTGGAGACCAGGGAGAAGGGCCAGAAACCTACTCCATGACTCCCATATTCTCTTTCCCTTCCTCCCCCCCATGCCACGCCCCAAGGGCCACCAAATGCATCCATTCTCCCAGCCCTGTTTGATAACTACTGCTGAGAACACCACTACTCCTCCAGTTGCTTCTTTTTTAATATTTACTTTGTCTCTCCTTGGTTAAACTCAAGGACACAAGGAGGAACAGTACAGTATTGCTGTGTATTGGGGACTTCTATATGCTCTCTCCATTAATTCTCACAACAACCTAGCAATTTAGAGTTTAAGTGATATGTTCCCCCCTCAGGAACATAGAGAAGCCAGGATTAAATCCCAAGTTTATCTTACTACAAAGCCTATGCTCTTTTCACTTCACTACACTGCCTCTCCAAGTCTTTAATAAAAATCAACAGGCCACTTAACACAGTACAACAGTCATTTAGTAACACAGCTACACTCTACGTAATAAACTTTTAAAATCTTAAAAGAAAATTATTAACACTAACAAATGTGTGGACCTAAAATTAATTTTGAATAAAACAAAGTTGAAGAACAAAAATGTAGTGAAACATATAAAAGGTCATCAAATGGACTGATGTACTTTTTAAAAGTGAAGTAGATTAAAAACAAAAATAGATAATAAAAGATAAAAGAGATAATAACCCAGTCAACATCCCGATTTTATTTAATTTTTTAAGAAAACATTTTAGGGACATTATAGAATTTCTAAAAAATGAGTAGAAATGAAAGAAACTGCTATAACTAATCTTTAGATAAGTATAACTGAATGATAGAAAATTTGCCTCTCAACTAAGAGATGATTAAAATTAATATAAATAAAATAGAAGTAAGGGCTACCCACAGGATGTGAATTGTACAAAATTTCCAAAGGTACTTGGTAAAGATCCTTGGAAGAGGCTATAAATAAAAGTAACCTCTAAGTTAGTAGTGGACACCTGAAGTATATTATTAACAAGTTAAGTTTAAAAGAAAAACAGCAAAATTAAGGTCCATTTCTAGGCCTCCATCATGATAACAGTTAATAATGGTATAGGTCGATATTTGGCGTAACATCCTTAATAATGATTATAAGGAATTTTTATAGCAATTGGTTGACTGGTAGTAAAGTTAAATTAGTTAGTAAAACCATCCCGGAGTATGAAGAACACAGAAACAGTTTAACCAAAAAAACTATAAAGACTTATTTTTTTAAGTTTAACAAAGGGTAGCATTCAATTGAACTCAAAGAACTGTAAAGCAGTTGTCTATTAAAAAAAAATCAGAGCCTCTTTTATTTGTAAAGGTGTAATATCCTCTGATGAGACTATCTTAAAACTTTTAACGTGTGGCGTAGATCAATGATGTTCTTTCAAGTAGCATTCAACAGCAAATAGGATACTATAGCCCAGAGAAATTACAAATAGTAGACTGATAATTATACACTGACAACATAATGAATAATCTCTGCATTGAGTAGAGCTGCTCACCTAATTTCGAAGAAGATTCTGTAGGGACTGAAAATATAGCTTCGTAAGTATCCTCTATTTGCCATTTTGGTTTTCAAAATTTTAGCTTCTCTAAAGCTTTATAATGGTTAGAGGCAAAATAAGATTTACATATAAAAGGACGCTGCCATGATTGCCTTTTCTTTAATGAAAAGGTAGAGAGAAAGAGATGAAGATTGTCAGAATTATATTTAATCTTCATTTTATTTCAGATCAATAACAAGAAAATGAGGAACTTTTTCAGATATTAAAGAATGGAAAATTTGTGAACCAGTTAGGAAGGCTTCTGCAAAAGTTACAGTACCCATGGTTTGTGGAATTCACAGCATCAAGAAGTTATAGATATAAACAGAAACAGTGTTAGGTTTCATAGAGATGGATAAGTGTAGCGCAATACAATGGTTTTAGCCAACCTGTGGTTATGTAAGACAAAACACAAGTACCCACAAGGGTGTAGAAATTCATATACATAACACAATGTGTCCAAAGCTTGTTGCTCAAATACCAAATGCTGCCCATTGGTCTTATTATAAATAGGAACGTGATAGTTATGCTTATATCACACTTGGGTAATAAGAATGGCATATTTTATTCAAGTTGTTGCTAATTGGTTTCAAACTCAAACGTCTCTTTCGTTTCTCATTACCCAAGTGCCTTTACAGTTCTATAAAATAAGCTTAAGAGAACCGCAACTTTTCTTATTTTTAAATATAGGTACTCACAAAGGTCTAAAGGAAAATGACTTTTCTTGTTTATATTATTGCTATAGACTGAAAGTTTGTGTCCCTCCAAAATTCATCTTAAATCATAATGCCCAATGTGATGGTATTTAAAGGTGAAGCATCTGAGAAGCGCTTATATCGTGAAAGTGGAGCCCTCTTGAATAGGACTGGCGCCCTTATTAAAAGAGGTCCAGAGAGTTCCCTTACTTCTTTCACACGAAGTTACAAGGAGAAGACTGATGTCTATGCACCAGGTAGTGGGCCCTCACCAGACACCAAATCTGCCAGCACCATAGCGTTAAGATTCCCCAGCCTCCAGAAGAGTAACAAATAAATTTCCTTTGTTTATAAACCACCAGTCTATGGTGTTTTTTGTTATAGCAGTCTGAACAGATTAAAACAATGATAGGTGCGCACATATTGTTCTCTTATTCAGTGACCTCAACTAGCTCCATTCCCCGTGAGTTCTCTGCCTCAAACTCTTGCTCCAGCTAGAGGATGCCTTGGACTGTTCACTGTGCCATCACCAATTACCATTCCCAGGAGTTTTACACAGTGACCATCATTCCAGTGACCAGTGGCCCACTCTGAAACTAGAGCACTGGGAAAGTGAACACTGAATTCAGGAGCTGCTGCTGGGAAGATAACGTAATTTTGTCCAAATACAGTAGAAAGAGATGAATTAAACTTAAATTTAAGTTCTGAAAAAAGCAGGGCATTTCACTTAAAGAAATTCTTAGGAGATAATGGTAGGAACAAATAGCAAACCATTATTTATAAAACTAAAAGCATCTAGCTCCTCAGAAAGTACCTCTAAATCCTTAAATTAAAACTCCAGCCTAGAATTTAAACCCTAAGATGATGGGTGAAGAATACTGATCAATTAACTTAGAGAAACATTTGAAGCATGCCTTCAATTTCCAAAAGCTCTTTAAAGAAAACAACCCTTCCTACCTAAAAAATAAACTGATGTTTTTAAAAAGAACGTTATTATTTAAAACGAAGCTCCTGAATTGTAGTTGAAAGACCTGATCAGTGTCTTTTTTGTTGTTGTTGTTTGCTTGCTTAGTGGTTTTTATTGTAGTAAAGTATCTATAACATAAGATGTAATTTCAAAGATGTAATTTTAAAATTAATTAATTAATTATTTTTCCACACAGTACAACATGCAGGATCTTAGTTCCCCGACCAGGGATCGAACCCATGCCCCCTGTGTTTGGAGCATGGAGTCTTAACCACTGGGCCACCCGGGAAGTCCCAAGATTTAACTATTTTTACGTGTAAAATTCTGTGGCATTAAGTATGTTCACAGTGTACAACCATCATTGTTGTACAACCACCATCACTATCTATTTCCAGAACCCTTCATCATTCCATACTGGTCAATGGTTTTTAGTTAAGTTTTTCCTTTAGTCCTTTTATTATCTACAGAAACCTTTTAATTGTTGAATCAATCAATGTCTATCAGATATATTAGGTTTTGTTTCTGTTTTCATTACTTTAAAGGGATATTGGAAATAGTCTTTTGTTCTCTACTGGTGGTTGCTGCTTGATTGACAGCCCAAACATTCCAATTAAGAGGCAGATACTAATGATCAATGTTCTCTTGATAAATTTCTGGCTTGCTTCTTTGAACTAAGCTCAGTATTAAGTTGATTCCTTTGAGGTGACTTAGCCATCACAAATCAGACTTTTAAAAAAGAATCCTGGTGGCTATGAAACTGTTCTGTATCTTGACTATATCAATGTCAACATCCTGGTTGTGATATGTTACTACAGTTTTTGCAAGATGTTACCATTACAGGAAATTGAGTAAAGGATACATAGACTCTTTATTATTTCTTATAACCATATGTGAATCTATAATTATCTCAGAAAAATGTTTAATTAAAAAAACAAATCAGAGTTTTAGGATACAGACTATTAATCCTTTCTCTCAACTTTCAGTTATCTGCCCATTTCTCCAATGGGACCTACAGGTCTAGTAGTTCTATGTTTATCATAGCCTACAGACTGAAATACACGAAGGTATTTATGCAATGATTTAACGCTTTGTCCTCCAAAACCGATTAAAGGCAATTTTACTGAAATCTAAACAAGAAACTTCTACTAAAGACGTGTACAGCAGTCCTTCTTAAATCTACAAATTCTGGTATGTCTAAGCCCTTATAGCAAAAACAAGCCTTGGAGAACTAAAGTATTAATAAACTTGTAAAAACCTCATAAATATACTTGTTAAAAATAATTATGAAAACAAAACAATAAAGAAAAACACTAAAAAAGGATGTCTATGACACTGCATCATGGAACACATGTTAATACTGAGTAATGTACATTCATTTCCTTTTATCATTCTTCACTTGTTAAAATCTTTTCAACTCTTCCTTCCCTGCATAGGCAATTAACTACTAACACACTCATTCTGATGTGCTGGGGATCATAGGCATACCAGGCAGCAATTTTACACAAATTTCAAAGCCTTTCTAATTTTATGACCTCCAAACAATTAGGCTCAGCCTTGGTCTCAGACTCAGAATAACAAGAATGTTAACAATGGTTAAAGCTTTAGATAAACTTTATTTAATGTACTAGACCTGCTGAATAAATATTTCTCAACCCTCTTCCTAATTAATAGGAATTTTACTTATGCCTGCGTAACTGCCTCTCAAATTGCATTGTCATTAGTCTCTCTTACAAATAATACAGGTAATAATAACAAAAATATTAATGATGATTTTAATTGCTAACATTTATTAAGCTCTTACACTGTGCCAGGAACTATATTAACTGATTTACATATATGATTTCAATTAGTCCTTTCAAATCTCTATGGTTTGGTAGGTTCTAAAAGTTATCTCCATTTCATATATATGATAACTAAAATTTAGACGGAGACTGAATGAAAGTGTCCGAGTTGTCACCATTGAGAGAGATGCTATTCTAGCCCAGGTAGCCTAACTCCAGAGCCCTTGAGCTGAACCTCATCAATACACAGCACACCACCCTTAGTTAACATCCAGGGACAGAGATGGGCACAAAGTGGAGGTCAAGGGCAACTTGGGCTTACTTTCATTTACCTTTACTATTGCATTAATGGAAAAATCCCAAACTTTGCTGACATCTAATTCCCCCTTCTTTTCAAAACCTAAACTCTAGTAATCTCACTCACTAATTATCCCAAAGTAGAGTCACAAGTAACAATAGCAGCTCGCCTCTGCAGAATCCCATTTCACAGAATAAGCAAGCACACAGAACAGTGTCAAGGGTCGTGCAGTGCAAAAGTTTGGTTCAAGCACAGTCTCAGTACAAAGCCTGTATATTTCAAAACCAAAATACTCATAGTTGAAAAGTCCTAAGAAAATAAATTATGTATGCTCCGATTATATTTAAGAGGACTATTTACTAAATTGACAGTACTGTTCTTTGTTTGTGCCCTGTCTACCTTTGCAGATACTGTTTACAAAAAAAGAAAAGATGGTACTCCTTTCATGGGGACCCCCTATATAGCTTAAGAAGAATCATTCCCTTTGACTTAAGTATTTCTAACTCCTTTCCTACTGCTTGCTCTCGTGCACATATTCTTTCAGTTCTTACAGTCAAAATGCTGTCAGAAGAAGTGAGTTTAAACAGATAAAAGATTATATCTATGTAGAATCTGATTAAGGAGAATAAAATATCCTGGAGATAAAGCACAATAAAGCAAAGTTAATGAGTTTTTTTCTTTCAGAATTCATTAAGTTCGAATACGTTTGAGTAAAACAGTAAATTTTTAGTAAAAATTTTAATGCAAGAAAAATAGTTTCTTAGTTTTTATTGCAAAAATACCACATTATGGTATGAATGTTTATAGAATAAACAAATGTAAATTCAAGCAATCGTATTCATGGGTAACATTTAAATGCATGATAGAGTGAAAAAGACAGACTTATCTTTGGCTGGACTATAACATTATTTTTGTGAATTATCTAAATTATATTCTGAGTTTTAAAGGGCTATGTAATACAAAACTATAAAGACATATATGGTTATAAAGATATGATAAACATTACTTTTAAAAGTTTCAGAAAAGTCTTTCAGTTTAAAATGCAAAAGACATTCCAAACTAGCCTTTTAAAAATGATTCTAAAAACATATACAGTTAGGGAAGGGAAATAAACTACTTTTATAACATATCCTAGTACCTCCTAATCTTCTAGATTTTTATTTCTCTAAATTAATTCTGTTTTTAAAGGCACTCATTGATTTTTCCCCAAGAAATGCACACTTGCACATCCTTCTCCCTTCACATTGCCCTTTGTACACTTGAATTACGTATTTAAAAAATATTTCTCGGGCTTCCCTGGTGGCACAGTGGTTGAGAGTCTGCCTGCCGATGCAGGGGACACAGGTTCGTGCCCTGGTCCGGGAAGATCCCACATGCCGCGGAGCGGCTTGGCCCGTGAGCCATGGCCGCTGAGCCTGCGCGCCCGGAGCCTGTGCTCCGCAACGGGAGAGGCCACAACAGTGAGAGGCCCGTGTACCGCAAAAAAAAAAAAAAAAAAAAAAAAAAAAATATTTCTCATTACTCCTCTACTTTTCAAAAAAATATTAATTTAGTTCAAACATTCTAAAGTCAGTCTCTACCCTAAAGGGATAAAACTCATGTTCCTTTTAAAAATAGATTTAATTTTATTTCTCCTAATAAAGTTTATTCTTTTTGATAATCTCTCCTCTTATGAACCAAAGGCATTCTTTTATTGTTGTTTGAAAGGCACTATTCCCAACATCTTATCTATGCAGTCTGTAAGTATACTTAATATTTAAAAATCTGAAAAAAATAAATCTGAGGAATTTATTTTCATGAAATCCACTTTAAATGTCCATCCCTGAAACACCAGTAACTCAAACCAGGGGTGGCCTCCAAGCAGTATTTTCCTTTTTTTTTTATGCTTTCATTATTGGATGCAAACACCATGTGTATAACTGTATAATTTTTATAAGTTATGATTTACTATAAACCTGCAATTTACTGTAACAACCCTCATTTCAGAGACTCACAGAATTATGGTATCTTAAGGAGCATTTAGTCCATTTCCTCTTTTTAAAGAGAAACTGAGGCAGGGATGTTTGACTTACCTAGTGGACAGAAAGTTAAGTGAAAAAATAAAAATGCCTGTGACTGTAACCTGGCTCTAACCATATTTTGCTAGTATTCCTAAAAACTGAGTTTCAAACTTATTCCAACCCTGGTTTGCACTCCTTTCTCTGTTTTTCCTCACCTCAAACTATTTGTTTAAAGAAAATGTCTGTATAACATACAACCTTGCAAAAAGGCAATTCCATTACTATAATTTCAACAAATTCAAGTAGAATACACACATTCTTTGCAAAGGACACCATTAATCTCTGAGTACGAATGTGTATAATTCATCCAAAAAAAACTTAATGCCCTTTAAATCACCCAAAACTTTATAAATGTTATAAATAATATTAAACCCATTTCAAATTTTGCTGTAACCACACAGGTGAAATGGCTTAACTTTTTAAAGTTTAAGAGAAAGTCTTAGTGTCTTTGAAAGGGACACAGTCATCTTTTCTATTTAAAATAGTTTTTTTTAACTTATGTAATATAAATACAAGACACTAATTACTGCATCAATTTATTTCTTATTCCTTTTGCATCAATTGGTACAAATTATACACTTTGAATAAATAAAATGATTTAATAAAAATATTTTGCTTTACTTGTAACAGTAGTTCTTTCTTATTTGTGAGGAACAGTCTCAAGGACTTTGTATCCAATATGGTAGCCACTAGCCATATGCGGCTACTGAGCAGTTGTAACCTGGTCACTCTGAACTGAGAAGTGCTATATAAACTACACATGGATTTTGAATACTTAGTATGAAAACACAGTACATAAATGATCCCAACACATCTTTACATTGGTTATATCTTGAGAATATTTTTATAAACTAAGTAAAAGTTATTAAAATTAATGTGGCCTGTTTCTTTTTACATTTCAGTGTGGCCACTAGAAAATTTGAAACTATACACATGGTTCTCATGCTATTTTTTTTTGGACAGCACAGCTTTGGAATCTTTAAGTATGTTCGTTTGATCATTTACCGATCCACCATGCAAATACTGTTTAGTTACTTAGTGCCATCCTATAAGAATCTCTCCTTGGACCCTATACTCCCCTCCCAGTACATTCCCATTCCTCTACTCACCTTTAGAGCATGACGTCCTGAAAAACCGGGCTCTACTAACTGCTTCCACTTTTGTTCTCACTATTTCACTGAAACAGATCTCTTGGAGGGGACTTATTACCCCCAAGATGCCAATTCCAGCTGCCATGTCTCAGCCCCCGTCTTACTCATCTCACCCAGTTGATCATTTCCTGCTTCTTGAAATGCTTTCCTCACTTGGCTGCCAGGACACCATGCTCTCTTCTGATTTTCCTCCTGTGCCAGTCCCTCCATTTTCCCAACCTTAGTCTGATATTTAAATACTAGAATGTCCCTAGGTTAAATCACAGACCTACACTCCCCAAGTTGATTCATCCAGTCTCATGATTTAAAAACCACTTCTATGCTGAAACACCAAAATTTATTTTTCTATATAGACTTTTTCTATAAACTCCAGATTTTTGTAACTATCTGTCAAATGATATTTTTGCTTAGATGTCTGATAAGTATCTCTAAATTCATACAGTAAGGACTTGATTCTCCCTTCCCCCAACCCAGACCTCCTCACCAGTCTTCCTCATCTCAATAAATGGAGACTCATTCCTTGTAGCTGCAGATAAACTCTTCAAATTGCCTTTGTTTCTTCTCTTTCTCATTTCCCCACATCTAAGCCATCATTCAATCCTACTGAGGCTATCAACAAACTATACCGAGAATCAGCCCACGTCTCTTCACCTCAATTGGTATCATCTTGGCCCGAGCCACGGACATCACCCGCCTTGATTCTTGCCTCATCACTACTCTTCCTCCATCATCAATTCTTAGGGCAGCAGCCAGAACAATCCTACCTACCATGCCCATATCATCTGCCGTGATATGTCAGATGATTTCACGTCCCTGCTCAAAACCCTCTCATCTAATCTAATGCGTCCCCAATTTACTCCAAATAAAAGCCAAAGCCCTGGGGCTTCCCTGGTGGCACAGTGGTTGAGAGTCCGCCTGCCGATGCAGAGAACACGGGTTTGTGCCCCGGTCCGGGAAGATCCCACATGCTGCGGAGCGGCTGGGCCCGTGAGCCATGGCCGCTAAGCCTGCGCATCCGGAGCCTGTGCTCCGCAACGGGAGAGGCCACAACAGTGAGAGGCCCGCGTACCGCAAAAAAAAAAAAAAAAAAGAAAGAAAAAAAAGCCAAAGCCCTTACTGTGACCCACAATGCTCTGAAAGATCCTCCCCCTCCCACTGCACTCAACCGACCTCAGCTGCTCCCACCCTCCCCTTCACAGTCACCTCCAGCCACAGATATTCCCTTGCTACTGCTGCAAAAGTCCAAGCATTCTCCAGTCTCAGGGCCTTTGCACTCATTGCTCTCTCCACCCTGACTGCACCTTCTCAGGGAGGCCTTCCTCTTCACCCCATCTTGGATAGTATTTCCCTCCTCACTCTGTCCCCTCTCAGCCCTCCCTATTTCTCACCACCTGTTCTATAATCGCATTTCATTGTTTCGCTCTCAGCAGAATGTAAGCTTCAAGAGACACTCAATATGTGTGTTAATAAAGAATAAATGCTAAGCATTCCACTAGTTGCCATGCACACAGTTATGCATAATTATTAATTACTGCCTCCAAGGAGTCCTCATTCCAAGGCAGAAAAGCATGGACATATAAACACAGGGTCACAAGAATGGGAATAGAAGCCACATACAAGGTTCTAAGAGTGCTCAGAGGAAGGCACCGTTAAATACTGAAGGCTGGAGGATGGGCAAATTCAGAAAAACTGTCCAAAGGGAGAGACTGGGAGCTGAGTATTGGCTGGCAAATGGTAGCTCTCAGGTATGGTGGTGACAAGAGTGGAGGAAACATTCCAAGGAAAATAAAACAACATATTGGGGGGCCCAGAGCATGAAGAACAGTGAAATTTAGAAATAAGTAATTGCGTTTGTCTCTGGTACTAGGTTCTACGTAGAAAGGAACAGTGGGAGCCAAGGAGATGGGAAAGGGAAGGAGGAGAGACAGAAAGACCCATTCATGCCAGGCTAGACGTAAATCAATACAGGACACACAAATGCACGTATGTGTGCAGACAGTTTTGTGGGGGGAGGGGTATGTATGAATTGCATATGTATGTGTATATATATATTAATATAATATACATGTGTATATGCTTGTATACACACGCACACACACAGATGATGACGAGTCTCAGGAACTTGTTTATGATCTTCTACTTTCTAATTTTCTATTACTACACATTATGATCTTAATAGAATATTTAGAACCCCACAAAATTATATACATATGAAATGAGAAAACCTCTAAACTCCAAGTGTTTTCTCAAAAAATAAATAAAAGCCACCTCCTGCCCTCCGCTTCTGTTGGCTTACAGAGGGAGTCTGTAGCAGTATGCAGATACCAGGATTAAAAGCGAGCTCAAAGCAAGGTCTTTTCTAGGAATGTCCTCTCTCCACTGCATCCCCAGCAAAAGGCTCATCAATCTACACAATGGTCCTTGGCAGGGACTCCCTTCTGTCCCTATAGACTGCCAAGCGCCAACTCCCGAATGGCAGCCAGCCGATTCTTCTTTCACTCACAGAACCCAGATCAATAAGCGATCCTTAGCAAAAAAATTAATCGAAGTGAAAACAGGTACGAGGAGCTAAATTTTAAGCTTGATTATGTGGTGCGAATGCAAAGAGGTTGTGCTGCACAAAACTCTGGCAGGTCTTTCTAAAAAAATGGAACGCATTAGAATAATAAAGTAACCTGAGGGTATGGCTCAGAGAAAAATGTGGCCGGTTTTCAATGAGACGGCAGTAAGCTTTTTACTGCAGTGTGGCAAGCATCTCTTAATAAAGCAAGATTAGAAACTGTCCAGGGAAAATATTTGTGTTATTTTGAACACTGATTAAAACATTTTGTGCGGATCCAGCACAGGAGTGCCATATACTATGCAAGACCCACTGTGGCACTTGGCAGAAAATAAATCATCGAGCTCTAAAATCTGCTGTGGTTGCTGTCTTCATTACAGAGACCTTGCACGCAGCATACAAAAACATCTATAACATCTGCAGCACCTGGATGCCTGCACTATTAAACATCGATACAATCTGTGTTCATATCAGCTCCATGCTAATCAGATCGATTACTACTGATATGGTGTCTTGCCACAGTATTGTAATGCTAACCAAACAAATGCAGCTAAGGGGAGATAATTCAGGTATATATGTGTTCAATAGTACACTGTAAAAAAACAAACAAAACATAAACAAACCAAAAGGAATCAACAGAAAACATACAAGGTGCAGCTGTGTCCTGGGCAGGCAGATTCCCTGTCAAGTCCTGAGTGGTGGTGCTGTACTTTTGCCAGGAGTCATTAAAAAAGGAACATAATATAGTTTGATGCCATAAAGTGGACTTGAAAGGGAAATGAGATTACTGCCGCTGCTTAGCATGGCAGAGGTAATTAGCTGCACAGGTAATTAGATACAGATTCCTAGCCTATCCTAGCGGGGGCAGTGGATGGTGGCAAGAGATAATATCTCTTGCCCGTTGAAAAGGATCAATGTCACAGTTGTTTGAGATCCAAACCAACATCCGCATCAAACATTCTAATCCTCCAGACAGCAAAGATGCTGTAGTAGCTGCAGTAAAACGTGCTATCACGTCATAAAAATGAACTAGGGAGGACGGGATGGGAGGCGGGGCAATCAGGGACATCCTGCCTCACTGTAGCTGTCAGTCCTTAGGCCACGTATCTATCTCAGTTGCCATTTCGTGACACTCTCAGTGGAGAATGTCTCCTGGCTTCTCTTCCGCTAATTTCATTTATCACAAAATCTTCAGACAAAGAAAATGGTGGGCGGGGGGGGGGGGGCAGAAATCAATGACAGCACCCAAAACATGGAAAATCCATTAACATAGTCATCCTTTAAATAATTACCCAATGAATTTAATGTATGTCTAATGTACACACATTTTGGCCAAAAGCCTCTATTTCATCAACCGAGCTATCCCTACTGCTGGTTATGGAGGCAAATGAAACTTCTTGACTAGTGACTGAAAATAATTTCTCCTACTCTCAGCAAAGCACAAAGAGTTTCCATACCACCATGCTGTATTCTATGCTCTATCATCATCTGCTGAAAAGACACTGATAAAAAACAAATCAAAACTTCCACATTATTCAATAAATATTTGAGAAATGACTATTACATATGTAATCCAGAACCAAAGCATACCTTCCTACACATACTTGCGCCACTGAGTCATTGATGTGGCACCTATACCGCCAGGTGGGAGCCACATGGATTGGAACTGTGGTGAGTGCTACCCACCAGCACATGGAAAAGGCAAAGCATTCAGCTGCAATAAAACAACCCCAGAGAATACATTCCAAAAGTAAAATGAAACTACTGAAAGAAAACAAAAACAAAAAACTCTTCACACCTTTCTATAGGAAGAAACAAATCACCACATAATTCAGATGGTTTTAGAATCAGCAGTTCTGGGTAACTGGTTAGAATACTTCCCATTTAGGAGCATGGTTATTAGAAAATCAGTCAGTTCACTGGAGACTTGCAGATAGGTTATTCTGGAAAAGTCCTAACACCTTCAATTTTCTCTTCACCATCCTTATTTTGTGGGATCAATGGAAGACCAGATGGAAAAAACTAGAGTAACTATTTTGACACCCTGAATGATGATCAGAGATAAGTCTAGCCAAATACAACAGCATGAATAAACTTTAGTTACAATATTCACTTTTTTGTTCAAATGTTCTTAATGCTACTCGGTATCATATTTTTTCTTAAGATGAGAGAACGGTTGCTGCCATCTTGCTGGCCTCGAACAGTCACCTTAGGGCTGGCTTCATGCCTACGCAAACACTTGCAGTCAAAGAGCCACAAGCTTTCTTGGTTTAATACTTGGTTTGTTGCTGTCCTGAATTTCTTAATTTCTTACTAAGTTTTGAACAATGTGTTTGCCATTCTCATCTTGCACTCAGCGAGTTATGTAGTTGGTACCACCCACTGAGGAAGTGGCAAACATGGGCATCCCTTTATATATGGTACAAAGGCCATATACGGTAGGAAGGCCATTTGCCATACAGCATTCACGATATGTCTAATTCTTAACCAGTTAAGAACTGAAATGATAAAGGAGCAGAAGTGATCTTTATAGGTGTAAGGGATGTGGAGCAACCCATTTGCTGTGCTCACTCATGGCCTGAAATGGCCCTGAAGAGGTTAAGTGTCTGGCTGGGAGGCAAAATGAAAGAGAAGCGGGGCTGACTCGGGGTTTCCCTAAAATGTTGGAATGTCATCAGATTCCTGAAGCACTGAAGCCTGAGAGTTGAGTGATTTCATATCTACTTATCTTACCCTTTCGTTTGCATATAACGTACCTCTCCTCTGCCTCTGCTTATCTGGGAGATAAACAACCTATTAAAAGCACCATCTCTAATTCTTCACAGAATCCACCAGATAGTTATAAAATAGCTAGCTATTCTCTCCTAGGCCTACTAAATAGATTGCTTGCTTCTTAGTATTTTACTGGATTCTCAAAAGGTTTCTGTCATCATGACCAAAAGACTTTTCTTAGACCTGATCATCTTGGGCCTTTCATACCTTCTAACACACCCATGTCCCCCTCTGAAACTGACTTCAAGGCCTTGTCTTTTCCTTTGGCTGTGAGACACAGTACTCTTCCCTGTGCTTTGTCTGCCCTCTGACTGCTAACTTCTCTTCTCCAAGGACATCCCAGTCCACTGCACTTCTAACTCCGCATCACCACCCAGTCCACTCTGCAGCGAAGACGTCAAGCCTGGCATCCTCAACCTCGGCCATCCTGTTGATGAATACACCAATGCACACCCACCAATGTTTAGTGGATATATCCACACAGATGTCTAGGAAAGCATGGAATCTTTTCAACCCTTCTAGCTTTCTATCCTCCTACGAAATCAGTGCTCCCTCCTGTCTAACATGCTGCATCCGCCATTTTGATCTCAGCCTCCTCATGACTCTCCTGCTACTCAACGCTCCGGTGCCCATGCCATGCACCTCTCTGCCCTTCTTGCACACTCCCTCCTAGCTGAACGCCCCTGTGTACTCCTCAAGATCAGCTCAAATGCCACCACTTCTCTGAAGACTTTTCTGCCTATTCAACTGCACAATGAGCTCTTGGTTATAAACTCAGGACACCCAAAGCCTGTGTAACTTTTGGTTCTGACATATATGCTGTCTTGTCTCACGCCTCTTGCAGAGCTGCCCAGTGTTGCTATTTAGCTTTTCGTGTGTATTCACGTTATGTCTACAGTTACACTGTATTCTGCTTGAGGGCAGGGATGTGATTTTAAATTTTGCTAAAACCCCCAAAGGGAATGAAATGAGACAGGTATAGAATAGTGCTGAATCAATATTGCTAAATCAAAGAAAACAGCTTTCTCATTTATAGTAGTTTGGCCTTCTTTTTATGTACAGAGTCGCTTACCACCATTCTCAAATAAATTTATTTTATTTTTAAAGTGGTATAATTTCTTGAGAGTTTTGCCTTTAAAACTTGTTGTAACTAGCCAACATGCAGGAGAGATATCCCAAATGTGGCCAGGTTTGCCTGGATGAACAGCTACCCTTGTAAATGACACATGAACAAGCAATGGCCTCTGCTTTAGGAATATTCCACTAATGCTTTTTAAACAAAGATATATGTAGGCGACAAGTGACTCAGCTTCCAAAACAGGCTTACATAAAAATAATCACATTGTTTTAGAACAGAAGATTGTGTTTAATTGGTAATTTGTGCATTCTAAGATGGAAACATACTACTGTGGATTCTAATGCTCTCTTAATAAATGAATTACAGTAATGTAATCCAATTACTGTTCATCTCTATTGAACAGATAACGTTCCCTCAACAAAAAACAAAGGAACCAAAGGGATCCAGTTTACCTAGCTTTGAACAGATGGCACTGAAAACTGATTTTAAAAAAAATAATGCCTCGATGGGCTCGCTGTATAAAATGTTCAGGGTAATGATACATGCCCTGCAGGCCTTTGAAAATGCTGCGACGGCCTGTCAGACACCAGGAGCGACTGTTAGGCAGTCACAGTCATTAGGCTAAAGCCCCATCTCAAAAAAAAATTGCCTTTGTATGACACCCTGATGTTAAGCAGACCAACTGTCTGACAATCCCTCAAAGGACAAGAATCCCCAAGTGTCCTCATCTCTAGATCATTTTTAGTCCACAGAAAACATTTTTATTCTTCAGCAGTTCCAGCCAGCCCAAAATGAACCAAATGGTTTTCATGGGGCTTGCTTGGCACTGAAGAGATGTTACTGATTATATTTGTTTGTATGATTTCATATGCTGCCTAGACACCAACCTCAAATATGTTTAATTTCTATATTCTTCATCCGAAAGCAAACCGAAGCAGGTCCTGCTTAATAATATCAAGTATTTTCCTTTGTTAAAAACTAGCCTTCAGCCTAAGGACTATTAGTCAGAACTGTCAAGTGTGATAGAAATCCACAGACTGAAGCATAATTCATAAAACATCAAGACCCAAAACACTGGCAGGCAACACCCAGGAATTCACCAAGAGAGATCTCAGAGCATTTCTAATCTTTACTGGAGACACTGGTACTAGAGCAATGGTGACAGATCTCTTGATGAGGGTCAAAATGCTTATGTTACAATGGCATGACTTATGATGGGAGTTCATAAAAGCAGGCTGAAAACACACAACTTAATTTCTGACTCTGGTTTATGGAAAAGCACAAGGATAAGTCTTGTCTCCCAAATCCCTATGTGAAGATGTAACCAATTCACCAGACAAAACTCATTAGATGACTCTTATCTTTGACCGCTGGCTCATCTTGGTGAATGCTTTGTAGGTTTTGTAAACAAAATTGAAGGCTTTCAAATAGTTTGAAGGATTATTTTGAGCCACAAAATTGTGGACAGAAGAACACTGGAGAACTGAGTTTGTGATTCAGCTCTTCTTTGCAGGTGTTCAAGTGCTCTGTAACATCACTTGGAAAATGAAACGTGGGAAAAATGAATCTGTTCTGGGGATGACCACGACGCTGAGAAGCTGTTGCCACACAGAGCAAATAGTTCAGAGGAGCAGCATGCAGCTCATTCAGCATTTGGTCCACAAACCTTTCTTGAACAATTACAGGGTATGCTAGCCTCCACTTGAGATACGTTGGGTTTTAAGATGTTACGGAAAAACGTGAAAGAACTTTTGGCCAACCCAGTAAAACGAAAGCCCCTGAATCTTCAAGGCTTTCACAGTCCAACTTTGAAATCAAATACACATATGCAACTAACTAAACACCTGAAACATGTTATAATATATTCTCTACAATAATCAGGTTCAACAGGCTTGGTCTGCAATCTCTACATCCTTTCTAATAGTCAACCTCTAAGTGGGAGAAGCACAGATCTGAATAAAGTTCCAGTTTTATTCAGAGAAAAAAATGTAAATTCTTATTCACGTGATACTCCAAACGGATTGAAGAAAATTAGGCAGTGCTTTCTAGACGTAGACTACAAGGTGTCTTTACAAGAGTAATAGAAGCTCATTTCTGTTCATAGAAAAGTCTAGTCCATTGTTCCCTGTAAAGGTATACAAAGAATAGGGTTGGAATAATCCCCCAAATTCCACCAGGACTCCCTAACTCGTCCTGAATGGTGTTTTACGGTACTGAAGGTTAGCTCTCTGAGGTTCCATTGTAGCAGTTTTTAATTTTTGGAGATTCACAATCATCTGACCTTCCTCAAAAGTATTCTAAGTCAGTGACTGGGAGGAAGGGCACGATTTTGAAGTTCTAATAAGCTTGCAGATGGTGCTATGCTATCCACAACCCACACTTTGGGTAGCAAGATTCTAAACCTAAGTCATAATGTTGAAAGATCCTGCAGCAGCACCCCTAGTCTGTAGGCCACAGAATCAATCCATAGCCCTCAATGTGTACGTTTTATCAAGGAGTCTGACTGCCAACACATTAAGCAATCCTTTATGAGGAATGAAGGAAGAGAGGTGAATAAAATAGACAACCTACAGATAAATTTTTTGTAAAATCAGCCATTTGCCAAAAAACAAATCAATCCAGTGGTAAAGTGACCATTGATATTTCTAGAATACCCGATATTATGCTAAATTTTAGAAGGATTATAAAAGGATTATCAGTCTGTTGTCCTCATGCAAGATGTAATCTAGAAGAAATATTTAGAACAATTTAGCCCTAAATTTAATGATAATGACTGCATACAATGGGAAGAAAGTATCTGCTGGTAACAAAGATTTCTCAGTGGATTCTCCTTTCCAGAAAACAGAGGAATGGTACAGATTTTTAAACATGTGGAATTCACAAACTGCTTTTCTTGAATATGCAAAGTTTTGAAATTAAAATCAACCCCAGCCATTGTATTCCAAAGGCAGTGAAAGTTAGTTCACAGCTTCATGCTTCAGGGCAGCTGAGACCTTGCTCCATCACTTGCTAAAGTAAAAAGGAAGCATGCATATATATCCAAGTACATCTAAGAAGGTGTTTTTGCTGCCTGACAGCAGAATGTTTCTCAGACATGCTTCAATCGAGGCTGTCCGCTATCTACCAGACCCTCTAAAGAATGACAACCATAGTATAAAACCAATTCTTGGTACCTGGGTCTAGCTTTGCCCCTCCTACCACACTCAAGATTTAAGACAGTGCAAAAGCACCCCTTCATCACTCTGGGAGAGGAAGACTGATGCCTAGCTAATAACTGATGTCCACCCATGGGATAGGTACTCTGGGCTCCTGATTACAAACTCATGCTCTCTCTGAACACTCCAACCCTCTACCACTACCCCAGACTAGGCTCCTGTGTCAACCATGCACAGGGCCTCAGATCTTCTTCCATTAGCCTGGCCTGGTATCTACCAGGCATTTACCTTTGAAAGAAGCCCCGTTAGCATCAGCATGTCACTGTTGGGGACCATCCACCAAATCCAAGAGATGCTATTTTTCAGATTGAGATATACGAGTTAAAATAACTCATTTCCCCAGCCACTGAAAATGACAATGTTGAGTCACTCATAACTAAAAGAAAGAAAAAAAAAGCTTAAATCTTCTTAGTTGTTTTTGAATTTTATTAAGCAAAATTCCATGTTACGTTACATTATCAATGTATAAGTTAAGTTATACATAAAATAAATAGCATTTTGCTGAAGAAATAACTGCCAATCAAGGTTTGCCAATTTATAGATTTTGAGCTGTTAATCTACTCTGCATTCAACCAAAAAAAGAAAAGAAAAACCTACTTTATGAATTCAAAAATGATATTTTACAGACACAGATTAAAAAAAGAAAAAATTAAGTAGCTAAAGATAACATCTGATAGGGTCAAGTTTTTCTAAAGCAGACCTCAAGAAAATATTTGCCTCTACTTATATATGAGGGAAACATGAATTGTTTTCAGTGGTGTGAGATTATTTTGTCAAGATGGAAGAAATTTCATAGAAATTTCCTAACCTGACACAACAGGTAATTCCAATGATTTTGCTTCCAATAGTTCTCCGGCTTATTTTTTTCTTAATGAAATATGATAAAATATTAATTCAGGATGCCAAGAGACATACACAAACAGAAACATTGCAGCACGTTTGTTCTAACATAATTGCAGGATGTTGGCTCCTCTCCTAGATAATTATTGCATTAGTTAGCTAGGGCTCCCTATAGGATTATGCAATTTTTTTTTTTTTTTTTTTTGCGGTACGCGGGCCTCTCACCGTTGTGGCCTCTCCCGTTGCGGAGCACAGGCTCCGGACGCGCAGGCTCAGCGGCCATGGCTCACGGGCCCAGCCGCTCCGCGGCATGTGGGATCTTCCCGGACCAGGGCACGAACCCGTGTCCCCTGCATCGGCAGGCGGACTCTCAAGCACTGCGCCACCAGGGAAGCCCGGATTATGCAATTTTTTTAAGTAGTCAGACCAGATACCCTGTCCATGGGAAAGTCATTTGTGTGCAGCCCCACATCAGCTGTACGTTTCTAGGAGATAACAAGCCTTTTGCATACTCTGCTGTATTCCAAAACCACTATGTATATGGAACTTGCAGGCACCCAGCCAAAGACAGAGATGGAGAACAGCTGATAACTCCAACAAGCTAAATGATGTTAAAGCCCAAACAACTCCTCCAACCTTTCTCAAAGAACATCGAGAGCAAAGCTTTTCTTTTCTTGGGCTTTGACAGCCCCTTTGAAAACAGTGAGAAGTATCTTTTAGAAAGGGAGTCATTTTATAGAGCAATTTTCCACATATCGGAAGTTGGCAGTCTGGAAAAGAAAATCAGGGATCCAATCTATTCCTTTTGAGAAGCACAATCCAGGTACATCAAAGAAATGAACCCTTCAGAACAGTCACATCATGTCTGATCAATATAAAAAGATGCTTCGCTATTTCACACTTAGTAAAACAAAGTGCAAAGAACCTCGCCTTTCCTTCCCACTGAAATTCTACTAATGATCAGTTAGATTCCATTTCAATCTGACTACAGTCTGGAACCTGGCTTTTGTCGGCCAATCCAGCACTGGCAAACAGAATATGCCCAGTGAAATCCAGGCTCTGCAAACCTAATTTCAGAATCAAGTTATGAGCTGTATGTACAAAAACTGATTAGCCACCAGTAAGTATACAAGCCAAACCACCTCCAACCAAATATTCAATTCCCTAGACTTGTAATGCTGATAAGAGAGAATCTTTAAGAGCTTTACAAAGGACATAGCATGTGAGCAATCAAGAGTTATTTTAGAATCTTACACTACCTACAACCCATTAAGGCATTTGGTTCCCAAGATAATACTCTGGCCTAGATTCCTATAAATTATCTATTTTTACATTGGTTTCCTCCATGAGTGTCACATTGCTGCAGAATCTTAGCAACTTTAGAGCTGACCATGACATTACAAGATACCCAGAGAGGGAGGTGATTTGGCCAGTGTTACAGAACATGAGTTGGGATGAGGATAAACACCATACCCTGGTTACCCACACTCACATATATGAGCTCTCTGATATGGCTTAGTTCATACCTTCAAGTCTCATTTTATGATTTCAGAATCATATAAATCCAAACAGCTGAAGCGTGTCCTGAGAAGTTCTCCCACCCCAAGCACTTAAAACAACTACTCTTTGTTGGTCGCCCTGTCACAGTCCCTGCTTGAACTACTGTCTGAGATGTAGAAACAGGGAGCTTCAAGAACCATGATGGTTACAAGATGTAACATGATGGTTACAAGAACCATCTAGTAACAAAAATGAGTTAATTTCTTTCACATTTGCAATTTTAAAAAACCCAGTGGTCACCATTATAGAATACTGCCAGAGAGCAACCCTTCATGCACCTTTCCTACAAAACAACTATAATCGAACCATTCTGAAGTGATGACAATTACAGGAGTAAAACATTTATAGCATACATCTTTTCACATCCCAAATAGCTAAGGGCATCTAAAGCAACCAACAATTACAGCTTTCTGCTTTAAGTACTGAACCTTCCGTAAAGAAAAAAAAAATCATTGTCAATCTTGTAAACCTAAATAACTGCTGTATGCTTCATTTCCTTCTTCCTGCACAGCATTCCTATAATTTACAATTTTCTAAAAAAAGACATCACTAATAATCACATACATTCTGTCAAAGCTAGCAATAAAAAGTTCTGCTCTTAATCCTGATATACAATAGAGCAGGACTCACTTCACAATCACCCTTGATGTGGCTCTTCAAGAGAAATAAAAATTAAATTCATAAATACATGTGTGTGTGTGTGTGTGTTATCAGTGAATGGGAAACATATACATATGTCATATACATATCAAAAGTGAAAAGATACTTGGGCTATTTATTACCCTTAGCTAGAAACATTTTTATTTTAAGGAACATATATATGTTATTAATACTTTATGCTTTTTATTCCATCTCACTGAGATATAATTGACAAATAAAAATTGTATATATTTAAGGTGTACATGTGATGATTTGATACCCTTATAGACTGTGAAACAATGACCACAATTGAGCTCATTAACTCAACTGTCACCTCACCTCACATAGTTACCTTTTTGAGAATATATAAGCTCTACTCTCTTGGCAGATTTCCAGGATACAGTACACTATTTTTAACTGTAATCACCATGCATGCACTGGACCCCCAGAACTTATTCATCTTATAACTGAAACTTTGTACCCTTGAACCAATATCTTCCCATTTCCCAACCTGTAGACCCTGGCAACCATCATTCTACATTCTGCTTCTGCAAGTTCGACTCTTTTATATTTCACATGTGAGATCATGCAATATCTGCCTATGTCTGGCTTACTTCACTTAACATAATGCTCCAGGTTCATCCACCTTGTTGCAAGTGGCAGGATCTCCGTCTTTTTTATGGATGAGTAATATTCCCCTGTGTCTAAAGTACACACACACACACACACATATACACAAACGCATACATACACACACACACACACACACACACACACACACACACCATGTTTTCTTTATTCATCAGTCAATGGATACTTAGGTTGGTTCCATATCTTGGCTACTATGAAAATGCTGCAGAGAACAAGGGACTACAGATGTCTCTGAGATACTGGTTTCATTCCCTTTGGATAAATACTCAGAAGTGGGGCCACTGGACCCTATGGTAGCTCTATCTTTTATACTTGAAAAACCTCCATTCTGTTTTCCATAATGACTGTACCAAATTACATTCCCACCAAAAATGCACAAGGGTTCCCCTTTCTCTACAACCTAACACTTGTCTTTTTGATAACAGCCATTCTAACGGCTGCGAGGTAGTATCTTTTTGTGGTTTAGATTTACATTTCCCTGATGGTTAGTGATATTGAGCATCTTTTTATGTACCTATTGACCATTTGTATGTCTTCTTTGAAAAATATCTATTCAGGTCCTTTGCCAATTTTTTTTTTTTTTTAGCTATTGAGTTGTATGAATTCCTTTCCTTATATATTTTGGACATCAAACCCTACCAGATAGATGGTTTGCCAATATTTTCCCCCATTCTGTAGGTTGCCTTTTCATTTTGTTGACTGTTTATTCTTATAAAAATCTGCTATTCTCTTATTTTAACATAAACACACACATGACTATAAATAAGTGTCAGGGAAAAACTGAGACTCTACTTAGAAAAACAGAGAGACTCAATTTTAGATCAGACTGTACCTCTATGGTCCAAAACCACTGTTCGGGTTTTTATGTTTAACCAATTTTATTCTACAATATGGGACAGTTACGTGTCAATTAGCGAAGTCTAATAAGAATTTAAAGAATTTATATAATTACACACCTAGTTTTAGTGCTTTGTCTAAGATCATTGTCACCTCCTATAAAATACTTTTCATTAAAAAATGCAATTTCTTCAGTCCTTTGATGGGACATAATTAGCTTTTCTGACATATCAAAGTCACCTTGTAACACTAACTCTTTGCTGCAACACTGAAGCCAGGTGTGCTGTTACATGAGTTTTTTCTTTACAGCACCAACAGAACTGTTGACGGATGCCTCGGTAGTTTAATATCTGACAGTAGGTTCAAGTAAATAACATTTTTATTTAAAAAACTATAATATATAGTGATAATGAAGAGCAGAGGCAGCCTTTTCATTTACAACCTGTCTATAAATTTTGGCAGGAAATTTGAAACTAATTTAATATGTTCAGTCTGAGGAAGTTACTCAATTCTGAGAACACAGTTATAGTTAAATTGCTGTAGCCAGAATTATTCTCTCTGAAATAAACGAAACAATGATGTAGGGCACCTAACTGATGTTTCCAAACTGACACATGGTATTTGGCTAGACTTGAGTAGAAACACAGAGTTCTCAGGTTTGCAAACGTACTGCTATTATCATTACTAAATAAATCTTAATTTGCTGACCCTTGCTACTTGCAAACATTAATGGTGTTTTTCAGAAAGTCGTATATTGAGCCCTTGTAAAATACTGGCACCGCTCGTGATATTCACTGGTGGACAGACAGAATTATATGCTTCACTTTAAATAAACACACCATACAAAATTTCTATAGCTGAGTGCTTTCATTTACATAACATCTATCTTCAAATTAAGAGCTTTTCAATCAAGACTTCAGACCATGTAAGGCAGTGGCCTTTCCTGGTAAAATTTAATACCTTAATAGAATTTAAAATTTAGTAAGAAGCGGACTTGATGAAAATCCACTCCAAGGAAGCAAGATTCTAAGTGTCTGGAAAGAGGGATCCATGTAAACGTAATGCAACTTCTCCCAGAGTAGAGGCAGAGGTACACCTTGTTAACAGCACTCAAATTAAAAACTCAAGATGTGTAGGTTTCCTTGCATTTTATCTGTTAGGTCTACGTGTCGGCCAAGGCCAAGGGTAGTAGGAGGGTAACTGCCACTTCTTTATATTTTGTAGAAAATCAAAATCCTTTAACTCAACCCAGCAATCATTTTGTCTATACAAACATATCTCCAGTTACATGATAGATAACAATAGGAAAACAATTGGTTTGCTCAGGAAAAGTGTGCTTTATAACCAACTTTAAGAAAATATTTGCATTTAAACTAGATGCACCAATACATAGCTCTTACCAAACATCGATTGACGTGAGGCTATTTGCAAAGCTCTGTAACCTCCGTGTTGTTGCACTTTGAGATACAATATTTAAGGCAAACAATGCTTTTGATGCAATTATAGAGCGTAGCACCGTCCTCTTGTTCACCACTCAACTAATAAACCGCTCACTGAGGCAGGGCTGGATACTGCTCTGTTTCCACAGGCCCAGGCCAACATCTCTCAACTCCATCAACTCTGGGTACAATTCCCTCTTCACCCCAGGTCCTCCAAAAGCTCTGGGAGAAGCCAGCAAAGGAGTGATTCCAGAAACTGAGGAAAGGCCCAAGAGCTGTTTTTCAATTTTGAAAAAGAGCTTTCAAGAAATCCTGCTCTTAGTCAACTAGTCCCCACAGGGACCCTAAAGCACTCTTCCTGTATAGTTCTTTCTCATTCCTTCTTCAGCAGGGTCCTCTGTGAGTTATCAACAAACTAATGACGTGCTATACGATTTTTAAGGCCTTCTTCTGAATCCTACCTTTAAAATTCTTAAAGCCCATCCCCTTTTTACACACTTACAAAGGGATGTGATGAACACTTAAAACACCCAAAATGGATTAAGAACTAGTCTGAGAATAAAAAGGTCGTCTGCCTATAAATCACCAGATAAAAAATGTTACAGCACAAATACAGCCTCTCTCTCACTGTCCCTCTCTCAAGACATCCAGCCAAAATCTCTTCCCATGCAGCTCAGCGAGGCCCCATGGACCTGCAGCACAAACGTCATGGGAGGAGTGGTCAGAAATGCACAATCTCAGCCCTACTTCAGACCTACCTATCAGAACCTGCATTCTAACAGATGCTTAGGTGGTGTGAAGGCACATTCAAGTTCGAGAGCACTCCACCTGAATATTTTCACAGGACGCCCTGCAAAGCAACTTTGAGAAGATGAAACTGAAGGAAATGTGTCATCTTCATGCTCATTGTGGACAAAGCCAAGAGAACTATTTACTAGGACTTGGATAAAGAGCATACAAAATTATAAAACACATTTTAAAATACATAGATTGGAAATGGGGAGTGAGCGCTCACAGGCGCAAGGCTCTTTTTTGAGGTGACGAATCCTCCCATAAAATTAACTTTTGGTGATGGTTGCGTAACTCTGTAAATATACTAAAAACTACCGAATGACACTTTAAATGGGTGAAATTTATGGGATGTGTGTTATGTCTCAGTAAAACTATTAAAAACATATAGATTAAATAAACTTTTAAAATCATAAAAAGATCAAATTAAAAACACCACAAGATATCACTTCACGAAAACCAGAAGAGCTAAGAAGAATGAATACACTGTAGTGTATCCATACAATGGAATATTATCTGCTATAAAAATAGAGTAAACCACTGATGCACACAGCTACAGGGATGAGTTTCACAAACATTATGTGGAATGACAGCAGCCAAGCCCCACAGAGTGATTCTGTTGATATGAAGTTCTAGAACTAAGTTAGAGTGATGGAAATCAGAGCAGTGGTTGCCTTTGGGGGTGGGGGGAATTGACCAGAAAGACACACATGGCAATGTACTGAAGTGATGGAAAAGTTCTACATTCTTTAAGTGGTGGTTACATAAGTGATTGCATTTGGTAAAAGTCATTGAACTGTTTACTTTAAATCTGCGTCTTTTATTGTATGCTAATTATACGTTATTTAAATAAGAGTAACAACAAAAAATCTCACCCCGCTCCATACATCCATGTATTCTGGAGGCCCTTTACAATCTGGGAAATATAGATGTTGTGTTAGGTCTCCCTCCTACTCATCTCTAGTACCGTAATGTTCTCTCGAGGTGAAGTTTCTACCAATGGTTCTTCTTAAACACCAAAATTTATTCATTCTAAATTTACTGTTTTTCTAAAATTCTTCACAAGTGCTCTATTTATCTATTAATCAATTTTATGATTCATTTATAATCTTATCATAATTGTTATAGTATATCTATTTATTGGTTATTTATCTAATAACTAGCTAGCTAGAGTGACAAAGTACTCCTACTGCTTATTAAAGCCAAACCAAGAAAAACCTCTCTACCCCTTACAGCCTTTTAGAAACTGTTTGAAACACTGTTTACTCCCCTAGATTTGAAAAGCAAATAGAGACAGCCTATAGAGGGAGAATGAAGTGTAAGGAGATGCAATTCCCAGTAAGAGATTCAGATTAGTCTACGAGTGACTTAAAAAACAAGACAAAGATAGTGCAGAGTTCAAGTAAGTATTTGCCAAATTAGGTAAATGAAAATCACCCACACAATTATCCCAATATCTGAAAAGCACAGAGCTAAAGCTAATCCAATTAGAGAATCGCACAGAAGAATTTATTACAGTTAGTTTCTCCAAGTAAGCGGATGACCTTTAACAACTTCTGCCCTAACAGATATTAAACAGCTAGACAGTAGTCTGGGCATATTCCTCAGGACTCAAACACACTGAATAACAAGTGCAGATAACAACACAGCTGGCCCCACAGAGAACTGAGAGTAAAAACAAAGCAACCACACGAAAAAGAGGAGTAGTAGTTTTTTTTTCTCCAGAGCATCCTGTAGACATGGGCAAGATGCACTGATGAGACTTTCTAAACCACCCTACACCCACAGAAACTCCCCAAGCCACTGATCTCTAAATTCTAACCAACACCTTTCAGGCAAAACGTTTAATCCTTCTTGGCGAAATATTTTCCACACTCTTATATAGTTACATATACCTGTGTTACACACATTACGTATATAATTACATCTCTCTATCAACCACGTACGCATATTAAGTTTGGCAGGTGAGTCCTGAAACAAATGCTGTATATTCCTTTTTCTATCATTTCTGTATTTTGTGGGTTTCTCAGAGAATTACAGTCTTTGGGGAAAGAAAACAAATGTATTTTTAATGACAAAACATTTAATCTGGTTTTGAGTGTTAAAGGTAGGGATATCTGAAACAAATACATGTTTTTCTTTGTTTTGTTTTTGGGAGTTTTTATGTTTGGTTGTTTTAGCTGCTCAGTAATACTGGATAACTAGAGAACTGTGGGAATATCTGTCCACTTTAATGACAGTGTTTTAAAAGTCCAGACTTTTTCTTCCACACTCGAAGAATAAAGGGGCATGAGGCTTTAAAAATGGGTGTTAGGCACTGATTGCCGCAAGCAGACCCGAAGAAGAACCACTGGCCCGGTGTACACTTACAAAAGATCTCATAGCTCCATCTAGCTCCAGACTAGGGAATTCAGGGAACAATACAGAATTACAGCCAATAGGACCACTGAAACATAAAAGGGAAATCAGGAACAGTGAAAATGAACCCATTAATGCAAGCTCTGAGTTTATAAGTGCAGGAAGTTTGTCAATTAACACTGATTAAAAAGAATATTCATTAGGTAATTGACAGTTGATTTTCTAAATAAAGAAATCATTCATATCATTATTATTTAGGTTTCTAGCACTTCAGTTTTTAAAAATAGAACAGATAAGTGAGAATAGATTAGAACTAAACTTTTGTTTCCCGTTGAAAATGTTCTCCTGTCTCACACATTGTTCTGAGTGTTCTGAATTCTGCCTTGAGATCAGGAAAACAAAGAGAAAGCCACTTCCAAAGTTAAAACTGAAGGATAAATAAGGATATGATGCAGAAATATGACATGATTAGTGTTTTTCTTAAATCTAAACAATAGAATCTGTTCTGAGTTGTTTATAGTCTACAATAAATCAAAAGGAAATTTATACAAAGCCTCCAAAAGGGGTTTATGTAAGAAGATAATTACAATTCATGAACAATCTACAAATGTCTCTTTCATATAAAAACACAAAAGTAATCAGTAAAATAAAAAACAATTAATGAAGATCCAGCTAGGAAAATAACTTTGGTCCTAAAATTAAAGAAATACTGGGAATAACAATGTACTTGAAACAGAGAATTACCAAAGTAAATTCAAAGCAAATCATACTACATCAAAACATATGGGGCTGGAGTTTGCATTTGATATTACAAAATTAAACAGCAGCATAATTCCTTAATTATGATGTTTTTATAAAATGTTTTCAAACATTTTTAAACATTTTAATAACGGACAGGCAATTTCACATTTCTCTAAATATCATTTATTACCAAGGAGCTCAAAAAAAAACATAAAATCCCTGAAACCAAAACAAATTGGTACTTAACCCAATTTGACTAGTCAGATTTCCAAATAAAATATTCAAGAGACACAGAGGAAACATTCTGTATAATTCTGTATACTTCTTTCTTCACTTTAAAAACAAACTCATATTACTCAGCCGTAAAAAGAAATGAAATTGAGTTATTTGTAGTGAGGTGGATGGACCTAGAGTCTGTCACACAGAGTGAAGTAAGTCAGAAAAACAAATACCGTATGCTAACACATATATATGGAATCTAAAAAATAAAATTAAAAACAAAATGGTTCTGAGGAACCTAGGGGCAGGACAGGAATGAAGACGAAGACGTAGAGAATGGACTTGAGGACACGGGGAGGGGGAAGGGTAAGCTGGGACGAAGTGAGAGAGTGGCATGGACATATATACACTACCAAAGGTAAAATAGATAGCTAGTGGGAAGCAGCTGCATAGCACAGGGAGATCAGCTCGGTGCTTTGTGACCACCTAGAGGGGTGGGATAGGGAAGATGAGAGGAAGACACAAGAGGGAGGGGATATGGAGATACATGTATTGGTATAGCGGATTCACTCTGTTACACAGCAGAAACTAACACACCATTGTAAAGCAATTATACTCCAATAAAGATGTTAAAAAAAAAAACTCACTGTTTATTATTTTGATCCTATTGAAGTGCAACAAAATTTCCAAATTAATTTTATACAGCATTATATAAAAGAGTATATAATTGTTTGTTATTCTTGCAAACTCAGCATGAGTGGTATGCCTTCCAGTTTTTAGCAATGTGATCAGATGACCCTAATCAGCTAGGACACCTCTGGCCTCTAAAGCCCATATTAAGTGGGTCAGTGCTTCTAGGTAAATTCCTATTGGAGCTACTAAGAGAACCATGTAAACATCTAGATACAATACGATGGGGATAATTATGATTAATCTTTTCCACTCTCCCCTAAACTTTAATTCCGTTGATATCTCTCTTACACTTAGCAGATAAGCAAGATGAGCATTTGGTAAAAACTACCTTTGGGAGGCAGGTATGTATTGGTGGATACATTTTATTTCTCTTCTGCGTGGTAGCATCTCGGCTATACCTGACTAGTTTTTCTGGTTCTGGTCAGCCACTAAACTCTCTCATTCATTTTATTTTTTTTCCAGGTCCTGCTTTCATTATCTCAAGGCTAGAGTATTTCAACAGTCTCTAAACTGGCTTTACCAAACCACCAGTATTCTCACTCTCAGTTCCAACTAGCAAATATCCTCCTGGTTAATCCTGATATTCTTCAGAACTGACATTTGTTCAACAATGTAAAAATGCTCCCATTGCAACCATGTAACAACCCATCTTGTAGGCCTGGCATTCACGTTTCTCCCAGAGTCTCTTATTATCTTCCCATCACTGGTCCTGTCCTTCAGCCTCCCCCAATCATGGCTCTCTGTCCCTGCTGTGGCTGAAGTGTACTCCTTACCTGGAATGGCCTCTTCATTTCTACTGACCAATCAAGACCCCCCCATCCTTCAAACTCATTTCAGTTCTTATTTCCACAATGACATTTTCCATGACAGCCCCACCCCAGCATATTGCTCTGTTCCCCACAGCATTTCTCTATATTAGTCACTTGCCCCTTAATAAAAATTTACAAGCCCTGTAATTTGTGTGTGTGGCTTCTCTCTCTTGCTGGAATACAGATCCTTCAAGACATAAATCATAGCTCTGTTATTACTGACATCATCACCCTGACTCAACTCAGAGGTAGTGTGAAATAATGAGAAGCCCAGAGTTTTTGGATGTAAATAAACTGGTTGTGTGGCCTTCATTTTCCTCATCTATGATGTGGAGACAAGAGTACCTGACTCTTCCTTGTTGAAAGGATTAACTCCAGCACAAACTAGAGCTTTATTTACAATGTATCAGTCCCTCCCTTTGCCTGCAGTGCCAAAACCTAGCAGGCCAGCAGTGCAGACATTTGGTGAGTACCCTTAGAAACGTTCAAATTAATTAAGTAATACCATTTTTTTTTTTTAAAGTTCAGCAAGGGATACTTTGAATTACAGTTACAGTAAGAGGCATTTTGGTAGTTATCCAATTAATTGTCATGCTTAGCACTGTATTTGGCTTGGAGCCTGACAGCATACTTAAGTTTACTTGCTTCTCAAACTAAGGAGACTTTCTCTGCCTCCCTGAGTGAATGTGCTCGTTTGAGGCCCTCAGAAAGTAGAGCCAGAGCAAGAGAGAGAGAAAGGGGTTATTCACGTAAAACAAAAGCCTCATTTTACCAGTGTGCCCAGGTAGGTGTGGAAACTGCTGGGAAGGGTACAGCGGTGGCTTCTGCAGCCAACTTTCATATTAGTTGCAGCCCTGACAGAAAACACTATGCTAACTAATGATGAAAAGAACAGAAAACAGGGAGCCAACTGGATATTACTCATCTATAGCCATGATGGAGAACGGACCATTTTGATATTTCAGTATGAACTAAACATTAAAAATACCACACATGCCTCTTTAAAACTTAATTCCAAAATACTTGAGGAGCAAGAGAAGGAAGCACAAAGATGTTAAAGGTAGAAAAAGACCGAACACCCATATAGTTCTGTTTTTCCATTTTCAGTATTCTTTGATCCCAGAAAAATGTTAATCATCTCCCTGTCTCAGTCCATCTCAGTCCAATGTTATAAGACTGAATAAAAAGAATCAGAGCCAACAAAAGCTGTCTACATTAAAAGAACCTCATACTGCAAAGAGGCCATCAGAATATTTTGATGGCTTCTGAAAATATCAAAATATTTTCTTAGATTTCTATGTAATGTATTCCTAAATATACAGTCTCTCGAAAGACAAATTCAGCCCAAGGCTCAATTTTATATTCGGCACAAAACAGAAATTACCCCTGACCTAACAAGCTAAATCTCTTGGGGTGAATTGAGGGAGCCGATGAACGCTCTCGGGCCCCACCCCAGAATTTTAAAATGAAAATCTTTTAACGTGTTCCGCAAGCGGGTTTCCACCCAGAAGTTTCCAAAACAATGAAGTGAACCGAAGAGATGGAAAAGGCTCATTTCTAATGGTGGTATACAGTCCCAAACGAATCATATCATACAATGCCTCCTCGCTTTCACAAAGCATATTTGATCACTGTAAAAAGCAGATAATTGGTCAAAATGAAAGTCTTTAAGAAGAAAAAAAAAACATCAGTATCAGCAGCCTACGAAGTATGCATCAAAGTGGTGAGATACAGATAATATCTCATTAGACCTTTCCAGTGGCGATTTTCATATTTTGTAGATAGCTGTATGGAGAAAGACAGTCTGATTCTCTGTTGTTGGCTGTGAAATACCAACTGGCAACCCGCAGTCACATCCTTTTTCTACCTAATCATCATTGTATGGGATTTCCACCATAAATGCAGGGTCTCAACCTGCCCCAACTCAACACCCGCCCCATGTAATGCATCCTAACTCAACAGATTAAGAAACTCTAAATTACCAATTTAGTACACTCCATCCACATCCTGTCTAAAACATCCTAAGTATTTATAATAAAGTAGTATTAATATTAAATTCAATAAAAGCACAAGCCCTCCCAAGAAGTTATTAAAGTAACAGCTTTGTCAGGGTATTTTGAAGGAAAACTCAAATTCTCAGAACGTCAGAGTCCTCCTCATACAAAATATTGGTGGTAGTGGTGGGGGGAATATTGGGTGATTTCTGATTTCTAATGGTTTTCTAGATTTAAAATTCTATGATTCTGGCAGGACCAGAGATAATTTTTAAACCTTATATATTATGTTCTGCATCCTTCTACCACAGCGCCATCCTTTACAGGCACTAAGACTGTTACGTAAATTAGTTAATCCCTATGAATCTCAGTTCTCCCATTCATAAAACAAAAATAATAATGGTGCTAATATTAATCTACTATTGTGAAGGTTAAATGAAATAAAGGTCTTAAAGCACTGAGCGCTATCTTTGGCTCACTGTATACACTCAATAAATAATTCTACATATAGTTTTATTTAAATGTTTCTCAACAAAATGTCAGATTCGCTGGCAGCTAAGCACAGTCCCTTTGCTTTTATGAAGCCCAGCAACAGAGAGGGTTAATAAATAACTCACCTGAGACCCATGTGAAGTCCTTCGCGTAATCCCATCACCACCCCAGGAGTGAGTGACATTTGGAGATGTTTTCCACAATACTCCTGCTTTAACCAGGATGACACCTAGGATGTTTTCTCTCTGGGAGCACTCATCCCTTCAAGGCCCAACTCCATCTCTCTAAGACCTATTCCACAAGAAGGTCTTGCCAGTCCAAGCCGCTCCTTTCTTTCATATGCTTCTGATGGTACAGCATCTGGGTTAGTCAGTTTTAACATCTCAAACACCTCCAGTTTGCCTCATAGCACCAGTTAAAGATCAACAGAGCAGTGGTGGGATTCCCCCCCCGCCTTTTTTTCCCCTAAACAACCAAATAACACCCATTCAAAACAGACAAATGTCTGCTAAATACATCCCTGGAAACTGAAAAAAGCTATGTGAAACGAAGCGGCAAAACGTATAAAATGGTCAGGGATTTCTCTTTCATTACTATTATCAAATTTTACAATTAAAAAGTCAACAGAGGTATAATATTTATTCAGGGGACACAAAGCACATGGAACAATGCTCAAAGGTGCATTTTGAAGACCTTCAAACACATTAAGGGAGCCAAAGTTATAAGATAATAAAAATACTATTACAGCCCATTAAGCATGTTGTAATGGTGCTTAGGGATGATGCAGTCATGTTTTGCAAAAAAATTATTTTCACCCTTCTCCCTGAGAGGAACTTCAGTGCAATCCAGATATTCTCAGACAGGAAGATATACAAATATTTCCAGATAATACAGAAATGTACTTCACCCCAATGCAGACCTCAAGCACTAATTTTAGTGTTGAGGGTGTGCAGAAGTACAATAAACCAGAAAGGAGGATCAAACTGAAAAGTGTTTTTTTATGTTTTGTTTGTTTTTTAAATGCTTAAACCAGTCGAATTTGTCAGGGTCAAAAATTCAAAATTAATTAGGTCAAAGGTTCAGGTTTTAAATATTTTGCATTTGTTGTTTCTGAAAAATAAATATGTCCTTTACCACAACTGTTTTGACAGGGACAAACTTTTTACGATAGATACAATAGTTTAAATGATCATACTCCTGAATTGACTGTTCATAGAGTGATTCTCAATTTTTCTATTTCCACCCTATACACAACTCAGTGGAAAACATAATCTAAACTTTTCATCACTATTGATGATTGCTGTTGACTGTACTAATTTTTCATTGCTCCATTTCCAGAATCAAGCATAGTGCTAGCACCTGATAAATAAGTGATCAATAAATGTTTTCTAATATATTAATTATTGAATAATTATCCACGTGTATATTTATGGATAGATTGAGGTATGAATATATGAATGTACGCACACAAACACAAATGGGGTTTGGGCAATTTAAGGAGAGGGAAGAGAGCTCACATGTTTTAAGCACCAACTATGTGCCCAGATCTGTCTTAGTGTTTTACTTACATAGTTTCACTTAACCTTCACAGTAACTTAGAGTAACCGAAAGCTCACAGAGAATAAGCAGTGAGAATACACAGCTATCAGAGCCATAGTTAATAAATGGTGCAAATCATCTTCGAACTCCCTGGATCTATTTGAGTCGTAGCACTCCACCATGATGTATCTTGGGGTTCACTCTTCCTCCCATGGCTACAAGTAATGGTCAAAAAATTAAGAGCAAAATAAAACAGCAAAATGCTAGAAATACTGGACATCTGGAGGAACGTATGTGCTACATACGACATCATGGTGACCTGGTACAAGCCCTCACTAAAGAGCCATGATGAGAATGGGTGGGGAGATCTGGTAGATTGGGAGGCTATCTCTGGCCACAGGCAGGATCTGCCTAAAAAGCAAGAGCTTCATACTGCTCAAGATATCTGGTGTCATTTAATTCTCATGATGACCAAGGTTCAAAGGAACAAGAGCATGGGGTCATACAGCTCATAACAGTGGAAATGGATTCCCCATATCCCCAACTCTCATTACTCTACCATACTCATATTGGGACTCACTCTCCTTCCACTACATCAGTGATTCTCAATCAGTGGCAATATCTGGTAACATCTTTTTATTGTCACACTGGGAGAGTTCTACTGGCACCTAGTGGGTAAAGGCCAGGCGTCTGCCAAACATCACACAAGGTACAGGACAGCTCCCTCACCAAGAAGACTTCTCTGGCCTCAATCATCAATAGTGCCAGGATTGAGAAGTCCTGACCTACATGATCAACATCCAAAGCACTCACTTACATATGTGAGTGTCTATTATGTGCCAGACACTGTTATAAGGACCAGGAAATGGTGGTAATCAAGAGAGACAATGTCCCCTGAGAGTTCGCATTCAAAAATGGGAGACAGACCTTAAGGATGGACAAGGATGGAAGCACAAGGGTTACTGGCATACAAGACAGTTGTCCAGGAACAGACAGTGACTTTAAGGTACTGAAAAGCAGAGGTGTAAAAATAGAATAGGAAGCAGTCTATGTGCTATCAAAAGATTTCCCCAGTGAAGCATTATCAAAATGAACGGAGCCCCCCATGGAAAAATAAAATCACAGATGACAGCTTAAATGAAAATAATCCACTTAAAATTTCTTTTGAACTGTAAACAGTAGGGATTGGCACAGTTTGTAATAATGAAGCCCTTGTTCAAATTCAATTTTTATAAAATTTTTTACCTTGCTCTCTTGGTAAATGTGTTCTGAAAAGGTTTTGCTTAATGTGAAAATCTGTTCATGTGGGAAAAGTCAAAGAATGATTGGGGAATATTCTCTTCTTTTGTCACAAGCTACAAAGGTCTCTTTGAGGCACTACAAATATCACTTATGTCAACACCATACTTATCCCAATGTATCTTTCTATACCTACTGCCAACGGGCCATCTCAACTTACAATGGGTTACTTTACAATAGTTCACTTGCAAATCAATTATTTGGAACCCAGAATATATAGTTCCAGAGAAACAATATTGTGCTGTAAATAATGGTTCAGTTTCTTAGCCAGGAGCCAAAATTTTGTCTAACTCAAACTACATCTATATTAAAATTCCAAAGCTAACAACATTTTTAAACATTGCTTCTAGGGGAAAACATTGAAAATTCCAATGCCTAATGCCTAATGGCTGACAATGAGAACGAGGGGAATAAGCCAGCCTTGCTATATAGTAAGCAGGGGTGGTGATGGTCTCAATCCATGTAAGAAGGGGGCGGGGGTGTAAGAATCTTTACCAGCATGAGGAAGTGATGGAAGGATAGGGACTCAAGTGGTGAATGAAACACTGGGAGTCAAGTTATGGCTAGAAATGTTTACATTCATTCATTCATTCAACAAGTATCTGGCTAGAAACTGGAGATGTAGTGATGAATAAGGCAGGCTACCTTGCTCTCAAGCCAGAATGTAAAGAATTAAAATTTATCACAGTGGTAGAGGAAGCAAGTGGTAAAGGGGGTGTGGGTGGGAAGGGAAGGATGTTGTAGAGGTGAGGCTCTGGTACCAGAAGAGATGACAGTATCCTAAGAAGAGGTTCTTGGGTGAGCATCCAAATGAGAGGTTCTTTTTGTAGAAGGAAAAGAATAGGAATCATGAATTTAACTACAAATCACCCAGTCTTTGATATGGTAGAAACCTGACAGATTTTATCCAGCTGAATCAACTCTTTTCACAGAGAAGGAAACCAGCATTAAAAATGCAAGGGAGTCTACTTGTAAATTTGGAGTAAGATCCAAAAATGCCTGATAATCAAACATCTATTAGTATATACCTTCCGGATCTTGGTTTCCTTTTCACGGCCTCAAAATAGTCAATACCAATTCTTCCTCCTTTTTATAAGTTGTACCCTGGAGTGGCAGGAAAGTCTTCAGTGATTCATAAAAGGAGAAAGGACATTAAAAGCCAACTCCTTTATTTGATAGTTGAGAAAACAGAGGTCTAGGGAGACAAAGTAATGTGACCTGCCTAAGACTAGGGCAGAATGAGGGCTGCCGGGCTTTGTGTGACCTAGCAGTTTCCATTAGAGCACCACTGCCACTGTCATTATCAAAAATGAGGATGACGAGGAAGAAACATGGGAAGGAGATATTATTTGTAGACTATGAAGGCATACTCCTCTAAGCAAAGATTTTAAATACAATTTCCAATTTATGGAAACTACTTATAGGTTAAAAATCATACATAATTTAAACTCTCTTTAAGTATGGAATGAAAGTTTCCAAATTAGCAAATTTTCCAGAAAATTAATATCTGTCCCTTAAGTGCCCAAAAAATTGGCCATATTTTGGAGAAATTTCTTTTAAGCATTTAATTATAGCCTATTAAAATAATTTTTGTTCCCATGAATCTTGAAGGCGTCCTTTCATTCTTGTAAATTCAGCAGTTTTTACGGGTTCTCCCTCATGCTAAGCTAAGGCTGCGCCTTCTATCCCCATGCTTCCCTCCTGTAGGCCTCTAATTCCAATCAGATGCTTCTAGTCTTCCATGGACTGAGAAATCAGATCACAAAGACTGACAGAATACTGTGTAAGGTAAAAGCTCTAACAGAGGGCTTCTCAAAAGGTAAATAATCATTATGACAGTAATTTTGTTGGCTCAGAGGCATCTTGGGTGACATCATTCAAAATCTATCTTACTTATCTCTTTTGATCTCAGTTCAGCAGCACTTTCAATTATGTCCAGAATCTCAGCAGTTTTCTGAATAATTGAGATACTGAAAGTTTAAACTTCAGTGAGCTGGAGAGAAATAATTACTAGAAATAACTGGAATTGGTTTTGCTATTCCTAGCAATGTGTTTCACTTTAAAATTTGATTTTAAAACATTCCTAAATATTTTTTTCTTAATACTGGTGTTGATACATGAAAATAGTATTATTTTAGAATAACCAACTTATATATTTCAGTTTAAAGTGCTGCTTGGGGATGAAAGTTATTAGGTAAAAGTCATCTGAATTCATTAATTCTGGAAACACAATACAGTGTCTAACAAGAGGCATATGAGGGAGACATATTAGGTAGCAATAGGTGGAAAAGCTACAAATGAAAAATTGTAGCAGCCCCAATGAAATCATTAGGAACTAAATGCCTATTTGTTACAGGTGGCTTCAGAGACCCCAGAAACCAAATGTGATACATGTGGCAATGGCTGCAACCTGCAAAGTAATTCAGTGACACAATTATGTACACCCTTTGCTGATAAAACTCTAACTCTATATGTCGTTAGTCCAACCTGACTTCACAACACATCATTTTAGCATGCTAAACACAGCTGAAGGGCACTTGAAGTTGACAGATAAGAACCACTCGTAATCCCTATAACGTACAACTCCAATTTTACTACACAATATGAAGCCAGGGAAATGGAGTCATCAGTAAAGATTTTTTAAAACCTTATAAAAAAGGCAACATGGGGCTTCCCTGGTGGCGCAGTGGTTGAGAGTCTGCCTGCCGATGCAGGGGACACGGGTTCGTGCCCCGGTCCGGGAAGATCCCACGTGCCGCGGAGCAGCTGGGCCCGTGAGCCATGGCCGCTGAGCCTGCGCGTCCGGAGCCTGTGCTCCGCCACGGGAGAGGCCACAACAGTGACAGGCCAACGTACCACAAAGGAAAGAAAAAGGCAACATGGACTGCAGTTTTTATAAGTTCTGAAGAGATAACTTTTAAGTAATAAAAACAGAATGAGTGTGTCCCAATATTCATTGAGCATAGTTGGTCTAGCTGATCTCTAGAGCACTCTTCCATATGAAAGTATGTGCAAATCACACCAGAGGGAACACACTTTATGAAACTTAATAACAACAACTTTTTGCTTTCCTTGCAGTTAACAATTGAATATCTTTGTCAGTCTCCATTCTGCCAAAACGTTTTCTGTATACAAGCTGGCAACACTGGGGAAGTTGTCTTCTTTCTTTCCAGCTCTTCGCATTGGTAGCCAAAAGTGTCTTTGTTGCTCAAATAGTCCACGCCATCTGCCAGCAGTTTCTCCATCCTGCCGTACCATCTGCCAGCCTCTCTGCTTCCGAGTCCATGCAGTGTTGCCTGTATGCTTTTCAAATGGCTCTTTCACCAGAAGAGAAAGAAAGAGCAAACCAGCACCTTTCGAGTTTAACCACTCTTGGTAATCATCCCAACACTGTTCTCTAACCCACTGGTTCTTAAGAGGACAAAAAACCCCAACAATTTGAATGGAAACACTTTGATTTCTTTTTCTTCCCCGTTGCAATAAAGAATTAGACAGCCATAGTACATCAATAGAATCAGTCATTAATACAAATTTTTATGGCTATGTTCCCTTTTTGTTTGTATAAGGTATTCTTAATTATAAAGAATTATTCTTTGGATTAAGAAGCAAAGAGGGGAAAACAATCCTTATTCCTACAGTTAATCCTGATTATTTTTAAAGCAAGTTCTGGTAAAAATTAGTAATTCAGTTGAATGTTATTAACAGTATAATGTTAACTTTATGCTGCACTGCACTGTTCTTCACTCTAATCTACTTAAAATTCCTGACTTAAAAGTAGAAACAACAAGGGCTGCATAACAGTCTCTTACTGAGGTTAAGCCTAAAGAGTTCCATGAATATCCTCCCTAAGGCCACAGGAAATTCCTTAAAGCAAGAGGGTTTTAGGCTTTGCTGTGGATTACGCTCAAGAAGTTTTCTTTCTAGATTTGTTCCTGCTGGGAATTTATCTTATGTCTCCATCACTGTCCAGGCTTCAGAGGGAGGCCCTATTCGTTCCCGATCACTTATCAGAATCCCAGGGTAACTTGACTACCATGAAATTTGGAAGCTTTTGCTATTCCAGTAACAAAATTAAATTAGCATTTAAGTGAATGTCAGGGATCAAGTTCACTCATAAGAAATGATACCATTCTACCCAAATGTCAGAAAATGTACATATTTTAAGCCACAACATCTGAGGTTTCCCAGTCTTCACAAACAGATGGTAATGTTCTCTGTAGACACATCTGATCTTTATAAATGGTGGAGGGTAATCTTATTGTATTCACCTTCACATTAAAAAAATATATTTTAGCTTTGTAAACCACAGACCTTGATGTTAAGGCATGTGGCTAGTCTCATCAATTTCTTAAATTATACCATGTTCTTTATACCTAAATGTGTGTAATAAAGATTCCTGTTTCGATTTCCAAAATTTCTATTCAGTGGAAGAGTACATACTAATTACAGTTTAATACTTATGAATATCACTAAGCAAATTTTCACAATAGCTATTATTCATACCACTTGAAGAAAAAAAGTAAGGAATTAGCTATTAAATTCTGCTCTTAAATTTCTCAAATAGTTTTTGCCTTGAAGTATATACCATTTTTAACAAAAATTCTATAAAAGCAGCATTTACTTCAGATTTAAGATTTGACATGCCAATTTCACTGAAATTTTGGAATGGAAAAAGTTCTTAAATGCTTTGTTTTCCTCAAAAACTTAGACAAAACCATGTAGAATATCAGAAACCAGGAATGACACATGATTTTGTGAAGGTTAAAAGCCATAATATTCTGAAACTTAAGATTGTTTTTAAAAATTCTAATTCAGACCAAAATAAATGTATTTTCAATCAAGGTGATTCTCTGTGGTACTCGATAGAGATTTCACCACCTGATGAAAACTAAGAGGTTAATAGGATGGTCTTAATAAATTATTTGATAAAATGATTGATTAAGTAGTTTCCTTAAGTTTGAAGTTATGAGTATACTGTTAGGTCCATGTATAAGTTAATATAAAGTTAGCAGATATGAACACAGATGAATTCCACTGGGGGTCAGGATGAAAGACATATCCAAAATAGCAAGTGGTCAAAACCAACCCTCATCTCTTCAGATGATCAAGGATCTGTTTGGAGGATATGTTTGTCTCACTTCGTATCTCTTGGGGTGAAATCTCCCAAATAGAGCATCTCATAAAAATACCAAGGGTGTGAAGGCCTGAACCGGACAGTCTTCTTTCTCAGGAGTAAAAGGTATTTTCTGATGAAGAAGCTCTCCCCTAAAATGCTTGGTGCAAAGTCATGGACTGGTGAAGAAAGTTGGACCTTTATAAAGCTTGTCAAGGAAAGTTGAAATAAAGATGTCAAAAGTTCACCAGCAGACCGATAAGCAGCATTGGAATAATGATGCAAAAATAGATAACATTTTGAGTTTTGCTGACTCTAGCAGTAACTGATGAGTAGGCAATTCTTTTAATATTTTAAAGAGGGGTGGAGAGGAAGAAAAATTATTCAAAGAAAGGCATCTAATTATACCACCATGGACATCACGTAGTTGCATATCCATTCGTCTGAACTGAAATCTTAGAATGCTACATATCTTTATGATAAAGAGATAATATTCCTCTTTTCTAATTGTCATCCTTTAATAGAATGATAGAATATCCCTTGTCCAGGAGACATTTAGCACTATGTCCCAAGGACAGTAACCATTCTGAAGACTATTAAATGTTTGCTATGTGTCCAGCATTATGATTTCACTACGGAATGTTCAGTGAAGTGTACTTCCCACATATTCTTGGTAGAAAACAATGGCACCATCATTAGAGTCCTCCAGATACTTTTATTGCAAATCTGTATTTTCTGCTTCATTCCTGTTGCCTCTCATCAGATTGTTTAGACTGCCTTGCTAACCTTGCCTCATCATCCCAAACTAGATTCCTTCCATTTTCTTAGGAAAATCATTGATACATGTTTCTTCTAACCTGCACTCTTAGCATAGATTACTCTCACCACTTCTACTTCACCCATCCGTCTTCCTTTACTGCACTAAAGAAACTCCTCTGTAAAACTGTAATAAAAGAAGAACAAGCCCCGTGAGCTCTGATCGAACTGCATCACTTCCCTACAGACCCTGAAAGAGGTGGCTCCTCACGTCTTTGTTCTGATTTTACCCTTCATCTTCACTTTCTTGATCCGTCTGAGTTCTTTTCTACCTACGCCTCCCCCAGACTCATCTGACAGCACTGGTTCCCTTGTCTGCTTTACTCCATTCCCAGTTTCTTTTGGTTCCTTACAAGCTCTGTTCCACCTAGGATCTTCACACATGCTCGTCTCTCTCTGCCCAGAATCTAAGTCTTGCTCTTCCATTGATATCTCCCATGTTTTTCTAGGCCTCAGCATAATATCCCTTCCTCAAAAATGCTTGTTTGACCCTAGCTGCATTTACATAAGACTCCTCCATTCCCTCTCTCTCTTTCATCCTTTACTTTTTCTAACCAGCATTTATCACAACTTGGAATTACATGTTTATTGTGCAGTGATGTATTAAAATATGTTTCTCCTGCTAGACTGAGGCCCATGTGGGCAAAGATTGTATTTATTGTGTTCATTACTGTTTCCTCAGCTTCTAACACCATGCTTAGGGCATAAAAAGCACTCAGTTGAAAAAAAAAAATGCTCAGTTAATACTTGTAAAAAAAAAGTGATTGAACATTTTCTCAAGCTGTTTTTCTTTGTTCCTCTCCAAAGTTCATTCATCACTCATTTAGTTATTTGTTATGGCTGTCACTATGTCCTTTAGCTTGCTAAGCTTGTGTACACGAGAAGTTCCAATACTCTCATTTCCAGGTTCCTTAAGTCTGATTTATTCTGTGTAACACAAGCACAGCATTGAATGAAGACTGAAGTTTGCTAACTCTTGGCCCCAAATGCCCTGACCCTGCCTACTATTCTGTCTTTGCTCTTTCACACACCTAGGCTTCATTTAGCCAACACTAAATTATTGCTCTCAACTCAGCCCATAGGTGACATTTACCCAGAAGACTTCTGACTCCTTAAGATAATTGAATTTGTCCTTTTTTGTGATGCCAAAATCCGCTTTTTATTTAGCTATTATTATGGAGGTTTCACATAGTACCATGACTGACAACTTAACCAACCGCCCAACTTAACACTTAAAATTATGCAACATATACTGTTCAAATCTGACCTAGCACATGGTAATATCTGATGAAATTTGTTGAATGACTGGATGCCCATGTTGGCAATGGTAAAAATAATAATAATTTTTAAGAAAAAGTGGTTACAAAGAAAATAGGACTCCAAAAATAATGCCAAAGAGCAGAAAGTAGGAAACTCTTTCTGGAAAATTCTTGCATATTTTGACAATTAAATAATCCAAAGAATTCTAAGGGATTAATATTTGGTAAGAATGAAGACAAACAATTGATACATACAGTATAATGACTTAGGAGCTGAAAGAACTTCAACATGTTAACTTCTATTATTAAGATATCAAATCACATTGTGGGTTCCTCTTCATTATTATTAGTGACAGAACTATAGCCAACAGTCCTCATTCCATTTCGAATAAATTTACCTGAGTTACTGAGCCTTTAAAACTTATTTAAGTTAGCACTTAAAATGGAATAATTACAACAACTTTTATAATTAAGAAACAAGATACTCTGGAGCATTCATTTCTGCAGAATTACTGCGTGCCTCAAGCACATTAAGACCGTGACCAGAGGCACAATTGTATTAGCCTCTTGGGAAACACACTAATCCCTAGAAATCCACTGCTTAGAGAAGCTTGTTGTGTATAGATTTTTTTTTCAGTATTTAAATATCAACTCTGATAAAATTTGTGCTTAATGTCCATCATGTAACTCCAATTTGTATCTGGAAACAGTATGAATTTTTTTTCAATATTAACATATAAATATTGGACAAAAGGCAATACACCATCATCACATGCTTTTTATATTTCACCTTTATGTATTATCATTAATCCAGTGTTGTTGTTGTTTTTTCTGCGGCACGTGGGATCTTCCCGGACCGGGGCACGAACCATGTCCCCTGCATCGGCAGGCGGACTCTCAACCACTGCACCACCAGGGAAGCCCTTATGTATTATCATTAGAAGTTGTAATAAGTCTTAACTAGGAACCTTACCTATATACATACATATATGTAATATTCTGCATAATTGCAATTATGAAAATTAGGGAGTACTGCACTCCACTGGAATTTAAAAGCAGAGCAATTGCCTAACGACTGAAGAAAACAGCCCCCAAAATGGCAAACAGTTTTTGCCAAGCAAAATTTGTTACAAGAACCTAAAAAATAAAACATCTCCTGAATGTGTTAAAGGGCAGCCACTTGTAAAACGCTATTCTCATTTTACTTTTTAATACCTTTCCTTACATCACACTGTGGGAGTCGTAATGACTTCATACTCAAAACGGTTTCATCAATCAAAACTATCTGTAAAGAAAAAGAGTTCAAATACTTGTTCCATGTGGTTTTGTTGATATTGTTATGCTGCCCAGTTGATAATGGGCATTTTTTTGCAATGTGTCCATTTATTAATAATTATATAGAGCTAAGCTTATCTATTTAACCTGTATAAAATATGTAATGCCAAAGTCAAATACAATTTGACAGAGAAAATCGCTATCAAGGAATCTTGTTTCAAAGTTAATTTTAGAACAAAAATCTGTAAAACCTGGTTTCAAATTCAGAATCCAGCTTGATACAATGCTTACTTACCACGCATGCTGACAAGAAGTTAAATTGTATTCTATTCTAGTTATATTCTTACAATGTTCTAATATTCTCCACATATTCTATTATTTCCAAAGCCTTGAGGAAAGTCACTTGGATTAGCATAGGGGGACAGGGGACAACAGCTACTTCTTACCATACTCTTCCAGAGCTTACAAATAGCAAAATCACATGGGCAGGCAGACTTGAAGTATTTCCTGGTCTTGTTCACTAATCTTTATAGGTGACTGAGGAGGAAAAGCAGGAAGGGAAGTATATGTTTCACCGACATGAATAAATGGGAAGTAAAGGAATCCACTGGTATAAACTAGGGTAAGTCACTATGCTTCATTTTCTAATGGTTTAGACAACTGACGTTCCATTTGGGGACTTCACATTACTCAAGTTATTCTGACCTTTAGGAGCATTTTTCCAGCTCTTAGGAGATATATGAGAAAAAACAGGCACATTTAGCAACCAAATGAAGCCTAATTAAACTCTTTAGAAGTGAGGAGACCAACAGGGCTTCTGCACTCCTTTCTCTTACTTCACCAGATAGTAACAATATGATTCTTTGCACAGCACTCAGTGCAATTTGCCAGACAGTCATAATGATCAAGCTACCAATACAAAGAGAGCATAGACCATGTGCGGAGCACTGCAAGACATCAGGCAAAACCATAACAGATCCATTAAGCACAGCCCCTGCCCTAGTTCACAAGGTATGCAAACTCACAAGTGGAGTCATGTATTTCAGCATTTGGTCAGCCGTTGCTTAGATGATGAAGATAAAGAGTAATGCACCAAAACAGGAGTCAGGGACTCTGGGAGAACCTCCCAGCACTGCCTGCCTACTGGAGTTAAGCAAATACAATGAGCTTACACACTCATGACAAACACTTATATCAGCAACTTCCTGCTAAGCCAGAATCACCAAATGCAGCAACTTCCTCAGCTTTTTACATGTTTTGATCACATTCACCCCATTAATCATACATGCATGTGCAAACTTTGGCTATACAGGTTCACTTCTCAAAAGCTTACGAGTCCCAGTCACGATAAATAATAATTCTCAGCTGTACCAGAACGGTTAATTTTCTGCAAAATATCAAGGAGACACAGAAGCTTCGATTACTTCTTTTGCTACCGGAAGAATGAATTCAAGAATGAGATGGTCTTCCTTCAGAAGAGAAAAAGTATCAAAAAAGGAATATCACTTCCCCAAATCTCACATCAAATAGTGTTTTCAATAAAATTCAACAGAGACAAATTGTAAACTAAACTTCAAAAGCAGCAAATCTGCACACACCAAATACTGGACTTTTGACCAAGCCAAGCATGATAGTTGCTCAACATGACTGAACACCATTAGAGACCTGGGCTAACACGTGCCAGCTCAAAAAGATTATGCATGTGTGGGCATATACACAGATGTGTGTGCACATGCAGTATTATATGTTAACCATTCAGTTATTAGAAAGATAAGTACTGATTTATTCCATTCTTTATGCACTCTCAATCTCTCCATTAACAGAAATCACCACTACTTCCAGAAACACAAAATGACCATTTATTTATCTTTTCTAAAATAATATACTTATTTAACTCTAACTTTTGAGGATTACATATGTCCATCAAACAAATTAAAGCAAATTTAAAATTAGGTCCTACCCACAGGTAAATATATACTATCAGGGATAGGAAAAATAGTGTTTTGAAAAACTTTTTCGTTGAGGCTTGTTCCATTCTCATAAATGCCAAGTAAAGTATCACTAATCAATCAGATGCTCACGCAGCTCTAATGTGTAGAAATATAGTCCTTTAATGATTCTTTAAACTAGTGTTTTGCAATAACATTGTACTAACATTTAAACTTCATGAAAAGGTTCAGAAGTTAGATTACAAAGATGTCAGCACTTCACTGTTCCCTAAACGCTCACATGCCTCTCTTATTAGTTAGAATTCAGCACCTCAAACTACACTCATTTCAAGGGTTACAAGAAGGTCAATATTCGGCCTAGGCACGTGCTGCAGCACAAAGCACACAGACTGAATACAGAAATCTTAATTACAAATATATTTACCAAGAGTTTCTATTTTTAAAGAATATACATACAGTAATTTATGAATTAGAAATAATCATAATTCTCAGGAGACTGAGTGTCCTATAAGTCCTACAGAGCATTCACTTTTCTATCTGCTTGAAAAATGACAGCATTCTAATTATTCTGTCAAGGTTAATAGAGCCCAAATTTCACTCTTGAATCTCAGTGGACATCTTTTTCCAACAGCCACTACTTCTCATTTGTGACATTTTTCCTTCCTAAGATTATGTGTTGCAAGAATTTTCAGAGTCAATTTAAATACCCATGCAACCTCTACATCAAAGAACTAGAGTGACATGATCTTGAGATAAATGAGAAAACAACTTTAAAGAATCTTAACAAGCACTTTTGAAAGAATGATAAAAATGGACTTTAAAAATTGTTAATAATGAGCTTGAAACTTCAACCTCTAATAAGATGAATGAAACGCTACATGAGAGATATAACAAAGACAGATAACATTTTTCAATTAAAAAATGAAAGTTATAAATCAAGGACAATAAAGAATCCACAGAGGCTAAAATCAAATGAAAGAGGGACCCAGGAAATTAGTAAGCACTAAAGCCTGATTTTATTTTGAGAGTATATGACAAAACTTAGTAACCCTGACATTATTCATTTGCACAGGGTATCGGAGAAGGAAACAACCCCTAGGAAATGTTGAAAGTAAAGAGTTTATAGTAGACATTCATAGTAGATATTCACAAAGAGCTAGGACATAAGAAATCCATACCATCATTACAACAGTGTTGAAAAATGAATTCACCACATGGAAGAGATCATCAGCAAGTTAAACTTGACTATCTTAACACTGGCAGTCGTTGAAAGGGGAATGGGGGGATCACATCTGAATACATCCATCCTGATTTCCAATAACCAGAAGCTGAGAATTTAAAGTGATTCTGGGTAGTAGTGCTTCCAAATGGCTGGCAGAAAAAGACAGATGCACAAATATTCTCAAATAAATTCCAAAGAATTCTAAAGAACAGAGCTTTAGAAAAGGAAAAGAAAGAAAGAAAAAGAAACCAACATAAAAGGCACCATGAGATTCAGACCGCAGAAACAACAAAATTAAGTCTTCAAAGATATTGCGTATTAGAATGTTGAGATTGAGAATATAAAACACCTGTTTCACGTGTTAAAGAAATATAAAGCTTTAAAAGCAAAGAATAAGAAACCAAAAATGATGAAGGTAGTAAAACAAAGGAAAAAATATAGTAACTGAAATTTAAAATAGGATGAATATGTAAAATAGCTTATTAGACACTGTTGAAGAAAAAAAACATGAAATGGAAATAAAACTTAAATAACAAGAATTAGGGGGCTTCCCTGGTGGCGCAATGGTTGAGTGTCCGCCTGCCGATGCAGGGGACACGGGTTCGTGCCCCGGTCCGGGAAGATCCCACATGCTGCGGAGCGGCTGAGCCCGTGAGCCATGGCCGCTGAGCCTACGCGTCCGGAGCCTGTGCTCCACAACGGGAGAGGCCACAACAGTGAGAGGCCCGCGTACCGCAAAAAAATAAAATAAATAAATAAATAAGAATTAGGGCTTCCCTGGTGATGCAGTGGCTGAGAATCTGCCTGCCAATGCAGGGGACACAGTTCGAGCCCTGGTCCCACTTGCCATGGAGCAGCTAAGCCCGTGCGCCACAACTATTGAGCCTACTCTCTAGAGCCCACGAGCCACAACTACTGAGTCCACGCACCACAACTACTGAAGCCCGTAAGCCTAGAGCCTGTGCTCTGCAGCAAAAGAAACCACCGCAATGAGAAGCCCGCACACCGCAACAAAGAGTAGCCCCTGCTCGCTGCAACTAGAGAAAGCCTATGTGCAGCAGCAAAGACCCAGTGCAGCTAAAAATTTAAAAACAAATAAAATAAATTTTTAAAAAAATAACAAGAATATTAAACAATCCAGATGCAGCCCACAGACACTAAAAGGTACAAAATATAAGGATACATGATTAAAGCATCATGGAAAGAAGGAGGTAGACGACGGTCTAACATGTATCTAACTAAAGTTTCAGAAAGATAGTTGTGAAGACAAAATAATTTAAAGTGATAATTGCTGTATGTTTTCCAGAATTCCAAGAGTAGAGTTATCAAACTTCCCATCCAAAAAACCTCAAACAGGGTAAATTTTAAAAACAAGACCCATATTTATATACATCACAGTGAAACTTAATAAAGAAAAGAGAACAATTTTAAGACAGTGAGAAGAAAGCAGACCAACTACAAAGAAATTGCAAGTAAACTAACAGCTGATATCTTGGCAGCAACCACAAAAACGAAACCAACAGTGGAAAGATTTTCTTCAGTGCTGAAAGTGTCATCAATTTACAACCCTATACCTCCTGAAACTATTTACTAAAACTGAAACAATAGAAAAGTGTATTTACTATTTACGATGTTATTAATTATGCAAGTTAAATTATCTAGTTTTTTTTCATGATTCTAGACAAGCAAACTGCAGTTTTTTATGGGGAATCATACAGTATATAATAAACAACACACCCCTGAAGAAAAACAAGATGAGGGGACCTGCTGTACCAATGGCGCCTACCCTATAAAATACTGCAACCCTTCCCCCAACCTTGCCCATCTTGATCCTTTGCTTTAATTTTCTTTTCATTCTGCGAGGGGAGAATAGGATTTATCATCTTTTAACATACTATATAATTTATTTAATATTTATTATTTATGTGCTTGTCTCTGTGTTAGAATGCATGCTCCACTGGGCAAGAATCTTTGTTTTGTTCACTGAGTGATTTCTAACTATCTAGAAATGTGCTTGTCATACAATAGGCACTCAATAAGTCTGTGTTTAATGAATGGCTAAAAAAAGAATTTTATAGCTATAGACAAACTGGCCAATGACCCAAACAGAGAGCCCAGAAACAGATCCATGCCATTTATGGCATTGATCACTGGGGAAAGGGCAGATTTTCATTAAATGGTCCTGGGTTAATTAGTTATCCAAAAGGAAAAAAAAAAAAATGAAATTAGGCCTCTACTTCACATTATATTCAATCGATTATGGGTGAATTAAAGATGTTATTTCATATCTTTAAGACATTGAGATAAGAAAGGATTTCATGCACAAGCTTTTAAAAAACAATTCATGAAGAAAAAATGACAAATTCAACTATACTAAGAAATTTTCTTGATCAAAGGGAAATGTGAACTAAGACGCCTCAAACAGAAAGATGACACTGGCAACACTGACAAAGGACTAATAACCAGGACATAAGAAAAAATGTTTATGAATTAAGAAAATCCTTCCATATAAAGTAAAAATGTGCACAAGTCATAAATGCATCTCAAAGAAGAAACAGAAATGGCTCAATGCATGAAAATATCTAACATCATGGAAAATTAGAAGAATATAAAAATGAAACTATTATGAGATATGATTTCATACCCACTAGACAGGGAACAGTTAAAAAGCTAGACCAATGTTATTACAAGGGAATGGCGCAAGGATGACTCTTTTTACACCGCAGGCAGTGTATGTTAGAACCAAACACTTAGGAGAAGAGTTTGCTGATTCAATGAAAGCTCAACAAGCACACACCTAAAGACTATGCAATTCCATTACTAGAAAGAACCTAGCACGTGCCAACCTAGAGATGTGGACAACAATCTACATGGTCACACTGTTCACGAGAATGACAGCAGAAAACAACCAGGGTCTATAAGCAGTAAAACAGATGAAGAAATATTTGGATGTAGTCCTACAGTTAAATATTATGAAGCAGATGAGATGAAATCAATGTACTGGATTACATCTTTTTTTTTAAACAAAAGATAGAGTTGGATGGACTAAAAAATATAAGATTGGTTGATTTATAGTAAATATAAGTACTGTCTATGAAACTTCAGTTTCAGTTCTCTGTGTGTGTCCATACTGATTTGCAATTAAAATATATTTCCTGTGATGTAAAAAACCTAACGGTGAATAGTATCAATCCTTATCAATTTGGCCAATCTTCAGAAAGCACTTTGTTTTAATTTTCAATTCCCAGATAAATAATGAAAATGAACATTTTTTCATGTGTGTCATTCCTTCTATAAATTTACTTCTTTACTTCTCCTATAAATTTGTTCAAAACCATATTTCTTTCCTATTCTTTTTTTCACTTTTTCCATTTTGATTCATACGGACTTCTTTCACATTCTAGATACTAATCCTTTGTCACTATACTGCAGATACTCTTTACAATCTGTCTCTTGTCTTTTAGTTATGTATGGTGCTTTATCACATACTTGTTTTCCACTTTTATGCAGGCTTGTATGTCAAACCTTTCTACAGGTGAGAAGAATGATAAAATCTTAGTTTTCAAATCAATTACTATCTAAACAAATAATTTGGAGAAAAAAGTGTTAAAATAATAAACCTCTCTAATGAGTTTGAGGTTGATGTGTACTTGTGAAGGTTACAGTTTTATATGAAATAAAATCAGCTGAAATCAGAATCTATTCACTCCTAATCTATATAAAGGCAAGAGTGTCTATGACAGGTTCTCAGAATTGAAAGAAATCAGCCACACTCTTATATTCAACAAAAGAGTAAATCAGATTTGATGGATGTGTGCAATCTTTAGAACCTGTTTTTCACATCTTATAAAACACAAACTAGTACCATCAAGATTGTAAAAATACATTCTACTGCTATCCCTTACAAACCTAACAATTTTGAGTCTATGAGCAAAATCTGGACAATATTAAAATACAGTTCAAGTCTGTATTTTATGATTTCTACAATAAAGATTATGAAAAATTTGTAAGTACTGTGCAAAATAACAAATTATACCCAAATAAAATTAAGATTTTCCACGTGAAAAAACTGTTCAAGACAGAAAGTTAAATTTTGGCTTATCGGAATACACAGCTTTACATAAACTAGTTATTTTCATCTTCACGCTTCCCTTTAATTCTGCAGGACCATCATAGAACATAAATGAGGGGGATACATATACTTTTATGTCTTCTAGTTTACTCCCTTTGAGGGTAACATTAACACCTGTCAGATTATGCTCTATTACATTCTCCCAAATTGACTTCCAAACTTCAACACATGCTTCAATTTAAAACTCTCGTAGGTAATCCTTCGCATACACGATGTATTTTCCTAACTTAAGATGTATACTCTGGGAGAGTTTATATCTCAGAAATCTTGCATCTCTTTCCCCCCTCAATAATTTGACCTAAAAATGTGGCCCAGTGGGAAAAGACTGGGTAAGAGATGTTGGGGTCAGAGCTCAAATAGTAATAAAATCACATATAAAAACATAACCTTGTCACATCCAAAAATACACTGAAAAGGGTAAATCAATAACTCAGGTTATTAATAAACTTTGAAATAAAATGGAATGTATAACATACTTGCTCAAGTTCTTATTTGAAGCCATTAGCTTTTTTCTTCACAAAAAAAATTAACAGGTTGATTTGACCTAACAAGAAGTTTGTAACTCAGCAGAAGTAATACTTTACCATTTCTTCAACAAATACCGACTCCAATCACACACATGGCACCTTGCAGAGCTACGTGCATGATGTAAAAAAAACCCTAACATGTATCCCCCATCAAGACGTTCACAAGGTATTGCCAGAAGTTTTACATGAATTTCGTATTTTTAGTAACACACATGACTAATATGACATCTCAGTGAGAACAGATTTCATAAAGCTGAATTTCCACGTACGAATTAAAATTAAACTGAGCATGTTTAAACTAATATTTTCAGTTAAACAACTTTAAATGCTATAATCACAGCTCAGAATGAGTCTCATATTGTTGTTTTCCTACCTGTGACTTTTTAACTTGTGGTAGTACTAAAATGATTTACAATCTTAAATATGGATAAATGAGTAACTTAACAACAGTAAAATGGACTTTTGTACAGAAATATTATATAGTTCCCTGACATCAGTTTGGATAAAAACAAACACAATGAGTGCACGCATTCCAAAAGTAACACTCTTCTTTGAGACAGGTTCATCTGAGATTAGATGAGAGAGCTTCTGTATTGTTCTTAGCATAATTCACGGCCAGCTAGTTGTTTCTCACTGAAGAGTCGTTTCTATATCCTCTCCACGCATTTGCCTAAACTATTTGCGGCTCTTTCCTCACACTTGTACCTTTCCATGATTCATACACACGGTTGCTGTTAAATAATTACTGTTGCTTGCCAGTGAGGGCTATCAGGTAAGAATATAATTTTAGAAACCAATGGTATAAAAATACAAGCAAACTTGAGAGCTTCTGAATAATATGTGAACTAAAAAGAAAAGGAAACAGAGATTCCTTGGAAACAAGCACACAAGTATGTTTTGATCCCAAGAGGTGAGACTTCAGACCCAAACAGACAAAGCTGACATTCAGGTCTAACTGCACCCCTGGCTTCAAACTTTGGGTAAGTTAATTAAGGAAACCGAGGTCTGTTCAGGTGATTTTGTAACGGGGGTAAACACCAGAGCAATTTTCTTCATCAGCAGTCAGGTTTAAACAAAGATTTAAAATGTTTTAAAGTTTAAAATATATATATATATTGTTTCACAACCACTTTTTCCAGCACATTTCTTCAGAAATCCTAACCAGCTATTGTAACAGAAATCATTCTCCCAACTCTAGGGAGTTTTGTTTTTGTTTTTTTTGTTTTTTTTGTTTTTTTTGCGGTACGCGGGCCTCTCACTGTTGTGGCCTATCCCGTTGCGGAGCACAGGGCTCCGGACGCGCAGGCTCAGCAGCCATGGCTCACGGGCCCAGCCGCTCCGCGGCATGTGGGATCTTCCCGGACCGGGGCACGAACCCGTGTCCCCTGCATCGGCAGGCGGACACTCAACCACTGCACAACCAGGGAAGCCCTAGGGAGTTTTTAAAAGATAAATTTAAATGGAAAATCCCTCACAAGGTTGGATGGAAGATTGAATGTCAAGATCTAGCATAGGATTTAGTAATTTAAAAAGGGCAGTTCTGTTAGTTATCCATCCAGTGGGAAGCTGACTGCCAAGCTTTGGGCCAAGGCTTGTTTCATTTTTTTTTTTTACTCTAAGCTTCACTAGGGCAGAGATTCTCAAAGTGTGGGCCCAAGACTAGGAGCAACAATATCACCTGGGAACTTGTTAGAAATGTAAATTCTCCAGCCCCAGTTCAAACCCGCTGAATCAGAAACTCTGCAGATGGACCCCAGAAACGTAAGGCTCCCTGGGGATTCTGATGCACCTTTCAGTTTGAGAGCCATGCCATCTTGGATCTGAAGCTCAGTGAATACACAGCCAAGTCCAGTGAAAGGACCTACTTTCCCTTATTCTAGTACAACATTTCCTAATGACTCAGCTTCTCTTCAAGGAATTCAACAATTTTGAGGAGTGAAGGTAGCAGCTGTTAGTGAATCAGCTCTGGAGAAATCAGGAAAGCAGTGCATAGTGCAGGCCTGCCCTACAGAGCCATTTCCTTCATCAGGAGTCAGGTTTAAGCAAAGATTTTAAATATTTTAAAGTATAAAAAAAACTATGCTGTTTCAAAATCATTTTTTCTGGCACATTAGCTCAGAAATCCTAACCAGCTAACTAAATCCTAACAGAAAATATTCTCCCTACTCTAGGGAGTTTCAAAAAGATAAATTTAAATGGGAAAACCCCTCTAATTTTTCAGGTGCATTTAAGAAAAGTGGAATTATTAGATTTTCCCCTTCCATTCTTTAAGAATGGGTTTTACTCTTTTCTGACACTGATCCCTCATCGTTTATAGCCACTCTTCATAACAGACGTCAACATACCACTTCTTTCTTTTTTAAGGCTCTTATTTAATCCTCCTCATTTGAGAGAACACCATTCTTCAAAGGAAATGAAAGCATCCAAGACCACCTTAATTCTGCAGCATATAAATCATGCATAATCATTATTCTCTCTCCCACTGCCACCCATACATCCAAGGCTGGTGTCAACATATCTAATATTTTGTAGCCACCTTGGAATTTTATATTACCTCATTTTAGATGCTAGACAGATTAGAGAAGGGCTTGAAAGATTATCCCTTCAAAAAATAACTACTGTTGTGTACACACACACACACACTCACTCAGTACTCTGCTATAGGATCAATCCTGAGAAAAGAAACCTAAATAAATAGGAACATTTTAAAATTTTATTCAGATAATTTTTAGTCTAACTGGAAATTACTCAGATATTCGATTTTCCATGAGGCAGCTGAACCCTCTGGAATATTACCAACCCATACTGTGTTACTCATTTAAACTAAATTCTAAAATGTTCTCATTTCCTACAATGTTAAAAGCTCTATTTTATATTTAATTTTTTAATTGTTATTAACACCAAAAAACTCTTTTGCAAAAATGTGCTTATTGCTGTGATACAATGTTGACAATTTGTATTTTTTACAATGACCTATTTAAAGGGCACAAATAAGTATAGGCATAACTGAGGAAACTGCCATATTCCCAATGAAAATGGGAGCGAGAACATTGTTTTCACTTGAAATAGAGAAAAGTAAACCATAGGAAATTTGCCCTCATTATAAAACAAAACAAGGCCAATATTCCAGTTACCATATAAAAATCTATATACTGGGGCTTCCCTGGTGGCACAGTGGTTGAGAGTCCGCCTGACGATGCAGGGGACACAGGTTCGTGCCCCGGGCCGGGAAGATCCCACATGCCGCGGAGCAGCTGGGCCCGTGAGCCATGGCCGCTGAGCCTGCGCGTCCGGAGCCTGTGCTCCGCAACGGGAGAGGCCACAACAGTGAAAGGCTCGCGTACCGCAAAAAAAAAAAAAAAAATCTATATACTGTATTTAAAGATCTGCATCTTCAGAAACAAAATCATTTAAATAGCAACATACTCCAGTCATGGTATTAACCTGAGCAGCCTCTAACACTTACATTATTCTAGAATTATACTTGTATTTTTTACTCAACAAGACACACTCGCGACATTTTTCAGATTTACAAATAAGTAAAATTGAAAAGAAAAGAAAGGTATACTTTCAGAACAGCTGGAGTTTTTAGCCTTGCCCTCATACGTACACTCTGTTTTCTAATCCCCAGTAATTTGGGATTAGCATCATTTCCCTCAATGTGGGAAGACACCTTCTACTGGGATCCCTCCTCAAGGATACCTTTGAGGCTCTAATTTTCCATTCTCTTCTGTTTGGAAGCTTTCAAGTACTGTTATTCTCCCCACCAGGTTCATCCCATTATGTAAGGTGGAAGGAACCCTACACGGCAGAAATGAAAAAAAAGAAATAGTAGAAAACTGCAACTTTAAGAAAACAGCTGCAGAGCAAGCTACTTTGAGTTGTCCTCATCAATGTCCTGGTCATGAGCAAAGTGTGACTGATTCAGAAACATCCACTATTTGGAAAAAATACTACAGGATTAAGTTCTAGTAGCTATCCTTGCAGTTAGATGGGACAAACATTTTCTCCATTGTTTTCCTATTGTACTCATCATTGCCCAGATTATTTCAACTCTATTCAGAGTTGAAAGCTATTTTCTAAGAACTACAGCAAAAAAAAAAAAAGAAAGAAAGGCAAATTCAACTATTTTTATTTGCTTTTTCAAAACCCATTTTAATAATCTGACACTGAAATGGGTAATTTGGGGAGGGCAACAAGTCAAGGCTTTGGATGGCTGATGCTAGAGCTCACTCCATCTCAACCTGACCAATGGGACTCAGTGGTTTAGCTACTCCAGGTATCCTAGCAACTGTAAGATACAAGATGACAGCCTTTAGTAGACCACATACTTATAAGTTTCCAGCAATAAATAAAATTTTTTTCTGAACATAAAGATTTTTCAGTATCATTGCATTCTAGAATTTACATTAGCTAAAAGGAAAATGAAAGCTATCTCTGGGTTCCATGGTGATCAGGTGGGAAGTGTTGTTCTTCAAAGCATAATGCTGACAAAAATGACATTCAAAGTTTTGATTTTATAAAAATTTTATCAGGCATGGTTTCATGTTTAGAAACTCTTAACACAGCTAACTTTTCATGGTGGCTTAGGAGACAGTATGCTTTACAGAAGAATGTGAATTATTTATCTCCATCTTTATGGGGACTTCATTTTTAGAACAGTAGACACTGAAAAAGCATACTTTTGTGAAGAGTTTTTTAAAGTACTGAGTTTGGTTATTGCACGTGGTATAAATCTGAAGGAATAAAACCTCTGAAATTAAAAATCAAAGTTTGATGTATATAACACTAATGGACTTAACCCCACCCTCTAATTGATTCATTCATTTCTAGTGAAATTAACACCACCTTCGAGATCAAGTCTGCCCCAGATTGAGCCTTAGAACATTTGGACATTAATTCATTATGCTCGTTAACTTTCATCCAAAGAAAACGATAATCAAAAGCAGTATTCAAGGTGAAAACTACTAAAGATACCCATACTTTAAAAAACATTAAACAACAGGAAAAAAATTTTTCTGTACAACTTCTAAAATCACACAAGAAGGGGATTAATTTGTACTGGTACCACAAAGACGAAATGTGCCAATTGCAATTATGGGAAACATGCCATTAAGTATTAATTTTGTAGGAAAAGACTGAAAGTTCAGCACAGAGACATTTTACATTTTCTATGCTATGTTTTATGAATAAAAATGGCTTTATAGTGAATTTCTTCCTATAGAATTGGGAAGGTCTTTAAATTATTTCTCCAGAGCCATCACAGATAACCTGATTTTGGAAATGCTTCTACATCTTTAAAACTTTCTTGACCCTTAAACTTATGAGCCTTAAATTTTTATTCAACTATATTTTTATCTGTGATTTAAGTACTACTACTGAGTAACTTAACAGAAGCTGCTATTTTAATTATGTTAATAATATTAAATTGTATTAACTGTGTAATTGTATAAGTCCTAATGTTCTGATGGAGAAAAGGAAGTCCATATCTTATCTTTTAACTCTCTGAATGCATTTTGCGTGGGGACAGGGGAAAGGGAGCTACTTAGCCACAGTGGGAAGGGATGCCTCTTTTAAGAAAAATATGTATTTTGTAAGTGGCGCTAAAATATTGTTAAATGAGACAGGTCTCTTTACACATTGAAACCACCAGAAACCCAACATTGCAGACAATGAGAACTTTCAAGTTTTCAACTTATCCTGAACAAAACAAGTTGTTCCTTATGGAGAACTTGATTGCCAGTTCTTAAGATGATCATTCTCCCTTTGATTATACTAAGTTTATTTTCCTCCCTTTCTTCTTAACCTTGAATGTGAGAATACTGAGTTGCCTTAAAAATATAAATAAATAACAGTAAAGAGGCACCAGAGAAATGAAAAGAGGGAAAGATAGAGCATTGCCAGTGTGTGGAGGAGAGAAAGATTAAAACAAATCTCTCTCTCTAAAAGAACACACAGAGAAATAAGGATTTGGGTAGCACCGTCACATCAGATTCAAGTAGGGAGTGCATGCGAGAAGTCACCACAAAGGCTTGAGATAAAACATTTCTAAAAGCAAAATGGACAAAAGGAGAGTTAATCAACGGGAAGTTTGAGTTTGCTGAGTTACACATCCAATAGCTAGGAGTTTTCTTAAAACTAGCCTCCTGGAAATAAGAAAATACTTTTTAACTATTTCAATAAAATATCTGCTGTCATAGAAAAAGTACAATTGACACGATGATACATTATGTGCCTTATTATCACAGCTGACCTTCCCATGGAAAGTTTTTCAGCTGTAAGAGCATAGATCTGGTGCACTGTGAAGCAGTAAAATTGCAATTCACCATTATTATAACACCCCAAAGCACCCAGTTCACCAAAGTGTAACAGCTCAAACAAGGCTGGACCTACCAAGTTATAACAACACCTTCCTTACAATTAAAGACTAAGTGGAGCCTAGCAGAAAAAAAGTAACTCCACATCTGGCAAAAATTAACTCCAAAATCAACATTTTGTTGTCTATGGAGCACCTAATGATAAGTACCATATAACTTTATGGTTCAAACATCTTCCCTTAAATTAGGATCTACAAATAACTACCAGAGAAGATACTCTAGAACCATCTCACACAGATTCTTCTCAGTAGGCTGGGTCTTGAAACTTAGTTCTTTGCCAGTGATGTTCTGTCTGCACAGTGTGCCCTTCCCTCTGCCTCTCTGGGGATAAATTCCTATTTGACTCAAAATCTGATTCAACTACAGCCTTCAATGAAAAGCCTCCTCTTACTTAGCACTAAGTTAGTTCGTAGGATCTTACTGTCTTCATAGCCCTTTGTCTATCACTCTTCAATTGCACTTACTCTTACTTTATTTACCTGTCTCTTACACTACGAGCTCCTGGACGATGTCATCATGGTCATCTTGGTAGCCCCAGTAAGATGGAGCACAGTACTCAAGAGAGTTTGGTTGAATAAACCAAACTAGAAGTGGGGTGTTGGGTGTTAGCCTTAGAAAAGTTAAGAGAACAAATGGTGGTCTTCTAATATGTGATGGGTTATCTCATGAAAAAAGAAATAGTCTTATTCACTAGTATTCTAGGTAGCAAAAATTAAAAGGAAGCAGAGGTCAGATGCAAGTATCTAAATGAGCAGAGCAGCCCAACCAGGGGACGGTCTTTCCACACACAGAGCAGTGAGCTTGTCACTGGAGGGAAGAGAGCAGGGCCCCTTCACGAACTTATTGGGAACCAAATTCATCAACTTACAAAGCTAAATGTTATATGAACAAGTAAAGCTCCCTTTGGAAATAATAAATGCATATATATATATATATATATACGTATATATACACATATATATACACACACATATATCAAAAGAAAATACAAACAATTAAAATTATTGGACCCTTTATGTCAATGAAACCAAATTTAGTTATTAAAAGGTGTTAAAAGAAACAGACCAACCTCTAACATGTTTCTAGGTTTTAAAAAGATGAGGCATCTTATAAAAGTACATTTTTAAATCTTTGTTTACTATCTTACAAATATATAAAAGGAAAAGCTTACATTCTTATACAGTCTTTACTATTTATGAAAATTTACTGGATAACTTCATTGTTATTACTAGAATGTATGTTACATTATAATAATTCATGTGAAAGTATGCCATCTCAGGGGGTCCAATCATACACCACTGGACGTTAATTAAACACCTTATGCTATTGAGGATGAAACATCTAACTGGGCACCGAAAGTGTGATTTAAAAGCAGGGAGGGATGCTGTTGCTGTAGAAGCCTTCGGTTTCAAAGGGAAAATTTACTTCTTTACATATTTAGTTTTATATAGCATGTAAAAATGTACTTTTATAACATTCTTGTGATCAACAAAGTATATGACCATTGTAGAAAATCTCTAAAGTGAAAACCATAGGAAAAATATCCATAATCACATACCCCAGAAATAACTGGTGTTAGCATTGTATTTTCTTCACATGTGTCTGCACACAAACACACTCGCTTCACACATACACCCTTACACACATACCATATTTTTGCTCTGATGTAATTTAAAGGTATTTTAGAAATACACATTATCATCATTCCATCTATTATATATAGTTCTTAAGTTACATGTAAAATAGAATTTATATATATTTCTGATTAACATGCTTCATAATTTCAGATACAAAATTCTAATTTTTGAGATGCAAAATAATCTGATTTTAAAAATAAAATACCATCCACTCTATTTCCCTTGATAAATGCCATAGCATCTATATACTTACTTACCCATACAAACCCAAGACTGCTTTAATTTGTCAAAAGAAGAAAACTGTAAAAAACTGTACATGAAGCTAAAAGCTTCGTTTATGTTCAAAGCTAACAGCAGAATACATTAAGAAACACATGTATTTATTTTACCTCATTCTCAGATATGTTTTGATAATTATTAAAATACATTTTTTAATTAGCGAGTGGGTAAACGGAGTATTTTATTCCAAAATTAGAACAATAAATCTCCCTTTTCCAATCATCATACTGTTTTCCCCACACAAGTATGTTGAAAGGGAAAGAAGAGGGAATGAAGGGGCAAAAATATGCTGTTTCATACATGCATTATGCCACTTTCTGTATCAAAGTACATTTGTGGGTATGCATATCACCCTGAATAGGAGTGTAAGTTTGTCTGGAGCAGAGGACAGGATAGGGTGAAGCTCCCTCATTTGCACAAAGTACGTTACTTAAAGACAAATATATACCCAACTCCAAAAAGCTTATCTTAGTATTGCATACCATTCTCCAAGAGCTTTCCTGTGATTGCCTTATTTGACACATACAAGAATCCTACAGGATACCATTTCAAAAATAAAATCACCCTTGGAGAGGTGAAGTGACTTGTCCCAGGTCTAATGTATAAGGTAAGTGGTGACGCCAGGACTTAAATCCAGGTGTTCTAGCTCTAAACTTAGTGCTTTTTCAACCATATCACACTTCTGCAATCAACAGGGTACTCAGAATCAGGACTAAAACAATTACTCATCAATTCATGAAATGCAGGTGTCTTTTTCAGCCCACACTGACACAGTAAAAGTGATTTGATCACTTTTGGTTTAATAAACACTCTTGCTGCTGAGCCATGGGATGAGGATTGGGGTGGGAGAAATTCCCTCTCTTTGCATTTTAAGCTTTTGCTCTTCTTTTCTTTTCCCAGTTCCAGGTTATTAATTCTCAAAATGCCTCTCCATTGTGGAAATGTATTTCTCTTAATGAACTGTTTTGATCACATAATGAGGATAATAACTAATAAATATATATATCCTACTCAAAATTTTTGAAGATTTCTTCATATTTCTTCTCATACTTTAGTAATGGCCAGATAGATGTAATATTCCCTTCACTTAAATATATTTTGTCCAGGACCACTGTAACATAACTCCTTTACAGGGTTCAAACCTGTCTCATCAGCAGATACTTGCCTGATTAAAGTTTAGAAATTATTTCTATTTCCAATTATTATTTTAATCTTACACTTAACACTCCCTCTCTCTGTCCAAACACCAGTAAAAACCAGTAAACCTCTGTGCTGGGCACTGGCTATACAGCACAAAACTGGTGTATTTGCTCGTGAAGACAACAGACCACTTGAGGACACAGGTAAAGCAAATGCAAATAAATAGGTAAAGAGTAAGAGCTACTATGAAGGAAAATAATAAGTTATGAGCCCAGATATCCTTGATTCCGTTTGAAAGATCAAGAAAGGCAGAAGTCTCTCCTGAGGAGATAATATTTCATATGAGAGCAGAAAGGATGTCATCACCACGTGAAGAGCCGGGATGGGGCTGGAGTAGGTGGAACATTCCTGATGTGGGAGTTTGTTAGGCTGGAAGAAGGGAAAGGCAACTTCTGGGGTTGGGGCAGGGGAGCAGGGGACGAGTGGTGGCAATGAATTTGCAGAGAGAGCAGGGCCAGGGGCCCTCAGAGCTGTGGGCCACGTTAAAGACCTTGGATTTTATTCCAGGTAAATATAAGACATTGAAAGGGTTTAAGCACAGAGAGGACATGAGCAATGTACAGCTTTGGTTAAATTAACCCAATGCCAATACTGGTCCAGGAAACAGAATCTTTATTAAGAGCTCTAGCTCTGCTGTTAAAGCAGCCAAGTAACATGGAGCTTCTCTGTAATGTCTTTTGGCCTTTCCCTCAACTGTGGGAGAAAAAGGGAGGGCTAACTCTAACCCTGCCAAGCTATAACATTCAAAGATGCTAGTGAATGTTAAGTGCTTTTTTAAAGCTGACATAAAACATTGTATTAGCTTCAGGTGTACGACATAATGATTTGATCTGATATTTGTATACACTGCAGAATGATCACTACAATAAATCTAGCTAGCATCTGTCACCACACAAAGGTACAATCTTTTTTCCTGTGATGAGAACTTTTAAGATGAACTCTCTTAGAAACTTTCAAATATGCAATACAACAAAACAGACTCTAATCACCATGCTGTACATAACATCCCCATGACTTATTTTATACCTCGAAGTTCATTACTATTGATCCTCTTCACCCAGCCCCCGCAAACCCCCTCCACACTCTGGCAACCACCAATCTGTTCTCTGTATCTATTAGTTTTGCTTTGTTTTGTTTGTTCTTTTCTCTTTTTTTTTTTTAGATTCCACATTTAAGTGAGATCATACTTATCTGACTTAATCTTATTCACTTAGAATAATGCCCTCAGGGTCCATCCATGTTGTCAAATGGCAATATTTTCATTCTTTTTTTTTAACAGCTGAGTAGTATTCTATTGCGTGTATGTATAAGTGTGTGTGTGTGTGTGTGTGTGTGTGTGTGTGTGTGTGTATCCACATCTTCTTTATCCATTCATCCATTGATGGATACTTAGATTGTCTCCATCTCTTGGCTATAGTAAATAATGCTGCAAAGAACATAAGAGTGCATATATCTTTTCAAATTAGTGTTTGTTTTCTTCAGATAAATACCCATAAGTGCAATTTCGGTCTCATATGACAGTTCCATTTTTTAATTTTTTGAAGACCCTCCACACTGGTTTCCGTAGCAGCTACATGAATTTACATTCCCATTACCAGTGCACAGGGTTACCTTTTCTCCACATCCCCACCAATACTTGTTACTTCTTGTCTTTTCAATAATTAATAGCCACTTTAATAGATGTGAGGTGATATCTCATTGTAGTTTGATTTGTATGTCCCTGATGATTAGTGATGTTGACCATCTTTTCATGTACCTGTTGGCCATGTATGTTTCCTTTGGAAAAATGTCTATTCAGATCCTCTGCCTATTTTTCAGTTGCATTATCCTGTTATTGAGTTGTACAAGTTTTTTATATATTTTGGATATTATCTCCTTATCTTATATATGATTTGCAAATATCTTCTCCCACTCATTCAAATCATTGATGGTTTCCTTTACTGTGCAGAGGTTTTTTAGTTTGATGTAGTCCCACTTGTTTATTTTTGCTTTTGTTGACCTTGCCTCAAGTGTTTTTAATGCTGAATACTTGGAATCTTTAAGATTTATCTATAACATGGTGTCCACTTATGTAGCTATAAAATTCCTCATGATCAAACCATAATAGGGCAGGCAATTTGCATTCATCATTTTTCACGATAAATGAAAGCATTGTTCGGTAACAAGCTAGAGTTTGAGGGTATTTTCAGTGCTATAGATCGTCTTCTGTAAGTTTAACTGTCTGCTTAGAACAATGCTTTTTCTTTTACTACAGTAATAATGCTAACTTACATCTGTACAGCTCCTTGGCTTCTGTATAGCATATTAGTTCTTTAGTGATAGGGACCAGGGACCGTTTATTGTCCACTTTCTCTTGACAGTGCCCAGCTTACTCTGATATATAAGCAAGAGCTGTTTACTGAAAGACAACTATTAAATTGGGAGATTGGGAATGACATATACACACTACTATATTTAAAATAGATAACCAACAAGGACCTACTGTATAGCACAGGGAACTCTACTCAATATTCTGTAATGACGACTATGGGAAAAGAATCTAAAACAGAGTGGATATATGTATATGTATAACTGACTCACTTTGCTGTACAGCAGAAACTAATACAACACTGTAAATCAACTACACACCAATAAAAACTAATTTTAAAAAAAAGGAAATTCTGACACATGCTACAAGATGGATGAAACTTGCAGACATTATGCCAAGAGAAATAAGCCCGTCACAAAAGAGCAAATACTGTATAATTCCACTTATATGAGGTACTTAGAATAGGCAATTTCATAGAGACAGAAAGTAGAGTGGTGGCTGCCAGGCCCAGGAGGAGAGGGGATGGGGAGTTATTGTTTAATGGGTATAATGTTTCAGTTTGGAAAGAGGAGCAGTGTTCTGGAGATGAATGGTCATGATGGCTGCACAACAATGTGACTGTACTTACTGCCACTGACACGTTTACTTAATAAATAGTTAAAATGGTATAAATTTTATTGTGTATTATTTCACCACAATAAACATAGTTGCTCTCATAAAAAAAAGGACAACTAGTAACTATTAGTTGGAGATGTTATTAAAAAGGAAATGCACTACATTTAAAAAAAAAACTCTTCTAGAAGATAGTTCTGCTTGTGTCACAGCCATGTCTTGGACCTTGAGCAGTTCCTCACCGCTCAAGCCCGGGGCACTCTCCACAACCTAGAATCCACTTATTCTCACAGATCACTCTCAGCCCATCTCCCTCACCAGTCTTCTCTTATCTCTACTGTACCTCCCCACACACAGCCTGTTCCCAAGTATGGCACGAAAGCTTTTGTTCTAGCTGTTCTTTTAGTGTGGCATGTCCACTCTTCCCTATGAAATTCAACTTTCAACACGAATACAGTATACACTGGCAAGGTGAGTGCCATGAGATGATTCAATACTCCCTCACCTTCTGTATTAGAATGGCTATTTCATTCTTGCCCATTCAGAAAAATCAACTACCAATGAATTGATTCTAAATATCAAAGAAAGCATGGACACTGAAACCTCCTGTAAGGATACTTTAAAAAATCACCCAGATAGTCCAGAATAGAATTACTAATTTTTAAGATCATTAAAATCATAATGGGACACTCGATTTGCGGCTCTCCAAGTAGCATATACTCAGGAGTCCACGGAACCAGTGGCAAATCCTATTCAATACAATTTATTTATATTGTAGGAAAAAACTCTGAAAGCTTCTTTCACAAAATCCATACATCCCTGTTGACTGGAACAGTCCGTCTCAAATAGGAAGGTCCTACTAGTACAAAGTAGAGACTACCAAATGAGTGACTACAATGAGAAGGCTTTTGTCTGAAAGGCAATTCATCCTTTAGCTGCCAAATACGTACAAAAATAAGCCAAGTAAAATCAGTAGATTTGGTTTAGGACCAGAGAAAATTCTGTTTGCCTCTAACTGTAATCAAACTCTGTTCTTACATATCTTTGGTACGTCACGATTTTTCTACTTTTTCTCTATTCTAGACTGGATTTTAATACCTCTGCTATGTAATACTTAAAGGAGAACAGGTTAATTTCTGAACACAAGTTATAAAAACAATAAAATATCTTTATAGTACCTTCTAATTAAGACACGTAGATTGAGTTTGTGCAAGTTTTTATATAAATGTGACATTTAAAGAATGCTGTCCTCAGTTTTAGATGCAGTAATAAGAAGTTGTACTTACTTTCCAATTACTTGTAATGGCCACCCAGGTTACCCCTCAAATGCTTTTGATCTCAGCAACGTAGCTCTTACTTCACTTTGAAGTGCAGCTTCCTACTCCTAATTTTACTATTCATGGCAAAGTTCAAGTAAAATTTTTAAATTACATAGCATCTAAGAAAACGAAGCTATTGGGCTAAATTTAGGAAATGAAGGAGAGTCTAGACAACAAAATTTGGTTACCTGGATGGCTAAAGCCTATTATTTATTCAATTAATAACAAAACGGGAAATATAAGCATTCAATGTACTCATTTAGATAACAAAAGTAGTTACCGTTTTAAAAGTGTAATAGGTAAATCCCAGCAAAGATAGCTAGAATTCTGTATTCTAACCTCCATTTACTCACCAAATCCGAACTAGGAAATATATTTCACAAGTAAAACAGAGACCTAATTGCAGAGCAGCTGTCCCAGGGAAGTGCTCTCTCCTCCCTTCTCTCTAGCTACAGAGAATAGAGGGCATCCATGGTCTCCTGTGCCCTGGAGACTGAGACAGGAAGTCATTCTCAGCTGGACAACAGCCATCATGGGAACAGTAGCCTCATTTATCACTTCAAAGACACAGCGGTGGGGAAATTAACCCCTCCCTTTGAAGGAAATAAACTTGGTCTACTGGTCTTGAAATGTTCATTAGTCTAAATCCTCAGGTAACAATTGCAGAGTTCGAACCCTAGTGTTTTAAAATAGTTTCTTAGAAAATTCAGATGCTAGATAATTTTAGGGCACTTTCCGCATCAGCCCTATTAAAAAGGCAGTATTTAAACAACTCTAACAACCCAGTGCTGAAAGCTGCTGCTCTTCTTCAGACTGAATCTAGAAGGGCTTTTGGAGGGAGACCCAGAAAATCCAGATTATCCTCCGATCCTTCTCACGTTTCATTTATTCACTAACACCCTACTGACTGCCTATCACGTTCACGGAGTTTCAGGAAAGAAAAATGTTAATGGAACAAAAGTGCAACTTCCTATCCCCTCAAGACCCACCCCCACCAAAACAAACAAAGAAAAAAACCAACTTAGCCAAGAGACAAGCACCAGATTTCAGTTCGGAAGACCCAAACTGGAATCCCAGTCACACCCATAATTTGAAAAAAGCTGGTCAATGTGGCTGGACCTCAGTCTCCTCATCTTAAAAGTGAGATCATACTACTTAACTTTACAAAAGGATGAAATAGGAATATAAAGTTCCTAGCACATGATAGCCATCCAATAAATGTTGGTTGACTATGAACTTGGAGAAAATACCACCACTAACCCTTGAACAACATGGGTTTGAACCGTGTGGGTCCACTTACACGTGGATATTTTTCAACAGTAAACTCTACGGTGCTACCTCCATGGATGCTGAGGAACTGTGGATACAGAGGGCTGACTATAAGTTATAGCAGGATGAACCCCACACGGTGCAAGGCTCAGATGTATTTAATAATAGGCGTTTTCTGTTCTTAACATTCCTTACCTTGCGGCCATAATATATAACCCATATCTCATTACCTTTCCTGATTCATTAATAAATGTCTCTAATAAACAAAAGGAAGTACATGTTGACAGTTTCGGGACAAGATCAGTCAGGATTTTATCTCCTAGGTCATAGCCAAACTTCAGTATAAGAGTTACATGATTCCGTGCTTTACACTATCAATAAGACCTGAGAAGGAAAGGCAGCCATGACTTGGAGAAGTCAGGGAAGGATTTATGCAAAAGAAGGAAAGTCACAGGCCCTCCTAACAAAAGGCTGAAACAGATGTTCTGTGTGGAAGCCAACTTGTGGGTCTAGATTTTGAAGCTTTATATTCCGTGATAAAAATTTTTAATTTGATCCCGCAGGCAACAGAGAACAAACAGCATTGGGGCAAATGAGTACCTAATACTATCCTCAGAGTTAACTGGATCATAATGTGCTGAAGATATTGAATAGAAGGGAGGAAGGAATGTCAAAGACTAATATTTAAGAATTGGAATTAAAGAATAATAAAAAGAAATCAGGAGGTAAAGATATTTTTGGAGACGAAGCAGAGAAGTGATATTTCTAAATGGAAACATCTTCTTGGCTAGCCAGAGGCACAGAAGAGGCACTTATGTGAAAGGAGATGCTGGCATGACTCTAATCAGGAGAGACAAAAGTGACGTTTTGAGACACAAACAATTCCCTGGATTACAGTATAAAAAATGGCTCTCAGCTCTAGCTGTGCATCAGAATCACTTATGGAGCTTTTAAAATGTGTCCCTGCTTGAGGCTTCATCTCAGAGGCTCTGATTATAGCCAGGATTGAGAATCACCAGAGCAGAGAAAGAACTGAGGGCAAAAACTGAGCCTCAGGGAACTCCCAGGGCAAAGGTCAGAAAAGGAGGTTGAAAAGGAAGCAAATTTTACAGAAGTAGAAGGAAAGCCAGGAAAATATGGCAGAATCCAAGGGAAGAGGAAATTTCCAGAAAGAACAGGTGGCAAAAACAGTAGCAACTGCTGTATAAGAGGTCAACAGTGATGCATCTAAAGCAATGCCTGGCTCCTGGGAGGCACTCAGTAGATATGCAGGGAATGAATGAGTGCTGAGAAAATGGTCCCCTCCCTCTGGGGTTCAGACGCTCTTACAGGTTAGGAATTCTACACTGGACCAGCAACATTATGGGGCAGACGGTCTTCACGGGGTTGAACTGGATTGAATAACTAAACTTGGGGTTCAACTTCCCACTTCCTAGACTCTATTTTGAACATAATCAAAAACTGGCCTTCAGGCAAAGAAAAAATGTAACAGCTTTCAAAGCAGAAAAAAGATTCAATCATTCATTCATTCATTCAGCCTACCAGCCAGCCAGCCAGCCAGCCAGTCAGATATTTATATACATCCATTCTTCAACAGCCATTTACTCCAGGGAATGAAGACAGCACTTCAAAACTTAATCTCCAAGCCACATGATTTGCATTAATTTGCATATAATTTTAATCTATTTCAAAACTGTAGCAAAGCCCATTTAACATGCATTTTTTTGAATTATTTGGAATTCCTTTTGACAGATTTTCAAGCAAAAGCATATTTTTATTGTGATCAGATTATTTCTTGCCTAATATCTAAGTTCTTCCACATGTCTCAACTTCACTAGAATTTAGTTTTGTTATCCTAAAAATGTCAGACTAATGGGTACTTTTAAAATTATCACATTAATGTTCTTAATGCAAATTTTAGCTTTGAAGTCATTCATTAACAAAAGAGAAGGCCAGATCTCTTTAACTAAGCATGAACCATCTTCCTGCTTCTATTAACTATCACTGCCATTTCTACAAAAGTTTTAAAGGAAACCGATTAAATTAATATTTCCATGAAATACATGAATAGATCCTTACCTCTGTCATCGCTTTTTTCTCCATTATAAAAAATTCCCTACGTATTGTAATTTCACACATTTCTATCACTGTACTGATTTGCAAAATCCTGTAAGCCTGTAAATGGGCATGATGTTGCCAATGCTGGATTGCTAACATCAGTTCCATACACAGTATTTCAACAACTGTGACTATGGACCATTGCTTAGTTCAGATTTTACACAAGTAATGAGTATTATTTTTTTCCTGTTTTTTTTTTTTTTTTACATGAGATCAATCACTAGAAAACTCAATGAGCCTCACATTATAAGATAATAACTGAAAGGTATGGGAATAGAACTTTCAAGAAAAGGCAAAATGAAAGACATCTTAATTTTTATATCAACACATTTTCTCACATTATATGTGGAAACGGGTTGAGGAGTAAAGAAAAATCTTTATTCCAAGGGAAAGACAATACTATGTATCAATATTTTAACATTTTTTTAAATAGCACAGCCATAACAGGTAACCCTTTAAGTAAATTTGGTAGTCCCTAGGTATGTAAAAATAAGAAATCAATTTTTGCCCTTAGGAGCTCACTGGCCAATGAATGGAATGGAATTACTCCAATTTGATAGCTTATAATCTCTACCTCTGCCAGCTGCTGGAGAAGAGTGGCTGCAGTTGGACCTACGCTAAATCTAAAGTTCACATGGAATATTAAGTCCCAAAGAAGACCTACGCCTCTACTCCATTATAAAAGCCAAAGCCGGTAACACTAGTTAGGGATGTATGGCTACTGCTAGCAATCTCAGCCTCAAGGCCGAATAGGTATCAGGAGAGAGAAGTATCAGCTCTTTTTACTCCCAACCTCTACAATATCCTTCAGAGCTACAGTCAAACTATAAATATAATTTCAGAGGTTCCCCTTCCCTCCACCTTATCCCCAAAATTAAACTTCTTATTTGACTTATCCTATCTGAGATTGCTCACGGGCCCAGCCGCTCCGCAGCACGCGGGATCCTCCTGGACCGGGGCACGAACCCGTGTCTCCTGCATCGGCAGGCGGACTCTCAACCACTGCGCCACCAGAGAAGCCCTGAAATTGCTTTTAAAATGGCTATGAAACAAAGTGGAGTCACTTTGGGCACTTCAGTACAGCAGGAGGGAGTCTAAAGGGGAAGCTGACCCTATAGCTTGACTGTGCAGCCAATCTCATGCTAAGATACACAAGATACTGTGAAAGAAGTGATTCAACAACACAAGTGGAAAACCACATAGAGCAGGAGTTACGAATGCACGCAAATGGTAGCTATCAATTACCACATCCCTGAGAGCTGCATTCCTGTATCCTAACCTGGCTGAGGATGAGGTGGAGTCAAGGCCTTTTTCAAATGTATGATTGAAGGGCTTCCCTGGTGGCGCAGTGGTTGAGAGTCCGCCTGCCGATGCAGGGGACACGGGTTCGTGCCCCGGTCTGGGAAGATCCCACATGCCGCGGAGCGGCTGGGCCCGTGAGCCATGGCCGTGGAGCCTGCGAGTCCAGAGCCTGTGCTCCGCAACGGGAGAGGCCACAACAGTGAGGCCCGCGTACCGCAAAAAAAAAAAAAAAAATGTATGGTTGAAGTTCCTATCAGCTTCAGTGGGTTACTGTCAGGAAACTATATGGGAGTATGGAATTTAGGATTTCGTCTACACTTGATACTTGACGTGGTTGCCACTTCAACTTCAGATTCTCAGACGAGAATAAAATTTTCTCTGCCTCTCACCAGAAATTCTGCTGCCACCCACATAACAAAAGAGCTGGCAAAGTTGCAACCTAATCACATTAATGACTGACGAGGCTTCTACCTAAAAAGTCAGCTGTGCCAAAACCACACCTTTAAGGCCTAAATATGTTTGATCCCAAATACTGCAAGCACGGTTCCTATCTGCCTCAGTCCAGCAGCCTGTCCACAGAATTGTTCCAAGGTATGCCAAATTTGCCTCTCTCCTCCCACCACGTACCCCCAGAGGGCCACACTTTCTCCTCCTCGATATGCTGAATTGTCCCTGGGAGCAGTCTATAGTTAATCAGCTCCTCAGTGGCCCAAACTCCTTCAGATAATGGGTAAGAAAACTGAAGAGCAAACCAAGTGCTTTCAAGCTTAAGAGACTGACCATACAGGTAATGGCAGGTCATATGTAGCAACACAACTCTGACCCACAAACTCTGCCGTTACCACCACCAAACAGTCAGGACTTAGACAGTGGCTCCCAGCTTCCCTATTTTTTTTTTTTGCCTCTGCTTCCAACTCAGGACCAACCAGAGGAAGCCAAATATGCTTCCAAATCTATCAAATTCGATGTCTCACTTCTATTTAGCCTGTCTCCAGCTTCACCATGCCAACAAGCCCCAGTCAGAGCATAGCTAAAACTTCCTTCCGTTGTAAGGCTTTCCCACTCCCCTGCCCAACCTGGAGTCTCTGCCAAACGGAAGTCACGGTGGCGGATTCCTTGCTGTGGCAAAATCCCCGAATAAACAGCCTCTGCTCATTCTCATCTGGGTGGTCTTCATGTACTTCCACACGCTCAAGAGCTGAATGCTGGAATGTTCATTACCTCAGTGTTAAAAGTCTTAGATTTGGAAACTAAAAAAATAAATACAGTGTTTACATAATTTCAAAGCAAATGGGAAGTGAGAACTAGAAAGGGTAGCCGTTGCCATGTCTAGATTCTAGACCAGCCATTACCATTAACTTAGATTCTTAGGAAAAGCTGTCCCCTCTCTGGCCTCATTTTCATCATTTGTAAAATGAAGTGGGAAGAAGGCTGAGTGAGGATTGCCTTCTTGTGGCTCTGATTTTCTGGATGTGTCAGTCTGGAAGCCTATGACGCACTCAAATAAGGACGATTCAAGATGAGTTGAATATAGGGGGGTATGTACATAGGTGTGGGCAGGTATAGGAAAACCATGAGATGGCAGGCAGTACTCCTGGGTTTGTAATGGCTACTAGCATGCCTGAGCTTGAAGCAGCAAGAGGAAAGTGTTCCCAGAACTAGGAAGGAGAGTGTTGGGGGAAGAGCCAGCTTAGCATGAGTGTGATCTGTGGTAGAGGGACACGACCAGCCTGAGGGAACCCTGCAGAAGGGAGCAAGGGGAAAATAACTTCCCTCTCCTCCTCTTTTTCATCTTTCTGGGTTTCCGCATTAGCCAAATGCAAGTGGAAACTGGACGACATGACACGGGATCCAGAGAGCCCTGTGCAAACAGCAGAGTGGAAAAGGGTGGAGAGAGGGTCCGGAGGAGAAAAGGAAAGGCATCTGATGGACAAACTGTGATTCCTTGACATTGTACACTGCTTTGGCTCAGATTTGTACAGACATGTTCTTATCAAGATGCCCATCCCTAACTTCTTTCCTCCTTGTTCTCATTTTCATTTTCATTATTTCTTCTTTTTAATTCTTGCTACCCCCTGTAGTTCTACATTTTTTTTTTTCTGACATCAGTAAGGAAATAAGTATCAGTGACAATAAGAACACAACTTCTCACCAAGCAGCCACAAGCATCTCAATAAGCAGCATCTCCTGGCTTGTACGACGTTTATCATGTATTAATCATATTTATGTATGTAGCTACTAGACTTTAAGGTCCATGAAGGCAGAGTTGTTATCTCTTATCTCTGTATCTACCATGGCACATGTTTTATATAAATGATAAACATTTAAAAAATAAAACAGTGATATTCCCCAATAGTTCCCAAACATTACACCATAATACATATCCTTTATTTGTTTTACTTTTCACAAACTCCTGAATCTTTACACTGATGATCAGTCGGCTAACATAAGAGCATAAGATAACAAGTGTCCTACAGCAAATCTGTAGAGGACATACCTTTCTGTTTCACCAGAACAGAGATAAATATAAAACTACAGGAAAAACTGGCTATGGTGAAAAAGAAACAACCCAAAAAGGGGCCAAAATTTTGAAATTTGGTAACAGCCATTCCTTCAGAAGGAGATGAGGATTCCAAAAGCGATGCAGAAAGAGAATGAATGAAGCTGATGAGAAGAGTTTATATGCAGTTAATTAATATTTTTGCCTTAAAAATGAAGAAAGTTGGTACTTGCAAAGGACAATTCAAACGGCAGCTCCATTGTGGAACAGTGATTTTTGAAAAGGTAACCCAAGGGCTTAAATATTTTGTTCTCAATTGAGAAAGTCAGTGTAAAAAAAATATGTTCCACAGTACACAGCATGAGACAACTTTTAATGAACTAAATCTGTTGTCCTCATTTCTTCTCACTATTTACTCACTACCATCACTGAAAGGTAGGGGGGTGTTGTACTCAACCCCAACTAACTGGGAGAAAGTTGTATAATTTAAGAAAGATACTTATTATCCAGATAGAAAGGAAAATGCATTGAAATAAATTTATTACCTGATCTGAACGTTCAAGTCCACTTGTATACTCTCATATTTGGCTTCCCCATACTAACTGATAACTGCTAAAATAAGGCTAGAGGTAAACCAAACGTATTTAAGTACTTAAAAAAAAACTTCAAATACACTGAGATTTATACACCCATTGTGAATACGGGACAGAGTTCCCACATACCCTATACCCAGTTTCCAGTTATTAGCAGCTTGCATTAGTATGGTACCTTTGTCAAATTTAATTAACCCACACTGACATAATATTGTTATTATCTACAGCCCACACTTTATTTATGTTTCCTTATTTTTCACCTAATGTCTTATTCTGTTCCAAGATCCCATCCAGGATTACATTTAGTTTTCATGTTTTCCTAGGCTCATCTTAGCTATTATAGGTTCTCAGGCTTTCCTTGGTTTTGATTTGAGGAATACCGGTCAAATGTTTTACATAATGTCCCTTATACTGGATTCATCTGCAGTATCCCTTATGATTAGACTGGGTTTATGGGCTTTGGGGAAGAAGATGACAGAAGTAAAGTGCTGTCCTCTTCACATCACATGGAGTGTAGAAACCAGCAACATGACTTATCACTGTCATGTAAATCATGACCACCTGGTTGAAGTGGTATCTTCAGTTTTCTCCACTCCAGAAGGAAGTCCCTATGTACAACTCAAACTTAAGGAGTATGGACCTATACTTCACCTCCTTGACGGCACAGTATCTTCATAAATTATTTGGAATTCTTCTGCATAGATTGTACTTCTCCCCATTTATGTAATCACTAATTCATTTATATCAGTATAGACTCATGGATTTTTTTTTTTTTTTTTTTTTTTTTTTTACTGTGAGTTCTATTCCCAAAGCATACTTTTATACGGTTGCTCAAATTGTTCCAGCTTTGGCCACTGGGAATCTTTCATTTGGTCCCTGTGTCCATTTGACATACTCCTATCATTGTGGAATTTTTTTAAGCACTAAAACCAAACTTTCTTTCTAGCACTAGGAGATGCTCTAGGCTCACCTTGTACATGATCACTTCTGGGCTTAACATCAGTCATTTCTCTAAAACCCCTGCTTCCTCTTATTCAAATGTGGTATTAGAATATTTGAGTGTTAAAAGTAATATATGATTGTTTCTCTAAAACCCCTGCTTCCTCTTATTCAAATGCGGTATTAGAATATTTGAGTGTTAAGTGTCAAGTAATATATGATTGTTGCTACTGGGTTGTTGATGTTGCTTCTGGGCACTCTCAGATTCCAGAGCAAGGAAATATATGTATGTACCTACTAACCAATAATATGTACATATATATAAAATGTATATCTACATGCCTATATGTATGAATACATATAAGTGTGTGTATATACATCTACTTCCATCTATCAATATATCTATATTCAGCTAAACATGAGTTCAGTACTGACTAGAGTCTCCAGGTCCAATCCATTACCACACGGATGAGTCTAGCCTCCTCTCTTGCTTGTCTATAACCTCCCACTCTGGGTTATTTAATTTTAACACCTCCTAAAATGCACTTCCGCATATTCTCTCCACAGGTAGCAAGAGTTTTAAATAATGATCTTTCAATTGATAGTTCAATCCACATATATAATACATTGGTTCTAAATTATATCAAGGTATTAACAGCATGAGATACTAACAAAGACTTCCTTTCTCATGAATCCTACCTAGTCTAAGTTAGCACAAGCAGGGATCTTAGCTGAGGCTGAAATGTTCAACCTTCACTTGATATTTCTCTTGGGGCAAGTTATAATTGGATGTCACACCTATTAACTCAACTTCATTCTGATAATCATTTAATAATTTTCCTCATATTTCTCTTTACAACTGCATTTTTTTTTTTTTTTTTTGCAGTACGCAAAATAGGGCCTCTCACTGTTGTGGCCTCTCCCGTTGCGGAGCACAGGCTCCGACGCGCAGGCTCAGCGGCCATGGCTCACGGGCCCAGCCGTTCTGCGGCATGTGGGATCTTCCCGGACCAGGGCACGAACCCGTGTCCCCTTCATCGGCAGGCGGACTCTCTACCACTGCCCCACTAGGGAAGCCCTACAACTGCATTTTGAATAGCATTAATATACGTAATGGTAACATTTTGAGATACATGAACTACTTAAGTTTGTAATTACTGTATGATCATCCCACTGGAATCACTGAAACTACACTGCACATTCAGATCAACATAAAAACAATACTTTACTATATTCTAGATATCTAAAAAGCTCAATGTTTCTATAAACCTTATTTTGAAAAGAAACAAATAGTGTGCATTAACACCATATATTCAAAATGAAAAATCAGGGTGAATAATTAATATCTACTTTAATTTGTACTCATAAGCTGATTAAACCAACATTTCCACCTATTCCTGAGAGAACTGAGGATTATAGGTAAAAAAATAAATAGTACTCCCAAGGTCACGCATTTCTTAAAGTTAGGCCATAAATCCAATTCCTTTTACACCAAATTCTATTAAGGCAAGAACAACTAGTTTATATTTATTACTATACTTTTTGGATTCATAATCATTTGAAAGCTTTTGCTAAGTCTGTCCACAATCTGTCCAAGAAGATGATAAATGTTAATGCAGATGCATATATGTCTGGTGAAATTATTCTCAGCAATAGGAAGTTTATGCCATTAGAATATACCTATACTGATCAATAAAAAGAGAGAATTTTGGAGTATACCTTTACAAGTCAACTTCACCTTTTAAAAAAATACTCCTGGTAGACTTTAGCTCCAAACAAGATTAAGTAACAGGGACTAGATATTTAATCTCCTTGCCTGAAACGATTGGGGAAAAAAAGCAGACAAAATAAACAAAACAACAGTGTGCAGGATGCTCATCAGGCAACAAAAGATACCCGAGACACAATGAACAAACATGCTGAACCCCACAAGTGCTTCAGCTCACTGCCCTAATAAACAGAGTTTCCCAGGCCATCGATCAGGGAGATGCATCCAGTGTGAACTCCAGCAGACCTCCTGTGCTTAGAAGATGGAGCTAGGAGTCTAAGGTAGAGTTCACAGGAAAGAGGAGAGAGCTGAACCAAAAGAAATAACTCCAGAGATTTGCAGAAGGTCTCCCTCAGATATTCAGCTGAGTATTAATCTGCACATGTCTATTAGGAAACAACCTGGAAGGATTAGAAATAACACAGCCAGCCCACACACAAGGCCAAACCAATGCTCTTCCCAGCAGGCACACTGAAATACCTCAAAATTAGCTAGTGGGAAGCAGTCGCATAGCACAGGGAGATCACCTCGGTGCTTTGTGACCGCCTGGAGGGGTGGGATAGGGAGGGTGGGAGGGAGGGAGACGCAAGCGGGAAGAGATATGGGAACATATGTATATATATAACTGATTCATTTTGTTGTGAAGCTGAAACTAACATACCATTGTAAAGCAATTATACTCCAATAAAGAAGTTAAAATGAAAAAAAAAAGAGTGAATAAAGAAAAATGACTTTTCTAAGTCATTGAGCATTAAAAAAAAAAAAAAATTGGGTCTATTACAAGAAGGCTCATGGCTCAGAAGTGGGGAATAGTCAGACCAAGATTGAGCACAGCTAACAAATTTTACAACTATTACCTAAAAGGATTAAACTGTTTCCAAGAAATGTAACTGTGTGCCACAACCATGATCAAGAATATGTACAGGAATAAAAATAATATCCAGCATTCAACAAGGTAGACCTACAACATCTGGCATTCAATAAAAAATTACATTCAATAAAATATCACTTAAAAGCTAGACTCTGATAAGTTAATGACAAAAAGAAAACTATAAAGCTTAAAGCCACCACTAAAATAAGAGTTATACCAATGAACCAAGAAAGTAAATACAATAGAATCATAAAGTTACTTAATTAATGCAAAAGAAAGCAGAAAAAAACAGAAAAATGGAACCCAAGTAATAAGATAATAGATTTAAGTCTAAACATATGAATAATCACATAAAATACAAATGGTCTAAATACTCTAGTTAAAAGGAAGATATTGTCAGAATAGATTTTAAAAGTTAAAACTCATGTACATGCTGCCTACGCGAAATTCAATTAACTATAAATACACAGATGGACTAAAAGATGGAAAAAAAATTACCATGCCAACAGTAATCAAAAGACAGCTAGAGTGGCAACATTAAATCAGATGAAGTAGATTTCAGAGCAAAGAAAGATTGCCAAAGATAAGGTCATTTCATAATGATACACCTAACAACAGATCTTCACAAGTAATAAAGGAAAAACTGATAAACTAGAAGAATAGACAAACCCACAATTAGTCACAAATTTCAGTACCCCTCTGTCAATATTTTATATAACGAATCTAAAATCATCAAAAAAACCCTAACATCCTTTCCTGATAGTACACTTAAAAAAACACTATCAACCAATTATATCTAACTGATATCTACAAAACAATTTGTCCAACAGCCAAATACACATTCTCTTCAAGTACACCCAATACATTTATCAAGATAGATTATGTTCTTGGTCTTAAAACAAGTCCCTAAATTGAAAACTTTCAAGTCATACAAAATATGTTCTCTTACAAGAATGGAATCAAGTTAGAAATCAATAATAAAAGATCTCCAGAAAATTCACAAATGTTTGGAAAATAACATTTCTAAATAGGGAAAGTCAAAGAAGAAAACCAAAAGGAAATTAGAAAGTACTTTGAATTGAGTGAAAATTAAACCAAACATATCAAAATTTGCAGGATGCTGCTAAAGTAGTACTTAGGGGGAAATTAAGAGCACTAAATAAATGCACATATTAGTAAAGAATAAAGATCTCAAAATAAATGACCTCAGCTTTTAGAACCGTATCAATTCCGGTTGGAGAAAGCATAAAGGAGGAACTAGAACTAAGATGTATATTAAAATAATTAGGGCAATAGTTTTAATTCTTGAAATTAATTCCATCATCTGCTTAAGAGGGGAAATGGTAACAGAGAACACAGGGTCACCAACAGTGTATTTTGAAGTCTGTGGACAAATACACCTTGTTTAGTTGCTTAGATTCTACACAGACCATTATCCAGAGACCAGACTCTGATTCCACCCCACCGCACACTCCTAGTTCAGTAGTCACTTCCAATACTTCAAACCAGCCAATCAAGTACCTAGGAAGCCCCTAAAAAAAGCATCTCAGCATCAAATTCCACAGCACTGATGGTCCAGATTGTACTTTAAAAATCTACAAGTCAACTTCTCTTTCTGTCAGTTGCCCCAAACACTATGTTAGGCACGTTGAGATATAGAATAAGAACTTCAAACATTGTACAGTACAAGAACCAGAAGAGTACAATGCAATATGTAAACAAAGAATAAAATGAGCAATTTGCATTAAGTACTTCAAAATATTTTGTTACAGCGACACAAAAATTCCATTCCCCCCTCCCCATCCAGGAGCACTGAGAGACCCAGGTAGAACTCCATGAATGCAAATGCAAAGAACAGATTTATGCAAGGGATACATAATCCTGCAAAAATTAGTGTACAAACAGGTGACTTCACTCTCAAGTACTAAAGATGAAACTGAAAACCTCTTCTAATGTAAATAAAACTGGTTAACAAATACAAATAGAAATGCAACCTCACATGCAGGAGGTTTTATGAGTCAAAAGTTAATAAATTTCTCGTACAACATTTTGGAGATAATTTCAGTATCTTTGAATGTAATGGTATCTCCCAAGAGAATTATATTAATTTTCAAAATGGTCTCCTTAGCCTTTTAATTCACCTAGAGGAATGTGTTTTCAAATTACACAGAGCATTTCTCCTATCTCATTGGGCCAATGGCATTCTTCCAAAAAGACTCTTCCATTTTAGAAACCCTGATATGGCAATAAATTTCATTTTAAACAGTCCAGAAATTTAAGAAGGCTCATATGGTAATACAAAATATATTTATTTCACAAGGAAGTCAAATAAACTACAAAAAGCAGTGAAATAGTGATATCTCTTTATATGTTAACATTTTGTAACGTATTTGTCCAAGCTCTCTTCTCTGTATCCACTTTTTATGTAATTTTCCAGTAAGTCTATATTATTTACAGGTGTACTTTCCTGGTACAATATTTTAATAACTTTCCTTTATGAGACTAATAACAAAACAGCCATGCAAAATGAGACATATTTAGCTTCTCATGGTGCAATTTTTTTTTAACTGATTACATTTTCTTTTAGGTAATAAACTTGTTCATCAATGAAATGAGAAAATTTATTTCAGTAGTCTACTTAAACATAAAATAGAATAGAATGTTATACCTGGACTCTTATAACCATGTTTTAATTGAAAAAAGTTCTCTCATGTGCTATAACTCTTCGTAAGTTGTTAAATAATTAATGATATATATAAACCAGCTTATTTTCCTGTGAAAGCTTCAACCATTCTACAGTATAATTTTTAAAATCTAATGAATAGTTTAAAATGAGTATGGTCAAAGAACAATGCAAATATAATAGTATATCTAAATATAGCCTAGCCAGAGGCATATGGCTACTCAAAACATAGTACCTGGATTTGAATACATGAGACCAGAAACTGGAAATTATTCTGTCAACTATATTACCATGCTGACCACAAATGTCATCCAGGAATGGGATTGTCTGGAAGGTAACACACCTGCTAGGCTTCACAAAGTGGTCTTGTGTGACATGTAATTCAATGAATCTTAATGATGCTAGGATGCTGCTTCCCTGGTTCTGCTCACTCTGCATTTCTGCATTCTGGCAATGAGAATAAAGGATCCTAACAGTTCACTGTGTGCCAGGACCCCCGGTGTCACAGGAATGGTCTACGTTGAAATGTTCAGGGGAAGAAGTCGCCATTCAGTACGTTAACCTTTGAAACAGCTTCTTAGTCTTGGAGATGATGAAATTCCTTTCTCTGACTTGTGTGTTGGATGCTGGAGGCATTCTCCACATTGGGTCGGTGTTGTTCTCCCCACTGTGGTGATGAGAGGCGCCACCACCCTTTTGCCATATGATATCTCTTCCCATCTCTGATATTTGCACTGTTTGTGCAGTGCCATAGCACTCCCTGTGAAACACCAGGTAATGGTATTTCTGGACATAACCCCTCAATCACATCATATATTTCTGAACATAATAGGTCAATTGCATCATATACTTCTGAACATAATAGGTCAATCACAACATGCCCCAAATCAGGATCCTACTGGTGGAGCAAATGATGGAGTAGAGAATGGTGACTGGGAACAGCAACTGGGATTACAGACAACCAATAGTACCTACCAGCATGGCATAAATTACATCACAAATATGACTATTACTTTTTCCATTAACACCTCTTCAGACTGAAGTGTTTATTACGTATGCCCTACCTTCTGTTAGAAGATCTGCACTTGCTGATAAAGAATGACATAGATACAAGAGAGAAAAGTCAAACATGAAGAGTGATCAGGAAACAAGTCTCAATCACACATATTAACACACACCTGTTAAATTTCACTTTCAATTCTTGATCACCAAAATAAAAACTGCAAGGATTAATATGTTACATAGAATCCTTATCCGTTTTTGTTTTTTTTTAAAATTCAAGTATCGTTGATACACAATATTACATAAGCTACAGGTATACAATATAGTGATTCACCATTTTAAAGGTTAAGAATCCTTATCTTAAGAAAAAGAAAAGTGTGCTGTAAGGGAAAGAAATGACCTCCTGTTAGTAAACTCTAAAAATAATTTATCACATCAGCTAGAATAGAAGAAATATGAAATATAAAGTAGGAAATATATTCTTTATTTAACTGCTGCTTGTAACTGTTCTCACTAAGAGCAAAACTATGAAAACTGTTCAGGAAATGCATTTCTGGACAAGCTCAGCTAATAAGTTTTCTAATGATCTAATCCTATAAAAGGTTAGACATTTCTACAGCATGCCTCTCTTTGGGGAGAGCTTGGGTTGCTACCAAGTATTCTCCATTGGTAACAGAAGAGAAATTCACATGCTCTGGTCTCCAGTGACAAGACTGGCATGTCACTGTCAACCCTGACCAGCCCGCTGAGCATTCTTCTTTAGTAAAAGGAAACCCCTTCTCCCTCTGTTATTCGCCAACAAGCCCTAAACATTCTTCATATGTGCCCAGTAGTCTCCAAAGTCCGTCCTGGGCAGACTATGGGAGTGTCCTTTGCTCTTTGAAGCTAATCTAGCATACAACGGTATAATGACTAACACTGTTTTCCTGTCTGGAATGTGAAGGAATGTCTCCAAAATCAGTATCTATTCATACAAAAATTGAAAGAGACGGGGGCAGTGCTCAACAAAATATATTTTAAATATATTTTAATCCACCAAAGGCAGTACTGAACTAATCAGAATGGAATGGAACATCTTTTCCTTACCTAAGTTTGGGAAAACATGAAGATTTAACTCAGTTATTGTTCAATGTTTACATTTTAAATATTTCTATTCTCTCCATGACTAGTACTATCTTTCTTGGGTTTTAAGTTTCTAGGGATAATGAACACCTATCTTTAACTTACTTTATGTAGAAGCAAAAACATATTATCAAACCTAAGCAACTTATTAAAATATTTATATTAATGATGACGATAAAAATAATGTGTTAACTACAGAGAGTAAGCAGCAGCATTTTCAAAGGTAAGGACAATAATCAAAGAAACAAATCACATGTAGCTGGACTCAGGGCCACCAAACATTGACAGGGGTCTTCTAAGGAGGCTTCATACCAACTCAGGGAGCAGACTGTTAAATTTCAGGCATTTTGTGGGCCACCTGTTTAACCACATCCATTATCAAATAATATAAAATTACAATTCAATAAATTATGTTAAAAACAAATATAATAAAAACTCAAAATGTATCACTTCCTAAATACTTTATGACATTTTACTGTGACCTGTGCTTTTAAGGCTATTTACATCTGTTGTTGTCTACATGGTGGGAAGATTATATAGTACTGTGCTAGTTTACAGCCTTGATCAATCTTCTGCTTAGTAACATCATACTGGTAGGTTGGAATTGTCCACAGGAGTATTTTCATCATGGTAATTGGCACACGCTATAAATCAGTCCCACTCTACCTCATCCTGGCCCTGAGTGCCGGCTGATAAACGTTTACCAACACACCACTGGAGACACTTAACCAAAATGGATGAGTCAGCTCACTTTCAGGACAAGTTAGGAATTTTTTACAAATCAAATGAGGTACAGGAGAATTGATAGGCCCTTCCCATGATGATAAAGGGACTAAGGAATAGTCCTCTAAAATAAGAACAAAATATTCCGGCTAAAACTAAAACTTTGTTTCCATCAAAGAGAAGATTTTATTTAAAAAAAGAAAAAAAAGGAAAAAGGAAGAAAAGTTGGAGTGAGCCTCATATTTTGCAAGTACAAGTTACTGTCAAATCAGTCTGAACTATTAATGGGGACTTCTTTTGATCACCATGGATTAAACGAAAGCTGGTCTCCCTTTTTCCTTCCTTGGTCATGCTCATGACAGTCAAGTGTAATAAAAAAAAAAAAAAAGCAACCAAAAAAACTCAAAGAATGTCAGTAACACTGCTTGCCACCAGCTGTTTGTGAAGTGCTAAAAGATCCGAGTGATGAATGGGTCTATTAAAAAAAAAAAGCAAAACCTTATTATTATGTTCAGTAATCCAGATTAAGAGAGATGTAGGAGGTAATCAAGAAATTTGTGTACAAGACATCTAAAAGAATTAAAATTAGCTGAAACACACCAGGTCGTAAACTCTCTGCATTAGAATCCACAGGCCTTTCTAATTGAGTACTTAACAGTATCTAGGACTTAATCATAGGACTAAGTTTGTATTTTAGGTGACATTTGAAATACATATAGTGTTGCAAAGGGCTGGGGGGTCAGGTATAGGTGGTGGTGTTGGGAGTAGGAGGATGGACAGACACAGAATATGTGATTATAGGTTGTAAAATCCTAAATTCCAAGTTTTGGATTTTTTTCTTCAGCTTCTCTGGCCATTAAAAAAAAATCAGTCTTATTTCAAAAGGAAACTCAGGGCTTTGTCTGGTTTTCTTTACAATATAGCAAGAACTATGAAAATAAAGGGTACATATTATGGTTCTTTGGTCAAGATAAAACTCGATAAAGAATACAAAAGCTCTGGTTCCAATAATTTGTTTTAAGAGTTCATGTTTAAAGCCATTATTGCTGCATTCTTTAACAAGAAAAAACTGTGAAGCAGGTTCAAAGGGATAATATTTTAAGTACTTCAAGAAAAAATATAAGATAGAATACAATACGTTCTGATATTTGTGCTTTTATACTCATAAAGTTCAGCACATATCCATAACCAATCAAAAGTCCAACAAATGTATATTTGCTATCAGACTCACTATTCAGAATTTTTCTATTTACCAAATTGGTGAAGTCTTTCTAAATTAGATTTTTAACACCCTTCCGACTTTCATTATCAAGTATCCCAAGGGCATTAGCTCCAAAGAACTTTTTTGTTACATGTAAAAGATATAGTCTAGCACTCTCTCTGAAACCATATTCCTGTACACATTTTAGTAAATGTGATAAAAAATAAGTTTCAGGCACTGTAAGGCAAAGGATTATTAACAGTAAAGCATCCAAGCACAAATTTTCTAGTTCTCAGATGTGAAGGGCAGAAGTAATGTGGGTTAATAAATAAATAAGCATAGGCACAGAAATAGTGAAAACCAAGGTGGGATCATAATTAAGCACTTTCATTTTCTATACCGGAATTAGCTGGGTGTAATAATAAGAAGGACACAGACAAGGTCAGTGATATAATGGCCCTGATGACCCTTGCAAAATCTGATTACTGGTACAAAACTTGGTTTAAAAGAGTGAGGCAGTCTGATATAATCAAAAGGAGCAATGCAATGAAAAGTAATCAGAAAACCAAGATCTGTAGTAACCACTGCACTAGCTCATGAATTCACTATTCTCAGGTGAGCCACTGAAACTCTTCACTTTCCTCAGTTGCAAAGTGAGCCCCCTTATCCACAATGGCTTCCAAGATTCATTCTACTCTTAAAACCCTCTGACTCTCCAAAACTCTTCTTTCAGAAAGCAAAGTGGAAAGTGGGATATATTTTAGAAATTCATTTAAAAAACAGTCAATGTTTTCTTACTGCAGTGATATTATACATAAATTATTATGAACTATTATAAATGAATTTCAAGATTATGATGAATGGCAGTTCTCTTATATGTCTAAATAAGAGGGGAATGATATAACATGGGTAAAGAGATGAGAAACAGTGCTTTAGAATATATTATGAAATAATACTATAGAAAACAAGGCCTAAATTTAAAAGTCAAGTGAATTGCTATCGTTTTCATTCTGATCAGGGGATAAGTTAGAAATTTGACTGTTGTGGTACTCAAGTGTTCACAATTCCATGGCAGTCATGAAATGACTACAGAAAAGCCTTTAAGCTTACATCCAATTCTAAGATATAGAGGGTTTTACTTTCTATTTTCTTTTGGGTGAGCATTTTCTCTTACAGTGTGAACTTAAGTCATGAAAGTTAAGGGCAATCTTTTCCATTTTCTGGACCCTTCAGGAGACTGACCAAAAACTAAATAAAAACTGAGAAATAAAAACAACAACCTAGAGGCCATGGCTTTAGGAAAACCTCATTCTCTCCTATACTGACCAATTATTTCAGAAGTTGCTTCATCTAAATTGGCAGACTCTTAGATGCTGCTTTGGGAGTAGGTGATTTCAACTCCATGTTAGAAAACTCATTCGGGCAGTCACTGGGACCAGAATGTAAGTATCAGGACGCAGAGGACTTCCTACAACATACGAGGTCCTTATCTTTTCTCTGAACCTTGACTGCAAATGAAATAATTCTCAATGCTTGGATTTATTTAATGACTCAAAGACTTGGTTCGTCCAAAAAAGGACTGTGAATTAAGTAACTTCAATTGAAGAGACACTAAAACCTTCATGATGAAATATTTAAGGTAGAACTCTTGGGATCCCAGGACTACAAGGAAAGTTTCTGGAGTGGTGGCACCCCCAACTTGTTGACTGCAAAATAACCAACAAGAGATACAGAGCTGGTAGAAAGACACAACTCAAGAGATCCAGATTGTTCCATGAACTATTTTTCAAAAAATATTAGTAAGCTGAAAATTAACCTTTGCCAAGTTAGAGAATTCATGTAAATGTCTGGGGCAGGCCACAAGGCTCTTGGAACACTAAAACTACTACTGACAATAATAACAAGATAGACTTAAAATTTCTGAGAATAAATAGATTAGCTTTAGGAAGCCATTATATCGAAAGTTTAAACATTTAATTGTCATTAAAAAAAATAACTGGGAAATTGTGTTTGATGGCTCTCCTGCTAGTTCCAGCTTTGTTACAGAATTAACAGTCAAGTGAACACTTCATGGTAACACTTTCCTAAGTTGTCATTATTTTCATACATTCTGTTTATAGCAGGGAATTCAACAACATTCCCTACCAGGTAATGAAGCAGAGCTGTAACAGAAGAATATGTCCTATGGATTCTGCTCAAGTAAAATGTCAGGCTGGAGGAGAAGGGGCTCATTTCTTTGGCCAGTAAAAGCATATCTCAGCCTAATCCCCTCTGATGAGGTGTTTGCCTTTCCTAGGTAACAGGCTCCATTAATTTATGTGCATTCCACTGCCCCAGGACACCTGGGGAAACGCAAGTGGATATTCAGTTGAATACTTAAGATTCTCCTAAGCAGAACCATCAGGAAAGAAGCCTGCTCCCTGACTTGACACACAAATTGTTCAGGAGACATTATAAAAGCAAATTTATTCAGAAAACATGTATTAAACATCTACGACAGACCAGGTACCATACGGAAGTACAGAGATGACAGAATGCCAAAGGAACTCAGTCTCACTGGATCAATGGCTAAATCCAATTCAGTAGCCGTGCTCTGCCAAGACAGATAACTTGAGGAGGGGCACCTGCCCACGGTCGGCAAGAGGGAGAAGGAAAACACAGAATATCACTGCCCGTACGTTCAACCCTGCCGGAAGGCTGGTGTTCAGAGTCCTCCCCAAAGTCCTTTTCCTTTAAAGGCAGCTGACAAATTAAAAACATGTTTTCCCCTTGAAAAGTAGTAGAAAACAAAAATAAATTTCCACCTGTTAAGAATATAATGAGGGTTCAAAAACCTAATACCTGAACCTGAAAGGGCTACACTAAAATGAGAAAACAGCAAATCTCTCTCACTCATGTGGTCAAGGGAAAACAAGGCCTACTCTTGCTCACATCATACTTGCTCTCCAGAAATCCTGTTTACTAAGAGGCGATCAAGTTTCACTAGACTGAATCAACTCAGCACTGAGCTACGGAAGGCCTTCCAGAATTGCCACTTCCAGCGGCCACGATGCTGAGACTATATAAGTCACAATAGGGTTGGAGCTACGCTTCTTTTAACACCATCTCAACACCTGATGATACTTAGGCAACAGATTCTCTCTCTAATATAGGAGAGGTCGACAAAGGTCAGCAAGTCTGTAAGAAGGGAGAGGGTAGGATAAAAACTGAAATATAATATCAGGTACTCGGGCTTCCCTGGTGGCGCAGTGGTTGAGAGTCCGCCTGCCGATGCAGGGGACACGGGTTCGTGCCCAGGTCCGGGAAGATCCCACATGCCACGGAGTGGCTGGGCCCGTGAACCATGGCCGCTGAGCCTGCGCATCCGGAGCCTGTGCTCCGCAACGGGAGACACCATAACAGTGAGAGGCCCACGTAACGCAAAAAAAAAAATCAGGTACTTTTATGGGTGAGGGCCAGGGCAGCCCCAAGGCAGAAATGAAACACACCCCAGGTGAAGAGGTCCCTCACCCTAAGGATGAGGCACAGCAGGACTCTGAGATGAGCAGTGCTCCTAAATGGCACATAGTAGGGATTCAAAAAGATGTGATGAGTAACGCCTCGGCTGCTATGAAAACAAATTTCCCCTTTTAACTTTAATGAAATAATGCAACAGCTATAAAGTTATGTGAACAAACAAGAAACATGTATGTTTAGTTGATCTAGACTCTGCAGAAACAAAACACTGGCATCCTATGTGCCCAGAGACCTAAGCAGTTCTGAGTCACAATCATTTCACAGTGCCTGGCTGGAAAATGGTTTTTAGTCTTATTGCTATTTTTTGTCTTTATTATATTGAGAATGGGAGCAAAATGCTTGCAATTTCCACAGTATTTGACACTCAGAGTATCTATATTATGACGAATATAGTTTTTCATTGCATTGGTGGGACTGTCATGTACCATCTCTGAAATAACTTATTTTTAGACGTGATATTTTGTTATTTTCTCCTTAAAGAACATCAGTGTAGATGATTTTTAAGTTTAAAAAAAAAAAGAAGCAATATACTCTTCATAAATTCCTAAGGAGCCCAGAGCAACAGTGACAAGGGAAAATAAATAGGAGAAAAAAACTCATTAGCCGGACTAAATTCTAGTGAACTCCTTTGGTACCCTGAGATGCAGTAATTTTTCAAATGTTTAGCTTACTGCCATCCAAGGAGATGGCAGTAAATTCAGGCCACTGTGTAGAGTGTGAAGTGCATGTAGGTCACTGGAGCTCTGGGCTCCAGCAATTCAGAGAAAGGACTACAAGCAAACAAAAAATAAACACAAAGTACCTTAGCACAAGAAGGAAATTCTTCAATATGTAAAATGAATCCTAAACAAACAGAATTCAAAATATAATACTTGAAGGAGTAGCAAATAAATCTATGTAAAAAACATACCTTGAATTTTCTGAATGTAAGATGTCATAGAATCAAGCTACACCTATCACAATATACCATGTTTCTATTGCCACTTGCTCCTCGTATGATTATGTGAGGACCCAAATTAAGAAAGTATAAATTTGTTGGTTCCACACATCTATGCATTTTGATGCATTAATGACAGCCAGTGAAGAGCGTGGCTATCAGTTAATTAAAACATTTTGGAGAGAGAAGAGGCAAAAATAAAAAAAACCTACTGATTTGTTCAACATATATATAGTATTTATATTTGAGTGTCTCCTACATGTCAGTCACTGGGCTAAAGTTCTTGGGATGAAATAATGCATTAAAAGCAGTCTAAACGTCTAGAGAAGGGGACTAATAGGTACAACTTTCTGATAAGGACACATCCAAGTATTTTTGTAGGTTTGGTAGAGCATGTAGAAACATCTATGTAGCCTTGACATGTCATGTCAGGGAAGTATGGCCAAGGATACCTGACTTCTAAGCCGAGTCCCAAAAGGGGTGGAGTTGCCAAGTTGGGCATGGGGAGGGGGACGTACCGAAGACCAGACAGGACAGAGCCTGGCTCATCTAAGGAACTGCTGACACTTCATTCAGTACGATGGAACCTAGAACTCACGGGAGAGGCTGGAAAAAAGAAATGTTGATAAAGAGGAGCCAGATCACATGGGGCACAGAAGCATTTATATAATTCCCGGGGGAAAGAGTAGATTAGAAAGAAGTTCAGATGTTGAGAAAAGTATTACAAGATATAAAGGAACCATCACAGATTAATGGATATTTACAGTAAAAACTCATTAAGCTTTTAGAAATATCATTTCCCACAGTATGAATTAGTAGGTACTTTCAGAGTTTGGGTGCTTATTCTTTCACTGTACTTGTTTCGTGATTTATTTTCATACACCACCTGTCACTAATTGATTTTTATAGTTTTATGATTACTGTACTTAACTAATTATTTAAGTTGTTTACAATGAGGTAGTTTTGATGTGCATGTGGGTTCCACAGCCTGGATCTTTCTCATGGCCACAGACTGAGTGCTCAACCCAAGTCCTACAAATGCATGTTAATGGTCAAAGTGGGCACTGAGCGAGAATGCTAACGGGGCATTAGTATAACTCCACTATCACTGCTGAAAAAAATCTCAATGTGAACTTGACCAGAAAGCTTCTCAATGAAGCACTGTTATATATAAGTAGTCATAAAAATAAACAATTATATTATAGCAACTTATAAATGGGTTGTGTACCAAAGTTACATTTGTGAATCAGCTGCTTAAAACAGAAACAATTTCCCCCAGAAGCAATGTTATCTTTGGTAGTTTGGTTCCCTGACGAGCCCACAAATGGCTATTTGCCACATAAGACAACCAAGAATGAGTTCAGTTGTACGTAGCAACCAGTGACCTTGGAAATCAACCTTCAGGACCCAACACAAATGATTTTCTCTTCTTGTTGATGGCTTCCAAGACAACCAAAGCAGTATTAGTTCCTCTGCCCTGGCACTGAATATACTGTGCATGAATGTTTACATGCCATTTTCCCCCACTGGGCTGTGAACCCAGGACTAAGCCTGAACCCTGGCACAGAAACGAGTGAAGGCTTCCAGAATTACATTTCTATTGGGGGAACTAAGGAACGTCCAGGAAGTATTTCATGCTGCCGACCAACCTAGTAGAACAAAGGCAGAGAGTAGCAAGCACCTGCCAGAGCTTTCCTTCACCCTGCAGACTTCTCTTTCCCCTTTTATGCTCCATCTCGTTGCTTCAGGCCCTGCCTTAGGAAGTGAATGGCAGCAGACTCAAGTAGAACTGGGGGTGAGCTGGGAAGCGAAAGAGCTGTGGAGGAGCAAGGGTTCTTCTGCTCCTGCAGCCACAGAATCTGTGGTGGTAAAAGGTCACATAAGAAGTGTCCAGGCACAGAAACAGCACATCAGCGGGGTAACCACGTCAGGAGCCAATGAAACCTGAGGACGTCTATATTTTAGATATTTGGGGTTCTATTCTTATACCAGAAAGCCACAGGTTGTCCTTTAGGCATGTAGCATATAAAGATCTTTTGGTTTAATAGGAATTTAATAACCTACTGGTCAAAAAAAAAAAAAAAAAACCCAATAATATTCCCATGACATCTTCAAAGCACTTAGAGAAAAAAAAATTGAAAACAACATTCACTTTGTAAAGACCTACCTAACCGGCAAGTTTGCCAGGGCATATAAATACTGTGAAGAACCCTGTGCTGCCACTGGTTAGCAGGTGTGTAAGATTTATAACAAAACACTTTCCATAAGGCAAGCCTTGCCTAAGACAGGGAAGGAAAATAACTTGCCTGAGATCATTTTTTATTTACTGCCCTGTCTTTAATACACACGCATACTTACCGAGTACTGTGCACCAGGCTCACTTCTAAGTCCTTAATAAGTGTTCTCTCATTTAATTCTCTCAACATCCCAACTATGTGGATGATCTCTATTCCCTCTTTTCCAGAAAAAGACCTTTGAACCCATAAACTCTTGCTCTGGAGTCTGCCCTCTTAACTGTTACAACAGGTAAAAAGTCAATTACAAAAAAAAAAAAAAATTTAAGTTGAAAACCAATTTGATATTCTATACAAATAAGCAGAAAAAAATCTCTTCCAATATTAGACCCAAAGTAAATTTAGCAAGGAAAAACTAAATATACCACTATTAAAGACAGAATAACTAACAGGTAAAGACTCAGGTTCTAAAGCCAGATTGCAAGGGTTTAAATCCCAACTGTCCCTTATTATCTGTGATCTTGAGTAAGACAATCTCTCAGGATCTCAGTTTCCTCACATGTAAAACAGGTTGTCTGTAAATGAGTATCCAGCACATGGTAAGTGTTTCATGTGTAGTAGCACTGTGTTATACACTGATCTGTATGCCCCCAAAATTCATATGTTGAAACTCTAACATCCCATGTGAATGTATTTGGAGATAGGGCCTTTAGGAAGGTAATTAGGTAAAATGAGATTATAAAGGTGGGCCCTAATCCAAAAGGACTAGTGTCCCTAAAAGAGGGAGACACCCCAGAGATTTCTCTCTCTCTCCATGTGTGCACAGGGAAAAGGCCATGTGATGACACAGCAAGAAGGTGGCTGTCTTCAAGCCAGGAAGAAAGGCCTCACCAAAACCAACCCTCTGACTTATACACACTGATCATGATTATTCCAGGTTTTCCCAACTCAGGTCAGTGTTGATTATTCCATAACGTCCTACTCATGTGCTAGACTTAAACATCTCCCTTGATGAGGAGCTCAGAGATGAAGCCATTTGAGACAAGTCAGGTTGCCCAGTCAGTTACAATTCTTCCACTGCCAGACCAGCTCTGCATGAAATGTAGAGGTTGTGGCGTACCCATCTTCTTCTTGAATCCAAATTAAAGGAAAATGCCACAACAGGTAGACGGAACAGAAATTTTTAAGGAACAAGTACTCTTTTGAAAATGAAAAGCAATCACAAATCTGGAATAGCACCCTTCTTGTCATACATAATTTGAACTAACAGCATTTAATGTGGGTCCAATAATTATTAGTAACCAGTAGTATAAAAATAAACAAATTAAAACTGTTTCAGAAATATCCATACATAACCAAGGAGGGTAAGGAAATTGTGAAAAAGGATAAATAATGCATTGCCTAATTAGAAAGATATGGTGGGGAAATACAATTTTTTTGGAGAATTATTAGAAATAGCTTAAGTTGCACTAAATTTTCTTTTCATATGGCTGATTTCAAATATTTCACAACTGGATGACTGGTGTGGTTTCACTGGAGCAGATAAATAACCAGGACTCTTAGTATATATTTAGCAAACAGTATCATTTCAACCAGGAGTGAAACTCAAATATGAAAAAAAATTATCTTGTGAAAAAACATTCCCTTGTGCACACACACTGTGGAAGATCGTTATTTCAAAGACAAAGGGAGGGTCACAGCTGTAGCACACTCGAGAACCAGAAGATTCTTAGATAATTAGGCTGATCAACATTCTGGCATAAGGAAACCAGTGACACTACACTCGCCATAAGAATTCTAACACTCTCATCTAACAAAATGTGTTACCTCAGTTGTTTTAAAAAAAGAGATTTAATTTTCATTGTTTCTCATCAAGCAAACTTTCAACAGCATTATTAGCCTGCAAACTTGTACAGTAAGAAAATAGATAAATATTAAGAGCAGAGTCTGATCATCAAAGCTGAAAAAGCTATTAGCATGTAGTAAGAGATTTGAAACAGCACGACCCATGATGCCACAAAAACAACAGAAACAGCCTATTAAGCACTTTGGTTTGCTGAAGGAGAATCATAAGAAAAAATACATTAATAAAAAAAGCAAATACCTGGTTCAGTCTAGATGTATCCATTAGGTATATTTATTGAACTTACCACAAGACTGCAGACCTTTAAAAAAGCGTCTCTTTTTCAAAGCAATCATTAATATCTGTAGTGACTTGGATTTCCGACAACAATAAATTATACTTAATTTTGAAGGGGAAGGCCAACAATGAAAAGGAATTGCTGCCATTGTTGTGTATCAACTAAATTGGCAGCTGACTCCTCATTGCCAAAATATCTATGTTTTGATCTGAAAAAGTAAATAATCAATTTTAAAGCTAGCTTTATTCTGTGATGCAAACAATTGTGGAAATTAAGAATTAAGCTTGCATGGCAGAAATAAGTTGACAAAATAATCCATGTCTCAAGTACAGATGTTTACATGTACACTTTTATTAAAAGAGGATTTTAATAAAATAGAATTTTTAATAGATTTATATTGGGCCTTAAGTTTTTATATACTGATACTGTGATACTTTGTACATAAAAATCATTAATCTGCTCTCGTAAATTCCCAAGAATCTAGCATTGACCTAAAAGGCAAATTAAAGTTCTGATCACTACATTCTCCTTGAAAGCAAACATGCACAGAAATACAAGAGAACCGTAAATAAGCTGTTCACATGTTACATCATGAAAACAAATCACTATCATTACATGTCACTAAACTCCACTCAACCAGTGAGAGAGGGTAACATGCTTTAAACACTCTGCCTCCTCCAAACAGGATGTTACCTGTTCTCTGAACAATGCAATGGACTAAGGATGGTACACATTTGGCAGATTTCCACTTGCCACAATAACGTTCAACCCCATTCAGACTATAATCCTTGTTGAGCATCACATTAAAGAGTGAAATGATATACCTTTTTGTCCTTTCTAAATGAGATGGAATTTCTCAGAACAGGAAAAACAACTGTTTTTACTTCTGCTCCCTTCAAATGATATTGTACAATATCAATATTGTCTTTATATGTATTCAGCTGTTTTCCACCCAGATATGCAGCTGCTATGCACTATGAAACCACAAAACTACTGGAAATCAGGAATTACCTTAGACTTGTATTAAGAAGGTTCTAAACATTATTGGGGAAAAATACAGACAGTCTGTGAAAGAGTTCTGTTAAAAACATACAAAACTGTTGAACAAAAGCCTTTTAAGTTGAAGTCAGAAATATTCTATAAACACATTCTATTATTTATAAATTATTTAGAACACATGTCCATTATGTATAAATTATTTTACAATCTCAGCTTCATGCAAGCTTTCCTTTATTTCTAGATGATGAGCAATTATTTGCCCATAACTATCAAAGGCTAAAATGCTTTAAAAACCAAATTCTATAATTCTAGATAATAACTAGTACTGCTAAGGTTTCTATAGTTACCCAGGAAAGGGTCTCTCTGATAATTAACCACATCATGATAGACTGACAACACTTAATGATTAATTAGGCTAAGAACTCAAATCCTTAGCAGGAGGTAAAAGCACAGAATTTCATAATGTAGTGAACACCTCCCAGAGATAAAGAATACAAACAGAGCTAAATTTTAAAATGCAGGTTTGCAAATTCAGTATTACTAATATAAATGTCTCCTTGGGAGTCTCACAGCAGAAGAAATTAGGAACTCTCTGCTTCCCACATACAACCATGAAATCACAATGAAGCCTTTGCAAAACAGCTCAACTTGAATCATTCAATGCTACTTATACACAGAATTCACCATTCTCCTCTCTATCATTTAATGAAATACACAGTTTATAGTTACTTCAAGGAGGAAGTTGGATACATCATCTGCATACTAAACCTCACTTTGTTTAGAGTTTACAAAACATTTTTGCATATTTTATACCTGATTTCAATAGGTAAGTGGCTGAGCCCAGGACTGGGAATTAAATAAATCTGGCCTCAAATACCACCTACTCTATCACTTATTAGCCATGGGACCCTGAGATGGGTTAATAGGGCATATTTATTGGCATATAAGCCTGGTTAATCAATACACTGGTTGGTAGGAAATAAGGAAGGGCAAAGACTACCAGACATGTTAAGTCTTCAGTTCTCTAAGTTTCCAAGTTCCCATACTTTACTATCAGATTATCAAAAATGTTCCATGTTTGACTATATTATTCTGATCTTCAAAAAACTGTCAGCTAGGAGGAGTCAAGATGGCGTACTAGGAGACAGAATTCACATCTCCTCACAACTAGGGCACCTACCAGGCACCGGTGGGGGACCACAGACACCTACGGGAACAACAGGAACCCCCAGCAACCAGGTCCTAAGCAGAGACACCACCCCACGCTTGAACATCGCCCCGCCAAGGTGCCACCCCACCCTAGAACGCGCCCCTGCCTAAGTTCTACCCCGACTAAACTCCGCCCACAGAGCCAAGGCTTCCCCTCGCTCCCCGCCTTTTCTTTTTTCCTCTTTTAGACCGGGATCCTGTTTTACCTTCTTGATTCATTGTTGATACTTTCAAATTTTTCTTATTCCTAATAAATCTTTTATTTTTCTAGTTTTATTCTTTATACTTTGTTAGTGATCTCTCCTTTTGGCTTCTCCCCTCCCCCCCTTTTTTTTTCTTTTTTTCTGTTGTGGTTTTCTTTTACCTTGTTGCAGTTGTTTCAAATATAGTTTTATTTTTCCTAATATATTTTTTATCTTTCTAATTATATTTTGTTTTCTATTCTTTGATATTGTACTGCTTCTTTTTTTCTTTCTTTCTTCCTTTATTATTATTATTTTTTAAACCATGCCACAAAGCTTTCAGGATCTGGATTCCTAGGCCAGAGGTCAGGCCTGAGCTCCTGCGGTGGGAGCTCCAAGCCTGAACCGCTGGACTAACAAAGAACCTCAGACCCCAGGGAATATCAATCGGAGTGAGGCCTCCTGGAGGTCCTCATCTCAGCACCAAGACCCACCTCTATCCAACTGTCTGCAAACTCCAGTGCTAGACGTCTCAGGCCAAACAACCATAACACAGGAGTACAGCACCACCCATCAAAAACATAAAAAATAAAATGACAAAAAAAATTGTTACAGATGAAGGAGCAAGGAAAAAACCTACAAGACCAAATAAACGAACACAAAATGGGCAACCTACCTGAAAAAGAATTCAGGGTAATGATAGTAAAGATGATCCAAAATCTCAGAAACAGAATGGAGAAAATACAAGAAACATTTAACAATGATGTAGAAGAACTAAAGAGCAAACAAACAGTGATGAACAAAACAATTACTGAAATTAAAATTACTCTAGAAGGAATCAATAACAGAATAACTGAGGCAGGAGAACTGATACGTGACCTGGAAGATAAAATGGTGGAAATAACTGCCAGGGAGCAGAATAACAAAAGAAGAATGAAAAGAATTGAGGACAGTCTCAGAGACCTCTGGGAGAACACTGAACACACCAACATTCGAATGATAGGGGTCCCAAAAGAAGAAGAGAAAAAGAAAGGCTCTGGAAAATATCTGAAGAGATTATAGTCGAAAACTTCCCTAACATGGGAAAGGAAATAGTCAATCAAGTTCAGGAAGCGCAAAGAGTACCATACAGGATAAATCCAAAGAGAAACATGCCGAGACACATATTAATCAAACTATCAAAAGTTAAATACAAACATAAATATTAAATGCAGCAAGTGAAAAGCAACAAATAACATACAAAGGAATCCCCATAAGGTTAAGAGCTGATCTTTCAGCAGAAACTCTGCAAGGCAGAAAGGAGTGGCAGGACATATTTAAAGTGATAAAAGGGAAAAAACTACAACCAAGATTACTCTACCCAGCAAGGATTGTTCAGATTCGCCAAAGAAATTAAAACCTTTACAGACAAGCAAAAACTAAGAGAATTCAGCACCACCAAACCAGCTTAACAACAAATGCTAAGGGAACTTCTTGAGGCAGGAAACACAAGAGAAGGAAAAGACCTACAAAAACAAACCCCCAAAAATTAAGAAAATGGTAATAGGAACATACATATCAATAATTATCTTAAATGTAAATGGATTAAATGTTCCAACCAAAAGTCAGAGACTGGCTGAATGGATACAAAAACAAGACCCATACATATGCTGTCTACAAGAGACCCACTTCATACCTAGGGACACATATAGACTGAAAGTGAAGGGATGGAAGAAGATATTCCATACAAATGGAAATCAACAGAAAACTGGAGTAGCAATTCTATCAAACAAAATAGACTTTAAAATAAAGACTATAACAATAGACAAAGAAGGACAATACATAATGATCAAGAGATCAATCCAAGAAGATATAACAACTGTAAATATTTATGCACCCAACACATACATAAGGCAAATGCTAACAGCCATAAAAGGGGAAATCGACAGTAACACAATAATAGTAGGGGACTTGAACACCCCACTTTTACCAATGGACAGATCATCCAAAATGAAAACAGATAAGGAAACATAAGCTTTAAGTGACACATTAAACAAGATGGACTTAATTGATATTTATAGGACATTCCATCCAAAAACAACAGAATACAATTTCTTCTCAAGTGCTCATGGAACATTCTCCAGGATAGATCATATCTTGGGTCACAAATCAAACCTTGGTAAATTCAGGAAAATTGAAATCGTATCAAGTATCTTTTCCAACCATGACACTATGAGACTAGATATCAATTACAGGAAAAAAAACTGTAAAAAATACAAACACATGGAGGCTAAACAACAAACTACTAAATAACCAAGAGATCACTGAATAAATCAAAGAGGAAACCAAAAAATGCCTAGAAACAAACGACAATGAAAACACAATAACCCAAAACCTATGGGATGCAACAAAAGCAGTACTAACAGGGAAGTTTATAGCAATACAATCCTACCTTAAACAAGAAACATCTCAAATAAACAACCTAACCTTATACCTAAAGCAATTAGAGAAAGAAGAACAAAAAAGCAGATGGAAAGAAATCATAAAGATCAGATTAGAAATAAATGAAAAAGAAATGAAGGGAACAATAGCAAAGATCAATAAAACTAAAAGCTGGTTCTTTGAGAAGATAAACAAAATGGATAAACCATTAGCCAGACTCATCAAAAAAAAAAGGGAGAAGACTCAAATCAATAGAATTAGAAATGATAAAGGAGTAGTTATAACTGACACTGCAGAAATACAAAGGATCATGAGAGATTACTACAAGCAACTATATGCCAATAAAATGGACAACCTGGAAGAAATGGACAAATTCTTTGAAAAGCACAACCTTCCCAGACTGAAACAGGAAGAAAAAGAAAATATAAACACACCAATCACAAGCCCTGAAATTGAGACTGTGATTAAAAACCTTCCAACAGGTCTTCCCTGGTGGCGCAGTGGTTGAGAGTCTGCCTGCCGATGCAGGGGACACAGGTTCGTGCCCCGGTCCGGGAGGATCCCATGTGCTGCGGAGCGGCTGGGCCCATGGGCCGTGGCCACTGAGCCTGTGCGTCCAGAGCCTGTGCTCCGCAACGGGAGAGGCCGCAACAGTGAGAGGCCCACGTACCTCAAAAAACAAAGAATCAAAAAGAAACAAACAAAAAAACAAAAAAACCTTCCAACAGACAAAAGTCCAGGACCAGATGGCTTCACAGGCAAACTCTATCAAACATTAACAGAAAAGCTAACACCTATCTTTCTCAAACTCTTCCAAAATATAGCAGAGGGAGGAACACTCCCAAACTCATTCTACGAGACCACCATCACCCTGCTACCAAAACCAGACAAAGATGTCACAAAGAAAGAAAACTACAGGCCAATATCACTGATGAACATAGATGCAAAAATCCTCAGCAAAATACTAGCAAACAGAATCCAACAGCACATTAAAAGGATCATATACCACGATCAAGCGGGGTTTATCTCAGGAATGCAAGGATTCTTAAGTATACACAAATCAACCAATGTGATAATACATATTCACAAACTGAAGAAGAAAAACCATATGATCATCCCAATAGATGCAGAAAAAGCTTTTGACAAAATTCAACACCCATTTATGATAAAAAACTCTCCAGAAAGTAGGCATAGAGGGAACTTACCTCAACATAATAAAGGCCAAATATGACAAACCCACAGCCAACATCGTTCTCAATGGTGAAAAACTAAAACCATTTCCTCTAAGATGAGGAACAAAATAAGGTTGCCCACTCTCACCACTATTATTCCACGCAGTTTTGGAAGTTTTAGCCACAGCAGTCAGAGAAGAAAAAGGAAAAAAAGGAATCCAAATCGGAAAAGAAAGGTAAAACTGTCACTGTTTGCAGATGACATGATACCATAATAGAGAATCCTAAAGATGCTATCATAAAACGAGAGGTCAACAATGAATTTAGTAAAGTACCCGGATACAAAATTAATGCACAGAAATCTCTTGCATTCCTATACACTGATGAAGAAAAATCTGAAAGATAAATTAAGAAAACACTCCCATTTACCACTGCAACAACAAAAAATAAAATACCTAGGAATAAACCTATCTAAGTAGACAAAAGACCTGTATGCAGAAAACTATAAGACACTGATGAAAGAAATTTAAGATGATACAAGCAGATGGAGAGATATACCATGTTCTTGGATTGGAAGAATCAACATTGTGAAAATGACTCTAGTACCCAAAGCAATCTACAGATTCAATGTGATCCCTATCAAACTACCAATGGCATTTTTCACAAAACTAGAACAAAAAATTTGTATGCAAATACAAAAGACCCCGAATTGCCAAAGCAACCCTGAGAAAGAAAAACCGAGGTGGAGGTATCAGGTTCCCGGACTTCCGACTATACTACAAAGCTACAGTAATCAAGACAGTCCGGTACTGGCACAAAAACAGAAATATAGATCAATGGAACAGGAGAGAAAGCCCAGGGATAAACCCACGCACATATGGTCACCTTACCTTTGATAAAGGAGGCAAGAGTATACAATGGAGAGAAGACAGCCTCTTCAATAAGTGGTACTGGGAAAACTGGACAGCTACATGTAAAAGAATGAAATTAGAACACTCCCTAACACCATACACAAAAATAAACTCAAAATGGATTAAAGATCTAAATGTAAGCCCAGACAGTATAAAACACTTAAAGAAAAACATAGGCAGAACACTCTATGACATAAATCACAGCAAGATCCTTTGTGACCCACCTCCTAGAGAAATGGAAATAAAAACAAAAATAAACAAATGGGACCTAATAAAACTTAAAAGCTTTTGTACAGCAAAGGAAACCATAAAAAAGACAAAAAGACAACCCTCAGAATGGGAGAAAATATTTTCAAATGAAGCAACTGACAAAGGATTAATCTCCAAAATATACAAGCAGCTCATGCAGCTCAATATAAAAAAAACAAACAACCCAATCCAAAAATGGGCAGAAGACCTAAATAGACATTTCTCCAAAGAAGATATACAGATTGCCAACAAATACATGAAAGGATGCTCAACATCAGTAATCATTAGAGAAATGCAAATCAAAGCTACAATGAGCTATCACCTCACACCAGTCAGAATGGCCATCATCAAAAAATCTACAGACAATAAATGCTGGAGAGGGTATGGAGAAAAGGGAAACCCTCTTGCACTGTTGGTGGGAATGTAAACTGGTATAGCCACTATGGAGAACAGTATGGAGGTTCCTTAAAAAACTAAAAATAGAACTACCATACAACCCAGCAATCCCACTACTGGGCATATACCCTGAGAAAACCATAATTCAAAAAGAGTCATGTACCACAATGTTCACTGCAGCTCTATTTACAATAGCCAGGACATGGAAGCGACGTAAGTATCCATCAACAGATGAATGGATAAAGAAGATGTGGCACGTATATAAAATGGAATATTACTCAGCCACAAAAAGAAACAAAATTGAGTTATTTGTAGTGAGGTGGAAGGACCTAGAGTCTGTCATACAGAGTGAAGTAAGTCTGAAAGAGAAAAACAAATACCGTATGCTAACACATATATATGGAATCTAAAAAAAAAAAAAGAAAGAAAGAAATGGTTCGGAAGAACCTAAGGGCAGGACACGAATAAAGACACAGACGTAGAGAATGGACTTGAGGACACGGAGAGGGGGAAGGGTAAGCTGGGATGAAGTGAGAGAGTGGCATGGACATATATACACTACCAAATGTAAATTGGATAGCTAGTGGGAAGCAGCCGCATAGCATAGGGAGATCAGCTCGGTGCTTTCGACCACCTAGAGGGGTGGGATAAGGAGGGTGGGAGGGAGACGCAAGAGGGAGGGGATATGGGGATATACGTATGCATATAGCTGATTCACTCTGTTATACAGCAGAAACTAACACAACACTGTAAAACAATTTTACTCCAATAAAGATGTTTAAAAAAAAAATGCTGTCAACTAAAACATAACCTACATTATATCTTCTGTATAATTGAGAGGTACAAGAAATGACTAGTACTAGACAGTTTACTAAATATTCCTAATGACCCATATGATCAATTCACATCTGTTCTATTATTCATTTACCTAGAATATATTTATTAAACAGCTGCTATCTACCAGGTACTGCACTGGGGATTTAGTAATTTTTTTTAAAACTGGAAAAAATCCCTGGTGCCATGAAACTCCATTCACTGAATAATTATATAAGGAAGTTATATAATTATTATACAATTATATTTATATAATTATTGTTATTTGATTTCTCTTCTTTATATAATGAAGAAAAAAATAAATCAGAGGCTGAAGGGGAGAAGGAGTTGGCCTGGTGAAAAGGAGAGGTTAAATCATCTCAAGCAGGGAAAATGCATGTGCAAAAGAAGCAAGTCTCAAGAGAATCTGATACCTTGAAAGATGGACAGAACAGCTGGAGCCACATCAAAACAGTGAAATGATCTGAGATGAGGCTGATACAGCAGGCAGGGCCCACATCCAATACGTTCTAGGCCACATCTAAGGTTTTGGTCTTCATGTTAAAAGCAATAAGGAGACGGTGCTATTTCACCACGGAGAAGGTGAAGTAGGAGAGCGACGTGATCGTAAGTGTACCTTAAAAGCATCAGTGTCACTGTCATACGGAAAATATGATGGCAAGGTGAAATAGCAGATACTATGCACCAAGTGAGAGGACATGGCAGCCATCCAGGCAGGAGACAGCAGCTTGGACTAGAGGGATGGAAGTGAAGTCAGTAGGAGGTACTCACTCTCTGTTTCCGAACTAGAATCAACAGGGCTTGGCAATGGGTTACTGGCAGGTGATGAGAGGAGAAGATGCCATGGTTAGTTCTAGTTTTGTACAGTCACCCTTTACTCAACCACACTAGAAATTTCAGACTTGACATGGCACTTCACTCCTATCATCTAAGTTCAACCATCTGACAAAATATATAGATTCTACCCAAAGCCTTGTCTCAGGTTTACCATCCCTCTCTACTTTCACTGTCACTGCGTTGGTCCAGGCTCTTGTTAGCAATTGCCTAAACGTTCTACATTAGAACATTCTACATCTCTACAATCTCTCCCAATTCCAATACCATCTCCACCTTTCTTTCACGCAGTGCTATTTTTTTTTCTAAAACACAGAGGTGACTATGTTATTTCACTGCTTCAAAACGTTCAATGGTTCTCAACTTCAGTATAATGACCACATAACATCCAACTCAGCAAGAAATGTTTTGCAAAACTCTATTTTAATATAATACAGCCGCAAAAAAGCAGGACGTAATAGGATGACCATCTCAAGGGTGTAGAATAAGACGTGGTTTTAGCCACCTTCTTTAAAGTCATATATAAACCTTCATGTTTCCTTCCATTACTCTCACCTCTCCCCACCTCCACACACGCACACAAAGTAGTGTGCTAGAAAGAGTACCGGCCTGAAATCAGAAGGCCCTCGTGCTAATCAAAACAGTACAATGCCTTTGAATGTTCTGATGAGTTCTACCTCCAAAAAAGAAAAACATGAGCTGTCTACTCTTATTTAAAATGCTTTCTAATCATCCGAGTTATCTGATCACCACTGGGTGAACTGATAACGTTCTGTGCAACTTGTTTACAGTTGTCTTTCTGGACTGGGATCTTTCTTAGTCGTCACAAATTTGAAAGTCAGCTTTCTCTGTACCAGGAATTAACATATCACTGGGTTTATTTATCATCTCCACTTGGTAAAGCTGCTGCCACAGGTACCTCATTCAAAGTTCAGATGTAAACCTTTGGCTTCTTCCTCGTTCCTACTGGGACGTTATCATCTAGTCACTTCCCTTTTCCATATCACATACCAACTCCTACTTTATCCACCCCCATTTGCTATTCCTCTCCCTGAGATCTCTAGACCATGGCCTAGTTATAATTAGTAAATATTAACATAATCCTCCTCTGCTGGGCTTGAAATTTCCCTCCTTAGGCAAAGGAGAAGAGGGATCACCCCCAAAGAATGCCCTTGCTAATTCCAGTTCTGTAGAGTCACTATGTACTCAACCACACTAGAAACTTCAGATGCACTCAACAAAGTAAGCCCAACACCCCAGATCTCTCAAATATGGTCTCTGGTGCCTTTGGTTTGACTTAAATTCCTACCACGGTGACTCTGTGGTTTGGCTGCTCAGGCCTGAAGCAATGGTTAGCATGCTTCCCATTTTTCTAACTCTAAAATGGTAGCCAAGTTTTATTATACAAAAGGCAAAGTTTCACAATTTTGTGCTGTCTCGGGGGGAAAAAGAATCCAACATGCTTACAAAAGGGAGTGGAGAGAAATGGCCACTTGCCTACTTAAGACCTAACTAACGTAATACAATATTACAACTGCCAGCCAGATTACCACAAAATAAAGATATTCTATCACTAATAATCTGCTCTGTGCTCATAAAGGTAACCTAAAGAGGAAGCTATTCTATCGCCTCACCTCTGAGGCTAGCAACTTGTCCAGAATCTATTTCCAATAAATCACGTTACATTAAAGAGCTTATTCAATTAATGCTTGCCATCCTATCAAACCACTCTTTGCAAACCCTCAAGGCTTTCAACTCCCCTTCTACTCACTCATGTTTGTCCCAAAGCCAGAAAACATATCGACAACTGTAATTGATATCTGAAGAGTATTGCAGCAAAACTTCTCAAGAGATTGTGTCATTCAATAATAGTCCTATTTAAGAAAGGTTAAATAATAAAAAAAGTTTGTTTTGAACATCATCAGACCATGAATTTGGTTACTGGCAGATGTTTTTTAGCTAGTAAAGCCACAGAAGTTCCAGAGTTTCTGTTGACAAAAAAAGTTAAAAAAAAAAAAAAAGCATACTTCTATTACAAAAGTTAAATACGGCAGTGCTCATTCTTACTCCAGCATGGGAAATAAGCTATCACAAAATTTCCCCCAAGAGAAGTGGAGGTACCTGCAAGCCAAATATATTTAAAATAGCACCAATTAGTCTTCCTGATTTAATCATGTTATTTGATTGCTCTCCTCAAATGCTAACAGAGTCCATACATTGAGGGCATCTGCCAGAAACTGAAGTATAACAAATAACCAGAAGAGACAGCTGAGTCAGACAAATGACTGTCTGGGGCTTTAAATGGGGTGGTAAACAATGAGGCTTACAACTCTGAGGGCAACATTCTATTATGATGGAGAAAATAGGATCATCATTATGAACCTCAGTCAAGTCATGGAGCTTTCCTTGGGTTGATATCCTGGCTTTGAGAATTAGAGGTCCCTGGATTTAAATCCTGTCTCCATCAGCTCTGTGTGCATAACCAAGAACAAGGCAGTTAACCTTAAATCTTCATTTCCTCAACTCAAAATAAGGATAAAAAGATTGACTTTCTAAAATATTTTGGGGATTAAGAGAGATAATATTATGTGAAGTCTTAGGATAGTAATAATTGGATGCTTATGTGACAGACACTATCATTATTGGCTGTATCTGTGATAAATATTTGATATAACAGACTTCATTGAAAAAGAACATTTTGTGAAACTGTCCTAGGATGGTGCCTAAACTTCTGACAGCCATAAAATGCTTTGATGCAGTATACCTCATTTCCTGATAGCTCATACACGAGGCTTTTCTTATTAGTGTTTACCAACTAAATTATTTTAACCACTGGATTTTTAAGTTACCCAACAAAATCATCCTCAATAAACGTAATGAAGTGGATTTGAGACGCTCAAGGTTGTCGTAATCCAGAAATTTAGGCAATAGGCATATCCACTGACAATAAGAAAGGAAATTACTCCTGAGGATATACATTGCCATTTTTAGGTCTCTAGAGACCATTCAGCAAAACATTTCATAGTAAAATTCCACTGTAAATGGGAAGAACTACTAATCTTTGCAAGTGTACACAAATTCCATGATTTCTTATTTTAAGGATTAGGCACACTTTCCTTCCTTACTTCCAAGTGTAAATAACTGAAGAGTAATACTCAGTAGACACAGAAGATGAAAGCTGTATCGGGGGACTTCCCTAGTGGCACAGTGGTTAAGAATCCAACTGCCAATGCAGGGGACACAGGTTCGATCCCTTGTCCGGGAAGATCCCACATGCCGCAGAGAAACTAAGCCCATGCACCACAACTACTGAGCCTGCGCTCTAGAGCCCACGAGCCACAACTACTGAGCCCGCGTGCCACAACCACTGAAGCCTGCGTGCCTAGAGCCCATGCTCTGTAACAAGAGAAACCACCGCAGTGAGAAGCCCATGCACAACGAAGAGTAGCCCCTGCTCGCTGCAACTAGAGAAAGTCCACGTGCAGCAGTGAAGAACCAACACAGCCAAAAAAAAAAAATTAATTAAATTAACAAAAAAAAAAAAAGATGTATCCGGCAAATTCTGACTGGCTGGGATTTTAGAAATATACATGATAAAATGGTAAATTTTCATAGTAGGGCTTATGCAAAGGTATTGTGACCATTTTTCAGGTTATACATCAAAAAGCATTTTCGAAAAGGTGATTCCAAGCAATCAAAAAGTAGAATTAAACAAGATTTAAGCACAAGCAGGAAAGAAAACAGTAGGGAAAGGTGTTTGAGCAGTTGAAGGATCTAAAGGGCTTTAAAGTAAGCAGCGTTTGCTGATCCCAAGCTTCACCCCCACACTTGTATCCCAAACCTGCTCTTGACCGTATTTGAAAATGTGATTTCTATACCTACTCAAGCTTAGTTCTTTTGAATATTCATTTTTTAAACAACTATATCAACAATTATGTGCCTCAAGTAAGTCCGGAGAAAGAGGACAAAATAACAACTCCCCATCCTCATAGAGCTTGGATTATCATGGAGCAAAATATATAATATAATGTCAAGCAGTAGTAAATGCAATAAAGAAAAAGCAAGAAAATAAATAGGGAGAAAGTTGCTGCGTGAGACATGGTAGTGAAGGAAGTTTTCGCTGGGGACACATCATCTGCTGTAGACATTGCTTGTGTACCCTCAGAATTCATATGTTGAAACCTAATATTCAATGTGACGGTATTAGAAGGTGCAGCACTGGGGGTGATTAGGTCATGAGGGTGAAAGCCCTTAGCAAAGGGATTAGTCCCCTCATAAATGAGGCCCCACAGAGCTCCTTCGTCCCTTCCACCATGTAAGGTACAGAGAGAACCACAAAGCAGGGTCTCAGCAGACACCGAATCCGCCAGCTCCTTGATCTTGCACTCTCCAGGTTCTAAAAGTCTGAGAAATAGATGTTTGTTGCTTATAAGCCAGCCAGTCCATGGTTTTTGTTATTACAGCCCAGATGAACTAAGCATCTGAGCAGAAATCAGAATGAGACTGGGCAGCTGTTAAATTTCTGTAAGAAGACCCTTCCAGGCCTAGGAAACAGAAGGTACAAAAGCTCCTATTGGGGAAACTACAAGTTCAGAATACAGCACTTCATGAAGCTAGTGTGGCTGGAGTGTAGTGAGAGAGTGAAAATGAGGCCAGAGCGGCAGGCAGGAGCCACACCACGATAAGCACTTTGGATTCGACACTAAGTGAGATGGAAAAACCATTAAACGGTTCTGAACAGGATGTGGCATAATCAGACTCACCATTTTGAAAGGTCACTCTGGCAGGGATGTCGGGGTGTGGAGAGAAAGAGGGAGTCAGGATAAAAGGAGAAGCAGGGAGACTGGTCAAGAGGCCCTTGCAGCGGTCCAAGAGAGAAATGATGAAGGCTTGTACTACTGTCTAAGGCAATGGTGGAGATGACCAGAAATATCTAGCTTCTGGATATATTTAAAAGGCAAAGCTAACTTTATATTTCAGAAGTAAAGCCAAATGCTCAATATGACTTTGTTAAAAACAAAGTCATCTTTTACCAATTTGTTAAAGTTAAGACTTCCAGTACCATTTAAAAATGTATCATTGATAAATCTAGCCATATCAACTTTACCAAATTCTCCCAGGGATGAGAAAAATCATCTTAACACTGATGTAAAACACATGTAACGTCAAAATGATACAACATCTTCTTTCATGAAACATCCAAGGTGAGGCATAATGTTGAAAAGGAGCAGGCGTTGGCTTTGAACGCACTAAATTTGAAGACACGCCTCTTCCAAGTAGCCCAAACTACTGCAGCGAGCATGCATCCATGTATTTTTTCACAACCTTTAGAGATAGCTATAACATACATTACGTTGTTTTACATAAATCACACAAAACACAACAATGTTACATTTCCATGGGAATACTCAAAATTCACATCCTTTCCAAAACTCAGCACTCCCGTAATTTTGTGGAGAAATTGTAGTTTCCATAATTAACATTTAATTTTTCTATTATTTATACTAAATTGTATCTGTCTCTGCTTTCTTTAAAATGTCCTTGTTCCCTTTTGAAAATGCAAACTATAAACGACATGAACTTCCTTTATATTAAACTTGAGTAGCTGTTGAGGAATCAAAACACCTGAAAAATAAAAGGCAATTTATTTCTATTAAAATCATAGACCTTAAGAAACGCAAATAGTTAATTATGCCTCAGAATCTTAATCCATTGGGATCGATTGCAGTTGTGCTTGTCTATGAGGTAGACTTTTTCTACCACTGACTTTTCATCTCTGCTAGGAGGAAGCAAATAACAGTCAATTGGTTACTGTGGTTACAAGGCTTGATCTACAGACTAGGAAAAGCTTAACTCTTTCCATTCTGACTCTAAGAAGGTATATAACATATGTTATGTCTTACTGCCTTGTGAAATGTCATTACATTGATAAACACCCTCATTTGATGAAATTCAAAACATACGTTATATATAAACAAAACTAACTACTACTGTAAACAATAATGATGCCAAGGCTTATTTAGAAATAGCCTAATCTCCATAATCAATGTGAACTTTTTAAAAAGGAAAGTCACTCTTACCGATTTGTTTTATTCAGGCAAACACAGGTAAAATAAGCATCAACTGCCATGAGAAATTCTTGGGATTTGAAGTTACTGAAGTTATAAAAAATCAAGTCTATAAAGTTTATGAAAAATCAAATACAGAAAAAGACTACAAAATAAAATTCTTTTTGTCTGTTATACTAAAATTAAGTCTTGCACAGTGAGCACGCGTATTATGTAGTCAAGAGATTTTTAAACTTTCCCTCTGAAAGTCACATACGGAAAGTATTCCTGCTCTTATAGACAAGCAGCAGTGACATAAAAATGTAAAATCCATAGCTGCGAACAGTTGTATTTTTAAAGACATTCAGAGAAAGTCTCTCTTTAAATCAAACACAGTGATTTTAAACGGTTCCATGACAAACTATAATTAGCCACTGCGACATGGTACCGTACAGTACAATTCTCTCGTTACTCTCGAAGGGCCGGAGCTTCCCGATAGCAACGCTGGCAGAGCCGTCTCTGGGTGTCTGTGAGTCCCACACCTCACCAGGCAGGGTGCAGATTACTTCACAGAGACTATAAGCAGGCTACCCAACACACACACATGTACACACTCCAACTGAGGAACTCAAGACAAAAGACAAAAAAATGGAACCCATTTTGAAACAGAAGGGAGAAAAAAAAAAAATCTATAAATTACTGTAATTACTTTAATAGCCATTCCAGAAAGGATCCTGACAAAGGCCTGGTTTCCTCATGCATGCACACATGCCTGCCCTGATCCTTAAGGGGGCCCAGGCTATTCTTATGCACAATTCTTACCTAACACCAGCGATTTGGGAAACAATGAGCCTAATTTATATCATTTCAATTCTCTTCTGATTGGACGTTTTTTCCTTCTCCCAACAGAAACATGACAATCTGCAAGTTATGTGTTTGGAAAAGCAGAGTTTGGGCTGCTGTTTGCCAAAATTACACAAGAGATTAAATTTTTTCTAAACATAGCTTGGTCAAGGACAAAACAGCTACAGAGACCCCTGACAGAGAAATAAGGGCCTGTCAAGTGTTAATGCAGGTGGAAGGTGGGAGGGGTGTGAACAGAGGGGAGGGTAGAAGCTGGTTCTAGATGGTACCAAGGGGTGTGAATAGTTAGGAACAGCAGATCTGTTCCTTCAAAGGGGCAGAGAAATAAAAATGTTGCTTAAACCTCCCAAAAATTCTCATGCCTGATGCATCGCAAAAATATTTGTTGACTGACTTAGTGAATGATGATCATTTCCGAGATTTAACCTGGCACATTCTCAAGACAATGACACATTATTTTGAAAATACAAGCAAAACAGAGAGCAAATACACCAGTCTAGGCTTTCCTCCAGGAATATCACCATTGAGTTAATTTCTAAACCAGCTAAGCAAAATCATTTACTTCCATCAACCCCTTATTACAATCTCATAATATACCATTTTACAAAAGGGCAACTTTCTACTTCATAAGTTTTAGAGGCAAGTTAGTCTGCTGGTTATTTCCTCGATTTTTTTTTAAATTTTAGTTCCTCTTGGCTTTTATTTTTAGTGGCATTCATATTTGTAAATACGTCCATTTTATGAGGATGAATATAAACTAAAAATTCTACCAATATACTAGAATCCTACCCCAGTTTGTCAAAAGAACTGAAACTCTGACCCTGTGTATAACATGAAAAAGTATAACACTAATATTTTTAAGAGTGCACTTTGGAAAAAAATATGAAGGAATGTATAAAAACAATGGTTACTTTGGGTAGTGGGCAAAAGTAGGGGAAGTGAATTCCAAGGGACTTTCATTTTTTATTACATACCTCTATAATATGTGAATTTTCTATAGTGAGTAGTTATGCTTTTGTGAGAATATTAAGTGTTTTTGAAACATACATACTACTTAAAACACAAAACAGTCAATGAGATTCAGAAGGATGTTTCTAAGAATTGTCAGATACTGATCAGATAAAGCAGAAGAACCTTTGCCTCTGTTTCGTGGTTCTAATAAACTATTATTTGATAGGTTTTTCTAGCCATTATATAAAATAAAATATATGGAAATACATTTGAAGTTAAAGCACAATTTAAACACAAATACCAAGTTTGTTATGAAAGAAATCCACACCAAACCAGCATTGAGAACAGAATTTTATCATCCATTTGTTTTTAAAACATGCCAAGTAGCACAGGAAACCATTTATATTAACCACTTCCTTCATAACTATTTGTTGGCTATACCAACTGCACTAGCTAGACAAGTTCAATGTGCTCTAAATTGCTTAAATTACACTTGGTTTCATACTCCAGCACATCAAGTACCACTAAATATTTCAACTGTCCTTGTCAAGTGTCTTCTAAGGCAAGGCCTACAGGTGTTAGGAAGATTCAGAGCTGTTTCTTCCATTATTAGTTTGTAGCCTAAGGGCACCTGACAGATGTTCTACTTCCATTTCCCACAGCCCCTTAAACAAAGCAAAATTGAATGGTTACTTCTTTCAGGCTTTTTATTTTTAATTGCATAGCAATAGGAGAGAAGAAATAGTACAGTTGAAAGTTTTGAAGTTACTAGTGCCTTGGACCATTTGGAAGAAAGTCACAGAACTCAATTCCCTCATTTTACAACCAGGGAACAGAGATACAGGGGGTCACAGTCACATGGGTGGCAACAGGCTAAGTCAAGACCAGACTTAGATTTATTCAATCTAAGGAACAACATCCCATTCTACTAATCTTACTGCAGTAAGAAGATTTAACAGACCAATGATTCTCCAATTTTATAGCGCATCAGAACGCCCTGCAAGGCTTGTTTAAACTCAAACTGTGGGCCTCCACCCCAGTTTCTGATTCAACAGATTTTGGATGGGGCTGAGTATTTTTCCCCCCAAACAAGTTATCAGGTGATGCTGATGCCGCTCTGGTGAGCACACATTGAGAACTCACTGCACAATCACCATCCACCCAGAGGAACACATTTACTCACTTCTATTCTACCCTAGAGTCAAGCCAGTCAAACCCTATGGAGTAGGTTATTTTCCCAGTTAGAACTCCATTTGCTAATCAAAACAAGAAAACAAAAATAAGCTGGTTGGTGGTAATTCTCCACTTAACTTTCTCTCTATAACCCAGAAAATGGTCCAGCAGATGATCTTTAAATCCATTCCTCCTCCCCCACCAAATCCCACTGGAAGATTAACTGGAATTACATAAAATGCATCAGATCTTCCTAAATTGATTTTTTTTAATTGTCAAAACCTCAACTAATTCTAGAAGCCAGGCAGGTAATACAAATGAGCAAAGCAAGACAGTGTTACATGAGACAGAATGAAGTTAACTTTTGCAGCTGCAGAATGTCTGCCATATCCAAACATATTGTAAATTTAAGTTAAATATTCACCCCCCCTCCTCCACACACACACACACCCTGCATGCCAAATTCAGCCTGCAGGTCAGGGAGCCTACTCGCCCAGATATCAGTTGTTATAAAATTCAGTATCAACATCCAGGTGTGTGGTATGTTCCTCCATTTATTCGAGGTTTTAAAAAAGTTCTTAGTAAAACCTATCAAAATTGTAAAGAAATCTTCCCACAGAAAAAGAAATTCAGTCGCTAGAAAAGCAAATATCTTAGGTATAGGCCAAACATTCATTTTCTAAGTATTATGTAGATGGAGAAATTAATTATCCTATAACCACAGAATAGAAGTTGGTCTAATCAACAACCAATACACATTTTATCCTTTCACATTATAAGTACATAAATACTGAACAAAAACAAATAGCCTGTTGTATACTATTATGTATGTTTTTTCCCCAAGTCCGTGAGACTCAATATTTAAGCAGGGGTATTATCCTCGAGAGTGCTACAAATATTCTTCAGAGCTCAATGTATGACATCATGTGCACATGAAATATCTTGGGAAAAAAAAACTCAGGTTATGCATCAATCAGGAGTTTCTACTACTGACAGTAAAAATGTACTATGTCCTTTAAAAAAAATAAGTTCATAAAGACCTAAAATCCTTTTAAAATCAATTTTACTTTCTGTAAAATCCATCTTCTTCAGTTCACTGGAAACTAGCATATGTTTGGGAAAAAAATACCTTGTATATTTTGAAGAATTTTGGGTCTTTTGCTAATCTAGCCAGGAAACCAATTTACCCAGGCAAAGCTGCCTACGTGTCAGTCCTGAAAAATGCACTTGCTCAAAATATTCACATAGAGTTAAGTCTTTAATCCATAAAGCTAAATTAAAAGAACAAACACAAAGTAAACTTAATCTGTATGTGGTAACTTTACATAGGGAGTATTTTGGTTTTGTTTTAGCTAGATCAGATTTAACTGGATAGAACAGCAGAAGTGTTGTCAACAGTGAAATGCACTTTCCAGGACATGATGCTCCTAGTAAGTAGAGCTAAGAGATGCCTATCTAGGAAGAAATCATATAGCTATGCTATACGGTTGCAACAAATATGAAAGGCAGTGGGGGAGTGCAGAGAATCTGTCAACTAAAGCAGGAGGAGCAGCTGACAGCTAAGATTCCTAATCAGCATACTAAATATGTAACATTAAAAGCAACAGCAAATGGAGAAAAGTCATTGTCTGATCCAAAACATCAAAAAAAGTAAACTAAAATTCCAATGTCTGTATTGCTGGAATTGACATCTTAAAAAAAAATGAACATACAGATTTCTAATTTAATGCAAAGAATATTTAGACGTTTCAAGGTTCAATTTTAAGTTGACTTCTGTCATTATATAAATAAGTGTAAATCCTGCCTCTTGAGTTTCTAGAAATTTGATTCAGCTTTAGAACGATCTTTAATAAGTAAGCATTGTCTGATTAAAAATGAAGGTTGTGGGCTTGATTTCAAGATGAGACATTTTCCTCAGATAATAAAGACAATGACAGCATCCATCCCAGGAGTGTGAGAGAGTAAACAAGAGATTTCTGAAACTGAAAGCTTGACTCATGTAGATATTATGACACTAGGACAATATACGTAACCGACATTATAACTACATCAAATGCTCTATTTCAAAACATCACAAAATTTAAAACAAGGCTTATAACTATTTGCCAGATAAATAAGTATATAACATAGTGTTTCATTAAAGTTGAAATAAGGAGAAATTCCTTGTCTTATATACAAAAACTGGATGAACAAACCGTCTTAAACATTATAAACAAAGCTTTAAAAAATATTTTAATACATCTCAACTGTGATAAAATGATCGAAGTCATCATGGTAAGAAATTACACTTTAAAGAAACTATGAAAATCTATTTTTTGTAGTTCTCACACAAAAATAAAAGCTCACCTTATCAAAGAAAACCTGTGGGAGAATTTAGTAAAAGGAAAATAGCCAGCCCAGAACTGACCACAGAACTGAATTCTCTCTCTTGAATCTGATTCCTTAGAAGTCAAACAACAGGAAAGACCGATTCAATGGCTTGGCATTATAAATAGCTACTTCTGCTCTCACCTTAGGTGGCTTTATCTTGGTGGCTTCTCCTTCAGCAAAGAGACTGAATGATGTGCCTTTGAATGATGCTGTATTCTAATAAGAACCATAAAATGTAACCATTCCCATTTTTTAGCTTCTGGAACATCATGGAGTTCAAGGGATACACAAAAGTTAAGGAAGATAATGGAAGACTAAACTGAACTCTTCGGAATCTTGACCTGTTGGCCAAAATTCAATCCCATGAACATAATTTTGGACATATAATGTGGACTTAGGGTCAGGTTTGCATCCTAGCTCTGCCCCTAACAAAGTCTGTAATCAATGGCCAAGTTACTTAATCTAGTGGAGGCTTAATCTTGTCAGGCATAAAATGTGGTAACACTTCAAGAGGCCCTTGTAAAGATTAAGTAAAAGAATATCTATAAAATACCTAGTACAAATACTAAGACAGTCAATAAATTAGGTAGCTTTTAGAAGCTCTCCTACGATAGGTAGAAAGAAAGGCCCCTGAAGAGAATTAGGTATTTCTCAACATAAAGAGATTGTATACCTTCAGTTTCATGAATCCATGTTCAACATACAACTTCACTCTCATCAGTGATGAATAATGCACATTTTGAAAAGGAAAGGCATTGTATAACATGCTAATCTTTTACCCAGTAAGTCAATAATTTCTGATTAATTTACCTAAGTACAATAAATATTTCTTAAAATCCTAAAAAGCATAATACAGCTTTCCACATTTTCTATCACTCTAAAAAATGGGAAGATATTTAAGAGAGAGAGAAGTTTAACAATGAACCAGGAAAATTATATTTGCCTCAAAGTAAAAGTTTCAAAAAATTTTTAATTTCCTTATTAATAAAACAATTTCAATATATTAAAAGAAAAACTACAGGCCAGATATGAAATGTAATTCATAAAGTCATTACTTTTTAATTACAATATAATAAAATATTGCTTAATGCCAGTTTTTCATTATACAAGCTGTAATTTTTACAGACTTTCCTAAATATTCCACTACATGTGTCAGACTATCTTTTTCATTAGTCATCTACTCTACTATTTATTTACAAGAGGAAATCCCACACAATCCAAATAAGCAAAGATACTTTCAAACACAGTTTTAAAAGGAAATTAATTACATGTATATACAGACTCTTCAAAAATGCTACAACCCACTAGGTGTAAAGTATGCACCATACCAGCATCACACCTGTTGGTAGATTTCTAGCACTTTGTTCAGCTTTTTAAACGTACATATACACCTGGCACACACACTTAGCTTCTTTTATTTTAGGACGGGGTGTGGCTCCAAAGTAGCGCCATGGAATATTTATATTACATTGGATTTTTGTGACTGTGACTAAGAAGAGTAGAAATTTTCTAATCTGTTGTTTAATCCAGTAAAGTCTATCACTCTGACATTTATAGGGAATCTTCCATGTGTACCACACTCTGCTAACGTCTCTGTAGAGGTTAAGCAGAGAAAGTAGATTATTCCAATAGTTCACATGAGATAATAAGGGCCTAAACTAAAGGCAAACATAAAAAGTTGGTTAAAATCCAGTGTAGGGCTTCCCTGGTGGCGCAGTGGTTAAGAGTCCGCCTGCCGATGCAGGGGACACGGGTTCGCGCCCCGGTCCAGGAAGATCCCACATGCCGCGGAGCGGCTGGGCCCGTGAGCCATGGCCGCTGAGCCTGCGCGTCCGGAACCTGTGCTCCGCAACGGGAGAGGCCACAGCAGTGAGAGGCCCGTGTACCGCAAAAAATAAATAAATAAATAAAAATTAAAAAAATTTAAGTGCATGCACTATTTGATCGAGCAATTCCCCTGCTATTAATATACACATTTACATGAAGGTATATGTTGGAAATAACAGTTAACTGGAAAGAGAGTAAATGTTACCAAAAGGGGATAATTTAAATAAATTATGATATAGCCATACAATATATCATCAAAAAGCCAAAATATGGCAAAATCTCCACGATATATTCCATTTTTCTTAAAGTTTAGAATATATTATACTTAATCCCATTGCTATATATTTTAAAATATTTATATAATTTTTGGTATATGCCTAGAACTTTTCTGGAAGGATATACGATAAAGCACTAATAGTTTCCTTAATGGAATTAAACTGTGGGTAGGCATGAAAACAGTTCTTTTTATTTTATACTTATGTACAAAGTTTTAATTTACCAGGCACATATATTACATTTTGAAATGTTATCATAAAAAATTAAAGGTATGGCTAACCAGAGATATACAAACCTATACATTTAAGTTTTAATTTTGTAGAAAGAAGAATAAAAATGTGTTGGATTACAGGAATCAATTGCAGTCATAAAGAATTAGTCTGAGAAAAATGCAAGAAGAGAGAACAACGAGGAGACTGCCACATAGTTTAGACCTTAGAAAGGCAACTGCTCTGAAAAGCAGCAAGAGGGTTAAGAATCAAAGAGTTTGGAGTAATGAAGACATAGGAGGATGGTAACAAATCTACAGGAGACATAAGTAGGGAACAGGAGCAACAGAGACGGAAAACTGAGGAGGACCTCAAACCAGATATATCCATAGGAGACGCTGTAATGTCACTTAAGGGGAAATACTGAACCGTTTTAGCAGAAGTAAGAGGAGAGCAGAAATGAGTGAGCTGATACCTCAGGAAAAAGATATCTTTGGAACAAATGGAAGATGTCATAACCTGGGAGCCCAACAAAAATCCTTTACTCACTGCACACCTGGCGAGCATTTTATCTCAATCAGTGATGCCAAGAAAAGACATGGCTGTCCTCCTTCAAGGCCAACTCAACAGAAACATATCCCTAAAATAGTGACTCTCCACCTTGACTGAACTTTGGAATCCTGCCAAAGAGCCTTAAAATATATTCATGCCTGAGTCAATTCCTAGGAAGTTTTAGTAAATTAGCCTAGGATGCACCCTAAGCATCTGAAATTTTCAAAGTTCCCCAAGTGATTCTAACATGCAGCCAAAGTTGAGAGCCAAAGCCCTAAGATAGCCTGCTTCTCACATTCATAACGTAATTCAAACTTACACAGTTTAAGCTGATTCCACCTCTCAAGATACCAAGCCCTTAGGTTTCAACAGAATTATAAACATTTCGAATCAGAGGCTTCCTTCCTTCCTTGCACATTTGTAGTAGACTGTTTCCTTGGTGGATCCCAGTGAAACATACTTGGTTGATTTATTCCTTTGTGTACCCCTCTCTGATGCTGACTCTGTGCTTGGCCACTTGACTTGCTTTGACCAAGAGACAGGCAAGCACTGACACTTTGGGGCCAGTTCTCTTGGAAATCCCATCTTGGTAGCCAGCTGTCATGCTTTAAGTAAGACTAACTGGAAAGAGACTCCACATGGAAGAAAACCAAGCGGCCCCAACTAAGCCCAGCTAACACAGATGGAGTGACCCCCAAAACAACAATTCAACCCACAGATTTGTGAGAAAATAAAAGCCATTGCCTATCACATGCCCAACTAATTTTTCTTAAGTTTCATCATCTTGCTCTTTGTGCATCTTATTGCTGTTCCTCTGGCTAGACTGGTCTTTCTCGAACTTAAGGAATCTTTGATCCGCTTAACAGAAGTTCAGCACACACAGACACCCATCTTAGTAAACAAAAGAAAGTCATCAGAATTTTTAAGCAAATATTAAAATTTTTTAAATTAACAAAAGTTTCATATCAGTAAGAGATGAGTTTCTGCTTAAATCTCTCACTAAGGTACCTTTATCTGATGAGCTAAATTCAGATTCCATGCCTATTTTCTTCCTATTTCACCTAAATTAGAAACCCCTTCATCATTACAGAACATTAGGATGCAGGTGTGTTTGGGGGGCGGGGGCAGGGTTCTCAGATTTCAGGATATTTGGAGTTCATGTAGATCTGGGGATTATGGAGAGATATCTCATGTATCTATGCTTTCAAACAGTCAGTTGAAACACCTGTCACACTTAAAGTAAGGCTATCTCTTTCAACATAAAGAAATAAATCTTTATATTCTGCTGCAGCATTTCTATAGATTTTTAATTATGCCATTCAAGTACACCACCTAAATGAAGGAAACTGTAAAGTAACAGGGGAAAATTAAATTATTGGTAAAAAGCAGTCGCATAGCACAGGGAGATCACCTCGGTGCTTTGTGACCACCTAGAGGGGTTGGAGAGGGAAGGTAGGAGGGACGGAGACTCAAGAGGGAAGAGATATGGGAACATATGTATATGTATAACTGATTCACTTTGTTATAAAGCAGAAACTAACACACCATTGTAAAGCAATTATACTCCAATAAGATGTTAAAAAAAAGATTTGTATTCAGTCTTCTTCAAAACCCCCAATAACTTACTCTCCATGTCTGACACGGTGGTAACGCAGCCATGAAAAGGTAGGGCCGCCCTATTCAAGAAACTGAGTATCAATGAAGAAACACCAACGAAGCAAGCCACTTAATATAAATAAATGAACCCACTACCAACAAGACATGTTTTTATTCCATCTTTCAGACAAACACATTTGAGCTCCTTTACCACCGGGCAGCCAGCCAGCATTCTTCAGAGGGGAAAAAAAACAATCTTGTATTTCTTTGCCTGGAACGTTAAGATACATACTTTGTGATTTCAACTCCATCCTAGTCACAGTTTTCACCAGTCCCCTCATCCCTGAATCCTAAAGTAGGGGGCATATTACTGACGAGAAACGACTTTTAGAGAATCAAGTAGAATATGGAAAACTATTGGGGTTAAAGTCTTACTTGCAAAGCAACGCCACGCTTTGCCCGCCCCGCCCCCTGCCAAAACAACTGCTTTACTCTCCTGATGGATCTCAGTAAACTCTAACCCACCTTGTTCAGTCTATACCAGAACTCTCAAAATAATCCTCCCGTTTCCTGCACCACATGGTCTTAAGTGATAATGCTAAAAGTCCTCAACCAATTTCCTCTAACATAAAAGGCTTTGTCTCTTGTTTACTGCTGTATTTCCAGCATCGGGAACAATTCTCAACAGAGTAGGCTCTAAAAAAATATTTGTTCAGCGCGTGAATAAATGAATAAATATATGTATTTCATATATGCCAAACTAGATTGTCTGCACACCTCAGTTCTTTGCCTCACTGTGAGGAAAAGGTGAGTACGCAAAATAGCAAGCGCCGTTTTACGCACTGCTGGCCGCTGACGGTGACATATCGTGTAACAAAGGGATTTTGCCAAGAATTAATCTGCTTCCCCTCTACACATATTTGTCATTAGTGTTTGGGCTAGTTGACAAGCTTCTTGGTAGTAGTGTGACGTATGTCACAAAAAAGACTGAAATTCTGAGTGATGGCTCTAGGGTTTTAGTCTCTGTCTTTAGGGGAAAAAAAGAACAATTTCACAGTGCAGAGACCATTTTGACAGGTTCATAACAGGTGACTAGGGGTCAATGGATCGCCAGTCCAATAAAATCTGAATGCTAGATATTCACTGTCACACTTGCTGTTCACATGGCTCCTTATTCAGAAGCCTCTGGTAAATTATGACACTACCAGAGTCCCTTCTACCAACTTATATAGGTTTAAATTCAGCGTTTGAACTGGAGTTCTGATGCTAATATTTTAATTCTATTTTTATCATTTAATTAATCACATTTGAGACATCAATCCATTTTTGTGTACATAGGAATTAAAATAACACAAGTTACAACAGCAATCAAACATTTAAATCATATGCAAATAAATATTTTAGCAACAAACCTACACCTTAACAGAGAAAACTGAGGACTCCAGTCTTCAAAATGTACTATTTATGAATAGATACTAGTTGTTTCCCAATACACTCTCATTCTCAATAACAAAGCCATCACTGTGGGCTCATCACATTCATGAGTACTTTACATTCTCCTCTGAAGCTTAGTGTGGGCTTGTTATTAAGTGGTCAACAAAATGTAAGCCAAATAGTCATGTGGACCTCTGAAACGTGTGCTTAAAAGGAAAGGTCAATGTAAATTGATACAGCCACTATGGAGAACAGTATGCAGGTTCCTTAAAAAACTAAAAATAGTGTTACCATACAATCCAGCAATCCCACTCCCGTACATATATCTGGAGAAAACTATAATTCAAATAGATACATGCACCCTATGTTCATAGCAGCAATATTCACAATAGCCAAGACATGGAAGCAACCTAAATGTCCATCGACAGAGGAAGAGATAAAAGATGTGGTACAATGGAATACTACTCGGCCATAAAAAAGAATGAAACAATGCCATTTGCTGCAACATGGATGGAACCTAGAGATTTTCACACTAAGTGAAGTAAATCAGGCGGAGAAAGACAAATAACATATGATATCACTTATATGTGGAGTCTTAAAAACTGATACAAATGAACTTATTTACAAAACAGAAATAGACTCACAGACATAGAAAACAAGCTTATGGTTACCAAAGGGGATAGTGGGGTAAGGAGGTGGGGGAGAAATTTGGAATTTGGGATTAACAGATACACACTACTATATATAAAATAGATAACAAGGACCTACTGTAAAGCACAGGGAACTGTACTCAATATCTTGCAATAACCTATAATGGAAAACAATTTGAAAAATATATTTATATATATTTATATATATAAAAAAACTGAAAATATATATATATTTATATATATCAAAAAACTGAATCACTTTGCTATACACTTGAAACTAACACAACATTGTAAATCGACTATAATTCAGAAAAAAGAAAACGGAAGGGGCATACCCTCTATCCTTCTTCTAACCTGGCATGAATTCAAACAAGATGGTTTGAGCAGCCATCTTGGACCATGAGGTAGTAACAGCCCACTGAGACTGGTCAAAACAAAACAAAGGAGCCTGGTCCCTAACACCACAGGGCATTAGCTACCTTTTTTTTTTTTCCCAAAAAATATCGGAGAGAAATAAACTGCCAGCTTAGGTCACTTCTATCTTAGGACTTTCACTATTTGTCCCCAAATCTATTCTTAACTGATACTATCAACATTTTGCAGAAATGTAATGATAATAATGATAACACAAAATATTTACAGTGTGCCAGATCTTATTCTGAATGCCTTACATTTAATAATGCAATAGTCCTCACAACAACCTTATAGGGTAGGTACCATGACTATACTTACTCTATACATGAGGAAACTGAGGCACAAAGAAGTTAAGCAACTTGCTCAAAATCACACAGCAACTGAGAGGCAGTGCTCAAATTTGAACCTAGGAAGACGAGCTTCCAAGTTCCCTCTCTTAATCATTATGGGCTCTATTGTCTCTTACAGTTATTCATAATCAATATGCTATACTGTGTGTCAATTATTAATATTTAAAATCTGTGGGATGTATGTGAACAAAGTTGTCTCTCTGTTCTTTTCCTCCCCAGCTCCCAAACATACATGTGGAGTGTTTGCTGGGCCCTAATGGACCACAGAAGGCCACAGACCCCACTTTGAGATTCTCAACTCATTTTTCTCAATGGAAATGAAACTGTCTCACAGTGGCTTTGTTTCCCAGAGGCTATCCTCACTGCAGGAATCCTAGCAGGTAAGTAGAAAGCCACAGCAATCCTACAGATGCCTGTATCAGCATGGTCCCAAGGGTGGACGGAGGCTCGCTTTTAGTGCAAACACAGTAGCTGACTGGACCATCAATTACCCCTCATAGATTATGGAACAGAAATGCCACAAGCATATTATAGACATTGGTCACTGTCTTTAAGTGTTCAATGTATAATTCAGAATACACATAACTGTGAACTTCATCCCTGACCACTGGATATATGCCAGGGACCCATGCTGAATGATCCTGTACCACCTGAGCTTCACAAAAGCATTTTGTTATGTTCTGCTTTGTGACAACAGAACCGAAGTCTGTTATAGCTGAATGGGGAGTTAGAGATCCATTTAACCCAATCCTCCTCATTTTATAGATGTGAAGAATCAAGGCACAGAGAGATTAACTTTCTTGCTCAAAATCAGCAAACTATTGAGTGACACGGCTGCAACTAGGCCATGGGGGTTGATACTTGAATAGGGTCTCCTATGCAAATATCAATAGCAGATCTGGGATTTTTTGTTTAACTATGCCACTCATTCATTCATAATTCTAAGGAAGCTGTAGATGCTCAACATTTTTTTTCTAAAATGTAGGCAAGTTAAAAATTTCCAAAACAGAGTTGGAAAAATTTTCTGGTAACTACATGCAGTATCCTCAGCCGTAAATTCACAGAGCTTTGTGAGTCTTCAAATTTTTATTTCTACCTAGAATGGCTTGTTTCTGTCAGATAGCAGACAAAGTTCTTTAATAATGAGTCATTCATAATACCATTTAGTAGTTGAAAGTTTTCAACACATTTGGGGGTACCTAGCTATAATGTGGAAGAAAAGCTGAAGAGACAGAAAATGCAGTATTTCCAGCTTTCATAGGTAATAAAAACATGACAAGCTACATCTTTCAGTGGAAATTTCTCACTTTTAGAAAGACCTAAAATCTCATTTAATGGTGACTGATTTACTCTTGAATATAAACTACAAGCAAGTTAAGGCCTGAGAGTTTTGACCAAACAGTGTTTTATATCTCCTATGTAGTTTTTTGCTCTAAAATACTGAACAGGACTTCTGGTTTTGTCTAAAAGTTACCCCCAAAATAAGTCATTTTCTAAGCCTATGCATTTAGCAAGCAGATGATAACTTGCATTTTTCTCTTCAAACCTGTGTCATAAAATGTGACACAAACGTAGCCTATATGGTGCACTATGTAAGGTCCTAGATGGTGTGCAGGATGGACCACTTTCCTAAGTCTAGGAAGAATCCATGCTACCACTAAAACCACGCCAATGAGAACTGTGTGCAACTGAACATGATAAAGATGTTAATGGAGAATGGGAGATAGACCGTTTTATATAAATTATTCCCAGGCCAAAAGGCTTGGCAGTGATTTACTGATTAAGATGGTATAAAATTAGAAATTAGAAGATCAAAGAGAATAGAGATCAACTGAAGAAAGCAAAGTGGCTGTTCTCAGACTTGAACAAATTACACCGTCGGAATAATGAATTTAGCTCTAAGCTTACTGATATCTAAGGCAAAAATGAAAATAGGTTGTGTTACACAGTTCTCATTTTATGATAAGGGAAAACATTCAGGCTTATAAAGACACCAATTTTTATTCATTTACTAAAAGCAGGAATTTAGCAGATGTGTACTTGCATAATGTTGAATCAATGGCTAAACAGCAGCTACAGCAATAGGTAAATACTTAGAAGTGCTTACTATCTTCCAGACACTTCACCAAGCACCCCACATTTATTATACCATTTAATCATTATAAGAACCTTAGGAAACCCCCATTTATAGATGAGAAAATGGAAACACAAACACATAAAGACTGCCCAGTGGCACAGAGTTAGCAACTGATACACTCAGAGCCATTGGGCTAGCTCCCAAATCCACCCTTTTAAAGATAATCTTTCCGAATATATAAAACTAGCATATTTTCTAAATATTTTATGATGAATATGAGAAAGTAACCCTGGTGTACGGTGATTATGCTTACCAAATATTTTAAGTTCTAAAACCTGTATTTTTTAACACAACACTTGTCTGTGTCACTAAGCAGATATCTAGTAAGGCCACTAGACATCGGGATCAACAAGAGGGATACACAATCCTTGACAGGTGAGATCTGAGGGACAATATGTATTATGTAATAACATGCGATATAGAAATTCTGTTCCAACAGATGGTTCTCACTTTGAGCCTCTGAAACACTTAACAGTAAACTATAAGTCAATGATCACATTTCCTTAGGAGTAATGCCATTCAGGTACTTTGCTTGCTGGTATGCTAACTTACTACTACACTAAAACATGGAAAAATTCAATAAATTGCCAACCGTATCCATAACACAATTTCTCTCAATTTTCAGCAACATGGGCCAAGTGCTAGATTTTGGTCAACTCCTAATTGACCAACTAAAAAATATCTACGCAGTAGTTTTCATTGAAGATTCCACGTTTCAGGTAGGTGCTTTGGAAACCAGGACTGAAGAAAGTGAGATGGAAATTCTGCAGCAAAAGTAAAACTTCTCTTCAATTGGCTGTGGAGTTTCAAACATATGTCCAGTTCTGAAAAGAATTTTGGAGGTCACCTCCTGCCCACAGGCAAAACCTATATTCCTCCTTTTGGCCCCAAAGGCAGTACTTACCTTGAAGTTAGTAAAACTTAAACTTAAGGGCCCCTTCTGTCACTGACCCTTTCAGGGCCCTGGGAGGGAATCTGACGCTTCGTCTCAGGTTTTTGTAAATTTCCTAAGGAAAACACTTTTGTGGGTTTTGTTTTTCCTTAAAGAAAACCCTCCAAATTGTATATGCTTCAGACTCCACCAAACCTCGTTATGCCCCTGCCTTCCACCCTTCAGACTGTGAATCCTCTCAGACTTTTGCAATAGTGATTAGCCAAGACCCTAATGGTACAGAGCACAATACAAAAAAAAAAAAAAAAAAAAAAAACCTGCTTCTATTTTTCTTCAGAAAGTTACTTCCATATCAATTCCTTTCATTGTGATTCTCTTCTACCTCTCCCTGACAGGTGGTAGCAGTTTTAATAAAATTCACAGGATGATAGGAAAGAAATGAATATTAATTTTTCCACAGGCATACAATATAACCTTGTTTTTATGTAAAATTCAACCTTCAAAAGATGGTAAGAGCTGTCTCAATATACTGGGTGTTTGCCTATGGTGAAATTGTAGAATAAGGATGGTCTATAAGAATTTTTTTTTTTAATGTAAAGCCTTAGGAAGAGTTACTCAAATTACAGTACTTCAATCTGATTCAGATATTATACACAATTTTGTTTTCTTAACTCTTTTTAGCAATTTTAAAGTCAGTCAAAACCATCCAGCTATACAACACTTGAAATAAGGAAATAATAGTCTTTATCTGCCTTTAGAAAAGCAAATTACTACAGTCCCCCTTCTTGACGAGCAAGTTATATGATACTTTGACTATTTTAAAGAAATAAGATAAAGTATTTCTCCAGAATCAGATCTTGGATCATCATCTTTTAACTCTAATTTCCAATGATACATGAGAAACTTTAGTTATTAACATGTAGCAATTTCTTATTTAAATCTTGTGCCACCTAAGTAAAAATGTTGACATCAGAAACTTTTTCAAAGCTACATCTATTACCTCCTTTGTGTGTATCACAGGGGAACCATCCTTTGAAAAACAGTTCCATATCAAAGCTCTTTTTCTTTCACACACTTCAACCCAATTAGAGACAAGAGAGATGAGTGTTAACAAGACAGTTAATTTTAGAAAATGTATGCAAAAAAGCCAAATGTTTTTAATTACTTTAATATTTTCCACATGTAGAACATGAACTTTATCTTATTAGGCATTAAAACAATGTCTAAAAAGGAAAACTCAGAGCCATCAGTACTCTATATGAGATTATCAGCTGGACACAAATTAATATTTATGTTCTGAAAGTTACTGTATCAACTATCAGCTATTTGTGTAGAGGGTATTATAATAGAACCTTCTCAAGCACAGTTAACCCACATGTTTTTAACAGGTAAATATACAAAGTTCTTACACGTGGTCTTGGTTATCTTTTAACCATACCAAGAATCAAAGGAAAACATAAGTCAGACCCCTTTGCTCTTTTTAGTTTATAACGTGGTCTCCAGAGTGGCTCTATTTTTAGAATAAAAAAGAGATAAAGCCTACTTTGTGGTCTCATTACAACACAATTGATTTGGTGGGATCCCAATGTTTACTAATATTGTGAGATAGCCTTAAAAAATCCAGAAAGCATTTCTCAGAGCTCAAGGCTAGACAGTGTGTTATTACTATATACCAAAATTACTCTCCTAGACCAAAACTTGAAAGGCCCATTGATACTGCGGAGGAAAAGTCATTAAAATGCGCTCTCTATTTCAATACCCTTAGAAACCATGCCTTTAAAACACTGAATTAATAGAGAAATTACTCATTTTACATTCAAATGGCCCACGGTGGTATTACCATTCTAAAGACAGAAGCTAGAATCTTTGCACTTTTGCATTTCAGATAATTAACAGATCAGTTTTGGGGAAAACAAAAAATTCCCTGTGGAATCTTAGAATTCCAATTAATTGTGAATTTGACATAGGTTATATCAAATTTATATTTGATATCATCAGTAGGCTCAAGTACACAAAATTATTGGGTTGGCCAAAAAAGGTCATTCGGAGGCTTCCCTGGTGGCGCAGTGGTTAAGAATCCGCCTGCCAATGCAGAAGACACGGGTACAAGCCCTGGTGCAGGAAGATCCCACATGCCACAGAGCAACTAAGCCCGTGCACCACAACTGCTGAGCCTGCGCTCTAGAGCCCATGAGCCACAACTACTGAAGCCCGCGTCCCACAACTACTGAAGCCCGCATGCCACAACTACTGAAGCCTGCATACCTAAAGCCTGAGCTCTGCAACAAGAGAAGCCACCACAATGAGAAGCCCACACACTGCAACAAAGAGTAGCAACTAGAGAAAGCCTGCATGCAGCAACGAAGACCCAACGCAGCCAAAGAATAAAATAAAATTAAATTAAATTAAAATAAAATAAAATAAAATAAAATAAATAAAAAGGGAAAAAAGGTCATTCGGTTTTTCTGTAACACCTTACGGAAAAACCTAAACAAACTTTCTGGCCAACCCAATACAACATAAGCATGCAAATGATCAGGTATGCTAGGAACAAATGATCCTTCACAACAAAACAAATGAAGTCCTATCAGATTTAGCTTTGGACCCACTCTCCATCACTAGCTTGTTAATGAGCACATGGGTGTATGAAAAATAACTAAGAAATTTTTGAAAAAAATAATCTAAGCCTTTCCCCTAATTTAGACTGTTAGCATTACTATTTAAATATTTATCCAGTTTCATTTTACTTCCTGTCTGCAGAGCAGTGGTTCTCAAAGTGAGGGCTCTGACCAGCAGCATCAGCATTACTTGAGAACTTGTTAGATTCGCAATGTATACAAATATTAAATCATTATGTTGTATACCTGAAACTAATATCATGTTGTATGCCAATCATATCTCAATTAAAAAAAAAAACTTTTTAGAAATGCAATTCTCAGGCCCCACTCCAGACCTACAGAATCAGACACTCCGGAGGTTGGGTCCAGCAATCCGTGTTTTAACAAGCTTTCCAAGTGATTCAAATGCATGCTAACTTTAAATCACCAATGCCCTAAAGACTGTAAGATCAAACTTTCCCTATGCCTCATTAAAAAGGTACTCCAATACCAAAAGGAAAAAAGGCGCACCAGAGTCCATTCTTACCTGCCTAGAGTTCACATCCTACTTCCCTATATACCGTGTGTCCTAGTATATACTCGATGTCCTCAGCCGAATCCAGGCTTGGGGAACTGATGAACACATAGTCCAAGAAACTGCAACAACTGACTGATTCCAAAGCACAGATCATTCTGCTCAGAGTCATCTTACTACTATTTCCAGGCCGAAGTTCTTGCTGCTTTGCTGTATTCTTTACTCATTTCCAGCTGCCGTCTAAAAAATGTCTGGCATCTGGCTAGGTCTCTCTGCACTCTGACCCTTCTTCAATAGAGCAACTGTATTCAACCACAATGTTCTAACCCTCATAGAACTAGTTTTACTTTGTCTACCCTGACAGGTATTATCAAAAAGAATTAAATAAAATGCGTTGCTGCATTTTTTAAAGAGTATTCTTGAGACTGTTGTTTATGGCATTACACAGGGCCTGTCATTCCCCCATCTTAGTAGAAGGAGTAGTATCCTTCAGAGGGACTACTTGTTTGTTGTTCGTATTTTGTGTTATCAACCCTGAGTACTGGGTAACTCATGTTTTTTTCTTCATATTTGCTCTTAACATAGAGCTCTTTTTACAGCCTAAGACTTTTAAATGTGACAAATTAATACCATGAGTTTGTGTACTAACCGACCCTCAATTACATCTTATTTTTTCTGTTTCAGCCTTACCCATTTTCTCACTTATTTGTTAAATCCTGATTTACTGCATGTTTTTTTGTTGGTTGTAAATTCTTTTTTAGAATGAACAAAAGCACAAATTAAGAAATGAAGGGTGGAGTCAAGACAGCAGTGTGGGAAGATGTGGAGTTAGCATCTCCCCACAACTAGGGCACCTGCTGGCCACTGGTGGGAGACTGACACCCAAGGAGATGGGAGGAACCCCAGAGGGAACCGGTTGTGTGGGTCTATGGGGGCAGAGGAAGGAGGCTGAGAGGAGAACAGGAGAGGCAGGTGGGAGGGGCCCTCCCAGACCCCAGAATGGAGGAGCAGGTGAGGAGAGAAGGGTGTTTGCCCCGCCCACTTGAGCCCAGGAAGCCTGCTGGGCTCCCAGTAGAGGTCCCCTGCCCTCTGGGACCAGGGGTGGGGGGCATGCCTGGGCCCCTTCTGTTCCTTGAGCCTAAGCCCCACCCCCCACAGCCCCCAGGACCTTTCCCGGCCCTGTGGGTCCTGAGCAATGGCCCCGCCCACCCCCAAACCTCACCCTTGTTTAGGCCCCGCCCTGCACAATCAAGGCCTTCCCCCCACTTTTTCCCCCCCATCCTCCTCTTTTTTACTCTTGTGGTACTGATGTACCTTCCAGTTATTGATTCATCTATATTTTTATTTTTATTTTTTTTCTAACATATCTGTTACTTTCCTAGTCTAATTTTTTACTTTGTTACTGTTCGGTTTTTTTGTTTGTTTTGTTTGTTTGCCACCCCACATGACTTGTGGGATCCTGGTTCACGAGCCCAGGGTCAGGCAGAAGCTCCTGAAGTGGGAGCTCTGAATCCGAACCACTGGACTAACAGAGAACCTCAGAACCCAGGGAATATTCATCGGAGTGAGGTCTCACAGAGTTCCTCATCTCAGCACTAAGACCCAGCTCTACCCAATAGCCTACAAACTCCAGAGTTGGAAGTCTCAGGCCAAACAAGTAGTAAAACAGAAACACAATCCCACTCATTAAAAAAAAAAAAAAAAAAAGAGAGAGAGATGGCAAAAAAAATATGTCACAGATGAAGGAGCAAGCTACAAGACCAAATAAATGAAGGGAAAACAGGCAATCTACCTGAAAAAGAATTCAGAGTAATGATAGTAAAGATGGTCCAGAATCTCAGAAACAGAATGGAAGCATGAATTGAGAAAATACAAGAAATGTTTAACAAAGATATAGAAGAACTAAAGAACAAACAGAGATGAACAACACAATAACTGAAATGAAAAATACACGAGAAGGAATAACAGAATAACTGAGGCAGAAGAACAAACAAGTAAGCTGGAAGACAAACTGGTGGAAATAACTGCCTAGGAGCAGAATAAAGAAAAAAGAATGAAAAGAATTGAAGGCAATCTCAGAAACCTCTGGGACAACACTAAATGCACCAACATTTGAATTATAGGGGTCTTAAAAGAAGAACAGGAAAAGAAAGGGTCTGAGAAAATATTTGAAGAGATTAGAGTCGAAAACTTCCCTAACATGGGAAAGGAAATAGTCACCCAAGTCCAGGAAGCACACAGAGTCCCATACAGGATAAACCCTAGGAAACCCACACCAAGACACATATTAATCAAACTAACAAAAATTAAATTCAAAGAAAAAATATTAAAAGCAGCAAGGGAAAAACAAAATATAACATACAAAAGAATCCCCATAAGGATATCAGCTGATTTTTCAGCAGAAACTCTAGAAGCCAGAAGGGAGTGTCATGATATACTGAAAGTGATGAAAGGGAAAAACCTACAACCAAGATTACTCTACCCAGCAAGGACCTCATTCAGATTGGATGGAGAAGTCAAAAGTTTTCCAGATGAGCAAAAGCTAAGAGAATTTAGCACCACCAAACCAGTTTTACAACAAATGCTAAAGAAACTTCTCTAAGTGGGAAACAAAAGAGAAGAAAAAGGCACACAAAAACAAACCTAAAACAATTAAGAAAATAGTAATAGGAACGTACATATCAATAATAACCTTGAATGTAAATGGATTAAATGCCCCAACCAAAAGACAGACTGGCTGAATGGATACAAAAACAAGACCCATATATATGCTGTCTACAGGAGACCCACTTAAGACCTAGGGACACATACAGACTGAAAGTGAGGGAATGGAAAAAGATATGCCATGCAAATGGAAATCAAAAGAAAGCTGGAGTAGCAATACTTACATCAGATAAAATAGACTTTAAAATAAAGACTGTTACAAGAGACAAAGAAGGACACTACATAATGACCACAGGATCAATCCAAGAAGAAGATATAACAATTATAAATGTTTATGCACGCAATAGAGGAGCACCTCTCAATACATAAGGCAAATGCTAACAACCATTAAGAGGGAAATTAACAGTAACACAATAATAGTAGGGGGCTTTAACACCCCTCTTACACCAATAGACAGATCATCCAAAACGAAAATAAATAAGGAAACACAAGCTTTAAATGACACAATAGACCAGACTGATCTAATTGATATTTATAGAACGTTCCACCCCAAAGTGGCAGAATACACTTTCTTCTCAAGTGCACACAGAACATTCTCCAGGATAGATCACATCTTGGGTCACAAATCAAGCTTCGGAAAATTTAAGAAAATTGAAAGTGTATCAAGCATCTTTTCTGACCACAACACTATGAGACTGGAAATCAATTACAGGAAAAAAACTGTAAAAAATACAAATACACTGAGGCTAAACAGTGCACTACTACATAACCAAGAGATCACTGACGAAATCAAAGAAGAAATAAAAAATACATGGAAACAAATAACAGAAACAAGACAATCCAAAACCTGTGGGACAGAGCAAAAGCAGTTCTAACAGGGAAGTTTATAGCAACTCAATCTCACCTAAAGAAACAAGAAAAATCTCAAATAAACAATCAAACCCTACACTTAAAACAATGAGAGAAAGAAGAACAAAGAAAACCCAAAGTCAGAAGGAAAGAAATCATAAAGATTAGAGCAGGAATAAATTAAATAGAAAGAAGAAAACAGCAGCAAAGATCAGTAAAACTAAAAGCTGGTTCTCTGAGAAGATAAACAAAATTGATAAACCATTAGTCAGACTCATCAAGAAAAAAAGGGAGAGGACACAAATCAATAAAATTGGAAATGAAAAAGGAGAAATCACAACTGACACTGCAGAAATACAAAGGATTATAAGAGACTACTAAAAAAACTATATGCCAGTAAAACAGACAACCATGAAGAAATGGACAAATTATTGGAAAGGTATGATTTTCCAAGACTGCACCAGGAAGAGTTAGAAAATATAAACAGACCTATCACAAGTAATGAAATTGAAACCATAATTAAAAATCTTCCAACAAACAGAAGTCCAGGACCAGATGGTTTCACAGGCGAATTATATCAAACATTTAAAGAATAGCTAACAACCATCCTTCTCAAACTCTTCTGAAAAATTGCAGAGGGTAAAACACTCCCAAATTCATTCTACGAAGCCACCATCACCCTGATACCAAAACCAGGAAAAGATATCACAAGAAAGGAAAACTATAGACCAATATCATTGATTAACATAGATGCAAAAATCCTGAACAAAATACGAGCATATTAAAAGGATCATACACCACAATCAAGTGGGATTTATCCCAGAGATGCAAGGATTCTTCAATATATGCAAATCAGTCAATGTAATACACCACATTAACAAATTAAGGAATAAAAACCATATATCATCTCAATAGATGCAGAAAAAGCGTTTGACAAAATTCAACACCCATTTATGATAAAAACTCTCCAGAAAATGGGCATAGAGGGAACCCACCTCAACATAATGAAGGCCATATATGACAAGCCCACAGCAAGCATTATATTCAATGGTGAAAAACTGAAAGCATCTCCACTAAGATCAGGAACAAGACAAGGATGTCCACACTTGCCACTCTTATTCAACATAGTTTTGGAAGTCGTAGCCACAGCAATCAGAGAAGAAAAGGAAATAAAAGGAATACAAAATGGAAAATAAGATGTAACACTGTCACTGTTTGCGGAGGACATGATACTATACATAGAAAATCCTAAAGATGCCACCAGAAAACTACTAGAACTAATCAATGAATTTGGTAAGGTTGCAGGATACAAAATTAATGCACAGAAATCTCTTGCATTCCTATACACTAATGATGAAAAATCTGAAAGAGAAATTAAGGAAACACTCCCATTTATCATTGCAACAAAAAGAATAAAATACCTAGAAATAAACCTGCCTAAGGAGGCGAAAGATTTGTACTCAGAAAACTATAAAACACTGACGAAAGAAATCAAAGATGACATAAACAGATGGAGAGATATACCATGTTCTTGGATTGGAAGAATCAATATTGTGAAAATGACTATACTACCCAAAGCAATCTTCAGATTCAATGCAATCCCTATCAAACTACCAATTACATTCTTGACAGAATTAGAAGAAAAAATCTTACAATTCATATAGAAGCACAAAAGACCCCGAACAGCCAAAGCCATCTTGAGAAAGAAAAAGAGAATTGGAGGAATCAGGCTCCCGACTTCAAACTATACCACAAAGTTACAGTAATCAAGACAGTCTGGTACTGGCACAAAGACAGAAATATAGATCAATGGTACATGATAGAATGCCCAGAGATAAACCCACGCACATATGGGCACCTAATTTACGACAAAGGAGGCAAGAGCGTACAATGGAGAAAAGACAGCCTCTTCAATAAGTGGTGCTGGGAAAACTGGAGAGCTACATGGAAAAGAATGAAATTAGAATACTACCTAACACCAACCACAAAAATAAACTCCAAATGGATTAAAGACTTAAATGTAAGACCAGACACTATAAAACTTTTAGAGGAAAACATAGGAAAAACACTCTTTGACATAAACCACAGCAAGATCTTTTTTGACTCACCTTCTAGAGTAACAGAAATAAAAACAAAAATAAACAAATGGGACTTAAAAGCTTTTGCACAGCAAAGGAAGCCATAAACAAGACAAAAAGACAACCCTCAGAAGGGGAGAAGATATTTACAAACGAAACAACAAAGGATTAATCTCCAAAATATACAAAGAGCTCATAGAGCTCAATATCAAAAAAACAAACAATCCAGTTAAAAAATGAGAAGACCTAAATAGACATTTCACCAATGAAGACATACAGATGGCCAAGAGGCATATGAAAAGATGCTCAACATCACTAATTATTAGAGAAATGCAAATCAAAACTACAATGTGGTATCACCTCATGCTGGTCAGAATGGCCATTATCAAAAAAGCTAGAAACAATAAATGCTGGAAAGGGTGTGGTGAAAGGGAACCCTCCTCCTCCTACATTCCACTACTGATGGGAATGTAAATTGATACAACCACTCTGGAAAACAGTATGGAGGTTCCTTAAAAAACTAAAAATAGAACTACCATATGACCCAGCAATCCCACTACTAGGCATATACCCTGAGAAAACCATAATTCAAAGAGTCATGTGCCACAATGTTCAGCACTATTTACAGCACTATTTACAGCACTATTGCAGCACTATTTACAATAGCCAGACATGGAACCAACCTAAATGTCCATCGACAGATGAATGGATAAAGAAGGTGTGGCACATATATACAGTGGAATATTACTCAGCCATACAAGGAAAAGAAATTGAGTTATTTGTAGTGAGGTGGACAGACCTAGAGTCTGTTATACAGAAGTGAAGTAAGTCAGAAAGAGAAAAACAAATACAGTATACTAACACATATATATGGAAACTTAAAAAAAAAAAGAAACATGGTACTGATGAACCTAGTTGCAGGGCAGGAATAAATAAGTAGACATAGAGAATTGACTTGATGACATGGGGTGGGAGGGTGAAGCTGGGGCAAAGTGAGAGTGGCATCGACATATATCCACTACCGAATGTAAAATGGTTGGTGGGAAGCAGCTGCATAGCACAAGCAGATTGGCTCGGCGCTTTGCGATGACCTAGAGGGGTGGGATAGGGAGGCTCAAGAGGGAGGGGATATGGGGACATGCGTATGCATATGGCTGATTCGCTTTGTTGTGCAAAAGAAACTAACATGGTACTGTGAAGCAATTATACTCCAATAAAGATCTATTAAAAAAAAATGAAGGAAGAAGAAAGCAAGAATAGGGGTGGGAGTGGGAGGTAAGCCGTCTATTGGGGAGATTCAGTGAGTAAACAGTCCTGGCTTTACAGTCAGACAAACCTGAGTTTAAATTCCATCTCCATGATTTAACAACTATAGATAGAATCTTGAACACATTACTTATGCTGGCTCAACTTTCTTCATGGGTAAAATGATAGTATCTACCTTGCAGGATTATTACAATTATTATAAATATATGCAAAATTGGTAACAATACTCAGCACAGAATAGGTGGCCATGAGATGTTAGCTATTGTTATTAATGCCTACATGGACAGTCCATTTAAGAGCCCCAACATTCAAGTTCCTTGCCCTTCTCCAAAGGAGTGACCATCAAGAGAAAGTCAATGGCCATGACTTGGACCCTGGCATTGCTCCAACATTACCAGTTCTGGAATTCCATCTTCTATCCTCCATCTCTTTTTACCACTACCTGTGAGCTTGGAGCATGAAGACCCACGATGTTTTTCAAAGCTTTCCAGTCCTCAAAGTTTCCACCCCTTCCTGTTTTCATTTCCTTTCCTACTCAGACTGGACCTCACAACTCAGAACTTCAACTTTCTCACTTGCCAATTATCTTTTCTGAAAATTTGTCCTTCTGTTCTGTTGTAGCTGACTGAACAGCCCACCCTGGATTAATCAGTCACCTGTTTTTCCTGCTTCTGAAGGGCAGGTGCCAAGTTCTGGGGAGAGTGGAGCACAGCAGCACCCCCTGGACAGATACTGGATTTTCAGCTTTAGAAATCCTTTAGCTCACTCATGGCTCTATTCCACACCTCAGTCACCACACACATCACCATTTTCTTTCAGGTGTCACCCCATCCTATCACTTTTATCTGGCACCCTTGCCTCTCCTCCGGAATTAAGCTTGCCAACTCTCCAAGCTTGGACACACAGTCACACTGATCCTCCCTGGTCTGAGATAACACTGTCTCTTCTGTCCAAGGCCAACAGCTACATCTGACTGGCCCTGGACCTCTCTCTTTCTGAATCCTCTTGGACCTTGCTTCAGACATTAAACTTTCTCTTTCACATTCTTTCAGCTGCTTCCTCTCAGTTTCTCATTCCTCACTGATTAAAAACATTCAGTTGTCTCTCCCATCCTGAAAGACAAGAGCTCTCAGTTTGAAACTGGTAATCAATCATTAGGAAAATGTGATGTAAAATTCAAAAGGTTTATATCAATTAAACCGCAAACCTTGGGTTTTCTTTCTTTGTTTTGGCCCAGCTTGCATCTGAGCAGATATGACCGAACAGTAGAACAGGGCTACTGAGGGACCACCTTGTGTTTTACTGTAAACCCCAATCCTATCCACAGTGTGTTGGGTATGGGGGGATATGTAATACAAGTCAGGCCAATCTGAGTAACTCTTCTGGTTACTGGTACAAAGATCTTAATTCAGTCAGGCCTGGTCTTGAGAAAGAAGGTAATTTTAGAATTCAGTTACTCTGGTTTAGCTATCCTTTCCAAAAACAACTGCAAAGTGGAGAAAAGAATGGAGCAGACATAGGGATAGAAAAAGACACTACATGTGCCTTTCCGGTTATTTACTTCCCTTTGCAAGGTCCAGGTTTATGATTGCCTGTCCTTGGGTTCTGTTAGACACCCTGAAGTAAGGCTGTGCTTAAGACAGTCCTAGTTGGTAGTTATTACAACCGAAGAGTCCAAACACTTCTCAATGAAAGAAGCTAGGACTTAACACTCTCTGTTGCCTCATCCATGCTATGCCTTCTGAAATGTCAGGTCAAGGGGAGGGGAAGGAACCTGACAATGGTCTAAGAGTACCTGACAGGTGGTATCTAAGTAGAGAGACCCATGAGAGTAATTAAGAGTGCGAATGTGTGGGAAAGGGAGAGTATGATGACATATAAGAGAAAAACAACTTGAAAGCCCACTTAGGAAGCTATGGGAGAAACAATAAAAAGTCACAAACCCAAGTGAGTTTTCTAGTCAAAAAAAAAAAAAAAAGTCCGGTGAAGTCCTTGCCATTCTGTACAAAGCCGTGAAAGCAATACAGCAAGATATTTTTTCCTTCCATGTGCACACGATGAGAAACCTTACCAGTAAATGCCATAGTACACAACTTTATAACAGCACGTTTTTCAAGACATGTACATGCAGTCTATCCTAGTTTAGAGTTGTTTAAAATCCTTCCCATTTGAAATTAAGTGGAACATTTAAAGCAAAGAACCATAAAATAAGGATCAACTTAAAAAATCTATAAGCAATTACGAATTTAAAAAAAGAGATCAATATTTAACTACAAAAATATAAAACAAAAATCAACCCAGAGCAGTAGCAAAAAAAAAAAAAAAAAAGTCCTATTTCCAAGCTCCTTTCTAACATAGAAGCAGCTCTCAAAAAGTCCCAAACTAAATTAACAAAGCCAACATTGATTCTCTTAACCAGTATTTGCTGCACATTTACTATGGGAACATATACAAAAGCTAAAGATAATTTCAGCATAGCCTTTAAAAATATTATGAATAAGTTACATTCCAAAAAATCAGTAAAGAAAGAAATTTAAAACAGGGTTAACTTACTCAAAGCATGCTGCTTCTCAATTACTGCAAAGTGTGGAATTCCAGAGACAAAATCTGAGAAAAAGCTTTGTAAGTGGAAACAATATAAGTGCAATCTCTTACTCCATGAAACAATGTTATTATGTTCCTGAAGAAAGCAACTGATGCCTCTCTTTAGATGGACACCACCTCCACGTTTAAACTAACACTATTAACAACTGCATTCTACATATGATAACACTATCATACATTTCAGGGCTATAATGGATGGCATAGTTTTGTAATAAAGTTAGTGACAATTGTGGCAAAAGTAGCAATCATCAAAAGGTCATCTTATTTTACTGCAGGAGTGAGTTTACAGAGGGCTGAAAGCAAAGGTAGTTCTCGACAGTCAGGAGATTGAATCAACCAAGTAAAGGACAGCGAATCAACCTCCCCTTATGCCTGAAAGGGAACAGTCCCAACTAAAACCACATGGCAGAGCATCAGCTTCTGCCGTATTCCCACTCAGCTGCTCTGATGATGTCCTCAGCTAAGCTCCCAGCACAATTTAAATACTGATACCTAGGTCCTACTCCACCTCTTTCTCTTTACTTTCTTTCCACCCCTTGTCCTTCAATCTCCAGCTCCATAGAGTTCTACCCTCATCTACTTCTCTCTTCATTATGTGGCCTTTCTGTCTCAAAATCTGCAGGCATCTTTTATTTTAATTAATATGCAGAATCAAGAAAAATGTATGTCAATATCTATATACACAAACACTTCTATGTAATACAGATAACTGTTTAAAATAATACTGCCTTTTACACAGATAATACTTATGCAGAAGAATCAGGTGGCAGAATTTGATACATGCTAACACCAACTGCCAAAATCTTACACGGTAGTTATTAGACTTATGCATATCTTCTGCATGGCTTGTTAAAACCCAGACTGCTGGAACACAAGCCCAGAGTTTTGCAGTAAGCAGAACTAGACTGAGGCCTAAGAACACGCATTTGTGACAAATTCCACAGACCACGTTGAGAACCTCTGGACTCTGTTAACATGACTTAATCCTATTATTCTAGTTCAGGTGTTCTTTGGGAAAAAAGTGGTTTTCACAGACTCTCAGTACATAATGAGGAGAAAGAACAGTAATGGTTGGGAGGAAGAATAGGATTCACCTGGAGCCACATGGCTTATGTCCCTCCTGGGAAAGCCCCCTAAATCCACTTGCCATTGTATCTGCTAACTGCCAGGAAGCCTAGTGTAAACACTATGGTACTAAACAGTAACAGGATAGAAACCAAAAAACAAGACCTAATTTTTTTTTTTTTACAAGTTGGCAAAAACGGAAGGTCAACCCAGCAGATTCTTCGAGATTTATTCTCTCAAATTAGTAAGAATAAACACGGTCTTGGGCTTCCCTAGTGGCGCAGTGTTTGAGAGTCCGCTTGCCGATGCAGGGGACGAGGGTTCGTGCCGCGGTCCGGGAAGATCCCACATGCTGCGGAGTAGCTGGGCCCGTGAGCCATGGCTGCTGAGCCTGCGCGTCCGGAGCCTGTGCTCCTCAACGGGAGAGGCCACAACGGTGAGAGGCCCACGTACCGCAAAAAAAATTTAAAAATCAAAATAAATAAACACGGTCTTAATAGCCCAAAGGGTAATGGGAGAATACAGGGCTTGAAGCTTAAACAAAACACTACAAATGTCAGGAAATACTGAATAATGAGATGGGTGTATTATCAGGGGTTTTGTATGGCAGGTGGCTGTTCTAACACATTTCTGTTAGCTCAAGACCCATGAAGATTTAGGTGAATGGAGTCTTAATTTCCTGAAGTTTTTTCATAGGAGTAAATACAAACCCAGTATCATCAGGTCTCCGTCTACGTAACACAAAAACAAGTTCTCCTTTCCTTTCTGTAAGAAATCCAAGAAGAGGGGAAGTATAATTTGATTCTATAAAACCTTTTTTTTCCCTTTCTTTTATATCACTATTTCATTTCCTACCTTCCTATTTCCAAAAGCTGGTAGCTAGCTTCTCTACAAAATTCTAACATTAGGTAGTTCATTAGTGCTACCACAGGAACATAGCAAACCCTGTCATGTTTAATTATGCTGTAATCTTCTTAATGGTAAAAAAAAAAAAAAAACAACTATCCATTGTTCAAATCTGTGCCAATTATTTCAAAATGAAGTAAAAATGCTACTTAGCTATGATTAATATATATATGTAATATATATTTTTCCATCCATCCAAGAGTCTAAATTTTATAATATAGAAGACATAGTTACTCTTTCTCTGGAGACAAAACCATATCTTAGAATATTAGAACACACTTTAAGATAGTTTACAAAATGCCAACTATCAAACATAGAAAATAATGTTGGGTCATATCTTATTTAAAATGTGAAAAAACAATTTTTAGATAAACACTTCAGTTGTGCTGGGAGCCTAGACCTGTCGTGTATGAAAAATTTGACTACTGAGGTCACCATACTATGAACAAGTTTAAGTCACTTGAAGAGGGCGTGGGTAGGCACTCCAATTGACAGTCCCAGCTGAGCCCAACCTTGGAGTCATCACAGCCCAGATACAAACATGAGAGTGAACAGGCCTCCAGATGATTTTAGGGTTCAGCCTTTCAAGTCACCCTTGACTGTAGAATCCTTCCCAGCTGAGGCCCCAGACATCATGGAGCAGAGACACGGTATCCCTTCTGTGGCCCACCTGAATTCCTCAACCACTGAATCCACAAGCATAACAAATTGGTTTTTGTTTTATATTATTATGGTTGGGTAGGCTCATTAGCAGGAATAGATATTTGGAACATGCTAGCAGTAAAGTTATAGCTGGATTTGATTTGATATAAACGAATTTTGGAAAAAAAGTGGTAAACACTTAAGAAGAATTAAACTTTAGGGAAGGTATATAAAGAACTATAGAGCACTGTATATTTCTTTTAAAATGTTCATATTTCTGTATGTGTTAGGATTACAGAATAGAGCTGAGAAGTTTTTTTCTTAAAAATGCCTGCCTTCTGGGCTTCCCTGGTGGCGCAGTGGTTGAGAGTCCTCCTGCCGATGCAGGGGACACGGGTTCGTGCCCCGGTCCGGGAGGATCCCTCGTGCCGCGGAGCAGCTGGGCCCGTGAACCATGGCCGCTGAGCCTGTGCATCCGGAGCCTGTGCTCCGCGACGGGAGGGGCCACAACAGTGAGAGATCCGCGTACAGCAAAAAAAAAAAAAAAAAAAAAAAAAAGCCTGCCTTCTTACATAATATCAAAACCAAAAGATTTTTGTAATCAAAATGTTTCTCTATTATTAAAAATATAGATAAAATAGGTAATTTATCATTACAGAAAATATTTTATCTCCTAGAAATCAAAGTAAAATTCTAGGAATAATCCCACCGATACTCACTCTTGTATAATCTCCCCTCTGAGTACAGGTGGGTCCTATGCAGGTGGTGATATATCATTTCTATAATTATTTTATGTTCTATGGCACAGTTGACCTTAAGATATTTTCTAGTGTGCCTAATCACACCAGTCCTTTAAAAGCAGAAAGTTTTCTCCTGATGGTAGCAGAAGAGGAAGTCATAGGTGAAGTGTGAAAACAATTCTTGATGTTGCTGGTCTGCAGGTGGAGGGGAACATGTAAGAGAGAGTGCAGGTGGCCTCTAGGATCAGAGAGCTACCCCTGGCTGACAGCCAGCAAGGACAGAAGGACCTCAGAACCAAAACAACCCCCATGAACTGAATTCTTCCAACAGAGCTTCCCAGGTAAGAGCTCAGCCTGGCTCAACCTTGTGAGAACCTAATCAGAGAAACCAGTTCAGTCTGCCCAGAATGCTGAGCTACAAAACTGTGAGCTAATAACCTGGTCTCGTAAGTAGTGAAGTTTGAGATAATTAGTTAGGCAGCAACTAGCTTTGGATTTTAAATCTACTCTTCTATATGGAATTGATGAGGTTAAAGTTTTAAAGTCTATCCTTTAACTTGCTGTGATTTCTTTAATTAAACTAAGTTAAAAATAAGTTAAATGTTAGTTTCTGACAAAAAATTTAATTATAGTATTCAAAGACATTCCCCTCTATGAAGAAATTCAAAGATATTCCCCTCTTAGTACACTATGGATCTGAGGTTTGGAAAAGTGAGAAAAAGAGAGATGTGTCTTCTTAACTGACCATGTCTTTTAAGAACTAGAAGCTTCAGAGTTTGAAACATACTACTTTTCAAAACTCTGCTTCCAAAAAGGAGACTACAGATCTTATATTTCAACTTTTTTTTTTTTTTTTTTTTTTTTTGGTACGCGGGCCTCTCACCACTGTGCCCTCTCCTACTGAGGAACACAGGCTCCAGACGCGCAGGCTCAGTGGCCATGGCTCACGGGCCCAGCTGCCCCGCGGCATGTGGGATCCTCCCGGAACGGGACACGAACCTCCATCCCCTGCATCGGCAGGCGGACTCCCAACCACTGTGCCACCAGGGAAGCCCTCAACTTTTTAATCAAAAAATTTTAAGCACATAGAAGAGTAAAATGAATGCTGATATAACCGCTTCCTGGATTGAACTTAACTAATGTTCTGTGATAGTTGCTTCATCCATGTGTTGGTGTGTATCATTCCTTTATTTCTGAACCAAAGTTGGAGACTACAGGATACTACAACATGCTTCTCCTAAGAACATTCTGGTCATAACCACAATATTATCATCACACAAAAAGTCAATGAAATTCCATTTTGTCTAGTGGCCCATTCATATTTTCAAATTTTCCCATTTGCCCTAAAGTATCTTTTATATATTTTATAACTTTTATTATGATTATAACCTAATCAGAATCAAGTTTCACACATTGCATTTGGTCGCCTTTTTTGACTCTTTAAATCTACAATTGTTTCCCCAGTTCTCCTGGGTTTTTCTAATGTAAGTTTTTGAAGAGTCCAGTCCAACTGTCTTGTAGGATGTCCTATATTTAGAATTCGGCCAAATTATTTACTTGTGTCATTGAATGTGTTCCTCCATCCCTCATATTCCCTGTAAATTGGAAATTAGATTTAGAGTTTAGCTTGGTTTAGATTTCACTTAGGTAGTTTGGGCAAGAACATTTCATTGAGGTGCACATCAAGAAGCTCATGGTGTCAGGTTACCTACTGCTGGTGGTACGTATTTTGATGACAAGCATGGGTGCCACAGGAAAGGCACATTTTAGCCAATAAAAGCAGTCACTAGTTTGCAGAGTAATCTTTGTAAATGTCTTGTTTTCCTACAACCTCTCCAAATGGTTTCTAGCAGCATCAATGACTCTTGATTGAATTAATTGCTACTTTTGGATTTTCAAAATAATCTTATAAACGCTGTAATTCCTCCTAAATGTGTAGGTGGCAGACTGTCTTTCTGTTTTTTCTTTGCGGGTTATGTTCTCATTTTTGTCAATCCTCTCCTTTTTCATTTTCAAGCACAACTACATTCTTACTTTTGAACACCTTTATTGGGGAATAATACACATACAATAAAATTCACCCATTTCAATGGTAAAGCTTGAGTTTGGACAAATGTATATAGTCGTGCAAACATCACCACAGTCAAGATATAGAACATTCCTACAGAACAGTTCCCTCCTGCTCCTTTGCAGTTAATTCCCTCACTTCACCCCCCAGAAGCCACTGATCTAATTTGCATGATTATAGTTTTGCCCTTTTAGAATTTCATTTAATGGAATCATATTACAGTATATAGTCTTTGGTGTCTGGCTTCTTTCACTTTGCAAAATGCTTTTTAGATTCACCCATTCTTCTGCATGTAAAAATGAGTTGTTCCATTTTATTGAGGAGAATTTCATTGTATAAATAGAGCGCAATTCATCTATTTACCAAGTGATGGACAGTTGGGCTGTTTCTAGTCTGGGGCTATTATGAGTATAGTTGCTATGAACATTCACATACAAGTGTTTCTGTGAACATGTGTTTTTCTTTCGGGTAAATACTTAAGAATGGACTGGCTGAGCAAGCATAGGTTTAACTCAAAATGTCAGACTGTTTTCCAAAATGATTGTACCATTTTCTGAATTACCACCAGAAATGTCTGAGAGTTCCAGTTGTTCTGCACCTTTGCCAATACTTGCTATTTTCACTTTTTAAATTTTAGCTGTTTTAATGAGTATAGGGATATCACTGTAGTTTTTAACTTGCAATTCTCTAATGGTTAGAGACTTGGTGCACCTTTTGGTGTGCTTACTGGCTATCTTTATATCTTCTTTCCTGATGTGTCTGTTCAGGTACTTTGCTCATTTTTTAATCAGCATGAATTTTTGTATAAAATAAGAATTATTTGTATATGCCAGATAGTAAGTCCAATTTATCATTTTTTTCTTTTATGGTAAGAAATATTTGTCTAACCTAAAATTGAAAAAAAATTCTCCAATGCTTTCTTCTAGAAATTTCATAAATCTATGATCCATTTAAAATAAATTTTTGTATATTGATAGAGTTGTTTTTGTATTTGCATATAAATATCCAATTTTACTAGCACCGTTTACTAACCAGACTATCCTCTCCCCAACTTAATTGCCTGAGGGGGTGGGGAGGCTTTTATAAAAAATTAGTAGACATAAAGAAGGTCTCTTTCTGAGTTCTATTCATTGATCTATTTTTCTATCCTAATGTCATTATCACACTGTTTTTACGTAAGTAGCTTAAGAAAATCTTGAAATCAGGTACTGTAAGTTCTCTTCAATTTTTCCCAAAATTGTTCTCACTATTCTAGCTTCTTTATATTTCCATTTAAATTTCATAATTGGATTATCAATTCCTACCAAAAATAAACTTGCTGAGTTTTGTTGATGCACTAAATCTATATATAATCAATTTGAGGAAAATTATCAATTTAGTAACAGTCTGATCCATAAAAATGTTCTCTTCATTTAAATCAGTCTTTTTTCTCTCAGCAATGTTGTGTAGTTTGCAACATACAGATCTTGCACATATTTTGTCATACTTATTCCTAAGTATTTCATTTTATGTTATTTGTAGTAGTATTACTGTATATCACTATGTTTAATGCTACTTTCTCAATTTTTAAAATTCAATGTTACAATATATTATAGATTTCATTTTTGATGCTCAAAATTCCAAAATTCTACCACTGAAGTCCTGTCCAGCTGGCTTCTGATTCCTTTTGAGGTGACTTCATTAGACTGAGTGTCTTTTAGGTTAGGTAAGGAAGGTTTTCCAAGCTCACCTTGTATCTTCTCTGTGTGATTCCTTTAACACCTTTAATGAACATTTAACACTAAAAAAATTATTGTGAAAGACACCATAATGGCAAGCACCCTGCTAGGAATGGGATGGAAACTTGAGAGGCTCATAGTTAGGGTGCTGTGTGTGCCCTCATTGTAAAGTTGAGCCCAAGAGGCAGAAATTAGGTAGTCCTATATTGAAAAATCTTTGTATTAAATCAGGCATTTTTCTCCAATAGTCTACTGCCACAATAAACCTACTCAGGTTTGTAAAGGTGAACATCTAAATGCTAATACCTACCTAGTCCAAATATCCATAGTTAAGTTAGATATATCACTAGAATTAGACACAAATGCGAGTTTTACTAATTAACGTGTTTTCAGGCTTCTAGTAACTGCTTAAATTTGGAAGTCTCCAAAGTAGGAGGGGAGCAAGAAATACTTATTGTCTTCTTCTGTGAATGTTAGACTAAGAGCAAGGTAATAAATTAATGGTCTCCTATCAATGGTTTCTTACCCAGCACCAGAATATTGGGGCACTGAGGATGTCCAGAGAAAACCATGGCCAGAGGAAAACTGTGCTGTTTCCTCCTCCTATCCGCTCCTACCCAATGTGTCTAAGAAACAAGGTCAGGTTTCTGAAATCCAGTCCGTCTCCTTTGCACAACTGCTTACGTGTGGCAATGGGTTGATGAACAGGCAATAAGAAAGGTAGTGTTAGGCTTCCCTGGTGGCGCAGTGGTTGAGATTCCGCCTGCCGATGGAGGGGACACGGGTTTGTGCCCCGGTCTGCGAAGATCCCACATGCCGCGGAGCGGCTGGGCCCGTGAGCCATGGCCACTGAGCCTGCGCGTCCGGACCCTGTGCTCCGCAACGGGAGGGGCCACAACAGTGAGAGGCCCGCGTACCGCAAAAAAAAAAAAAAAAAAAAAGAAAGGTAGTGTTTTCCTGGCTTTTTACCAAGTTACACATTGGTAGACCTGACAACTGTTTAATTTTGAAAACCATACCAAAAAAACATACAATTATTTTTTACATCAAAAAAGGATGGTAAGGGTAAATTAGGAGGCTTAGAGGAAACAAACTACCTCACTGCAAGTGAGCTCAAAAGGAGAGCTTGATGGTTCAACCTACTCTTCCAGTATGAAAAGGGGAAGGTAAATAACCTTGGGGAACTGTAAAGGGTGTCAGAGTTCAGTCAACTCACCTGAGTTTTGCTCTAACCCAATCTGGTCAGAACAGGTTCTAACCGGATTGCACTTATCTAAGGACTTAAAAATGAATATAACTCAGCTAGACCAGATGTAATCGTATATTTAACATTAATTTACATCATTTAATTTTATGCAGCTTTTAACTCAAAGAACTCCCAGTTTTACTTGGTTAAATGTTTCCTTCATATTTCTCATGACTATATCCCAGACTCAGACATTTCAAAGGTGATCCTACTGATGAACAATTTAGAGAGTTCTGCCTAATACAGTTCTCTGCTGAACTCATCCAGGGAAAAGTCACCTCTTTCACTGGCATTCTGTGACAACAAATAAACTGCTAAGTGGGTCTAGATTGCTTTTTACATAATCTAAGCCCAATTTGGGAGGAAATATTAAAACCTAATAATTTATAAACCTTCTATCATGAATTCATAATTCATACAAGGAATGTTCTTTTGTTAGTAAAATGTAATATAACTTTGTTTTGATTTTAATCACAGACAATGGTAGACAACAAAGGAACACAAGTTATTACAAGACCAACAGGCAATGAATCTTCGGATTGGTCTTAAAATAGATAAACTGAGGAAGTGGTGATAAAGCACTGTAATCCAATTTTCAGAATCCACAATAAAGTAAGAGCTCTAAGGCATAATAGCCACCATTCACTGCTTCGATGGGTGAGAACCAGAGCAGCAATTGTTTATTTTTATTACGCTACAAACAATAGCAAAAAATGGCAAAAACAGGGGCTTCCCTGGTGGCGCAGTGTTTGACAGTCCGCCTGCCGATGCAGGGGACACAGGTTCGTGCCCCGGTCCGGGAAGATCCCACATGCCGCGGAGCGGCTAGGCCCGTGAGCCATGGCCGCTGAGCCTGCGCGTCCGGAGCCTGTGCTCCGCAACGGGAGAGGCCACAACAGTGAGAGGCCCGCGTACCGCAAAAAAAAAAAAATGGCAAAAACAAAACTAGGAACAGTTTTCCACCACTAAGGAGGTAGATATGGTCAAGGCTTACAAAGCACCGTATTTGTAATCAACCACCACCCTCCAAAATATCTAAGAGTGCATCAAGCTAACTTCTCTGCCTCCTCCTACACTTTTAATCTTAGAATTCCATTTCTCTTTTCAATCTGTTGCCACTGAAATCTGAGCAAACAGTGATTTTGGTCAAACACATTCTATGCTAAAAAAGTCTATAAATCCCAAAGAAAGAAAAATCATGGCAGAGAGAATTTGCCATCCTCTGTAGCACCAGATGGCACAGATAAAGGGATGTTGTGCACTCCAGCTCAGCAAAGAGGTAGTTTTATCACTGTCATTTATACATGCCCCAAAGGTGTGCAATCCAAACTAATATGAAAATTCTTCAATGACAGCTGAGACTGAAATGTTCCATCTGTGTTTAATACAGAGATTACATCCTTTATTCTCCAATGAGAGCCTTTCAGAATATCACTATGCAGTTTTTTTTCTTCTGAAAGACAACAGCCTTCTCACTATTTTTTCCCCTACATCTGTTTGCAAGATTGCTTTTAGGAGGATGGGCATAAGTTTAAGAAAGCCAAGTACTGTTCCGTCTGCAGTTTTAACATCAATTTGAGCATGTAAAAAACTACATACTCATTTTGCTATATATGACAAAATGCTATGGTACAGAAAACTTGCTTACAAAGCAGCAAAACCATGCTATAGAAATTAACCATTTTAAACCCAAGGCATAGCCATCATTTATATAGATATAGACATGAATACACATCTTAATATATATACATAAACCAGTGTGTGTGTGTGTGTGTGTGTGTGTGTGTGTGTGTATTAAACGGTCTGTAACTTGAGGGAAATGAAAAGAATGATTTATATAAAAAGGAAAAAACAAAAGAAGGAGGAATCAATGATCACAATGGTCAGAACGATATAAATACTAATCTGGTCTTTCAATTTATTTACTCATTTGGAGTGGAAAATAATGCAACGCAAAAATAAAAATGAATGGTTAACCAAAGGGGTTAAACTGTCCAAAGAAAGTATGTAACAAAGAAAGCAGGTCATTGTTGGATTATAAAAATAATAAGTCATGTAACAACAACTTTTAAACATGAGACCAAAGCATTTACCAAATGCCTAAATAGTGCTTTGCTGCGTGATAAAATGATGCACCTTTCATCCTCTGGAGGCTCATAATTTAATAGTACCTGAAGAAGATAATTTAAGAAACAAAGCTGTAATATATATGTTATTGATATATTAACACTGTGAGACATAGATGTCTGCTAGGTATCACATTTCAAGATTATGCCATAAAAATCACATCTTAAGCATCTGTGAGATGGACAGTCATTTGTAGGTTTATTGCAACAAGAGTTTCAGCTTTATGGAAACAAGAGCCTGGGGGACGAGCCGGTTAGTGCCTCCAGAAGCACAGTTTGCCTCTTCTCACTGAGGAGGTAGGCAAGAATCCAAGGAACATGGTGAGAGTGTACAAATCTCTAAGTTCTTTTTCCTGCAAGAGCTGGTTCTGAAAGAAACATCGGGATCAATGTGGAAAAAAACCTGGCAACCTAGGAGCCAAGTGCTCAGTTTTTATATTTCAATAGTCCATGAAAACTGGCCAACAGCAGTCACGAATACACAGTTGCATGGCTACCTAAGACCCAATTAAAACTTTCAGCCAAATGGATTATTTTGCACCATCACCAGCAAATGTTCATCGAAGGCTTTGTGTCAGGCCTCACCTGGGGACTACATGCAATGAGGCCCTCACCCCATACCCACCAAGACTCTTTACTTAACACATTCTAAATCCCGGATCCTATATTCAACCTGTCAACCTGTCCTCAAATAGCAGAGAATGAATATCTTTCTTCCTCTTTAAGAGTAAGGGCAGCTGGGCTTCCCTGGTGGTGGCAGTGGTTAAGAATCCACCTGCCAATGCAGGAGTCACGGTTTCGAGCCCTGGTCCGGGAAGATCCCACATGCCGCGGAGCAACTAAGCCCGTGAGCCACAACTACTGAGCATGCGCTCTAGAGCCTGCGAGCATGCGCTCTAGAGCCTGCGAGCCACTACTGCAGCGCGAGTGCCTAGAGCCCGTGCTCCGCAGCGAGAAGCCACCGCAATGAGAAGCCCGCGTACCTCAACGAAGAATAGCCCCCGCTCGCCGCAACTAGAGAAAGCCCCTGCATAGCAACGAAGACCCAACGCAGCCAAAAATAAATATATAAATTTTTTAAGAAAGAGTAAGGGCAGCTGCCACCCACCACATTCTAGAACCTGTTCTAACTACTGAGAGACTGTTTTCACAACCAGCCCTTCTTTTCCCAACAACTTCTCTATCATTATCTTTAAGAGTTCCTTTCTGGGGCTTCCCTGGTGGCGCAGTGGTTGACAGTCCGCCTGCCGATGCAGGGGACGCGGGTTCGTGCCCCAGTGCGGGAAAATCCCACGTGCCGCGGAGCGGCTGGGCCCGTGGGCCATGCCCGCAACGGGACTGCAAAAAAAAAAAAAAAAAAAGTTTCTTTCTTTCTGGCTTTGTTATCCAGTAGTCTTAAATTAAAAGGGAAGATGACTCATAAAGCAGAAAGCTTACAGGAGCGGATTAAGATAACCTCCATTCAAATCCCAACTCAGGTGCTCTCTACTTTGTTGGGCTATGCAACTCACACTTCGAAATGATTTTCTCATCTATAAAAAGGGAATAACAATAACAATTTTACTATCACACCTAATAGGATTTTTCAGGAGAAGAGGAAAAGATGCAAGTGAACACACTTTGCAAGTTTTAGAAAATAAACATGTACTATGCAATAAATCCTTTATAAGACCAAGCTCATTCCAACCAATACTCAACTTCTCCTTTACATTTCACAGCTAAATTTCTTGATTAAGCTGCATGTAATTACTGCCTCAGCCTCAACACCTTTTACTCTTTGTAAAAGCAAACTCCTGCGATTTTCACTCCATTAATTAATTGGCCTACTCCACACAAACAGTGTAGGTTTTATCCTTGCATCACTGCTCACGTTCTGTCATCCTGAGCCCCTTGTCTCCCCCCAACCTCTTTTGAATTTCCTTCCCCTTGATCACTGTAGTAGTAAATTGTGCTGCAGTCACTTATCTGAGAACTTTATGGAACTAGGTTGAGAACAAACCACACATAAATGGATAAAGATATCCCACAGATAATTCATATGTTTATTTGTTACGGTAAAATTACAGGAACACCGTGACTGAAAATACTTGTCCTTTGTTTAGAAACCAATCATCAATATGTAGTTTCCTACATAACTGAGTCAGGAATTCTGGATAATATTTTTAGTTTATTGAGTTTAAAGTATTCCTTAAAGGCTGGAAGTTCATTAAAAACCTAAGTCTAGGGGCTTCCCTGGTGGCGCAGTGGTTGAGAGTCCGCCTGCCGATGCAGGGGATGCGGGTTCGTGTCCCGGTCCGGGAAGATCCAACATGCCGCGGAGCAGCTGGGCCCGTGAGCCATGGCCGCTGAGCCTGCGTGTCCGGAGCCTGTGCTCTGCAGGGGTGTGGGGGGCGGGGCACAATAGTGAGGGGCCCACGTACCGCAAAAAAAAAAAAAAACCCCTAAGTCTAGGCCCTCAATGAATGCTTAGGTGTGGTCATTCAAATGGAACAAACATACACACACCAAAAAATAAAAACAAACCAATAAAAAGGGCAAGAAAAAATACTTAACACTAAGAGCCCATCGGCTCTGACAGTCTTCCATCCTGGCCTAATGATCTTCTCATTTGCCATGCAATACTTCCTGTTATTCTAGTCCTTGCTGAACTTTCAAATTGTCAAGGAGCCTCAGTGAATTGTAAGGGCAGAAACCTGAATTGCAGAACGAGGAGGTGAAGCGAGATCATCATGTTCTTTAAACAACTCATTTAAGTAACTTGTCTAAGAAAGGAGAAAGGGGAAAGATTAGGACATTGCAGAGAAATGACTGCAAGGAGGAAATACAGGAGGTTGTTTTCTCTTTTTGTTTTTAACAGTGCAGAGCTGAGACAAGTCAGTACAGTAGAGGTTAAAGACAGGAGAGAGAAGGGGCCTATGAAGTTAAATTCTGGGGGTAGAAGGAAGGACATGAGATTGAAAGGGTAAGTGGAAGAATTAGCCTGGCTAGGAGAAGCAATTCTAAGTCTTGGGGGCAGAAGTTAATTTTTTTAGACAATAAGATGAAAAACTGAGAAACTTTATTCAAACCTCAAGCTCTGTTTTTTTCTATAAGGCAGCTTAGGAAGATCATCAACTAAGAGCTGAGAGGCCAGGGATGGGGGTGGAGCTTACTCAGGACAGTGAGGTTTTAGGGTTGCCACTGAAGGAACACAGAAGGAGCAAGCCAAATAAAAATACTCGGTTTGATGATTTTTCTCCAGGGGTGCTCAGCGGCCAAGGTGCTAAAACAGCAAAAGCAAGATCTCCATGATTTTAATTCCACAGTCCACAGGCCTTTGATTCCATTGCCCTAAAACACACTGCAACTCCTGGGCTGCCATCTTGAAAGAATGAGGGTGAACCAGCAGCTGAAGTGGGAACACACTTTAAGCGATGCTATTAGGGATGGCTCAGCATTTACTTTCAAGGTTAAATTCACATTAAAATTGCACTGCTGTTCATAACACGAGGTGCATTCTTTACCCGTCACCGTCCAACAGAAGCATGAGAATGAACATAACGATCCCTTCCCTTTTACTGAGAGAAGCTACTGCTGACAGTAAAGAACTTCCTGTGAATACAAGTATGGCAGAGCGACTGATGGGAGGCCTGCAGCCCTCACGGGACTCAATCTGTCTGTTAGTTACCGTTAATAGCACAGGCTGCCACCGCTGCGCGTGGCTTCTTAGTCTCCTAGTCAGCATGACATTTTTCTTCCAACTGAGCTAGTCCATCTCTGATTTCTGCAGTGCCAACATGGTCTGTCAGCTACTGTCACTTCCCAGATGTCTATGGCTATGCGACATGGGTGGGGATCATGTCAGAATTGTCCTTGAAACACTGTCACCTCCCACAAGGTACAGAGTTGACCACATGGGTATTTCATTGGTTTTCTGGTGTTTTCTTTGACATTCTCATTGGGATGCCCTCATAAAGGATGGCAACAGTTTACTAAATATTGGATGAATAAGTTCCAGAGCCTCAAACTCACTCCTGCTTTCTACCTGACTGCTCAAATACATAACATTCGTAAAGCAGATTTCACGACTCTATCATCCTGCAAACGGCCAGTGGCTGCTAAACTAAATGGCACCATCAGGGAAAAGAGGGTATTGATCACAGTTCCAAGGTATTTTTTAATTTGTAAGGTGTCGCCAAAATTATGAATCCAAATGATTAGAAGGAAATAAAAATGTGACAAATTAAACAGATTACAGCACATGAAATAAGTAAAATTACTATGTTCCTTTCGTCTTACTTTATATTAACCATATTTTCTATGTTTATTAAAATGGGAATATTAAAATACATTTTCAAGTATTTCATTCCAAATTCAAGGCACTTTCTCTCTTCCTTTCTTCCCAGGAAAGAAAAGATTACAACTTTTTGAAACACAATCCTGTATTCTTTAAGCAATATCCTTAGTTGTGTCTAACAAGCTACTGCTTTATGTCCTACAACTAGTTCCCTCTCCCGTCTGATTAGGTGGAATTTTGAAATGGATTATTTAAATATCCACAGTTCACACAGAAGAGCAAAACCTCCAGGAAGAAAACCTAGATTTGTCTGGCTTTCTTCATATTCAATTTCCTCCTGTTCAATCCCTTGTTTTTAAATATGTTCTCCACTAGATCTCAGTGTGGAAACTCCTATCACACTGTACTTATTCATGACACTACCCTACTTCCCAATTCCACTCCCTCTTGCCCTGCCTGGTGGCTCAGTCAAATTCTAATAATTATGATGAGACTGAATCAGTTTTAGCTCTCTGTAACTTCTTCTGTTATACTCACCCACACCCACTGTATAGCACATACGGCCTATATTACTTCTTCAGGCACATCATCAGACTTCCACATACAACTTGTCTCCACAATAAGATCGTGAACTTCTTGAAAGCAAGGACAGTATTTTCCTATTAATTTGTATCTCCTACTACTGCACTTCCACATAGTCGCTCCATGAATAATTAATAAACCGAATATCAAAGGGCCAACTCTCCAAGTTATGCAGGATGCCTATTATACAAACCAAGATGTTATAGATAATCAGAGGGAATTCCTGGAAGGGAATTTTTAACTATCCACTGATGACAGAGGTCCACCAAAAACAGTGAAAAGCAAATTTATACTGAATAAGAAAGCAATAATTTAACAGTGATGGGATACCTGGAAGAATGACACAAATAATTAATTCTAAAGTGCCTTCTCACTATGAATACATTACTGAGTATTGCTCCATGTGGGGCATGAAATCCATAAAAGATTTCATTCTGAATCAATGATAAGATTGGGGGACATTACATTTTTTAAACATTGTATCAATTATTTGCCAGTAACTCCTAAGGAAAAGATAGGCTGAAATGCAAAAAAGATAAGCTAAAAATTAAAACTTTGATTAGCAACAATACATGAAAAAAATAATCGCCTATCAAACTTTCCTTAATGAAAGTAGCTATAACTAACTGCTCTTTTAAGATGAATGGAGACAAAGTATAATGAAATGTGCTTTGGAACGTCCAAGGTAATATTCAAGGCTTCCAGGATAAGCAGTACCTAAGGGGTTCCTGACCAAGAAGACCAATTTTAAGCAAAGACACTGGCCATAAGGTTAGTAACTGTAAGAATAGCAATTTTCACATTCTTGTTTTGTGCCCAGAAGGTTAGATACAAGAACTCAAAATCAGCAAACTTGTTACTTGCATAGGGAAAAAAAAAAAATCACTGTTTCTTGCCAGAAGAAATTTGGAATTTATTCTCAGGTCATATGAGTAGTTAGGTGGGACCATCATGTCAGTCACGATATGCTAGTCTCCCTTAAAAGTCTTACCTGGTCAACCTTCAATTTACTTCCATCATGCCTACTTTCTCCTACAAATTATCATGACATTTATCATTCTACCATCCTGCCCCAACCCTGGATTCTAAACTCCCTTCTAGTAAGTGATTTATCACACTGCCCTCTCTGCCCATTGCTGATTTCTAGCCCATTAGCAACTGTAAGAATGACAATACTACTTTTGATTTCCCTTGAAAGAAGAAAGTGGCTTTAAACCAACATGGAACAGAGGAACTCCCATCAGCACAGGTAGTAAAGTGTTAAAAAAATTGTTTACTGTCTCCTGACTGGTGTAGAGAATAATGAAAAATCCAATAAACCAAATGACAAAAATCTTCCTTTTTGTCCTTTGACAAACCTGAAAGAATACAGATGAATGTCTTCAGTTTACTGGGAAACATAATCAAGCTACATTTTTTTTCACAAATTACAAAATATATGTATTATGCCTAAAAAACGGTCAACTAATTCAGAGCAATTTCTGAATTCTCATTTTTTAATACATTTCTTAATAAACATAAAATGAACTAAATCATTAACAGTGGCTAAGTCACTTTAAAACCAGTCTACTTTGTTAAAAATATACTCAAACAGGATCTAAAAGTTTGTGTTGGGGTGAAAAGATGATATTATAACATCTCAGTTAATTCTTTCAAAAAATCAATATAGTGATCCAGGAAATATATTTTTCATATTCAAAAGTGGCCAAATGGTTATATAGGAAAAATCAACTAATCATTTCCAGAGATAGGTAAAGTGTCAAAATAGTGACACTCATGGGCTCCCTGGTGGCGCAGTGGTTGACAGTCCGCCTGCCGATGCAGGGGACACAGGTTCATGCCCCAGTCCGGGAGGATCCCACATGCCGTGGAACGGCTGGGCCCGTGAATCATGGCCGCTGACTCTGCACGTCCGGAGCCTGTGCTCCGCAACGGGAGAGGTCACAACAGTGAGAAGCCCGCATACCGCAAAAAAAAAAAAAAAACTGTACCTCAATTGTTAAATTTTGATGAAACAATTGCCCTTACTATGCTAATTCTTGACTGTTCTCCTTGACCTATCATTTTCAGGCAAACAAAACAGCAGGAGGCAGAGGGTGAGAGTGGGATGCAGACACCACAGCCTCTGTTCCTCTTCAAACAAGCAAGGTGGCAGCAGGACAGCATCCTGTTCATATTTAGATGTCTGTACAGAGCTCCACGCAATGAATGCATTGTAAACATGTTCATTTGAAAGATTTAAGCACTCACAAAAGTGTTGGTACTTCCCCATCTGATTAACAAAGACCAAAACCAATACTATCTGGAATCAATAAAAGTTAACAATTAGAATACCTGTCCAACCTCTGAGAGCATCTATCAGCCCACAAGCCTCATCTCTCTTCTCACTACTCAAGCACTTTAGAGACAAGATCTTAATAGCGCTGCCTTCAACAAAAGGAGTACCTTGAGCAATGGGCACAGTAACCAAATATGTTTGTTCTGAGATGCATCTGAGGGTCTTGGTTTTAATTTAAATTACATGAAGTGAGCCAATCTAATTCAATAGCACTGTCATCCAGGAAGCTGTCATTGCCAAAGCATTGAACAACCAGGTATTACCAGATAAACTCATCCTAAAATATGAGTTAGACATTTTTAGAAATGTATTTTTTGTCACTATAAAGTTGTAACAAATTCAATTTCATAGAACATCTTGACCAACTAATTTCTACCAAGTAATTAACTCAATCTTTAAGGTCCAATATTTGTCAATGGATAACAAGTTTATTTCAATCTACCTAGTTTATAGAAACTGATAAAAGAATAATGTCAGAAATATTTCTTGTTTGTGATTTCCCACTGGTATTAATGTAATTAAAATCAGTACATGTCTTGGCAATGGAAACACTAATGATTATCTAACAAAGGTATCATTTATTCATTTAGTGCTTTGTGCCAGACACAGTGCAAAGTGCTAAAAACATCAGTACATAGCTTACAAAGTGCCTCTACGTACAGAGGTAGCTCTTAATGAACTGGAGACAAAGTGGAGGGTCACAAATATCACAAATCCCTGTTAAAATAAAAGCAGCTGAAATCTGTACGCTTATTTCACAACTAGAGTTCTACAAGCTTCATTTAAAAAAATGTAAAATGAATTCGAGTATAATAGCTTAAGAATACCAAAGTATCACAGTTCTACTAAAATGGCCAAAAGGCTACTGTCTGTTAAAATACCTTTTACTTTTATTGTCATTTTTCTTCTTTATATATTTTTAAATGTTAAAACAAATTTTGAGGAACATTACTTTGTCACTGAGAAAAATGTTCTTTTTCTTCTAAATATTGTACCATAAAACTGAGGTCAGAATTTGTAAGTAAGTGACTCTTGATCCATATTCAATTTAAAGACATGTTAAATTTGGCTGACATTTCAAGAAAGGTCTAGCTTCCTATTTGGATCTGTAAAAACCTGTCCACTTTCCTGGACTAGCCACCAACTGGTAGTACTGCCCCTTTAAAGCACCCCTTCTACTCTAGGGAAGCTCTGGCCATTTTCACCTGCTTGAGGCTTACAGGCTCCAGCCTGTGTCTCCCGGAGGTACTCAGTAGCCCCACTCTATTTAATTATGTAAATTAGCCTCACACTCCATCTCTGTTTCTGCTCTACCAATTGGCTGAAAATCGTTATCATCATCGAGTGTCTCAAACCGTAATTCACCTAATCATCTCCTAGTACGTACCTTCTTTTCAGTAATAAAACCAGGCAGGTTTTAGCTGCACCCTTGCCTGCAGCTACAGACTATCTTTCCTAGACTCCCCTACAGCCAGGTGAGGTCTTATAACTAAGTTCCGACCACAGATTCCGATTCAGGTCTGCGGTAGGTATTAATTCTCAGAGATTAAATTATCAATTGCAATAGGGCCAGGCCCAGGAGTCTTTTTTTTTTTTTTTAAGCTCCCCAGACGAATCTAATGTATAGACAGGGTTAAGAACTCCTGGTAAAGCATGGTAGAGTGATGAGAAAAACATCTAAGAGTAGAGATGCTTGGCTTCTTCTCCCAAAATCACTTTCAACCCAGACTTCGATACGAGAGAAAAGTAAACCTTCTATCTTGTTTAAGCCACTGTCACATGGTCTCTGTCAAAACAGAACTCATAACCTAACAAATACCACAGGCAGCACTGATACCCCACCTGGTCAGCTCGGAATCATACGGATGCTAGCTCAAATTCTTATGCCTATTATCTGCTGACAGAACCAACCCTACACTGTCTGATCAAGATCCCTTGACACATTTTTTTAAGTTTAATTTTTCCCTTTTGCTTTTACCTTCTGCTCCAAGAACTCACCGAAAACACACAAGATATCAAATCATTCTTTTTCTTTTTGCAATCATGAATTGTCTGCTTCCTTTCCTATGTGATACTGCAAGTTGTTTAATGGTATCCTTTTTCCAACTTATTGATAATTTCAACTGTTGTTTGAATGTTAAGCAATAGGCAGTTTTTGCCTTAATTCCAATACTTTAGTTTGAGTTATTTTAGCACATTTAAATTTTAAAAGGCCCAACACCAACCTACCACTCAGATTTGGGCAGACCACAGAAAAAAAACAGAACAAAACAAAAAGAATTATGGCCACAACTATGCAAGTTACACTAATTTCCTACTGGATAGAGCAGCAGGAAATCCCACATGGCAAGGAACCCAACGTGGCCTCTATTTGTTACCATATCAGGACAAATAAGAGATGTCATCTAATTTATGGATATTTTTGTTGGCTCACAGTAATTTAAGATTTTAAGAAAAGTCTATTATCACTTTTGTATAAGTAATCCAAACACCAATTAATCTACAGCTAAATAACAGTTAACTGTATTTTCATTTGACCTTTATAAAAATCCTGTAAAGACAGCATTGTTACACGCCTCTAGCAGATACTGACAAAGAAACTTTTAAAAAGGAAGTAATTTCAACAGGAAAATACTTAACAATTTTTATTTCAACAGCAAAAAGCAGAGAAGTAGGATATGAATGAACAAATTTTCTCTGGGATTTATTCACAATAGAATAATATTTAAATAGCTTGTGTTACCTGTTGTTCTTATATATTCACAGCAAAGTTTCAGGTAGTTATTTCTTCAATTTAACTTACTTTGTATGAAGAGATGAAATATGTACCTAATTTAGAAGTACATTAAAAATGACTGTAAAGATCATTCTGAAATTTATAGTTATAAAAAAGACAACTATATAAGTAATAATACTTCTGGTTTCTCTCGTTTTAATGTAATTTAAAATTTTTAATGAAAAAAGGAAAGTTTGAAATTATACAAGAATTGTGTGAAAAGGCAAAACAAAATAACCAGAAGTTTACATGTAGTTTAAAATGTACATGTCTTCATTAAAATTACAGGTTTTTACAGAATCCAACAGCACATTAAAAGGATCATACACCATGATCAAGTGGGGTTTATTCCAGGAATGCAAGGATTCTTCAATATACACAAATCTATCAATGTGATAAACCATATTAACAAATTGAAGGAGAAAAACCATATGATCATCTCAATAGAGGCAGAGAAAGCTTTTGACAAAATTCAACACCCATTTATGATAAAAACCCTCCAGAAAGTAGGCATAGAGGGAACTTTCCTCAACATAATAAAGGTCATATATGACAAGCCAACAGCCAACATCATCCTCAATGGTGAAAAACTGAAAGCATTTCCACTAAGATCAGGAACAAGACAAGGTTGCCCACTCTCACCACTCTTATTCAACATAGTTTTGGAAGTTTTAGCCACAACAATCAGAGAAGAAAAGGAAATAAAAGGAATCCAAATCGGAAAAGAAGAAGTAAAGCTGTCACTGTTTGCAGATGACATGATACTATACACAGAGAATCCTAAAGATGCTACCAGAAAACTACTAGAGCTAATCAATGAATTTGGTAAAGTAGCAGGATACAAAATTAATGCACAGAAATCTCTGGCATTCCTATACACTAATGATGAAAAATCTGAAAGTGAAATCAAGAAAACACTCCCATTTACCACTGGAACAAAAAGAATAAAATATCTAGTAATAAACCTACCTAAGGAGACAAAAGACCTGTATGCAGAAAATTATAAGACACTGATGAAAGAAATTAAAGATGATACAAATAGATGGAGAGATACACCATGTTCTTGGATTGGAAGAATCAACATTGTGAAAACGACTGTACTAACCAAAGCAATCTACAGATTCAATGTGATCCCTATCAAACTACCAATGGCATTTTTCACAGAACTAAAACAAAAAATTTCACAATTTGTATGGAAACACAAAAGACCCCGAATAGCCAAAGCAATCTTGAGAATGAAAAACGGAGCTGGAGGAATCAGGCTCCCTGACTTCAAACTATACTACAAAGCTACAGTAATCAAGACAGTATGGTACTGGCACAAAAACAGAAAGATAGATCAATGGAACAGGAGAGAAAGCCCAGAGATAAACCCATGCACATATGGACACCTTATCTTTGATAAAGGAGGCAGGAATGTACAATGGAGAAAGGACAGCCTCTTCAATAAGTGGTGCTGGGAAAACTGGAGAGGTACATGTAAAAGTATGAGATTAGATCACTCCCTAACACCATACACAAAAATAAGCTCAAAATGGATTAAAGACCTAAATGTAAGGCCAGAAACTATCAAACTCTTAGAGGAAAACATAGGCAGAACACTCTATGACATAAATCACAGCAAGACCCTTTTTGACCCACCTCCTAGAGAAATGGAAATAAAAACAAAAGTAAACAAATGGGACCTAATGAAACTTCAAAGCTTTTGCACAGCAAAGGAAATCATAAACAAGACCAAAAGACAACCCTCAGAATGGGAGAAAATATTTGCAAATGAAGCAACTGACAAAGGATTAATTTCCAAAATTTATAAGCAGCTCATGCAGCTCAATAACAAGAAAACAAACAACCCAATCCAAAAATGGGCAGAAGACCTAAATAGACATTTCTCCAAAGAAGATATACAGACTGCCAACAAACACATGAAAGAATGCTCAACATCATTAATCATTAGAGAAATGCAAATCAAAACTACAATGAGATATCATCTCACACCAGTCAGAATGGCCATCATCAAAAAATCTAGAAATAATAAATGCTGGAGAGGGTGTGGAGAAAAGGGAACACTCTTGCACTGCTGGTGAGAATGTGAATTGGTTCAGCCACTATGGAGAACAGTATGGAGGTTCCTTAAAAAACTACAAATAGAACTACCATATGACCCAGCAATCCCACTAATGGGCATATACCCTGAGAAAACCAAAATTCAAAATGAGTCATGTACCAAAATATTCATTGCAGCTCTATTTACAATAGCCCGGAGATGGAAACAACCTAAGTGCCCATCATCGGATGAATGGATAAAGAAGATGTGGCACATATGTACAATGGAATATTACTCAGCCATAAAAAGAAACGAAATTGAGCTATTTGTAATGAGGTGGATAGACCTAGAGTCTGTCATACAGAGTGAAGTCAGAAAGAGAAAGACAAATACCGTATGCTAACACATATATATGGAATTTAAGAAAAAAAAATGTCATGAAGAACCTAGGGGTAAGACAGGAATAAAGACACAGACCTACTGAAGAACGGACTTGAGGATATGGGGAGGGGGAAGGGTGAGCTGTGACAGGGCGAGAGAGAGGCATGGACATATATACACTAACAAACGTAAGGTAGATAGCTAGTGGGAAGCAGCCGCATGGCACAGGGATATCGGCTCGGTGCTTTGTGACTGCCTGGAGGGGTGGGATAGGGAGGGTGGGAGGGAGGGAGACGCAAGAGGGAAGAGATATGGGAACATATGTATATGTATAACTGCTTCACTTTGTTATAAAGCAGAAACTAACACACCATTGTAAAGCAATTATACCCCAATAAAGATGTTAAAAAAAAAAATTACAGGTTTTTAAGTAAAAACACATTACTTCACATAGCATTACAGTGAATTAAATTAACAGTTAATTTACAGTTTAAAGCTATCTACTATTAAAATGATCAAAGATTTTCATCACTCATATTTTCTATTAAAATATCAGCCATAATTTCAAAAATAAAGAGACAAGCATTTGAAGTCACTTGGCCCTAATTTCTCAACTCTTTGCTAATCCACTAGGCTTTGAAAATATACCTCAGTCTACAAATATTCCATGGTAGCCTTGCTTGCCATGAAATAATTACTCTGTTAAACTCTTATAACAAAATACTGTCAACTAAGTAGTCCACAAGATATGCTTTTGAAAAGTTTCATTAGAGTCATGCCTTTACGAAATGAGGTCAGATAATAAGTATGAACTTCAATAGTATCATAAAACACAACTATAAATATACTCGATTTTTAAAACTGTTAGAGAATAAACTATTTCAGTTAATTGGCTATTGTCTCTCCACTGGTCTATAAATTCTCTCAAGGTGTATTTTATCCATGGTTATAAATTTCACCAAATGTATATTGAAAAGAGAGCTTACAACTGTTGGTTAACTACACCTGTCATGGGTAATCATGATGAAGATGCAGGGATACGTATTTTACTGCCTGATGCTCCTGCAGTCTCTGAGGGAAGCAGGTCTGCACATCATCTGACCTGCCCCAAACTCCACACAGCTGATAGACTACGGATGCACATCTCTCAAAGGCAGCCAAGCACTTGGATAAACTCAAGAAATTTGGTAATCTCACTCCCTTTTGGATTTGATCCAAGACACCAGAAACTACTGCCAGGTAACAGTGGATATTGAACCTAATAAGCCATGACAATGTTGAGGGTGGAGGCCAAGTGCAAGGTCAGTATGCAGGGAAAACTAATCAAGGGGGAAAAGGAAAGGGAAACATAACAAGAGACCAAAAGACTGGATCCTCCCCAGAGAAACTTACGAGGGAATAAAACCACGTAAACCCTGAGAGAATAATTGCTTCAGGTCCTGAAAATGTTCCCATTCCTCTTCTCATTTCTCCTGAGGCCTGCTTTTCTGCTCTCGGGAACACACCTTAAATCGGTTTGAGTGAGATTCTGCCCCTTGAAACCAAAAGTGCTATAAGGTAGGTCGTTCACGTAACATTAAAAGACATGCAATGCATGCAAATTTGGTCTGAGGCAATTCAGCAGAACTATCATCACAAATGTCAATCACTGAGGCCACGGAGCACACAAACTGAGAACCAATCTACCAAGCTGAAGCTGGGCCTCCCTGGCTGTCCGTGGCTGCCGGACATTTCCCCAGCCACACCTGTGCTCTAGCCACTGCAGTGACCTGAGACACAGGTGTCATCTCTGCCACGTCACCATCCCAGCCATCCCTCCTGCTATTTCTGCTACCCTCGAGTTGTTTCCCAGTTTGGCTCTCTGGCTTCTTGCCCACCTGACTTCAGGTGCCATGGGGATTACTGCTCTCTACTCACTTTACACTAGTACACTTACTTAAATTCTTCACCATTACTTGGCGTGTCTGTTGGATTACTGGTCCCCCAACCCGTAAGCCATTTCCCCTTCAATCCATGCCACCACTGAACTCACCGCACCCTCAAACTGGCTGAATTGAAATCAAAAAAGATGAAAGAGACTTTGACCTGCTTGTAACTACAGGGCTAAGATATGGGAAAAAATGGGAGGAGGGCTTTATAAAGGGGAGGAAATGGAAAGACATTTCCTTACTTAGCGTTTACAAGTCGATTCAATTAAGAGGAAACCCCTATGGAAGTCATTAACATGCTTAATTCCTTACTCATGTAGGCGTATTGACTGGACTTTTAAAAGTTAGAAATACTTAATATTAAACCAAAATATCTCAGATCTGGGTATCCAAGTCTCAGGTTTCCTTAAATCTGTTTCCTACAGGATTAAATAAGGTTTGGGTTTTCCACAAAGGTACTTTACTTTAAATCTTAGATCATCTTATTAAACCTGCGATCACTCTTACCTGGCTCACTCTGCAATAATTAAGGGAATTTCAGCAGAGTCCATTGCTGAAAATCCTGGAGGAAAAGATGGAAGAATGAAATTTCCCCCTAGTGCCCCAATCCACCCTATATCAATATAAGGACATCAGATAACCTTATCCATACATGCTTCTTCCACAGCATATCATGATTTCTATCATAATCCATTCCCACTACCTTCACAAAGCACACAATCTTTCGATACATATCTTTTACTGATTAAAGTTCCATGGTCTCATTAAAGTCACTCCTTGCCTAATGAATTAAAATCCTGCCTACTATATTCCAAGAACGCACTGTAACTCACTAAGGGTATGCTTCGCAAACAGTAATGTGCATACAAATCACTATGGGATTTTGTGATAGTGCAGATTTCAATTTAGTAAGTCAAGAGTAGGGCCCAAGATTCTGCATCTCTGGGTAATGCAGATGTTGCTGGTCCATGGACCACACTCTCAGTAGCAAGGTACTACATCCTTAACTCAATACCAAATATAAATGGGTCAACAGTAACTGGACTAAAGATAATCATTATCTCTTAGGAATAGTGTAGGGCTCTATATCTTCTTTCATATTTATTTGTCAAGCACTTATTGATCATCTAATGAGTGTAAGGCACTGAGATACAAATACAGTTAAGAACTGGTCCCTGGGCTTCCCTGGTGGTGCAGTGGTTGAGAGTCCGCCTGCCGATGCAGGGGACACGGGTTCGTGCCCCGGTCCGGGAAGATCCCACATGCCGCGGAGAGGCTGGGCCCGTGAGCCATGGCCGCTGAGCCTGCGCGTCCGGAGCCTGTGCTCCGCAACCGGAGAGGCCACGACAGTGAGAGGCCCGCGTACCGGTTAAAAAAAAAAAAAAAGAACTGGTCCCTACTTTAAAGTAGGCACTTTGATGCGGTAATGTTCCAGTGTTAGTACACACAAGAATTTTCTAGAGTGTTCGTTAAAAATGTAAATCTGTGGCTTCACTGCCTGAGTCAGAGGCTTCAGTATGTTGGGGTCAAGTCCCATGAATGTGTTTGCCAGGCAAGTCTGAGGGCCCGCACTGAGGAATATTGCTTTAGTGGAGCAGGCAGATAGGTACAAAACTATATGACAGGTTGAATTTAAGTCAGGGCAATGTGGAAATGGAGCTCGGAGGATGGGATCCTGACCAGACGCAAATTCACAGAGGACATGCAGAAACGTATGGGAGAGAGGAGTATATATAAAAGGTCAACAGTGAGGATCGTGGCTCCCAGGTCCAAGGAAAAGTGAAAGCCAAACCTGTTCAGAGTTGTGGGGGGAGGGAAGTGGGGTGAGGGCATGTGTGAAAATAAGTTGGAAAGACTAGCTGTGGCTATATTACAAAAGACCCATGACTCTGGACTTGATCCCTTTAGGTCTTGGGAAGCTAATTCAAAGGGACAAAGGGAAGTACTGATATGCCTTAATTAGGCTGCAAAGAACTGAGCATTCCAAAGACTCTCTCATCAAGGACCACCTTCTTCAAAATGTCTTGCAAATTTCAAACTGGGGAACATGACTAAGGTCTCCCCCTATGCTTTGCACAGAATTTTGGTTACAAAACAAAGCAGTCTGGGTTACAATTTACGTTTTAATTCACCCAGTGACAAATATTCAGCTTCAGAGCCAACAGCAGCAGAAATGGAAAGAAAAACAGCACGTGCTTTTTAAAAAGTTCAATGAACTAAAATAGCTTAAGAAAAGCAGATTTTTTTAAACGACAACTCAAATTCTTGTCTAGCAAAATCTACAGGAAAAAGAATCCACACTAAAAATATGAATGATTTTCAAAAGCACATTTCAAAATTCGTTCTTAGAATGTGTCAGCGTCATGGGGAATTAAACTTCACTAGGATTAAATACAAAGTCTTCTTTAGAGACAAGGACCCCTTATTAATTTGTTTAAATGACTGGGTGATAACTACTAATCTATTTTAATTATTTTATTATCTCCAATAGTTCTTCACTATTGATCTCTGCACACTGAATTTAAAAAAAAAAAAACATTCCTTTCAAAAGCAACTATAACCTCAATTCAAATAGTTTAGTAGAGATTAGCAAATCATACTCTGTATTCACTTCAAGGATGCCTTGTTGATAAGCCTTTTAGAAGCTGGTTCTTTGAGGGTGTCCTATAATTTTGTCTTTAAAGGATAATTTGCCACCTCTCATTGCTTAGGATACCTCTAATTGTAACATGGAAGCCATTCAGCCATTAAATGTAATATCATTTCTGTTGTATAGCATAAAATGAAAATTATAGCACATCACTATAACACATTGTCAAACTGGAAAGTGAATGATGAATCCACAAGCAAAGTGATTAAGTGATTAGGCATTAGATACTGATGACTTGCCTTAAGTTCATGATGAGTTTTTTGTTACTCCCATTTTTTTTTGTAAATTACAGTGAAAAAGGAAGTTATCAAAGCTTTCATTTCATATAATCTGATATCATAGAGATAACTAGACAGTGGTATAATAGGGTGTTCTCAAATAATCTAAAGTACTTGCGTGCATATTCTCACTATACGTGGCTTCTTCTGACATAATTTCCTGAGGCAGGAAAGTTTCCTCTTATTCTTCTTTGGGGTATGGCACGGCTGACTGACCAATCTCCCTGCTTTTGTTAGGACAGTTTGGTGACAAGTGACAGAGCCCCAAACTAATGTAGGGAAAGTGAAATTATTGGCTCATATAGCAATCTCAGAAAGATCAGGGACCTTATTTAGGTTCTGATACAAACTAAAAGACTCTTAGAAAAAAATTATAAGACGAAGAGGGAAATATGAACCCATTGGATATCGATCATCTTTAGAGGATTTGTTTGTTTTGTCCTGGTCTAATAAGGCTATTACAGCTATGCTTGGAAAGAGTATTTAACCACATAAATACTATATTCTAGGCAATAAATTTGCTTTTTAAAGGGGTATGGGTTAGCAAATCTGAAACTACATTGTGTATGATATTGTGACAATACTTATATTATGGATAATGACAGATTTCTCATTCTAGAGAAAGGAGCTATAAACAAGGAGAGAAGGGAGGCTAGAATTAAGTATGTAATATTTGACTGGAATCAGAGGTATCAGTATGACTTAAGCAATTTTAATAAATAGATGGGTAAGTATAAAGACATGAATGCACATACATACATGTGCTGCTATACATGTATTCCCTAGCTCTGAGCACAAAGAGGACCCGGAAACAACACATCCATACAACTAGCACATGCATCTCTCCAAATGCCATCCTCCAATAAAAGGAACAGGAAGTTCTTGGAGAAATCACTGATTCCAGGGCTGGACAGAAAAAATTTTAGATGATCCTCACACACCATCAATGGATGAATGGATACACAAATGTGGTATAAAATATGATACAAGTTACAACGTGGATGAACCTTAAAGACATTATGCCAAGTGACTGCCAGCCTCAAAAAGACAAATATTATGATTCCACATACATGAGGTAACTAACAAGAGTCAAATTCATAAAGACAAAAAGTAGAGTGGTGATCATCAGGGGATGGGGGAATGGTGAGTTAATATTTAATGGGTACAGAGTTTCAGCCGGAGAAAACCAAAAAGTTCTGGAGAGAAATAGTGTGAATACACTTAAATGTGGCTGAACAGTACACTTAAAATGGTTAAAATGGTAAATTTTGTTATGTACATTATACAACAAAAATAAGGGAAAATATAGGCAATGGGAAGTACACACGCTATTTGGGAAAACAATTTGGCATTATCTTGTAAATGATGAAAATATTTATCTCAATAAATATTTATTCCAATAAATCTCGTCCTGTGCTTATACCTTAGTTATATTCTTGCCTATTTCCTTCAAAAGACAAAATATGAATGTTCAATAAAATGAAACAGAAAAAATAGTACACAGTCCAAATGTGCTTCAAAAGAAAAAAAGAAATAGGAATTAGTAAGCCCTAATATAGTCATACTCTACAGCAGTGAAAATGTATGAGCCAAACTTACATGCATGAATGTGGTTGAATCTCAAAAATATATTGACTGAACAAAGCAATTTACAACAGAATATACACAATAACAATACAGAGTCCTAAAACACAAAATTATATATCACATATATATTACATATCCATTCTATATTACATATCTATTCTATAAAACCTCTTAGACTGATAAACTCATTGGGATGGGAGGAAGATGAATATGACTGGGGAGCAGCACAAAGGCGGTTTGAAGGGTATGCTGCTATTTTTTTCAAGCTGTGTACTAACTACATGATACATGATTTTCCTTTTCACGCTTTATGTATCACTTATATTTAAATACTCTTCTATTCATGGTATGGCTAACAACAGAGGAAAAAAATATTTTAAAAGGAAAAATAGGGCTTCTTTGGTGGCGCAGTGGTTGAGAGTCCGCCTGCCGATGCAGGGGACACGGGTTTGTACCCCGGTCCGGAAAGATCCCACGTGCCGCGGAGCGGCTGGGCCCGTGAGCCATGGCCGCTGAGCCTGCGCGTCCGGAGCCTGTGCTCCACAACGGGAGAGGCCACAGCAGTGAGAGGCCCACGTACCGCAAAAAAAAAATAAAATAAAATAAAATAAAAATAAAAGGAAAAATACTGAAAAAATAAATTTGCCTTGTCACAGACAATCCAAGTCCACAAGCCCCCCATCAAAAGGGCTATTCCTTCAGAGAGCCATAAGTGATAACTGTATATGAAGCCACTCCTATTTCTGCAAATATATATTGCTTTCCACCCCCAGCACCCTAAATCTTCTGTAAATGCTCTTATTTAAATCCCAATTCCAACAGTTTCTAACTATGAAACTTGGATGTAACTTAACCTCTCTGCAGCTACGTTTTCCCAACTGTAAAATGATGATAATAGTACTTGCCTCAGTGAATTTTTAGGAGAATAAAGTAATACACATAATGCCCTTAGAATAACGCCTAGATACAATTTAGCTTTTTTTTTTTTTTTTTTGCAGTACACGGGCCTCTCACTGTTGTGGTCTCTCCCATCGCGGAGCACAGGCTCCGGACGCGCAGGCTCAGTGGCCATGGCTCACAGGCCTAGCTGCTCCGCAGCATGTGGGATCTTCCCGGACCGGGGCACGAACCCGTGTCCCCTGCATCAGCATGCAGACTCTCAACCACCACACCACCAGTGAAGCCCTAATTTAGCTTTTTTGAGATAATTCTAGAAACACGTGAATCCAGGGTGCAGACGCCTGTCAAGCTCTGGCGGAGTCTCTGGCATGCTGGGCTGCGAAGATGTCCCGGCTCTGACCCGGAGGACACCAGGCCGCCCTGTGTGCCTCAGGCCACTGCCCTGCCCCTCCAGTGGCTGTGGGTCCCCATCGCCACACACCAGCCAGGCAGTTCCAGGGATTTGGATGCCCGTGTCTTTGGGGACCATCACTTTGCCTGCCAAATGGAAGCATATTCTCCTAAAAGAATGGTTCTAAAAACTCCATGAGGAGGACCTTCAAGATGGCAGAGGAGTAAGACAAGGAGATCACCTTCCTCCCCACAAATACATCAAAAATACATCTACATGTGGAACAACTCCTACAGAACACCTATGGAACACTGGCAGAAGACCTCAGACTTCCCAAAAGGCAAGAAGCTCCCCACGTACCTGGCCGTGTGGCTGACAGGGTCTTGGTGCTCTGGCCAGGTGTCAGGCCTGAGCCTCTTAAGTGGGAGAGCCGAGTTCAAGACATTGGTCCATCAGAGACCTCCCGGCCCCACATAATATCAAATGGCAAAAGCTCTCCCAGAGATCTCCATCTCAACGCTAAGACCCAGCTCCACTTAACAACCAGCAAGCTACACTGCTGGACACCCCACACCAAACAACTAGCAAGACAGGAACACAACCCCACCCATTAGCAGAGAGGCTGCCTAAAACCACAGTAAGTTCACAGACACCCAAAAACATACCACCAGACGCAGTCTTGCCCAACAGAAAGACAAGATCCAGCCTCAGCCACAAGAACACAGGCACCAGTCCCCTACACCAGGAAGCCTACACAACCCTGAACCAACCTTACCCACTGGGGTCAGACACCAAAAAACAACAGGAACTATGAACCTGCAGCCTGTGAAAAGGAGACCACAAACACAGTAAGTTAAGCAAAATGAGAAGACAGAGAAAGACACAGCAGATGAAGTAACAAGGAAAAAACCCACCAGACCAAACAAATGAAGAGGAAATACAATCTACCTAAAAAAGAATTCAGAATAATGATAGTAAAGATGATCGAAAATCTTGGAAATCGAATGGAAAAAATAGAAGAAACGTTTCACAAGGACCTAGAAGAACTAAAGGGCAAACAAACAATGATGAACACCACAATAAATGAAATTTAAAATTCTCTATAAGGAATCAATAGCAGAATAACTGAGGCAGAAGAACAGATAAGTGACCTGGAAGAAAAAATAGTGGAAATAGCTACTGCAGAGCAGAATAAAGAAAAAAGAATGAAAAGAATTGAGGACAGTCTCAGAGACCTCTGGGATAACATTAAACACACCAACATTCGAATGATAGGGGTCCCAGAAGAAGAAGAGAAAAAGAAAGGGACTGAGAAAATATTTGAGAAGATTATAGTTGAAAACTCCCCTAATATGGGAAAGGAAAGAGTCAATCAAGTCCAGGAAGCACAGAGTCCCATACAGGATAAAACCAAGGAGAAACACACCAAGACACATATTAATCAAACTATCAGAAATTAAATACAAAGAAAAAATATTAAAAGAAGCAAGGGAAAAGCAACAAATATCATACAAGGGAATGCCGAAAAGGTTAACAGCTGATTTCTCAGCAGAAACCCTGCAAGCCAGAACGGTGTGGCAAGACATATTTAAAGTGATGAAAGGGAAAAATCTACAACCAAGACTACTCTACCCATCAAGGATCTCATTCAGATTTGATGGAGAAATTAAAACCTTTACAGACAAGCAAAAGCTAAGAGAATTCAGCACCACCAAACCACCTTTACAACAAATGCTAAAGGAACTTCTCTAGGCAAGAAACACAAGAGAAGGAAAAGACCTACAATAACAAACCCAAAACAATTAAGAAAATGGTAATAGGAACATACATATCAATAATTACCTTAAATGTAAATGGATTAAATGCTCCACCAAAAGACATAGACTGGCTGAAGGGATGCAAAAACAAGATCCGGATATATGCTGTCTACAAGAGACCTACTTCAGACCTAGGGACACATACAGACTGAAAGGGAGGGGATGGAAAAAGATATGCCATGCAAATGGAAATCAAAAGAAAGCTGGAGTAGCAATTCTCAAAGCAGACAAAACAGACTTTAAAATAAAGACTATTATAAGAGACAAAGAAGAACACTACATGACAATCAACAGATCAATCCAAGAAGAAGATATAGCAATTGTAAATATTTATGCACCCAACTTAGGAGCACCTCAATACATAAGGCAAATGCTAACAGCCGTAAAAGGGGAAATAGACAGTAAAACAATCATAGTAGGGGTCTTGAACGCCCCACTTTCACCAATGGACAGATGATCCAAAATGAAAATAAATAAGGAAACACAAGCTTTAAGTGATACATTAGGGCTTCCCTGGTGGCGCAGTGGTTGAGAGTCCGCCTGCCGATGCAGGGGACACGGGTTCGTGCCCCAGTCTGGCAAGATCCCACATGCCGCGGAGCGGCTGGGCCCGTGAGCCATGGCAACTGAGCCTGCACGTCTGGAGCCTGTGCTCCACAACGGGAGAGGCCACAACAGTGAGAGGCCCACGTACCACAAAAAAAAAAAAAAAAAAAAGAAAAAGATACATTAAACAAGATGACTTAATTGATATTTATAGGACATTCCATCCAAAAACAACAGAATACACTTTCTTCTCAAGTGCTCATGGGACATTCTCCAGGATAGATCATATCTTGGGTCATAAATCAAGCCTTGGTAAATTTAGGAAAACTGAAATCATATCAAGCATCTTTTCCAGCCACAATGCTACGAGATTAGAAATAAACCAAAACTACAATGAGGTATCACCTCACACTAGTCAAAATGGCCATCACCAAAAAATCTATGAACAATAAATGCTGGAGAGGGTGTGGAGAAAAGGGAACCCTCTTGCACTGTTGGTGGGAATGTAAATTGATACAGCCACTATGGAGAACAGTATGGAGGTTTCTCAAAAAACTAAAAATAGAACTACCATATGACCCAGCAATCCCACTACTGGGCATATACCCTGAGAAAACCATAATTCAAAAAGAGTCATGTACCACAATGTTCGCCACAGCTCTATTTACAATAGCCAGGACATGGAAGCAACCTAAGTGTCCATCGACAGTTGAATGGATAAAGAAGATATGGCACATATATACAATGGAATATTTATTACTCAACCATAAAAAGAAACGAAATTGAGTTATTTGTAGTGAGGTGGATGGACCTAGAGATTGTCATACAGAGTGAAGTAAGTCAGAAAGAGAGAAACAAATACCATATGTTAACACACATATATGGAACCTAAAAAAAAAGAAATAAAGAAATGGTTCTGAAGAACCTAGGGGCAGGACAGGAATAAAGATGCAGATGTAGAGAATGGACGTGGGGACACGGGGAGGGGGATGGGTAAGCTGGGATGAAGTGAGAGAGTTGCATGGACATATATACACTACCAAATGTAAAATAGATAGCTAGTGGGAAGCAGCCGCATAGCACAGGGAGATCAGCTCAGTGCTTTGTGACCACCTAGAGGGGTGGGATAGGGAGTGTGGGAGGCAGGGAGATGCAAGAGGGAGGAGATATGGGGATATATGTATACGTACAGCTGATTCACTTTGTTATACAGCAGAAACTAACACACCATTGTAAAATATCCAATAAAGATGCTAATAAAGTTCCTCTTTGGAAACAAACAAAAATAACAGATAACAGAGAGATTACAGAGATAATAACAGAACACATATCAATTAACTGTATGTGACTTTAACAACTTATAGTATATCACCTTTATTAGAAAAACTTTACTATTCCCTCAAATATCACTTAATAAATTAAATATACACAATGAATTATTTAAAAGGTAATGAAAATCAATCTAGTCTTTTAAAGCTCTCATTTATTTTTCTTTGTAAAATCCTTTGTCATCATTACTTTGGAAACATAAGAGGAAAACTATAGGCGTTAAGTGACTGAACAATTGCTTGTTTTATAATACTGAGCCAAAGTCAGTTATCATATATATGTATATACGTGTGCATGTATATGTATACTTATATATAATTTTTAGTCCTTAAGGAAACCTTGAGAACTAGTTGTACTGAATGAAATAAACTGGTTAAACTTTCTATTACTCAGTCATAATGACAATATCAACGTTAAATTTAAAAATTTAGAGAAATGACCTGCTTGATTCTATAAAGGCATTGATTAAAGGGACTTGTAGCAGGTCAAAGACAAGCTCCTCTAATCTAGTATCCTCCTCCTTTTCATCATCAAAATCACTAAGTCAGGCTTCAAAATCCCCTGGGTTTGAATTTCAGACCAGAAGTTCAGCACTTAAAGAACTGTTGTTACATTTCAGCTCAAGAGTTTTCACTCATGTCAGTGACAACAGATGGAGGAAAGAAAACAGAAATTAGGCACCAATAAAACAGTATAGGACTCCATACACATTCCAGGTCCCCAACTCAGAGGATGGAACAAAAATCTGTCTGTATAAGCAATCCAGCCTCTTGTAAGGGGATAACTGCTTAGACGGGTAATCTATGACAAAGGAGGCAAGAAAATACAATGGAGAAAAGAGTCTCTTCAATAAGTGGTGCTGGGAAAACTGGACAGATCGAAATTAGAACATTCTCTAACACCATACACAAAAATAAACTCAAAATGGATTAAAGACCTCAATGTAAGACCAGATACTATAAAACTCCTAGAGGAAAACATAGGCAGAACACTCTTTCACATAAATCGCAGGAGTGTTTTTGGATCCATCTCCTAAGGCAAAGGAAACAAAAGCAAAAATAAACAAATGAGACCTAATTAAACTTAAAAGCTTTTTTTGCATAGCAAAGGAAACCATCAACAAAACAACAAGACAACCTACTGAATGGGAGGAGATATTTGCAAATAATATGACTGATAATAGGTTAATATTCAACATATATTGATATAAACAGCTCATACAACTCAACATCAAAAAACAAACAACCCAATTAAAAAAGGACTGGGCAGAAGAATTGAATAGACGTTTTTCCAAAGAGGAATTGCAGATGGTCAGCAGGCACATGAAAAGATGCTCAACATCGCTAATCATCAGGGAAATGCAAATCAAAACCACAATGATCCCAAACTCCGTAACTATCCCTTCCCCACCCCAACCCCCCACCCCCTCCCCCCCCCCCCCCCCCCCCGTAACCGTAAGTTCGCCCTCTAAGTCTGTGAGTCTGTTTCTGTTTTGTAAATAAGTTCATTTGTATCATTTCTTTTTAGATTCCGCATATAAGGGATATCATACGGTACTTCTCTTTCTCTGACTTACTTCACTCAGTATGACAATCTCTAGGGAGTTTGGGATCAACATGTACACACTGCTATATTTTAAATGGATAACCAACATGGACCTATTGTACAGCACAGGGAACTCTGCTCAACGTTTTGCGGCAGCCGTGTATGTATGGCTGATTCCCTTCGCTGTGCACCTGAAACCATCACAACACTGTCAATCGGCTACACTCCATATAAAATTAAAAGTTTAAAAAAATAAACCACAATGAGATATCACCTCACACCTGTCAGAATGGCTATCAGTGAAAAGAACACAAATAACAAATGTTGGCAAGGATGTGGAGAAAAGGGAACCCTTGCACACTGTTGGTGGGAATGTAAATTGGTGCAGCCACTGTGGAAAACAGTATGCAAGTTTCTCAAAAAATAAAAATAAAACTACCATATGACCCAGCAATTCCATTCTTGGGCATATTTCCAAAAAGGAAACAAAACAAAAGCACTAACTTGAAAAGATACATGCACCCCAATGTTCACAGCAGCATTATTTACAATTGCCAAGGTATGGAAGCAACCTAAGTGTTCACCAACAGATGAATGGATAAAGAAGCTGTGGTATATATATATATATATATATATATATATATATACACAATAGAATACTATTCAGCCATAGAAAAGAATGAAATTTTGTCATTTACCATAACATGGATGGACTTTGGAGGGCATTATGCTAAGTGAAATAAGTCAGACAGAGAAAGACAAATACTGTATGATATCACTTATATGGGGAATCTAAAAAATACAACAAACAAGTGAATAAAACAAAAAAGAAGCAGACCCACAGATACAGAGAACAAACTAGTGGTTACCAGTAGGAAGAGAGAAGTATAAAAGGGCAAAATAGGGGTGGGGGAAAAAAAGGATTACTGTGTAATTATATGAAATCATATTGTGAAACTTCTGAACATTGTAAAGCATTACAGAATGTAAAGAATCTTTCATTCAGGGCTTCCCTGGTGGCACAGTGGTTGAGAATCCACCTGTCAATGCATGGGACACGAGTTCTACCCCTGGTCTGGGAAGATCCCACATGCCGTGAAGCAACTAAGCCCATCCACCACAACTACTGAGCCTGTGCACCACAACAAGAGAAGGCACCGCAATGAGAAGCCCTCGCACCAGAACGAAGAGTAGACCCCACTCACTGCAAGTAGGGAAAGCCCGTGTGCATCAACAAAGACCCAGTGCAGCCAAAAATAAAAGAAATAACATCCAAAAAAAAAAAAGAATCTTTCATTCAATAAAAAAGTGAAAAAGACAAAAAAATCAATGATGCTGATCCAACTTCTTAAAGATTAGGAAAGAGCAAGGGCGATGCCCAGGGAGATTGAAAGACTCAATCAGAATCACTCAGTTATTGGTAGATAGAGCCCATATAAGTACCCAGACTTTGACACACACCCCCATCTAAAACTCTACCACATGAGCCTACCTCACATTTCTTCAAATGATTTAAAGTACAGTTTTTAAAAATTTTACATTTTTAAATTTAAAAAATACATCTCAAAATATAGACTGGTCTAAGTTTCTAGGCAGAGATTTTGACCTTGCTTTAACAGATGTCAAGGGACAATGCCTGTTCTAGAGTAAGGTTCAATGTAACAAACAGGACTTTTTCATAATCCTTTTTCCCTCTTTTCAGAATATGTGAAAACATTATTTCTTATATCTGCAAGAAATTGAATCATATGTCTTTCCAGAAGACAATTTCTTTCCCAAATATATATAAGGTAACCAAACATTTAAGGTCAACTTAAGAAGGGAGACCCTGGTTACTTTTCTAGTAGAATTTTTCTGAAATCTTACTTTAATATAATAAACACAAGAATTAAAAAGACAGATCACTCTGCAAGTCAATAAAAAGTTTCATTTTTTTCTATTTTTAGAACAGGCTTATTTTCCTCAGGGTGTTAAAAATATTTATGATTTCTTTAGCCTGTTCAAAATAAAAAGATGAAACTTTAAAAATACATTTCCTGTTATTCCTCAATCCTTAAACATTTAAAATTCCTTAAAGTTAATAATTCCTTCGTTAGCAAATGCTTATTCTTGAGGCAAATCTAAAATTCTAAGCACGCAAATGTATAATGACCCTTAGGGTAAAGTTTAGCCTATAACTCCGTAATATTCCAATCTGGAACTTTTTTATTTGGCCTGATTTCAATTATCTTAAGATGACTCAGTGTTGAACCCCAGAAAATTGGGACCTAACCTGTATAGACATGTACTGGATAACTGAGCATCTTGGACATATGACACCACTACAGAGAGGTCACTGGCTTTACCAGGTACTAAGCAGATGGTCCACTGGGTTCAACAGCAGCTGAACTTCAAAGAGAACTAAGACAGCATGTACTGTGATACTGTAATCTGGACATGATAAAAGAGAAAGAGAGAATAGTAAAGTAGGATAATAAAACATACACAAGATAAGACTAAAGGTCTGAAGACTGCTCCTTTCCAAATGAGAAAATCCAATTCTGGAATAACAAAAGTTGGCCTCAAACTCACAGAAAATTTCCAATAGTCTGGCAAAAGTTCATTTATGTGTTCCCTCTTGTTCACTTTTTTTTTTTTTTGCGGTACGCGGGCCTCTCACTGTTGTGGCCTCTCCCGTTGCGGAGCCCAGGCTCCAGACGCGCAGGCTCAGCGGCCATGGCTCACGGGCGCAGCCGCTCGGCGGCATGTGGGATCTTCCCAGACCGGGGCACGAACCTGTGTCCCCTGCATCGGCAGGCGGACTCTCAACCACTGCGCCACCAGGGAAGCCCCCCTCTTGTTCACTTTTTTCTCCATGTGAAACACTGTAATAAGCTGTGCACCTTGTGAAAAATATTTTATTGGTTATTCACATGATTTAAATCCAAACCTGAAAGTTCTCAAATACTACTGGTAAAGTACCAAATTCATGGGGCTATCATCCAAGCATTTCAGAACACCATTATGATTCTGGAAGCTGGATTTTTCTTTTTCCTTTTATGATTAAGAAAATATAGAAATAAAATACAGCAAGAGAAATGCAACAAACTTATTTGCACATTTTCTAAGTATCTTGCCCCACACCATTACTTCTATTTCAACTGAGTTTCAGCTATCTCCTGTATGTGAGGTATAAAATGCTAAATTAGAAAAACTCATCCACCAGAATAAGATTTTTAAAAATTTGTTTGTTCTTAGCTCCAAAAAAAGTTGGGAAGAAATTTTATTTTATCATTCAATAGTCCAGGCATAATAATTAAAGGACTTAATAAAGATATTTTTTAAAATTTGCACAGAAATGACTATCAATATAGAAGATATTTGATTACAGCTTCTTGAAAGAAATACCACAATGAAAGACTGTAGTTTCTGACCTCAAACAGCATTGAAAACATAAAAGGACATGCCATGCCCTTGAGGAGCCATTTTAACATACAAACTGGCTCTGATATAAATCTATAAGAGAACAGGTTTACACTAGACTTTGGAAGTTAATCTCTAGAAAGACAAATAAAAACTAAGTTATTTGATATTACAAATATATAAGGTTCTCAGAAATACTGAGAATTTTTAGGAATATTTTATATAAGTGAAGGGGATAATTATTTCACTGTTAAAATGATTTGATCATTGACTTCCCAAGCCTGAATTATCTTCATCTGTGTCTACATTCTAATGCTGGAAAACAATGTACGAAATCTAATGACCAAAATGTTTAAGTACATTATTTATAATGTTGAATGCAAAGGAGCATGTTATATGTGTTAGTTCTATATAAACAATATAGAATTCTTCCATAATTACAAGTCACATATATCAAAAACACAAGCATATACACTAAAAATCTGTCTTCATAATTAGAATTTCTTTTTACATAGTTAAACAGGTTTGTTCAGTTACAAAAGGAGAGTTCCTCCTCCCAGTTCAGGGATTTGAACCTTGAGTTATATCCTAGACCTGCTGTGAGTCTAGCGTTTTGACCAGGGTGATGCTGACCATGAGATGAAGTTCCTTAGTGGGTCTCTCAGACTGTCCTCTCAACGCCCCATGGACTTCAAACTCCAGGGTCTCTATAATGAGCCCCTCAGCATGGAGCTTCACAATCTTCAATATGGAATACTTCCAAAGTGAAATGAAAAGACCAAAAGATCACACTCATAAAACTGTTTCTCATTAACATTTTTAAAAATTGTAATATTAAGAGTTCATTATGTAGCATTTAGATTGTGCTCACTGGAGGTTCTGAAATCAACTAGCACAAATCTCCACCGATAATGGAAATTCTACTTGTTAAACTGCATCAATATTGAAAAGTTTGGAAAATACAGTCCAAAAGTTTTACATATGTGCACACATGGAAACACAGAAGAGAGTAAGAATTCATTTGTTTAGTCATAACTCATTTATAATGAATTGTAATATTTCACAATTGTACTAATTATAATAATTCATTTGTTTAATCATCGACCACCTACGACATATGTCTAGGCATACTGCTTGGCTTTTGGGATAAAAACATAAATAAAATACTAACAAAAGCTTCAAGGATGTATTGAATTTATGGAGAAAAAAGAATTAATTATAACAAAATCAAAGAGCTGTAACAGAAGTTGCCTTAAAAAGTCTCCTAAAAGCTTCATTACCTTCACTTGTTCCTGACCCCTCAGACTTTGAACCATCCGCTCATTTCACAATTTAAGCTCCTCAGTGCCAAAGGAATACATTTCAGTCAGCAAGGATTAAAAAAAATTAATTTGTAGTCCTACTCTGGCTTAATCTACTCTGGATCACCATTCAGGCTGCTGGTGTCACAGCACGTGCACATCGGGAGCACGCACAGAAAGGCACAGGAATGTGGCGATGAACACTCTCCCACTTCCCCACCTCAGACACCACAGCGGCTACCCTAAATGCACCCCTGCTCAAAAATATGTGCTATCTTTCACCTCTTAAATAACTTCATCCTTCTCAGTTATGCCTGTGAACCAAAACATACAGTGCAAAATACACAGGTCCAAGATGCCTTATCCATTATTCCAACATCCAAAGTGCTCTCAAAACCCATTTGGGTTTTTCCTTTGTCTGCTTCTTATAAATTTGGTACAAAATATGCTGACTGGAGGAGGCGATTTATCATCTTTATCCTGCTAAGTGTAAATACGTTTTGCAAGAGCAATGTCATGTGTATCGTTATGGGGTGCTGCACCAAACCTATGGAGGGATACTTAGCAGATGATACATGCATTCATTACCTTCCTAAAATCCAAACAGTTTCAATTTCTGAAACCCATCTGTCTTTAAGAGCTTCCACAATTGTGGAATTCCACAATTCCACAGTTTTAGTTCACTAAAACTGTGACCAGAGTCATCGCCCTAGACTTCTTCCTACACATCTCCAATCTTTCTTTACCTATCCAACCCCACTTATATTTTCTCCCATCTCTGAAGGAAAAATGTCACTCCAAACTCTTCAAAGTCAACCCCAATCTGGGCTGGTGACCACACTCCATGTTTCTGGAGTCATATTCTCTCATTCTTCTCCTCATTTGCATCTGGTCTGCTTCCTCTCCACTGTCCCTCGTTTCCTTCTCAAACCTTGATGGATTTTTCCCTACTCGTAAATAAATTTTACCCTTTCAAATACATGCAAGCCACCCTCTCTCTCCTTTTCTTCAAAATCGCCTTTTAAAAAAGCTCAAGGTCCGTCTTCTGTCTTCATTCCACCCCTTCCTCCAAAGAGCTTTTACTGAACACTTACTATGCACTGAGTACTCAGAATGAAAATATGATCATTGCTGAAGGACCTCATCGTGTTGGTTTGGTAGGGGAGAGAGGTGGAGATGAAGAGACAACTGTATACAATTACCATAGAATGCACTTTGCTGGTTTTCGGCCAAAGAGCAGAACCCGCTATTCCCCACACGCTTCATTGCTTCGTCTGCTCATTTCTCCTACTCTTAGCAAACTACCATGACTGACACGGAATTGTCATTTTCCCAAATGTAGAGACACATCCTTTATTTTTTTTCTTCCTCCCCAGGCTGGTATCTAACCAGTGCTTTGGATGAGATATTTAATAAATATCTATTAAGTAGAATATTATACTTACTTATTTAATAGCTTATTCTATTCTATAGTTATTTTTGTTTTATGTATAGTTACTTTATTCGTACTAAGTGTAGAATAGGTATCTGTGTGCTTACTATTAAAATTTTATATGACTAGTATTTCAAGTGACTTTCATTCACTGCTATTCTCAAACGTCATGTCCTCAGAAGAGCCTCCTTTAACTACTTTGTTAAAATGCCCTTGCCCCTAACCCCCCATTCTCTATTCCTTTACTCTGCTATGCTGGTCTTTATAGCACTCACCATGCATGGCTTGCTACATGAACGCTGCTGCTTTGCTTCTTGTCTCTTTTCCCCCTCAAGAATATAGGCTCCATGAAGGGAAACACTTGTCGTTCCATTTCCCTCATAGCCCCAGTGCCTAGCTATAATAGGTACCCAACATTAAACTGAATGAAAATACGCCAAGAATAGCATCTGCCATGCTCAGAGCATCCCTGCAAAAAGATGTTGAATCTCAGGGCAAGTAGATGAATAATTTTCAATTCATTTCAGCCTTCCTGCATTATATTTGACAGTGTTGCATGCACTGTGCAGTTTTTCCTCCCACTTCTGTGCCGAAACAGCTTAACTTTTTAAGTGTCTATGGTCCAAAAAACATTAAAATTGGGCAGCTCTAAATACTACTACATACATAATGACTCACTCCAGTTCTCGGCAGTAATTAGTACTCTGGTGATGAAATGTGCCTCTAGGTTCAAAATTTTATGTTTTGACAGTTGGAATCTTACCAAGCATGAAATGAACCAATAAAAAATTCTTTTTTGTTATCATTCTCTAAGCATTAGGAAAAAATATATTCTCAAAATCTAACAGTAGTAATCTAAGAAAAGATAGTAACCCCCTCAGATTCAAAGGGAGAGTTTTCAAATAAAGAAAAGATAAATGTAAAATCTCATAACTAAAAGCCAGGAGAGCAACTTCTATTTAACAGGTAAGTGCATCTCAGTCACCCTCAATTAGCAAAGCAAGATAATAGGCATTAAAATCTTCACGACAGCCAAAAATCTCACAAATAGCATATTTTATTTTCCATCTTTAACTCTTTGATGATCACAGTATTTTTAATCATCTTGAATGGTTCTTCATAAGACTGTTTTTATGTAAATATAGTTTTCCCCTCAATATCCTTGCCTCCCAAAGAAAATAAGTGTGACCCTGACGATATTTCAAAAGCTGGGCTAAGATTTCACTTGTATCAGTGAATATCATGTGTTTTACCTGAAGTAACAAAAGCTACAACCTCAAAGTTTTTACATAAATTGAAAAGTCAAAAGCTTTAAAGGTACTAAGCATTTCTACAAGTCCAAACATATTCTCAACGATACCTGCATTATTTTATTTAAAATTAAAAACACTTATATGATGAAAAGTTCTGAAGATGGACAGTAGTGATGGTGGTACAACAATGTGAATAGACTTGGTGCCAGTGAACTATACACTTCAGAACTGGTTAAAATGGTAAACTGTTATGGGATGTTTTACCACAATAAGAAATTCCCCTTTATGAGCTAACTCTTTAACTTGAAAATCAATTTCCTTACATTTTATTCTGAAACATTTATGCTTTATCTGAAGGGATTTTACAATTCATTTCCTAAACGTATGCTCTGACATCATAGTAACAGGTTCCAACGGGCCTTTTTGATATTTGGCACTTATTCATTAACTTCCTTGAATTTTTAAGGAGCCAAGAAAATTGTCAAAGAAATTACTAGAAATGTGCCTTACTTTATGACATCAAATTTATCACCATGAAATATGAATCTTCTTTTTAAATTATGCAGTAAAACAGGACAAGCTAGGTGTTATGCAGACATGATCACTCACTGTATGTAGTGGGACATGAGGTGGAGTACAAAAGTACCTCAGTAAGCGATATTGAAACTGTACCCCTCCGAAATGAAATCCATGCTTATAAACTGGTTACTTTTTCATGATTAAGCTAACGAGTTCTGAACTTTTAACCTACATGGGTTTCATAATTACACAGCTTGAAATCCTCATCAGAAAATCCGTCTGCTCCTGAAATTCAAATCATTTTGTAATCTTGAATAATGCATGGCAACTCTACAGAAATTAAAACATTTCGTACAAGAAATTCGCAACCTTTTTTTTTTTATTTTTGCAAGAGCATAAAGTAATGGAAATAAATTAGTTGTCACTTCCTTCAACTCCCCAGCCCACCCCCTTTCCCCCACACGTCTCATCTCTTTAACAATGTTTTACAAAAACTACATAATGGGTGTGGATTCATGACACAAACACCTTCTACATGAGCCAGTGCAGAGATAATTGAGTTCCAGAAAAATACCATGAGCATGGAAAAATGAACTCTGTGTCTAAAGCACAATGGTTGATAACTTTGGCTTTAGAGATCTGAATTTGATTCCTGACTCAGACACAGACTGGCTCTGTGACAGTGGGCAAAGTCATTTTCCTATGATATCCTCCAATTTTTATACTTAAAATATATCTTGTTTTTAAAATTTGTCTATAGTAACTACAGTAATTATTAACCACAATTATTAACCAGAATTACAGCAAAAACTCAAACAGAAAGCAAAAAGGATGTTAAAAATCCCCAAACAAGCAGAGAACACTACGCTGACATTACAAATCACCTTTCAGAGAATAAACACATAGAAAAATAATGTGTTAAGTCAAAGAAAAGCAATTGCTGTATCAATTTTGTATGACATGTACTTAACATTTACATTTGAATATGTATATAAAAATTTATACGTCCATTTTTAAATTATAATTACTTCTACTAGATGTGATTTCAGATGATTCTGACATTCTTTGTATTTTACTGTATTCTAAATGTTTTTAACTTAACAAGTATTAACACTTTTAGTAGTAAACAGTTTTAAGTAATTTTACAACAAAGGAAAAAACCTACAAAGGTGCCTCTTCAAAACTCCTATGTCCTACCACCTTTTACTCTTAAAATACTGTTTGTCTTGACACTATCTATGTGTCACTCAAATGCAACAAGCAAGTCACATATAAAAATTGTCTGGCCTTAGACAAATTCTTAAAGCACTTAGACTATACTTCAAACACTATAACCAAGACACTGGCATTGTCCCAAAGTAAATGGTGAAGAGTATGAAGCAGATGCCAGGTTTTATGCATGCTTGCAGATCCAGATCTAATGGACAGTGAAAGGAGATATTTTAAAACAATGATTTGGCTGAAGTATTAATCAACTAGATGTCATAATAAAAGATTGTGTGTCAAAAATTCAGTCCATGGCTGCATTCCTCTCCTTATATGGAGACACTATCAAATTTTTTAAATATGTTATTTCTTTCATATAAAGTATAATACTGTTAAAATGGTGCTCAGAATATTCCAGACAATTACTTTCACTGTATAAACATTAAATTTTCAAATAAAGTTCTAACTAAAATTTTAAAAATCTCTAAACCCCGAATTATCATGTTTACTTTTGGTGACATTAGGCCATCAGACTCTATTGTTGAATAAAAGAAACATTTTTCCATTTAAGAGGAAAATACTTAGTTTTGGGAAAATCTAAGCAATATGCTGAAATAAATTACCAGGAAACAGTCTTCCCTAAGTATTCACTTCAATAAATCTGGGGCTAATTTTCAGCTTCTGACTTCCAATGAACAGCAAAAGTTTAAAGAACAGTATCTCAGGATGTTTAATATTCTACTTTTATTTGAATATTCATTTCAAATAACAATGTAGCAAGAAACATAAAAGTTCTCAGTCTAAGTTTTCTTGAAACATGCCGACTTGATAAATTTTCTGTTTTTGTGTGTATACACAAAAGATACTAAAGTTTAAAATTAAAACTTGGCCAACCAAGCATTCCATATATTCATGCATTATATGAGCACAAGATGCATCTCAGATTGAAGCCTCATGTCAAGTGCAAAACATTTCGCCCATTATGTTCAGTCACTGCAGTTACATACTTAACTTCCTTAAATAGTAGTTTCCACTTGGGGAAGAGACATCTAACTAGTTTGAGTGTTTATGACTTTGACACTAGGTCTCCCTAAGGAAATGTCAACATTACTTTATCATTTTTCGCTATCACTTTCTTATTCATATTATTCTTTGTTGCTTCTTTTCTTTTGATGCGTATCACAGCATTTCTTTTTTCCAAGTCATCAGCACACTGAAACTGCAAATTATTTTTCTAACCAGTCACATTCATTCCCCCACCCCCAGCACATACACAACATTCTTATAAATCTGTCTGGAGTCTTTTCCCTCATTTAGCCTTCAGACTTCCTAAATACACCTAAATAGTCCATGTAGTCTGGGGAAAAGGGCAAGTTCTGCAGCTTGTTCAGAGAACTCTGATTATAACTGCCATGTAGCTCCTTAAGAATGATCATGATTTAAATGTCAATAGAAAGACCACTGTTTTTATACTACATGGATATGAAATGCATTGACTATATCACAAAAAAAAAATATTCCCCATGTCCATGCTCTGAGCACTCTCACTGCCTTAGTGACAGAAAAAAATCCCCATTTGGCCCCATTTAGGGGCTCAGGGCACCTTGGCAGTCTCTGCGCTGCCCTTGCTACACAAAGGTACCTCTTTAAAACCTGAGTAAGGGAAAGGAGGAGATGAACCATACATCAGGTCAAGGCCCCCCATCTCTCTCCAGATGATTTGAGAAAACTATGATAAATACCAAAGGTCTTCACGGCTTAAGGGAAGCTGGAGTATCACCCACCTTATTGTCTCATGCCATTGGAGAATTACTTAGATTACTATACTGCACTCCAAGTTCTGGCAAATTTCTTAAACTGCCTGAGTTCTGTTTTGTTTTTTAATTTGTTTGCTTTAAATATTTGCTTCAGTTTCTTGATGTAAATATTGTATCTAGTTAAAGAGAAATCCCAATATTTCAAGATTAGCACCAAATGTTTATTGCATGTTGTTAAAATAAAAGTTAGGAAGACTAGATCAAGAAAAGATTCCTGGGAAAGACAGCCTTTGTGTTCCTCTGTAAGACACACAATCGACTTAACTACTTAAGTTTTAAGTATCTAAGAAAGCCAAAACCAGAACTCTTCCTGATTTCCTTATCCCTAAAATATTAGTTGTGCATATATACTTTTTGAAAGAATTAGTAAAGTGAGAATTTATAGGAAACATAAAACTAATAGTTTAATATCATGAATTATTTCCTTCTAGGAAAAATGTAAACAACAATCATGGGTAATAAAGAATTTAAAGAAAATATAATTCTCACTAACTGGAAAAATTCCCAATTAATCTCGCCTATTCAATCAAAGTCAGGCAAACCAACTAATTGAAATATACATTTTAACCTTAGGGGTTTAATTCTTTCACCAACAATTCAAAAAATTCTGAAAGGAAGAAACCAAATAACTTGGCATAACTATGAAATAAATTAAGACAACTTTTCAAATTCACATATAGAACATATATAGAACTAAAAGAGGAAAGAACAAATACACCCCAACCAAGCAGGAATAAAAAAGTGTAAAAGTGGAGCCCAAACTCCTATAATTGTGGGTAACAACTGGGAAACTTTAATCTGTGAGTCACAGAAAAATGCAACTGAAACAGGCTTGAATATAAGGTAATAAATGGCTCATGTAATTGGGCGTCCCAATTAGGATGAACTTCAAGAGTTGACTAAGTCCACTGGCTCAGAGGCCACGTCCCTGAGACCCCCTGGGTGTTGGCTCTCCTCCCATGATGGTTTCTACCTCATGCTGGAAGCTGTAGGATTGCAGTGGTTCCAAGCCTCAGAATAGGACAGAATTCAGAGGAAACTTCTCCCACGTGATAAAAAGAGCTTTCCCAGAAGGCCTCAGCTTACCTCTCCTTGAGCATCTTTGGCCCAAACAGAATCACATCACCATTCTCAAAGTACAGTTGACCTTTGAAGAACAAGAGTTTGAACTGTGCTGGTCCACTTACACATGTTTTTTTTCCCCCTAGTAAATGTACAGAAAACTACCTGATCCACAGTTGGTTGAATCCTTAGATGTGGAACCACAAACACAGAGGCCAACTATGGGACTTGAGAATTGATGGATATTGGTATCTGTGGTGGGTCCTGGAATCAACCCCCCACAGATATGGAGGGATGACTGTAATCACTGGTACAGGGAACTGGATCACAGATGAAGGCCCACAAGACTCACCCTTAGAGGTGGGTGGTCATATGAAAAAAAACTATGTGAGGAAGAGACAGACCTGAACAGAACTGGAGTTGCCCTAGGAAGGAGAGAGTAGGAATGGATGCTGGGTAAGCAGACAACACTGCACAATAATCAGCTACACAGGCCGACCCCGTATTTCTAGACTGAAACGCATGCCTCATAGGCTTATAGTTGACCTGTAGATGGTCTGATTAAACTCCAAACCTAAAAGAAGAATTCCTGGCAAATGTCTGCTCAACTGTTGCTTACATAGTCTCAATGGCCAAAAGCCCATGCTTTATAAAGCAGCACACGCTTCACTGAAGGACTAAGTGTTATATTGAGCTGAAATACATTTCCTTACAACTTCTTTGGCCCAACTTCTTGGGACAGCAATAAGTGAATTTATTCCTTCTTTTCTACGATCATCCAGATATCTGAGGACAGTCAGCAGGCTCCCTTCAATCTTCAAGTGCATCCAGGTTCTGCAGTATTAGCAACATGAGGTAATTCCAATAAATCACCCCAGAGCTTTGTAAAATTTGTATTTAAAGAATGGGCTACTTAGAACACCACATGACATCATGTTAGGTTCATTTCAAACTAATACACAGTGGCTACACTCAGCTAGCCATCTAGAAAATCAAGTTCTCACCCTGTTATCAATTACGGACTATTAGATGCTTCAACTTTTTGTCTATATACAGCTGCATATTTCGCATTGGTGAGCTATGAGAACCATCTCAAATCATGTTATCTTGCAGTCTTTCTGGTCTGCTTATGGTTAAGAATTATGTAAATATGTGTTTCACTTGTAACGTATTTTGAATTGAGATTAATCAAGATATTAAATACGAACAGGCTTCTGTGCTATTTTCCTCCTCTGATTAAAGTCTGCACAAGGAGGCTTTCTTCTTTATTGCTAAGGAAATGTCACTTGATCCTTCAAAATTGATTCATAACATCAAAAGAAGGGAAGCTAAAAAGAGAACTTAAAGCAGCAAATAATAAAGTTCAGGAATCCTGCCGAAACTCTGAGTGAAGCTTCGATATTCATGATGGGGAAGTGCGCTTCATCTTTAAACAGAAAAATACATACTTCTAGGACTTTAAAAAGCTTCAATTAAAAAATTTAAGGAAATTAAACATCCTTATTTACTAAAAATTTATCTGTAGACCTAAGTCATCTGTAAATGTAATTTGAACAAGTACCTCAATAGAAGTGTTATAAACATTAATGTGATTTCAAGAGCAGCCCCCCAAAAGTCCATTACAATGTAGCCAGTTAATAAGATACAGTGAGTTTGAGCGCCTGGAAATAGAAGAACCAGCAAGGTAAAAGGTTAACTAAGAGTTTGGTACAGAGCTATTCCCATGAAACTGCTGAATAGATAATATCTCTTGGTGAAAATACCAAGGAGCTACATAGTTGCTTAAGCTTCATGGGCCACCTGTCAGTACTGAGCATACATCCCTGTTGACCTGTTTCATTTTGTTTCTTAAATCATGAGATTCCAGGTATTCAGGTGTTTTTCTTTCCATAGCTTTATCTTATTTCTTGAGATCTCTCTTACCCTAAAAGAGAGACACCCCACCTCCTTCAAAGAGGCACCTAGATCCTTTCCATTTTAAGAAACCTGTTAATCATTAAGAACTAAGTAGTGAACACACACACTCAAATGTTATCAAGGTTCCAGAATCGTGGAAGGTCTGGGAAATTGTCATTATACTGTAGTTTATGCCTTCCTTGTGTGTTACTTGGAAGCTCTGATATCTTTGCTTCCCACCCATTAAATTTCTAAGGGTAAATTCAATCTTCCTCCTTTGAGTTACCTGTCTCTCCCTGTTATTCTCACCTCTGTCCTCTTTCCTAGTGAAAGAGGTCCCTTCCCCCTCATTGAACACCTCACTGGATGACAAGAAGAGAAGACTGTTCTCTTTTCCCATAACCAGCCTCCTCCTCCTTCCAAACTTCTCTCCCATTCCTCTCCTCTGGCTCACTCTTCTTACATCATGGCAAGTCCCTCCTGGACTACAAGTAAACATTTGCTTAAATACCTCCGGACAGCTGCTACAGTGAATAAGGGCAAAAGTGCTAATATTCGCTCGGTACAACATACTTCAAAGTGTTACCAGGTACTTAATTTCATTTGATCCTCCTACCAACTGTGTGTGGTTGGTGGGACAGCAGTAGATGATTTTCAAAATGAGAAAAGTGAGGTTGAAAGAGGTTAGAGTAATAATATGAAAAACCTGGACTCCAACTGCCAAAGCCCCAAGCTCTGCCACATAACACTCTAGAATATTGTTTTAGTAAAGCTGATTCAGCTAGACACTCAGGGGACGCAACCTGATTAAATTGATACACACTTACCTATTGATGATGTGGTGCTCAATCAGTACTCAGAGGCCTCTATCATTTTTCAAAGAGGATGTTTTATAACTTAAGTAGCTTTGTATTTGGTGTAATTTCAGGTACCTTAATGAGATTGCCATTTGTACCTTATATAATCAAAAGTAGACGTATTTAAAAAATAATAATAATGGTCACATAACTCTTGGGCATAGATACACCTATACAAATAACCTCAAAAGAAGCTATTGCAAGAGAGAACACTAGTAGAACTGGGTCCCATAACATATGGCTAAAGGCATGCTGTAAAGAAAGAAATGCTCATTGATTTTTTTTTTAGAAATACATTTTTAGCTCTAAGGAAAGGATTATTATAATCTCTAGTTTTATTGCCTTTTTCCCTCCAAATTTGAAGTTTTACACATATGTCAAAAATTTTCTTATGTTTTACTTTTGACTGTACTCAAATGCCTAGCTAAATTAACAGCACTATCAAGCTTGATAATTTCTTTCTAACCCCAGTGAAAGCTTTGCACCACAGATGTGCACAGCAAACAAGCACACTCAGATCAAGTATACACACTCCCCACACACACACATCTGCACACAGATTCTCCCTCTCATTCACTCACACACACACTATTGTTGCCAACCAAGGAAGTTGCAGAAGGCACCAGGCCATCACCTGGATTACTTGGCTTTCAGTTACTCTCTCCCAACACCATTTGTCTTTGCCATAATAAGATCACAAAGGCATTGATTCCAAAGTGCTCCTCTGGGATTGAAACATGCCTACAAACTGCATCCTAATAAAACATTTAAAAGACACAACATAGTTTGGTGGAAGAAAAAAGATGGACAATTAAACCTTCAATTCCAGTTATAACTACCACTAACTGAAATCAAACATGTTTATTAAACACCAAACCACAGGTAAGAAGTCCAGGTGTTAAATAATTGAAAAGACTATCCCAATCCTAAAGGAGTATACAAGGCATTTGGAGAGACAAAACTAAGACTTAAGAAGTTAAACCATAATACAATTCTTCAGAATTTCAAGATGGTAATGGATAAATGTTACTAGGCAATAATATATTTTTTAAAAGACTGCTCAATGATTTCTATAAAATCAGAGTGACAGAGAATTCATTCAGAATTAGGACAGTCTGCAAACAAACTAGAAAAAAAATACAATTTGACCTGGATCTTGAAAGATTGCTAAGAACTGAGCAGCAAGAATACAGTCTTTACATGTATAAAGAATGTTATAATTTCCACTGTATTTTCACATACAACTTCTCAACCTTAACAACGACGCTGTGGAAAAAGTTATCATTAATCACTCATTTCATCAAGGGAAAAAACTAGCATTTAGAGTAGTTAAATGACTTGCTCAAGACCTGAAAATATTTATACATATACTTATTCACTCAGTTCAGTTATGAGGTACCAGGCACCTGGAACAACAGCAGTGAACAAAACCCAAGACGCTCTCCTCGTGGAGCTTCCATTCTGTAACATACAGAATGACTCTTGGACAAGCAGGGTGTAGGGCAAGGACACGCCAGACCAGTGGAACATTAAGCAAGCCATGGAGCAAGAAAGCACATGGTACCTAAGAGAATAGTCAGTACCGTAATTTCTTTCTTGTTGAGATTTGAGAAGGTTGAGTTTGAGGAAGATAGTTTGGAGGGATTCTGAGGCCTCTGAACACAATGTATGGCCATGAGCTCTAGCCTTGCTTTAGTATACACTGGAAGGAATGGTATCACTTAAGCAATACTTTAAGAATAATGTAACCTACGTTAATAAAAGTAGTAATATGTTCATTATAATAGCACCTAACACTTATTGATGACTCACTACAAGCCAGGAACCCTCCTAAACACTTCATGTATTAACTTGTAAAATTAGTACTATTTTAGCTCCAAGTGCCCATGAGGAAACTAAGGACAAGAAGATTAAGTAAGTTGCCCAAAGCCAACAGATAGCAGAGCCAAGAGATGAACTGACTCTGCCTGTCCAGAATCCAAACTCTCAGCCACTCTGTGTCCCAGTGCACCTGTGGCAAAGAATAGTTGAAGGGTGTAGAGGGAGAGAAAAGTCTACAAATTCCTTATCAACTAAGTAACTCGGCCTGAGACTTTATTTTAGATTTAAATGTGGTAGCTGCAGACATGCAAAGAGAGGAACATGAATCATGTTAAAAGAATAAACTGGATTAGATATTTTTTAAATAACTGCAAGTTCAAGCCTGGAAGACTAGGAGACTATGCTCTTATTGACAGGAATAAGGAAGTGAGTGGAGGAAACCAACTTGGAGCAGGAAATTGAGCAGTTTTGATCCGAACCAGATGTTATCAGGATCCCAGGGAGGAAATGCAGAACTGGACTCAGCAAAGAAATCAGCTGGAAATATGGAGCCCTGTAACCTATTCTTGGTTCAGATATTTCTCCTTTGCAAGATGATGGGGTTAGGGTACATGACTGCTGAGGTCTCTTCTGGTTCTATAATTCTGTAATTTTGTAATTCTATAAGCAGAGAGTACTCTTTAAAAGTTTGAGATGGAATTTCTTGGTCAAGATAATCCTTTTGGACTTCTGCACTTATTTCTGAAATATTCTCTGAACTTCCTCCCAAAGTGCTTTCAAAACTTCAACAACTGTGAGCCAAAGAAAAACAACCCCAAAATACCATATTCTGATTTGTTAAAAATCAAGGGCTTGAAATAGGTGTTTCTCCTTGAAATGGAATTTTAACAGGCAAAATTAGGACTGAAAAATGAAGTAATTAATACAGGACTTTTTTTTTTTTAAGGAGTCTAATTTAGAATCCTCTATCCCCAGAAAAACACAATACATCTCAAACTGTTCAACTACATACTGCAAAAGTCATATACTTTATTACCACTAGCCAATAACCTTGCAACCAGTGAACAGGAAGATGGGAAGAAGTCTAAACAAAAACAGTTTTTTTACAAATGCAAAGATTTTGCTTTAGCCCTTCTAAAACTTACAAAAGCATACGTAATCATCAGTATGGTTACTGACCATGAAGAAATGACAACCACTAGTTGAAATATAAACCCTGGTTGTACTCTCCACGACTGTGTCTGTGGGTTGTACTAAAAATACAGTAAAAATACATCATCAGGAAGTATGTCCTGTGAGCTGGTTTCTAGATAGCTGGGGACTCCACAAGAGGGCAACAGAGTGTTCTCAGAAAAAAATGTGGGCTTAAGGACTGAGTGTCTGCTTTTAGGTCACTAGTTCACTGTGCGAACCAGTCTACAGTTCAAAACCACATTAGATCCCTGAATGCTTCTTGTACTATTAAACAATATGTCCTGATAAAAGCATTCTCATTTTAAAATTAGTCATATTGGCACTTTCAGTTCTCAAATATTAATCTAAATGTTTTATCATATCTTCCTATAAAACTATTAAACAATGTAATAACATTTAAACAAATTTAAGGTTTTTAAAAAAAGTTAAAATGTACTATAAAATAGTTTGATATTTTAGTATTTAAATTTTAAACATTTAATGGTTAAATCAAAACACACAGGTAAAAACTGCACTAATCACACTATCAAAATATTATTATTGATGTAACAGTTAACATTTGAGTGCTTAACTATATACCATACTGGACTTAAAAGTTTTTATAGTTTATGTCGTTTTCCTACACTGACCCTGTAAAACTAACTTATGTCCATTTTACAAATGGGCAAATCAAGAGTGAAGAAACATGCCCAAGCACACACAACTAATAAGGGATAAAGCTGAACTGAAACTGTAGTATCTGAGGACCAGATTTCACAGGTGACCCAGGGGGCCAACCTGCCCTCGCTGGAGTCCAGGAAAACCACTGGCGCCTCTCCAAAATGAACCCCTATGAGAGTCAAAGACAGAAACATTCTCCCCATGCACTTTACCACGTAATTTTACTTTCGTATATTTAATAAAACCATGGCAGTAATCCAGTTTACATAATAGAAGTTATACATTGCCATATTTCAGTATTGTATTGCAATTGTGTTCTACAACCAACTCAAGAAATAATAAAGACAATTAACTAGGAAAACAATCATTAAACAAGTGCAATACTCAGAGGTTCTCACACTCGAAAAATATGAGTGAACATTAAGCGTTGCAGTGGCTTATTAAGCATCAGTCTTCAGATTTCTTAGAGCCTTTACATATTGCAACGAGAAACTGATGAGTATTACACAGCTCTTGGGTATGGCATTGAAATGACTGGCATACAAGAAAGACAATAGCCTAACTACCAAAATGTTTAACATCCAGGGCCCCAAAGAGTGAAGGCTCACCCAATAAATTAAGAATCAATTTGTGATAGATTCTGGAAGGAATGCAAAGAGCAATCAACTGATCTGAAGTATATTTTCCTTGTCCTACAGGATATTAAAAGCTGAGTTAGTATTAAACTTGAGAAGACCATCATCACTTTAAAAGTTTAAAATAGGATAAGAGACAGTGTATTACCGTCCTATTGCTGCTATAACAAATCACCTCAAACTTATTGAATTCAAACAAGGCAAATTTATCTTACAGTTCTGGAGAAGTCTGAAATGGCTCTCATTGGGCTAAAATCAAGGTGTCAGCAGGGCTGTGCTCTGACTACAGGACAAGCTGTTCCCTTGCCTTTTCCAGCTTCCAGAAGCTGCCTACATTCTTTGGCTGCATTTTCAAAGCCAGCATTGTCCCGTTGATACTTTCTCACACTGTATGTCTCTAACCCTGACTCCCCTGCCTTCCTCTTTTATTTATAAGGATCCTTGTGTTTACATGTAAATATTCCAAGATAATCTCCTCATTTTAAGGTCTTTCACTTAATTACACCTTCAAAGACCCTTTGCTATGTAATATAGATACTCACAGGTTCTGAGCATTAGGATGTCTAATGTCTAATTAGAACATCTTTGGGGGCCCTCCCTACCGCAAATAGCACAGAATATAGTGTCCTGCATATAGTGCACACTATATATGTGAAACTGCACATAACGGTTAGACTCCAAATGTATTCTACTAGTCCATTTGGAATTAAACTGTACCTGTAACCCAGATCCTGGAAAAGGAGCTACGAAAGACCGCAACAGGGGTAGAACTGGCAGGACTTTGCACTAAATTAGATGCAGGCTGCAGGCACAGAGAGCTGGAGTTAACCATACATGCATGGCATACTAGTTCTGAATTAATTTTGTTATTCTCCATAGTCCTATTACATATCTTTTCTTAACTATGGTGGTAACTGTGTAAAAGTTTATGATTGATGAATTTTCATAATTAGAAATCACACATAGAGGGCTTCCCTGGTGGCGCAGTGGTTGAGAGTCCGCCTGCCAATGCAGGGGACACGGATTCGTGCCCCGGTCCGGGAAGATCCCACATGCCGCAGAGTGGGTGGGCCCGTGAGCCATGGCCGCTGAGCCTGCGCGTCCGGAGCCTGTGCTCCGCAACGGGAGAGGCCACAACAGTGAGAGGCCCACGTACCGCAAAGAAAAAAAAAAAAGAAATCACATATACAAACACCCAACACACTGCCTTGGCGTATTGTAGAAGAACAAAATAGAGTGTGAAAATTTAAATTCTAGGTTCCAGAGGCTGAATCTGCCACTTACTACCTGTGTGATCTTCGGCAAGTGACTTTCAATTTCTGTGTTCTCAGAAATTAAAAATGGGGATCATACATAGCTCTTGCCTGCAGAGTTGCTCTAAAGATATGTAAGTGCCAGAGCCATTCTGGGCCACTGTCAGCGTTCAATGAAATGTTAAGTCATTATTGGGTGAACTAAGTCAGTAGCCTTGAGCATCCAGAGAAGAGACATGCATGTAAAGTTGTCAATTCCTAGTTATCCCATAGAACTTGAAGCAGACTGATACATAAACCTGAAGAAACTTGAGAATGACGGTCACAAATAGTTAAGTTTTAGCACCACATTTTGCACAAATACTAGTTATCATAACATGCAAAATGCCAAAGCTGCTCCAGTAATATTTTGGCAAAATACAGGCTAGAAATAGTGCAACATGGCAAAAACTTGTTTCTCCTGTGAAGGGGCTCTCATGGGAAATCAAGTTAAAATAAAACAAAACCTGCCCAAAGAGACACCGCATATGCATTATGCACTGTGTTGGCCAAAGGAATAACAGAAGACCACTTGCAGCACCAGAAATTTTGAGAGTCATTTAAATCTATTAGCCCCTTGACTGATTTTTAAGTAGAATACCATCTAACCTCTAACTTCAGTCTCTACTGAAGTGTACTGGTTGGCTTTTTCATACACTACATAAACGGCTTCAGCCTACACTGCTTTCCGATTCTAAGTTTCTGTTTTTCCTGCCTCATCCTTTCCAGCTAGGCCTTCAGTGGTTCCTAATGGTGTTTCTCAACTGCAGTCAGAGTCTTTCCTAGAGCTGAGGTATGTGAGCTTTAGCACAAGGATTACGTACATCCACCCATGTCTCTCTGCACTTCCTTCTCCATAAATTCTAAATGTAAGAGATGATTAGGTAACCAATTTGAAAAAGAGGAGAATTGTAGTTTTATCCAAGCTCAATACTATCTCAAAGGATCTTGGGAGAGTTTGAAATGTCACTAAACAACCACAAGCATCATATAAAATTACTGCTTAATCTAAAATGACAAAAGGTTAAAAGGGCTGGCAGAAACTTCTTTCCACACTAGACAAATGGACTATAAGGAAGTTAAGACTGCAGAGAGAATGTCAGAAAAAAATAAATAAATAAGTAATGCTGTTTTTTTCACTTACGTTATTTTAAAAAATTAAAAATGGGAGTACAATTATTTCTGGTAATATCAAAAGTGTAAATTCTTACCAACTCTGAAGAACAATACCAATTAGGCTTCATGTAGCTGTGTTAAAGCAGATTAAAGGAATGGGTAAACCTGTACCCAAACAGTACTAATTCTTTGCTAGGATTTTAACTGATCATCTCACTTTTCTACCTCATTTAGTAATGGTGGTGAAGTCCTTTTAAAAAAGGTTATACATAATAAAGCTGTTTCTGTGTCTAGTAAATGAATTATGGTTACAAAGTACAATGCCAAGGTAGTTAAAAATCATTCTCTATAGGACAAATGATTTCCCTGGGCACTGTTCATGGAATCATCCATTCTGGAAAGAGCTCTTGGACGAGGCTGGGGTAAGACATTTTCTTCAGCCCCTTCTTAAACCTGCCACATTTCAGCTTTTCATTTTAATACACTGGACTTCAGTGACACTGGAGATGGGAAGACCTTCTTCATTAATAAACAACCCAAATACCTAGAGTATTTCTAAGGAAGAAGGTAGCTGTAGAGAAGAAAAAAGTAAAAAAGGGGAAAACAGAAGTGAAAGTCCTCCTCTTGTGTCGTGAAGGTAAATACTACATTATTTACCAGGAGACCAAAAAATAAGAAGTGTGCATCAAAATCACAAACAGCAAGAATCAACTGCAGAGAGGAAAGCTTTCTTTTTTGCTCTAACTCAAGTGTTCTTTGAGAATCCAGTTTGGATAAAATATTGTACCCGATATTATTAATACAAGGATCAAAAGGGAATTAATATCTCCCAGTCTGTGCCCTCTAGGAGCTTACAATCTATTTCGGGAGATAAGTTCCTTATGAAATGGCTAATTAAAATGCAAAGCAAATGAGAGTTGAATTCCAACAGAAAACAGGGAAAATAAATGTACAGAATGTCTGCAAAGACTAATGTAAATTTCAATGGTCCAAAAAGATCTTATGGGAAAGGAAAAATGCAAATTTTATCTAAGTTCAATAAAGCAGTTATTTATATTCCAATCCAGTTGATTAAAACACACAAATACCCCTACCCCACCGCCCCGAGATCACATAAAAATACGGAGAAACGTGTTTACAGACTTAAATTAGCCTAGTACTAAGAGCCTAAGGATGCACAGCAGAAGAAACTTAGAAGCAAGGATCTTTCAGGGAAAGCTGCAGTTCAATTCTGGAGAACACATTAGCCATTGATCAGAGAGCCCCAACACAGATGCAGTGAAAAACGATATATCTCAACAGCATAAGCCAGTGTATTGCATCTGAAGAGTTTAGTTTTACACCTTTTTCAGTTTAGCATCAGAAGATTAATGCCATTAAAACAAGGTAATTGCAATGGGATTATTCGCAAGTAAGTGGCAAAACATGTTCAAACTTTTTGAAATATTCAAGTCAGCGTATTTCACTGTAGCAATAAAAACAAAAACTACCACTCAAGATAGTTGCTTGCCAGCTACTTTAAGGAAAATCTTCACCACAGTTCTTCCCAAGACTTTGCTCTCCACTATATACTCTCCTTTGAAACACATTCAAATCTCAGGCATTAAATTGAATATTAACGGGCCAAGAATAAACTCCAGAGCCAACAATGACAATGAGAACTCCAACAGCTTCAGAGCCTGACACTAATTTACTGAGGCGTATCAGGAACTCTTGGGAATGAAGTATCTGCTAATTAGACCACCATGAACAGACTCCCAAACCTTGACAAAGTTTTTCCCAGCATCTGATGATGAACTGTGATTTATGGGCTGTCTAGGTAAAACTCGAACAGATGGTATCTTTTAACAATAATTGACACATGAGTTTGTTAAGGATCTCAATCTCTGGAAAAACATGTGGCTCTACAGAGGAAAACAAAGAAGAACATTTTTAGAGTCATCTACCTTATCTTTGTCTTCCACGACATCTGCCAAGACATCATCTGGATCCAGGATTCCTCCATCTGTGTATTCTAAGTGATGAATCTTCACCCAGTACCCAGGATCCTGTGGTAGAATAACCAAGAAGTTTCATGACTAAAACTTTTTTAAAAATGTAAAATACATTTTAATTTTTAAAATAGACTCCTTAAAAATATGCTCTAGCAATAATAAAAGTTTTAAACACCTAAAACAAATGTTATCTGTTTATTGGGATAAATCTGTGGCATGTTTATCCTGTTTAACTTAAGTCAGTCAATGTATACATATTTTATCCGTTTTCCTGGAAGATAAATTGCAATGGAAAAATAAATTGCCCCAGCCTTTTGTAAAGCATATTCAAGGAATTTTGAATAACCTTCACTTTAGGTAATCCCAAGAATAATCTGGACAAAGAAAGATCTTCTCAAGGGTACTTTCTGAAATTGGGGATTCGAAATTCAAACAGATTCCTAAAGCTGTAGGAAAAAAATCATAAGGCAGAAATCTGTGATGGTAATAACTATCACCTCAGATATACAAATGCAATGAGAGGACCAACATCCTCTTCAACTCTTTTTATCTCTGTGCTGTGCACATATTCTCAACTCTAAGATTGGCGATGACATCTGGAGCAAGAACTCCAGCATGGATTTCCAGTCCCTGAAGCACGGCAGCAACTAGAACAATGTTCACAGTCAAACAGGGGCGGAGGGTGGTGGGCATCGCTGAATTGAGGTAGTGATTTAGGAGATTTCCAAGTATTGCTTTTTAAAAATTGCTTAGGAGTGTAAAGCTTAAGGAAAGGAATTACTTTCTCAAAATTTGATATGTAGCTAGATACTCTGCTCTGATCCAGCTCAGTTACTTATATACTGCCTATTTCTGGAAAAGATATGAAAGTGATCCATTATGACAATAAGAACATGAATCAATGAATGAAGAAAAACATTAGTACAGTTTTTTCCAGAATACCCAAGCTATAATCAATTTGGTTCTGTGATGCTTAGGAAGTCCCTCAATGTGGGAAACTTTTGAGCTATGGGCACCCGGTATCCACTATAGGAATAGATACCAGTTTGCGAGAAGACATAACAGTTTTCCTGGGATAAAGCTCTAAACCTTTACTACATGAATCTTTGTAAAGGGTAAGCCCTAATATAACCCTCAGAATTCAATTGTAATTTTGGAAAAACTAATAGAAATGGTTGCTATTTAGCCTTCACTGTAGCTGTCCCCCAGTAAAAGGCAAGGACATACTATTAAATAATAATATTTTAAATTTTATTGTATTTATTTTTTTATACAGCAGGTTCTTATTAGGTATCCATTTTATACATATTAGTGTGTATATGTCAATCCCAATCTCCCAATTCATCAATAATAATTCTTTTAAAACAACTATTCAGAGGGCTACTGATATGCGGCTCAAGTACACAGCTTTTCAGTAATCAACTTGATAAAGTGATAGGCTTAAAATATCTGAAGGAATCCTCCTTAGGTAATCTTTCAACATTTCAAAATTCAGTTTTCTATAGAGCATCTAAAGAGCTTTAAGATTCCAAATAGAATGAAAGGAATTTATTTTGTTTCTAATACTAGGCTTATAGGTGGAAACACTAATGATTTATTAAGAAACAGCCCAATTCTATTTTGCCCACATAGAGATCACAAAGATATAAGCAGTGACTATACAACCAAGTAAGAAAAGCATCCATAGCTCTGATTCTTTAATCAAAGAGCTCTGCCAACACAAGGATAATTGTGCTATAAAAGGTAAGCTAAGTACAGCAGACTAGATTCTAAATAGTGAAGATACTCTGGTAGACAAAACACTGGAATATACAGAAAAGAGAGCAAAATAAAACTGCCCCCACAATCTTTCGGAATTGTTATCTTTTTTAGTCTGGCCATGCTACAAGCAATGTACTTCTCCAAATCTACGCAGGACTTCTGGCTGAAACCTATAGAATATTGCATTTTTCCTTATAAAAAATTCTTCTTACATAGTGTTCCATTTCATTAATTTCCAGAGTTGGGTTCTGATATATTATAGCTGTACAGATGAAATCTGTTGATTGTAACCATGTTTATAAAAGGTGATGTATTCTAAAGAGTGTGCTTTTTTATATTCAATCTTTTAAAATCAGACATCAAGTTGTCTGCTTTCTTCTCATACTGTTTGGAAAAGCAGATTTTATCACCTGAGACTAAGGTAAACCCCCAACGACTGCGGTATAAGGTATACCTCTCTTCCTGCCCAGAGAGATGAAAACCAAAGACTCAGATTTAAACTAGGGAAACTCAGGAAATAGCAGGGGACAGGATCTGATCAGTGGCAAAGGGGACAGCAGACAAGTTGGCAGCAAGATGGGTTGTTAAGTCACATAGCATTCCTCCCTCACACACACTTGTAGGATCTAAGACCTGGAAATCAGGCACAGGAGTTGAAACTAAGATATTTATCTCCAGTTTTGATTCAAAAGAGTACAGAACTTAAGTTTTACAAACTTATAATCAAGTGAAAAAGTAATCTGATACATTTTGGAATCGTATATTCAAATTCAATCTGAAAAAAGATTTTAAGTGAGCTACATGGTGCCAGAACATAAGACGACTCTTTGCAATTTTAACTCTGTTCTACACTGGAATGTATAAAATGGCTTTATCAAAGGAAAGAGTAGGCCAATGACGAGCACGCATCTAACACTGAACAAAAACTGACAAGCTGTGTGAAAGCAGTCTCAGAGTTAATATTTCACACATCAAGAGAGGTATATCAACACAGTATGTACCAACTGTGATTTTGTCCCCACGGCGTTTTGGCCATGGTGCTATAGATCATTTTAACAAAGTACACACAATATTAGCAGCCAACAAGCCATCATAAGACCATAAATTTACCCTGACTACTTTATGCATGTAAAAATTTCAACCATTACATCACAGTCAACATTTTGCGTTTCATTTACTTGGTTTTATTACCACCATGAATAAAACTGATCAAACATGAAAAGATGTTCACATATATGTCTTCGTTCACCCAATTAATCACTTGGAAAAGTTTACTCTATTTTTCATAATAGTGACATTTAATCTACCTTTATATTGTACGAATATCTATAATATGCATAACTTTTAAATTATTTTGAAAATAAAGTATGTCTGCTATGCAATAAATAGTATTACTTACACTCCTAGATCATTTAAGTATTGAAAAATAACATAATATACATTATGTTTCCTCTACTTCTGATAGTAGCTTATCCATTTTTTAAGTAATGCAGTTAACTTAAACCCTACTGGAATTTGGAAACTAAAAATAGTCTACAAGGATGAATTGGAAAATGGAAAAAAAAAAAAAAAGGTATGCACTATGGAAAGAAGACAGTTACAGGGTACTTTTAATGATCAATGTAGAAATTGTTCCAAACACGTATTGATATTACCAGCAACAAATATCTTTCACTGTGGGCAGATGACATAAAATTTGACCCCATACCCTAGAAAATGTATAGTACCCAAAGTTTCAAAGAATAGTAAACTTCCATCTGCAATGCGTAGAGGAGTAGACTGGAAAGCCAGATACTACAATGTTGTGACTACCAAGCACTGAGATTATGTCAATGATCAAGAGAGGGTTTCTCAGCAAAATGCCTCTGGTACAAGAGAAAAGTAGCCTGCGTGGCAGCAAGGTCCCAAAGTGAGGAGGAGAGTGCTGTGAAGGAAAAGCCAAAAGGTGGCAAAGGGCTGTGTTTATGAGTGGGCTGTGTTTACAGTGCTCAATAATGTAACTAGGTTCTTGGTGGCTTCACGTTTTCACAAGAAAAATCTTACCCACTGGAACATAAGAATAATTATAAAATGGAAGTTAATAGAAAATTAGAATTTTCCTTGTAGAATTTAACTTCATGAACTTGGTGGGATGTATCCATAAAATGAGATTTCACCATTTTCATCATTATCTTCATCATTATAGCAGATCATTTGTTTTAGTGCCTACTACAGGCCAGGTGCAATAGGCACTGCGTGTTTTATAGGGTTAACTCGTTTATCTTCCAACAGCCTCATCAAATAGTTATCAACCCATTTTACAGATGAGGAAAACAAGGCATGAGTAGGTGAACTGACTTACCGAAGGTCAAATGCTTCCTAGACAGCAGAGCCAAGGTGCATTTTTTTAAACATAGAAAATCTTTTAGATTAAAGAACTTAACAAAAAGCACAATTACCCAAGAAGGGGATCAGATCCATTTCTATCTACTAAGTATATGGATCCACGCAAGTCGTCATTACTCTGGGCCTCTGTTGCTTCATCATTAGTGAACCTGGAGGCTCTATGGCCCTCTGCATAGGGCACCACACGGAGGTCAAAGTGTAGAGGACACAAAGGGGCAATAATGGAAGGCCCCAGAGCCTTTGTGTTAGTGTATCCAGTGTTTCACAAGTGAGAGAAGCTTCAGAGCATAACTGCTCATAATCATGAAATCAAAGGTTTGGGAAGCAGTGGGGAAAAAAAGAGTAGAAAGGGAGCTTGAGGTGTCAGGTTGGATAGAGAATTATGAAGCTTTTATGTGCATGCACATTTTAACTAACTACTTCTATCATAATCCTCTGGGGTTACTCTCCCTTCTACCCAAGACCAAAAGAGAACCAGATGCCCCAGAATGCACCCAGGAAACACTGCAGTCAGAGCAGGCCTGGAGACTACTGGGACAGGCAGAGAGCAGGAGTCTCTGAATAACCAACCACAGACAGTGTAGGGAAGAAGAGTTCCCAAAAATGATGCCTGAGCAAAACCTAGCAGAGCAGTACTGACACCTGAAAGGAAAGAATTAAGCCAGAAAGAGCAGTACTGACTACAGAGATTATTATGAGCTGGCCCTGACTTCAGAAAAGGCCTCCACCTTACTGAGATACATCAAGCACAAACTTGAGACAAGATTAGGAGGGGAATATGAGCTGATGTCACTTTAATCAAGTATGTTTCCAAAGAATGGGACCAAGGGTTTTTATGCTGGGCTGCAAGTAATAATACCTGGTGAATTCAACAACAGAATTATAAACTTCAATTTATATATAAAGTGAAGGTGAGTCAATCAATCTGTAAGTTCATTTCCAGTTTTAAAAATCTATGATCCTACAAACAGAAATTTGACATTGCCATGCTAACATCAGATAAAGGAGACTTTAAGAAATATTACTAAAGGTAAAGAGGGACATTTCTTAATGATATAAGGATCAATCCAACTGGAAGAAAACAATTCTAAATCTGCATTACACAACATAACTTTAATACATATACTGCAAAAATGGACAGATATTTAAAAAATACACAAATTCACAATCACAGTGGGAGACTTTTGATAGGAAATAAAAGTCAGTAAAATATAAATCATCTGAACAGCACAGTTAACAAAGTAACCTCATCTATTTATATCACATATATACAAAACATTATACCACAAAAGACTAGAAAACACATTCTTTACAAGTACACATGGAATATATACCAAATTTCAGAAGTCTGGAATCATTCAGAATATGATCTCTGATCATAGTGGAATCAATTACAGAGAGAGATCTCGAAAATGCCTGGCTGTTTGGAAATTAAGAAATAAAGTTATGAATAATACATACATAAAAGATAAATGCAGTTAGAAAATAGTTTATAACTTAAAAATAATTAAAATAACAAAAAATGTGGGATGCAGCTAAAGCAGTGCCCAATGGAACAGTTATAGCCTTTACTGCACATATTAGCAAAACAGAAAAGCTAAAGTCAAGAAGCTAGAAAAGAACAGCAAAGACAGAAGGAAGGAAATAAAGAGCAAAATAATCAATGAGTTAATAAATATAAAACAAATATAAATCGAAGTTGGTTCTATAAGTGCCTTGATAAAATTGATAAATACCTAGCAAGACTGATAAAGAAAAAAAGAGAAAACATAAATTTCCAGTATTAAGAAGGAAAAAGATAAACAATACCATCATAGATCTCACAGTAAGATGATACTGCAAAAACTTTTAGACCTCTAAAATTGACAACTTATATAAAATAAGCAAATTCTTTGAAAAATATAACTTGCCAAAACTGACAATAAAAAGAGAAAATATACTGGAAAACAATACAGAGGTTCCTTAAAAAACTAAAAATAGAGCTACTATATGATCCAGCAATCCCACTCCTGGGCATATATCCAGAAAAGATGAATACTAATTCAAAAAGATGATACATGTACCCCAATGTTCATACCATCACTATTTACAATAGCCAAGACATGGAAGCAACCTAAGTGTCCGCTGACAGATGAATGGACAAAAGAGATGTGGTATATGTATACAATGGAATACTACTCAGCCATAAAAAAAGAATGAAATATTGCCATACGCAGCAACAATGGATAACCCTAGAGACTATCATACTAAGTGAAATAAACCAGAGAAAGACAAATATATGATATCGCTTACATGTGGAATCTAAAAAGTAATACAAATGAACTTATTTACAGAACAGAAACAGACTCACAGTCATAGAAAATAAACTTATGATTACCAAAGGGGAAAGTGGGAGGGGAGAGATAAAATAGGATTATAGTATCAACAGATACACACCATTATATATAAAATAGATAAACAAGGATTTACTGTACAGCACAGGAAAACTATATTCAGTATCTTGTAGTAACCTATAATGGAAAAGAATCTGAAAAACGTATATATGTATAATTGAATCACATTGCTGTATACCTGAAACTAACAGAATATTGTAAATCTACTTCAAGAAAAAAATATATATAAATTAAAAACAATTTAAAAAATGAATCTACTATCTTAAAATATTCCCATAAAGAAAATATCAGGTTCATATTACTTCACAGATAAAATCTTCCTAATGTTTAAGGAAGAAATAGTGTCGATAAAATATTTCTGAAAACTAGAAAAAGACTTTTCCCATCTCATTTTATGAGGACAGCATGACATTGATAACCAACACCTTACAAGGACATTACAAGAAAATTATAAAAATTTGCGTATGGACACATATCCAAAACTCTTAAATAAAACATTTGTAAATCAAATTCAGTGATGTTTATAAAGAATACATCATAACCAAGTGAGATTTATTCCAGTAATGCAAGAGTGGCTGAAAATCAACCAAGGTTATTCACCAAATTAATCGGGGAGAATAAGGATAAAAATTATATGATCACCACAATGAATGTAACACAAGCAGGTGAGAATATTTACCACCAATTCACAATACCTTCTTAGCAAACAAGGTGAACCTTTAACTAAACAAGGCAAGAAAAAAAATTTTTAAGGGTAACAATTATAATAGCATCAAAAATATCAAATATTTAGGAATAAGTCTAACAAAAATGTGTAAACCGTCTTATGCTAAACCACAAAATATTAGGAAAAATTAAAGAAGTGTTTCATGGATTGAAAGGCTCAGAAGTGTGAAGATTTTGATCCTGCCCAAATTGATAAGGTTAGGGTTAGGATTGTGAGGATTTGGGACACTCAGAATTCTCAGACCCTAACGATATAAGTATAAATTTATACAGTTATTTTGGAAAATACTGGCAGTATCTGAACAACAGAACACTGCATAGAGCTGAACATAAACATCCACATAGCTTTGTAATTCCACTCCCAGGTATGTATCCAGAAGAAATGAGTATATAGAATTACCAAAAGACACATAGTGGAACATTCATAGCAGGATTATTCCTAATATTTAAAAATCTGGAAATAACGCAAATATTCATCACCAGTAGAATGGACAAATACCATGTCCATGCAATGGAATACCAAACATCAACACGAATAAACAAACTACAATTTTACACAACAATGTGGGTGAACCTCACAACACAGCATTGATCAAAAAGAGACTAATACCAAAAGAATTACATACTATATAATTCCATGTATAATAAGCTCAAAAACAGGCTGTACTAATTCACAGTGTTAGAAGTCAGGAGACTGGTTACCCATGAAGAGGAGAAGGGCAGCGAGTGAAAGATACACAAAGGGGCTTCTGGAGCAATATTCTATTTCTTGATGTGTATGCTGGCTACACTTATTTGTACACTTTTCTGTATTTGTGTTATACTTCTAAAACTTTACATAACAATGAAGCTGTGACAAAGCGAGAGAGAGGCATGGACATATATATACTACCAAACGTAAGGTAGATAGCTAGTGGGAAGCAGCCGCATAGCACAGGGAGATCAGTTCGGTGCTTTGTGACCGCCTGGAGGGGTGGGATAGGGAGGGTGGGAGGGAGGGAGACGCAAGAGGGGAGAGATATGGGAACATATGTATATGTATAACTGATTCACTTTGTTATAAAGCAGAAACTAACACACCATTGTAAAGCAATTATACCCCAATAAAGATGTTAAAAAAAAAAAGAAACTTTTTACTTCAAAAACTGATTTCTTTTTTCAAACTGAAATACCCAGTGGTTCCCTTCACACACGACATCTCTACAGATAAACAAATACAGATCACTAAAAAGCTGTTTAGAACAAGTTTCCTTAGAAGTAAAAGAACAAATCCTAAGGCAAATAAATGTAGGAGTCCCCACAGATGGGGAAGCCAGATTACCCCACCAACAGAACAGGCAACTCAGTGACCACCAGTTACTCAAAACCTCTAAGACCTACAGAGGTGGCTTAGTGCACCACGGGCTTCAATGAGCTGACAGTGTGACAAGTCAGTGAGAAATGTTACACGTGTCTCAGGCTGTGATAGAGGTACTGTGTCCAGAACAGAACAGGTAATAATCTCATCCTATGCTAACGTGGTCACCCCACATTTAAAATAGGTTTTCAAATTTTATTGAGATAATTATTAACAAGCTGGAGAGCATGCATATGGGGTTCCGTGGAACTAGGGCAGCCCCCTCATCAAAACACATAATTTAGGTTTGTTTAAACAAAGGGAAAAATTTCACAATTTCAAACACAGTAGGGCCACAGTTTACAAGGCACTGAGCTCTTGATACTCAATAAGGCAAAAATCTCTTATGGTTAAAATTATCTTTGAAAATCTTTCAGGTTAGTCTCCAATATGATATCTTCCTATCCCTTTTCAGTCAGTCTAACACTACTTATTTTTCATCCAGGACTAGAACATATTATCACCTTTTCAGTTAAGCACCAAAGTATCTGGATTATGTTGGAAATCATTTTCTGTGAAAATGCTTATCTTAAGTATTTAGAATCACACTCAGGCCAGAGATAGACTCACTACCATAAGCACATGTGAACTGAAACAACAGAGGTGGTAGCAGAGTCTCTCATTTCATGCTTCCTCTGGGATATGTGCTCATTGCTCATACAAGTTACGTTAGCTATTGATACATTACGCAACTTATCCCCCTTTTTCCTTGGTTGAGCTTTTACAGACGAATCTGTGAAATTTAAATGACTGTATGAGACTCATCAAATCCAAAGGCTGTTACATACAAGAAAGATTTGACTTGTTCTGTACTGCTCCAAAAAAGTTACATAAAGAAAAGAGACGTAGCATAAGAAAGAGCTTCTAAAAAGAGCTATCCGAGAGCAGAGTGCTAGAGGAAAGAGCTAGAGGTTATGACAGTTACTTGTAGAATGCTGTAAACCTTCTTCATTCATTCATAGAAAGATGCACACACAATTGATAGTATCTGTCAAAAACAGTCTTTGGAGTTATTGTAAAAGACATCAACATCATAGCAGCAAGAAATTCTGGATTTAATTGGTTGTATCAAGTAAAGCTTGAGTTGCATGAATTTGTGTTCTCAAATTCTTATTAAAATTCCTGGTAGAGTATGATGAAATAGTGAGCTCTCCACTCCCATAAGGAGTCAAGTAAAGGCTAGACAGCCCTATCTCAAGGATGCTGTAGGATAACAAATGGGAACTGTGTGATCCTGAAGATGCCTTCCATCTCTCAAACCAACAGCTTCTAGAAATTCAAAGGTCCTTAGGTCTTGGAATCTACACCTAGAGAAACTTCTTGAACGAAGACATTTCTGCTATATCAGAAGAATGTTTTCAGTAGCTCAGCATAATTCCAGTGATTGTGCATCTCCAAGCAGGAAGTCCATGAGCCAAACACCTTTAATATCCCAATGCATCAGTTATTTTAGTATCTTGCTGTGTAACCTAAAATTTCACTGATTTATTAACAAATTTCAGAAAAAGGTCCTCCATCCCCAAAGTAAAAGAATTATGCTGGTAGAGGGAAAAAAAAAAACCCTGAGAATTTTATATTGCAGTCTGATTGGGAACTTGCAAACATGGAAGGACCAACTGTATCACACCATCTAACACGTGGAACTTGAGCATCAACAGATTTTGATATACAAAGGTCATGCCACAAGGAAGGTAGCTGGCTTGTGATACACAATTCTCAACAAATTAGTCTCAGCATTAAAGCCCCACAATTCCAAGGGAAATTCTCAATTTTATCTCATAATCCAAGTTTTGATAATATTACTCATTCTTTTCAAGCAGAAAGAAAAAGATTTAAGCATGAAGACATAAACTTCATTTGCTAGTTCATGTATCAACTAAATATTAATCACTCCATGTCATTTTTCATTCAGCTTTGTGAAGTAACCATAATCTCAGCAATTTTCTTTATTACAAAAGACTTTAAAGGTTCATTTTTCATCATGGGATTAACCTAAACTCATGAGGAAAAACATTCCAGATACCTAATTATTTTTGAACAAAAGACAAATTTTAATTATTTTCAAATCTGCTGCCTACATCATCACAGCATACTCTCTTTATATGAATGGGGAAATTTCCTTTTCCTATGGATCTAAGAGTGAGTTAAATGCATAAAAGTATACTCCTTATGTAAATCTTCAGGATTAAATACACTGTAATCATAAAATGAAACATTTTATCAGGAAAATCAAATGTTAAGTCCGAAATCAACAAAAATTACACCTTTAATTGAATTATCTATTTTGAAAGATTCCCTGTATGAAAGATTTTTAAAACATTAAACCATTATAATTTAATAACACTGAAACACAATGTTTCAAAATAATTTTAAAGAAAACAGCTGATTTTTTCAAATCCTGTTTTCCATTAATTGTTTTCAAATGAAATTTTATAGTCCAAAGACCTGGATGCCAAGGTTTTAGAAGCTTGTGTGGTCCAAAGGAATGCAGAGCCTACAGCCAAAGAATGGAAGTGGCCAGGTCTCCAAAGAGAAGGACAAATAATTTTTTTAAAGAAGTTATTTCATCATAAAACCCTAAAAAGTATTCTGCTACAAAATGAATTTTTTTAACATTTTTTATATATTTATTTTATTATTTTTTTGGCTGCGTTGCGTCTTCATAGCTGCACGCGGGCTTTCTCTAGTTGCAGCAAGCAGGGGCTACTCTTCATTGTGGTGCACGGGCTTCTCATCGCAGTGGCTCCTCTTGTTGCAGAGCACGGGCTTCAGTAGTTGTAGCACGTGGGCTCAGTAATTGTCGCTAGCAGGCTCTAGAGCACAGGCTCAGTAGTTGTGGTGCACGGGCTTAGCTGCTCCGCAGCATGTGGGATCTTCCCGGACCAGGACGCAAACCCGTGTCCCCTGCATTGGCAGGCGGATTCCTAACCACTGTGCCACCAGGAAAGCCCCAAAATGAAGTTTAATAAGAATTTGAGAATGCAAATTCGTACAACTCAAGCTTTACTTAATATAACCAATTATATCCAAACTTCCTTGCAGCTATGATGCTAGCATCTTTTACGATAACTCCAAAGAACACCTGTGTCGGATACTGCCAATTGTGTGTGCATATTTATGTATACGAATGAATGAAGGTTTAAAGTATTCTACACGTAACCACCATATCCTCTAGCTCTCTTCTCTAACACAAAGTTTTATGTTCCATCATTGAAGAAATTAAGACATAGAAAATTTTAATTTACATCAGAAGAGGTACTGTTGGCAGTGTTTCTAAAAATAAGTTAACTTTAAGATAAACATGAAGACCTCATCAACTTTATTCCCAACCACTGCTTGTAAAATGTGTTTTCTGTATGGCAGTGATAGGAGTGGTGAAGAATTACCCGTCTCTGATTTTCAAAAGTATTTGGTTACTACTGCCCACTCCTGTTAGCTTTGTTTCTCCAACAGGGTCATTCCTCCAGAATCCTACAGATGAATCACAGATGTGGCTAAGAGAGAGAACACAGGAAGCACTGACAGGAAGTAGGAAAAGCTAAGCTCAAGGATCCCCTGCTCAGAGATGACCTTCATGACAATCTAGCGCTGATTCTCTGCCCTCACTGCAAGTATGACGCACGATTAGTTTATTCCACTATTTGTTAATTTTTATTGGTCTCCTCCAAATAGAACATAAGCTCCATGACACAGAAACCTCACCCATCTTCTTCACTCCCATAGTCCCAGTACCTGGGACTACCTTTGGCATCCACTGTATATTTGTCATAGGAATAAAGACGAGGAGAAACAGAAGAGTAACAGAAGAGGATAAAAAGACCTCCTGGCTATTGTAAATAGAGCTGCAATGAACATTTTGGTACATGACTCTTTTTGAATTATGGTTTTCTCAGGGTATATGCCCAGTAGTGGGATTGGACACATATACACTACCAAACGTAAAACAGATAGCTAGTGGGAAGCAGCCGCGTAGCACAGGGAGATCAGCTAGGTGGTTTGTGACCACCTAGAGGGCTGGGATAGGGAGGGTGGGAGGGAGGGAGACGCAAGAGGGAAGAGATATGGGAACATACGTATATGTATAACTGATTCACTTCGTTATAAAGCAGAAACTAACACACCATTGTAAAGCAATTATACTCCAATAAAGATGTTAAAAAAAAAAAAGGCCTCCTGCTGTAACAGAGAAAACCATTTCATTTATACTAAAACAAAAGGTTTAATCATGTGACCTAGATCCTTTGATAAAGCCAAGGGCAGCCTGAGAAGAGTAGAAACACTGTGAGTTGTATGTCAAAGGCTATCCCTTATGCAACATCCATTAACAAATTATAGGAGAAAACCCCCCATCCTTGGAAGAGTAGAGCTTATATTCACTGAAGAGAGAAGACAGTATTTAACCAACATAATAAGTAAACTAAGTGGCATCTTAGAAGTGATAAGAGATATGGGAGGAAAAAACAGAGTGGCGTGAGGAGGATGGACAATCCAGAGGGCTTATGTTTTGCTTTTTTCTTTCTTTTTTTAATTTTTTTTTATCTTTGCGGTATGCGGGCCTCTCACTGTTGTGGCCTCTCCTGTTGCAGAGCACAGGCTCCGGACGCGCAGGCTCAGCGGCCATGGCTCACGGGCCCAGCCGCTCCGCGGCATGTGGGATCTTCCCGGACCGGGGCACGAACCCGCATCCCCTGCATCGGCAGGCGAACTCTCAACCACTGCGCCACCAGGGAAGCCCAGAGGGCTTATGTTTTGAACAGGTGGTCAGGTCATGCCTTAGTGAAAGGGTGCTATTTGAGCAAAGATTTGAGGCGGCAAGCCAGGGGAAGTTTGGAGAAAGGAGTCAGGTCTCCCAACAAACGGCTGTGCCTGTGGGCAAGCCTGTTGCAGTTCTTTGTAAAAGAAGTCAAAGCTCGGAAAGGGGACCCTTACAGGAGTGGCAAAGCCAGCTCACTTGTCATGTCAAAAAAGCATGGCAGATGCCCAGCCTCCCCAGGAACTCCTCTCCCCACACCAGGGAAAATTTCACTCTAACTCTACAACATTAGCTAAAATTCTACTCTTTTTCTGTCCTCATTAAACATGTATAAAACTTTTTCTTTTAAATGAAAATATTTCCAGAGAGGTGGAAGAAGGGACCTACGGATGTTCCCCTCTAACCTGATGACAGAAGACATACCAGGTATGACTGTGCAGGGCCACATAAAGATAATCAATCCTACACCCACCCACCCACCCCCAAATGAAACTATTCCATGGGAAATGTGTGAGGTTTAAAGTCACTAAGATTGGGTTGAAATCCAAACTCTACCACTTATGTAAAATGGAAATACCCTCAACCCTCACTGGAACGTGAGAAGTTCATTACATATTCACAGGCATGCACATACACTGGCATATCAATCAAGCTACATGTATTTTCTCTCTTAGCATCATTCGCTTAAATTCTACAAAGGCAGAGCCATCTCTAACTTACATACTACTATAATCCCAGCATCTAGCACAGATTTCTCCTTAAAACAGATATACAAAAATCAGTGCCTGTTATTCATTACTGTCCTGTGTAATTCTTCAAAGCTGAGAGTTTAGGGGGCAGAGAGACTCCCCTGGGCTTGAAAAAGAATGTCATTTGTAAAAGAAGTCAAAGCTAGCAAAAGTTCCACAAATAGAAGTTTCAAAATGCTAGGCAAGTTTTTCATACACCGAAACTCTGGACAGCAGGAAACATTCTTCCCTAGTTTTCTCTATGCTTCTGAGCAAAATGCGGTCTGTAGACCGATGTGGTTCCTGAGCTGTTTTTTCCTGCAACAAAGTTAGTACAGAAATTAAGAGTAAGCATTTAAAAAATTCTTACAGCAATTTTTTATTGCTGCAATATCCAAGCACATGATTTTGTATTTTATAAAAGTATAAATTTGCTAGAGACAAACAAATGAAACTATCTGGTCCTCCCCACTACAAACAGTATATACTGGCCAACTGCCCAATGCCCAGTGCCTTAGGTAGGACTCATAATTAAGTGACACAGTTCACTGGCATTAATCAAAATGCTGACATATGAAAAGTAGGCCTCTACGGACAAGAAAAACTTCCACTTAAATATTATGTACACAAGAAAATGCAGGCCAAACTCCAAGAACAATTAGCAATTTATTAAAAACTTTTAGAACCCAATCTGCTACTAAATTGGGATGGACTTCCTTTGTTCTCAACACCTTACCTATGCTTCACGAGAATCAGAATGTAGACAGCAACAATAAAAACTACCTAGTTATGTCTAAAATTATGGTATCATTATACCATTATTATACTATTAGGTTATAAATATAGTGGGGAGAAAAGCTCTAAGCAGAAATGCCAACTGTGTAGCAGGCAAATAACACCAAAACACAAGGGGGACTCGTAATTCACCTTATTAAAAAAAGATGGCATGAATGATAGAAAAATTAAATGTGGAGGGAAATTTTTCTGAGTTATATCACAGTGTCAGTTTTACACATTTACATATATTTATATACATTCACTTAGACATACCTATTAACATAATATTACAAATGCTGAGATAACTTTGAGTCTACTTTGCCAAGAAAAAACTTCAATCCTTATTTTTTTTGAAGTTGTATAAAGAAATATTTTAATTGAAAGGAAATTACTGACACCTACCTATGGTTATAGGGATTAAGTCTAATCCCCCCCCCCATCTTCCCTGGAAATCAACCCCAAACAAGAAAATTTTAAAAACAGTACCATAAATTCTGTTTAATGAAACCAGTAGACAATCTGCAGTTCAAAGCACAATGTAAAAGATAAAAAATGGATGGATAAAGAAGCAATGACTTCTCAGGGAGAAGGAAGGTGACACCCAAGTGCTTTTAGATGGAGACAGCTGGCATGAAAACAAGCCAGTCCACTCGGGACACAGTCTGGAGCCACCAGGGTCCATGAAAGTTAGAAGAAGGCAGGGGCTGAAAATGGTGAATAAAAATTGTCTGAAAACATTTTGAATGGATGGTGAAACTCCTACGTGCCCACAACACCTCCCCTGTCAAGAGGCAAGAAATATAACCTGTGGTGCCACTGAACCCTGAGTAGGGTGCAGACGCCAAGGCATCAGGCACAGAGAAAGGGTTGAATACAAAGGGCTACAGACTGCAGACAGGGACTGAGTGATGCAGGGTACACATGCCAACCTTACTACCCCACCCAACCCCACCCACCAAGCTAGCAGCCAGCCCTACAACCTCCAGCCCAGCCGCTCCTCACAGGCTATTGGAAGAAAGTGCACCACCAAAATGGGTGACCCAGGAAACAGAGGGCCCAAGAGAGCAGAGGCGGGAAGGGGATTCCCAAAAACACAGTGACAGCAATTAATAAGACAGCCATGTTGGAGCTCAGAGAACAGCCACCCCTGACTGGATCCACACAAAGGGATCCAGGAATGAAGTTAACCAGGACAAATCCAGAGTCCCTAGAGATTATGACAACTTTAACTCTATGGAAAATGGTAACTTTATACAACTAATAGAAGGAGAAAAAAGAAAGCACGAGATTCAAAGAAAACGAAGCAAATAAAATACATTAACTGCAAGAAAACCAAAAATTTGTGTAAGACAGGAAGCAACCACTGTTATTGGCTCGAGTGAACAATATCTACATGGTCACAGTGGCAAAAACACTGCATATAGATTTAACCCAAAATTCCAAAAACAATTCTGGAAGATGAAAGGGAAGAAAATGTGAAGAAGCTATGAGAAAGTTATAATTTTCAACTACCCTAATAGGATGTAAACAGATAATGTCTAAAATTGATTTATCAAGAGACAGCAGTAAATTCGTATTAAAAGCACACTGCTATCCCATGATGTATAAATTTAGAATTATGGAGAAAAATACCCAAAAAGGGCAGCTAAGGGGCTTAGAGTGGCTGTTTCTTGGAAGCAGTACAGGCAGGAGGATGACAACAGACCACTGGTTTTTGCTGATGGCCTTTTAGCACTATTTGACTCTTTAAAGTAGAAACTGGCAAACTATAGCCCTCTGGCCAAACATACCCATCACATATTTTTGTAAATGAAAGCTCGGTGGGACATAGCCAGGCTCATCTGTATAATTACTGTGTATGCTGCTTTCATAGGGAAACAGTAGAGGTGAATAAGTGCCACTGAGATCATACGGCTTTCAAAGGCTAACATATTACTACCTGGCCCTTCACAGAAAAAAAAAAAAGTTTGCCAACTCCCACTATAAGCCATGTGTAAGAATCAATTTGATTTTAAAAATTTAGTGGTACAGGAGGCTAGCCCAACTGTATTCTCCAGAGGCAGCTCTTTCAGACATCTGTTTTAGTCTGTTTGAATGTTATCTCCTCTCTAAAGAATAAGCATTTTAACGGTCTCAACTTTTTGGCTTTCTGGTATCATTGATGGCAATCGAGTGTATTTAGAGTCCCCAGACTTTCCCCATCCTTCTCTCTCCTAATGTAGTTATTCAAATTTACTTATTTCCTTTATTGGTTACTTTTATCTTTAATGAATAACAAGTTTCTATTTTCAATCCTATCATCTAAAGACAGCATCTCTTCACTCCTCAGAGTAAAAGATGACATCACACGTCTTACTCTCCTTCTGTCCTTTCACTTTCCATTTTTGTCAGCTTTACCTTTACAATATCAAAGTTGAAGACATTTACATTTTCTTCCGTAATGACAACCATATTTTGTCTATAATTTGATTCCAAAAACTGAAAGCTAAAAGACAGTATTGACATTTATGGCAACCAAGGAAATTATGTTCCCTGACAAATCAAATGGGAAATGACTATTCGTCATCCTTTACAGTGCTTATGCCATAACCTCTAAGCCATTCGAACAAGAATGTTCAAGTATATTCTCCTTTATACAGTCTACACTTTGCCCAAAATTATGATGGGTTACTTTGATATGCAAGTTATAAAAGTTGACCTCAATATCAACAATATGTAATAATTTATCCCAAAATATAATTTTTTTTATTTTCTCTATATAGTGTATATAAATATCACATGTAAGTACTATATATGTATATGGTCACAAACATGCCAGTGGATATAATCACATTCAATAGCAACACAAATTATGTCCAATTTTTCACAGGCAAAAAATATGAGAATGAGCATGATTGCCTTTGATGACAAAGTAAAAACAGATTAAGTTTTCTAGGAAAATTATAAACACCTGGTATGCCAAATCTCAGAAGCAAGCCCTTCATACAGCTAGATACAATAAAGAAGTGTTCTATTATTTTCCTATTGCTCCTACAACAAATTACCACAAACTTAGTGGCTTAAAACAAACTTATAGTTCTTCAGGTCCAATGTCTGATACAGGTCTTACTGGGCTAAAATCGAGGCGTCAGCAGAGGCAAATTCTTATCTGGAATTTTTTAGAGCAAGACTTCCCTTCCTTCTGCAAAGCTAGGAACAGCCAGTCCAGTCTGACCACCTCTTCTACTTCCTTGTTCCACATATAAGGACCTGCGTGATTACACTGGGCCCACCAGGACAATGCAGGATAGTCTCCCTATCTTAAAGGTTACTGATTAGCAATCTTAATTCCGTATGCTACCTTAACTTTCATCTGCCACAGGTGCACATACACAGGTTCTGAGGACTAGGAGGTAGACATCTTTGGGAGGCCATTATTTTACCTACCACAGGCATCAAGTATATAGCATAGTGTCTTTTCTTAAAAGCGAGTCTTAATAGCTCTAATAATTATTCCAAATTAATTACAAGTAAAAATCAGTGTGTTATAGAAGACCTGCATCAGAGATGCATTAGGAATGATAAGGGTTATAAATTAGGCTAATGAAGCAACTAAAAGATGTATCTTCAGTGTTAATTTAGAAGACCAGCCTTCATGAAACGTTGGGTCACATTCAACTTTTGGCCTGACATTCCAGAGAATTTTACCCAAGAGGAGCATTAGTTGTTAGACAATCCAAGAGAGAACAAAATATAAAATAAAGAGAAGATTTAGGATTGAAATAAAATTTTAAATAATTGGGCAGTAATAATTCAAAGTAAGCCAAAAACTTATTAACCTAGAGCACGGAGGAACTAATCAAACAGAACAGATGCCAACTAACTAAAGCCAATCAGATGTCACCGGCTGACTACATCAGCCTGCCCATTTGACCTTCAGAGCTACACTTACCAATGGAAAAGTATTTCCAACCTAACTGTCTCTCCTCTGTTTATCTGGTCCTTTTGCATTAGGGAAAGATTGTCTCCAGAGTGAATAACATGTCATAGACTTGGAAACCTCCTGCCACAATGAACATGAAGGTTTATCATCAGATCTTTTTTCCTATACAAGAATAAGCAAAGTTGTGACTCTTTATAACAATTTCATTAAGCATACTTTTCATTATTGTTCTCTAGAACTTTTTATAAGTCTTTCACATACTAAAAGGCAGAGTGCAAAACATAAAAGGCACAGCATAAAGCATAGTGGGAATATAAAGATTCTACTACAAAAGCAATGACTTTTCATTATTTGAAACTACCAGGGGCTGACCAAAAAACAAAACAAAAAAAAACCCACACCCACTAAAATTCAAAACTATAAGTGAATTTTATCAATGCATCCATTATAAGATCTGGAACAAAGATGAAAACATGAATGAAGGAAGAAGAAAGTGAAAAAAGCAAAGAAAATGATACAAGCAACATGTGTTGAATTTGAGATGACTCTGAGTGATCCAGGTTAAGATATCTAACAGGCAGATTAACATATAGGAATGGAACTCAGAAAAGAGGTCAGGAGGTCAGGACCAGGACATACACATTTTTAAGTCAAATGTACAGAGGTAATACTTGGAGTAAGGAAAACAGGAAATACCTGGAGAACTGGAGGGAAAATTATGGAATGCATCAAAAACAGTGCTTACAGGAAAACTTACAGCACTGAATGCATATGTTACAAAGGAAGAAAGATCTAAAATAAATGATCTAAGTTTCTACTTTAGGAAACTAGAAAAAAGGAAAGCAAATTAAATACAAAGCAGAAAAAAAATTAGAGCAGAAGTCAATAAAATTGACAATAAGACATCAATAGGGTAAAATCAACAAAACTAAGCTGGTTCCTTAAAAAGACAAAATCGAGAAGTCTCTAGACATGTTAACTAAGAAAAAGAGAGGATTCAAATGATGAATATCAGAAATGAAAGAGGGGACATCACTACAGCCCCCATGGACATTATGGGTAATACAAGAATACTACAAACAACTCTATACTCACAAATGTGATAACCTAGATGAAATGGACCAATTTCCTGAAATACACAATTTGTCAAACCAAACACACAAGGAGATAATCTGAATAGGCCTATATCTATTATATAAGTTACGTCAATAATTAGTAACCCTCCAAAACAGAAAGCACAAGGCTCAGATAGTTTCACTGGTTAATTCTACCAAACATTTAAGGAGGAAATTATACCAATTCTCCACAATCTTTGTCAGAGGATAGAAGCACAGATATTCCTTGTAAGCTGACTCAATATTGTCAAGATTTTAGTTCTTGCCAACTTGATCTATAGAGACAATGCCAATAAAAATCCCAGCAACTTATTTTGTGGATACTGACAAACTGATTCTAAAGTTTATATAGAGAGGCAAAGGACCCAGAATAGCCAACACAACAGTGAAAGACAAGAACAAAGTTGGAGGACTGACATTATCCAACTTCAAGACTTACTATAAAGCTATGTTAATCAAGACAGTATGGTACGGGCAAAAGAAGAGACAAAAGATCAGTGTGACAGTATAGAGAAAACAGACCCACATAAATACAGTCAACTGATCTTGGACAAAGGAGCAATGGCAATACAATGGAGCAAAGAGTCTTTTCAACAAACGATGCTAGAACAGCTGGATACCCACATACAAAAAGAAATTAATCTAGACAGACCTTTTACCCTTCACAAATATTAACTCAATGGACCACAGACCTAAATGTAAAATGCAAAACTACAAAACTCCTATAAGGTAGCAGAGGAGAAAACCTAAATGACCTTGAGTATGGTAATGATTTTTTAAGATACAACACCCGAAGCAAGATCCATGAAAAAAATAATCGATAAACTGAACCTCATTAGAATTAGAAAATTTCTAATTCTCTTGACATTGTCTTTTGCAGAGCAGAAGACAAGTCACAGACTGGAAGAAAATATCTGTAGGAGACACATCTGACAAAGGAATTATACAAAATACACAAAGAACTCAAACTCAGCAAGATAACAAAAACCTGATTTTAGAATGGGCCAAAGACCTTAACAGATACCTCACCAAAGAAGATATACAGATGGCCAAAAAGTATATGATAAAAGGCTCTACATCATATATCATGAAAATGCAGATTAAAACAATGAGATACTATTACACACACCAAAATCTAGAACACTGACAACATCAAATTCAGATGAGGGTGTGGAGCAACAGACACCCTCATTCGTTGCTGGCGAGAATGCAAAATGGTACGGCCGCTTTGGAAGATAGTTTGGTGGTTTCCTACAAAACTAAACATACTTTAACTATATAATCCAGCCATCATGCTCCTCGGTATTTACCCTAAAGAGCTGAGAACTTACATCCACATGAAAACCTGCACGTGGATGTTTATGGCAACTTTATTTACAATTGCCAAAACCTGGAAGCCACCAAGATGTCCTTCACTAGGCAAATGGATAAATAAATCAGACAACAGAATACTATACTTTCTCATTATTCCTGGGTAATTTACCTCTGCTCTTTGCCTCTGCTTTTTGCTATTTTCTTACCTTTATTCATTTTTGTTTATGAGAGAAGCACAAAGTAGGTGAAAATTAAATATTTTCACTTTATATAATAATTGAAATATAGGAGAAAGGTTGAAACTACAGCCAAAAATCTAATTTGAATACACATAAAGTTTTAATATTATCGACCAATTTTTCTTCCATTCTATCTTTGAGCCTTGTTGCTAACCATAAAAACTGCAGTCTTCTTCATGAGAGCAATGGGTTTGCTAAAACTGAACCCAGCAAATACGTACATCAAATATTTACGTATGCCAAAGTTCCTATTAAGCACAAGGCTTTTAAACTAATGCCCAATAAACATGATGAAGAATGAGGTAAAAGGGAGCAAGCTAGAAGATACTCATTAGTTCTTGGAGGGACTCATTTCAAGTCGTCCTGTACGTACTCAATAATGAGCACAGGAGACACATTCTTACTACTCCAGCTCTCTGACAATTCACATGTCTTACAGAAAACTATTATCAGGAAATACAGCCAAAGGAATCAGCTCTGCTAATGAGTCCAAATTCTCAGAAGCTTTTTGCCTTAAGTTCTTCAGAATGGATTTCAGCAGAGCCAATATGTGCTTGTAAACAAAGTTCCTTTAAAACAAGAATCAATCTTTAACTGTGGAAATAAAAATATCCTTTCGTAATAAGTCCTTTTATACAATTCATTCCCATTCCCTATCATGTCAAGCAGGAAAACCTGCATTCTTCAATACATTAGACAAGTGGATCAAAAGTTTGCCTGGGGCTTCCCTGGTGGCGCAGTGGTTGAGAGTCCGCCTGCCGATGCAGGGGACACAGGTTCGTGCCCCGGTCTGGAAAGATCCCACATGGCACGGAGCGGCTGGGCCCGTGAGCCATGGCTGCTGAGCCTGCGCGTCCAGAGCCTGTGCTCTGCAACGGGAGAGGCCACGACAGTGAGAGGCCTGCGTACCGCAAAAAAAAAAAAAAAAAAAAGTTTGCCTGTAATGACTAACTTATAGGGAAAGTGGCAAGCATTTAGTTACACCCCAGCTGACAAGAATTTTATTTGCTTTGTGTATTTGCAGGCCACAACTTCTGCAGCTCATTTTGCATATGCAGACACAACAGACTCCCAGATGAAAATGATATAGGTACTTCTCCGTTACTTTAAAAATTCTAGCACCTGAGAACAAGCAGCTGATGCTTTATTCCATATTCAGTTTTATCAGCCCAGGTATTTTCTGCCTTGTCATCTACTTTTGAGATTTGAATAAAGAACGAAGAATTCAGAGATGTAATGTACAGCATGGTGACGGTAATAACACTGTATTGCATATTTGCAATTTATGAGATTTTAAAATTTATGAGATTAGACCTTAAAAGTTCTCATCACAAGGAAAAAAATTTTTGTAACTATGGTGGTAGATGTTAATTAAAGACTGTGATTTCACTATACATACAAATATTGATTCACTATGTTGTATACCTGAAACTAATATGTCAATTATATCTCAAAAAAAAATGGAGATTCTTAGAGGAAAAATCTGTTGGTATGATTAACCAGTGAGCAAGTTTTTAGACAGTAATGAGGTTAGAATATATCAAAGCAATAATATTAGCCTCAGATTATGAATCAAAAATCCTATCCAATTAAGGTCCCTATTTTTCGAACAACATGAGTCTATTTGCTGTCATGTTTGAATGCTAAAATGCAAAAAATCTTTTTTCATTTCTCATCCGCTGTTCATGACTTGTACACTTAAAAATGTGTTTCACAACTTTAGCTAATATATACATGCCAAAAACACTTTTCTAAAGGCATCATTTCATTCTAGCAAAAGTTAACTATATAAGACAGCTAACACTAGAACTGGTAAATGTCTAAGAATCAAACTAATACATTATTACTATAATTTTAGAAGCAGTTGCTATCTACTGTGTGTGACACATTGTAGTAGCTGCTTTACACATAATGAGATTAATCTTCACTATAACCTTTACAGGTAAGCATTACTAACACTTTTATACAGACAAGAAAACAAGGCTCAAAGAGGTAGCATACCTCATAGAAGGTCCAAGAGCTTATTAGTGAAGGAACCACACCTGGAATTGACAAGCCCAGGTCTAACCCAACATTTCAAGTATATTACACCCTACCCATCTACATTCAGTCTCATGTTTATATTTTTAAATCAAAACAAACTAATGAAATAATTTCCTTCATTTGGTAAAATAAGTAGACCTATTAGAAGAACAGAGATGAGTTTAGCTTCCAGAAGTACATTTGACCTTAGCACTTCTATCTCACAGTGTGAATGTAAATTCAGCAAATACCTTTAAGTACTGACATTGCAACCAAGGACAGGGGTGATATTTTCACCAAAACGGTATTAAAATTCAGTAGAAGGATACAGAGCTCAGGATAAGCTGGGAAACGTCAGGAAATGAGTGAAATAATGATAGGATAGTGGGATAGCACGAGAGGCAAAGACAGGCAAAAGGGGATGTGTGAGCCCACATGTGGGACCAGGCTGGGGAAAGGTTCTGAGGTTACAGCTCAGATTAAGCTCATGCCACCTACTCAAAATGGTAAATTGAGATGAAGAACTACTAAAGTGTAGCATATATAAAGGTAACTATTTGCTTAGTTTTGGTGCTTGGATAAAGGAGAAAAAGCAGCACAGCTCTGCTTCTTCATGCTACTTAATGATTTTGAGGTGTGAATGTAAATCTGATAATGCAACCTAGGAATTTACAAGGACCTGCTGTATAGCACAGGGAACTCTGCTCAATATTCTGTAATAACCTAAACAGGAAAAGAATTTGAAAAAGAATATATGTATATATGTATAACTAAATCACTTTGCTGTACACCTGAAACTAACACAACATTGTAAATCCACTATAGTCCAACATAAAATTAAAAAATTTTTAAGCAAATAATTTGAAAAAAGAATTTTTTTTACATAAAACATTGGGACTAGAGCAGCAGTTCTAACAAACCTGTGGGAGTCCCCCGGACCTTTTCAAGGGAGCCAGGAGGTCATAGCTACTTCCAAAATAATTCTATGATGTTATATGCCTTACTTACTGTGTTGCCCTTGGGACTGATGGATAAAGAGGCACCAAACCTTATGAATAGTCATTTTATTTTTACCACCACTCATTCTCAGTTTAAAAAAAAAAGAAAAAAAGGAGTTTCACTCAAGGTCTTTGATGATGCAATAAGCATTATAAATGTTATTAAATCTCAACTTCTGAATATACATCTCTAATATTTTGTGTGCCAAAACAGAAAACATGCATAAAGCACTTCTGATATCTAACGATTCTCTTAAGGAAAAGAACTTGTGCGATCAAGCTGCAAGCTGACCTAGCTGTTACCATGCAACAGTATTTTCACTCGAAAGAATGACTGATAGACAAACTGGATTTTCAGACTTTAGTATTTGGAAGACGCTTTCTAGAAAATAAAGCAAGCTTGTCACTTCAAGGAAAACAAACAGCACTTGTAATCAATAATAAAATCCCAGCTGTTGGATGGAAATTAGAATTTTGATTAACTTGTATCGACCACAGTGAACTTGACAGCTTCCCAATACTTAAAGATCTTTCTGATAAGATTGGTGGTGATATTAATGAACATGATAATTCTGATATCATGAGATATGTTAACATTTGGAAGAGCTGCATAACATCTACCAATATTTTCCAAGGGACAACGTATAATGTTATAAAACCACGTATGAGGAAAAAAGTTCATTCAAAATGCAAGACAGACGAATGGATTTTAATTTAACACAGTATTGATATGGTTTCAGTTTCCTCCTTGCAAAAAGTCCTTTAAGCTACCACCTGTCGAGTTTTGGTTACAATATCAAAGAATATACACAATTTCCAACTACAAATCTGTGTGAGATTTTCTTCATAAACATGAACCAAAAGAACGTATCAAAACAAATTCAACAGAAAGATCTGAGAGCCCAACTGTCTTCCATTAAGTTACACATTAAAGATATATGTGAAAAGGTAAAACAGGACTTTCCTCACAAGAGTTTTTTTTGTTTTAAAAGAGTTACTTCTCAGAAAAGTGATTTTTAACCATGAAACAGGTTCATTTATGAATTTTTAAAATATGTTAGATGTCTCAGTTCTAGTGTCTAATCAGAATACTGAGAAATTTAAACCACAGATTTAAGCTCATTAAGGATTTAAAAGACCAAAGAGGTTCTGAGACCAAATGTTTGAACCCCCCTGTAGCACAGTGACGCATTCTAAATGGAGATGAGGAAAGGGTACCTGGCTGGCATGGCTCATTCAGTCTCTAGTAATGAAGTACTTGGTTTGAGTATTAAATGTTTTATTTAGAGATCTTTAAGAGAAAGCAAACTGCAGCTAGAGTTCACTGCTATGGACTAGGGAGACTTCAAGGGCTTCAACAGAAGCATCTTCTTGACACTCCTTCCAGGTATTCTTGTTCAACAGGTGGGGAATAAGCAAGGTGGAATGGAAAAATCACCAGCGCCAGAGTAGTGGCTGCTGGAATAGCTAAGCACTCCCACCTGGTGTGAATCACGTCACTGGGTAACCTTCCCTGGGACATTCTCTTGGGGGTGAGATGAGGAAAGGAGAAGGATACAAACACATCCCTAAGATACAACTGAATACAAAAGTATGACTGAAGAGAACCTGAGTGCTGAAAGGTCCTTGGAACTACCAGTTCTTCCTCAGAAGGATAACCGCTAACTACCAGCCCGACTTAAAACAAGTCCTGACCTGAAGCGACAGCAGGCCAATTAGCTGGCAGTGCTCCCTGGGCAAAGCATCAACAATCACTCAGCCACAAGAGAGTATGCAGGCTACGGGAAGGAAGGAAATTAGGGTTCAAACTCATACTGGATTGCTCCCAAAGTCCTATGACAATCTGACAATTAATGGCTTCATTTATGACATATCCCACAAAGGAACATTGCATGTTTCATAAATTCATTCATTCCTGCTTTAAAAAAGTTACACAGAATTAAGAACAAGCTAGATTTTGGCAGCACTTTTCTTAACAGTTATGAAACATCATACAATTGCTATTACTAGCAGGAATTTATAAGTTATGTTCCTAAAAGAAAATAAAGGACAAAAATTTCACAGACAGGGAGGGAAAAACAACTGAACACAAAAAGCAGCAACTTATTTAAGGGAACAAATTTTAGTACAGGAGTAGTCACTTCAGAAATACATTTCTGTAACTACAGAGTGCAAATCATCTAGACGTTGATTAACTAGACATTGGCTTGATCCATTAATGATTATATATCATCTGAACCCCTTCCACAGACAGTACTGTCCCAACACTAAATTAGCATCTTTTTAAAAAAGCACACATTTCTATATCTTATTTATTTTCGTTCTCCTCTCCAACTTTGCATAAGATGCCCAACAATAAGTATTCCATAAAATAACTTTATCTGTTTTAAATGTTTAATGGCTGCAGATGGGAGGGAAAGACATTTCTCTTTAGGAGACTTGGAAGTATCTGCTTGTTGCTTTCCTGAAAAACTTGCAAAGACCAGTTAGGAGATGGTTAGATACTATAACAAACATGGTTGAAATGGGAACTACTGATTGATGGAGAAAACCTTCAGACCAAGGGAGACAACACAGGGGATGGAAATTTATAATTGAGAAGGGCCAATACTCAATAAACATTTGTTGAATGCCATCTTTCCTAGGGGAAAAGATGAAAAGAAGTCCATTATCTAGAGACCTCACTGAGAGCTATCATCAAGTACTTCACACCTGTTCCGCATTCTAGGACCTTTATGGTTGGAGATGAGTTATCCATAGGGGCTTTTTCAAGGCGAACCACAGAGCTCTGAGGTCCCCACATGGAGAGAAAACAGGTTTAGCTCAGAGTCTTCCAATCTTAGAAAGAGAACGGCATTAATGCCAGAAATATATTAAACAGTAACAGTTGCCAGTTTATGCTCAGTGTGAACGGGAACTTCGGCTTGGACCTAGGTAGTTGTATTGGAATCTGCTTCATAAGTAGTACCCATTGTTTATAAAGACAGACTAATGTTACTTTAATGCTATTAAATGATGTATGAAAGTATTTAAGATGATGATCAAATGGTCTCAATGCCACTATCCACATACAGGGGAGTCTAAACCATGGTGCAAACCCAGCCTGACTTACAGAAGTGTTTCCTTTGACATGTGCAGTAATTTAAAGGTGAGAAATTTTGCAAGGAAATCTGGTTTTCCAGCTCCTGTTGGAAAAAAGAAATCATACAACCTGTCAAAACTGGGCCTGCATTCTAGTGTGAAGCAATGAGTTGGATCTGACCCATGATTCTACACACACACACACACACACACACACACACACACACACACACACACACACACACTCTCTGTACCCTCCACTTGGCCAGTCTCCACGACTCCTTACTGCCTTCACGCAGCCCACCTCATTCATCTGATTTCCTGGTCCACCTCCACTGGTGGTTAAGCTAAAAATCCCTGGCCTGGCATTTCATACAGTCTTCTAAGGGGATCCCTCTCACTGGTGCCAGTTACCTAAAGTGCAGGCTGAGAATACCAAAAAAAAAAAAAAAAAAAAAAAGACTTCTTTAGGGCTATCTCTCTGAGCCAAACATGATTATAATAGAAAACAACTGTCCAGTTTTGTCAAAATTACTAGGTTTCCACCAATGAAGTAACAGAAAGCTAAAATCACTACTATTGATCACTTTTTAGGTCAGGAATATTTGATAACTCAATAAAGCAGTCACATGTCTAAGACTGCAAATTGAGGAGTTAGCATTTTCTGAGATCAGCATCTCCCCATGATGTTATAGCCAGAGAATGCTAAAACACCTGGAATGGTCTGATAGCTAGCCTGGCTTCTCAAACTTTCAAAGGCAGAGATATTTGTTATATATACCCCCAAAGAAATGGAACCAAGGTAGTGCATTTTAATATCTGTAAGCTTTTAAATGCCTGTAAAGATCATGAGGATTGATTGGGTCTTAACTATTTCTTTGCATAAGTTATTAGGAAGGAATAAAATACTTATAGACACACTGGTAATAGCAGGTTGCACCCTGGAAATAAAAGTTGGGATCCTTAAATATGATGACTTTTGTTGGATCCTGGAGACAAAAGAAGCTGACATAAGGGAAAAGAATAAAAATTTAAAACTCTTGTGAGTTCTGAACATAATTTCTAGAAACCTATTTAATGATGAAAATGGCATCTATTAAGTAACCTGTGTTAAGTTCGCCAAGGTTTGAAAGACAAAGGAAACAATCGTTGAACGCGTATTCTGGAGATTATGCAACATCTTTCCTTTTACCATTCCTCAGTTTTGAAGTAACTGACCGAAAAAAAAAAAAATCACTAATTTTCACAAGAGGCTTTTCTGGCTTGCAGGGTAGCTGCCAACAAAGACACTCTTTCGTAGAATTTTTTATTTAGGCTGCTTAGTTACTAAGACCAGAGATGTTTTTAAATCTTAGGGGCAATGATTAATAATCCTTTTTATGTTCTTTAAACTGCAGAATCCAATAAAGTAGGAAGTCTATACCTCTGGGAATGTGAAAGAAAACATGTAAATCAACTCCACACCTAATACTCAATCCTACACTCACTATGTAAAGCAACTCTAGTTGGCCTGCTCTCTTCTGCAATAGTTTGACTTAAATGATTTTAGGGTAGTCTTTAACTTTTAGCCTTCAAGTCATCTTTGAATCAAGGTCAAAATATAAAATTCTAACATATCCCAAATGCAAAAATGGAAAAGTGATGCCATCTAACAATCAGAAAAGTGGTCCTGCCATAGAACAGCACTTTGCAATACCTGCACATTTCTCTTTCTTTGCTCAACAGGTTTGGATCGTGTTTCAGTCATCACTGTACCATTCACGGCTTCTAGCACAGGGCTTGTGCACAGAGGTGTCAGTAAACACTTCAACACCCAAAAACTACGGAAAATACAAAAATTAACTGTATATGTATATATACTATCAAAAAAGCTCGTTTTTTTTAATTTTTAAAAATTAAGAATTTTGTAAAGCTCCTTGAGTGTTCCTAGCACGCAGCCATGCCTAAACAAAGCCTATCAAAATAATGTAATGGCAAAAAATTAGGATCAGAGACATCCCTTAAGTACAGTGAAGAAGTGTTTCGGTTTATTTTGCTCTTTGCTTTAAGTATGATCACCAAATATTCCTATGAAAGGCAGTGATCATGCTTTCATTTGTTTTACGTAATTACGTGACCATATATGGCCTATAAAAACGAGGCTTTTAAAAAATTTAAACACACAGCCTTCATAAAGCTGTCAATCCAGTTCCAGTTTTCTTTATTGTGCTTTGGTTTCTCCAGAAGAAACCAAATTATAGTTCCCCTAAGTAGGGAAACAAAGGTTAAGAGTGAAATAATAAGGAACACGCCTGGAGTGTTTCTGCTTTTTATCCTCCAGATCTCCATAGACTCCTAGCAAGAGAAGTGACCAAGGAGTGACTAGAATGGAATTTGTGGCTCAAACAGTGCCATCTAAACTCAGTCTGTGACAATCACTTGACCCTGGTCCCCAAGAAGCAGCAGCTTTAAAATTATTAATAAGACTAAGGCACTCACTCTGTGTATCCAGACATCATTATCTTACCCTGGACGGTCCAGGCTGTGCGCCCAGAGATGTGCCTAGAACACAAAGGCACAGATGGCAGAGCGGGAAAACATGGGAGCCGCTACCATCTACATTGTTTAAAGCTTATCAACTCTCAACAAGAGAAGGTGGTACGTGATGGCTAGGTATTTGCCCTCACTACTTGCATAAGCCTCTCTGGTCTGCCCTCAATGAAAGACTCTATAAAATAATACTTCGCATGTTGAAAGGCAGGTCACGCTGAAAAACCATACATGGAACATAAAACTGGAAACATGGACAGTGCTTCTGGAGAGCAGCCCAGAAAGAGGAAATCTGAGTCAATAGTCCACTTCTGTCAAGACTGATTTGAGTACTGGAAGGGGCCACTTAACATTTCTAGGTGTTTCCTCATTTATGAGTGACTGGCCTAAGATCTCTTCAGCCCTAAAAGAGTAAGACTCTAAAGAGTGAGCTGAGAATAAAAAAAAAAAAAAAAAAAAAAAAAAAAAAAAAAACACTAACACAAAGTACTGTACCAGGAACAAATTTTAAATAAAATTGCTCATACTTAATACTTTACCATCTGAACTCTCAATATATCCATGTTCAATGCCTTCTACCCTCTTTGCCACCTGGAAGCCTGGTTAACCATGCAAGGCAAAATTCAAATGTCATTTCCTTTGCGGTACAATGGTAGGTTGATTATAAAAATGACCCAAATTACACTCCTACTCCCACCCCCAAGAGACACCACCTCTGTTGTGCAACTCTGCAGCACTTCTCCTCAAAAGGCAGAGTCTACTTCCATTCCCTTTGAATACTGGCTGGTTTTGTGAGTTGCTTTGGCCAACTGATCATATGCCAGTTCTGAGCCTAGACCTCCAACGGTCTTGTGTACTTCTGCTTGCTCCTTGGAAGGTTGCCTTGCTGTGAGAAAAAGCCCAGACTAGTCGGCTGACGGAGAAGAAACCACTAGAGATAAATCTGCCCAGTTAAATCTGTTTTAGACCAGCTTACCGCCAGCTGACCCCCAAATACCTAAAAGGGCCCAGTGAATACAAGCAGAAACACATTCCCAAGCTGTGGCTGACCACAGACACAGGAGTAAACACACTCAAAACCAGGAAATCCCAGCTGGCCCAAAGTCTGGTAGACAATACTTAATGCTCATTGTTTTAGGCTACTGAGTTTTATGGTGCTTTGTTCTGCACTGTTACCTAACATACACATATATGTGTGTGTGTGTATGTATGTATGTATGTATATATATATATGTATATATATATATATGGACCTTCAAGTCTCCATAACAGATTTACCATTTTACATTTCTATCAGCAATAGATGAGAGTTCTAGTTGCTCCACATCCTTGCCTGAACGTGTGATGTTGAACATGTTCTTCAGGGTGTCTGTTCAAATCTTTGCCCATTGTTTTACTAGTCTGTCTTCTTATTGAGTTTTGAGAGGTTTTTTTTTTAAAGTGTATTTTGAATATAATCCTTTATCACACTGTCAAAGAGAGCTTCAAAATTGTTGTAATGGTAGTGTCATCAGAAGCGTTCATCTACTTTTTTGCCTATTTTAGATGTATAAGTATATAAAACTAAACTGAAATGTTTAGAATTCTATAGTATTTAGGTGGTACAGAAAAACAAGGAATAATAGTCACAAATTCAAGATAGTGGTTTCCTTAGGGGAGGGGGAAAGAATTTTAGCAAGGGCACTTTAGGATTTCTGGGGTGCAGGCAACATTCAATTTCTTGAATGGGGAAGTGGTTATACAAGTGTAGAAGTATATACTTCAGAATTTAGTTTTTCTAGTAACCGTACATGCTTTATAGGTATGTAAATCTCACATTTTAAAATATGTTTAATTGAAGGAACTCATACAAAACCAAATAAACAAATAGATCCAGAATAAGCTGACTATTAAAAAAAAAAAGCCAGTGCTTTGGCTAGAACCATAAAGCATTGTTGAAGGTAAAGGAAGAGAGAAATGTAATGCATTCACACTTAATGATAAAAGCCATTGAAAAACAACATGAAGACGCTCACTACACAGAAAACATCTCAATCACATTATGTTGCCACATCAAGAAAGCAAACCAGTATGAGAACTATTTTCTTCACATGCTTTGGGAATTTGTCCACTTTTGATGTTTAGTAAGATATATGTGGCTTTACTTAGCCAAAAGAAATTACATTATCATTCGATATTTTCACATCTCAATAACAGTTCATTAAATAAATACTTAGGTAGTAAAGTACTATCACAAGAATGTACTATTAATGTGAGGTTGAGGGAGTAGCAGCAAAATGTGACTGCTAACTTACAGGCTGATGAACAGTAATATCTACAAGCAAAGGTTTAAGAGGCTCAGAGTTGGAATACACAGGAAAATTCCTTGCACAGTATAACATATTAAGCACAAGTACAGCTTGTTTCCTAAGAAATCCGTGAAGCCAAAACTATTTTTCCCCTCACATAATTAGTGAACTTATTGAGGAAAAAAAAAGAAGGTATGAATATTACTCTTGAATAATCTTTTTTGAAGTCAGTTTTTAAAAATGTAAGTTGCCTAAATTCTATATAGAACTGTCAATGAGCACACTTTTTCCTTCTTCTAATAAATTAGTATGCTTGAAAATTGTATATTTTATATCAGAGAGCCTAAGATTTCTCAAAGTTTATTTAATACAGTTAAGCAAATACTATTGTAGAGCCAGTGAAGTAACAGTTTGCTTTGATCTCAGCCTCAGTGACTGAGCATGGGTGGTTATCAAATATACACAAAATGACTTTTCTCCATTTACATTCTCACGGCTTTAACATCAAATAAAAATCCCCCAGAATCGTGTTAATAATCTAAAGGCACCAGCACCTCTGCATAACGCCCGCCTAAGCCACCCAAGATTTGAAGATGTGGTCAATCACTTTCACTGAGTATCTGTGCCTTAAGGAAGTACGAGCAGAAACAATTTTAATCATTCCCAGTCTTTAAAACGGGAGTTCGTATCTGCCATTTTATGTTCCCTGGTTCTTTGGGGAGGAGTAATTTGTTTTATATAAATATCATAATATATGGTAAATACATGCAACTCTTAGCATGAATATATGGTATCATGTACAATAAACTTCAGTTGGGATTCAGTGGATTCTAATATTTTTTTAAACCGCATATTCCTAAGGAAAAAATTGTATTTATCCTAAGACTACTACTATGGGAAACCTACTTCTTTTATTAATTAGTATATATTAATATCCAATTTAAAAACATTTTTCAATTTACAATTATTCAAACCACCTAAAGAGAAATTTCTAACTTTGAAAAAGGCAACATATTTTATGTTTATTGTTAAAATAGTCAGTGGAACTATTTTTCTCTTTTAGTTAACATAGCAGTCATATATTAAGAGAGTCTATCTTGGTATGTAAAAAAGATTCTAGACCACACATGAAGGTAACATGATCAGAAGGGTTGAGATGTCAAAAAAGAAACTATACGCTGGTATGTGGAGCGTGTGTTCTGGATAGTCAAATAAAATGACTGTCCCTGTCCCTCAAGGAACTTTCAGTCCTTAAGAGGAGAGATGTGTCCCCATGAAAAACAATATAATGCAACATTTGAAAAACAGGTGTCCTACAGATATAATTTCAGCTTTAGGGTAGGGGAAGTATAATTTGTTGGGGTTTTGAAGGGTAGACAAAGGTCACTGAGCAAAGAGAACTATCAAGGCATTCTAGATGGGATGGGCTGGGCTGTGTAACCAAAGGAGTAGAGAAAGGGACAGCCTCCGTCAGAAGAGAAGGAAGTGAATTGGTGTCACCAAATTGAAGAATTCTTACAAGAGGCAGATAGGGCAAGACTTCAAAGAGTAGTAGTCTACCAGCGCCCAGACACAGGATACTGGACAGTGGGCCTTTCACTTCATCCTCTCAGTCAGGGGTGTTTTTGTCTTTAATGTATCAGACATGGTGTATTTCAGGTAGCAGTGAGATATTCAAGCAATAATGTCCCACAAGTTTTTGGAGATAAGGAATAAAGTTCAGGACGAGACTAGAACATTCACTACAGGGAGAAAAGAGCTGAATCCTGGAAGCAAATGGCCAGATAAAATGAAATCATACAGGGCTTCCCTGGTGGCGCAGTGGCTGAGAATCCGCCTGCTGATGCAGGGGACACGGGTTCGTGCCCCGGTCTGGGAAGATCCCACATGCCACGGAGTGGCTGGGCCCGTGAGCCATGGCCGCTGAGCCTGTGCTCTGCAACGGGAGAGGCCACAACAGCGAGAGGCCTGCGTACCGCAATAAAAAAAAAAAAATGAAATCATACCTTCCTCTAGAAAAATAACAGGATGGCCTTTCTGTCACACCAGGCAGAATATAGTTCTCAATCTCCTAGTAAGGAGATGCATGTTTCAATAGCTATAGCCTCATACAGATGTCCTATTGCTACTATCCCCATTGATAGCTATCAGAAATTTCCCTAGCATCATGACATACCAACTATAAAGAGGTTGCCATGTCATGTTGGTGAACTGTCAAGCTTCCCTGTGACGATACCCACTTAACTACTAGGAAAGGCCTACGTCACTAAATTCCTGTGCATAGTTAATAAGAAGCAACACTGTCGCCAGTGTTCAGTTCATGCAATGGCCTGGTAAAAGCCCACCTGAGCACATGTTGCCGCACTGCTCACATTCTCATCCCGCTGCCCCCTCTCCTCCTTTGGTTCAATGGCTTCAGTCTGAGCCATTAAGCCTGGGCCTAAGCATAGCAGAGACCAGTGCACCAACAGATACTTAGAAACAAGTTGAGGTATAACTCCACATGGCTTTTCAAGGAATACTATAAACCAAGAGGAATCGGAGGACCACAGCCCCACACGTACACGGTCTCTCCTGCAACTCCACCCCGCCCCCTTCGGTTTATGTATGAAACAATCTAATATCTAAACAAGGTAAAGTACATCCGTAAGCCTCCAGGATGTTTTTCCCTGAGATAGTTGTATGACTTCTATTTAGAAATATTGAGACGGAAGAAGAAGAACGAAAGTCCTTTTGTGAATATTCTTTTTGAAGTTTTCCTTTGCAGGTTCTACAAAGAGCTGCCATCTCTAAAAGAAGAATTCTATTAGACATCAGTTTTGTTTTGAAGTACAGTAGGAGCTGATTTCTTAGAATCTCAAGCATTGGAAAAATCACTGCGACAACTGGGACTAAGCACTTATTTTCATTATTCTAAATACTGGAATAGTTCCCAAAGAATGAATTTTACTGCTGTAATTATAAAGTAATGATAATTATATGAAAGTGTTGTTAAACCAAGAGTATGAATTACCACCATGGTGTGTCCAAACAAGTGCAGACCTGACATACAGAGTAAACAGATATGCAAAGAAATCTTTCTCTCCAAAAAGGCCTAGTTTACACATTATTACTTCACACCAGTTTCGTTTACAATAAGCACGAACAACCATAAATATAACATTAATTTGGATACAAAACAGTTGTTTCAAAAATCAAAATTATAAACAAAAAAGACAAAGTACTTTTCAACGTGAGTATGCATCTCACCTGTTCCCCACTATTCCCTCATAGGAGGCCTCAGCCCCACCTAGACTCATCTACTCATTATCCCCAAAACACATTTTGCAAATTCCTTTTTTCCATTTTGACCAAATCGTACCAATCCTTAAAAGCCCCAGCCAAGCACCTGCTCATCCCCTCCACCACCAGCCACAGAGAACTCTCTAGTCTCTGAACTCATGTTACACTGAGTTTACGCTGCCTTGTATTATCATTTTAAAGGCACTGTCTTCCTAGTTAATTTTTTTTTTATATATATATAACAGGCAGGGTCTATGGCTGTTACTTTTTAGTTTCCATACTATACCTATCAGTGTGTCATGCTTTGTAAATACTTAGTATTTGCTGACTGCCTAAGATTCAAACACTCATCTTAGCGTGGTTCATTCGCTCTAAATGGGAGAGTTGGTGTATTAGTCAGGGTTCTGACAAGAAGAGATGGCATTCTCCAGTGGGGTGCTTCAAGAGAATTTAACGAAGAGTCAGTCTACTTACAAAAAGCAGGTACAGGGTTTATGGAAACCAGAAAGGGACAGTGAAGTATGCCAGATCTAGTAACAATAATTGACCACTCCCTGAAAGGACCAGGAGAAGAGTTACCAGAATCCTGGAGAGGGTTCCCTTACAAGAGACGTAGCTGTGGGTATAGCACAGGGAACTCTACTCAGTGCTCTGTGCTGACCTAAATGGGAAGGAAATCTAAAAAAGAGGGGATATATGTATAACTGATTCACTTTGCTGTACGGCAGAAACTAAACACAACATTGTAAAGCAACTATACGCCAATAAAAATAATAAATAAACCACACTATTTCAATATCCTAAGAAAGAATTTCCCAAGAAAATAAAAGAAACAAAAAAAAAAGACAGAGAGAACCAGCCAGCCTGGCAGGGAAGGAACCAGGACACTGATTAATCATCCTCTTCCTTTGCCCTATGTTCTCCCGTCAGTACATCTCCCATTGGCCGAACAGTTCTGGAAGCCAGGAGGGCAGGGAAACCTGTTAATGCAGCCCAGAAGGGTCATCACCCTTCCTCGACAGGTGATGAGAAGGGTAAGTAGGAGTGTGTTTGGAAAGACAAACAGAAGACAGACAGCTCAGACCGTGTGAGAGCAGTAGTTCAACTGCAGGCACTGGCTTCAGACAGCTTGCATTCCTATCTCACATCTACCACTTGGGCAACACCACTGAACCTTTCTGGTGTTGGTTTCCTCATCTGATAAAGATGATAATAGTACCTATCTTAAAAAAGCATCACCGACACAGTTAATTGGATTATATGTCAAAATATGTACCACAGTGCCTGGTACAGACTAAGTACTGAACAAAAGTTATTAATAACAGTAGTAATAGTTATTTTCATCTTTATTAGAAGCATACCTTCCTAGAAATTCTGTTCTGGAAATGTGGTCTTCAACTAACAAGCACACCTGGAATACCTAGTTTGTATGTTCTGCCTCATCTGCCGCTCCAAATGCCTACCTGCATCGGACTTGAAGATTGCATTTGAAATGTTGTCCTCCGACCTCCACCACAAAAAGGTCTGTGCTGTTCAGCATCCCCAGTCCCTGGACCTTAAGGCTTGGTCCCTGAAGGCTCCCTGCCCACTCTAGTTAGAGTTCCTGGGGGACTGCTGGCACCCGTTTGTCAGGGGCAGCAGGCTGGGACTTACTGGCCTTTACAATCTATTGATCATCAAGCCAGAAGGGTTAAAAGACACTTGCCAAGGACTTTCGGCCGATGAGCACCCAACTGGTCACGGAGGAAACTAAAGGCCTAATAAACAAGGACGAACAGGTTGGGTCCTAGAATTAAAGGATGATACTGTCAGGCTCAAAGGAGTCTGAAATTCTTCAAAAACAGCCTGCTATGACCTATACGTTATCATACCCCTCAGGGTACAGACTATGGTATGATGAAGCATCTACAAAGAATATAAGCATAAGGTATAATTAACGCATAGTCATTTAAAGGCCAAAATAATGTCATTATAGCTTCTGATGGCACAGCCAATGGAATAATAGTTTAAAAAATGTGACATTCTCTTGAATGGCTGACAAAAATACCACTTCCAAAGTCCAGTTTACTCTAGATAACAAAATTACACTTAGCTAAAGCCAGTTTAAATATATAGTGAGCAATAATACTCCATGTGTAAAAATCAAATCAACACATTGCAGGGCTAGATCCCAACTCCCCAGTTCTTTATCTGCACATGACCACATTCATTCAGAAACACTGGTGTGCCTACTGACTACCACGTAAGAGTAGTAGATATCTATGACACCATTTTCATAAACTGGCAGAGTGGCTAAGCAATGCGGGTTCTTTAATGATTTGCTGGGGAATGGCAAACTTCTATTTGTATATCCCTGACACACAGTAGTTTACTAACTATGAAACCTGGCTGCAACATCTTCACTGCAGTAAAGTATACAAGTCATGATCTTTATAGATTGAGACCACTGCTTGCTGCTTTTCAAATCTGTCTAAGAAAATGCACAGCTTGATGGCTGAGGATCTAACTTTACCATTTTAAAAACTCTAGTCACAGGTTTATTCCTTAACACAGGGCTTTGAAATTTTACAGCTTAGAAACAGCTTTTTATCAGGAATAACGCCAGAAAAAAAATGGGAAATCAAATTCAGTTTTACTCTGCCACCCTCTAACCACCATCTCTCCCTGCCAGGATGGCCCATGACCTCACACCTCATCTACATCCATCTCCTTTGCCCTACTGCAGTAAAGTGTTCGTTCTCCTGTCCAAAAGCCACAGGGCTTTCCAAAGCAGAGACCTCAACTGTTTTGAATCTTAAAGGAAATATTAAACCTCCAAAAAAGAAATGCACAATGGATATGGTGGGGGGAGGGAGGGAAGCAGGGAAAAAACTGTATGAGAGAGAAAACTAACCAATTTGCTAACAGTATAATAAACTATTACAACCTCATACAAAGTTATCCAGGAATGTAAATCAAGAGTTATAAAAATATTACTGTAACCCAGTTGTTTTACTTCTGAGATTCTAAAGAAATAATCCAAAATATGAAAAACCTATCTGCACAAAAATGTTCATCCCAAGTGTTTACAATGGTAAAAATACTAGAAATTAGTAAGTGCCTAATAATAGAGGAACAGTTAGACATGTTATGTATACATCTTAGACCTTATACATTCTTTAAACTGATGGTTATATTAAAGCTAGATGTATATTCAACCTGGAAGGAAATATAATGAACTGTTAACAATAGGACAGGAATGCAATACTTGGATACTTTGCAAGACTTTGAATAATGAATGTATCTATCTTTAAAAATTATTACATTTTTACCACCTGAGAACAAACAATAAGCTTATGAAAATTTGCCTTTCAGTGTTACTTATAATTCCTATGAAAGGACATACAAAGTGTTTCTCACATAGTGAATTTACTGGGGCATGTGTCTAAAAAAACAGCAAAAATGTACTCTAGACCTAGGTACAAAAATTTATGGGAATGAGGCTATCAGGAGGAAAAACACATGAATAACAGTAAACATGAAAAAGTAACAGGATTATCTATTTCCTTTATTTTCCTAAGTTTTGTAATATGATTCTTTCATATCATACTAGAAATATTTAAGAATAGCAATGATTTTTTAACTCCATATAGAAACATAGCTGTTGGTAAAATGCAAATGAACTTTATGAACATCTATATGGAGATACTGTAAAGGGATTTTAAAAGGTCAGGCTGTAGAAACTTCCCTGGTGGTCCAATGGTAAAGAATCTGCCTTCCAGTGCAAGGGACATGGGTTCGATCCCTGGTCCGGGAACTAAGATCTCACATGCCGCGGGGCAACTAAGCCCATACATCACAACTACTGAGCTCGCGTGCCTCAACTAGAGAGCCTGCGTGCCCCAAACTACACAGCCCACACGCTCTGGAACCCGTGCCACAACTAGAGTGAGAAAACCTGCAAGCCACAACTAGAGAGAAGCCCGCACACAGCAACGAAGGGCCCGCGTGCCACAACAATCCCATATGCCTCAACGAAGATCTTGCGTGCTGCAACTAAGACCCAATGCAGCCAAAAAAATAAATAAATAAAATTTAAAAAAAAAAGCTCAGACCGTAGAGAGAAGACCATTGCCAACTGCAAAGTTTGCCTAAAATGAAGCAGAATGTAGTTGGAAAACAATCAGGTGTGAGTTTTAGAAAATTATCACTGACACATGGAAAGAAAAGTTAGAAAGAAAGTGAAGCACAAGAAATCCAGGCTAGAATAATTTAAGGGTATAAAACCAAAGAAAAGGCTAAATTCAAGGCCTTAAGAGCACAAGATGGCAGGTAAGTAATAAAAACAGGGACCTGAAGACGGGACCAAGGAAGCACCAGTAGTTAGTAAGGCATCTGGCCACTTTTCTATTAGATCTCAAGTGGCTAAACATGGCACTGATGGGACTTCCCTGGTGGCGCAGTGGTTAAGAATCCACCTGCCAATGCAGGGGACACTGATTTGAGCCCTGGTCCAGGAAGATCCCACATGCCACAGAGCAACTAAGTCTGTGTGCCACAACTACTGAGCCTGTGCTCTAGAACCCGTGAGCCACAACTACTGAGCCCACGCACCACAGCTATTGAAGCCCTCGTGCTTAGAGCCCGTGCTCCGCAACAAGAGAAGCCACTGCAATGAGAAGCCCATGCACTGCAACGAAGAGTAGCCCCTGCTCGCCGCAACTAGAGAAAGCCCACACGCAGCAACAAAGTCCCAACGCAGACAGATAATAAATAAAAATACATTTTAAAATAAATTTAAAAAAAAAAAAAGAATTCTGGTTTAAAAAAAACTCAAAAAAAAATGGCACCAAGATAGAGAAAAGAATCCTGTTATTTGAGAATTAGAAAGAATAATTTTAAAAAACACAAACAACCAGAAACAAAACTTTAGAGTCACAGATAAGGACCCGTGAGCCATATGATGAGCCTAGCATCAAACACCTAACACTTGTCTCCAGCTAACAAACTTGATCTGTAGTTGCCATTGTTTCTAGGTTGTGACGTCAACACTAACATGAAGTCCTACCAAGGGAAAGGTTATACATACAAAGGTAGACCTCCAGGGTGTACAGTGCTCCATGATACTAGATAAGAGAAATGAAGAATCATCAATAACAAGGAACAGGTTTTGCTGTAAAATTCCCCTCTACTTTGATCCTCCTTTCTACACTCACTTTGAAATATTATAAATTAAGCAAAAATATTTAATATTTAAGCCAAAAAAATATTTAAGCCATCGAACAGTCACTTTAATAGAAGCCTACGAACATATGGATTTAACTATAGAGACAAAGATCAAATTAAGGCTATTCTAGCAATATATATATATCCTACAAGAACAAACAAATCTTGACAAAAAAGCTAATCAAAAGTTCAGTAGTTCAGACTTTTTTTAAAAACAAGCTGGGAAAATGATTTCTATTACGATATATTAATAAAGCATTTTTGCATATATTATCTTCCATAAAAAGCTTGGGAAGTAAATTATTATTACCCCCATTTTACAAGACAAGGAAACAGGTGATAGGTACATTGGCAGAGCCAGACCTCAATCCAGTATCCCTTCTATCACTCTCTCTAGTAATGTGTCTTTAACACCTCCCTGTAGTGATGTGACTCGTGGGACACTGCCCAGGTTTCAAAACTTAGGAATCAGTGCTCTACTGCTCTTAAGTAAGAACAGGTAGTATTTCCAAACGAATCATGTTAACTCTTTAGGAAATAAGATATGTTGGAGAAAAGAGATGCAAATATAAAAGCAAAATTAACACCATATAATCCTAAATTTTTGTTAGAAATAGCATAAACTCAAGAGGTACATATGTTATTTTTTTCCACTAGAAGAAATGTAGATACAATGACCAACCAAGTAACAACCGCTTCCAGATCATGGGTCTCAAAGTACTATTTCCCTCTGAAAGAAACCAGGGCTACATGGAGAACAGCTGATCCTAATCTGGGGAAGGAAAAGTACAAGCTGAGCCTAAAGATTTTGTCATAGCAGAAAGCAAGGAGGCCTTCAAAGACTGTCAACCTGAAGAGGCTCCCACTGGCTAAAAGATGAGGAAACTGGAGCAAACAGAATAGTAGTTGTTAAACCCACCAAAATGGTTTATATCCATGTGTTCATAATATATATATGTATTTAGAAGGTGCTTAGTCTCCTCTGAGGATTCTAAAAGGAACCAACCCATTTTTCTGAAAACTAGTAGAAAGGCAGAAGAATCAAGCATTAAATTTGCTTTCTTCCACCAACCTGTCTTCTATCTGTCCCTCAGGGTATGCAAAGAATTGATGACAATCTCTTTAGTACTATCCCTATTAATAAATGAAGAAAGAATGGAATATTCCCATTTTACAAACCCAGAATGAAACAATGGCTCTAGGAAATGATCACCTATAGCCACTAATCTCAAAGAGAAATAACTACATTACATAATTCCTGGAGAACACAGAACAGCTATGATATAGTCCTCCCCCACCGCCCCATAAAAATCTGAGGTTCTAGATCTGTATACCAGTTTACATCAATAGAGAAACCAGAAAAACATGTTAACCACCACCATGGAATGAAATCAGCAAAACACAGACTATGGACAACAACAGAACAACTAACCCTAAACTGCTAGAACAAAGAGGAGTTAAGGAGGACTCCTACATGGAAGAGACTTGAGACATAAACGTCATGCAGTGCATGGGCCTTGTCTGAAGCCTGATTCAGGAAAACTATAGAAATTTATGAGACAACCAGTGAAATTTAAACCTTGACCTATAAATTCATGATATTAAGTTGTTAATTATTTTTAGTCTTGATAATGACACAGTGATATTTTTCAAAGAATCCTCATCTTTCAGAGATACACACAGAAATATTTAGAATGAAACATGCCCTCTGAGTTTTGCTTCAAAATAAGCCAAATGATGGGCATGGGTTTCTAACCAAAGTCAGTAAGTGACTATGTGGGATGAGGTAGCAGGGATTATGCTATCCTCTTATCTACTTTTTTGTATGTTTGAAATTTACCATAAAATACATAATTAAAAATTCCTCCGGCTACAATAAATACCTATTTATCCTTTCTTCTAAACTTAGTAGAAATAAACCCTCTTGTACCGAGGGCTTTTATTTTTGATGTGATCAATTTTACTTCCACAAGGAAAAATATATTTTCCTTTAAAAATATTTTAAAGTATTAAGATTCCTATCACACGACTCTTTATTATGCTCCAAAGTTTAATATGATCCTTCCCAAAACAATTATAAGCACATGCTGAATAATGTACATGAAACACATGAAAATTGAGGAAATATACAATATTAAGAACATATCATTATAAAGCAACATATTTGTTTTACCAAAACCAAGGTATCTATATGCAGGATGAGAGACAAAGAAGATGTTACAAAACGCAAATCTTCAAACATTTGCCTAGTACCTTTTCTATGAAACTTCGCTATCCAAATCATTCGTGTTTCCAAGATCTTCAAATTTCCGTAAGCATAAACTTCCACACACTTTTTTAAACAATCCTTCATCCCCCCGAACAACATCCTTACACTGTGGTTACCCCCCAGTAGGAACCCCACTACTCCTGCCCTGCTGTTGCATTTCATTACAAGCACAGCTGCTAATGTTGCCTAAACTAGTTAATAAAAACAAGTTTGGGTCAGACAACAACACTAACATAAAAGAATACTAGATGGGGTCTAGTTTATATCATCTACACTAATCACGAGCTCAAGAATTTAAACTCTAATTTCAAGGCACTGAGAGACAGAGTGGCAGAATTCCTTATTTCAGGCAGAGACCAGGAGAATATATACATTAGATCTATAACTTCATTCTCCACTTCAGAGATATCCTACCATATATCCCACTATATGCACATCAAGAATTTTTTTTTTGGTATATTTTCTAAGTATTTCTTGACCTGATCAGGAAAAAGTACACAATGGTTGGCATCCAAAATCTCTTACAAAATTCTGTAAGTCAATACGTTCTTTTTGAGAAATTTCAGTAAGAGATTAGCTTAACCCAAAATAGAATATAATTCAAAATCACTGCTCGTTGAGGCGATGAAATACACAAGTAGACGTAATAGAATTTAAAGTATAGAAACAGAGTAAGCTTTAATGAGATCATTCTAAGCTTTCTGCCTGAAGTATGTCTGGCCCAGAGTGACCCTACCCAGGTATATGTTAGTGATGCTGCCGCTGCTGCTACTACTGGCACGGCTACAGTTATTCTAACTGCAATACTACCGCTGGCGCCACCAGTCATCACTAAGAATAAGAGTATGTGAAAAGGTAAGAAATAATATAGGGGAGGTAGAAACAGTCATCTATTGGTAGTTAATTCTGAAGGAATGGAAGGAGTAATCATGTGATTTGATGATGCCTGAACAAGGTTCTGAAAGATGACCGAATTCATGAGCGTGACCCAATCAGAGGCAAGACCACAGAGGCCAGAAAGAATAAAAGGGTTCACACAGAGAGAAACGGAAATCGCTTCGCAGGAGCATGAGATACAAAAAAGTAAAACAGAAAGTAGGCAGGGGGCAAATTTCTAATTCTCAAAAAGCTAATTTTGTTGTTGCTCTTATTCACAGATTTTTCAAAGGATATCATCTCTCCACTTGAAGTTTTCTACAGGATTTCAGTCATTCTCTTCTGGCTTCTCTGAGCAGCTACCAGTTTGATCATCCTTTTTGTTCTTCTCTGAAAGCTCCGGAGGCTATCCAACTTCATGAGGTCTTTCTGAAGCAAGTTTAGGCAAGGGGAAGCACATACTGTTGGAACCATATACGGATATTTACCAATCTTTATCACCATTCTTCTAAGTATATTTCTCCTTAGGCAAATACCTAACCACTTTTATCATATATATTCTGCAACTGGTACACATCACAGGATGTCTGTTTTTTCCCTATTAAAACAAACAAAAAATGGTTTTTAAAACAATCACAAAATTTCTTCCTCCACACAAATGTGTCCAGTCAAATGTCAAGATATTCATTTCCTATCCACAGATCACATTACCAATGCACATTCAAAGCTTTACAGAACAGGGTTCCCAGGCAATCTCCTAAGTAATTAGATGATCTTAGGAGCCTTAAAATACAAACTGGAAAGAAGGTTTTAGTTATATAAAGAGGAGTTAAAAATATGATGGCATTATAAGGAAGGTCAGCTTTCCATAACCTTGAGGGTCAGACGGTCAAAAACGAACTCAGTCATCAGTTTTGAATATAGTTGCTAAGTGCTTATGTGCAGTTAACTTAAGAATGCTGATTGAATGACTCTTCATAATACTGCGAGACAAGAATCAGCAGAAAAACTTCACAACCATTTTCTAAAAAGCTATTATCCTGGTTTCCCTAAGTTTATGCATTTATGCATCATTCTCATGGTGTATATTACATTTTTGCAAATACATCTGCTAATCCTACTTGTTCACCAACATTACCACAAACAGCCCCAACAGAACCTGTTCCACGTGCTAAAAACTAACTTTACATTTTTTCAATTAAGTAAAAAACTGACTGGAATTTGAGTCCAAGTCCATACACACTACAGAGACTTGGCTGAGGTATTTCCTAAGATGATCCTAAGGGGGGCACGGGGGAACATGCCACAGTGTCCTTCCGGCTTCAGAGGTAAGCTTAATAAAGTCCAAAAGTTTTGTTCAAGTCAGCCAAGTTAGGCATAGACATAAACATCTAGATTATAAAATTAACAAATAGTAAAGAGCTTCCAAAACTGCAGTCAAGAGATAACTGTGTAAGAGACAGTATGCTTTTAAATGAAGTGCTACTATACAATCCTCAAAATTTATTTTCTGGTATTAAAAGCCTGGAACCTCAGGTACACATAAATAGGAGGATATATAAACTAGAGTAAATTCATAAAAGAAAATAAGGCTTATCAATAAAAAGGAACAAACTGGGCTTCCCTGGGGGCGCAGCGGTTGAGAGTCCGCCCGCCGATGCAGGGGACACGGGTTTGTGCCCCGGTACGGGAAGATCCCATATGCCGCAGAGCGGCTGGGCCCGTGAGCCATGGCCGCTGAGCCTGCGCGTCCGCAGCCTGTGCTCCGCAACGGGAGAGGCCGCAACAGTGGGAGGCCCACGCAGAGAAAAATAAATGTTTGAGAGAACAGAATTATTTTAACAATCCAAAAATAGAAGGAAAAAAGGACATTTACTCAATATTTTTACGTTTTCTTTTAGAGCTTCGTATTTCTAACGGGTTTGTTTTTCATCTGGGTTTATTTTTCTAATATGTAAAAAGGACTTTGTAAATCATATTCATCTTTTACCTGTATCCAAATAACCATGTATGCATGTCCACTTCACAAGCACTCCTAACAGCGATATGACACATTTTTCCTGGAAACATTTGCCAGGGTACTAACAATTGGATGTGAAAGAAAAGTTACATTGTTTCTAAGTAGACTAATAGAATAAGAGTAAAGAGAATGTCAAGGACTTCATGCCCAAATATACTTAACTAAGCTGATTTGCCAAACACACAATATGGTGCCAATTTCCTCTCTAGCTATAGGAGGTCACCTCAAAAATCTGCTGCCCATTTATCTGATTGTCCATCTATGGGAATTACTCACTCAGATTGTCCAACTATGGGAATTACTCAGATTGTCCATCTATGGGAATTAGGACTTCTAACTGTTCACTTCCCAAATTAGTTTTATAAAAGTAAAGTCAACCTTTTGTTCAAACTTTAATTTTTCCTGAAGTGGAGTATCAAGTCTTTATGCCAGAAATATTAAAGCTGCCATTTATCTCACATACAGAAAAGTGGAATTTTGTACTCCATGATAATTAAAAATAGCTTTTTCTAAGTATCTAATTAAACCAATTTCAACTAAATTTTATAATCTTAAGGGTATTTGTAGTCTCTGCAACCAAAATGTATGGAAAGTAAGATAACTCTATCAGTAAATCCTCATGTACTTCTACAAAAGGAAAGAATTTTCATATTAAAATACATGCAAAAAATACTTATATGAAGTGAGTGGTCAAATTTAATAAAAGCTAAAAATCTATAAAGTAGTCCATTCAAAAACAAAGGTTAGGTAAGTCTATTGCAAATATCATTTCAAGGCATGTGTTATAAATACACCTAGAACTAATAGCAATGCATTGCTTTGGACAGAAGGATTTAATTACTTAGAACGAACAAAGCTGAGGCAGGCAAGAGATGTCTGAAATCAGCTGGTACCAATGTCATCTCTTATTTATTACCTTTGTTACCTATCTATGTCAAGAGACTTAGTGTACTAAATCGACAACAACCCCAACCTGGCAGGGACTGGGGGTGGTTTTCTACTAAACAGCCATAGTAATCTCTGTATGAATGGTACACGGCCCTCTCCAGCTAAACCCTAAAGGAGCATGTTCCTCGCCCCTCCCTGCTGAGTCACTGTGCTGGAAAACTGGTCCCTGTGCTTCAGTAGATGGCAGTCTTTCCTCTGACACAGCTGTCCAGGAGTTTCTGACAGAGTAGAGGGCATGCAAACCTGGCATCATTCCATATTTTTATTTTTTGAATCCACAACTATGGCCCTGGCAAAGGATTCAGCCCTCTCTTAAACAAAAATGAGGACAAAAAAACAAGTTCAGACAAGAAGAAAATATTTGCAAATTGTCTATCTAACAAAGGACTTATATCTAGAATATATAAAGAACTCTCAAAACTCAATGGTTAAAAAAAAAATCCAATTAGAGAATGGGCAAAAGACATGAAGAGACATTTTACAGAAGGCAAATCAGCACATGAAAGGATGTATAATATCACTGGTTGTTAGGGAAATGCAAATTAAGGCCACAATGAAGTATCACACATGCTCACAGAATTGCTAAGACAAACAATAGAGCTAACACCAAATGCTGGTGAGGATATAGAGACACTGGATCTTTTATACATCACTGGTAGGAGAGTAAAATGTAAAACTACTTCAGAAAACAGTTTGACAGTTTAAAAACTGAACACACACTTAACATACAGCCCAGCTATGACAATCCTGGACATTAGTGCCATAGCAATGAAAAGTCTATTATTTGTCCACATGAAACCTGTACATGATTGTTCATACCAACTTTATTTGTAATAACAAAAAACTGGAAACAACCAAAACATCCTACAATAGGTGAATGGTTAAATGAACTAAAGAATATCCATCATACCACGAAATACCACACAGCAATAAAAAGGAATGAACAATTGATACGTGCAACATCTTGAAGAGATCTCAAAGGCACTGTGCTGAGTGAATAAAAGAGTCAATCTCAAAAGCTCACATACTGTCTGAATCCATTTATACAAAATTCCAGAAATAAGTGTATAGCAAGGGAGAAAAGATTACTGGTTGTATGGAAAAAGGTAAGGGTGGGATGGGGAGTGACATAGGGTCTGAGTTATGACCGTAAAGGGGTAGCATGAGGGAGATTTTTGTGGTAATGGAATAGTACTGTCTCTTGATTGTAGTAGCGACTATATGAATCGACACATGCGGTTCAACAACAGACCTAACCACACACTTTATACCAATGCCGATTTCCTGGTTTTGATACTGTACTAAAGCTAGTTAAGAGTCTACCAGCGAAAGTAACTATAAATAGTATACAGGACCTGTGTGTTTTCTTCAAAACTTTCTGTAAATCTATAATTATTATTATTATTTTTTTGCAGTATGCGGGCCTCTCACTGTTGTGACCTCTCCTGTTGCGGAGCACAGGCTCCGGACGCGCCGGCTCAGCGACCATGGCTCACGGGCCCAGCTGCTCCGCGGCATGTGGGATCTTCCCGGACTGGGGCACGAACCCGTGTCCCCTGCATCGGCAGGTGGACTCTCAACCACTGCGCCACCAGGGAAGCCCTATAATTATTTTTAAATAAAGGGATTTCTTTTGTCTAAAAATAAACTTAACATCTAAAATACAGCTACAAACTGTTAGTATATAGTATGAAAAACTAATCAGAACTCAAGATGAAATTTATAGTCTACCGTCTCTGAAAAAAGATTGCCAAAGCAAATAAAATGTAATGAGTAATATCAAACTGAGAGATCTATATTTGCTTACTTCAAGAGAATTTATATACATTTCAAACTTAAACTACAGATTTTTTTACCCACTAGCTCACTATACATTAAAGAAATTCTAGCACTACAACACTGATTGATGATCTACTATCTGCAACAAGTGTTTGTAGAATATAAGGATGAAGCCTAGAATAGTGTTTAAGGCTGAAGACTTGGATGGTCTAAGTTCAAAAACTGGCCAGGCCACTGCTATGCCATCCTGGACAAATTACTTGACCTCTGTAAGATGATACAGAAATGTTAAAAATATTATAAATTATAAAAAACATGGTATATCATATAAATAACAGAATATAATTATATAAATATTTAAATGTCACTAAAATATAATCTAATCCTATGATAAATAAATAATCTGTGTGCCATGTTTACCCTAACAACCAGAAAACATAGGAAGGCTGAAAAATGCAAAGCCATCTGAAAAAACTTCTGATTAACCAAGGAAATGAGTCATATGCAGTTGTCTGTGAAATTAAGGGGCCGTAAGTACTCAATAGAGAATGCCAAACAAGGACTACATAAGCATTCTGGGAATTTAGGGGAGAGAGACTGTTTCAAAGTGATGCTGGTTTTGTGGAAGAAGTGGCACTTGAGTGGCTTTTGAAGGACATACAGGATTTCAACTGACAGATATGCTGGGGTCAGGTCTTTCAAGTCAGAGAGCATCACATACATGGTACTGGGAAGATGGACAAGTTAGAGGCCTGCTCAAGTTATCCAGTTTTGCAAGTTACAAATTAGAACCTAGGCTGAAGGATTCCTGCTCAGAATTCACAGGGTCCCAGCCTGGGCCATCACTGATTATTTCCCTTACTAAGTGTTACTATATTTTTGAAACCATAGATGTACTTTTACCCTCTATTGCTGAGGCCTGTGTAAGTAGAAATGACCAGTTCTCCCTGATAAAGTACCAACAGATGAACTGAGATCAGAACAATGATTATACAAATGGATAGGTTCAAACACCAAACAGTCTTCCAGCACAAGATCTCACCGGTCACTTCATAAATATAGGCTGTATCTACCCAAATAAATTAAATAATGGCTAACCTACATTGAAGGCTGAATGATTCTCTTCTTGTCCCTGACTCAAAGCCTTAGTTTGAGGTCACAGGGACAGACCACATAAAGCTACTTAGGAAAAAACTACATAAAAGATTTCTAAGAATGTTTTACCATATTTCAGAATAAAACTAAAAAGTGAAATATACAGTTTTGTTTACGAGAAGTTTCAAAAAGTCAATATTATAGATTAAAAATAGAGAAAAGTCAGGCCAATAAGTTAGAGACTATTTTATTCTACTTCTCCATTCCCAACATGTGTTGAGCACAGTCAAAATTAATGCAGGGAGATTATAAATTGAGTATCTGGGACTAGATTGCATCATTTAGCAGAAGTATGCAAGAAATCAGTTTCTAGGATTTATAGAAAGCATATTGCTCAAGAGGTTTGAAAGGGTAGGTGGGAGCAAATACTACATTTATGAAACTGAGTAAAAGTTACTCAGTGTCCAGCTTAATACAAAGGAAAAAACTACAGACATACAGATATATCTATACCTACTGGTAAACGTCCTTTTTTAGTACAAGTTTTGTTCTCCAACCCAAACCTTTTTTTTTTAAAGTATGTTTGATTTACAATGTTAAATTAGCTTCAAGTGTGCCACACAGTGATTCCATAGTTATAGATTGTATTCTAAAGTTATTATAAAATATTGGCTATATTCTCTGTGCTGTACACTACATTCTTGTATCTTATCTATACACGTAGTTTGTACCTCTTAATCCCCTTTCCCTACCTTGCCTCTATTCTACCCCTCTCTGCACTGGCAAACACTAGTCTCCGTATCTGTGAGTTTGTTTTATTATATTTATTTTTTAGATTCCATGTTTAAGTGAAAACAAAGAATTTGTCTTCCTGACTTATTTCACTAAGCATGATACACTCCAGGTCCATCAGTTTCTTGCAAACAGAATTTCATTCTTTTTTATGACTGATTGCTGTGGCTAGGACTTCTAATACTATGTTAAATAGAAGTGGTGGGAGTGGGCATTCTTGTCTTGTTCCTGAATTTAGAGGAAAAGCTTTCAGCTTTTCACTGTTGAGTATGTTAACTGTGGATTTGTCGTAAGTGGCCTTTGTCATGTTTAGATATGTTCCCTCTATACCCACTTTGAGAGTATCTATCACAAACAGATGTTGAATTTTGTAAATGCTTTTTCTACATCTATTGAGATGTGATTTTTATCCTTTTGTTAATGTGGTATATCACATTGATTGATTTGCTAATATTAAACCATCCTTGCATCCCTACAATAAATCCACTGGATCATAGTGTATGATCCTTTTTATATACTATTGGATTCGGTTTGCTAATATTTTGAGAATTTTTGCATCTATATTCAAAGACATTGTCTGTATTTTTTCTTTTCTGTAGTGCCTTCGTCTGGTTTTGTATCAGGGTAAAGGTGGCCTCGTAGAATGAATCTGGAAGTGTTCTGCCCTCTAATTTTTTGGAATAGTTTGAGAAGGATAGGTATTAGGTCGTCTTTATCTGTTTGGTAGAAGTCCCCTGTGAAGCTGACCCTGGGCTTTTGTTTGCTGGGAGTTCTGTTTTTTTCTAATTACAAAATCAAATTCACTGCTAGCGATCAATCTGTTCAAGTTGTTTCTTCTTGATTCAGTAGGTTTTTGAAATTTATCCATTTCTTCTAAGTTGTCCAATTTGTTGGCATATAGCTGTAGTGTTCTCGTGTGACTTCTTCCTATCTCAGTGGTATAGGTTGTTGTTCTTCCTCTTTCATCCCTTGTTTATTTGGATCCTTTCTCTTTTCTCCTCAGTGAGCATGGATCCTTTCTCTTTTCTCCTCAGTGAGCATGGTTAAAGGTTTATCCGTTTTGTTTATTCAAAAATACAGTTCTTGGTTTCGTTGTTTTTTTTGGGGGGGTCTGTTATTTCTTCTCTGATCTTTATTATTTCCTTCTGCTGACTTTGGGCTTTGTTGTTCTTTTTCTAATTTCTTTCGGTGGAAGGTTAGGTTAAGATTTTTCTTGTTTCTTGAGGAAGGTCTGTATCACTACAAACTTCCCTCCTAGAGCTGCTTTTGCTGTATCCCATAGATTTTGGAAAGTTGTGTTTCCATTTTCACTTGTCTCAAGGTATTTTCTAATTTCTTGATGTGATTTTTTTAATAGCATGTTTAATCTCCACATGTTTTTCTTTCCCCATTTTTCTTTCTGTAACTGATTTCTAGTTTCATACCACTGTGGTCAGAAAAAAATGCTTGATATAATTTCTATCCTCTTAAATTTGTTGAGACTTGTTCTGTGGCCTATTATGTGACCTACCCCAGAGAACATTCCATGTGCCCCTGAACAGAATGTATTCTGTTTTTGGATGGAATGTCCTGTAGATATCTATTAAGTGCAACTGGTTTATTATGTCACTTAAGGTCACTAGCCACTCTTGCCTTATTTTCTGTCTGGACAAGCTGGCATTGATGTAAGGTGTTAATGTCCCCTACTACCGTATTATCGTCAGTTTCTCCCTTTATGTCTGCTAGTATTTGCTTTATCTATTTAGGTGTTCCTGTATTGGGTGCATAAATGTTAATGAGCATAATATCCTCTTCTCATATTGATCCCTCTATTATATAATGCCCTTGTCTTTTATTAGTCTTCTGATGTGAGCATTGTTACCCGATTTCTTGTCATTTCCATTTACACAAAATATCTTTTCCACCCCCTCACTTTTGGCCTGTGTCTTTATCTCTGAAGTGAGTCTCTTGAAGGTGGCATATAAAAGTGTCTTGCTTTTTAATCCAATCAACCGCTCTTCATTGGAGCATTTAGTCCATTGACATTTAAAGTAATTATTGATGGGTATGTACTTATTGCCCTTTAGTTACTTGTTTTACCAGTTGTTTTTGTAGTTATTCCCTATTCATTTCTTTTGTTTCTACCCTTGTGGTTTAACGATTTTCTTCAGTAGGATGCCTGTGTTCCTTTCTTTTTAGTTTTTATCCATTGTAGGTTTTTTATTTGTGGCTACCATAAGATTCATATATATTTACCAGTTTAAAGCAAGCAGAAATAAGTCATTTAAGTTCAAACACATTCTAAAAGATCTATATTTTTTTCTCCCCTTCCCCATCTTTTTGATGTCACATTTCATATCTTCATGTTTACCACTTAACTGTTTATTGTAATTAGAGTTGTTTTCACAATTTTTTATCTTTAAATCTTCATACTGGTTTACTTAAATGGTTGATACTCAGTCCTTACTATATATTTCCCTTTCCTAGTGGGATTTTCCCTTTTCTATAGATTCTTCTTTTCCACATAGAGAAGACCCTTTAACAGTTCATTTAGTGTAGGTTTAGTATTCATGAACTCTTACTTTTTGTTTGTCTGAGCAGCTCTTCACCTCTCCTCTGATTCTAAATGGTGATCTTGCTGGGTAGAATATCCTAGGTTGCAGGTTTTTCCCTTTCAGCACTTTGAATATATCAGTAGCACTCCCTTCTTGCCTGCAAAATTTCTGCAGCGAAATCAGCTGCTATAGGGATTCCTTGTGGGGATTCCTTTATATATGACGTTTTCCTCTTGCTGCCTTTAGAATTTTTTTTTTTAATAAATTTTATTTTATTTTTGGCTGCATTGGGTCTTCGTTGCTGCATGCAGGCTTTCTTTAGTTGCAGTGAGCAAGGGCACCTCTTTGTGGCAGTGCACAGGCTTCTCACTGTGGTGGCTTCTCTTGTTGCGGAGCACAGGCTCTAGAGCGCAGGCTCAGTAGTTGTGGCTCGTGGGCTCTAGTGCACAGGCTCAGTAGTTGTGGCACACAGGCTTAGCTGCTCCGCAGCATGTGGGATCTTCCCAGACCAGGGCTGGAACCCATGTCGCCTGCATTGGCAGGCAGATTCTTAACCACTGCACCACCAGGGAAGCCCCCTAGAATTCTCTTTAACTTTTGTCATTTTAATTACATATTGGTGTGAGTCTTTGTGTTCATCTTGTTTGGGATTCGCTGTGTTTCCTGCACCTAATTATCTGTTTCCTTCTTCAGGTTAGGGAAGTTTTTAGCCATAATTTCAAATACATATTCACTAAATGTTTATTAGCACATAATATGTGCTACTGGAGTTGGAATTCTTTTCAAATCGTCAAAAAAAAAAGAGGTACACATAAGCTTGGCATTCCTCTTATCTTGATGTACAAATACATCAAGATGTTGGGGATAGCACTTCAACTCTGAGCAGTATCTTGGGGCTGAAATGCCAGAAGTGACTCTATCCAGATGGGAGCTTTAAAGGAATTGGTTAGTTGGGGCTGCACATCCAGGGTTGCTGAGAGCCCAAGAAAAACATTATCACATTCTACACGAAATCTCCAAGGGCAAGTACCAAAGCTAAGAATGCATTCTCTAATAACAGCCACCATTACTAGTTGTGGGGCACAGATTGTTTTAAGGTGATTGTGCAGGAGGTGGCTGGAGTGGAGTGAAACTAGGAGGAGACTGCAAGAGATATCAATGTAGAAGGGGCTACACTTATCACCCTTACAAAAGAACTGAGAGGATAGTGTTAAATCTCAAAGTGGTATTTCCTATTCCAACAATGCCAGTGTGCATGATAGGGTTGATAAAGCTTTCCATAACATTCTGCAAACCAAACCAGGATTGGAGGGAGGTGGGGCAACAGCTACTGAGAAGAGTTTGTAGAGCCCGAACCAGCACCACATAGCAGTCTACCAACACCTCTAAAGAATCCAGATCTGTCCCAGCCCGGGTCACCCTAGTGCTGAACTACTTGATTTCTCACTATAAAACCTGAGGCTCCCAAACTTACTTTCTACCTTGGCTTGTCTACTGTGGAGGAAAGTAATCCAAGATCTTCTTCCTTACCCTGCTATTAGTTAAGACTATTGCAGAGAACCCTTTTTAAGACTTATTACTTGGAAGCAATATTTAGAATAAAAACAGAAGAGTTCTAAAAGCTATCAACTCCCTAGTGACATTTCACAATACACCCACTAAAATTTTTTAAAGACAACTGATGGCGTCAAATGTCAGAGAGGATGTGAAGCACCCAGAGCTCACTGCTGTTGGGTGTATAAAATGGTACCCCCACCGCAAAACTGCTTGGTAGTTTCTTTAAAAGCGCAAGCTACAACTGCCCAATGACCCTACAAATCTACTGGTAGGTATTAGCAAAGGGAAATGAAAACATATGTCCAAAAAGCCTTGTACAATAATGTTCATAGGTTGAATCATTATAGCTGAAAACTACAAACAGCCCAGATACCTGATAGAATACATGAACACACTATGATATAATCATACAATGGAATACTGCTTAAAATAAGAAATGTCCTACTAATACCCAGAACAACAAGAATAAATCTCAAAATTATGCTTAAAGACCACAATAAAAACATGTATGGGGCTTCCCTGGTGGCACAGTGGTTGAGAGTCCGCCTGCCGATGCAGGGGACATGGCTTCATGCCCCGGTCCGGGAAGATCCCACATGCCACGGAGCAGCTGGGCCCGTGAGCCATGGCCGCTGAGCCTGTGCGTCTGGAGCCTGTGCTCAACAGGAGAGGCCACAACAGTGAGAGGCCCACGTACCGCAAAAAAAAAAAAAAAAGGTATGAACACTACTATATATAAAATACATAATAAGAACCTACTGTATAGAACAGAGAACTATACTCAATATCTTGTAATAACCTATAATAGAAAAGACTATAAAAGGAATATATATTTATATACATAGGTATAAGTGAATAATTTTGCTGTACACCTGAAACAAAACATTGTAAATCAACTTATTTCAATAAAACTTTTAAAGAAAAACATGTATGATTCTAGTTACATAAAATTTTAAGATAGTAAAAACTGACTTTTTTTTGAAACAGATCAGTGGTTCTTTCTGGGGTTGGGGGTTAGTTGGGAAGGGGCACGAGAGAATTTCGTGGGTGATGGAAGTGTTCTTGATTGCTCACAGAACTGATAGTATTGTTTCTCTCGGTATTATAAAGTTTTAGCTAAGAGCTAGCTACTTGTCGAAGGGAACTCAGAGCCAGTGTCCAGCCATCCTTGGCAGTGTCACAAATGCAGGGTGGTGAAGACAGGAGCCAGGAAATAAGATGGTGTATCTTGGGATGCACCACCAGAAAGACTAAATAAAAGGGGTAAGGAGTCAAGTTTATGAAAGTAAAGAAGTGAGTATGGGAGGCGTGACTTCCTCTGCATGGAAAAAGTCCTAGACAATGGAGGGGCTGCCCAACAACCTTTTTAAGCCTGTACAGGGGAATTGTTCTTACGCTGCAATATCCTAATTCCTTTACTTCCAGGAACTGCAGGAAATAACCCACCATAAGCGGAAAAACCCACTCTAAATAACCTAACCATAAAGTTAGGCATTTCAAGGGTGTCACTTCTGGGCCAAAGTATTTAAATTTCTACCAGCTCTTCTTACCTTTCTGTAAGGACCATGAAAGCCTGTGTTGACATGGAGACCCATGGAATGCCGGGCCAACGCTCAAAAGACAACTACCCAAGAGTATCACTTTGACCTCCAGCAGACTATGTGAATGAGAAATTAACCTCTATTGTGTTAAGACACTGAGAATGGGCACTGTTAGTTACCACAGCATAATCCAGATTATCCTTACTAATATAGCTTATTTTTTCTTTAACCTATTTCTAAAATGAATCCATTCAAGAGAAAAAAAATTATGCATAGGATACCACATTAGCTCCACTAAGGGCTCCCCAAAGTAACAGGATTTAGTCCCTACCCGCAGGTGGTTATGGTGTGATAGGGAAGAAATGCCATGCATTGCAGTAACCAAGATATACTAGTGTGACACCTGAGGTATTAACATAGCTCTACGGGAGGTCCCAATCCAACACTCAAGCATTCTCTCTAAGCTACAGTAAGCCATAGGTGCTTACATTTCTAAGGCATTAGAACTGTGTAATATATGTAATTTGCTATAACTACAGATAATTATTTATCAATATAGGTAGAGAGCATTCAGAAGAGTCTATAGAAAGCCCTCAAATTGCTCTCTTCCTTGCCCCATGCCCCAGCAGTTTTAGACACATCAGAAAGGAGATTCCTTGCCACAGCGAGCCACCATCACTGTCGCGAGTATGTAGCTTGAACACCCCCGCATAGCTAACACACAATACAGGGCTAAATGTATAGTTCATGTCCCTACACATTCTTTCTAGTGTCAACCTATGCCGGTATCCCATGAGTTCAGACCTGGCTTTAACACTTTCTCATGTCTTCATTATCACTATCAGCATTATTTCAGCATACCACCCATGGCAGATATTGTTCACAAATATCCCAATTCTATTCCTTTTCAGCACAAGACGGTACAGTACTTCCCGTCCCCTCTGAAAGGGACGTACGGTGCTATGACTTGCTCTGGCCAATGAATCATGAACAGAGATGACGTGTGTCGCTCCTGGGCTGTGGCCTTTTAGAAACAGTACATGAGTTAACACAGTATTTTTCCTGCCTCAGTGATTGGGAAGTTGTGTCAAGATGGAGCTGTCAGCCTGGGTCCCAGAGTGACCACAATGAGTAGAGCTCCCCTCCCAATTCACACGGAATATGTAGAATACCAAGAACTAAAACCTGGCTGCAGTAAACTATTTGGGGTTATTAACCAAAAGTAACTTGGACTATCCTGATACAACACTCTCCTGTTATTTCTGAACAGTTACCTACTGCTGGCAGTCTTCTTTTCTGCCCAAGTTTTTACACTTCTTTGCCTCCTGCCCTTCCCAGATTTTGTATATTAAAAAAAAGGGTTGGCCTTTATTGGCATTACTAACCAATTAGAGGACTCCCCTCTTTCCAAGTAGCAATACTTGACTCAGTCTCAATGGATACAACTTTTACTCTCACGACTCTAAGCCTAAATGTTACAGCTACCTGCTCCTAAGCTATTTATTCGGAGATTGAGGAATAAAGCGAGAAACGGAGGTGGGCAGGTGGGAGACATGAAGAAAGTCCATCTGTTTAAGGGTTCAAGGAGATTATAGAAACTAAGAGCATTCTGGAAGCCTTCAGCATGATAATAAGCATTCTTCCACAATAGATTAATAAGTATTAGAGGCCTTCAAAAGGGAAAATAAAGTTCAATCAACCATGCAGATAGACTTTTGCAGGTATGTCCAGCGGCTTAAAGTAAATCTGGCACTGGGCTCATGTGAAATCAGAGCTCACTGCTTCTTTCTGGTACTCTTTTTCACTCAGGGGAGTCAATTTGTAAAGAATTACCAAATGTATCTGCTTCCAGAAATGCTTAGTCTTTTAGCTCATATTGGGGGAGGGGGGATGAGAACAAATGGAGACTGTCATGAAAGGGCAGAGGTAATGCTCACAAGGGTAGGACTTATACAACATTGGTCATTTAAGTATTAAAAATGGAGAGGGCTTCCCTGGTGGCGCAGTGGTTGAGAGTCCGCCTGCCGATGCAGGGGACACGGGTTCGTGCCCCGGTCCGGGAGGATCCCACATGCCGCGGAGCGGCTGGGCCCGTGAGCCATGGCCGCTGAGCCTGCGTGTCCGGCAACGGAAGAGGCCACAACAGTGAGAGGCCCGCATACCGCAAAAAAAAAAAAAAAAAAAAGAAAAGAAAAAGAAAACTGTTGAGATTCTACTTACAGTTTGGAGTTGAACAAACAAGCAAGCAAATAAGCCATATTTACCAAGAATGAGATCTGAAAATTGGTGAAATGTTCTGTTATGTGCCAAATGAAGGAATCTGGAATATGATTATACACAGAATCTTTCAAAAGCATCATCTCTTGGGCATAAAGTATGAATGAGTTGACAACATTTTAAGTACAACAAATGACTAAAATATAAAATTTGGAAGTAAACAGCCTCTCAGTCTTCAGTCCTAAAGACTTTATTATATCCCATTATGTGCCCTCCCCCAGCACCCAAGAGTGCAAAACAGCAGATGCTTAATAAATGCTTAATTAATCTAGCGGTATAAGGGGTTCATTTCAGAAACACTGTGACCTATTCAGCTGCCTTTCACTGCTCCATGATATTCAGTTTTAGATTTGTCCCTGTGTCACATCAACATACACAAACCCTCTTAAAACCCAACAGAATAAACTAGGACTAAAACCTGATATGAGTTTTTTGTGGGTGGCTTCAGTGAGGTAAAGCTTAGTTTATTAATCTTCACTTTCTCCACTGACACAGCATCACAAATATCTTCAAGTTAAAACATAAGCATGCCTAAAATATAAATTCACCCTTAATAATCCTAATGTATCTCAGGAATAACCAATTGATGAACAGTACACTAAGCTAATTCTCACATAAAATCCCTGCATTAAATTCATCTAATGGAAAAATCAAGGCATATTATCTTTGCACATTAACTTGAGAAGCACACCTAACTGAATACCCACAGCAGTCGATCTGTTACCTCCACGGGGCAGGACTGCTTAAGCAGCCTCACTGGCTACATCATTTCAAGAGATATTTAGCAAAAGCATGCAAGCCACAGATAGAGATTTGTAAAAGATTGTCAAACCCCTGCACCTAATGTGAAAGGCACCTGTAAAGTTAAAACAGTAGCCGTGTTTTCCCCTGCTAGGTGGTAGTTAAGAAGTTTCAGGCTTAGTGACCTACAAAGTAGGCTTGCTCATCCTAAGACCACAATATCAGACTATTTTTATAAGGTAGGGTAGCAAATGTGATTAGCTTTTATTGTCTTTATAAGCAATTTAGGGTCGTCAGGGTATCCATTTTCAGAGGAAACCAGATTGCTTTTGTAAGGCATGCCTGATGGGGTCCTAAGATTGGTTCACATGGCTTAGAAACGAATGCCCACGAGTCATTCTAATGGTCATCCTAAGCTTGCACTTAACATGGAAATAACAACAGGAATGCTGGTTCAGGAACGTTGGCTTATTCCTCCCTACCAATGAGTTAACTTAAAACACACTGGTTCCCATGTGAAACGCCTTTGAGCTCTTGTTTTTGTCACGTCACTCATCCTGTGGTGAGAAACGTTATAAACGTAACTTTGATGCTAGTGACAACTGCCACACTTGAGATACGCTCCAGACATTTTGTACTTTCGCAAAAGAAGAAATGAGTGAATCAGTAAAGGACAGCTCTGCATTAGCCACCAAGAGCCAATGATGAAATGCCTGCCAATTAATTCAGCTGTGACCATCCCTCAGCTTACACGGAAAACTTGGGAGACATGAGCTCAGCAGCGGTCGTGCAGTGAGGCTACTGGATGGCTCTCATTTGGAATGCTGAGTCCTGTCCAAAGGGTGACCTCCTCCACTCTCAGCACCATAACCCTGCTGAACAGCAAACCAATAGTCAGCTCTCTGTTCAAAGGGAATAGGAGAAGGTGACGGAGAAGACTCCTCTAAACAAAGAGCACGGACGCATGCGACATCCAGGTGACTCAGGGCAGGGCAGGAAAACATCTCAGCAAGAAAGTACTCAGCAAGAAAAACCAACAAGCTAATACAGAGGCGATTCGAATAAGAGATCAGAAAAAGAATCATTTATGCAGGAAGCTATTTATTGTATAACTACCAGATGAACAAATTTTTTTAAAGTACAATCGATAAGGAAAAATACATTCCCCCAAGAGCATTAAGCAATAAGTAGGGTTAAACACATACAAATCTAAAGACTGCACACAAGATACTCCTAGATAAAACTAGAGGGGTCCAAGTCTCTCCATCCCTTTCCTTTCTGTTACTCATTTCTTAAGTCCAGTCTCATGTCAAAACAGTCTAGTATCTATGGCTGCCTTAAATGTAACGGATCCTCTAATCGCACTAGGAATTTAGTAGCTTGATAACCTACTCCTAACCACCAGAATAATAAAAGAAGTTAATTAGAGAGGACTCCTTAAACCAAAGGAATTTTCCTAGGATAGGGACCCTGACCCAAACTTTCAGGTAGTATCACCATCATCATGGCAGTTGTGGTCACAGTCACTAAAGGTACAATCACAGCGTTCCAAGCACTCTCAACAGCATTTTACTGTTTTAATTCAATTACTTTAATCTTCACAACCCAATAAAGTATTTTATAGATGTGGAAACAGACTCCGAATTACTTATGAGAAGTCCCTCAAGTAGCAAGTGGCAGATCTGGGTTTCCCATCTAGGCTCCCGTTATCCCAGAGTCCATGTTTTTGCCACTACATACATTCATCAAGACATTAGGCTAGTTTATAATCCCAGGTGAAAATTCAGGGACCTGAATATGGCCCAGTGAGAAGAGCTATATAGTTCAGCTAGTTTAACAAAAAGAGGTAATGGATGAGAAAATTTCCATCCATGGACACTGGAAGAAATAACTTTGGGGACAGTGAGGTTTCGTGGTTTAAAATTTTGGAAAGAATATTTATGCTAGTTGCCGCCTTCTTGTTTCACATTAGTATGCAGACTGGATCTTGTCCATCTCTCTCCCAGAAGACCTAGTCTATGCCCTCCAGGAGGATGTGACCAATTTTTACCTGGAAGGGCATCAGAAAACAGGTGGCATTTGAACTGTGTCTTCAAGAAAAAAAAAAAGATTTGCCAGTCAGAGGGGAGGCTCATCATAGCTTCTGTGATTTCAGTCTACCTACCGTTACAGGCTAAAGGAGGCTTGAGAGAATCAGGGTGAGGTCAAAGCACTGGCAAGAGAGACCAGCTGGTGTCTACAGGAGGCTCCAGGTGGTATCGTTATCTATGAATTTACCGCAGCCTTAGCGTAACCCCTAACCTTGCAAGCTTTCCAGAAGGAATCATAAGACAGCACTGCAACTTTCCAAAAGAAGAATCTTGCGAAAAAGGAAACATTTGAGAAATCTGAAAGACTGCAGAGAGGAAAAGAGGTCAGATGATTGTTTTTAAGGGAGAAATTTGAAAGGTTTGGAAACAAAGATATAAAGGTTAAAAAAGTTAGTTTAGAGATGACAAAGTTTAAGAACTTAGCACACCGATGTACTGGCCAAATGTAATAGAACGTGAACACTATGCTGAAACGGTGCATTCCTGTCAGTTTCAGTGGAGGCCCTACATCCCTAGGTGACCCAGCCCAAGGTGAGGCGCAGACTCCTACATGCAGGGCTTCCCACGTTGAGTTTATGGTCTACTTGTGGCTCTTAACTACTCCGCACCAAGGGAAAAAAAAAGGGGGTCCTAGTAGTTGGAGATCTCTGCAGAGCAGCTTTAATATACTAAGAGAGAGGGCGTTAACTGCTAGATTCTCAGCAGCTGAGGAAGGATCTACGCTTGACCAAGAGAAACATAGGGGATTCTTATCAACAGTAGTTGTGGGGTGATGTCCACAACGAACTCAAGGCTACAAGTATCAGATTAAACATCAGTCAACCTGGGAGAGCACATATGCAAGAGTATTCAACGGTATTAGTCAGGATTACTGCCTGTGTTAACTGACTAAAGACCACCTCTCCCAAAGATTTCCTAACCCCTAGAATCAGTGAATGTCATTTCTATATCAAAGGTGAACTAAGGTTACAGATAGAATTAAGATGGCTAATCAGCTGATTTTAAAATGACAAACTATCTGTAATTATCCAGGTGTAATCCAACATAATCACAAAAGTTCTTAAAAGTAGACAGTTGGAGGAGAGAGTCAGAGAGATGGTGATGTGATGTGAGAAGGACTTTGAAAATGGAACATGGGGCCATGAGCAAGGGTATGCAGGCATTCTAAAAGCTGGAGAAGGTAAGGAACTTCCTAGAAACTCCCTAGAACTTCCAGAAAGGGAAATAGCCCTGGTGACAACTTGACTTTAGCCCAGTGCGACCACAGTTGTCTTCTGGACCTCCAGCCCTGTCAGATACTCGGTTTGCGTAAATTTGTTACAGCAGCAGAAGGAAACAATACACTACTTTCCAGCCCCCACCCCCCCCCCCCCCGCCACACTCTTGCCGAGAGAGTATGAGAACCTGAGGTTAACAGCTAGGAAATGAGTAACAGCACTATGAGGTTAGAGGAGAGACCAGCTTTTAAACACTTGCTGGTGATATCTCAGAGCAGACTTGAGCTGGGTTAAGGGCATAACTTTGAAGTCTGAAGTTTTGATTATTACACTAAACCATATTAATTACTGACAGGAGGGCATTTTATTACTTCAAGTGGACCCGAAGAGTCTTGGAATTTGCCGCACATTTCATCCAAAGACAAGGGAAGAACTATCCACGTGGAATGAATTTAAAGGAACAGTGGGAAACAAAAGTTGTTGGCTGATTACCCCCCTTGAGTTTTGCTTATTCAACATGACAGCTACATACAACTGAAGGATGGCAAACAGTAAGCTCAAAGAGTATAGGATGATGAATCAGAACAACCTCCTACTGCACTACTGAGAGATTTTTACATTCCAGAAACAATGAATAATGATGAAGGTGCTTAAAGCTATGTAAAAATGTAAAATAAAGGAAATGTCAAAAATAATAAAGCAGGCTGCTACAGATTAGGGATATACCCACTCACGGGAGAGCAGGGATTTGTAATTGTATAAAATCAAAGAGGAGTCAAACATTTTTTTTTCAGTTGAATTCTGCTACTGAATGAATATCTGTGTCCCCCCCAACCAAAATCCATATGTTGAAATCTAAAAACCCAGTGTGATATTATGAGGAGATGGGGACTTTGGGAGGTGCTCAGGTCATGAGGGTATAGTCCTCATAAATATGATTAGTGCTCTTATAAGAAAGGCCCCACAGAGCTCCCTCACCCCCTTCCACCATGTGAGGTTACAGTGACAAGACGGCCATCAGGGAGCAAGTAGGTCCTCACCAGACGCTGACTCTGTCAGCACCATGATCGTGAACTTCCCAGCCTACCTATGAAAAATAAGTGGTTTATAATCCACCCAGTTTATGATATTGTTGTTACAGAAACCTGAACAGACTAAGAGAAACTCCAAAAGGAAGTGATTTCCTGGTGAGTTCAACGTAGGCATTTCTCTTGGTAACTTCCCCATGTCTCCCCTCCAATGAAAAGAATTTAAAATATATCAAGTGCCACAAAGAAGAGAAGCGGCAATGAGAGATAGCAATGCAATTTGGAAGGTTGTAAGAAGGCAGATGGGTAACACGTGGCTTAACCGAGACTGCAGATACCTGAGGCAGTATAGAGGGAAGCCAGCAAGAAGCAAACCAATGATTCAGGGCCTGGAGGCACCAAGTGCCCTGAAGGTAGAGGCAAGGGCTGAAAAGAGAGAACTGGCCGACACTGCACTGGCAATCATTTCCCCCAATCCAAGTGGAAAATCACAAGTTTTCTCTATAGAGAGATAAAGCCAAGGAGACTATAAACTTGGGATATGAAATTTGCAGACAATGAGCACAGTTGAGCACGCATAAACTCTAGAAAATTAGATGAAAGTCTGCACTGAAAATAAATAAGGCTTCCCTTAGCTCACTTCTCACTCTAAGCCTCCTGGACACTGGTTGCCCAGGCTTATACCCCTGAGGCATAAGATGAGAAGATTCCTTTAAAACAGTGGTTCTCAAGCATGGCCCACAGACTGGGGATGTAGTGAAAGGTCTATGAAACCAAAAGGAGTTTCATCACGTCGACATTATTTGGTGGATAAATTATATCCACCACCATGAGCCTGACATTTTTCTGATGAGAATGATAGTGATAAAAGCAACTGTGATGTTTTGATATTGTATAATGAGATGTGTCAATATTTGAAAGACTGGCACAACTCAGTCAACTAGTATTTTCCGAATGACTCATGCATGTTACAAGATGTTATAAACCCATGCATAGGTATAAGTTCCATTAAAAAGGCAAGAATTACCAATGGATTTTAAGAGCTCTTCCATATGACTTCAGATTCCACATTGCAACTAACCTTTAAGAATTCAACCACTTGTCAAGTTTTGGCATAGTATCAGAGAACACCCACAATTATTTGAAACATTTAATATTCCACCTTGTGCCAACTACATATCTGTGAGGCCAAATTTTCTTCTAATACTTAAAACAAGTTTGCAAGACTGATAGCAAAGGCAGATATGAGAATCTAGGTGTCTTCTATTAAGCCAGAGATTTGCAGAAAAGCAAAACAAAGTCACTCTTCTTAGTAAATTTCTTTTCTTGAAACAGTTAATTTGCATAAAAATAATCTGTTTGCGTTAGCATGTAGTGGGATTACTACTGTTATTTTTAAATGAATTATTTTTTATAATTTCAGTTTTAGTTTCCAATACATAAGCATTGGTAGACATAACCCCCATAAAGTTCTATAAATTGCACTGTCCAAGAGGGTAGAAACTAATCACATGTGGCTACTAAATTCTTGATATGTGACCAGTCTGAATTGAGCTATGCTATAAGTGTAAAATATATACTGAATTTCAAAGACTTAGCATTAAGAAGAATGCTGTATCTCTCAGTATTTTATATTACATGTTAAAACAACATTTTGGAATTACTGGATTAAATAAGATACATCAATTTCAACCCTTGACTTTTTTTTTTTTAACATCCTTATTGGAGTATAATTGCTTTACAATGGTGTGTTAGTTTCTGCTTTATAACAAAGTGAATCAGTTATACATATACATATGTCCCCATATCTCTTCTCTCTTATGTCTCCCTGCCTCCCACCCTCCCTATTCCACCCCTCTAGGTGGTCACAAAGCACCGAGCTGATCTCCCTGTGCTATGCGGCTGCTTCCCACTAGCTATCTATTTTACGTTTAGTAGTGTATATATGTCCATGCCACTCTCTCACTTTGTCACAGCTTACCCTTCCCCCTCCCCATATCCTCAAGTCCATTCTCTAGTAGGTCTGTGTCTTTATTCCCATCTTACCCCTAGGTTCTTCATGACTTTTTTTCTTAGATTCCATATATATGTGTTAGCATTAGGTATTTTTCTCTTTCTGACTTACTTCACTCTGTATGACAGACTCTAGGTCCATCCACCTCACTACAAATAACTCAATTTCGTCTCTTTTTATGACTGAGTAATATTCCATTGTACATATGTGCCACATCTTCTTTATCCATTCATCTGTTGGTGGACACTTAGGTTGCTTCCATGTCCTGGCTATTGTAAATAGAGCTGCAATGAACACTGTGGTACATGACTCTGTGAATTATGGTTTTCTCAGGGTATATGCCCAGTAGTGGGATTGCTGGGTCCTATGGTAGTTCTATTTGTAGTTTTTTAAGGAACCTCCATACTGTTCTCCATAGTGGCTGTATCAATTTACATTCCCACAAACAGTGCAAGAGGGTTCCCTTTTCTCCACACCCTCTCCATTTATTGTTTGTAGATTTTTTGATGGTGGCCATTCTCACTGGTGTGAGGTGATACCTCATTGTAGTCTTGATTTGCATTTCTCTAATGATTAATGATGTTGAGCATTCTTTCATGTGTTTGTTGGCAGTCTGTATATCTTCTTTGGAGAAATGTCTATTTAGGTCTTCTGCCCATTTTTAGATTCGGTTGTTTTGTTGATATTGAGCTGCTCACCCCTTGACTCAATGTGGCTACTAAATATTTAAAAGGTCATGTAACTTGTATTTTTGATTTGCATTACATTTCTATTAGACAGCACTGGTCTGTAAGGTCCTCAATGATTTTTAAGCATGTAAAGCAGTCAGGAGACTAAACTTTGAGAACGGCTGCTCTATAGGGATATGGATCTGTTGGAAAAAAACAATCAAACTGATAGATACTGACATTTAGGGGGCCCAACAGGACACAAAATGACCCTACAGGGAAAACCACCAGTCAGTAAGACCAGAGCAAATTCACTCAAATATAAGCAGGTGGTAAGGCTCACCAGACAGTTGTGCAAATCCTCTAACAGGAAGAGCAGAGTCCAAAACAGCTAAAAATGAAGAATTAGGTACCTCTGTGAAAAGACAGGGTAAATAGCTGAAATAACTTCAAAGACTTACATATCCTCAGAGATGAGAAAATACTGCATCCATGAAACAAGTTACATTTAAAGATGTTCATAAAGCAACTGAATTTTGATAGCAGAAATTTAAAATTCAATAAAGATAAACCTCAAAAACTTCAGAGTAGAAAAAAAAAGAGAGAAAGTAGGTGGAAACAAGAAATTTAGAAGTGCACTCCACAAAGTCCAAAATGCAAAAGAGCCAGAAATAACTGAAAGATTGTTTGTGGGAGTGGAAGGGGAGAGGAAGAGAGGGTTAAATAATGTTTCCCAAAACTGAAAGTTACGTCTACAGACTTAAAAGCTCTAGCAAGTGCCCAAAACACCCAGCACAATAGATGATTTTGAAAACCACGCACATCATGAACTTGCAGAGAACTGGAGCGGGGGCGGCGGTAATGAGAAGGTTTGGAGGTGCAAAGAGGAGGCTTTATCAGCAATAACACTAAAAACTGAAGCACTGCCTTCCAAATTCTAAAGGAGAATTACTTCACCCTAGAATTTCTCATCTTGATAATCAATTATGAGTGAGGAATAAAGATATTTACAGACATGAATATTAAAAAAAGAAAAACAGTTCAAGAATTTTTTCTCAGAAATCTACTAGAGGTGTTTGAAATATATTTAAAGGAGTACCACTGGGGTTTCCCTGGTGGCGCAGTGGTTGAGAGTCCGCCTGCCGATGCAGGGGACACGGGTTCGTGCCCCCGTCTGGGAAGTTCCCACATGCCGTGGAGCGGCTTGGCCCGTGAGCCATGGCTGCTGAGCCTGTGCTCCGCAACGGGAGAGGACACAGCAGTGAGAAGCCTGCGTACCGCACAAAAAAAAAAAAAAAGGAGTATCACTGAACAAAAATGAAACCGTTACTAAAACCAGGACAATATTTGTATAAGCAAAAACTTGATTATACTATGGGGCTCAGCTTTGAACTATATTTTCCAGTCATACTAATGTAAAAACTGAATACTGATTGCCTCAAAATGTTTAGCTAATGAAGCACAGGATGCAGAGGGGGACGGGATGTAAACTAAGCAGAAATGAAAAAGAACTAAGTAAATCATTATATCAACCAAAGACATCTTAAATTTTAAAATCAAGAAATATTCACTCAGGCATATTGCTAAGAAATTAGAAGAAATGCTTAAGGATGAAATTGGCTGTCACTAAGGAGTAGGAAGTTATGGAACATAAAATTGCTGATATATGTGAAAAACCTTGTCCTACATGTATAGTGTTAAAGGCCTTTCTTCAATTAGTTTAAAATAATATTTTAAATATTTAAAATATCAAGTAACAAAAAGGGAATATACATTTAACTTTAAAAACACATTATCAAAAAAAATAGACCCTTGCAAGGAAATTTAAAGTTTGTGAATTTCTGTTGACAAAGCAAACCAGCCTAGGAAAAAGCTAAGAAAATCAAGTAAAGGTATTTGTAATTTGTGTAAATAAATTCTGCCAGTTTTGTTTTAAACTAGACATAAATGTAAAGAAAAGACAGCCACCTGTCTAATGATTCACCAAGGATCGTAAACTGGGGCTCCACGGGCTGACCCGACCTGTAAGACCTATGCTGTTCGGGCTACAAAGTTTGTTGTTTAAAAACCAAGGGAGACTCCAGTGGAATCCAAATTGCTATCTTCCCTTGAAAAAGCAAAAATCTGGCCACAGACAGCCCATGTTACAACCAAAAAACAACCAACCAAAACTGAGCAGGGGGGCTTCGCTGGTGGCGCAGTGGTTTGAGAGTCCGCCTGCCGATGCACGGGACGCGGGTTTGTGCCCCGGTCCTGGAGGATCCCACATGCCGCGGAGCAGCTGGGCCCGTGAGCCATGGCCGCTGAGCCTGCGCGTCCGGAGCCTGTGCTCCGCAACGAGAGAGGCCACAACCGTGAGAGGCCCGCGTACCGCAAAAAAAAAAAAAAAAAAAAAAAGGAAAAAAAAAATCTGAGCAGGGGCAGCCTACTATCTCCCCGAATTGAGCACCACACATTCCACTACCAGATGGTGCAGATTTCTCTGCACACACCCCTATAAGACAACAGAAGATAGACCAAGAAGATCCCATCTTTCAAGAATAATCAGAAATAGTGCATATGTGTCTGTAAAAATGAAGAAAATTCTCATTGTCTAAAATGCAGTAGCAGATATTTATTTCTCCAGTTCCTTGTGCAGCCCCTGCAGTGATTTGAGCCTGAGACTCCTGGTTTAAAAGTTAATAGGCTTGAAAGAAACAAACATTCAGTTCACTTTTGCTATGTCCCGCAAGCTTGTATTTATATATTTTTCCTACGTATTGCAAGCTTTATATATGTAATACATGCAGATAAAATTAAAATATGCACATCAGCATATTTTAAATAATTATAGACTTTTTTCCAATTTAACCTGTAACTATGTTAACATTAAAAATGAGACCACTTCAACGTTTTCTTCATCTTACTTTCGATTTTATGATACATATTATAATCCTATTCATGCAAAACATCTTTAAGTTCTCACTCTTAGAATGAGGGTGAAGGAAGAAGGGAGAGGCAGTGTAACTTTAAAACAAAGACTATTCGTTTTATTTACACACCAGGACACAATCCCCAAATGACCTCTGCCTTTCCATAACATTTTAACTGGAGCGACAGAGAATGGAACATCACATTAGAATTGAAAGCAAGATAAAAGGTAGAAGTCCTAATCTACTGCTCAACATAGCATTATTCATGACAAGGGTTTCCCGCTTTCTCAGGCAGGGTTCAAAGTGTCAGCTTGAACTATGCAGCAAATTTTAATAGGATGTTTCTAAATGAGTATCCTAAGAGTATCCTAAGAGTATCCTAAGAGGGCAATGAGTATCCTAAGAGGGCAACAAGGATTTCTTCATCCGTAGCACATTCAGAATGACACTAGCTACTTCTCACCTGGCCCCAGGAGTAAAGAAAGTCTCCCCAACCCATTTCCTTTCATTCCTGATGCATTTGGGCTCTGCCTGAGCTAACCACTCTCCTAGCAGGATAGGAACCAGAATAAAAACTTTGTTTGGGGTTTACAAAGCAAAGTATGGGCGAGAAAGCTCTTTCTGAAGGCCTCCCTGCTCTGGTTACAGAAATACTGCTAGCAGGGTGCTGCTCTACCCTCTGTGTTGGAGGGATGGCATCAGGGAAGTGGTTTAGAAAAGGAGAAAACCAAGTAGTTTGGTTACAGAAAACTGTAACTACCATTTTCAGTGTAAACTGTGAAGTACCACTGAGGTCTTAAAATCTTAGGGCAATTTTTCAAACACGTATCAATTAAATGTTGTATGTACAGCTATGAGAATAATACATACTTAAAATTGCTGGGCAGCAGTAACACAGATTGGACCAACTAGTCAGGTACTTTCCTCAGAATGCTCGGATGGCAGGAGATGATGTTTCTCCTCCAGAGAGAGCACAGCCTGTTGTGAGGCAGACCAATATATCAAAATGATTCTATAAAGGCACGGGAACAAGCAGCCAGAGCTCTGCTGATAAACTACTTAAATTCTTGGTAATATGTGCAAAATTAAACAACAAAAAAACCACATCAAGATTTGATCTTCCTGTAGTAATATGGAACTTTAATTCTTCCTAAATACCATTTTCCAATTGCAAAACACTTAGCAAAGTATTTGTGGGTTACTAAAAAAAAGTTAGTTACATCATACATTACACCTTGATACTCCCAAAAACTTAATTTTAAAAATCAAAACTTTGTAAATAGATCCAAAACCCTACTGAGGAAAATACCTTAAACACTTCAAATTTCACTTTAGAAACAAAAGTATAACTTTTAACCAGGATATCTTAAAATTAGTGTAACTCCAGAGCAATATAGCAAGGTATTACCTGAACTATAATTCCATCATAATTGGAATGATTTAACACAGGGAGACAGATTATTGAAGTACACAGTCTCTTATCTTTATTTTAAATGAGTTTCAAATTTCTCTCACCCACAATTTAACATTGTATCCATTCTCATATTAACCTGAGAAATGTAAATTAAAGACTGAAATCCTTTCGACTTCCCCAATATCATCAGAATCATGCAAACATACATGTGTTGTATATGTATGTAGCTGGGGTGGGTGAGTCATGGTGAGATTATGTCAAAGTCAGGATCTCATCATCGGAATACTTCCCAGGTAAATGACATCTCCATGCAATGAACTGTGAATGTTACCAGCACTCCCAAAGTTACTGAGCCAACCAGTTGATTTGTGTTAAAGAGTTTATGCTTCCAAGACACATTACACCCTAATCCCATCTCCTTCCAGGCATAACCCTGAGAAAGGAAGACCCAGCCAATTCAGAACAACTCCTTTTGGCTTGAGCTTCTAGGAGCAAAGAAGCATTCTGTGCATGCAGCTTTACTCCCAGTGCCCTCCCCCCAGAGATGCACAGCCACACACACACAAAGGGGACAATGGGAAAGGGCAGGTATTTTCCTGGGAAAAAAGCCATAGTGAAAGTTTTGGAGGAGATAAACATATTAACAGCTAGTGGAGAGCCATGGAAAGCTTCTCCCCAAGCAAATGTGCTTTGCTGTAAACTTTCCTTGCCCCCTTACAATATTTAGTGTTGTTAAAGCAAATATTTTTAAAATCCACAAGCATGTGCTGTTCTCAGATGCCTAAAATTAAAAACAAACTCCCCTTTATTGCCTATTTAAAACTAGCGAGACATCCACTCTATCACCACAAGGTATTTATCAAGTAGCGGACTGCTGGAGAGACAAACTATTTTGCAAGTTTCCTCTAGCTCCTTCTGCCAGGATTCTAAACTGAGGGTCCCATTACACCCCCGAAATTAAGCACAACATGGCACACCCAAGTGCATCTTTCTGGACAGAGACTTGCCCAAAGTCCCAGTTGTCAGAGGGGTCTAAATCTTTAAAAAAAATACCATGGCTTTCACAGATTACAATTTACATTAATGGACTCTCCCAGTCATCTAGTTTGGCCGCCCTAAAACTCCTAAGGAATACAACTCTAAGCAACCTATTCAGAGTTAATCCCCCTCTCAGGACACCTCTTAATACAGGTCTCTGATAGGAATGTGCGTCTACACCCTCTACTTCAGTTTTCTGGACTCAGAACAGCTGATCACCTTCACAGGTGGAGCCACTCCCACCCCCTTCATTCCCCAATCCTTTGCTTCCACTGTACTATTTTACTTTTTATAATTACTGCACTTTCTTAACCTCTATATACTTTCTCCACACCATTCACAAAATGGCATGTATATATACAAGCACTGCTTTCTGGTCCTTACAAGAACCAGTTAAACATATAACGTTGCCAACTTAACAGGTTTGACAGAAGCCCTACTCTGCTGGTATAATCAGCTAGTCAATGATGACGACTCCAGGTCCTTTACTTGCCATTCTTATCTCTAGCAGGCTATTCCCTAACACTGCTGGGCTTCCTGCTAGAGGCTGTATTTCTCAGAACTCCTTAAAGCAGAGTCCTATGGTGAGCCTTCATAAGGCTTACCCTGTAACACAAACAAACTTCCCAACTGCTGTAATAATTTTAACCTTTTATATATATGGTAGTCTGCTTCTATAATAATCTTTTTGAATACTATTTTTTAGGCACCTAATGGTAGTTCTAGAATGCCAGAATATTATATCTCATGTCTTGCTAAGTAGTTTTTTCTTTAAAGCAAGAATCTAAGTGGAGGGTAGGGGGAAGAAATGTCTTTAAGGGAAATACATGAAAAAAATGAGAATGTTTGAGACTTTAATATTTCTAAGAGAAATCCATGCATGATTTTTTTGTTCTATTTTCCTTAGGTAGGACAGCATCCAATTGAGAGCTAAAGGAGTCTCTATAGACTCACCTGAACTGAATGCTATAACCTAATGAGGTGCACACAGGTGAAGCTCTTGTAGCAGTTTGGTCCTATTAACCCAGCAGCATCTTATGGGAATAGATAATGAGACCAGGGAGTCATCTGTGGTAGCCACTGAAGCTGTTCATAAATTGTTGATTCTCTTATTCTGAGAACATGGTACAATCACACTTTATCACCCCCTTGAACTTAGGTTTGGCTATTAACTGGCCAAAGCAGTGTGAGCATAAGTAACATGAGCCTCTCTGCACAGAAGCTTTCAGATTCGGTGCATAGATATCCACCTTTTTCCCTGGTTTTCTGTAATTATAAACATGTTTTAACCTGGAGCCTCCATCAGCCAGGACCCCGAATGATATAGTGAGCACATCTCCCTATGACCCATGAGGGGCTCAGAGCATGACTGAGAGATTTTACTTTAAGCCATGCAGGCTTGCAGATTTGTTGTTGTTGCAACATCACCTAACCTTTCCTGAACCACAACTAGTTTTAAAAACCAATATATAGGGCTTCCCTGGTGGCACAGTGGTTCAGAGTCCGCCTGCCGAAGCAGGGGATGCGGGTTCGTGCCCCGGTCCGGGAAGATCCCACATGCCGGGGAGCGGCTGGGCCCGTGAGCCATGGCCGCTGAGCCTGCGCGTCCGGAGCCTGTGCTCCGCAGCGGGAGAGGCCGCAACGGTGAGAGGCCCGTGTACTGCAAAAAAAAACAAAAAAACAAAAAAAAACACCAATACATAAGGCACAGTGCTGTGCTACAGGGAAACTCAAGACAGAAGTCAGGGAGGAGGTAGTATTGCCCTCAAGAAGTAGACATTACAAACAGAGGAACCAAACAGAACTGTGCTCTGGTCATGAAATGAGGAAAACAATTCCGGCTTCCATCTATGGAAAGCCCTCTAAAGCCTTGTGGTCAAACCACTTTCTAAAGGAGAGGGGAAGAGAAGTCAGTAAAGGTCAAGACAGAAAACTGGGGAAACCATGAAGGCAGCAGAGAGTTGAGTGAGGCTATAGCATGAATTTCAAAAATAGTCACAGGAAATACGGCTGGAAATCTAAGATGCAAAAAAGCATGACAGGCCTTGAGTCATTAGAATATTAACAGCAACAATAATAACAACCATTATGTCCCAACACATTTTAGGACATTACATAACCGTTCTCATAATAATCCACTCAGGTAGATACTGTAATAATTTCCATTTGACAGATAAAAAGGTGCAGGTAGAGTACATTGCCCAAGGTCACAAAAGGCTTAAACCCATTCAATCTTACTCCAGGGTCTGTGACATTAACCACTACTACACTAGACTCCCTCTCACAGACTTTAGACCACCTTCTATACAGACATTGAGACCCACCTACACTTTTAGGAAGGAGTTGACAGTCAGCTTCATGCTTTAAGAACATTACTTGTGCCATATATAAAATGAGTCAAAGAAAGAGGACAGATGCGTAGGTAGAGATACCTTTTAAAAAAAAATCACTGAAAGGAAGCAAGTGAAAGGTAATGAGCTCTGTATTAGGATAGTAACTAGAGATGGGAATCAATAATCCAGAAACGTATGATAGGGTCATAGCAACAAGCCTTCTGCTTGTTACTGTGCAGCAGTTTAAAGGTGGCTGCAAGCTCTCTGCTGCTCCTCTCCCTGAGAGGGAGCTAGTCTAATTCCGCTCTCCCGCTGGCTTTCTTACACACTTGCTTGTCAAATAGATTATGACAAAAATGATGTTTTAGGGCTTCTGACACCAGATCTTAGGAAGGCCTGCAGCTCCTGCCTGGCTCTCCTGAGCATCTAGAGCCCAGGATAAAACACTAGGAGCCGTGAATCACCTTGCAAGGAGGAAAATACCTTGCTAAGAGGCTTTGTTTAAAAGCTCCAAGAGTACATAGGGAGGGCCCAGCTGAGCCCAGCGGCCTTCCAAACACCCATAACTAGGTGCTGGGCATGTGAATTAAGCCACCTTGGACCCTCCAGACCGCCCAACAGCTGAATATCACCAAGTACCCCCTCAACTGACACAGTGTGGAAGACAAGTATACCCCAGCCAAACTGTGCCAGACTCTTGACCCAAGGCCCATGAGGTATAATAAAGTAAATATGTTAAGATGACACATTTTGGAATGCTTACGCTGGAACAGACCACTGCAACACACTGTTTATGAAAGGAATTGTGAAGTTCAACCAACTGTATCAAAGTTACTGGGCCTGCTCAGCCCCCCACGTCGCTCTGAATGAGTTAGAATGTGTGCGTATGGACCCAAGGACTGGCATTATCAGCAAGTTCCACCACCCCAAGTGCCTCTTACATTGAAGTCTGAGAAGATGAGAATCAAAACCACCTACACAATAAAAATAGAACCGAAAGGACTGGCTTGCCACAAAACGATGGGTATGAAAACTTACGCGGTTACTCATCTCCTGCTGCTGCTGGCTCCACAGGCTCCCTCCGCTCTGCCTGCCTAAAGCCTGCCTAGGAAGCTTTAAACATTTCCCAATCCTGAGCCCCGCCCCAAGCCAATCACTCAGAGGCGCACCCAGGTGATTCTAATATGCAGCGAGGATCTCGAGCCACGGGTTCACAGGTAACCGTTAATATTTTATTGCTTTAGGAGCAAAAAATGGATTAAAAAAAAACTTGCCTAGGAGAAGAATTACTCACGTTTCCTAGGAAAAGAAGAGAAAGAAAGGTTTGGCTTCATTTCCCAAAACTGCAGGGATGATCTCCATTTGAGGAAAATAGATGAGAAAGAATTACAATTTCTCCCCTTCCAAAATAGCTAAAATTACTTGCATATGTATATTATTTTGGTCAAATGTTATTTTAAATATATAAAGTACATCTTGACTCTCTAAGCATGTTTCACAAAGCAGTATAACGCATATGACTTTCAAGAGCAAATTTATATTTCTGCTTTTAAAACATCTTTTGGAAACACTGGATGTCAAACAGCTTTTAAAGGGAAAATTTAATTTTAAAAAAGCTTAGCTTATGCACTAGGCCACTCACTGCCTCATACATTCTATTCTCTTACTGAGCTAATATTAAAACTTTTTTCCTAATACAAAGAATTCCAGAAGGGAATCTAAAAACTATTAATACTTGAGTTTATATTAAAAAATCAAAATAACCCCCACTCCTTTTGTAACAAAGCATTGCCCTTGTCCAACTCTCAATGGTGAGAAAAAACACTCAGGATGTCAAAGGCACAAGATTGTAGGCTATTTTCTATAAAACAAACATTCTCTCTGAACACTGTTAATATTCACAGATTAGAAAATGAGGTCATTAATGATAAATATAATCATCTTAGCAGCTGTCTTCCTAGACTCATCATCCAATGTTATTCAAGTGTGAATGGAAATGACCCAGTACTCTTCAATAAATATTTATTACTCACCCAGCAAAAAGTACTGACTATGAACCAGGTAGTAGTGGGTCAGGTGAAAGGAAATCACCCAAAGGTTCACCAAAGAGAAGGCTGGATGAGCCAGATAGAATCACTTAAGCTTAAGCCCAGGTGGAATCATCCTAGCAAGACGTGAGTCTGTCCCCTACAGTGGAAGTTAAGCCAGTACATGAACAAAGATTTTTCATACCTATGTGAAGTGCTACTGGAACTTGGAAGTGTTTTTCCAAACACCTGTTGGGTTTGCACTGCATGCTTCACATTCTTCCTGTGCAGAGTCCCTTTTGGAATTAGCCAAATGCACTTGTGGCAGGAGTTAATCAAGTGCAGTCTATAAAGCAAAGTTTTTATCAGGATGTAGGTAACAGGCATTAAGGTTCTACATTTTTGTTACACACGATTAATACAACAGTGAAAAATGTCCTGTGGTCTGATCTAAAGAAAAATAATATTGAAGTTGGGAGGGTAAATTTTCAATGTTTTCTTTATCTGTCCCTGATGGTCTTCAGGGATCCAAACAGTTCGCACAGGCTTTGTGGATTACTTTACTTCTCAGCACTTAATTTGCCCCAGTAGAGAAATTAACAAACAATAACCACTGAAACACTTTTTATGAGGATTCCTGAAGTAATGCTGGTGAATTAATCAAGGCCTACAAGTTATTGCAACGAGAGCTAAAATACTTTTTTAACACAAAACGTGCTATTAGAAATTCAGATCCAGAAAAATTAAGACAATTCTCAAAGTTGACGGACAGCAAATTTAATAAAGTAGGAATTATAAAGGCATAGAAGAAAATTAACTTAGATGCCTCGAGTTATATGGTAAGGATCAGCATTTTCAACTTTTCTGACTTAAGACTATTCCATCTATACTTCCTTATTCCTGTGCTGAGCAAGAAGGCTCTCGTATTGACCACTTTAAAAGATAAATAAGTGAACATGCGGCTACGTAATTTAGAGAAGTAAATTTGCTCTGAGTTTCAGAGGATGCTATTAACCTAGCATCGGTAATACCTGCGTACAAACTGTTTTTCTAAAAATAGAAGGATTTATAATTACCCTTCTTCTACAGCTTGATTCAAAATAGTTATTGAGCATCTGCTAAGAGGAAACACCTGTGTTGGTCAATAAACCAATACAAAGTGGTAAAGACAGCTCCTTGCATCCCCAGTGTAGCTGGGGAAATAGAACATATTCTATAAAAATCCAAATGACCAAATGAGTGGTTGAGAAACACTTGTATCAACTTCTGACTTTTACGTAATATATCATCTTCTAACCAGACTGAGAAGGTTAAGTGTTTCATGTGTTTTTTATCTTTTTATCTCACCCACCCACGCCAACGATCGGCACAGAGCTGTTCACACAAGAATCCAAAATGGCTTGATTTGATTTGGTCTCGTTTTGAAAACAGGACTCTCACCAGAGAGATGTAGGTAAGAGTTGGCCATATAGTCCTTGACAATGAAACACAAACAGGCCACAATGTGTATTAAAACCCAACATTCTGACCTAAATGGACATTTTATTAATGACAGATTAGACATGGTATGAATAGAACTGATGATAACATTCTACCTTCCCGTGAACTTAATACCAGTCAGATTTTCACTGTTTCTTTGTGCTCCTATTTAAGAAAATTCTTGGGCAGGATTTGTAGCAAAAGAGAATTAAATGATTGAAAACTAAGTTGAATGAAAGGAGTACATCTAGCTTGGAGGAGACATACTTAAGAGTGACAAGAAAAGCTTCACCTAGAAAGCAAACAACGAAGCACCTGATATCTATATTACTTAGCAGATTTACAGCGTTTCACAAGCGGTATATCATGTGTCATCCCCATGTGATGGAGTTTGTGTCTCAATTGTACAAAACAGAATATTGGGTGTGAAGGCAAGTGCGGAGTTGCAATACAAACCCAGATTTTGTCTTTCTCCAAGAGGGTGCTACTTAGCCTCGACCAGAAATAACTCCCCTCAACAAGGGGATCAAAGTCAATGATCTCTGGTTTTCACCTCTTCCAGGTCTAAACTTGCCATCGTTATAAAAGAAAGGATAGCAACCAATTGCACACCACCTTCAGTAGGGCCAGAAAAACACAGTTTATATCAACTTTATTGTAATTAGCTAAACCAACGAGAACTTTCCATAAATTTCTACAGTTCCTTAAGAAGAAGATAAATGTCATCTGTTTGAATAATTTAGAAGGTGAAGTCTTGCCTTCAGGATTACTTCCAGAACTTGTCTTCTAATCCTACAGTGACCACTGGAATAGACAGATTTTCATCTCAATTTGAACAATAGCATTCGTAGTATATCAGTGACAATCACTTTCACCAAGTTTCTTAGGCCTAAATTAAGCAGTTCATGAACTGCTTAAGTTTTACATTATCTTCTTGAAACAGGAGATCTACATATTTAAGCACCGGTTCCAGATTCATGAAGAAACTCATTTGGGGGAGCCTATTTTTTTAAAAAAAATACAATTTACATATAAGAATTCAAAATTTGTACCACATCTCATAATCATTCTTCAATTAATCAAATTTGATGAGGAATTCTAATAAGCTTTCACAATTACGCTTTTTATATATTAAAAAACAATATAGCAATCACCATCTAATGTGTAAGACCTAACCACTGCACAGATGATGCTCTAAATTTGAACTTGAAAGGAAAGCCCATCGGTGTGCCTGCTTGATTTCTTTAATCTATTCGTGTAGGTTAATTACCTGACACTCATTAAGATGACTCTGGGCTTCTTTAAATTTCTGACCATATTAACCTCTCCAACTAATCCTTATTAGAAAAATATTAAAGAGTGTTCATCGCTATTACAAATTGAATTTGAAATGATGAAACAATTATCAAATAAATGGAGTAGAAAACGAGGTTATACGCATGAGAAGATTCAATGCATCAAATATTTTACTTCCATTATTATAAAATAAAGGTCTTAAGGTCTATATCCAGGAAATGTGCTTAAAGATCAGTCCTTGAAAGAAATCTCTCCACTCCGCTCTTATCCAGTAGGGTGACAAACAAAAACCCCCAGTTCATCACTAACAGTTTTATTCAGGGGAAAAAAAAAAACTTCTTTTAAACTAAACAACTGGACAAAAAGATTCAACCATCTAGCTCAGTAAATCTACATAAAAATCACTTAATACTATGAGTTTCACTTTCCATATAACTCATTTTGCAAATAAAATGGTAAAAAGAGGCCAAGAAGGTACTGGTCAACATCACAAAAGCATGAAATATGAATGAGATGTTACTTTTAAAAACTGAAACCTTATCACTTCAGTTCTGGGACAGAAAAGGAATTCAAAGACATTTCTTCTCTAGACAAATGTCATTAAAATTTGTCCTATGCCCTTCAACAACTGATATTTCATCTCTGTAGACACCTTTTTTAAAGATATTATGAAGTGAGTGTTAACGGTGGTATTTTATAAATGTTTACTTAAGTTATACCAGAGGTTAGACTAGGGGAAAAAAGGCACAGAAGTCTGGATTCAGGCAATGAAGTGAAGAAATGGGAGAATTAGGAAAAGAGATTAAGAGAAAAGGGAGAGGGCTTCCCTGGTGGCGCAGTGGTTAAGAGTCCGCCTGCCGATGCGGGGGACACGGGTTCGTGCCCCGGTCCAGGAAGATCACTCATGCCACGGAGCGCCTGGGTTCGTGAGCCATGGCCGCTGAGCCTGCGCATCCGGAGCCTGTGCTCCACAGCGGGAGAGGCCACAACAGTGAGAGGCCCACTTACCGCAAAAAAAAAAAAGAGAGAGAAAAGGGAGGAAGGATGCAGGGGATATTCACAACAAATGACAAGGCGTTAAAATCCTTAATATAGAAAAGGTTCTCACAAAAGAAAAAAAAATTGTCTTTTGTCCATTTTTTTAATAAATAGCCACAACCAAAGGGAAACACAAGTGGCCAATCCATCCATATGGCAGAAATTAACTTCATTAGCACAGTTTTTTTTAATGGGAAAATGTTTTACCCTCCATATTGACAAAAATGAAAACAGATATAGCAGTCTCAAACACAGCTGTGAGCAGCACTGATGTGATCTCTTACCAAGTTCTGTAGAAAGACTACCAAAGTTTTACAAACATACACATCCACTGATCCAGTAGTTCCAATTTAAGAAATTAACCTAAGGAAAAATGATGGATACTCAAAAACTTTGAGGGACAGGGGTTCACGAAAGAGCTGTTCATCATTGTGAAAAATCTATAACAACCTAAATATCCAACATGGTGTACTGCGTAAATAATTTGTGACGTGTGCATACAATGTAATATTGTATATGCACACATATATACACATATATATATGTGTATATATATATGTGTGTGTATATATATATATGTGTATATATATATATATGTGTATATATATGTGTATACGTTTCTTTAATTTAGCTCTTATATAAAGTCTATGTGCCAGGTACTGTTCTAAGCATTTTACAAATATTAATTCATTGAATCCTCATAACAACTCCCTTATAAGGACCCTATCATTATCACCATATTAGAGATAAGGAACTTGAGGCAGAAGGCTAAATAACTTATCCAAAATTACACAGCCAGTAAGTGGAAGAGCTGGGATTCTAACCAAGGCGACTGACCTCTATAGTCTGAACTCTAAAGGATACTTACAACATATAAATAAGTTACAGTTATCTCAGATAATGCGATTTTAAGTAAGATTATGTTTTACCTATCTATATTTTTGAATTTTCCAACTTAAACTTGTATTATTCTTATAAGAAAAAGTTTATTTTAATGCACAAATAAAAGAATAACCCAGGAAATAAGTAGGGGTAGAAACTGTAAAGTCCAAATCATCAAGACAGAGATGATAGTTGAATTTCAACGTGGGAAATAAAGGAATGAATATAAGCCAACAGCAGAGGGCCAAGACCTGAGCTTACTTTTCGTTTTTTTTGTTTTTTGGGGTTTTTTTTTTGCGGTACGCGGGCCTCTCACTGTTGTGGCCTCTCCCGTTGCGGAGCACAGGCTCCGGACGCGCAGGCCCAGCGGCCATGACTCACGGGCCCAGCCGCTCCGTGGCATGAGTGATCTTCCCGGACCGGGACACGAACCCGCATCCCCTGCATCGGCAGGCGGACTCTCAACCACTGCGCCACCAGGGAAGCCCCTGAGCTTACTTTTTAATTTGGTGGTCTTAACTGGTAAATGTCAGATACTCCAGAAAGCTATTCATTTGGAGCTGTATCTCCACAGCTCTTATACATAACAGTAATTCTGTGAGACATTAATAGATGTGCTGTGATAGGAAGGCGCCACAATCATATGGTTTTACACACTGGATTAATCAAAAGGAAAATGATTTCTCTGTCACAAGACAAACCCTCAGTGACTCTACCAGAGGCTGACATTTCCCAATGTATTTGTCCATGAAACTCTCTTCCAAAGATTTCCTCCTAATACTGAGGCTCTATAAAGCACACTCTGGGGGGGGGGGGAAAAAAAAAAGCTGATTTAGAATATTTCCACTCATCCCTCTCATTCATTCAAACAAGTACCACGTGCCAAGTGCCTTGGGACAGACAGCCAGGTATGCGGACAATAGAGAAGATGGGTCCTGGTCCCAGCTCACCACCTACTGGCCCACCTAAGGCTGTTTACTCAAGAGTAGAAGAGGGTCAATATCGCCTGTTCCCCCGTGTCTCTAACTGACATGTTTAAGAACTGAAGTGAGTTTGCAAAGCACATTCGCACACGTTAGCAGTATAATCCTATGCAAACAACTGCCTTCTCTCCACATCCTACGGCTAAATTGACATTACTTGTACTGGTTGCTCACAATTCCCAATACCTTGCCTGGAGAGATGAGTTAAAAAAAAAAAAAAGAGAGAGAGAGAGAGAAGTATTTTCAGGGGAACTCTCAGCAGCAAACAAACAGCATCCACAAAGGCACCATATGTATTAGTGAGGCTTTATCAATGGTTCGATGTCTACCGGGGGAAAAAAAAAACAACCTGCCTCAGCCCCTGCCACGTGAGAAAAGTAATTCCGTTCTCAGAAATGAGTTGTGGAAGCACCACACAGCGCTGCGGAGTGGCGTCCTCACCACAGACCATGAGCGCCACAAAAACGGAGCCAACGAATTAGGCAGGTTAACTTCCCACACCCAATTCTCCAGCCAGCTTAATTCCTTAAAAGCCTGAAATTGCTGCTTTTACACATATACAACTATAAACCGCAAATACCGATGTTCTTACAATTATTTTTCTTGCTAAGCTGAGCTTCATTGAAAGATTATTTGGAGGGTATTCTATGTTTTTGTATCTGCTAAAGGTTTTTTTCGAACCACCATTCCACATACTTTTCCACCAGGCAGACGAACCTCTAAACTTCTAAAGTCAGCAAAAGGTGCCCCTTTATGAGCAGCACTATTCATCCTTGAACCTGGAAATCAAATAAGCATTTTATGGTCTGTTTGCTAAACAACTTACAAACTAGCCAGCGCCATGCATTCTGTTTCGGGACTGGCAAAATAAAATGATACAAGAAGTGACTTGGGGCTTCCCTCGTGGCGCAGTGGTTGGGAGTCCGCCTGCCGATGCAGGGGACACGGATTCGTGCCCCGGTCCGGGAAGATCCCACATGCGGCGGAGCGGCTGCGCCCGTGAGCCATGGCCGCTGAGTCTGCGCTCCGCGACGGGAGGGGCCACAGCAGTGAGAGGCCCGCGGACCGCAAAAAAAAAAAAAAAAAGAAGTGACTTGTAAGATAATGTTTAGTATGCCTCCATTATCACACACAGGAAGCCCTACTCCAAGATTCTCAGCGTCTCTAGGAAGGGAAAACAAGTAGGAACAAAATAGAAAAAGAATAAAAGATGGAGCTGGATTGGTGAGTGGTTGATGATTTTAGGAGCTGGGTGACGGACACATAGGGGTGAGAGGCTCACAATCTATGTATAAGCTGGAAAATTTTCACAATAAAGTTTTTTTAATTAAAAAAAGAAGGAGGGCTTCCCTAGTGGCGCAGTGGTTGAGAGTCCGCCTGCCGATGCAGGGGACACGGGCTTGTGCCCCGGTCCGGGAAGATCCCACATGCCGTGGAGCGGCTGGGCCCGTGAGCCATGGCCGCTGAGCCTGCGCGTCCAGAGCCTGTGCTCCACAACGGGAGAGGCCACAACAGTGAGAGGCCCGCGTACCACAAAAAAAAAAAAAAAGGAAACAATGGTTATTAGACAATAAAAATCGAGGACATTATATTCCTGTGTCTCATGATTTCATAATACTAAATGTAATTATTTATGAAATCCACTGTCGAAAAAACCCATCACAAGACTCACTGTGGTGCTGTATTGTTTTTATTTCATTGTCTTTACATCCAGTAGTCAGAGAGCTCCACGACAGCGGAGCACATGTCCTGCTCACAGCATCTAGCATAGCACCTGCAAATAATCAGTTGTTCAAAAAGAAAACGTTTGCTGAATGAATGAATAAAATCCTGTTTCTTTGTTTCACTAGAGAATTCAAATTGAGCCCAGTAGCACAGCATTCTCTCATTTCCCTTAAAAACAAAATTCTGAGTCTCCGTTTTGACCAGGGCTCTGATTATTACAAAACATGAGACAAAGCAAGATCACATAAAACTTGTGAAATATACCCTTATTTTATCCATATCTTCACACAAAGACACTTGACTCTCTGAAACAGCTTCCACAGTCCCAAAATGATAAAAAGGCCTTATAAAATGACTACTGTCGGGTGGATAAAATATATAAATGTCCCACCTCTTAATAAGCATCAATAATACTTGATATTCTTCTGTACACTGTTTCTTTCTTCTCACCCAATTTCTTCCTTCCATGCTCCCCTCTTCCCCACTGCCAGTATTCCACCAACACAGGCAGTAATCTCACCAGCAACTGGGGAATGTGGAGGTAGGAGCCATACCATTAACCACAGTCTTAAACACACTATGCCCTGCGGTGCCCATCCTTGCCAAAACCCTCAGACTCCATCTCAGTTTTTCATCTGTTCAATGCTTCGCCTCACCATGGGCTCCACATCAAAAATTTAGAAAGAGGAGAGTTTCCACTGTCAGTAGCAGAGGGGCATGGTATGAGGTGGAGGCAAACTAGCCTTTGCTCTCCTTTGGAGATTGTAGAGGGAGGTGATGTCTTTTTTCTTGGCATCTCAAGCAGACCTTCTGAGTGCATCTGCCTACAGAAATAAAGAAACTTCCATGTCACTAAGGTATAATTCAGGTACACCAAGGGTCAAACAGGATTTTCTGAACTGATGCAGCATCTGAGCACCCTGTGAAACGAAGAGCAAACTTGCAAACAACTCCAGGAAATTCTTAGAGCAAGTCCTGTCTATAAGGTAGACTCATGACCCTAAGGAATAGATACTTCTCTAGCCAGGTCGCTGCAGGCAACATTCAGATTTTTGCACAGTGATGATGAAAGAAAATTCACAAAGGCACCTGGTCAAATTCACCTGAGGCACCTGGTCAAACTGCCTCACAGACAACATCATAGCTGAAGTGTCCCTCTTTCTTTAATTCTGTTTACATTGCAGGGTTTCAAGTCTTTTTTATTTTCTTCTTTATGAAGTATTTTCTGACATTTTCCTCCAGTAAGTATGCATTATGTTTATAGGTCAGGGAATAAAATACCCACCAATAGAGCTATCTAAAAAACAGAAAGAAAAATGTTACTGTTATTTTGAAAGCACATTCACATAACTCAGTGGCGATGGGAAAAGGGTGATTAGGAATTCAAGTGCTGCAGGCAGCAGTTCTGCATTGGGATCCACAGCACGTGCTCTGGAGTTCCATGGCCTGGGTACAGTGCGGCTCCACCACTGGTTAGATTTGATGTTGGGCAAAATAACTTACTTCTTGCTTGTTCACCTGTAAGATGGAGATAAGAGTACCTACCCAAAGGTTGGTTGTAAGGATTAAGTCTGTGAAGGCCTTAGCCCATCCCTAAACACAGCAAACTCTCCAGACATGTTCACTATTATCACCTTTGAGTTCCTTTCACATCCACTTTGAGTGATGACGATCTTAATCCTTTGCTATTATTGTGAGAATGTGTATTGGTAAATGCTATAGAGGACTCTGAATTGTCTGTTTCTCATGATGTTAGAGAGATGCTATTATAAATAGATGCTATCTTTACTGAAATGCACAGGAAGACTTGGTAATGAGTGAAAGAGCAAACCAATGATTCAGTGAGATGTGCAGAGTCCTAAGTCTTCTGGCCTTAGCATTTGATCGCACCCTCGTGTTTTAATAAGGATAAGCTCGCAAAATCCTTTTTACCCAATATCTGCTTTACTTAAATTCCTCAATCTTACACTCATTTTCAAATATACAGTTATGGACTTTTGTTTCAGGGAGCAAGTATGATGGGACCACTCTGTGACATCTAGAGTACCATAATCACTATGAATATTGGTACTTAGGACAGAGCAGTCAAAACACTATTGTTGAGTTCCCTACTGCAAGTTTTCAGTAAGATCATTTTCACACTAAAACACAGACGCCACCACTAAAGTTGCAGAGTGTCCTGGTCCTGGTTAGCAAAAGGGAGATAAGGGAGATAAAGGCAGAAGGTAGACGTGTATAAGCAGAAGGATATTTGAGAACAAACACAAATTGTAAGACCTGGGGTCAAGTTTGACCTTGCTGGTTAGTAAAAGTGAGTCCAAGTCATTTCTGATTCCTAAATTTTCTGGCAAATGAGATCACTCCCTGCTCTACTCAGTATTCACCTAGAAAAATTAAAGGAAGCCAAATAAAAATATTTACAAACTACTGCGTGCACTGGGATGATCATCACTACCAATATAACAGTCTTAGGGCTTCCCTGGTGGCGCAGTGGTTGGGAGTCCGCCTGCCGATGCAGGGGACGCGGGTTCGTGCCCTGGTCCGGGAAGATCCCACGTGCCGTGGAGCGGCTGGGCCCGTGAGCCATGGCCGCTGAGCCTGCGCGTCCGGAGCCTGTGCTCCGCAACGGGAGACGCCACAGCAGTGAGAGGCCCGCATATCGAAAAAAAAAAAAAGACATATATATATATATATATATATATATATATATATATATATATATAAAAAACAGTCTTAGATTAGTACCCTCTCTCCAACTTAAATACCTTGGGAGAACTGGGAGCCTGCAGACTATTAGACAATTTGCCATTTTGAAGACAGTAAATTGGTGGGGGGTTATACATAAGCATTCACACCACAAGCACTGCTTGATGCCAACTGCATGCTGGATGCAATATGGCGCCATGGAGGATGGTGTAAGGCACTGTAGCCCATCTGCAATGCTCCACCACCACCTTCTCATATACACACTCTTCTGCTAAACATAAGCATTTCTCCCATGTTGGGGAGCCTCAATCTACATCGAGGGTTCTTAGATTTTCACTGTCCCTGGCATTTTGTTGGATTTCGTGCAAGACCTGATATAGCAGCCCATGACTCTACAGTACTCCTTTAGTAAGCACCACAATCTTGCACGTAACATCCAAAGCTTTTCAACCTATTAAACCCTAACAGGGGCCACACCATGTGCAAGATAAATATGCACAGAAAGACAAAAAGAAATCTGCATAAATTACCAAAAATACAAATACAGTGGAAGCAACCTAAATGCCACTCAACAGATGATCAGATAAACAAATGGTAGTATATCTATCTAGTAGAATATTATTCGGCCACAGAAAGGACTGCCTACTGATACATGCCATAGCATGGAGGAACCTTGAAAACATTATACAAAGTGAAATAAACTAATCACAAAAGACCACATGTTGACTTTATGATACCAATCACGTGAAGTATCCAGAACAGGCAAACATACAGAGACAGAAAGTAGACTAGGGGTTGCCAGTGGTTGAGGAAATATGAGGATGACAGCTAAGGGGAACGGGGTTTCTTTGGGAAGTAATTAACATATTCTAAAATTGATTGTGGCAACAGATGCACAAGTCTGAATATACTAAAAGTCACTGAATTATACAGTTTAAATGAGTGACTTGTATAATATGTAAATTATTTCTCAACAAAGCTGTCATAAAATAATAAACGGGGCATAAATCATGAAAAAAGTTATGTAGAAACCAAAAAAAATCAAAAATATTCTACAAAGACAAGTTAACAAAAGTGGAATAGCTGATTCTTTTATTTAAGCTTACTTTCATCACTGGGTATTTTAGAAAACACAACTGTCATCTAAAACAACAGACTTTCATGGCAGGTTTTCCCATGAAGAAGAACAACAAAAACACACCTTTTATTACAAAAATAATCATTTTAAATAAGAGTTGAATAAATGGATCAGACATGCTCTTTTTCTTCCACTAGGTCATAAAAATACTGTACTTAACTCATTTCATGGATTTCCAGGGAAAATGAGAGCCACCTTTCTACTCACTGCTGAGAATGCAAGACAGCCCAGCATTTTTCAAAGTAGTCTGTGTACCTTCCTAAAATGGATGTAGCTGGTCCCCTTAGACCCTTGGCCTACAGCCATCTCCTACATGGCCTCTACAGCAGAGGTCACTTAGGGGTCATCAGATGCACCCTTGCCCTCCAGACGGGTCTGCATTTCAACCATATGTAAATGATAACCATCCACCTTTACTTGGTTTTCAGATCACAAAATTGCTAGTATTAGTAGAAAAAATGATTTTCAAATTATCCCTTATGGGTATCTTATCAAATATATATATATATATATATATATATATATTTTTAAAGACAACTTTAGCACACCAGAAGGTAGGAAAACATTATACAGTAATTTTGCATTATGCCTTCATGATAAAACACATGTCATTACATATGAACACATCATTTAAAATTCATCTTGCACAGTAGTACTCCAAGAAATTAATGATGGAGCAACTGAAAACTGTGTAAAAGTTTGGGAAATTCTATCTAAATCCTGCTTGCTTCTAAAAGATATTACTCCTTTCATTCAGAAGCAGTTATAAAATTAAAATTCAGGAGAATTATTTTTACAACTCACCCATCTTTCCCAAGCCTGACACTTGGATGCACTTGCCTGTGAACCTTAGCCCCTAAGCCCCAAAGGACGTTCTTTTACTACACCACTACGACGGCAGCTATTGTTCTAATTTCCCTACTGATGAGCCAAACAGTTAATCTGTTTTAGCACACAATGCATAAAAGGTTTCATTTCAGTCCAGAAAAGAGAAAGAGACACTTATAATCACTGGGCATTCATAGTTGAATGACAGCTAAACATAAAGGAACATCAGGCATGCAGCCATCTGGAAAAAAGCTGGTATTCTTTCATATTATCTGTTCTCAAACCTTTAAGACAAAAGGGTCAGAGGTTGGCCCAAGACTTCCATTTAGTAAGATGCTCATTTCAAATCCATGGCCTTTAATAAACATTCTGTCAGCTCCACAATAGAAGACAATCATCATCCCTCTCTCTCCATTTGGTACATTCTGAAAGATGGCTTCACAGTAAACATACGCATGCACACTGAGAATTATTTTATTTACCCAGATAAACTGTGTATGCTTGCTTAGAAGCAACGTTTTTTTGTACCAAAGAAAAAGGAACACAGTTTTACTGGATATTAATACATAGTAATTGCAACATTCATTTTAATACAAAAGACAAAGTAAGCAATCAACCTGTGCTTATTATTAAAATTGCAATTTTTCCCCATTTAAGTTATTGAACCCCAACTGGAGAAAATAAATTTATTGCAAAATGCTGAATAAAACCACAATACAGACAAGAATTTTACTGCCTATCTTTAAAACAAAACCCTATTTTATATCATATATATAATTTGAAAACAGATGTTAATCCTTGTTATTGCCACTCAGTACTCAGTTGCAGGGAAGAAAGGATGGCCATTCAGTCCTTCCTAAGAACTAAAGGGCAGACATTTTGACCCATTCTACTTTAATGAGAGGTTATTTCAACACACACGGACGGTCACAGGCTTGGACAGTTTATTAAAAAGGCTGAGTCGGGCTTCCCTGGTGGTGCAGTGGTTGAGAGTCCACCTGCCGATGCAGGAGATGCGGGTTCGTGCCCCGGTCCGGGAAGATCCCACATGCTATGGAGCGGCTGGGCCCGTGAGCCATGGCCGCTGAGCCTGTGCGTCCAGAGCCTGTGCTCTGCAACGGGAGAGGCCACAACAATGAGAGGCCTGCGTGCCACAAAAAAAAAAAAAAAAAAGGCTGAGTCACAGTCTTTCTAAAAGGAAGTTCTGCTAACTATAGGCTACACTCTCCTGGAGACAGACCGTTGTCATCTTCTGGCCACGAGCAATGCCTTCTCTCTTGCTACCAGAGCAACCACAGACAGGGAGGCCCTCAAGGCATGTCGCCAGCTCCTTTCTCCCTGCCCCAGTCATGAAAGTCTGAATCTCACCATCCACACACCCAGGAGAGAGCAAGGCAAGGACCCTGGACTGAGCATCAGCATCACCACCCGCTGTCAACAAGAATGAACAAAAGCATCCACCTGACCGGTTCTCACCACTGTCTCATGCGCTCTTCACAGTCACAGTGAAAGAGGGAGGGGAAGAGACTGCCCAGGACAGCAGCTGATCAACGGCAGACTAGAAATGAGGGTTCAGATCTTCAAGAATCAAGTCCCTGCCCTTCCCCCGCAATTAGTCCCTGGGGCCCAATCTTCACTGCTGAAACTAGGGACCATGTTGGGTTTGCTGCCCACCAGGCTTGCCATACCACCACTCACCCAGCCACAATGCTGCTGCCTCTCCTGAGCAGGGGAGGGTTTTATCTCAGCCCTACACCCAGTCCCTAGCCCTCATTCTTCTCACTAAGGAGGCTGTTCTGCAGAACTAGATCTTGGGCTCATTCCAAAGAGCAGCCCTACAGGGAGAAGGTGCAGAGACAGCTCATGAGCCAACTTAGAGCCAGGAGCAGCCTTGCTATGATGGTGTGACCACAGCAGAAGAAAGTTCTCTGACTAGAGCAACCAAACATCCTGATACACCTAGGACAGCCCCAGTTTACACCTGTGATCCAGGCATAATTATTAATAGCACCCCTTTTACTGCCCATAGTACCTCAGCCTGAATACTAAGTGATATGGTTGCCGTATGACACCTGTGTGGAGGAGTCCTGGTCTTAGTCTTCCCTCCCCCCCCACGGTCCAGGACCATTCCCCCATCCTAACTCCCTTTTTCCCCATGTTTGAAAAATGGCCAAGGGTAACTAAGCACAGCTAAAAGTTTTATATGAAACAGTAACTGGGTGATGGGATTCAACAGAGATGTTTAATCCCTTCACACCCTCCGAAACACTCTCCTACACCCACACACCCCTCATTTCTGGCTGACTCCTGCTCTTATGCAAAAAGTCAGCTCAGGTGCCTCCTCCAGGAAGCCCTCCCTGATATTGACTTCCTTTCTATCCCCAGAAAGGATATCTGCATTAGGTGTTCCTCTGCTTCTCTTTCTACAGACCCCTATCTAACGGGTTGTATCACCCACCTACTAACCTGAACCTCCCACTAGACAGTGAGCTCCCTGATGATAGAGACAGTGCCTCCTCACCTCCGTATCGCAAGAATTCAGCTCAGTGCCTGCCATATGGTGGCCTTTTATATAATGTTCAGCATGTGATTTTTTTAAAGTATTTTGGGGCCAGAATGTGAAGGGCCTTTAGGCCTTGCTCAGGGAATTTTCAGCATTTCATGCTGTGGACAAGGAGAAACTAGAGTAGGAAACATTTTGGAGTAGGAAATGACCAGGTTAGTGTTTAGAAGGATGATTCTGGCCAAAGGGCAGAAGATGCAGCTGCAGGCCCTTATCCATCCTTGCAACCAAATTAGCAGATAGCTGGATAATCACACCTTTACCTCATATTTCATATCAGACCCATTTCCCTATTTCCTACCACTCCACTTCCTTTAAAATTACTATGATCTTGCACTTGTAAAAAACTTCCAGTTCTTTTTGTTTTGTTTTGACTATCGTATTCCTCTCTCACACTTCATTTGGTCCTCACCATAATCTTCAGGCTAGATAGATCACATGCCTATTTTCTCCATGAAGAATCTAATATAGGGCTTCCCTGGTGGCGCAGTGGTTGAGGGTCCGCCTGCCGATGCAGGGGACACAGGTTCGTGTCCCGGTCCGGGAAGATCCCACATGCCGCAGAGCGGCTGGGCCCGTGAGCCATGGCCGCTGAGCCTGCGCATCCAGAGCCTGGGCTCTGCAACAGGAGAGGCCACAACAGTGAGAGGCCCACGTACCGCCAAAAAAAAAAAAAAAAAAGAATCTAATGTAAACAGGTTGATTGATCCAAGAGCATGCAGCTAATAAATTTCTATATTTCACCTCTGAAATATTATGAAACAAAATAATTCCCTTCCTAATACCCCCATTTTGTCAATAGCATTTCCCTTGCCACCTACCTCAAAAATCATTGTCATATGAGATCCAAATTCTCTGATACAGACTATTTCCAACAACCCTTTACATTCTTCTTACCTTAATTTTCTCCTTTCTGATCCATCCATCCTGAGCTGGACCCCTCTGGTTCAATCAAACATGTGCTCAGGGCCAAGAACCCTGAACAATAGCTATAACTGGTCTTCTATTCTCTTCCCATTGCAGGGTACTCTTAAACAACCCAAGCAGATGAATCCTGAATAAAAACACTGCCTTCATTCAGTCACACCAGTGCTAGAAGGCCTATACTGGCTCACAGTAACTTCAATGTCAAGTTCAACGGCAGCACAGTGGCATTTGAGGCCTCTTGGCTCTTGGTCCTATTTTCTCTATTCTATCTTATTGCTACTACTCTCCAACATGAATACTGTTCAGTCACATCAGTCTCCTTGCAAATCTGCTCCAATATCTATCCCCACATCAAAGCCTCTGCTCCCCACCTATCTGTCAAGGTTGAGCTCTGTCCCCTCCTTTCCTATGGACATTTCCCAATCACTCTGCTTCCTGTATTTATATTTTAACATAGGTTTTGCCACCAAATGACCTAATGACAGAATCTCTTATATTCTGCCCTAATTATACCACATGAAAATGTGCTGTCATCCCGACTATATGCAACCCCTTGAGGGCAAAGAGTCCTGTCCGAAGCCTCCACGGGTCTCACTTGCATGGGTCATCCCTAAGCACTCATAATGAGACTTCATAAATACTTATCTGGTCTTAACATATTAAAATTTTAATTATATCTGCTAAGTTTGTTGTTGTTGTTGTTTTTAATAGGCGTGCAAAAGAGCTTGAGAGAGGAAACTAAGGCCATGAGCCATGTGGAAACCACCCCATGTTGTAGGAGGGATGTTGAAGGAACTGAGGATTTTTAGATTGAAGTAGAGGTGCCTCAGCTCTGTGTCCTCTGGAAACCAGAGCTTAAAGACCTCTGCATCGAAGGGAGACTGATGATAATTTCTAATTTTAGATGTTATGATTCTAGTTAAAAAAAAAAACTTTCTCCAGGGACTGTTCTTCATTTGGGGAAAGAAGAGAATAAAACTTTTATTGAAATTTGCTTATTTTTAAAGTAAGCTCAGGAATCCATTTTAAGTGATGTACTCCAAATATAAAAAGAAAAGCACCTTTCACTGAAGTATTCTACAATAAGATTTAAGCTAAAAATAAAGATTAGGAACAATTACGCAAAGTAAATGATATTACCAAATATAATGATGTAGTACCTTTGAAAACCATAAAAGAAACCAAAAGCCCTGTGGAGATACTTGCATTTCACATACTAGAGGATGAAAGTTTCTGCAGGAACCAAAGTAAAAAATCCAGCACTAAATAATGGTGAGGGCCTCCCCTAAAAGGAGTTCTTGAGATTCCACCCTTGAGTGAAATACACAGGTTACCTGCTTCACTCCAGAAGCTTTAGCAACCTCACTATTAAAAAAAAACATTGTGTTAATATAGGCCAGCTTGCTCTCATTATGTGTATGATAAATGGATTCCTGTCACTCCCACATACTGTTAGCTTGTTCTGCATGAAAGAATTCTAAATCTGATGTGGCCAAGAGAACCTAGGCCCAATTCACTGAAGTCTACACAGCAACACGAGAAGCAGTTGGTTTGAGGTCTAAAGTCAGATACCATGACTTGTTACAATGTGTTTTTCCTACTTCAATCAAAACCACAATAATTCTAATGTATCCCCTCCCTCGGAGTATTATGAAAGGCATATGAGCAAATAAAAAACCAACTGAGATGACCCAGGGTCTGCGCTTCTCCCTCAGAGCCTAACAGAAAACGATTGATTATGTTTGAGCTGAATGAACTTAATTTTAGTAATTTGGGGCTTTACAAAATGAATTTAGCATCAGTGAAGCGGCTTTCTTTGCTTTCAATTCAAAACATAAAAAGCTACTTCTTGTATTTAAATGTCCTCATAAAGCCATCCAAATATCTTCACATTTTGATTACAGGAGAGCTCCAAAGTGAAAATATCTATCAACAATTCCATTTATCTGTGGACAATGCATTGCCTACAATGAATAATAGCCCCCTAGAAGTAATAAAGGTAGATGGAAAATAGAAAATTCAATTTTTTTAAAAGATTCTCTCTGTTTTAAATAATGCAGTTATCTGAGAAGAATTAATCATCATAAAATAGTTTTTCTTCCTTATGTCCTGTAAAAGATAAGATTTATACTATAAACATCTCTCTTATAATGAGCTTTCTGGCTTTTCCATATAAGTTACGTCTCCTCTATCTGACTGGCATATCCTCTACAACACCACTGGCATACCTCTCAGTGTTTAGAAAAATTACACACACACAATTTTACAGGAGAGTCAGTAGCTTCCTAAAATTAAATGCTTCTTCTATTCCATTTTTATATTGCACTTATAGAATATAGTCTGAGGGATTTGGTTTTGTGCCGTTACCCAGCACCCCTGTATACCTTGGGAAGAAACTGTTACATACTCTAGACCCCAATTTCTGTTCGGAAGAGACAACAGAGGTAAAGTAATCACAAGAACATCCGTATTTATCAGCGTTGGTCACGGGTATTTTTAAAATTTGGTTAAATGATACAAACTTTTTAAAGTTTGAGATTTATTATATATACTATTTACAATTAAGAACTATCTTAACATATGAAACCTCCCAAACACTAAAAACAGTCCAATTAACTGAAGAATAATAGATGAGCCATGAGCTGCCTCCCTGGTAAACCTTCCTTGGGGACCTGTTGGAAAGAAGACGATGAATGGAAGTCACAAATTCCAGGCCTTTCATTAACCACAGATTAATTCTGAAGAAAAATAAAGTCAGAACACATTGCTAGGATCTGTAATTGACAACTCAAGCAAAATGCCAGAAATTAGGAACCAATTCTAACCCCGACTCTTGCAGCTCCCTTGCCGGTAGCCTTGAGGAAGCATTTAATTTCTAGTGTTTAAGTACCTTCATCCTCAAAACAGGGGCAAGCCTTAAGTAATTACTCTCACAGCAGTTCAGTGGGACAGGTTAAAATAGACACAGGTCTTCAGATCACAACCTATGGAAATACCAAACACTGACACATGTCACAGTAGGAACGCACTCTCGAAAACACCCTTGTCGCCCGTGGTGTCACTAGCTGAAGCCCCTTCGCTACCTCTATTGATTACAGGAGTGTCAGGCATGCACTTATGACGGAATTAATCAGAGTGCCATTAGAAAGGAAATATGGTATTGTATTTATTTTAATAAAGCTCCCTTTATGACATCAGACTCATTACCCAAGTCTAAAGAGTGCTGCACTCTACAGGGGAGCTACTGTTCCAACAGCAGGACCAGGGCTTAGCTCTGCTGGGTGCAAAGTACTTGGCCCATCAGGCAGAACAAATAAAATGTAGTGTACTATAACTCCATTTTTCTTTAAAAATGCCTTTAAATGGTATAGTAAAGCAAAGTGTGTCACCTCATATACATATATGGAATCATCAGGCTTTAGTGATATATCTATCAAGTAACTAGCTCTCAAAGGAACAAGTGTTTACGACTTAGTGCAGATAAGATTGCCAATGGGTCTTTTTAAACCGATACATATTTTAAATATAAAGGCTGCAAAAATGTAAACATGTTGAATGGGAAAGAGATATGGACCTGAACTGAAAAGCAGAACAGTAGTGTAAAAGTGCACACCTGTATTAAGCCTTTCAATCACACCACTTATGAAAATGCATATAAGAAATTATTGGCTTTAATATGCTTATTCCTCCAAAATAATATTTACCTTTACCTTTAATTTACTGAGAAACTCCCATAAGGCCCTACTTTATGAGACCATCATCCAAACAGAGATCTGCTAGAACACGGGACCTGAGCTCCTTAGCAAGACCACAGTCCTGGTCACCTGCTGGTTTGTTCTCAGGGTCATTCCGTTCTTCTACTCTGGAGCGAACCACACTTGCCAACTGGTTTGGCCAACAGGGAGTGCCGGCGCAAGGCTAGAGAGCTTGGTCAAAGAGCAGAGAAGAGAAGATATTTCTCCTTTTTCCCTCTCTGCTTCCGGTGCATCTCCAGCACCCTCTACTAGTCTCAGCTCCTGCCAGGCAGCCTCCCACCCCCACTGGGGATCTAGCTCCCTCTAAGATTGCTGTGGCATCTGGGATCCAGAAACACCACCTGCTTCCATCACTTCTCCAGTCTCAGGGGTGATGTAGCCGCTGCCTGCTGTTGCTGGTCTCTGAGTTGCCTCACCATCGCCAGTTTGACTCCTGGACTCTTGCATCATCTGTGTTGACAATGCCCTGTTTTAAATTCCCTTTGTAAGGCCTGTAGTGGTTTCTGGACCTTGAGCTAAGAGTCAGGAGACTTTTGTGTATTTCATGCTGTCTCTGCTCTTAAACCCATATGACCTTGGAAAAATTCACTCTCTCCAGACCTGAATTTCCCCACCTAAAAATGAGGAACTAGAGAGATTTAAAATCCCAAAGTCTAGATCATACCTCATACCAATTCAATCAGAATGTCTGGAGGCAGGAACCAGGCAACAGTATTTTTTAAAACATTCCCCAGGTGGTTCCAATGTACGGCAAAGTTTGGGAACAACCACGCTAGTAAGCAGGAATGTGTGCTCATGTCTTCTCTGTTTTCTAGAATATTCTAAGAGAGTAGGATTAGAGTAAGAACTGCACATTTTCAAAAATTTCAGCTTGTTCTTAGTATCAATATTTTTACTATGCTCTTAACTAGCTATCTTCAATTCTACCCATCACTTGTAAACAATATGTATACTTGATCCCATGTAATGCATTATACTCAAAGTTTAATTATTCAATTATCGAACAAAAATCCCCAGGAGCTAGACTGGCAAGTCATCATAAACATCTTGAGGAAAAGACCTGAGATTAATTAGTTCCAAAGGTCCCTTGGCCAAGGTCCTGCCCCATATCCCCACCTCCAGGCTTTTCCCTTTGGAGCCTCCTGTCGCTTCTGCCTTCTGCCTGCGTGAATCTCATTTCCCTCCTCTGCTCCCTAAGATAGCTAAATTCTACTCCCCTGACGACAGCCCACCTCTGCCTCTAATTCCATAAACTACGTATGTATTCCTGGCTCCTGCCCTGCCTCACTCCACAGGTCTCACCTCCCCTATCTTCTGGTCTCCCCGGCACCCTCTCCAACCACGCCCAGCTCTGCTCACCAATGAGCTCACTGAAACGTTGGCAAACAGGCCCTCACTGGTAGTGAGAAGCCACGGTGAGAGAAAATTAGCCCTGAAAATGTGTGCCGAGACCCGAACACGGTTGAATGCTGAGATACGTTTCCATTGCTGCTTCTCCTCAAAGAGAAATGTGCTCAGCACATGAAAAGCATATTTTAAAACCACAAATAACGACACTGTGATTCTGATGCAGGGGATCTGGGGTAGGCCAGAAATCTCTTTCTTTAATAAATACCCCAGAGGATTCTCGTGCAGGTGGTCCTTGGACCACACATTAGAAATCATGTCACCAGTACGCGCTCTGTTGCGTTTAGTGAAGCATATGGCACGTGTACGGATATGCGGAGGCTCCCGTTAGATGCTTCTTTCCAGCTGTATAAAAACCTTCCCTCCACAACCAAGTACAGGCAGGGACACGGCTAGCGGAGGGATCAGGAAAGCAGAGAGTGGGAGGGGTGGGATGGGGAATGCCCCCATGATCCAAGCCTGGTTCAAGCTCTCAAGTTCGTAAACTAATCTCAATATACTACTCATGCTGCAGAAGAGAAACCTTGAGGTCGGGTATCACCTCTTACTCTTAGGACCCTTGGGGGAAATAAGAATAATAAGCAAAAAAAAATCAAAATAGATATTACAATCTATTTTCACTCAAACTGGTGAAGGAGTTCTGAGCATATCAACCCAAAATATGCAGCTCTGGCATATTCATTATTTTGAGCTAAATACACTTGAGAAATAGCAGGTGTAAGAAGGGCACTCTGACCCTCCTTTTTATTTCTGGAAGCAGGAGAGAAAACTCCCATATAAAGGTGCCCTCCCTGTACGGAGAGAAAAGAAGACATACTATTTCCAGAGATGAGGAATTGGGGCCAAGAGAAATCTGGCAGACAAACCTTGCTGAACTAACCCTTATCTACCTAGTCACCTCCACATTTACTGCCCCAAGCCCAAACCCCTTGGCCTTAGCAATTTTTCACAAATTTATTGTTTTTCTGCCTAGAAGGCATAAAAACTTTCTGCTCTGGTCATTCTTTGGGTTTTCATTGTGTTGTGAGGGCTCCCATGTACATGTAAAAATTTAATAAAACGTGTGCGTTTTTCTCATGTTAATCTGTCTTACGTCCGTTTAATTCTTAGGCCCAGCCAAACACCGTAAGACGGTAGAAGCGAATTTTTTCTCCCCGACACTTGCTTCCCCGGTTTCTTAAGAGTGGAGGAAAAACTAACCCAAAGAGAAAAGTCAAAGGTAAAAAGAAGTAAACATATATATTCCCTAAGGAAAAAAACAGTCAAGGGGACCAGGGAGAATTCCTTCATTCTCTCATGAAAGCACGCTTGTCCATGTGTTCACATGGAAGCAAACAGACCACTGCAAGGGCAGTCTTCTACTCAGCAAAGTGTAACTAGGTGTGGACTTCCCTGGTGGCGCAGTGGTTGAGAGTCCGCCTGCCGATGCAGGGGACACGGGTTCGTGCCCCAGTCCGGGAAGATTCCACATGCCGCGGAGCAGCTGGGCCCGTGAGCCATGGCCACTGAGCCTGCGCGTCCGGAGCCTGTGCTCCGCAACGGGAGAGGCCACAACAGTGAGAGGCCCGCGTATCGCAAAGAAAAAAAAAAAAAAAAAAAGTGTAACTAGGTGGACATGAATTTATAGAAATAAAACTTCTCTTTGGAATGACCAAAGAGTAGAGAGGAGGAAACTGCAGAAAGCTTCTAGTTGTGTTTAAGCACTCTGTGCGGGGCTCTCAGAGCTCTAAGAGGGGTCTCAGACCTCCAGGTCATTCAGGATAAGCCGAGGCTGCAAGCAAGCTACCACCTCCACTTCCGCAGGATAGAAAACCGAAAGGAGAGAAGGCCACATTCACTGAGCTCCTTCTACACGCCAAACCATTCGCGTGCATTGCCTCTCAACGACGCCATACTGTAAGTATTATTACACCCTCTAACAAATCTCAGAAACGGTCTCAGATGGGTTAGATAGCTTTACCCACAATCACAGACTTGGGAGGTGGCAAGTAGGACTGGAACTTGGGTGGCTGCAATTCCAAGGTACTTCTCCCATCAGTACCTTTGTAGGCTGCAATCAGATTGCCTAGATTCAAATTCATCTCCAACTTAGTAGCTGGGTAACCTTGGACAAGATAACTAACCTTTTTGTGCCTCAGTTTTTGCATCCTTAAAATGGGAATACAAATAATGTCAACCTCAGAGTTCCTGTGGTGATTGAGTGGATGAACCCATATAAAGCCCTTACACAGCATCTGGAAGATAGTATATACTCAAGACATGGGCTGTTAGACCTAGAACCCACCCCAATCCTCCCATCATATCGTGTTCCTGTTTTCTACGCTTTTCTGCCAGAGTTTTCATTTTTCCCTACCACTCTGTCTTTCTTTCGCGAGAAGGGTTTGTTTGTTTTTTTTAATGAAAACCCATATAACCACTCAAGTTCAACATTTTAGTTGTATAGTAATTACAAAGCATTTATCAACACATAACAAGAACACAGCAAGGCTTTAATGACTGTGGAATAAAACAAAAGAAGGTAGAAAGATAGGACACAATTTACTTATAAATGCAACTCAATATCTAAAACCCCTTTTAGGAGATGAGATGACCTTGGAAAAGCAGACGTGCATTAGAGCAGAGTACACCATCCTACGAACACAGCGCTCAGAGAAATAACAGCAGGCAATCTCCAGTTCCTCCAAACCTGTCTCCTAATTAAACTAATTGGTTTAAAATAGGTTAGACTTCTCGTGTATGAAGTCCTTAATGGTTCACGGTTTGACAAAATGTACTAGGATACAACTACTGGCTTGCATTTTATTAGAATTAGGGAGTCATAACTATAATATACAATCTGATATTTAGCAAAGGAAATATGCTTTTCAAAGCAGATAACTGGTCTGCTTAAATTTGAAATTCTTCTGAGAGAAATGTCATCTGTTTTCCACAAGAGTACTGCAATTTAAAAATATACTTTAACAAAAGACATTTTTGCTTCCAAATTTATGATTCCTATCCCTCTAACTCCTCTCCATGGAATGGATTCATTTTACATGTCACACAAATTGTTATTACAGGTTTGACAAGATCACAGCTCTCTTATAGAGCCCCATTCATTCCCCTAGGGGCCACAATTCTGTTATAGTCTCTAAATTAATAGGGTCAGGTGTGAACAATATTTACAGAGCATATTTTGAAGAAAACAGGCACTCTAAGACAACACCTAGGAAGTAGAATGTATAGTAACCCGCCCTTCAAACCAGCATGATAAAAGGCTCCCTTGCCCAAGTGGAGTTTTTGTATACGTTTACTACGTATTTTCCAGTACAGTACTTTCAATATCTCATACGCCTCTGGTCACCTCTGTGACAAGTGACAGTACTGGCTAAGGTCAAATGACAGAGAAAAGGAAAGATGCAAGGCTGCAGAAGCTCACCAGTCTCAGAAGAAGGCAGTGAGCCCTGGGTACGGTCTGGGTGTGAGTCATGGGGAAGAATAGAGAGAGGAGCCTTCAGGGAGAATGAAGGAGGATGGGCATCTTGCTGGGTTACCCGGGAAACTCACTCTGGGGAAATGAGGAGGAGAAAAAAACACATATTTGAAGGGTAGGGTGTCCGTCTGGGACAGAGGATGAAACAAAATAGAGAAAACACTCCCCAGAACTAATAAGGGTTGCCTCCTACCCCCTCCCCTCTCCCTCTAGTAGAACTCCCTCCTTCCAGGGGCTTATGACGTTTTGCTCCACCTTCTTTCCCTTCACTTTTCACACGCACCAGTGTACTTCTTGGTTCCCACATCTGTTTTTTCCTCCAGAGTCTAGACTATGAGCATCTCCAGGTCAAGGGCTAGCTTTCTATACACGCTTGATGAATGAATGAATGAACAAGGAAGGAAGGGAACTGAATTTTCTTCGAGCCTGTAGGTCAAATTACATACCTCTCTTATAATAAAGTAACCTCAGAGAAGAGTCACTCAAGGAAGCACAAATAAATATCAGGAACTTTTTGATATAATATTACCTTGTTACTTTTCTAACCAAACCCTAGACTTCAATTCATTGTCATGAGGGTAGAGATGGGGGGAAAATGGTATAAAATCTAGGAGAGGGAGGACTGTACAGTAACCTTAGCTTTTATGGTCAAGCAAGGAAAGATACCTCTTCCCCCTCCACTCCCTCATCCCTGCACTGGAGCTACTGAGGTAGAAGGGAGGAAAGCGCTGTGGTTATATCCTCACAGCTAACCCAAAGAGCCACAGATTCCAGTCTGGCTTGCCCTGACTCTCCTGGAGGAAAGCTGTGTGGTACTAATTACCATCCGTTTAGTCTGCACTTACACTTTCACACTTAATGCCCAAATCAATCACTTTGGCTAGCTCACCTCAAATCGTACTTGTCCAATTTCCCAGGTCACAAAATTTCCAAGAATTCCTACGAGACCAAGTATAACAGAGCCAGTTTCCTTAAACAAAGTCCAAACGTACTCTAATGGCACAGAAAGGTGTGTCACAGGCATTTCTTCCAGAAGCATGCTCATCTTGCCACAGCACAGCTCTGCTTACATCACCCTCCAGTCACACAGAGAACTGCCAAGCCTGAACCGGGATGGACTGCTGCCCAGGGGCTGCCTGGGGCCCACAAGAGCCCTGTGGCCATGGACAGGACACTGGGCCTTGCTAGGTCTTGGTTTTCCTGTCTGTGAAGGATAATACCAACCCCATGAAATGGCTGTGAGGCTTGAATGGGTTTATCATAAAGCCTCCAGACTAGTGCCTTGACAGAGTTAGCACTCAATAAGTGGCAGCCATGATTATTATTGTTGTGATGATGAAGCTTTCCTTTCATCTCCCTTCCCCAGCCAGCCCTAAAAAGGCCACACTTTTGCCTAGGCTGGTACTCGATCTGGATTACTCTTAAATTTCTCCTAAAACAAGATCTAGTTCAAAGGCCACCTCCTTCCTCACAACGCTTCCTACCCTGGGTCCCCACTGCTCAGCACACACATGAATCCTCATCTCCTCAGGGGCACTGCAGCCCCGAGTCTACAGCTTTATTAAGAGACTTTTCTGCCTTGTTATCTGAGAGAGTCACATCTTCCCAGATTTTGACCTCTCTCATGGGATACACATCGAAAGCTTCCCAAACTTCCCCTCTATGGGTACATGTGTTGAGTTCTTAACCATGATCTGTGGAAACCTCCACAAACAGAAAACTATCAGAACAATGGGACTTTCCTGGTGGCGCAGCGGTTAAGAATCCGCCTGCCAATGCAGGGGACACGGGTTCAATCCCTGGTCCAGGAAGATCCCACATGCAGCGGAGCAACTAACCCCGTGTGCCACAACTACTGAGCCTGCGCTCTAGAGCCCACGAGCCATAACTACTGAGCCCACGTGCCACAACTACTTAGTCCACGTGCCACAACTACTGAAGCCCACGCACCTAGAGCCCGTGCTCCGCAACAAGAGAAGCCACTGCAATGAGAAGCCCGCGCACCACAAAGAAGAGTAGCCCCCGCTCAACGCAACTAGAGAAAGTCTGCATACAGCAACAAAGACCCAACGCAGCCAAAAATAAATTAAATTAAATTAAATTAAAATTTAAAAAAAAGAAGAAAACTATCAGAACAAAAGTGACACTTTGATTGCTTAGGGGAAAAGGCCAGACTTCAAAGACCCACTTTGAATTTTTACAACCCGTTTAACGTCCTTTTTAGGTTTTGCATCATTGGAAATGGGGATGATAAATCAAGCACCCAAATATTACATCATTATAATAAACTAGTTTATATCTTTCTCATGAGACAAGAATTACTCATGCTCTTACCTCTTCGGTACGCACATTACCTGCTGTGTTCTGAACTCTGGCAGGAGTCACCCTTTATGAAGTCACTCTTATACACACCACACACACACACACACACACACACACACACACACACACACACACACACACGAATTATCTACAAAGAAGTGTTCACCACACAGATGCCCAGAGACACAAGCCCAGCTATATGAATAGACTTAGAGATGTCATCCTCCTACATTCCAGAAGGTGAGAGGTCTTGTAACCTGGAATCTGTGATCCTCTGAATCCCCTCAAGCACAGCTTTTAAAATAAGAATGAACACAGCTCAAAGATGAGTGTCCTCCAAGCCAAGACCCTCCCAGCTCCACCCCCTTTTTCTGTTTACTCTCCAGCCTAAAACTATCTTCTGCATAATTTTGAACAAAAGAAATTGATTCCTCCAAGAGATAAGGTACTATTCAAAACACAGTCCCAGCACCACTGACGTTTTGGGCTGATAATTCTTTGCTGTGGGGGAACTGTCCTCTGTGCTGGAAGAGGGTTAGTGTGGCATTCATGGCCTCTCCTAGGAGATGCCAAGAGCAGCCTCTCACTAGCGGTGACAACCAACAGTTCCTCCACACATTGCACAATGTCCCTAGGGGGCAAAATCCACCCCCAACTGAGAGCCACGGATCTAAACAAATTGTCACGCTTTGCTAACCATCATTTTTAATTGCCTTTAAATAACTGGAGGCAATGCAGCTCTGGAAAAGAGATGTTGAGACAGAAGAGCTAGGTTGAAAGCCCCATTCTACTCCAGGGTCACTGTGCAATGGGATCAGGTAGCCTAGGCTTGGAACCTGGCTCTGCCACCTAGATGACCATGAACGAGGCACTGACCCTCTAGGCCTCAGTTTCCTCACCTATAAAGTAGTGAGGACAACAGTAAACGCTTCATGCAGTTGTTGTGAGGATTAAGTAGGTTAACAAAGCAAAGCATTTAGAACGTGTCTAGCAGGTAGTGAGCACTCATTAAATGCTAGCTACTATCATCATATCCCTTAAACCCTCTATGCCTCAGTTTCCGCATCTGTAGATTGGAGGTAAAACTGGAAGTACAGCTGACACCCTTGAATAATGAAGGGTTAGGGGCAGTGACCCTCCACATAGTTGAAAATCTGTATATAACTTATAATCTGCCCTCCATATCCATGGTTTCTCTGTATCCACATTCAACCAACCACGGATCATGCCGTACTGTAGCATTTACTATTGAAAAAATCTGCATATAAGTGGACCCTTGCAGTTCAAACCTGTGCTTTTCAAGGGCCATTTGTCCTTTGCTTTTGCAAGAATTAAATGGAATGATACAATGAAAGCATTTGGCATGGATAGTAAGTATTAATAAATAGTATTAATAGATATTTGTTAGCTCTAGCCTGCATTTTAAGAATATATAAATGGGGACTTCCCTGGTGGCGCAGTGGTTAAGAATCCGCCTGCCAATGCAGGGGACACGGGTTCAAGCCCTGGTCCAGGAAGATCCCACATGCCACGGAGCAACTAAGCCTGTGCGCCACAGCTACTGAGCCTGCGCTCTAGAGCCTGTGAGCTACAACTACTGAGTCCGTGAGCCACAACTGCTGAAGCCCACGCGCCTAGAGCCCATGCTCTGCAACAAAGAGAAGCCAACACAATGAGAAGCCCGCGCACCGCATGGAAGAGTAGCCCCTGCTTGCCGCAACTAGAGAAAGCCTGTGTGCAGCAACGAAAACCCAACACAGTCAAAACTAAATAAATAAATAAATATTTTTTTAAAAAAAGAATATATAAATGAAGTACTTTCATTTCTGTAGCAGAACTAAAAACAATACACTCTGATCAATTTACAAAGCCTATTTACCCCACCCCAAGAAAAAGAATGATTCATGACCTGAATACATATGTGAATATATAAACATATATAGTCAAGTTATATTTCAAATTCTAATAGTCATGTTAGAATTGTCAAGCAAGTGCCTTAACTCAGCACAAAAGAAAAATACCCATAAAAAAAGTTCCTGGCACAGACTAATTGCTCAATATATATTAGTTATATTTCCTATTGTTACTATGATCCATGGCCAATGACTATGACCCACCATGAGTACAGCCCAAATACACCATAAAGGAAAGCAGATGAGAGCTTGATGATGACTCAAACACCTGCCACTACCCCTGGGAAACTGAATGGGTGACTGGGGGTAGAAACTATACGTGTTAATTGTAGAAAAGCATCACTGGTGATTCCATTATATAATACACCCCTCCCCACTGATATGCATGTTGATGTCATGCGCATTGATGTCACACATACAGATACCCGTTCATGTCATGTTGAGTCCCACTGGCCTATAGCATCAACTTCAGATATGCAGGATTAACACTTCATTTTTTATTAAGAAAGGAAGTGTGCTGCAACAATGTTGAGTATTCCTTGATTTACAAAACAAACATTGCTGTATGAAAAGTAAGTTCAGATACTGTTTCCCATTCCTGTCATCTCCCCTCTTTTGCCTTAGATCCCACAGAGGCACATTCAACTGTACATCTTGCCCCAGGGAGACCTGTGTGGAACTTCTGCTGTAGCACAGATTAAGGGAGTCCTGTCCTCAAAGCTAGCAGCATCCCAGCTGCTGGCAGGAGGCAAGCCCTACCAGTCATTCTCTGTAGGGGGCCTCAAGCTACTGTGTGACTTTAAAGAGTCAAATATTCAAAATCAGACCAAAGGTGGCGTCAGGACGGAGTTACTAACTACAAGATTCTAGTTTCTACTTTAGGGACCTTAAAATAAGAGTGGTTGGGGGAAGGAGCCCAGAAGATAAGAGGCTATGACCTAGATTATAAAATGAAGGATACAGGGCTTCCCTGGTGGCACAGTGGTTGAGAGTCCGCCTGCAGAGGGACCCGCCGATGCAGGGGACGCGGGTTCGTGCCCCGGTCCGGGAGGATCCTACATGCCGCGGAGCGGCTGGGCCCGTGAGCCATGGCCGCTGAGCCTGCGCATCCGAGCCTGTGCTCCGCAACGGGAGAGGTCACAACAGCGAGAGGCCCGCGTACCGCAAAAAAAAAAAAAAAAAAAAATGAGGGATACAATACTGGAATAACAGAGGAACTAAGGGCCAGCTATCAAGGCTCCCCATAACATGGGCCAGGACTGCCAAAGAAATCATGGGGTAGGATTAACAGACCTGGATCTCCACAGGGCCTATATCTACAGGGCCAACAAAGACTGATTTTACTAAATGGCAGGTATTATCCAAGACCACGAACTGAGCTAATCAGGTGAATAGACTGTTAAATCAAATAAGCATAACTATTCTTGGTCTCAGACACTGTGCTGAAATTGGCCCTGGCCCCAAGAAGCACTGGTGAGCATCAAAGCCAAAAAGAGCTGGGAAGAGAGCAGGCGTGGTCCTGTATCTCCAATGGTGATGACACTAGACTCAAGTACCATGTCATTCAAGAACATTTCCAACTCAAGTCCATCTCACATCAAAGGGAGGGGAAAATGCCCGTTCATAAGAACATTTCCAACTCAAGTCCATCTCACACCAAAGGGAGGGGAAAATGCCCGTTCATAAGAACATTTCCAACTCAAGTCCATCTCACACCAAAGGGAGGGGGAAATGCCCGTTCATCTATATCAACAAATGTCCAATGGAAGATTCCAATTTGAACTGCTTTCTTAGCGCCAGTGGGTTTCAGAGGATCAATAACCTACATTTTCCCTTGAACTAAAAAGAAGCCTACATGCCATATTTAAATAGTTTTAAGTCCTTTATAACTTAGGTTTTCATGGGAATGGTTTTATGTCTAGAATTTAAAAAGCAAAATGCAATCAATACTTTAGGGGCTTGTCACAACTGCTCCTGTTAACCAAGAATAAATTCACTTGAAATAAAGCATTAGGAGACATACCGTAATGAATGACCATTTTCATAATTTCAGAAACTGGAACAACATATAGATTATAACAAAACCACACACGTTTTTGTCTTAGATAAGTTATATTTGGTGGACAACGCAGAACCAAAGCCAGTTCCTGTGAAATTGCTAAGTGAATCTTCTTGTGGCTAATGACTGCTCCCAGGACAGCTAGAAAGAATGTCAACAAACGAATCATAGTCAAATCAATGAAAACTCAGAAACTAAAACAGAGTCACTTGAGGAGTAGAAAACAAGCTCAGAAGAACAATTTATTCAATAAAAAATAATGTAAAGGACTAAGGAGATTTGGTAAAAGGTTTGCTATGTTTTTATACACTCATGTATGTAGTTGCCAGACTTCTGAGGGCTTACGCTAGGTACTGGGAATAGATGCCACTGCAGGACCTGTTCAGAGTCCACCTGAGAAACATGGACACTACACTGAAAACCCACTTAGGCTGTTAGTGTACATGCAGCAGTCTCTAAGCACTTTAGGAATGTGAACACATGTAGTCCTTCATATCAGTGCTATAACCTCATCTTACAGATGAGGAAACTGAGGCACAGTGAGTGTAAGTTGCCCAAGGTCATACAACTAAGACATAGTAGAGCTTGTTTTTGGAAATAGCTAATCTGACTTCAGAGTCCACACAATTGCAAACTGTGTCACGCTTCTTCCTCTCCAAACTGAGGTGTCCCCACACCAGGGGCTGAAACTCAAACCACTGTGTAAAAGCCAGGAATCTTTATCCTCTTGTGAGTGTTAAGTATCCATACAATAGAGGTTGAGTCAAAATGCCCATTGGAAAGAAGAATAATTCCGTCAATGTCAGAGTTAAAATACAAAATCCACATATTCAAGCAGGATTTATTAAGAACAAAGTATGAGGTAGCTGGGATTCATAAAGCACTCTGTCATAATTTCTCTTAAAAAGACAGCACAGAAATGAAAATAAAGTTTTAGGCAAGTGATAACTTGTTTTATTCCTAATCAACAGTTATGAATACAGTAAAGCATCATCTCTGGTACTATGGTCCTTAAACAGCTCCAACTTGGGAGCTGTACACAACAACCAAACAAGCAACCACCTTTGAAGACCAACTAATATTCCTGGACCCACACAGCCACCCAGGGATAAAGCTCAGAAGAAAGGCCAAGAATAGGACTCTCTGACACGAAATGTCTGGTCAGTTCATAAGCAAAACAAATGCCCAGTTGGCCAGCTTCTTGAAGTGGATGCTAAACACACTGGAGACCCTGTGAGAGAAGGAAGAGAGCAAAAGAGAAGCAGAAAGAGCAGCGACCTGGGCTCAGCAGGAGTCAGCAGTGGCAGAAAGTGGCTGGGGATTAGCCACAGTGACAGAAGAGGCATGTAAGCGGTGATACCCAAGAGCAGAAGCCAACGGAGAGTGCTGAGCTAGAGACTCCTGATGAAAGAGAAGAAAAGAGCCAGTGATGGCAAAACAAAAGGCAGAAGAGCAGGCTGAAGGACAAATGGTGACCTGCATTTCAATGCCTTAGCACCCAAGGGCATCCGGGGACCACTCTGCCAGCACGCAAACCAGAGCAATGAAAACACAGGGACCATAATCTCCTTACAGAGCAGAATCTGCCCCTTATCTTGTACTTACCACAAACAAAAGCATGTAGTAGCTGAGCATGTGGCAGGGAGGAAAGATGTAAACTACATGCACAGATTCACACACACACACAAAAACACAACAACACCACTCAACAGACAAGTGACCACCTATTCCACTGTGATGACGACTGATATGGAAGAGTCATCTAACCTCTCTAAGTCTCAATGACATCTGTGGTAAGATATGAGAGATTGACAGCCCCCATCTCAGAGGCTGTAGGCATCAGATGAGATAATGCATACACACTGTCTGGTGTTGAGTAATGCTCAAAGGATGTTAGATATTATCATCACCACCACCGCCAACATCAATGTCACTATCATTATCATGACCACAAAGGAGTCTAGTGGGAAAGATATTGCCAGTGAAAACCAGTGCAGATAAAGAAAGTATGGAGATTGCAGAGGGTGGAGGGTCCATTTCAGAGTGTCTCTTATATCTCACTTCAGTATCATACGTGAGGCAAAAATGACCCAGGACTGAAGATGGAAGAGCAGACAGGACGGAATGGTACAGCAACCAGCCAAGTTGCGCTGTCCCAGTCATCTGTGTCAACACATGGTCTCTGTGGCTTCATCCAAAGAAGATTTTTGAAGCAATAATTTAAGGCAGCAGAGAAATCTCAAGTTTCATCTGTTTTAGGAGGGCTTCTAAAATTCCAAACCCCCAAGCAGAGTGGTCCTGTCTGAGACATGATGCTTTCTAGGTGATGTGCACCATCAGACAGAATCATAATTTCCTAATTATGATTAGGAAAGGAACCAGATAAGAAGGCAGGAACCAGATAATATCTTTACTGTACCTCCACTGACTGGCAAAGTCTCTGACACATTTGCCAGTCAATGAACACTGGTTCCATGAATGAATAACTGACTTTATGATTTTTATGCACAAGATTTAAACAGCTTTCTGGAGCATCTGCCTATTTAGCTCAGTTCCTCAGACAATCAAACAACTAAGGTACTGTCAGGAAGAAAAAGGTATACTTATTGTGTTTATAGAAGTGTTTCTAAAAAAGAAATTAAATATCTGATTATCTGTTTTAACTGACTTCTGATGCAATGTCTTAAAACATAGGTCAAACATCCCCATTCCTGCTGACCACGGGTCAGACCTATCATTATGACATCAGTGAATGTCCTGGGTTAGGATATAAGGATCAGGGCTACAGATGTGGACAGAGGTCAGCTTCCTCCCACAATGAGGAGCTCCCCTCCAGCTGCACGCTTTCCTCCCCCACCTTCCCCTAGCAATGTCTGCTACCCGCCCTTCATACCACTGCAGGCACCCTCCTCTTCACCCTCCCTCACACTTCTCTTCTTATCCTCTGGTCTCCGGCTCCCATAGAAACTAACACAGACACCAGGAATCCCATATCCTGGAAAGCTTTCATCTCAAAAATCATCTCTAGTCAGGAAAAGTGTTCTCCTTCTGGCCAGAAAACTGACAAAGTGTTTTGTTCTCTATGTAACTGACCCCTGTCACTTCTAAACTCTTGACTTGGTTTCCCCCTCCCCAAGTGTAGGGCACTGCTCTGAATCCATGAGGGTACTCAAAGACTGATCTCTGGAAAAGGACATTTCCTTTCTGCACTGAGAATAAAAGTTATATGATTATGAACGAACTCCTACTAATGTGTCCTAGAGCAGTACACTGTGGAGACCCTTCCTGGCCTCAGTCTGACCTTTTCAGTTCTACCTACATGTAGCCACAGCAATAATCATTACAAACACATTATTTAATTCAGGGAAGTAATAAAATATCACAGGCCTGAACCTTTATTAGTTCATGTTTCAATATTTCAGAGTTCATAATAATTTGATTTGAATGGAAATTTATGCTCTAGCCGCTCATTCACTCATATGCTTTATTAAGTGCTTTCTGTATGCATAGTGCTATTTAAGGCATTATGATGGATTAAAACAAACAAGCAAACAGAACAAAACAAAGCATTTTGCTTTCAAGGAGGAGATGAGTTATGTATCTCTCAGAAAAATTCATTTTTCAAATAAATTAAAGATGCAAACAAAATTTCAAGGGCTTAACCCTACTTAAGGAAGTGATAACTATTAAGAGAGAGTTAGGGCTCTGAAATTGTTTGTATGGAAATATACGCTGTTAATTGTACGAATCATTTATTCATCATACATCATCAACAGAGGCCCCTAAAAGACCACTCCCTGGCAACTTGTAGAAGTGAGTACTTAGAAATGTATATTTGCAAGTCATAAATGAGACACTAAAAAAAAAAAAAAAAAAACAATAGCTAGGGAGAGCCTTAGAAATAAGCTACTCTATGTCCAAGGTCTTGAGATTCAAAGGCCTTGCCCATGGTTTCAGAGGTAATTCACATTAACAGAAGTGCTGGGCTACACCCCAAGGCCCCAGACACCAAATGCAGTGCTTCTCCCAAAAGCCCACAATGAAGCTGTTTGACTTTCTTGCCCAGCCAGTCTAAGTGAGTAGGTGTTCTACTCCAAAATATTGCCTGAAGTAGTAGAAACAAAGCATACAGAAATCAGAGCTCATACCAACAGGATTTAAGTGTCTCAGTTACAACAGCTAACTGTTTGATCTTCAGTGTTTCCCCTCCAATCCACCCTGTACACTGGGCCCTGGTCAATCCACCTAAAAAGACTGCCTTTACCATGTCATGATCACTGCTTTCCCTTGCCTTTGAGTAAAACTCCTATCCAGGCAATCAAGACTCTCAACATTCTCCAGGTTCTAAAGCCACAATGTTCTCAACTACCTGTCCTCGGAAACTGAACCCCCTGTTCCAGCCAGATGGAGATACTCCTGACGAGGATGACAAAGAAGCTGTCAGACTTCATTCTACCCACTGTTCTTTGCCAGGCTCATCGTAAAAAGAGGCACAAAGCAGTGTACTTGTCTTTCCAACATCAACCCTAATGGTAAGGTATGGTCTGGCCCTGCCTCCTAAACACAGCCAAATTGTTTCTACTTCTCCCCTACACCACCTCTTGGGAGTAATGAATTCATCAAGTGTACCAGACACTCTTTGGGGACAAGGTTTGCCTCACTCAGAGTACAAAAAGTTCTCTCTCACACAGGGATCTGAGCTCACTGCTTCACTGTACATACTATAGTCTTCATCTCTAAGATCTCATCCCCTTCCCGACTTTGTCTTCTCAAAAGAGGCCCAATATTTTGACTTCCTCAGCACTGAGCACCAGACAAGCCCCCAGTCCTACGATCACCCGAACCGCTACTCTGAGTCCCCGTGTAGCCCCATTATAAACTTTACCACTCACTTTAAAATCTCAACTCAATACTGCCGGCCAAAGACAGAAAATCATGGCAAACATGCAGGAAAAAGGTTTTGTTTTTTACACTGTTGTAATGGTGCTTAATCTCTTGATCTTCGAGGTTGCAGCAGCAAGTGGCCCAAGGTACACAGAAGCACTCCCACATTAACTATCATCTTGTCTCTTTTTGCCCAAACATGTACTTTTCTTAGTGTTCTCACCGGCTCCCCTTCCCAATTCATTTTCATCATCACTGCATGGAATAATCTAAAGTAATATTCAAAACTGTATTCCTCATGATGTGAAAGCTGAAGGGAACAAACTAAAATTTCTCTCCATTTTTAGTTGCAAAGACACGTACTAAATATCTTATTATGCAACTATCCACCTAAGCAACATAACCATAACCAAGAATGTCAGGCACACCAGCCAAAACTGTTCTCTCCATTTGCAGGATGTTCAATTTGTACCAAGGTCCACACTCCACAGTCCACATTCTCCAATTAATAATCACATGGTGTCTATCATCTGATGATCACTGCTCTATTACACATCTTGTCCTTTCAACCTATATGTTAATATTTATCCACAATATTATTTACACATTTATAACAAATCTACTCTCCACGAAGCAGAGTTTACAGAAAGGCATGGTGATTTTTAAACAGCATCTAAATCGTAGCAAAGAGATGTCCTACTATAAAAATGAATGATCACCACCTTTCGTTTTTTAAAAAAATAAAAGATATGAACTGTACACATGCAGCCAATTAGTGATATTTAAATAAGGTCCTTTTAAGAGAGTCTAAACATGTAAACTGTGCAGTGAAAGCAAAAAAGGTGAGGCTGCCCAACCTCAGGTGAAGCTCCAGTTCAGCACCACCACTCCCAATGTACAGTGGATGGCTGATGAAAAAAATACTCCCATTTAAAAATACTGATATCTTTGGAATGTTATTTGAAATAGTGATATGTTCCTTTGGGTTATAAAATACAAAACAGTGTCCCTAACTTTTGTTGTCTTTTTTTTTTGTTAATCAAATTTCAATCATTTCTTGTAGTCATCTAATCCAGGGAGGCTGTTCGCTATTTTCCTATTCTAAGCATACTAACAGTAGAATGCCCCAAATGCCAATGGGTATTCTAACAACATAGCTAAAATGTTTTAAGTAAGTTTTGTAAATTCTGCTCCAGAGAAATCTCTACACATCAAGACTGATAAGGATATCCTCCTTATCTTTAAAAATATTAAAGAAGATTAAGAACAGACTTAAAATATCTGTTACCAGAAAAGGACCATAATCTATTCCTACCTTCTGTTGTCAGACCCTAAATATGTTCCCAGTCAATGACAAAATAGTCTTCCTTCCCAACCTTAATTCCATGTCAACTGATCTGTTTATTTCTTTTGTATTTTTTTATTAGTTATTTCTTTAAAATAAAATAAAATAAAATCTTGGGTATAGGCTACGGGGAATTTTTTTTTGGAAATATAGTAAATAGATTTGTGGACCAAGGGAAATAGCCTTTACCCACCTAAGGAAACAGTGACTAAACTCACTGTGAAGATGCTTCCCAACACTATACTCCAGTGAACAGTTCTCAGGTGAGGACTACACACCCCTGGAGGTATCAAGACCTTCTCAGGAGTTCCACAAGGCCAAAGCCAGAAAGGTATTTACATATTTTATTTGTCCTTTCACAAATTTGCAGTAATATTTTAAATCTTTTCAAGGATATTTCTAAATGTTCAAATACATCAAACTATAACTTAGAATTTAATATTTCACTCTAAAATTTTAAAAAAGTATAATTTTTATATTTAAAGATGGATCACTGATTTAAAAGAGGAGATTAGATACTTCAAACCCATTAAGGTGGCTATAATATTTTAAACACACACAGAAAATAACAAATGTTGGCAGGGATATGGAGAAATTGGAACGCTTGTGCATTGCTCGTGGGAATAGCAAATGATGCAGCCACTATGGAAAAAATTATGGTGGTTCCTCAAGAAATTAAACATAAAACTACCATATAATCCAGCAATTCCATTTCTGGATATACACTCAAAAGAACTGAAAGCAAGTACTCAGATATTTGCACACCTATGTTCATAGAGCATATTCAAAATAGCCAAAAGGTAGAAGCAACCCAAGTGTCCATCAATGGATGAATAGATAAACAATGGATAAAACGTGGTATATACCTATAGTGGAAAAGAATCTAAAGCTCTACACCTGAAACTAACACAATATTGTACATCACCTATAGTTAAGTAAATTTTTTTTAAAAATCAAGAAGCAAAAAAAAAAAAATGTGGTGTATGGTATATACATACAATTGACTATTATTAAAACCTAAAAAGGAAGGAAATTCTGATATAGGCTGCAACATACATGAACCTTGAAGACACTATGCTAAATGAAATAAGCCAGCCTCAAAGGACAAATGTTGTATGATTTCACTTACATGAGGTACCTAGAATAGTAAAATTCGAAGAGACAGAAGGTAGAATGGTGATTACCAGGGACTGGGGGAAAGGGAGAAATGGGGAGTTAATGTTTACTAGGTATGAAGTTTCAGTTTGGGAAGATGAAAAGGTTCTGGAGGTGGATGGTGGTGACGGATGCACAACAATGTGAATGTACTTAACGCCACACAACTGTATATTTAAGAACAGTTAAAAAGACAAATTGTATGTTAGGTATATTTTACAACAATAAAAAAGTCAACATATAAAAAAGGGGGATTAGAAAACCTCCTTCTTCAACCCACCACAGCTGTACTATCTAAATTTAAGGATATTTTTAAAAAGATGAAACTGACACACCAGAGGTCTCTGATTCATAGAAGGGAAAACTCTACCAAAAAAAAAAAAAAAGGTGCAAAACTGTGAATAGACAAAAACATGAAAGTTATCATTTCTTCGACCTCAAAGATACTGGTAATTTACATTATTGTGTCTAATGCAACAGAACATTTTCAAATAGTCGTAGTATCATCTTGAAATTAAGCACCTAGAATTTAAAGAAAAAGGAAGTGAATATTTTTAAATGCAGGCATAATGAACATTTTAAAAACCAAACATTTTAACAGCTTTTCAAACTAGAAATGAAAAAAGCTACTGAAGCACTTTACAGGGTAAGCTATTGTACTGCATTAGTTAACTAAGAAAGCCTTATACAACTGAGATTGCTGAATGCCTACTGGATAAGTCAGTTAAAAAAAAATAAAATAAAATAAGGTATGACAGTGCCAGTTTCCAATGACACTGGAACTCCTCAAATGAAACATCTGGCTACAAATGTGAAGCCTGAGTTAATATCCCATCTGTAGAACTGTACTTTTGTCTTACACATGGATTGATCTACAGGGGTAACTGAACTTGCTGTTTCTTTTGTATGAGATGACTACTTGGTGCTGATACTAACTGAAGAATTTTTTGGTATGTGAATGCCTGACAATAAACACTAGCACTGAAAGAGTCAACATGTTGAATAACTTTTTGGAATCCCACAGTTTATCCTTGGAACAAGTATGTTGACGCTTGCACGCCCGGTGCAAAGGCAGTGGTGGGTAAAATGGCAGGTGCCTTAGCTTGAATCAAGGCAGTAACAGTACTAGAAATCCCTGTATTCTTCAGTGCCACTCACTCATTTGCATTTTTAAAAAAACGGTCAATTTAACTTAAGAATGCCCTTGATGAAGCAATAAAACTGTTATTAATTTTTGACCCTTGATTCACATCTTTTTGACACTGGATGTGAAGATTAGAAAGTCCACATAAAGCACTCCTGCATAATGACATGCAATGTTACCTCAGCAAAAGCACTCATGATTGATCGAGTTGAGTTGAACTAACTGTCTTTTTTCATGGAGCACCATTTTCATTTCAGAGAATGACCGACAGACAAACTATGATCATACTTCACCTTTTGGCATTTTTCACATCAAGAATAAATTATGTGAACCTGAGCACTTCGTGGAAAACAAATGACTGTATTTGTTGCCAATAATAAAGGAAAAATTAAAATTTTAGAAAACTGTAACAACCATTGTGAGCTTGATAGTTTCCCAATACTTACACTTTTCTGATGAAATTGACGGTAATGTCAATGTATGTGGTTTTGAAATTGTATAACTAAAGGTGCTAACATTTGGGAGACTGGCATAACTCAGTGAACCAATGTTTTCCAAATGACCAATGTATGATGTTAGAACGTCGCACATGGATAGAAGATCTACTCAAAGTACAACACAAATGAATGAATTATAACAGAGTACAAAAAGTTTATTGGCATGATTTCAGATTCCACATTACAACTAATCTTTACGAAACCAAACCCTATTGAGGTGTCATCCCCATGATTATGTTATGTTATGTAAGATTCCGTCTTGCTAGCCATCATGCTTTAGAGATCCTCCTTGCTGGCTTGATGAAGTAATCAGCCAGGATGGGACGTTCCACATGATATGGAACTGCAAGTGACCTCTAGGAAAGGAAGGTGACCTCTAGGAGCTGAGAGTGGCCTCCAGCTCATAGCCAGTAAAAGCTAGGGCTTTCAGTCCTACAGCTGCAAGGAATGAATACTGCCAACCACCTGAGTGAGCTCAGAATCCGATTCTTTCCAGTCAAGCCTCCTGAGAATGCAGCCTAGCTTTCATCTCTATCGTAGCTGGTGAGACTCGAAGAGGACTCAGCTAAGTGGTACCAAGGTTCCTGACCCATAGAAACTGTGATATGATAAATGTATGAGAAAGGAAGAAAAATAGAAACAAATCATCACTGTCGGATCTGCATGTAGCATACAGAAAGCTTATCTATAAGCACCTGGAAAAGCTTTTAAAATGCTCCTCCTTCTTCCAGCTACTTATCTATGCGAGGCAGGATTTTCTTCGTATATTTCAACCAAAACAACATATTGCAACAGAGTGAAAAAGCAAGCAGGCACATTTGAGAATCCAGCTATCTAATAAGCAAGCATCAAAGAGACTGGCAAAAACGTTACACGGTGCCACTCTTCTCAATAAATCTTTTCTTTTCCTTTGAAAAATATAGTTATTTTCATGACAACAAGTAATCTTGTTATGGGATCGTTATCCTAAATCAATTAAATATATTTTTTAATTTCTCAGTTAATTTAATTTCTGATATGGTAAATATAGATAGGTACAATCTGCATAGAAAAGCTCTTTCAGGTCCTGTAAAAGGGAAGAGTCAATAAAGGCGTTGAAACCAGCAAGTCTGAGAACTGCTGCAATGTATCTATTTCCTCTAACTCTGCTTCCATGTGCCTATTTCCTTTATCTCTCCCCCTCCCTTCTTTCATTTATCTAGATTTTATCCATTTTTCACATTGGGCCATTCCAGGCAACTGTGAGTTCTCTCCCTTAATGCGTGGAGAACTCATCTGGCCCCTGGCTGTTGCTTTCTTTTCAGTAAGTATACACGTCTCTCCAACTGGATTGTGAAGCCCTGAAGGAAAGGGACTGTGTATGGCACAGAATAGGTGCTCAAAAACTCTCTAATTATACACTGAAGAGGAATTCAATTCATACAAGCCCCTGGGCTTCACCAATGCTGGAGGAAACCAGAACACAAAGGGCGTGGGATGAGGCGGAATTTAAGACAAACATGAGTCTCAATAAGGTACCTGAAGAGGCAGCTAAGAACAAGGGCATTGATGCTGAAATGCAGTGAAGGTAGCAGCAAGTGATATCAGACCAAAAGACCTTTACTTCTCAATAAAACAGGAAGCAAGTTATCTGTGGACCATTTTGGAGCAAAAACTTGAGGAACAAAGAGAGCAACACTATGGGGAAGGCAACAGGGAATCAACAGAATTTTCTCAATGTCTTATTGTAAAAGCAGTGAAAATGCATTAAAATGCATTAAACTGAATAGCAATTGTTATGAGCTGAACGTAACAATTCAGCCCCGCCCCCCAAGGCTATGTTGAAGTCCCTTGGTACCTTGTGAATGTGACCTTATTTAGAAACAAGGTCTTACAGATGTAAATATCTTAAGTGAGGTTATTAGGGTGAGCCCTAATCTGATGTGATTTGTGTTTTTATAAGAAGAGAAGAGACCCAGAGGGAAGATGGCCATGTAAAGATGAAGGCAGAGCCTGGAGTTATGCTGCCACAAGCTGAGGAATGTCTGGGCCCAGAAGAAGCTGGAAGGGACAAGGAAGGCTCGTCTCTGGAGGCTTCCAAGGGGGCATGAGCCTGCCAACACATTGATTTTGAACCTCTAGGCTCCAGAGCTGCGAAAAAAATTGGTTGTTTTAAGCCACCCAGTGAAAAAAAATTGGTTGTTTTAAGCCACCCGGTTTGGCCACCCAGCTTGTGGTACTTTGCCACTGTGGTCCTAGGAAACGAACACAGCAACAGAAGGCTTCACTGTCCATAGTCACAGTCCCACGTAGCCCTCCCTGCTCACACACAGACAAAAGTGAAAGAAAAGGCAGAAAGATCTGAAATGCAAATTTCGTAGGAGCAACCAAAAAAAAAAAGTTTTATTTTGTTTTTTTACTAGCGATTTCTGAGGTGCAGTTTTGTTTTTTCAAGGTTCTGGGAAAATGTCTCTGATCAAACACTGCTGTCAAAACTCAAGCCCACTGAATCTCTATAAATGTGCCTATAAATACAGACAAGGACTATTTACCCATCTTGCATTTCCTCAACCCTCTGCTACAAAAGGAAGTAATCCAGAACCTAATATTTAAAGTTACCAATACTATGACTATGTCATGATGAAAGAAATACGGGAGGGCAAGTGAAACTCTTTCAACTTCTCCAAGATTTTATCAAGCCACCTGAACTTCTGGGCCAAGGTGACTCTGAGCTCACGTGCCGGCCATTCACAAGTGTCAAGCTCTTATAAATCTTATCTGTATGAGATACTTGGCATTAAAGCCCACAGACTGTAATTTAAACCCTTTTAACACATACCTGATGTTAGGAATTTATCTTCAGCCTCACACTTTATCTCAACCCAGAAAAACAATGGGACCCTGTGGAGATTTCTAGAGTCATCTGATTTGATGATCCATCCAGGACTCCCTAAACATCAGGTAGCCCCAGTGGTTTTCTAACTATGGTCCCTAACCCATTAGTGGGCAGTGAAATCAATTCAGTATCTCCCAACTACATTTTTTAAAAAACAATAGAATAAAAAATAAGAGGGCGTCATTTATAATAAGGGTAAGCATCCTCCTGAAACTTATTTCATTTGAATACATGTGTTGTGGGTACTGGGTCATAAAGGAAAAACCATTACTGCTGTATTTATCAGTCCATGTCCTGGCAGGAAACAGATGGTTCGCTCAAATTAGGCACTTCGAAGTTTAATAAAGAAACTATTTATAAAGGTTTGCCCAGGGTTAAGGGAAAACATTAAGGGATAGCACTCCTAAGTACTGAGGCCTTGCCATCACCTGGTACCCAAGGGGCCACGGAAAGGAGTGGATGCAATACAGCGGAGAGAGGCACGCAGGGAGGGCTGCCTGATGGGAGCTGTGTCCTTTGGTAACGGGAAGCCGCCAACCCACAATGACCTGGCAAGAAGGGAGCTGCCGCGCGCTGGGACCTCTCCCGTGGCTGACCCCAACGAGACACCAGATAGCAAGAGAGTTTATACTGCTCAGCCCCCCAGGTCCCAGGCGTGGGTCTGGAGGGGCAGACAGAGGGCTTTCAGCCACTGTGACTCCATCACAAAAGTCTGGAAGCCATCAATACAGTTCACACCGTCATCAACTCAGTCTGACCACTTTTATTTCTGGACGCCACATTTTTTCCACATCTGCCCTCAATCCCAATCTTGAATCAAGGCTCTAATCCAATGTCAAAGCGCTGATGCAAAAGACTGGCGCTTTTATGAACTCATGATTTATGACCTCAGCTGGGCCCTCAAACACTCCCTGGCAAGCCTCTCGTCCACGCTCAGCCTCCCACCTCTCCTACCCCCACCTACGGGGCTCCTGGAGGGCACAGACCGTGTCCCACTGGTCTCCGGATCCCCAGGCCGCAATGCCTGGAATGCAGGTGGAGTCACTGAACTGTCCATTAATGGTGAACAGGGAAGCCTCAGGCGGCTCCCTCTCCCTCCTTTCCACCCATACTTCCCTTGCCACAGAGGGTCGGCTCCTAAGTCTCATTTCTTGGCCCCTAAAGTTTCCAAGCCCATTTCCTCTTCTGCTTCAATATGTCTAACCTCCACTTCCACAGCCAGGGCGTGGACCAGTTCTCCACCTCCAGTCCCAGCTCCCTTTGTCTCCATCCTCCAGGATAATCAACAGAGAAGAGAAAACCAAACACTATCACCACCCCACCCGGAGAGCCTCACTGGGTCCTCATGCTCTTAAGGCAGTCATAGTGAAGGCCTCCTGGCCTGGACCCGGCCTCCCCGTTACAGCCTCCTTCCTCCCCTTCCCTCCCACAGTCAGCCTGAGGAAACTTTCCATAATGCCATTCTCTTCCCACACCCCCCGGAAACCTGGTACACCTTCAATCAGAGGCAGACTGCTTCTCTCTCCCCCGCTGTCTCCCCAGTACCCTCCCCACCCTTACTGCCCTGCAGATGTCCATTCCCTGCCCAGGTATAATTCCCAGTGAAACTGGCATGACTTCCCCATCTCTCCCCGCTCCAAAGTCAAAGTCAACCACTCCCTCTGTCCACCACCCCAGGGCCGCTCTACCACACTGTGTTGCTAATTTACATTCTTTTCTCTGCCCTTTTAGTCTGTAAAACTGATGGAGCAGGGACTGTGCCTTATTTTATGCTATATCTCCAGCACAAAACACAATGCTTGACCCAATGTCACTCGGTAAAATCTTCTCTGAAGTGACATTTGGATTGTTAAAAGCAACCGTAGCAAAGCATCCACTACTGGGGGCTCTGACTGAGGCCTCGCTGAATACGCGACATACTTTTTCAAGTAAGAGGTTGCAGTCATTACCCATCATTCTTAAGTCAGGTACCCCACTCTCTCCACATCCCTTCCCCAAAACAGGCCACCTATCTATAAACAGGGAGGAGTACAAATTATGTCTAGACATCCCTTGTCAGAAGCCCATCTTTGCTTAGAGGTTACTCTTTCTAGGGTTCGTGTCTACAAATAAAGAACAGTAGCGAGACTTGCTCTAAGTCTCCCTAAAAAGGTTTCAGAAGTCTATTATCAGAGCTCCCCACATACCCTTAACTTCTGCCTCAAATGAAGCAACAGAATGGGCCTGATCATTTCCCCTGCCAGTGTGGTTCTCTGGTCTTGCTGAGAGTGGTTTAGCCAAAGAGTTGCAGACATCTCTTCTGTTATCTGCCTCCATCACCAAGTGATGCCCCACCAGCTCCTCCTCCAGGGCCCAGGACCACCTGATGAGTTTAAGAGCCTCACCTGAGGCAGAGGACAGGCGCAGGACGGGGCATATTTACCTGGATGATACTTGGCACTGCATCTGATAGAGACTCACTTTAGAGTGAAACCTTTTTAAACATCCTGTCCTCTTGGTATCCCACAATTCCATCTCATGGCAACCCAAAGAGCGAGAGTCTGTCAATCAAAAGAACAGTAGGGCCCCGAGATGGGAGGCAGACCTCATTCGGCAGCCCCAAGATGCAGATACAGTGCCTTTCAAAAACAACGGATCCGGGCTTCCCTGGTGGCGCAGTGGTTGAGAGTCCGCCTGCCGATGCAGGGGACACGGGTTCGTGCCGCGGTCCGGGAAGATCCCACATGCCGCGGAGCGGCTGGGCCCGTGAGCCATGGCCGCTGAGCCTGAACGTCCGGAGCCTGTGCTCCGCAACGGGAGAGGCCACAACAGTGAGAGGCCCGCGTACTGCAAAAAAAAAAATAAAGAATAAAAATAAAAAAATAACGGATCCACCCAAATTGAGATAGTTCACAATCATTTTTAAAATCCACATGAAATTAATGAATAAAATGCTGAAAATCAAACATTGTTCTAATGTATGGGACAGCATGGCACAAATCTTCATGAAACAAAAACATATGATGTTCCTTCACTGACAATCCAGAACTGGCAAGCACTCAGTCTCAAAACTCTACAAAGTGTCAGAATTTGAAGCTGTTATTAAAGACAACCAGTGTGGCAGATATAACGGACCACTAAACTACTGCCTACAGCACACGTGGATGTGATGAGGTACTGGAAGATAATCAAGAGAAAAGTCGCATTTAGACTTTCTTTTTAAAACTACACCACATTTAAAGATTTCAAACTTACAAAACATTGTGTTGAATACAAGGTCATTTTCATTTTTATGAAAGAAAACGATGTGAAATTTGATATAATTTCACGAGCATCTCTGGTATACATACTATATATCAAGTACTGTGCTAAAAATGGGGATAGGAAAATAAATAAGACTCATTCTTTGTTCTTGAATAGTCCACAGTAGAGTAAGGGAGGCAAGATGATTGCATTATGTGGCAGAGCCCAGCTAGTCGCTCTCCTATGTCCAAGCACACTACTTTCCCAGGCCACTGCATCTAGACGGTGCACATGACCAGTCTCACCAGTAGAGTGCTGACACAAAAGTGATGTCTGCCACTTCCAGGCCAGACCCCACGCCTCCCGTGGCATCCTCCACACTCTCTTTGTTCATCAGTTAGCACAGTGCAGGGGATCTGCAGAAAATGCCAAAGCCAAAAGGAACAGTGGGCAGCTGGTTGTATGGGTCAGAGCCCGCACCTCCCACCCAGAAAGAGAACCCTTTGCTGGGATAAACCACTGTCCTTCGGGGGCTATCTATTAAGTTGCTAGACCCTGACCAATAGACAGTATAATGTAAGATGTAGTTTTCAAAACGAAAGCACAGCATAGGGAGCTCTAGGAAAACAAGAATGTGGCCCCCCAAGTGATGGTGACGGGGAAAGGGAGGGAGGGAATTCCTAGAGAAGAGGCAACTGGAGACTCATCCCAAAAGATGAGCAGGATTTACCTGGGGTGGGGGAAAATGTGACAGAATACTATGTTGCAAGTACGAATTTAAAGGGTACAAAGGAATAGAGAAGATACTGGACCGGTAAGCAAAGTGGGTTTTCACCTAAAAGCAATGTAGAGCCATTCAAATATTCCCAGCAATACTCCAGACATGATCAGATTTGCAGCTGTAAAGTCCTCAATGGAGAACAGTTTGGAAGAGTTGGGAGCTAGGAAAGGCAGAAAGGCCAGGTACTGGTCTGCCGCAGTTCCCCATGGTAGGAATGAGAAACGCAAGGTTTGGTGCAGAAAAGAGGAAGCAGATCAAAGAGACAGCATGTGGAAGCATCAAAGGAACTTTCTGACCAACTAGACAAGTGGTAGAATATGGAGGATGAGAGGTCATCAAGGAATGAAGGATTTCCAGGTTTCTGGATTAGATAACCAGGTGAATGGTGGCACCAGAAATGGAGGAACAGGCTACACGAGAATGGGGAGAAGCAGATGTACGGAGAACAGGCCGGGCTCGAACTGTACGTGGGACATCAAGGAGGTGAAGTCCACAAGCTGGTGGATATTGAGTTCTATAGCAAGTACAAGGCTAGAGGTGTGTGCCTGAGGGTAGCTGAAGCCATGGAATGGATGAGATCCGACTGAAAGAAAGGCCAGAACCCTGAGGCGCCAGCACACAAGGAAACAGTATTGAGAGCACCTGCAAAGACACAGAAGAGAAAGACATGTTTAAAAATCCTGGAGGGGCTTCCCTGGTGGCGCAGTGGTTGAGAGTCTGCCTGCCAATGCAGGGGACATGGGTTTGTGCCCCGGTTTGGGAGAATCCTACATGCCGCAGAGCGGCTGGGCCCGTGAGCCATGGCCACTGAGCCTGTGCGTCCGGAGCCTGTGCTCCGCAACGGGAGGGGCCACAGCAGTGGGAGGCCCGCGTATGGCAAAAAAAAGAAAAAAAAAAAAATCCTGGAAAGCTCATGGGTAAAGAGAGTTTCAAAAGATGAGATATCATCAAAAATAAGGACTGAAAAGTAACCATGGGTTTTAGCTGTCAGATCTTAATAATCTTGTTGAGAGCATTTTAGCTGGAGAATAACTTACACTCAGCTATTGGGAAAGGTAATAATGGAGACTAGAGCATAATTATTCCTTCTAAAGAGGTGTCCTCAGCTCCAGCTGATGGTTGCCATGTGGGAAAGTAAAGCCCAGTATTCTCAGAGCTTCTGGTTGTTTTTTCCCTAAAAGAAGACAGAACTCTGGATTTTTCCATGAAATCTCAAAATATTTAAACATGGCAACTAAGTCAAAATATAACACTGAGCAGAACTTAAAAAACATGTCTGTGGGTCATAGCAGGCCCCAGGAGCCCTGTGTTTGCAAACTCAGAGGCTGCTCAATGCAAGTCAAGTAAAAGAACCAAAACCAAGTTAGAAACATGTGCCTTGTTGATGGTGAGTCAGTCCTATCCACGTGCTGGAAAGAGTATCTAGTCCACACATTGGGAGAGGAGAGGACTGAATAGGAAATAAAGCACTCTAGTCAGTCAGTGCCCAATAAACTGAAAAGCATTCTGGGAATCCAATGTGGTATACATCTAGCTTATGCGCACAGGAAACTTAAAATCTGGAAATGAGACATCCAAAGCTGAAAAATTCAGGAATTCAAGAATTCTAATTCCTCCAGGTTAGTCCCATACAATATCATACCAGATTCTCATTACTGCACAGATTCTTAGATTGATCTCACAATTCATCAATAAAGATAATTGCTCTTATGTTCATTCAGATCCAGGAAGCTGATCTCAACTTGCAAAACAAACAAATTATTCCAAATATCTGAATACAGAGGAGATTCATTTTGAAAGTCAATCAGATGTTTCTTTACTTAAAAAAAAAAACTATCCTCATACATACAGATCCGCAAATCTTCTTAAAAATTCCATCATACCCACTACCCCATGAACTCAACTTTCATATTATCTCATTCAACTCCTGAACTCACACACACACACTATACACTCATTTACACTTTTGTTACTAAACAAATCTTTCCCTTATTTACTTACATATAAAATGAATGTTCAATTTAATAAGTTATTTGAGCACCTGCTGTGAGAATTCATTCAGGGTAGGAGTGGAAAGACAGTTGCTAATAACAGGTTGGTCCGTAGGTGTCTAAGACATAGTACCTGCCATCAAATGAGTTTAAAAATCAAATTAGTTCAGTGATACCAAAAGATTAGTGGTAGTAGATTAGTGGCTCTCAACCCTGGCTGGGCACTTGTATCATCTGGACTTTTTTTTTGAATACCTATGCCCAGGCTCCACTCCAAACCCACTGAATGAGGATCTTAGAGAAAGGGACTCAGGCATTTGTATTATTTAAAATGTTAAATGTTAAAATTAGAGGTAACTAATGATCAGCCAGGGTTGAGAGCCCTGCAGGATATGGCTCAATTACCCATTCATCTGTGACACGTAATTCTGATGATTAATTAATTACTCAATGATCCCCACCTTGACTACTTAAGACCATCTCCTCTCCACTAACTACTTAACTGCATTGGATTTAGAGTCTTGGACAATGACAAACTACCAGGATCCAAAGACAAGCAACCCCATAATTCTTGCCCCTTGGTCAATTCACCTCACCAGTAGAGTTCATCAAATGGCAGGGAGGGGGAGGCCACAGGAACCTCAAAGTCCCAGATTTCAGAACATAATTAAAGCCTTCCCCAAAGCTCCCTCCGTCTCTTCAGCATCTTACCTACTTCTGGCCTTATCTGATGCTGATTCAGCTGGCTCCCCACATTCCACAAATACCAGTTTCCTTTGTTTCTTCTCAGTTGGAGGTGGCTACTTCTCTGCTGCTGCCCACAAAATCCAGAATGGCTTCCTTGGGCTTCACTTACCTTTCAAAGTGTACAAACCTCAACTCTATCCTCAATCTTGACATCTGCCTTTCTCCCATCTAAATTATTCAGGGCCCCGGAAGAAACGGGCTTAATTTACATTCATGTTCCCGCTAAACTTGTTTCTTTACCTCTTAACCCCTCTACCTGTATACCTCAGAGATCTTACCCAATTTTTCCATTTGTAATTAGACTGAGGAAGATCCTACATACTTGATGCAAATCCTGCAATACTTGTCACAGAAATTAGACTTCTCCCTATAACATAGAGACCTATACTGTAAAAGATAAAATCAGGAGGAGTTTGTGGATGTCCCATCCCTTTGCAAGAAACACAACTGCTATCATTAGGTTGATAGGTTACTGCAGCAGTTTGTAGGTGGAATCGTCTTTTTAAAACAAACTCTAAAGAAATAAATTAGATAAATTACACTGCATAATGACCTACTAGCCTGTGTATTAATGACTGAGAGTAAGGACCTGGAGACATAGTTCCTGGGTTCAAATCCCAATTCCACCATGCACTAGTCATATTTCTGTGTTTCTTTTTCCCCCACCTGTAAAATGGGGATATTAGTACCTAGCTCATGGAGTCAGTCATTTAATATATGTAAGGCACCTAGAACAGTGCCTGCACCAAGTAAGCACAGTTCATGTTTGTTGTTGTGTTATTACTACTGAGTAAGAGCTTAAAACCTTGCTGTCCAGGGAAACAAGCCTTTTAAGTCTTTCACCTATTTAAAGACATTGAATTTATGCCAAACTGTTTTCCAAATTGAATTTTGACATTTCTGGTCTTTTCCCATCATTTTCTAAATTCAATGGATAAAAGCATGGAATTTATCAGAGTATTTCTTGACATTTTAGTTCCATTAGGAATACCATTTAATATTAGTTAAGCCTTATTATGATTACAATGCTATTTAAAATGAAACTATGAGAGAGGAATATTTTGGGAAGGAAAAACATCACTTGCCAGTTATTAAATTGAGATTTTAGAAGCCGAAGAAGGGAGCGAGAATTTTTAAGTTGCAGGTGGCCTTTAAATGTCACATTCACTAATATATAAATGTAAACACAGAAAAATGTAATGTCTGGTAATAACAGTAAACTGATCAATACAATTATATTATGGGATATGTGATATTATAAATTATACTTTCAGTCCAGAATATCAATAGCTTTTTAACACCTTTTAAGATCAAATTACAATGCATTAAATATCATACAGTTAGTTCCCCATGTGTTATTTACAAGCTTATAGCTTACTTCTATTACTTGGACAGCTCCAAGTATTAAACTTCTAAATATACAAAGTTTTAGAGATAAATTATTTTTAATAATAATTAAAAATAAGTTTATCATCTCAATAAACCAATCCTTCAATGAGATCTACTTTAATAATTTGCCTAGAATAACGCTGTTAGGTTTAACCCTAGCTTACTTTAGGGAAATATGATTTCAAGAACTGGTTACTTGTGTAAACCTCAGTTTTCAACTGAATTACACAATATAATCAGCACACTACTGTAACAATGGAAGAAAAACCATTGGGTAAATACTCATATAGTCATACAGGCCACTTTGATTATTTTCTCTCTCTGCCTCAATTCCATTAGTAAAGAGTCCAGCTTCTGAGATTATATTTTAGATATTAACAGATCATTCACTATGCTCTTCTCCAACTCTTGGCTGTTCAAGGCAACATACACATGTATTTATCCAGGGTGGAATTTTTTCCTATACAATAATTCTTAGTAGAGGCACAGAGGTGCAAGAGATTTTCTTAAAAGCCTCAACTGTATATTTAGAAGAAACACAATTACTTTTATGCCTTGCATAACCTAAAAGACATTAAAAGAAATTACATCTTTCCATTCTCGAAACTGGCCAACTCACCATTTCGACAGTTCTCACAGCACGAGAACAAATATTAAGAGAATCATTGACCTCTAAAGCAAGAGTTTATGACTTGTCCTGTTTGAGGAGGATTTGGGGCAAACAAGATATCCCATTTGAGGATTCAAAAAGATAAAAAGATGCTCTTGGATGCATTCATTTAAAATTTCCATTAAAGAAGAAACAGAGGCCCAGCATGTTACCCAAAAATACGAGTTCCAGAGACCAGCTAGGTCTTCTGAACATTTAAGCGTGCATTGCACACTTAAAAACACTCTTCCAGAGTTCCACTTAATTTTCACTTGCTCCTGACTTCAGGGACAGAGCTGGGGACACTCTTTGTCATCATTTCAATAGTCACCCGGGACCTGACACAGCCCACACACTTAGTAAATGTTGATAGACTGTGTGGTGTTAAAGTAAAAATAGCAAAGTGCAGACTGGTTGGTGTAAGCACACAGCATCCTTCCACCTGAGCTCCTGCCTTAGTCACTGAGGGAAGCCAGCTCACGTGGCTGAAATTCCAAGGGCTCCATCAGTTATAACTTCCGAGTATCTGATACTTGAACCAATCAACTTTCTAACCCAAAGAGTAGACGTAGGGCGGGCCTTAGCACGTCAAAAAATCACACCTGAGGTTAGCAGCACCTTCAAGCGTTCCCTTGAGATCTGTTCGCTCAAACAACTTCTAAAGCAGTGCTTGTCAAACTTCAGTGGCCAGTGCAATCACCTGGGAGCTTGTTGAAAAGCAGACTCTGAAGCCGTGGGCTTGGACTGGGTCACCAGATGGTGCCTTTCTAACGAGCCCCCGAGTGATTCTCATGCTGCGGTACCCACGCCACCCTTGGACAAGCAAGGCCCTTAAACGCCCAGGTCAGTTATATTAGCAACATCCAGAAGTTGCGGCCACAGGTCGTGAAAAATCAGGTCGCCCAGGTGCTCTGCGTCCCCCAAGCGTCGCCACCCTGTCCTCTGGGCACCTGGCAGGTGCCGAGGCCGCGGAGCGCTCCCGGGGAGCCCGCTCGCAGCCGCGCCCCCTCCTCCGCCCCTCCCGCGCGCTCCCCGCGCCGCGCCCACCTTCTCCCGGGTCTTCAGGTACCGCTGCAGCGCCTGCTGCGTGAGCTCCCGGACGTGCAGCTGGCCCTCCTTGCAGGGCACCACGATTCCGGTCCTGCCGAAGCACACGGTCACTTTCATCCTGGCCCCCGGCGACCACACCGGGCTGGGCCGGGCCGAACAGGTGTCTGGGCCGGCCGGCGCGGCCCCACTCTTGGGGGCCGCCGGGCGCGGGCGGGCACAGAGACCCCGGGGCGCCTCTCCCCGGCGCCCCTCAGGGCCAGGGGCTCGCAGCAGAGCCCCTTCGCCCTAGGCAGGCGGCCGCCAGCGGGCGGGAATCGGAGAGGAGGCGGCAGCGGGGAGGGCTACCTCCCAGGTAGCGGGGGGGCCGGGGACGCCGCGGTCCAGGGGCCCGGCTGCTCCTACCGCTCCTGCTCCGGCGCGGGCCCGGCCCAGGCGGCTGCTCCCCGCCCGCCAAAGCGAAACTGCCGGCCCGGCCCGGCCCTGGCCCTGGCCCTGGCGGCGGCGGCGGGGCCGGCCTCAGGCCGCGGGCTGGAGTGGGCGGCGGCGGCGGCTCGCGGGGCCGGAGTTGGGAGGAAACTTTTGCGCCGGCTCCCAACTCCTCCGCGGCGCGCCTCACTCTGGGCTCCCGCGGCCCCAGGGCCAGCCTGGGCCCGGCTCTTAAAGGGGCCGCGGCGCTCCCCGGGCCGCGCAGTGCACTCGGCGGTTCGGGGCGGGGGCCGTGCGGGGCGGTAACCGGAGCCCGGAGACTTCGTCCCCTCCCTCGGTCTCTCCCTGACTCTGTCCCTCCCGCACACACATGGAGCTCTAGGGAATTGTAACGGGACCTCAGAGCTTCTCACCGGGGGATTGAAACCGGATCTCATAAAGCACACTCGAGGGAATAGCTGGGAGACTGCAGAGCTACACCCTTAAAACTAGGGGATTGGAGTAAGATTCTTGGAGAGCCCGGGAGCAGGTGCTTCTCGCCACGCCCACCAAAAACACCCCGAGGCGTGAAGGCTCACAGGTACTGAGCTGCTAGGGTGGCCACAGGGCCTGTTAGGAACTTAGTCTGAAGCACAGCGTCGCATCTGCCCTCTGAAGCTCTTTGATGGTAAAAATGAAGGGATTCTTGGAGGCAACGTGGCAGTGGAAACGGTTCCTTTTACGGAGAACACTCAGTTTTCCCCCCAGAGGTCACATCCCAGACCCAGATATGATGGCGTATGTTCACATATATCCTTCTGAAATGTGCTTCCTGTTGTGCATTTGACTAGAAATAAAAACATTTCAACACGTTTAGGCTCATGATTTGGCAGGTGTGTATCCATCACCAATTGAAATTGACATTTCTGGGGGGAAAAAAATGAACAAATAACATCTGTACCATTTTTAGCTCACACATGAATGAGCTCCTTTGAGCCTAACAATAACCCTGTATTATTCTTCCCGTTTTATCGTGAAGAACAGTACCCAGGGGGGTTAAGGGAATAAGCTGACTATGGAGTTAGTTATGCTAAGAGGAACTCTGTTTCTTCCAACGCTGAATCCCTGGTCTCCCCACACAGTTTTCTTCGCAATCCAGCTCATTCAACAAGTTCCTCAGGGCTACATCATGTATTTCTCTAAAAAAGAGATTTGTTCCAATGTCAAGATGCACTTAAATTGAATTTGAATTGCCTAGGACAGTATAATAAAGCACAGGAGATTAAATTTATGGGCTCATGGGCTTTCACTTTTAAATTTTTTTAATTCATTCATACATGCCATATATATGTGTGTGTGTGTGTGTATATATATATATATATATATATATATATATATACACACACAAATACATGGTCTTCTATGTACAGGACCTTATGTAAGGTCAATGGCATCAAAGAAAATCATGTGGACCAAGAAGTTGATTTGAAAAAGATGTATATTAGTATTAATTTGGTTGCAAATCCAATACAAACTAATTTAAATAAACTAAAGACAGGATCTGTTTCCTTATAAAATCAGAAAAGCCACAGCGCACTCCTTTGAGGCAAGATTGAATCCAGAAACTCAAACAAAGTCCTCAAGAGGCATCTCTCTCCATCTGTTGGCTCTGTGTTCCTCCTCCGTGTTGTCTCCATTCTCAGACAAGCTCTCCCCAAAGGAGGCAAAGATGGCCGCCCCCAGTGTTTCAGATTTACACAGCCTTAAAGCCAGCCATCTCAGACATCAATGAGCCTTTTCCTGGTGAGGACTTGCATATCCAAGCTTAAGTCACATACCCTCTCTCTGGCGAGAGGAATGCAGCATTTATTGGCCACGCCTGATTCACTTGCCACTAAATCATATGGTGAACCCCAACAGATGAGACAAAAAAAAGAACATTTAGCCATGACAAAATATAAGCTTGCTTCCCACCCTCAAAAGTCTTATAGATAGTAGAGGCAACAAGGCCTATGGATGTGAGAAGTTAAATAGAAACCACAAAACAACAATGAATGTGATAATTCTACTGAACATTATTGATTTAGATACATGCCAGGCACTGTTCTAGGTGAAGATAGATAGATATAGATAGCTATTACCTATGTCCATGTATATGTATGCATCATATGTTATGTATCTACATCTTATTTTCCTTTGCAATAACCTTATACGAGAGATGCTTTTGTTATCTTCCTTTTAGAGATGAGGGAACTGAGGCCAAGGAAGGTTAAGATCACATTTCTTAGAAAGTAGTGGAGACCAGATTAAAACCCAGGGTATCTGACTCCAGAATCTTCATAGTGATGGCTATGCTGATCTTACATGGGAAGTACCAAATGAGCAGGGCTAGCAAATACTAATGCAGGGCATTCATATGTGACACTTAATATTGGGTATTATATGGACATGTAGAATGGTACAGAGCAAAAATTTTTAGCTGATGAGATAAACTTGCATGTAACCATTCTTTAATGCTTCATGGCTTTTTTTCTTCTTCTTCTTCACACTTGCTCCAGACTCCTCCTCTTCTGCTCAGATAATGAATAGCTCCTGCACTTCACATCACAGAGTTCCTCTTGGCCCAGCTTTAGCCCCTCCCCAATACCTAGAGCCCAGACCCACTGTCCTGGCTTTGAGAAGCCCCAAGTGAACCACGAAGAACACCCAGGCTCTCCAAATCCCACTCACAGAAGGAGTGGAATCAGGTCTCGTGAATGCAGCAGAGGTAGTGAGGTGTGAGATGAGGAACAGTTGAAGGTGGGCACAGATACGAACAAGGCATTGTACAGTCCTGCACACTATGGCGTAAACATTAATGACCCAAGCTAGTATTATAAAAAGAGTTTAGCGTTTACATTTCATGTTTATTAAATAGCCAGATTTAATTTGTTATTCAACCTTATCACAGCATACACAGAAACAATTTATCATATATTAAGAAGTGATAGAAGAGAACATGGTTGCAACACACAGACAATCAGGCCCAGCAAATTTCTAAGTCAGTATTTCATGCCCCGTGGGACCTCCTGGGCAGAAGGCAGTAAATAATTTGCCTTGATTGAGTAACACTAGAGGATTCTAGGCCTGGGCTCCATTTTCTTGTTTTGCCTGTTGGAGAGGTAAATATTGCCCGCGGTGTGATATTTTCCCATTTGTTATCCAACAGCTTAGCATGCTTTGGAGTAGCCTGTGAAAATATTTATGCAGAGAACAACAATACTGACTGATATTATTAAACTTCTCTGTGTTATGGAAAGTATAACTAACATGTCAGGTACCATTGGGTGTATATTGAAGAAAGAATGATAATTTTTAATATATAGTTGACCAGTCATCCATTTTGATGTTTTGCACTATTAAGAAAGAAAATATTTTTATCTTTCAAGGAATTATTTATAAGAAGCACTATTTATCACAAAAAAATTAATTGAATTGGAGATCATCTTTTTTCTAAGACCCTTGGAACAATTAGTATAATAGATTATGTTCTTAGCTTCCTTATGAAAGCAGGTGCCAGAGAGACAGCAGAAGAGAAAAATGGGTATGATTTTTCATTCTTTCCTTCCATATTTAAAAGCAAAGTGTTTGGCTTATTTTCTTTAACTTAGCAAGAATAAGCTTTTCTTAAGAGATGTTTCTCTCTAAATGCCTTATGGCATTCATTTGTTGACTGTTTCTATAGGTCTCCTTATAACATAACTATTTTACACCCTGAAAAGAGTGTTGTGGGTTAGCAGCTTTTTGAAAGGTTCTTAGTTATGCCTATTCTGTAAGTAAGACTCGTAGTCTCCATTATGTTTCACCTAGACCACCCCTCCTTATGCTGAATTCTACTCTATGAATGTTAGTATCCTACTTTGATTTATGTTTTCTTAAAAGGACATAAATCCTTTTCATCCTGAATCATGAAATGAGTGCCTCTTTTAAAAACAAAATAAACACACCAACACAAAGCAAGGAAACTGTTCCAACGGTGTTTCATTGAGAGCTGATCATTAGTTAGATGATTTTCCTCATGGTGTGATCTCTTCCTCTGAAGCATATTAGGGTCCATGAGTGCCGACCACTAGAAGTAGGTTCTACTCAGAGTAGCACCGGGTCCTCTCACCACTAGGCTTCTGTGAGAGAGTTAGATGGAGGCCAAAGGCAATGGTCAAGGGTGCTCTCAGACAAGCTCAGTTATCCAAGGAAAGATCCTGAACTGAGGAGAGCTTGCAATCAAGACTTCTCTTTTCAATCTTACTCCCTTTACCTAAGGCCTCCTTCTGCCCCCCATTTATATCCCTCGACTTCGAGAAGTGAGTTGGTGTTTGTGTAATTGACAGAAGGTAGAGAAAAGAGCTGAGATTTGGCACCAGATGCTTCAGTGTGTAAAAAGAATACAGGCAGAACTAGTAGACTGGAGCTAGACAGACCTATGTTCCTAAGTACTCTGCCACTTACCACCTATGTCATCTTTGGCAGTCTCCACTGTGCTCCTTTATGAAATGGGGTGATAATCCTATTTTAAGGTATAGCATACATAAAGCACCCAGCACATAGAAGATGAAATGTATTGCCCTCCTCCACCTTTCATTCTATTTACTAACATTTCTAAATGCCACTTATTTTCACTGGGCTTGAAACTACTTCCAAAAAATAATATCAAATGATACTTGAAAAGAAATAAATCAATGATCATCAGTGTCAACAATTTCTAAAGCCCAAGTATTACTTGCTTTGTAATGAGGGTGTCACACTCATAGCAAAAATAATAAGATTTGTATTATATGTCACAATCTACATATTATTTAACTCGACGCTCAAAAAATAATCCTGGGACATAATAGTCGAGTCCCTGGAATCATAGAAGTACAGAGCTGAAAGGGGCCTTGGAGATTATTTGTACAATTTCCTCATTTTATAGATGAGGAAACAAAAGCCTGGAAAGGTCAGGTGACCAACCAAATTCAGGACCCAGATCCTCTGGTTCATCGTCCATTGCTTCTTTACTTCCCTGCCTTCTGGTAATGAAATGTAGAACAAGAGATATGACCAGCATTGCCTTAAGGCATTGAAGTTTCTTTGGCCCAGAAGGTAATGGGAAGGAGCTCATTTTTTTATCTGTTCCTAAAGTTTCCATTTAAACTAAAGATTCTGAACCCTTGTCCTTGCCACAATTGTAAATCTCAAAAAGAGTTGCTGAGTGTTAAGATGACTGTTACAGAAAATAGAAGACCATCAAAGGATTTTAAGCAGGACAGTGACATGACTGGATTTGTGCTTGGAAGAATACAGGGGACCTAGGAGAGAGACAGAAGCCCTGCTTAGTTCATTCATTCAGTCATTCATTTCTTTGTGCAACAGTATTTACTCAACACCTATAATCTGCTGAGCACAAAGTGATCACAAAGCTTAGACTCTAGTGAGGAAGACAGATGATGAATGACTAGCCAAATGAACAAAATATTTGCAAATTGTGATAAGGTGTAATGAAGGGTATAAACAACAGGCTGCATGATAGGGAACAAGGGGGTAAGAGAGAACCTGTTTAGACTGGAAAAACAAGAGAAAACAGGACTTTGTGAAGAACCTGGAGAAAAAAGGAATAGCAAATGCAAATATTCCTGAGATAAAACAGAGACTGGTGTGTTACAGGAATTAAGAGAAAGCCAGTTTGGTTGGAGCATTAATGAGCCAGGAGAGAGAGGCAGGGAAGGAGGTTGAAGAGATTGTCTACAAAGTGACTCAGGTGATAAGGATGTTGAGGAAGGGCAGATTCGAGAGATCTTTCAGGATGTGTGACAGATCAAAGCCGGCAAGCTTTTAGGAGGAGTCCAGAAAGAGTCAGGTTTCTAGTTAAGAGGTGACATTATTAATTAAAGCTAGAGAATCTTGAAAAGGTTGGGGGAGGACTGCAGATTGTGGGAAAAGAAGAGTGCATTCAGTCTGGGACATTTTGAGTTTGATGTGCCTGCAAGGGAATCAGGTAGAAGTGTTATCTGGAAATGTAAGGTTTAAAGGTCAGGAGAGAATCTGGGGACTAGAGATTTAGGGACCGTAGATTTGGAGGTGAACTCATCCGAATGGACATCATCCAAAAAAAGGAGTCTAAAAAGAAAAGGCATAGGACTCGGACTAAAATCCTGGAGAATGCCAATATTGAAGAAGAGAGAGATGCAGAGAAGTTACACATGTGTGTGATGATGCATCATTAATTACAAGTTACTATTTTATCAGATATATAAAGTATTATCAATGTCAAAAATATGATAAGAAAGGGTGCTGCTGCCCTAGTGAAGACACAATGATGAGAACAGGAAATTGAATGTTACAAATGGAAGGCAAGATAGTTTGACTGGAACAGATAGCGCAACATAGGATACAAGGTTGTAAAGATATGGGAAGAAGGAAATGATTGAGGGAAATAATTGAGGGAGAGCTGTGAGATATAGACAAAGGAGTTTGGATCTGTTTCACCAAAGAAATATCCTCCTGGTGCTTGATCAAAGGGGTAATATCCATAAAATAGCATTTGATTGTTATTATTCTGACATCTTCATGTATAAAGAATCAGAGTAGAAAGTAACTGAAATTTGGGGAGAATCCAAAAGAAGAATGTTTGAGTCAATTGCATAAAACTATATTGAAGTGAAACATCATGTACGTACATAGTTGTAGAATATCCCCGCCTGTACATGTGTTTATACAAAGTAGTGGACTCCGCGATTGCTTAATGTCCAGCCCTACTACTATTCCATGCATGGGAAGCAGAGGGTGCCACATGACTCAGGGTTCAGTCAGGCAAATTAAAAACAGACATCTCAAACAGAGGGAACTGAATACAAGAAGTTCATTACACTGTTGATGGAAGTGCTGAAAAACCAGAAAGGAAGTGCAAGGCAACTTAGACATTCCCCGCAGCAGGAAGCTGCATCTTTCTCTAGGATTGGCTGGATGCAGGGAGGAAGTAGTGTTAGCAGAACCCAGAAGCTGGGCAGCCTGGCAGGAACTAAAACCATAGCAGGGACTGCCTGGCTGAAGCGGGGGGCTCAGAGAGAGGGGCTGTCCAGGGGTGATCTGGAACTATAAGAGGCTGTGTCATGAAAACACAGCCAGAGGAGAGAGATACGGGCAGGGCGGGGATATCCATACCCCAGGATTCCTTTCTCCCACCCTCCTTGCTTCCACTACTCTCTCACACTTGCAGGGAAACATTTGGGAACAAACATAATGACTGGCCTAGAAGGTCTTTCCTGGCGAGCTTCTACAGTATTTCATAAATAGACATTTTAAGCCTCACAAATATTTTAGATGTAGGAAATGTGCTAATAATAATCTCAATTCAATTTGATATATTTATGAAAATACATTTTTCCCAACCTAGGCTAAAGTCATGCTTTTCTCAAGAGAAAGTACTTTGACATTTTAACAGTGAAATATCTAGGCTTTCCCTTGGTTGCCAAAGTAACTATTAATTTCCATCATTTAAGAAATAAAAAAATCCCTACTCTTGCTCAGTCATCAGACTCAAATTAATAGTTTTGTTTAGCTTTGATTACACAGGACTAGAAGCAGCAAATCCAAAAATCCTATTAAGATTGAATGCTGAAGGTGTCTAACTACAATGCTATCTGATAATATTTCATTTATCTTATATGCTGTAATTTTAGACACTAATCCATGGATTCATGATGGAATCTTTGAAGACTATCCAAGTTTAAATTTGTGATTCCTTTGTATAAAATTATTTGAGAAACCCATTAATACTTTACCACATGTATACATGAATAATAAGTAATTTTTATTGCAATACTATCAGGAAAACTTGATTTAATTAGTTTTTTTCCTTCAAGAGTGTACACTCCTGTTAGGACATGTTAGTTACAACTTTTTGCAATTATCTTCAAACTCCCTTTTATATAACTGGAATATGAATATAATAAAGAATATAAATAAGTTACACATGGACTTCAGTGTATCTTATAAGACACAAAAGGCTAACTTCACAGCAAATAAAAAGAGCTATCAATTTGCCAAGTGCATAATACATTTTTGGTACTTGATACCCCCAAATGGTGGTATAAATGATGAGTAGCCTATGTTGGTCATGACCTCTACAAAACTTAATGAGATTTTTCTAACTGTAAGTTCCCTTATTGCATCCCCAATATAAGGTCTTTGAAGAACTAGAATAGCTACTGATTAGACCAAGAGTGGTCCCTAATTCAAGGACAACCTTCCATAGGCTAACTGATGACCCATGACACAACCTGATATTAAGAGCTATACCTGGTAAAGTAATTGGTGATTAGCAAAGCCAAAGAAACGGGCTCCTTTCTTCTATGTAGGCTGGAGAATAAAGAGAATTCGCTGCTTGTTAGAGAAAGAGTTGAAAGCCCAATTCAATTCTTGAGGCCCCGGTGGTCCATGAGAAAGGAGAAGGCACTTTTGGAGCTGCCTCCGCTCTTCATTGATCTCTTAGTACCAATCTACAGCATTGTCACAGTAACCACCACTCTCTACCCAAATTATTTTTTCATTACATTATTCTGAGTAAGGCCCGTCTTTAAACCAAACCAAACAACAATCTGTAGCAAAGAACACAAATATTAATAAAGAAGAAATAAGTTCATAAACAATAAGTCATTGACCCAAGGGTTTTAAAATATATTATTGCCAGAATGAAACCTGGACCTACTAGCAATGAACTGCATTATAAATGGGAGTAACCTAGCAGTCCACAGATACTTCAGTAAATTTTCTTGAGGAAAGTAATTTGAACACTACTTGGCAAGAGTTGGTAAGGATACCAGGGTTAGGAGAATCCAGCCTAAGAACAGAGTCAAGGCATGTGACTTTTCTGCATTCCAGGATAGAGAGATGAATGTTTCCCTCTGAAGTCTCAAATAAATAACTGCATCTGAAAGTTGTAAACATGGCAAACACACCCAGAGGCGAGGAAACCGCATTCGTGAAAAATAACACGTTAGGAGAAATTTCTTGGAAAAACATTGAACCCTCCTATAGTAATAGTATAGGCTGTGATGCATCACACAGATACCCCCCTTTAGGACTCTGAGCATTCATTCTCCTGGTGCTGGGATCGTTGACGGCTGAGGCTCTCAGCCGAATTGCTGTCCAGGAATTTCCCTCAATGGAATAGAGCCTCCCTGCCTGAAATCATGTCTCATTCACGGTGCAGCCCACATGCCCACATTCATTGAGTGATCTATGATTGGGGAGAGTGGAGGGGGGAAGGGTGTAAAGGTCCAGATCCTCTGCCTTAAGACTGGTCAACTCTGAATGGTCATCCCACTCACAGTAGAACTTTGTTGAAAGTGCATCCCTGTGCAATTCGTTTCCTTCACTTCCACATAAGAATTGATTTTGAGCACACTCTCCAATAAATTTCTACATATGAATCTCCAACTCATAGCGTGTTCTTCAGATAACCCAACCTACGACATAATGTCATAAGAGAACTCTGTTAAGAATTCACAGACACAATGATTTGCATGTAAATGAGGGCTCAGGTAATGACTGATAAACCAATTTAAAGATAAAAATGAATGGATAAATAAATGAAAGTATGTATTGTAAATGTCTTCAGTTATTTTTAAAAAATCAGAGGCAGACTAGCAGAAAATGGAGGCAAAGAGACTTAGCTGATAATAATTCAGTAAGAGTGGATCACATTGGACTAGGTATAATAGCCAAAACTTCTATTACCTGAGTGTTTTGAGTAGAGCTCCTGAAGACATGGAAGAGTCAATCTGAACTTCCAGCATTTGGTTGAGCAAGGCAGTCACTGCAAGAAAAACACCTCTGTTGTCTCATATTCTGTCTAAAAATATTATTTGAATTTTGCTTTAGACTGCATAGTGAATCCATATTGTATTAATACAAAACATATTTTAGATTACTTTCCATCAGGACAAAAGTTTTCTCCCCATATCTTTGGTTAAAGGATGAGACGCTAATCCAATTAGTCTTTCAACTTCATCCAGGCAGTTTCTCACCTCTTTACAATGTTTTGTAAAGAAAATAATCTAAATACGTGTATAAAGATAGATTCTTTACAACTTTATGAGCTAGACCAGAGTAATCACTGAGGAAGCACCCATTCGGTCGTTCAGCAAATATTTACCAAGTGACTACAATAGGTCAGGTTCTGTTTGTGGATATAAAGTGCACTATTAGACTGAATGTTCTCCCCAAAGTTGTATGTTGAAATCCTAATCCTGGATGTGATAGTGTTTGGAGACTTTAGGAGGTGATTAGAGGGTGAGAGTGGAGCCCTCATGAATGGGATTAGTGCCCTTATAAAATAAACACCAAGATCTCCCCACCCCTCATACCATGTGAGAATACAGCAAGAGATGGTCATCTATGAACCAGGAAGTAGGCTCTCACTAGACATCGAACCTACTGGCACCTTGGTCTTGCACTTCCTAGTCTCCAGAACCATGAGAAATAAATTTCTGTTGTTTATAAGTCACCTAGTCAAAGGTATTCTATTATAACACCTGGAAAGATTAAGATACAGTGGTAAACAAGAGACATAACACCCCTGCTCTACTGGAGGTTACGTTTTATGGAGAGAAGACTGAGATCAGCAGAATGTGGCCAAGAGGAGAATTAGTGCAAATTTTCATACTACTGTTGGTGAAAATTTCAATAAATCTTTTTCCTGTGAGGCTGTGTCACTCCTGACATGGTGGCTGATAAGTGTTTTTGATCCACTCATCAATTTCATGTGTGCTTTAGAGAAATACTCAAAGGATATTTTAAGTGCTGAAAGATGGCTGATGAGAGAGTTGTTTATTTATTTATTAACCTATAATTGTCATCAAATTTAAGAACTAAGAGTGGTAATCCACAAAATCAACTTTTTTTTACCCAACTCTCAAACTTTGTTTTGTTACTACCATTTTGCCATGTGCAATGAAAGCTTCCACAGTTTGGCTTTGAAGGTAATGATTCTAAGAACCCTCAAAAAAAAAAAAATCTGCTCACCTAACCAAATTTTTGAGCCACTGTTTAACTTACAGTTAAGTTGAACAATGAATCCATTCTCCTCTTCTAAGATTTTACCCCTCATCCTGATATTCTGTCTCCCTTTTCTGGGGTTAAATAAAAATCCAATCTTTGAAAAATCTGCTCTATACCTCTTCCTAGCTAATCAATGTGCATCTGAGTAGCTGGCTACGTTTTCAAAATTACTTCTCATTTTATTACAAATTATCTCACCTAAAACTACTAAATTTAAGTATTTTTAGTTTTAACATTTGTATCAATTAGGGTTCTAAGAAGAATCAGACAGTTACTTGAACTGGGTTAAGTGATGAGAGTTTATAAAGGGACCACTTATAAGTGTGGGCAGCTTTAGGCAAACCAATAGTGGAAGGTGCAGTACTTCAGAGTTAGCAAAATGGGGAGATGTTACCATCCCTGTGCAGAGTGATATGGAAAGGGACACCTAACATGAACATTAGCCTATGTAGAGATGTAGCAGGAAGGGGGGTAGAGGAATAAATACATCAACCTCATAATCTCCTACATCTGATCTCCTACAGATGCATTTCATTGGTCAAATCCACTGGAAGGCAGAAAGCAAGGGAGTTCGATAAAATTCTTGGAGCCAAGAGTAGGGTAGAAAAGAGTGGAGAGTTTCACTGTGAATAATGTACCTTTAGGATGTGTAATGGCATGGACTGTGGACTTACCTTCTTGACATTTTACCCATTCTAGAGTTGACCCCATCCATCAAGCTTGTTTGAGGCACCAAGTTTCCAAAGACTAGGTTGTGGCTTGATCTTTTAAAACATGTGACTTTCACCAGATAAGAAAGCCATGTATTACTGTTGAAGCAGATAGACTTTTACTAGCTTATTAAGAATTACTAGGGATGTTTGAAATGTTTTACCTCTTCTCTTGATGTCGTTTTTGCTGTGTAGAATAACCAAGATTTCATGTAAAACATCTGTTGGTATTATCCTTAGAATAAGAACACTGAACTGAAAGGACTATTTTTATACTCCACTTGGCATTTGCATTGTTACTTTTCCTAAGCACTGGTATCATATATATTTGTGTGTGTGTATATTATTATTATATATATTATACATATTTAAAAGATTAAAGTCAAGTGCTAGACTCATGTCACAGAATAGAATATATAAACAGTCTCAGACTTGTGAACAACTTATGAATGACATAAGTTTATGAGCAGGTAGTTGGAGATTTGGCTTCTCAAGTTTGTGTTCTCAGGTCCAGACTGGTAGTGGGTAATGGTGGAGAAAATATGTGGAAAATCAAGTCCCGTTTTCAGATTTCTTTTCCTAAGAGCTTTTCCGTCGTCATGACAGTCACATCAACATATTACCCATTGTAAAATGTGCCACTTTTCAAGATTACTCAGGAGGACAAATCACACTGCTTCTTCCTATGTTTTGTCTGGGACAGAAGTACTCAGAGTTTTTAATATCACCTCATCCTCTCCCTAGCATCCCCAAGAAAACATCTTTCATCTCTGTACAGTTGATATCAGGGAGCTTTGAATAAAACAATCAAATAAAATAATGCACCAAGGGTCTAGATGCCTTGTCTGTTTCCAGATGGGGACACCTGGGATGACTGTTAACTTGGAACATTTCTGCCGACGTTAGAAAGGAAAGTACAAAAACTCAACTTTAGAAAGGAGGGAGTTTTGAAGATACATAAGAATGATAGTAAAGCACCTCAAAACTCAGAGTTAAACTAAGCAAATCAACTCAAAAGGATGAGGCCAGAGTCTGTTTGTGCAAACCCAGAATCATAGCTCAGGATGGGCTGGCTAATAAGCTTCCGGATTAAGTTCCAGTCAAGAGATTAGAGAATAGCTGCCTTCAAAGCCTGGCAATTAGCATGTTTAAAGCTGTGGCAAATACAATGACATTAACATATCTAAGGGAAGAAAGTGTTAACAGAAAATTCTCAGTGGTGGCAGGAGGAAAACAAGGAGGAGACCAAGAAAGTGACCTGTCAGTCCCTACCGATGACCAAGAAAGAGATGCCTTCACCAGAAGCTTCCAGTCATCTCCTCGGCTGGTGCTCTCCTCAGTGGAGGGGAAGAATATATTTCAAGCACTCTTAGCTGAAGAACCCTTCATTAAGAAAATCTAATTCCCATTTGTTTGTACTTAATATTCACCAAGCAATCTTGACGGTAGGTTGCATTTCCATCTGTTTGCCTCAGGGAGAAAATGCAAAATCCAAACACCATTTCACGAATGTTTAGTGTAAGTGGCACCTTGAAGCCTGGTGCTTCAGTTAAGGACGTTGTATACAGGCTGCTGAGCTGTGTGCCTGGGTCCCAATCTGGGCTCTGCCACTTCCTTCCTGTGGGATCTTAGGCAAGTTACTCAATTTTATGTGTTGTTAGTTTCCTTGTAGTAAAGGGAATAAATGATATCACTCATAAGTGGAATCTAATTTTTTAAAAAAGATACAAATGAACGTATCTACAGAACAGAAACAGACTTACAGATATCGAAAACAAACTTCCGGTTATCAAAGGGGAAATGTGGTGGGGAGGGATAAATCAGGAGCTTGGGATGGATCACACACACACAGACGAACACACACACACACACACACACACCACTATACAAAAGGTAGATAACCAACAAGGACCTACTGTATAGTACAGGGAACTCAATATTCTGTGATAACCTATATGAGAAAAGAATCTAAAAAAGAATGAATATATGTATATATATATAACTGAATCACTTTGCTGTATACCTGAAACTAACACAATATTGTATATCAACTGTACTCCAATAAAATTTTTTAAAAAATAATTGAACCTATGTATCTTTTAGTATTGCTGTGAGAATTGATATGAGATTTAAAAAAATTTTTTTAGAGCAGGGCTTTCTGATGAATATGTCAATTTTTGTGAATTCATTTGGCTCAAGTCAGTTGCCCAAGACTTCATTATCTGAGGGTACTGAAAAGGCTTTGTATCTAGACACACAGGCTAAGAACCTGTGCCTACCTCATGATAGAACCCTTAAACATCACCTCTGGACAATACTACCTTTCTGTTGTGGAGGGGAGGGGGGGATGGTACAGGGTGGGGTGGGAGTTATTTACCTAAGGCAAATTCCTACAACTTTATGACCAAAAGAAAACACTGCTCCATAATACTCAGTTTGGGGAAATAAGGGAATTTAATCTGGCTGTGGGGCAGCTTCCCAGCCCCTTTACTTGCCTTTTCCCCCCGACCTTCGTCCTGGTGGGAAAAATCTGGGCTCAAATGAGATAGAGCTGAAAGTCCTTGGGGAAAGTACACTTTGCCTATGTAAGGTTTTATTGCTCAGATCGCTTTGCCCAGGGGTTCAGGCTCCAAGGCCAAAGTCCAGCTTTTAAGGAAGTCTGCTTATGGAGGCATGTCTGTCATCTGGTCTAACCTGCCCAGAGGCAGGAAGGAGTCTGTAAAAGTTGCCAACCCAGAGATGGGAGCATGGAAGCCAAAAACTAGGGCAGAATGTCAAAGTCTGGTTCAGAGAGGAAAAGTGGTGCTGGCTATGAGCAAGTGTTAGATTTCTGGTCAATACAGCAAGAGGCACCCAATCTGAGAAGGAGCAAAAGCGGAGGCTGGGCTTCCCTGGTGGCGCAGTGGTTGAGAGTCTGCCTGCCGATGCAGGGGACATGAGTTCGTGCCCGGTCCAGGAAGATCCCATATGCCGCAGAGCGGCTGGGCCTGTAAGCCATGGCCGCTGAGCCTGCGCGTCCGGAGCCTGTGCGTCGCAACGGGAGAGGCCACAACAGTGAGAGGCCCGCGTACCACAAAAAAAAAATAAAAAATAAAAAAGCTACAGTAATCAAGACAGTATGGTACTAGCACAAAAACAGAAGTATAGATCAATGGAACAGGAGAGAAAGCCCATAGATAAACCCACGCACATATGGTCACCTTATCTTTGATAAAGGAGGCAAGAATATACAGTGGAGAAAAGATAGCCTCTTCAATAAGTGGTGCTGGGAAAACTGGACAGGCACATGTAAAAGTATGAAATTAGAACACTTCCTAACACCATACACAAAAATAAACTCAAAATGGATTAAAGACCTAAATGTAAGGCCAGACACTATCAAACTCTTAAAGGAAAACATAAGCAGAATGCTCAATGACATAAATCACAGCAAGATCCTTTTTGACCCACCTCCTAGAGAAATGGAAATAAAAACAAAAATAAACAAATGGAACCTAATTAAACTTCAAAGTTTTGCACAGCAGAGGAAACCATAAACAAGACCGAAAGACAACCCTCAGAATGGGAGAAAATATTTGCAAATGAAGCAACTGACAAAGGATTAATCTCCAAAATTTACAAGCAGCTCATGCAGCTCAATAACAAGAAACAACCCAATCCAAAAATGGGCAGAAGACCTAAACAGACATTTCTCCAAAGAAGATATACAGATTGCCAACAAACACATGAAAGAATGCTCAACATCATTAATCATTAGGGAAATGCAAATCAAAACTACAGTGAGATAACATCTCACACGGGTCAGAATGGCCATCATCAAAAATCTAGAAACAATAAATGCTGGAGAGGGTGTGGGGAAAAGGGAACACTCTTGCACTGTTGGTGGGAATGTAAATTGGTACAGCCACTATGGAGAACAGTATGGAGGTTCCTTAAAAAGCTACAAATAGAACTACCATACGACCCAGCAATCGCACTACTGAGCATATACCCTGAGAAAACCATAATTCAAAAAGAATCATGTACCAAAATGTTCATTGCAGCTCTATTTACAATAGCCAGGACATGGAAGCAACCTAAGTGTCCATCAACAGATGAATGGATAAAGAAGATGTGGCACATATATACAATGGAATATTACTCAGCCATAAAAAGAGATGAAATTGAGTTATTTGTAGTGAGGTGGATGGACCTAGAATCTGTCATACAGAGTGAAGTAAGTCAGAAAGACAAAAACGAATACCTTATGCTAACACATATATATGGAATCTAAGAAAAAAAAAGTCATGAAGAACCTATGGGTAATACAGGAATAAAGACACAGACCTACTAGAGCATGGACTTGAGGATGGGGAGGGGGAAGGGTAAGCTGTGACAAAGTGAGAGAGTGGCATGGACATATATACACTACCAAACGTAAAATAGATAGCTAGTTGGAAGTAGCCGCATAGCACAAGGAAATCAGCTCAGTGCTTTGTGACCACCTAGAGGGGTGGGAGGGAGGGAGACGCAAGAGGGAAGAGATATGGGAACATATGTATATGTATAACTGATCCAGTTTTTTATAAAGCAGAAACTAACACACCATTGAAAAGCAATTATACTCCAATAAAGATGTTAAAGAAAAAAAAAAACTATACATTTCCAATCGAGTCCATCAACATGGGTTATACAGTTTTTTCCTAATAGCGATCTGACGATTAGCAAGGTGGGTGGGAGAGAAGGTTGGATGGGACCAGCAAATAGAGGATCTTGGCAAGAGTATAATTAACGTGGTTAACAATAGGATCCAGTTACTTCAGCATCAATATTCATCGGCCATCCATATTGTTCCTGAATTTCCTAATTGTTGGTAGCCTTCAGCTTACCCTGACCTCAGATACCTAGTCACTCAGCCAGACACTGGACCCTCACTTCATTTAAAACTGTTTCCTTTTGAGGCTCTTAGTTTCTGAGATTCTCCTCTAACCATGATTCATACCCTTGCACCCCTCCTACTCTTTCTTTCCATTAAAATGTTCACTTTGCTGTCACCTTGACCCTCAGTCTCTCAACCTCTCCTCTTTGAATAGTATACTTTCTTGACCAGCTTATACTCTGTGTTTAACATTTGCACTGTTCCAGTTTCATATTTATATGAGTACCAAGGAGAAATTGGCATCCTTTTTCCTCCCCGCATCTCCCTCATACAGAAAACACACAGTGAGGGGATGAATGCCTGATTGCAGGTGTTTGGGGAGGTTCATACTATTTGAAAAAATTCTGGTCCTAGAAGAGTAAATTCTGAAGCAATTCCCAGAGTTTGAATCTGTGCGTGAGTGGGCTCAACTTGGGCCTTGGGATGAGCAGATGCAAATGAAACCCTGGTTCTGATTAAGAGCACACACCCACTCATTCCCAGCCTTAGACTTCCTGAAGGTTGATTTCTGCTTGACTAATTTTTATTCATGACTCTTCTCCATTGGGAGAACCAAATCACCTTCCAGAAGGTGAAAAGCAAGGTATTATTTCACTGGGACTAAGTCAACACAAGGGAGCATGATTTTTTTGTGCACTACAGAGTATGAGAGCACAGTGGGTACTAATCTGAACAAAGAGAACTTGGTAAATTATTGACGTTCATTTGCAAAACTCATTCATCGTAACCCAACTTATCATTCTCATGTACTTAATTTTATATGATAGAAAATATTATTCCTATGTTTCTAGTAATTTAGATTCTTCTTTTTTTTTTTAATTTGTTAATTAATTAATTTATTTTTGCCTGTGTTGGGTCTTCGTTGCTGTGCACGGGCTTTCTCTAGTTGTGGCGAGTGGGGTTACTCTTTGTCACGGTGCACAGGCTTCTCATTACAGTGGCTTCTCTTTGTTTCAGAGCACGGGCTCTAGGTGCATGGGCTTAGTAGTTGTGGCTCATGGGCTCGCAGGCTCAGTAGTTGTGGTCCACAGGCTTAATTGCTCCGTGGCATGTGGGATCTTCCTGGACCAGGGCTCGAACTGTCATCGCCCGAATTGGGAGGCGGATTCTTAACCACTGCGCCACCAGAGAAGTCCATAATTTGGATTCTTAAGAAAAGCGTGGACTTTCAAAATTTATATAGAGAAGGAGGATGTTATAGAAAGCTAGACAAGTGCGAGTATAAATCTTGTTTCTTTTTATGACCATGCACGTTACTACATCTTTCTGGCTCTCTGTTTACTTATCTGTAAAATTATCTGTAAAGTGGGAATACATGTACGTACTACATATGATTCTGGTTAGGATTAAGTAAGACAGTGTTCTAAAGTGCCTAGGATGGTGCCTGGTAGTACTGCTGGTGGATTGTCTGCTGTTGATGCATCGACACCATCACCACTCCCTTCAAAATCTGGGAACTGCATTTCCCAGGACCTCCTTCCAGGTGGTTCTGGATTATAATGTAACAATGAAGATCAGACATGGCAGCATCCTCTATGTGGCCCTTTGCAGACCTCTTAGAGATCCTGCATGGTAGTTTGTGGTTCTACTTTGGTGACTGGATGCTCATGACTTCTAGACTACTGAGAGCTCTGATTATGCCCCTCCGCCCATGCTAGTGCTTCAGGGAAGTTGTTTGTGACTGTCTTTTGAGTCCCCCAGTTGTAGGCTTCCAGTACCAAAATATCTCTGTGGAAGTCATCTCTAAAATTATTCAACATTGGTTTGGAAATAATCTCACTGAAGCATTGACTCTTTGCTTATTTTTTAAAGTTATTTTAATTCTATTTCTCTACAATGTTCCAAACTTCTTTACTAATTTTTAAAGGCAGATTTTACAGCCTGACAAAATGAAGTTTTATATTTGTTTATCTATTTATGAAAAACCTCAAACATCTAATAATTATTTTTAAAACTGGACTTTATTGGTATTTTATGAACCTCTTCAATTAATCTGACAAACTGAAATTTATTACTATTACCATTACTAGTCTGTGTTATTATCCCAATCTGTTCCTCCCTTTATGATTTACTGAGGATGGATCTCGTGTTAAGAGGTTAACAATTCGTTTTTTAATCTATTTCTCCACAAATTACTCTGCTGCATACATATGCCAAAGCTATAATTCATGAATGAGAGTTAATGATATGGTCACTCAGTATATTTACTAATTGTGTGGGTAATTTTTTAGATTGATTTTGTTTAATAGTATGAATTTGTAATTCTTAGGAATGTTTGCTCTTGTCCAATCTTCCTACTGGACAATCTAGAAAACAGGGGTCTCAGAAGCTGAGCCAGGGAGAATTTGCAACTGTGGTAGGCATGGGACGAAGGGGAGCTGAAGGCTGTTTTCTAGGCTGAGGTGGAAAGCAAGTCAGAAACCTAAAGCTTCAGGAATGGATGAAGAGCAAGATGATAATAGCTGATGTTTTTTGACCTCATATCTCAGCCCTTGTTCTAAGTCTTTACCCATATTATCTGCTTAATCCTCAATCCATAATCCTAGAAAGTATCCATTATTATTAAACCCCTGTATCAGTAAGTGTTCCAACGGGATACAGAAAGCATGAGAAGGTATGACCCTGAAGACAATTTAATGAAAGATTATATACAGGTATGTGGGCAGGGTTATGGGAACCAATAGGGATGGCAAGGGACTGGGGACTAGCAAAGGGTGAGCTGCCCTAGGCCTGAAGGAGAAAGGGGACTACCAGTGTTACCAGAGCCAGTGACTGCTAGCACCACGGAGGAAGTGCTACCGCCAAAGCTGGTCTTGGAGTCCTGTGGCCGCTGTCAGAGCTGCAGTGCTGAGAGGCAAGAGAGGATTAAGAAATATTCCAATCTCTCTCTCTTCTGCAAGGTGATATATATATATTTATTTTAACATCTTTATTGGAGTATAATTGCTTTACAATGTTGTGTTAGTTTCTGCTTTATAACAAAGTGAATCAGCTATACATATACATATATCCTCATATCTCCTCTCTCTTGCATCTCCCTCTCACTCTCCTTATCCCACGCCTCTAGGTGGTCACAAAGCTCCAAGCTGATCTCCCTGTGCTGTGAGGCTGCTTCCCACTAGCTATCTATTTTACGTTTGGTAGTGTATATATGTCCATGCCACTCTCTCACTTCGTCCCAGCTTACGCTTCCCCCTCCCCGTATCCTCAAGTCCATTCTCTACATCTGCGTGCATGGTGATATCTTACTGGCTGGACCCAAGTGAGCCTCATTGATGATACTTGTAGGGGGTTGGACTTCCAGGGCAGAGAAGAAAGGACTATGGGCTTTGTTGTTGTGTGACGACTAAGTGGAGAATAACCAACACTATCCCCTATTTTACAGATGAGGAAATTGAGGTTCAGAGAGGTTAAGTCCTTCCCTAAGGTCACATAGCTAGAAAGTGGTGAGGCCAGGATTCACACATTCTCACCCAGTTAATCTGAAACCACAGCCTCTGGAAGATTCTGAAGAGAAGCAGGTTATAGGGTAGGCACATGCCAAAATCCTCCGAATGAACAGTAGAAAAGGGATAGGATTCAGGTTGGGAAGCCTGTGGCTGAAGTTGTAGCTGAATTCAAAAAAAAGAGCAGTTACCTTCAGACAAACTTACTGAGAAATAATACTTTTATATAAAGAATTCACTTCATTTGCAGGGAAATGCATTTGCACAGAAATTTTATAAAACCTCTTGTAGTTATGCCTGCATGATGCCAAACATCTAGATGAAAAAAACGATTAACTGGATCTCAATAACCAAATATTTGACAGCAAACTATTTGAATATTTCAGTGAATTCACCAGCCAATTCTTAAAATAAGAACTAAGATTTGGATAAATCTTTGTTCGTATACTCATCTAATCCATATAACAACCTTGCTCTCTGAACATTACTAGTCTAATTTTATAGATGAAGAAATGGAGGCTCAGAAAAAACAAATGACTTGTCTGACACCCAAGAGCTAGTCTGTAGCAGATCCAGGTCCCAAAACTCCTGTCTTCTGGCTGTAAGCCCCATGTTCTTTCTAATTCACCAATCAACTTCCTCAGCAAAGAGATACTGTAGGTTTTTAACAAACTGAAAACACAGAAAAACAAAACAAAGCAATACTGCTGTCGCTCTTTGCCAGGGATTAAAATGAGAATGTAATAGCTGTATTTGCTTTGAACTTGGCGTTTCCACATTTCCCAGCATTCACCATCAAGCAAGACAAGGAGAAACTGGAGACCCAGTAGGGGTTTCTGTAGAGTCCAAAGGTATAAGGTGGACACAGCTCCTATTAGCATGTTTGCAGACATCATACTCAACCCCAAGTTTGAGCAATAGCTTTGGATGGTGCTCTTGCTGAGCCAGGTTTCCTTTTCACCAGGGAAGTTGTCTAAAATTCAAAGTTAACTATAGAGTATAGACTCCAAGGGGAAATGGACCCTTTCACAGCTAGCACAGAGAGTGGCACATAGTACGCTTCCAATATATATCATTAAAATAAATGAATAAAATATTCTAGTTACATACCAACCAGTAAACCAACATTTTACCAAGACATGATCACTCACGAAGCAATGCTAGTACTCCATAGTTTGTTCGTTTATTCCTGGGGCCAATGAGATATGTGCATAGAAGCACTTTGGAAGTGAAAAGTATTCTATGAAAGTAAGATGATGTCACCACTACTACTGTCACCAACACTACTACTGTCATCATATTTGTCCTCCTCACCCTCATCAATATTTTTGCATCATCAGTGTCATGGCACAGAGCTACACACTCAAGTCAAATTTATAAAAAAAGCCAGCTTATTGTAGAATATATTCTTTGCTTTCCAGAACTATCCTCCATGCTTCTATACTCTAGGGACTGCATCAACTTCATTGCTCTCTGGCTTCCTGTTGGGTTTGGCCAATGGGAGGGCCAGCAGGAGATTGGAGGGCAGGAGAAAGAGGTCAGGGTAATTATTTCTTCAGTTATTTTCTCAGTGTCCTTCTCTTGGGTCACTCTGGTTTGGCTTGGTGTCTGTAACAAAGAGTACAATGCAGTCTGCACCTGCACTTCAAGTAGACTTTTATCAGGTGGCCCTCTCCTGCAGATATAGATTTTTCCAACTTGAGTAACTATTCCTACATCTTGCCTCTCTAGGCCTAGGTTGGTGATGCCTTCCCACTCTTTGCCAGTTCCAGCATGCTTCAGTATTTCTTGTCGAGTCCCCTGAATTGTGCCTATACTTTTGTAGACAGTGCCTTAACCAAACTCTTTTCATTGACACCTGCTAAGTTTGTCATCTGTTTCCTGCTGGAATCTTGATGAATACAGACAACTCAACCTTTCAGTGTTGAATGATAGAAATGACATGATCTGAGAACATGTTTTTTCTCCCCATGCATCAGCGCCCTTCTTTTCCCTGAAAACATTCTGGCCAATTTTCATCCTTCCTGTGACATGGGACTGCGGCTCATCTCTCCTATGGTACAGCCCATGCAGCCCATGTCTCAAGGTCTGGCAGCTGCAGAAGAATCCAGTGACAGGGCACACATTTCAGCAGCTTGCCCTGAAATTATGGAAAACAATACAAGAGAGAAAATTACTTAATTTGTGTCCCCACCAAGGTAATAGACAACATGGGAAGGGGATGAGTACAGAGAGATCCAAGGGGTGAAAAAGAGGGAGGGAAAAAATCAGTGAAAGGAGGAGAAAAAAGTAGAGAAGGCGGCAAGGCCATTCATAGACATTAAAATACAAGCCTTGAAAAACCAAAGGAAATCTGAAATCAAAAAGCTAGATCATTACAAAAAGCACTTGAGGTATGAGTCTGCTGGAGATACATGTGCAGACTGTGTTGAACTGACAAGTATAGGAAGCCAGGAAGGGGAGGATCTGGTTGAATTGGGCCATTATAGGAGCACAGGGTCAAGCAAGAAAATGCATTCTATTTGCTCAAGGCAGACACCAGATGTTTGATTCCTAATAGCTGATTAGACTCACTACTTGATTCATTTATATAAATTTTCCGCTTTCCAAAAAGATATTAACATCATGTAGACATAAATGGTAGCTGGGTGTTTTTGCAAAATGAGCTGAAAACTATTAAAAGAGAGGAAATAGCTGGGATCTCTTCCTCTCAACTGCTACATCTTATTCTGGCTCTTCTGATGGCATACAAGGAAGTGTTCGATTTGCTCATGAGACCCCTAGGTGACCTATACTTAAAAGCACTTTCACCTGGAGCTGCACAGTAGGGAGTGCACTTCAGAGGCTGATGGCCTGATTTAATTATGCTGATGTCTCCCTGTGTTCCTCATGCTACCTGAATGGTGTGTTAATACCCTGCCAGGTGGATGTGTAGGAGGGATGGTGACTGTACAGGATGGAGTGGTTTCCCACAAGCATCCTGGTTGCATTTAGCCAGATCATGCAAAAGCGAAGATGGGTGAGAAATCATTGAACACACTAAAAATTATATCATGATGATTAAAGATTAGGAAATGAAAAGGTAAAAAGTCTAGAGATCTGCTGTACTCTGGAGACTTTTGCTATCACAGTTCCAATCTTGCGTTTAGGTTTTCATGTACACGTGAGCAAATGAAAAGTTTAAAATAACATTAAACATAGCTTGAGAGCAGGGAATCTGAATATACACATTCCATATTTTTCCATGTTTTAAATATTTATTGTTAGAGTGATGTGTTTTTATTGTTTGTTTCTCAGTTTTCTAATGTCTCGTTTATTATGGTACACGTGCCTTATTGGCTTGAATTGTGACAATTAAAAAAATCCACACTGAAGGATGGATCCCCATTTTTTTTTTTTGGATCTCCATTTTTTAATATAGCTATTCTCTTGTCACATACTCTTCTTGAGATTTTTCTTCCTTTTGGAGCCAAAATGAAGTGTAAACATTTTAAGAGCATTTAATTCCAGCGCATATTCTTCATTTGAAATTGGAATTGATTTCCATTTTGTGTTATTAAAATAAATGTACTATTCCCAGACATTTAAGGGCCCTATGGTTGCTTGATTTCTCTTCTGTATCATCTTTAGTTCATCAACCAAACCACAGTTTCTCAATCACTTCAGGATGTAATCCATTTTTTATACACTGTTATGAATATGAAATCAGATGCCAGAGTGACACATTTCTCTATCCTTAAACTCCTCAGCGGCAAAAGTAAAATTCTAATGGAAATCTGTTTTTATAATAATCTTTTTGGGGGTTATCTTTAATCCTTTTAATTTGAGCTGCTGGAGCCATTTAATTCTTACATGTAGAATCATTGGAACAACAATAACAAACATATACAAGATACTACCATACAGTGCAAATAGTACTAAAATAATGATGCAAATAGCAGTTAACATTTATTGAAGGTTGTGACAGAGACTACTAGGTGTTCTAAAGATCTATTTCTCTTTTCTTTCCATAAAATCTCCTGGTTTTCAATTGATGGTTGCCCCAAATAAAGAAAACATTTTCCAGCGTCCATCCTGGATCAGTGAGTGACCTCTGGAAAACCACTCAGTACAGAACGACAAGATGGAAAGTCTCTGAATCCTCAACACAGTGGAATGCCTTTCAACCCCTGGTCTAACACCTGTGCACTTCTTGGACATTGAAGAAAAACAAACTTCTATCTTTTAAAATCACCACTATTTGAGGGTATTTCAGTGATTTGCAGCTGAGCCTAATCCTAAATATTATATGTGGTCCCTGTCATAGACACTTAGTTGTTGCTTTACCTCTTTTAATTTTGATAACATCCCTAAGATATAAGTATGATTATTTTCCCTATGAAACAGGTGAGGCTATCAAGGCTTAGAGAGGCTGAGTGATTTGCTCACCACCTGTTGTTGTGGAATGAAACCAGCTCTGTCCGATGCTAGAGGCAGTGCTCTTAACTACTCTGTCTCTACAGCGTTAGAAGGCAAGCAGAGAATTGACGCCTCATTTTTGTAGATAACGAAATCAAGGCTTAGAGAGTGAATGTCATCTGTTGAAGGCCTCTCATCAAGTCAGTAGCAGAGCTAGGACTGAAAACTAGGTCTTTTGATGTAAGTGCCCCTCCTTCACCTCACAGCCTCTGGACTGTACCACAGCAGCTTTTGGGCCAAGGTCCTTCCCCAGGCAGGGCTAATGTAAGCCTAGGAAACATAAACATGGTGATAACCATTCTCCTGGCATGCTCTGGCTTGCCACTAGCTGCACCATCTGCCTTGCTTCTCCTTTGATCAGCCCTCACCTCTGGTCACATTTGTAGTAACTAAGCCCCAACTTTTCTCTCCATCGTATGCCTAGGGCTTGCCCAGTGGTCCAGCATCCCTCTCTAGGATTTGCAGTCCTGTGGTTGAATCCCCTACTCGCTGACTTCTGTTGAGCATCCATCCCTCCTTGTCATGCCTGGTGCTGGACCCCACGGTGCTTTCATCTCCTTGCTGACACCCAGCCTGCTACTTAGTGCCACACTGTTCTGCTCCTGACATCGATAAGATGAGGGTTTGGGAGAAGATAAAGAAGAGAACTGACAGCACCAGCTATGACAGTGCTACTGTTCGTATGTAATTTTACCAGCCCTCCAGCACATTAATGAGATAATCATAGGGTGAGCATAGCCCAGATTGAGACCCTTTCGAGAGAATAATAGGAAACTAGGATGTATGATCCCTTGTGGTGATGATGATTATACATAACACTGGTTACATATTTGCCATATGCCGGTGCTATTCCCAGTGTTGTATACGCATTGCCCCATTTGATCCTCACAACAACTTCATGAAGAAAGCACTTTTATTAGTCCCAGTTGGCAGGTGAGGAAACCTAGGCACCCCAAGTAAGCCCCTTGCCTAGGTCACCCAGCTAGCTAATGAGAGAGCTGGAGTTTGAGTTCAGGCAGCCTGGACCAAGTCTTTACTCTTAGCCACACTACGCATCCCTATACAGGAGCTCTCAGTTAATTCTCACAGCAGCTCTAGGGGACAGAGTCTACTCTTTACATTTTTCCTACTCCAGTTTGAAAAAAAAAAGTGAAGCTTACATAAAAGTCATAAGATAATAGTACAGTGAACACCTGTATACCCTCACCTACATTCACCAATTGTTAAAATTTTGCCACATTAGCTTTCTTTCCCTCCTTCCATATGCATGCATGTGTGTGTTTAATTTTTCCTTCTGGAAATGAATGAAAGAAAGTTGCAAACGTCCTTCCACTTTACCCATAAATACTTCAGCATGAATCTCCTACGAATAAGGATCATCTCCTAAATAGCTACAATATGATTATCATACTCAGGAAATTTAATAGTGATACAATCATGTTACCTAATAGGAAGACCATGTATATTTAAATTTCCTCAATCATCCTAATTATGTCCTTTATAGTTATACTTTTTTATCTGGGATCTAATCAAAGATCAAGCATTGCATTTAGTTGTCATTTGTAAAGTCTCCTTTACAAATTCTAATATAAGGAAAGAAAGAAAGAAAGAAAGAAAGAAAGAAAGAAAGAAAGAAAGAAAGAAAGAAAGAAAGAAAGAAAGAAAGAAAGGAAGGAAGGAAGGAAGGAAGGAAGGAAGGAAGGAAGGAAGGAAGGAGGGAAGGAAGGAAGAAATGAAGGAAGAAAAGACAGCTTGTGCTTTGGACACTGTTGATGCCCTGCTCATGTCCCCATGGCTCACCTGAAGCTGCAATGTCAACTGCAGCAGCCGTGGATAATTTCTGTGCAAAGACAGCTTCTTGCCTCACATGTCCATGGTCTCAGGCTCTCTACCTTGGGGCTTTCTCCTGCTCAGCCTGTGAGTAGGGCATCCTGGAAGAACTGAGTACTTCATCCTTCCCCACAGAGACAACTCTCTATTAATGAAGTTCACCATGTGATCCAGCAATTCCACTTTGGGGTATATCCCCAGAGGAAATGAAAACAGGATATTGAAGAATGCACACCCATGTTTATTGCAGCATGACTCACAATAGCCAAGATAGAGAAACAACCTAAGTGTCCATAGATGAATGAATGGATAAAGAAGATGCTGCATATTTATACCATGGAATATTACTGAGCCATGAGAAAGAAGGAAATCCTGCCATTTGTGACGATATGGATGGACCTTCAGCACTGTATGCAGAGTGAGATAAGTCAAGCAGAGAGAGAGAAATACTGTATGATATCACTTATATGAGGAATCTGAAACAGCTAATCTCATAAAAACAGAGAGTAAAATGGTGGTCACCGGAGGCTGGGGGTGGGAGAATAGGAGAGCTGTTGTTTAGGGGCACAGACTTGCAATGAATAGATGAATACATCCTGGAGAACTAATGCACAGTGTACTGAACAGAGACAACAATATTTTATTATAATCAGCAAACTTGCTAAGAAACTGGATCTTATTCCCACCACAAGTAAGAAATGATAATTATGTGATAAGAGTGCTAACCATGCTGGAATGGCAATCATATTTACCATATATAGATGTAGCAAGTGTATGTAAATGTATCAAATCAGCATGCTATAACCTTAAATTGACACACTGTTAAATGTCTTTCAATTTTAAAGTGTTTTAATGAAGTTCACCAGTTGGTGCATGAATGACCCAGCTTCCTCTTCCTTTGGTGGGACTACTCTGAGGCCGATTCTTCATGCTACCTTATGGAAGCTAAGCCCCAGTTCCCCCAGCAGTAACCTGTCCACTTGCACATTTGTTGGGGGGGGGGGCTTTTTCTCCTTTCCTGTCTCTCTCCTCACTTGTGCTTCTTGGGGTTACCTTCCAAATAAACTACCTGCACCCAAGTCCTTATTTCAGGGTCTGCTTTGTGGGGAACCCAACTAAGTTGTCCACCATCACACAGCTAACTGGTGGCAAAGCCAGGATTTGGACCCAGGCAGCCTAGCTTCAGAGCTGATGCTCTTAATCCCTAAACCAAACACCATTTTACGCACAAAGAAACTTCCCTAGAAGGGGTAAATCACTTACCTCAGGTCTAACGGTCAGTAAATTAGGGCTGAAACGGAAATGCAAACTCATATTTGACTTATTCCCAAACTCTTAACAATAACACTATATAAACTCAATGGAGCCGCAAAAATATAGGACTTGATCATAAAGACAGCTAGATCGCTTCCCCTCTTCAGATACTGAATTATAAAATTAACTTTTTTCTTTACTAAAGATTTTCTTTATTATAATATATAAATCAACAAATAGTCATCAAACCCATGATTGAGCTCCAAGGGCTGTGCTGGGCACAGGGTAGTCTTTAATCCCTACCCTCAAGGAGATTACAGTTTAGTGATTGTAATTTATTATTGTAGTTACTCAACAACATTAATAATAATAATCAGTCTCTGTCTCTCTCTCTGTCTCTCTCACGCACACACACAGCCCCTCAGACTCTCAGTAAAAGAGTCTTTCATTCCCTTCTCTTTTCCCTTCAGAATCGCAATAAATGCTCTTGTTATGGCATTTCTCACACTTCATTGTAGTTGCCTATGTTGATCTATGTCTCCCACTAGACTCTGAGTTCCACAAAAGCAGAGATTCTGTTTTATCCTCAGCATCCAGCTCTGGCCTTAGCAAAAACTAGTAATTTATCGATTTCTTCCATGTGGTCAGGGACTATGCTAAGCACATTGTGTTACCTCATTTAATCTGCAGAACAATCCTATGAGGCAGCATCTATTATTGTGTTCATTTTATATATTCTTTAATAGAGGCTCAAGGGGAGCTAAGCAACCCCCCCTAAGGGCACACAGCTAGTAAATGGCAGAGCTGGGATTCAATCCTGAAATTCACTGTGACTCCTTGCTCCTTTCTACGCTGTGTGGCCCCATAGCTGAGCTCTTCTAAAACCAGAGATCACTGAAAATGGTTCTGATCACTTTAAAACTGCAAAATATCGCCGCTGCCAACCCTCTCAATATGGGCTGCACCCCCCAGCAGATGAGACAGCTGCCTTGTCTCAATTAACCTTTACTGAGATCGAGTTGGTTGACATTAGCTCCCTAAGCACTTCTTCAATCACTCATTCATTCATTCATGCATTCATGTGTTTTCATTCCAAATGGCTCCTTTGTGAACCAAGCTGGGAAATTCTCATTTTCACACATCACCTATTTTGATGGATTCTGCTCGGTTATTTTCTATTTTCATGATTGACCAGCAGCCGTTTATACATTTTTCCAATTTTACATTTTCCATCATCTCCTTTGCAGCAGTGGGCCTTTGACCTGTGATTGCTTTCAAGGAGGTATATTACCAGTAGTTGTTTTTTTGACTGTGGTTCCCTGGTAGCTTCAGTTTTCAAATGAAATTGAAATGAAATTGAACAAGATAAATCTTTGTCACTTTTGAATCTGTGAAATCTTGGTATATATATGTGTGTGTGTATAAATATATAGTATTTAGATATATACCAGTATTAGGCGTATATACAATTTATACATAACTTAGATTACACACATATTATATATCTTTATCATTTAGGTTTTAAGTATATATATTTTATTTATATGTATATGTAATCTAGACTATATGTATGTAATTTAGATAGGTGGTCTGCATTTTGGAAGAGGAGATAACCAAACTTTCAGCACCTTCATTAGTACTGATGAGGAAGTTGCTAGCTATTGACTCGAGGGGTGGAAGTGCCAGCCACAGACATTCCCTGTGGAGTGGCCAAGATGGTTTTTGTAAATAAAGTTTTATTGGAACACAACCACACCCATTCATTTTTATATTGTCTATAGCTGCTTTTGTGCTACATTGGCAGAGTTGAGTAGTTACAAGAGACCATATGATCTGCAAAACCTAAAGTAATTTACTATCTGGTTCTTAACAGAAAAAGTTTGGAATAGAGAAAAGTGCATGGTTATAAGATCTCTGTTTGAACCCTGTCTCTGCCACTTAATAACTAAGAATATTTGGGCAAATCAGAATCTTTCCTGAACTCTGGTTTTCTGATCTATAAAATTATGTTAATAATGAATAAGGAAATATACTGAAAATACTTCATAGTCTGTAAAATTTTATCCAAATGTTAACTGTTGTGGGGAAAGTAACACTGGTAACTATATCAGTTAGCTATTGCTACATAACCAACGATCCCAAGAACTAGTGGCTAAATATAGAAATAATTTATTATTTTTCACAAGTTTTCCTGTTCACTGGGTGTTGGCTAATCACGACTGGGCTCAAGTGAGTGGATTTTCTGGTCTCTCCTGGACTCAAGTAGTCACACACTTCGTGGCTGACTGGCGGGTGATTTTGCTGTTCTTGCTCCTCATCCTCTTCCTGAGACTAGTGGATTAGCCTAGGCAATGTCTTCTCATAGTGATGGCAGAGACACAAAGAGCAGACCCAATGACATAATCATTTTTGAGGATACTCATTCATCGTTACTGCTAGTATCACACTGGCCAGAGAAAGTGCACATGGTCAAGGTCAGGGGCAGGGAATTATGCCTCAGCCACAGCAGAGGCCACTTCGAAGTCATTGGGCAAAGAGTATAGATCCAGGGAGTAGTGAAGCCTTGTGGTCATCAAGGCAATGTACTAAAACTATTGTGTGAAGAAATGAGCATTCTTAAATTGTGACAGTGAGAGTAAAAATCGGTACTTCTTTGGACAGCAATTTGGCAACACATAAGAAAACCATTCTATGCGTGTGCAGCTTTGGCTCAGCTATCACATTTCTAAGAATTTATCCCAGATGAATCCATCATGGATATACCTAAAGATTTATCATTAAGGATGGTTACTACAACATTGTTGATAAGGCTAAAAAACTTAGGGTAGAAACAAATGTTCAAAAATGGAGTCATGGTAAATAAATTACGGCCCATCCACATTATGGAATAATATGGAGCTATTAAAAATGAGGGTAAAGAAAAATCATGCTAACAAAAAATATGCATGATATATTGCTTAGTGAAAAAGGTCATAAAATAGTTTCTATAACATATTCATGTTTTGTTAAAAATGTATATCTATGCGTAGATAAGAGAACGCATATATAGTAAACATTAACAGTGGTTGTATCTGAAAAATAAGATTAGTAATGAATTTTAATTTTCTTATTAGTAATTTTGTGAATACTTTAAATTTTCAGAATGATCATGTATTACTTTTGTAATAGAAAATTGTTTTATACAAAATAGAATAAAATAAATTATCTTTCTAAAAAGTGTGGGAAAGAAGTAAGGTAGCAGCAATCATCGTGTATGCCATGGGTTGCTCATTCTTGCTTTCCATTTTTTTCTTTGTTCTCCCAGAGGCATTGTAAGATAGTGTGCACTTCACCTATTGATTGAAAATGTATTTTATATCAAATGAGTAACTTGTTGGACAGGAATCATTTGTGGCTATGTAGCCATGCATCAATTGTACTGCCCGTGTTTAAGTTATTTATTGTGAATTAGAAATATGTATTCTCTGTCTCTGCCTAAACATTTTTTATGTATACAATTCTCCTTCCACTTGCAAAAGCCTATGTTTTAACTTTGAAATCCCTATGAGACGGCAGATTGCAATAGTGTTATCAGTTTTTGTAATATAAAAGTATTGAAAAATAATATAATTGCCAATGTTTGACATATTAGATAAAATAGAAAACTAGATTCATAATACATACATGACCCACCTACATCATTTCCCCTTAGTCTTTGGTCTACTCTTATATTTCACGTTACTGTGAAGGTTTATACTGCATAGAGGAAGCTTCCCTCTCCATAGCTATCCTTGGTCCACAAAAATGTGTCCACAAAGCATTAATGTTATTCTCAAACAAAGACCACTTATGAATGTTTATGGACGTAATACGGCACTAGATTAGATGCTAAGAATACCTAGAAGAATAAGGCAATGCCACTGGCCTTAGACATATAAGCTACCTATTTCAGGACATAATAATGATAACAACAAATAATAATAAATATGATCATTACAGGTATCATATGCTTGGCCAAAAACAAAAAAAATTGGCATAGCCACAAACACTCAAAAACAGGCAGTACATATGTTCAATTTCTGCCCCCAGAAAACATATCCCACTAACATTCATGTGTTTGTTTTCTTCAATTGCTTTAGTGCACACTGAAAAATCACAAAAATGTGCTTGAAGTTTATGTGATACTCACAAGCTGCTTAATAGAAGACAGGGGAATGGTTAAATAAGTGGTGGTTTTCATGATACAGAAGAATGCTGCATATGATGAAAATGAACAAACTGGATACACAGGTATCAATACAGATGAGTCTTACAAAAACAATGTTTAAAGAAAAAGCAAGTTACAAAAGTGTACCTATAGTACACTTAAAATGTTCCATTTCTATAAGGCTTAACAATGATGTGAAAAATAATAGTAAATATTGCAAATATATACACACACACATATATTGTCTATACACTAGTTGTTCACTATCTACCTGTACATTAGCTGGGCATTAGGAATGATAAATTCCATACTCAGTGGAGGGGTTGCTGCTGAGTAAGTAAAGGGCGAGTGCATTTGGGAAGAGTTCAAAGGTATTGACAATATAATTCTTTAGTTGGATGGTGAGTGAGATGGAATTTATTATATTATTTTGATAACTTTCTATGTGTCTCAACTACGTTATAATAAAATAAAAATATAAATGCCCTGGAAGGCCCTGGTAGATGCCCCTAGATCTAAGTGTGATCTATAAGAAAGAAAGTATTTTCATCAATAGTAGATAAAATGTTGACAAATGGATTGAAAAGGATTTACTGCAGTGCATTAAGGTAAGAACTTGAGCACAGTTTTTAAGAATATGAACTCAGTGTGACTATGTGGGGCAAAGACTGTCCATCTAGGAACCTATTTATGCTGACACCAAGATTTGTACTGAAGGCCCTGAATTTCAAGAACTGCTAACTGAATATTGGGGAAAGTTTCAACTCCTGAGAATTCAGTGCTGTTAATCTTCTGCCACATTTGTCCTAGGTCCATTAGGCCATTTCAGGTCTTGTCTGTTTTTATTACTTGTTGTATTTCTAGTAAAGTCAAAGTTTTTAGCACTGCTTGGGTGCCTATGAAGTTGATGAATTCCTCCACTGCTGATGGCGTCTCACGCTGATCCTCTAATGGATGCAATGAAATATATTCTGCTGGGTTATTTTCTTTCCCTGGCCCATGCGCAACTTTATAATCATGACCATGTAGATATTGTAAACCCCATCACTCAGAGCACATTGTCGCCGTGGACTGTGAACTGCCAAGTATTGTCATGAGTGCCTGATGATCTGGGAATACACAAAATTATTTTACAATGCTTGACATTATAATGGCCTCCCAGCCAACAGGGCAGTACAAAAGCCAGATTTCTTACTGGGTCCCAAATTCTAATTTCTTGAGGAACTGAGATGTGTTTAGTCTTGGTACCTCAGCTTCTCCATCTGTAAAATGGAGATAATGACAGTTTCTGTGTCCTGGGGTGCTGTAAAGATTAATTCATGTTCAGAAGGAATTTTGAGAATGGAAATCATTCTGTGGAAGTGAGAAAAACAAGTTATAGGATGTTTACATTTTGATTTTTCTTTTTGATACTGTGAAGTTCAAATACCAGTTTATTTTATTCCATGTCCTTGCTTCCATTTTTTTTTTTCATATGAAAAGAGAAAAAAGAGAAAGAGGCCTAAACTTACTCTACCAAGTGTTTCATATAGCTTAGGGATTACAGCAGCTCTTATGTCTCTTAATGAGTGCTAAAGATAATGGAATACTTGCGATTTCCCAAAAAATCACTTTATTTATGCTACTCTTTGATGTGTTTAAAGAACAGGGATGACTTTTCTACTCCTTCAAAGATAATTGTTTTTCAGCAAAACATGTAAAGGACACTTAGGAATTAAACAAATTGACTTGGTGCACACAAGATTTACTCACTATGTAAATTCAATGTGTATCTTTGTGTCTGGCTCTGATTCCTTTTATCTTGTGTCCCCGTCTTAATTACCAGGTTTCTGTCTTATTTCATTATGCCTGGCACCCCAGCCATAGAGAGATATGGTCCCACATTCTCACACCAATGACTTTCTGTGGCACATGGCAAGGTAGTCTTTTGTTCAAACCACAATGTTCTGTCCTTTCAGCCTTTCTATCAATTAATTGAATGAAGAAATAAGAACAGTTTAGTGAACACCTACTATATTCCAGATGGTGTACTAAGTATTTTAAATATTTTATCTTATTTAACTGCCACTACAATCCAATGATGTGTGTACTATATTTCCCTTTCACAGGTGAAGAAAGAGATTCAGAGAGGTTAATAACTTTCCCAGGGTCTTACAGAGCTAGTAAGTGGCAGAAGCAGGATTCAAACCCAAGCCTGTTTAGTGATCTTTTGACTCCTCTTTTCCTTTTGTTCAGTTTGCAAGTAAGTCACTACGGCAGTTTGAAGTATGCCCACAATTCTTTGATGCCTCTCCCTTCAAAAGGTGGAGATAATTCTCTCCAAAAGATTTGGCAGAAGTGTCTGCATGGCTTCCAAGACACATCAAAGGCATTGCAACTTCCTTCTTGCTTTTTTTCTTGGTTAAGTCACTCTGAGGGAAGTCAGCCACCAAGTGGGAAGACTCTCTGTTAGGCCTATGGAGAGGCCCATGTGGCCTGAGGACTCCTGCCAACAACTAGCACCACTTACTTGTCATGTAAGTAAGCCACCTTGGACGTGGGTCCTCCAGCCCAGCGAGGTCTTCAGATGACTGCAGCTCTGCCTGACATCTTGACTGCAACCTCATGAAAGGTCCTGAGTCAGAACCACCAGTGAAGCTCCTCTCAGATTCCCGACCCACAGAAACTGTGTGAAACTCTAGATGTTAATTGTTCTTTTAAGCTGCTAGGATTTGTAGCATTTTGCAATGCAGCAATACACCGACTAATAGAACAGATAGCAGAATTGCTATGTCCAGGGATCACAACAGTATAAAATCCAGAGCCAAAATCATAAGGAAAGTTTAAAACAGTTTCTGTTTTAGATATTTAAAATCAATTACACAAGTTCAATTGCTCATATGGGAGCAGTTAATTTTAAAATCATTGGAATTGATCACAACTTCAAATTGAGCTAACAATGTGATTTAAAAAAAAAAAATCAGTGTTTGGGTGGTCTTGGGCTGCATTCATGGAAATTAAGTCACTCTTTCCCTGCTGTTTTCTGGATACATCAAACCACAACTAGAAACCCAGTAAAGCATCATTTTTAGAATCTGGGGCTCTTTGGTCCAGAGAAAGACCAATGCAGATAGTCTTGCTGTCTTTAACTCTGTGAAGAGTTATAGCACAGAAGTGCTAGAGGATTTGTTCTGTGTTGTTCCATGGGACAGACCTAAAATCACTGGGAGGCAGTTCTAGAAGATTGTCCTTACATTCAGCAAAGCCTTAGAAGAGACTATTACCCTTGCATGAGAGGTTAGACTACAAAACCCAAGAACTCTCTATAACTATAATTGAGTGCATTAGAACCCAATTTTGATGTTGGTGGTAGCTGGTAGAAATCAACCTTGTTGCCTGAACTAGTCACATATTTCTTCATTCATATCCTCAATGTGATACCAGAAGGGCTTAACGCTTTTTATAAAATGCACGTGTCATGCAGGTGAGGGTCTATCCTCTTACCCTTGCCTTGGGTGTGTGGTCACTCTTCTGGGAGATGCCTGTTACTTGGGGAGACTTGACAAAGAAATAAGTTGCTGTATTTCTAAATACCACCTCAACTGTAGCTCCTTAGAGAAAATATACACTGTGCTCGTTGAAAGTTTTACTCAGCTCAGCCATAAAAAGAAACGAAATTGAGCTATTTGTAATGAGGTGGGTAGACCTAGAGTCTGTCATACAGAGTGAAGTAAGTCAGAAAGAGAAAGACAAATACTGTATGCTAACACATATATATGGAATTTAAGGGAAAAAAATGTCATGAAGAACCTAGGGGTAAGACAGGAATAAAGACACAGACCTACTGGAGAATGGACTTGAGGATATGGGGAGGGGGAAGAGTAAGCTGTGACAAAGTGAGAGAGTGGCATGGACATATATACACTACCAAACGTAAAATAGATAGCTAGTGGGAAGCAGCCGCATAGCACAGGGAGATCAGCTCGGTGCTTTGTGACCACCTAGAGGGGTGGAATAGGGAGGGTGGGAGGGAGGGAGATGCAAGAGGGAAGAGATATGGGGATATATGTATATGTATAACTGATTCACTTTGTTATAAAGCAGAAACTAACACACCATTGTAAAGCAATTATACCCCAATAAAGATGTTAAAAAAATGTTTTATTTTCTACTTTATTTTTAAGTTCCTTCATATAAAATTATGCAAAAATTCAAATATGTTCATGTCATACATGCTATTTTTAGTGTAATCTTTTTTCCTCATTTTTTGATTCTCCTTCCCCCTCTCCTTTCTACTCTATCCACACTAAACCTCCTCACCCCAAAATGATACTTATGTTACAATCCAATATATATATCCTTCCATATGTCTCTCCACACTCATATACGTCTAAATACATATGTACTAAATATATCCATATAGACAGAGGGGTGCTTTTTGTGTTAGTTTATGAATGTGGAATCATATTACACATAATCTCCTGCCTCTTGCCTGTAATAGTTCTCATTTCCACTTGCAATGCACAAGAAGAATCTTTTGCCCAAGGTGTTATGGTACTTGTTTTTTTTGTGGAACCAATGTATGCTTTCTCATTGTTACTTCAGTTTGTATTCTCTTCACTTCTTTTGAACTTTTCTTATGTCTGTTGCTGTTTGAATTTTACTATTCTGTGAATTGCCTATTTATAGCTTTGGCTCTTTTGCTATTGGGTCTTTTCCTTGTCAATAATATAAGGAGACTCTGCACATTCTAGATGTTGTGCCTTTTGTGAGAGTGAGTGAATAAGCAGGACTTATATAAACCACAGTCAGAATGAAGAATGCATTGTGGAACTCTCACTTTTCACTCATAATTCCTCATGAATCCTTCTCTAAGAGCAGTCTTGACATATGGACAGAATGATGGGGCCATGGTCATTTTTATATTAAATTATAAGTAGATCTTAAATGAAAATTATGTAAAAATAAAAATTATAGTATTTTCCTCCTATACCACAATAGATCATCTTGGGTACCACCTGGGGTATGTGCACACTTGCTTAATTTCAAGAGGAAGGAATATTTCACAACTAGCATCCTTCTGATCTTATTCCTTGCAAGATAATAACACTCCTTGTAAGATGTAACCCCTTGGTGAAGGAACATCTGGGTCGTCCAAGATGAGTAGCACCATTCTAAAATAATTTCTCTCTGATCACCATTTTAAAAAATGTTTTCTTCTAATCCACATATTTCTTCATGATTGGAGTAAAAGGGAATTAGAGAGTGAGCTGGGTGAGGGACTGTTTAAGGTCATCTGTCTCACATTCAATATGGCAAGATAGCAGTAAGTCCGAAAACTGCATAGATGAGTCAGAAAGCAAGATTAGGCAAGAGTCAGGTTTACCCTATAAACTTGCTGGAAATGGGCCACAAAAAAGTGCTGAACTTTCTTATAGCCAAATGAAAATGGAAAAGCAATTGCCTGTAAACTTCACAGTGATCACTAGTTAAATACCAATCTCTTGCTTAGGAAATAGCTCAAGTAGCCCTATGATTAGACCAGAGATTAATTTTTTTTTCCCATAGGGATTTTCATGTCACAGGAACATACATTTGTGCTTTATTTTTTCTTATGTAACAAGAGGCGGTTGACCTGAGCCATTTCCTTGGTTCCTTCTAGCTCTTTTGTGCTTTGACATTTTGCTTTATTACGATACTGTTTTTGTTTGTTTTGCAACTTCCCAAATATCATCTGATAAGACATGGACTTTGGGCATATTATTCTTTTTTTTTTAACATCTTTATTGGAGTATAATTGCTTTACAATGGTGTGTTAGTTTCTGCTTTATAACAAAGTGAATCAGTTATACGTATACATATGTTCCCATATCTCTTCCCTCTTGCATCTCCCTCCCTCCCACCCTCCCTATCCCACCCCTCCAGGCGGTCACAAAGCACCGAGCTGATCTCCCTGTGTTATGCGGCTACTTCCAACTAGCTATCTATTTTACGTTTGGTAGTGTATATATGTCCATGCCACTCTCTCACTTCGTCCCAGCTTACCCTTCCCCCTCCCCATATCCTCAAGTCCATTCTCTAGTAGGTCTGTGTCTTTATTCCCGTCTTATCCCTAGGTTCTTCATGACCTTTTTTTTTTTTCTTAGATTCCATATATATGTGTTCTGATCCTTTTATTTAGTTATGTAGAATTTGGCAGAGTATAAGGTACAAAGTGAGAAGACCTCACCTTAAAAATTAATGTAGGTCTTTGTAAAGACTCTTTGTGTTCTATATCCAGGCTGTGGAGCCAGTAAAGTGCTTTTCATATCAAAATACTACATCTTTAATCATCATCATCTTTGGGTATAATCACCTCTCATGATATAAATGAACCATTTTGCTCATGGTTGATGTAGGAATTTGCTGAGTTGACAGCTTTAGATGGCATAGCTCCAATAGTGGTTTATTTTATTAATAAATTTTATTTTTAAAACCATTTTAGGCTTACAAAAAGTTGAGCAGATAGTACAGACAGAGCTCCCATATACTTCCTCTCTCTCACTCACAGTTTTCCCCATTATTAACTTATTGTATTACCGTAGTAAATTTATTACAATTGATGAGCCACTTTTGATTATTATTAACTAAAGTTCATAGTTTACATTAAGGTTTATTCTTTGTGTTGTACAGTCTGTGGGTTTTGCCAAATGCATAATGTCATCCACCTATCATTACAGTATCGAAAAGGATAGTTTCACAGCCCTGGCTTTAGGGAGGATAGTTCCAATAGTATTTTATCACCTTTTAATACTGTGTGTGATGTTATCTTATTCATGTTCAAAGACGTAAGTTATATGATGCACAAGGCACAAGTGCCCCCAAAATATGGCCAAATATTTTAATTTAGTATATGGCCAGCATTTCTTTCCTAGTTCAGGATACATGTTTTGTGCACTTCACTGTCATTTTCCATAGACATTTATAAAACTTGGGAATTCATCTTGGTGCTCAATCCTATTATCAAGTTATTATCCCAAAAGAATACATGGTAGCTTAAAACAACATTCTGATAATACAACAAGATGTCAAATTAAACATTCAAGACATAGCACCTAAACAGTCTTTTCCTAGGGAGAAATGTACTATTTCTAAATATTTGTTGAATTCAATGGAGTGAGTTAGTCCTTCAAATTTTAAACAGTTGTGGATTTACACTCAGTAGGAAGAACTTCTGCCCCAGAAACACAGAAGTATGGAATTCTTATGTTATTTCGCAACTTGTCCCTTAAATTTGTTGCCTGTATAAAGAAAGGATCTAATACCCAGATACCCAGACACCCAGACACCAGACATGCTTTTTATTTCATGTTGTCATGCTGTTTCCTGAGGTACCAGGGATGTTGGGTATCTGTGACCATCAGCTAGATAAATTAGCACCGTTAGTCAGTGAACATACATCCTTAGTGAACATATCCACATGAGTAGAGAGAGAAATTTACATTTATTTCCATGTGAACACACATTTACTGTGTTCCCACTATGTGCTAGGTATTGGGCTGGATGTAAGAACAAAAAGACTGGGGATGAGGCAGATAATAAGCAATTACAAGACAAGAGAAATGTACATGGACATAGTATTTTAGAACTCAAGGGTAAAGAACCCTCTTATTTTACAACGGAGTAAGTTGAGGCTAAATGGGTCAATATCGAATGAATAATAGAGCCAGGAATAGAACTGTTAGTTAAGCACTCCCCACGCCACCCGCCTTTTGTTTCTGCTTAAATAGCATTGCATTGTTCTGATAAATCTGAGACATCTTTAGTATTTTAATTTGTGCCAACTCTATTCCTTGGGATGATTAGGGGAGAAGGAAGATGCCTACAGAATTCTAGTGAAGTTTAATTTAATTTGCTTTGGATGAAATTGAAGCTAAAATTGTTAGCTGAGAGACATACATAAAGAGGTATGAAGACACAAGAGTGCTGTTCTTGCTTTTTTCCAAGTTTGTTACAGATTAGAATTTCACCACTGGAGTTAAAAGCATTGGGGATGTGTTGAATTACTTTTCTGATTGTATCTTTACAATATTTCAACAGCTGAGTTTATTTTAGACATTAATCTTTGAGGCCATCTCAAGGAAATACAAAAATGAAATGTTTTTCAAACAACAAGATCTTGTAACGAGTTCTGAGGGTCACCTTTGTTCAAATCTAGCTCAGAAAATACAGATGGACCATTGAGCGACTGAACTATGGTTGGTGAAATTGACCAGATAATATACGTATATACCCTTCTTCCTATCTCTTGATCTGAGTGATTCACACCAATGCAAATTCTGCCCTACCTCTATTATTCAGTTTAAGAAGAGAAAGTATAAAAGATATATTAGTGCATGGTGCTGGATCAGTCACTGTCCTGATTTTATCTCTGCCTTTTCCATTCTTTTAAATTAGATTCTTCATTTTTCTTAAGGTTTCATGTTCCTTCATTTTTATCACGGAGCGTCAAAAATTTCTCTACATTTGCAGCTAAATCAGGCTGTAGAATGTATCAACTGTATTTTTAATGGTACACATGAAATTGCTCTATAATATCCCAAAGGCGGAAGACTGATTCTATTAAAATACAAATAAATGTAGAACATTCAGGGACATTACAACAAATGGAATTACAACAAATGGTACATTGTCTCACATATGGGACAGAATGTTTTCTCAGTAGCTAAAAATTGCTTTTACTGTCTGAATACCATAACAGAGCTTTAAGTTGTATTTAAAGGAAGCTAATAGAGTGGAATGCACGTTTGGAAGGACGTATTATATTATATACGAACCATGTTCTAGGAAACTTTTCCTCTTTGCCGGTGTCCTGCTTCTGAGGATTTGCCTTGACCATGGTCCATCTGAAGCAGTGTAATAATGAGTTGCAAAGACTTCAGAGTAACTCCTCTTTGCCCTTTACAGTTTATGGAAGCGCTTTCATATAATTATATCATTTTGATCCTGTTTATGGCCACACAAAGAATATGACTCGCAGCACCCTACGTAGTACATATGGTCCTTTATCCCCAGGCAGCTAAGAAGGAAGAAAACTAACACTATTAAACGTCTACTATAAGACTCAAGTAAGTCAGAAAGAGAAAAGCAAATACTGTATGCTAACGCATATATAGGGAATCTAAAAAAAAAAAAAAAAAAGAAGGTACTGATGAACCTAGTTGTAGGGCAGGAATAAAGAGGTAGACATAGAAAATGGACTTGATGACATGGGGTGGGAGGGCAAAGCTGGAGCGAAGTGAGAGTAGCATCGACATATATACACTACCGAATGTAAAATGGTTGGCTGGTAGGAAGCAGCAGCATAGCACAGGGAGATCAGCTCCGTGCTCTGCCATGACCTAGAGGGGTGGGATAGGGAGGGTGGGAGGGAGGCTCAAGAGGGAGGGGATATGGGGACATGTGTATGCGTATGGCTGATTCGCTTTGTTGTGCAACAGAAAATAACAGTATTGTGAGCAATCATACTCAAATAAAGATGTATTAAAAAAAAAAGACTCATTGCTAAGAGCTCCTCTTAGAGTCTTTTTACATCTTTTTGTTACCAGAAGGTGTAAATGTTCCGAACATGAAGTGTTTCCCATTTTAATCAATGATAACCAAACGAATTGGGAAGTCATGAGAAAAGTTAACAGGAAGAAAATGAAATAAACCTCTGGGAAAGGAAGTAAAGTTACCCTATTTGTGGAGATCATTTTAATTTTTCCTAGCAGAGTCTGGGAATATCATTGCATAGAGCCCTCCTCTTCTCCTGGTCATATTCATACAGCTTAACAATCTATTTGTGTACTTGAGCAGATAAGCAAACCATAATCCTTGTAGCAAACACTGTCACTATGGATGCCTTGTCCAGATGCTTGCCCGGAGGCCACCAACTGACAGTTCCCTCCTAGGAGGTTTCCTGTATCTCCCTGCCTGAGGGAGTCTACTGGTCCTGGGCGCAGGCAGAGACAGTATATGGAGGAGACTGGAAAGGCTGGGAAGTTAATGCCCCGAGGAGCGATCCTCAACCAAGGAGGACTGGGCGATGTGTTTAGTTGGGTCTTCTGAGAAGCAGATGCTAAGAGGGGATGTAAAAGGCACACAGGGAAAATGCTATGTGAAAGGAAATAGGAAGGGGGCCAGGGAAGGCTGGGAGAACTGTTTGACCCTAAGGGAAGCTGATGACAACAAAGTTGGGTGCATGCATCCTACGTGTCAGTGCAGTCTAAGGAAGGTTCAGAGAAGCTGTCAGGAAGTCCTCAAGCCAAAGTCACCAAGAAAGGAGTCCCGCATATCTCAGGAATATGTCTACCTTATCCCCAACACACCCGGCCACTGGTGGGCAGCCCCTGAGAAGTGTGGCCTCAGCACAGATGTGGCTGGGGATTTCAAAGCACGGCCACTGGACCCTCAGCCAATTAGCTGCTTGAGTAGCTGGTCTGCCAGACACAGTCTCCAGGCTGCCACAGTGGATAAAAATCCAGCTACTGTGCAGAGTCCTAAAAATATTACAAATAGAACTACCATGTGATCCACCAATCCCACTTCTAGCATTGCAGGGGGAAGTTCTGAGGTGTGTTCCACACAGTTCCTCAGTGGGTGCCTAGTAGGGATGAGCCCCAGTTGCCCACTGAAATCACCCCTTTTATTGGCTCTCCTCCTTCCTGGCCTCACTTCATTCTTTCTCCATGCTTCCTGGGTCCCATTCCAAATAAATCACTTGCACCCAGATCTTTGTCTCAGGTTTGGCTTTTGGAGAAACACAAACTAAGACAATGGTTTTCATTTATTCTTTAAAAACAAAAATAAAAACAAAAAAATAGGGTACGATTGATATGTAAAAAGCTGTCCCTATTTAATGTATACAACTCCTGAGTTTGGGTTAAGTATACATCCATGAAACCATTATCACCATCAAGGCCATAGACACACCCATTACCTCTCAAAGTTTTCTCCTGCTCCCCACTTTAGCATTATTATTATTATTTTCTTTTTTGTGGTAAGAACATAATGAAAGATCTACCCTCTAAGCAAATATTAAGTATACACTATAGTACTGTTAGCTATAGGTACCACGCTATGTAGTAGATCTCCAGAACTTATTTATCTTGCACGACTGAAACTTTATACCCTTTGATCAACACCTACCCATTTTCCCACTGCCCCGCTCTCTGCTTCTACGAGTTTGACTATTTTAGATGCCACGTATAAGTGAGATCACTTAGTATCTGTCCTTCTGTGACCAGCTTACTTCACTTAGCGTGACGTCCTCCAGGTCCACCCATGCTGTTGCAGAGGGCAGGACTTCCTTCTTTATAAATGCCGAATAATATTCCATTGCACATATATACCATAATTTCTTTATCTGTTCATTTGTCAACAGACACTTGGATAGTTTCTGTATGGTGGCTGTTATGAATAATGCTGCAATGAACATGGGAGTGCAAATATCTCTTTGAGACCCAGATTTTATTTCCTTCCAGTATATACCCACATTTATTCATTTAAAATGAGGGAACGGCCACTCACTGTAAAGTTATGATAACCATGTCAGATGAGCTTACTGCCTGGCAGTAAGCCAGGCTAGAGACATCACCAGCTAATCTGGGGAGTAAAGGTCTAAAGGATGCCATATTGAGGACCATTCTTGATAATTCTCCATATAGACATATATACTACATTTTCTGTATCCATTCACCTGTAGATGGACATTTAGGTTGTTTCTATATCTTGGCTATTTTGAATAGTGCTGCAATGAACATGGGATGCGGTTATCTCTTCTAGATTCTGATTTCAATTCCTTAGGATAAATACCCAGAATTGGGATTGTTAGATCATATGGTAGTTCTATTTTTAATATTTTTAGGAAACTTCACACTGTTTTCTATCATATCTGTGCCAATTTATATTTCTACCAACAGAGTAACAGGATTCCCTTTTCTCCACATCCTCGCCAACACTTGTTATCTTTTATTTTTTAGGAATAGCCATCCTGACATGTGTGAGGGGATATCTATTATGGTTTTGATTTGCATTTCCCTGATGACTAGTGATATTGAGCACATTTTCATATACCTGTTGGCCATTTATAGGTTGGAGAAATGTTTATTCAGGTCCTTTGTCCATTCTTTAATTGGGTTATTTGTTTTTTTGCTATTGAGCTGTATGAGTCCCTTATATATTCTGAATATTAACCCATTATCAGATACATGATTTGCAGATATTTTCTCCCACCCCCTAAGACAATACTTTTCCATGACCTTTAATTACTGAGACTCTGTTTACCTTGAAGCGGGTCCTTTTGCTACAGCTGATTTGGGGAGCCATTGTTATGCTCAAAATGGGATCGTTGAACCATCAGAACAGTTGGTCATCACCTATTGGTGGCTCCCAAAGATATCACTAAGTCTTACCCCTCTCCTGAATCCTACCATCTCCCTGATTTCGATTCTTGTCCTCTACCTAAAGATGTTTGAATAGAACTTAAAATGTTTCTTCAAAATCTTTGCTTAGAATTGTTCTTTCTAATCTAAAATCTTGAAAATGTGGTTAATTAGGGCCAAAACAATTAAACCAAAATATCTGCAAGATGCTGTATTTTATCTTTGAGAGTTTCATATGGTTTAAGTGTGTTTTGCCTGATGACTGAACGTAGATCAGGGTGGCAAGGACAGAAACATCTGACTGCCACCATTGAGCCCATTCCCTAAGCCCAGGAGATAACCTGAATTCCCACCCTGGCAGAATAGAATGAATTTTGAGTTTAAGTCCTGCCTTATTGAAACCTCTATTAGAAAAATCATCAGTCAAGTGGTCAGGACAGGGTCTAGCCCCTGACTTCTTGCTTTAGGTCTTGAGATAGTTTGCCTTAAAGTTGCTGTGACAACAGGGATGAGCATCCTCCACTGTACACTCACCTATTAGGGGAAGCCACAGGGAGGCCATCCCAGCACATCTCAGCTTCTTGTTCTGTTACATCAAGTGAGTTAAACAGAACCAGCCCTGTGTTTTGTGAACTCCATTCTTGCACACTGTCCTACTGACCTCTTCCCACGACTGCTATTCATGCCACAACTATCATTCCTATAGGAGCTCCCCATCCCCTTTCTGAGATTTTTGGCATGACACAGTCATGGTGGCCCTCTTGGGAAGGCCCCAATCGTAATTCTCCTCTATTTATCTTTTTCTATTTCAACCCCAAATTATAATGGGGGAGGATAACAGTTACAGTATTGTCAAAGTTTATTATACAAATAAATAAATGACAATATCTATTACCATTATTTTCACAGGCATAAATATATTTCAACACCAAAATTCAGAAGAATGTTATTTTAGGGTAAAAGAAAATTGTTCCCAAGAAGACATATATATATACAGACACATACACACACACACATATACACACACATATACACACATATATACACGCATATACACACACACACACGCACATATACACACACATATATACACACGCACATATACACACATACACATATACACACACATATATACACACACACACATATACACACACACACATATACACACACACACACATATATATATATTCCGCCCCCACATCAGTACTGGTTTACTGGTCTGAGAACTGGTATGTAGGAACTAATATAAAATAGCATTAATAATGAATATTTATTGTGTGCTTACCATGTGCCAAGCACTGTGCCATTGCTTTACAAACATTAGCTCATTTAATTTCCACAATAACACTTGAGGTGAGCACTGTTATCATTTCCATTTTACAGCTGAATAAACTGAGGCAATGAGCATAAATACCTTATCCAAGATTATGCAGTCAGGATTCAAAGTCTACACCTGAACTCCAGAGCCCACGTGTTTAATCCCTATCTTTTACTGCAGTGGTTCCCAGAGTATAATCCAGGAACTAGCAGCATCAGCATCACTAGGGAACTTGTTGAAAATGCAAATACTTGGGCCCTATCCCAGACCTACTGAATCAGAGATGGGAGGCGGGGGAAATCCGTGTTTTAACAAGCCCACCAGGGGATTCTAATGCATGCTAGAACTTGAGAACGTTTACCATATGCCATTCCAAGACACACACAACACTAATATACTATTATTTATTTTCCATTTATTTTATACCTCTTTGAAAAAATACTGTATATTCCTTAAGAATGGGACAGAATTGGGTTCTTCAACTTTTATTCTCCGTAGCATAGTTCACACTGTGGACCTCCATAAAACACTTACTGAACTGAAAAAGGAAATGCTACCATTTGTCTTGGATGACTTAAGTTCAATCGTCTAGAAAGACGAGACGCTAGATTAGAGAACTTTTTGAGATTCTTTGCATCTCTGGCACCCTAATATTGCTCCTGTCTTTGTGCATTTCCTGTCTTTCATTGTGATAATCAGGAATTACATGAATATAAAACTAATATAGCATTTTGCTTGCATGTGTGATAATCATTAAAAACACAGCACGAATCATAGCAACATATGGCATTTAAACATAAGCTTTTCAATTATGCCAGGAGATGTGGAGCTCATTTTGTTTAGCCACAGAGTGTGTAATATTGGTAAGGAAAGGTTTGAAGAAAGTGACGACTTTCTTTAGAAAACGTTAGAAAGATTTCTTTTTTCCTGTGCATGGCACTGGAGCTGCATCTACCTCACAGGTGCAGAGCAAGAAGACAATTCTCTCACCTACATTTTTTTTTTTTTTGCGGTACGCGGGCCTCTCACTGTTGTGGCCTCTCCCGTTGCGGAGCACAAGCTCTGGACGCGCAGGCTCAGCGGCCATGGCTCACGGGCCCAGCCGCTCCGCGGCATCTGGGATCTTCCCGGACTGGGGCACGAACCCGTGTCCCCTGCATCGGCAGGCGGACTCTCAACCACTGCGCCACCAGGGAAGCCCTCACCTACTTTTAAAGTAAAGCCCTCTAGAAATACACAGTAACACCACTATGAGTGGTATTATAGAACAGAAACCTTGCAATCCCACAACGGTATTACGTGTGTTAGACTCTAGATGTTACATGTGATTGAGCAAACACAATATGCTTTGGAAAATATCAAGACTTATAATTATAAAAAGAATATGAAGTGTCATGGATATTCTGCAGTTTCTTATCAAGGGTTTAATTGAAGACTTCCTTCATTTCACTATCTCAAGACTGGCATTATATGCCCATCGCTGAAAGGGAGAGATAAACAAATTTGATGCTCACTTTAAATCTCTTTGCCAGTAACAACATCTTTCCCCATCAGGCTAAGTTCTTATACAGAATTTGTTAGATTGCTAAGATTTAATAATATCTATTTACAGAGATCCAAAGGGTACTTTACTATTAATACTGTACTCCCAGATGTCTTTATTATTATTTGCTAAATGTAATTGGTAATGTATACTCAAAATGTTCTTTCCAGTTATGATTTCTCTAATACATTGTTTTGCAGAGGCTATGTCTACATGGAATAATGTGCTAAGAAGATTATTTTTATTGAAATTTCTGGTCATTTCAGAAAATAAATAAAATGAACATTTTTGTCAGATAATATGTTTGCTTTGTTTTCACGTTTTTGACTTTTAGATGCAACTTACAGAATTAGCATTGCTGATTCTGAGTTATAGGATCCATCCATTTGAGGGAGGGTGGGAGGGAGGGAGACGCAAGAGGGAAGAGATATGGGAACATATGTATATATATAACTGATTCACTTTGTTATAAAGCAGAAACTAACGCACCATTGTAAAGCAATTATACCCCAATGAAGACGTTAAAAAAAAAAAATGAGGATTTTGTTATAAGGTCTCTGAGTATCTTCCCAAGGAAGCAGTCAGGCTCAGGAATGGAAGATTGGAATGAAGAATTAAGGCAGCCTCCCTCCGCCTTCACACATGGGCTCTGGTCTTTGATTATACTCATGGCTTCCTCATCCTCCCTTTTCTTCACTGAGTGGTTTTCTCAGATTCCCCTAAGGCACATCACCAAACATGTTGCCTTCAGGGCTGCCACCAGCCCACGTGACACTTACATGTCAATTAGAAATAGGCTTCCTTCCCCAATACACTTTAATTCCATCAGTCAGAAAATTGTCATAATACATTGATTTTGTAGTAATAAGACTCCTTACCGCTGGGGGAAAAAAATGTCACATGAACATACAGTATTCTAACATCTACAGTGTGAATGGTGCCCCCCCCCTTAGACATGATGCCTGGGTAGAGGGCATAACCAGCTCTACCATGCAGTGCCCTAGACCTGGTTTACATCTCCTCAGTTCAAACCTGCACTAGGAAAGGAAGATTAACCAGGAGAGAGCATGTGACTGACTCACTCCTCTATATGCAAATAGAAAGGGGGTCTGTGGTCAGGCACATGACTGCCAGGTGGGGTGACCAACCATCACAATTAGCCTGGGACTGAGGGGTTTTTAGGGCAGGGGTAAAAGATAAAACTGGGGAAGTCCTGGACAAACTCGGATAAGTTGGTCACCCTGCAGTGATGGCTAACTCTTCACAGTGGGTACAGTTCTCACAAGCAAGCGTATGGGAGAAGACTTCCTAAGAGGATACAATGTACATCATATGCATTACTGTCTAGTATCGAATTACCAAAGCAAGTCTGTTATATTGAAACTGTGAAGGCTCAACCGGCAATAATTTTATTCCATTTGGCCTTATAATGCTATCATAAAATATCCTGGTAATCTTTATGTGGATATACCAGGCTATACATCACAGTACTATTTCTTTTTTATTCAAATCCTATTCCAGCAAAGGAATTATTGCTCTATATTAAGTTTGGGGTTTTTCAGTCTTGACATTTAGCTTAAGTTAATGCTACCATTGCTTTTTCTTAGGAAGTTTTTGAAATGTTCTATTAAAGAAAACATTCTTTCAAAGAAAAAAAATATATATTTGTGAACTGGATTGTGTCCAGTTGTTACAGTTCTCTGTGAAGATAGATATTTATATATGACATTTAGATAAATAATGAAACATTTAGTTCCTCAAATTGATGTTTCCATCCAATCTGGTATTTGACACTTAGAAGAAAAAGAAATGAAGTAAAATTAGGTTTCTTTTCTGTTGAAGGGCAAGGAAGGACAAGAGTCATCCTTGGAGCCCTAATTCTCAACAAAAAAACAACTTAATTTAGGTTTATAATTTATATCTTTTGCCTAAAATCAAACCAAAGAGGAGCAACAGTAAAATTCCTTACTTTCAATTAAAATTACCTTCAAATTGTATTTTAATATATAACCTACTTCAAGTCCTATCAGAAGAGGACTTATCAGAAATCTTAAATATCTACTGAGGAGTGTAATTGACCTGATATTAAATTTTAGAAAAGGAAAATACATTTGATAATTAAAACAAGAGTCTTAAATGTACCTCAATTCCTGTTGAGGGATCAGGTAAGTCACTGAGGGGGAGGAAAGCAGAGACTGAGAAAGGAGGAAGGAGAAAATGTTTGGAACAAAGTGAGAGGGTCACACTCCGTGGTAGAGAGGAAGGGATGGTGAAGGTCAGGGAAGGACAGGAATAGAGAAGAGAATAAAGATACACTCAGGAGGTTCTGAAATGAGAGTTGTTTTTTTAAATTATTAGGAGCTCAGCAAAATGGACTGTGAAACAAGACAGAGCTGGGTTCAAATCACAGTCCCATTATGTACCAGCTCTGTGACCAAATTTCTTCTCTTCTTTGAGCTTCAATTATTCTGTCTATAAAAGAGCTGGAAATGCTTATTCCGTGGGGCTGTTGTGAGGATTGACTGGACATACCATGTCTGAAGGTCTTGGCACATAATAGCTGCTTGATAAGTGGGTTCTTTTATTCCTGTCTTGCCTTATTCTTTACTTTGAGAGTGTTATCATTGTCTTTGAAATGCTAGTTGTTAAAATTAACTGTTGCTTTTAAATTTTAATATAATTCAAGTAATTATGGAAGCTACCATGGAAGATGCCCTGCTAGGTACTAGAGATATGAAGATAAAATATTGTCCCTAACCTCAAGACCTCAAAATCCTAGTACAATGAGAGAGGTGCACAGATAGAGGTATGTTTTAGGCAGATGTGGTCAACAAGGCTACAGTGGCTGGGAGAGGGCTTCTTCAAGTCCTAAGATGAGCCTTCAGAAAGCTTCTCAGATTTTAATTGGGCATACAAATTACCGATGGATCTTGTTACTATGTAAATTTTGAGTCAGTAGGTCTAAAAACGAGTAGTGAGACTGTGTATTTCTTTTTTTTTTGAAACATCTTTATTGGAGTATAATTGTTTTTCAATGGTGTGTTAGTTTCTGCTTTATAAAGTGAATCAGCTATACACATACATATATCCCCATAACTCCTCCCTCTTGTGTCTCCCTCCCTATCCCATTCCTCTAGGTGGTCACAAAGCACCAAGCTGATCTCCCTGTGCTGTGCGGCTGCTTCCCACTAGCTATCTATTTTACGTTTGGTAGTGTATATATGTCCATGGCACTCTCTCGCTTTGTCACAGCTTACCCTTCCCCCTCCCAATATCCTGAGACTATGTATTTCTAACAAGCTCCAAGATGATGTCAAGGCTGCTGGTCAGCAGACCACACATGGAGCAACAAGTACAGAAGTGGTTTTCAACCCAGCTGGCACATTAGAATCACTTGGGGAGCATTTACAAAAATGACTGATGCTCAGTTCCCATTTCTGAAATAGATTGATTGCATTGGTCTAGGGAGCGGCCCAGGCAAGCTTAGTTTTTAAAGGCTCCCCAGGTGATTCTAATGTGTCGCCAGGGTTGACACTTTGGCCTTAAATAATGAGCTGGACCAGGAGTCTTCGGTAAGGAGATTGTTTTGCAGAAAGGAAGAACAGCATGTGGGAAAAGCATGGATGTGGGGATATAAATAACATAGGCAACTACATATCGTTCAGTTTGAAGTTATGGCTGGAGCAAAGGATGGGGGTGGAGATGAGAGATGAGATTGGTTGGGTAAGTCAGGGCCAAGTCACGGAGGCCCACGCTCAGGACTTCACCTTTTTTCAGTGGACAATGAGGATTTGGTCAATTGCTTTAACGAATGGAGTGAGCAGCTCAGGTGTTTCTTTGGCAGGTGGTTTGCTTCACCTGTATCTGTTAGGCACAGAAGTTCTCAATCCTAGTTGTATATGTGTTTTACCTTTTTTAAACTTTTTTATTGTGATAAAATATATGTAACATGAAGTTTATAATTGTAACTGCAACTGTAATTATAACTGTAACCATTTTAAGTGTACAATTTAGTGGCGTTAGAGACATTCACAGTATCAGTAGCCATCACTGCTATATATTTCTGAAACTTTTCTAGGACCTTAAACAGAAGCTGTGTAACCAGTAAGCGTTAGACCCATCTCTCCCTCCCCCCAGCCCCTCCTCCCCATTCTACTTCCTGTCTCTACGAATTTGCTTATTATAGGTACTTCATGTAAGAGGAATCATAGAGTACTTGTTCTGTTGTGTCTGGCTTATTTCACTTAGCATAATGTTTTCAAGGTTCATCCATGTTACCGCGTTCCTTTTTATGGCTGAATAGTATTTCACTGTATATATGCGAACCACATCTTATTTATTTATCCATTCATCTGCTGATAGACAATTGAGTTATTCCCTACATTTGGCTACTATGAATAATACTGCTACGAACATTCAATCCTAGTTACATATTAGAATAACATGTGAGGCATCACCTCAGGCCAGCCAAATTAGATGTTCTGGGGATTAGGTACAATCATGGCTGTGTGGCTTTAAACATCCCCAAGTAATTCTATTGCACAACCAGGGATGTTAACCACTGATTTATGTATGGCCAATTTAGTCTAGGTCCCTGGTGCAATTCCTTTAAGAGCTGTTTCTCAAGACTTAGTGTGTAGGATTTAGCGTATAGGGGTATCACCTGAAGAGCTTGTTGAAAAGGCTTGGTTCCAGTCCCGACTGGGAGAGTCTGATTCATTAAGTCTTGGACAGGACTCAGGAATCCTGTTTGTAAACAAGATACCCTTTAGGGGATTCTAATATAGGTGTCTGGAACCCCACTTTAAGGAATGCTGACTTCAAGACTGTTTAGCTTGACACAGAGAAACTGCACATCATTGTGACATTCTGATGACTGTACCACTTTGCTTCTTTAATTGCAAGAAGCCATTTGTCATAGAAGAAACCGAAGGAAAGCATAGAGATGGCTCAGAAAATCTCTTCACTGTTACAGGGAAATAATCCAGGACCAATTGGAACATCAGCTATTATGATACTTATTAAGAGTAATGCACCTGTCTGCAGAGCAGAGCTGACTTAAGGATACCGGTTCATTTGAGAGTGGTGTCCCTTGTTGTATTAACCAGTCCCGATATTTGAAGGATTTTACATGTAGATTACACCTGCCAGTAACTTAAAAAAAATATGTGTTAAAAATGATGAAGCATCAGTGCCTTATATTTTTCTGACCCCTATTTTGTATTGTGTCACAAATGCACATAGTATAGTGACATTTATCAAGTTGTAACTGAATTCATTTAGCTAATATTTTATAACATCGTAGATCATGATACATTAATTCTGAAATATGCATAATATATAAAAAGTTTATAATATATAAAAAGTTCTATACATATAACCATTTTAGAACTAAAACATTTCTTTTCACATGCTTTGTTGTCTCCAGTTGCACTTTCAGGGGTTTTGATCAATTATCCTACACCTAGATGCCTACATAATAGAGTGACAAAGCATTTTTCGCTTCATCCTCATGTTCACTACAATAAAAAAGCTTTCAAACTCACCCAACCTTCTTCTCTAGTTACTGCGTGGCAAGGTTATTGGTATTTGATGTGTCAGACATGAGGAAAATTCTCTGTCTTTACAAGCATGGTCAGAAATGCACTTCACTTAATTGTAAAATTATGAAGGATGTAATTTTGCACTCAAATTTCGATTACAATAATTCTTTCAATTAACATGCCCTGTTTCTTGTTTGTTTGGCCCCTTAAATCTGACAGTCTTCTCTTTCCGTAAGAGAACTAATGGAATTTTGCCTAAATACAGCTTGGAGAGAAAAAGAGGAGTTGGCAGTTTTATTACTCCTTATTTTTATTATCTTCTAAGTTGACCTCCTGTGTTTTGACAGCTTTCAAAAAAATGCTCTCACGACTTTGCTCTGTCCAAAGAACGACAAGTCCCTGGTGAATTTTGAGTGTTTTGTCAAAGCTGAGTTCACACAAGCGCATGGCTCCCTTTCTGAGGACCTCCTGGTGTGCACACAGAAAAGTAGTTACCTGACAATTTTGAGGGGTGAGTGTAAAGTGATATAACCCTCTCTTTGGTTCCTGAAGTCAGGATACCCTATATTCTGGGACTAAAACCTACAGAGGATCTGGCCCTCTTGAAGGGTCTTCTGGGCAAATCTTATCAAGATGATGATGGAACCCAAACCATCTCATAAGAGGAATGATGAATGAATTATGGACGTTTAACTAAAGAGAAAAGAGATTCAGTAGGGGACCTATTAATTGTCTTCAAAGGCCAGGAAGAATGCTAGGTCTTGCTGTCCATGTGATGCCGTCCCTGTGATGAGGGCATGACTCTCTGAATCTCGAGAGCATCCTCAGTACCTGGAGCCGATTTCTATTATTTATCAATGAGCCTGGCCTCTGGGATTGAGGAGCAAGTTTGCTATTGAGCCCTTTTCCTGGAGTTCAGCCAGTAGCTTTCACCGGCTCCAGCATCATTGTCCTGGCATTTGGTTTCAAACAATAGCATCCTATAAAACTATTCAAGTTTGAAGCAAGAGCGGAGATTTTTACTTTTTTTTTCTTTTCTAATGGGAGCTTGTTGTCAAAGCCATAAATGCTGAAAAATCATTAACTTTTAAACTAATAAGACCATAGAAAACATATCTTCCCAGTGGAGGTTTCCAGCAAAAGTTTCTGTAAAGTCTCCAGCCGACTCAGTGACCTTTTGCAGGACTCCCCGCAACCCATGGGGGTGCTTGGGGGATATTTATGCCACCACGCTTGTCAAATTATTGCCACTCAGTGAATATAACGGGTGATACAACATAATTAGTTATTTAAATACTATTAATAGAACAAAAAGCACTGTGCATTTTTGTGAATGCCACTTCTTCGCTGGAATAAATAATTCCTTGAGTAACTGATACTAACAGCAGAGCACTTTGGCTGTATGTCATTCTGTATATTTATCTGATCTCATTGTCAAAGTTACAGTGTGGCTGACACTCCTGTCCGTCTGCAAGCGTTGGCCTGATGGGTGTGTGCTCACAAATCAACGAACCTTCCTGTAGCTCCTTTAGAACTTTTTCATGCAAGCTCCACAAGTTTCATTTCATGAGGAGGATAGGACTGTGACTTGCTGTGGTCATCCTGTCACTCAGGCAGAAGCATGCAAAGGGATAGCATCTCAGTGGAGTCACCTCTACCCAAAGTCAGGCTTTCAGGGTTGCAGGTTTGAAAAGCAGACCTTGTTTCCTCAGCCAAAGTTATACTAATCAAATGCATAACAGAATGATGTATACACCAGAAGATTAATTTCCATGAAAGCTCAAAATACCTCATTGGACTGGATAATTATTTCCCTAGATCAGCACATCCTGGCCCACTGAGCAAATGTACATGGGAAGGTGCTTGATCATCAGAGGGACACTTTGGTGACTATGTCATCCAAGCACAATGATATTTGTGATTAAGAGCATCAAACAGTAATTGAGTGCTTACTATGTATTAGGCGCATTCTAAAAGCTCTACTCATTATCGACTTCTCTAGTCCTTATGTGGTGGGCAGTGTTTGAAATGCGTTCATATATTATTAACTTATTTCACTATCCATAGGGTAAGTATTATTATCATCATCTCCATCTTACAGGTGAGAAAACAAGCCCAGAGGGGTTGAGTAATTGGACTGAAATCACTGGTAAGTGACAGAACTGGGACTTGAACACAGGCTTACCCTCTGTTTTTGCCCCATACGCCCCTTTGCTCCTTGGGGTTCCTCTAATATACTTTCACACTCTGCCCAATGAGACCCTCCTCCCAGATGCCTGACCCGAACTCTGAAATGTTGGCTCTCACGCCCATTTTCTGGATTTCTAAGTTGCAGATTCCACAAAGCTGACATATGTTTTCTTAGAATATGTTAACTCCATGATTACTCACTGTCAAGACCTGATCTTGTTGCTTTTAGACTGGTGACTTCAGGTGACTTCAGGTGACTTTTGCACTATCTGATCTCGCCCATCACATGCCAGCTCTATCAGTCTGCCTCTCAGAGTGCTAGGGACGCCCCTCTAACAGGATGGCCCACGTTATATTTCCTACAGGTATATTCAAAAGCACCAGGAAAGGGACTTCCCTGGTGGTCCAGTGGTTAGGACTCGGCACCCTCACTGCCGGGGTCCTGGATTTGATCCCTGATCTGGGAACTAATATCCCACATGCTGCACGGCGTGGCCAAAAATAGATAAATAAATAAATAAAATAAAATAAAATGAAAGCAAAAGTACCAGGTAAATATGCACACAGTGAAACACACCAATTAAAATTCGAAAGGCAAGAGACAGAATGGGGAAAATGTGATGAACAAGTCATAATAAACTCCACATAATACATCGTCCTGGAATCTTTGCCAATATGATTGGTAAACACAGCTCTCATTTTATTTCACTTTTTCAGAGCGCCAAGCCCAGCAGTACACATCTCGTAAGAAGCAGTTACTGAACTGTGAGAACTACCTAAAAGGTGGAAAAAGAAATGGGGGCACCAACCATGTATAAGCCAAAGAGACAGCTTGTAATTATTACTTCACTTCTCTGAGAGAAAAATAGCAAATATCAATGGAATAGGCAGTTGCAATGACAGAATTCTGTCAATACCAATTGGCGGAATATATTCCATTTGCTGGTCAATGAACTTTCTGATAACCAGAGGCTGTAGCTGTGCCTATACAATGACAAGTAAAAAGCTCCTTCCAGACAACCAGGGGCTTCCAGACATCACAGCATTTATTATAATGTGTTAAAAAGAAGATTTTTAAAATGTCTTTCTCACATTTTATCTGGTTTTAGCATCGTGACAACAATCTCTGAATCTATATTGTGTGGCTTAAATAGCTTATATACGCTCAACATTCCGTTTGAAGTCTGCATGACAAGCTGAACTTTGCTTATTCCTGGCATTATTTTGCAATTAGTATGGTACCAGTGAAAGTAGCTATAGCTAGATGTTTTAAGTAACTAGAAGTAAAAGGTAAAGGCAGATACTTTGAACAAAATTAAACCACTTAAATATCCCTATTGGAAGGAAAAATGACTATATTGCAAATCAGAAGTTGTATCATGCTCTGGAAAGAATTTGCTATGAAATACATGTCAATAGAACGATTAGCTAGCAGGACAGAAAATAGTTAACTGGAGCACAGAGATGATATTTTCTGAGTATATTCTTATTGGTTGATGCCAACTACTTTGTTCTGATTGGTGGATGCCTTGTTGTAGTTGACTGATTTCTATCAATTGTTAAATTTTTTGATCGGCTCCTGAAACAATGGTTAATATTGTTAAATGCTGTCAATTGTTAAATATTTTCACTATTACCTCCACCTGAAGCCATATTGCCAACAAAATCCAAATCATCAAAGAGGTTTTTTTTTGTTTGTTTTGTTTTGTTTTTTGCGGTACGCGGGCCTCTCACTGTTGTGGCCTCTCCCGTTGCGGAGCACAGGCTCCAGACGCGCAGGCTCAGAGGCCATGGCTCACGGGCCCAGCCGCTCCGCGGCATGCGGGATCTTCCCGGACCGGGGCACGAACCCGTGTCCCCTGCATTGGCAGGCGGACTCTCAACCACTGAGCCACCAGGGAAGCCCCAAAGTCTTTTTTGAAATCAGAGAAATACAAATGAAAAGTCATTCAATGGGTTTCTCAAATTAGTAAATGTGAGAAAGCTCAATTTTATAAAAGATCTGAGAAAACAGACACGCTTTCAATGGATGTTGGCACAATAGATTGACTGCAGCTTTCTGGAGGACAATTTGGTAGTAGCTTATAGGAGCTTCCGACCCAAAATTTATTTCCTTTTCATGCAGGAATTCCAGTTTTGGAAAAAACCTAAAACGTAACGTAACAGAGACCAAAATAAGTGATCTCTTACACAGATACATTGCTGTATATCATAGTAAAACTTTGACAATAGCTCAGATGTACTACAGAAGGGAAACAGCTAAATAAGTTGTGGTATGTTAAGAACATGGAACAATCAAACAGGTATTGAATGTAAATGTGTGAGTTTATCTACATATAGAAATATGAGTGGAAAAAAGAACTGGAAAATAATACAGACCCAAGATCTAATACACCGATTGAACTATGGAGAAACCTTTAAGTGTAATTTGCTCAAAGCCTGGAAAGAAGTAATGGATGTAGGAGTTAAAACTGTACTAGCGTGTGTTTGCTTTGTATTAATCTTATGTTATTTAAATTCTCCTTGGCTTGCTCTTCTGTGTATGTCAAAACAAATGTAGGAAATAAAGGAACACATTTCAGAAATGGGTCAATCTTATATCTAAATGGAATTAGTCCATGCATCTCTTGATGTGATCCCGAATGGAGCTGCCTGGGAACACTCTCTGATAGAAAATATTAGGAGAAGGCACATGGGGAATGAAAAAAAAAAAAAAAGAAGCAAATGCATGTAAGGTCAGGCTAAATAGTCTGAGCATTCATCATCCTTGGCTGAAACATACATCTGAGAACAACCCTACCCATAACTAGTCACAAAAGCTCTGCCAAAATACAAAAGTGAAACATCGGCATATGCTGGGAATTTTGCTGTTCTTATGGTTTGCAGAGAGACATTTTCTTTCATTTATTTCCTTCCTTCACACTGCTGAGAATCCAGCCCTCTCTTTGCTATGACTTCAGACTTTTTCTGGGCAAATGTTCGAGTTCTTTTTCACCCTGTATAGTGACCTTCAGCATCCAGGCTGAAGGTGTCTGTCTGATATTTCAAAAATATACGTGATTCACCAGAGCCTCTATTTCCCCCCACCACCACCATTTACCATTTACTGGATGTTCTACATATAGACAGATTTGCCTCAATTTGTGTCATTATGAATATTAAAAATAGAGTTTCAAACGAAAACACATATACTTCTCTGTGCTGTACATTTCTCCAAGAAGCACAAAACTGCATAATTTCTCAAATGCAGCCCCGTTTTCATCTTGCCAGTAATTTGGCAGTTCTCGAAAGGTTACTGCTCTGAATTTGTTTTCTTTGTAAACTTGCAGTCCATTTGTTCTGCCTTAATGCTGAAAATCTATGTAAGATCTTGACCTCCATATGCCATATACCAGTAGATTTACCCTTTTCTTTAAAGTTTTTTCTACACTAAAATGGGAACAAAGAAAGCATTTCATGACTTGTTAAAATGTCATATGGATTAAACGTTTAAGGTTAAAATCGAGGGGGTCTCAAATCTTAGGTAGTGCTTAACAACCTTCTGTACCTCCAAGGGCTGGTGTTTTGAGACCACAAGTATCTTTCTAAATTTCTAGGACACATACAAAAAATTCCTATCCTTGAAAGGAAGGGTGCAGTTAATCTATCAGTCCTATTAGCTACCTTTCACTGAAGGTAATTTTACCTCTATTTTACTGACCATATAAAAGGGATGACTATAGGGTTATAAACCAAAATCCAAAAAGTGAAAGCCAGCCCAACATACAAAATAGGGGGGAGATGAGTATTTAAGTGAAAGGCAAACTTTCTGTGTCATGTGGTCATGTCCTATGCATTTATGGGACACTGAGCTTTCCCAAGCATCCAACGTGATGCCAGGTTCTGTGGGGACAACAGAATTGTTAAGGTGAGTTTCCTAACCTCAAGTTATCTTTTTAATTGGGAGAGACAGAATTAACACTCCTGAAATAATTAGAAAACAATAAATGCTTAGTCCTGTGACTCACTAGGTATTTAGAGACAAGAGACAGCTGCTGGACTGGAGAAGCAGGTATGTTTTATCGAAGAATTAGAGAGTGAGTTGGACATTGAAGAAGAAGGTGGAAAGAGATGAGCAAAGAAGGAACAAGAGGTAGATGGGCTGGAGCGCGCAGTAGTGGTGTATCAGGCAGAGGAACGGTATGGGCAGAAACGCCAGGGAAGGATGGTTCAGGTGCATATGGGGTAGGAAACGTGGTTAGGTAAGGAGGACTGAGGATGATGACAACGGAGATCTGCACTCCATGTGGTAGGCACTGGGGAGTGCCGCTGGGGCTTAGCTAAGAGGAAAGGTTGCTCTAGCAAGAGTATTCTAGTCCTGGCTGGGGGATGGGTGAGTGCAGAGATGAAGGCTAGAGAGCTCCCCTTATTCATGCAGGTTTGAGTTCAATGCATATTTCTTTTCTTGGGGAGAGAACGAAGGGCAAGTTTGAGGAAAGCTTCAAAGGAGGTACTTGATGGGAGTTCTTCATAGTGGTTCCATAGAGTTGGAGGGGGTGTGGTAAATGGGGAATTTTGCATTTGATGTTATACTCTTTATATACTTCAGGACAATTTTAAATATGTGTGTGTGTGTATTGCAAAGGTCATATGTTACTTTTTTAGAAAATTTTAAAATTTAGTTCTAAGATTTATGGAGGACTTTAAAAATGATGTTACCACTGACAAGTGGGGTAAGCTTGGAAGGCAGCTGGCCTCATTTTTGGTAGGTGTATCTGTGCATACACACACACACGCATCTCTCTCGGTCTGACGTGCACAACATACATGTCCTTAATCAGCTAGTTTCTGTCTCTCAGATCCTGGAGCTGTTTTGCCTCTTGCCCCGCCCCCCTTCCACGATGTCTCTGCCACTCTATCATTGATTCCTCTCTGCCAGAAAGATCTGGCCTTTGTTGCTGCTTCTCAGTTGTCATGGTCTACTTGGAGATATTCTGCCGAGTCTTTCTCGAGTTTCTTCAGCCTAAAGTCCTCACCATCCTTTGCATCCTACCAGAGCTGGGAGGGCTTCTCTGCAATCCAACTTCCACACTTGTCTGACTTGGTGAAACCGACTCACAGTCCAAAGTGCTCCAGTGCTGGTGGCTTGGCCTGATGCCAAGACTTGGTTGACTGCAGCCCCGTGTGTAGATTAATGTTCACGGAGCGCACATTCAGTAACGGGCAATCAGGCTTTCCAACTGATTTCATAATTTATAGAAGAGATGGCCCCGCCCCTGTAATATACAACAGTGGCATCATACGTATGAATTAAGAGACTGGGAAGTAAATCAAGCCCCAGAACCTTTAGAGACTTCATGTGTGCCAGCTGGTCAGCAGGAGCTTTGTGATATAAGCGGTAAACAGTGAATAGGTGAAGATTTATTTATTTGAACTCCAATATGTATGCATGACTTTACATGAAGAAAGCTCTGGGGAGAATGAACCCTATTTTATGGGAACAGATAAGGGGTGGAGAAAACAGTGATTGGAAGTGGTGATTTGGCCAATGTTAATCACAGAGTAGCAATAGTTTCCTTAAACTAAGGTTAAAGATCCTAAGGCATGACCAGAAGAGATGTGTATCTGAGGACAAGATGCAGCCTTGTATCACTTCTACCAGGTTTCCTCTGGACACTGTCAGCTATACAATCCCGTCGAAGGTTTTTTTTTTGGTAAGTTCTGAGCTTTTTCAGAGAAATCATGTTTCTGTGACACAACAGAATTTTATTTAATGCCTTTTTTTCATCAAATCATATAAATATAAACTACAGAAAAGTAAAAAGCCTTAAAAATTAAAATTTCTTTGTGAAATTGTAGGACAAGTAAAATTTAGGACTGTCCAAAAAAGAAGCCTTGAAATAAAGCAAAATCCATAGATTTTGAACAACTACCAAATGTGTTTTTTGGTCCTAAACTTAAATACTTTGGTACCATAAAAAAAAAAAAAATTTATAAGTAGGATGGAAAGATAAAATATTTATGAGATTTTTGGTAAAATCAGAACACAGCAAAATTTTTTTAGTAATTTTGCAGTTTAGGGAAAAGTTTTCTCTTCAAAGAATTATTGAGATTCCAGGCAATTCCAGGCACTGTGCCAGGGGCTAGACACTAAAGAAGACCAGTGAGTCCTGCCTTTTAGAGAATATGTCATAGCAGGGGGGACAGAAATAAATAGTAAACAAATACATGAGATAATGACAGAGTGTAATACTTCCCATGAAGGTAATAAACAGGTAGTTGTGAGAGAGCTCAGGGGTGGGCAGAGGAGGTAGTCAGGGAGGACCTCCCTGAGGTGGTGACATCGGTGCTATGATTTAAAGGATGCAAGTGAGCCAATAATGTCCAGATGAATGGCAGCACATTCCAGGCAGAGGGGACAGTGAGTCGAGGTAGTGAAAGGAGGCCGTTGTACTTGGGACTGAAATTAGGGAATACGAGCAATTAGGGAGACCTTGGCCTGCTCTTCTGGGATCTTTATGGCCATCACAAGGAATTTGGACTCTAAGTGCAAAAGAAAGCCGTTGGAACATTTTGAGCAATAAAGAAATCTGATATGATCTACATGATTCCATTTACATTTTTAGGGGCTTACATTTGCTCCTTGAGAAAAACGCATTGGAGGGGACAAGAGCTGGAACAGAGAGGCCCAGGAGGTTGTCAGGGCAGTCCAAGGCAGAGAGGACGGTAGCTTGATGTGGTGGGTGATAGGAAGATGGAGAGAAGTAGACATGCTTGGGTACATTTGCAGGTAAAACTCCCAGGACTTGAATATGGACTGAAAAACTAGAAGAGACGAATCAAGGATGAACCTTAGGTTTTTGGCTTCAGTAATGGTGGAGAGTGGCGTTATGCCCTGGGGCGAGAAGTCTGCTGGAGGAACAGGCTTGGGGAAGATGAAAAGAATCAAGAGGATCTGATGTGAGTCTAGGTTGAGATTCCTATTTAACATCCAAGTGATGATATTAAACAGGCAGGAGGATATGGAGTTCAGAGGCGCCTGGGTTTGAAATATCATTATGGTATGTGAATTTAAAGCCAAAAGTCAGGATGAGTTCACCTAGGGACAGGGGGTGACTAGACAGGAAGACCTAAAGTACTCCAAAAAATAAAAGTAGGTAGAGAAAGCTCCAAGAACTGGCAGATAGAAAACCATGAGTATATGGTATTTTAAGAGCAAGAGGGGAAAGTGATTAACTTTGCCCCTGAGAATTCAAGTAAGATGTAGTCAGAGAAACAGTCCTTGAACTTAGTAACCTGGAAAAGAACAATTTCAGTAAAGAATGAAGCCAGACGGAAGTTAGGTGAAGAACGAATGTGAGATAAAGATCTAGGTGCAGCATGGAGTAGCAACTCATTTGAGGAGTTTGGGTGAAAAGAGAAACAGGAAAATAGAAGGCTGCTGGAGGGAGAATATGAGGGCACAGAAGCCTGCAGTTTTGTTCATTTTTAAAAAGATATTTAATGTAAAATAGCTAGCTAGTGGGAAGCAGCCGCATAGCACAGGGGGATCAGCTCGGTGCTTTGTGACCACCTAGAGGGGTGGGATAGGGAGGGTGGGAGGGAGGGAGATGCAAGAGGGAGGGGATATGGGGGTATATGTATATGTATAGCTGATTCACTTTGTCATAAAGCAGAAACGAACACACCATTGTAAAGCAATTATACTCCAATAAAGATGTTAGAAAAAGATATTTAATACAGAACTGGTTAAATAAGTTATGATACATCTACAAAATGCAATTATACAACTGTAAAACAGAATGAATAAGCTGTGTATGAACTAAATTGGAATGATCTCTAACACGTAACGTTAAGTGAGAAAGGTAAGTGCAGAAAAATCTGTGTAGTGTGCTACCTTTGTTTTCGAAGGGGGAAAAAGGACATGCATATTTGTAGGTATCTACACATTTGCATGAAGCATTTTAAGAAGGATATGTACACTAGATGGTGAAAATGCAGCCTGTCTAGAGGGAGGAGAATGACGTAATTCGAACGCACTGGGAAAGGGAGGCTCTCCTTTGTAAACATTTCGTACCTTTCAAAATTTGAATGATGCGAATGCACCACCTTTCCAAAAATTAGCCAATAAATAGCCTCTGCTAAAGCACATTTGAGCAATCAGGCAGAGAAAGTTTGATGGTGCAGGAAAGAGAGATAATAACTGAGGAGTGACATCTAGTAGGAGTGAGAGGAGGTGGGTATCAGAGTCCCAGTGGAGGAAGTCCACTTGGCCATGAGCAAGGATACTGCATCCTTTATGACAGAAGGGAATAGGCAGGTTTGTACATTTGGTGATGGAAGGATAAGGATATTTTGCTCAGATGGTATTTATTTTGTGAATGAAGGAAGACACAGCGGCTAAGAGCGCAGAGAAATGAGAGGTAGGGAAAGTTTAATGGTCTCAAAAGATGAGCTATACTCCTTAGGAAAAAAGAATATAATGGATGGGTGAAACTGGGTGGTCACAAATTGAAAGCAAAAGGAGTTAGTCCGGTTGTTTAATGTTTTCCAGTCACCCTGAGCTGGCCAGGTGTATGTCCAGCCAGGGGGTGGTTGAAATGTTACCATTCTAGTCTGACCAAGGCCAAGCAGGGCGGAAGTTTAGGATGTTTGCAACCGTGATTCAGGAAGGGACCTTGGAATCTACCTGGATAAACTGGCGAGTGAAGACCAGGACAGAGGCCTGTGGATAGTTAAAAATAGGTGGCTTCAACACATTGGAGATTTCCATTGCATGGACGAATCGTTGCAGTGGAGGGTTCAAAGGAGACTGACCTAGAAGGACAGGGAATTGTGGCTAAGAATGACGTCTGAAATGAGTGATGACATAGATCAGAACACAACCAAGCGGAGAGATGGCTGAGGCAGATGGAGGAAAATGATGACGACAAGGAGGCCTAAACGCAGATAGATTGGGCTGTTGAATGAGGCCTTGGGATGAGAAAAAGGCAGTGAGCTGAGTGCTAAAGTCCTTCATAAATGTGGTGGAAAAGGTGGTGATGGCTGAGCAGCTGAAGTGGGTAGTAGAAGTCTTGAGTTTCACCTGAGCAGGGTTTTTTTTTTTTGCGGTACGCGGGCCTCTCACTGCTGTGGCCTCTCCCGTTGTGGAGCACAGGCTCCGGACGCGCAGGCTCAGCGACCATGGCTCACGGGCCCAGCCGTTCCGCGGCATGTGGGATCTTCCCGGACCGGGGCACGAACCCGTGTCCCCTGCATCGGCAGGCGGACTCTCAACCACTGTGCCACCAGGGAAGCCCTGAGCACGGGTTTTTAAAGCAGGAAAGACAAGTGGTTTGGAAGCTACCATGGTGAGGGAGGGGAGAGGAAGGAGGAAAGATCTACTGAGAGGCATGTGTGCCTTTCTCTGACGTGACTGTAGGGCCTGCACTAACCTCAGGGAACAAAGCAGTTGCAGGAGGCCTGAGAGGAGTTTGAGAAGGAGGCGTTTCCTGAGAAGGCCTGGGTCCCAGAGGGCACAGTGACATGTAACCGATAGACATCTCCTACCTTCTTTGACCTCATTTCTTTCACACCCAGACAAAAATCCACACCTTTGCACCTGGAGCTAAGGCTCTTATCTTTTGACCTGAATCCCCTGGCTCACTACAAATTCAGAGCGGTGCCAGGTGGAGGCCAGCCACAGCTCCCTCTTGGTTTCTGTGGGCTGGAGGACATTACCTAGCAACTCGGAGTTTTTTGGGTGGTGACAGAGTGTAGCCCAGGGGAAAAGAGATTCCATGCGAGCCACGTAATGTAAGGATTATACTGACAAATTGCTGTCAAAAGTTGAGCATACCATTGTACCAACATGCAAACAGGTATGGAAAGCCTCCCGTGGGCACCTGGGCTTTTGCACAACAGCTATCTAGGCCTCTGCCCTTGCTCACAGGTAATTAATGCATCTTAGTGGCCAGCGGTGGTACAGACTAAGTGGGATAAAAGTGGAATTGGGAATGATGAAGGGGAAGAAGGAATTATGTCAAACAACTGCTCCGCACTTCTTAAACCAGAAAGAGGACACAAGGAAGAAGCCCAGCACTCATTTCCTGTAATGGTGGATCCTTAGGTTGGGAGATTTCAGGGTCCTGAGGAGGTCGTTATGGAATGCCTGGGTCTTTTGTACACATAACCCAAGAGCCTGAGGCACTGAAGAAGGTTATCTGAGAAGGCTCAAGCGTCAGGGTCCTCACCACTGGAAAATTGTATTTTAGAGAGCTTGAGGGAACAATTACCCCCTAACTAAGCAGCCCTTATAGCTAATACTTTCTGCCTGGAACAGAATAAGAAGCAGGAAGCCTTCTAAAAACTTGCCACCTCTCTCTCTTCTTCCTGTGCCCCCAAGCACTGCAAGTCTAATAAAATCCCAAAGAGACCTAATACTTAGCCATTACTTGCTTTATCACTCACTTCATGGCCTTGCATATATCTTCCACCTGAGTGAATCAAGCATCTTTGCTCCTTCCCCCAGAATTTCTAGCTATAGTACCAGCTATAAACTCTAGTACACACGGTTCTGAGTTCAGTCTCTTTCTGGATCATCTGGCTTTCTTCTCTTTCAAGGTCACAGACTCATCTTTAACTGTGGCCACTTCTAGACAACGTTCAGCCCGAGTAGAACCAGATCAGAGAGTCTGGTCCACAGCTGGTGCTCAACAAGGGCTGTTTTCCTTCTTCTACGATCACACCCTTACCAGTCTCGGGGCATTCTTATGAGCGCTTAGTCTTGGCATTTCCCTCACTCCTTATTCTTCCTGACCCTCTTAATATCGCTAACAGGATATGCAGAAGTAGTGAAATTTTCTTCCTTTCCTCTTTCAGCAGTTAAACAGCTGCCGCTGGAGGGATCAGAGAATTGGATTTACTACAATGATTAAATATAAAAGGTAAGAGCAAATCAGCGGTGAGGTGCTGACTCAGAGCCCCAGTTAGAACTGAAGATATGTAAACAACACTGGGGAAGGTTTCAGTTGGGGTAAGGCGGTAGGGGGTAGATTTGCCACCAAAAGTTATGGGACTAGCTCTTGAAATGGTTTAGGAATGTATCAGCTTTCTACCAGTCAGAACACACTGGAGACGAGGAGCGAAGAGGCAGTGCAGGACTGGACTTCTGTCACAGGCTCCAAAACAATGCAGGAACACCCTTGGCCTTGGAATAATCAGATAAAAGGATACTTTGTGTTGTTTTGGTTTCCATGGGCACCACTCTGTTCCCAGGATAACAGGGCTTGGTATTGCCTGAACAAAGGATTAGATGGCAGAATCCCAGTTCATTGCTAGGGACCGGTCATGCCGGAGAAAGTATGACTCTAGACAAGAGAGTGATGTGAATGGCCTAAGGGATTGGTCATCTTCCAGGGCACATGAGGCCTTTCTCCTCAGTTCTAGTACTTCCTTCAGGCAGAATGATTTTTTAAAACATAAAATACAGCAAAATTTAATGGGAGGAAATTGAGCCTTGTATCAGTGCAAGGTTACTTAGCCAACTACTGCAATGTTTGTCTGGACAGCCACATGGAGATGCTGAGCTGGGGGCAGCTTTAATGCCGATGCCAACCTTTGCTAATCACAGCTACCCGACTAGCCCTGGCCTCATTGAAGACTGCTCTGAATAGGTGCTGCTTGAAAAACACCTCTTCTGCCTGAAGCTCCTCCCAGCAACGTCCTAATTACTCACTATTCATGTTCGTTTCTGTAGGTTAATTCTCTCTGATTTGGTAAAACTGAAATTTCACTGAGTGACCGTGGTTTTCAATGGGAGGATATGCAGGTTGAAAGTATGTGTGTTGATCTCCATTTGGAATACCTAGTAAATAGAGCTTCCAACACAAGAACCTAAATTAGGCCTTTGAATCTAAAAATCATGTGATTCCCATTACAATCAACTGGAGTCCTACTTATGTATGCACCCATAGCCGGGTAATGGTAGCATGAATTCCAGAATTAGCTCATTAGACAGCTACTTCAAGCTTCCCCCCAGAAATGTTGAAATTGTATCATTGATAAGATCACGGGTCTCAGACAGCAAAGAAAATCACGATATTTAGTTTACTCAATCTCTAAGCAGTTTGGGATTAACATATATGCACTCCTATATATAAAACAGGTAAACAACAAGGAACTACTATATAGCACAGGGAACTATATTCAATATCTTATAATAACCTATAATGGAAAAGAATCTGAAAAAGAATATATGTATATATGTATAACTGAATCACTTTGCTGTACACCTGAAACGAACCACATTGTAAATTAGCTATACTTCAATTAAAAAACTTTTTTTGCATGCAAAAAAAAATAGAAAAGCCCAAAAAACTCCAGTGTAGCTTTTCGGTATTGGACAACCATGGAACATATTTTTCTATTCCAAGAGTTAGATGCATGAAGCACAAAGGCAAGGGAAAAAAACAGATATTAAAGACTACCGTGACCAAACCAGTATTTACCCCAAGACTGAAAAAGAAATGGTACCGGGCTTCCCTGGTGGCGCAGTGGTTTTGAGAGTCTATCGGCCGATGCAGGGGATGCGGGTTCGTGCCCCGGTCCGGGAAGATCCCACATACCGCGGAGTGGCTGGGCCCGTGAGCCATGGCCGCTGAGCCTGCGCGTCCGGAGCCTGTGCTCTACAACGGGAGAGGCCACAACAGTGAGAGGCCCGCGTACCGCAAAAAACAACAACAAAAAAAGTACCACTTCATGGTACATGATATAATTCCCACCCTTGACAAAGCAATATTTTAAAACTAAAATTATATTGTAATTAGCCTTTCAAACATATGAGGAATTCAATATAGGAGTCCATTAATAATCTAACTGCTGCTGCTACAAAGCTTGTTCCTCCCACACATGTAAATTAATTGAACTCAGGGCCTCGCATTCCAGCCGTCAGACAGTCATGAAGAACAGGTGGCTCCCGACTTACAGATAATGCAAAGATGGATCTTGCTCTGACTTAGCACGTCCAGAGGAAATTATCTAAATGTCTTCCTTGTTCTTTCTTCTGGCAATTTCTATTTCAAACACAAATTTACTTCTACTTTATAGGATTTAAAGTTCAAGCACTACCTAGAACAAGTCTAATGAAAATTAAATCTACGTTTATCTAACGGTCTGTGTCATTCCTCATTCAAAAATTGCAACAAAGCCTTATTGTCTTACAGAGCTAGAAGGTTAGGTATGGGTTGAGAATCATTACACACTGGAGAGTGTGATTTCAAGGACGCTGACAGAGGATAACAAAAGCAGCAACCTCTAAGAATCTTCTCCCGCTTCTCTAATGGGCTATAGGTCAGGTGACATCAATTCAAAAGCCTGGAGAAGCAGGCAGGTGGCTGGAATGACTGAAGATGCTGAGCGTAGAGGTGGCAGGATTGCGGCGAGCTGGAGAAGGCAAGCCCAGTCTAGATGGGCAGCCTCCACTCCACTCCAGTAGATTGTTCACAAGAGTCGGGTTGCCAGATCATCTGATGCTTCAGGAGAAAAAGAGAATTCCAATTTTTGTTTTTAAAATAAATGTACTTATTTATTTATTTTTGGCTGTGTTGGGTCTTTGTTGCTGCGCGTGGGCTTTCTCTAGTTGCAGCGAGCGGGGGCTACCCTTCCTTGCGGTGCGCTGGCTTCTCATTGTGGTGGCTTCTCTTTGTTGCGGAGCATGGGCTCAAGGTGCGCGGCCTTCAGTAGTTGTGGCTCACAGGCTCTAGAGCGCAGGCTTAGTAGTTGTGGCGCCCGGGCTTAGTTGCTCCATGGCATGTGGGATCTTCCTGGAGCAGGGATCGAACCCATGTCCCCGCATTGGCAGGCGGACTCTTAACCACTGTGCCACCAGGGAAACCGAAGAGAATTCCACTTTTTAAGTGAAGTCTTTCAATTAAAAATAAATGTGGCCCCTAATTAAAAATTTTAAAGCCAGGAGTGGGTCAAACCAAACAATATATAGGCCTAGATCTATCTTTGGGGACTACTGTTGATTAAGACTTTCATCTGCTTTGCTATCTAAGAAGGGAGATTTTTTAAGTTATCAATCAGACATGCCTTGGAGTAAATCCATAATGTGAGAAGAAGCTTTAAGAGGGGAGAAGATGTCCCATCAGTAAGTGGGGGAGAAATATGTCTGAAGGTACTAAGCCTCAGAAGTCAGGGGAGAGAGTCTATTACAATTAAAAGATGCAAATCACAAGGATGACGGGGACACAATGGCACAGCAAAGAGAGCTAAGGTCCATCTCCACATTTTCACTGAGTAGGTTTGGCACTGTGGTACCATAGTTGACACTGGTGGTTTTGAGGACAGAAGCACTCCGCCTTGTGCATTCGGCCTTCCATTGGCTCGTTGGATGATCTCTAGCAAGCCCTGAAATCCCTGGGGGGATTTTCTCAGCCTGGACAGAATGCCAGAGAGTTAATCCCATATGCCTTCCAAAGAACAGCCTCCAGGTGATAATGGATGGGAGGTGGAGCGTCGAGCACCAGCTTCCCCACCTTCAGGGAGGATCACTCCACACTAACCACAGAGCTCCCCGGCAGCAGTGAACCTGAGCAGTCACAGTGGTAATGTGCTCACGAAGCACCCTTTACTGCCTGCCTGCCTGTCTTATTTCCCCACTCCCTTCCTGGCACGTCCTAGCACCATCTCCCAAACCAATTAAACTCAAATCCATGTCTTAGGTTCTGCTTCTGGAGGAACCCAAGCTAAGACCCAGCACCATGAGAACATCTCCTGTGGGTCTCCTTGTCTTACCTGCCCCGAGGCCCTGGAAGATGTTTTTGTATAACTTGAGTCGGTAGTAGCATGTGCTCGATTATCTACAAAGTGGGGATCATTTTACGAGCTGCCACTCCAAGCTCAAAATATTGTTATGAAGAACAAATAAGAAAATGTTCACAAAGGTGCTTTGTATGTTGGAAAGTGTTACACAAATGTGATTTTTATAACTCTTCTTGTTATTAAGATGCAGTAACGGTGTGTCTGCAGAAGCAAAGATGGGAGCGACGGCAGGGCAAGAATGAGCAAGGTGAGCTGCTTTGCTGAACTGCCTGGTATGTCTTAGAACAGAAATGTCGGGCTGCACGTGGCCGCTTTTATTAGATGTCTTCAAATTTATGGCTCTGCAACAAGGTCGATCAGTCCGTCAAGGTGGCGCTGTCGAGGCGTGTACTATTTACAATGCATTTAATGTGCTTGGAAACTGAGTTATTGTTTCCAGGACTGGGGGAAGATGAGAGTGGCTGACACAGGGCATAAAACCATGGCTTCGCAGAGAATTTCATCTGCGTAAACTACAGTGACTAATTCAAACAATGACGTATTTAGTGCTTCTGAGCCTACTTAGAGGAGAAAATTAGTGGGCCTTTTACACCTGATTTAATGGCCTTTTAAAGAGAAAAAGTATAATCACAGCACACTCAATGGAATGAGTGATATTTACTCACTGAATGAGTAAATTGAAGTTGAATGACGATTATCTATGTGAAGGAGACAAATTTTTCTCTAGAATTTTTGACAGTTGACGTAGCCTTGAGCTGTGGATGGAAATAAATAACATTTTTGTGGCTATGTGTGTGTGTGAAGCTGGAGACTTCAAACGCTGCGGGCAGTAGGCAGAAGGCATGGGCTGTTTGCCTCTTATAGCCGCTGAACTGCTTTTTAGGATTTGTTTTAGTAGATCATGGTTTCAAGTGATTCGCTCTTTTTCCCCCATACTGCTAGGTATGCGTTTCTTCCCGCATGAACATTGGCATTCTATTCAAGAGGAACACCCCTAACAATTCCATCAACACTTAGATTTTTCACTGGCTCAGATTTTTCACTGGCTCCACAACTTGTCCTTTGCTTTGATGGTTTCCAGCAAAGTATATTGTATGTAAGAGGGAGTCTTGTTGAAACATTTCAATATGAACCTGCCTCCAAGAGATAGCTCTAGGTCAGGGTTCCTCAACGTGGGCACTATTGAAATTTGGGGCTGGAAAATGTTTTGTCGTGGGACTATCCTGTGCAGTATAAGACATTTAGCAGCATTCTGTTGGCCCCTACCCCGCTAGATGCCGCTAGCAACCCCCAACTGTGACAACTGCAAGTAGCTCCAGATACTGCCAAATGTCCCCTGGGGAGTGTCTGTGCAAAACCACTCCTGGCTGGGGACAGCTGCACGAGTGTGAAGTGTGGAGTTGTTGTATGGTGTGTTTAAGAGATCGGGAGTGTGGGATTAGCAGATGCAAACTCTCACATAGAGGATGGATAAACAACAAGGTCCTCCTGTAAAACACAGGGAACTATATTCAATATCCTGTGATAAACCATAATGGAAACGAGTATGATAAAGAGTGTGTATATATGTATAACTGAATCACTTTGCTATATAGCAGAAATTATTGCAACATTGTAAATCAGCTATACTTTAATAAAGAAGAAAAAAAGAGTTCTCTCACTTGGGGCTTGCTGGGGTGTATTGAGACATGTTTGAGAGACAGAGGACGTGATGCAACCGTCAACTCTGCCAGGACTTTGGGTTGTTTCTGAACAATACAGTTTCCTCATCTGCCACGTAGCACTTACCCTCACAGAGTTGTGTGAGAATTAGAATAGAAAATTAATATTTATTGAACATTTACTGTGTTCTAGGCCCTGTTCTAGGTGTTTCTAATGAAGTAATTCATTTAATCCCTGTATCAGCCTGTGGGGTAGGTACTATGATTATCCCCATTGTACAGCTGAGGGAAGAGAAATAATTCAGCCAAGGTCATATAGCTGGTAAGTGGCAGAGCTGGACTATGAACCCAGGCACTGTGGCTTTGACTCTCCATCTCTACCTCTATACCACATAGCCCCTCTAAGGTTGAGTGGATATAGCAGTCCCCCCCCACCTTATCTGTGGTTTTGCTTTCCACAATTTCATTTACCCACAGGCAACTGCAGTCTGAAAATATTAAATTAAAAATTCCAGTAATAAACAACTCAAGTTTAAATTTCACGCTGCTCCGAGTGGCCTGATGAAGTCCTTCACTGTCCGGCTCCATCCCGCCAGGGATGTGAACCATCCCTTTGTCCAGAGCATCCCGCCCACTGGTCACTTAGTAGCTGATTTGGTTACTGTCATAGTATCGCAGTGCTTGTGTGCAAAGAACACTTATTTTATTTAATAATGGCCCCAAAGCTCAAGAGCAGTGATGCTGGCAAATCAGTTATTGCCAAAGAGAAGCCATAAAGTGCTTCCTTTAAGTGCAAAGGTGGAAATTCTCGATCCAATAAGCAAAGAAAAAAGATTGTATGCTGAGGTTGCTAAGAGCTACAGTAAGAAAGAATCTTCTATCCTTGGAGTCGTGAAAAAGGAAAAAGAAATTTGTGCCAGTTTTGCAGTTGCACCTCAAACTGCAAAAGTTATGGCCACAACGCGGGATAAGTGCTTAGTTAAGACGGAAAAAGCATTAAATTTGTACAATAAGATATTTTCTGTGTGTGAGAGAGAGACCACATTCACATAACTTTTACTACAGTATGTCGTTACAATAATTCTATTTTATTATTAGTTACTGTTGTTAATTTCTTACTGTACCTAGTTCATAAATTAAACTTTACCAAAAGTATGTATTTTAGGAAAAAACATAGTTATACAGGGTTTGATAGTATCTACGGTATCAGGCATCCACTGGGGCAGGGGGTCTTGAAAAATATCCCCCAGGAATAACGGGGAACTATTGTATAAGCACTTTGTAAATATTAAAGCAAGAAATCCATTGTTAATAAACTTCCAGGGCATGCCCAGACCACTCTCCCTCAGGCTAAAGCATCTTAGCAAGAAGCCTCTCTGCCACGATATTTTTCATTTGCATTGTTTACTTTACATCTCTACAGATTAAAATTCTACACATCTTTGAGACCTAGCTCAAATGCCACCACCTCCAAGGAGCCCTTCCTCTTAATTCCTTTTAATTTCTGCCACAAGTGCTTCACACCTCCTTGAATCACCTTCACACTTTATACTGATATTATGGAACTCATCATCCTCTAAAGCAGTGACATGTGTGTGATCCCGCCTCTAGTAGCAAACTCCTCGTGTTCATCAGGGACACTCACAGTGACAGTCTCTCATAAAAGCTGACACAGAACCTTGTCATTGTATATATTGAAAGTGAAAGATTTCTAAAGTAATGGATGGATTGAGAGGATCGTTGGCTTGAACAACAATGACTTCTACCTGGAACCATTTACCTCTATTTTACAAGTGGAGCAATTGGAGGGGGTTGAGGAGGAGAAGTCACCCAAGGAGGACTCTTTGGACTCTCCCCATACCCAGAAGCAGCAGAGATACAGGTGTCATAAGCACCTACATAGCATAGAAATCAGCTGAGCATGGCTGCTTGCATAAAATAGTGACTGAATTCTGCTGGGTGAAAATTGGTGACAAAAGAGTTCTGAAAGTTGTGTCTACATCTGCAGCTCTCTCCTCAATCTAGGGGCCATTTTCCTACTTTGTTTTTGTTAGGTCATTGCTCTTGAGCGTCACCTTACACTGATTGATGACTTGCCATAGAGGTTGAAAAATACCTCATTGATCACATTTTCCCAATTGTTCAGGCAAGAGATCATGAGAGGAGAGACCAGCTGACATGGGCCTGATTGCTTTGCTTACAAAAGCTTTTTGTAGCTGTCATTACCTGGGCTTTGCTCCTGTAGTCTACAGTGTCAATTTCTTAGAGAGATTGAACAGGGCTACCAAAGCATTCTTCTTTGTCACATGTTGCACTTATTATTGAGTTTGTACCCAGTGAAACATTTATCTCTTGTGGCAGCATTGCTGCTCTGCTTGCTTCTCTGATGCCAGATCTGGTCCCAGGGAAGTTTAAGGAAGTCTTGTTAGAGTAGAAGGAATGGGTGTTGAGCGAATGAGACTAATTAACTTGAAGATGTGTGATCAGGGTATCAGCATAGTAAATTGCCACAAGGATGGAGAGGCAGAGGCCTTCCACAGCTGGAGATGCTCAGCATTAACTCAGTGAGATCATGGTGTGTTTCTTTGGTTAACCTTTATTCCAGACTGTTTTTAAAGGATGCAAGTCTACAAGGATTCTTCATTAATGAGAGGCAATAGCAACAAATCAAGTAGTATTTGATTTGTTGGTGATTACAGTGTTTTTTTTCTTTTTAAAATCATAATCTAACTGCACCTTAATCCAACATGTCATCATAACACACACCATAAAATCAGAGAGATTGTGGTTAAAATGGCATTGTCTCCTGGGCTTTTTCTATCTACCTTTATTATAACCACGGGACCAGTGCATCCCTAAAGAAGCAAAGTCTCTATCAATTGCTAACTAATTGTTATAATATATAAGACCACATTTTATTTTTTACTTTTTATTTTTTAAAATACATTTATTTATTTTATTTATTTATTTTTGGCTGTGCTGGGTCTTCGTAGCTGCACAGTCTCTCTAGTTGTGGCGTGCAGGGGCTACTCTTCTTTGCAGTGCATGGTCTTCTTATTGCAGTGGCTTCTCTTATTGCAGAGCATGTGCTCTAGGCACACAAGCTTCAGTAGTTGTGGCACGTGGGCTCAGTAGTTGTGGCGCACGGGCTTAGTTGCTCCGTGGCATGTGGGATCTTCCTGGACCAGGGCTCGAACCGTTGTCCCCTGCGTTGGCAAACGGATTCTTAACCACTGCGCCACCAGGGAAGCCCAATATAAGACCATATTTTATGATGCAAGGTGGAGAAAGAATGTAATTTCTACTTCTGTTGCAAGAGGCAGAAATACCCCAACTTTGATGAATGATCTATGTTTGAGCATGCAATTAGAAAAGTCCTTCTCTCACTTGTAAGATGAGTAAGTGTGATACAGATGTGACCGAAAACAAACAAATATCTAATTCTTAAGTATCCTGAGCTAAGGAACTCTGCTTCATTTTCTCTCCCCAGGCACAGCCATATTGGGGGAAAAATAGCACAGCAACTTGACAAGTTTTTTTCAAAGGTTTATTTGTTGCAAGAAGGCAACTTTCCTTCTGTCTCTGACTTTTCACACCATGTGAATTCAGAACACAGATCCTGTTTAAAAATAATATTTCTTCAGGAGAGAAAAATAAACTTGCCTGTACATGAAAGATTTCCAAAGAGAGAACATGAACAAACAGGTTTTTAATTTAAACAGGTGGAAAGTAGACCTTTTGGCCCAAATTTCACTGTAGATAAGAAACTCTCACGTCTAGGACTTAACTAGCTACCATCCAATGACGGCTTATTTTACATACACAAATTAAGAGCAACTTATTTATTTACAGAGGAAATGGATAATTAACCATATACAACACACAGCTACATTTAGAGATCTTGGTTTTCCAGAAATCAAGTAGCTGAGAAAGTTTCTGGCATCATCTTATAGCTCAAGTACAAGATGATGGTCTCCTGCAGATAAGTAGCATTAAAATGCTTTCCATGTGAAAATCGACAACCTGAAGGACTATACCTTACAGTGCTGAGTAGAAGAATGCTTGCATGACAGCTTCCAACCTCTGTGAGAGTTTAATCCTTATGAACTGTATCTTTACCCATATGACTTTCTATTCCAAAGAAAAAGAATCTGACTTCCTGTTTTATACTCTGCTGGGTTTTGAAAATTGGATGCACGTTGTTCAATTAAGAACCAATTAATGTGACATTCCAGCATGAAAGAAGTGTGAGGCAAGAGAAGCCCACCTCAAACTAATCAGTTTAAAGTTTCATTGACTCACGATCTGTTGTTTCTTAAAGGCAGAAGAGTGTTTTGCATTCATACCACCTCTGGCTCTTGGAACTTGCCTGAGTTCATAAACTATGTAGGGTGAAGTTGAACCAGGATCACGTGGTGACCTTCCCAGAGCAGCCCAATTTCTGCAAAAACATGCACACCTTGGGTGTACTGTTTCTCTCACGTTGGTACCAAGTCATTGTTTCCCTGCTGATGCTCTTGTTTGCCATGTGACTCCAAAGATAAATAGCAACCGGAAACTCAGAAGGCATGCATCACAACCCAATTCTCTTGGGCACAGTTTGTGGCCCTGAACTTCAGTTTCCTCATCTCTTAAATGGAAGCAACAGGATCTATTAAATGGAACTCAGTGAAGAATCTTGCTCACTACCAGAGAAGAATAAGCCCTGGTTTTTTGAATAAATGCCAGCCTCAGCAATTAGTCCATCAACTAAAATTCTTCTTGCAGTTTCAGTTAGATTGAGAACCCTTCCCTGGTTTGCACTCAGGCTGTTGTGCAACCTTTCTGCAAGGCTAACAGCTGTCTTATTCCATCCCAGAGAGAGCTCTATTTTAGCTACTCCTGCATTCGTAGTTCATAAAGCACTGGGATCCAGTGGGTGAAAGGCACTCTTTAGCATCGCAAGATGATATTTGTTAGTAGTAAATAAGCTATGGTAAAAAGGCAAGCAGCAATGATACTCTTGGTAACAAGTCACTCAACACTCTAGTTGTATTCACTCTATCGAGAGCAAGTTGAATACCAAAAGAACTTGGAATGGCAGGTTTTATAGGGGATTTTTTTTTTTTAATGCCCAAAGCTCTCATAAAAGAAAAAACTACCAAAGATGGAAGTTCACAATCTCTCAGCATCATCTCCCGTTTCAAAATGAATGCGCCAGGAATATTCTATACAGTTGTTTGGCAGATTTATTTATTTTTAACATCATTTAAGGCAGCTTTTCAAACAATACTCTAAAAGGGAGAGCATCACCCACATTCTAGTCCGACCCAGAGAGCTATATATTTGATTACTTTTTCCTTCATTCTCTCCATCTCCATTTTCTTGTACAGCCATTCTTAGCTCCTTTCACTGTGCTCCTTCTCACAATATTAGGAGACCTCAAATACTGCCTTCAGTAAGGTCTCCTTGAGTCCCCCTTTAACATCTCTGTTGCTTATTGTTCGTTTGTGCCTCTGCCTATCCTTTTCCTGCTCTGAGCCAGAGAGCCTGGTCCTGGTGCCGCCCTCACCCAGGCTTCCTTGACAGCTGGCATTAGGTTGGGTTTGGTCAGTAGGATGGTGGGGGGAGAGAGGTCCAGGTATTTCTTCCCTTCTCTCTCCTCCCTGCTCTTCTTCATTGTTTGGCCACGGGCTTCATCCTTCCATGCTATGGCTCCTGGTGCCAGCTCCTCCACCAGAGCTCCAGATCTTACAGGGCTGCGCCGGCATTTCCTCCCCTTGCCCCTCTTCCTAGAGGCATTCATGAAATTCTGCTGTTGCTAGTCTCTGGCTGCATCCACCTTGCAGGTTCCCTCACTCCTGTTCACAGCTCTGCCATCAGTCCTTTAAATAAATGATTTGAGCTGGATTCTGAGTCCTGCTAGGTCTCTGGTTTTCCTCCCTCTCACCTCACATACACACAAACGAAAAGACAAATTCAAAACTGTGTTGAATGCATATGAGGCTTACTGCCTGATTTGAATTGATTGACTGAGTTCTTTCAGACTCTGAATATACAAGCCCTTATTTCTGTTCTTCTTAGTTATATAATGCAACTTCTGTCATATGATAGAATTGATCATGAAGGAATACTACTTTATTTGGGAATTATGTTGATATAAAGGTAGAAATGAAATAACCATCTAAAATGGTGAGAAAAGTATAATTAGTCATATTCAAATAACTTAATAACAGCAAAAGTGAACTATTAACTAAAATAAGACTTCTACTTATTTTTTAAAAATAATGAATGTCTTTTATTAGCTACTAGTGGAACTAGTAGGTCTCTTGGGGATTAAGTCTAATTTCAGTATAGTCCCAAAGGAGTCCTATTAATTTAAAAGGCAGTAGGTATTTAGTGAAAGGGTTCAACTTGAGGAAGTATAAATTTACTCTCATTACATTGTAAAGGATGGAAGATATTTTTTAAATGGTAACCAAATATTTGTAGCTTGTATACTTCCTTTTCACATTACAATATTTGTCATGAAGATGAATTAATATTGTGCCATTTTCTGCTTTTATTACAATCTTGGGCCTGAGATGAAATACTGGATGTTTAATATTTTTATGAATTATAGAAGAAAAATGTACGATGTTGACCTTTTTAATATGCTGGTTTCTGACTGGCTGGTACTTCCACTCCTCTCACTGCAACAATTTCTACTAACATGGAAGAAAAGTTTAGGATAGATAGCCAATGGGAAAGCAGAGTAATAAAAAGGTCAACAGAGTAAATCTTTTCTATAACTTAAAAAAAATTATTAAGACATTCAAATTCAAATACTATAGCTCATAAACAAAATATGTAATTCATACTTATGAAAATAACCTTGTGTTAAAATCTTCTCATTACTGTGATAAAGGTACAGCATGATTATTCAAGACTTAAAATAATCTACTAAATATTTTATAATAGACTGAATATTTATAGAATAAAATAGCATATTTTTAAAAAATCACTAAAAAGAGACATAAAGATCACTTTCTTTTCTTTCCTTATGGTAAAAAAAATTGTATTATTTCTTCAGCAATAACACCAATATCAACAGAGAGCTGTAGACATGGAAACTTATTTTACATGGTTGTAATGTTATTCACTGTTTAAAGAGTTCTTAATTTAGATTTTAGCAAATAAAAACACCCAAACATTTAAAATTTTATATTCATATTCACTGTTTTATCTAGCACATTTTAATTGTTCAATAAATTATTGGCTGAATGAATGTATATGCAGGAAAATAAAACAAACTGTAGAATTATAACAGCCTTTGCATTATTTTTGGAGGGGTATATGAATCATGGCAAACAATAACAACTGCAAAAATAAGAAAGGGATTATAAGCTACAACTGGGCTTTATGGTTCACTGGTGTATTACTCTTCTTACAGCACCTGATGTAAAGTGAATCTTCAAAAACGCTGCATGAATGAATGAGGAAAATGGAGAATAGAAGCAGGAAAGGGTGGATCCACAGCATGTGGATTGCAGTAACATCCATCTATATTTTAGTCTCTTCATCACTGGCCATTTATGAATTGCCCAGGCCTAATTACAACCCCTCCTCTGCCATTTTCCCTCACATAATGATCACACGATCTTGGATGGCAAAGATTTCTTCCTCCTTGGATACTAGGTTTGGGTGAGGTGAGCATTTAACACAGTCAGGGTTGATGTAAATCCACGCTGAGGGACTGATAGGAATGCTGAATGAGAAAGAAGCTGCTCTTCTTTTTTCCTGGCTCACTGGTTGTAAAGACAAAATATCCCTGGAACTTCTGTGGCCATCTTTGCCACCAACTAGAGAAGATCAGCTGGAGACTGAAGCCAACAGATGAAAAAGTAAAGTTACTAGATGAAAAGAGGGAGATAAAGGCATAGTGACATCATCTCAATGCCTGGATAGGGCTTTGCTTAAAACTCATGCCACCTCTTGAATGTCTCAGTTATTAATTCCCTTTTTGCTTATGCTAATTAAGCTAAGCATGTGTCTCTTATAGTTGGAAGACTCTTAACTGTGGAGTTATTGGGAAGGTTTCTAAGATCCATATGGACCAGTTGTCAAGGAATTTAAAGCTCATCTATTTTGCATATATAAAAATGCCAAAATGGTAAAAGATTGATCCTAAGGGAGTGTCCATGAGAGAGGGAGATGGCGACAACTAATTCCCTTCTTCCACTGGTGAAGCAATTCAAAGCTCACTTTGAGATGCCTGCAACTCCTGAGCATGTGAGGTTAACTTCTGCCCTCGCTCATGCTGTCCCTGCTGTATAACATGTCCTTCACTCTCCCATAGTGGACACGTCTCTACCTTCCCCCCTGGCCCACACTTCCCCTACTCCTGTTTAATGCCCCCTCCAGCAGTATCCATTTTGCTGAATAACATTGTTGGCCCTGACCTTCTCTACCCTGCCCTCTGCCTCTGGGGGCTGAACTCTAGGGACTGCATCAACCAAGCTTTCTGTACTGAGCTGAGCCAGTGGGAGGTCTTGGTGGAAGATGAGAGCTGGACGGGAGGACAGGACCAGGGTATTTCCTCCCCTGGCATCCTCTCTTTCGAGTCACTGCAGGTTGATGGGATCCTTCAAATGAAGGTCACGACTGCTTTCTCTGAGGTCTGGTAGTGCCCCTTCCTCTTGCTCCTTTCACACTGAGGGCAGGGAATGGGTCCCCACAGTTGGTGGCTTCACCATCCATTGTTGGTTTTCCCTAACTCAGCCACACTTTTGTAAATCATCCCTCATTAACCTCTCTGACTGATAGGCTTCCTTTTTGAATCCCATCCTGCTGGTCCTTCATTGATGCCTAGTTGAAATGCCTGCTCCTTCCTTTGTCCCCACTCTTATCCTTGTGACCCCTTGAATCATTGTACCTGTCATACTTCACTGCCCACTTCATTCCCATGTTCATCTCCTCTGTGGTCTAGGAGCTCCTGGAGAGCAGACGGTGCCTATTCCCCAATCTTAGGGCCATAGCAGGTGCTTAAACGCCGAATGAATGAATGAACAGCTGAGAATAGTGCCCTAAGTCAAAGTCGGTACCACAGCCATTTATATTAGAGTAGTTGGAATGTCACAGTATTTTGGAGGGTCTTAATTCTTGCTTCATCACGGTGAACTCTATCTAGACAAGGGTTTGATCACTCAAGCTTACCAGGTTTAGAAAGTCCATTCTTTATCTCACTTAGACTGTAGTTAATTGGTTCAAATTTGCCAAACTCAAGAGATACAGATTTTTTTAATAAAGTAATTCCACGTTAATAGTTGATGATAGGAACTATAATTGCCAAATGGACAGCAGTTATTTTTCCCTGAGTTTTATTGTGAAATTTTTCAAACATAAAAGCTTTGAAAATACAGAACATCCTTATACTCACCACCTAGGTTTAATAGTTAACCTTTTTTCCATATTTGTGTCATTTAACCATCTACATTTATAGGTATATAGCTATGCATACATGTATGATATCTAAAAATATTTTTTGTTGAATCATTTGAAAATAAATTGCAAACATCATTAAAGCTTCACCCCTACATACTTACGCAGGCATCTCCTAAGACTATGCCCAATCTCCTTCTAACCACACTACCAGTATCATACCTAAGAACCCTAGCAATAATTCCTTGATAATATCTAATACTTATTGATGCCATGTGTTTGCCAGCCAGACTTGGGGAGCAGGGGCACCTTTGGACCTCAGAGCCGCTCTGGTTTAATCTCAATTTTATCTGGCCTGCAGCATTTTGTCTAAATGTCGATATCTGTCAGTTTCTGCTGCAACCACTGAGATCAACAAATTTAACTGTGCACATATCTGAGAGTCAAGACTAAAGGGAGTTCTTTCTGGGCTTCTCTGGAAGCTCATTTTCAGGGATGAGGCCAGGACTGCCGGAGACAGTGGGAGGAAGGTTCTCAGCAAGGAGTTTTAGATCTCCCTCCTTTTATTTCTTTATCTTTTTCCTAATCCTAGGCCACGATATCTTTCTTTCTCTGGGCTAGAATTTATTTCTATCTTTTTCCAAAAGAAAGAGGGGAGAAACACCTAGATGTAAAAGATGACCCTCATGTGGAACTTGTAAAATAATCCAAGCAACTGCAAGACCCTTGCTGGGAGGCTGCCCTGGCCCACCCTGTCTCACTGACACTCCACGGTTGTGCTGAAATATATGCTTTATTTGTCAAAAAGTTTTAGGTCCTACATTCTTTTTTTTTTTTAACATCTTTATTGGAGTATAATTGCTTTTCAATGGTGTGTTAGTTTCTGCTGTATAAAAAAATCAATCAGCTATACATATACATATATCTCCATATCTCCTCCCTCTTGCGTCTCCCTCCCACCTTCCCTATCCCACCCCTCTAGGTGGTCACAAAGCACGGAGCTGATCTCCCTGTGCTATGCAGCTGCTTCCCACTAGCTAGCTATTTTACATTTGGTAGTATATATGTGTCCATGCCACTCTCACTTTGTCCCAGCTTCCCCTTCGCCCTCCCTGTGTCCTCAAGTCCATTCTCTACGTCTGTGTCTTTATTCCTGTCCTGCCCATAGGTTCTTCAGAACGTTTTTTTTTAGAGTCCATATATATGTGTTAGCATACGGTGTTTGTTTTTCTCTTTCTGACTGACTTTACTCTGTATGACAGACTCTAGGTCCATCCACCTCACTACAAATAACTCAATTTCGTTTCTTTTTATGGCTGAGTAATATTCCATTGTATATATGTGCCACATTTTCTTTATCCATTCATCTGTTGTTGGACAGTTAGGTTGCTTCCATGTCCTGGGTATTGTAAATAGAGTTGCAATGAACATTGTGGTACATGACTCTTTTTGAATTATGGTTTTCTCTGGGTATACGCCCAGTAGTGGGATTGCTGGGTCCTATGGTAGTTCTATTTTTAGTTTTTTAAGGAACTTCCATACTGTTCTCCATAGTGGCTGTATCAATTTACATTCCCACCAACAGTGCAAGAGGGTTTCCCTTTTCTCCACACCCTCTCCAGCATTTATTGTCTGTAGACTTTTTTCTTTTTTTAAGAAGATGTTGAGGGTAGGAGTTTATTAATTAATTTATTTATTTTTGCTGTGTTGGGTTTTCGTTTCTGTGTGAGGGCTTTCTCTAGTTGTGGCAAGCGGGGGCCACTCTTCATCGCGGTGCGTGGGCCTCTCACTATCGCGGCCTCTCTTGTTGCGGAGCACATGCTCCAGACGCGCAGGCTCAGTAGTTGTGGCTCACGGGCCTAGTTGCTCCGCGGCATGTGGGATCCTCCCAGACCAGGGCTCGGACCCGTGTCCCCTGCATTGGCAAACGGATTCTCAACCACTGCGCCACCAGGGAAGCCCTGTCTGTAGATTTTTTATGATGGCCATTCTAACAGGTGTGAGGTGATACTTCATTGTAGTTTTTTTTTGTTTTCTTTCATAGTTGAGATTTTATTGGTTGTTTTGAGGACCAGTACACAGACATTTCAATTTGTACACAGTTCTCAACATACGTACCAAAAATCTAAAAAATTATGTAGTTGTGATTCTTTTCTGAACAGTTATTCCAGTGACTTTCCAGCTTAAAATTTGGAGGCAAATTTTTCTTCACAGGATATCAAGTACCAATATCTTCAAATATTGATATGCTGTTACATCGTTAAGTCCCACTAATTCACAATTTAATATCATATACACTACATACTCAAATTGTCAATCGTTCATAGCACACTGACAGTTTCTAGAAGAACCGGACAACCACGACCAAATATGTTCCAGAGTGCACAAAATTCTGCCCGGGAGAGCCAAGATCAAGGGGTGAGTGGTTTGCTTTAGGAAACAATTCTACCAAAAACAACATGGGAAGAGAAGTAATTTAAAGTGTTTAAAACATTAAATGCACAACGGAATCCAAACTGCCACTTAGTATGCTTTGTATTATAAGATATAAAAGCTACCCTCCATCTGTGGAATGTTAAGCTGACACCCAAGACAATCAAAACCTCCCATATTCAATATCCCACTATTTTCTGGTTTTACCAAAAAAACAAACAACCAGCAAATGATTTCATCTCTTAAAAAAAAGCATTTACACTTAAAAAATGGGATGAGTTGGGATTCCCTCCTTTGAAAAAATATTTCTAGAGCTACTAAAAAACTTGCATTTACAAAAGAGTTGATAAAAATATTCCTCTGGATTGTACAAGAAGGGAGACTGGGGCCACTGATAGGACCAGGTGTGTGATATTAATCAGACTTGGCTTCTTTTTCTCCTGCTTCATCAGAAGCTGGGCTCTCCTTGTTTTTAGTTTCTCCATTCTCTTGGTTAGCCACTTCAGCTTGTTTTCCCTTTGCTCCCCTTTTCCCTTATTGTGGCCTCTCCCGTTGCGGAGCACAGGCTCTGGACGCGCAGGCTCAGCAGCCATGGCTCACGGGCCCAGCCGCTCCGCGGCATGTGGGATCCTCCCGGACCGGGGCACAAACCCGTGTCCCCTGCATCGGCAGGCGGACTCTCAACCACTGCGCCACCAGGGAAGCCCAGTTTGCACTTTTTTGTCTGAAGATTTATCGTTTCCTGCCGCCTTTTTTGGCTTCGTTTCCACTTTTGCGGGAGCCGGTGTAGCTGACACCCTCGCCGATCTCCTCTTGCGCTCCTCCTTCGCAGCCCCCTCGGCGGAGCTGACCTTCCTCTTGGGCAACGGGCCGGCGGGGCAGGCGCGTGTCCGGTGCCTGCGGGCCGCGGCGCACCGAGAGCCTTCGCAAAGCTGGGCTGCCTGGCCGCTGCCGCACCTCCGGCTGCCCGAGCCCCTGGGACCCGCCCCTCACCGTAGTTTTGATTTGCGTTTCTCTAATGATTAGTGATGTTGAGCATCCTTTCATATGTTTGTTGGCCATCTGCATATCTTCTAGGCCCTTCATTCATAATTTACAAAAAAAGCAAGAGAAACCCCTAAACTAACAAATTTTAGTTGTTTTCACTGATTTTTTCCCCCCTCTACTTGTGGATCAGTTGACCAGTTATTTTTTTTTAAAAAAGTTTTTCACACTTTGGTTGAAATAACAACATGGCAAATAGAATTAGGCTTCAGGTTTGAGGGCTACTTGGTGCGTAGTGAATTAGCACGAAGGGAAGTGGATCATCTTGAAGGACCTCCATGTGTTAGTGGAAGTGACGCACCGAGCACACCAGAGGAGTGGGTCAGGCTCCCAGGGACCATGTCCTCTTTCCTTCTCCATTTACTGACGAGACAGTGGTGGTAGGAGCGGACATGGGTATTTCTCCTCTGTCTCTGGGGCCTCCAGCTTTGGGTCCATCTCCACAAAGACCCCAGATCCTACAGCACAACCATTCCCTCCATGATGCTAGTTCCCATTAAACACTTCTTTCAGCACCACTTCCTCCCAAGTTCCCTCCATTAATAATCTCTGATCATTACCTCACCGTCCCCTGTTTGTCTTCCCAGTTCTTCCATGCTGTGTAGCTAATTTCCTATACTGTATATGCCCTATAAAGATGGGGAGTAGTTTCTGTTTCCTTGGCTGGACCCTAACTGATCTATCTTCCCACTATGGCCACTTCGTAGCTTCCTGTAAGAATGGTCAGGACAAATTCAAAATAAATATGAATTTTCTCCCAAAGGTATTTAGTGCCCACTATGTGTAAGGCACTGGGTCTAGGCACAGGGGAAGCAAATAAATAAATACATATTTTTTTATTTTAAGGAGCTCATAATTTACTGGAGGAAACACGTCAACAAATAATTTTAATAAATGGTGGTAAATGCTATAAGGATACAGAAAGTGTATTCCTAATGCCTTCACAGGTTTGCTTTGTTTACAGGCTACCTTTGGTGGTGTGGTATAGGAAATGAGCACTAATTAAGAGCCACGAGAATTCGGCTGTAGGTTGGGTCTATTACCCCAACTAGTTGTGTGGCTAACTAGTTGTGTGGCTAACTAGTTGTGTGGCTTTGGGCAGGTCATGGAACCTCTCCAGGCCTCTGTTTCTTCATTTATGAGATAACATGTGCGTTTTCTTTCGGTTTGCCAACATTATTACTATGACCTTTCAATCCCTCATTTAACAATCCGGAGAGCCCACTGGCACTTATTTTAAAGTTCTTTCCAAAGGGCATGACTGAGGCATGACTCACCCCTATTAAACCTAGGAGTCCTGCTTCTCAATTTGGCACTCCAGGGGGCCTTCTGGGGGGGATGCGTGGCTAGCAATTTATACAACCCAACAAAATAGACATCACCATCTGAGAGTCAGCTCAGAAGCCGGAGAAGAATAAGAAATGCTCCCCCCCGTGTAGTTTTGGGCTCTGCACAGGCTGGTGAGGTGCATCCGGCTTGGACAAGGACAGGTCTCTCTGGCTGAGTTCTTCACAGAAACCTCCATGATTTCACAGCCCTTAAGTGGTGGTTCCATTTCAGTAGGAACAAAACAGCTTCTTAATGGGGGAGCTGTACAGGAAATCAATCATTTAAATATATTCTTAAAAGTACATTTGCACCAATTTGATTTTTTAGTTACTACATCATCTGGAAAAAAAATCCCTTAATCAATTAAATGATTACACTTGAATATTTAATTCCTGCCAGTGTACAGTTTAAATAATCTTTTCCAAATAATTTGCTTATGGCCGTTAGATATACTGAAGGTCCTCCCAAGATGTCTCTTGTAGAAGCATAATGACTCCTTTTGCTGATGACAAGCTGAGCATAAGAGCATTTTCAGCCCTGCAGTATTATTATAGGTGCTGGAGGTATAGTGGTGGGCAGATCAGATAGAGATTCACAGCAATGTAAAGAAAGGGAAGAAAGTCTAGACTGGAGAACAATGCAGAGATTGGTGGGCCTTAAAACAGAGCACATTTGCCATATTATTCTCAAGAGAGTTATGATTTAAAATGTATTGCAAATATGTGGAGAAAATCCTGCTTCACCTTTATTCAAGTGTTCAACACAAACCAGGTTTAAATTCTAGCTGCGAACTGAATTTTAGAAATGATGCGTTTCAGCCCTGTGAATTGCAGGAAGTGCAGCCCACCTGCTGTATCTTCTGTTACAAAGGGGAATTATATGCACTTTATACGGCAGACCAGAGGCTCTTCCTTTTGGTATAGAAAGTGGGTTTCACATCACAGGAAGCTTCTGCTTTTCTTCTTCCCAAATGCTCCTTAGGCTTGTGCTCAGATGGAAGGGCCTCCCCTGGCCTCCCTGTCTCCCTTTCCCACGGCCCTAGAATTTGTGTCTGTTACTTCCTGGCAGGGACCAGCTGCTGGGTTTCCTTCTCATCTTTTGTGAAGGCAGGAAACACAGAGGGGGTGCCTTGGAAACTGGGGGCAGCTTGCGCAGTGGCACGGCCTCTGCTGCACCCTACTTGGCCCTCTGCCAGGGGCACTGGGGCAGACCTGTGAGTGATCCTGATCTTCAGACACACCTGGCTACCCCAGTACCAGGATACTGGAGCCAGTTCTGTTCCCTTAAAATTAGGTTTGATGACAGGAAGGACTAACTGGATGCAGAACTTCAGCAAAATCTGCAGTTAGACATCTGTGACATTCCAGGTATAAGAAAGGCCAGGAATGCACGCTTCACACTGTCTTGTTTAAATAGCGCTCTCAACCAAGAGTGTTTCATAAAACACCTTGAGTTTTTTTTTTTTTTCTGCAGTACGCGGGCCTCTCACCGTTGCGGAGCACAGGCTCTGGATGCGCAGGTTCAGCGGCCATGGCTCACGGGCCCAGCTGCTCCGCGGCATGTGGGATCTTCCCGGACTGGGGCACAAACCCGTGTCCCCTGCATCAGCAGGTGGACTCTCAACCACTGCGCCACCAGGGAAGCCCAACACCTTGAGTTTTTAATTGCTTTGTTGTGTTCTTAGCCACAGTCTCAACTGAAATAACAGAAGGTATGAATGTATCTGTTAAAAATTAATTTACCTGTATATAACAGAAATACTTCCAATGATGGTGCCTTACACACAATAGAAGTTTAATTTTTGTTCACCTGAAAGGAAGTTGACACTAACTCAAGCTCTTTGTACCTCATTTCTCTGCCATTCCTGGAATGTGGGACTAGACCAGTTTTAGTTTTCAAGTTTCAGGCACCCTTTATACCATTAACACCCTTAAAAATTATTGAGGCCCCCCCCCAAGAACTTTTTATTTATTCATTTATTTTTTTTTGCAGTACGCGGGCCTCTCACTGTTGTGGCCTCTCCCGTTGCGGAGCACAGGCTCCAGACGCGCAGGCTCAGCGGCCATGGCTCACTGGCCCAGCCGCTCCGCGGCATCTGGGATCTTCCTGGACCGGGGCACGAACCCGTGTCCCCTGCATCAGCAGGTGGACTCTCAACCACTGTGCTACCAGGGAAGCCCCAAGAACTTTTTTAATGTGGGTTACCATGTTAGAAATTAAAACTGAGACATTTTTTACAAATTTATTTTATTTTAAAATACTAGTAAACCCATTGAATGTAAACATTAATAACACAGATTTCTGAAAATTAATGCTATTTTCTAAGACAAAACAAAATTATTGAGAAGAATAATTGTTTTACATGTTTGTAAATCCCTAGCTGGCTTAATAGAAGACAGCTTGAATCAAACACCTGTTACTGCATGCAATCTGTTGCAATGAATTGCTTTGGTTGAAGTCTATGAAGAAAATTCTAGGCTTCACATAGATATGTGATTGGAAAAGGGACTTGAAACTTTTGGGCCTCCCAAATAAGGACTTAGGGGACCCTATGTGTCCTCAGTCTACACTTTGAGAATTGCTGTCTTAAACCTCATGGTCTGAAGTAGCTGCTGGAGCTCCAGCCATTCTATTCACATTCAAGGTGTCATGACAAAGTTTGAAGAAAAGATTGGTACTTTCTCTTTAAGAAGAATTCCTGGAAGGCTCACAGCATTCCTGCTTACATCTCTTTGGCTAACACTTTCATATGGCAACATTAAGCTGTAAGAGAAATGTTTCAGTGGGATAGCAATGTACTCAGCTAAAATTTTCTAAAAAGGAAGAGGAAAAACTCTACCGAGAAGCAATTAGTAGTCTGTGCCACAGGAAGAGTGAGTTCAAAGCATTCCAATGACCCAAACACTTCATCTGCTGTTGCCATGACTGCAGATTATCCAAGCACCACAGATCCCCTCAGGAGTCCCCTGTGAAGAAATTATTGTTAACTTTGCTATGTGATTGGTCTATGGTGTTCAAGTGCATTTGAAAGTGTCTGCAGAGGGATGGGGTGTGAGATAGGAGTCACCAGCTAACTAAAGGGAGGCAAGGTTTGGGCTTTCTGAGAAGTACTGACCAGAGCCAGGTTCTGAAATGGTAATGAAACTAAACTAAAGAAGGACTATTGTGCTAAGATTTTACTGAAGCTATACAACATTCCTTTATTTTCAAAAACTTTGAAAAACACTCAAAGAATAGATGTCAAGGACAGAGTTTGTTGGAAAACAAAAAATTATTTTCTTTCTAGTAAAGAGTGACAACACAGAAGTTTCTTATAGTTAATAAGAAAGTGCTAAGAAACTAATTTAAGAAAGGAAGGTGCTATTATTATCCCCATTTTTCTGATAAGAAATTGAGGCACAGAGAAGTTCAGCCACTTACCTAAGGTGATGAAGCTGATGAAGGCGAAGTTGGCTCCATATTCCATGTTCTGAAATCACTAAACAATCCTGCACATATACTCTGAGGAGGAGCTTGGAGCTGAGGGGAAAACTTGAGGACGTGCATTGGATGAGATAAAAATTTATCACAATACAAGTTAGTAATGATGAAATTTAGTGACAGCCAAACGTTAACTGTAACTGTTTATTTGAATATGTATTTCAGTACTCTCTGTGTTTGAAAGGAAATGTTGGCTGTTATTAAAATGCGTCCTTTCAATTTGTCAGAGTGATCTTTCTATAGAAGGATTCTTAGTTCATCAAGGGAAACCTCATGCCCTCTCTGACCCTTTCTTTCAATAATTCAACCGTAACACTGCATCCTCACTCACAGCCTGTGACTTCAGATGCCCCTTCCATCATTAACCCAGTGTCAGGCACCTAAAGTGTGAGCCTACGTGCCTAACACGAAGTGGCACCTAACAGGAAATAATCAGCCTCATGGGACACATATTAATAACCCAAACCTTTTCAGCAGAGAGTGAAAATTGGTAGCCTGCAGGTGAAATTTTGCTTATAATATGCTTTATTTGCTTCATAGAGTGTCATTTTAAAAAATAGATTTGCGGGGGGGGACCAAAATCCCAAACCAAAATTTCCCATAAGAACCCAGCCTCTCCGTGCCTTTATGTTACGTTACCTGTCTGTCCCCCGTGGGCAGTTGAGTTTGCAACCCTGTCTTTACAGATATCAAACTCCAAGTCATATTAAACCCCATATTCTACTGCAGCAGAGCCTGTTTTCAAATGACTCCACCTGCAATTTTCAGTTGAACTGATTATTTAGTCACAGCTTATCCACACGGTAGGTTCTGCAATCAATGGAGACGTAGAAGGTATGAGTCCAAATTGCCTGCTCGTACATAAATGATGGGCTGAACAGGATAGGGCTGATCACAAAATAATGGGGCAGATGTTTGGAATACAGTAATGCAGAGCCTGGCCCCTAGTAGGAGCTGAAATGCTTTTGATGAAGGGTTGATGGTACATAGGCAGAGGTTTACTAACTGGAATGCTGGGATTTCTGTTTTGCTTTGATGATCACTCTTATACCCGTGAAGGTCATTGCTGTTCTCCAAATATTTCTGGCTCTCTGACTTTGGGTGCAGCAGTAGGCTTGCACTTCCTGCCCCCTTGAGGTTGGGTGGGGTCACGTGACTAGTTCTGTCGAATGTGTTGTCAGTGGAGGGGTATGTGTCACTTTGGGCAAGGTCATGTAATTGCCAGAAAAAGACCCTCCAGATCTCTCTTTCCTCTCACATGGTGACCAGCAGTGTTTGAGATGGTGGCAGCTCCAGTAGCCTAGAATTCTGAGTGTTTACAATGGGCAGAGGCTTCTGCCAACCTGTGATAGACGTATTACAAGAACCAGAAATAAAACTTTCTTAACACCCACTAAGATACGTGGAGTTTTTGTTTGTTTTGTTTGTTTGTTTGTTTTGCTGCCCCATAACCTAGCCAGCCCTGACTAAAATAGTCACTAAATACTAATAAGTACTAAGTTAAGATTTTTAAAAATCTGAATTCAGTGACTTGGGCCATCCATTTAGAAGTTATGAAAATGCTAGTCACTAAATATTAATAAATACTAAGTTAAGTTTTTTAAAAATCTGAATTCAGTAACTTGGGCCTCAACTTAGAAGTAATGAAAATGCTTCTTTAGGTTCTAGGTCACCATGACGCCAATTCTGGGTCCCATTTTTGAAACCTCCTGTTACCCATGAACTCTTTTCTAGACTTTCCAGCCTTTATCCTTTGTAACTGAACTGGTCAGTAACAGAGCTTTTTTGTTTGTTTGTTTAGGGAAAAGGTCCAGCAAGCATCAAGAGGCAGCGGTGACCTCTGAAAACAGACGTGCAGGGTCTTCCCAGAGCTACATTTTGCAGCAGCCTGACACTCAGAGCCCACAGAGAATGAAAACCAGTATTGCCCAGCTCCTCAGAGCCTTGGCACTATCCCTTCTACAGCAGTTGCGTGTGTCTGGTGGTAACAGAGCTAGGAAAGGCCCAGGAAACTACTGCTCTTTAGAAAGACCTAGACCTGACCAATCCAGTCTGTAATGCAACCCATTTCTTTCAGGTTTCTTTCTCTGTGTGAGTATGTTAACTTTGCGTCCGCAATTGAATTTACTTTCTAAACTAGGGATGCATTTTATATTGTTGCTGTCAATAATTTAAAAAGAAATCTCCCTTAAGTTTATTTTTCAAAGTGCAGGAAGTATCCCCAAGGACCTACTGCTTGAAAGCATATGACTGCATTTATCAGCACAAATCACCTATCTGGATGGGAAAAGCTTTACTTAGACCTTATTTTAGATCTTTTTGGTCTGAAAAATGTGAGTTTGAGAGGCTCACTAGCGGTTTTAATATACTGTTGGAGAAGTAAGTGTCTGATTAGCTCTTCATTCTGAGCTTTTTATGTGATGTTTAAAAGTATTTCAGTGAACATAGAAAGTGCTATTAAGTAAGCAGGATGGTCTATTTGGAGGCTTCATAATCCATTTACTTTATCAGCAAAGAATTTATTGAGCACGTACTAGACTGTGACTGACCTCCTCAGTGGAAGGGACTGTGTCTTGTTCACCTTTTATCTCTACTGCCTAGCCCAGTGTCTGCAATATAATGGGTGTCCGAAGTATGCTTTCATAATCACTATTCAAAGTGCCATGCAAATGCTCCCAGAGAAACACAAGGAAGTCTTCATATTTGATGAACTAATAGTCTAGTGGATTAAAGTCAATGCACAATGAATTGTAGCCTGTGACAGCAAAGAAAGAATGATTTGAATATTAGTGGTGTAATACAGACGTATGATGGAGAAGGAAGGGATGTGTGATGGATCCACAAATAATGCAGGAACTTGGGGTCCCTGGGTTCTACTGAGTCTCCACTGACGAGCACTGTGACTGTGGGAAAATTTTTCAACCTTTCTGGACCACTGGGTCTCCAACTGTTAAATGAGGAATTGCCAAACTTTTGACAATTACAAACTTTTTAAAATCGTATTACTGCATTTGAGTGCATTCTTATGAATTTCAAACAAAGCAGATAGGGCAAAAGTTCTCCACTGCTTTAGCTGCCCCCCATAAATTTTGGTACGTTTGTTTTCATTATCACTCATCTCAAAGTATTTTTTGATCTCCCTTGTGGTTTTATTCTTGGACACATTGGTTATTGAGAGTGTGTTGCTTAATTTCTGTATTTTTGTGAATTTCCCAAATTTCCTTGTTATTGATTTCTAACTTCATTCCATTGTGATTGGGAAACACATGCTTTGTATTATTTCAATCCTTTTAAATGTTTTGTGACTTTTTTATGACCTAACATATGGTTTGTCCTGGAGAATATTCCATGTACAATTGAGAAGAATATGTATTCTGTCATTATTGAATGGAGTTTTCTATAGATGTCTGTTATATCTAGTTGTTTTATCGAGTTATTCAAGTCTATTTCCTTGTTAATCTTTTGGCTAGTTGTTCTACCCATCATTGGAAGTTGTATATTGAAATCTCCCATTATTGTTGTTGTATTGTCTATTTCTCCCTTTAATTCTGCCAGTTTTTGCTTCATGTATTTTGGGTGGTCTGTTGTTTTTTTTATATATATATATATATATATATATATATATATATATATATATATATATATATATACACTATATGTATATTATAAAATATATATATATTTATACAATATATATTATACATCTATATTATATCATATAATATATACACATTATATATTATATATAGATGTATAATGTATGTAATATATAATGCCTCTGTATGATGCATATATAGCCTATATTTTCTTGACCCTTTTATCATTATAAAATGTCCTTCATCTCTTGCAACAATTTTTTCTTCAAGTCCGTTTTATCTTCAGCCACTTCAGCTCTCTTTTGATCATTGTTTTAAGGTGCATATTTTTCTGTTATTTTTACTTTCAATCTGTCTGTGACTTTGAATCTAAAGCATGTCTTTTGTAGACAGTATGTAGTTGAGTCAAATTTTTTTAACTCATTCTGCCAATCATTTACTTTAATTGGGGTGTTTATTCCTTTTACATTTACTGTAATTACTAAGATAGTTTTATTGACTGTGCCCCCTAAAATTCATGTGTGGAAGTCCAAACCCCCAATGTGACTATATTTGGAGAAAGGACCTTAAAAGAGGTAGTTAAGGTTAATTGAGGTCATAAAAGTGGGGTCCTAATCCAGTTGGACTTATATCCTTCTAAGAGAGGAAGAGACACCAGAGGTCTTTCTCTCTGCGTGTTCACAGAGAAAAGCCCATGTGATGACACAGTGAGAAGGTGACCATCTGCAAGCTAGGAAGAGAGTCTTCACCAGAACCAACCTTGCTAGCAGTTTCCAAACCTGTGAGAAAACAAGTATCTGTTGTTTAAGCTACCTAGTCTGTGGTATTTTCTTACGGCAGCCTGAGCAGACTAATGAAGGTAAGATTTACATCTGCCATTTTACCATTTGTTTCCTACATATCTTATGTCTTCTTGCTCCTGTATTACTCGTTTACTGCCTTCTTTTGTGTTAAATAACTATTTTCTTGTGTAGCATTTTAATTCTCTTGTTAATTCTTTTACTATATATTTTTGAATTATTTTCTTGGTAGTTGTCCTGGGAATTACAATTAACATCTTAATTTAAAACAGTCCAGTTCAAATTAAAACCAACTTAATTTTAATAGTATACAAAACATTGTTCCTATATAACTTCTTTGTGTTGTTATTATTATAAAAATTTGCACTGTGTACCCTTCAACACATATTTTAATTATTATTTTCTGTCTTTAAAGTTAGGAGAAAAAAAGTGTTATAAACAAAAAATACATGAATACTGTCTCAGTGCTTGTTTATTTGACAATGTCAATTTCTTCTTCAAAGGATAGTTTTTCAGTACACAAATTTGTTGATTTACACCTTTTTCTTTCAGCACTTTGAAAGAAACTGCTTTCAGCACTGCTTTCCGGCCTCCATGGTTTCTGAAGAAAAACTGGCTGCTAAACTTATTGAAGCCTTTTTTTTTTTTTTTTTTTTGGTATGTAATGAGTTGGTACTCTCTTGCTGCTTTCAAGATTCTCTCCTTGCCTTTTGTATTAGACAGTTTGAGTATGATGTATCTCGGCATGAATCTCTGAGTTTATACTACTTGGAGTTCAGTGGAGTTCTTGGATATGTAGATTAATGTTTTTCATCAAATTTGAGAAATTTTCAACCATTATTTATTCAAATATTCTTTCTGCTCTTTTCTCTGTCTCCTCTCCTTCTGGAACTCTCACTGTGCATATGATGTTATGGTTGACATATCTCAGACTCTGTTCTTTTTCTTTTTTAATTCTTTTACCCTTCTATTCCTCAGACTAGATCATCTTAATTAACATGATCAAGTTCACTGATTCTTTCTTTTGCCTGATCTAATCTGTTGTTTAACCCCTGTAGTGAATTTTAAAATTTCAGTTATTGTACTTCTCAACTTCAGTATTTCTATTTGGTTCTTTTCTTGTTATTTCTGTTTCTTTACAATATCCTCTATTTGATGAAACATTAATCTCATACTCCCCTTTAGCTCTTTAAACATGGCTTTCTTTAAGTATTTTGTTTGTTTGTTTGTTTGTATTTTAACATATTTTAAACAGTTGATTTAAAGTCCTTGACTAGTGAGTCCAATGTCTGGGCTTCCTCAAGGACAGGTTCTATTGATTGCTTTTTCCTTCTTCTGTGTATGGTTTATACTTTCTTGTATATTTGCATGTCTTATATTTTTTGTTGTTGTTGAAAACTGGACGTTTAAAATAATACAATGTGCCAATTCTAGAATTCAGAGTCTGCCCCATTTCCAGAGTTTGTTATTATTGCTGTTTTTTGTAGTTGTTGTTTACTTAGTAAATTTTCTGAACAATTCTGTAGAGCTTGTATTCTTTGTCATGTGTGACCACTGAACTCTCTGCTTGGTTAGCTTTGGTGGTCCCTAGTAATTCACCAGAGATTTCATTATCCAAAGGTGAGAGCTTAGGGTATTCTCAGGTCTTTTCTAATCATGTGAACCGTCCTGACATGTTCACAGCCCTGTGCATAACTGTTTTGCACAATCCCTGAAATTGTACAATTTGTATCAATATATCATGGCTTGTACATGCATATATGTATTTTATTCTTACTAGAATGATGAGAACACTGTACAAAACTAATTCAGCTTTTTAAATGTCACTTTTTGATACATGCACATTCCAACAACACTCTCTACCTTAAACTTACTGATTAGTAAGGAACAACAGAAAGGACAAGGAACTTTCTTCTGTGCTTGAAGGAAGTTCTGGTTTGAATGAAAAACATGCCTCTTCGGGCTGTCACAGCCCCCACTCCCTCAGTTACAGATACAGTGTGCTTATTTTGTATTTGCTTTGAGTCTCACTGAATTTCCATGTATCCACTAGAATTCTTTGCTCATTTTTCGTCATGAATGCTGTCCATGAGTGGGGCAACCAGACCAGTGAGCATGCATATTGCACATACCTCCTGGGTTCATGCACATGCTCCGTTGTCCCATTGGACTTCACTTACAACACACAAGTTCAAAGATAAAAGAATTTTAAGATGACTATAACGCGTGTTGTGATGGCATGACAAGAGTTCTCACCAACGAGATGGAGGCAGAAGCCTACTGGGACTTCTGGAGAAGTCCTGCTTTCAAGTTATTCCTTGTTTCTTTGATTTTATTTTTTTACTTCTGCTTGAAATGGGGACATGAGACTGAAGGATGGGCAGCTGGTTGCCTAGGAGGCAATGAACATGAAGGTAAGAACATGTGGTTAGGAGGTTGGAATAAAAAGCTGAAGGGAACATGGATCTTCAGAACCTCTACTTCTTATGTGAGGAAAATAAATCCCTGTTTGATGAAGCTGCTATTTTTCAGGTGTCTGTTACTTGTTGCAGAATGCATCCATAACTTATACTCATTAATTTTAAATACTGCATTTATCAGGTACTAAATTCCCATAGACACATGATTCTCTTTCTATACTTTTAAACCATCCCGTCGCACTAAATTTTCCCACTGATTTTTAAAACACATTTCTATGCTAAAATCACACTTTTAACAGCTATAGATTTATGGGATGTTTTGCAATCTGTTAGAGTAATGCCTCTGTTTATTTTTTTTAAAGGCCTTAGTTAATTCTGTCCATATTCGCTTCCCTATGAATTTTAAAACACGCTTGTCAGTTTCTGTGAAAATTCAGTAGAATTTTGATTGAGATTACATTGAATTTATGGATTCATTTGGGAAGAATCGACATCTTAAAATTTTCAGTATTTCCATCTAGGAGGAACATAGCATAACCCTCCATTTCTGTAGATCTTCCATATTTATTTAGATCTTCCATATTTCCTTCAGTAACATTTTAGTTTTACTTACATAGGGCCTGCACATTCTTGTTAGATTTATTGCTAGGTGTTATATCTTTTGTTTCTATTGTGAATGGGATTTGTTTTTTTCCCATTGTGTTTTCTAATTGGTTTTTGCTAATTTATGGTAAAGCTATTATTTTTTTATTAATCTTGATTTTGTATTCAGCCAGCTGGCTAGATTATTTCCCTCAGATGCTTTCGAGGATTCCCACTTTTCAGCTCTAAAAGTGCTAGAACTTAGGTGTTACAGAACTTCATAATTGGAAGGTGATATTTGGTCAAGGTCAAAGGAAAAGCTTCACGGAAGGGGTGAGATTTCATTGTCATCATTATTTAAGGCTAATTCTACTGGTGGGAATGTCTCCAAGTCTGTGTGTTTGTTTATTTTTAGTGGTTTGTTTACTTTTAGTGACAGGCTCTTTCTGCTTCCTTCAGGCTCCTCTGCATTTCTTTATTGTTCAATCCCTGCCTGCACAATTGTTTCCAAAGGTGCTATAACGTGATGGGCTGAGTAAGCATTGCAGCAGAAATTCCCGAAACAGCTCCAGCATTGCTCACAGTTGTTCTTACTGGTAATCAATATCTTCTTTTGCCCCCAAATCCGAAGAGCTAAGACGTGAATTCAGATTTTTTTACTAGGAACTATATTGGAAGTCCACAGCCAAGTTTTCCATTAAACATTTTAGACTTTTGGCTTACTAGGTTGAAATTGAACTTGGAGTGATTCTGAAAGAATGACTGGTAGCCAAGAAGTCATATTACCTTCTCTTACTCCACAACCCTCAAAGTCCCTAAAAAATGTGTCTTCTATTGATAGTGTTAACAAATATTTAGCACTCAGCTTCCAACGTCTTGCTTTTGACCATGGTAATATACATGCTTTAATGGACCAGTGTTCAAACTTGGACTTACCATGACATCTGTATTGCATGTCATGCATGTATCTTCACATCTGGAACATTTTAGATGTTTCCAAACTAAACGAGCAGTGGGGGAGAGAAAGGGAGAGATGGGAAGCCTTCTTTTCCAAATAGACAAGTCTCTGAAAATTTTCCTGAAACTCTTTGAAGATATTTGAGGGATAGTAATCTCTGAGTCAAGAGGCCTGTGTTGAAACATGGCTCTACTACTTAATAGCTATGCCAGTCCCCTAATTCATCCTCCGCCTCCCTAAGTCTTGTTTTCCTCTCACAGGAGTGTTGTAAGGGTAAAGTGAGATGAGGTCAACAAAAGAACCATGTAAACTGTAAAGTACTATGCAGATGTGAACTGTTAGTAACTTCAGAATGTTGAACACTTCTCTTTACCTGCTGTAACATGCTTAGAGAGGTGTAACACAAAGGTGAAAAGAACCCCCAAATGGTCCCAATACATAAGAAAATCATACTTCAGCATGATGAAAACCTTTATAAAATATATAATTAGGGGCTTCCCTGGTGGTGCAGTGGTTGAGAATCCGCCTGCCAATTCAGGGGACACGGGTTTGAGCCCTGGTCTGGGAAGATCTCACATGCTGCGGAGCAACTAGGCCCGTGAGCCACAACTACTGAGCCTGCGCGTCTGGAGCATGTGCTCCGCAACAAGAGAGGCCGCGATAGTGAGAGGCCTGCGCACCACGATGAAGAGTGGCCCCCGCTTGCTGCAACTAGAGAAAGCCCTCGCACAGAAACGAAGACCCAACACAGCCAAAAATAAATAAATAAATAAATAAATAAATAAATATATATATATATATAGTTAAAGTAAAATGCGTGACTTCACGATAAAACATTGATGAAAAGTTTCAAAAACAAGTCATAAAATATAAATGCAAATAGTTAGCATTGTTTTGATGTTTGAACTAGTGGCTTCAAAATCAAAAAAGAAAAACACAACTGTGACAGCTTGACTGAATCAAATGCACAGAATCACTTCAGTCTTGTCAAGCCCCCTACCTGATATCTCTCCCTAGTGTTAGAGAGCATACACTTTTCTGATTGGTCACATTCTGTCTCTTGACTGTGTGTAGGAGGCACTGGCTTTCAGATGATGATGATCATCATCATCGCATTAATTCTTATTGCTGCTGTAACAGATTCCCCCAAACTTCGTGAAAACAACACAGATTTACTGTTTTATAGTTCTGGAGGTCAGAAGTCCAAAATGGGTCAGCAGGGATGTGTTCCTTCCGGAGGCTCTGGGAGAGAATCTGTCCCCTGCCTTTTCCAGTTTCTACAGGTTGCCTGGGTCAATACCTCTCTTGGCATCTCTCTGACATCTGCCTCCATCATCACCGTACCTTCTCTGAAATCTGATCCTCCTGCCTCCCTCTTTTTAAAAAAAAACCACTTTATTTTTATTTATTTGGTTTTTTTGCGGTACGTGGGTCTCTCACTGTTGTGGCCTCTCCCGTTGCGGAGCACAGGCTCCGGACGCGCAGGCTCTGTGGCCATGGCTCACGGGCCCAGCCGTTCCACGGCATATGGGATTTTCCCGGACCGGGGCACGAACCCGCGTCCCCTGCTTCGGCAGGCGGACTCTCAACCACTGCGCCACCAGGGAAGCCCCTGCCTCCCTCTTATAAGGATCCTTGTGATCATCACATCACATCAGCCCACCTGGATAATCCAGGATACCCTCCCCCCATCTCAAGGCCCTTAATCACCTCTGCAAAGTCCCTTTTGCCATGTGAGATAACATATTCACAGATTCCTGTGGAGGTGCACGTCTTGGAGGAGGGGCAACATTCAGGCCATCGTAATTATTGACAACACAACACTTATGAGCATTGTTTACGTGATAAGCACCATTCTAGGCACCTCAGATACATTCAATCAAAAAACCTGATGAGAAAGATAATATTCTCTCCACCCTAAGGTCATGCCATTGAGGCGCAAAGAGGTTAAGTAACTTGCCCAACGTCAGACAGCTAGGATTTCAACCCAGGTGGGCTGACTCTAGAGCCCAAACTCTTCACCAGTATGCTTTTGCAAAGTGAACAGATTGGTCCACTAGATGTTGAGGAAGCAGAAACTCCTAAATATAGTTATTGCAGAGGCTATGATTTTATAACAACGATGGTAATAAATGTTTTAATCGTGGTTTACAATTTCTAAAGCACATTCCCAGCAATTTCCATGAAACTTTCCCATAATCCTATATCTCAAAATAATCTTTCTTTTCACGAAATCCTCTTCTTTTTTGACTTATTTAAATAGCAAGGGTTTGTAATATGCCTTCCACTGGAATTTGTGTACATGTATATTTGTTCTGTCTGTTCAACTGTGAGACCGCTAAGTAAAGCGGAAACAAGCATCCATTTCGTAAACAAAGCAAAACAAAATGAAACTTAGTAGAGTGACTTGAAACTGATAGTATTCATAAATACGTGTTCAGTTGAATAGTATACATGAGACCGAGTACTGTTTTGGAAGTACTATAGAGCCTACAAAGTAGATATGATAGACTGCACTTTGATGACCCCAAAGAACCATGCCTTTCAGTATCCAAGTTTTTGAGTATTATCCTCCCATCTGACTCTGGGCTGAGTCTACAACCGCTTTAACCAACTGAATATGATGAAAGTGATGTTTTCTCCCTCTTAGAATGGATTTGTACCCAGTGCCTTACGTGTCCCTGGATCTGGGAAAGAACTGAGAAGCTTTCATTTTCCGAAGTCCAGACCCCTGATGCCACGAGACTGGATTGTCTCAAAGTGTTTCTCAGGGTTGAGGGGGCCCAAGCTAAAGCTGGAAGCTGGGCTCTTCAGGGCCCTGAGAGGGTCAGGGACCTGCACCAGGGTAGGAAGGGCTCAAATAGGGTTGGCTGCATGGGTCCTGGAGAGGCTGGAAGCTGCATGCCACACTTGGGAATCTCAGCCAACCGTCAGCCCAGGGCTGGTGCAGAGGAGGCTGAGCACAGTGCCTCCTAGTGGATGGTGAGGGCTGTGGTAGAAAGGCCAGGAGGGGCCGCTGGGACCCCTCCTTGAGGTTTTTCTTAACTACTTAAATGGTATAATTCATGAATGGCTTCAAAAGGAGAAAAGGGGTAGATCTCACTTCCACACTTCATGGTGGGATAAGCCCACCCCAGTGTTGTTGAAATGAACACATTTAATGAGCAGTTACTGTGTGCCTGGTCCTTGCAGACATTTCTCCTTTGATGCTCACAACAGCCCTATTATCATGTAGACCAGGTCTCAGAGCAGGACATGTTTGCACTTCAAAACACACATTCAGCTTAACCTGAAGCTCAGGCTTTTAGCCACCCTCTTACATCGCCTTTCTCAAGTCTAAACTCAATTTTAAATTTGAATCAAATTTAGCAACTTAATCCTCTGATGCTGGGGGGTTGAAGTTCAAGAACCAGGTTTAGGAAGGTTTTTCTCCTTAGGCTTTGCAGAGGAAAACCATCTGCAAACATCAAGTGCTGCTGGATTAAAGAGAATATATTTCAAAGGGAGTTGTTATTTTATTTTCAGGATTAAATGCCCTCCTTTTTAAAATCTTGGGTTTAAAATTTTAAATGTAGACACTCAGTTTGGTAGAGCGCTGGCTGAGAATGGACATCTGTCCCCACCACATGCCACCCTAGTCTTAGCCATGTGTCCCAATGTCCAGGTCCCTCTGCTACAGTCACGCCTGGGTCACCATTTTTGGACAGAGTCTGTGGACCCCATGAAGGGCCCTGTGGGGACCAGAAATCCAGTACACTCACAGTAGTCAAAGATGTTTACAATGTGAATCAGCAGTTAAGAGCAACTTCTTCCCCCCTAAAAAGTCACATCTTTCATACAAACTATACTAATTATGCTGTTTAGTTTTGTTTTTCCAAGGCAAATGACAAGAAAAATGTATAACCAAGGGACTGGTTGACAGAAGTGAAGAAATATGAGACAACTAAAATAGAGAACGAAAAATAATGAGAAAAATGATTAAAAGAACTGAATTGTGTGGCTTGCTTTATGGGTAATGAGCCTGAACTAAGTGAAGAAGTTGCGTGTATTTATGGAACCTACAGGATAGATGGGGGGAGTAGGTTCCTCCCAATCTCTGACTGGATTTTGTTTTCAAACTGGGTGGATAATTTAACAGCAGAGTGAGAGAGCTGTCCTGGGGTCACCCTGGCTGTGACCCTGTAAGAGAAGCTGGCCATGAACACAATTTCCACTTTTATTATTATTATTATTTTTCTCCTGCCCTCAGATTCCACTCTGTCTGGACTTATCTGGAATTTCACACCCATTCATACTCATATATTCATTGCCTCCCTCCCCAGCCTCAGATCTGCTTACCAAGAGTCTCCTTTTCACCCTATATTAGTTTCCTGTAGTTGTGTAACAAATTACCCCAAATCGGGAGGCTTAAAATCAACAGAAATTCATTCTCTCACTGTTCTGGAGGCCAGAAATCTGAAATCAAGGGGATGGCAAGACTGAACTCTCATTCAAGGGTCTAAGGGAGAATCCTTCTTTGTCTCTTCACGCTTCTGGTGGCCCCAGGTGTTCCCCGACTTGTAGCTGCAGAACTCAGGTCTCTGCCCCTGTCTTCACATAGCCCTCTCCTCCTCTCCCTCTGCCTTTCTCTTATAAGAACCCTTGTCACGGGATTTCGGGCCCACTCAGATAACCCTGGATGATCTCATCTGGAGATCCTTGACTTACTGGCATCTGCAAAGACCCCTTTTCAGAATAAAGTCCCACCAGAGGTCTGGGGTGGTTGTATCCATTGGTGAGGAGCCATCACTGAACCCCTTCTTCTAAATTCAAGGATTTCTTACTCCCTAGACAAGAGAATAGTCAATCAAAAAGGAATCCATTTCTATCCACCAAGGCATTTTGTAACGTACTTTCCTGGCCTCTCCAGGTTTCTTATAAGCCACAGCTGTTTAAGATCATCATTCACTTGTAATCTCTTTCTCAGATCTCCCTTGAAACTCCTAGTCTGCTTGGCTTTAGGGTTCTATGTATTCAGCTCATTCTAGTCGGTATACCTTTCATAGTCCTTCCTTTGTTACTTTACTATGTGTCAATAGATCCATTTAGATTTCCAGACCAGAGGCTGTACACCCTGGTTTGCCTGAGACAGTCCTGGCTGCTCTCAGTGTCCTTTCTAGTTGACACCCTCTTATCTCTCAAAATCCCGGTTTGGATGATACCCGTTAGCTGGAACATTTTCCTTTCTAGAGGCAGGACTTAAGGGACAATTGACAGAAAGCATTCTGTTTAGTGAGTGATGAGTGATGAAGAGGGTGAGGCCTTTGCCTGAACTTGCGAATTTGGAGGCTGAAAAATGGGAGTGGGGAAGGTTTGAAAGAGAGAGTAGCACACAGAATAGGCCACAGAGTAGATCAAGACCAGACTTCCATTCCACTGACTAAGGGGAGAATGAGCCTCTCCTAACAACGTGGGGCCTGTTTCCCTGTCTGAAATAGTCCAAGAGCAATTAGCTTCTGAAATTTGAACCTCTGATCCAATCTTATTATTTGATTTGGTGAAATATGGTCTCTACAAGTTTGCAAGCAAAATACTTCCCAGAATGATTTGGTGACAATTTAAGCAACTTTTAAAAAAATTTTTCCCCACCTCTACTCAAGGAACCGAGGGATTCTGTCTTTCGGGGGAGGTGCTCATAGGACAATGGACTTCACCTCTCTGTCTCTCTCAACACTCAAAACACAGGGAGCTGCTTAAAGAGCTGGGCACATTGTTCAGTTTGAAAGAACACCCCTGTTTTTTTTGCACCACCCTCACAGTCCAATAAATCATCAAAGGGAGGATGAAATGGTGCAATCACTTTGGAAGACAGTGTGGCAATTTCTTAAAAAGTTAAATATACTCCTCCCTCATGACCCAGCAGCTTGACTCTTAGGTATTTACCTAAGAGAAATGAAACTTTATGTTCATAATAAGGGTTGTATAGGAATACTGACAGCAATGTTATTCAGAATAGCCCCAAACTGGACAAATCCCAAATGTTCCTCCACAGGAGAATTGAGAAACCTATAATAATATAATCATGTAATGGAACAGTAGTTAGCAATTAAAAACAATTACTGATTAAATCAATTGATCACCAAGTCCTATGGATTGTACCCTCCAAAATCTATCTGCTTCCCTCCCCTCACTATCACCATGCTAGTCCAAACTCCCATAATCATCCCTCACTCTGAGGAATGCAACAGTCTTCACCTGGCTTCCCCGCTTCTGCTCGTCCTTCCTCACATCCATTCCCCACACAGCAGCCAGAGTGATCTTCCAAAACATGACTCTGATCTTGGCACCCACTTACTCCGACCCTTCCTCCCCTCCCCCATCTCCAGTGAGTCAAATTCCTTCATGCACTGGGGTCTGGCCAAGGTCGTTCTGCCCACAACACAGCACTCCCCATCTTCTCCTGCTCAACTTACTCCTCATCTCCTCCAGGAAGGGAGGTGGGCTCTGGTCCTGTTTTAGAGCAAGACTCTGTCACCCTTTCTAGTGGCATCCTGTGCTTTCAATCCTCATGATACCATCACAATGATTGTGAAACAGGGTTTAGACTGATTACTTGCTATTTTATTTTTTTTGATATTATTTTCCTATTGTGGCTATAACAAATTACCACAAACTTAGTGGCTTAAAATAACACAAGTTTATTATCTTACATTTCTGGAGGTCAGAAAGCCAAAAAGGGTTTCCCTGGGCTGAAATCAAGGTGTCAGCAGGGCTGCATTCCCTCTGGAAACTTTAGGGGAAAATCCATTTTCTTGCCTTTTCCAGCTGCTAAAGGTCACATACATTCCTTGGCTTGTGGTCCCTTCTCTCTCTCCTGACTCTGCTTTTTATCACATCTCTCTTGACTCTGGTCCTCCTGCCTCTCTCTTATAAGGATGCTGGTGATTACCTTGGGCCTACCTGGATAATCCAAGCTCATTTTTCCTTCTCAAGAACCTTAGCTTAATAAAATCTTCAAAGTCCCTTTGTGCAAGGTAACATATTTACAAGGTCCAACTGTTAGGATGTAGACATTCTGGGGGCCACTCTTTGGCCTATCACATTTGTCTTCTCCCCAAATATTAAGCTCCACTGAAGATAAGGACCACACCTGTCTTGTCCACTGCTGCACTCAGACTGCTAGCAGGTGCCTTGCACATTATAGGTGCTAAATAATACATTTGCTGCGTAAAGTAATAGCATTGGGGCCACTTGCATGCAATTCGCTTAGATTTTATAATTCCATGTTTCAGTTTTATTTCCAAGTTTAAGACTGTAACGTCTTTTGTAGTTCTGTAGCCATTAAGGAAAGAGGGCCCATTCTACCTGGACCTTCTAGCCTCAAGCCAAAATTGTTCTAAAAACCACCTGTTCCACGACTCAGTGATTCACTATTTTTGTCCATAGAGTTTTTCTACATTAAATTATCTTTGCCTAATTATCTAATGCTTGGGACCAAACTCCCTTGAACTCCTTCTACTTTAAAAGTGTTCTCACCTGCCTCATGAATGCCACAATTTGCAGGAATCAGCTGCATCCTCCAGCCCAACAGGCTTCTAAGAGATTTTTGGCCCAACAGTGTAACTCCAAGCCAGAGTTCTTCAAACACTATTTCCAACCTCTACATACTACTTTGTTGGCAATCTACAAATGGAGTACCTGATATCAGTATTCTTTTTAAAAAATTTATTTTATTGAAGTATAGTCGATTTATAAGGTTGTGTTTCTGCTATACAGCAAAGTGATTCAGTTGTACATATATATACACATTCTTTTTCATATTATTTTCCATTGTGGTTTATTATAGGATATTGAATGTAGTTCTCTGTGCTGTACAGTAGGACCTTGTTGTTTTTCCATCCCGTATATACTAGTTTGCATCTATTAACCCCAAACTCCCAATCCATCCTTCCTCTCCCCTCTCTCCCCCTTGGCAACCACAAGTCTGTTCTCTATGTCTGTGAATCTCCTTCTGTTTCACAGATAGGTTCATTTGTGTCATATTTTAGATTCCACATGTAAGTGATATCATATGGTATTTGTCCTTTCTCTGACTTACTTCACTTAGTATGATAATCTCTAGGTCCGTCCATATTGCTGCAGATGGCATTATTTCATTCTTTTTTATGGCTGAGTACTATTCCAGTGTGTCTATATGTTATACATATGCCACAGTTTTTTCATCCATTTATCTGTTGATGGACATTAAGGTTGTTTTCATGTCTTGACTATTGTAACTGGTGCTGCTATGAACACTGGGATGCATGTATCTTTTTGAATTATAGTTTTTTTCAGATGTGTGCCCAGGAGTGGAATAGCTGCATCATATGGCAACTCTATTTTTGTTTTTTGAGGGACCTCTATACTGTTTTCCATAGTGGCTGCACCAATTTACATTCCCACCAACAGTGTAGGCGGGTTCCCTTTTCTCTACATCCTCTCCAGCACTTATTATTTGTGGACTTCGATATCAGTATTCTGAGAGCCGTATGATAGCACAAAAAGTACAATAATTTCAACTCAATTTTAAGAGTATTGTTTTAACCTCTGCCATATTGAGAATCTCCCAGGTCAGGAGAGGGAAAGAAGAGATGAAAGAAAGGTGTGTGTGTGCGTTTAAAGCAGGGACACACTACAACTGCATACTGAACCCATGTCTGTTTTTCTTTCTTTCTTTTTTTTTTTTTGCGGTACGCGGGCCTCTCACTGTTGTGGCCTCTCCCGTTGTGGAGCACAGGCTCTGGACGCACAGGCTCAGAGGCCATGGCTCACGGGCCCAGCCGCTGCGCGGCACGTGGGATCTTCCCAGACCGGGGCACGAACCCATGTCCCCTGCATCGGCAGGCGGACTCCCAACCACTGCGCCACCAGGGAAGCCCCTGAACCCATTTCTAAATGGAAACTTTCGTAGATAAGTGAAATAAGTGAATTCTTTCAATAAACCAAAACAAAAATAGAGAAAATTGTCAGTCAAACCAATTCCTCAATATCATGTCCTCAAGGAAGGAAAAGTTGGTTATCTAACTTCTTTGTTTTTTTGCAGCTGTTTTGATTCTATGTAGGACCAGTCTGATTTGAAAGTATTATTCATCTGGTAAATAACCAAACAGATTTAGGACACTGCAAACCTAATTCCGCTCATGAGCATCTTCTTGTCTTATCTGTTCTGTTTTGAAATCTTGTCTTGGCTTGTTCCACAAGGACCTTATGAAATGTTCCTCCTCCCGCCCCCCCCACCAAAAAAGTGGAGCAGTACAGTCATTAAGCCCATTGTCTCCTCCTAGCCTTGCCTGGACTTAGAGCACAATGCCGGGACGTATGAGGCTGTAGAGCATTATTCACTGCTCACAGAGAGGCCAAGTGAGTCGGGATTAGCCTCAACAATGCACCCTGTTATTTGCTATTTGGCCAGGAGCAGGGTTCTCATCCAATACAACGCTTGTGCACATTCAGCTCATTGCTTGTCCATGTACATCCCCACACACAGGGAGGAGTTTTGCAATCCAAAGTGACAACCATGTGTCCTTGGCTTTGTTCCCACCAGGGACAGGAAGGAGACTGCTCTGCGCTCTGCATTCTATCTCCTTGGCTGCTAACCCTCTAACGCAATGATCTGGGAAAAGGACTCGAGTTTGCTTGTAGTCTTTATATGGACATCTTGTGCTGGTTATTAAGGAATTTTCTTTATGAAAGAGGCACTTTGACTTAACCTCAAGTGGTCACTAAGGTATCCAGGCATCACGACGAGAACTTCACTGGATCAATACTAGAAAATTACTTCAAGAAAAGGGAAATCAAGCTGAAGAGAAATATGGCCAAGAGACTCATATATAACTAGTCCTCTGGTTAGGGATATCAAAGCCTGTGTTGCTGAACATAAGTAGGAAGCTTGAAGAATAGACTTAAATTTTACAAAGGGAAGAAGACTCTTCCATTGAGTGTTAAAAGTATTATAAAATTTCCAAGTCCAGGTCTTGTAAAGTCATTGCCTCCCTTCAGTCTTTACGTGATTTAGATCCCCTTTGGCTGTGAGGGTAGAGTGTGAGGGACTCCTTCTGATTCATAGGAAACCAGTGTAGCTACAAGCACCTGCCTAAGAACTACCTATCATTTTGAGTTCAAATATTTATTCCAGCAGCAGAGACTGACAGAAACTGACAGGCATTTTGAATTTAGTCCTTCATAGAGCAACAGGTAAGCAATGATCACCGGTGTATGAGGAAGCCTCCATATGAGAAATTTACTCAGCCAGGTACCTCCCTGCTGTGACCAGAGGAAAAAGCAGCCCTTCAATTCAATACCTGCATTATTTTCCTATCGCCTCTGTGACAAATTACGGCATTACTGGTTTTAAGCAACACAAACTTAGCATCTTATAATTCTGGAGTTCAGCAGTCCAAAATGGGTCTCACTGGACAAAAATAAAGATTTCAGCAGAGTTACTTTGCTTCTGGAGACTCTAGAGGGAAATATGTTTCCTTCCCTTCTTCAGCTTCTAGAAGTTGCCCTCAATCCTTGGTTCGTGGCCCCTTCCAGCAATCCCACCACTCTGACACCTGCTTCCATTGTCACGGTTCCTTTTCTGACCCTCCTGACTCCCTCTTTCTCTTATAAGGACCCTTGTGATTACATTGGGCACAACCAGATAACCCAGGATCATCTCAAGATCATCATATTTAATCACATGCGCTAAATCCTCTTCGCCATGTAAGGTGATATACTCACAGTTTCAACGACTGAGGCTTGGACATCCCTGGAGGCTATTATGCTGCCAAACACAGTAGCCCTTTCCATTTTCAAGCCAGAAGCTATTGGACATTTCTATACTTAACTCTGGCTCTACTCATCTCAACTGACCCAAAGTATTACTTGTAACTTCCTACTCCTTTACAAGATTGAGAGCGTCTAAGAAAAGCAGATGCTGTATTCTGCTTACTTACTGTTGCATTCTTCGTAGTCCTTAGCACGATGGAAAAAAAGTCAATAAAACGGACTTACTGAAAATTAAAAACTCCTGCCCATTGAAAGACATCACTGAGTGCTTTCCCAGGCAGCTGCCGAAGATGGCGGAGGGGCAGGTCCTGGTGCTCGATGGCCGAGGCCATCTCCTGGGCCTCCAGGCGGCCATCATGGCCAAGCAGGTGCTTCTGGGTTGAAAGGTGGTGGTCGTGCAGCTGCGAGGGCATCAGCATTTATGGAAATTTCTATAGAAACAAGTTGAAGTACCTGGCCTTCCTCCGCAAGCGGATGCGGCCCCTATCACTTCCGAGCCCCCAGCCACATCTTCTGGCGGACAGTGCGAGGCATGCTGCCCCACAGGACCAAGCGAGGCCAGGCCGCTCGGGACCGCCTCAAGGTGTTTGATGGGATCCCGCCACCCTATGACAAGAAACAGCGGATGGTGGTTCCTGCCGCCCTCAAGGTTGTGCATCTGAAGCCTGTGCGGAAGTTTGCCTACCTAGGGCGGCTTCGTGAGGTTGGCTGGAAGTACCAGGCAGTAACAGCCACCCTGGAGGAGAAGAGAAAGGAGAAGGCCAAGATCCACTACCGGAAAAAGAAGCAGCTCCTGAGGCTACGGAAGCAGGCCGAAAAGAACAGAGAGAAGAAAACTGACAAGTTCACAGAGGTCCTCTAGACCCATGGATTCCTAGTCTGAGCACAGTAAAACTGACTGTTTATTCTTAATGCTTGGCCTGGCCTGCCCTTCCTCCATCGCCACCTTAGGATGTGGGGGACCCCCAGGGGCTGCCATCTAGGTGCCACAGGCAGTCTGGGGCTTAGAAGACTGGGTATAGTGAAGCGGCCTTAGTCACTGCTGTTTAAGAAAGGCCATTTTAAAAGAGTAGACAGTTATAAGGGCTGTGCAGGTAGAATTTGCCTGTGATCTATTCATTCATGAGAGTTTTAGGACATGGACAGTTGGAACAACCACTGGTGTTGCAATATTGGCAAAAGTGAGCTGGAAGACCTAATTGGAAGGGACCCCTGCCTCGCTTACAGGGAGTCTGTTTAAGTGTCCCACATGGTCAGTACTATACTCTGCAGCTGTCAGGATGTGAGAGAATGCTTGGGCAGCATGAGTCTGGGGTTCTAAAAGGTGTTTATGGAACGGAAATATGGCCCAAGGGGTCACAGGCATTGCCCTTGTGTCTTCCCTATATTTTGTGATCCAAAACTAATAAATTATTTTTAAAGAAAAAAAAAAAGAAAAAGAAAGACATCATTGAGTAGTGGGGCAAAATTAGATGGGATTTCTGCTTCCAGCAATGTCTAAATAACAGGGACTAGGTTTACCTTCCTTCCTAAAACAACTAAAAAAAATCTGGATAAAATATATGGCACAATAGTTATTAAGATTTGGACAACAAACAATGAAAGACAGTGAACCCTGAGAGATGGGAAATAAATGCAGTGAACCCTACACTTGCCTTGATGTGCCCCCTGGAGGGAGTTTCTGTCTGAAGCGGAGAATGGGATCCCAGGAAGAGTACTTTGATGGAGTCTGTGTGGATAGAGTTTGCAGGGTAGAGAGTTGGAGGATAGAAAAGAGACCTGTAGAGGGTCCTGCTCAAGTCTTCAGCTAAGTACTGATCAGTGCAGGTTTGTGAAGAAACTATCCAGGTCTGGGGAAAGAACTCTCTGAAAAGAATAGAAGAACAGTACCAGGAACTCACACAAAGACAGAAATAGTTCCTATTCCCAGCAGGCAGAGTAGAAAACCTCATAATTCATGTGGCATTGGGTAGAGTTCTCAGAAGGCTTAGCTTCAGTTTTGAGACAAATGTACCTTAGAATAAAGCCTGCTTCAGTACCAGATAACAAAGCGCAAAAGCAAGTTCTGAAAGGATAATACTGTTTGTAAGTAACTCAACTGCATCCCAGAACAAAGCTAAAAAATATTTACAGAAATACTACAATATCCAGCAAACAAAAAGGTAAAATTCTCAATGTCTGACATCCATTCAGCAATGAACAGAATTAACATTCTGAATTAACATTTGGAAGATGTCAAGTATGACCCATAATGAGGATGAAAATCAGTCAATAGAAACTGATCGAAGAAGTATACAGATAATAGAATTAGTAGATAAGACATTAATAGGGTTATTACAACAGTATCCCATAAGTTCAAGAGGCTAGAGGAAAGATTGCACATGAAAACTAGACACATAGAAGACATAAAGTGACCCAAATTATCTTCCAAAGATGAAAATCTGATATAAAAAAATACAGCAGATTAAACACTGGAGAAAAAAAGATTAGTGAACTTGAAGACATACCTATAGAAGCTATCTAAAATAAAACCCAGAAAGAATTTTTTAAAAATTGAAAAACAATAAAGCCAAAACTAACACACCATTGTAAAGCAATTATACTCCAATAAAGATGTTAAAAAAAAAATTGAAAAATAAAATGAGCAGAGCATCACTTGAGGTGGAGGGGAAGCAACTTTAAGCATCAAATATACATGTAATTGGAGTCCCCAGAGCAGAGGAGGGATTTTCAGTTCTGATCTATTTTGAATACATTTGCTATGAATATTCATACATTATGTGGACGTATGCATTAAATTCTCTTGGGTACACACCGAGGAGAGAAATTGCTGGGTCCTAGGGATCAAAAAAGTTTAACTTTTTAAAAAAACTGTCAAATAATTTTCCAAAGTGGTTTTATTATTTTACATTCACTACAGCAATGCATTAAAATTTCAGCTCCTTTGCATCCTTGCCAATGTTTTTACATTATCACTCTTTTTAATTTTATCCATCTTAATGGGCATGTAGTGATATGTCATTGTGGTTTTAATTTGTATTTCCCTGATGACTAATATTGTTGAGCCTCTTTTCATAGGCTTATGGGCCCTTCATATATATTTCTTTATGAAATGTCTGTTGAAAGCTTTTCCCCCTTGTTTTATTGGGGTATTTATCTCCTTATTATCAAGTTGTAAGAGTTATTTTATATATTCTGGGTACAAGTCAAATATGAGTATTGTAAATAGTTTCTCCTCTTCTGTGGCCTTTATCATTTTTATAGTGGTGTCTTTTTAAAAAGCTCTGTTGAGATATAATAGACATACAATAAACTACACATATTTAAAATACACAATTTGATCAGGTTCAAAATACATGTACACCCATGAAACACTGATTCCAATTAAGTTAATGAACATTTCCATCATTGTCAAAAGTCTCCTGGCGCCCCTTTTGAATACTTCTTTACTACTCTTCCATGTCCATCCCCAGGCAATTGAGTATTTACAATACTCAATCTACTTGTGTCACTATAGCTTACTTTGCATTTTCTATAATTTTATATAGATAAAATCATGTGTTACATCTTTTTTTCTAGTTTCTTTCATTAGCATAATTATTGTCAGATGTATCTACATAGTTTGTATAATGATATTTCTTCTCTTTTTATTGCTGAGTAGTAGTCCCTTGCATAAATATAGCACAATTTATGTATTTATTTATCTGATGATGAGCATTTGAATAGTTTCCAGATTTTGACTATTAAAAATAAATCAGGGCTTCCCTGGTGGCGCAGTGGTTGAGAGTCCGTCTGCCGATGCAGGGGACACGGGTTCGTGCCCTGGTCCGGGAAGATCCCACATGCTGTGGAGCGGCTGGGCCCGTGAGCCATGGCCGCTGAGCCTGCACATCCGGAGCCTGTGCTCTGCAACGGGAGAGGCCACAACAGTGAGAGGCCCGCGTACCGCAAAACAAAAACAAAAACAAAAGCAAAAAATAAATAAAAATAAATCAAATGAATATTTGTATAACAATCTTTGCATGCACATATGCTTTCATTTCTCTTTGGTCTAAAATCAATGACCTCAGCATCCATCTTAAGACATAGAAAAATAAAAGCGAATGAAATGTATAATGAGCAGATAAAAAGAAACAGTAAAGATGGGAACAGAAAAATCAATGAAATCAAAAACAGGTAAAAAATTAAGAAAGACAAAATTTGTATTTTCAGAAGGTAATAGAATAGTAAACTTCTAGCAGACTGACAGACTGATTAGGGAAAGAAGACACCAAAAGACACACACACACGTATATGTGTGTGTGTGTGTGTGTATGCCTATATATATATATACACATACACACATATATATATGACTTCACCAAATGAAGAATATCTGCTCTTCCAAAAATAGTGCTAAGAGCATGAAAAGAGAAGAATCAGACTAGGTGAAAATATTTACAAATTGTATATCTGATAAAAGCCTGTATCCAGAATAAAACCAACAATAAAAATAAAAACCAACAACCCAAATTAAACACTGGCTAATATTTGAACAGTCACTTCACCAAAGAAGGTATATGGATGGCAGATAAGAACATGAAAAAGTGGTGAACATCATTAGTCATTGGGGAAATGCAAATCAAAACTACGGCAAGATATAATTCCGTATCTATTAGAATGTCTAAATTTAAAAAGATTGGCCATATCAAGTGTTGGTGAGAATGTGGAAGAAGAGTACCCCTCATAAACTGCTGGTGGGAATGTAAAGTGGTACAACCACTCTGAAAAACAGTTTGTCAGTTTCTCCAAAAGCTAAGTGCACATCTACTAAATGACCCAGCCATCCCACTCCTAAGTATTTTCCAGAACACAAATTTAAATCTGCAAATTTGAATAACCCAAGCTTTGGAGGGAGCTTCAAGTTTGTGGTTTAGTTTCCTTCACAGAAAGTGTTATTCAGATATCCAATGTAGATAAAATACAGTCATTCCGGTCAATGTGAGGTTTCCTGTTGCTGACCGGAAAACCATGTTCAGCCTCTAGGTTGAAATATCATTTTATATCTGTCCTAAGTCACAACATTATTTGAAGAGCATCCTTCATTCATTCAACATTTATTAAACGTCTATTCTGATTAGTAAATATTTTTTCCTCCCTGGTTACATACACTCCTTACCTAAAGCTCTAAACAAAATATTTCTTATTAATTTGATCACTTTTAAACTCCCTTTCATGATATCATTATTTTGTATGTTTATTAACTGTCTATTCCTCATTATCTAAAATCTCTTAATAGCTCAACTACATTTGGAGCATTTTTTTTCCTGGCCTAGTTCAGTTCTTCCGTTATCATCTCTGATTCATACTTCCCAGTGAAAAAAATATTTTAAATTAAATACATCTTCATTTTAGAGTCTTCAAGACAAAATTTCAGCAAGCAGGAGCCTGACTGATATTTCAAACCTGACGACAAATTTGATGCTTGTTTCCTTTGCGTAAACTTCTCTTCAGTCATGCACTGTAGCTGGGTTCACAGATCAGCAGATGTGATATGAGAAACACATTGGGTCAAGCCTCTATCATGAGATCAGGGAAAATCGGCTTTCTCGCCAGTAAAAACGGAGCAACGTGTTTTCAAATCTTGCAGCTCCCAGCAAGCCCTTGTGTTTCCATTTGGTCTGTGAAGCAGTTCAGCTCACGCTCTCGTGATGTTGTGACAGCCTTTGTCTCCGCCCCAGCAGCACAAAGACTAAAGGAAAATGGGATGGGTAGCTGCTTTTCTTGCATTGGAGAAGACAGACATGATTTCACAGAAAAAAAAGATATCTGATCTTTTTAGCCCCCTTTGTTTCCTCTCTCCAAGCTTTGCAGCCCTTTTTATCTGTAAATAAATTTTAAAAAATTGTACATACATTTTCAAAATGTGCCGCATAATACAACTTCATACATTTAGGAAGCTGACAGCTGCCCTCTGAGGTATATAGCCTGACAGCCTAAAATCCAGGAATCAATCATTTAGATATAGCGATGCTATGCTCTTACTCCTGGTATGTACTGCGGCACCCAGGAATCACTTATTTGAGATATGCCACCGGGGCAGGGGGATGTTCTCATAGATCTGCCATGTTACAGCCCAGAATCCAGCAGCCAACCGGGCAAGTCTGTGCTGAATCGGAGCTTCCAGAAACCTGTGAAGAAGGGGGATGACAGTTCTGTTCTTCAACAGACCATTATGAACTAATTAGCATACATGAATTGCAGATTTGAAGCATTAAAGTGATGTACAAATCATTAATTTTTTGTCAAATCCATGTCATCTTTGTGTATGCCTTCCTATTCTAATGTTGCATGACAGTGAAAAGAGGTACAATCCTCTGTATGTAAAGAGGAGAGATTTGGTGTAGATGATATAATGAGATCTATTTAAACACTATGTATTTTCCAGCTTTGAATAAATCTACTTGGAAAAATGCTACACTTGTCCCATTAGGGTTAATTGTGAAAGGATGTTAATATATTCAAAACCCCAGGGGTAGTTCTACATGTTGTCTGAGTGAAACAGGGGATGTAAGACCAACTTCACATCTAAGCTTTCTTTTTAAAAAGTCCTCTTTCTGATGAATAAAAAGCCATAAAATCTTTCTCACCAACTATGTAAAGTGTAACTATTTACAATGGGAACTGAGCTTCTGGGTGTGTGAGGGCTCCAACACAGCAGACCTATTCTCGTTAACCCAATGCCAAACTTAATTTATAAAGATGTATAATGCAATGCAATGGAAAACAACATCAAAGCTGAGTTTCACACTGGAAAAGGCTTCTAAATATTAATGTGTGTTTTTAAAAAATTTTCTCTGTGTATTTAATTACTAAAGCTATTTGTGCTTAAACAAATGCTTCGTGTTTCATTTGAATTTCTTTTTTTCTTATTACAGCAGAGTCAATGCTTAATTTGTTAGTACTGTAATAGTCGTCATGGTAACAGACTCTAATATTATATATAAATATGTATGTGGTGTATATATGTGCATATTACAAATATATAGTATGGATGATCATGACTTGATACCAAAAGCGTATTTCAGAAGACGTAGCTCTCGAGGAAAACCTTAATTAAAAATGGAGTTATACTTTATGAGCCTAAAGATATCGTCACAAACTCAAGTCTTTTTACTTGGGAAAAATGCAAGTTCTGAGGAAGGGGGAGCTGTTTTCTCTCTTCTTGTGGGTTCTCTTCTCCCTGAAAGCAGAGTCAATCCATGCCTGGGGTTATACTCTACAGACTTTCTTCTCCCCACTCCCTTCCCCACCAACTTTTTTTTTAACCTCAAAAAGTCTACCTAAAATGAAAACCAGGACCAAACCCTAGGGGCAGATCCTTTTCCAAAAACCATTCTTATTATAACGAGAAGACAGAGGGATGCATTGAGAAAGGAGTAGTAGAGGGTGAGATGATTTGTTCCATTTGTATTGGTAAGGGAGGGGACTTAATAATAATGAAAAATACACACATATGTACCACTTGAATTAGACATTTCACACAACTCTCAGTAAATGTTTAAGATGAATTTGTATAGTCTTCATTTTAGAGATGAGAAAGCTGAGGCTCAGGGTGGAGGAGTAAAAATTGTCATGAAGGTTAGATTTGCTAAAGCCTATACTCTGTACAATGTCACCTTACTACCCTGAGGCCTTCGTTCTTTTTTGAATTTTATTTTATTTATTTTTTTTATACAGCAGGTTCTTATTAGTTATCCATTTTATACATATTAGTGCATATATGTCAATCCCAATCTCCCAGTTCATCACACCACCACCTCCACCGCCACATTTCCCCCTTGGTGTCCATACGTTTGTTCTCTACACCTGTGTCTTTATTTCTGCCCTGAACACCGACCGGTTCATCTGTACCATTTTTCTAGGTTCCACATATATGCGTTAATATACGATATTTGTTTTTCTCTTTCTGACTTACTTCACTCTGTATGACAGTCTCTAGATCCACCCATGTCTCTATAAATGACCCAATTTTGATCAAGGGATCAATCCAAGAAGAGGATATAACAATTGTAAATATTTATGCACCCAACATAGGAGCACCTCAATACATAGGCAAATGCTAACAGCCATAAAAAGGGAAATCGACAGTAACACAATCATAGTAGGGCATTTTAGCACCCTACTTTCACCCATGAACAGATCATCCAAAATGAAAATAAATAAGGAAACACAAGCTTTAAATGATACATTAAACAAGATGGACTTAATTGATATTTATAGGACATTCCATCCAAAAACAACAGAATACACATTTTTCTCAAGTGCTCATGGGACATTCTCCAGGATAGATCATATCTTGGGTCACAAATCAAGTCTTGGTAAATTTTGGAAAATTGAAATCGTATCAAGTATCTTTTCTGACCACAACAGTATGAGACTAGATATCAATTACAGGAAAAAATCTGTAAAAAAATACAAACACACGGAAGCTAAACAATACACTACTTAATAACCAAGAGATCACTGAAGAAATCAGAGAGGAAATCAAAATATACCTAAAAACAAATGACAATGAAAACACGACCACCCAGAACTTATGGGATGAAGCAAAAACAGTTCTAAGAGGGAAGTTTATAGCAATACAATCCTACTTCAAGAATCAAGAAACATCTCAAATAAACAACTTAACTTTACACCTAAAGCAATTAGAGAAAGAAGTACAAAAAAACCCAAAGTTAGCGTAAGGAAAGAAATCATAAAGATCAGATCAGTAATAAATGAAAAAGAAATGAAGGAAATGATAGAAAAGATCAATAAATCTAAACGCTGGTTCTTTGAGAAGATAAAGAAAATTGATAAACCTTTAGCCAGACTGATCAAGAAAAAAAGAAGACTCAAATCAATAGAATTAGAAATGAAAAAGGAGAAGTAAAAACTGACACTGCAGAAATACAAAGGATCATGAGAGATTACTACAAGCAACTCTATGCCAATAAAATGGACAACCTGGAAGAAATGGACAAATTCTTAGAAAAGCACAACTTCTGAGACTGAATCAGGAAGAAATAGAAAATATAAACAGACCAATCACAAGCACTGAAATTGAGACTGTGATTAAAAATCTTCCAACAAACAAAAGCCCAGGACCAGAGGATTCACAGGCAAATTCAATCAAACATTTAGAGAAGGGCTAACACCGATCCTTCTCAAACTCTTTCAAAATATAGCAGAGGGAGGAATACTCCCAAACTCATTCTACGAGGCCACCATCACCCTGATACCAAAACCAGAAAAAGATGTCACAAAGAAAGAAAACTACAGGCCAATATCACTGATGAACATAGATGCAAAAATCCTCAACAAAATACTAGTAAACACAAGCCAACAGCACATTAAAAGGATCATACACCATGATCAAGTGGGGTTTATTCCAAGAATGCAAGGATTCTTCAATATACGCAAACCAATCAACGTGATACACCATGTTAACAAATTAAAGGAGAAAAACCACATGATCACCTCAATAGATGCAGAAAAAGCTTTTGACAAAATTCAACACCCATTTATGATAAAAACCCTCCAGAAAGTAGGCATAGAGGGAACTTACCTTAACATAATAAAGACCATATGTGACAAACCCACAGCAAACACCGTTGAGTTATTTGTAGTGAGGTGGATGGACTTAGAGACTGTTATACAGAGTGTAGTAAGTCAGAAAGAGAAAAATAAATACTGTATGCTAACACATATATATGGAATCTAAAAAAACAAAAACACAGAGGTTCTGAAGAACCTAGGGGCAGGACAGGAATAAAGATGCAGACATAGAGAATTGACTGAGGACACAGGGAGGGGGAAGGGTAAGCTGGGACGAAGTGAGAGAGTGGCATGGACACATATACACTACCGAATGTAAAACAGATAGCTAGCGGGAAGCAGCCGCATATCACAGGGAGATCAGCTCAGAGCTCTGTGACCACCTAGAGGGGTGGGATAGGGAGGGTGGGAGGGAGATGCAAGAGGGAGGGGGGATATGGGGATATATGTATACGTATAGCTGATTCACTTCGTTATAAAGCAGAAACTAACACACCATTGTAAAGCAATTATACTCTAATAAAGATGTTAAAATTAAATAAATAAATATACATATAGACAGTTGCAAACAGTAAAAAGAAAAAGAAAGAATACTCTGGTGATGGTGTTGGAAGGCTAAGATGGCTACATCGTTGCTAGGAAGCACCTCTGGACAGTGGGATTTCTGATTAGAAGACTGATGACACCTAGGGTGTGACATTTTGATTAGGGCAAATGACCACCCTTCCAGTGTAGCTTAAGCTAACCAACATATACATAACTTTATACTTCTTATAAACTAAAAGGAGATATTTAAATTATACACATTCTATTAAGCAGTTCATGTAATTAATAAAGGGCAAAATCAGAACTACACCTAAGCTCCTCTGACTCCTAAATTTGAAAGTCTTGCTACTATAGCATTTCAAGTTGGCATTAATTCTAAAACAGTCCAAACTCATTGCTCTAAGGAGTAAACTTTTCTAAGTTAGCCTATTATCAAAAATTTTTCCACTTAAAAGCAGCAATTTTAGTTGCTGCTATTAATCTTGGAGCATCATTGTAAATGAGGTTAAGGCAGAATTAAAAAAACAGAGCGTCTGCGGCTTCCCTGATGGCGCAGTGGTTGAGAGTCCGCTTGCTAATGTAGGGGACGCGGGTTCGTGCCCCGGTCCGGGAAGATCCCACGTGCCGTGGAGCGGCTGGGCCCGTGAGCCATAGCCGCTGAGCCTATGCGTCTGGAGCCTGTGCTCCTCCACGGGAGAGGCCACAACAGTGAGAGGCCTGCGTACCGCCAAACCCCCCCCTCAAAAAACAGAGCATCAGATAATGAAAGTTTGGATTTATAAGATGTGGTCAAATGTAAAATGACAAATCATTGATTATTAGAAAAGTAAGAGGAGACATGATAAACGTTGCAGAGAAGTTCAAAGCAAACTTTGTCTTACTATCACCCTCCTCTATTTTGACTCTGCAATGTCTGTATTTGCAGGCCTGCTCTGATTTCATAACCACTTATGGTAACCTCGCTGATAACTTTTTTTATTAATAAGCGTCCACTTTATGGATGGCTTCTAATTTATTTTCCCAGAGGAAATCATTGGAAAACAATTAAAGAGTTCCTAAATTTGATCACTAATTTGTAGTGGTATTGTTTATACTTTCAGAGAAGCCAAGACAGATTCTGCTGTGGGGATTCAATGGTCATCTGAAGAAATAAAGGGGTTCTACACCTACCATTCCCATGCTTCTTCAGAAGGCTAGGCCCGCTGCCCCACTCACACAGAGGGAAAGCCTTCCAATTCCTACACTTGCTTTATGGCTGTATGTAAATGTGTTTAGGGTTCTCCGGCTATTCTTCTTTAGGAAAATCATTCTCAACTGTGCTCTTTTGTTTGTTTGATTGTTGTGGAGGCGAAGGCTGGAGATTGCCAATACAGCATTTTGAGACATTCTCATTTTACTGGAGAGTGTGGTTCCGTAAGCACGAGTACACTGATTGAAGCCAAAACTATGATGAAATTGTTGGGTTTCTTGAGGGAGTGACGAGGAATGGGTAGAATTAAGTTCCAGCTAAAGAATCGGATACTTCCCCAGGTCCCCCCCAGAACAATGGTGTACTATCTCACACTTTCTCCATCTGTGAAACAAAGATAATTTTTTAGCTTCCTTCATGGAAATGACAAAATAAAAGCTCCTATAAAAGGCTTAGTTAGACACTAACTGTTAAGTCAGTTCTTAATGATAGTCTACTGAAGTCTTTATTGTTTCATCCTCTGGGAATTAAAAACCACTGAGCCTTCCTTGAAACCCTCCCCTGAGTAGTAGCATATGGCTCCTAAAGTCTGTGCAATTAAGTTCCTGGAAAGGAGGAGCCTGGGAAATGGTAGACCTCTGAACGAATAGATGAAAACAAAAGACAAAAGACAAAAAAAAAGATAGCTAATAGGTAAATGGGTTAAATGGTTAAGTCGTGACCCATCAGAGTATTGGCTCTTTCTCTATTAAACCTAATATCAAAGGAAGAATGCCATGATAAGGAGTTCAGAAGTACCCTAAGCTTGAAACAGCTTTGGAAAAACCAGGCTTGTTGAACTGATGTAGTTATTGTGATTGATTGAAGTCTGAACAGCAAAGTATTTAAAGCACTGTCAGGAAATATTAAATCTGTCTTCTGAGACTGGGATTGAAAAAAGGTAGGACAGCTCAGTTTTTACATTAAAGCAGGATTGGGCCTGATTAGTATTTGAGATATTTCTTTGCCAATTTGGGGCAGCATTAGATTTTGGCTAGTAAAATAGAAATGAACATCAATTGTACATGACAACTGCTGATCCAAACCACTTAAAATTCCCCAAATGTCTTTTTCTTAGATGGGCTGCCAGTGTCTCATCATCAAAGCCAGCAGAGCTGACCAAAGGCAGCTCTGTGGTGGAGGCCCCGCCTAAGCTGTGAAGGGTTAGAGAGATAGCTGTTTGTTTTGTGAGGACATGAATCACTATCAGGGCCATTACAACATTTCAAGCTAGGTCACAGTACTCTAAATCACTCTGCATTTTGCTCTGAGGCCAGGGAGCTCAGAGAATTTTTACTGCCTCTTTGTTTCAGTGGAAATCAAATCCATTTCAATCACCACTTCCCATTGAGACTGAAGAGTTGAAGAGAAGCATACAGGCATCAAGTGTTAAAGAAGCCACAATCATAAAGATGAATAATTTACCCAGTAAATGTTTTTGTTTATGATTTGGAAAGACTAAAAAAATATTAACTATCCTTTCATTCGTCCTTGGAGGGAAATTTAATCATGTTTAGCCCTTGGCCATCATAATGAGTTCATTGAAGCAAATTCCTAGGCCAAAATAAACAGTTCATTATATACAAACTAATTCAAGAGATAAGATTGATTTGTCTCATTTTGGAATCAAGGTCCTTATCTTTCCATTAATCTAGTTTAAAAATATGGCAACCAAATTCACCTAAGACTCCAAGCTGTCTCCAATACTCTCCCCCCTCCCCCGTAAAGCTACTCGATTTCAAGATCTTGTCTAAAAAATCTATTAGAACAAAGAGCCCACTAATTAAGCAGCTAAACCCAAGACTATGCTGTTAGCCTGGGGGGGGGGGGGGGACTTGTTTTATTCCGTTAATTTGAGAGCTGTTACTTTATCTCCAGTGGTAATCAGTGTGTTAAGTCTATCTCTACCCACTTACGTGGGAGGAGATACAACAATTTACTCTAATTTGAACTCAATTTTATACCACACTTTAGACTGGCTAGTCTCACATTTTTGTTAGTGATCTGGAAGAAGCATCCTTGATAGTGTTTTGGAAGACTGCTCCATCTTTATCTATTACCCATGCAAATGTTTTGTGTTCAGCTAAGGCTGTAGCTGACAGAACCAAAGCGCTTAGCAGATTTTGGATTGATTCTGCTCTCCACAACCCAGTTTGCTCTTTGTTGTATGAATGGAGCATGAAAGGTCACAGTAAATAAATCCTGGCCTGGGTTTGCAAAAATGGGAATAACAGGTAGTCAGTCATGGTAGCTCCCTTTTGTGAGAAGGTTATTAAAGTTCACTGGAAAACAATTTCCCCAATCTCACATTTATAATTGAATACGGCTGTTGTGAGGTTTCAATGAGATGAAGTATGTGAAAGCACTTTGTAAACTCTGCAAAATAAAAAGTCTGAAAGAAGAACCATATAGCTATTAACTAGGGTTCCTGCTGAAGAATGGGATGGGGGGAAACTGTCTCATTTATATATTTCTCTAATGATTGAATTTTTAAAGCTATAAATATGTATGACATACAGTCAGCAAAATATATAAGAATCTTTCCTTTTTTAAAAGTGTTTTCCACAGGAAAGAATATAAAAATAGGCGATCTTTTGCCATTAAAACTCATTGTGCCCTGGATTTCAAATGACGAAATTGGGTAATTATCAATAGTTTTTCAAGGAAAAAAAAAATCAAATATCATATATGAGGTCAAGAATAGGAAAAATGGGGCTTCCCTGGTGGCGCAGTGGTTAAAAATCCACCTGCCAATGCAGGGGACACGGGTCCGAGCCCTGGTCTGGGAGGATCCCACATGCCGCGGAGCAACTAGGCCCGTGAGCCACAACTACTGAGCCTGCGCTCTAGAGCCTGCGCTTCGCAACAAGAGAGGCCGCGATAGTGAGAGGCCCGCGCACCGTGATGAAGGGTGGCCCCCGCTTGCCGCAACTGGAGAAAGCCCTCGCACAGAAACGAAGACCCAACGCAGCCAAAAATAAATAAATATCTTAAAAAAAAATAATAGGAAAAATGAAATTACATTTTTTCCCCAGAATCATAATATATTCTATAGGTATAATTAGAAAACTTTTTTAGAAATTTCGAAATGAGGTCTTATTTTGCTTTTAGCTGTGTGTAAAAACAACACAATCAGGACTTTTCTGGGGAAGGTGTTTGAGGATTGAACATTAGGCATACCAGGGCACTGAGAGGATTGGCCCAGGTGTGGTTCAATGTAAATAAGATAGAGACAAATATAGAAACTGAAATCCCAGGTACACCAGGGAAGCCGTTACAAAGGGGGCAAATATCCCACCTCTTCTCCCTTCCTTAGGAAGTTCTCACTCTGCTGTTCCCTGTTCATCAGTGTTCTCATTCTGGGCTCCAGACATCCACACTTCCTTTGGACTTCGGAGTCTGAAGATTCGAGTTCTAATGCTAGCTCTCCCTTTTATTAGCTTTTGGAAGCTGGGTTCATGCTTTAAGCTCATTGAGCCGTCTCTGTTAAATAGAGGTCTGGAGATTAAATGAGACTGATAACAAAAGCCACCCAGAAAGTGCATATCCACAAACAAATGTAAGATCGAATTGTATTTATTTACTTTTCCCTGCTACCTCGTCCCTGTCGATATTTATGCAGCTGATGTCCCATTGCCTCGGGACCTTGTTTTCTGCAGTTAATCTGATAAAGTAAACTCTGCTTATGTGTTAAAAGGTGCTAATGAGTTAATTTAGTGCCCTTCTCAGGTAATATATTTACATTTGGAAGGAACTGAAAGGGTCTTTTTCCTTCTTAGGTTTGGGAAGGGGGGGGAGATGGTGGGAAACAGTGTCAACACTTAGGACCTTCCCCCTGCGCCAGACACTCTGACAGGAGCTCTGTAGTCACCGTTTTCAAAATCCACACAACAAACCCATGAGACGTGTACATGGGCAAGATTTCATAACAAGCTTTGTCTATCTAGGAGGGGATCAGTTCATCAGGGAAATCTGAAGGTTATAGTGTGATCAAAGCAGGAATGGGCATCATGATTTGGAACACACATCTTAGGAATTCTGAAAAATGTTAGAGCAAATTAATGACTTTGTGTTATTTCAGTCCTACAAAACAATGATGAAAATGGTAATTTTTCTTTAAAGAAGACTTCTTCCTCATTGACCAGGGCTAACTGATTACTCTGAAACACAATTCATACAGGAAAGTTAAGTTCAATGCTTAATTTTCCCGTTTAATTGCCAGTTGTCAGAGTCAAGTATTATTTACTGATTACCTCCAACGGTGACCGAGGAGGTTGTGTGTGTGTGTGTATGCGTGTGTGTGTGTGCGCACTGCGTCTTGCTTTTGCTTTTATTGCTTTGGCTACCTCTCTTTGTTTGAGTACCATTATGGACTCATGGACTTTTTAATATATTCAGTGTTGTTGCAGATGTGGTTGGTGCCCTGCTCCTAACACCCCAATGCTCACCTTTCCTGAATATGAAAATGGCAAACACCTGCAACTCTTCACCTGAGAATTTGATCTCATCTTATGAATAGGACCAGCAGGAAGTGCCAGAAAATTGACACCTTGGGGGCACCCCTCGGTCAGTGAGGTAGGAGGACAAGTCTGAGGTGTGTTCCACACCATTTCCCAAGGGTCCCAGCAGGACTGAGCCCCAGTTGCCCTCCACAGTGACCTGCTTATTAACATACCTTGTATTGGCTTCCTACATTTTCCTATCTTGCTTTCTCATTCCCTGACCCCTCTCCCCTAGAGTCAGTCCCCATGAACCACATACACTCAAATCCTTGTCTAGGGGGCTGCTCCTGGGAGAACCCAGCCTAAGTAGGTATAGGAAGCAGACACTCAGAATGGCATACTGATGGGAAAGATGGGGTAGCCCCCATTAAGTGAGGCAACGATTACCTCTGGAACGGCATAGCACCAGTTTCTTAGATTTCACCTGTGGTAGATTGAGAGGAGGAACTTGTGGAAGGAGGTGTACTGGTTTATGCAGCAGTTCCAATGCTTGGAAGATATGAGGACTGGGAAATTAGTTGCATACATACATAGGAAGGAAGAAAATAAAAAACTCAGGTCAATAATCTATCAATTCAAGGTATGGTCTGAAAACCAGAATGCATCAGTGGCATTGTTTAAAGAGATCTTTATCTCCTGCATTCAGACCCAAGATTTAAATATGAGTGGGGGAACTACAAAGAGACTGAATTCGCAACTTGAGACCTAGAACAAGGACTTCTGGGTAGATGTGCTTGAGCTCTGCCAACCCCCAGATTCCTCTGACCCCTGGACCAGCAAAGGTGAGCCTTTCACCTTGGCTAGAGGAAAGCAACCTTGCATTTTCTGAAGACCATGCAAGATCCTTCCCTGCTACGGATGACTTCAAGATGTGTTTGTCCTCCTTAAGATCTCTACCTTTTCCCAACTTCTTCACTGCTTCTACAGCTGTGTTGTCCAATCCAATAGCCAGAGGTCTCATGTAACTATAAACCAGTGGAAATGAAATAAAATCAAGAATTTTTCTTCTCAGTCACACTAGCCATATTACATGTCCTCAATAACCCCATGTGGCTCGTGGTTACCATGCTGGACAGTGCAGAATTTACATTTTAATCTCACTGAAAGGACTATTGGACAGAGCTGATCTAGACCAGGGTTGGCAAACTGTTTTTTAAAGCGTCAGATAGCAAATATTTTAGGCTTTGCAGGCCCTATGGCCCTTGTTTCTACTACTCAACTGTGCCATTGTAGTATGAACATAACCATAGACAATACATAAATAAGTAGGCGTGGCTGTGTTCCTTAATTTTACAACTTTCAGTGTCCAGCCCATGGGCCCTCATGGACCAACCACAGATCTGTAACAAAAACTAGGGTCAAGTCTTAGTATAGTGCCAGTAAGAAGCACTATTCATACACAAGGTAAGTGTCATTTCCATAATAGGAATACAGCTGGAATGACAGCGAGGACCCATGACTCACAGAACCCTGTGAAGTTATCTAATAGACCATGGTATTCCTAGAGGCAAGAAAGCCTGGTAGCTGATGATGGTGTTGCTTGACTTAAACAACCAAAACATCAATAGTGGGAGAGTAGAAAGAGTAGAAAGCTGATGTCAAGCACCATCTTGGAAAACCACAATCCCTCACACTGTTCTACACAACGGGAAAAAAGGGGAATTATTCACCACAGGGCTTACGTACACTGACAAATTTTAAGGCAACATGCTTGGAAAGGTACCTTAAGGCTGCTCAGAGAGGAAGAATATCAAGTTTGATCAGGAAAAGCGTATTGATAGGAGTACTGGCAGGATTTCCATCCTGGCAAGGGTTTCTGGAGGCTAGCTTAATCTACGGCAGGAATGGCGACTTAACTCACCAGCCTCCCATTTTCTGGAGGCCTAGAGTAAATAAAGAGGAGATGCCAGAATTGTCTTGGCAGCGTATTAAGGAAAGGGTCAAAAGGATCAGAGATGTGGACATGTTTGAATGGATTTATTACATAATGTAAAAAGAAAAAAAAAAACCCAAACCAGCTCTCTGTTCTCCAGAGGGCCCAGAAGACACCTCTTCACTAATGCAAGAGAGAATGAGAGAAGTTCATGGTGGTTATATCATTTGTGAGCCGGGGTGGAATGGAAGGTTATTATAGACCTGGGCTACTTCGGATCAGTGGGGATGATAAGCCTCTGGCCCACTACAGGCCAGCTGGCAGCATTTAACCATCAGAAGCAAGGTGAATGTATCAATAATTTCCATAACGGGTGTACAGCTGGAATTAAAACGAGGAGCCCATGGCCCACAGGAATCTGTGAAGATATCTAACAGATCAAGGTGTTCCTATTGGCAAGACAGTTGAACAGTTGATTATGGTATTGCTTGAACTACATAAACAAAAAAAATCAACAGTGGGCCAACAGAAACCTGATGTCAGATGCTGTATTGGAAAATCACAATCCCTTGCACTGTTCTCAGACCCAGAGCCCATTAGCTGAAGGGGAGGTTATTTCCTTCAGAGGAAAGGTGCTGTGATGTCACAGGAAGTATGACACCACATAGCAGTAGCTATTTCCCCAATCTACCTGCAAAGGACTTTAGGTCATTTACTGAATAACTGTACATTCAGGGAAAGCAGATTTTTCAAGGGCTCTTGGGTACTGGATTATAGGTGATACTGATAGAGCAAGGGAATCAAAATGCCTATAGGGGCTATGGAAGTCATGCGATAAGTAGGGTCCTGTCTCAAGTCCATTATACAGTGAATACAGTGTATTTGTGGACCACGCTATGATGGTTTTTCCAGCCCTACATACATCATTAGGATGATTTACCTATAAGTCAACAGAGCCCTCACATTCATTACTTGATTGTGGAGTGTTATGATAGGGGAAGTTAGTGGAAGCATGGTAGGTGGGTAAAGGCTCCTCAAGGATGCCCATGTCCTACTCCCTGGAACCTGTGTATATGTTAAGTTACATGGCAAAGAGCAATTAGGTTGCAGCTGGAACTAAGGTTGCTAATCAGCTGACATTAAGCTGGAGAGATTATTCTAGATTATCTGGAAGACCCAATGTAATCACAAGAGTCTTTACAAATGGAAGAGGGAGGCAGAAGAGGAAGTCTGATTCAAAGAGAGATTTGAAGATGCTATTATGCTGGCTTTGAAAACAGAGGAAGAGGCCACAAGCCAAGGGATGCAGGAAGCCTCTAGAAGCTGGAAAAGTAAGGAAAGAGATTCTCCCCAGACCCTCCAGAATGAATATAGTTCTCCCAATACCTTGATTTTATCCCACTGAGAACTTCAAAACTGTAGGTAAATTTCTGTTGTTTTAAGCACTAAATTTGTAGTAATTTGTTATAGCAGCAATAGAAAACTAATACAGGAAGCTCTTAAATTTGCAACTACTCTCCACCCCTGCAAGGAGTTACAATTAAAGCAATAACACATCCTGGATGAATGGCAGCGGTGAGTACCACTCTCAAGGACTTACTGGTTGCTGAGGTGGTGGATATTATTCTCGTTTGATTCACTGTGTGGTCCCTGAGAAATCAGATAGACGATGGCAGAGGATGGTGAACTATCATAAACTTAAACAAGTGGGAACCCCAGTTGCAGCTACTGTGTCAGATGTGGTATCTTTATTAAAAGAGATCAAAATATCCTCTAGCACTTGGAAAAGAGCTATTGATCTGGTGAATGCATTCTTTTCAATTCCCATCGTGAAGGAGAATCAAAAGGCATTCAGATTCACCTGGGAATGAGAACGGAGCACACTCATTTACAGTTATGCCCCAGGGTTATGACACTTACCTAGTTTTGATAGTTTGACACTCCAAAAGATATGAAGTTGATCCAACATACTAATGATATCATGTTAATCAGACCCATCGAGCAGGAAATGGCAAGTACTCTGAATGCCCTGAAAGAAATGTGCACATCATGGTGAGAGGGAGATCTTATGAAGATAGAGGGACCTCCCACATTGGTGATATTTTTAGGCGTCTAGTTGTCTTACTGTGCCAGGACACTCCCTCCAATATAAAAGACAAATTATTGCACATTGAACCTCCTACCGTGAAGAAAGAGATATGCATTTTAGCATTATTTCTTTGTTTTAACTTTTTTCATATAGTAAAAAGTATAAATTTTAAGTGTATGATTATATATATATATATAGAGAGAGAGAGAGAGACAGAGAGAGACAGAGAGAGAGAGAGACAGAGACAGAGAGATGTCTCAAGTAATCATGACCCAGATTGGCCCATATCAAGGACATTCCTATTGTCCCAGAAACTTTTTCATGACCTTTCCAGTCAATACCCCACCCTCCCAAATGTAACAGTTATTCTGACTTCCGTCTTCATAGATTAATTTGGCTTGTTTTTCACTTCATCTAAAGGGAATCATATGCACTTTTGTGTTGACTTATTTGGCTCAACATGATTTTTGAAATATATGTATGTTGTTTTATGTTTCAGAAATTGGTTCTTTTTTCTTGTGGTATAACATTTCACTGTACGGATACACCAAAATACGCTTATCTCTTCTTCTGTTGATGAATGTTTAGGTTGTTTCCAGTTTGGATATCTTATGAATGAAGCTTCTGTGAACATTCTTAGATAAACCTTTTTGTGGACACATGTACTCATTTATTTTGGGTATACAGCTAAGAAGAAAATGGCTGGTCACAAGGTGAGCATATATTTAAATTTCTTAGAAACTGTCAAACAATTGTCCAAAGTGGTTGGATCATTTTATATCTCCTTTAATTACATATGAGGGTCCCAGTTATTCCACATCCTTGTTAACTTGGTTTTGTCAGTCTTTAAAAACTTTTAGCCATTCTTGTGTGTGTGTTTTTAATTTCTCATTGTGGTTTTAAGTTTCAGTTTTCTGTTGCTTGATAATGTTGGGTGTCTTTTCACGTCCTTATTTGCCACTTGGATGTCTTCTTTTGTGAAGTGCCTAGTGTTCTGCCTATTGTTTTATTGGATATTTGTCTTTTTGCATATTATCAATATATACATATTGCAATTATCTGTTAGACATACATACTGCAAATATTTTCTCCGAAGCCTTGGGCTTCCATTTTTTACTTTCTTAAACGGTTCTTTTGTTGAGAAGCATTAAATTTTGATGGAGCCCAGTTATAGTTTCCTTTTGTGGTCAGTGCTTTTTGCATTCTGCCCAATAACTCTTCCTTCACCCTAAGGTTACAGTGATATTTTCCTACAACTTTATAGCTATGCCTTCCCATTTAGGTCTGTGATCCATCCCAAGTTACTTTATATGTATAGTGTAAGTTAGTGGTCAATGTTCATTTTGTCCCCTTTGAGATATGCAGTTACTTCAGCATCATTTATTGAAAATAATTTTCTTTCATTATTGAAATGCATTGGGGTCTTTGTTGAAAATCAGATAATTAAATAAATGTTGGTTTATTTCTGGACTTTGTATTCTGTTTCATAGATGTATTTGTCTATATCCAAACACCACACTGTTTAATTGCATAGCTTTATAAGAAGTCTTAAAATCTGACAGTGTAAATAAATACTCCAAGTTTCTTCACCTTCAAGATTGTCTTGGCTATACTAAGTCCTTTGCATTTTCATTTAAATTTTAAAATCGGCTTGTCAATGTATATATGTATATCTTGCTGGGATTTTGATTGGGATTGTATGAAGTCTATAGATCAATTTGCTCATTTTACTAGATCATAGATTCCCTTTGATTCTCTATGTATATAATCATATCATATGCAAAGGCAGTTTTATATCTTTCATATATATTTTTTTTCTTCATTTATAACACTGGCTAGGACCTCAAGTCCAACATAAAATGGAAGTAGAGATAGTGAAAGTCATTGCCTGCTTCCCAATTTTATCAGATTTATCAACATAATAATGTTAAATACTGATTACTTTTCCAAATTTATGGGAAAGATGTGCTGGGTCATTCAGTATATAGGTTGGAGCAATATTACCAAATGTGATATATGCTATGTTTCCACTTCCAGTTAAGAAATAGAAGACTTTGACAGATCATTGTTTCTAGGGGGAAAATTAAAAATTAAATTTAATAAAGTTTTATATATATTAAAATTAAAAATTTAAAGTTATGTATATATATTTAATAGACAATTTTTTAAAGATGTTTTAGGCTCGTAGCAAAATTGAGCAGAAAGTATAGAAAATTCCCATATACCCCCTGGCTCTCCCCCTCACCACCCCACAAAATCTCTCCTATTGTAGATATCCAACACCGGAGTGGTATATTGATGAACCTACATTAAACATCATTATCAGCCGAAGTCTGTAGTTTACATTCATTCTTTTTATTGATTGATTGATTGATTGCAGTTTTGAATTTTATTTTATTTATTTTTTGATACAGCAGGTTCTTATTAGTTATCTATTTTATACATATTAGTGTATATTTGTCAATCCCAATCTCCCAATTCGTACCACCACCACCACCACCCCCGCCACTTTCCCCCCTTGATGTACATTCACTCTTGATGTTGTATATTTCTATGGATTTTAATAAATGTATAATGACATGCATTCTCCACTGTAGTACCATACAGAATAATTTCACTGCCCTAAAAATACTCTGTGCTCTGTCTCTTCATCCCCCTTCTCCTCTCTAACCCATGCTGTTACTTTTATTGACACCACAGTTTTGCATTTTGCAGAATGTCATATAGTTGGAATTATACAGCATGTAGTTTTATCAGGCTGGCTTCTTTCCCTTAGTAATATGCATTTAAGTTTCGTCCATGTGTTTTATAGCTTGATAGCTCATTTCTTTTAGGTACTGAATAATACTCCATTGTCTCGATGTACCACAGTTTGTTTATCCATTCACCTACTGAGAACATCTTGGTGGCTTCCAAGTTTTGGCAATAATAAATAAAGATACTATGAAAGATAGCTTTTTTTTTTTTTTTTTGGCGGTACGCGGGCCTCTCACTGTTGTGGCCTCTCCCGTTGCGGAGCACAGGCTCTGGACGCGCAGGCTCAGCGGCCGTGGCTCACGGGCCCGGCCGCTCCGCGGCATGTGAGATATTCCCGGACCGGGGCACAAACCCGTGTCCCCTGCATCGGCAGGCGGACTCTCAACCACTGCACCACCAGGGAAGCCCCAAAAGATAGCTTTTTATATGGACATAAGTTTTCAATTCATTTGGGCAAATATCAAGGAGCACAGTTACTGAATCATATGGTGAGTACTCTTAGTTTTGTAAGAAACCACCAAATTGTCTTCTAATGTGGCTCTGTCATTTTGAATTCCCACCAGCAGTTAATGAGAGTTCCTGTTGCCTCACATCCTCATCAGCATTTGGCATTATCAGTGTTTTGGATTTTGGCCATTCTAATAAATGTGTAGTGGTATCTCATTGTGGTTATAATTTGCATTTTCCTTTGACATATGATGTTGAGCATCTTTTATATGCTTAGTTGCCATGTGCATCTTCTTTGGTGAGGTGTTTGTTCAAGCTTTTGCACATTTTAAAAATAGGGTCCTCCATTTTCTTATCGTTCAGTTTTAAGAGTTCTTTGTATATTTTGGATAACATTCCTTTATTAGATATGTCTTTTGCAAATACTTTTTCCCAGGCTGTGGCTTGTCTTCTCACCCTCTTGCCAGTGTCTTTCTCAGAGCAGAAGTTTTAAATTTTAATGAAGTCCAGTTTATCAATTATTTGTTTCATGGATGTGTCTTCCTGGCATTCTATCTATAAAGTCATCACCATACCCAAAGTTGCCTAAATTTTCTCCTGTGCTATCTTCTAGGAGTTTTATAGTTTTGCATTTTACATTTAGGTCTGTGATCCATTTTGAGTTAATTTTTGTGAAGGGTTCAAGATCTGTGTCTAAATTCTTTTTTTTTTTAATTTTAATTTTTACATGTGGAAGTCCAGTTGCTCCAGCATCACTTATTGAAAAGACTATTTTTTCTTCAAGATCATATATTTTTAAAAACATATTGGAACAATGTTTAGGCAAATATGTTTAGGCAATGTTTAGGCAAATATGCCTAAAGAAAGTAAATTCTAGAGAGAGACGAGCCTGTCCTAGGTGGGCAGAGATTTCATTTAATTTTCACAAAAACTCTGTGAAGTAGGATTATTATTAAACTACTTTCTTAAGGTCACACAGCTCAGAGGAAATGAGGAAATGTCCAGAGGGAATGCAGAAGCATCAGTGACCTATTTGACAAAACCAATACCTTGTTGGCAGTATTTTGGCAGTGTTAACTTTAAGGTTTTTGAAAATCCTCCCCTTTGACTCCTGTGACACTGAACTTTTCCTTCTTTTATGCTGGGCCTTTCTTTTCAGTTTTCTTTTCCCATCTCCTTAGGTGTTGGTATTCCCCAGAGAGCTGACTACAACATTCTTCTCACCAATGTCTTTCCTAGCTGTTAGTATATCTCCACTCCAGTGGGCCAAACCAATGCGAATGATTTCCCAAAATACTTACTACTAGTTTAGATATTTCTCCTAAACTCCTAGCAGGATCTCTACCTGAATTATCCAACAGGAGCGCAAACCCAACCTGTCCAAAACTTACCCCATCTTTTGTGTTGTCTAGTTCAGAGAATGAAACTACCTGAAAGTTCTCAAGCCTGCAAGTGGAACGTAATCCTGTCTTCCACTCCTGCTTTCAAACAGTCACTATTATCACTTCCACATTCTTAAATAATCTCTTATAGTCATCCCTTCTATACATTCTCACTGTTACTATTTCACTCCAGAACTTTTCTACATCTTTCCTGCTATTGAAACAATCCCTTGCCTTCCCTCCCCAACATGATTTTTATGTCCCAACGTGATGCGCCAGCTCCTCTCCAGTCCTCAGTGGCCTGGTTTCATCATATAAACAATCTTGCTATGCTTCCTATACGATATTCTACTATCACCCCGCTCCCTGACATCAGACCTCCTGTCTTTTGAAGAACTAGACATTAGGTGGTAGATTGGGCCTCTTTGCAGACTACTCAAACCACTATAATCTGCAGACCCAGGTTTCACTTTGTTTTGTTTTTCAGCTTGGAGGTCCCTTGGCTGCAAGCTGAAAGTGTTAACTTCTACCCAAAGAGCTGTCTTCTGTTACCTACTAGCCTCTCATTGTCAATGAGACTCAATAGCAGTTAACCCTTTGGGCCCCAGCTGCCAAGAAATAAAACAGCACCAAGACCATGATACATATCTAATGGAAATTGGTGGCATAAATTAAAAGGAAAAAACAGAGGATTTATCATTAGCAAATGGAAAAACTAAACCCCCCATGTACCTCTGCCACCAGAGGACAGGGGCCAGGAATGAATACGCAACCTAGAAACAATAAGCAATGGAAAAATATAGGAGGTAAGAAACATTATCCCATCCTAGGATATTCCTAGAAGTTACTCTGGGATAGCTGTTCATGGGGGGTTCTCAGAAGGGGCTCACAGACTTCTTTTTTTTTTTTTAATTAATTAATTAAATTTATTAATTTTGGCTGCATTGGGTCTTTGTTGCTGCACGTGGGCTTTCTCTAGTTTTGGTGAGGGGGGGACTACTGTTGGTTGCAGTGCGTGGGCTTCTCATTGTGGTGGCTTTTCTTGCTGCAGAGCACTGACTCTAGGTGCGCAGGCTTCAGTAGTTGTGGCACGTGGGCTTAGCTGCTTCACGGCATGTGGGATCTTCCCCGACCAGGGCTCAAACCCATGTCCCCTGCATTGGCAGGCGGATTCTTAACCACTGCACCACCAGGGAAGCCCGGGACTCACACACTTCTAAATCATGGTGTGAACCTGACATCCTGTGAGAATGGCATGTGAGGAGGTCCAGATCTCTAGTGAGTGGAGGCAGCAGGGCAGAGGTGATGTGGGGGAGGTGAGGGAGCAAATGGAGAACGGGCTCTGCAATGGGACAGCCTGTTTCTGAACACTGGTTCCACTGCTTCCTAGGATGAATCTGTAACTTCTCTCTGCCTGAGTTTTCTCATGTACCCATTGGGGATGTAATAGTATATTAGAATAGAGAAGGGTTACATCAAATAGCTGGTATAAATGTCAGATGATGATGATGTGATTGTTGTTTTCCTTCTTGTGGCAATATTCTGAGCACTGAGTTGGCCCAAGAAAGATTGATGGGGACTTGGGTGTCCTGACCTTAGACTGTGAGATTGGATGGCTTATTCCACCCCAGTTATTAATTTCTCCCACCCTGTGCAAGTCAGTCCTGGCTTATTTGCTCTCAGACCCACCCCAGCTCTTCTTTGTTTACTTCTATATTGCAGGAGGTCTACTCCCTAAGGACAGTGTCCCAGGCTCCCATGCCTACTGCCTTCTGTTTCCTGTAGTGCAAGGCACTACAGGAAGCTGGAGGGTGGAAGGCAGAGAAGCCAGGGTATCTCCCCCTCCCTGGCAGCCTCAGGAGGTGTCTGCAGTCACTGAGTCTCTTCTCTGGCTCCAGAACCCATTGGATAAGCCCATCATGGTTCCAACTTCCACTGAACTCCACTAACTCTGCCTTCCCCATCGCCCTTCCACGAGAAGGTACTAATGGCTTCCTCTTCCGGCTAATGTCTGGGTTGCTTTACTGTCTCCTAGTTGACTTTTAGTTCTTCTATTACCTGTACACCCAAGCACTTTGATTAGATTTCCTCTTTTTAAAAAGAAAGTGGGGACTTCCCTGGTGGTGCAGTAGTTAAGAATCCGCCTGCCAATGTAGGGGACGTGGGTTGGAGCCCTGGTCCGGGAAGATCCCATGTGCCGTGGAGCAACTAAGCCCGTGAGCCACAAATACTGAAGCCCAGGCGCCTAGAGCCTGTGCTCCACAACCAGAGAAGGCACAGCAATGAGAAGCCCGTGCACCGCAACAGAGAGTAGCCTCCACTCGCCGCAACTAGAGAAAGCCTGTGCACAGCAACGAAGACCCAATGCAGGCAAAAATAAAGAAAATTAAAAAAAAAAAAAAAAAAGAAGAAGTGGTTTCTGTTTTCTGATTTGGATTCTGACCAGTACCCTCTGCATTCCTGTTCCAGCCATCCTATCAGTGTCTTTGGGTACCTGAAGTTAGGGGACACTGCCTGGAGCTCATGCAGCTTTAACAAGTGGAAGCTGACTGACACCACCTCCCTCCCGCCCCTGACAATTCTCAAACTCAGGGATGGGAAGTCCCTTAGCTACGCACACAGGCTGTCAGGCAGCAGCATTTGCCCGCCTGAGCTGTGTGGGATGATTCCCCAACAGTCCCAAACATTGCCGCTATCTATATGACAGTAAAGAAATGTTTTGGCAGAAGCCAGTCTGGGCATCAAAATGCTGAGGCCCATATGTTCCTGCTAACTTCCTGCCAAAATGTTGTTGCTTGAGTTATGAAGAGTATAACTTTTTAATCCAGAATAAAAAGGGAACTCTAACCCAGGGATATATTTTAAACTGAAAAATAAGGTAACAATAACGAGTTAAAAAGTAATAAAAATGACAAATGGGAGTGATTGAGAGTGGGCGATTAGGGAGGCAAAGTCTAGGAGATGTATTAGGGCTCCTATTGTCTGCCTCACCCTGGACTTTTAACCTCAGGGGCTCACCCATGCGCAGTGATCCACCGGGCTCCTAAACAGAAATTGAAGACAGCAAACATTTCCACGCAATTGCTTCTTCCTACTTATACTCAACCAATGCTTGCTCACCTCTGGTCTCCCTGATGCCTGGGTTCTGGACTGCACCTCAGAAGTAGTTGCTTGCTTCTGCTCTCTCTGGTTTTTGTAACCCACCAATCCCCCTCCTCTCTTTCTGTTTGTTGGGCTTAGGTTTACCACTCTGCTTTCAGCCTTGCTTGCTATCTTGATGGTAGCCGTCTCTTCAGCTTCAGAAAAATTCCCTCCACTTCTCAGTAATGCTACCAGCCGGGCAGGCCTGAGCCCTTCAACACCATTCGGCCAAAAAAGGAGAATTTGGCACTTACAAGATATAGAACAAGGAGGAGAAAGTGGCAAAATCTAGTACAGAGGGACGAGACAGCCATGGACTGGGAAAGAAGCAAATTTTACGATGTATAACTTTTTCATTTCTTGGGAGAAACCATAATTTGACAATTTTAAGATACACTGAAGAGTTATCAATAGTAAAAATAAAAGAGATGCTGGTAAGGAATTGTGGCTACATGGCCCAGTAATTCAGAGATTCCAAGGGGAATTATTTAAAATATAGGCTCTATGCTGTTTGTGTCCCACTCATATCTCCAGGCCCACCTCCATTCCAGAGGTCACCTGCAGAGAGTTCCCAGACGCTCCAAGTGTGTCTTGTCTCTTGCTGCCTGGGGGAGCTCTCCAGCTGGAGGAGCATGCTCACTTGTACATGTGGAAGACTGGAAGTACAGAAAATAACGTCTCAGGAATGAACCTCAAACATTGAGAGACGAGAGTTGATGGATGAACATCCAGGTTCTTCAAGACTTCATGGGGCAATTATAAAGCGTATTCTATAGAATGTCCTGGAAAGCCCCAGAAAACTGCCCATTGCCCACTGTGGTAACTCTGTCAATAACACACCCTTTATTGCCTTTACTCCCTTCCTCAGTTCCCTTCTCCTTTATCTTGCTTCCTGGGATCACCTCCCGAATAAACTACCCTTGTCCCACATACCCAATCTGAAGAGAACATCCTCTTCAGAAGTTATCCAATCTACACCTAAATGTCGGCTTTTGAAAGCAATACCATAGAGAATGCCAAGATCCCAATAAAAACTCAAAATCTTAATTTTAAAGACACAATCAACAGACATCTGAAAGGGAACTTGCCTGGCTGCCAATGGTCAAGACTGCTTCCTGTGATTATTTTATAAAGAATACTAAGTCCTGAGTTAGAATAGGATATTCCTACATATAAAACCTAGAACGAATTATTGAATTTTTACAAACCTTTTTAGGAGAGACTATTCTACATCAAGTATTATACTAGGACTTTATATGTGTATTAGATGTTCACAATCACTCTATTATGATTAAATAAAATTAAGCTCACTTTATAATAAAAACAAAGAATTAATGGTAAAGGAACTTGCCCAAACTTTAGATTTCTTTTGTGGGTATTTTTAGATTTGATATTTTGGGCATATAGTTGACAGAAACGGAGTCGCCATCCCTAAATCCATATGCTCTATGATGTTTCCTAACTTACTCTGCAATTAGGTTGGAGTATTTAATGGGGTTCTGGCCAGTGAGAGATGAGTTGAAAGAATGTAAGCCACTTCTAGATGATCCCTTAAAGTTTTCTAGTGGGGTTATCTAGCCTTTTTGTCCCCCAGATCCAAACAGAAATCGAGTCCAAAAATTTGAGGCATTGGTAAGATTGGAAAAACCAACTGTTTCTAGATTCCAAAAGGCAAGAAGTGGAGCTTAAGAAAGGTTTTGAGTAGCAAACACCCAATAAAAAGTAAAGTGACTGAGCAGAGTTCAGATTAAGGGAGTGACTTTCCAAACTTGAAAGGTAGCCACCATTAAGTTGAAAGAGATGGGAATAGAGGTAAGAAAACAAAGAAATGTAGTAGACATGAAAATAATGATTAAACGATATCTTTGGATATATTTATTACCTCATGGAGCTGATTAGAATGAAATAGATCAAAAGTCTATTCACTTTCTGAGGGAGTGGTATTCCCCTCCAAAAACCATGAGCCTGGAGTATAAAAGGCCTTTGATAAGTTTGAGCTCTACAACCTTTGGTTCCCCAGCCTTCCACGAGCAGAAGCAAACATTGAAAGTTACAGCCTGGAGGAGGAGATGATTTCTCACACTCATTTCAGGTTTGATCAGAGAAGAGGATAAATGAGAACAATCTCTCCAGAGGACAGAGTCAGGGCTAATCGAGGGACAGCACTCGCCCTGGGTAGGGGCCTCCAAAATATGGCCAGCAGGATTTCAGAATTCCAGATGTGTGGTTACTTTGTGTTGCAATTTCTTCCTCCTTTTGAATAAGAATGTTTATTGTGGTGATTCTGTCTCTATTCCACCATTGTATGGGACAGATCATTAATTTTTTTTAAAGTTCATTGGTCTCTGGACTGGGAGAAGCCACATCCAGAAACCCTGGATCTTAAGCTAATGCAGTGGATTTGGGGTTGACTCTTGGGGGTGGCATCAGTGGTGGTGTGACTGATTTCTTTGTGTAGGAGCCAGGAAGAAAGCATAAATGCTCAGAAACATAAATCAGACTGAAGTAGAACTCACTCTACCATATATGAACTCCTGTGCGTTTGTTCCCCAGCTTCCCTAGTAGGTTGGGGTCATGTGACTGGGTTCTGGCCATTGGATGTAGATAGAATCACTCCATCTAATCTTCCAGCTCTCTCTTCTTCTGCCGTGGTGACCGTGGAGGCCTCAGGTCCTCACGTTCCTGATGGTGTGTTGACAAGGTGAAGGAAGACTGCTTCACACACGTTGCTCTTGGTGTGAGCTAAATATAAACATTTATGGAATGAATGAAGCCACAGAGATTTTAGGGTGTATTTGTAACTGTATCATAACTTAGTCTATCCTGACTACTATTCTCTCCTATCCATCAGAGAAGATTCATAATATGGGAAATTTTGAGATAATTCTCAAGTCTAGCAAATTTGGGGAGATGGCAGGCAGAATTCTTTTATTTTTATCTTAGAGTAGAAATTATGTGTAAGATGAAATAAGATTTTATAATTTCATGAGATGAATTTTTTTTTTTAAAGAAGATGTTGGGGGTAGGAGTTTATTAATTTATTTTATTTATTTTTGCTATGTTAGGTCTTCATTTCTGCGTGAGGGCTTTCTCTAGTTGTGGCAAGCGGGGACCACTCTTCATTGCGGTGCATGGGCCTCTCACTGTCGCGGTCTCTCTTGTTGCGGAGCACAGGCTCCAGACGCGCAGGCTCAGTAGTTGTGGCTCACGGGCCTAGTTGCTCCGTGGCACGTGCAATCCTCCCAGACCAGGGCTCGAACCCGTGTCCCCTGCATCAGCAGGCAGATTCTCAACCACTGTGCCACCAGGGAAGCCCAGGAGATGACATTTTATATAAACTGAAAATTAAATCCAAGGATCTAAGTATTTCAAAACAATTTTTGAAGAAAAGCTATTTTGCAAAAGGTTGCACTCTGCCATCACTAGAGGCACTGGTTCAGGCTCTCTATTAGCTCTCTCCTGCCTCTTCAATCTAAGATTTGTCCTCAGCGTATAGGCTTCTGTTTTCCGAGCACAAACCCATGAGTTTGCCCAAGAAAAAATTTTAGTGGTGTTCTTTCATCTTCTAGGTCAAGAAAGAAATTGGCTCTCCAGAGGAATTCAATATTGTTTTGAGCAAAAACGAACAATGTAGCGTCCTTTAAACTGTAAACATCTTCAAAATCTTGACAATGCTGTAGACTGACACTCCTACCTAGAATTCTAGACATTTTATTATTAAATGATATAAAGCAACTATACCATGCCTGAATTCAACACCAAGCCCCTGGGCATAACTGTGGTGTTTCAGATATTAGTTTCTTTAACAACATTTTTGGCATTTCTTGGTTGGAATCAAGAAGGAAGACTAGTCATCAGAAGTCTAGTCATCAGAAAGGTGCTACAGCCCTGCCCTATGAAGATGTCTGGAACAACGATCGTGTACCCATCGCTGCAATCCGTATCGCGCACATACTTGGAATTTGGCATTTGCCAGCTGAGTAAAGCTTGAGCGACAACCACAGCGTTGCCTATTGTAAGCATCTTGCTGATATGAGCCTCAAGACATTCCAATTGGACTCCATGCCCATTACTCCGTACTATGATTTTAGGACAAACGTTATATGCACAAGCAAGAGCTCTGTTAGCCATTAGAGTAATTAATGGTTTTCTTGTTATGAGATTGAAGTGCAGATCAGAAATTGTTGCTCCACCTCTGGCTGTTGGCTAGACACCATTTCTACATACCAAGAGGGGCAAAAAAGTGAGAAGATATTCCCGTTTTCCTTAAACTCAGATATTCTTCTTTATTCCTTCCTTGTCAACACTATAACCTCCATATGGAGATCTCTGCTTCTGGGAATCTACCTCATCTCACATTCTTACTAAATAATGAGTTCCTAATGCAGATAGTATGGGCCACCCACCAACTGCCCTTCCTCCTTTCTGAAGCCTCATTTTCTTTCAGGTATCCACCCATCCACCCAAACTAGAATTTTCCCTTTTGTCATTGAGTTTGCTGTCTTTACTGCCATTGCTGCCAGGCATGGATTTTTACCACTTACCTACATGAAGCCCTCTGTTCTGTCAGGGAGGCTACTGGTTTTTTTTTTTGTCTTTTTTTTTTTTTGCGGTACGCGGGCCTCTCACCGCTGCGGCCTCTCCCGTTGCGGAGCACAGGCTCCGGACGCACAGGCTCAGCGGCCATGGCTCACGGGCCCAGCCGCTCCGCGGCATGTGGGATCCTCCCGGACCGGGCACGAACCCGTGTCCCCTGCATCGGCAGGCGGACTCCCAACCACTGCGCAACCAGGGAAACCCGAGGCTACTGTTTTTAACCTCCACCCCCTACCCAGAACAACAATTTCCAGAAAGGTTGCACTTGTGGGTCCCTTTGCAGGGGATGATTTCCCTCCAGGTAGCCCATCACTTGCTTCCTCGCTCTTTCAGGTCTCTGTTCAGTTGTTGGTTTCCCAGTGAGTTCTTTCCTGAGCATCCTATTTAAACTTTCAGTTCCTAGCTCCACCCATAGAATCCCCAAACCTCCTGCTCTAATGTACCTCACATACTATGCGTATTTTTTCATTTCTTTCTTTATTGTCTGTTTCCCCACTTAGATGCAAGCCCCATGGAGGCAAAGGTTTTACCTGGTTATTCACTGTGATATCCCAGGCATCTAGAATAGTGCCAGGAATATAAGAATACAATCTGCGAAGTAAATGACTAAACTGAGCTGATTTTGTGATTCCACAATCATTCAAAGGGGCTCCGAAGGGTCCACACATGTTTGGTGTGTGTGCTGAGAAGGGTGAGGGACCGAGGAAGGTGAGGTTAGCGCCAGGTCCAGCTATTTGGGGTCTGAGGCAAAAGGAAAAATCACCGATCCTATCCTTATTTAATATTTTGAAATTTTGTTCCCCATAGATTTTTTGTTTAATTAAAAAAATATTGCATGAAGATATTATTTCTCTATTGAGTTTTTTGTGCCCCCTTAAATTTTGTTCCTGAGACGAGTGTGTCACTGGCCTTCCCTGAGTCCTGCCCCTGGGTGGCTGCACAGGACCTTGGAGTTAATCACAAGGTACATGCTGAGTGACTGAAAGGGCCTGAAAGACCCCCTGCATCCCTCCCCAAGAGGTTCTAGGGAGGGTTCTTCTTATACAGGGTGTGAAGCAGGGAGACTTTCTAAGTATAATCTTTTGAGGGAACTCTGAGCACAATGCCCAAAGAGTGAATTTCCAGACTGACCATAGGACCATTAGTGATGATGATAACTACCATGATGATGATATTTAAGTTGCCAATGTATCTAACGAAGGAATTAGAATAGCAAGTAAACGCCTGAGGCAAAAATGATATTTCATCAAAATTTTTCTTGATTTCTTAGAAGTCATGCTGGAGTTCAGGAAACCACAACTCTGAATGAGCTATTCTTCCAGCGTCAGAGCAGAGTGGTATTTCTTCAATATGTGCAGCAGATGAAGTAGCTGGCTGACATTCAAAGGACATGGCATGTAACAAATACATATTTTAAAGATCTCCTGAGGGGCAAGGAGATGCTTGTGGTATGAGAGGCACGGAGGAGCTGAGGCTGACTGAGAGCCCACAGACCCACAGCTCCCTTCTCCTGCTGCCCTCAGGTCACACACTCATTTAGTGACCACACAAATTAAAAATATATGTTCTCTCTTTTTCTTGATCAATTGTTGAGGACATAGGATGCGGCCAAGTTCAACGTAAGCTACATTCTGCTATTTTGGGTACTTACTATGTGTAGACATTGTGCTAATTGCTTACATACATTATCATTTAGTTTGCACAATAGCTGTCTGCTGCAGGCACAATTATTACACTCCTTTTATAGATAAAAACACTGAGGGTCAGAAAGGTCTACTTTCCCCATTGTCACTTAACTATTAAATCTTGGAATTGAGAATCCAAATCGGAATTCAAAGGTCTTTCCATTCACCACTCTACAACATTGTCAACCTTTGTCTTCAGGTCTCTTCAGTCTAAGGCATCAGAAGAACTTGACTTTGGTCTCATTCACTGTCATGCCAAGTACCACTTAATCTTCCTTACCTCTTTCCTACCTAGCATGATAGAAAGGACAACTGGTCCAAAATGCAGGTGACAGAAAGTCTTCTCTTCGCTCTGCTGCTGGCTTCATTTGTAGTTTAAGTCCCTTAGCTTCTCAAAGACTGAGTTAAGTTCATTGTCAAATAAAGGGCTTTATTTGACACAAATAATTAGGTTATCTTCCATACCACCCTTTTAACTGGAACCTTCCATGATTCCATTTCATGATCTAAGGCATCTGTGGCTACCACAAAACACTTAACTGGAAAAACTTATGGCAATGTTTTATTGAACCGTTATCACTTTAAACCATTGCTCTAAAGCCGAGGTAAGATTTGAAAATGCGATAGGAAATAATTATAGGAGCAAGAGGATTTCAGTGGAGGGACACACTCAGCCTCAGCGATATTCTTTGGGGGCATGTGCCCTCCAAAAGCCAAGAATGTCTAAGCCACTTCTTTTGTACAAAGGCAGGAGATTTTTTAGAGAATAGAGCTCGTTAGCAACTATATAGCTTTGTGGGACTCCCACTGCTCCAGCATTACATGGTTTGGGGAAAGAACAAATCTGAGTCAACCAGCCATTGTATGAATAAAGTTACTGAACTCCGCAAGATACAGGAGGAACTCCTGAAGCTTAAGGACAAACTGTTCAGTCATTCAAGCTGCGTAACTGAAAGGTTTTTGAAATCAACACCAAAAGCACCAGGGCCAGGGTGGGATCCTCAAGGAAGAAAGTTGGGCTGGAGATATAGGACCACACAGTGATCTTGATTATAGCCTGATGCCGCCCCTTAAAGGAAGACTTTTACCAACACCTTGATAGGGGTTAGTGCGCGCTAAACAATGGAAGCATTCTCTACAATATTTACCATTTACTATGGATGTTTACACTCAAGTTAACTGTGATTTCGCTCTACATGGTTTATTGTACAGGGTGAATTTGGTTTTTCACAAGTAATTAAAACCTTTCCTTATAAAGTCCCTCGTTTCTTCTCCTCTTTCTCCCTTCCTCCCTCCCTCCTCCTCTCCCCGCATTTCTCCCATCCTTTATTTTTTTTATTTTATTTTTTTTAAATGAAAGCTTCTTTCTTTCTTTCTTTATTTTTGCTGTGTTGGGTCTTCGTTTCTGTGCGAGGGCTTTCTCTAGTTGCGGCGAGCGGGGGCCACCCTTCATCACGGTGCGCGGGCCTCTCACTGTCGCGGCCTCTCTTGTCGCGGCGCACAGGCTCCAGACGCACAAGCTCAGTAGTTGTGGTTCATGGGCCTAGTTGCTCCGCGGCATGTGGGATCTTCCTGGACCAGGGCTCGAACCCGTGTCCCCTGCACTGGCAGGCAGATTCTCAACCACTGCGCCACCAGGGAAGCCCCCATCCTTTATTTTTAATGAATATTTATTGGCTGCCTTCTTTGTATTCAGACACTATGCATAAAATGTTGAACAGAAAACAGACATCATTCCTGCTTCATAGAGTTTTTGGACTTTTGTGCCTGTGCAGGACCTCTTCCAGTTGTATTAAGGAGGCTTCATAGGACCCAGGGGGAAATTATTGACATTTGCATTCACTATCATGGTCCCCAGGACTAGTAGGAGCCCCTCATACACAAATCAACCTCTTGAGCAACATAGTTCCTAATAGCTCTCATGTACAGAACATCCACTTAGCCTCCTGGGGAAGCAGCAGGCAGCAGAGTTAAAAATGCAAGACGTTTCAATAGTCATTTTCACTGAGGTAAGGGAGGTCTCTGTAACAAATACTTTAGAGCCTGCGCAGAAGATGACTTTACATAATTTCAGTTCATTTCTCTCCACATGTACTGAACACACAAAAGATGTCAGCTACCAGAGCATCTGCTACAGGGTAGTCATTGTGGACCCACTAATTGTTAGTTGCTGGACATTCAAAAGTGAATGAGACGTGGTCCCTGCCTTCACATTGTTCACAGTTTAGCTGGGAAGAAAACACATCAACAAGTCATTAAACAGAGTGCAAGAGAGGAGAGTAGGGGAAATATTTATAAGGTACTGAAGCAGTTCAGAGAAAAGGGATTAATTCTATTCTGGGGTAGAGAAAGGCCAGAGAAGGCCTCCCAGAGTTGACTATTACAGAGTTTGAAAAATCGAGTAGGAATTTTCTAGGCCAAGAGAGTGGGGAGCTAGGATGGAGAGGGAGAGGTGGAGTATGCGGGGCATTCCAAGTAGGGGGAACTACGCCTGTGCAGGCGCGGAGGTGTGCAGTGAGGGAGGGGCAAACTGGTGGTTTTGTGCTTCTGCCTCAAACAGCACAAGGCTGGATGAGCTGGAAGATGAGTGAAGATGGAAATCAGGCACGACTCCATGTGGATGTGCTTTGAGGGCTTGGATTCTGTCTTCTAGGCTAGGCAGTGAGGTTGGAGGTGGGGCTGCCCCTGAATGAGTTGAGTACCGGAGAATGGCAATGCTGTAGTTGCTTTTCTCTGGTTCCCCAGGGCTGTGTCAGATAAGGACTTTTCACAGGACCATGCAGGCCACACTCAAAATTGTCCCTTTCCCACAATCATCAATCATTGTGCCATGGTCCAGATGCCTCAACGCTCTCATACCTCACAGGGAGTCTTTCTCCTCCGTGGTGTTCTCTGGAAAGCTGCGGTTGGCAGATGACTCAAGTCTCCTGGCCCAGGACCTGACCCTTTGTCCCATTCTCCTTTCTCTCAGAGAACCCATCAGGTCCTCATGAAAGAGCTTTGGTTCCTGAGAGCCAAATCCTGAATGCTGGCTGATTCAGTTCCCTCTTGGGAATTGATATATACGCATAATCTGTTGGGTATGATCTAGTGGGTTGCGAGTAACAAGCCTACTCAATCTAACCCAAATAAACATTAAAAACACATCACCTAAGGATGCAGTGTTACCTCAAGCAAGCTAAGAGCAGAGATACCCTGAGCCTTCAAGCTTCAGGAAGTCTCTAACTGGGAACGAGAGACTTAAGGTACATGAGCAGTGCTATCTCCCTTAATCCCATTTTTACCTTTTTCTTCATGTCTTCTGTATTACTTTTTCTTTCTCCCTAGACCAGCTTTCTTGGCTCTCTGGTCCATGAGGAAAACTTTAGTTCCCGACTCTATAACTTCTAGATCCAGCCGTATTGAACAACTCCCTAAGTGCCAATTCCAGATTCCCAAAGAGAGGATTTCATTGGCCTGCCTTGCGTCAGGTGTTACTGTTGGTCCAATCAGCTGTCTCCAAGGGCAGGTGTCACCCTCCCAACATGGACGGCAGGGTCCCACATCTGTGCTTTCAAGAATTAGATGTGGAGCAAGAAGACAGTTCCAAAATAAGGAAATTAGCTGAGAGTGGGACCGATACCCTGGAAGTATGTCCTACAAATACAGACACAATCACTGACCCCCCCCCCCCACACACACAGATATACACACACACACACACAGTATCCAAATATTTGCAGTATTTAAGAACTAAACAAAATTGTAATTACTTAAACTTCTACAGACAAGAAAAAAACACTGTTTTAAATAAAATTTCACCATTGTGGCCTTTTTATTTCTCTCAACTAAGGGCTTGAATTTCGTAACCTCTAAGATTTCTTCAAATGCTACAATTCTTTCATTGAAGGCCCAGGGGACTGTCAGGCACAGTGAGTGTGAATTTCCACACGTCTTCCATTTTCCAGCAGGTACTTAACTAAGCCCAGAAGACATTTTGTGCTGCTACAGCCAAACTTACAGAAGATCATATTTAAACTAATACTTAGTTGCCTGTTCGCTAGTTACCCCGGCTTCAGATAGTATTTGACTGTTTGCAAAAATCAAACCCACACTCAAATGACAAAAAAATTTTCTCCATTGACAATATTCAATAGAAAAATACTGTGGGCTTTAGTAGCAATTCCCACTGTGGTGTTAAAACAAAACGAAAACCACTGTTAAAAACTAAAAGCTAAAATGACGAAAACTCAGCCTCCTGAGGTGACTGGTTTTATGACATCGATAAAAATCTGGGGTGTATACAAGTTCTGGCATACTTGTTTAAAAAATGTCAATATCATTACCTTATTATTATTGCATTTTACATCTATAGACATTGGCTAGATAAAGAACTGTCCCAGGGTACAAACATTCGTCAATGCCACCCTTCTAACACACTTAAACCTTCTCATCCTTCAGTTACCTTTTGCTTCTCAGGCCAAAAGAAGACAAGGGGTTAAGAAAACATACACAAAGATTGCAGGGTATATCTGAATTCCCATGAAAACTAAAAAGAAAACTAAAAAGAAAGGGAATAGACAATTAATGCCATTTCAACCTTGTGCATAATTTAGGGCTCTCTGCAGGCTGATTTAGTTTAGATCAGTGGTCCTTTACATGACTACATTCACATAGCCTTGTATTATAAATCTACTTATTAATTTTTTGCCAGAAAGCATTCTGGAGGTGATTTCTAGCCGCAGTCCTTCACACAGATGATAATGGTAGACGTGTCATCTGAAACTCTTCTGATTTCTTTTAGTCTAACAAACCATTTCTTCCCATTGCATATTTAGAAGCTCTGGAGCACGAGGGGCAAAGCAGTGTTTTTAAATGGACAAAACAAAATCTTCATCCTATATTTATTTCCATTAGTAAGAAAAAATATGCAAATCTCCTATCAGAGTGCAGCTGAGGGATGCACAGGCAGCTGACGAAAAGACATTCATTTGCAATGCGGTTTCTCTGCAGTTGTAGGAGCCTCTGCCCACCCTCTTCCCCAGCTGTCTGGACTTAGGTGGGGGAGAGGTTACTGAGCTATGCATGTATTTCCCATATTGGATCCGAAGCAGGAGTGGAGCTAATGCACTGTGTATTCAAATGAGACTCTTTAGAGCAGAGCTGAATTGAACTCAGATGCAAATCGCCCTGGCAGAAGCGCTTTCTGCTGGCCTTTGTCCTCTCTGTCTGTGTCCTTAAGCACACAGTCAAGGACTCCCAGCCGAGATGTTTAGCCTTCTGAGAAAGTAAACAATCTTGTCCCCCCACCCCCCACCTTCCCCAATATAGACGCGGTCACGGTGTGCCCTGCCTGCTGAAAATGTGCCGGCAAGAACATTCTCATGCAAGATGGGCTGTGGCTGCGGGATGGTTCCTGAAGGACTGACCTGGCTCAGAAAAGGCAAGAAAGCAAGCTCTCTGCTGGGGAATGGAGAAACCCTGGAAATGAAGGAAGGAATGGTGATGAGAAGAGAGAAGGATCTGCAATTCACTAGACATAAAGGAAGAAGGGAAAAAAATGAAAAAGAAATAACATTCCCTTAAATAGGAATAAGATGTTGCATGATATTTGTAACTGAACCTTACAGTCAAATGTAAGGCTGAAAGGCAAGACCAAGGCCTCAGTGAGCCAGACCTGTCCCCACCTGGGATGCTCTGAGAAACAAATCAAACAAGATAAAGAAAATTTACCCCTCCCTCCTCCTCCCTCCAAAAGATGGTATATTTTCACTTATATGAAACTTTGAGCTTAAACTTGGTTCATAAGGGAAAATGTCATGTCCTCTGAGCCCCCTCTCTGCTAATGCTTCTGTTCCGGAAAGAATTCCTGCCTGGCGAGCCTTTCCCATCGTGTGTGGTGTTCCCATTGGAGAAGGAAGAAACGAGGCCACGTACACTCACCCAATGTCACCCACAATCAGGGTGAAGCCAAGTGAAGGTTCCAGCTTCCAAACTCTCCCTTAGGCCCTTGTCTTTCTGCCCCCTCCTCCTCTCACCTTCTGACCCTCCCTAACAGAGGTTACAGATTCACTGGCACAGCCATGCGTGGCTTTGAGAGAAAACTATCCAGATCATTTGTCTGGAAACGGAGCCCTAAACAGCCTTCTGCGGGGGGTGCGGGGTGGGGGCAGAGGAGCTGTCTCTGTGTACTGTATTAGTGGCTAAACTGACATAGGAATAACATAGCATGTGATCGCCTTAAAAAATTGCTAAATAAAATTCAGCAGGCTAATGTAAATATATGAGCTAATTATCTTTGGCAAGTGAATTAAAAATATGGAAAGTTTCACAAAGCATATTGATTTTTTTAACATAATCTTACTTCTGCTAAGTAAATGTCAGCTCCAGTGGCAGGATCCTGTTATATTCTTTTTTGCTTTCATGATTCTATTTATTATTCATAAGAAAGAGAAAACTCCCATTTCATACCTCCATAGTGAGAAACATCCTGCTCCAGGTGGACACAAAAAGCAAAAATTTGGAAGAGTGGCTCCCTTATAGCTTCAACAGATGTGCTCAGTTTGTTGAAACACTGAATGTTGTGTGTGTACAAGGGAATCTGGGCTAGATGGGCATGTGTATAGAGTCAATATACATTGAATGAGCAAGAGACATAGTCAGGATGGAATTCAGCCCATAGCAAGCAAGATCCCAGTTTCTTGTCTGTGTGATGAGTTTTGGTCATGGTATCAGGACCACCACCATGGAGAGGGAAACAGTTATTATTAAAGCATGCAGCCTTGAAGGACACACATCAAGTTGGCCCTACCATCCTTATATTGCCATTGCTGGTGGTTGCTAACACTTATTCCCCACTATGGGCAGAACTGCACTTCACCGAAAAAGACATCACTTCCTATGACTTGTAGTGAGTTGGAGGGTGTATTTTTCACCCCTGTAAAGGAAATTATCCACCCTCCCCCATGCCTCATAGCATCTATGTCACTTCAATTATTTTATCAAATGGAAAAACCAGGATAGCAAAATATCCAACAACACACTGCATCAGAGAGACCCAAAGAAAACAAAAGAATGTGTGTTTCTAGGATGGACGGAGGACAAGAGGGAAAGCAGTGTATTTTGGAAGAGTCTCTGATCACCAAATGAGGGCAGCAGGTGCACGACCTCACCTTCAAACACCAGTTGTAGCTAATTTATAGTGTCGGCGATGGGCAAGAATCATTGCCAGCCCGCTCAGTCAGAGATAAGTGATGCCCGTCAGGCAGTACCAGGCCTTTGTTTTGGGAACCCAGGAGTAAAAGTGATGAGAGAGAGGTGGATTTTAACATGCAGCACGTAGGGGTGAAACAGTCTTTGCTTGCTGCCTTTACCTAAACGAGGCTTCCTACTGAACCAGGAGATGTACCAGGTTCCCATGGGGCTTCTGTACATGGAAGAGAAACAGCACGGGGTTCAAGAAGTTGGCTCTGAATCATTTTGACGCGCTCTGTGTGTCTCAAGACAATGTCATTTTCTCCATTTTTCAATTAATCACCTCTTCCCAGAACCTTTCCGGGTGAATAAGGAATGCAACAAGATATTTTGTAGGGCTGACAGGAGATCAGAGGTCAGATATAGAAATCATGTTGAAAAATAATTAATTAGCTGACATGCCTCAGAAAATTTTCTTTGGGAAAAGTCTCCTGCAGCACTGCAGAAGGATAAGCTAAAAGGAAGTAGGAAAAAAGAAAGGAACAAACAAACAAGGAAATGAGGTGAAGACCTACAAAAGGAAGAAAAGTCAGATTGCGTTTATTCACACTTTCAGAAGCATTTTAAATAGGACTTTTCTTCAACCTGTCCCAAAATATTCGAGTTCTGTCAGTGTTATCAAGCTGGGTTGTTTTTGTTTTTGTTTTCACCAGTGAATAAAGAGCAAACTCTTTCTTCAGGAGTAAATTATTTTTACTGCATACCAAATTAACCATAGTGCTTACATGTCTTTAGAGTTGTTCTTTTTTTTTTTTTTTTTGCAGTACCCGGGCCTCTCACTGTTGTGGCCTCTCCCGTTGCAGAGCACAGGCTCCGGATGCGCAGGCCCAGCGGCCGTGGCTCACGGGTCCAGCTGCTCCGCGGCATGTGGGATCTTCCCGGACCGGAGCACGAACCCGTGTCCCCTGCATCGGCAGGCGGACCCCCAACCACTGCGCCACCAGGGAAGCCCTAGAGTTGTTCTTGTTCACAGTCTGCTTGTTCATGGAGTAACTTGGGAGTACACAAATGATCAAAACTCAGCACAATTTTCTCCGTCATCTACGGAGAAAGCCAGTCGGCTTCCAAGATGTCAAAGATGTCCTTACCCCTCCATGAAAAATGGAAGTCAAAGGTCAAATAAGTTATTATCTATCTGACTCACTAAGACTTTTTCTTTCATTTTTGGACTTAATGTGTCTTGCTGTGATCTTCAAGGATGAAGAGCACGTATGTTGGTGCTCGACGTCTCCGTGGCTCCTCCTTGCTGTTTATATTCCTTGAAGGTGGCCGTGTGGCTAGGGTGTGGGGTGAGGCTTAGCGAATTAGGTGCTGTAGTCTTCCACTTAACAGTAATCCTTAAACAATTTAATGGCAGTTACGGAGGTACCCTGGCACCTCTGCTGTGTGACTTCTCGTCCATACAGTCCATACAGAAGACAGTATGTTTAGCAAAATCATTCCTGGCAAAACCTGAGAAATGGGAAAATGATTAGTCATGGATGGAAACAGACTATCTGGCTGCCTATTTTGATTGAGAGGGTGAAAATAATGAAAGGTGATATAAGGGTCAAGAGATTTTCACATCTAGAGAAAGCAGAGATTGAGGGTATCTCAGGTAATAAGAAATAAAATATTTAGAGAGGACATAATAATTTAGCTGCAGTGTAGGGTCCTAGATTTATGTTCAAGAAATAGTAATAATAGAAAATCTAACATAGCATTTTGTAGAACCCAAGTGCTATTTGAAGTGCTTTAAGTGTATTTATTTACCCAATTCTCACAATGATCCTTTGAAGGAAGTAATAAGAGTATTCCCATTTTACACATGAGGCAACCATGGCCCAGAGAGTTTAAATAAGTTGACGTCTATGCTAGTGAGCAGTAGAGATAGACTTGAACTCAGGCAGGCTGGTTCTAGAATGCTTGATCCTGGGCACGACATGAACCAACTCAGCTATAGAGAAGTGTATTCTTACCAAGGGGATTTTCCCCGTATCTACAATCACCAATAGTGTTTCTCGCTTGCTGAGCTGAGAGGATGGCACATTCACTGCCAAATTCTGAATATTCAATGACAGGAGCATGCTATCAAATAAAACATTAAAAGAAGATTTTAAAAGATTCTCAGTGGAACTTCTACTTCTCTGGATACCAATGCTATGTCTCTTGTTATTCAAAGTAGGCTTATAGTGATTGCAACTTGTACTTTTCAGCCTGCTCTCAAAGAGAAAATACAGTCTGTAATTCACTCTTCTACTATGCAGTCCTTTTTCCTGAAAGCAGTTATCACAATTGCCATGAATTAATGATTTGTTTTGTTACTTGTTCAGTGTTTACCTCCCTCTCTGTATTTCCAGTTCACAGCTTGGTTCCTGGCACACACACACACTCAAGAAATTTGTGTTGAACAAATGAACAAATCAATGAATAACTACAACCCAGCAGCATCCTCCCACGTTCACCAAAGTCAACTTTTTCTTTCTAGTAGTTTTTACCCTATGGAGATGGGGGCAACATATGGAATTTTTACCCGGCGCCCTTCCTTGGCAATTCATCACGGAAGTTTCCTGTTCACCAGCGGATTCACATGCTTGCTTTGTTTAAAAGGGATTTCAAAGTGTTACACAGGGGATTTTCTCCTAAGGATGTGATTATTCCTGGCTTGATCCTGCTGCTGTGATGTGGCCACGTTTGGCACAGAGCTCATGTGGCGTGGGATTAGGCTGTCCTCATTGTGCAAAGTGCCTTGGACACACGCTGCACTTATTAGACTGGGGTATTGTGGATCACTTTACAAAGGCAACAGCTGCAGCCATTACTCCAACAGTTAGGTCATAATTTGGTATGTGCGACACCTCCGCACGACGCACACCACAAAAACATTTCTTCTTCTCATCTGTCAATATATTTGTGCCTCTCGTCTCTCTCTTTCTCTTGTTCCCTCTTTTTTTTTCTTCTCTTCACAAGTGGCAGAATGCATTCCCATTCCCAAACAATTGGTTCCTCCACAGAAATATTCTTAAGGCAGCTGCTTTCTTATAGCACAGTTTTGAATGATTATATGTGTATATAAATATATATGTTTCTTAATAAGAAACAGCCTTTTTTGAAATGCAGGGCCGGTTTCAAAGCCGCTAATGATATTCATTGAACCAAATATGGGCGACACCTCGGTGGTGTGGGGGAGCTCAGACACTGATGCTTGAGGAAACCAAGACTTTCATGGGATTATCCAGTCAAAAAGACACCGAATATTTAAAATAAGCCAAAGGAGGGCACTTTTCATAATGCACCCTATTCCCCCCCACGCCCGCCCCCAGATGATACAGGATCTGAGATGGTGTGAGATAATCCACCAATTAGGTTCCGGAGGAAACTGAGCTGAAATGGATTCTCTGAAGTCACCCAGTTAATCAACAGTAGAGCAGGATTAAGCTCAAGGTTGCTGGATCACAGCCATGTGCATATTATGCCCCTTTCAAGCCATTAGTCTAGAAGCCGACTTGACGATCATCGGTGTGACCAGGGTTGAAACCTTAGGCTTAGGTGCCCGAGGCATGCATGACCTGAGTATACGGTGAAGGCGGCACTGGTGCACACGGCTGGTTTTCCTGACGACTCCATTTCTTCCCTCTGGCCCTGGGGGCTCTGTGCCTCCCCCTAGTCACAGAGCCAGAAAGCGTTTGTGGCTTACCCTGAACCTGGACAGCGGGCTTTTTCCATTTTGAGTCCCTTCAGCTGCCAGAGTGTGCACAGCTGCGGGTAGGCGCAGCCGTCCTGCTCCCTGAAGGATCTGACGGCTGGCCAGGAAGAGGAAGCAGGCGTGCGAGAGGTCCGCTAAACCGGTGAAGACGTGAAAGAGGCTCAGAGGAAGACAGCAGTGTTTATGGAGCTTCCACCGTGCGCCACGCAATCCGTGATGACAGATTTTCCTATTCTCCTTTTACTAATGAGACAATTTAAGAGGTTGCTTGACACGCCCATTTTCCAGTAAAAGCAGCAAAGCTTTGAACCTCAGTTTGTCTAATTCCAATGTTTCTGTCCAGGGCTTTGCTCAGGGCTCTGCCAGTTGTGTCCTGGTGCAGAGGTACCAGGCAGAGGGAGTGAGTGGAGAGGAAATCCAGCCAGGACCCTTCTCGTCACCATAACCACCTGGAGACAGAGGCACGTTTTGCTGGCAGCAGCCCCCTCAGGACTGTTCATTTCAGCCCCACTGTCCCCAGGGACTGAGTATCCAAAGAGTGGGGAAGAATGATCCAAAAGCTTGCAGTGAACAAGTGTAGCCCCGGATAACAGAATGCACTGAGGCTCTAGTTAGGGTTTTAACTTATTGCCTTTATAATTGCTTGTTTCCTGCTGGGTGTAGGTGGCCCAGGGCTGCTAGGTGTGGATCATAGTTGGAGAAAGCCCAAACCTTTCAGGTAAATCCCGGTTCTGATGGAAGCAAGGACTTACATGCCTAAATCTCCTGGAGAACGTTTTTGCCAAATTCTGCTCATCGTTTGCTTTAAAATCAAGCGTCAGGTGAAGTTTGAGATTGGGAAAAGTAGGCAGCGAGGACTCAGCTGAAATTGGTAGAAGCAGCAGAGGAAGGCCGTCCAGACTTCTACATCTGAGATGAATAGGAACAGCAGAGTATTGAAAAAATAATGGAGTCATCACCCCAGGGGGACCACATCAAATCTTTAAGAAGTGAGAATTTATTCATATCCAGGGTCTAAACCAGACTCCAAAACTACTTTAGGAATGTGACCATCCCAACCAGACTGGGTTAAACGATAGAGAAATTTATTATCTTGTGCAAAGGGATGTGCAGAAGTAGGGAAATCTCTAGGGTTTATTGATTCCACAGCTCAGAATTTGTCAGACCTAGGTTCTTTTTGGTTGTTCTCTTTGCTGTCAGTGGTCTCAGCTCTATCCTAAAGCTGGTTCGCAGCATGGTCACATGACAGCTGTCAGCAGCAAATGATATAGCGTGCATACTTTTGTGTTTGTTTCTACTTGGATGAGATAGATGGACTTTTTATTTCCAGAAACCCCAAGCAAGCGTCTCCTTGCATCTCATTGGCTTAAACTGATTTAATTCTGTTCATCTCTGAACAAATACCTGGCAAGAGGGATGGGACCACCTGGTGTGGCTTACACTAATTATCTGGGGTGAAAAGAACGTTGGGAAGTCTCCCGGTTCTTTTCCAAAATGTCACTACAACCCGAACCCCCACTTGTGAGTGTATCTGACAGGGTTCAATCAGAGAAGCAGTGATGCTATGTGTGAATAGCACAGAATACAATTTACTGTGGGGATTTGATCTTATTCAATTGCGGGAGCAGGTGAAGTGGTCTGTGCAGGATGCTCCCTCCATGTCTAGTGTTGAGCCTGAAGTCACTGTAATTCAACTAGACCAGCAGCTGGGAAGGGAAGCTGGTGCCCTTCAACTCAGGACTCAGCTAAAGGAGGATATCTGACAGGCACTGGGGGAGCTAGGTGTCACCCGTGCCAACATGATGAGCCAGCAGATCAGAGACAATGTGCGTGGGCTGCCGCAGTGCCTGGCACTCTGTGCTGAACTTCAGAGCATAACCACCCAGCTGAAGCTTCACACTACCTCCCAAATCTCATGCAAAATGTCTCCTGTAGTTACTGCCAACCTGGAAACATACAAGGGAAGGAATTCTGGGGGGAATTAGATCCCAGTTAACTGAATGGAGAGTGGACAAAGCAACCACAATAAGAATAATCTAGTACAGTGATTCTCAATCAGGGGTTATTTTGCCTCCAGGGAACACTAGGCAATGTCTGGAGACATTTTTTGGTTGCCCCAATAGGAGGGAAGCTGTTGGTATCTGGGGGGTAGACGCCTGGGGTGCTGCTAACTACCCTACAAGGTACAGGACAGCTCCTTCACAACAGGTAATTATCTTGTCCGAAATGTCAGTACTGCCCAGGTTCATAGAGCAGGGAGACCCTCAGCTTAAGTTTATCTGGTGGTGGGAACTAGTGGCGTACGTCTGCATTTGAGAATATAGCAACTGCCCAGGACATTCGGCCCCTGTCTCACACACCTATTATCAGAAGGCCCTTACTCTGATTAAAAAAAAATGGTAACTGGGACATCCCTGGTGGTCCAGTGGTTAAGACTTCACCTTCCAATGCAGGGGGTGAGGGTTCGATCCCTGGTCGGGGAGCTATGATCCCACATGCCTCATGGCCAAAAAACCAAAACATAAAACAGAAGCAATATTGTAACAAATTCAATAAAGAGTTTTTAAAAAAATGGTCCACATCAAAAAAAATCTTAAAAAAAATGGTAACAAAGATTTAGCCCCAACTTCATATCAAGTCCATAAAGAATACGAGTCATCCTTTGTATATCTCCTCCCTACCCCTGTAGTGACTTGCATCCAGGTTGATATCTGTTTCCTGACTGATTCTACTAGAATATGGGGGCTCAACAGTCTTTTATATCCAGCCACATTTATGTGTACACAAAATCCATTTGTAGATAGAAATTTTATACTGTATCAGTAGATGGGCTGTCAGGCCTTTTGGGACATGGTTTACAGGTACAACATGGGTGCTTTTTTAGGAGGACTTAGGTGGAATGCCAACACTGATGTTTCCAATTAAATTCTCAGGCAAGTTCTTCCTGATGATTTAATGACACCGTTTGTGGCAGATGTCACTTGACTGATGAGATGGAAGTTCTGGAGAGAAACCTAAGTCAAGGAGAGTGGTGTGTCCCTTCAAAGCTTCCATTTTCTATTAGATTGTTAGCACTTCCCAGAAATCCCATGGTATGGATTCAATAACAGCCCAGGAAGCAGTAGGAAATATGAAAAAATGGGAAGAGACACTGATGGATAGCAAGTTGCTTATGGATCTGATGCTATAACTCACTGGCACTTTCATTGATGTATCAGGAAAATATCTAGAAAATATCTAGCTAGATGGTCCCCAGTCCTCACTGGACTGCCACTGTGGCTTGTTTCATCCTAAGGATATGGGGTTTGTCCAGCCATAGAGAATGTGAGGAAGAGAACCAGTGAGGAAACTTTGATATCCTCTGCCTTCCTAATCTCCAGATGAGATATGAATATCTATTCCAGAACAATTTAAAGCTAAGGAAATGTGAATATATATACTTAATATAAAATATAACATATGCATAATATAAAGGATGCTTGTGGAATTGGACAGGTGAGTGAGGCATTGATTAACTGGGTCTATATGAACTGTATTTTTAAGGCATTGGATTAGCCTCCTTAGTTATCTCTTTGAAGTTCTTCTTGAGTCTCCTGAATCAGAAGACATTCACTTGGAAGTAACAGAAAAACAAATCCAAACTGAAAGTAGCTTTATTGGCCATGGGTACACCAGACATCAGATACAATTTTATCAAGACTGCAGCTCTACTTCTTGGTCATTTTTTCCTAAGGCTGGCTTCCCTCCTCATGGTCACAAGATGGCTGCTCTTAGCAACTGGTGCTCTATGTTTTCTTTTTCATGTCCAGGGGCTGTGAGCACAATACTTAGCACTGTTACTCAACAAATGCCCTAAGTTCTGATCCAATAGCACTCACCTGTATCACTTACTGTGGTTGGAGAAATGCCATGCTCTGGATGGATTAGGCTGGGGTTACTACTCATCCCTCATCCACTGTGGTTAGAGGCATGATGTCATGTTGACTGATTTATGCCCTCCGACCCCCATTCACACAGCCCTTAGAGAGCGGGGAAGATTGGTTTTACAAAGGTAAGTCTGGTTGCTGTTGGGAATTGGGAATATGAAGAATGTATGCTGGATATGGAAATAGCAAACATCTCCTCTATCCCTCCAAATTGGTAGACCAAGGCAGGAAAGATTCCTGTTTTGAATAGTATTTCCCACCCAAGCTGTGTTTCTCAAGGTAGTATACTGTATATTATTAAAAGGTGAAACTGGAAAAAATGATGTTTTATGATCAAATCGAGTTTAGGTAATTATTTGCTGCTGCTACTAATTTTCATTGTGAATCTGAGAGAAAACAAGAAAGGTGTTTTCTAAACTTATTTCGCAAGGGAACCCTTGCTTTGAAGAATTCCTACCACATATTTCAAAACATTGTTTGGGAAATGCTACACCCTATTGCTTCCTTTGATTTAAAGTAATTCCCCTTAAGGTTTCCCCTTAAGGCTAATAAAGCTTTAATAATCCTTTCTGATTATAAAGATAAAGCATACTTACTAAAAAAATAAAAAGAGAAAGCCATAAAGAGCAATATTAAAATCGGTAATAGTATTTCTACCCTGAAGTACCTATTAATATTTTAGTGAATGCCCTTTTTCTTCTGTTCTCTTTTCTCATATATATGCTCTCTCCCTATACATCTAAACATTTAGCCCAGAACTTGAATAATATTTTACATACTGTTTTGTAACTTGCTCATATAAGAGTTTTCCCGTGTCAATAGATAGCAATCTATTTTTCCATTATTAATGGTTAGATAATATGTAGTTAATAAAATAAACCATACTTTATTGGACCAATTATTGAAATTTAGCATTTCTCTAAAAATATATTACAAATAATCTCTGCTGAACACAGTCATACCTTGTTTTATTGCGCTTTGTAGATATTGTGTTTTTTATAAATTGAAGGTTTGTGGCAGCCATGTTGAGCTAGTCTATTGGCGCCGTTTTTCCAACAGCATTTGCTCACTTCCTGTCTCTGTGCCATATTTTGATGATTCGTGCAAGATTTCAAACTTTTTCATTATATTTGTTATGATGATCTGTGATCAGTGATCTTTGATGTTACTATTGCAAAAAGCTTACAGCCCTCTGAAGGCGCAGATGATGGTTAGCATCTGTTAGCAATAAAGTACTTATCACTTAAAGTATATACCTTAAGTTACCAGTTAAGGTATAACAAATAAGGTGTATTAAAAAACGATGTTTTTTAAGACATAATACCACTGCTTACTTAATAGACTACAGTACAGTGTAAACATAAATTTTATATGCATTGGGAAACCAAAAAGTTTCTGTGACTCACTTTATTGCAAGGGTCTAGATCAGAGCCCTCAGTATCTCTGAGGCATGCCCATACCCTTGATATACAAGTCTTTGCAAAGTTGAACACCTGAATATTTCTTTCCTTAGGAAAAATTTCTATAAGTAAACTTACTGGATCAAAGGGCATTCATATTTTAAGGCCTTAGATATTCATTTTGGAGCTAATATTTCATTAGCAATATTATATGATTAATCCTGGGGGAGGGGTTGTACATGAATTGCAATCATGGGTTCTATTGGATACAAATGGCTCTGCTCTGTGCTTTTTTTTTTTTTTTTTTCCCCAAGAGCAAATGTGCCTGCTAACAGTAAATATTAAACAAAACCTCAGTTCTGCAATCTGGAACTCAATTGTTCATTTCTTCAACATAGCAGGAAAAAAAAAGTGGTTTTTGATAGTGTAACAAACACATTTATCTACTGAAGTACTATCACAGGCATATTTAATTTCTGTGAGAATAATTGGGTCTGCAAGAATAATTATAGCTATCAAATTGTTTCTTCCAAAAAAGAAAAGAACGGGGGTTTAAACCATTAACTATCAGAGTCATAGCTCTTCTGATCCTCAGGAAAAGAAACAAGTAACTTGTCCTCAAATGAGAGGGTGGCAGGGAGGGAGAAAGGAAAGGGTAGTCCTTACGGTTCCATCTTCCTGAAACACACAAAGGGTTGGCAGGATCTCAGCCTCATTTATCTGTCGGCTGCCACAGCTCTTGGTCTCAGACTAAGTGCTAAGGGAGCACAGGTGGTGACAGTTGCTGAGAGAAGAGGCCTAAACCTTTGTGCCTTCTGCGTCACAAGGGCAAAAGCCATGTGGCCCTTGGTTATAAAGCTGCTTAATGAACTTTCATATGTTCTCTTATTTAAACATCAAAACTACCCTATGAAATTTGTGCCATTATATCCATTTTACAGATGAAGAAATAAGGATCAAGGAAATTAGAGGTTGAACTGATTTGCAGTTGTCATCTAAGTTAGAGTAGGAAATGGAGTTTGAACCTTTACACTGAAAAGTGTGTAATTTTCTGGTAACCCACCACTCTGTATTCTTTTTCCTATTATTCATTAATGGCTCCTATGTACCAAGTACTTTCACACAAATAATCAAATGTATTTAATCCTCGGAAAAATCCTCTGAAGTAGATGTTACCGTCTATATTAGTTTGCTAGGGCTGCTGTAGCAAAGGACCACACACCGAGCAGCTTAAACAACAGAAGTTTGTTGTCTCAGAGTTCTGGAGGCTAGAAGTCCAAGATCAAGGTGTTGGCGGGGCCGTGCTCCCTCTGAAGGTTCTAGGGAAGAATCTGTTCCAGGCCTCTCACTTATTATCCTCTGGTACTATCTTCCGGTAATATTTTAGCTTGTGATTGCATAAACCCCAGTCTTCACGTGGCATTCTCCTTGTGTGTTCTGTCTCTGAATTTCCCTTTTATAATGACACCAGTCACATCGGATTAGGGGCCTACCCTACTTCAGTATGAACTCATCTTAATTACATCTGCAATGACCCTATTTTCATAGAAGGTCATATTCTGAGGTATTGGGGGTTAGGTCTTCAACATATGAATTTGGGGGAATGCAATTCAACCCATAAGACCATCTCCATTTTTCACATAGCAGTACTGGTTGGTCTAAGGTTGCTGAGCATGTAAATATCAAGGTCAACATTTGGAGTCAGCTTTTCTGACCAGGAACCTACAGGATTTTCCCATTATAGTTTCCCTACTCCCAAATAAATATGGATTAGATCAGAGCCAAACTGACAGAGGCATAAGCAATTGTCATGCAAATTATACATTAGAAATGCAAATAAATGTAATTACAAAGATGATTTAATCCCAGGCCAACCTACTTGGTGGACTTAAAAGATAATGCAAAAGTCACAGGAGAATCTTGATTTAGAGAATATAGGACTTTCAGACATGTGAGGCTACTAGGCCGGAGATGAGTTGCTTGGAAGCTGGGAAGAGAATAAACTGGATTTTTTCTTTGCCAAATGATAGGTGCTAAAGAAGAGCGCATTGAGAACAGGATGCTAAGTGGGGTCCAGAGAGTGCACACGGGAGGCTGAGGATCCCAAGACGGATGACGCGCCTGTGAGGTTCACGGTGCACCTGGGCTGGCCAAAAAGCAAGGCTAAATAATTCCAAGACAGGCACTAATAACATGAGCCAGTTCCTAGTTTACTAGAGGCAGAGTGACCAATGCCCTGGACTGTCTGAGATTAAGGGCTTGCCCAGAATGGGATTTGCAGCACTAAAATCCAGGGAATCTCAGGCAGATAGGGGTGGTTATCCCCTACTAAGGAGTGAAACCCAGATGTCTGCCATGAGCCGGATTCCTTAACAAGAGGGGCCTCCTGGTTGAAGTGCCACGCTAGTGAGTCAATATTTTGCCACAGGAATCCTTCAGTTTCTGGTGGAAATAGGAACGTTGTCAGATACCACACCTAATCAGTACATCCCTAGAAACACACAGTGCAGTTATGTTCTATTGCTTTCTTGCTAGCTGAGTTAGAGGCGTCAGGCGATGGGGGATTCACTGAAAGTGAAAATCATACACGGGCATTGGTCCTTTGTTGGTAACTGTGAAATACAACAAAGGCTACACCTGCCCCATTGGAGGACTCTTCTATTTCATCCCCTCCTCCCTTGTCCCTGCTCTGGTCCCTCATGTGAACAGGCAATGAGCGAGAGGATTTCTCAAATTTTCCAGGCCACGAAAATCAACTAAGGCACTTATTAAAAGTACAGATTGAGACAAATTTATTTAGAATCTCCAGGCAGGAGCTTGAAGCTACATCTATATCTATATGTATATATTAGATGTATAGATAGATAGGTGGATAAATGGCTAGAGAGGTTTTAAACAAGTTCCCCAGGTGGTGGTTAAAAGCAGGTAAGCCTTGGGCCATCAGAACTGGGAGTCACACCAGTAGGAGACCAAGTACCCATGCTCCTCTCAGAAGAAACTAGTAGAAGATCCCTCCCCCCTCCCCCCTGCCACTGCCTTCCCCCACCGGGGATCTCCATAGTCAGCATGCACAGAGGGGGTAGAAAGTGGAGAGTACTCGTTTCTGCTGAGTTCTCCCAAGACCACTTCCAAAGGCATGTTTTCTGTTTCCCAGCAAGTACACTTAGGAAGAACTGTGGTTAGGTTGTGTTTGTTTTTCTGTAGCTTGGCTTTGTGAGTTTCCCCGATAGCCATGTTTTTGGCGAGCAAAAAGCGCGGGAGAAGGAAGCGCGGGTGCTTTGAGGCGGGGTGCTGACAGAGCCTCAGCACACGGCAGGTCTCTGCATGGAGATTTCATCTGGGTGGAGGACAGGAGGGTTCCAGACTGTTAACCAGCGACAGCTGGTAGTTTTATTGTTTTTTAATTAAAAACCCCCATCCACATGAGCACACACCAACCCCCATCTCTTCCTCCTCATAAACCTCATTAAGCAAGAGGACTATAATTAAACCTGGCATCCACGGTTGACACTCCCACATCAGTCTGTGGCTCCTGCACCCGCTGGGGCACAAAGGCAGCTCGCTCCTCCGCATTTTATGAGCAGAGGGCGAGTACCAGGGCGAGACCCTCTTTACCTGTCACTTAATGGGCAACTTGGCTCTTCTCCTCCAGAGCAACCAGATGTGCCTTTTGTCCTTACCCACCTCCACTGCGGATGGGTGCCCATCAAATATAGCTAGACATCTGCTGAGAAGGGCCAGTTTGCTTCAAGCAGGTGAGGACTTTGATTCCCAGAGCAAGGGAATTTCCCAGACGTTCCATTGCCCTCATTTGGGCCCATGATGTCAGGAATATTTCCACATGATTGGAGGTGGAGAGCCATCGGCATTTTTAACTTACGCCTATTATGTCTTACCAGGGGCATCTGGCTACAGAGGAGGCTGTTTTTCCTTCCCTGCCCCTCATTCTCTTCTGCGCTCCTTCAATGGGTCGGCCTCTTCCTGTACCGTAACCCTTCCCCGGCTGTCTCTTGACTCCTGGGTCTGTCATCCTCCTGTTCCTGAACTCTCTCCCTCCCAATTCTAATTGCAAATCCTATTAGTATGTGGTGGCTCTTCTCATTGATATCAGGAAACCAGTTTCTTGAGATAGGAGCAGACTCCTTTAAAATTCTGCAACATGGGGAAGAGGGGAAGGGGAGGAAATGAACACAGAAAGACAGAGCTCTTTTCAGACGCAATCTATTGTGGAAAGTCAAACTCCTCTCCCCACCCCCAGCTTGGCCAAAGCGCTGGTAATATTATTTCCTGCAAAACCCCCAAACCCAGTAATGAATTAATCATTTACATCATTTCTCTTTGCAGCTCTGACAATTCATATTACCCCAGAACCTGACATCTCCACTTTCCTCCAATTGATAAATAATCTCTTTCTGATATCTGTAACTGAGAAACATCATAAGCCCAACATACAAAGGAAGATTCATTGGTCGTTTATTTCACATGTGAGCGCCTTGAAAAATTGAGTTTGCGTTGCCATTTGGGCATTAATTCCTGACACATCACTTATCATATTTTGATTGTTTCCAAGAGCACACCATATTTTAACTCTTTGGGAATAATTTAACTGATCAAATACACAGCATCTGGTTGTTATGGTAACCAAAGTTCTAAAAATAATGTAAAGAAAAGACCACCTTTATTTGAAATCACAAGAAGTTGTTATGGTAACTGGAATTTTAAAAGTAACTAGGTTAAAATACACTTCATTTTATCTAGCATTTTACACAAACAAATTCTGATTGAAATATCAGGTTTAATTTAATCAGTTAATTAATGTCACTAAATGTCATTTATCTTATAACTCTCATTTACATTCACTGCTGAATTATCCAACTTGCTAATTTATAACCATTCTGCCTTCAATTTAACATTCTGGAACCCAGGGCAAAGTGTTTAGTGTGAGGGTAAGGGGGTGAAATTAGGATTGGATATTGACCTAAGATCTGACCCTACATCTTATTAGCCTCCTGAAGCCTCTGTTTCTTTATTTGTAAAGTGAGGATGATATTACTAGCTCTGCTTTTGTCACATTATTTGTATGGATCAAATAAAACTATGACCATGTTTTAATATTCAAGGACCTATTACACATGTTATTGGTATGCCATATTCTTTTGTCCACTAATTTTCTGGATATTGAATTAAAAAAAGAAACCACATGAAAATAAACTAGAAATGTTTACATTCACAACATTGAATACATAATTTTGAGTCTAGTGACTAAATTAATAGTGGATTCCACAGGCATGAGCCCCTGTGCTGAAATAAACTCTTACAAAATTCAAATTATCCCTGTCTTGAGAAGCAAAGCTGACATAGAAACAAGTGTTCTCATTCAAACATTAGTTTCCATGAGAGCAGAGGGACAGGTCAACTCTACAGATAGGTGGATGGTGTGAGAAGATTTAAGAAAGACCTGATGAGAAGGTTCACCTTGAAGAGTGTGTACCAGGCTGGGAGAGTTTGGGGATAATCCCATTCTATTCATTGTGCTCAGTGAGTATGAAGGTGCACACTTCTTCCAAGAGGTTGGTGGTATCAAGAGAGGCAGCAGGTGATCAAATCAGAATATACAGGACACTGGGCCATTGGCCATTCAGCACTAGAGAGATAGCATTGGAGAGCTGAAAAAAACATGTATTAGTTCCAAAAAGAAAACTGCAAAATTGAATTTAATAAATGTTGTAATAAACATCTACAAACTGTGACATTGGGCCAACTTTACTAATTGTCATGTTTACAACTCCTAAATATTTCATTACAGCTAAAACAATTTGAAAGTTTAATTTTTCACACTTTGCAAGATTCTTGCAAAGTGATTGCCAAGAAATCCTAGCCAATCTCAAATTAAATTAGTTATCTGTAGCCAAATTATTTCATAAGCAAAATTACATTTTTTACCCCCAAAGTAGGTGCATGGTAATATCTTTGAGATGGTGTTGGGGAGGAAGAGAACTTTCCTCTACCCTTCTTGGTTCTTCTGGCTGGTCTAAGAATTAAATTGACAGACAGATTAACAGGAGAAAAATCACATTTAATTTTGTATGTCTGGGAGCCCCGCATACATGCAAGGTTCAGAGACAGGTAGAATGAGGTATATATGCCATCTTGAGCTAAGGAGCGAGATAGGGGCCTGGAGCTTCCAAGGACAGAAGGGTCCTTCACAGGACAATAAGGAGAAGAGCAGGTGTTTGGTAATTAGATGTTTGCTGGCCATATACATGGAGCCACTTAGATAAATTTATCTCTGGTAATAAATCTTTTTTGGGAGCATTCCCCAATTTAAATTCTTCTGGGTAGTTAAGGGAGGGGCTGTAGTTTCTCTTGAAACTGCAGGTTCTTGATTGCCTTTAGCTCAAAATAATCCTCACGCCAAAGTGACGCTTTGGGGAGGCTTGTTCTGAACCCCTGCAATGGTGTAGAGTGGAAGCCCCAGAGGTAAGAGTTTCAAGGGCCCATAATGTGTTTAATAGTACTGACGGCCTCCTTCCTTTTGCAAAAAGCATGCTTAGGACTTAAAAATAAGAGGAAACAACTAGCAAAAAATCGGTAAAGACATAGGTATGTCAGAACAATGACAGCAAAAGTTTAATGACGAAAAAGGCTGTGTCACAGAAAGATTAGGAAGGGAGAGTCAGACCTGAGTTCAAGTCCTGGCTCCATTCCCTGGTGCTCAGTTTCACATGCTTCAGTGCTGTAGGCAGCTATGACCAGCACCAACATTTTTCAGAAGTTCCTGCAGTTCCTTCACTCCCTGAAAGCTGCTTGCAGAGTTGAGATCAGTGATGGCTTTTCCCGGTCTTTCTTCCAGCCTTTGCAACAGCTTTATAATTACCCAATCTCCAGCATGAAATCTCCAGGACCCCTGATTCATCCACCATTATTATTACAGTTACCATTATTGCTGGAGTGACTCCCTACTAGACCTAGAAACAGGATCTTGTCTTACACACCACAATATCCCTGGAGCCAAGTATGGGGACTTGTAGAGATGGCAATGCGCCTTTGTGCTGCTTCCTCCTTCTTTGCCCAGGGCCTGGATTCAATTGAAAATCAATCTGGCTGAGCCAGAAAAGCATCTTCCTTCTCAATACAGAGCTCCAAACAGCTACTAACAGTTCACAGAAGATGGTATTAAATACAAAATCTATTTGTAATTTCTGACCTAGCTGAAAAAAAAAAGTTGCAAGAATAAAGTAATGCACAAAAGTAAAACAACCTTGAGTTAAACTCTGTGCTCTTTTTTTTTTTTGCGGTACGCAGGCCTCTCACTGTTGTGGCCTCTCCTGTTACAGAGCACAGGCTCCGGACGCGCAGGCTCAGCGGCCATGGCTCACGGGCCCAGCCGCTCCGTGGCATGTGGGATCTTCCCGGACCTGGGCACGAACCCGTGTCCCCTGCGTCGGCAGGCGGACTCGCAACTACTGCACCACCAGGGAAGCCCAGCATATGTTTATAATTGGCTTACTCATCGTCCCTCTCTCAATTGGATTTTTCTTTTCACTGATTTTTAAAGTATACCTACCCCATCTTGAGTTGAATTTTTCTTATCAAGCCATCATTTCACCTACACTACTTTTATAGCTAAGCCTCAAATATCTGGGCAAAGGTAGTTAATTTTTATGCTCTTTTTATTACCTTTGTAACTAAAGGGTCTGAATTATTGATGTTATATAGTTCTTCCTGAAATAGTAACATTACCTGTTTATGTGTTAAGAATACCTTCTTGTGTAATAACACTTGTAGAATGGCTATGTCTTTAAGAATAACTATCTTGTGATTTTCATTTTTGGCAATATTGTAGTTACTAGTATCAGACTTGCCCTCCCACTGTAAACAACTATCTTCAGACATTGCAAAATAGCACAAGACTGTTATCCGTGATAGAAGGCGAATGTACAAGGTGATAGAAGGCTGAGAATCACATTAGCCTTCTTTGAAGGCACTTTCTGGACCATGGCCCACAAAAGAGAAATCCAAGCAGAGTGCAGTGGTCATGCAACATTACAAAGACAGAGCTTGGAGTTTGAACAGGCTAAGGCAGCTGGGGTTTACAACAGAGTACTAGAGAAGAGAAAGATATGGAGAGAAATCTCTCCAAAAATCAATTGCATGTCCTCTATTGTCTTGTTCTCTAAGCCTTTGTTCTATTTCTTTTTTTTGTTGTTGTTTCTCTAAGGGTTACGATATGCACGCTTGACTTATTCTTGATATAGGGCAAAAGCAATACATACAAAGTATAATATATCATGACCAAATCGGGATTATCTCGGGATGCAAGGTTGGTTTAACATTTGAAAGTCTATTAATGAAATTCACCGTTAACAGAATAAAAGAGAGGGAGGGTAAACTCACATGAAGTTCTCAATAGAAGCAGAAAAAAATATTTTGACAAAATTCAATACCACTTCATGATAAAATCTCTCAGCAAATTGGAAATGAGTAGAACTTGCTCAAGCTGACAAAGTGCATCTACCAAAAAAAGGAGCAAATATCGTTCTTAGTGACGAAAAACAAAATGTCCCTTTTATTGGTAATAAGGAAAGGTTGTCTGCTACCATCACTTCTATTTAAGACTGCACTGGAAGGCCTACCCAATGTAGTAGGACAATAAGAATGAGTGGAGCCATGACAGCTGAGGAGTCCCACCCCTATAAATTGGAGTTCCCTTAAAGGAGATATACATCCTTTTGACTTTCAATACATGACATTTCTAGAATTTCATACATATGTTTAAAGAAACATTCAAATTTTCCACTATTTCACCCCTTGATTGCCTAGAGCACATACAGTTTTTTTGTCACACACAGTTCTAAGATGCCTTTCCAGATGGTCATAAACTCTTTCCAAAAAGAAGTAACCCAAGTTCATACCAAGAGTATCATACATACAGAATATACCAACCTGCCACTGCCTTCAAAAGCCATGATCTCCCTGAGATGTGCATATCTCCTGTACTTTTGCTGTCATTCCTTCACACTTTTTTCTTCAACCGGTGAGTGAATCAAATAATTATACCAACACAATGGATACACAATAGTATGGAGGAAACGAAGAATAAACACAAAAAGAACAATGAAATCTCCTATTCAAAAGAGGAAAGAACAAAGGGAAAAGTGAGTGGAATAATTAAGTCATTGGACACTAACAACAAGGACATAGAAGGGGGACTATAGTTCTTGATGCTACTGGTGCAATTAACGACCCTCCCCCTGCCCCCTTCTCTCTTACCCACTCCATCATCTTTTTACCTTTAGTCAAAACTTTATCTTGCCTAGTTTCTTTCAGTATGGTTCTGAGCCCTGAGAGACATTATCTGTAGTTTTCCACTGATCTTTGTCCCTGGGCATGATGATACAAGATACCCCAATAAAGTCCTCAAATTCCATCTACATGGAATAGTAGAAACATTTTTTTAAGAGCCAGCATCCATAATTTCAGCTACGGTATGTACCCCCCATTAAAAGTATTTTACATTACAAAAGTACTATATGTTCATTGTAAAAAATATTCAAACAGTGTAGAATTGTGTCAAAACAATCCTCACGGACAGAAATACAAATCAAATATTAAGAATACACCAGAGGGCTTCCCTGGTGGTGCAGTGGTTGAGAGTCCGCCTGCTGATGCAGGGGACATGGGTTTGTGCCCCGGTCCGGGAAGATCCCACATGCCATGGAGCGGCTGGGCCCGTGAGCCATGGCTGCTGAGCCTGCGCGTCTGGAGCCTGTGCTCTGCAACAGGAGAGGCCACAACAGTGAGAGGCCCACGTACCGCAAAAAAAAAAAAGAATACACCAGAACTTCTCTCCCCAATCCCCTCCCCCATTTGCCTCCTAGAAGTAGATGGTAGCCACTATCAACAATGTCATGTGATTTCGTGCGGGACTTTTTGGATGCATATACAAGTATATATATTTTTGTTCCTTAATGTTTGGTACCATATCAAAGGCTCAGGCCTGCTTGCTGTTGCTGCCTTTGATATACGTGTGTTTACAAGCACTAAAATGGCCAACGAGTGAACAGTGGGAGGTAAATGTGCGCAAGCAAAACACTTGGTTGATTTGGTTAATCAGCTTTCTGGTAAGTAGCCTGACCCTGTCTACACAGCATGCTGGAAGCTCCCAGCAGGGAAGGAGGAGGGAGCTAGCGATGGGGGAAATTAACTGATCATCAGGACCTATTGAGTCTGAGTCATGCTGTTGTCTACTTCTGAAGGGTCTGACTGGAGCGAGTGGGGAGAAAGCAGTTGTCGGCATTTCAGGACAGCAGCCGTTCTCCGTTTTAGTTTTAGTTTATAGAGATTCGGCAAGCATGAGTCAAGGGACATTGAAAACATTTTACAGATGCTGAGTAAGGCTTTTTAGTTCATTGGCTCAGGTTCAGAGCCTGGCACTTCGGGGCCTGTGCTCTGGGTGGGTTCTTTCCGGCCAGTGGCTGGGTGACACCAGAGAAGGCTGGTATTAGCAAAGCAGTATTGGTATAATGGAGTCTAGAGAATTTTACACTATGGAAGTTTAGACTTCACTTCTTATTAAAGATTTTTGAAATAAGCTTGTTACTTTAGGATACATTTCTAAACAGATTTAGATTTTCAGAAAAGTTTCGAAGATAATACAGAGCCCCCATGTTCCCTAATACCTAGTTTCCCTTATTATTGACATCTTATCAGTGTGGTGTATGTGTCATGATTAACACACCAGTACTGATACAATGTTATTAAATAAGGCCCACATTTTATTCAGATTTTCTTAGCTTTTACCTAATGTTCCAGGATCCAGGATGTCCCATTACAGTTACTCATTATGTCTCCTTAGGCTCCTCTTGGTTGTGACAGACTTTCAGAAATTTTTTTTTTTTGGCCGCACCGTGCAGCCTGCAGGATCTTAGTTCCCCAACCAGGGATCGAACCCGGGCCCCTGACAGTGAGAGCACTGAGTCCTAACCACTGGACCGCCAGGGAAGTCCCAGAATTTCTTTGTTTTTGATACCTTGACAGTTTCGAGGAATGAGTGGTCAGGTATCTCATAGAATGTCCCTCGGGTGGGACTGTCTGATGTTTTTCTCCTGATAACACTGGGGTGATAGGTTGGGGGAGGTAATCCATGGAGGTAAAATGCCTTTCTCATCACATCACAGCAAGGGCACATTCTATCAACATGACTCATCACTGTTGATTTTAACCCTGATGACCTGGCTGAGAGAGTATTTGTCAGGTTTCTCCCCTGTAAAGCTACTTTCCCTCTACCCCCTTTCCATACGTACTACTCTTTGTAGGGAAGTCGCTACGCACAGCCCACACTTAAAAAATGGGACTTGTGTTTCACCTCCTTGGGAGCACATATGTGTGTAAACTATTTGGAATTCTCTGGGGAGCATTGTCTCCTCTCCTACTGGTTATAATCCATTACTACTTGATTTATTTTGTGGCTCTAAATTTCTTACAGCTTTGGCCATTGAGAACTCTTCTAATTGGCACTTGGACATTGCACCATCACTGTGCTTTTTGAGTACTTCTTTACCTTCTGGCATTAAACGATGCTCCAGGCCCATCTTGTATATTTCCTTCTTCAGCCTACAATAAGCCATTTCTCCAAGGAATCCTGGTTCTTTTTATTGGAAAATGGTATTAGAAACCAAATCCGCGTGCTAGGTGTGCATCCTGTTACTGGGATGTCATTGTTTCTCAGCAGACAGAGTAAGGAAATATATATGTCTTTACTACCTCATGTATATACACATATCTATAAATATTTCTCTCTCTCTTAAGCTCAGTGTAAGTTCATAGTGATGTCTTCAACTTTAGTCCATTTCCACACGTATCATTCTAGCCTTCTCTTGCTCATCTGTAACCTCCAACTCCAACAGTGGGAAACCGGCTCCCACCACCTGCCATCCATTTACTTAATTCTTCAATTCCAGTACACATGTATTATGTTGCATGCTTCCATGGAAACAACTTTATCAACTGAAATACACTGCTTTTGTACATTTGCCTTACAGACTCCACTAATTTCCAGAGTTACTTAGGTCAGCATCTTGTCCCCTTATCCACCTCAGTGAGATTGTTTCATACATTTGTAATACAGTTAGATTCCTTTGTCATATAGTTAGATTTATTTGTCATTACATCCTGGGCTGCTCCAACTACCTAAGTGATGTTTTTATTAAAAGATTTCTCATACATTAAGGTTCACTCTTTCTGCTGTAAAGTTCTATTGGTTTTGATAAATGCATGGTGTCATGTATCTACCAATACAGTATCATACTGCATATTTTCACCAAGCTAAACAATCCCCTCTGCCTTACCTATTCAACCTTCCTCCATCACTCTGCCCCCCAGTTCTGGCAACCACTGATCTGTTTATCTTCTGTAGAGTTTTGGCTTTTCCAGAAAGTCATATAAATGGAATCAAACAGTATATAACCCTCGCAGACAGGCTTCTTTCATTTAGAACATGGGTTTAAGGTTTATTCATTTCTTTGCCTTTGATAGCTCGTTCCTTTTCATCACTGAATAATATTCCATTACATGGATGTACCACAGTGTGTTTATCCATTGACCTATTGAAGGACATCTTGGTTGCTTCTAGTTTTGGTGATTATGAATAAAGCTGCTATGAACGTTTTATGCAGATTATTGTGTGGATCTATGTTTTCAGATCAGTTGGGTAGATATCTAAGAACGTGATTACTGTATCGTGTGGTAATACTGTGTTTAGCTTTGGAGGAAGCAGCCAAACTGCCTTCCAAAGTGACGGTACATTTTTCGTTCCCACCAGCAATGGATGAGAGTTCTTATTGCTATGCAATTAGGATTATTAGTTTTTTGGATTTTTGCCATTCAGTCTTAGGAATGTTCTAGTATTACTTTGTTGTTTTAATTTAAATTTCCCTAATGACAGTGATGTTGGGCATCTTTTTATATGCTTGTTGGCCATCTGTGTATCTTCTCTGGTGAGGAGTCTGTCCAGATCTTTTGCTCATTTTTTTTAATTGGGTTCTTATTCAGTTAAAAAAAATTTTTTTTTGTATATTGTGGATATATGTCCTTTATTGACATGTGTTTTGCAAATATTTTTCTCTAAGTCTGGCTTAGAGATGGGCTTTTTTTCCCATCTGGTTAACAGTGTCTTTCACAGAGCAGAATTTTTGAATTTTAATAAAATCCCCAAATTTTAGAAGTCCAATTTTAATACAAGGTATTAAAAAAGTAAAAAGTAAACTTTTTTTCTTTATAAGCATGAATTATGCTTTTGGTATTATATTTTAAAACATCAAGAAACCCAAGGCCATGTACATTTTCTCCTATGTTTTCTTCCAGAAGTTGTATAGTTTTGTATTTTATACTTATTAAAGTTTTAACTTGCCCATGATATGATTTTTTTTAGGTGCCTGGGCTTGTGAGAAATTGTAATTTATTTGACAAAGCCTATTTTTCTTTCTATGTCTGTGTTTCTTCCCTAAAATGAAGTAAAGCACAAAAGAAATGATTAGCCCAATATGAAGTTTGATGAGTTCAGAAAGAAGTTGTTTCTATAACGGATTTAGAAATGGCTCTACAATAACTTGTTAATTCTTGCAATTCTCATGTACTAATTAAGCTTGACTTACATAAAATAAAAACCCAGGTACAAATGCTAAACTTTTCACCTATGCTAGGATTGTCAGAAAAAATGGAGAGAAATTTTCACTCCAGCTCTAGGGTTAGAATATGAACCGAAGAACTTTTCTTTGGAAGAAGGAACATCAGAAGCAGGGGCAGACCTCATATGATGAAATCATCATGGCTCTCAAAATCAACCTAAATTTCTCTCTGGCGGGGACATTTTTCTCATAGCCATGTCAGTTATAGGGCATTTATTTCCCTTTTTCCTCCATTGTAAAAAACATATTTAAATGTATAATTTTTTCTGAATACAGTTTTGGCACATCCCATAAATTTTGCTATTTACTATTCTTATTGTTGTTAATGTCTAAATTATTGTTAATTCTAAATTTTTTCTAACTTCTAATTACTTGCAGTGTTAATTTTCTCCTTGACTCAATAATGACCCCTTACTTTCTCTTTTTTTTTTTTTTTTTTTTTTTGTGGTACGCGGGCCTCTCACTGTTGTGGCCTCTCCCGTTGTGGAGCACAGGCTCCGGACGTGCAGGCTCAGCAGCATGTGGGATCTTCCCGGACCCGGGCACGAACTCGTGTCCCCTGCATCGGCAGGCGGACTCTCAACCACTGCGCCACCAGGGAAACCCAATGACTCCTTACTTTCTAGTCAGAGTGTAAACTGTATACTTTTGGCTTTTTGTAATTTTATTGATGCATGATCTTTTTATTTATTTATTTTTTGGTAGATGTTTTATTAGTATTGGAAATAAAGGTATATTCTATGCTTGTGTGGTATAAAGTTTGATTTACATTTATCAGCTGTCAGAAAAAGAAAGTTACTAAAGCTTCCCGTCAGTATTGTACTTCAGTCCATTTCTCTTAATTTATAGCAGATTTCACTTTTTGGATTGTGATATAATATTAGCTGATGCATAAAATTTCATGCCAGTTTTATATTCATTGTGAAATATACTTTCTGACAGGACATCTTTCTTTATCCCATTCAATATTTCTGCTTTAGTTTCTATCATATTTGTTATTTGTATTGTGATTCTTTTTTAAAAATGTATTTGTCTGATATATTTGCCTACTTTATAATCATTTAATATATTTTTTATTGAATAATTTTGTATCTGAAGGTGGGTCTTTAGAAAATGTCACATAGAGGAATTGCTCTTCTCTTATTAGACAATCTGACAATATACTTTTTTTTTTTTTTTTTGCGTTATGTGGGCCTCTCACTGTCGTGGCCTCTCTCGTTGCGGAGCACAAGCTCCGGACATGCTGGCTCAGCGGCCATGGCTTATGGGCCTAGCCGCTCTGCGGCATGTGGGATCTTCCTGGACCAGGGCACGAACCCGTGTCCCCTGCATCGGCAGGTGGACTCTCAACCACTGCGCCACCAGGGAAGCCCGACAATATACTTTTTTAATGAAGGAGATTCTTCCTGTTGCATTTATAGACTTAACGAACATAGTGGTCATATTTTGCCATCTTATTTTGGGATTTCTCCTATTGGGTTTTCTTTCCTCCTCCTTCTCCTCCTCCACTTCTTTCTTCTCTCTTTTATTTATTTTTTTATTAATGTGTGTGTGTTGTAATGTTTATTTTATTTTTATTTTTGGCTGCATTGGGTCTTCGTTGCTGGGTGTGGGTTTGTCTAGTTGCAGCGAGCGGGGGCTACTCTTTGTTGCGGTGCGAGGGCTTCTCACAGCAATGGCTTCTCTTGTTGCAGAGCACGGGCTCTAGGCCCGCGGGCTTCAGTAGTTGTGGCTCGTGGGCTGTAGAGCGCAGGCTCAGTAGTTGTGGCGCAGGGGCTTAGTTGCTCTGCGGCATGTGGGATCTTCCTGGACCAGGACTCGAACCCATGTCCCCTGCGTTGGCAGGCAGATTCTTAACCACTGCGCCGCCAGGGAAGCCCTCCTTCTTCTCCTCCCTCTCCTTCTGTTCATCTTTCTTCTTCTTTCTGTTTACTGCCTTTTACTATATGGCTATATTTTCTTTGCTTTCATTGTCTCTAATATTTTGGAAGAGATCTGTACTGTTTTTTAAGCCCCTAATAGTTACTTTCCTTTCAAAATCTACTTCAATCCAGGAATGGCAAACATGTGATGTCATCCTCTTCTCTTCCAGATAGGACAGTAAAAGTAGATCAGAGCAATTTCCCATTGAGCCTGGATATGACCTCAACAAAGCCCCTAGGCAATTAACAAGAGCTGGAAATTAAGATGAAATCTTTATGCCATCCTTGCTTTTTCCTATTTAATGAGTTAAGCCACAGGTTCCCAAACATTGCTGCATGTTGGAAGTAGCTGAGGAGATTTTAGTTGCACTCTATACCAATTAAATGAAAATGTATGTGGGAGGAGGTAAGGTATCAGTGTTTCATAAAGATTCCCAGCAGATTGTAATGCACAGCAAAATCTGCCAACTGCTAAGTTTAAACACAATTTTACTTCCCACCATTCCCATTTCTCTGTCATTATTAATGTTTAAATGTCACTATTAATGACTAAAACTCTCTCTCTCTCTGTCCTCCATCTCTCCCTTCTCCCCTCCCTCTCCACTTCCCTTTCTCTATTCCTTCCTTCCTCCCAACCATTACATATCTTCTAATTTAAATGTAAGTTTTGAAGCTGGCATCCACTTTATAACTACAATTAAAAAAATTAATTTGGATCTCTCTCAATCTAAATGGTTCTGTGTTTGCGACCAGTCCTTTTATACAATTACCTTCACATTTTGAAACTTTAAAAATTTAGTTTTCTTTCTCAGGCAGTAGAAGCACATCTTCAATTTTTTTTTTTTTTCAGAAGTTCATGTGAATGACATATTGCACATTTGAGACTACTTTCTTCTGTGGCTTTCACACAAAATTTGTCTAGGTACAAAATTCTTAGATGACATTGTTTCTCTTTAAAATTCTGTAGACATTAATCCCTTGTCTTCTAGTGTTTAAACTAGAGAAAAGATGTTGGAGGCCAGTCTCATTTTCATTCTTTTGTAGTTTTTTTCTTCTTGGCTTAGGGCCTTGCAAATGTCCCCTTCATTCTTTCAGTCCCAAAGTTGGCTGGAATGTGCCAGGATTGGGTCTTTTAAAATCCATTTGACTTGGATGCAGTGGGTACTTTGAACCTACAAGTACAGATTGTTTTTCAACTTAAAAAAGCTTTTTTCTTCTTATCTTTGGTTGTTATTTTTCTCTTCTACTTAAGCTGGTCTTCTTTCTGAGAACATCAATGATCTGTGCTTTCTCTCCATTACATACTTTCTGTATCTATCTTACACCTGTCTTTTAATCTCTCTGATTTTGCTTCTGCAAACCAGGAAAACTTTTCAAGTTCATTTTCCATATGACTGATTCAGAGATTACCACATGATTCAGAGTTTCACTATCATTCATGTGAATTCCAACTTTTCATTGTATTTATCCAAAAGATCGATTTTTATTGAAGTATAGTTGGCTTACAATATTATAGTAGTTTCAGGTGTACAATATATTGATTCAATATTTTTATAGATTATACTCCATTTAAAGTTATTAAAAATGGTGGCTATACTTCCCTGTGCTGTGTAATATATTATCCAAAAGATCTTTTACATTTTCTGTTTTCGTGTTCCATTTTCAGAGCATCCCGTTCTTGTTTTATGTATGTAACTGTTTAATCTTTCAGGTGATATTAATTACAGTTTAATTTTTAATGTTCTCTTCTCCATGCACGTTGTCTTTTTCTTCCAGTCTCTTTTTGTCTTTTGTTTTTGCCTTTGTATTTTACACTGGGAGCTTTTTGTGGACTAATGGATAACTTTGACTGTTTGCTCATATTTAAGAGGGGAGTGCTAATGGGCTGATAAGGGGTTCTCCAAGTGCCTTGGCGCACCTTGTCCTTTGTGAATCACGAAGAGCTTTCACTGTCTCTGTTGTTAGTATTTGGGGGCTTTTTCCACCAAGGGGTGGCCATATCCCCTGAAGAAGACTCATCTATTTCTTTCCTGAAAAATGAAGTCCTGCATTTTGGGAGCCAATGGAAGAAGGGACTAGAGCTCAGCAATCAGTATGTAAACATGTACTTACCTCTCCTGTTGTGGTATAGAACCTTAGGGATCTCCACTGGTGTCCCCAAGCCTAGAGATTCTCCATTTTATCCTATCACATAAACCTCAGCTTCAAAATTTTCCCTTTTTGTTTCTTCTATTTTTGCTACTCATGTGGAGACATATATACAGTACTTTTATAAGGGTTTTGGGAGGGATGTGATGTTAGTTCAAAGCTCCATCTTTACGTGGAAGTCCCATTACCTTTTTAGATTTTTGGGATCTTTGTTAATTCCATTGATCTGAATTTTAATCTCAGCTTTTTGTCTCCTTAAGCATTTAATTTGTAGTGGCTGTCTTCCTGCATTCTTTCAAGGATTCCCAATGATTTCCCAATGTTATCTTCTGAGTCTTGCAGTAGATCCCTTTCAGAAATGAGCCACCTAGAGGGGTGGGATAGGGTGGGTGGGAGGGAGATGCAAGAGGAAGGAGATATGGGGATATATGTATATGTATAGTTGATTCAATTTGTTGTAAAGCAGAAACTAACACACCATTGTAAAGCAATTATACTCCAATAAAGATGTTAAAAAAAAAAAAGCACCTGCTTTGAGTCAAATGTTTCCATTTTTTACACTATAGTCTTTTTTCATGAGACTCATTAATGTTTATAATAGTATCTTTACTTGTTCTAGAACAAGGATAAATATTTCCAGACTTGGTGCTCATCAATAAGGAGCTTCACAGAATTCTACTCTTTGGGTCCCATTTGCCATGATTGGATCACATGTCCAAGGGAGTCTGGGAGAACCAACATCTAGCATTTTCAGACCCTGGGGTGTATGTGAGGGGGGTATTTGCAACAAGGAATGCCTGTGACATAAGGAACAAACAGTCCTTGCTCCCAGTCAGTGAAAATCGGGACTGTATTCTCTATAAGTAAGTCATGGATACTCACTAGGACAAATCAAAGTCCTCTTTTTATGAGCAAAATCTGTGTAGTCTCCATACCTGTTGTAGTCCTTTATCTTAGCAAGATCAATATAGACACCATCAATAGTACAATAAACCAATTTTGTTTCTGGTTTTGTGTCAGCTTCCAGGAAGCTCCAGGACAAATTTATGGCTCATCTGGTAAGCATTATTTCTCATCATATATATTTTTTGAACTTCCTTCACTTCTGGCTTCGTTTGAATTTTCTCCACCCTTAATTTTTACCAACCCCATCTCATGTAATACTTTTTAATTTCATTTTGACTTATAGATATATTTTTACAAATATTCTTCCCCCTTAGAGCCTTTTGGAACAAGGCCAAATCTAAATAACAATTAATCAACTACTGATGTTTTTATAGTCTGGTATTAAATTATACTTGAGAATTGGGACATCTTGCTGATCATTGTATCTCCTATGTTTCCTTGTATATAGTAGCACCCAATAAATGTTTGTGGAATATAGTTGATGCAGCCCCAGGGCCACATATCCAATCTCTTAAGTGTGGCCTGCCTTTAATTTTCTAAGGAATTTTAGGATTACAGGTATCAACCAGTTGAGCTTGTGTTCATGGACTGATAACTAGAAACAAGTCATCCCCACCCATGTGGTTCAATGTGTGAACTTCTGGACTGGCCTAAGATTATTGTATCAGACAAATACTTAGAAGTATTGATCTGATTTGACTAAATACTAGCTCAGCCAAGCCAGCACACAGCTGCCAGAGTCACACTGGGCCACAACAGCTGGAGCCAGGCAAAGGAAACCAGAAATTATTCAGTCACAGCCCCTCCAAACCACGTTTGACATGCTATTTATCTTCTCCCACTGAAACTCTCTTTCCAAATAAATGGGGGTGGGTGATAGCTTGGGGTTGTTTACCTTCTACTGAACAAACAAATCTGAATTAGGAATTAGGATCAGTGAGTCTAAAATGATGAACACGCTTACCGTGGCATTACTTAGAAAATGGGAAAAATAAATTAGATGACTACTTGGAAGGACTCATTGGGTTTGGAGAGCAGCAGGGACTTAATTGCAGGTCTAAAGCAGCATAGCCTCCGGTTTTCTTCAACACAAGCTAGGCCCTTTCTCAGGGCAACAGGCGGAAAGGGGATCCCTCCGAGGGTTCTGTGATTTGCAGCAAGCCAGAAGAGACACAGAGAGCAGGATAAGGCCTGCGATTTGCCTGCTAATGACGTGGCGATGCCACCTTGTCCTGGGCGCCATGGTTATTACCTGGCATCTTGGTTAACACATTGACTGTCTTGGAGAGCCTCGGGGCACATCTTTTTGTGCCAGGGGACGTGTTAGGAGCAGCGTCATGAGAGAGCTTGTGAAGTGAATGAATGGATTTATATTTCTTAGGCAGAATAAATAGGATGCTTTACTCTATCAACAGCTGTCCTTGGTGTGGTATATTCTCTTGGAATAACACACAACAACATAATGCAGTTTGCTTGAAATTCTAATTAAAACGAGGTACTTGTCTCCTGTCTCAGCCAAATGAAATTATGCAACAAGCCTTCCAAGCAGCAAGGACTCATTTCAACTGTGCAACTACCCTGAAAAATAGGAGTCCCTGAACAATAATGTCAGCTTTCAGAATCATGGGACTTGAGGTGGCCAGTGGTCCCAGCTAAAAGCATGTGTGTGTGAGTGCGTGTGTGTCCACACGCATGGTTGTACACACAGAATAGAAAGCTGAGGCCTCTAAATACTGTAACATTCATGTAGCACTAACAGAACCTGTGTTAATATTGACATGCAATATAGTATACTGGAAGCTTCCCATAATGCCAGCCTCCAGTTACATGGCACCGGCTGACCTTTAAGGTAAAAGCACCTTACAATTAGGTCCATCCGTTATTTCAGTAATGACTGCTCTGGCTGAGGCCCAACGTCCACTGGTTACATGTTGCCTCATCAATAAAATCCCAACATATTAATAAGATGTGTTTTCTGTGGACCTAGATATATATATATATATATATATATATATATATATATATATATATATATATATTTTTTTTTTTTTTTTTTTTGTGGCCTCTCCCGTTGCAGAGTACAGGCTCAGGATGCGCAGGCTCAGCGGGCATGGCTCACGGGCCCAGCCACTCCGCGGCATGTGGGATCTTCCTGGACCGGGGCACGAACCCGCGTCCCCTGCATCAGCAGGCAGACTCTCAACCACTGCGCCACCAGGGCAGCCCGGACCTAGGTATATTTTAAAACCAGATTCTGTAAGAAACTGGAAGAGAGAGTGTAGGAATCCATGGCCACTTATACCAGAGCAAATTTTTTATAGACGTAGAACAAATATCTTGTTCATCAAAAAAGAATATGAACTGATATTGTATATTGATGAATACTTTCTAAATGCCAAACACTGTATATCATCCATTGCTTCTCAAAAGAATCCCCTGACATACCATTATCATTCCCACTTAACAAATGAAGAAGCACATTCAAAAGAGTAAGCTACCTGCTCCGGGTCACCCAGGTAAGAAGTGGCAGGATTTGAATTCAGGCAGCCTATCCCAGACCCTGGGCTCTTAAACACAAATACCAAAACCAACACGTATATAACTTTTGCAGGGCACTAAGTGCTTTACATTTTTGTCTCATTTAATCTTCACATTGACTTTATGAGGTAGGTGTTGAAATTAACCTCATTTTATTGGTGAGATGAAGGAACTACAGGGGGGCCATGTAACACGCCCCAGGTCACCCAACCGGTAAATGGCATGGTAGAGTGAGACCAGAGACTGTTGTAACGGTGAAGCTCTCTTCTCTCCACCACGCCATTCCAAGAACAAGCAAGGCTTCAAAACACACCTCTGCCGAAGGTCTGCTGGAGCTGCGTTTTGTTGCTTTTGATTTACATCTTTCTTTTTAAAACCACGAAAAGCCATTTTAAAAATAAAAGTCTTCCCATAATTATCCCTTTATATTTGCCTCTGCTTTTCTTTTGTGGATGGCAGCTGGCAGCTAAGAGAAAGAATTAACTAGGTGAGATAGAGCTTAGGGCAATGCGGATATTACTGGACATGGAGATTTGGAAACCATTCCTCATTTATGAGCCCTGAATGATTTCTTGGCAATAAATGAGTGGCCTGGCAGACATTTCGATCTAAGTGTGAGAGATCAGGTGCATGACAGGTTTGCTACAACAGTTGAAAGCTATGATTCAAATGAGGTAAATTAATTTAAAAATAAGTGTTCTCTTAGAGGCCCCCGCCCACAATATGAAGGGCAGCTAGTGCCAACAATCACACCATAATATAAAGCCGGGAAGCTGAGGTAGAGACAGCTATACAGATAACCTTGGCCGCAAAGGCAGTGGGAGGTGGGACAGGGAAAGACAACTCTCTTCATTAAGCCAGAGTGATAAATTAGGTTGGACATCTACATCAGTGTGTGCTCAGGGAATGCCAGTTAATCTTAATATTAACCTGGGAACCTAAAATTAACATAGCATAACTCCTTGCATAAACCTCCATGTCATATAAAATATACAGAAGTAAACTAGCAATGCTGTCTGTGCTGAGTTTACTTCCGGAGACTGAATTGCAGGTGTAGATCAAAGGTTGAGGAAGCATACAATTAGTGGCTTCTCATGGTTTTAATAAGAAGGAGATAGAAACACTGATGAAATCAAAAACCAGCAAAATGTGGCTTCTATGTATATATTCATCTGATTTTTTTAATTCTTAGGATGTCACTTCTGTTTCTGGAAACTGCTGGTTACTGTACTTCTCTCAAGTTGTGGAATTCAGGTCATGGACTCATTAATAATAAACATGGCTTATCAGGCACCTACCAAGTGCCAAGTATTTTGAGATGTTATCACCTTTATCCTCCCAACAGCCCTCCAGGATCGGTAATTGTATCCTCATTTTATGGGCAAGGAAACTGAAGCTTAGTGAGCTTGCCTGGGGAGCGAAGCGTCGGAACTGACAGAGATGTAGACTCAGGTCTGTTTATTTCCAATGTACTGAGCCTATTGTCTCTAAGAGAATATATTTGGAGAGTACTCTGATTATGAATCTGCAAAAATCTCACTGTAGTTGAGGAGCCCTTTTGGAAGGGAAGTAGCTGTAGTTATTAAAGTTATAAAAGCAATTCTACTCCAGAAACACAACCTAAAGGTATACTTGTACACGGGCTCCAGAATGTTCAGGGTTTGAAACTGGAAAAATAAAATAAAATCATAAATAATATTTAATAGAATATGTAAATATACTATGATTCATCCTTAATATGGAACATTAGGTGGCTGTTAAAGAGAATGAGGTAGTGCTATATGTACTGATACAGAAAACAATCTTCAAATCGTATTTAATGGTCAATCAAGTGGCAGAACAGTATGTATGGTATGATCCCATTTATTTTTTTAAAGATATATATGCATGTACATATATATTATAAAATCATAGGAAAAGAACTGGAAGGAAGCATCTGCTTTCCTGGAAAGGATGTGAGTTTAGAAAGAATGGAGGGGGGAATGAAGGGCAACTTTCAAATTTCACTCTATAAACTTATATAAGTGTTTCAATATTTTATAGTTAGAAAGGACTCATTTCCACGCAGAATTAAGAAAGAAAAGGAGTGGACATTTTGACAAGTACAGTCATCTGGCAAAAGTGTTTCCGTAAGCTTTTAAGATATGTTAGTGTACAAGATATTTTCTCTTTTAGGATTTTGTGAAATCCTTTTAACCTCAACCCCCTTCCCAACCTTTAGTCAATTTCTGCAATTCAAGCATATTCCAGCAATGGATGGTTAATAAGTATTTCAGATAAGAGTCTTAGCTTTGTTCTATGACATATTACAGGAATAACACCAACAAACAATAACAAAAATCAATAAGTTTAGGACCCTTGTTCAATAATTCCACAAACTAAATGTACCATTTGGGCACATCCTATTGATGACTCTAGCAGCCCCCGGCCCAGGCAAGAGCACACGCGGACTCACTGACGGATGTTTCGGGACTTTAGCGTGAGAATATTGGAAATTCGCTTGAGGCCCTGAGAACATCATGTGATCTTCTCGGAAGAGCCTCAAACTGGCAGAGGAGGTAGAAGAGAGGACAGCTTTCCCAGAAGGAATGCCACGGCCTAGAATTCAACACCCTGGACAGTCACAAAATTCATATGTCTAGAGGCCCATGCCTCTAGCACGTTGCAAAAGATTGACCTGACGATTTTACCATCAAGCCAGGGCAAAGGCCACGTGGGTGAGTCCCAGCACCCCAGTCAGCGCTGAGGGTCTGGTGGTAGACATATTCTCTCTATTAGATTGGAAGGTCGTGGGACACGAAGAAGCTTGTACCATTTTGCATTCACCGAAGAGAGAAAAATGTGACATTTTCTAGCTTTATAAACGACTAATTCCAGATCTGTCTAGCGTGTTGCCCGAGTGACAATCCAAATTGACTAAAAGATAGCTGAAATGATCAGGCGGCGGGGGCCACTGTCTCATTATCTTGATAGTGCAAACATGGCCTTTAACAGCACCTTGTCATTGTCATAGTTGTCTCAGGAACATCAGATGATGATGGCTCTTGGTTTGCATTTTAAAAACTGCCTGGCTATCTGACAAGGTCCATATACAAATTAAAATAATAACAAGAATTCAGGCCGGTGGCTCGTCCTGCAATTGTCCAGGGCGATATTATAACCTCTGATGGCATTTTCCCCCCTGTTAGTTCCTAAAGCGATGGAAAAAAAAAATCTCTGTAATAATAGCTTCTTCTGCTTTTAAAATGTGAAATCTTGAAACAAACAAATAGAACACGTCATTTCAGATACACTTCCACAACACACAATGAGGCTGCTCAGGTTTTTAACCTCAGGGATAGAGAACATATGAAAATATCTCATTCGTAACAATTCTAACACATCATGCTTATTACCCCCTAAATTTGGCTTTTGTTGGGTTGCTAATTATATTTCCTCCTAATCTGCAATTATCAACTTGCCCATCCTGTTTTACTTTATCGTATTATCCATGCAAATATCGTGTATTTAAGATTATTATCTCATGCAGAGCCACCATCAGCAGTAGTTTTGCATTGCAGACCAGGGGGAAAGTGCTTGAGGAAGAAAGGGGGCAAGGACAGAGGCCGAGGCCGTCGAATGGGCAGTGCTTACAGGGTTTGTAAGAGGCGACTGCATTGACGTGACCTCCCTTTGATTGTGCCAGTCCAGGGGAGGTGGCCCAGGACAGTGTAAAGAAGCAAAGGCCTAGGAAGACACGTGACAGATGGTAAAGCATGTGGGGACAAAGCAGCATCATAAGCTAGTGGGCAAGATAGGACACCCTCAGTGCCCCCTTGGATGCAGTTGCCACCCCCTGCCAGTGAGACCAGGGCCCTGCCACTGTTACATATTTTGTGCAGCGTTCAATGGCGTGCCATGCACCAGCGATTTGTTAAAATATATATGATGATGGTAAATATAGATTACAATAAAGTACTGGGAAGCCAAGCCTATTCACTCACCTTGAGGCCCTTGCCCTGGTGGAGAAGCCAGGCAGAACAAATGGACCTGCAAGGCTCCGAGCGAAAAGCCCCCAGTGGGAAGACTTTGTGATCAGCATGTGTGGAGGAATTAACTACACACTCCCTTTAATGCTCATCAGAACTGAACACTGCTAATTTACAGCACTTCAGCATTTCAGGGCCCCTTAGAGTCTTTCCAATTACGCTAGTGGGGAGGTGACTGGCCCATCCACGGTCCCCATGGTGAGACTGTGGAAGCAGAACTTAGCAACAGAGGCCTGGGCTCCCATGCTCCTGTCCTAATGAAGCCGCATTGTTTTCTCCATTCTTGTGGTCTGTGACCCTGCTCTCTTTAGTGTTTCCTTCCTGTACCCATGCTGGAATGGAGAAGCAGAGCCGTCACACAGCCAACTCTGGGAGCAGAATGTGTATAGCCCTGTATTTCTAGTTAAAAAGCAATAAATCTTAAGTCAGGTAATGAATTCTATTTTGAGTAATCTCATTATGGACATCTATTCAAAGAGTCTATATAGCACAAGCAGGATGACTAGAAAACCTCGTATAATATGCTGGCTTTTTTCCCTGTGCCAAATTAACGGTGAAGGCCTTTTAAAGGATACTTCATTTGGGCTCTCTTATTATCAGAAATATTATACAAGTTGGAACTGGGGCCTGAGTGCCGTTGCACTGCTGAGATAACTCCCACTGTTGGATCAATGGCTGGCAGGAGTCCACCATGAAAGGCGCTCTGAGCGGTGAGGCAGGCTCCTACCCAAGGCCCCAGTGCAGTGTTCTCTGCTGGAGCCTAGAAGAAGAAGGAATGAACAGGGAGAAGAAAGTCTTGGGGAGTTATAAGTGGCAAGCAAATTTTCTATGATTATCTTGCAGGATCAGATAAGATGTATCGTGCAGGATCTGTTATAGTCAATCCATCTTACACACAATTATCAAATTGTTCTTTCTAGAACCCTAATGAATTATGTCACCGCTCTATAACCTTCAGCTGCTTCCCAGTACTGTCTTAAAAAGTTTGGACTTCTCAGAAATTCAAAGTGCTTCCCAAACTTTACGGACCCATCACCTGTGGATCTCGTTAAACTGTGGTTCTGATTCATTCATTAGCCACGGCGTGAGGCCTGAGACTCAGCATCTGTAATAAGCACCCAGGTAATGCTAGTGTAGTGAACAGACTGTGGACCACACTTGGAGCAGGAAGGCTCTAGAATATTGGTTCTCCAACTTTGACTTGCATTAGAATTACCAGAGGGGTTGTTAAAAGTGAGATCCTGAACCCGACCCACAGAGTTTCTGATTTAGTGGGTCTGGGGTGGGGCCTGAGAATTTGCATTTCTCATGAGTTTTCAGGTGATGTTGATGCTGCTGGTACAGGGGTCACACTTTGAGAACCACTTCGGTAGGGTAATGCTTCTCAAACCTGACTGCACATGTGTATCAGGTAGTTAAAAACAGGAAGATTCAAAGACATACTGAGTCCCAGCTCTACTACCAGACAAACGAAATCAGAATCTCTGGGAATGGACCCCCAGCCTCAAAATCTTTTCCAACTCTTTAAAGTGATTTTTAATATGAATGGAGAGCGCCTGCTCTAAAACATGGCTTTCCGTACAGTGTCCCGACAGGAAAATAGGATGCTGTGCTCATTCCCAACTTAGCTTTTGGTGCTCTTACCTTTCAGAACTTTGGCTTAAATTGGTTTTTCTCTCTGAAGTGACCTTCTCTATCCACTGTCAAAACTCCATCTCTCTTGCGTGGTTTACCACCAACACCATCTCTTTCATGAAGCCTTCCTCTAGATCAAGGGCCAGCTGAGAGCCGTTAGTACTTGAGCTTCTTAAATACATTGCTTTCTAATTCCAATCACGTTGGAGATTCTGGCTGACGTCACCTCGTCCCTCCTTCCTGTTCCCACAGCCCTCCTGGGAGGCTCTTTCATAAACTTATGCCAGCTCTAGGGTTTTCTGTGGATCCATCGGCCTTCCCCCACCAGCTTGCCAGCACCCTGCAGGTAGGTGCTGTGTCTTCTTCATCCTGCCCGTCCCTTCCGAAGATTTGGGGTGTACTGTCCTGCCCTAGGAGTCCCTCATTTAGTATCTATTAAGTTATTCTGCTTTTGTACCTCTGTGGCCCTTTTGTACCTCTGTACCTGTGTTCTCTCACAATATTGTTACTTGTGTACTTGTCTTAACCTTTCCTACTAGTATAACCTTCTTGAGAGCAGGGGCTGTACCATGCACATCTTTATATCTGCCTCTCTCTCCCCACACTCCTCTAGCTAGGTTCTTGCTACTCAAAATGTGGTCCACGGACAGCAGCATTGGCATCACCTGCTCCTCCTTAAAATGCAGACTCTCAGGCCCCACCCAGACCTACTGAGTTCAAATCTGCATTTTAACAAGATCCTCAGGTAATACGTGTACACATTAAAGTTTGAGAGGCACTGCTTTAGAAGGTAAAATAGTAAAATAATTCAGAGCATAGGTCTGAATGCAACTTTTAAGCTTGGGATCTTGAGTGACATGTAAATTATACCAGTCTGCCCCTCTACAAAATGAGAAGAGGCTTCATCTCGTAGCAATGGGAGCTTTATACAAGGTAATGTAAATAATTAAATCATGTCATTTCAGTATAACACTCAGGACATTATAAGCCCTCAATAACACAGTGTGAACTATTATTACTTAATTAAAACTGGTTAACTTTAATTGAATTTGAACTGCCACCCAGAATAGATAAGAAAATGAAACACAATTCTGCATGGATTTCAGAAACGTGAAATGTAGAAGGTAATAAATAAAATTATTTAAAACCCTTTAGCAAATGCTAAGGAGCATGTCAAATCTTCCTGTGTTGAACCTTAAGCAATTCAGTGGCTGGAGCCTTTAAAACTGCCATCCCCCAATTTTCTGCTGTGTCACCGGGTTTTCCTCCACTGCTCAATTCTTTCAGGCTGCCTTTACCTGCTCTCCCTAAAGAACAACTTTGTATAGTGCATTTTGTTTCACAGACCCCCAGATCTCCAGTTGCTGTGGCAATTACCTCAGCAGCCATAAAATGCACTCGTCGCTTGGCTGAAACGTGTGCACACACTGCCCCCTAGGGGATCTACTCTGTCATGACCCTCAAAACCAAAAAAACCCCCACATCTCCGAGGCAGTGAGTGTAGTTGGCTCAGAGGGAAAGGGCTGAATCCCTGACTGTGACCGTCTCTAGAGCTTTGAAATTACTACTGGGCCAGCATGAATGTTAAGGAATAACCTAACACCAGTTTGGGGCCTCACTAGAATTTGTGAAACAGAATTTGATATATACGACCTGGGTTTGATTCCCTCAACTGTTAGGAATAAGGGCATTGGCTACGATGAGCGTCTTGAATGACAACCAACATTTGAAATGAAAACTTAACTACACAGTATTTACTGATATGAAAATGAGGCATTTATACCGCACACAGAGTCCTCAGAACAAGATGTTGGGAGAACAATGGGGTAGAGTTAGCAAGTGATGAAATGCATTCACCAAATAACCGTTGAGAGGCAACCAGTACCAGGCAGTGTTGTGGGAACTTGCCGTCCTCACTGACCCAGAGACGAAGATCCCTGCTCTCAGGGAGCTGGGATTCTAATTAATATCGGAAGCATCCCTCTTATCTCCCTGCTGTCTCCTACTTCAGTGAGCTCTCCTGGGTTCCAAAGGGAGGGCAAGGGCAGTCAGTGTGCTCTGGGTACTCCAGAGGAGGCTCACAGGCAACTCTGTCTCTTTCTTGTGACCTAATGGGGTTTTTTTCTTTCTCTTTTTTTTTCCTATTTGTTTTCTTCTTGTTCATTGCAGGTTTTCGTTGCTATTTGTTTTGATAGAGTATATATATCATACACAGGTGACCCTTGAACAATGCTGGTTAGATGTGAATTTTTTTCAATAGTAAATACTATGGTACTACACTATGGGCAGTTGGTTCAATCCACGGACACAGAACCACAGATAGGGAGGAACAGCATATAGGGAGGGGGTGACTATACGTTACATGAAGATTTTCGAGTGCATGGACCGTGGGTGCCAGTAATTCACATTGTTCAAAGATCAACTGTATATAAATCCATATCAATGGATCGATGAATTGATGGATCCGTCGATAGACAGATGATAGATGATAGACATTTAGGTAGATATCTTTTGGGGGAAGGTGCTACAGCACATCCTGGAATCTGATCCTTGTCTTAGACCTGGAGTGGGGGGGACAGAGAAGAACTTTTAGGAACCTCAGAGCAACGAGCACCATTAGGCAGTCAAGAGGATCAAATTGGCTCCTGCTTACATGAGGCCCCCCAGAGTCACCAACAACTTCAGTGCAAAGGCTCCATTTGAACCCACAAACTTAGTGTGCTTTTTCTTGTTAAACTGCCGTCACTGTCCGCATTCTGTGCCCACCTCCTGGTCTCCTAAACTGCCTTCGGACAGTCCATGATTCCCTCCCCATCACCACTTTGCAGACACATTGGCAACGCCCCCTTCTGCTGCCGTGCCGGGGAGGTGGCTGGAGTCTCTTTGCCTGCCAAGTTGCCGGGGGCCAGGCTTGCAGTGACCACTGAGTCCTTCCCTGAGACCCTTCCGGAGACAGTGCTCCAGCAGACAGGGAGGTCTGAGGGGACATCATCCAGCCCAGCGTGGCCTCATGTGTGCGCACCCACCCCCCGGAAGCTCTTGTGCATCACAGTTTCCTTCTCCTTCTTCCAGGGCTCTCTGGCGCCGGGACTGAGAAATCTCAATGAAACAGTGTCTTCCTCGGAACTGTTCTCAGTTTGGATTCATTAGTGAGCTCACATGCCCTTCCCATCAACCGACCACTCCGGATTAATTGCACACTGTGTGTCCTGCTCTGTGGCATCTTGCCTGTCCTGTTCTCTGCAAAGTCTCTCCAGCACGAGAAGTGTGCCCACCATGTGGTAAGGCGCTCAGTAAGGGAAACGGATAGGGACATCCAGGGAGCACTGGCTATGCATTTTAATTCATCTTCATGCCAACTCTCATTTTTTAAAATTTTTTTAAAAATTAATTAATTAATTTATTTTTAACATCTTCATTGGAGTATAATTGCTTTACAATGACGTGTTAGTTTCTGCTGTATAACAAAGTGAATCAGCTATACGTACACATAGATCCCCATATCTCCTCCCTCTTGCGTCTCCCTCCCACCCTCCCTATCCCATGCCTCTAGGTGGTCCCAAAGCACCGAGCTGATCTCCCTGTGCTCTGCAGCTGCTTCCCACTAGCTATCTATTTTACATTTGGTAGCATATATAAGTCCATGCCACTCTTTCACTTTGTCCCAGCTTACCCTTCCCCCTCCCCGTGTCCTCAAGTCCATTCTCTACATCTGCGTCTTTATTCCTGTCCTGCCCCTTTGTTCTTGAGAACCATTTTTGTTTTTAGATTCCATATATATGTGTTAGCATACGGTATTTGTTTTTCTCTTTCTGACTTACTTCACTTTGTGTGACAGACTCTAGGTCCATCCACTTCACTACAAATAACTCAATTTCATTTCTTTTTATGGCTGAGTAATATTCTATTGTATATATGTACCACATCTTCTTTATCCATTCATCTGTCAGTGGACACTTAGGTTGCTTCCATGTCCTGGCTATTGTAAATAGAGCTGCAATGAACACTGTGGTACATGACTCTTTTTGAATTATGGTTTTCTCAGGGTATATGCCTAGTAAAACTCTCATTTTTTATAGCTGAGAAACAGGAATCTTACAGAGCCTAAGTAACTAGCTCAGTATCACACAGCTGTACATTGCTGACGACAGAATTGAAACCCAGGAGTCTAACTTGAAAGCCTTTATCCACTATGCTGTGGTACTTTCCTTGGAGTCAGGGTCCCTATTTGAGATTTTCCTGCCTTCTTGTTTGGGAAGTAAAACTAATAACTCAATTCAGTTATTAGGGAAACTTCCAGGAATGTAGGAGTTAAGGGCTGAATCAAGAATTATTTCTCATTTCTTCCATCCTTCCTTCTTGGACTGGGGTTCAAGCATTTCTTCCCAACTCTACATCTCTAGATCAATCCAGCCTATCAGGAACCTACTCTCTCCTCCCCAAAGGCAAATACCAACTTTCAGCTGTGGCTTCTTTGCACGAGACAGAATATAAACTCTGCAGCAAACTAGGCGCCCCAGGAACCAGCTTCAGGAATAGGGCCACTGCCAAATACTTATATGTCTGTCAATGGTTTCCTAACAAATGGCTTCAGAGAGACCCTTTCTCTTCCAGGTCGGCCACTGCACGTCCACTCCAGGCTGCTAAAGTCCCCACTCCTGCACACTTTCCTGCTCTGGGAAATGACACTGAAACCATAATGAGCCTGGAGGAAGTCGACCAGACAGGAAACAAACCCACTTGGGTGTGTGTGCTGGTGGAAGAATTTTGGAAGACCATTTGTCCCTTGGGAAGACGCTTGTTTGATACAACTGTGGCCAGCCATGCTTCACCCTCTGTTTGGTGAGGGAGGCAGGTGGGATTGATTTCCAAATGAACTTGAAGCGGAGAGGACAGGTCGGGTGTGCCTGTGAGAGGCTACTTGACAACGGCTGGTGGTGATGTAAAACAAGCTTTGGTCAGGATTTCCTGGCGCAAGGGCAGAGTTGAGGAACTTTATTTTTAGATGGTACTGATATTTTTAGTGAAAGTTCAACAGCATCTCCATTTGGGAGGGTAGGTTGGAGGGAGAAGGGATGATTTCCTGAAGTTAGTCATTTCCTGTTTGCTGGTGAAGACATTTAGCTGTGTTCCTATGTCACAGGAAGTGCCTGGTGATGGTAAACATGCTGACATAATGGGAGCTTACACTGCTGGTGTGTCAGAGTACACATATCCCTTCCTGGCCCCTCAGCCAGGTGAGTGGGGGGATGCTTCCTGTTTTTTGCTCTAAGATGAACTTTCCACTTCCAAGAGCTGCCTGGAGAATAAATCACAAGGACTGCTGGAGTAAGCAGCCAGGGCACAGACACCCGGAGAGTGTTTTGGTGGCAAGAATTATTGGACGCGCCCCGGCAGCTCCCGGAACTGCTGAGTCATCACGCTCTCCTTCGAGGTGTCTATGGAAGCCAAGTGGGTTTGCTTCCAATATCATAAAGCAATCCTCCTCTGAAACTTGCTTGTTGGCCAGAGATGCCCTTAGCGCCTGGATCTCGTCCATTCCTAATTTCCTTCGGCAGGTCCTAGTGATTCCACCCCCGAAATCTCTTCTGATTCTGGTTGCTCCACTCTACCTCTGGGATGTCACTGACATCCATCATCTCTTGCGTAGATGAGTAAAATCTCTGCTCTCCCTGACCATGACCTCTTCCACGAGTTTCCTCCTCTACGGTGCCTGTAGGTGCAGCGTTAGGAAACACACCCTCGTCCCTAGTAGATAGTGCTAATCGGTCGGGGCACTTTAAGTGCTAAGCCCAGACGTGGGTGGCCACACAGCCTTTCTTGAGCACTGTCCTTCCCGCCCTCATGACCAATCAATTGGAACTGGCATTTGACATAAAGTCAATTTGCCATCTTGGTGTTCATGTTATCTTCCTAAAGATGAAATCCAATTGTGTCTCTTCCCTGGTGTGAGGCTTCTTCTATCTCCCTAGTGTCTTCAAAATGAATTCAAACTCCTTGGTAGGGTACGCGGGCCTTTCACATCTCACTTCTCCCTAATTGTGTAGCCTCATCTTCTCGCCTTCCCTCTACCACCTCCCCCCGCCCCTATACACAGGCCCCAGGATCTTTTTACTCTTTCCCAAATACACCCTGCTTTTGCAGGATTCTTGTCCTTCCACAGGGTGCTCGCTTTCTGGAGTTTCCTTTTCCCTTTCTCCATTCTTCAAACTCTCACTTGTTTCTTCAAACACTTAATACTCCTCTGTTATGTTTTCATGATTCTACTGTGCAACGTCAGTGCTCCCTCTTCTGTGTTCTCATAGGCTTCTGTTTTTACCTCTATTAGAGCCTTTGTTATTGTAAAATATGTTGTATATATGTTATAATATACTGTGGTTATAATAGTCATGCCTCGGTATCCGGGTCAGGAGCCCCTACATATACCAAAAGCCCTATAGTCGTGTTCGAGTCCACAGTCAGCCCTCCATACCTGCCGTTCCACATCTGTGGGTTCAACCAAGCACAGATCATGAAATACTGTAGTATTTATTGAAAAAAATCCACGTACAAGTGGACCTGTACAGTTCAAACCCATGTTGTACAAGGATCAACTGTAATTATATGTATTATAATTATGATCAGACATTTGTTTTTTCATTCAGCACATTTATTGACTGCCTCTATGTGTTGTGTTAGCAATAGATAAATTAATACCCAGAATAGATGTTTAATAACATTTACTGAATGAATCATTCCTAACTAAGCTACCTTTAGCTTCCTCTAAATCTGAGGAGTCTGTGAATAGGACCTAAATCTTTCCGTAAGTCTTATAGGAATTTGTGAAAATAAGTATTTTTAAAACTTATTTTTACAAATATCAACCCAGATAAATAACGTCACATGAATATATGTATGGTTGCATGATTTTAGTCATATTTCCCTCTCTTTTTGCTTGCCTTTCCCTCCCCACTCTATACACTGGCATCTCTAGAATGACCAGCCACCCCAGAGTACTTGAGACTGTCCCAATGTTAGCAGTGAGAGACCCACATTCTGGAAAATATTTCAGGCCCAGGAAAACCAGAATGATTTGTTACCCTCACTCTCTATACCACTATATTTCTTCCCTAAGTATTCAGTTAAAAAAATCTAACATACGCTCTTCCATATTTTCTTTGTATTAATATAGTATAGGTTTCATAATTGTCATTGTTGTTTTAGAAAATGAGGTTATATTCTATATTCTATGCTATTATATAAGTGCTTCCTTATCCTGACTTGCCCATGAAGTAAACCAAGTCAACTGGTATACAGCCATACAGAGAATGAACCAGAGCTATAATACTCTGTGTTGTGAATACTCTATAAAATTTTGGCTATTTTCCTCTCGATGGACATTTATTTTGTTTCCAGAGGAATTTTTTGGTCACTTTGAACAATGATGACACACACGCAAGGGTACACGCACACACACACACACACACACATACATGTATGTGTGTGTGTGTGTGTGTGCGTGTACCCTTGCGTGTGTGTCATGTATTGGTGCTTTTATTTCTATGAAATAAATTTTCAAGAGCAGAATTGCTGAGTTGAATAGTAAACGTAATTCCAGTTTTTATAATTACTGCTAAATTGCTTTCCTAAACAGCTATAACACATCACATTTCTGCCATCATATGTACAAATAGTCTTTCCATTACATCCTACCAGCCCACATCATTTGGTGTGATGATTCTTACTAATTAGTCCATCTGATGGTTATAAAATGGCATATTGTTATTTCAATTTGCATTTCCATGACTTCTAGTGAATTTGAGCATTAAAAAATTTTTCTTTGGCCATTTAGATGTGCTCTTCAGTGATTTGTCTATTTGTATCTTTTACCGACTTTTCTATTGCATTGTTTGACTTATTCTTGACAGTGTTAAGATTTTGTGTGTTACAGATACCACCTCTTTTAAGTCTGGTACAAACATTTTTTACATTCTGATATCTGCTTGTGATTTTATCTATTGAATCTTTTGCCATACAAATACTCTTGATTTTTATATATTCAAATATGCCTATCCTTTCTTATCTAGCTTCTGAATTCCTAATCTTGGTTAGGAAGTTCTCCTCAACCCATAGATGATATAGTCTCCTATATTTTCTTGAAATATTTTTTGGCTTATCTTTTACACTAAAGTCTACTATTTTTATCTTATATATTTTAACTGATCCATGGCTGATTCTTCTCTGGGTTCTGATCTGATTGAGCCAAGTAGTGTTAGACCTTCCCCATTCCCAGCTATCCAGAGCCCCAGGTGAGTTTCTCTGCCCAGCCCACCTCCCTCCTCTTGCCCATTCCCATACACCTTTCACTGCAAACACTAACATCCATCAGGCTCTCTCAGCAGTGCAGATAACTCTACTCCAGGTTGTTAAATCACCTTTGTGCCAATACAACCACGATAGTTTAGGAACACAAACTGTGGTATAATATTGATTTTTAAATTTTGGTCACTTAACTTCTATCCTCCTGCCCTTTAAAAAAAAAAAAAACAGTATTCTGATTTTTCCTCTGGGAGATTGCTCCTTTACCCACATTCAGTCATGCAGAGAGGACTCTATCCCCAGATCCAGGGCTGGAACAAGGGGCACATTCTTAAGCCATTCAGTACATTGTGTTACTCTGGCCATCAAGATGGCTCAAGCCAATGAGATACAAGAGGATACTTTGCCAGGGCTTCTGGGAAAGAGAAGTTTTCCCTTCTCTTCTTCCTGCTTGTAATACACAGAGATGATATGGTCCTGGGATATGCTGGCGGCTACCCTGGCACCAACAAGCCTGATGGAAGAGCCAAGGAAGTGGAACCAAGAAATGAAAGGTGAAAAACCGAGTCCTGATCACATTGTCTGAGGGGGGAATCAAGCTGTGTATAAGTGGATCCATCTGACTGTTCAATTGCATGAACTAGCAAATGTCCTGGGTTTTAAAAAAGCTATTTTAGATCAGTTTTCCCACTTCTCATAACTGAGAGTTTTAATGCATAAGACTTTTCTTCTCAGTTGTAGTGACTTAAAGGGGGCTTCTTAAGGAATTCTCCGTATCATGTTGCCAATTATCATGCATGGGGGAGGGTCTCAGCTTGAACATAAGCCACATCCATCACAAGGACTGAGAGGATCCAGGCACATAGTAAACTGCTATACGTGTGTTTGCACAAGGGCCAAATCACATCTTGGGAGAGAAATCCACCTGAGGGTTGAGGAAGCCAGGCATACGAGCTTGGCCTGGGTGGGGTTAGGGGGTGATTCTGGGACTACAATGGGGTTGTCCCTAGTTCCCCATGTTGGAGTCTTCAGAGAGTGGGAACCATGTGTGAAAGTGGAAAGAATTCCTCATTGCAACTTCTGTAAGACTCCACAGTATGTTTGGTCCCTCCGTAGCCTTTGACCTGACACTTCCAAGGTTTGAGAACACCAGAGTAGTTGAAGGGGGAAGGGGAAGTCACAGAAGTTGAGACGGGATCTCATGGGAACAACACTGTCTTGTGGGAATCAGGAGGTGTTCCATTGATAGGGTCGGCCTGGCTGGGGCAGCAGAACTCAGCAGAACTGACAGTCCTGCCAGCAGACCCAAGGCTGCCCAGCCCTGGGGGTCCAGAGTGGAGAGGAGGAAAAGGCAGTGGATGCCGGGTGATAACTGACTGGACGTCTCAGGTGAGCACATGTGAGATACCTCCTGGAGACTCCAGGAAAAACTTGAGATGGGGGTGAGGTAGGGAATGTGGGGGGACCTGAGGTCCTTCGTTGGTAGATGGGAACAAGATCTTGCAAAATAAGTTACTGTCATAAATGACCCGTAATAGAAGGTCAAACCTCATTGTGATTTTGCTCTCATAGGCTGCTGGTGGCACCATGCCTGTTTTGCCCTTGGCTTGCCTTCCCTAACCACTTCTCCTTCTAAAACCCTACCCTCCCTGTAAGAGACTCTCCCCTGATGTCTGCTAAGCAAAGTCAAGCTTGCCGTCTATACTCCTGTTTCTAATGATTTCCATGCTTTCTGTAATTTGCTAACATGTGTCTCCCTGACTACAGTCTGAACAACCTGGGCTCATATTTTATCTTCCTTGAGCTGAACATTGTATAAACGTTTGTCAAATTACCATCTGTGTGTGTGTGTTTGTGTGTATTTGTCAAGCTCCGCCTCAGAGGTAGAAAATATTTAGAACCAGAGTCTGGTTGAGCTGCTACCCCATTTCATTTGTAAGATTTTTGTGCATTCAATATTGAACTTTTCTTGTTTCTGCTTTCATGGAAAAAAATCACCGTTTCCCTTCTTATTTTTCTAGACAAGAGGGGATATGGCTAGAAATTGAGGGCATCTGACTAGGTTTTTTGATTTGGTGACCTTAATCTCCAATGCCAGAATCAATCTTTCTTTTGTGAGGACCATTTAGTTGAGAAAGAATTAATGTGTGCGCTCCTTTACGAACAAATTGCCTCGTTCAGAAAGGAAAAAAAATTCTCCCAGAAAATTGGATGGCAGTGGGTTATTCCCCCTCAGACCCATGGATTAGTGTGCATGGGGAGGGGGGCATCCAAGTGGAAAAACACGTAATATCAATGTATCTGGGGGCAGCGCCCGCTCTTTCACAGCACCTCAATTATGAGTCTCTTTATCACAAGCACCATATGATATGTATCTTGCTGCCTACTTCACTTAAGCCTATTACACATGTTTTTAAATTGAATATTTGAGAGTTCTTTAGAATTAAGATAAAACTCGCATCAGCATTGACTGAATGATCTCTCTCATTCTTCTCTCACCCAAACACTAGCAATTTAAGAATTCTTTAAGACGAGGAGGACCTTAAAATATTATCCCTTACTTTATGGCCTTATCATAAAAATAAGTTTTATGCAGTGAAGACACATGGGCTGGTAAACTAAATAAACATGCATTTTTCTTAAAAAAAAAATTCACACTTTATGATGCTCATTGAAAAAGATAAATCTTAGGCTTGGTAAGCCGAGTGAAGTTACTGAATATTAAAAAAAAAAAGATCTTTGAGGTGTGAGTGCTCATTTCCCTTGATCATTTAAATAGTCCTGGATGCCTTGTAGAGAACGTTGAAATGCATTCTTCATTACTAGTGACAGTTTCATGAAAGTAGATATTTTTTATTTAACAATCTGTCTCTCTCTCGGGCACATTCTTCATCTTTCATCCCAAGAAGCTGAGGACAAGTTTAAGTTTTCACAAGTTGACTAATAAAATAATAGGCCAGATGGATATTTCAGGATCTTGGATTTTTCCTTTAAGATTGTCAATCCGGAAGTCCTAAGAACATTGGCCAGAGGACATGTCTGCCATAAGGAAATGGATGGGGAGTCAGTAACGCCTCCAAGAAGAGCTATGGGCTCCTAAACATTTCAATCAGAGTAAACATCTAGGTGTCATCTCGGGTGTGTGAAAGCTACAATCATGATGGCAGGTAGGACCCTGTGATACCAGGCAATGGCTGGCCTAAACAATTACCATGACATAAAAGGAAAATGGGACTTGCCTATGAAGGAGGGGGTTCAGATGAGCAAAGAGCAGGGCTTCGGCCAACATGGTGCTCTTGGATGCTAGGTCTGGGTAGGAAATGTGTAACCTATTGTCTGAATTAAATGATTTTTTCCAAAGATGCTTTTAATGTGCCAGCTGTTCCTGTGTGTACTGATGAGCAGTTTCTCAGGCTGCAGTGTCCTCTGAATCAAGGAGGTTCTCCCGTAAAAGGCTTCAGGTGTCATTGGATGTTGGCACCAGGAACACCTTCCAGCCCCGAGTTAGTGGCTGCCCTAATTTCTCGCAAGGCACACTGCCCTGTGGAGGAATGGCACGTTACCAGCTCCCTGGCATCTGAATGGGATCAGACATAAATCTCACCAGCAAGAGGAGACGAAAGTGAAAATAAAGTGTGAGGAATCAAAAGGAAGTTGCAGAATGCGTGGCAGATGTTGTTAGATTTGTCTAGCAAAGCCCAGGTGCCAAGCTCATGACATTAGCGAGAGAGGTTAATAGCCCTGGAAGGCGCTGCTTGGGCTTTAAAAAAGTAAGCACAGAGCAAATGTTAAGGCTGCAGCAGGAATGGCCAAGTGAAGCAGGTGGGACTTTCAAAACAAATAGCATGTTACCTGCTTACGTAACATCAATGGTTGAGGCAAGTGGAAAGCAAGAGAGTTAGTGGTCGCCTTGACGGCTGGGGAGAGAAGGGTCCTTTGCTAGCTGACTCCCTTGAAGGTGGTAGGTTTTGAGTGACAAGCAGGTTACTATGAATTCTGCTGCAGGCAACGACATGCCTAGTTTACATAGTGATTATTTTGGCCTTACTTTATGCTGTGAGCAAGGGCTGTGCCCAGGTTCATTACACGCCCACTGAAGATGATTTATGTGGGTTTCATGTACTTGGACTTTAATTATTCACATGATTATCAATAAAAAATAAGAGCAGAACAGTGTTGAATGTGAACAGGTTGACAGGGGCAAACAGCTGATTATAGAGACTAAATTTGGAGGAGTGGGGGAGAACACTGCCTTTTCCTTCACATCAGATATGAGAAAAAATTCATAAGCAGAATTTACACTTTTCCTCCCTTTTTCACAAACATCCAAACTGCCAACCTGTTAATCAACTCCCTGATGACAGACAAATGTCTCTGGGAATGGTGTGCCAAATAGCAATTGTTACTGGCCAACGCTCAATAGGATGAAATGAACTGAGGCTGCCACTCTATTCCATGCAATACGGTCGCTGATCAATATAGTGAGTAATTGGACATCCCTCTGTGACAAGGAGAATGCTGAAACAGGGATCTCGCAATGAGTTATGGTGCATATTAATCACTGTCTAAGCGTTTCATCAATGTAATTTCCTTCCAACAACCTGCTATGGTAGCTAACTATATGGGGAGGGGGACCCTCCCATTTTCCCCTGCAAGTATTAAATCGAAAGTTAAAACTGCATGACTCAAGAAATCAGTTTCACGCCCCTCACACTTGATTTGGTGTGAGTTTCACCATGTTGAGTTATAACTCTGCACAGCATGTAGGGTGGGGTAAAAAATGCTCTCTACACCAGGGAGAAGGGAAAACATGGGAATGAGCTAAACAACAGAAATTCATCTGGAATGTGGCTTTTCCCCAGAAGTAGCATTTGTTTTAGCTCTTGTTCTCCTTCTCACACCTAAGAAATTGCCAAGGGACCAGCAGAAAGAGAAAAAAAGGTTTTTTTCAAGAGTCAGGCCCAAGAAAAAGTTGAACTAATCTAAGGATAAAAATGGAAATACTCTAGCGTTCCCTTTCGAGATTCAGTGGTTTGCTGCAAAGGCACGTTCTGACTGCGGGACAGGTGGGTGACACTGGGGTCACTGCTGCCTTTTTCAGGATGTGGTTATGAATGTTCTCTCCCCATGACTGCTTGCATATTGAATTCAGTGGGTTATGTAGCCCAGTTACTGTCGAATAAATGCTGCCCTCTTCATCTTTTTTTTTTTTTTTTTTTTTGCTGTACGCAGACCTCTCACTGCTGTGGCCTCTCCCGTTGCGGAGCACAGGCTCTGGACGCGCAGGCTCAGCGGCCCAGCCGCTCTGCGGCATGTGGGATCTTTCCGGACCGGAGCACGAACCCGTGTCCCCTGCATCGGCAGGCGGACCCTCAACCACTGCGCCACCAGGGAAGCCCCTCTCTTCATCTTTTATTCCCCTTTTTTAGGGAGCAGAGTTTTCCTGAGTCTGAAGATTTAATGGCTATTTTCATTATGGTTCTCTAGGTATTAGCCAGCTCCTTCCATCACAAACCCTTTTCCCCCCTCTTTTCTTTGCCTGGTAATTTGGGGAGAAAATAAATTTTCTATTAGCAAGGGGAAAGCTTGAAAAAAACTGAGACTGGATTTTTCTGGAGTAGAATCCCAGTGAAGTTCTTCTAGTAAATCAATACTGATACCTTGGAAACAACCAGCTCCAGGACTCCGGGAACTTGTCTCACCAGGTGAGGTAGTTTTGAAAAAAGAATATGACAGGGAAGGTGCTGGCAGGAACATGCAGCCACGGGGGTGGGAGAGAGGCTGCCCTTCTGTGTTAAACCCAGGTCCCCTGGGAAGAGGTCCTGAAGTAGTGATGTGGTTTCTTTCTTTCCTTTTCTTTTTCTTTTTGAATTTTATTTAAAAACTTATTTTTATTGAAATGTAGTTGATTTCCAATGCTGTGTCAATCTCTGCTGTACAGCAAAGTGACTCAGTTCTACAAATATAGACATTCTTTTCTTCTATTCTTTTCCATTATGGTTTAAAACCATAATGGATATTCAATATAGTTCCCTGTGCTATCCAGTAGGACCTTATCCTTTATCTATGAAGTGGTTTCTTCATCAACGCTTCCCCAGTTCGTCAACACTCACAAAATTAAGGCGACATTGCAAGAGGAGAGAAGGCTGAGCCTCCAAGGCTTGTCTGCAGTCTCCTGACAGCCTCTTAGCCAAGCAAATGACACCAGCATGTTGTAACGTGAGCTATATTCCAGAATCTGCAGTAGGGTCTCTCGGGCAATTTTCCCTCGCTGCCTTTCAGGTCACGTGATCCACCCCAACGCGCGTGAAAATCACCTGGGAACGGCTGGAACAGGATGATATCCCGTTCACCTGGATCCAACGGAGCCAAGGGGTTGATTGGGAGCTTAGATGTTTGCCCAGGTTTGAAATTCTAGTTGGAAGCCCTTGTGTTTGTCAGACTATCAGGATATCTTCCAAGGCCAGACTTCAAAGTGAAATTCTCTAAACTTTCGTCTTGACAGTGGGCCAGAGGTACGGCAAGAACAGCCAGCTGTACCTTGAGCGTTTAGAATTTCTTCTGTCAGACTTGACTCGGTTCTTACAGAAATGAGAGAGAGAGAGAAATAGATGTTTAGACAAAAATACATTTCCATAATGATGTTTTGCACTTGTATGACATTATTTCCACAGTTAAAAGCATTTTTATTTCTTAATTGTTATGCCTAGTAACCTCATGGTGTAAGCAATGCAGTTATTTTGGGCTCCAATTTACAGGTGAGAACACAGAGTCTGAGGTAATTACTCTATCTTCTTAAGCACAAATAACTTAAAAAAATGAAACTGTAAATGAGAAGTGGTTTTTTTTTGCCCCTTCCTTTTTAAATACTACTTCAACATACATTTTTTACTAAATCGACATAAGAGGATCAGTAGAGAATACATCTCTATTTAAGTATCTTATTTTAAAAAAAAATAATTCTGAAAAATGCCTTCTTAGTTTTCCAAACCAAAAGATCCTCTGAAAGAGATTATTTGGTCATATCTCTTCCATCCCCCATGTGTTAGTCTGGACCTTTAAATCATTCAAGACAGCTAAGAAAATCTCCTATTTTAAAATACCCCAAGAGAAAGAGATTCCTCAACCCTTGCGGGTAACTTTTCCTGATGTTCAGCATTTCTCAAAGTCAGGAAATTCTTTCTTGTGTCCTAAATCCCTAATGCTGTAGCTTGAACCCGCTTCCTCTCGGTTGATCTTTAGTGGAGATGCTGAACAGCTGGCCGTGTTCCTCGGCACGAGAGATTGTTCCAGAGACAAGCAGAAGGCTGTTAAAGGCCCCCTCAGCCTTGTCTTCCACAGGTTCAATAATCCCGACTCCTTTCACTATTTCTCATAGGTCTCATTTTCCAGCCCTTTAATTGTCTCTCTGCCTTCTCCCATATAACAACGTTTCTGTTGAGACTTTGAGCTGGGGGAGAGGTAAGCCTTTGTTCTTGCGGTGGAGGTTCTGAAGAGGGGAAGAAACCACCAAACCTTGTTAGGACTGGCCAGACCCATTCTCCACCACCACGAATACTGATTGTGTCCCTGGCCCTGGCACTCAGAAATCCAACATTCTCAAGGAACCGAATGGATAATTAGTCAATTAAACGCCAAAATACCCTCTGAATCACAACAGGATATTTGGCAAAAGCTTTCTTGAATATCTCTGCTTGTTCCCACTTCTTTGGGCTAAGAAAGTCTCTGAAACTGTCTCAAAAGCTGTCTGCAAATGACATACTGAAGAATGTTTCTGGGGTAGAAGGATCCAGAATACCATTACTTATTTAACATTTCACAATTTTTTACATCCTTACTATAATACAAAATGGACTCACTAAGGTCCAGGCTTTATATAGCTCCATGATTTTACTCCTGCATTTTATATTTAGCCATTGACTTAGCAGGTAATTATAAAATCCACGTGGTGAATAGGACCAAGACGTCAAGCAGCTTTCTATAAAAGAATAAAAACCATGGGATAACTTTGAACTTGAGACCATTTCATGTTCTTGCTGAATTCCTTGAGAAATAGCTACAGGTGTTCCTTGAACGAGGTCAGAGTGTCATAGGAAGGATGTGGCAATGGGAATAAATCCTTTTAGGGGTAGTTCCTAAGCGCTCTGTACATCTGTTGTCCATTCTAGGGTTGGCTGGGTAGGTAGCAGGTCTAGTGATCTTAAACTAGGTGATTGTTTAACAGCCACTTAATAACTATAGTTGGGGATCCAGGTGGCACCTGCCAATAAACGAAAGCCTGAAGACCATTGGCATTATGTTTGGGGAAAGATAAGTGAAGAAAAGTAAGTAATTGAGCTGCAGAAAGTCAAAGATTATGCCGCAGCATGATCCCAGCTGGCCTTGTAATTTTCACCAAAATACTCCCCCCAGCACCACTTTGAATTTATTGTTCTTAGCCAACTATGGTCACTGAAATCTTTTTGTAAAGAGGAAAAACATGTGCCATATAGAAGTTTTAATTTTGTAACGAAAGGTAATTGATAAGAAAGACAAAATGGAGGTTAAAAAAATACCTATACATAAGACCTATTTACATGGTCACCCAAGTGACCTGTCACTTCTCTAGGCAGGAAACAATTACCTACTCTGTTTATCTTCATCATTAGGAGTAAATGACCCTCTTAAAACAGTGTCTTCTTTTCTCTACTGGCTCTTTCGTTCCCCCCAAGGGGGTTTAATAGAAGTAAAGCCCTGGGGTTGCTATTAACAACCTGACATCTTTTTCCCCCACCCTTGTCCAAGACCAACTGTGGGCAACCAGACTGTGAGAACTGGGCCTCGCCAAATTTTCCAGACTTCGGGTTCTTTATACTTGCTGCCAGGACCCTGGTTATACCATGTACTCAACAGAAAGCAAGGCAATTTACAACCCAGAGCTGAAAATTGTCCTACATACAGACATGGCCCCCTGCCACAGAGAATGAGATTAAGGGCAGAAAGCTTGCATAGACATAAGAGCACAGTCAGACAAGGGGATCATCTGGGTCTGCTGCCCTATGGACCATTGCAAAGGTTCCCAGCTCTGGCTAAGCATTGGATAACCTGGGAATTTACAAAAATTACCCATGGCCCGACCACACCCCTCAGGAATGGTTATTGAGTGTCCCCAGCAGTCAAGTTTGAGAACCACTAATGGGACAGTCATTGTCAAGCAGATTGCACAGGCAGCTCCAGAATTTGGGGGTTGGAGGTAAGGAAAGCCTTTAAGTATTGGGTGATCTCAGGAAATAACCAGATTTTATAAATCTTTAAGTAGATAAGCCAGGGAGAAATGTCTCCATCATGTTGGTATTCCCAGCGCCCAAGATATTGTCTAGTGTGTGGTAGACAGTTTGCCTCTTAGTGAGCGTTATGAAGTCAGCTGGGGTCTAGCTGCCCACATTTGAATCGTGGTTCAACCACTAAACTACCATGGTGACTTGGCCAAGTTACATAACTTTTCCAAGTTACGTAACTTTTCCAAGCCTTACTGTTCTCCTCTATTGAAGGATCTACTAACAATCCCATAGAGTTCACCCCATTGAGTTGTGAAAACAAATCAACGCACTCCAGGTAAAGTTCTTAACACACTGCCCAGTGCAAGGCAAGGGCTTAATAACTATTTGGTATTATTATTAAAATGTCTGAACAAATGATCACGTATCTGCTCAGGCCATGGCTTCATTCCCCTGAGGCCTCTGATACTGTCTCGTAAGGTATGGATGGGGGTGACCCACCTTCTGAGTATAAACAGCCTTCCTATCCTCAGGTTGTTCCTCGTTTGGGGGAGGTGTTCCTACCTCAAATGGCTTCATGGGCCCTGAACCACTTCTGCTTACAGCCCTTGCTCATGATTCTATCATTTAAGGCCGTTTTCAGCTTTTATCTGAATTTTCCCGAATAAAAATGCTACGTTGTAGAGAAAGAGCACATAGATTGACCTGCTCTAAACCTCACACAACCTTGGCATGATGCTGGTGGTCAGACTGGCTTTGAAATCCTGACACATGGGTCCACATCTCTAGGTATTCCTCACTTCCTGTAGCATTGAGTTTATTCCAATTGCACGATAATAATTTAGATAAATACCTGCTGGATATTCCCGGACTGCTGGTAAGCAGTTTTGATGATTAAGAAAGGGTGGTACCAAGCTGTCTGAAGTGGGGCAGGGTGGCACTAAGTTAGTGGATTGGGGGAAAGTTGGTATTAAGCCAGATATCCCTCCAGAAATTACCTTTCAATGACGCATATCTCTCCCTACTTCTTGGGAGGAACTCAATATGGTCTTTCCCATCTAATGACAAGACACAGCTAAGAACATACTGGGTCTTTATTTCTTCTTTTCTTTCATATATCTGTGATCAAAGCAAGAACAATATCCTTGGGGTTCAGGGTTCACGGGGTGCTGGGGTTTAGGATAAAATCTCTCCTTCGAATTTTTTCTCTAGGCACTTCCAGGGGAAAATCATTTCTTCTTGGTATAAATGAAAAACTTGTTTAGGTTTGACCTGCTTAATTCTCCTTGAGTGAAACTGCATGTGAATGAAGATGCTTTGAAAGCAGGTCCAGGCTACATCAGGAAACCACAGCTCCTTAAAGGAAAATAAGTCCCTCACAAGGTTCCCTCCCTCCACTCTTTTTTAAAGATCCTATTTTACAGGTAATAAGAAAGTGACTTTTCAAGATAACTTCACCCCCCTACACCTTGGGTAGAAAGGGCACAGAAGATTAAACCATTTAAATAGCATAAAAATTTTCAAGCCAGTGTCTTCAACAATTTTTTTTTCTTTCCCTCTCTGGTGTAATAGTGCTTCTGAAATTCATTTTTTTTTTTTTTGCAGTGCACCGGCTTAGTTTCTCTGTGGCATGTGGGATATTCCTGGGCCAGGGCTTGAACCCGTGTCCCCTGCATTGGCAGGTGGATTCTTAACCACTGCACCACCAGGGAAACCCTGAAATTCATTTTAATGGGGTGAAGAAAGGGGTAAGGAAAAAAAAAAGGAAAATCCTCTCTGTTATTGCTGGAACACCGTTAGTTCACTTGCTTCCCTTCTATTTACATATAACTTCCACTTAGTGACATCCCTCTTTCTCTCTTTATTTAACCTCATTGCCCTGCCAGGAATTTCCAATCTTATTGTGAAAGCATTTTCTGAGCCCTCCACGCTCAATGTCCTTCCCTTCATACCTGTTCATTAGCTTCCCTATCCTAGGAATTTACATGGAATTCCCCATGAAAAAGTAAAGAATACTTTTTTCTTATATTCTACTGGAATTAAGAACAAAGGCACACATATATTCTTTAAAGTCTCTGATCTTAAGACTATTCTTCTTAACAGAACTTAGGGAAAGAGCATGGAATTTGGACTTAGATAAATGTTCAACCTATGTTGTGACCTTGTACAAATAGCCTCATCTTTCTAAACCTCAGTTTTCCCATCTGTAAAATGGAGATAATAACAATACTGATGTATTAGTCGGGGTTCCGAGGTCCTTCTAGCTTCCCGCCCTGCCATATCCTCTGATGGCTGGCTGTGAGACGGCTGCTACTCCTCCCTTGACCTGCTTCTATGCAGAAAGAAGGAACAAATGTGGGTAATAGGCAAAAGGCATATGCCAGCCAAATCTGTCCTTTTTTGTCAGGACAACAAGAGCTCCCCCGAGAGCCCTACTGGGTAGACTTACAGTTAATACTCACTGGCCAGGGTTATGGGATGTGGTCTCCCACAGCTGCAAGGAGGCCTGGGGTCCAAGTTTGCTTAGTTGGCATGTTGTCAGCCTGAACAACAGCAGGCTGCTCTTAGTCTGGGTAGAAAAAAGGGGGAAATAGATGCTAGAGGCCATGGCACCGTGCACGTGCATCTCCTTCACAGCGCCGTTGTGAAGATTAAAGGAGATGTTTCTGTAGAACGTCCAGTGCACCTAAAGTCCCGTCACACTGTGACTGTGATGGGGCCTCATCCCTCACGTGGACGTGGGAGCGTCGTTCAGGAGGAGAATCAAGCACGCCCTGAGGTGTTCCACAGGGACCGATGTTTCCATCAGCATTCTTGACTCCTATCCTGCTGAGGGTGGTGAAGCCCCTCTCCCTGGTAGCGCTCCCATGGGCGCAGGAATGGTAGGTCTGCTAAGCCCTTGGTGGCTGTTGGAGCACTGCATCATCCTCCAGGCTCACTGATGTCTGAATATAATAACATGTTGACAAAATGCCTTGTCAGGCTCCACAGCAGTTCTCTGCCACGCAGTCTCATCACACTCCTGCTTCATAATTAAAGTTGAAAGAACGCAAGCCCGCTGGACCTCTACTTAGCATGCGCTGTGGCTGCCACCGAGGGAACGTCATGGGGCCCCGTGTGTTGGCAGGAGCCTGGGGCCTTTGCTCGGTGTGGCGATGCCACCTCCTCCCCGTTTCTCACCAAGCAAATGTATGTGCATGGGGCGCTGTGTTTGTGCTCTCGCTGGTGAGGTGTAGGATAGAAAGTCCTTGGGATAGGATGGGGGGGGGGGGAGATTAAAGAGGCTCCTGAGAAAAGAATAACCCAGGGAAGAGACTAAACTAGGATCTCGTATATTGGTGAAAACGCAGCGCTTCAAAGATTCCCATGCTGTGGACATATACACACTAACAAACGTAGTAAGGTAGATAGCTAGTGGGAAGCAGCCGCATGGCACAGGGATATTGGCTCGGTGCTCTATGACAGCCTGGAGGGGTGGGATAGGGAGGGTGGGAGGGAGGGAGACGCAAGAGGGAAGAGATATGGGAACATATGTATATGTATAACTGATTCACTTTGTTATAAAGCAGAAACTAACACACCATTGTAAAGTAATTATACCCCAATAAAGATGTTAAAAAAAAAAAAAAAAAAAAAAAAAAAAAGATTCCCATGCTGTTACTCGGGGATGGAGTTGTTTGGGATATCTAACAGCTTACATTTCTGAAGTACCCAGGGAGCTGGGAAAAATAGACACGTAGACAGATTTGGCGGGACACGGCGGGGGGGAGTCTTCATTTCTAGCATGAATTGTACTCCACTGAGGCATAAATGAACTTTCTAGGATTAGAACCTGTGAATCAAGCATGAAGCTGCCAGTCCCATTGCTAAAGTTGGCTGGCTGCTGCCTGCCCCCAGGAAGAAGGAGGAAACTCAAGTCTCCTGCATCCAGCTACAGCTTTCCGTCCTGCCAAGACCCCAAGAGAGTCAGAACAGAATTAGTCTTCTCAAATGACGACCCACACCCCACTCCAAGCCATGTCCTTTGCAGGTCAGGCTCTGCTACATCTTGTACAGGAGGAGGGGAGGACATGTGTGACAGTTTATGTTTTTAAGAAAACTTGCCCTGTAAAATCTTTTATACCTTCTGGAAAAGTGTCTGGATAAAAGCCAGTTATTCAGGTGCTAGAAAGCCAGTGTGGGCAGGAGGGAGCAGTGAACTCGAGGCAGGGAACATGTCAGACACGGTTTATGTGACACATGTACTGGTCTAGACTATTTTGTTTCGAGTGACAGAAACTCTATTCAAACTGTCTTAAAAAAAAAAGAAAAATCTGTTGCCTTGTCACTGGAAACGCCAAAGGTAGATCCTAATGCTTTAGGCAGCAGCTGGATGCATGGACTCAGGTGGGTTTATCTTGCTCTCCATCTCTGGGTCCTGCTAGCCCCTGCCTGGCCTCATCCTCAGCTGAGCTGTCTCCACAAGACAACGGCAAGTAATCTGAATTTATGTTTTCCTGGTTTAGCAACTCCAAGGAAAGAAGGTATATTAGTTAGCTATTTGCTTTTTTTTTAAATGCTGCGTAACAGCCACAAATCTCAATAGCACACACTAAGAAGCATTTATTTCTTATCAGTTTGAGGCTGGCTGTGAGGGGACTTTGCTTCAGGCTAAGACAGCCAGAGCAACTCTGTCCCATGTGTGTCTCTTCTCCAGCCAAGGATGAAGAGGCAAAAGCTACTCCAAGGAAGCTCTTCTCAAGACAAAAAAAGAGGTACAAATGGGCAAGTTTACTAATATCCCCTTGACCAAAAAGCCATTTGACCAAGTCCAAAGGGAAGGGGCAGGAAATACATTCTGCATTTTTATTGGAGGAACTGCAAAGTTACACAGCAAAGAGAGCAGGTGTAAGGAGAGGTGAAGAATTAGGAGTAATAAATTCAGTCAACCACAGAAGACCTCTCTTTTCCAGGATTCAGGGTCAGTCCCAGGGTACCAGCCAATGGGCCTTGTTTGAAGGACGTGGCCATGCCTGAACCAACCTCTGGGATGGAAATGGCGAGCTCCGGACCAACCAGAGTAATCCGGCGATCCAGTGCATCCTCCAGGGGTGGTGTTAGGGCAACAAGGCATCATAACTGATACCTCCCAAGGACCTCGTGGAGCACAAAAGGAATTCTCCAGTGGAAGAAGAAGGGACATAAAAAACATGCATAGCAGGTAAAAGCCACAGTGGCCATTATGCACTATAGGAAAAAAGGGGTCTAAACAATCCATGCAAGAGAATGTTCACTCTTCAGCTGCCTGGAACTCTCTCTGAGCTGAGTGAGGGGATAGAGCAGGCAGGGGAGGCTGAGGCTTGTGCTTTCTTGTCATGAGTTTGACCAGCACTATGTTCACGATCTCCACATGTAAATGTATTTACATGTATGCACACATGCAAACACATGCATGTGCCTATACACACACACACACACACACACACACACACACACACACACGAGAGAGACAGAGAGACAAAGAGACAGAGAGACAGAGAGAGAGGCATGATCTTGCCCTTCATGCTAAAGTCATGATTCTAAGTACTGAGATGATCTGTTTTCTGTGATTGTCATTATTATTATGGGTGTGTAACAAATTACCCCAACACATACTGGTGGCTTAAAACAATGGTAACATCGATTTTGCCCACAAATCTGTAGTTTAGGCCTGCGAGCTATAGCTCATCTCTGCTTCAGGTGGTGTCAGCTGGGCCAGCTCTAAAGCTTCCAGCTGAGTCATCTGAAGGTTCACTCAGAGGGAGACAGCAGAACGCAGATGACCTTTCATGACCTTGAAAACCGCATGGCGTCGCTTCTGCTGCAGCTGTTTATCAAGACTGCCACAGAGTCCCACGCACGTTCAAGGGAAGGGGATGCAGACTCTACCTCTTGATGACATGGACAACGTTGTGAAAGAGCATGTGGTATTGGAAACATTGCTGTGGCCATTTGGGGAAAATACTGTTGGCCATAGTCACTTTCCCCTTCCCACTCTGATCTGAGTGTGAATAGAAATGGGTTTTGTAGCCATTCAGATGAGAATCAAAATTCTTTTCTACCATTAACTGGCTATGTGCTTTTAGCCAAGTTTTTCAGCCTCTCTGAGCTTTAGTTGTTATCCACAAACATACAAATGCACACTGTGATGGGCAGTAGTGAAAAATAAAAGAAACAGTTTTGGTAAACATTCTAACCCAATAGAGTAGAGTAGTCTTTCCCATCCTCCCTGACTTGCCCTCAAGAGTTTTCCTGAGTCACTGACGGCTGTTGGAGTTACAGCCACCATGTGTCCCTGGACGTCGGGGCAGACACAGCATAACATCTGACACGAGTGGGTCAAGAATTCAAATCTGACCATTAGCAGACAGGACCCAGTGCCCTTGAGATCTACAGAAGTCAGTGACTTGTGATCCAATAAGTGCTAGAGGGACACATGAGATGCTGAGAGCGAAGTGTAGTTTAGTACACAGTTTGAGTACAAAAGTTGGTTCAGAATTGACAGTGGCTCTGTCCTTTACAGCCCTGGAAAATAATATGAAAACACAGATATCAGAAAGAGGCAATTTATCCAAATCAAGTTGTGATCTCAAATGTTTTATGACTTTCTGATATTTCTGTTTGATCTGTATAAATTAGTATAAAAATGCCATCTATCGGACCGAGCATCATCTGTTTTGTGGCTCTGCAAATCTCCCCTACAAAGAACCTTGCTTTTGAGACTTCTCAAAATATTTTTCTTCCTCAAAAGATACAATCTTCTTTCATGGGAAATAAAATCTTAGTGCCAACTCCTTCCCAATTCACTCTCCAGTTTTAATGAAGAATTATATTTTTCCAGCAAAGGATAACTAAATAAAAATGTGCATTCTTGTTGATGCAGTTAACTAGGACTTAACTGGTTATTAGTTATAGGTATTGCCAACTCTCTTCCTGGACCTCCATTCCTGTAAACCAGAGCTCCTCAGTGGCGGTCCTTGCCTGACTCATTCAGGCCTAAAGGACTTCAAGGGAAAATGGGATTTTCCTAGGGTCGTCTTATGATTTTGGTTCAGGACGTCTAGATGGCTCTTCCAGGCAATTCTGGAAAACTAAATACACCAAGTGACCTGGTCTCTCCAGAATCCCTTAGTTTGGGATCCACCTAGAATAGACTCAGACTCCAAGGGCTAACAGACACTCAAATTGAGGGTGAGAGATGTTCAGAGTGAAAAAAAAAAAAAAGAATTTGCCTTATTAAATGCTCCTCGAGACAGACCCCCTGTTCTTTTCCCATCAGGAAGGCAAAGCCTCATTGCGGAGGCTGGCTGGTTGTGAAATGACATACATGCAGAAGAACTGTTTTCCAGATATCCCTCAACAACTAATTTGTCTCCTGAAGCATGAAATTTAATTACCTATATTGGACATACTTGTATAATCACATATTTTGATTGCACAAAACTGTTCAGTCTTTAAAAATATGGGGACAGAATGCTGGTTACAGAGATGTCTTTGACAACAGAGATTTCTACAAGTTAACATAGGGTGCAAATAACTGTTTCCTAGAATTAATTCTTTTTTTTTTTTTTTTTTGTGGTACGCGGGCCTCTCACTGTTGTGGCCTCTCCCGGTGCGGAGCACAGGCTCCGGACGCGCAGGCTCAGCGGCCATGGCTCACGGGCCCAGCCACTCCGCGGCATGTGGGATCTTCCCGGACCAGGGCACGAACCCGTGTCCCCTGCATCGGCAGGCGGACTCTCAACCACTGCGCCACCAGGGAAGCCCTAGAATTGATTCTTATTGACTGCCCTTTGATAATGTAGAACAGTCACTTGCTCTTATACTTTGCTTTTACGTTGACAAAGAGGGGCCGATGAGTTTTTATTAAACCCTCACAGTGCTGAGTCGTGCTATCAAGTTCATCTTCATCTTTAGCTAATTCTATTCTTTGCTGCTTCTCATAATCCATAAATCTTCAACCTCTGAGTGAAATAAGGCCCTTCTCCAGCATTTTTCAATCTCTGTGCCACTTCTCTGGAAACAAGGTGACCAGAAGTGAACATGAGACTCCCCACAAAGACAGAGACACACCACCTCTTCAAGTGGAAGCCAATTAACTGTGAAATAACCAACAATATTTTTAGCACACTCCTCACTTTTGTAAACGAAGTTGAGATGTCCCATTCACTTGGCTAATGCCTATTGCTCTTAGGGAAGGCAGAAGTTAACTTCAAAGTGGCTCATCATGACTATTAGGACAGAGATAGCCGACTTACGCCACTAGGAAGCCATGGTGTCCATTGGAAGATCGCTAAGGCTCTTTGGGGAATCCTATCTGGGTATTAGAAGAGAGACATCTGCAGGTGGCCAAGCATGGTGCTGAGGGATGGGTAAACAAAGGAATGGCAAGCAGTGCAGGAAATGGGATAATAAGGGGGATACAAACATCTAATCTGCTCTATTTCGTAAAGCATATGTGCTAGGGGCTATTTGTAGGTATCATTTATTGACTAGTTCATTTAATCCTCCCAACAGCCTTAAAAAGTAGAAACTATTACAAAATCATTTTACAGCGGAGGAGATGGCACCTTGGAGAGATTTTCTGAACCTCTCTAAATCCATGACCTTAATTTTAATGTCTTTCCCATCATTAAGCCCTTCATTTTAAATGCATTTTCTCACCTAAACCCCATAACTATCCCATGAACTCCCCCTTATACAGATGGAAACCAAGTCCCAGAGAGTTCAAGAGCTTTCTCACGTTCATACAGTCAGCCAGTGGCAGAGATAAGGTCCGAACTCAGTTCCAGTGGATGCACCAAAGAGCCTTTGTCAGCACCGATCTCCCAGGGTGCTGAGTGGTGGCCACTGTTCTAACCCACCCCAGCAGAGAGCCATTTGCTGCTTGTGTTGTAGGATGTCAGAGCACTGTGAGGCCTTAGAGGCTTGGGGACATGGGGAGGGGGAAATGACTCGCCCAAGGAAATACGTGAAGTCCTGAGGTGTCGCTAGATTTTCCATCTTTCCAGTTTTCTTGCTTCTCTGTCTTTGGACTCCGTTAGATCTTGACAAGCTCATGCCTTTGGCATTTTAATCTCTACCCTGCATTCTTGGGAGGTTCCAATTAGCTTGTTAGTTCTTGAAGGAAGCTGAGTTCGTAGGCAGCCACTGAGTCCAGGACTGGCACACTATCGACAATCAATAAAAACAGAAAAGCCGAGAGCCAGCTAGAATGTAATTGTCTGCGGGTGATATAGGGGCACACCCTCGCCCACTCTTGAGATCTCTAACTGGTTACCCTGTTACAGCAAAGTCGCTGCACCACCGGTGTAGTAAACTGACTCTCAGATGGTAGGGAGCCGGGAGAAGTGTCCTTGCTAAGTGCTCACCATGGGAGGAACCTATGTTCAGCTTTACCTAAGTTAATTATTATGGCTTCATTTTATAGGTGTGAAGACTGAGCATCTGGAAAATTAAGTAACTTGCCCCAAGCTAGGAATGAATAGTCAATACCAGGTCACACTGTCCACATTGAATGTGTCACTGGCCAGCATTTGAACCCAGGCCCAAGTCCTCACCTGTTTTGTTAGCATGCTGCTGAATCAGGTGGATGTCACATCCATTCTTTTCCTTTTCCTCTGTGTCTGTTGGGGGCAGGCCTCTGTGTCTTCTATTCACAATTTCCGTACTGTCTTGAGAATTTGCCCATAATGGAAAATAGGCCGGAACAAAAGCCCCGTCAGTTACGAACACTTCCCACAGATTTCTGTTGTCATGGAGGATACAGTGATCAGCCTCTCTTTGCTGTGGCTCCAGACACATTTCCCAAACCTGCTCACTGAAGTCAGTGCGTGGCTGGCCCAGTGACCAACAGAACAAAAAGCTACAAATTATGTCTATAGAACATTTATCGAAGGTCTCTACGCTATAGAATCTTTCTCTCAATTAGAGAGCTGTCCCAGGAGTAAGGTTCTCTCTAAAACTCATGATATGCACAGCATCTATAAATCGATGGAAGACTTGTGACCATTAAAATTAATTGATACTGAATTTAGAGGAATGCATTTCAATCATGTTGCCATTTTATTGGAAAATGAGTTTCTGGCATTATCTCTTTTCTTCTCTCAGCATGTGGGGTCATGTAGCACCCTGAAGTGAGAGGGTTCTGAACCAGAGACAGGCAGCTCTGAGTGGAAGAACCTCAGAACCAGGCAAACAAGCAGACACAAAACGGAAATAAGAACTGATTTTAAGTAAGATCAGCAACAACTTGGTTTTATATAGTACCCCATAGGTTCCACAGGGATAATACCCTGTGGTACTTTACAGTGAAACAAGGTAAAAAAAAAAAAAAGGCTGCTCCAAGGACCACGCTAGGAAAATAATTAACTTCTTGAATATGTTCTTAGGCTTGAGTAGGGGCAATTCTTTCCTTGAGATTATTGTCAGTAGTGCTAGGGAGATGTTGTTTTCTGTAATTGGCTCTGGACGGAAGCCATGCTGAAAGGAAAGAGCAAAGACAGCTTGTAGTTGGAGTGCTCGGAAAGAGAGAGGTGGGGAGAGAGAGAGAGAGTATGAGAATTGTGAATTGTAGGAACTGGTCTCACTATACAGAAACCCTCCCAAAATGTGATCAGACTGTCTAATCTAGAACTATCATTGATGCATTGTGACAAAATAATAGAAGAGATTCTCCAGAACCCATTATGTCTAGAGTGCCCCAATGCACTTATTCTCTAACCACTTTCTAAATGCATTTATATAGAAAAAAACTGGGAGAAAAACACCTTTCCTTTTTAAAAGAAAACAAAATACCCACAAGAAGTAAGTTTTGCACCAAACCTTCTGGAGATGCATTATATATGTGGTAATTTTTTCCAAATAGGCCACATGTGTCCGTCTTAGTAAATCCTGGTTCTTTTTCTATTTCAACTTTGCCACCTAGTGACTGTCTTATCCTTATCAGTTATTAATGGCATACAACTGTGCCATTATGAGAAATAAAATATACAAACATAGATAACTGACTTTCTCTCCAAAATTTGTCTAGGGTTCCTTTATTCCTATCTCTGAAACTCTGTGTACAGCAAAGAATACATGAATATTACTGGCTAGGAACAAGCTTATAGCGGTGAACATTTGTCATGAGAACCACGTTTGTTCATTGATGTAAACTGTCCGCCCCCAAACCCCACCTATAGTCATTGACTGTTAAATACCTAAATGTTGGAAATACCTAAAACATCCAGTTAAGTAAGTCAAAATAAAAATAGTTAAGTTACTTGTTCAACTCCTAAATATTTAATTGTTAAACTTTTTAATATATTATTTCCATGTTTAGGTGGAAATCATAGAATATAATTTGAAATATAATGTTTTATCTTTCTTTTAAGTTAGTCAGTGGGTGGGTGGAATTTTGGAGACATAAGAAGTTGTATATTTGAAGAGTTGTAATAATCTCCATTTGTGTAAGAAGGATGTGTGCATATCCGTTTGGGTTTTCAACTGACATTTATGAATCACGAGATCTCTGCTAGAAAATGTACAGATACAAAAAAAATTAGATATATCTTCTAGGACATTAGTAAGAGCTCACAATCTAGGAGATATTGAATACAAAACAAATGACCATTTTTCCAAAGTGGAATGTGATATTTGACATAAGAAAGATGCAAAATGCTATAAGAGGTCAAGGAAGATCAAGGTCACATCTGTTTTCCATGGGTTGAAGGCAGAGAAGTCTTGATAGGCGAGTTAGAACCTGGAGCAATCTGAAACCTCCAGTACCTATAGCTATAGCAAATATTAAACATGGCCCAACTGCTAGCCAAATTAATGTGGATCTGAATGATAGGTGAGCTTTTAATAAGCAAGGAAATTGATACAAATGGAGACACCTGATTGGGAAAAGTGTGGTCAGAGAATGTTGACTGGAAAGTAGAAAATGTGAGGAATGGAGACGAAAGTTGAATTGAGAAAGATATCCAAGCCTCCTAAATCACTAGGATACAGAGGTTTTTATTTTAGTACATGATCCAGAGCATGATTTTGTGCAGGAGAGTTCACAGAATAATCAGCACTGCAACTTACTGTTTGCAAACAAAGAAAAATTGGTTAACTAAGCTTGAAAGAGCTTAATTGGAAGTATACTTGGCAGCTCAGAGAATCACAAGAAGGCTGAGAAGGAGGCTTGAGAAACAGGCAATGGAAGATGTTGAGACATAGCTGACTGTGCTGCAGGACTAGTTGGGTTAGAACTCCCTGCGCCCCCTACAACCTTCCCAGTGGGCACTCTCAGACTCCTGACTCCACTTCTACCACTGCTCAGGACACAGGCTGTAGACCCACTGCTGCCACCACGGTGGAAGGCAAACTCTTCTTGCTTCTTTGCATCCTTTGCTCCAGGCTCAGAGTTCTAGATGGGCTGTCTGATTGATTAAGTTTAGGTCATACGCCCTCACCTGCTAGGGTTCCCAGAGAACAAGTGTGTGGTCTTCTCTATGTCAGCAGTGGGTGTCTCCAAACAAGAAAGAGAATTCAGGTGTTAGGTGGTCAAAAACCCAACAAATGCCCATCACAGAGTCCTAGATGAAACCATGTTTATGCAAGGTCACTAACGGTGGACAGAATTTCTAAGAGAAGAGCATCAAATGTTGCTGTGACATAAAGGAAGTGGGGAAAAAGTCATTGGGCATTACAGTTGGGAGGTCATCCATGCCCCGGAATTTTTAAATGAATTTCATTTGCATATACACTCAGAGCATATAAATGTATATTCAAATTATGTGACATATGCAAATATGCTGCTTTAATTATTTGCTATGCAAATTTACACTTTGAGAATTCAGTATATCACTTGGAAAAGACTATTAACTCTTTCAAGACAACATGGAGCCAAACATCTACTACTTTTATGTGTGGTTAGGTCTGAATTTTGAATGAGAATAATAAGTTGAATAAAACATCCAAATAGAGTATATGTGACACCCTACTCTGTCTTCAGGCTATGTGACACCTAAAGCACCCAGGAAGGAAACTCTTTTGTTTTCTTTTTGGCAATTGAAGTATAGTTGATATACAATGTTGTGTTAGTTTCTGGTGTACAGTAAAGTGATTCAATTATACAGATATGTATATATCTATTCTTTTTCAGAATATAGTTCCTTGTGCTATACAGTAGGACCTTGTTGTTTATCTATGTTATAAGAAACTCTTGTTTTAAAATATCCTTCAGAGTAGATGCCACAATCTCTCTCGCAATCAGATAACCATTTTAGTAGAGTTAAGCGTCCTTTGTGGCTACAAATGTGAATCTTAAGAGAGACAAGAAAAACTTTGTTAATACTTTATAATGTGAAGAGAGAGTGAAGCTGATGCTGAGAGAAAACTCACAGATACGTTCAGAAAATTTAGTACATGAAACATCTCGGCAATTGCCAATATTTAAAGGTTACGGCTGTCATGTTGGAAAGTGGCATAAAGTTTTCACCCTTTTCAAATAATTGGGCATCATACTGATGGGTAAAATTGTGCGTGTCAGTGATTCCCGCACTGATGTGGGGAAATTGACAGACACTGTTTAAAGCGAAGTTCTCGTGCATCCGTATGTCATGCTGGGAGTAATTACACAACTGTTTTGCTACCCTAAGCACTGAGCCATATATTATAATCTGCACTGATTCTTGCAGAGTTCTTTTGTTTGTTTTGCAGAGTGCAGCAGTTCTGGGAAATATATATTTGTAAAATGGTTGATGCTAATACACTTTATAAATGAAGACCAAATCTTAGTAATCCTGATAAACATTGTCATTACCATGGAAGGTACATATGGATATGGCCCTCACTCTGTATTCATTAAAGTTAGCATCATCAGCATGAAATTAAAGGCTAATAGGTCTAGAAGGGACTTCAAGAGGTCAACCAGTGTTTGCTGCGGCCATCAGGTGCGCCTGTACTTAAGTTATCCATCTTCATGAGGTTCGTCATCGATAAATCCTTTAGTACCCATTGTGAATGTGAGTGTGAGTGTGAGTGTGTGTGTGTGGGGGGCTGTTCCAAGTGCCGAGCAAAGTCAGGTCAGTTGCCTCAAGATCTCCTTAGTAATATCTCCTCAAGTAGCTTATTTACATAGAATTTCATATTTGCAGAGGGATTTCCCAGCACTTATGGATCCTCAGGGCATTAGTGTAAGAAAGGGCGGTTTAGTTCTTTCACACAGAGGCACAGCAATTAAGAGGCTTGGGGAAGTCTATAAACTAGTGACTGAGTAAGGATTAGAATCTACAGTCCTTGACCCTGAATTCTTTTCAAATCCACTACCTTAAAAAAAAAATTGACCCTTCACTTTGGGTATTAGCTCGATCTATTAGGTCCTGACAAATCCAGTAGGACGGGGGACTGGGCAGGAGGGAACTAAAATTAGACTTCTCAAGCCTTAGGCATGTGTTCACCAAGTGACTTGACTTCCAGAAGATTCATATCGGTTGGAGGGGCTTGTACCACTTTGCGCCATTGCTGGGTTAGTCTGCCCTTGGCCCTGGGGGAGGGAAGTCTGGGGATGGGAGTGTGGGAGGCACTGCATTTCCCCATCTTGAGGTGAGAGGTGTATATATTTAAGGATAATCTGACAGACTGGAGCTAGGAAAATACAATATGTCCCCCGTTAAAAAGAGAACATATTGTAATAAATAAAGACCTTTCTGACTTGTGTCATCCAAGTTAATTAATACTGCAGGTTGGTTGTATTTATTGAGCCTGTCCAGGTGCATTGCAGGGCTGGGATGTTAGTCCATATTGCAATAATTATGGCCAGGCAAATGGTTGGAATGGGAACCGGATACTTCTTATTCTGAAAACTTGCTTCAGATGTCCCTTTGGAACTGACAAACTGCTCAGGTGAAAGTCATCCCCTGCCAGGTTTCTGCAATTTTCCCAGCTTCACGCAACTTTTCATTTTCTTGTTTCTTGTCATGAACATAGAAAAAGAGCCACCTAATACCTTTGGGATGGCATTTATGGTTTTGCTGCAAAGTGGATGTGCTGGACAAGTCAGGAGAGGGTTGTCTTTCACAACAGTATTTCGGGATTTGTCAGCTGCATTGCAGCTAGCTGACAAATAACCTCATGGGGTGATTTCTGCCTCAACGGGAAGTGCTTCTCTTCCAAGGGGGCTAGCGAGGCAGCACTGATTTAACTCTGTGCCAACTGTGCGTACTTTATGCAGGAGGGAACAACCACACGGGCAGAATCCTGACGGTGTCATATCACTGGGGCAAGAGCAAAAAACTTACCGTCACCAATTAGAAACTTTAGGCCGAAAAGAAAAATCAAATAGTCCCAACGGGTAAGTAAATGATCTCGGGTAATTCATTGCTGTTTTGAGGTAGCCATTTTCTGCCTTTGTAAATGAACTCAGTGTATTTGTAAATACATGTAGCTGCGAAAAGAAAAGTAATTTGCATGTGTAGTGTCCCATCCACCCATCATGTGACACCTCGGTGTAGGGGTGATCATCTAGCATTTGGGTCTGGACATGGCAGACCCACAGCAAGTGATGGCCAGCCTGTCACTCACTTCCTTGGTAATCAGACCCAGGGAAACTGGCCAGACCAGCCCAATGCACATAGCATCTATTTATACAATAAAGCGAACTTTAAAGCATCTTACTGACAGGAACATTAGAGACTCTGGTGGGGCATCAGTGAGCCTTTGGGGGAAGGGACCTGTATTGGTTAAAAATGTGTTTGGTACAAGTAATAGAAAACCTAACCAAGAGTGGTTTAACCAAATAGGGGCTTGATGTTCCTTGTGTAATGAGAAGCGTGCTGGGGGCAGAGGATTGGGCCAGGGGCTCCCGGACAGCATCGCAACAGACTCTGCTGCCTCCATTGCGTCCTGTCCTTGTGTTCATTGCTTTGTGATGCAGGACAGCTGCTCATCTTCAACGTCCCCTTCTGCCTCATCTCTCCTCCACGCTCTCTTTCTGCCACTTCTCTGCCTTCTTCTGATGTCGGAGCACAGGCTCCGGACGCGTGCAGGCTCAGAGGCCATGGCTCACGGGCCTAGCCGCTCCGCGGCATGTGGGATCTTCCCGGACCGGGGCACGAACCCATGTCCCCTGCATTGGCAGGCGGACTCTCAACCACTGCGCTACCAGGGAAGCCCTTCTGCTGCTTTTAAGTGTTCCCATGATGACATTGCCTGCCTCCACCCCGGCAAGTCCAGGATAGTTGCCCTCTCTTAAAGTAAGCTGAGTAATAACCTTAATTCCATCTGCAAAGTCCCTTGACAGTTCCTAAATTAGTGTTTGACTGAATAACCAAGGGGTAAGACTCTTGAGAGACATATTTAGAATGCCGCCTACCACACTGAGGAGCCCATGGTCTATAATTTCAGCTACCTGGGAAAGTCCTTCCAAGAAATAAAGTTGTAACCAAAAGACTGTAAAATGCTAAACCACGACGTACCAAGATTATACAAAGCCAAACAGAACAAAATGCTTACAGAGAAGTCCATTGTCACTGAGTCTGTCTAAAACATACAAAGGCAAAATATAACATCAGTTATTTCTGGTCTCACTGGACAGTTTTACTCAATGGTATAACACTGATGTTATTTTAACTATGGCCATGGGAAGAGACAGTAGTGTCTGATCAGAAATACCTCAATATCTTTTGTTGCAGTGTTTCCTAAAATGGGGTACCAGGTGGTAAGTGAGTTAATTTTAGGTACTATGCTAAATATTTTTAGTTTTGACACTTAGGCATTTATTTTTATGTGTGATTTCATAAATGATACGGTTTAGGAAATAAGTATGGTTTTCCCTGAAAGTCACAGCAAAGAGTATTCACTTGGAAAGGACTCCCACCCAGGAAGCTGAAGTGAGAGTCTGGGGGAGAAAGAGTGATGGAGGAAACCCAATAGATGGATGCCTGGCTGATTTGATCACTGCTATGCAAAACTAGTGTTTGATTCCCCAGGACCTTCTAAGGCACCTACGACATGAATCTCAGGGGATGAATGGGGTAAGTGTCTACCCATTGGTGCCTATCCTCCACTGATCAAAGATGGCCCCATGAGCATTAACACCCCACAATTCTGGGTTGCATGAGCATGAGTGGCCAGCAGTTCTGCCAGGTATTCTGAGGCACTAAACAAGTTGTAACCATGCAAAGATGTTTGAGACCTACCTGATTGCTGTAGCACTGGCTGCAGTAAGATGTGGGCCCAAGAGTAACTGAATGACGATCTGGAGGTGTCCCACGTGCCATGGTCAGTTTATTAGAGATGTACACATACTATATACATAATGGTATGTAATTATATACAAATATGTAATTGTATATAACTGCATATAATCATATACGTAATGCAGGTGGTATTACCTAAGTGTGTTAATCTCGACCTTCTGAGACACAGACACAAAATGACGTTAATTAGGCAAGAAATTTGTTAGGAAAAATACCTATAAGAGAAAGTGGAGAGGGAGCCAGGAGAGACTGAGAACCGTCGGGGTGACATCAGGTCTGACCCTGAGCAAAGGAGAGAGGGAAGGAAGATAAGGTGACCGAGTCTCAGACCAGACAGCAGTCCTCGGGAGAGTTTGGCAAAGCTGTCTTTGGTGTCCTCAGTCATACATCCCTGTATTGGTGTCCCTCCTTTTCTGTTTCACATTCCCAGAACCCCACTTCTGCTTCCTGGGATACTTTTCCAAGTGAAATCCCAACGAAGCCTTTGTCTCATGTGTTCCCATTTTAGAAACATCTCCCAGGAATGGCCCTGCCTTAATAACCCTGGTGCACTCAGCCATTGGTTGGGAGCAGCCCGTGGGAAGCACAGATCATTGCAAATGTGGCTACGGGTTTCAGAAGGCAGCAGCTGGGACCCTCCATCTGTGCACTCCCTGAAATCGGAGGGCTGAGCAGTCTGTTCTCATGGCCACTGCTGTACACATACAGTAAAAACTACAAAGGCAATAAATACCTGGCTAAAGTTTTAGAAACCCAGCCCCGTCATAATTGCTGAGAAACACACATTGTTCTAAGATGCTAGTCCTTAAAATTCGACTTTCAGACAAGGGTGTCCCTCTTGCTTTGCAGACAAAGGAACACATGGGTTTTGAGCAGATTTCTTTACAAACCTGCTCCAGACTTAGTGAATGGATGTTTTTTCTTTTTTTTGCTCTGTTTCCCTTCTCACCTTCTAACACTTCCCCACCTTAGGTCCGTATGTGTCTCCGCTCTTTGGCTTTCTACTTGGTCTTTCCCAGTCAGCAGAGGAGCTCTCTTGATATAAACATGGATGAAGAAAAAACAAATGCTGTTATCTGAATAATAAGAGCTTCCTACAGGAGATAAGTGTTCTGAAGGCTATTTGACCGTGGGGGTAGCAATAACAGGTTTAGTGAATACCTGTTTGGTTAATTATTCCTCCTTTGAAGCAGGTATGTTGGTATTCATTTAACACTGGATAAATCCATTTTACCCATACTCTCTCTCCTTTTGCAGTTACTGAAGTGGCACCCCAGATCTGTCATTATATGCTTGTTAGAATAAAAACTACAAATGTGAAATAAGTCATAAGAATTGTTCTCAAAGATGTGTGGATGCTTTTGGGTTTTCCATACAGAAGATGTTGAATTAGAAAAAAATTTTTTAAATGATCTAGAGAGTCCCTGAATGCTTCTGGTGATGCAAACATATTGTGAAAAACACGTACTTAGAGATGTACCAGCTGGGCAACTATTGAGAAGGTTAGAAAATGGGTTTCAGCAGCCTGAAGCCTTGATGAAAGGAAAAGGAGTGTTCAAGTCCACCTGTTTTTTTAGCTACCATCCCAGCACCTTATGGCTGCTTCTGGTGTGTTACATGGACATGCGGAAGATGAGGTTATGATTTTCGTATTTTTAATCCCTTTCCTTTCACACTAAATAAATAACTCACCATCAGATACTTTCAGGGGAAGACTCTAAACGGAGGTAGGGAATAGAGCAATGTAAAAATTTTCAGATGTGAAAATTAATAAAACAAGCCAAGGAGCATGGCTTAGTGGGTTTTCCTAGGACCAGAAATACAGGCGCCATTGAATGTAAGTTTTACCTTCATGCTTGGCTGTCTCTTAAATTGTGAACCCATGAATCCTCTGGAAGCAACTGCCTAGAAGGAAACGCCACAACAAAATTCACCTTTCCCTGCCCCCAAAGAACGGGTCGCCTTCGGCAAAGCCCAGGGTTATAGATGTGGACCTTTTCTAGTTCACATCTCCTCCCTGATAATAGGATAGTTTTCCACTTTGGAGTAGCAAAACTTGACTCCTGCAAAGGCAAAGGTATTTGTCCAAGGTTACCCTGTGGGGCTAGTCAAGAATAATAAACCAGGGGTAGGACTCAAGCCGTTTATTTCAATATTTCAGGGTTTCAACCTCCCCCTTGAACATTACTTAGTATGGAACTCACATATACACAGAGATTTCTCAAATACCTGCTACAACTTAGTTGTAGCCCAGCTATTCATGTCTCCCCACTAATGCTGCTGCAGCAAAAAGAATAAAAACAAAGGGGAGAATTTAATGCCTATTGAAATCTGACTCCAAATGTGTAAAGGTGAAAGAGTGTGGTTAGAAGACTTAACTGCCTGTTGAGTTCTTTTATGTAATAACTCAAGTAGCCTGTTGTGAGTTGCTTTTGCACTATTAACACATCTGGAGCAAGTGGTCATACATTTGGGACTTTTTAGAATGTAAAAGTAGCTTTGTGGGCAAACTTGTGTTAGAAAGAAATACTTCTGAAGAAGTATTGTCCTGAAGAACAAAGACTAACTTTAGAGTACACTCCTCCCCTCTCTCCTAGCCTCAACTCCACAGGGCTTTGGATTGAGCATGTGTTAAACCTATATTCTCAATCTGGAGTAGTAAAAATTGTCCTCCTGTTCTGGACTGTGTTTGATTTTAAGACACCCTTTGGATTCCAGATCAGATCCAAAATCAAACAAACTAACAAAATAGCCAACAGAGTGTGTGGAGTCTACGGACATTCTCCATCTGCCCCTCTCGTCCTGTCCCCACCCTGCTCCATGGCCCAAGGGGTTGACTCACGACTCACGTGGGCTGCATCTGTGGGCTTCCTTGCCCTTTGGTTACCGGTTGGCTTTGGCCAGTGGAAGGCATTGGTGGGAGGTCTGAGGGTAAGAAGATTGGGAGGTCAGGTATTTATCCTATATGTCTGGTTTCATCAACATTAGCACCTCCTTTAACCCTTTACGTCTCCAGATTTCTGGGATTAAATTCCAGAATAAGAGTCTGTCCCCCTTGTCAGGTCAGTCTGGGGATGGCTGCATTCCAATATAAAAGTCCTGCCTCCTATCGGACGTCCCTTTCTCTAAATGTACTCTCTCCTGTCTGGTAACTGCTCCCAAAGGGCCAGGACTAAAGCAGGAGGAAAGCCTAAGGCTGAAGGATCAAAATGGGTCAGGAGCAATAAAGTGAAAGCGTAAAGTGACATGTGTCTTCCACTTTCCTTATTGTTGGTCTGTGCATGGTGCCTTGTGGGCTACTGTGAACAAAAGAGGGGGATATGGCATCTCGGAGTCACAACCCACCCTTTCTTCCCCTCCCAGCAGCCCTCTCCTTCCTCCTCGCTCCTCTCTGAAGAATGAGTGACAGTCAAGGGCAAGGATATTTATTGAACCAAAATGCCAATGGTTGCAGTTTTCCTTGGAAGGAACAAAGAGATTGAAAGGCAGTCCATGAGGACTCTTACTCTGGAATTTACTTGCAGAAATCTGCAGAGGTAAAAGATGAAAGGAGATGATGAAGCCAGACATATTGCAGTCATTCATTAAACAGAGCAGTAGTTAGCAGATGCTCTCTTGCTCTTTCTTCTTGTCAATGACGGCCTTGATTTTTCTGATTGCCTTCATGCTACCTTTCCAGTGTGAAGGCATGGAGGCTAAGGTGCAGGCATGGTTTGCTTCTAGACCTGTCTCTAGCCAAGCGGAAGGGGGTCCTCTGGTCACTGAGGTTCCCGGCTGATTTTCAGGGCCAAAGCCACAGCTGGTTGTGGTAGAGAGCTCCTCATCTAGAGAGAAAATGGCTCTGGCAAACAGACACAGCAGAATATCATCGTAGCTGCATCACCATTTAATGGGATTTGCAATATCCACAGTCAGTCTCAGCAAGTTTCTGTCACGTTTAAGTGACCAAAACATGCCTAGAAGTCCTGGGATTCAACTGTTTCCTCAGCCAGGACTGGAAGATGTGTCTGCCAGAGACAATCCTCTAAATACTGAATCTTTTTTTTTTAAATTTATTTTATTGAAGTATAGTTGATTTACAATGTTGTGTTAATTTCTGCTGTACAGCAAAGTGATTCGGATACGTATGTGTGTTTACACACACACACGTATATTCTTTTCATATTCTCTTCCATCACTATAGCACTTAGTTCCCTGTGCTATACAGTAGGGCCTTGTTGTTTATCCATTCTATACATATTAGTTCGCATCTACCAATCCCGAACTCCCAATCCATCCCTCCCCAACCCGAATCCTGATAGTCTTTGCGCTCTCCTAACATTGCAAGTCCTCTCTGCCTCAAGAAAGAAGCTTTGCTTCCAGGGATCTCTTGATTGAGGTAGCAGTATATTGACACATCACCTTCATCTATGCTATGCCAACCTTTTGGAGAACCCAAAGCTCTCCGACATTAGGATTTGTTGCCTTATTAACGTTCTTTTCTGAGAAGCCCACAGAGCAGCACACACCTGGCCGGGAGTGTAAGGCTTCAACGTATACCTTACAAATGGTACATGCCACAGAGACAGAGTAATTGCCGACCCCCAGCCCAATCCCGTTTAGCTGCTGAGATCTGACGGGATCAGAGCAGAAGGTGACATGGCTAGGAGCTTAATTAAAGGAATGGTTTTGTTCAACCCATGCTCATCCTTTCCCCCTTCTCCCAGTCATGCTCACACATGCCAAGAAAATCACATTGAGGACGAGATTATGACCTAGTGATCTCATTCGGGATGTTACACTATCTCATTTCAACAGCCTGGGAGAGCAATGTCATTTTCAGGTCTAGGAGAAATTTGACCAGCGACAGAGCAAAATTTAGCCCAGGCTTTTCACTTTCCTGTTTGTCTCCCAGGCAAGGGGTCCCCAGCCAGCTGTATCAGGGAATCCAAACACTTTCCTAATCTCTAATAAACAGCTTGCTGCCAACAGAGCCTTCCCATTCGCCCTTTTTCCACAGGTTAGTGGAATCCACACGTGTCCTGGAAGTGAGACATAGACATTCAGGGAAGCAGAAAATTATACAGTCTTCTCATTCCAATATCTTTGCTTCCTCCCCACCCCGAAACAAGGAAAGGATTTCTGTCTTCTTCACAAAAAAGGTGGAGATTTCAACCTCTCAAACCTATTACTCAACATTAAAAGGGTTTGCCTACTGAATAGCCTCCTTAAAAATACTTTCCTCCGCTTTCTCCTCTGATGTGCTTTTGGTCAGTTTCATTCACCTGCTCATGTCGGGCTGCCTGGATTAATTTTCTGGACTGACTACATTTCCTTGCATTACCAACATATGTGACAAATAACTAATCTGACTCATCAAAATGCATTAGAATGCAATGTTCCAGTTACTGAAGGACATTTGAAATTCAGCATGTTGTCTCCTTACTCTTATTGCCAGAGATAGTAAAAATGAAGAGGTAGAGATGGTGCTAGAGCCCACTTTGTGCCCAGAATTTGTGTGTCTCTGTTATTGCTGCTCCAGCAATCCAGGAAAACTTGGACCCACCTCTGTTTGTTTTGTACTCCCTAAAATATTTTTCGAATTAAAATTTGAAATATAACCGGAATAACTTCTAAGAAGCATAGCATAGCCCAGAACATAAATCATCCAAAACAGAATTAAGTGGATGTACTAAATATACCTAACACTGTTTAAAGTATCCTAAATATATTATTCCTATTCTAGGACCATTTCCATATTCTACATTTGCCCACAGACCTTCTAAATCAGGCAATAGTTGGGCCATATGAGTAATAACTCTAAATGAGATGCAAAAGCTATGTAGCAAAGAATGTGATATAAATATCACTGCTGCTTAATTGGTGTAATGGACATCTTTCAAGCATCTCCCAATATTTCCAAGAAGAGGCTGGAAAACAGATTACACAGAGTGATTTTTACAACTCTATTTTAAATTATAATTTAGTAACTGTAGAGCTGGTATGGAGTCAGAATCCCAAGAATATTAAACATGATTGCTATACATAGATAAATACATTAAAATATTTTTACCAATATACTAGTGAATGACTTGTAATTTCTTCTCCCGAATAGTTTTATCTTGTTCTTTTTTTTCCTTATGGTTTTATCTTGTTTCTTTTTTGGAGTCACATACCCCTATGTTTTCACCATTACAGGTCTGGGGGGCTTCTTGAGGGAAAAACTTAGATTAAGAACTGGCAGAACTCAAGGACAGCAGAGGCAAACCTTGGCTTTCCCTTTCTTCTTAAACTCAGGTGATCTACTACTCTTCTTTCTCTGCCTTTTATTTATCTATAGAAGGAAGATTTTTAAAGGAGTTACCTCTTTGGATGATTGTGAACAAAAAAAGCATATCTCATAAAAATACCATTGAGTGCATCTCCAACAGAATACATGAAGCTGATGTAGCCAGACATTCAGCTGGTGGCGCAGGGAGGCTGCAGACGTTCATTATCTCATCGTGGAATCTCACTCTCGATGCCTCTCAGTGTTCTTGGGAGAAGTGTTCTCCATATACAAGCAAATACCTTGTGCCTGTGGCATTTTGGTCAGCTTCACCAGAGAGCAATGCTGGAGACTGTGCAGCATGGTGCTTCAACATGGGAGTTCTGGGTATGACTGCGTGGGTTCAAATCCTAGATCCTCCACTTGTTTGCTTTATGCCTTGGGGCAATTAATTTTTAAAAAATTTTTATTTTCTATTGGAGTATAGTTGATTAACAATGTTGTGTTCGTTTCAGGTGTACAGCAAAGTGATTCAGTTATACATAGACATGTATCTATTCTTTTTCAGTTTCTTTTCCCATTTAGGTTATTACAGAATATTGAGCAGAGTTTGCTGTGTTATACAGCAGGTCCTTGCTGGTTATCTCTTTTAAATATAACAGTGTGTACATGTTAGTTCATTTAACCTTTCCAAGGATATGGAAAATCTCCAAGGGTAATTGTAAGGAACAAATGCAGTAATGACTGTAAACCACTCAGTACTGTGCTTGGTAAACAGTAAATATTTATTTATATTATTATTACTAAGAAATACATGCTAAGAGTTTGAGGGTATTTAGGAAGAAGAGAGAATCCAAAGGAATAAGAAGATATAATCCTCCATCTCAGGGACCTGCAATCCAACTAGAGAAAAGGCACATATATCCAATATATAGAAATCACTATAAGGCTGATGTGGGGAGAAAAGCAGTTTTCTGCTCTTGATTACATTTCTGGAATTATCTTATTCAGGGATTTAAGAGGATGAGAACATTGGCCACATCATGGATTAGAACTAAATTGGATTTGGATTAACCAAGACTAATGGTAGGGTAGGTCAAATTTCTTATTGCGTGGGGTCACGATTTAGAAATTTTTAGAAGGGGAAAGTCCCTTTAGAGGAAATGTATTTAAGACTGTGTCAATCTGTGTGCTTTCCATGGACAAACTACCTTTAATGTATACTGTGTTAGACTCTTTAAAAAATAATTTTCCACAATTAAGTTTTTGTCTTCTAGAAGAGGAGGGAGAATCTCCTGCTGGAAACGGCTTTCAATCCACTTGCAAACTCCCTGAGGGCTGAGCCACTTCTCACTTTCTCTTTATGTCTAATATACCTAGGAAGGCTGGAGTTCGAACTCAACACATCTTAATGCAATTGGACCAAACTGCAATTAGACCAGATAATTGAAGAATTTGGTGACGGTTACTGTTGTTTTGAGATCGTCTTGATGAAGGCAAAATAGGCTTGCATGATGGCTCGGAGCCCTTCTGTCTTTTCTTGTCGTCTTTATGGTGGGGATAGGGTCTCCTGAGCAAAGAAAGCAACCGATCAGATTTTAAAACACCCTTTGATAACCCAGAGCTGCCCAAGCTAACCTTAGCTTCCCACAAACTTAATTCCTAGTCTTTGCCTTTTATTCATCTATAAAGGGCTTTTAATTTAGAGAGGAGTATATCAGAATTGAGGTGCATCAGAACCTTTGGTGGCTATAGAGGGCTGGTAAAAGTGCCCCGGGTGATTCCCCACCATCTCTTCCACCCACAACCCCCAAAACACAGACCAGTTGGAAACAACTGCTCCAAAATAACACCTTTATCTTAAGTCTGAAAGTTGACTTCTTTCTTGATACCCCTGCCACTGTGTAACTGGGAACAGAGAGATCATCTTTAGTTTTACTGAGGAAACATCACTATCCAAAGTCCTTAGTGTGCCTAAAATACTTGGTAGAAAAAAAAATCCTAAGGATAGAATGAAAGATAGTCCAATGGAGGATGTAATAAATGATGTTACAGAATTAACGTCACTTTGTCTGTTAAACTGAGATGTGTTCCAGGAATGTTTGAGATTATGAGATAGAGAAATGTGCATGTGTGTGGAACATAGGGAAAGCCAAGAGTTGGATTTTAAAAGCAAGATCCAGAGAATGCTCTTGGCTACCCATTTCCTTCCCTCACCATTGAATCACACTCTACTTTTCACCAAGAACGTCGTTGAATTCCAAGAATCCCCACTGGTACAGTGTCTTGGAGAAAGGAACTCTCGAGGAACAAAGGAAAGGGCTCAGCTGCCGTCCCCACCCTGGCAGTGTTCATCTCCATGACTTAAGCTGACTTAGTTAAAACTTGAGCTGGTTGTGCTCTCTTCTAGGAAGGCTCTCAGGTTGGGAGGTCAAAGCAGACCAGAGTGGCAACAGGGAAAATAAAATATGTTGATTGCTCAGTGGGGTTGTAAACTTAAGGGAGAAGGTCAACAAAGACTATGGAGGTTTCCTCTGCAAGCAGGAAAGCAGACAGGAAGTCAGGCAGAAATCAAAGCAGGACAATCAAGGAGCCCGAGGCTGGTATCCATGTGCCCTCTGGGCTCCTACACATCCCGCAGAGCAATGGCCAACCCAAACGACCATACACAACAAGCACCCTGCTCATGTCCTCAAGAAGCGTAAGCCAAGCAGTGGTGATGGGATAGGCACATGGCTTCAGCAGAGGTGAGGGGACCCCAAGCCCTTCTTGATCACGGTGAGCACAATTCATCAAAACCAGAGAATTCAGGTTGAGAGAGTAGTTTTGATCGGAAGAGAAAGCATAGAACTGAAACTTACAGCAAGAAGAATTTTCAGCGAGTTCTTATGAGATTGAGTTGGGGGAGGAAGAAGAGAAAAACAAACAAACATCAACTTGGGGCAAGGGATGAGATTAGGAAAACAAACAAGAAAGGACAAAGGCTCAAGACGGAAGAGTTGCCTGACAACGATAATATGAGCTGCTAACATTCAGGATCACTCACTATGTGTTCAAGCCTCACAACAAAGGTTGGCAGACTTTTCCTGGAAAGAACAAGATGGTCTTGTGGACCATATGGTCTCTGTCACAGCTACTCAGCTCTGCCTCTGTAGCATGAAAGCAAAAATAAATGAACTGACATGGCTGGATTTGGCCCCCAGGCCTCAGTTCTTCAACTGCGGCAAAGAGATGGTGGTATGATTATCCCAGTTGTAGAAGTGAAAACCAAGGCTTAGAAGGGTTGAGAGAGAGTGAGTGGTCCAGTTCTCCCTTGGCTGGAACACCCACCAGGGGTGAGCTTGAGTTGACCTGGAAGACACTTGTAGAATGCAGGACACACTGGGCAACAGGGCACTGAGTGCACCTGGCAGGCACCTGGCAGTCTCCAGATAGCCCTCACACTATGACTAAAAATCCCAAACCACAATCCCAAACTGTCTCATTAAACCGTCGACATGAGTGTGGTGTTTCAGGAACATGTTGGGGCTGAAGATATGGGGAGAAAAAAAGCAAAGTCTGTTTAATCCTTGGTTGCATTCTTTGGGGGAACAGCCTCTCAATTCGTTGCCCCTTCCAGTACTTCCAGTACAAAGTCGCCCAGCGGGAGACATGACCGGCTGGTGTCGGAGAAGCACAATGTCTTCAAAGCCAGACAGCTTTGCTTTCAGCCTCCTGCTTGCCTACAAATGGGTGTATGTACCCTCTTGGACAGTGGACAGATGGGTCCCTGCCTTTCAAGAGCTTGAAATCTAGAACGGAAGGCACATAACAGATTTCACATTACCACATATCTTCCTGAAGTGGTTTCGCTATTGTATCTTCGAGGCTAACACACTGGAGTGTATGTTTGCCGTTGAAGTCTCGTGTTTGGCACTCCTCGAAGGTTACGATTTTCTGCTGCATCACTTAGGTTATTTACAACACTGACGCTGATGAAATAAATATCGCAGTGACAGTAATGGGGGTCTGTGTTTTAATTGCCAAAGGACTGCAAAGCTTCACTAACAGAAAAAGAAAACGTGAAAGAAAGCAGAGTCATGACATGACACACATCTCTGTTTCAGTGGAAACCCTAAAATCGCCAAGATGTCACCCTCTTTAGCTATTTTTTTACAGCTGTGGGAATTCGAAGCCATGGTCTGGGATCCAGACAGGCTCCTCTTTACTTTCTTTAGCTCTCGCATTATATTTGCCTCTTCAGAACAAAACAGGAAGTAACTTGCAAATCAAGACAGTACCGGAAAGCCTGCTAATTTTCCTGGGAGCTCTGCTCTGTGTGGGGAGAGGAAAGCACTTAAGACTGGCCCTGGGTGACCAGGGAGACCAACGTTCCAGCCTGTACCGACCGGAGCTGAGGGCTTCACTCAAGGACAAAAGGATTCACCACTGAAGCTTATTAAAGTGTCTTTTAATTAGACTTTTCTGGTCTGAGCCTTCAATGATGCTTCTGTCATCCCGAGAGGGTTATGGTTGATGTGTATTCATCTTTAAGCTGTGGCTTCTACTCGTGTAATTTGTCGTGTCAATCCTGTGTGGTCCAATACAGTAGCCACTAGTCACCTGTGGCCATTTAGATTTCAATTCATCATAATTAATTGAAGTGAAAACTTCGTTTCCTCGGTGACACTAGCCGCATTTCGAATGTTCGACAGCCACATGTGGTTAGTGGCTAGTGTGTTGGATGGCGCAGGTATAGAACATTTCCATCACTACCGAGAATCCTCTTGGATGGTACTGTCCCTGAAGAATGGCTGCTTTTTAGAGAGTCTGAGCAGGTATTGTCCAAGTGCCTGCTTGGACACCTACCTGCAAGGACTGTGATTGTTATGTCAGTACACCTGTCTTGATGAAGCTGTCTTCATTGCATTTTCCATGGTGCAATAGCTAGCTTGGTTTAACATTTGCATGTGAACAGATAAAATGTGCAAAAACAAGAGACAGGAAGAAAATATGCCAAAATGTCAAGCAAGATTGTTTTGAGGGGTTGGAATATGGGCTATCATTCGGTTTCTGGCTATTTGTAGTGAACTGTGAAGCTAGAGGTTTTTGTAAAATCTGCCCCTCCCACACCGTATGACACAGGAAGAATTCCTGGAACCAGCCATGCCTGAAGCTATCCACTCCAGTTAGATTTCCTCCAACTGAGTTAGTTCAGTTGATTTGAGCTGGGTTTCTGTTACTACCAAACAAATAATGACTAATTTTGCTGCTTTCATGAACTTCTATAGCCTCTACAGTGTGCATGTATTTCTCCTAAAAGTGGAGGGAAAAAGACTTTTGAAAAGTGCGTGTGTTAAAATGACGTTCTGTTCTGTTTTTCATCCATGTGTTGATATTTATCAGCCCTTACAAAGCAGTTTATCAAAATAAGCTAGAAGTGATCTCCAAAATTCCACAAGGAACACATAAAAACACCCAAATAACTTTGTTTATTAAAAGGAAATTTGAGACAACTGTTTAGAGTCCTGGCAGAAACACTCCCCCCAAAATATGATTGGAACTTCTTCAGTGATTCCAGTCGTCAGACTTGGTTGTAAAATACAGAGTAACATCTCACTTGACCAATGAAACCCAAATTAGCACAATTTATCATTAGAAAGGATTCTCATTTGCTAATCTGGCTAGTTCCAAAGATACTAAATCACAATTTTCCATTTTAACAAGCCTATTTGCAAGTCCTCTGACACCCAGTCTAGCTGATCAAACGCCTCTACCAGACTTGGCTTGAAACACAGGCTAGAGGGAATTTGCCCTGGGATGAGATTTTAGTCGGTGATGCTCTTGAAGAGATTTCAAGTTACCCCATTCTGAAGATCTTTTATCCCTTTTAAATGACTGGCCAGCAATGGAGTTGCAGAGATATTTACGTCTCTCACCTTTCTGCAGCTCCGCTAAGCACCAAATGTCAGTGACTTGATTATAACTGTTGAGACACTTAGAGAAAAGCCGAAAAAAAATGGTACACTGCTGAGGCCAGGCGTGGTGGGTTCTCTTTGAACGATTCCTCTGTGTTTTCTTGGCTCTTTTTTAAGTCTTCTGGAGGGGGGCTGGACTGGGCCTTTAAACACATGAATCCTTTGCTTGAAGACACACATTCCACAGTTTGCTTAGAGGAGGCTCCAGTGGCTGGATCATGTCGGTTGGAATGTGCTGCCTGCTGACCGCGCCTACCCACCCCCCCACCCCCGCCAGATTTGTCCCTCATTTGCTATAGCAACTGCCCCTGGTGCTGTTCTCTGCCTCTGAAGGGGAAGGCTGACCTGCTAGGCAGGGGCCACCTAAGGGCAGAGCCATCTGTAGCTGTACAGGAGGAAGTGCCTGACGTCAACACATTGGATGCTCTGGTACCCGCTACCTACGCAGTAGCCTCTTTCTACCATTGTTATTCCATGGATTTTCCCTTTCCGTCTCCAAAAAGCAAAACTTCTCTTCTTCCCTTCCCCAAACTGGCTCCCTTTCTTCAGCAGCCTTTCATTTTATGTCTGAGCTTCCCAGCATGCCATGCCCACAGCGTCTGTGACTTGTATAAATCTGGGATTTCTCCGGGCCATTGTCTCATATGAATGATACCGCTGTGGTCACGGGGCACACTTCTCAAAGTGTTTTCATATTTGCTGTCTCATTTGAGCTTCATACCCTCTCTGAGAACTAGATAAGTTGGAATTTTCACCTGTATTTTGGAGATGAAGAGGCTATTACATTTTTTTCCTACTTAAAATCTAATAGAACTTGATCATTCTTTTTCAGTTGACTTTTTGGCTCTGAGACTTGCCAGGAATGAACATTCCGAAGGAAAGAAATGGTTGCAGTGGTTCCCAGTCCTAGGAAGAATGGTAAATAATATAGTTTATCAATATTTCTCCTTATTGAAAAAATGTTTTATTAACTAGCTGTAGCTGGGCACTCTTGTGCAGCTGTGTTAAGGCGGTTAAAAATGTGTCCTCATTCTGTTTCCCACTGGGAAAAATTCATACAGCCTGAATATTATTACAACTAATAATAATAGTAACTTAAATTTATTGTGGTATTTTCCTGGGTGCCAGATATACTATGCTAAGTTCACATAGAGTATGTCATGGAATAACAGCCCTGTGAAGCATTTGTTTAAAAAATAATGACTATGGGCTTCCCTGGTGGCACAGTGGTTGAGAGTCCGCCTGCCTATGCAGGAGACACGGGTTCGTGCCCCGGTCCGGGAAGATCCCACATGCCGCGGAGCGGCTGGGCCCGTGAGCCATGGCCGCTAAGCCTGTGCGTCCGGAGCCTGTGCTCTGCAACGGGAGAGGCCACAACAGTGAGAGGCCCGCGTACCGCAAAAAAAAAAAAAAATAATAATGACTAGGGGCTTCCCTGGTGGCACAGTGGTTAAGAATCTGCCTGCCAATGCAGGGGACACGGGTTCGAGCCCTGGTCCGGGAAGATCCCACATGCCGCGGAGCAACTCAGCCCGTGCACCACAACTACTGAGCCTGCACTCTATAGCCCGCGAGCCACAACTACTGAGCCCATGTGCCTAGAGCCTGTGCTGCGCAACAAGAGAAGCCACCGCAATGAGAAGCCCGCACACCACAACGAAGAGTAGCCCCCGCTCGCCATAACTAGAGAAAGCCCGCACGCAGCAACGAAGACCCAACGCAGCCAAAAATAGATAAATAAATAAATAAATTTATTTAGAAAAATAATGACTAAAATAACAATATTAAAGACCATATGAGAGGCAACTTAGCATCTTAAGAGTACAGAGTCTGAAACTAGATAGTCTAGGTTCAAATCCCTATCCCCACACTAGCTGTGCTAGCTTGGGCATGCGACTTCTCTGTGCCTCAATTTTCTGATCCGTAAAATGTGATAAGAATAGTGCCTACTTCCAGGATTGTTGTGAGAATGAATGAGTCAACATGTTTGTATCAATACATGGTAATTGTTATGCAGCACTTAGAACAGTGTGTGGCCCAAAGTAAATGCTATATGAATGTTGCTATGATTACTGTACAGCTATACGACGCTTAATAAGTTACTTAACCTCTCTGTGCCCTCGTTTCTTAGTTTCTTCATTTGTAAAATAGGGATGACAACTTTGACTTCCTAACAAGGCTATTATGGGTATGAGGAGATACTCTTAAGCTCTTGGTGTCTGGCAAGTTGTAAATGCTCAATCAAGGTTAGTTATCATTGCCTTAGGTGCTAACTTGATGGATCTGGGGGCCGGTAACTATATTTAAATTGCTGGGTCCATTCGATTTTAGATATAGTTGTACCCAAACTCAATTTTAGGAAAAGTGAACAAAACTGTATATAAAAATTACTGGTGAATGAAAAGAAGTGAAAGTAACCCAGAATATGATCCCTGTCAATTAAATCAGTCCTACTGCTTCTCCTTCATGAGACAGCTCAACTGGCCTAGTTTATCTTCTAGGTTAAAAACTTTTCCTCATAAGGAAGGTGGTCCTCAAAGTCGCTGTTTCCTGATGGAGGCATCTGGCTCTTTGAACGGTCACAGCTTCCACAGAAGGGAGGCTGACAGGGCAGCATGGGGAACATTTCAAGGATTTAGAGAACTTAGGCACCACATGACAGCCGAGATGACCCACTCAACCTCTGTCAGAGACCACATTGTGGGAAAGGGGTGTGGGAGTTAAGAACAGAGGGGCATCTGAACATACCCAGAACTCAAAACTGCTGCTGGGATCAGGGGATCAGATGCTCAGCGAGTGTTGAGAAAGGGTTGTATGCGGGCGACCAACCAGACCAGCATAAGCTCGTCTTGGCGCTGAGGGACCAGGTCTCTGGCGCCTCTCAGATCTGGAGCCGTTCCTACCTCAGCTGACATTTGGAAGGCATAATAGCAGTATGTATCTCTGCCAGGATCGCAAGTATGGGTTTATACAGCCTGTGCCCACCTACTCGCACCATGTGAAAATGTGCTCTCCTGCCCACCCAAATAGGAAAATAGGATACAGAAACCAGAGGAGGAATTGTCATTGCACTGCAGTTGGTTTTGGTCCCAAAGTTTGTCTTAGAGAAGAATTCTGGATTGGCACCTTCCTGGAAAACAAAACAAAAACAAAACCAAAAACCACCTCCACACACATCTTCACCCCCTTTTTCCCTCCAAAGCTTCACGAGTTAGGAATCTTCACTGACTACCACCTGCAGAATCACCCGAGTGACCTCTAGCTGGTCAGAAATCCAATACTGTGACAGCTTTGACAAAGGAGATGAGTCTGTCCCCTTTCTTGAGATCTGCTGTGAATGAATAAAAGTCAGAGGCAGAGACTTGCCCTTCTTTTTTTTAAAGCCATGTCAAAGCATGCTTTGAAAGTGCCCGACTTCATGCTTGACAAAGTCTGCTCTGAACCCAGACTCCAGAATGGATTGGTACTTGCGGGCCTCTCAAGGCTCCTGCCTGGAATTTCATTACTGGAATTCTTCAGGTCATTTCCTGTGGAAGTCATCACCCAAATGACTGCATGCCATTCACACTCTGTACGGCTGACTCAGCGAGCCGCCTTCCCACCCAGGGCTGTGAGCAGCGCCTTCTAAACCCTGCAGTGGTGACAGATCTGTTGCAAGAGTAGTGCTATTTTTCTTGAAATAGAATTTGTCCCCCTGGAGATATGAGTGCCAGCAGCCCGCAATGGTCCCACGACTGGAACAAAATTCCCATTACAAAGACGCCGTGGGACATAGTGGGGAGATCCAAATGTGTCCCTTAAGATGAGGTTTAGATGAGCCCTCGGTTCCTCTCACCCTGCTTATCAAGTTCTGTGGACCTTTTTACTGCTACAGGAAACAGTAAACACCGGCAGAAGCATCTCCTTAAAAGATCACCGAATCATGGGACTTCCTTGGCAGTCCAGTGGTTAGGACTTCGCCTTCCAATGCAGGGGGTGCGGGTATGATCCCTGGTCAGAGAACTAAGATCCCACATGGCTTGTGGCCAAAAAAACAAAACATAAAAAAAAGAAGCAATATTGTAACAAATTCAATAAAGACTTTAAAAATGGTCCACATCAAAAAAAAAAAAAATCGTAAAAACAAAAATCACCGAATCACAACGCACCAAAATATTAAGTACATGGCAAGACTCTTCTGTCCTTTAGAAAACACAGAAGTCACCTTTGTCAAAGCTTTGTGCATCTAAGCACCAGGACACCACAAAGCTTCCCAATGAATGTGGCCCAGGCTGCAGTTTATGGTGTTCAACTGCCAGACACATAATTTGCTTAACATCAATTTTTCTTGATACAGTGAAATCTGTAGCTTTTGCATTAATGGAACCATTTATTAGTTGAGCTCTGAAGCCCTGAACGCATGATACTAAAGCTTCTGACTGAGACGTGCTGAGCAGCCAGGCTCCCCTGCTTCCTCCTGGCAGGACTTCCCCGTTTATTTTTTTGTTTGTTTAACATCTTTATTGGAGTATAATTGCTTTACAATGGTGTGTTAGTTTCTGCTGTATAACAAAGTGAATCAGCTATACACATACATATATCCCCATATCCCCTCCCTCTTGTGTCTCCCTCCCACCCTCCCTATCCCACCCCTCTATGTGGTCACAAAGCACCGAGCTGATCTCCCTGTGCTATGCGGCTGCTTCCCACTAGCTATCTATCTTACATTTGGTAGTGTATATATGTCCATGCCTCTCTCTCACTTCGTCCCAGCTTACCCTTCCCACTCCCCATGTCCTCAAGTCCATTTTCTATGTCTGTGTCTTTATTCCTGTCCTGCCCCTAGGTTCTTCATCAGAACCTTTTTTTTTTTTTTTTAGATGCCATATATATGTGTTAGCATATGGTATTTGTTTTTCTCTTTCTGACTTACTTCACTTGTATGACAGACTCTAGGTCCACCCACCTCACTACAAATAACTCAATTTCGTTTCTTTTTATGGCTGAGTAATATTCCATTGTATATATGTGCCACCTCTTCTTTATCCATTCATCTGTTGATGGACACTTAGGTTGCTTCCATCTCCTTGCTATTGTAAATAGAGCTGCAATGAACATTTTGGTACATGACTCTTTTTGAATTATGGTTTTCTCAGGGTATATGCCCAGTAGTGGGATTTCTGGGTCATATGGTAGTTCTATTTTTAGTTTTTTAAGGAACCTCCATACTGTTCTCCATAGTGGCTGTACCAGTTTACATTCCCACCAGCAGTGCAGGAGGGTTCCCTTTTCTCCACACCCTCTCCAGCTCCCCATTTGTTTTCACACCCACTTTGGAGTAACTTGGGATTTGGTGCTGGTGCTTGAATTTTTCAAACCCATTTAGCATTCAGGAGTAACTATGGCTTTTCAGAAACAGAAATGCATCCTGCCAGAGATGGTATTGGGGCTTGAGCTGTAACTTCAAAGTTTCGTTGATCCAAGCCCTCACCAGCATCTGCCGTCCCCAATCGGTGCACTGAGTGATCAGTGATGCTGTTTGTCCACAGAAGACATAGTGAGATGGAAGCACCCAGACAATCCCCATTGTGACAGAAAATGTCCCAGGCTTTAAAAGTCTGTATCTGTTAATGTGGTTGCAATTAAGAAATCACTTGATGATTTTTGTAAGTTTTCTGTGGCCTCTCCCGTTGCGGAGCACAGGCTCCGGACGCGCAGGCTCAGCGGCCATGGCTCACGGGCCCAGCCACTCCGTGGCATGTGGGATCTTCCCGGACCGGGGCACGAACCCGCGTCGCCTGCATGGGCAGGCGGACTCTCAACCACTGCGCCACCAGGGAAGCCCGGTTTTTGTAAGTCTTAATGGAGAAAAATTAAAAGCAACAAAGCTTCAAATGGATCTAAAACGAAAGCATGTTTTAAAGCCTCCAGTAAGTAATTTTTGTGCCACTTCTTATAAAATTATTCAGGAGACTGTGAGCTCCTTAAGAACAAGAGTGGTGGCAACTTCCTTTACCACACGATCATGCAGCTGCCTGGTCTATGCCCATGATATGTTTGCTGAATGAATAACTCATGCTTTAAAAATATAATGCTGTAGGGCTTCCCTGGTGGCGCAGTGGTTGAGCGTCCGCCTGCCAATGCAGGGGACACAGGTTCATGTCCCGGTCCGGGAAGATCCCACATACTATGGAGTGGCTGGGCCCGTGAGCCATGGCCGCTGGCCCTGTGCATCCGGAGCCTGTGCTCTGCAACGGGAGAGGCCACAACAGTGAGAAGCCCACGTGCCGCAAAAAAAAAAAAAAAATATATATATATATATAATGCTGTAAAGTCCTAAGCACTGGGATCTTTTGCATACAATATTTAAGATGTCTGAATGTCTTGTTGGCAATCTGTTCAAGTTACTGAATAAACCTCGACATATTAAAGCAACATTTTGCTAACATAGATCCCTGATCCCTTTTCTGAACCCCTTGAGGCCATATGTGTTGAAATTCAGGACCTTTTAGATTTTAGAAAGGAAATAAATATGGTGAGTGTACCATCTATTACCTAACACCCCAGGGACATCTGGAGCTCCCTATAATCAAACATTAATATTTCTGCAGAAGTGTGTGTGCATAGTCCCACTTGGTAGGATAAATATAAACAAAAGCTCCAAATAGCTTCATGTCAGTTGAAGCCAGGTTTCCTTCCAAACGACTTATGAAAAACTTTTATTTATCACAGCTCTTTGGATTCTGGAATTATGAGTAAGGCCTGTATTCTGTATGGAATCTCTCTTCTCCTCTAAGAACAGGCTTGTCAAAATTAGGAATGCTTCACTGTGCTGTTCTTGCTTATTTCCCCCTGTTGCAATACCTTAAAGTACGAGTTAAGTCAAAATTTCCTTTATATATTAGCTCCTCAAAGGAGTTGGTTGGCACTTTAGGAATTTATGTTTTCAGCTGCTTTCTTGCATCTGCAATTACATTAAACCAAATCGCTCTTTTCTAATGCAGAACAACCTTTCTATTCCTCCATGAATCCATCCACTCATTCATAGCAAAACATTTGTTTAAGGTTTGGTATGTGCAAAACACCATGCTAGGCTTTGACAGTGGTGTGGAAGTGGTAGTGGGTGAAAACACTAGAAGGCATGGATTTCAACTATCAAGCATGATATTTATGAAAAAAATAGGAGTTATAAGGTAGTCACTTTCAACCAAGGCAGCTAATGTAACTGACACGAGAACAAGGGGTCTGGCCCCTGGAGTTCCCTGGCCATCACAAGCTGGAGGGTACTTTTTCTTCTAGCCACGGTCAGAAGTCAGTGATAATACTGAGTGGTCACCTTTGCTGTTCTAAAGAAGAAAGCGGGAGGGAAAGAGACACTTAGACAGATGTCACCTTCACGTGGAGGCTCAGCGCTGGAGGAGCTCATGCCAGAACACACCAGAAGCTGTTATCTGGGGATAGAAAGGGATAAAAAACAGCAGAAAAAAATTGCTCATCTCTAATACCTGGGAAGCTTTAAGAGGGCCACTCAGATTAGCCAGAGACCTCAGGTCACTGTCTTTGGGAAGATAAAAATCCTCTCAGCCCTTTATACTTAACTAATTTCACCTACAGTATGTTGTAATGAATACCTCTGTCTTCTTAAAAATTCATTGAGAGAGAGAGAGAGAGAGCGCGATTTCTTTCCCTAAGGTTAAAAAAGGCAATGAAATAAAGATTTTTATAGAGATATTATGTGGAACAAAGAAGACTCTGGAAAACACAGGGGGAAGACAGTAAGAAAAGGTTGCTAGGGTAAGGAGAAATAAGACACGGATCTTAAGTTGACACACCCTTCTCTGTGAAGTTGCAGAAACAGCCCTGGTTCTTTCAGGAATTCTTGGGTCGCAGAAACTGGTACCACAGGATGGGGATTACAAAGTGGCTCGTTCCCAGGCCCCGGATGTCGCGTGAACGTGAGCCGATGAAGCCAACAGTGGCCTCCCTTGCTGCCACGTGGTGGGCTGGCTCCATGAAGAACTCTTTGTGTTTCCTCTCAGTGGTCACTACAGTGCCTGTGGGTTTTATTTTCCATGAAATTTCCACTAATCCTAAACTACAGAAAAACATAGCTGCTGGCGCTCCCCTTTCCCTTCCCAAAGCAATACAGTCTGCAGAGAAACCTTTTATGACCCAAGCCCCACCTCGTACATGCCATAAAAGCCCCATATGCCACCGGTTTGCCCACAAGTGCTTTCTAAAAGGTGCCTTATGGGCCCCAGACCCTGGGCTGCAAGGCAGCCTGTGAATAGTGACCCTTGTTAGAGTGGTTGCTATAGCGAACCCTTGTTTTTAATTCAATTGCACAGTAAATAATACTTTATATGCAGTGGGGGGGGGTGGCCCCTTCAGGTTGCCTCCTCTTCATTGGTCATAAAGGGGCATCTGAGGCTTTGAGTGGCAGAGCAGGGCACCTGCTTCTTCAGCTTATTTAGACTTGGATGCTTTCCTTCCTTGCAGGGATGTCGAGGTTTAATGCGTTCTGAACACCAATATCAACAGAAACATCACATTTTATTAAGATTTTAAAAAATAACTTTTTTTGGTGTGTTCATTGGCACAAACTGGTTCATAGTATTATCTTAATATTATTCTAATGTCCATCAGCTCTGTAGTGATAGCTTTTTTCATTTCTAGTACTGGTAATTTATATTACCTTTCAACTCTTTTCTGAATCTAAAAAAGTGATACAAATGAACTTATTTACAAAACGGAAACAGACTCACAGACGTAGAAAACAAACTTACGGTTACCAAAGAGGAAAGAGGGGGAGGGATAAATTAGGAGTTTGGGATAAACATATACAGACTACTGTATATAAAAGAGCTAAACAACAAGGACCTACTGTATAGCACAGGGAACTATACTCAATATGTTGTAATTATCTATAAGGGAAAAGATTCTGAAAAAGAACATATATATATATATATATATATATGAATCATTTTGTTGTACACCTGAAACTAACACAACATTGTAAACCAGCTATACTTCAGTTTAAAAAAAGAAAAAAAATTTTTAATTAAAAAAAAAGAAAAAATAACTTTTTTTTTTTTTTTTGCGGTACGCGGGCCTCTCACTGTTGTGGTCTCTCCCGTTGTGGAGCACAGGCTCCGGACGCGCAGGCTCAGCAGCCATGGCTCACGGGCCCAGCTGCTCCGCGGCACGTGGGATCTTCCCGGACCGGGGCACGAACCCGTGTCCCCTGCATCGGCAGGCGGACTCTCAACCACTGCGCCACCAGGGAAGCCCAAAAATAACATTTTTAAACGAACACTTCCCCTATGTCTTTGGGATGAAATCTAAGTGGGAAGTAGCATTTCTACTTGTCAGCAGATCCTCCAAGCTCTACTTGCTGTGACCCTGAAGAGATGTTTGGTCGCATTAACAGGACTTGGGGAGAAAAACGCAGCACCAAGAAACAGAAAATGTGGTCTAGGTAAGCTTCTGCATCACATGATAAATAGTTGACAGCTTTGGGACTGATTGTTCTGGAAACGTAGAAAAATGGGAATGAACGGAAAGAACTCAAGGGGCAGAAAAGGGGCACCCCTCCCGGTTATACACAGCCAGGGCCAGGAGCGGTACACTTCTGGGGAATAAAAATAAAAGGAGCATAGAGGTTAATAAAATGGGGACATAGTCCTCTCTCCAAACACAGTCAGGCGAAAATTACTTATCACCTGCTGGAGTGGATGTGAGAATGGGCCAGTGACCAAGTGTGTGGCGGGGAGTATTTTGTGACGAAGAGGTAATCTACAAGCAGCCCTGCAACAGGCTTCCTCTGGCTTCCTCGCGGAGCAGAATCTGCGGCTCTGTCTCCTCATTAGAGGACAACAGCTGTTTCTCCCTATAATTAGCTCACAGCTCAATAGTTATCCCCAGTCCCTCACACCTGTACCGCTCGCAACATGGAAATTACAGAAGCACATGTTGTTTTTTTCTTAAATCACCTCCACTTACACACATTGTTAAGCATCTAATAGAAAACAGCCGTACCTTCCTCCTCAGAAGGCTTTTTAAAAGCAAGTGGGGAGGGCTTCCCTGGTGGCACAGTGGTTGAGCGTCTGCTTGCCGATACTAGGGGACATGGGTTCGTGCCCTGATCCAAGTAGGTCCCACATTCCGCGGAGAGGCTGGGCCCGTGAGCCTACGACTGCTGAGGCTGCGCGTCCAGAGCCTGTGCTCCGCAACGGGCGGGGCCCCAACAGTGAGTAGGCCCGTGTACTAAAAAAAAAAAAAAAGCAAGTGGGGAAACTCTTTGTTTTTATGAGCCCCACTTCCCATTTCCAATCTTACCTCCATGCTCTACGCTCCACCCCCCCCATTAGAGAAGGTCTCCAATGCTGTCAACAAACCCACCATGCGTCAGGCCATAAAATCTTATTTTCAGCCACCTGCAGGATGATGGAGGGAAGTGGAAACTGGACTGAGAGAGGGGTGAGGGGTAGAGCTCCAGCTGGCGGCTGAAGATGGTTTCAGCAGAATTCACTGGGGGCTGGAAGGGTGCAGAGTCTCAGGTCATTTCCTGCCAGGTCTGTGCCGCATGGGGGGAGAATCCGTAATCACGCTGTCTCGCAGTTCCATTAGTGTCAAAGCTCATTAGGAGCCCAATCCACTCGGCAGCAGCGGGCACACAAAAGAAAGACCCAGCCGAAGTCTGCAGAGCGCGGGGTCACGGTTACAATGTGGGGCGGGCGAGAGGGAGGGATTGTAAAATTCCCGGCTGGGTCATTAGAGTCAGCAGGGAGGCAGCTAGGCCCTAGCAAGCCTCTCGTTTCTCTCCTGGCTGTTTTGGAGGATTGGCAGGGCTGCTTCCTTCTAGGGGCGAGGCGATGGGCCTGGGTCACAATTCACAAAGGAAAATGATCATCAGTTTGCTCTCTGCTCCTGGGATAGGCCGGGGAGGGGGGTGGGGGGGGCGGACCGTGGTTGCTACAGTGGTCGGTGTGCAGGTAGGGCAGGGGGAGGAGGTTGCCTTGGGTGCAGTTCATCGAAGAAACTTAGGTAGTGGACAGTCGACTTCTACTAAGTTAATCTGAGTAGGTTCACATTCCTTATGCATTGGATAAGGAAACTTAACGAAGGCTCTGGAGGTGTGACAAGATATAGTGGTGTTATGAACTGATAGCAACTTGCTTTGTCATCACAGTAGGTCCTGATTTCCTGCAAATCCAACTGCAGCAAGAAAGCTCACGTGCTATAGGTGACACACACAAGATGGCTCACTCTGGCCGTGGGGTTTGCCCTTTATGGCTGTTTTATAAATTATGAAAACGTACTCATCTGAAAAGGATTTTAAAAAAATGTATTGTAATTGAAGTGTAATCTAGATGCAATAAAATTTACCTATTCTAAGTGTACAATTGGGCGAGTTTTGACAAATGTATACCTTTGTGTAATTATCACTACCATAAGGTTCAGAATGTTTCCATCTACCCAAAAGGGTTCCCTCTTGCCCCTTTGCAGCCAGTGTCCTTCCACACCCCTCACTCCCACCCCCAGACAACCAATGATCTGATTTCAGTTATTATGATTTTGCCTTTTCTAGTCTTTTACATAAGTGTAACCATCTAGTATGTAGCCTTTTGAGTCTGGCCTCTTTCAGATTCTTCTATACTGTTGCATTCTTCAGCAATCTGTTCCTTTGGATTGCTGGGTGGTGTCTCATTGTGGGAATATATCGCAATGTATTTACCCGTTCGCAGGTGGATGGATATTTAGGCTACGTCCAGTTTAGGGTTGTAATGAATAAAGCTGCTCTGAACATTCAGGTACAAGTCTTTGCGGAGATATGTTTTCATTTCTCTTGGTCGTCTTCCCCTCTGTTATCCAAGAGGGAAATAATTCAAATCAGATCTCCTTGACTGATCATCCTGCCGCAGAGGGAGGAAGTGGCTCTTGGCCTAAGGTACAGGAAGAAGCGGAATTCTATATGTTTCAGGATGTGACAATAGAGGAAAGAAAAGGCAGTGAAGCAGGTGCTGTCTCGTGCATAGGCACTCGACAGGGACCCTGAGTTCCAGGCTGTAGTTCGGTATTGGTGACTGTGTGACATGGTCAAGTTTGAGGTCAGTGAAGGCGAGCTCTCCTCAGTTACAAAACAATATGACTCCTTAAAGCACAAAACTCTGAAACCAGACTTCCTTTCGGTAGCTTACCGCCTAAAAAGGCTAGTGATTATAAAACTAAACACACAGTGTGAAACCAAAGTGCAAAACACGAAGAGAAACAATGAAATCTGAAGCGCTTCATGGGAGTTTCATTAAAAAATTAAAAGCATTTCTGAGGAAGACTCTGAGGACTGGACTTCTATACACTGATTAGAAAGCACTGAGCTGAAGATCAATATCAAAGTACAGAATGGTCCATAGTTAGATTCTGAGGGTAGCATTCCTATATCAGATTGACTGGGTTTGTGTATCAAAACATAATAGTAAATGGCCTTGTGTTGCTGAACTTGACTCTTAAAAAGTCCAGCTGCATCCTTTGGGCTTCATCCAGCAGCACGATGGGAGACTCCATGACTGCGATGGCACGTGGGTTACTGTGCCTTAGAGGAGAATGCAAGATGGCTCATCCTCCTGCTGCCTGCTGGTTGACCATCATAAAAGCTGCCCTGGGCTTCCCTGGTGGCGCAGTGGTTGAGAGACCGCTTGTCGATGCAGGGGACACGGGTTCGTGCCCCTGTCCGGGAAGATCCCACATGCCGCGGAGCGGCTGGGCCCGTAAGCCATGACCGCTGAGCCTGCGCGTCCGGAGCCTGTGCTCCACAACGGGGGAGGCCACAACAGTGAGAGGCCTGCGTACTGCAAAAACAGAACAAAAACAAAAACAAAAACTGCCCTGTGGCCAGCAGAAAATAATTTCTTTCATTCTCAGAAAGACTGGAAAAGTACAGAAATAAGAAACTGTTTTAAGCACCCGTTTTCAAGCCAAGGCTTCATTTTTCAAGAACACCTGAAACCACAATGATTCTCATTGCATTCTGTTTGCCTAGCTCCTTTGTTAAGGGCCTGACCTTAACTTTGCTATTATACATTTTGGAATTTCTGGAGCCCAGTTTTACCCTGAGGGAAAATAAGGAAACAAATAAGCTTTAAGAAAAAATTTTTTGACCCAACCCTACATCCTAAGGTCACCGTTGTAATACATCAGATTTAAAATCTGCAAGGTCTTCAGGCCAGTCTCACAGGAAAGTGAGGAAAACTAGAAGCTGTGAAGGACACGGATCTGCTGAATATATTAACCTTGCATATGTGTGTGGATGTGTGTTTTCTAATCCTCTAAGGTAAATTTATACCAATCCATACAGATGTACTCCTTTCTGTTTATTATTCCCAATTGTGTGATGGAGGTTAACGTCATGCAAAGAAAAAAACTCTGGAGTTTGACAGCACTCCACCTATATTCTTTTAAGGCAAAACAAAGAAAAGGCAAGCTTGTTCTTTCAGCCAGTATTCCTCACTCCCTAATTCTACTCAGACTGGATCGTCTTAAATCTGATTTGGGATTTGAGCGTTATTTGGATTAGCTCATTAGTGGGGCACCGTTCTGACAAGCCACTAATCTGGGGCACTGGTGCACAGCGCCATGACAGTATTATGCTGAAAATGAGAAATCTAATGAGATTAGACAGATCCTAGTGCACGTGGTCTAAAGGTACTTTGTACGGCAACCCGCAAGCTTGGGAATGCAGGAGGTGGACAGATTGAGGCATCAGACTCAGCTGAGCTAGAACACAGCCGCTGGAATGCCCAGAAGTGATCTCGTTCAGAAAGGCAGCAATGTTGCACATTTTCTAAGCAGGTTCTGTGGAATGTCAAGCAATTGCCCAGATTCAAAAGCCATAATAGTAAAAGGGAATTACTTTGGGGGCAGGGTGTCACTGTGAGGGGTTGTGAGCAGAGATGAAGCTTTGAGGTAAAACTCTGATGCAGTTTTACATCTCTGTATTAGAAGCAGAAGAGTTACAGGTAAGGATTCATGGGTATCTGGGACCAGCAACCTGTTATGTTCTCAAGTTACTTGCCCAGTACCGCTGTCCAAGTCAACTCCACTGAGGTTTTCCCCTCTGTGAAAATGATTTTCTTTCTTCTCTTGTGATTTTAGTTGTTTTTAAGCTGAACAGGACATACTGGTTCTTTTCTGCTTAGAATGGATCTGTCGCTAAAGTCAGAAAACACTCGACTCCAACAATGCGTGATTTATAATGTCCAGATGTGGCTATGGGGCAACGCACAACACACAGTGGAAGGGGGCTTGGTGCCTCCCCCATCCCTTTCCCTCCTCCTTCACTCCAAGAGGAAAACAAAAGTTTCCATGGCATTTTCTTGCTTGTAAGTGGAAAATCAAGCCATTAACAGAGGCAGGAGTTGGCCCCCTGGGATGTAATTCCTTTCTTCTATTGTGCTGGTGTGCCACCTTGTGGTGACTTTTGGAACTCCATGAAAGACCTGCTTGTTCACCTAGCTGCCACCAATTTAGTATCCTTCCTAAACCCTAGGAAAAAATTCAGTGTCAATCCATTCTGTGAATCATCTTTAAAATGAGTGTGTGTGCAAGACAAAAACAAATGTATTTCCAGCACATGTGAATAACATGAAATCAAGCACGTGCCTTCTTTTGTATTCTTCCTTGCCAGGCAGTGAATAACCATTTTGACTTAAAAGTCAAGAATTATCATTTGTATATATATAACTGATTCATTTTGTTGTGAAGCTGAAACTAACATACCATTGTAAAGCAATTATACTCCAATAAAGATGTTAAAAAAAAAAAGAATTATCATTTAAGTATTTAGAACTGAATACATGGCAGAACTGGTTCCATTTTCTTATTTTACCTTTCCAAAAGTTTTTAGGGATTTAGAGGATAAAGTCAGCCAGACGCATTTTAATGGAGTCCCTCTGTTTGTTTTAAATATCTTCATCAAATGTAGATGAGGACCTTTAGGTATGTTAGGACAAATCAAGAATTCTGGTCCTGATACAAAAACGGGAAGGGAAGGAACAGAAAAATTCCAGGTGTCATAGAATTGTAAGAACTTTCAGAGGCTGAGACAAGGATTCCAAAGGAGAGAGAGAGAAAAAAAAATTACTGGAAAAATGTATCTTCGAAAACACATTTTAACCTTTCCTGACAGAAGACAAAACGCACAGTCCAAAACATTTGTCAGAATCTCAAAAAGAGTTCTAAGACTCACTGGGAGATGACTTTGGACACTGCGATGTGCTGCTCTTGTGACCCAAGGATGGACTGTATTTGTAGGGATTTAAGTGTTTGAAGCAGAAGAAAAAGCTGAAAAGCGTCAACCATCCCCAAAGTCTTGGTGAGGTAGGGGGAATGGTTCATGATTCAAAACATTATTGTTCCTCCGGTTTGCAGGGCAGAAATAGAGACACAGATGTAGAGGACAAACGTATGGACACCAAGGGGGGAAAGTGGCCAGGGGCGTGGTGGTGGGAAGAATTGGGAGATTGAGATTGACATGTATACACTGATGTGTATAAAATGTATAACTAATAAGAACCTGCTGTATAAAAATAAATAAAATAAAATTCAAAATAAAAAGAAACAAAAGATCATTGTTCTAAATATAATTGTTTACAAGAATCCAGGCAGCAAGAGAAAGAGAGGTTAAGTTTTTCCTTTTCAACAAAATCCATCGGCAGACATTTTTGTTCTGCCGAGAGTCATCAAAACCCTCTGCCATTCAACTGTGGTTGAGCAATAATCTATTAATTTCACTTAAACACACACTAAAAGAACTGATGTTGATTAATCAGAGTGGGAGAAGCAGACATGCTCTGGAAACAAAAACTCTGTTAGTGCTTCAAAAGGAACGTCCATTGGCCACCAGGAACTCTGTTGCTAGGGAGACGGTTACCAGGCACAGGTGTTGTAGTGACTGCCCCCCACCCCCAACCCGTAGCTTGTTTGATACCCTTTGGACTGTTGTCAAGAACGAAGCGTTTTCAAATAGTTAATTTTTTCTGTGTGTCCTAGAAAGAAGGGACCGCGCTGGAGTGACTGCTTTTCAAAGGCAAAATTAGGAAGGGAGGAAAGGAAGAGTGGGGATATGGGAGAACGTGGGCAGATAGCCATGCTGAAAGTGGGCAGTGTTGGGAGGCATGGGCAATGAAGTGAGCCAGAGACAACGGCCCACCTAGTAATCATTGAACTAAGTCCTCGAACTAAGTCCTGGGTCGGTGGCGAGGCTGACCCATGGAGACAAAGAAGTCAAAGCACTGTGACTTCTACTTGTCCTATTTTATGGAGGGCTGACCAAGTGCCAGCCAAGCTGCCTGCCCCTTACACACCCCATCCTATTAATGCTGACACTCACCCAACACTAGGCCTTATTAGCACCGTTTAACATGCAAGAATACCAAGCACCAGAATGGTTACAAAACTTGCCAAATGTTAATGCCCCCCCCCCCTTTTTTGGTCTGATTTCAAACTCTTGTCTGCCTCCAAATATCTTCTTCCAGGGGCTCTCAGAGGACTTGAAATTGCTAAGATGTATTAGCAAAAATTTGCAAAACACCAACTCTGTGCAATGACACATTTTTGGCTGGAGAGAGAGAGAGAGAGAGAGAGAGAGAGAGAGAGAGAGAGAGAGTGTGTGTGTGTGTGTGTGTGTGTCTGTGTGTGTTCAGTATAATTGCAGATATGGGTCTTGCCTTTAGTGGAGATTAGAACCTGGCTGGAAAAAATAAGCAGATGCAAAAATAGTAAAACACTTACTTGTCTGAGAAATATTACAGGTAGGTGCTGAGGGGGAAAGCTTCCCCAAACTAGAATATCGGAGGTAGAGTCTGGACGGATTTCAGGTAGCTGGAGACAGAGTCTTTCCTGGTCTGGGAGTTGGAAGGCAGATACAACCAAAGACGTGATTGAGTTGACTTTTGGTGGGTGAAAGGAATCTAGTGGTCTGGCTTTCTGTGTTGTCCTAGGAAGGTGGGCAGACCTCAGTGAGGGAATAAAAGGAATCATTTTATGAAAGTGATATCGGGTGATTTGAACCGGGCGGTGAACTGGGACTTTGCCCGTGTGAGTTTGTGGGTGTGTGTATGTGCTCAGTGGTGAGCCTGGGATTGGGGGCAAGGAGGTGGCAGAATGGAAGGTGAGAAAGACAGAGGGAAAAGCAATTGATAATCAATTGAGCTTTCCTCAGGATTTTGCCCAGAACCAGTTCAGGTTAGTACTACACACATTCAGTCGTGGAAGTTTCTGTCCTTTAACTAAGAAAGGAAAACAAAAACTGTAACATATTTGCATTTTGTTATTAATTCATGAGAAAAAAGTCCCTATAGGAAGAAATATATATATATATTTAATATCCAGGAGGAGACAAGTACCATTCAGAGCGGTTCAAGCCCTTCCTCTTTTACCACAGGTACCAGCGGAGCTGAAGGGACTTTGCAGAGGCTATGCGGCTGCAGCTGCAGTGGGCAGACATGAAAACACCAGGCCATGAGACCCATTAGGAAAAGGTGAGACAGTGAATTATTTTTATAGCCTGGAAATGACATACCTCATTCATTCAGTGAGTTATTTACCCGCTGGATTGAGTTCATGGACCTATGAGTCATATAAACACATCTATTGCTTTATTTTGGAGGACAGGAAGAGGGGAGAAGGTTAGGCCATGAGAAGCGGGGGGGAGGGGAAGGATGGGCTGATAAATTTGTCAAGACCTCATTGAGCAAGTGTGGGTCATGGCAGGGCCTATCCCGTCTTGGGAGATTCTAGCCCCTGGGAGCGTTTACAAGCCAGGTCTGCTTTCTCTCTGGAATGAGAGGAGGCTTGCCAGCCAGTCGCTACAACCCTGGGTGAGGCGCATTTCAAAAGGGAAAAGATGACCTCTTCTGCAATTTGACCATTCTTTCATTTGAGGAAGGTGTGTGTGTGTGTGTGTGTGTGTGAGAGAGAGAGAGAGAGAGAGAGAGAGAGAGAATCTGCTGGCAACGAAATTACTTTTGTACTTTAATCCAAATCACACCAAATTGGACAAGTAATTTACTGGCCACCATGGGATGCCTGCCTCACTGATAGCTATCTACTGGCCCACCTTGCTGTATAAAACTACCATTCGGAAAGGTAACAGCCTAGATGTAAATACTTCTCTGCTCTGCTTTGGTATCTTAATGAAAAATCAAACCTGCCTGCCTACAGTCCCATTTAAATACAAACATCCCTTGCCTCTAACCAGTAGAATACATTTTCCCAGCTGATGGATGCGTTTCCATTTATTTTATAATGTATTTTTTCCTCAGCAAGGGATTGTTCTTCAGAATGTCAAAGAGGAAATATTCCCAAATCATCTGCTGTGATTGGCTGGCTTGGGCCTAATCAGATGATGAAGTGGGGAGGGGGAGAAAGCAGTCATTTGTCACACTGGTACTCCAGCCCCGGATAAAGAGGTGCTTTGCAATGCCAGCCTGCCTAATCTCTGGGCCACAATCAAATTATCCTCCCCTTTCTCCCCTACTCTCCTCCCCCATCTCTCTCTCTCTCTCTCTCTCTCTCTCTCTCTCTCTCTCTCACACACACACACACACACACACACACACACACACACACTCACACCCTACCTCTTCAGATCTATCACTGACAATACAGTTATTAAACAAAATCTCAGCCCAGGGAAGTAATAACATCAAGGATTCATTTCTTCATCAAATGTTGTGGCCTGAAGGAACAGAACTTCTTGCTTGCAGAAAGACCCAAGCACGTTCATCGCCCGAGGGAAAGACGTGGTTTTGTGATTTTTTAATACTCGTCAAATGAGGAGCACAGGAGAGAGTGAGAGAGAGGTCCCCAGGAGTGTTTGCAAATACAAACAGGTTGCAAACCTGCTCTTTGAAAGGGGCTAAGGAGGTTGGGGGGAGGTGGCTCTTTGAGATGGGCAGTGAGCATGCTGACCCGTGGTGGCCAGCCCAGCCGCAGATTGAAAAGGAAGCGCCTGGAAGAGTCATCAGTTGATCTTTAAATCTGGGAGTGTGATAGTTCTGCTGCCTTTGCAATCAGACAGCGAGGGGGGCAGTGGAGTGTGGGGGAGGTTATGGGGGACAGGCAAGAACAGAGCTACAGATGTGAGCAAGGGGGTGCTCGGTCACGTTACAGGTTGAGTCATTCTGAGAGCTCAGCCCCGCACTCGCCCTCCTCTTGGCAGTAGCTGTCATCCACCAGCATGAGACCCCACGTGAAGGATATGAAATTTGGCCAGGAAATAGCCTCTCTTTATTCCTTTTGACCTTATTCACTGGGACGATTGTGACTTGTCACTCCCGTTGATACACAAGGAAAAAGAAGTCAAGAGGCTCGTGGGAGAACTGAAATCAACACATCGTGGTAAGACAGGCTGGGCAGCCTGCGCTGTAGCTATCAGCGTTGCCAACTTAAATTGTCGATTTGAGCAAAGCCGCGATCACCATCCTGGGGAGAGTGTCTTCATCTAGTGTCTGCATTTCCTATTTTGAATGTCTGATTATTGTATGAAGTATGCTGCCCTAGAAGGTTTCTTCTTGGTGGCTGGGTTGCAATTACAAATCAGAATCACTTGTTCACTGCTACGCCCATTACCATCATGTGAAACAGCTGTGGGTGGCACTCAGGTTGCCATCTGAGAAGTTGTGCAGATTGAAATTGCAGGGGAGTTGATGCCCATGGAGTTGCTCTTAATCAAGGGGGGATGGGAGCCTGCAGAGAAATGCCGTAGTCTCCATCATTTGATAGATATTTCTCAGAAGTCCCCAGCCAAATAGGGCCCCATTGCCGACAGCAGCAACCTTGATAACACATCTTTTTATAGGCTTTTCCTTTCTCCCTCTCCCTGCTCCCTTGCTCCTACTTCTGTGTTTATGTCCCCAATAAACTACCTTCACCCAAGTCCTTATCTTGGGCTTTTAGGGCAAAACCAATGCAGACAGCACCAACTGAGCAAGGCTATATTTTCCCGAGCACTTGCACATTAACGAATTCTTCTCCAATGCCTCCTTCCTCAAATCTAAGGTGCACGTTGCCAAAGCTGGTGATTGTCTTGCCACCTCCGCCATAGTGGGTGACAGCTGGCATCGGAGATGGCACAGTAGCCAGCCAACATCCAGGGCTGTGCGGGCATCTGCAGCTGCCTTTTTAAGCATCATGGCAGGGGACCTGGTTTAGGAATGTGTTGTTAACCCTCCCACGTCCAGGCTGCCATCACAAAATGGGAATGAATTCATTCAATCACGAATTTATCAAATATTTATTGAAACTCCACCAGATGCTCCAGCACTGTGCTAGAGTCTGAAGACAAAATGGTGAGCAAAACAGATGGCTCTTGCCTGGTGGAACTTAGCGTCTGAAGGGAAAGACACAAATTCATCCAATAATCATCCACATGGGTGTATAACTGGAATCTGTGCTAAGTGAAAGGAGCCATCACAGAGGTCGAATCTCTGCTGCTGGGCCTAGGAAGGCTTTCCTGGAGAAGTGATGTTTGAGGGATAAAGAAAAGTTGGCGGAAGTATGGGTATTGGGGAGAAAAATACCCAGAGAGAAGAGAGCATGTAAAAATCCTTAAAACTGGGAAGGGGTGGAGGAATCACTTGTTGAAGGAACAGGACGCCACTGTGGACAAAAAGCAGAGTAAGAGGGCTTCCCTGGTGGCGCAGTGGTTGAGAATCTGCCTGCTAATGCAGGGGACACGGGTTTGAGCCCTGGTCTGGGAGGATCCCACGTGCCGCAGAGCAACTAGAGCCCGCGAGCCACAACTACTGAGCCTGCGCGTCTGGAGCCTGTGCTCCGCAACAAGAGAGGCCACGATAGTGAGGGGCCTGCGTACCGCGATGAAGAGTGGCCCCCGCTTGCCACAACTAGAGAAAGCCCTCGCACAGAAATGAAGACCAAACACAGCAAAAATAAATAAATAAATAGCCAAGCATTTGAAACCCTTTAAAAAAAAAAAAAAGGCAGAGTAAGAAAGCTTGAAGATGTCGGTGGAGACTAGAAAGGCAATCAGGAACAAGGTCAAGATTGTGTGTCTTTATCTGAAGAGCAACAGCTATCAACTGAAGGTTGGTTTTTTAAAACAATTTTTTCTTTAATTATACCAGTAATAACGAATATACTTTTATTCTTAAACATCCAAAAATATACGTAATTCAAAAGTTTGTCTTTATTAGCTTCCCCAATCCAATTATTTTCACAAACATTACCCCTTGTGTCAAAAGAAACTGAATTTAGTGATAGAGCAAATGGATGGCCTGATACTAAGTGTCAATGCTATAAATTTTAAAAATCAGAAGACACATAGTCACATTACTTACACATATCCAGTACTAATTCTGAGAGTGCTAAAGGGACATTTTTGGCCACTAGAAAATAAAATCTGTTTGAAAATATTGTTTAATTCATCTCTATCTTTTCCGTTAAACATTTCTATCTTTTATTTGTTTAAAAATGCGTATATAATTTTAAAATTATATGTATATATAAGGGATGTTTGCTCAATCTTTTTCATGCGTGGGATCCATGAATAAGAAGCTTGGAGACCACCATCACGGTAGCTAAGAGCATGATTTCTTATATTGGTTTCCTTGAGTTCAAATCTGAGACTCATCATGTACAAGCCAGGTGCTCTTGGCCATTTACTCAGTCTTGCTGTACTCACCTCTTAACTAGGGAGAATAACAGTACCTACTTCAAGGGTTATTATGAGTATTAGATTAAATAAAACCTGCAAAGCACTTAAAATGGTGCCCAGCGCATTACGAGCCCTCAGCAAAGGTTAACAATTACTCTTAATGCTGTTAGTATTGTGTTGAGCTTGTATTCAATCACCTTACTGAATTTTCTTTTTGGTTCTAACAGTGTATAAAAGGATTCTTTTGGATTTTCTTGGTCAACAGTCATTTCCTGGCAAACTATGACAATTCCAATATTTATTCCTTATTTCTTTGTCTTGTCATACTGCCCTATTACCTTTCACACTGATAGTAGCAGTGAGGACAGGCAACTTTAGTTCTGTCTTTGATAGAGATGTCACCACTGTCTCACCACTAAGTATGATATTTGCTAAAGACCTAGCACATTTCTTTCATCAAGCTAAGAAAAATTACTTCTATTTTTAGGTTGCTAAAAGGTGTTATTTTGTATTGTGGATGGAAGGTATCAGTATTCAGTAACTGAAATAAAAAGCTGAATTCATTACTTAAGAAAGAGTATACTAGTTAGTCATAATCTCTCTGAGCAAAACAGCCTGCTGATCTTAGTTGGGGTTTGGGGTCAAGGATTATTGTGCTCTTAGATGGGGTTTGGGGTCAAAGATTATTTTGAGGCAGTAGTTAGCTGACATCAAATTTAAAATTGTGTTTTGGGGGAGAAAAACTTGTTGATTGGCTAGGTTTCAGAACTGTCACTGGAATGACTCCTAATTGATTGACCCTCAAAAGTGTGGGGCTGCCACTGACTTGGCACTCAGATGTGGGCTCAGTGAAGTGGGTGACTATTGATGAATTAGGTTGTGGTGAGCTGTCACTGACTGATCAAACAGCATGTAGAACACGGTACCTGGGGGACAAAAGTGGGTGATGGTCCTGGCAAGCAGTTGTCTTTAGAGATGTACAGATAAACGTTAGCTAGATGGCATATGTGGGGAGACTCCTGGTCCTAGGAAGCAGATCTAGGGTTTGAAGTCCAGTGAAGCAGACAGAACATGCTATCTGGAGAGTATACAAAACCAACAGCTTGACCTGGCAAGCCACTGTCTTTATGCATATACAATCACTAGTCATAACACAGCAGCAGGGAAACAAAAAGCAGGTACTATTTCGACATCTAAATACTGAGAAGGTGAGCATACTGAGAAGAAAAGTTTTCAGCAGGAATTCAGGTGTCAGGATTTGGGGCAACAGGGTTATCAAGATGAAAGTAGGGGTCAAGATCTAGAAGGTCTGGGATAACAGACAGGGTGTCCAGGCCAGGAACCAGGCCTAAGACCAAAAGACACACAACTAGTTACTAGAATGAGGCCACAGCATGATCTCAGAGGAATGTGGAAACAATTTATTAGGGCAAAGACGCAAGGACAGACCAGACCCATACCAAGAGTGACGGTGCAGAGTTCTGAGCGTCAAAGCCAGAGCTCCTGAAACAGGTTCAAACGAAGAGCCCTTAATGGAGGGACTATTTGCATAGGTGTAGGCAGAATTAAGGGACAATTAAAGGACAATGAGACACCCACAGACTAGAGATGAGGCACACCTAGGACTTAAGGTGAAATAGTGGTATAAGAACTAAGTATGAGCTGGAGCCTAGAAGGGGGGATTTCCTGGCGTGTACGTATTTTTTTTTAATTGGAGTATAGCTGATTTACAATGTTGTGTTAGTTTCTACTATATAGCAAAGTGGTTCAGTTATGCATATGTATACATTCTTTTTCATATTCTTTTCCATTATGGTTTAGCACAGGATATTGAATATAGTTCCCTGTGCTCTACAGTAGGACCTTGTTGTTTATCCACTTTATATATAATAGTTCGCATCTGCTAACCCCAGCCTCCCACTCCCTCCCTCCTCCACCCCGTGGCAACCACAAGTCTGTTCTCTATGTCTGTGAGTCTGTTTTTGTTTCACAGATAAGTTTATTTGTGTCATATTTTAGATTCCACATGTAAGTGGTATCATATGGTATTTGTCTTTCTCTTTCTGACTTACTTCACTTAGTTTGATAATCTCTAGGTCCATCCAGGTTGGTGAAATGGCATTATTTTGTTCTTTTTTAATGGCCGAGTAGTATTCCATTGTATTTATGCTACATCTTCTTTATCCATTCATCTGTTGGTAGACATTTAGGTTGTTTCCTTGTCTTGGCTATTGTGAATAGTGCTGCAAAGAACATTGGGGTGCACGTATCTTTTTGAATTATAGTTTTCTCTGGTTATATGTCCAGGAGTGGGATTGCTGGCTTATATGGTGATTCTATTTTTAGTTTTCTGAGGAAACTCCATACTGTGTTCCATAGTGGCTGCACCAACTTGCATTCCCACCAACAGTACAGGAGGTTCCCTTTTCTCCACACCCTGGTGTGTATTTTTAGCTCTGAAGGATGCAGCTGCTCCAAGAGACTGAACGCTGAAGCTGAGAGGGAGTGAAGGAAGACTTACCCTGACCTCACTCTCCCCCCACCTCTGACCTCCTGCCAGGGTTCCCTTAAGGAGAAGCCAGTGGGTAAGATGCCTAGGTGATGCCATCCACAAGGGCTCAGTCTGCTGGCGCACAAGGGAGGACAGACAACAGTGGAGGATGCCTTGAGGGAGGTAATTTACAGAAAATAACCACCAGCCTCCCCAAGTAGCTAAAAGGGGATCCAGCCATGTCATGTCAGTGGTGTTTCTGAAGTGCTTTTTGGGACTGAGGCACATGGCAGAGACTCCCTGAGAAGAATGCATCGGCTCCTGGTTCAGCATAGACATTTGTGCTGGGCCGGAAGCAGAGCCTTCCTGAAGCTTCCGTAATAGGGAGCAATGGTGGGGAGTCAAAGCCACAATGGAGATGCCATGTTTTTGTCACTGTGTCAAATTATGGTACTCAGGGGAGGCAAGAAAGGGAGCCAACTGGGATGTTTTGTGGTACAGAGTCTGAGGCCAAGAGCCCCAGCATGCATGAACCAGAAGGAGCCTCACGAAGAGACACAGCAAATGCAGGCGTTTCCCCTTTATGCAGAACTGGCTCGAGTCTCTGCCTCAGACGATAGCCAGCATTTTGTGAGTTAATGGTGTGTGACGAAGAAAAGGAGCTGTGAAGGGAGCAAATCTCTCTTTAAAGTGAACATTTGATAGAAATCCCATTTTCTCTGGGGCTCAAAGCCAGACTGATTTAGTGGATTAAGCTCAGAGGTTTCACTCCGGGGATGGATTTCAGGTCAAGGCCAGCCTGCAAATCTACGTGGGGGGATGGGGAGAGACCTCAGATGAAACCAGCTGGTAACACCCAAAATGCTACCTTGGGATGTCCAGAGGATGTGTCGCAGAGCTGTGGGGAGTAAACTTGGGAGGAATGGAGAAGGGGAGGTGCTGTGGAGATGACGCTAACGTTCACTGCCGTATCTGTGGAATTTTCCACCTGCGGCCATTGCCCTGTGCCAACTTTGACAAAGGCAGCCTTAATTGCGTTATGCCATCAAATGCATTTTTTGTCGCTTCCAGACAAACTGACATAATTATTCGTGTCACCTCGGGATGATTTTTCCCTCCAAGTCACTTCAGATGAGGCAAGAAGCAGGTGCTTCTTATCCTAGCCACACTGGCTTCAAGCACCCCCAGCCTCCAATGCAACCAGCTGCCACGGTCCAGATGTACACATATTTGCACTTTCTCTGTGAGTGTATATTAGGGTTAGTGCCTGGGGGGTCTTGAAATCGGTGAGATTCAAGTTAAGACTGTACGATAGGCCTGGCGTGATTAAAACGGCCTCACACACTTCCCTGCCCCACTCCCTCACCTCTTAGCTAAGATGTTTCTGGGTCTGACGATGGAGAAATGCTATCAGGAACTACAATCCTCTTTTATACGTATGTGTATATACATATATATATATTTTTATCATTATTATTTTAAAATTTCTTTAATTTTTTGGCCACGCCACGTGGCATGTGTGATACTAGTTCCCCGACTAGTATTCTGCACCCGCTGAAGTGGAAATGTGGCGTCCTAGCCACTGGACCGCCAGGGAAGTCCCTACAGTACTCTTACTACTGGTTCAAAGCGGGCAGCAAAAACATTTGCATTGTCTCTAATTGCTCCTTTTTTCTGTCTGGGATCTATAACACCCCCAATCTACAGGTATAGACATTAGAGAAAAGTCTCCAGATTCTTTTTTTTTTTTTTTGACACGGTCAGGGTCAGGGTTGGATTGTGGAGGTCTTCTTAAGTTATTACTACTTTTGTGGTGTTTATGGCTGAGATACTGGACTTTTGGGTTTTTTCCTTACTCCTCCTTTGGAGCCTAGAATGCCTGTGTATTTGACTAGAGTAGCAGCTCACAGGTAGAGAAATGGAATGCTCTCTGTTCCCCAGGCTAATCTTCAACTGTGGCTGAGCTTGACTAAAATGTCTCATATTCTATCACTCAAGCAGCGAAAGCTGGTAAAATCGTTTGGTGTTCAGGGCTTGGAAAAAATGAAGTGATCTTCCTACAGGATTTGGATTTCCATCTCTTTAAGATATTATTATTATTCCCACAGTGATATGCTTATTTATTTTATAACAAATATTTATTGGTGCTGGGCTAGAGTTGGAGCAGGAAGACCAATGGGGAGGTTATTGCAAAAAGTCCAAAGAAAAGATAATGGTGGCTTGGACTAGAATGGTGACAGTGGAAACAGGAAAGAGAGTGTGCATTTAAGGTGTATTTTGGAGGTACAGTTAACAGGATGAGCTGCATACCAGGCATTGGGCTTGGTCCTGAGGCTACAGTAGTAAATAAAACAAATGAGATTCCCTAGCTCATGGAGGTTATATTGCAATGAAGAATAAAGACAGTAAATAACTAGTACATACATTTAAGATATGCCTAGAAATTGTGATAATCTCTAGGAAAGAAATACACAGGGATGTAGCAGAGAATAATCAGGGGGAAGTCGGTGGCTACTTAAATTGGATCGCCATGGAGCAGCCTCCCAAGAGGATGAGACAAGGAGCCGGACAGGCAAGGAGCTGGGGACGCACAATCCAGGCAGATGGAAGAGCCTGCGTGATGGTCTCGAGGCAGAAGCTTGGCACATTCTAAGGATTGTCAGAAGGCTGATGTGTCTGGAGTTGTCCATGGTGGGGAGAGTGAATGATCTTGGTAGCTTTGCCAAGATCACGCAGAGCCTGAGTACGGTGTTCAGATTTTACTCTACAGGAAACTAGAAGCCAGTGAACAATTTGAAATAGGGGGAAAACAAGATACAGTGTTTGCTTAAAAAGATGACTCTGGCCAGTCTGTGAAGTATGGACTGTAGGTGAGCTAGCGTTGAAGTGGGGGGCCAATTGGAAAGCTTTTACTTTAGTCTTAAGTGATGGAGAGTGGTGGTTTGGACCAAGGAGGTGACAGAGGGGACAGGGAAGAGAGACTGTATTCAAGATATATTTTGGAGGTAGGTTGACAGAACTTAGTGATTTATTGGATATTGTTTCTGGGTGGATGGAGGCAAAGGGAAATGTTTCTGGCTTAAATAATTAAGTGGAGAGAGGTCCATTTAATAGAACAAAGAAGACTGCAGAAGTTAAAATATTTCTTTCCTTCCACTCTTCTTGCTACATCTTCTAATGCCACATTACTTATTCAATAGTGAAATACTGGGGAGAGTACTTACTGTGCTGAGAGTTAGGAGATATGGATTCGTGTCCAGCAGCTGCCCATAAGCAGTGGAATGACTTCAACTCATTCAGCTAATTCATGATGCCTCAGTTCTTCTCATGGCTACTGTGGATTTCAGAAGACCTACTATGCTTTGAACTGGATTGATTTGTTCTGCATGAACCACTTCCAACACCACCCTAGGGCACCAAATCCAGAGGAAGGGGCATGGATCTTTATGGCCTAACATCAATTTCTGTAGTAAAAATGGAACTTGGAGAGGCAAATTCTTTGGCCTCCAAATTAATAATAGTTGTCGCTCACCTGCAGAAGTGCTAGAAAAGTTATTTACAGTATAGAACTAAGGAGGTTGATAGATTTTATTATTTTGTTAAGCACCTAAAACAGACAACTTGTTATAGGCAATTGTTTAGACATTGTCATCACGTAACTTTTTATTAATTCATTTGCATAAAATAAGGCTATAAAGTATTTGCATTTGTAGAATATGTTTATACATGCCCTTCTGTCTCTGGAATTCCTTTAGAATAACATTTTACAAAGACATTTGAAAAGTTTAAACTGCTATGCAAATACAAGGTGTTATTAATATTGACCTATGAACTAATTAAATACTGGTGTGAAGAGAACTTCTCTTCCCTGGTAGTAGCCATTTAAAATTCCAGGAATCAGTTAAAGTTTGAATCCTTACACTTTGACACAGAGCATTATATTGTGGACATAGTATACTAGACATGTCACTTTTGGTGCTGACCTCATGCCAGCTCCTGCTGAAGGGACAGCTGTACACTGATGATGGGTGCTAGTGTCCCCTGTTACAGACAATTGGACCAGAAGAGGCACCTGACCCAAGGGTACTACTCATCCATGGTTTGACCAACAACTCATCATGCCTGCACATGACTGAGATAAACTCCCAGAGCTAGTGAATTCTTTCTTTTGGATATTCGAATTGGAAAATTCTGAGGAAATAAGGAAGCAGTTAGCAGAAGAAGCTGAAAAGTTGCATAGGGAGAAGCCATGAGATCGAATCAAAGCCATTACAAACTCAAGTTTTGACATAACAGAGATAATGAATAAACAGGGGCAATGAGGTAAGGAAAACCCACCATCCTCTTGAAGCAGCTCTCCTAAAAGCCCCCAGTGGCTACTGATAACCAATTCCAATAACATCTCAGTTCTCATCCTCTTCATCTTTGTAGCTTTGGATATGTTTGTTTTCTTTGGAAACTCTCTTCCCCTAATGCTTTATTTCTTCCCCCTTTCTGCCTCTATCCTTGTTTTCTGTTTTGTTTTGTTTTGCTAGATCTCATCCACTGTCTTGTGAGTCGTTGTATGGAGATGATCTGAGCTAAGTTCTCTCTTAGGGTGAAGTCAAGACGCCATTCTTTCAATTTCATGATTATCAGTATCCGTACCTGCATTGATCTCCTAGCACCTCAAACTTTTCCCATCCAAAGCAAAACTTATCATTTCACAGCTATCCTTGCCTCACTTAGCAGATGACACTCCATTTTCTCACTGACACAGGCTTTAAACCATGGCATTACTTTTGATTTATCTTTCTCCCTCACTCCCTGTAGCCATTTTAATATATTTATATATATTTTTTTCTTTTCTTTTTTTGCCTCTGCAACAAGTCTTAAATATCTTCTCCTCTTTCCATTCTCACTGATGGCCAGCCTTCTCCACATCCAAATGACCCACTTCTCACTTAAATAACTGAAATAACTTCTATCTTAAATAACTTCTTTGTGTTGCATTACAGTTCATTGACAAATCCTTCTGGTTACATGGTCAGTTCCTTGTGAGAGGAAATTGTCTTACTTATCTTTGTATTCCTGTCCCCACCTACCCCTATAACTGAGCTCAATACAATTTTCTTTCTCATAGGAGGTTCTAGGTAAGTATTAACTGATTAGTATTAAGGGACTTTACTGAAGGCCTTTCTCAAATAATGGCATCTGAATCTAACTCCACTGGCAATTTCAAGTTAGTGAACTCTTTTTCCTCTGCCGAATACCTTTGTACTTGGCTCATTTTGGAGGCCTGCCCTATTGACACCTACTTGCAGTCCTCACTGCCCTAGTAAAACTTTTAATGTGTGTGAGTTTATCCGAGCAGGGAGAATCGCCAATTGTAGTGCAGTAAAAACAGATCTTGCGAGGGTTGTGCTATCTTGGGCATGTCAGATGGCTAAGAAATAAATAGGTTTAAAGAAAAAAAAATACCCTCCCATTAGAAGCAAAAAGTTTGGTAAGGAAAAACATCTTGAAGACAGAGGAGGGGAAGGAGACAAGGATAGTCTTCAGAAAGTAGCTTGATGAGATGAGGTTATAGGTATAAAATGAAGCCTGGCCTGACACTTACCCTTCCTCCACAGGTCTTAATTGGGCCTGCAAGCATTCTCAAAAACGGTAAGATGTCAACACTCATGAAAATAGAAACATTTATCCTGAAAACTTCTATATCAGATATTTTTCAATGGTGTTCTTGCCAAGGTTCACAGAGAGAAGAAAGAAGTTACATGTTCCTGTCGAAAGGAACAGCTGAACTTGAGTTATTACTGAATAGTTCCAGAACTGAGCAAAAAGGATAGAATCGGCCTGGATGTTATCTGAAGTCTCTCACAATGTTAACTCTTTGGCGAGTCCACTATTTAAGTAATAAAGTTAATATATGGAGGCCCAGTCTGAGTCAGACTGTCCATGGACAAGATAGGAAACTTCTCTAGACCAGAAGGCTGCTTCTGTCCTCTACACCCTTAAGCTTATTCCATGTTTATCTACTACAACTGCTCAGAAATTGTTCCTTAGAAGTGCTCAGGGGCTAGCAGAGGAGGGGCTGTGAGCGAGAGACGCCAGGGGCTGGGGAAGCAGACTGGAGGATGCGGAGGTGGAAGGGTGGCAGTATTTTTTCCCTTCCCCCCACCTCAACCCTGACAGCTCAACTTGTATCTGTTGGATATAAATTTTTGTTTGAGGAGAGAGCTCTGCTGCTTTTTAAAAAAAAAGACAGAAAAAGGTAAAGGGGAAAAATGAACTTTAAAAATCGTATATCCAGCAGCTTGTAAAGTAACCTGTGCTTTTTCACTTTCCCCCAGCAAGCCTTCCGGGATGAGGTGCAACTATTGAGCGTTGCGCTGGAAATATGACCTAGAGGCTTGCCTTCTGAGCAATCTCTGGTCCCACCAATAAATGAGAATTTTCTAATGCTTTTTTTAGAACCTTGTGATACCGACAGACACTCTGCCACCAGGGTATTGAAGAGCCGGGAGAGGGTGGGAGTATTTCTCAGTGACTATTGTACTCAGTCCTATGGCCATTTCAGGCATCATTCATGAAAAACATGTTTGGGTTTACTGGAATAGAGATTTTGTTTAACGTTTTATTTATGGGGGATTGGGGAGGGAATAGGAAGGAATGTAGAGTTGTATCTTAAGAATATTTCTGGATGCTCAACATGGTTAGTTACTAGAGAAATGTAAATAAAAACAATATTGAGGGGCTTCCCTGGTGGCGCAGTGGTTGAGAGTCCGCCTGCCGATGCAGGGGACACGAGTTCGTACCCCGGTCCGGGAAGATCCCACATGCCGCGGAGCAGCTGGGCCTGTGAGCCATGGCCGCTGAGCCTGCGCGTCCGGAGCCTGTGCTCCGCAACGGGAGAGGCCACAACAGTGAGAGGCCCGCGTACTGCCAAAAAAAAACACAAAACAATATTGAGGTACCACCTTACTCCAGTCAGAATGGCCATCATCAAAAAGTCTACAAATAGTAAATGCTGGAGAGGGTGTGGAGAAAAGGGAACCCTCCTACAGTGTTGGTGGGAATGTGCAGCCACTATGGAGAACAATATGGAGATTCCTTAAAAAACTAAAAGCAGAGTCACCATATGATCCATCAATCCCACTCCTGGGCATATATCTGGAGAAAACTCTAATTTGAAAAGATATACGCACCCCAATGTTCATAACAGCACTGTTTACAATAGCCAGGACGTGGAAGCAACCTAAATGTCCATCAACAGATGAATGGATAAAGACAATGTTGTACATATGTACAATGGAATATTATTCAGCCATAAAAAAGAATGACATAATGCCATTTGCAGCAACATGGATGGACCTAGAGATTATCATTCACTTATTAAGTGAAGTAAATCAGAAAGAGAAAGACAAATTCTATATGATACCACTTATATGTGGAATCTAAACTGTGACACAAATGAACTTGTCTATGAAACAGAAACAGACTCACAGATATAGGGAACAGACTTGTGGTTGCCAAAGGCGCAGGGAGGGATGCAGTGGGAGGTTGGGGTTGGCAGATGCAAACTATTATGTAGAGGATGGATAAACTACTGTATAGTACAGGGAACTATATTCAATATCCTGTGATACACCATAATGGAAAAAATGTGGAAAGGAATGTATATATATGTATAACTGAATCACTTTGCTGTATAGTAGAAATTAACACAATATTGTAAATCAACTATACTTCAATAAAATAAATGAAAAATTAAAGAATAAGGTATAGGGAGAAGTGAGGGGAACAAATGAAATTTATACAAATTTATACAAAATTTATATTTTGTTAAATGCTTTCCAGTTTACAAGATGATTTAACATGTATATTTCACTCTGATGAACAGATATCTCATATTCTGCAGCGGGAAGGAGGAAAGGGCAGATCTTTCATCTCCTTAACCCTCTGTTAAGCCCACCTGTAAACACCCTATTCCAGGTTACCCCGTCTGTCTGCTTGCTCTGCTCCTGCTTCCTGGCTGCCGAAAGCTGCTGGAGAATCATGCAGTCTTGACCTATGAAAATTCATGTGTCCAAATCCGACTTGGCCACCGTCCATCTCTTCAATCATCATATCTGTTCCTCTGTTCCATGCCCCAAGTCTGCCTTTCTATATCAGTTAATCCAGATGTTTTCCACTCCCCATATAATGGGTTGAACGGCGGTCCTCAAAAAGATACGTACACCTCTAAGCTCCGAGTCCGTGAATGTTACGTTCCACAGGGAAAGGGTGTGATTAAATTAAGGACCCTGAGTTGAGATCATCCTGGAGTATCTGGTGGGCCCTAAATCCAATGACAAGCGAGACAGAGGGAGATCTTGCACACACACACACAGAAGGCCTTGTGAAGACAGGGGCAGAGATTGGACGAATGCAACCACAAGCAAGGAATGCCAACAATACCCGCAGCTAAAAGAGGTGAGGATGGATTCTCCCCTGGAGCCTTCAGAGGGAATGCAGTGCTGACAACACTTGGATTTCAGACTTCCAGCATCTAGAACCATGAGAGAATAAATTTACGTTGTTTTAAGCTACCTGACTTGTAGTCATTTGCTGTGGCAGCCCTAGGGAATTAACACACTCATTACACTCCTACACTTTCCATCCTTCTTAGCAGTACATGGTTCTGACTTGTTGAAACCATCTTCCCCAAATCCCTCATTCACCCTTTCCTCTAGCCTGTTTCTTTATCTCCCGATATTGGTCTCTGTAGAAGTATATCCATTATTTCTTCCTTCTGGTTGGTCTAGGAGAAAGATTCCCACTCTCTCTTCTTTGCAAATGCTGATTTCTCCATCTGCGCTCCGGATTCCGTCCCTTCCCGGGACTTGAGAGACCCAGCTGTCTTCTGCCCAGCCTTCTCAGTGTCCAGCTGGGATGGAGGAAGCTTCCTAGGCACTTGGTGTTTCTCAGATGTGCAGAGCCATTATGGAAGGAGAAGTCTGAATTAAGGGCTGGATCGGAAGGGGGAAAGATAAACAAACTCTGAACTAAAGAGTGAAGCAGGAGGACTAGCCAATGGGATCATTAAACTAGAGGAGTGGGAGATCGCAGAAATCAAGAAAGGACTGAAACTAAATAGAAAAGAGGACTACTCGAAACCCCCTGCATGTAAAGCCTCATTCTGGTTCATGTCTCACTTCGTGGGCATAGGCTTGGTGTTCTCACCTTCCTCCATCTCTCTCTCCTTCATTTTTGTCTCTTCTCCGTCTCAACTTCATCTTTTCTTCTGCCTTTAGACATGCTCTTCTTTTATTCAATCTCAAAGGCATGTACATTTCCTAACTGCTTGCCGTGGACACAACGTTTGGTCTGTCCCAAGCTCTTCTTCTGTATTCTGGGACTCAGTAATCTCCTTTCCTCTGGAGACTGCCTTGTTCTCTTGTACCTTCTTACATGGTCCGTCCCACTGGCAATAGTGACTGGCCAATTATTCCTGCCCTGGGATTTTTCACATTGGAATTAAGGAAACTTCTTTGGTGGCAAAGCTGAGGGTGTAAGAGCTACCAGCCACAATTCCCAGTGCCAAGTATAAGAAGCTAGTCTACAGTAGGAGAAAATGAAGCCAAAACTCAAAAGAAGCAGAGATGGAGTAAGAAAATACAGTTCCAGCTGCATTCCAGTCCCTGGTTATAGCCATCCCTGAAGCTACCGCACCCAGGCCCCATCTGAGGTTTGAACAGGTGAGGCAGTAAATTCACCCCATTGCCTATCTTTACTCAAGTTCAGTTACAGTCACCAAGAAACTAAAAAGCTCTGACCAAGAATCCTCTCCTTCAAGCTCGTAGAATTCTTTTGTTCACAATGACCACCTCCTCCTATGGTGTCCCAAGACCATTGCTTCCATTTCAAAGAGGGCCTTCTAGACAAATTCAAGAGCCTTCGTTTTGTTCTTGACATTTTCTCCCAACAGCATCTGATTGTCTGCTTTCAAACATGCTCAGCCCCTCAGATCTCATACTGTACCATTCTAGTCTCCTGTTTCTTTGCTCCTCTCTGCCTCTTTTCCCAGTGGTTTGTCATCTTCCCATCTTCCCAAATATTGATAGTCACTAAAGGTTAGCCCATGATATCTTGTTACTCACTATTTCTGCTCCCATTCTCAGTAATATACACTTTCTCTTTGTCAGCACTCTGGAGTTGACTTTAGTCTAAATTTGTAGCTCAAATTCTTATTGAATATGTCTAAGACCCAGAGGAACTGAGTGACTTTTCCAAGTCCGGCCAGCTGGTTAGTGGCTGCCCTGCCTTCTGAGGGGACTCCCCTGACAATTTATAATGATATTGTTTTATTCTTAGCAAACTGCACACTGGTCTACTTTATGGCTCTTTGTGATTCACAATTTAGTGGTTTATTATTTATATTGCTCTAAAGCTGTGTGTAGGGCCAGATTGTAGGAGTTGTTATCCCACCATTTTGACCATAAGAATATATTGATTCCATATTTATGAACACAATCATTTTAATCAGAATTATATCACCATTGCCAAGAAAGACTCTTTTGAATCAAACTACATTGAGCCAATTTTATTATTTGATCAATTTTTCTATATAAACCATTTAAACAGTTTCCATTTTTTCAATTTTCATTTAACTGAAATTATTTTCCTCAAAATCAATTCCTTCTCATGAATTTTATGATGAGGATTTGATTTATCCATCAGGTTTTTTCCCAAACATATCAAATATTATGTATTATATCTTCTGCTATTACAGGTTTTCTTTTAAGACACTTAGTTTCACCAAGTATGATTGTCCAGGGTCAGATTTTGCAGGTATAAATTTTGTTTAGAAGATTTGTTTCTTCTATCACTTTTTAGTCAAGGGTCAAATTTCCCATATGCCAGTGTCTGTTTTATTTGTGTCAATTATTTCAAGCAAGTGTATTTTTTTCTCAGATCAATGTTTGAATTTTCCATTTTACCAACAAGATTGATTCTTTAGTCAACTTTTCATTTATAGTAAGTTTTTCTGTGTGCAAGTTTTAGTCATTGTCAATTTTGTTTTGTGTTTTCTTCTATAAGTAATATTAATTATGAATTAGACAAAAGACTGACAGTTTGTACTCTATTAATTCAGTCCCAAGTATCAGAGGGAGTCCCACTACACCGTAGGTGCTGTTCTAGGCACTTGGGATGTAGCTGTGACCACAGACAATGTAGTTTCCTTTCTAATATGGGCTAGAAGAGAACACACGAGCAAACACATAAATGGGAAAGAAGAATCTTATACTGAAAAAAGGACCATAAAGAAAATTAAACAGTGTAATGTGACCATGACAGGTTAGAGCACTACGTTAGATTGGTTTGTCAAGAAAGGTCTTCCTGGAAAGGCAACATTTGAGCTGAGACTTGGTGACAAAGTGACAAGCATAGAAAGATAGGGGAATAAGTTTCTTAACTGTATACTAGGAAAAGTATAAGAATGTGTTCTTAAACTTCCAAACATATTGTGTACCACTTTCTCACACCATGTGAGGAATAAAAAACAAACTGCGGGGTGATAATGTTGGAACTGATACATACTGTTATTGCATATTGCTTTCATGCTCATGGCCACATATGGTAAGTAAGAAATATGTAAAGGAAAATGGTTGTGCCAGGGGGGAGGGTAGAAGAATGAGTATATTTTTGTTCCCCAGATTATTTGTTTCGGTGTATCTTTTCAATAAAAGTATGTAGTACATGTGCCTTGGACGCTAATTTTTCACTAGGGTGGGCGATTTCCTATCCCCTCAGTGACATTGAAAGTTCAATCATGCGAACATACTGCATTTTATTTTTCTTTTATCTCACCTTTGAGGACTAGACATTCAAAAAGTACTTGTGAATTGATGGTTCCTAAATTTTCTAGCTGCAAATATAAATGAAATTTTTAATATGGATTTTCTGATGAAAAGCAGAATTGAGACTTCTGAAATGAAACAGTAAGTTCTTCAAGCAGTCATGGCAGGATCGAGCCATTTGAATTAAGGTGCATCGGACATCTGTGGACTTTTCTCTCTCAGGAAAACTTGCTTGAAATTAGTCAAACTCTTCTTACAAAATGCCATTAGGCCAACTCCTCTCCTTTTCAAATAGGAATAACTTTTGGGCAAAGGAACTTGCCAAACAACAGAACAAACTCTCCTCGAAGAGTGAGAGGACGACAAGCAGCTCTTCACACAAAGACTGAGACAACGCTGACAACCTGCAGTTTAAATGGAAGTCACGTTTGCTCTTTCTTCCAAGGACTGGTGCTCAGAAATGTGCTCTTCTTCCCCTCATGGCCTGGATGGAACCATAATGAGGAGCCAGGGGGGTTCAGCTGTACTTTTACTCAGGCAGGGATGGGGGTGGTCTTTTCTGCCTCCCCCTCCCCCATCCATTCTGCAAGGTGTAAATACACACATTCACACCCACTGACACTGGTAACTTTCAGCAAAGTGTAGGTTTTGTTTAGAGAGCCCTTTTTTAACAAACAGATGATGTGCACATGATATTTTTACTACTCAAAATCTGGACAACTTAGCATTAAGTCGAATCATTGAAAGAGCTCCAAGGAAAACTGTATAATATGCGCTCTGTCAATGCTTGAATCTTTTTTATTTTTCCTATAGAATCACAAGAGTTATCCCTGAAAGAAAGAAATAAAAGCCAGTCTCTACCCAGGAATCTAGGTTTGCACAGCATGGCTGCATATGAAGCGATGGCGGCGACAATACTTAAACGTTTTTGGTGTTGTACTCTCTGAAAATATTAGTCCCAAAAAACATCTCATCCCAGAGTAAGCACGGCATTTGGGCAGCATTTCTATTACTGTGAAGCCTTGGGGAAGTCACTTATCCCCTAAATTCTGACATTATTCTTGTAAAACAAGACTTATTCATCTATTCATTCATTTTACAAATATCTTTTGAGTATTGACTATATGCCTAGGACCTAAGAACTGAGAATATAAAGATAAAAAAATATGGTCCTTGCCCTCAAGAAGTTCATTGACTAGCAAGAAGACAATCAGTTACAGAAATAAATGTTATAATACGGTATGCTACCTCATATATGACAGTCTCTGTGGTGATTTTCAATTGCTGCTGTAACAAATTACCACAAACTTAATGACTTAAAATAGCACACATTTATTCTCCTACAGTTCTGGACATCAGAAGTCTAAAACTAAGGTGTTGACAGAGTAGCTGTGTTCTTTCTGGGGGCATCAAAGGAGAATCTGTTTCTTTCTTCCTTTCATTTTTTGTTTTTACCTTTCCCAGCTCTTCTAGAAGCCTACATTCCTTGGCCTGTGGCCCCTTCTACATCTTCAAATTGCGTCATTCCAATGTTACATCTCCTTTTTCTAACTTTGACCCTCTTGCCTCCCTCTTATAAAAACCTTTTATGATTACATTGACCTCCCACCCCCACCTAAATCACCCAGGATAATCTCCCCATCTCAAGATCCTTAACTTAATCATATCTGCAAAGTCCCTTTTGCCATGGAAAATAACATATTCACAGAGTCTAGGATTAGAACATGGATGTTTTTGGAGGGACATTATTCTGTCTACCATAGTATTATTATAGTAAAAAAGAGACCTCTTTTTTTTTTTTTTTTTTTTTTTTTTTTTGCGGTACGCGGGCCTCTCACTGTTGTGGCCTCTCCCGTTGCGGAGCACAGGCTCCGGACACGCAGGCTCAGCGGCCATGGCTCACGGGCCCAGCCGCTCTGCGGCATGTGAGATCTTCCCGGACCAGGGCACGAACCCGTGTCCCCTGCATGGGCAGGCGGACTCTCAACCACTGCACCACCAGGGAAACCCGAAGAGACTCCTTTATAAAGTAAAATGTAAGCTTAGGATGTCTAATGTCTAATGTCTCATTAGACATCTTAAGTCTAATGAGAACCAAAGAAGGGGCAATGTTTGAGCTGGGATCTGAAGGCTGAATAGGAGTTTGCCTGAAAGAGACGTTGGAAGAAAGCTGTGCAGGGAGAACAATGATATCCTATCTGTTTGAAGAAAGGGAATTCTAGAAGAACAGAACATTACAATATAAGAGAGTACCTTAGAGAAACTCTGGCTCCAACCACAGTGTTTAACAGTCGAGGAAACCAGAAGCCCAAAGAGGTGTGATGACTTGACCAAAGGCTGACAGCTAGAACCCTGGTCCCTAGGTCCAGATGGCAGGGACCTCTGTCTTCTTTCTAATTTCAATAACATTAATGAGAGCTTATTGCAAAAATCAATGCATTGTTGGGCTTCCCTGGTGGCGCAGTGGTTGGGAGTCCGCCTGCCAATGCGGGGGACGCGGGTTCGTGCCCCGGTCGGGGAGGATTCCACATGCCACGGAGCGGCTGGGCCCGTGAGTCACGGCCGCTGAGCCTGAACGTCTGGAGCCTGTGCTCCGCAACGGGAGAGGCCACAACAGTGAGAGGCCTGTGTACCACAAAACAAACAAACAAACAAAAAGAAAAAACGGAAAAAAAAATCAATGCATTGTTAACTGGCAAAGTACAGTGTTTGATTTTGACTGAAAAACATTTTTTCCCAAAAAAGCTTCAGAGGTCTTCTGGATTGATAGTTTAGAGCCATCTGAAAGATATAAAGATAATAAGCCATATTCATTTTAAAAATGACAGCTCTATAAGCTCAGTGATTTCTTCTTACACAATGCATTGGCAGGTGCCAGTGGCAAAAACTGTCTGACTACAAAATGGATGTTTGTTGAATAAAACCCATTAATGCTTATAGAATCCACTGTCTCGGGGACGAATTCGTGACGGTGCGACGTTCACAGAGATGTTCTAAGCGGGCTTTTGTGCATTATCTTAGTCACCGGTGGGAAGAAAGCCCAGAATTGGATGGTAATCTGCAGTCTGAGCTTTCATAAATACTCATCTCAGTGATAGGCCATAAGGAGACCTAACCGGATCCTAGCACAACGACAGCCCTTAAGTGTGACTGTGCAGATGCCCTGCGCAGACATCATGATCACCAGTGTCCTTTCATGGGAATTCAGAGAATTAATCCTGGTCTCCTTTCCAGATGTTCCTTTGGGAACGGTCCACATTCATCTACAGCGTTTTGTTCTGCTGTCTTGTTTTTAACTATGACAAGGAAGCAGTGGATAGCTCTGCTTGATTCTATATTACTGAAGGCCCACTGACTCCCCTTCAAACTGCCAGGTATACTCCTGCATTTGGTGTCTAGTTTGGGGGAATCCCACAATGATCAGTTTCTCTTTAATTTCATATTTTCCATTTTGGAATGTATATTTGGCATAAATGCACGAGGATTTAGAGGAAGAGACACGGAGTCGAAGATAAGTTAGACATTTGAGGAGATATAATCTCCTTCGCCAAATGCCATGAAATGAAATTTAAGTCCTATTTCACCAGAAACTTAGAAGACGACCACTGATACTTTTTGAGAATGCTAATATTGCAAAGAGATAAGAATGATGTGGCAGTCTTTCATAAGTACAGAAAAGGATTAGATCGAGATTGGGGAACCTGTAGTTTAGTCTGAAGGGAGCACTCTGGCTGACAAATTAGTTAGAAATGGGGACCAACAGTTCAGGAAGTTTGTCAAGGCAGAGAGAAATTGGCTAGAGAATTTGAGGAGCTGGGAGTGAGGGATTGTGGGACCTGACTTGGCTGTGGGTCCAAGAGCAAAACTGATTAAGCTAAGAAGGACAATAGCCCAGACAGGGTGTTGAAGGAAAAGACTGTCACATCCCAATGGTGGCCAGGCAAGGGGTATAAAAATCCAGGGAAAGGGAAATTCGGGTGCTGGGGGCACTGGGAGGCATGCATTTTGCTCCTGCAACCCTGATGTGGTTAAAGCCAAGAACCCAGGCCGGACATGGCAGAATCTTGCTTTCTCTGTGTTGGAGGATGGGTGGGGGAGACTGGTATTTTGAGTGCATCTGGAAAGGATTATCTCTAAGTAATATTTATACTACTATTTAATAGTAATAACAGAATAATTGGGGCTAGATTGTACAGCTGGACAGATAGGGTTCAAAGCTTTTCTAGCCAGGAATCTGTGGCTCTCCTTAATCTCTCTGGAATTCAGTTTCATTGTCAATAAAAGGCAAATTCTATCATCCTGTGGTTTGCTGGTGATGATGGAATGAAGTAACGAAGGTAAAGTGCTTGATCCCACAGTTGGACTCAGTGAACGTTGGCTTCCTTTGAGGTTGTGATCTCTACGACTCTCTGGGTACAACACCAAGGAGGGCTCCCATGTTCATTGTCTCCCTGATCTTGGTTCTTTTATGTCTTCTTAGACATCTCCTACCTCCACTTCTTATGTTATAAAGAAGCCTCACATAAAGCTAATTGATGAACGTGGGTCTTAGCCGCAAACTCAGTGGAAAAAAGACAAATATGACTTTCTTAATTTTTCCATAGCTAAGCCTAATTTCTATCACAAGGCCCTATATGCCAATAACAAATTATTCCTGAAATCTTAGTAATGTAACGCAGCAAAGGTTGGCAGGGGGCTCTTTTCTGCATGGTGTAAGTGACCCAGTCAGATAAGGGCTCTGTCATCTTCTAGCCACACGATCTTGTCTATGGCCTCTAAGTCACATGTCTATGGCCTCTAAGTCTCTGCAAAAATGGAGAAGAGAGCTGGACGAGGTGTACTATCTCTTGAATGCCTCAGCTTTTGATCACTTCTCTTCGCAGTCTTTTGGCAGGAACAAGTCACGTGGCCCCAACCTAGGCTACAAAGAAGGCTGACAAATATAAACGATATATATTGTCTTCTTATAAACTTTAAGTGTATTAGGGCTTTTGGGGGTGGTAGGTAATAGAAGAAACCCAACTGAAACTACACTAAGCAAAAAAGGAAGTTTATTAGCTCACAGAACTGAAAAGGGGTGTTGTTACTGGAATGAGGCGTGGCCGGATCCAGAGACTCAAATTAGGTAACGAGTTTTGGTTTCTCTCCATCTCTGAGCTCAGCTTGGCTCGGCTTCTGTCTTTAGGATGTTTTTCTCCATGTGGTGCTTAATAAAAATGGAGAGATAAATGGATAAGAAAATAAAGAGATAAGTGGATAAGAAAATGGGCTTCATAAAAAGCCCTCGGCCCATATCCCCCCACTTTAGTAAGACTATTGGAATAAACCAGTCTTCCCTTAAAGTGCTCATGGAAGAGTCCTGAGAAGGACTCTGATTGGCCCAGCTTTGGTTCATGACATCCCTGTGATAAGGATTGGAGGGAGAACAGATTAATCTCCACTCAAACCACGTGACTCAAGTTTCCCACTGGAATGCCGGAGTTCCATTGGGGCAAAGGGGAAGAGCTGCAGGACAGTCAACAAACGCCAGCTGCCCCTCACAGCAAGGAGCACTCTTTAATGCTCCCCCTTCCTACACATCACCTGGGGCCTGTAAGTGGCTTCTATCATGCCCGCCCAAGGGAGTTATATTGGACGTGATAGGTGCCCATGGGCAAACGGCCACCCAATATTCCTATGAAATAATGTTTATTTTTTTGTAAATTTGACACAGAACACAGCTGGGAGATATTTGCAATAGAAAAGCACTATGATCAATGATCTATGCCAAATCATAAAATCGTTCTTCTTTTAAAAGTGAAAAAAATAAGGAGGCATCACACGGGCAGGAGGAATTTCTCATACTGTCGTTATGGAGTGCGTTATGGCCAGCCTGGATTCCTGTGCTGCTGTGTCTCAATCCTTTCCAGGAAGCCATCACTCCATCTCCCAAGCCCATCAGCCCGAATTCAATTCTGCGCCTGCCAGGCCTCCATCTGAGTGGCCATCTAGCAAAATAACCAATGACATTAGTGACTGTGGCCTCCTGACGACTTCCCCAGTTCTGTTTCTAAAGCCCATTTAAAATACATTTCTCATTTTACTACACATTCAAATTTTATTCCTCTGGTTATAGAACTATAAATGTCTGCATTTCATAGAGACGCAAATGAAGGGTATAGAAGCATATATAAATCACACTGCAAAAGTTTTATTTTCTTCATTGTACTCGATATTTGGCTGGGTGCAAATTATATTATCTGACAGTTGCTCACATTCTTCCACAACTAAATATGCAAAAGAGGCCCACACACAATGCATTTTTTCACAATTAGGCTACTATAGATCGTATTTTAAGGTGAAATAAAATTTTCTTCCTGAAATCTAACAATGCTCTGGTGGGTATGCATATTTTTATGCTCATATGAAGGGAGTTAAGTTTCATCGTATAAAAATTTGGGAAGTTCAGTTGTTGGGAATTGAAAATTGATCTACTGTGTAAAATGTGCAAAATGGGAATAATAAGATTGACCCTTCCTCAGGAGGTAACTTAGAAAACAAGGACACAGCCTCTGATGATGTACTGGGAGGCTCTTCAAACTTGGGATTTGATAGCTCTATAGAGGAGGGAAGGCCTCTGCAGCTTTGTGAAAATAGGAAAGGAATGCATTTCCCTACTGCCTGGGAGTAGAGAGCCTGTTTCTTTGTTCCTTTAAACAAATAAACAAATAATGACCAGGTGTGGAGGCCGCATCAGAGAACAGAGTGACTGAGCTGCGGAGGCCTCCATCCTCTACAGCTGAGAGTACTACAAAGCGGAGGTGCCCTAACCATCTGTTTATTCTACAGCAAAGAAAAAAGCCTCATTCTGAATTTTTTGGAGGAAGTAGATTTAGGATCCCTGAACTTAAACTCCTGCCCGCCCAACCACTATGTCTATTTGAGAAGTCCTTAAATCACTCCCATATTCATAGTTTCCCGATACCACGTCAAGGCACCAAGGTTTTTGCACAAACTAGCAGGATCGCCGCAAATAAAGATGTATAAGCACCCCACACAGTGAGTACCTGAAAAGACAAGACATTATCTTTAAAATTCTCACTCGTTTCCAGTAACCTTTTCCATGAACTTCAGCTTCTGGAAAAGATAGAACTTCCCAACTCACAGGGGCAGTTTCTGGCAGAAACAAGAAGGCCAGACCTGGAATCTATAAATCCCCATTTCCTAAATAAACCACATCTTTAAGGATTCCTTTTTTTTTTTTTTTGTGGTACGCGGGCCTCTCACTGTTGTGGCCTCTCCCGTTGCGGAGCACAGGCTCCGGACGCGCAGGCCCAGCAGCCATGGCTCATGGGACCAGCCGCTCCGCGGCATGTGGGATCTTCCCAGACCGGGGCACGAACCCGCGTCCCCTGCATCGGCAGGCGGACTCTCAACCACTGCGCCACCAGGGAAGCCCAAGGATCCCATTTTTATGTGTTTTATTCAATACAATTAATACAGTTGAGTACTCAAGAAATATGATGAACACACATGAAGAAACAAATTAAGGGATGACTGGAATATCTCTTCAGTTGTCCTGCAGCTGGCAAGATTGTACAAGTTTCTAATTCTTGCTTCCCTTCCCCAAACCCTGAAAGCCAAATAAGAGATTTTCAGCAAATTACAGAGTTTTAATTGTTTAAAGAGGGGTTTTATGTTTCCAAGAAAAGAGACTCTGAAGTTGAGCACTTCCAAAATCGACATGGCAAAACATTCCATAAACAAAGGATAAACATAGATTGTATAGACATAGAATATGCACTCAGCAGTTCAACACAACTGTTACTTGAGAATGGGTAAGACTGGGTCATGTGCCCGTTCCTTAGTTTGGAGTTAAAGTTCCCCAATGAGAAATCAAAGGAATTGATGCTGGGTATGGGAAACCCACAGACACAGCATCACACACCCATACTAGTCACACAACCTAAAAACGCACCGTGGTGTCTTAGAAAGAATAATATCCAGTCTTACGAAGTCTTGGGTTGGAATCCTGGGTTTGACATTTTGGGAAGTGTGACTTTAGGCAAGTCATTTACCTTCTCTAAAACCCAGTTTTCTCTCCTGTAAAGTGGGTATAAACATACCCACCTGCGTTGCTCACCTACCAACAGTACAAGTAGAAAGCTGCGTTCCTATAAGGGAATCTCTAAACTCAATGTTAAATCTTTAAAATAAGCAAACTAGTGTACAGCACCGGTGAAGAAATCTCAAGCTAGAATTGTGTTTGGATTAAAATTCATCAAGAGCCTGAGTGAATTACAAAATCATGGTTATTTCCCTTGATTTGAGAGTAATTAGGAGCACTGCAGACTTGACCCACTATCCCTCTTGAACCCCATACCCTACTTTGAAAGAGCTCAGCTCCCCCTCCCCCGAGAATTCCCCAATCTTTGTATCATTGGCAGTGCTCTAATCCCATGTAATTGTATGAGTCTCAATAGCAGATTAGCTCTAAATGCCCCCACAGAAAGGGAGCTGTCAGCCCTGCTATTGTTTTCCACTTAATGTGATTCCCGGCAGCAAAGAAGAAAGGCAGCCAGAGCCCTCCGTCTCACATTACAGACCACAGTTTCTAAACCAATTAAGGAAAAGGGATTTACAGTCCTCAGGATTAGAGACTCTGTTTATATTATCCTATATTTCTTCTCATAATACCCTCCATTTTATGTCTCCTAACAGCCTTCTCTCCATCTCTGGAAATCTCCCATTCACTTACCCATACATTTCCCTATTTACTTCTCTGCCTTTGCTATTTGAGTGCAGTCACCGAGCTAGCTAATTCTTACTGATTGTTTTAATTATGTTTCCAAATCCTCACGCGTTTGCCGTCAGGACAACTCCGGAATGAAAATGCTGGGGCTCAGCCCGAGCCTGATATTCAAGCAGACCTTGATAAAGCGGTACATTTCTGTGCAAGCAATCATTCCGATTAATTGAATAAAAACATCCTGCAGGATGTTTATCAGAGAAATAAAGCTTGGCTCTCAGGAGGCAGGTTGGTCAGTATCCTGATATTGCAGCAAAAGGTGCCAATTTTTTCCCCTTTTTTTAGAATTACATCTGATGGGGAAGGTGAAATGAGTTTTCACTGAAGCAAGGGAACAAATGAGAAGATGATACTTCAGAAAGAGCTCCAGACCATTTTAAAAAAATCATGGCCTGATCTGAGTGTTGGTCCGAGTCTCCTCTTTTCTCTTACTTTTCTAAGGAAAGCTCATGCCACAGGAAGTCCAACTGATTTTCTTCTACCCACACGTATGTATAATTTTTCCCTTGGCTGGTGCCTGAACAATGAACACCTCACTCGATGGGTTTCTATTAGAACCAAATGGGTTTGGAGAAGCATTTTTACTCTTAATGGAGCTTTTCTATTGAATTCCATTTTTCAGAATTTTATTTTAGTTTCAGTTGAATATTTAAACAGGTTTAAATTTTAAATATCTCTGCTGAACAAGCCCAGATATATATCTTTTAAATTGCTGTAATACTTCACTGGGTTTCCTTTTCAACCTGATACAATATGCATAATCTATTATGCTGGCATTACATAAGTTGAGTACGCTCAGACACCAGGCTAAGGCACCCTTTTTACAGTTAAGTCACACCATTACGATGGACTGTCTTATCAAATTATTTTTGTAACAGCTTTGTTACTAACAAAGCATAAAGAGGGTTCTAAAATTCAACCCAGGGCTCGTTATTGTAGGAATACTCATTCTGATTAATGAAACTTTTGTTTAAGGTTGTCCTTAAACTAAGTTATCATAGTCTAGGCTTTGAACATCATCAAGAAGAAAAGCAGGGTCTCCTTTGGGGGAATCGTATTTCTAGGTCTACTGGTTTTATAGGTTCTGGTTGTTATCCTGGTTTTTCCTAGGATTGCTCTGGCCCTTTGAAATGAACAAATATTTGAGTGTTCTAGGTGCAAGGGGGAAAACAAAGACACAGAATTAATACCCCACTCTCAGAGAGCTATGTCCAATCTAAAAGCCCAGATATTAACATGAAAGTTCTGAACAGATTTAGTCTGTCTGATTGGATCTCAGCTCTAGCCCTTGCTAGTTCTATGACTTTGGGCAAGTTATTTCACTTCAGCTTTAGTTTCCTCATCTATAAAATGGGGATAATAATTTTGCCTATCTCTGAGAAGTATAAATATTAAACAAGACAGTCCATGTAAAGCACTTACCGTAGTGCCTAGCCCGAGAAAGAGCTCAATACTTATGGAGATGGAGGATCTCACAGAAACAGAAAATATTTCCAAATACAGGGCATGAGATGTGGCTAAATGTGCCGCCAGAAATATATTGAGTTGAAGGCTAGGTCGTGCATTTGAAGATGGAGATGGGGTTTCAAGGAGCAGAGAGATAAGGGGAGAGTTTTTGCCCTGGTGTTTGGGGACAAGCGCTGGCCACTTCCCCCACCAGTATGAAGCTGAATCCAGGTGCGAGATTGCAAGGCAGTCTTTGCCCAAGAAGATTGAAACGGACACATGTAAGGAGGGCAGTGAGTGAAACAGCTGTGACTTTTTACTCCTTCATGATATTTAAACCGAAGACTCAGAGTACATTAACAGAGCTTTATAGAAACAACCCCTGCTCCGTCCAGCCGGCACAAAACTCACACTCACAATTCATTCGCTAGGCTTATCAGGTTCTCAGGCTATAGCAAATTGGAGAAATTGATGTTTACCCTGAAAGCTTGTACCTTCCGCGACTTGTCGCTGCTGTTGCCTCGGTGCACGTCTTCCAGCATGCCTGAACTTAAATCCCTGCGTGATCACCTTTAACTCTTTGCTAGGAGGCAAAATCAATCCAAGGTAGAACTGAGTGGGAGGACGGAGGAGAAGAAAGGTGCTGCAGAAACTCGGGGGACACGCACCCCATCTATCTATAGACTGGAACGTATTCTGGGCACAGGTGAGAGAAACCAGTTGTGTTAAATAGCTACACTCTCTAAAGTTCTTCCTGTGCTGACACGTCTAAAGAGTTTCTGGTCAGTGTAAGAGAAGAAGCATTTCTGGGAAATAGGACTGATCACACTTTTCATCCCTTGGGAAGGGATGAAAAAGCTGAAGTAAGTGTTACTTCTGACAAATGCAGAAAGCACTAGTCCTATGTGAACACTGCAGGATACACAAGTGTGCTTATAAGAGGCCACCGTCGCTGTCATGTTCTCTCTCTCTTTCCGCCTTAGAGAGGCTCCGTTAATTAATGCCTCGGAGAGCTTCCTCGTATTTGCTGCAGGTGCTTCACAGGCTGTAAGGACAGTGTGAGATGTTTTGATGTATGTAAATTATGTCCCTACTTTGAACCTAATCATTATTGTAAAATTTATAGATGATAAAACACAGGCAGCCATAAAAATAGAATATTTACTTGGAGCAAAGTTATCTGTTCCCTCGGTGATTCATCTTTTATGGGTCTTAAAGATCACTGCCAATGTGAAGACTTAACAGTTTTCCTGGTTCTACCCAAAGCTCCTCAAACAGTAGCAGAGTAAACGAAAGCCACCCAGGATACCAGTGATAGGAACAAACATATACCTGCTGAGTGGTTTCAGGCCCAACATTAAGGAAGGAATATAACAAATGTACTTGTCATACAACAGTGATAGAATTAAAAATCGGAGATGATTTGGCGAGTGGAGAGTGGAGAGCATTTCCTATAGCTCTACCACAAGTGGAGAGTGGAAAGCATTTCCTATAGCTCTACCACAAGCTCCCTGGGGGACCTTGGGCATATCGTTGAATCTCCTTATACCTGTTTCTTCAACCATAAAATGTGGAGATTGGCTTAAAAAATTGCCAGGGTCCATTCCACTTCCACCATTCGATATAGTATTGTAATATATTTTCCATCATTTTAGACCTGTATATGAAAAAATAAAAAAAGGATCAGAAATGGCCAAACCTTGAAGGTAGAGGGAAGTAGGCCACCTGGGTAGACGGCTGAGCAAGGGCCGTGGCTGTGTTTCCCAAGAAAGCTCTGGAAAGTTAGGGTTCTCTGCTCCAGTAAGCTGGGGAAGCTTGTGTATCTTCTCATCTTGGACAGTCACAATTTTCATTAGCCTCTTAAAGGCTTTGGGCGTCCCTGCAGCAAAAAGACAATAACAACAACAGTCACTTCTATTTACTCCTATTGTCCCCAAATTTAGTTGTGCTCACAATTCTTTTACTAACATTTGTTAACATACTTCAGCACCAGAGCTTTAGAGAACACAGCTAGGGAGGGACAAGCTAAGAGCTTGCACAGCTTCACTCTGTCTCTTACTTTGGACTCCAGACCAGAGTCCTGTAATCCTTCTGCTACACAGCTTCCTCTTCAGTAAAGCCGTTGTCTTCACAGGACCATTGTGAGGATTAAAGAAGTTCATTTAAAGTTCCCCTTCTTGGGCTTCCCTGGTGGCACAGAGGTTAAGAATCTGCTTGCCAATGCAGGGGACACGGGTTTGAGCCCTGGTCCAGGAAGATCCCACATGCCACGGAGCAACTAAGCCCGTGCGCCACAACTACTGAGCCTGCGCTCTAGAGTCCGGGAGCCACAACTACTGAGCCCATGTGCCACAACTACTGAAGCCCACATGCCTAGAGCCCATGCTCGGCAACAAGAGAAGCCACAGCAGTGAGAAGCCCGTGCACTGCAACAAAAGTGTAGCCCCTGCTCACTACAACTAGAGAAAGCCCACATGCAGCAACAAAAATCCAGGGCAGCCAAAAATAAATAAATTTTAAAAATAAAATAAAGTTCCCCTTCTTAAGTCATTGCTGCAGAAGATTTCACTGGAAACCTGAACAAGTACCACCCTAAACGCCTACCTCTCCCAACACAAGAGTCATTTACACATACATTCACTTTTCTACCATCTTTTTAAACTTTGGGAAAATCGCCTTGCTTAGGCTACCATCTCCCTGTCCCCTCCATTTATCTATACAACAAATATGTATTGAATCCCTACCATGTGACAATGAACACAGTGCTGGAGCTACAGTTGTGAACAAGACAGACAGAAGATGGCTGCCCTCATGGAACTTTCTGTCCAGATGGGGAGACAGACAATTAAATATGCCGTTATAATTTGGTATGATACATACTATAATAATATAGTATATATAATAATATAATAATTTATTGAATGCTTTCTAAGTACTTTGCATATAGTAACTCTTTTCATCCTCACAACCATCATACAAGGTGGACGCTGTTATCATATTCAACTTATAGCTGTGGAAACTGAGAGAAAGGGTGATTACTGAAGTATGTGGTACTAGGAGAGTACAGAGCAGAAGCCTCAAAGATGTGTCTTCTGGACCTGAAGTTGTGTAACTGTCGGCCAGGTAAAGAAGTACAAGATGAGTGTTCCAGGCTGGGGGAGATAGAGATGGGGAGAGAGAGAGAGAGAGAGAGAGAGAGGGAGAGAGAGAGAGAGAGAGGGAGGAGCATTGCAGGACCTGAGAGAAGCCCCACAGCCAGAGTAGGGTGTTTGAGGTCTGTGCGTGGGTGTGTGGTTGGTGGGGACTTAGAGAGGGTGGTAATGACAAATTATGAGGCAGAGAGATAAATACAATAGCTGAATCAAGAAGGGCATTTCAACCACTTTAAAGGTTTAACTTTATACTTAAAGCAAACAGAAACCAGCAAAGGACTCTGCAAAATAGGGTTTAGATCAGTTGCTCTTGCTGCATTTTAGAGAGATCTCCTGCCTTCAGTGTGGAGAAGGGATTAGAGGCAGACAATGCTGGAGAATTAGCTTGAGGACTGTCACGGTAATCAAAGTAAGTGAAGATGGCCTCCAGAAATAGAATAGAGGTGGTGGTAATAAAGAGACATAGATGAGTTTGAAAAGCTTTTGAAAGGAAAAAGACAATTGAGTCTTGGTGGTGAAAGCAAAGCGTCAAGGACGATGCCTGGCCTCTGGCTTGGGTGGCTGCGTAGACAGTACTGCCATTCACATACGAGTGGAGAGGGAGCAGGTCTGGGAAGAAGGGGATAGCTTCAGTTTGGGACATGATGGATTTGAGGAATCTACAGGACATCCAGCTGGACATACCTAGTAGACACTTGGAAATGTGAATGTGAAGCTCAGGGAGAATCTAAGCTTAATATAGCCTTGCACTTGGTGTAGAAGACCACGGACACCTTTTAGGATGCAGAAGAGCAGGAGAAAGTACCCACATGGACACTTCTGGATCCAGATGCAGTTGGCGTTCAAAGTGTAGAGACCGTGGGTCAAGAAACAAGAAAAGGAACAGAACATTTCTCAAGTCAAGGAGCCACCAACTTGACTTTCCCAGTATAGTAGATGCTCTCAATACCTTGCCCCCCTCTCCTTGGCTCATCTGTAACCTTAGCCCACTGATAACTTCCTACCTTGAGCACCTGAGCTCTGCTTTTCCACCTCAGGGCTTTCTCCAGCTCAAGAGTTAATGTTCCCAGCATAACCCTTAACCAAGGAGAAAATGCAATTGATAAATATCTCAGCTTCCTTTTCCTCAGTGGACGGTTCTGAGGAAATGAATGTTCCGTTCTACACAGAAAGCACCCAGGGGGACACGGCTGTTGCCCACAGTGATAACTAGGTCACTAACACACATGCTTTTTACTTTTATCCCTTTTGTATCTCAATTTCCCCATCCCCTCACTTTGGCTTCCTGGGATCAATTCCTAAATAATGTACCTGTACTGAAGTCATTGATTCAGGATTTGCTTTTGGAAAAAGGCAAACTAAAATCAAGACACCAGGTTACAATCACATATTTGCTTCTTTATTTCACATTTCTTGGTTAATATAAAGATGAAAAAGGGTTGTAGGAAAATTTAATAACCAAACGGATGTTAAACAGGTGAAGGTGGGACATCTTATTGTGTGAGGAAGTAAGGAAACAGGGAAAGATTAATGAGGTCATATCGAAAGCACAGAGAAGACAGCTTGAAAGAGCTCCTACTGGCGATATCTGTGACAATTTGAGAACAAAAAAGAAAATAAACTAAAACTGAAATAAAAATGTATGTGTCTATGATGATACCAAAATATCAGGGAAAATAATGGCATTCACTACCACTGGAAGTGACTTACATCAACTTCTTGATGTGAAAATGGTTAACAAAAGACAGAGAATAGAGCATGTGTTTGGGCATTTTTGATAACGAATTAATTAGAGAAAATTCTTTACACAGAATTTTGAGCCAATAAATCCAGAATCAAAGTTAAAATTTTAAAAATTCCATTTTGTATCCCCTAATGAAATAGGTAAATTCAATCAAATCACCAGTAGAAACTGAAGACATTAGGTGAAAAAAAGTTCACTAAGCAACTAGACATTCACATGACACCAGCAAATCAGGTCCCAAATTACCTGCTAATTGCAAAAGGACTTCAGAGATACAGCAATCAAAGGCAGTGCCTGGTACTTGATTGGATCTTGGTTTAAAGAAAACAGCTATAAAGCATATTTGGGAGAAAATTATAGAAATTTGAAAGTGAGCTGGCTACTCAATGATATCAAGGGGACTATGGCTAATTTTGTTAAGGTGTGATAATCCTTCAATAATGTATTTTGGAGAGAATCCTTATTTGGGAAGATGTATATGGTAGTATCTAGCAATGAAGTAGAAACGTTCAAATTGTTGAGAAAAAATTATATATATCCATATAGATAAAGCAAATATGTTAACAACACACCTATGTTGTGGGTATATAAAAGTATTCACTGTAGAATTCTTTCTTGTTCTCTGTATGCTTGAACATGCTCGTAGTAATTTTTTTTTAATAATTCTTGTTTAATTAAGGTCTCTGCTAAAAATATGGAACGCTTCACGAATTTGCGTGTCACCCTTGCGCAGGGGCCGTGCTAATCTTCTCTGCATTGTTCCAATTTTTAGTATATGTGCTGCCGAAGCAAGCACCATAGTCAGTTTTTTTTTTTAATTTTATTTATTTATTTTTTTAATTTTTACTATCTATTTGGTTGCGCCGGGTCTTAGTTGCGGCAGGCAGGCTCCATAGTTGCAGCTCACCAGCTCCTTAGTTGCAGCATGCAGGCTCCTTAGTTGTGGCATGCATGTGGGATCTAGTTCCCTGAACAGGGATCGAACCCGGGCCCCCTGCATTGGGAGTGTGGAGTCTTATCCACTGCACCACCAGGGAAGTCCCCATAGTCAGGTTTTTAAACTGTGTTGCTTTACCATTAAGAAATTACTTTTGTGAAATACGAATTTTCATTTTCACTTTCTCTTTCAATTTTGGTTTGCTTAATTTTATTTATTTATTTTGTTTTAGGATTCTTTTTTCCTACGGGTGCAGGGTATTAGGATGACTCTGTGTTTACACGATTGTTTTAATTTTTGCCACCTAGATTTCCAACGTCTCTTCTGTTTTGGCCTGCCATGGTCCAGGTGTTTTCTGTAACTACATTTTCATTTCAGTTACTGAGGTCTACACGAGTAAATAGGATGCTTATTGATATAACTCTTCTCATTGGCATTGGGTAGGCCAACATGTATTTTTTCCCAACTTGCCCTCCTGTGATATTACCTTTCAAGAGGACGACTTTGTGTGTATACCGGGGGAAGGGGAGGTGAAGACGCAGGAATGGTGGAGAGTAACGAGGCTTCAGTAATATCTAAAATGACTATTTCTTGTAATAAACTGAAACTAAAATAAGTCTTATACGACTAGTGGACATGTAAACTGGTATAACCTTTCTGGAGGGCAATATGGCAATACGTCCTAAAAGCTTTAATATTATACATACACTTTGATATTTCAATTTATGCAAATTTGCACTAAGGAAATAGTAACGGATACTGTTCATTGAGGCATGAACATCTTTATGGTAAGAACCGGAAATCAACCTAAATATCTAACAATAACTAAATGAGCATACATCTCCTGTTACAGACTGAGTTGTGTCCCCCCAAAACTCATAGGTGGAGGCTCTCAGCCCCAATGTGACTGTATTTGGAGATGGGGCCTTTAAGGAGATAATTAAGGCTAAATGAGGTCCTAAGAGTGGGGCCCGAATCCAATAGGACTGGTGTCCTTATAAGAAGTAGCAATACCAGGAGTGTGCACACCAGAGAAAAGGCCACGTGAAGACACAAGAAGGCAGCTTTCTGCAAACCAAGGAGAAAATCCTCACAAGAAACCATCCTTGCTGACACCTTGATCCTGGACTTCTACCGTCAGAACTGCACGAAAACAAATTTCTGTTGTTTAAACCATGCAGTCTGTGGTATTCTGTTACAGCAGACCTAGTAGCCTAATACATCCCCAAAAGGAATAATAATGATGATGGTGATACAAATAGATGCCTATATAGTACTTACTATGTATCAGGCAGAGTTCTACCTGCTATGCAAATATTAATTGATTTAATCGACACAGGAACATTATCGGGGGTTCTTTTATTATTTCTATTTTATACATGAGAAAATTGAATTACATAGAGGTTATGTAATTTACCCATAGCCATACCGCTGGTAAGTAGAACTTGAACCTAGGCAGTCCTCCAGAGAGCTTGCTCTAAAACACAAATTCTACATTTAGAAATGTACATTCTACATTAAAAATTATGTTATAGGGCTTCCCTGGTGGCGCAGTGGTTGAGAGTCTGCCTGCCGATGCAGGGGACGCGGGTTCGTGCCCCGGTCCGGGAGGATCCCACATGCCGTGGAGCGGCTGGGCCAGTGAGCCATGGCCGCTGGGCCTGCGCGTCCGGAGCCTGTGCTCCGCAATGGGAGAGGCCACAACAGTGAGAGGCCCACGTACCGCAAAAAAAACCAAAAACCAAAACAAAAATTATGGTATAAATGTGTATTTAACTGAATATAAAGATGATATTAGGTATTTTTAAAAGTAGTTTAAAATATACACAGTGATATGTATAATTTCTTATTAGTACATACATGTAACTAATGTTCCACATATATATGTATATCTTCCAAAAATTATCTGTGGCCATCTCTGAGTGATAGAAATAACAACTCTTTTTTTCTCTTTTCCTTTTTTGTCTATTATATATTTTATACAATATAGCTATGTTTAGTTCCAGTTTAAACGTATTATAACACATTTGCTTAGAGTGGTATGTTTAAGTAATTAAATAAAGAAGCAGGGTGAGGAATGATGAGAAAGAAATTAATCCCCCTGTATGGGAGGGAGTAAATATAAAAAAACAACGTTTTGAGGAGTGGGGTAGAATCTGAATGACGGCCGGGAAGGCTTAGTCAGAGACACCATATTTTGGTTTGTTGAGCATCCAAGGTGGGAACTGAAATCAGCAATTTGCGGATCTTGGATTTAAACCGATATGGTCAATTGATTAATTTGTTACCATTTCTATTGACTAGTTTAGGATTTATGATTTGACTAAATCCCTTCAATAAAATCACAAATGCTGTGTGAATTAATGACAAAGGAGACAAGTAGGAATATTGTAGCTGTTACAATTGTTACTACGTGCCCTTGCTCCCAGTTATGGAAAGTAGAGTGACATTTATATGTGACCTGGATAAGACACTATTTAGAGACGTTTGATCATAGCTCAGGAGCTGGCAAACAAATGGAGGGCACAGGATGCCTTGGGGCCCAGGGAACCCTTATGGGGGGCAGGGGGAGTTTGGTAGTGGGAGGGAAGGTTGGCTTGCCTCGGAGCATTTAAGAATTAGAAAATGAAAGTAATTTCAACTGGCAAGGATCTGATAATCAGAGAAAACTAGTCCCGCTGTGCAAGTCACGTATCCCCTTGGTGCTCAATTATGGCTATCTATACAAATATTACGGGTCATATCCCTTCATGAGGAACTTGAAGGAAAGTACAAGATCTTTCACTGGGCTGGAATTTACTGTAATCAACATCGTTCGAAATCTCATTGCCAGTACTTCTAGGTCATTTCCCTAGGGTCAAGGGCTGGACATAAAACAAAGCTGGAGACAAATTCCCTCAAAGACCAGGGGGCTCATTAAAGTTGCCCAAGCACGCAGAAGAAGGCAGAAATGCACTCTTGCAGAAGCCAACCCTCTTTCCCCTTTGACATTTCCCTTTTGGTTTTTCTTACCCTCCAGAGAATTGGGCCGATTACAATCTCTTGTAATTTTTTTTTTTTTTAGGAGAATCGTATGTTACTCCTTGTTTGTGCTACACTAGCTAGTGCCACTGTGTTATATTTCTTTTCCAGTTCGCATTATGTCATACAGCCAGGTGTTAGATGTTTTCATTATCACAAGACTGGTAAAAGAACACTGACTGTACTGATGTTATATGTATATGGCACACATATATAACATATATGAGAAAATTTCAGTATAACAAGACCAGCAAAGTACCATTACCGTGGGCCATTGGTCAGAGCATAGAGATGTTTTCATTGGACTACATTTTGGGTTTCAGTGTTATTCATAATGATAGTATTTGTCTTATAATAATAATGTATAACCCCCCCTATAGTATCATAAAACGCAACATTTTCCAGTGAAGGAACTGAATTGAAAATATAAATGTGAGTCTGAAGCTTCTATAATACCCAAAGCTGCTTGTGTGTATGTGACTCAGCTCCAAAAGTTAGTTCTCAATGGTGAATGTTTAACAGAATTCCAGAGAATATCAAGGGCGCTTCACCTATTTAGTCATTAAACACATTAGCACTTACGATGTGCAGGGTGTCATTCTAGGGTATCATAAGAATGAGTAAAAAAAGAAACAAATTTCTGCCTTTATGAAGATAACATTCTAGTAAATAACCAGTAAATAAATCTGGAAAATAAATAAGATAAATAAGAAACTATATTCTATGTTAGAGAGAGATAATAAGGGAAGTAGTCCTAGAAGGATTTTCTTAGTGAGGGAGGGAGTTGTAATTTTAGAGAGCGTATAAGCAGGCTTTGGCAGGAAAGAGCTCTCATTAAGGTTAGTGACAAGGTTTGTCTTGTCACTAACCTTAAACCAGGCACCCCCATGCTCTACTCATCCCCAGCCCAAGCACACCTTTTAAATCGTTTGATCACACTTTGCCTAATCTCTTGGTTCTTTCCATAGATCAAAGAAGTAGAAATAAGCTAGAAATAACCCTAGCTTCCCCTTCAGTCATCTTGTGAACAAACTATGTGAACAAGATAACATCTAAAGAAAAATCACGAATCGACAAACCTGCACACAGTGGGGGATTATGACGACCCTGACCCCCATTTCACTGACTGAGATTACTTCCCCTTTTCCCTTTAAAAACTTTCATGGCCGAGCAGAATCTTTGGACGTGGTTTTGGGGGGACACTGAGTCCACCATCTCCCCAGATTGCTAGCATTCTGATTAAAAGCAATTTTCCTTTCTACCAACATTTGCTCTCTTGAGATTGATTTTTGAGCGGCGAGCAGCTGGACCTGAGTTTGGTAACAAGAGTAGAATTGGAAGGCTGCCCTAAGGATGTCACTTCCGAACAAATACCTGAAAAAAGAGGGAACTAGTGATGAGACTCTCTAGGGGAAGAGAATTCCAGGCAGAGGGAACAGCTCTGAGGTCTGAGTGTGCCTGGTGTGTTTAAAGAAAAGTCAGGAGACCAGCATGGCTGGAATGGAGTGACCAAAGGAGAGAGTTGTAGCAGGGAAGTCAGAGACATAACAGGGGCCAGATCAGGTAGGGTTCTTGTAGGTCATGGTTAGAGCTTGAAGCCTCTGAAGGGCTTTGTGCAAAAGAAGCGTGAGGAGTCACACTCACTTCCAAGTAACGTCATGGGCAATGTCTCATATAAATAGTACAACATTAACCAAGTGTACTTTTCTTTTTTTTTTAAATAAATTTATTTATTTTACTTATTTATTTTTGGCTGCATTGGGTCTTCGTTGCTGTGCACGAGCTTTCTCTAGTTGTGGCGAGCGGGGGCTACTCTTTGTTGCGGTGCGCAGGCTTCTCATTGCGGTGGCTTCTCTTGCTGTGGAGCACGGGCTCTAGGCGTGCAGGCTACAGTAGTTGTGGCTCGTGGGCTCTAGAGCGCAGGCTCGGTAGTTGTGGCACACGGGCTTAGTTGCTCCGCAGCATGTGGGATCTTCCCGGACGAGGGCTTGAACCTGTGTCCTCTGCATTAACCACTGCGCCACCAGGGAAGCCCTACTTTTCTGATAATAGTGAGATGAGGTATATAAAAGTTACTTTAAAATAATAAAATATCAAGCTTTTATTAAAGAATTGAGGAATGTGTGTTCTCTTTCTATCTAAGGCTGAGAATATCATCTACTATAAGCTGCAAGTTTCTTTAAATTGTTGTTAAACCCCGATTAGTCAGATAATCCCAGATATTAAATGGAAACCATAGGCTGCAGAGTAATAATTTATAGTGTATTTATGGTACTGCTTCTTTCCTTTCAAGAAAGTATCTTATTCTCAAATTATCAGCAAGTGAACTGAGTGATGGTGGAGTCATTTGGTCCAACTAACTGTCTCAGAGAAAACAGTTTTAAAATCTGGGAAACAATATTTAAACACAAACACGCCCACAACCATATGAAGGCTCAGAAGAATGAATGATCAACAGCAAGCAGAAACCAGAGGGGAATCTTCCCTTGAAAGAGGAACTGTGAAGCGTGGGATTTGCAAGTTTGTGAGGGTCAGGTGACAGAAAGCCACAGCCTTACAGGTCTGTGCGTGGCAGAATAACCCAACAGGGGGAAGTCATGGAAGGGAGGGAGCCATACACAGAGACCCCAAATTTACATGGAAAACCTAAACCAACCCTAAGCTATAGATTAAAGCTCTTGTTTTTAGGGGAAACCCTCGGGGAGTCCAGGGGATGAGAAAGTGAGCAGAGATGTCAGCTGCTAGTCTACACAGAGAAGATAGAATTTGGAGTTTGAGTCTGGCCAAATTAACTGCCTTATGGAATAACATTTGCCTTTAAGAGGAACAAAATAGAATCCAGGGTCTTTACAACATATCTTTTATAATGTCTGGTATCACTAAACATGTGCAGTCACTAAAAACGTGAAGAAGCAGGAAAATCTGACTCTTGGGTTCTTTCAGACATCCCTTCTGACACCAGATGAGGGTTCCTCCCACCCCATCGCAACACCAAACATGTGGTATCTTTGCCAACACCAACTCTGCAATTCGCAGACACTAACTCTCTGGAATTAGAGGAGACAACCACAAGCTAAGGGGCTTAGTCTCTCAAGCCTGCCCCAACTTCAGATGCCAGGTGGAAGTCCCAGGGGTACCCACAGTTCTGACTGACCAGCTATAAGTCAGTTTGATAATTCACCAGAATGACTCAGGGAACTCAGGGAAGTGCTTTACTTACCAACACCAGTTTATTGTAAAGGATGCAATCAGGAATAGCAAAATGGAAGAGATGCCTAGGGCAAGTTACTGGGGGGGAAGAGGAGGGAACACGGAGTTTCCATGTTCACTTTGGGTGTGCCACTCTCTCAGCACTTTGCGTATTCACCAACCTGGGAGTTTTCCAGACCCTGATGTTTAGGGGTTTTTGTGGAGTTTTCATTAGAAAGGTGTGGTTGATTACAAAGGTGGCCATTGGTAATTGAACTCAATCTCCAACCTCTCTCCCCTCCCCAGAAGTCAGGGGTTGGGGATGAAAGTCCCAACTTCTAATCATGGCTTGGTCTTTCTGGTGACAGGTCCCTATCCTGAAGCTGTCTAGGAGGTCCTCAGCCAGGAGCCATTTCATTAGCATATCAAACACATCACTCAGGGGATGTCAAGGGCTTTAGGAGCTCTGTGCCAGGAACTGGGGTCAAAGATCAAATATTTTTTATTATATCACAGTGATCCATATCAAAGTTTGTAACACATGTACAATTAATATAAATAATAATACAAAGAATGAGAGGGTAGTTAAATCTATACTGTTTCAAGGTAATTATGTTTTATATTAAGCAACATACCATTAACTCTAAGTAGATTATGAAACTTAACCATGCATATTATAATCCTTAGAGCAATCACCAAAAATATAATGCCAAAATTTTAATTACCAAATTTATATATTTTATATAAATATAAAGTATAGCTAAAAAGTCAATAGAGGAAACAAAATAGAATGCTAAAGTATTCTATTATGCCCTCAAAAATACAGAGAAGGAGCAATAAAAACAGATGAAATTATGTATATGTATATGTATAGCTTGTTCACTTTGTTATACAGCAGAAACTAACACAACATTGTAAAGCAATGATACTCCAATACAGATGTTAAAAAAAAAACAGATGAAGTAGAAATAAACAGCAAAATAGCAGACCTAAGACCAACCATATCAACAATTACATTAAATTTAAATGACTAAGCACGTCTATAAATGCCAGAGATCGACAAGATCAATTTAAAATGTTTCAGAAAGGAAGTCCTACCTCTATACTGTCTGCAAAAGATGCACTTTAATGCAAAAATACAAATCAGTTGAATGTAAAGTGATGAAAAATTTCTTATCAGGCAAATATTACTCATATGACAGCTGGAGTACCTATATTAATATCAGACAAAATAAACTTTGAGACAAGGAGTTTTATTATAGATAAAGCATAATATTTCATAATAATAAAAGGGCCAATTCATCAGAAAGACATAATTTTAAATGTGCATGGGCTTACTTTTATTTCAAAATACATGAAGTCAAAACTTACAGAACTAAAGGGAGAAACAGACAAATGCACAGTCATAGTTGGGGATTTAGAACAACAGGACAAAAAATTAGTAAGAATGAAGAAGATTGGATCAATGTTTAACCATCTTGACTACATTACATTTGTAGAACACTGCCCCCAATGCAGAATATACATTCATTCTCAGGAAACATGAGACATTCACTAGAATAGATCATCGTCTGGGCTTATGAAAGGTTTCAGAATACTTCAAATGACTGAAATCTTATAGATTATGTTCTCTGATCACAAAGAATTTAAATGATAAATCAAGAACAATAAGCTGGGGCTTCCCTGGTGGTGCAGTTGTTGAGAGTCCGCCTGCCGATGCAGGGGACACGGGTTCGTGCCCCAGTCCGGGAAGATCCCACATGCTGTGGAGCGGCTGGGCCTGTGAACCATGGCTGCTGAGACTGTGCGTCCGGAGCCTGTGCTCTGCAACGGGAGAGGCCACAACAGTGAGAGGCCCACGTACCGCAAAAAAAAAAAAAAAAAAAAAAAAAAAAAAAAAGAACAATAAGCTATCTAGAGAAGCCATAAATATTTGGAAATAAAGCATTAAATTTCTATACAACCCATGGATCAAAGAAGAAATCACAAGAGAAGTACAAATAATTCTTATTTGAATGATAATGAAAATACAACAAACACACCAAAAAGTCATGTGATGTAGCTAAAGCACTGTTTTAAGAGATATGTAAGATTTTAAACGCTTATGTTAGAAGAAAGATTTGATTTCATTGATCTTTATGATGCTAGAAAAAGATATGTAAAATAAATCTTAATAAGTAAAACAAAGAAAATAATAAAGACCAGAAATCAATAAAATAGGGACTTCCCTGGTGGTCCAGTGGGTAAAACTCTGCGCTCCCAATGCAGGGGGCCTGGGTTCGATCCCCGGTCAGGGAACTAGATCTCACATGCCACAATTAAGATCCGATGCAGCCTAAATAAATAAATATTAAAAAAAAAAAAGAAATCAATAAAATAGAAAGAGAAATAGAGAAAACGTTAAAAGCTAAACACCATTCTTTGAAAATATTAATAAAATCAATACTCCCATGATAAAACTGGTTAAGGGGAAAAAAAGAAAACACAAATTACCAATATCAGGAATAAGTAAGGTCTCATGATACAAGGTCCATATGTAAAAATCAGTTATATTTCTGTATACTAGAAGCAAAAAACTGGATATTTAAAACTTAATTCCATTTATAATAGCATCAGAAAACACAAAATACTTAGGAATAAACAGAACACAAGGTGAGCAAAATCTCTGCACTGAAAACTGCTAAATCACCGAGAGAAATTAGAGAAGACCTAAATAAATGGATAGATATACCAATTCATAGGTTGGAAAACTCAATATTGTTAAGATACCACTTCTCAAATTAATCTGCAGATCCAATGCAACAAAAATCATAATATTGCCAGGAGTTTTTAAAATAGAAATTGAAAAGCTGATCCCAAAATTTTTATGGAAATGCAACTGACTTAGAATAACAAAATAATTTTGAAAAAAAGGAGCCAAGTTCAAGGACTTACTATCTGCCTTCAAAAGTTAATACAAAGCTACAAGAATCAATGCAATGAGGTACTGGCATAAGGATAGACAAGTAGATCAATAGATCAGAATGGAGAATCCAGAAATAGACCCACAATTATGCAGTCAATTGATTTTTGACAAAAATGTCAAATCAATTCAGTGTGGGAATGGAAAGTGATTTTTAACCAATGGTGCTAGAATAAACGGACATCCACATGGAAAGGAAAAAAGAATCTCAATCCCTTCCTTATACCATATAAAAAAAATAATTTTAGATGACGTTAGATCCAAGCATGAAAAATTGTAGCTTTTAGAAGAAAAGCTTTTTGAAAAAAAAAAAAAAGAACATAGGACAGCTTCATAACTGGGGATAAGTAAATATTTCTTAAGCAGAGAAAGCAATAATAATAAAAAAAGAAAAATGATAAATTATACATTATCAAAATCAAAAACTTCTGCTCATGAAAAGATACTGTTAAGACAATGAATTGACAATCCACAGACTAAGGAGAAAATATTCACAAAACATATATCTGACAAAGGGCTTGAATGCAAAATAAAGAATTCAATTTTTAAAATTGGTCAAAGGGCAATCACTTCACAAAAGAAGATATACAAATGACCAAAAAGCTCGTGAAAAAGTATTCATCGTTATTAGTCATAGAAGAAAAGTCAATTAAAATCACAGTGAGATACTTCTACATACCCATCGCAATGGCTGAAATTAAAAAGTTAGGCAGGGGCTTCCCTGGTGGCGCAGTGGTTGAGAGTCCGCCTGCCGATGCAGGGGACACGGGTTCGAGCCCCGGTCCGGGAGGATCCCACATCCCGCGGAGTGGCTGGGCCCGTGAGCCATGGCCGCTGAGCCTGCGCGTCCGGAGCCTGTGCCAGGCAACGGGAGAGGCCACAACAGTGAGAGGCCCGCGTACCGCAAAAAAAAAGTTAGGCAAATACCAAATGTGAACCAGGATGTGGAGTAGTCAGAACTCTCGTACATTGCTGGTGGGAATGTAGAATGTAGAACAACTTTGGAAAACTGCCCGGTAGCGTTTGGGTTTTTTTTTGCGGTACGCGGGCCTCTCACTGTTGTGGCCTCTCCCGTTGCCTGACACAGGCTCCGGACGCGCAGGCTCAGCGGCCATGGCTCACGGGCCCAGCCGCTCCGCGGGATGTGGGATCCTCCCGGACCAGGGCACGAACCCGTGTCCCCTGCATCGGCAGGCGGACTCTCAACCACTGCGCCGCCAGGGAAGCCCTGTAGAATTGTTTTTAAAATATTTAAAAGCCAGGATATCCAATATTAGGGCAGAGACACTAAAACTCCGGGCACTGGCCTCCATGTGAGACACTTTTTCTAGAAACAATTTTTTTAATTTAAGTTTTTTTTTTAAATGCTTTTAAGGAAAACAATCTCCGAATTGAAATATACTTTGTGGCCTTACCATTAGCATTCCGACAACAAATACCTGAGGGCCCACCATGCCTATGTTCTCTGCTGCACAGCTCTTAGGAAAACCCTCAAGGCTGTGGGTGTCCCTGGGAATGGGGAGCTGGGAGAGTTTTCTTGGGAGAGACATTAAAGTGTTGGGAGCAGGTCCCATGGGGAACGGGTTACCTGGACGCCTGACTTGCCCCAGCTGTAACCTTCCTTGAAGCTGCCATCACAACCTACTCAGGGTGTGTGGTTGTTTTTTGTTGTTTTTCTTCTTCTCCTTCTCCTTCTTCTTCTCCTTCTCCTTTTTCTTCTTGTTGGACCCGTAGAGACTCCCGTGCTCTTTACCAAAATCCTGTAAAGATAGAAAGGGATTTTTGTCTTGTCAAAGCAACTTTTTAACATTCTTGGGGCTTCCCCTAAGAGATTTTTCTCGGAAAAGTAAGGGATGGGGCCTCTTCTGTTGCTATGACATGAGCAGCGTATGGTTAGCAGATGGTTCTGAGCTCTTGGTTCTTTCCTGTCCATCAACCCCAGACACCAGACCTGCTCCTGCCAGAAATGGGATGCAATCAGCAAGCCCCACGCTTCCAGCTTTCCATCTAGTCTTTGCATGGTGCTAATGTGAATGGAAGTAGATAAGAGGACATAGATGGCTAATGTCCCCAAACTGTGCATCACACAATGTGACAAAATCAGCTATTGTCAAAGCCCCTTCCCTTAAGGTCCCTGGAGATAGTGAGGGAGAGAGGAAGGGAAAGAGAAAGGCTGGATTAAAAAAGGAGACAGACTTAATCCAGCAGTCTGACAGTGAGTCTTAATCCCATTCCTTCACAGTACAAAGGATTTATACACACTCAGATGTAGAAGAGCAGTGAAACGTGCCCTCCCTCCCCAGTAGAAAGGATATTTAACTTTCCAGGGGCCTTTGCCTCTCCCTGAAACAATATGGTAAGAGCAGTCTGAGATGAAGGAGAGGGGAGCTGAAAAGCACTTCTTCCACTGACACGTTCTTAGCAATGCCCAGGAATCCCCCCCAAAACAAGGAAGCCTCATCAGTTACCCAGAGATTTACCTTTCTCTTAACACGCTTCACCTTTTCGCATTGTATCAGCGATCATGTCTAGTATAGTTTCATTTGGTTTGAAAAAAATTCACCTTTTAAAGCAAGATGTCTTTGAGTTTGTCCCTTTTCTATCTCTGCTCCTCCCTTTTCCCCCATGACACCCCCAAATACTTTAGTTAAATTAACTTATCTTTTCTAAGAAGGTTGAGGGAATCAGACGAAGCAAGGATCTGGGAGGAGGGTCTAGACAGCAGAGAGCACAGAAAATTGTTTAAAACCAGATCGAAAACTGTCTCTCTGGCTTCCCCTTTCTCTGTTCTTCCCTCTGCCAAGTAAACCTTTTCCTGATTACAGTAAACACCTTCTTAACAGATCAAAACGAACGATTTTAAAGGGAGTTGCTTACTCACAAAATTCATTATGGTAATGCCTCGTCTTACTCAGCAGGGCCCGCTTCCTCCCTGCCTCACTTTGATCTGCCACTGTGGCCCTGTCTGTTCCCGCAGCTCATCTACATTTTGTTGGCGTCAGACTTTTTCAGTACATATGCCTCAGGTTGTGAACAGCCCAGTAGCATTAAAAGAGCCAGGCTAGAGACAGATTTTCCTCCCCATACCTTAAAGATATATATTTTTTGAAATGTCAGCGACAACACATGTTAGATGTTTAACTCTTCCTTCCCACCCCTGCCCCCCCGCATTCATCTCTTTACTACCTTCCATGAAATTCACCCCATGGTAGATTGCTTTTCACTGGATCTCTCACGTCTGCAATGCAGGTTTCTTGCAGAGCATGATTTATTATTAAAGATGGAACAATTTATAGTGCGCCAGCCTCCTAAACCTCAAAGTACCTTACAGATGCATAATGAAGAGAGTCAGGCCACCCGACTCTGCACCCAACAAAGCCACCTGGACCTGTAAGAAGCCACTTGCAAAATGAGAGTTGTTTTGTCTGTGTGGTCCCCCAGGACTGCTCAGGCTGGCATCAGTATCTGGATACAGCAGACGAGTAACTGGGTCTCTAATTTGTGATGAAATAACTTGACCTTTGGTAAGGCAGAGTGTTTTGATCTGATTTCTGCAAATGACTTATTTGGGGGGCATCTCTCTCTCGCTCAGTGTCCTGCTCAATAAAACTGATGGAAAATAACCTGTTTTGTTTTAGCATCTGCCTGCATCCCTTGAATCACCCATGGCCCAGCTCAGCCTCCTAAATGCCTTTCCTCAATCCTTACTCTCTTTGGTCTCTCTGCAGCATTTAGAACAAAAGACCAGGCTCTCCTGAAATTTTTAAAAAACTCTTTCCTCTCCTGGCTTTTATCATGCTAGACTCCCAATCTCCTTGCCTCTTGGACATTCATTTATTTCGTCAACACTCTCTTGTTAGGCTGTCCATTTTCTGGTCCTTCTTTCTTGTTTCCTGCAAGATCGTTAATGGAATTTTCTCCCTTGCTAATAACAAAGATGACGACAACCAGGTGAATTCCGACATGCCTGCTATGTTTTGTAATTCCAGTGTTTCCATGCTATTGCCTCATACCTCACAGATACCCTACGAACAAAGGTGGGGCACCTCACCGCATTTTACTATTATCACTTCTTTCACATTCTGCTTGCCTAAATTGTTGCTCTGTGAAGGCAGGGACCATATCCATCTTAGGTCCCTTTGGTGACCACCTGGCCCATGGGAAGAGCTGCAGGCATAGGTGGGCTAATTATTAGCCTTTTTACAGATAACACTGTATTTTACTGATATCCCTGATGTTTGGAGAGATTTGCCCACAGTCACAAAGTGTAAGAATGTCAAATATCATCTAGGTTTCTGACTCCAAGTCCATTTATCTTTTTACTACTTTAAGTTGCAAAATACACTGAAACCTGTATTTCTCTGTGTCACACTACGGAACTGACAGCCAGTCTTCATAAAATCATGGGAGGGAAACTAAAGCTTATCTACTAGTATTTCCCAGATTTACCTGATCATCAGAATCTCTTGAGGTTCTTGAGAGCAATGCTGGTTTCTGGACCTCACTCTAGTTCTACAGCATATGAATATCCAGAGGGAGGGCCTAGGAAATTGGATAAACAGCTTCTTCCTCTCTGCCATTGTAAACACATCGCTTCTCTGGGGCTGCTGGACTTGGCTTCAATTCCAAAGGGGGAATGAAAGCTGTGGACCAAAAGGGACTCAACTTTGCCCGCAGAGATAAAGGAAGAGAGCCGAGCTCCACATTTGTCATTCTTACCAATAGGGAAATCAAGCAAACACATTCAAACCAGTGGCTCTTAAAATGTGACCTCAAGACCATCAACATCACCTGGGAACTTGTTAGAAATATGAATTATCAGGCCCATCCCCAGATCTATTAAATCCAAAATTGAATCAGCATTGACTCTGAAGCTTGCGGGGGGTGGGGGGGGGGGGTGGGGGGGGTGTTAACAAGTCCTCAGGGCGATTCTGAAATGTGCAAAGGAAGGCCATCTTAGGATACCATTCAAAACAGGTGAGGCTAGTTCTCATTTGCAGAGGAGATAACACCTGCTCTGCCGTAACTCCAGTGTTTATTAGCCATTGTCATAAGGAAACTAAATACCTTCTGTACTTCTTGAAGCTCATTTTTTTTCTTTTCCTGAGCCCAGCACTTCACAGATTTGAGTTTTACATCTCTTGGTGAATCAGATAGTTGATGTCAATATTTCTTCGAAGATATTTTTAATACTTGGTTATATTAGGGCTTTAGTGAGTACCTTCTCCACATTGTAAAATCCAAGCAAGCAATTATGCAAATGCTTCAGCTGTTTGGCCACCATTTTACGCAAACATTTCTCAGCACTGAGCTTGGTGTAGACAAACAGCTCAATAAATAATTGTTAAATTTTTTAAAAAATAATTCTTTGTTTGTGGTCACAGTATTCTGATCAGAGGTCGTCAGTGGAGGAGAACGGAAATCTTCCGTCTCTCTCCTTGCTCTGCAGTCAGTGTTACTGACTCAGGTCCCCTCGCTCTCCAGTGAGCCTTCTTCCTACATATTGCCCTACTGTGTACCTTTTGCCTGCCCTTCTCACCTGCTGCCCAGATTTTGAGACACTGCCTTTCCTGTCTTTCATTTCATTTGGGTCCAATCACTTCAACTCATTCAGATTTCTGATTCTGTTTCCCAAAGTGCTGGTGACCCCATTTTCTCCAGTTCACTGTCACCGACAAGTGCAAAGAGTTGGGCGTCTCATCCTTCAACCTCGTTCCAAAGTAGAATCCTCTGGGTCATCATTTTCCATCTCCCTGATTAGAGCTGAAGTCAGGTTCAGCAGACCCAGAGAACTCATGTGGATAAAATGGCAGAGAAGGAGAAAGGGGGTGCATGCCGAGTTAAATCACATGTATGGGGGGTAGTCTGTTATTAACATGCGCTAAGCACTTGGGCATGCTAAGTGCTTAATACATGTCAATAACTATAATAATAAGACACATCTTGAGGAAATGGCATCGTGTTTATACCCTCCCCGCCTAGGTAGCTATTTAACATGGTCAGTGCGACATTTGGACTCAAGCCAGTTGGTACCCAGTGTGATCTTTGCTAAGAGATGACTGCAGCTGCTACAGCTCAGGAAGTTCTTGTAATGCTTCCCAGTGCCCAGCAGGGAGATGCAATTGTCCAGTGAATAGATTGAAGGAAAGGACTAGGAATAGAGTTTCTCAGGCAGCATTTGAAAAGCTAATCCTTCCATTTCTAACAACAGCTACAAAAGAAAATGAAAAAATGCAGTGCACTGTGCAAATCGAGATGGGAAATATTCAATAATTTATAACACTTCTACAACGTGTTTCCTATAAAATTTAACCAAATTGAATTTTCTTTCTTTTTTTTTTTTTTGCAGTACGCGGGCCTCTCACTGTTGTGGCCTCTCCCGTTGCGGCTCTGGACGCGCAGGCTCAGCGGCCGGGGCTCACGGGCCCAGCCACTCCACGACATGTGGGATCCTCCCGGGCCAGGGCGCGAACCCACGTCCCCTGCATCGGCAGGCAGACTCTCAACGACTGAGCCACCAGGGAAGCCCGAATTTTCATTTTTATACCAGAGAATCTTCCTACCTCATAACTGCATGGCTATTAGGTATGTGCTTAGTTAGGAAGACTGGAAGAGAAAACAATTATTGATGGGTTAGAGGTTTCCCATAGAGAAGGGCGTTATTGAGGCAATATATGAGATGGAAAGAGTACTGCTCTTGGCATCAGGTCATCTGGGTTTGACCATAGCCTCCCAAAATGACTAGTTTCGTAATATTTGATGAGTCTGAAAACCTTTCTAAGCTTCAGTTGCTTCCCATGTAAAATAGGAATAATGATCACTCTCCTACCCATTTATAGAGATGTTTTTAGAAAAATAAGAGATAATGCAGACACATAGAAATGGATATTCAGGTTTTGCTATAATAATGCTGCATAACAAACAATTCCACAATTCTAGTGGCTTATAACAACACTATTGCTCCTTTGGGGATTTTTAGATCAGCTGTGGCTCAGCTGAACTTGGCTGGCTTTGGGTTCAAGTCTGCTTAGGTGCCTCTCATTCTATGACCCAGGCTGAAGGTGTCATGGCCATTTAGATTATACTCTTCACATGACCACTGGCTGTGATGCAAGAGAGCAAGTGGAACCTAACTGTGGCTGGTAAAGCCTAAACTTGACAGTGACACTCACTTCGGCCCACATTCCACTGATCAAAGAAAGTCACAATGTCAGGCCCAGTGTCAATGGGACAATGAAGTGTTCTCAGTTCGTAGAAAAGCCATGGCCTGGATGGGAGGGAAGAAAGAATTCTGAACAAATACAACCTATCACAGTGCATGGAATTGCTCTGAGAACCATAAAGTAACATCTCGATGTTAGGGTGGTAATGATGATTACTTGGTTGGTTCATAGTCAGAAATTGTCTACAAAAGATGGATTTGGAGCTTTGTAGGGCAAGAAACACTCATGCACTTACTTCCTCCTATAAACGTTAACAGTTCTTGATCATAATCTCAAAGGATGCATCTCCAGCTAACTAAGCATGCATTTAATAGCTAAACAGATACAGGTTGGGAGATACTGACAGGGTCTGATCAGGGAGCACAGCTTCTTGATTCTTCTGTCACTCCCAGGAGGGGTGCTGGAGTTGGGAGGCTCTGCCAGTTCCAAAGGAGGAACTGTCAGGACACAGGCAGCTCAGAGGGAGGGCTCACCAAGCCTCTTCTACTGCAAGCAGCATCACATGAAAAGCCATCACGGGTTCCTCATATAGTTTCACAAGCCATGTCCCCTGGCTGTTCTGTTTCTACAGCAGATAATGTAATAACCAGTCATCTTGCTTATGCAGTTCCGCTCACTGATACTACATGACCAGATTGAGGGTACATGTGATCAGACACCTCTTGTGTTACCAGGCCCAGGAGGGGTAGAGAACAAAGGGTTGGCCAGGGCTCATACCCCCTTCACAAATGCTCCTTAAACTTGCAAGGGCTTGCAAGCTGGAAGAAGTGACGGTATTAAGGACCAAAATTGTATGTCTACTTGGCAAATCAGGGGAGTGGCTGGAAATAAAAAGGAGCCATTTTGATAGCGACATAGGTTAGTAAACACACAGGGATGAAAACACAAATGAAAATTTCATAGACAAGGGTGGGCCAACAATATACAAATGTGATTCGGAAAGATAGGGAGTCCCCATGGCGAAGCAAACGTTTATCGTGAGTTTTCCAAATGACCATGATCCCAGCCCGCCAGAGAAGCATACACATCCCAGCCCAGACTGACAAGAGTAAGCACAGAGAGAATTCACTTTTATTTAGGGGGACAGAGTACAGAATAAAAAAGAAAGTTAAATAGAGCATTCTGCAGTATAGACATCATTTATTCAAAATACATTTTGTCCAGCATTTATTATGTTTTTGCACTGTGTTGGGTGCTGAAGATACAAACATGAAGGACAAGGTCGCTACTCACAGGAACGTATAGGCCAGTCTCTGTGTGTAATCCCTGTGTTCTGCATGTACACGAAACGTCAGAGATGGACGTGAAAACGATAATTGCAAAACACAGTGGTAAGTGCTTGAATCCTGTTTACCAAAGCCATATCTGTTTTCTCTCTGTCATCATTAGCCAAGAGAAAACTGGAAAATTGTGGGAAGAGGGCCAGTTAGAGCCAACCCAGAGATTCAGATATTCTTCAGATTAGATCAAGTGTTAGACCAAACTGGATTACTCTGGTTAGTGGACCTAGAAGTCCAAACAAGATTAACGTGAGCTAAATGGCTGGAAGAATCCAGGGCAGAATGATTGTCAATACAGGAGTCTCTCTGACTTTGGGGCAGGAGGAACGGTCTGTCCTTGCAGAGGATGTGGAGATGACCTGCCCTCAAGATGCATATGGTCCAGGAGGGTTTTTTTATGTACCTCATCTCCCTAACAATCTGTAATGAGATTTGAGAGCCTGAGCTGTGTTTCATTCCTTTTTGTACTACTCCCAGCCTCTAGCAGAGTACCTAGCCTGGAAAGAAACAATTAACATGAGAGATATAGGAATAAAAAGAATTGGGAATGAAAGAATATAGATGGATCTGAAAAGTCTGAAATTTACCTACAATCCTGGGCCATGGATGATTTCCAGACATATATGCCCCTTGGCTTTTGTTTCTTATCCTTCCCTTTAGTGTCTCTATTACTTGCTGAGACCATGACTTTGCTACCATACTCTCTATAGGGCCAGAAATGGAGAAGAGTCATTGAAATGGTATCATGTTACTATTGACTTAACCCTCTGTTCTCATTGTCATTTCTGTTTATCACTCTGGGCTTAGGACCAAGGGGGAGGAAAGGAGAGGAAAGAGGAAAAGTATGTCAGGGTAGAGGAGAAATGATCTGGCAGGATTTGACTCTGCTCAAGGGAAGAAAGTAAAAAATTGTATCATGGAGAAAAGCATGAAGCTTAGATGTAAACAGAGCTGGACTTGACTCCAGGCTCAACATCTTACCCATTGAGCGATCTGTGCCAAGATAAGCTCTCTGAACCTTCATTTTCTTGTCCATGAAATGAATAGAATATTATCTGTTCTGTAGAATTTAATGAGATGTGTATGGAAGTATTTAACTCTGCGTCTGGTGGGTAGTGAAAGGTCGACTAATCAGACCCTTCTCCTTCCACCATAATAGGGCTGTTCTTCAAGTCTTAAATTAAAAAAAAAAAAAAGGCAAATAAAGCTGATCAAATATAATGTGTTTCATAAGAAACCTTGCTCTCAGAAAAACTCAATTAGTTACCATGGACTATTTCTGCCCAAACCTACAAAGCCACAAGGCAAAAATCAGCAGGAGAGGGATGTGTGTGTATCTATAAACCATTAAGAGGATTACATGAGTTAATGCACGGAAATGGTTTGAATACTGCCTAGTACAGAGTAAGAGCTCAATTAACATTGTTGCTGCTGTTGTTGTTGTTATTATTATTATCATTTGTAACCGTATCCTTATTATTGGCTAAATTGGCCACACACATTTCTTCCAAATAGCTGACCAGGCTCATTAGAGACGTTGGATCCCAAGCTTTATAATTCAAAGGCTCAGATGGAGTGAGGGTGTCCAGGAGGGAGAAAGAGAAAAATGCATGGTTTGTCTCTGAGCACCAATGTTTCTGGTAGTAGGACACTGATTCTCTTTATGGCTACCGGGAAAACTGAACTCACGTGACAATCATTTGTGGACCATTTCCAGAGGGCCTGCACTTGCCTTGGACAGAGGCACTCTGGCCAGTTTCCAGGAGGATTGACAGAAAATCCCAGTGAGTGGTTCAGGTCTGGGATTTAACCCTCCAACCTCTCTAGGAAGGAGGTCCCCCCCTTTTTAATATAGGGGCAGGAAAGCTGTAGAAATAAGGCACAGAAGAACATTAGAAAGCATTATAATTATCAGTGTTTTAAAACACCATAGTTGCTATGTTACTTGTTTGACTATGACTCTTTCACCATCAAATGTGGAACCCCTGTTTCTCCATGTACATGAAATGTGGGAGAAGGTCATTACAAGACTCATTTCCTCACAACTGGCGATGGAAGAGTGTAGATTTCCCATCTCTTTGTTGATGCTAGAATCAGCCTCAGAGCTACGCCTCTGGGTAATACTACATAGACCCAGCAGCTTTTCTCTCTACCTACTTGACAATAATGGCACATGAACTCAGAGATGATTTCAAAGGGATTTTAGCTGTAAGGAAAAAGGAAAGGAAGTAGGCTGACAGATTACGTTTTTTGTGACCAGTTCTCCACAGATGCAGCAAAAATAAACAGGATTCAGATACCGTAGTTCAGATTCCCTCATATCCTGGGAAAGCAGTAAGGAATGAAGATAATGGATCTCGCCCATCTACCCTCCCCGTCTTAGCTCTACTCCTCCGGCAGAGGTGTGTCTGTAACTAGAACTCTTTACCTGGCCTCCTAAGTCTCCTTAAGGTAAGAACTTGAAATCAGAGCTTCCTCTGCAGGCTTCAAGTGGGAGCAAAGGACTCTCAGACAGAGACACAAACCCAAAAGCCTCTCTCAAAATACCTTCTCGTGTAAGACCTCACAGCAGCTTAATTAAGTGTAGGGAAAACTCAGGTTGGATATCAAAAGAGATTGATGATTTGAGTTGATAGAAAGGAGTTCTCAAAGCTCTAAGGAAGTCACTCCATCTTTGGAGAGCATAGTTCTGAGCCCCCATATAGTCCATGGACGGCAGCTGTCCCAGCCCTTAGTAGAGACGTGCTTTTTGTTGTGGCATTAACAGTGCCTTGGCCAAGGCCATATGGCCAGGCAGGAACCGTGTCCTTGGGGAGTTGGTGCCTGAAGGGATTGCTGGATGTGATACCATTTCCACTGAAACAAATTTTCCAATCTGCTTCTTCAGCTATTTGTTCTCTGTCCGCAACTTCACAGGTGGCCTTGGCTCCTAAGAGCCGGTCATCAAAAGATCATGATCAAAGAGAACCCTTTGCACAGAGTACAGACCACCCGCCTAGAAAATGCCTCCGTCGGCATCCTCCCCCTTCTGTTTTCTAGGTCCAGAGTTTCACATGATTTTCTATTCGTTTCCCTGATGCAAGCTAAGGGTATCAGTCTGTGTTCTTAGATTTAAGTATCGAGGTCAACAGCATACAACGCCTGCCCACCTCACAGCTGGGAGGGCTGTAGTGGACACTCTTCTACACTTGATGTTTTCATTTCAGCTCATGGCTTCCTCCCTCTAGTGGGAGCAGCAATAAGGATCACTAGGGTAAGGCAGCTGCAAACATGAAGCAAGGTTTATCATGAAACCAAAGACTAAATCTTCACACTCACCAGAACTAGCACGGACTCAGCTACCTCTGGGCCTCTATGTGCCTGCAAATTATGCTTCCTGCTTTAAAGCAGTCGTTCCCCAGTGGCAAGGGCCGGGGGGTTGCTAAGATCAGATGTGCCCTGGTGTTAATGCTTTGAATTTACAAAAGGTTGTTTGTGAAATGCCCCGAAGCTTTATTTCTCTTTCCTGGATGCGTGAAATCCTGGATGGTCTAAGGATGGGGCTGGTATTAATAGAATGAAACCTCAATTTCAGAGCGTGCCTTGCAATATCCTCTTTGATACAGGAACTATGTTAGCAGAAGTAGAAGTCATAGAGAGACACATGGAGCCATTTAGGATGTCAGAAAGAGGGAGCTTTAAAAATAAATGAGCTAAGCTAGCAACAAATGAGCTGGAAATGTAAAACACGCATCTGAATCTCTTGGGTCAAAGGTAAGGAAGGGAAGGGGGATTGATTCAAGTTGGGAGAGGGGAGAGCTCAGCATGGAAAGAAAAGGAGAGGGGAAATGGCTGGAGGGTTTGGAAAGCAGAGACCTCGCCAAAGGGGAGGAAACACTTGAGAACACAGAGAAAGGCCGGAGCCAGATTGTGCCAGCGGGCATCAAACAGACATATGTACAAGCGCCCACATGTGGAAAGAGGCTTCCAGCAGCCACGACTTACCCAAACACTGGCCCATCTTCCCCAGGGAAGCGGGAAGAGCTGAGAAAATCTATTCTGCGCCCCTTGCAAAAATCCCCTTCAGGGTCAGCTTTGCTGACAGGGGCTTTGTCTTCCTCTGCTGTTCTCATTCCTATTATAGAAGGTTTAAATGACAAACACACATGCGCGTGCACACACACAGACAATACCCATCTCCCCATTCAAAAAAATAATTTGGGGCAGGGGAAAGTGCAGTTTACTGGGATGCATAATAGTAATAGGCTTTTGTTAAGAGATGGCTCTCTTGGGTAGTCTTAGTTTTTCTTTTCTATCTTAAAAAAAAAAAAAAGCATGTGATTTAATTTTTAAATTTTGAAATATTTTTGACTTGTACTTTTGGTTTATTATTTCTGTATCTGAATTTATTTACTTTTTGTAGTAAATACATCAGTAGCGATAGATCCCATCATTTAGAAGTTTTCTACCACACTGGGAAATCTGGGGGGAGGGTCTGATTCACCCCAATACCCTCCCTAAGCTTTTCCTCCCCCTCCTGCTTGCTGAGATCTGAGCTTTCTTTCTGGAGCTTTTGTGCCGCAATTGTAGAGGAAGACAGGCCTGGTTAAGTGACGCAGTGACTGAAGGTCATTCACCCTAGTTAGTCTAGCAGTCAGCAGGGTTAAGTGATGGAGAGAAGATTCTTTTCAGCTGTGGGAAGCTTGTTTGGAGAGTAAGGGTTTTGAATAGAATTCCTAAAGGAGGGATGGGAGGTGACATCAAGTGAGAAAAAAAGGGCGAAGAAAGATGTATAGAAGATACTAAGATTTTATCGTTTTTGCTCCTGGTCCAGGAAGCAGACAGATAGAGACTGTGGCGAGTAGCATCTCATTCACATACCCCAATACTGCATTATTCATAAAGCTCTGTGTTTTGTCCTCAGTTGTTTGGTATTACAAGCCAAGTTCATTCATTCAACAAATCCTTGTTGAGTGTCTGTATGAGCCATGGTTACAAGGTAGGTCTTGTATTATGCACTTCTTGACAAATAAATAATTCTCCTTCTCAGTGATTTTTTTTGGTAAGAGCAATACTGTGATTGAAACTAGATGTTTAGATGAATACATACAGAGGATAATTTTCCAGTTATGTAAACTCATAAAATCCCCAAGTTATCAAGGACATCAACAGTCATTTGTCTTGTTTCCCTGATAAGTGATCTCATACTTTTCAGCCCCATTAAATATGCCCCCTGAATGCTTTCAGTGGCAAAGAGACCACTCTGTCTCAAGACCGCCAAGTTCTTCTTTACCGTAGCTCTGATTGTTACAGAATTCTTTCTTATATTGAGCTAGAAGTTCTCTCTCTATGACTCCCTTCACTGATCCCATTTTTGCGCACCAGAGAATGTTTTTCCCACATGGCAGCTGTTCCTTTACTGGAAGATAATCCTTATGTACTTCCCACCATCGACGCTTTTCTAGACTCAACATGCCACATGCATTCACATGTACCTTGAATATCATGGTTTTCAACTCCCTTCAGCAATCTTGGTGATCTACAATTTACCAATGGTCTTCTGAAAGTGTGGCAAAAAATATTCCAAGAATAATTTCTGACCATCCTAGGCCATAGTGAGGCTCAGTCCCCTTTTTTTGAAATATTCCTCCTTTATTAATGCAGACTGAGTGTGTGTTAGATTTTATGAATGCCTCCTCACATCAGTGGCTTGTACTAAGCTTATAGGAAATGATGGTTCCCAAGTTGATCATGTCCTGACCCACTGCACTTCCAGTCACATCTCTGCCATTTGTACACATTCACTTAACGTCTGGGCTCAAACACAGGTTCTTTTCACTATTACATTTCATTCTTTCAGAACATACACATTATTATAGCTGGTTGAGATTATTTGGGAGTCTTTTCTGTCATCTAACACAAAAAATCTCTCTCCTAGCTTCATCTGCTGGTCTGCCACTACCAGCGTGTCACCTACATCTTTGGCCAATTTATGATAACTATTGAATAGAACAAGATTTCAAGAGAGCCTTCTCTGTGAGGAAATCAAACCATCACTGAAAGCAACCTAAAGACCACTCTTCACTCTGGACCTTGACCAGTACCAGACTGAACACTAAACGTGTAAATCAGTGTTGACTTGATGATCAAGTAATCTGACAGTCAAAGACCAGTGCAACTATCTTATTTTGGCAACCCAGTTTCTGGTCAATTGTACCTTAACCTAATCCTCATAGTTTGTATAAGATTCTTTTTAAAAAATGGATTCGTGTTCCTTGTTCCTTGAAAAATATTGGTGAATTTACCCAAGATTTCTAAAAATATGGTTGGTTCCAATGATTCCAAAGTTACTTTTGGGTATGACCTCTTCCCAATTTTAACTTAACATTTCTAACTGACTTCTAGATATCATAGACTTTTCTATTTTGTATTATATTTATTTATGAATATAATACCTCCCTTATGAGAGTATAAGCTCCTTGAAGGCAGGCACTATATGTGATTCATCTTTGCACTGCATGTGGAATCTAATACAGTACTTTAAACTGAATCACTGAGCCGGTGTAAGTAGAGAATAATACTATTGGCTTCAAAGAAGGAATTTAGGACAGTATTTTGAGGTTGAGGTTGTGAGACAAAACACAATCTCACAAGTATAATTTTTCTTCCAGATTTAAAGCAAGCGTGTGTCTCTCAGCTTCATGATCTCTGAATAAGAAATGTTTGCCTAGCCTCAGGCTTCTCATTCAACACAGCAAACTTGTTTCTTAGTCTAATCTCCCCAGAATCAGTAAGTTTTCCATCTAACCTGCCAGAGAGTCAGTGTCTCCCAATCTGCAGTAATTATCTTGACAAGGTCAATTACATGTTAAAAAATGATGCAGTCGCTCCACTGTTGGTTTTCCTTTTACTCCTGTTTCTCAGCAGAATGCTCCCGGCATCAATTGACGTGGAAGCTGCATTGCACCAGAGGGAAAAAATTGTCTATGTCGATGCCAAAGGGAGGTGTCCTTCAGGCAGAGAGGGAGGGAGGAGTTTACAGGCACTCTGGGAGGACACAATGTGCTGAGATGCCTGGGATTTTCCCCTTTGCACTCTAAGTGCCTGAGGAGGTTGCTCCGGTGCCAAGCTGGAAGTTTAGAGTCAAGAGAAATCAGTGCAAATGGAAAAAAAAACATCCTCTCCTTGGAAGACTTTTAGAAAACCAGCACCAAAAAAATACCTCTCTGGCTGACTGGTATAGAGGATGGAAATGAGACCAAGCTCAGTCAAACTCTAAATCCTTGTCGAGTTTGGTTTTGTTTTTCTCATGCACAAAATTCCTAAGGGTTTGCCAAGTTTGTGTACAAAAGTCTCCGTGTCTCCCACTGCCTTTTATTGGGGGTAAATTCTACTTTAGACATTTTTTAAATTCTATTTTACCTTTTGTGTTATTTTTTTCTCGATAACATCTAGAATAAGTTGTGCGATTTTTAGAACCAGGTTTCAGTTATGGTTAGTGGCACATTTTCATTCCTGTGAGGTGATCAAGGTTGCCCTTCACATCTACGTTTAAGGATATGAATCAAAGAGAAGAAGGATTCTTCAGGGCTATAAAATTGGCCATTGTAAAGTGGGGGTGGGTGCTTATGAGAGAAAATTAAAGGGATGGCAAAAAAAATCAAATTGGGACTCTTCTCTTTCCTGGAACACTTCTGTTCCATGTGGTATATTCTCATATGTAGATCTTCTCTTCTTTAAGACAGAGCTGGTCCAGAATGGAGCTTAGGGAAAAGGGATTATCAGAGAATCTTTTCTCTGATACGGGAGTCCCACTATGGATGGCCTGTAAGCCAGCTCTGCTCTGAGCGCTGCTGGTGTGCCTGTTTCCTCCTTCCTGTGAAGATCCAGACAATGGACAGGACAGAAGGATAGTCAGCGTCACCTGTCTCTGGTTCAGGCCTCAAGCTTAAGGGCCAATGGGGCTTTCATTCCATAGGCCTTAGCTGAGGTGGAAGTGGCCACATGAATCAGGTTTCACAGGATATGGGCCTGGGACACCAGCCATATAACATGAATAACACATATTAGAGACCTATCAGGAGAAAGATTAAACTTCTCTTAACTCTGGGAAACAGCACAGGAAAAAAGCAGGTCCTCAAGATAGCTTTCAATACCAATCGAAAGGCTCACCTGGCAAAGAACCGCCTAAAATCTTGTTTGCTCTTGCTTCTCTCCAGGGTCCTGGGATAATTTGTAATTCAAACTTGGAAAGAACCCTAAGCTATTTCCTCTAGATTTATTCTTTCCACATGTGAAACGAAATAATTAAAACACCTCATCAGCTTTAAAGCTTGCATTAAAAATAAAAAGGCAAAAAATTGCTAATTGAATCCATATTCCTCCCAATCTTCTACTAATTGAATTTAATGTCAAAAAAATATTTACTATAATGAACAATGATTTTGCATGCAAATGGATATTTGTAAGTGGAGTTTTAAGTTATATTTGTTAGTAAATCATAATAAACCTATCACCCTCATCCTTATTACTCAAGGTCAATTTCACAGTACTTGAGGGTAAGAAGTCTCATGCGTATTTTAGTTCACTTGAGGGATAATATTTCTGTTAGGAAATAGTTGTGGGGTGTAGTATTCAAATGCTTTCTTATGCACACTTGCAATGGTCATTTGGCTAAATTAACAAATACTTTATAATTATGGCTGTTTGGGACAATTCCAGTTCACTCAAGTTTCTTATACGGCATATGCCACATTTATCAAAGTGAAATGATCCGAACATAAGAAATTCCATGCTAGGATATATCTAACAGTCGATTCAACCAAGAGTCCTATCTTTGATATATGCAATGGGCAATGTCTTCTGGGAGACCACGGTTGACCTCCATGATACCAAATATAAAAAGTTTATTTTAAGCATATTAAATGCCTCTAACTTATCTTTAACAACCCAAGAATATCCCCACACTACACTTGTCCAAATTCTCTTGAATTTGTGTATATTTTCAACCTGCTTCACTTCCTGAAAATTTTCTTTCAAAGATGTTTTTGGAAAATCCACCACCTGTATGTAACCCTACCCTCTAGACAGTAAGAAACAGGACAGCAGAGTCTGTATCTGTCTTATCCACCTCTGTCTACCCAGTGCCTCATTCAGGGTCTGCAGGTTCTCTAAAAAATGCTTGTTGCTTTAATAAATTGTAGTTACTGGTCAGTAATCCCAAGGCAACAAACAATAAAGTGTATGAGTTATTTGTTTTTATCTTCTTCTTGTAGAAGATCTCACCAGAAGGATTGTAAGAACTTACTCACAGGCTTCTTTCTGTATATCACCAGGCTCACTCATTGTAGAGATCTTCTTTCCCAGACCTTCCTCCCCCCCCTGCCCACCCGCCCTCACAGCAACTGGGATTCGTGCAAAACTGTTGATGGATACTTGTCGCCTCTAGAGAATCATCTCCTCAGTCTGGCATGAAATCGTTTTCACCTGACCCCTCCCTGCAGCCTCCCCTCCACCTCTAGCCTCATCTTTCACTGAGCTCTGACCCACTCAGTGCTTCAGCCGCTCCCCAAAAGTCACCTTCCCTGTTGCGCGTTGGAGTCGGGTCCATGCTCTTCCACTTTCCCACCATGCCCTTCCCTCAGTTCTGCCTTGGAATGCCTCACACGTTTCATCAATACTTCCAAATCTAACTCAAATGTTACCTCTTCAGAAGCTTCTAGATCATCTCCCCTGGACATCCGTATACATGCCTCAATTCTAGTGATTGTGAATACTGGCTGTAGTTTAGAATCATTCGTAAAGCTTATAAAAATGACTGGGTCCCCCCAAGATCAATTAAACCAGACGTATTTAAAAAATTTTCTCCATATGATTCTAATAGGCAGATAGAGTCCCTCCTTTTTCGTAATCTTTTTATTTCTCCTCACTTCTCACAGGCAAGGACAATGCCTTATCCATCTTATCCAGTCTTCCCAGCAACTGGAATAGTTCCTGGCATATAGTGGATGTTCAAGCATTCTTTGTAAATTCAAAGTGAAATACTCATGAAGACAGAGCTACCTTGACAGAGCTTAGCAAGTCCATATATTCAATTTATAGTAAGTCCTATAGGTAAAACCTTTTCATAGACATATTCTTCAAGGTTCCAATCCAAAGCTCAGGAAGTGCTTGATTTTATTTCTAACCTGGGTCATAATTCTAACTGAAAGCTGAAGTGGTGGTGAGATGAGCAATCATTTCCCTTACATATGTTCTCTAAAGATAATTGTTATTTTAAAAATAAAAATAGTAAAGCTAGTATGTTGACATGACAATGTGAAGACTATGATTAAAGAAAAAAAAAAACTTCAGGGAAAACAGTGGGAAGCAACTCCCAGAGACAGATAGAGGGGTCTAAGGGTAGAGCCTTTTTAATGATTCCTCTCCATTCGAGTCACAATACCGGCTCCACCGTTCCCTTATTCCTGCGCCCACCCCACATTTGGATCTCGCTGGTGCACCCCGCACCTTGCCCCCAATTGGCGAGGGATACAGATGGAAGGTGGTTACTGGGCGGGGAGTCACTGCCTCTGTAGTGTGATTCTGTACACCCATTAGGTGACCTCACTAAACCTCAGCTTGCTCCTTGGTTAAAACATCAACAGCTTCCGTGATGAGCTGTGAAAAGGATTAAACTGTTTTATACATACAAAAGATTTAACTTGTGCCTGAGACGTAATAAATGCTCGGACAGTGGTAACTGCTATTATTGTTTGGTTGTTCACAGCAAATACTGTTTCATCACATGGCAAACTGGGCCAATGCCGCAAACTGAAGCAGAAAGAGACTGCTGGCGTGTCGTTTGACCAGAAAACATTTCCTTATACAAAAACACAATTTTGCTAAGTCCAGACATTATGACCTTTTGAAATGCATTACTGACAATCTACTTAACATATAAATTTAATTTCTGATCTCCAGACATAAGAAAGGAAGCCGTGCTCATTTCCATTGTAAAGATTTTAGGTGTAGTATTTGAATAATTTAATCTGTTAGAAAAATAGAGATGTTTTCTGGGGGAAAAGTTTTAAAATTTACTTTTTTAAAGCAACAAATACACTAATATTTCCGTTTCTTAACTATCTGTCAAGGCCAAAGCAGACAATGACTGAGTTAAACATTTTCTTCTGAGGAAGAAGTTCTCTCCATGTGAACCTTTGCCTGTCTTTCTCATCAGGTTCTTCTGCTCCTGGAAAGGACTCATTTGTCTTCCTTTCCTGGGCCTGAAGCAGAGGTGGGGGCTCCTGCCCCTTCTTGCATCTCTACCTCTTGGCTCAGTGAGAGAAATTCTCCCTGTGGGATGGCATCGGGCTGTGATGACAGATTATTCAGACACCTCCTTTCTAGTTTAATATGCAGATTCTAATCTCTCTATGAATTCCCCTTCCTGGGCTGCCTTTATTTTGACTACAACATGGAGGGATGCTTTCGCCTCCTGCTGTGGTACGCTTGGAGCCGATGTGAAGTTTCCCTGGATTGGTTTTTTGATTCTTTATGCACCTCAGTTCCTGGTTAAGACTTCTCCCCCAACTGGGCACCCCCACACTGACACCATTATTCAGCCTGTGGGGTTTGCTGCCCACTGGAGTTTTCTGAGGTCAGCAGGTCCGGAAGGTGCGTGCACGTTTCTGTTAACCCTGAACTTCCTTGGTGCAGGTATTACTTGTCCATTAGGCAGCTTCTTCATCACCTTAATATCATCAGTATTAATACACAGAAGAAACCTTAGAGTCAGCATACCATTGACACGCCAATTATATGTCTAGGGATTTATGGTAAGAAAATAATGAAGGATGTTGTCCAAGATTTCCTTCAGATGGAAGTTAAAGACAATTACGAAAGTTTTATAGCAACATTGGAAATAACATAAAAAATCTGCCTTTTTATTAGTTAAATACTAATTATGCTAAATTAACATAATTTAACTAATTTAACATAATAACAATTAGTTAAATGAGGGTCCAAACACATAATGGAGACTTTGTAGTGTACACAATATTGTAGAATAGAATTTTTATGGCATAAAAGATGTTTGTTAAATTAAGTGATAAACTAGGCTATAAAATAGTGTGAGTTAAAAAAGCAAGTCATAGATGATTGGCTACTTCCAATCTGATGTGAGATAGATAGATAGATATAGATAGATAGATAGATAGATAGAATGTCAAGGCAACAAAAAAAACACAATATTCAACACAGTGCTTTCCTCCTCTGGGAAAAAGGCCGGGATTGGGAGAATGAAGACCATAGCGGGAAACTCAATGAGGTTGGTAATGATTCTGTTCTTCATTTGGTTGGTAGGTCCATTTTTTTCAAAATTTTACCCCATAACCTGAATTTTTATTACATGTACCACTTTGTATGTATCAAATATCACGTAATAAAAAACTAAAAACCGTAGGCGCAATATAGCTTCATCTTCGGGGCCACTGCATGCAGGTGTACCAGTTGTCCCCTGGCAGGGGCACAGAGGGACACCCTGGTAAGAGAATGTTTCAGGTCAGAGGAAAAGGTGTCCTTTTTCTAATTTGCATGGATGTACTCTCTACCTGCCAAAACATGCACCTACAGGGGCTGCATTTGTCCAGTGGGGTCATCTTTTTAAAATTTGATTCCCAAAGAGGAACGTCTTTTTCTATTTCACACACAGGCACTATGTATACTGATGGGGACGTGTGTGTGTGTGTGTGTGTGTGTGTGTGTGTGTGTGTCTTCTACATTTTTAAAACGTACTACTTTCAACATGAAAAATGTTTTTAATACATATATACTGGTAAGTTGTTTCTCAGAGAGCAGCTCCCTCAAAGATGTACATTCAAATATGACACGTCCATCAGACAATTTCACATCTGACCTAAACCTTTGGGTTTTGACTTGGCTATCTCCCTCCCTCCCCCAAATCCTACTTCTGACAGAACTCCTGCATCACTGTGTTGAGACAGCAAATCTTTCCACAGAAGGAGCCCATCTTTTGAAATATGCCATCACCCTTTGCACTGTGGACATTTAAGAAACGCTGCTTTTCTTAAATGTTTGTCAGCATATTGTAGCTCTGGCACTGAAAAATGTCAGGGAAGCCAACACAAATTTTGCTCATGGAAAAATGTGGAGAGGAAGGAGAGGCCTAGGAGAGAATTTTTTTAAAATGAGTTGCATGGATAATTTAATCTACAGTGTCTGGCACCGTATCAAGGGGATTCATATGTGTGTACAAGTATCGAGGGGATACGGAATCTAATAAGTCTTGTTGTTCTTTCCCCAAATAGAAATGCCTTTATTGTTTCTTTTCCTGATTTAAAAGTAATATATGTGCGGTTAAAATTTTTATAAAATATAGAAATAAATTTTAAAGGAAGTAAAAACCACTGATAATAATTAACCCCCATAAAAAATGAATGCTGTTAATATTCTGGGACTTACCCTTCCTGAGCTCTTATTCATTTATATCATAATTACTATTTATGAAGAACTTTCTATGAGTCAGGCACTCTGCTAAGCACTTTTTGTATGTTATCTCTTAATCTCCTTATAATAACCCTGTGAAGTATTACCACTCACCTAGGGTATTAATAAGAATTATCCCCCATGAAAAAACGAAGGCCTCAAGAGTTAAGGTAATTTGCTTGTGGCCATATAATTAGTCAGAGATGGAACCAGCATCAAAAGCCCATTTGTCTGACTCCAAAGACCAGTATAGCTATAGTAACTCATATATATATATATACAGTATATACATGTATAAATACATATTTTTAATAAAACAAATATAGAGCCATATGTAGTGGCTTGGACTGTGGCTCCCAAGCTTTGCCTACCTGGAACTTCAGAATGTGACCTTATGTGGAATAAGAATCTTTGCAGATGTAATTAAAGTAAGGATATTGAGATGAGATCATCCTGGAATCGGCTGGGCCCTAAATCCAATGATGAAAGGGTAAAGACACAGAGACACAGGGGAGAAGGCCGTGGAAGGATGGAGGTAGAGATGGGAGGGATGTATCTACAAACCAAGGAACGCCAAGGGTGGCTGGCACCCGCCACAAGCTAGGAGAGAGGCACGGAACAGATTCTCCTGAGGGAACCAACCCTTGATTTCAGACTTCTGGCCTCCAAAACCGTGAGCGAATAAAGCTGTTTTAGGCCACCCAGTATGAGGTACTTCATTACAGCAGCCCTGGGCAATCAGTACACCATACTGTCTAGAGTATTCGATGATTGCTTTTTTCACTTATCAATATATTACAAGCATCTTTAATTTACCAGCATATCACAAACGGAAATGTAGATCTATATTTCCATTTGAAATGGCTAAGTAGAATTCTATAGTAAGGATTTAGCAAAATATATTTAATCAATCCCATATTGATGGACTTTAGGGTATTTTCAACTCTTCACTTTTACAAACAATAGTGTGACTAAATTCTTGCTTGATCCCATCATTGCATGTTTTTCCCCAATGTTCTTTCCTTAGGATAAATTTGCCAAAGTGAATTCCAGGGTCAAATACATATCCCCAGTTAAGGTTTTGATACATTATTACCAAGCCATCTTCCAGACTATTTATAATCCTACAAGCTGTGTGTACAAAACGCAGGGATGATTGAATGTTTGCTCCTTGGAAAGCTGGGTTTTCATAAAATACTTCTTGAGAATGTGGTCTGTGTGGGCCTGGTTAGTATCCCCAACTCCCTCCTGGGCCTGTCGTTATCCAGCACCAAAGGTGGGGTTCTGAGACATGAAAAACAATAATGTCATAACTTACAAGTTCAAAAATTCTCAGCCGGATGAGTAGTCTTAAATTGAAAATCTGGAGACTGCCGCTAGCTGGCTAGATTATTAGCGTGCTATAGCTTCTCTGTCTCTGTTGCCCTGTCCGCGTTATGGGGAATCTCACAGGAATGGTGTGAACTTTGGAATTGTATTGCCTGGGTTTGACTCTTATTTTCACTGCTTCTTAGCTACGTGCTCTTAGGAAAGTTACATAGGCTCTCTAAGCTTCTATTCCCTCACATGAAAAGCGGAAATGACGAAAGACCTCCTTACTTCATAAGGAATTGAGAGACTCCAAGGGGATAATCCCCTTAAAGGAATTCAGCAAGAGCCTACACGTAGTAAGCACTCCACAGATGCAAGTATGTATTATTATTATTAACGCTCTTGCCATATATACGGCCATTTAGTACAATTGATTAGAGTTAATTCCCAGGAGGCCAAGGTCATGGATTCAACCCCGGTTTACTTGGCTTAGTTCCATAGCCACAGATTGCATCCTAGCCCTAGCCAGCTGTCTCCCAGGCAGCCTGGAAAACACATGATTAAATCATCAAGCTCTATTGTCATAGTCATCCAGGAGGGGCTTGGAGAATCCTCTCCCATTGAAGACATTGTCTGTGAAGACGGAAGCTGGGAGTAAAAGGAGTATGAATGGAGACCAGGGTCCTCTGAGCCAAGCAGAATTAGGACAGAGCTGAGCCTACTGCGTCGTGGAAATAAGTTAGAAGGGATCTTATTTCTGAGAGGAGAAAGCAACAATAATAACAACATGGTGGGCCTTTCTGTTTTTTTCCCCATCATATTCTCTGGTAGCTCTTTGAACAAGTGTAGGATAGCCAAGTCCCATCAAACTGACTTTCTGGACACGCCAAGTCCCATCAAACTGACTTCTTCCATGTAAAGGTTAAGAAATAAAATGTTAATGTGTTAATTGTTGCAGTTGCAGCCAATAGATAGTTTTATGGAGGAAAGTTGTCTGCCCTCTTTCCGAGAGAATGTGCAGTGGAAACTTGTCTTATAAATATGCTGTCTTTATCCTTCAGGGTAAGTGGTTAATGGCAGAGCATAGATTTCTCTGGTATTGAGTTTTGTCTTATGTACACACCCCAAGAGGGAGCTAGTCAAGGCTAGCTTTGAAAAACTGGAGCGAAGTTTCCACAGATTTTCCCAAGGGGAGAAACTTCACTGGACTCCCATGTTCCTACTGCAGTAGGCAGAAATTTCCCTTTTTCCAAAACAGTCTTAAGAGATTGTTTTCTTACATACTCATCTTTGAAGAAGAACAGATCAGCATATCCATGGCTGAAAGTGTCACAAATGAGCAAGATTATTAAAAGAGGGTTAATTTTTCCTTTCATATTCATGAGAGCATTTATTGATATAAGAAATAATTGTAGATCCCTATTTCTGCCCTCTTGGTGGCAGAAATGTTTGAGAAATTTCTAAACCACATCACTCAATGTCTTCAACATGAAGGACCTACAAGAGAAAATTCTCTCATATCCAAGTGCCAAAAAAAGTTTTGCTTTCTTTGAGATATAGCATGTCTTTTCCTATGAGCAGCATGAGTCTTATTTTCCTCTTTTGCCTAGGCTGCCTGGAAGCTCAGAACTCAACTTGCAGGTTAATTTCAGTTACTATGGAGAAATCTATGGCTATTTAGTGTTTTAACTTTTCTTCTGCCTTGTTTTCCTAGTCTATTTATTCCCTTGTCTGCATGTTGTTTTTTGTTCTATTGTAAGTATTTTTAAAGAGACTTAAGCCCAAAGTGGAATGAATTAGAATATAAATAAACAGCTTTATAGACAGCATTCTCTAATGATGGTATGATGGTTAATTTAATGCATCAACTTGACTGGGCTCTGGGATGCCCAGATAGTCGGTAAAAAATTTCTGAGTGTGTCTGCGTGGGTGTTTCCAGAAGAGATTAGCATTTGATTCAGTACACTGAGTAAAGAAGATCTGCTGTCACCAGTGTGGGTGGGCATTAGCCATTTTGTGGACTGGAGGGTTTGAACAGAACAAATAGGCTAAGGAAGGGCTAATTCTTTCTCTTGAGTTAAGATGTCCATCTTCTCCTGCCCTTGGACATCAAAACTCCTGGTTTTCAGGCTTTCAGACTCAGACTGAATTTACCCCCAGCTTTCCTGGCTTTCCAGCTTCCACGGAGAAGATCATAGCTTCCATAACCACATGAGCCAATTCCTATAATAAATCTCCCCTTAAATACGTCTCTGTGTATCCTATTGTCTCTGTTTCCCTAAAAAACCCCGGCTAATACACATGGCAAACATCGCATTTGCAATCAAAAAGACCTGTTTCAAGTTTCTGCTCGAAACTAGTCCTTTTACTTATTTGTGACCTTGGGACATAACATTTAACCAATTTTTCTCAGTTTCTTTCTCTGTCGAGTGGGAGTAGGTAACATTAACTACTACCACAATAGTAGTACAGTGGTACAGTAGTTACTGCTGTAGTAGTAGTTAATATTATCACAATATCACTATAAGGATTATATGAGCTAATAGATATTAAACTACTTTGCAAACAATAAAAAACTATGGAAATTAAAGTCTTCTTGTTCTAACATTACATATTGCTGGACAAGGCTCTTTTGAAATTAAGAGACCCCATGAGACTCATTTAAAACCAATGAGAGTAGAGGATGGCTTTTAGCAGTGGCTCCAACGTTACCTGCACTCAGGTTAAATAACCTACAGATCTACTCCCACAGAAGTTGAGATGTTCAAGGACAGGCAGTCTTTCTTCAGGATCGAGACCTCTACCCTTGTTCCAGCATGCTAAACTTATCTCCCTAGAGTGCTAAGTAGGACCAGGTGGTCCAAGCAGCAAAGGATTCGGACAAAGAGGACAAAGCAGAGCCATTTTTTCTATACAATCTTGGCATACCCTCTCCCTGCCCAGCACCTCTAAGATAAGGTCCAAATTCCTTATCAAACCCCTTCAGGACCTTGCTCCTCTCTCTCTCTCTCCAGCCTTGTCTCCCATCTCCCCTGCTTTAACTACGTAGCCTGAGCTTCTACCACACAGCTTTGTGTACCTCTGGGCCTTTGCACATGCTGTTCTCTCTCCCTAGGATGACCTTTCAGTTCCTCACTGAGTTTACTTAGATTCATCTTTCACTGGTACCTCCCTGGACTCCCTCAGGCATAATGACATCATCCCTTCTCTATACAACCTGTGCAAGCAAACCTCTGTTACAGCAGATCTCTCACTAGACTGAGCTCTTGAGAGCAGGGTCTGAAGTTTCTTCAGCACCTAGTGTTTGCTCAGCTAAAACCTGTTAAATGAAAATATTGCAAATGTGCTCATGGACCAGGAAAAGAGGTCAGTCGTTAGCCAACCAGGAAGTAGAGACAGGATTGAGGAGCTGGCTGTTGGGTGAGAGGAACCCAGATGGCTGCAAGGCAGGAAGGAAACAGGATTCACCCTGGGGAAGAATCAGAGGGACGGATTCTCAGGAACACGGCACAGCTTACGATGGGCACTCTGGCCCTGGAAGTTCCCGGGACTTGTTTCCATGTTAAGAGTCTGGGGGTTTCTGTTGGCTTCTAAGCCTGACAGATCACAGGGCCCTAAGCAGAGTCACTAGGTATAGTTCTGCCCTACATATCTTTTTTTTTTTTTTTTTTTTTGGCGGTACGCGGGTCTCTCACTGTTGTGGCCTCTGCCGTTGCGGAGCACAGGCTCCGGACGCGCAGGCTCAGCGGTCATGGCTCACGGGCCCAGCCGCCCCGCGGCATGTGGGATCTTCCCGGACCGGGGCATGAACCCGTGTCCCCTGCATCAGTAGGAGGATTCCCAACCACTGCGCCACCAGGGAAGCCCAGCCCTACCTATCTTGATGGAGGGGATGAATAGAAGTTGAAACTCAGCCTGCCCTCTGCTTGCCCAAGCCATTCACCCTGGGGCTTCTGCATCTTCCCCCAGGGGGTACCTTTATCCAGTTCACATGGGGCATAGGCTGGGTTATGCCCAACCTGCTTCATTTGATTGAAAGAACTAGTCTACATTTCTGCTGGAGCCTGTCACCCTCCAGTGTTCAAAGGCCAGGGAACTCATTTTAGGAGGGGTTCAGGGTGCAATGGGAGCCTAAAAACAACAAGAGATTGAGCCAAAGGCTTAGGGCTTAGCCTTGTGCTATGCGTTTGTCTCCAAAATCTACTTCAGGCAAGAGGTGGAGGGATCATGTGTAAATGACAAGCTCCTCTGTGAAGCCCTCCCACCCTCATTTCCCGTTTTCAGGAACAGGTTCTGGCCTTGGTTTCTCCATCAGTAGGCAGCCTGAGGGAGGAGTTCCCTCACTTTTAAGCCTTTGGCTTGGGGGCATGATGTACACTTCTGTCCTCTGGTCATTTTGATCTGACATCTGAAAAACCACTCACTATGTGCTCCCAATAAGCTCAGGAGACGGTGTGTGTATTGACTAGTTTAAAGATAGGCTGTGCACTCAATTTCATCTAAGCCATATATCACCTATCAAATTTGGACATATATCTTAACCTTGTTTCTTAAAAAAAAGAGAGAGAAAGAAAAAAAGCAATACCTCTCATGGCAGACACAAAAATGTGCCTTTCAGATCTCCAGCTGCAGCGACTACAATTGACCTATGGCCCCAGCCTCTGCTCTCTGAAGTCACCACCTTCACATCGAAGCCACACTTCACATGGGCTTCTCCCAGCCAGTGACTGAGCACAGTGAGACATGGCTGATGTAGGTCAAATGCAAGACGTGGAAGGCGTGGGTCTCCTTTGATGGGCAAATTTGGTACAGGGACTCCCCGACAGACTTTCCAAACTCTCCCTAGAGCTGCACTGCAGTCTAAAGTGCTTTGACCCAACCTTCTATGCTTCCTTCTCTTTTTCATTCAGTGTCAGATGTGCTCTCCCAACCTCCACTTATGCCCTTCTCATTTTCTCTCACAGATATTTCCCCTAATAAATGTCTTCCATGTTTAATTGTCTCGGTATCTTCTTCTTGGAGGCTCTGAACTAACACACAATTTCACAGAGTTGCTGTGACACTTAAATGATCTAATATACACAAAGAAACTTGCAGTTTCTAGGACACAGTATAATCTTTGGTCCTACTCACGTGCATTGACCAGATACCAACCTTTCTTAGCTGCGAACTTCTTCGTAGTTCCTTACTCCTTATAATGGTAATTGCCCAATTTTTATTTCTGGCTTTATAGCTTCTGGAACAGTACCATCTGTGGCAGAGACTAGAGCTTCAGTACCCATTCTTCCATTCTTCGTTTTGGAAGTAAAACTTGCCACCCCACTGGGTTTTTGCAGAACACATGGCCAATTGAAGACTATATTTTCCAGCCTCCCTTACAGTTAGTGGTGATGAAATAACTAAGTTCACACCAGTGGAATTGTAAACAGATGTGATATATACATTTTTACCATTAATTCCTTAAAATAAAATTGCTTGCTCTCCTCTTTCTCTTTTCCCCACATAGCTGCACTGGAATGTAGTTGCATTGGTGAGATAGCTTCAGCCATGTAGGTGAGGAAAATACCATAATAGATGTCAGAGCAATGAGACAGAAGGAATATGGGTCTCTGGTTGATCTTAAGAAATAAGCTGCCTATCTTGGACCACCCACCCACCTCTGATTTTTGCCTCAAAGGGAAACGGATTACCTTTTTTGAGTCATTGTACTTAGGGATTCTTTGTTACAGAAGCTAAGCCAATACCTTGCCTGATACACCATCTCTCTGATCTATTCCTACATTTCCTCTGCTTTGGTTGACTCAGGACTGTTTGATAGTGCTGTCTGCTTAGTCCATTAAACCCTACTCCTCAATATGGCATTTAATTACATTTGATGACTTTGAAGGACAGCAAAACTAGTTCCCTTTGGGCAAAGGATTATCTCAAGTCAGAGCTAATAGCCTTAATGGTTTAAAATGGCACTAAATGGTTCTCTACATTTGGGCAAAGCCATCTGGTCATTTGCAGATAAGCATAATAATAAGCGCCCGGGCAGATCTCCACATATGGGCTGAACACAGACGTGTTCCACGTATGGGCTGAACACAGGCGTGTTCCAAATTACGTACGCTGTAAAATTTACTGTCCTTCACTAAAACCCAAGCCAAACAAACTATCCCTTACTTGAATTGCAATAATGAGTTGCCACTTAGATAATATGACTGAAATGATCTGACTACAAACTAAGCTCCGAAACCACAGTACCCAGATTCTAGTCAAGGTCAACATGCAATTTCAGTTCTGGGGAGATCCTTTGAGCGTGCACATCAGTAACAGCCCTGGAACTCTGCCCGAACTTGTCCATGGCCAATGGGTGTGTTTCATTTTGAGCCCTGATAATTGGGTGAAATCATCTGCTTTTGCTCTAGGAACATTTACATCCTCTGAGCGTGATCGATAAGTCATGAAGGTAAATTAAGGAAATAATGAAATAATTTCCTTTGCAATTGTAGTGTTTACTTCCATTTCCTGCCTTTCTTTCTGGCAAGGTTTTTAGCTAAACTTGATATAGACCTTAAGACATCTTTAACACTGAAATTACTGTGATCATTTCCTACCTATATTTCCTTTTATAATTCAAAGTAGTTTAATAATGAAGCTTAAACTGAGGAGTGTCCAAAGTTCTGAATTTTACCATGAAGACTGTGTGAAATTTATGTATCAATTAATTTAAAAAATTTAGTACCTTAAGCCACATACTTCACCTGCTCATTGAGTCATCCAATAATGCCCACTTAGAGCTGTGGTGGCATTGATGACAACTTTCTAGTTCCACATCAAGTCTCTCAAACCCTAAATTATTTAGAAAGAACATGTCCCTGTAATGGACAAAACACCAGATGGAGAGACCAATAACTGACATTCTTGAACGCCCTTGGCAACCATGCCTCAGCTGCTTAATCTGTAAAACAGAGGTGGACGATATGAGTGGCCCGCCGCTTACCTGAACGGCCATTACAAAGAGACAATCACGGAGAATAATGAAAGAGTATTGGCAACATATCATGAGTTACTATAAATGAAGCTCCTATATGCAAACTACCATGGCTTTATCTGTTTAACTGAAGAGCACTGGCCATGAACTTGAGATAACGGTAGAGGCTTTATAGTTCTAGTAGATGATTTTTGCTTTATCTCAGTAACTAAAACCAAAGCAGTGAATGGACTGAATTTTCTCTGTGAACGGCCTGCAAACATGGAAGGCTAAGGCAGAACAGTCCTTTATCAGTTTTCTTGATCAGATGAGACAGGCCAGGAACAAAGAGGCTTTGGGCTGCCGTAGCGTATTTTAAACCCTCACCTCATCTGCCATCCGGTGTACACCTGGGTCTCCTTTGGCACCAGTGTGGTCCAGATTTCTTTGGCCCAATGAATATCTGCTTTCTGAATTATCTTTCACCAGATGTAGTTTCCATGCGGCCAAATTTAACCTTGTTTTATTATTTCCTGCCCCTCCTTTCTAACCTCTTTAGGGACATTGTGATCTGCTGGGTGTTGACAATGTTGCCTAATTTAGAAGCATCTGTGATTTGCACCAATAAGAGAATCCCTCTTTCCAATTTATTAACAAAGACACTAAGAAATAATATTTCTGTCAGAGACTATACTTAGTTATTTGGAAACACTAGTGTTTCTTACAGCCTGTTGCATTTATTAAATCTCAGCCTATTTCCAAATCACATTCTTCTCTAGTCCAATGTGACCTTGGATGCCAAGCAAAATATTGCATCACTGGTTTTGTGGGAAGCGATTTGCTCATCACCAACACGTGCAACTTTGCCTTCATTGGCTGGTGGTTGAGAGAGCAACCTGCCTAAAGTGACTCTGAGTTAGGATGGCATGGCCAGGCCTTCACATGTGGCCTGTGACTCCATTTTCCCCTTGAATTTTGCATAGATTTTCCTTTTATATTCTGGAACTATTCTACCAGTAGAATATAAACTTAACATGTCTATTGTTTTCTTGTCTCCTGGAGTTGTCCCACTCACAGAACCCACTGGAAGGAGCAAATGTTCACTTACATTTTTGGTTAACCATTTATTGGGCATCTAAGAAGTGCTGGGCTCTTCTTAGAGCCCATTTAGAAGGTACACATTCTCTAGATAAATTCTCAATGGACACAGTTCCTCCCTGAGACTCACCATGGTTTCCTCCCTCTCCTCCACCCCATCCCCATGGCCCACACCTGAGATCAGGCCACCTGCTCTGATTAGGGCAGTCCTTTCTTAATTGGTCCCTGCTTCTAGTGTTGTCCTTTTCCAACCCATTCCCTACACTGTCAGCCCTGATCATACCACTATTCTATTTAAACCCATCTGTGGCTCTGTAATTGCCCTCAGAATTAAATCCAAATCCTTTAACACTTTCTACAGGGTCCTGATTTGACTCCCAGTCTCATGGCTTGTCACTGTCTTCCTCACACACTAAGCTCTGGTCATGTTTAGTAGTTTATTGCCCTGATCCCTCACCTCCAGGCCTGTGTGATGATGGTCCTTCAGTCTAGAATGATCTTCTGTTTTCCCCACCCACGCTCCTACCTCTCTTCCATCTGCTTCTTTTGTAATAAGGCAAACTCCTATCCATTTGCCAGGTTTCAGTTCATGCATCATTTCTTCCAGGAACCCTAGGAAAGAGTCACCCAGACTCAGATTGGTGACTTGGTTAAATTCCCATCTCATCCTGAGCTGAAAACCTTCCTATAGAATTTTGGTCCTGTATTCTGATGGTCTCTTCCCCTGCAAGTTACAAATTTTTTGAGTGCAAGGTCTGTGCCTTGATCACTGTGGAACATCCAGCCCCAAGCAAAACACTAACATTTAGGTAGGTGCTTAAAATATATTAGATTCTTTATACCTAACTTACATAGAAATACTACATATGTCAGACTAATTAGTTTTTATTAAAATTTTTTGTAATTGACTTATTTTCTGTTCTTAGTTTCATTTTAGCAGTTTTTACACTTGTGGCCTTTCTTTTGTCCTTCGTCAAATCTGGTTATCTCTCCCAGATGTCTGTAGGTATCCTTTGGAACAGGCAAGCAGGAAAGCTAACATTAGTCAGAAACATGAGAGCTACGTCTGGCTGTCTTAAAACTTACACTAGGGGCTTCCCTGGTGGCACAGTGGTTAAGAATCCGTCTGCCAGTGCAGGGGACACGGGCTCGAGCCCTGGCCTGGGAAGATCCCACATGCCACAGAGCAACTAAGCCCGTGTGCCACAACTACTGAGCCTGTGTTCTAGAGCTCGTGTGCCACAACTACTGAAGCCTACACGCCTAGAGCCTGAGAAGCCCGTGCACCGCAACGAAGAGTAGCCCCCGCTTGCTGCAACCAGAGAAAGCCCTCACGCAGCAACAAAGACCCAACTCAGCCAAAAATAAAAATAATAAATAAATAAATTTAAAAACAAAAAAACCCTTACACTGCCACTCTCCCTGAGGCAGAAGGGCCACTGGGTTTTAAACCACTGATGAACTTTTCCACTTATTTGTTTTGGGCTTGGGTGCATTGCAAATCAATTCCACAGGAAATGGAAGTTGCTGCGGCATCCCAGGTGACTTCCTGCTTCAGATAGGACTTGCTGAAATGAAGAGTGTGTGACTTTGTGGACCAGGGTTTCTTCCAAACATATGAGGCAATAGGAAAGACAATGTGGCATCTTAGGCTGAGGACAGGCATGTTTGCTTTCTCTTGGGCGGAAGAGAAGAGGGAAAAAATGCTTTTCTGACCATTTTCTGACAAATTATCTTTCCTCATTTTACTGACCAAAACTCCCCTTGGGAATGAGTTCGGTGCCCATATTTTTCACTTCACCCTCCTCGTTGGCAGGTAGAAGAAAGTTTCCTCTCTAGAGTCTTTGCCTATCCCCTGGGCTTGTCTTCCCCTACCCTTCCCCCCACCGCGGTACCTCTGAATATCAGATAAATGCCTTCTTATTCTTCTAATCCCTTTGGTTGGCATGCACGTGGTCATCCATTACATCTGCCTGGACTGCTTCAATCAAAGCAGCACATTCTTGTTTGGCTCTATTTCCAGGAGGTTTCTGTCTGGTTACTTTTTTTTTTTCCATCTTCTGCTTTCCTTTTACCCATAAAATTTTATTAGACCTTTGTGAAGCCAATCGAGATAGCAGGGAATATACATTATAATTCATTCGAGAAAAAATCAGCTGCATTTTGATGAGCGGGTTCATTTCGCAAGGCTTGTGGGAAGCGAGGCTATTGATGCCTTCTCCATCTGCAGGGCTGGAAAGCCCCTGCTAGCACTTGTCTCTTCTCGCCTCGCCTTAGCAGTCCGGTCACATCGGCGGCCTGGCACCGATTGCTATCCATCTCACCCTCAGTATAGCAGGAGGCGATCAATAGATGGATTAATCACACTTTGGGGAGCTCACAGGCCGGGAAGGAGAGAAAATGAGGATTGGAAGAGGAGGCTGTTTGCCAATGTGCTCTGCCTGGAGTTTGCAGACTGGTGCCCACAACACAGGACCACAAAGAAACCCACTTTGCCCAGAAGGATGACCAAGACCTGTTGCATAATGAGACCTTCTAGAAGCTGACCACTAGCTTGACCTCAGCAATGCTTAAAAAAATGATATGGGCCAAAGTTAAAGCCTTAAAAAGTGCAATGAGACATAAGGGATCTAGTGAAGAAGATCATGCTTTTTCATGGGGCCAGTCTACAAATATGCATACTTTTCAATACGAAAGAAACCCTGTGTGTGTATGTGTGTTTTAAATGTATTTCTATAGACCCAGAAACTGGAGAAATTTTTTTTTGTTTTTATAGTTTATTTATTTGTAACTGGGAGGTTTGCAAGGAAGAACCCTAGCCATCAAAAGTCAGCTCCTGGAAAAGGGAACCCTCTTGCACTGCTGGTGGGAATGTAAATTGATACAGCCACTATGGAGAACAGTACGGAGGTTCCTTAAAAAACTAAAAATAGAACTACCATATGACCCAGCAATCCCAGTACTGGGCATATACCCTGAGAAAACCATAATTCAAAAAGAGTCATGTACCAAAATGTTCATTGCAGCTCTATTTACAATAGTCAGGACATGGAAGCAACCTAAGTGTCCATCAGCAGATGAATGGATAAAGAAGATGTGGCGCATATATACAATGGAATACTACTCAGCCATAAAAAGAAACGAAATTGAGTTATTTGTAGTGAGGTGGATGGACTTAGAGTCTGTCATAGAGAGTGAAGTAAGTCAGAAAGAGAAAAACAAATACCATATGCTAACACATGTATATGGAATCTAAAAAATAAAAAAAAAAGTTTCTGAAGAACCTAGGGGCAGGACAGGAATAAAGACGCAGACGTAGAGAATGGACTTGAGGACATGGGGAGGGGGAAGGGTAAGCTGGGACAAAGTGAGAGAGTGGCATGGACTTATAAATACTACCAAATGTAAAATAGATAGCTACTGGGAAGCAGCTGCATAGCACAGGGAGATCAGCTCGGTGCTTTGTGACCACCTAGAGGGGTGGGATAGGGAGGGTGGGAGGGAGGGAGACACAAGAGGGAAGAGATATGGGAACATATGTATATGTATAACTGATTCACTTTGTTATAAAGTAGAAACTAACACACCATTGTAAAGCAATTATACTCCAATAAAGATGTTAAAAACAAAAAGGGTAGATATCATGTTAAGTGTTCTTACATAAATAAATGAATTTAAAAAAAAAAAAGTCAGCTCCTGAATTCTTATTTGGGGCACAGTCGGGAGGAACACTGGTTACTAAATAAGGGGCCCAGATGGCTCAGGAATCCAAGAATCCAAGATCTCCTCTAATAGAAGCTATGTGTGCACAAAAAACACTGCATTTTGGAACAAAAGATTTAGGTTTGCGTCTTCCCTCTGCTACTGTGCCAGCTAAAGGAAAACAACTGACTCTCTGAGTCTCAGTTTTCTCACCTCTGTAATGGATTAAGCCTGGCTTTGAGATTGCTGCAAAGAGCGAACAAGACAATGCAGATGGATGGGTTCCATAAATTGAAGTGGGCTTTGAAAATCTAAGTGCTATTATAAAGGAATGTGCTTAGAAAGGATAATGGGGGCGGGGGAGAGGAGGGATGTCTGCATATTTGGACTCTCATCCTTTAACTGGTCCTCTGACATGGTTATTCAAGGTAAAAAGACATAGAAGATATGATTGTTTTGAACTTAAAAACGGTAACGACAGCAACAAAAAAAAACCCTGCTACTGATTTGTTCTCTTCCTGAGTAAAGCTATTTGCTTTTACCAACACTTATCCTCAAAATCCATTCTGGTTCAAGAGGACTCAGGGCTCAGCCCCTGGCTGATCTACCTCCCACCCTGGATGGAATCATCATCATTTACAAAATGGTTTGATTAACGTTTGATTAAGGAGTTCTGACCTTTGGGGAATTAGCATCATAATTACAGGGCTGTGCATTGTCCCTCCCCCGCTGAGGTCTCTTTCCAGCGGTGGGTGACAGGCATCGAGGAGCAAATCTGCCCTAATACTGTAATCACCAGGTACCACTTAAGTGCAGCTCACATTTTTGCTCCAGAGTAGAGAGCAAAGGAAGTTGCCTCTTAGGGTTCTGAGTTGCTTTCCGTGCGCTCCATTTCTGCTTTTAACAGCTTTGGTAATTCAATCACCACCTCCATCCAAACAATAGTCAAAGGGGTTGGGAGGAGGTAGGAGGCGGTTTGGGGGCTGAGGCCAATCTTCATCACACTCCCCTGAGCAGTTCCTGTGCTGGGAGCGGGGGACCAGCTGGGAGAGTGGGCGGAGCCGCAGGGCCGCGGGACGGGAAGCAGGTGCTCCCTGTAAGGGCGACACGCTTGCACTAGGCTTCACATGAAACGTGGAGAAGACGCCTTCCTCTGCTTTGTAAGCGCGGCTCCTTTTGGCTTCCGCAGCTTGCAAAAGCGTAAGGGAAATGAGTCAGAACGGGAATGTTAGCCTGTGTGGTGAGAATTGTCGTGTTTCGCTGCTCTGTTTTATCCCATTGACGAAGGAGAGAAAACACAGCCACCAGAGCCCAGCTGGCCCCCTCGGCCACTTCTAGGAACCCACCGACAAATGAGGCCTGGATCCTACTCTCAGAAGCAACCTGAGGAGAATTACTGTTCAATTAGCAGAAGTCTAGTCCACCATTTCACCGAGTGAAGGGGATGAGATAGAGGTCACCTGAGAAAATGGTTTTGGGCATAATTAAGTCTTGGAAATCCTGGATCAAATAAATTGAAACAGGTTGCTTCATGGCAGTACTTGTCAGAGCCTTCAATTCCTGAATTCGCCTAATCAATCTCTAAAAGAAAGATAAAGACAGCAGCATGTCCTGAACTTTGCCAACCCACAAAACTCTTTTACGTAAAATACCGCTGGGGAAATGGTCACGTCCAGTCCGAACTTTTTTTCCTTAAGAATTCATGTTTTCTTCAACTTCTTGTCTGTACTTCAAACTTCGTTGCTTCCTTGTGCATGTGTTTTTTATTTTTTATTTATTTTTTTAATTTTTTTAACATCTTTATTGGAGTATAATTGCTTTACAAAGTTGTGTTAGTTTCTGCTGTATAACAAAATGAATCAGCTATATGTGTACATATATCCCCATATCCCCTCCCTCTTGCGTCTCCCTCCCACCCTCCCTATCCCACCCCTCTAGGTGGTCACAAAGCACTGAGCTGATCTCCCTGTGCTATGCGGCTGCTTCCCATTAGCTGTCTATTTTACATTTGGTAGCGTGTATATGTCCATGCCGCTCTTTCACTTTGTCCCAGCTTACCCTTCCCCTCCCCATGTCCTCAAGTCCATTCTCTACGTCTGCGTCTTTATTCCTGTCCTGCCCCTAGGTTCTTCAGAACCTTTTTTTTTTTTTAGATTCCATATATATGTGTTAGCATACGGTATTTGTTTTCGTCTTTCTGACTTACTTCACTCTCTATGACAGACTCTAGGTCCATCCACCTCACTACAAATAACTCAATTTCATTTCCTTTTATGGCTGAGTAATATTCCATTGTATATATGTGTCACAACTTCTTTATCCATTCATCTGTCGATAGACACTTAGGTTGCTTCCATGTCCTGTATGTGTTTTTTAAAATGTACATACATTCCAAAACATGGCAAATAATTGTTAGCAGCAGAACATCCCAGTGACTCGGAATTGTTTAAGCTACTCTAGGAAGCTGAACCCAATGGTGTAGTGAATGCCAACCCCCCTTGTCTATTAGCAGCTGGAGTCCTGGAACTGACCATTCCTCTCTTACTCCTCCAGAGAACTACTCTTGGAACATAAACACAGGCAGGAAAGAGACCCTCTGGAACACAAGATGTTGTGGACCTTTCCTTCCTCTAACCACAAGCTCTCTTGTGGGAATAATGTAGTGTAAGGGGTAGTGGCTCTGGACCACACAGGTTCAAATCCTGGCTCTGCCTCTTATGGGCTACATGGCTTTGACAAGTCAGTTCATCTCTCTGTGCCTCTACTTCCTCAGCTATAAGGTGGGGTTAATAATATTGCGGGCATTTTGGTTTGGTGTGAGGATGAACTGAGACCATCTCTGACAGCACTGGGAAGGCCTACCTCCTCATTAGAAACCAGTTGGGAGAAACCAGGTGCTATTAGCACACGTAACATCCCAACACCCAGCACAGCGCTGGGTGCAATAGGCAACGAATATTTGCTTAACTGAATTGGATACTCAAAATATGAACCTCAAACTGCATTTTTTTGGAACTCTTTCTTTCTATGCCTAGTCGAGGAATCAGCAGATGGTAGGCGTCCAATGTTGCTAGACTCAGGGGGAAAAGAGAGAAAATTAAATAAACGTTTCCCAGGGTCGTTCAAGATGTTTCTCTTTATAATTTTTTTTTAAAGTTTCAAAAGTGTTCATGTGATTTTATTATTGGGAACATAAAGAAAAAATTTGATTTAAAAAAAATTTTATGAAGGAAGATGTTTACCATAGCATTACTTTTACTGGTGATGAAACAGAAACAAAGCAATTCTCAGGAATAAAGAAATGACCAAGTAAATTATGTTAGAGCTGTAGGATGGACTATCATGCAGCCATTGAAATAATTTTTATGAAGAGTTTTACAAGGAGAAAATGATCGTGATAGAGCATTAGTGCAAAAAATGAGGTACAAAATAATGTGGAGGATGTGATCACAATTATTTAGAAATAAGGATGGAAAAAAATAGGATGAAAATAATCGAAATGCAAAGAGTAATTTGATTTAGGTAAAGGATTTTTAAACTCTAAATTTCCAAAATTTCTATAATAACCGTGAATTACTTTTATATTTTCAAAAGATAAATTCCATGAAAAAAATTAAAACAAACTTGTTATAATTCTTCCAAACTTACTGGTTCTTCTTGATTCTCAGGCAAGTGAGTAGCCATAAGCAACAATAACTACCCAGACCCAGGTGTCCTCTGTTGGCTGGAGGTGACAGCTAAGGAGGAGCAAGCAGCTGAAGGTCTGGGGTCAGCGACACAGAGAAGTCTAAGGGGGGACTTAACATGTGCCTTGTATATCCTTGAAGAGCAGACTTCTTACCCATCACCCAGTAATTTCCATAGGCCTTATAGTCCCAAACTTCTGTTTTTGGAAGCCACTTGCTTAATAGGAGTAAGAAGCATTTATTCTTTCCCAAGTGTCTTTAATTCTCACTCATTACTAGGAAAAAGTTATTTCCTTAGTTTGGCACTCAGCACTCTCCGCAAACTGGCTCCAAACTATCCACAAGTCTTTTGCAACAATTAAACTGGTCTATTTACCAGATCCGAGAAGTGCTGTGTAGAATCTTGCATTCCGAGCAAAGGCAGCAATGTAGCTGCGACATCTCTTACATGTGAACTTAGTAAATTGTGGGCACTTGTGGAAGAGACAAATAAAATAGAGATGATATTTCAGCTGTGAAATATCCACAAAAGAGAACAAATGGGGTCAAAAGGCAGGGTAGCTTGCCCATACTTAGGTATTCTTCAAATACCTAACCCATCTCACAGTTAAAATCTTAGGTATTTACCCAAAAGAAATGAAAACTTACATTCACACAAAGACTTTTATGTGAATGTTTATTCATTATTGCCCAAAGCTGGAAACAACCCTAACATCCTTAACTGGTGAATGGATAAACAAATTGTGGTCCATGCAATGAACTACTATTCAGCAATAAAAAGGAACAACCCACAAAACCCACAATGTGAATGAATTGGAAATGCATTACGCCAAGTGAAAGAAACCAGACTCAAATGTCATGTACTGTATGATTCCATTTATTTGACATTATGGAAAAGATACAACTACAGGCATACCTTGTTTTATGGTGCTTCGCCCTACCACGCTTCACAGATAACTGAGTTTTTTACAGACTGTAGGTTTGTGGCAACCCTGCATCGAGCAAGTCTATCAGTGCCATTTTTTCCAACAAGCATTTGCTCATTTTACGTCTTTGTCATATGTTGGTAATTCTCACAATATTTCAAACCTTTTGTTATTGTTATATTTATTATGGTGATCTGTGATCAGTGATCTTTGATGTCACTACTACAACTCACCGAAGGCTCAGATAATGGTTAGCGTTTTTCAGCAATAAGTATTTTTAATTAGGTAAATACTTTGTTTTTTTAGACATAATGCTGTTGCACACTTAGTAGACTACAGTATAATGTAAACGTAACTTTTATATGCCCCTGGGAAACCAAAAAAATTCATGTGACTTGCTTTATTGTGGTTGTCTAGAACAAAATGCACAATATCTCCAAGGTATCCTTGTATAGAAACAGAAAACAGCTTGGTGGTTGCCAAGGACTGGAGTCGGGGCATAAAAATGGGCACGAGGGAACTTTTTGAGATGATGGAAATGTTCTAGGACTTGAATATGGTGGTGGACCCATGACTCTACGCTGCATTTGTGAAGACTCATAACTGTACACAAAAATGGGTGCATTTTACTCTATGTAAGTTATACCTCATTAAACCTAACTTAAAAGAAAAGGAAGACAACATGAAATACACACACGTATATATAAGCCTGTGGTTCTCAAAGGGTTTGGTTTCAGTATTCCTTTACACTCTCAAAAATTACCAAGGAACCCAAAGAGTTCATTTTTATATGGGTTGTATCTATTAATATTTATCATATTAGAAGCTAATGGTGAGTTTTTGTCTTCAAGGAATTTGCCCATTTCAAGAAATTAATCAAATTTTTTATCATAAAGTTGTTTATTATATTCTCTTAATCCTTCTGATGTAGATCTCTAGTGATATTTTTTTTCATTCCTTATACATAATGTATATATTTCAAAGCTCACTCAAGAAGAAGATTACTTGAATTAGCTCTATGTGTATTAGATAAATTTAATTAATTAATTAAAAAAAGAAGCTAATGGTGAGAAAGCCATCTTTAATTCATATTTACAAATTCAACTAAAATATTAAATAGTAACCTCATTACACATGAACAAGTATATTAACCAATATACTTTTATGAAAAATAACTATTTTCAAAAACAAAAAAATTAGTGAAAGTAGTGGCATTGTTTTACACTTTTGCAAATATCTCTGTGTCTGGCTTCATAGAAGACATTGTGATGTTCCTGCCTGCTTCTGCATTCAATCTATTGATTTATTTGTTTTGGTTGGAGTATATGAAGAAAATCCTACTTCATTGCAAATATGTATTTAGAAAAGGAAAAAGTATTCTGATATTTCTCAGACAATTGTAGCTATTTGTCTCGGATGCTGCACCAAAATTCTTCAAGCAGTACTTTTTGTTTTTTTTTAAAGATAGCTGCAATGTGAAATCGAAAATCATATCATGAAGCTTTCCATACTGTTACATTAAAAATGGTTGGTCTATCTTGCACATTGAATGCATTTCAGAGATACTGAGTTATGCAAATCTTTCAAATTTTGGCCCATTTCATCATTTTATTTATATATAATATATATGGTATATGATATATATATGTTGCAATCATTAATATCATCACGTATCTCATCAGAAAACTCATCAAGTATTGGGAAGCTGTCAAGCTTATGGTGGTGGATATGTTTTGCCAAAATTCGAATTTTTCACTTGAAATCTCCAATTTTATTTTTGCCAACAAATACTGCCAGTTGTTTTCCTTGAAGTGACAGGCTGACTTCCTTCAGTTTCAAGAAAATGCCTGCCAAATATCTAGGCCTGAACAGCCACACTTTGTCTGTTTGTCATTCTTTCAAGAAAAAATGTTGTCCTGTGAAGAAAAAGCAGCTATTTCAAGTTGCAACTCAATCACAAAGTACTTTTTTTGAAGCCAGTCATCCTTCAAAACACAGCAAAAGTGCTTTTTGTATACTTCCCACTTTATCACACAGCATATTAAAAAGACCTGTACTCTAGAGTTGAGAGTTAATAAAATTATTTTGTTGTTTCATCGAGAATATTCTTAAGTGAAATTGGCAATTTGTTTAAACCATGAGCGTGAACAGTAAAGAATATCTATATACTACTACCTATACGGTTTGGTGCCACTGAAGTTTTACCAGCATTTTTTTTTTTTGCATTATCAATACTACGGTCAACTCAGCAAAGAAGGCAAAGTCTTATATTGTTATAAAAACACTTTTGATTTTGCAGACTTTTTGAAAGGCTGTCTGGGACCCCCAGGGGTCTTCTGACCATACTTTGAGAACCACTGATCTAAACCTTTCTCATTGTTATGTCCTCTCTTAAATCTCACTATCTCCTTGAAATTTTCCCTTCCCAAACCACTCTGTAGTTATCATCCTTGCATCTGTATTCTGATAACACTTGTCGGTTCCACCCTTATGTCTTGTATTGTCCACTTTTTATCTGTCCTGCCTTTCTAGTTACTTTCCAAACTTCTTGAGAGTGAGGAATGTTTCTTTGAATCCTTACCCCACCTCTAGCCCAGTAACTAGTAGAGTATTCCTATACATAACACACACTGTAAAAGTTTTTGATGATTGGTAAATGTTAAAAATTATGCCCAGGTAGACAGCTCTAGGTACAAACAGTAGACACAATGTCAATGTTAGTCCAATTTAGTAAATAAACATTACTTAAGGCATCATCACTTCCCATTACCTGAGGCCAGCCCATTTGAACTCAAATCTTTCTCCTCTGGGTATTAACATTTTGTATTTTCTCCTTGGTCTGCCTTCACTCTCAGCTTAAGCTAAAGAACAGACTCTGATATTATGGAAATAGCCCCTGCTTTGGAGGTCAAAAAAAAAAATGTGAGTTCATATATTACTTCTACCATTGACCTGACCTTAGCAAGATCCTTCAGATCTCTGAGCCTTCAGCTATCCCATCTGAAATGAAGACTGGAATCGCTGCCTCGGTCACCTCATAAGGTTGTAAGGATTAAGGAAGATAACAGCTGAAAAGCACTTAGCTCATAGATTTTCTCAAAAATGCTAGTTACATCGGCCCGAGTTCCACTTGACCTTCTATACTGGGAAGGAGCAGCTGCCTTCTCCTAGCCAAGGTTGAATGCCCAGGCCAACTCCCCTCTTGTTCAATAGCTCTGACAGAACTCTTCCAGTCCTTGTTTGCTCATGACTCTTCCCGTATTCCCTCATCATTGTGTCCTTGGATTAGCTGAGATCTCTTATTCAGTCTAAAAATTCTAGCCCTTGCACTTAAGCTTAAGCCATCATCTTATGTATTACCAGTCACTAAACAAGGAGATGGATGGACCCCATAGGGCCAAAGAGGGTTTTCTTAATCTAAGAAAGGGACGGTTCGTTCGTTAAATATATTTTTCAAGTTTTCCAAAGTTTGCAATTATTGTATGCTTTAGTGGTAAAAAATTTTAAATCTCATTTGAGGCAAGGGCCTGATTTTTTTTTGCTTTTACTTACTCATTCAACTAGTATTTTTCAATATTCGAAAAAATATCTAACGTGTGCCTAGTGCCACGCTAGAACCATTAGGAATAAAAAGAAATTCTCAGTTAGTGTGATACAAGTCTGAGCTGGTTACTAAGGGAATAAATAACTTCGGCATCTCATCCACAGCAGTGTTCGGTATGATCCTATTACATTTAAATGCTAATCCACATCCTGTAGAATTCTGATTCACCGGAGGACTAATAGCTGATAGTTGCTGATAGCCAAGCAGATAGCCTGGTCAGACATGACATTCTGAGCAACAGCAGAGCAAAACCCTCTCAACCTTCAATTCCTCCAAAATGCCCATAAACACAGCTTTCTGACTGAGCTAGGAAATAGCCACAAAAGAAGAGAAATTCTGTAAGTACATACAAAGTTGATGAATTTTAAATAACAAATGCACATTTTATGAACACTGCTAATCTCATTATTTTAAAATTTGGCTAAAAGTTTATCATTACTTTTTTTTTTAAACCTGGAATGCACAAAGTTTATTCCACTCTTAGGTTCACAGAATATTGTCATCAGCTGATGAAAGGCTCTTTAGCAAATTTTATTGTACTACTTTCACTCCCCCTCCTCCTTCTAAATGTCCATGTTTCTATTTTCCTCCCTCCACCCTTCAAGTAGCCAATCAAATGTATCTGATATATATCCTTACAAAAGTTTAATGTTATTTTCTATGTGTATATTTTTGAGTTTTTTTGGTTTGGTTTTTATTTTGTTTTATTTTTTAATTAATTTTTATTGCAGTATAGTTGATCTACAATGTTGTCTTAGTTTCTGCTGTACAGCAAAGTGAATCAGTTATACATATACATACATCCACTCTTTTTTAGATTCTTTTCCCATATAGGTCATTACAGAGTATTTAGTAGAGTTCCCTGTGCTACACAGTAGGTTTTTATTAGTATCTATTTTATATATAGTAGTGTGTATATGTCAATCCCAATCCATATATTTTTAATTTATAGAAATGGTATTATGTAATAAATCATATTATGTTCCCAATATTCTTTTGTTTGGCTGTGTCACGCATCATGTGGGATCTTAGTTCCCCGACCAGGGATCAAACCCGTGGCCCCTGCGTTGGAAGCGCGTTGTCTTAACCACTGGACCACCAGGGATGTCCTGTTCCCAACACTTCTTACTTAATGCTATGTTTTGGTATCCACACATGCTGCTGTATACATATTGAGTTTATTGCTTCTGCATTTTGCAGAGAGTTGCAGAGCATATACATTTTATTTATACATTCTACTGAGAGACCACTAGGTTACCTCCAACTTCTCAGAGTAAACAATGCATCTATGAACATCCCTGCACATGTTTCTTTACAGATCTTTGCAAGAAGTCTCTGAGGTAAAGACTAGATTGGAGTCACTAGATTGTAGGATATATACTTTTTTTTTTTTTTTTTCTTTTGCGCGGGCCTTTCACTGTTGTGACCTCTCCCGTTGCGGAGCACAGGCTCCAGATGCGCAGGCTCAGCGGCCATGGCTCACGGGCCCAGCTGCTCTGCGGCATGTGGGATTTTCCCGGACCGGGGCACGAACCCGTCTCCCCTGCATCGACAGGCGGACTCTCAACCACTGCGCCACCAGGGAAGCCCTTCTGTTACATTTTTAAGTGGTGTCTTCCATTGAACAAAAATATGCCATTTGATGTAATCAAACCTATTAAATCTTCACTTTGTAATTGGTGCCTTTCAGGTTTGGTTTAAGAAAATTTTCTCTGCCCCAGAGGTCATGAAGCTATTCTTATAGGTTTTAGCATTAGGTTTTTAGTTTTACCTTTTACATTTATATTTTTAATCCATCTGAAATTCACCTTTGTATATGGAATAAGGTAGAAATCCAACTTTATTTCTCCACGTATGCTGAGCAAATTGTTCCAATGCCATTTTCTAAACAATTTTTCCTTTTCCTGTTGCTTTGTGGTACAAAGCTATCAAGTTTACACACACACACACACACACACCACACACACAGACACATACACACACAGAAAAGTACATGTCTATGATATTTCTGAACCTTCTAGTATATACCACTAGTCTATTTGTTCCTGCGTTCATTACATATTATTTTTATTTTATGGTTTTTACTATGTCAATAACATCTGGTAATCTGTCTCCCATCTTTGTTTCTTTTTACCTTTAGGTATTCGTGGCCATTTATTCCTTTATCATAAATTTAAACTGAATTTTTCAAGTTCCTCAAAATTCAGATAAGAATTTGATTATAATTGCATTGAATGTATAGATTCATTAGGGAAGAATTAACAACGATAAATCATCCCATCCTATACATGATATATCTTTTACTCAAATGTTTTTTAATGGAGTTTAACAAACTTCTTCATAAGGTATTATGCATACTTTTATGTTGATTTCTAAATATCTTACAGGATAGGTTGGCAACCTTTTTCTGTAAAGATAGTAAACATTTTAGGATTTGTGAGCCATACAATCTCTGTTGTAACTATTCAACTCTGCAGCTGAAATGTGAAATCAGTCATAGACAATATGTAAACAGATGGACATGACTATGTTCCAATAAAACTTTACTTACAAAAATAGGTAGTAGGCTAGATTTATCCCATGGACCATGGTTTACCAACTCTTTTTGCTATTATAAATGGTATTTTAGTTTCTATGATATTTTCTAGCTTGTTGGTGCTGATAGAGAGAAACATTATTGGTTTTATTAGATAATTTTGTATCCATCAAGTTTGCTGAGCTCTTAACACTTCTAACAGTTTGTTGATTGGATTCCATTGAATTTTTGAAGGAAACAATCATATCATCAGTAAAACATGAGAGTCTGAGCTCTTCTTTTCCCAAACTTTTTTTTGTGTCTTATATAATAGGCCAGGGCAGCCAGTGCGATATTACCAGTTGTGACTGTAACAGTTTTTTGCCTGATACTAATTGGGATAAATCTAGAGTTTTTCTGTTAATATAACCTTTGCTCTAGGTTTTAGGCATATAGACTTTATCAAATTAAGGCTCTTTCCTTTTATTCCTCATTTGCTTATATGTTTTATTATAAATAAGTTTGATTAATATATAATGCATATATATATATATCTCATAACAATCCAGCCTGATTTCTCTGGCCTGAATTGATCACTGTAATCTGACTTTATCACTGTATCTAACTGTATAAAATGCTTTTTCTGCCTCTGTTGAGATAGTCGTGATTTTTTTCTTCCTTAGTCTATTAATGTAGTGAATTTCTGCTGTTAAATTTTTCTTTCGTTCTTGGAATAAATACTTCTTGATTATAATATATTTGAGGTATTTGATTGGATTTGGTTAATTAATATTTTATTTAAGATTTTTGCATCTATTTTATGAGTGTAACGATTCTGATTTTTTTCTTTTCTTGTTCTGTTCTTTTGTTCTTATCTAATTTTTGAACCATAATTATGTAAGACCCATAAGATTATTAAAATAGCTTTTTTTTTTTCTTTCTGAAACAACACATGTAAGCCAAAGATGATGTGTCCCTTGAAATGTTGATAATTCTCACCTGTAAAACCATCTGGATCAAGGACTTTGGGCATAAACATAGATCATAAATTATCAATTCAATTTCTTCACTGGGTATTATCTATGCCACAATTTACATGTATATACATACACACAATGCACACTCACACACACGTATTTCAGACATGTATCCTCTTTCACCTTGCAGCTATGTGAGTAAAAAATCACTCACACTTTTGTGTTTTGCCCCATAGGATTCCAGTGATTGAATACATGAGTATAAGTATTAACACTAAAATGAAAAATCCCTAGTTCTTAAACTGATAAATAACAAATTATTTAAGTTGTTTTTGCTGTATAAGTTACCTGAGGCTCAAAAATAAAATTAAAGCATTCTGGATGAATTCTAGTTTGCTTTAGAGCAGTGACCCTCAAAACTTAGTGCATAAAATCGTGCCTATTCTTGACTAAAATGCAGAATCTGAGGATGCAGATTCTAAGGCCCTAACCTTAGAAATTCTAATGTGGATAATTCTGAGATGGGAATTAGGAATGTTCTGATACAGTTGATTTATGAATTAAACCTTGAGGGACATGGTTCTAGACTATTCTATATAAAAAGATCTTTTACCCACAAAGATACTGGAAAGAAGTGGAGCAAATCCTTGGCTAGTTTAAATATTAGCTGAAAGATCAGGATCTCAGCAGATCAGGACTGAAGTTTAAACAATGTATTTTTTTATTGTTGTACAGAAGGCAAGGTCTGAGAGAGCAGACTCCCACCATTTCCCAGATGTGACCTTGAGCAAGTCCCTTGTTTCCTTGGAAGCCGCAGTTCTCTTACTTACAATGAGAAGAATGAATTTAAAATTTTAAAATTTTGTTTCAAGTTTTACATTCTGCTGTATGAGTCTATGTTGTGATAGCATGACTCTATCAAGGAATTAGATGAAGGCGAGGTTTGAAACTGCACTAAAAAAAAAAAAATCTTAATGCTGATACCTCCTAGGTACCATTTTATCTTTTTATATAGGCTTTGTCCCTTTTAGGGTGGGCATCCAGCGACCAGTTCCCTGCTCCTTCAGTCTTTTGCTAACAAGAGCTTTCACATCTCACATCAAGGCCTGTTTGAGGTAACTATCTCTACAGCTTTTCCACTTCTAATAAGATATTACATCCCAGTGACAGAAGACTGCTTTCTAATTCCTGAACACACTGGGCCCATCCTCAACACCAAATTTTCACTCATTACAAGAGTCACTCATTATAGTCTCCACTCCTTCAATAGAAGGTCCTCATCTCTCTGCTTTTCTTGACTGAAGTCCACTCATTAATCACATCCATGTCTGAGGTCACCCTGTCCTGAATGCTTTTTCTGAGCCTCATTTCCCTTGCCTGGATCAATCACTGTGCTCTGACTTCCTATAGCATGTAATTTATATAATGCACATTTTAACATTCAATCATATCCTTCCTTTTTTAAAAAAAGTAATTAATTAATTTATTTTTTGGCTGTGTTGGGTCTTCGTTTCTGTGCGAGGGCTTTCTCTAGTTGCGGCAAGCGGGGGCCACTCTTCATCGCGGTACGCGGGCCTCTCACTATCGCGGCCTCCCTTGTTGTGCAGGCTCCAGACGCGCAGGTTCAGTAGTTGTGGATCATGGGCCCAGCTGCTCTGTAGCATGTGGGATCTTCCCAGACCAGGGCTCGAACCCACGTCCCCTGCATTGGCAGGCAGATTCTCAACCACTGCGCCACCAGGGAAGCCCAATCATATCCTTCCTTATTCCACTTAGCTAACAGGTTCTGTGCAGGAATAAGATTATAAACCCCTTTAGTCCAGGGCTCAAATAGCTCAAGGATCCTGGAAAAGTCCTAAGCACAAAACATACCCAATCAATTCAAATTCAAATTCCTCATTCTCTTTAGCTCTTCTCTCAAATAGGTCCAGGAGAAAACCAGGTATGTGTGGACAATAGAGCAACCTAGCATTTAAAGCATGCTAACTTTTCCATGGTTCTGAAATCCATTTCACCTCCAACTCATAGCATTAGACTAGCTTCCATTTCCTCCTGATTCTATTTTCAGGTTTATTTGACCCCATTCTAATAGCTAGATGGAAGCAGATTGCAATATTGGATATTGGATAATATTTTCCACATTCTTTTTAAAATCTAATGTCAAGGTTTCTGTTAACATTTTGGACTTCTCAAAAATGTCTTAGTTCAAATCCCATTGGGCTCCGAGGAAGAATTTCACCCCACTGCCTAACAACCATCTGTTTTGCATTTTTTAACCATGACTTTTATCTGTAAGTACAGTTCACCCACCAAATAATTACTACGGCCACTCTCTTAAGTACACACATTAGTTGCTGAACCTTTCCTTCTTTGACCTGTTTCTTATGTTTCCAGACTTTTCATCCTCCAAGGGACGAGTGAAGACTTCCTTGGCAAATGTTACTTCATCAAATAAGAATGGCATCTTGACCAGGGAAAGGGGCTTAAGTTAGCATTCCTGGGTTCCCATTCCATCTCAGTTAACAACCAGCTATGTTAGAATCACAGAACGTTAAAGGTGAAAGAAAAGTTTGAGAAAAATTAGTCCAACTCCTTTATTTTAAAGCTACTTTAAAAATCCTTGTGTATTAACTTCTATGCCACTCATTTGGAAATATCAAGCTCCGTTTGGGAGAAGGTTCAAATAAAGTTAAATTAATTCACTTTTGTGAAGAATTCTATTTGGTTTGTCCTTAATATCAGATGAAAGAAAGTTAAAAAAATAAATCCAAAGTATTAATATCAATTAACAGTAATGAGGAAGAAGGAACAATTATAGAAATAGTTCCCTAGTATAGTTTAAACTTCTTGATCACATACTTGCAGACCAAACAAAATGAAAGAGGCATCACAGTGGTTCCTTAAAAACCTTGGAAATCTTAGAATTTTCTGATTGACGTAGTGCAGAGTATACCCTAAAGAGCTATCAAATATGACATTTGCTGGAGCTGGTCTTAGAGTGAGGCATAAGACTTGGCAAAAATCTCATTATTACGGGCAAAGGATTTGAACAGACATTTCTCCAAAGAAGGTAAGTAGTCAATAAACAGAAAAAGATGCTCAACAACATTAGCCACTAAGGAAATACAGCTCAAAACCATAATAAGGTACCACTTCTTACCCACTAAGATGGCTATAAAGACAAAAAACCCCAAAACTTACAAGTGTTGGTGGAATGTGAACTAACTGGAACCTTCATACATTGCGGGTAGCAATGTAAAATGATGTAGCTACTGTGAAAAACAGTTTGGCTGCTGCTCAGATGGTTAAACATAGTTGCCATATGGTCCAGCAATTTCACTCCAAGGTATATACACAAGAGAATTAAAGCCGTATGAGCAAAACTTGTACGTATACAGAAACTTGTGAATAATACTGCAATGAGCATTTGTGTACAACTGTCAACAATGGGAACCCAGATTAACTGATGAATGGATGAATAAGATGTGGTATATCCATACGATGAAATATTATTCAACCACAAAAAGGAATGAAATCACGCAATATGGATAAACCTTGAAAGCATTCTGCTAAATTAAAGATGTCAGGCACAAAAGGCCACATATTGTATGATTCCATTTATATGAAATGTCCAGAATAGGCAAATCTATAGAGATAGAAAGTAGATTAGTGGTTGCCAGGGGCTGCAGGGGTAGGTATGAGATTTCTTTTTGGCATGATGAAAATGTTCTGGAATTAGATAATAGTGGTTGTTTCACAACCTTGTGAATATACTAAAAACAACTGAATGGTATATTTTAAAATGGCAAGGTGTACGGTATGTGTACGGGTTAATTTTACATGTCAACTTGACTGGGCCATGGGGTGCCCAGATTAAGATTTCTGAGTGTGTCTGTGAGGACGTTTCCAGATGACATTAGCATTTGAATCGGTGAACTCAGTTTAGTAGATTGCTCTCCCCAATATGGGCGAACATAATCCAATCCTTTAAGGGCTTGAATAGAACAAAAAGTGGTGGAAGGAAAGACTCATTCCTTTCCTGCTTGCCTGCCTGAGCTGGGACATCAGTCTTCTCCTACCCTTTGGACAGACAGGGATTTATACCATCACTTTTCTGAGTCTCCAGCTTACAGATGACAGGTGGTAGAACTTCTCAGCCTCTATAACCACGTGAGCCAATCAATCATAATCAATCAATAAATCAATCCTATTGGTTCTGTTTCTTTGTAGAACCCTGACTAATGCAGTATGTGAATTATACGTCAGTAAAAAGAAGCAATTATTTATCCTAGCTTTATAAATTCAGTCCCTTTCCAAACGCAGCAGTGACCCTGCACTCTTCTCTATCCTTGCATCTAAAGAGTCACTGAGGGCTTCCCTGGTGGCGCAGTGGTTGAGAGTCCGCCTGCTGATGCAGGGGACGCGGGTTCGTGCCCGGGTCCGGGAAGATCCCACATGCTGCGGAGTGGCTGGGCCCGTGAGCCATGGCCGCTGAGCCTGCGCGTCTGGAGCCTGTGCTCTGCAACGGGAGAGGCCACAACAGTGAGAGGCCCGCATACCGCAAAAAAAAAAAAAAAGTCACTGAGCCCACTGTGTTCTTCAGAAGGGTTTCTTCTCTAGGATTCTGATTCCACAGCCATCATCACAGTCCAGATTTTCATCACCCTATACTGGATTTACAGCAATTGCTTTCTAACTGGACTCCATTTCCATCATAAACTATCCCACACATAAGCCCCCAAATATTTTTAAGACATATGTAACCTCTCCTTCTACACATACATGTATTCTCCATCAGCCTAAAAGTCTGTAAGGGCTCCCTATTACCAAGTCATCACATTTAAACCGCATCTATGATTCAAGGACTCTATCAAGAATCAGATTCTCTCTTGTTTTATAACTTTCTTTTCCTTCCCATGCAGATATACCCCCTCTAAATAGCCATGAAAATCTCCTCTGTATCTCTCATATACATCTTGTCAAGTCTTGCCCCTGTACTTTGACTCTTACATATAATTCTTTCTGGAATGTTCTTCTATTTCGCTTTATCAGTCCATGCCACCAATTTTCTTTAAGACTTTCCTCAAGGCTCCCTTCCTTCAGAAAGCTTACGCCACTCTGAATAACACCTTGTCATAGTAAAAGTAATAACTACGTACTAGCTATTAAATGTCTACTGCATACTAGATACTGTGCTAGGAGATTTAAACATTTATTATTGTTTTACCCCTTGCAAAGACCTACTGAGGTAAGTAGTATTGTTCCTATCTAGAGATGAGGAAAGCAAAGCTTAGAGAAGTTAAGTCATAAACACAAGGTCACACAGCAAGGAAGTGCCGGAGTTGAGATTTGAAATCATTGCTATTCGGCCCTAAATTTCATACTCTTGTTTCCTAGAATATCATACGATACATATGCAATTTTGTTCAAGAGTTTTCTTTGAGAATGTTGTTCAAACTACAGAATATTTATTGTGCCTACTGGTATCAGTTAGCAAACAACCTAAACTATCTCTAGCTATCAAGGAGAAAGCTGTTAGCTGGATCAATATCAGAGTCATCTGAAAGCCTGTAGAAACCAGGCTCAGGAAACCAGAAGGACCAAAGGAAGTTTAGACAAAGGAGACGTGTAGCCCAGGTCCTTGCCCCAGGAATAATCTGGTGGGAAAGCTGCTCAGGACATGACTGTTGCCTGGTGGCACCGCTGCTGAGTGAGTGATCTCTCCCACTGCTCCTCCTCTTTTAAGTTCATTTTCTCTGGATTATCTCGTGGCTGAGCCAGGGCAGGAACCAGAGAAGGGAATGTCTTACCTCTTTAACCTTCTGAAGTGCAAGGTGGAGGGGCCTGCATCCACCAAGGCTCACTCTAGGAGGGTTGTGATGGTTTATATTTTTGTTCTACAGATACTCAATTTTCTTTCCTTCCCGTGGGCTTGGCCATGCAACTTGCTTTGGCCAGTGGGATATTAGCAGGAGTGAAATGAGCAAAGGCCTGAAATAATCTACATCGTGGGCCTTGCCCTCTATGCTGCTGCCATTGCCATGAGAAGAGCATGCCATGAGAAGCGGCCTGGATCCCAGAATGAGCACCTGTGGAGCTGAGCCCCTGCAGCTGACTCTCCATCCCACAGTCAAGATGGAGCTGCCCCAGCTGAGCCACAGAATGATGACAATGATGATAAATGCATATGACTGTATGCCGCTGAGTGGTTTGATGCAATGGACTTCTCCCACATAGGAAGGATTATAAGATGCTCCCAAATGTCAGATAGTCAATGTGCTTCATCTCCTATTTTAGTGTATTCCCTACTTTTCAATTCCTTGCATAGAACCAGTGTAGCATTCAACACAAAGTATTCACTCAATATATATTTTTTAGCTAATGATAGTACAGAGTTTCTGATCGCAATTTATACAGAGAAAGATAAAAAATAGAAAATCTATTTTGACAGTTTCTTGAGTCAACAGGATTCCTAGGTTCATGAAAGTAGAATGTAAAATAATTAGTAATGCTCAAGTAAGCGATTTACTTCTTAGAGTGGCAAGTGGAATTCCATAGGATTGGCAATGAGACCCAACTAGACAAGTTTGACATGGAGGATTTAATTATATGCCTTTTTCTAGTGTGAATTAGATGTTATGTGTGGTCTCACACCAACAAGTTGTACCTGTCCATCCCAGTCAGGGTCATGGAATCCAATCGTCCCTCCATGAGACTGAAGCATGGGGTTTAAGGAAATTTAAAATTCTTAAACATCATTTGAAAAAAAGTCCTCTTGCCCTTGTTCCAGTTCTATACCAATCAGTCAACAAGTATTCGGTAATCTTCATTTAGGTTCCCAGCACTAGATCTGGCCTTTATGGAGCCTGTGTCAAGAGTAGAAATGGAGGTCCATACATGATATGACTCAATATTCAAAAGTTATAAATCAAGCTAACAAACTACAAAATAACATATGTTCTTATCCTCCTCCCTTGACAAATATATTTTCATAAAAGCATATAGAACAAAGACAACAAAATGGAGAGATGCATATAAATCTATGAGTTTTACATGACTGAATTTTAAATGACAGAATTTACATATTTTGCTCATGCTATTATGTTCTGTTGATGGCTGGCAATTTTGGGTGAGTAATAAGATCCATATAAAATTCAAAAATAATGATACATTTATTCCATATAATTTTGCCCTTTTTTTCTGCAAAGTCACTAATTATGGTGATATAATCAAGATTTTCACATAACTTATAGTCTACTAACAGTAATGATCTAAAGGATTAAAAAAGCATACTGTATTCAAAGCAAACACAAGTTAAATGTATTTTCATTAAAAAGCAAATTAAAATAAAAACTATACTTATTCTTCATATTTCCAAAATGTTATTTTTTACAAGATACTTTACATTATCTATTAAGAATAAAAGATGACTTCAAACTACAATGAATGAATATCAAAAATTTAAGTTAAATTATTTAAGTAAAACTAACATTTTTATTTTAAATTTTTGAAAATTTAATTAAATCTTACTGACAATTCCACTCTTAGGTACACACACAAGAGAAATGAAAACAAATCCACAAAAGAACTTGTACATGAATGTTTATAGCAGCATTATTCATAATAGCCAAAAAGTGTAAGCAACTTAAATGTCTACCAACTGATGAATGGCAAAACAAAATATCTTTGGTATATCCATACAATGGAATATTACTAGGCAATAAAAACGAATCAAGTACTGATACATGCTACATTATGGGTGAACCTTGAAACCATTATACTTAGTGAAAAAAGCTAGTCACAAAAGACCATATGATATATGATTACATTTATATAAAATGTCAAAAATAGGCAAATCTATAAAAGACAGAAAGTAGGTTTGTAGTTGCCAAGGACTCAGGGGCAGGGATGAAAGGATTGGGGATGACAGCTAAGGGGAATATGGTTTCCTTCGGTGCTGATGAAAATGTTCTAAGATTGTGGTGATAAATGCACAACTCTGTGAATATACTAAAACCACTGAATTATACCCATTAGATGAGTGAATTGTGTGGTATGTGAATTATACCTTCAAAAAGCTGTTAAAATCTTATTAAATACCTACTAACCTTATTAAATATTCTTACGTCTGTTCTAGCAAGGATGTCTCTGGAGTTACCCAGGTAAAGAATTGCTATCATTCTTTTATGCACACTATGTTTAGACTTACAAATAAGCAAACTAAGAGGGATATGAGCTGTTTAACACTGCAAACTCTTCCTCAGCCACCATACACACTGCTGTGAACACCACCTAATTTGTGAGGACCTCTGAAACCACAAATTGGAACAGGAGAGGAAGATAGTGCTCAAAACTATTAAAAACAAATACCTCATTACGTAAGAATCTATTTCAATGATACTGAGAGGGAAACTTTGACAATTTTTTTACTCTCATTTAAGTGCTTCCATGGATCAAATCCTCCCCAGAGTTTAAAGCAAAGTCCATCTTTGATGTCAGCAGAATAACCCACAAACCTTCACAGCATTTGGATGCAGTTGCCTTTTGATTCAAGGATGCAAGGCAAGAGATTTGGAGAAATATTTCTCTGAGACCTAAGTGATATTAATCATTGGAGCAGATGTTTGGAGGCACAGGTCACATTGGGCCAGAACTGAACACGGGATCCTGAGTAACAGAAAGGTCCTTGTGTTCTTTATTAAATGTGTTTGGGAAAAGTAGAGTAATTCATTTTGCTGCCTGTAGAGGTACAGAAAGTAATTTGTAAGCCCTGTGAATCCAAGTTTGGAATGAATGAAGGACAGAGAGGCAAGGGCTATGGAAGCCCCAACACCGAACTGGATTGATCTGACCCTGGTTGCTTCCCATGGACTTTCAGGGTTATATCTGCGTTTCTTCCTGCCCATTCCATTCCTTATTAAGCTGGAATCAGCTTCATGCTGATATGGATGGACAAAATCCATTTCCTTTTCTCACTGGGTACAAGCTAACCTTTATATCCCAACTTCTCTTGCAATTAGATGGGCCCATATAACTGAGTTATGGCCAATAGAAACTAAATGAAAGTGATATACATCACTTTCCTGCCTGCCCTAAAGCCACTCACACAAACCTATACTTTGTGTTTTTGTCTTATCTGCCAGCCAGACTCACAGGAGCCAGTGGAGGAGCCCAAATCCCTAGAAGATGGTGGAACCACATCTTCTAGGAAAGAGCCTGGATCCCCGAATGACTATGTGGAACAAAGTCTCTGCTCCAATCTGCAGTTGACTGTGATACTAGCAAGAAATAAACTTGTATTAAGTTACAGTAGCTAGTATTACTTGCCCTAATATATTGTCAAAAATCATTAGGTAGGAAATAACTATGTAATTATTCTCTAATTATGTGAATTAGACCTTCATCTATTTCAGTTTTGGTATTTGGGATCTTTTTGTCTTCCCAGTTCTGAAACCACTCTTAGTTATGAATAATGATTCTGGCTAAGGGTGGGGCCAGTGGAAAATAAGGCATCAGGGTTAGATGAAGCTCTCAGACCCAGCTCTGTATAAGAGCTATGCATCTCGTTCTTTACCTTCTCTTGCCTGTTATCTGATGAACATCTTAGAAAGCAGAGCCACAATAAAAGTTGACAAGCAGAAAGAAAATGGTGGTAATGACACCTAGACTGATTTTTCCTTGGATCAACTAGGAATTGATGGGACAAGGGAAGCTAAGCTGCTGCTGAGACCAGCAGTTTGTAACATCCAGAATCTTGCCATCTCCACAACCCTAACACCAAAGCTGGCCAGCCCCAGGCTGGAGATGGGTCACGTTAAGGACAAGACTTTACAGAATTCCCGCCAGTGAAGAATAAGCTGTCATTGAGGAAGGAACAGATAGTGGCAGGACATTCTCTGCTCTGGAAGAGGAAGAGCCGCACTCCATGTAGCATAAGGACTGTTCCAGGAGGGACTGAGACATCACAGTGACAGCCAAGAGTTACCAGAAGGGCTGGCAGACATCAGTTTGTAAGTGATTCTTGAGCAAGGATTGCAAACTCAAACGCCTCCCTGAGGCTGAGCATGGGAAGGCAGTGCAAATGTGTAAAGCAGGTTAGGTGTTTTCCTTACTCTTTGTGGTAGACTTGTTTAACTTTTACTTCCCCACTCTCCACAGAAATATGGATGAAAGAAATATTTCACCTTCCCCCTTTTTATAAGGAAAACAAAGCGACACAAGAAAGATGAAAATGGCAATGACTTGCCCATTTCCAGAGGGAGGCATTAAGGAGTGGCAGGGACTGTGGCAAACTGAAGAGCACACATCCTGCTCCTGATGAAGCAGGTGCTGCCTGGGGCCAGCAGGGTTTTTCCATTTGGGATGGTGAGCCTAGATTTTCTGGACCTTTAGTTTTTTCAATAGATGCTGGACATAAGAATACGTACTAAACTATTTTTTATGTCCATGACATTATATTTTTAGAAAACATTGTGTGGGCCAATATTTTGTAGGTGAAACAGAACATATCTTTGGAGTTGATGGAGCTGTTTTCAACCTCTGCTATAAAAGCTAGACCAGCTTCAATTACCTCCCTTTCTCTATAAGGGTATAGATAAGATGAAAGAGAATGAAACTGGAAATGCTCCTTCTCTGCAAAGCTTCTATGACTCGCTCAATGATCTGGAACTTGTGTGTCTGGAGTAGCTTGAAAACTAGAGTGTAAGTCACACATATAACGTCAGATCTTCTAGTGGCCACATTAAAAAAGTAAAAAGAAACAGGTAAAATTAACTTTAGTAATATATTTTAAATATTAAGCACAGCATAGTCAAAATATTATTTCAACATATTATCAGTATAAATTTTTTTAATGAAATGTCTTACACTCATCTGTTTTTACTATATATACTGTTTTGACTACATATGCTCTTTTTGGAAATCCAGTGTATTTTATCCTTAGAGCATGTCTCAGTTTGGACTAACCACATCCCTAGGGCTCAGTGGTCATGTGTGGTTGGTGGCTTCCAGAGTAGACACTGATGGTCTAATCTGTCCCTACTGCTTTTGGAGGACCTGGGGTTTGAAGTAACAACTCACAGGCATCACTGAATGCAGTGCTCTCAAAGTGTGGCTGGTCACGATAAAGACTGCTGGAACCTCACCTTCAAAGACTATGATCTGAATCTCAGCGAGTAAGGCTGAGGAATCTGCATTTTTCATGTGCAGCCCCGTTGGCAGCAAAACACAGTGAAAGTTCAGAAGCCTTCCAGCCATGGAATAGATAGTCTTCATTTTGTTTTGTTTTTAATAATGTCTTTGTGGCCTGAATAATTTTATCAACTCAGAATAAACCAGAAGTTGATGGTTGCCATGGAATCAGAGCCACGGTTGCTGTCAGCCAGTAATTATTAAAACTCTGCTGCACCTGTGCAGTCTGAAGCTGATCACGGCAGCCCTCCCTTCTGGCATCATTTCTCCATCTGAAACGAGAGCAGTGGCCCTCTGCTCCTCTCGGGGATAAACCGCTCATAAACGGAAGTTTTGAGGCTTCCCTTCCTCTCTTGGATTCATCACTGTGGTTTCTCAGCTCCAAATCTTGGCCATTGTTTCTTTAGGATTGAAGACGGTCAGGGTTGCATTTTAGTTACTGTGCCTAGATTCCTGATGTATTTCTCCAACTGGGTGTTTTTGACTTTACACAACATGAAGAAAGGACATTGGATGACTCTGTGCGCGCCTGTGTGCCCAAACTGCGGAGGTAGAGTCCCAAAGTCACTCTGCCCCATTCCTCACTCAAGTTCCTGCCGGAAGCTTAGGGCCAAATTTCCAAACCTGCCGACACAGCCCTTCCTCCCGGTGTGGAGGATTCCCATATCTCCTTTATCCTGGGATGTTCAGAAGCTTTACAAACTATATTTGGGGTGGGGTCCTCATAATTTTAAAGGATTATAGCACGGTATCTTAAGCAATTTTTTTTTTTTTTTTTTTTTTGCGGTACGCGGGCCTCTCACTGTTGTGGCCTCTCCCGTTGCGGAGCGCAGGCTCCAGATGCACAGGCTCAGCGGCCATGGCTCAGGAGCCCAGCCGCTCCGCGGCATGTGGGATCTTCCCGGACCGGGGCACGAACCCGTGTCCCCCGCATCGGCAGGCGGACTCTCAACCACTAGCGCCTCCAGGGAAGCCCCCTTAAGCAGTTTTTTAAAATGCCTTATTTGTGTCTAATTCTCCATGAAGAGGTGGCAGGTGATTTAAAATATTTGACCCACTGCGGGAAAAGAATCCTACCCGAGTCCTGGCTGATGGTGGAGCAAAGAGTAGAAGCAGGGGCGGTTGCTAAGGGACCGTTTTTATGGGTGCTGTCGGGCGGGAGCGCGAGTCCACCCGGGGATGTTGGCCTGTTCCTCCCGCTCTCCTCCTCTTTCCCCTCCTCCTCTTCCTGTTGCTACTCCTACTTCCTGTTATTATGTATCTTCCTGGTTTCCTCATGGTGCCCCCTCCCCCTGCCCCAATCAGGTCATGGGAATTCTAAGCTCCTGAAAGACAATTCTGTTATACTAACTACATGTCTGGAAAATGAAGTCCCAGCCTGCAGGGGGTACCCGCTAACAGCTATCACTATTACTGTTATTATTGTTACCGTTATATTAAAACTGTAGCTTTCCAGGACTGAATTATCTTCCTTTGGCTTTGTTGCCAGGCTTTGTGACCCTTCATTTTCTTTTCTTATTCCTTTCTGCATCCTTTATTTCTTTACCCAGAGTTAAATGCAGCCAAAAAGAATGCTCAGATAAAGATGCTAAGAAAATAAAAGGTTGCTTTCAATCCAAGCAATGTTGAGTGACAGAATATTAATGAGAGGTGTGACATTTTAAGGATGTTCACACAAATATTTGAGAGCCTGTTAGGTGCCAGGCACTCCTCTAGGCTCTGCAGATACACCAGTGAACAGGATTGAAAAAACTCTGTCCTTCTACTGCAGGAGGCAGACAATAAATAATAAGGAAAACATGTGTCTGGGGTGACAAACGCTATGGGAAGATAAAGCAGGGAGGGACAGAGAAAGGGCTGGCGAGTGGCTGCAATTTTAATGAAGATGGTTGGGAAGATCTCACTAAGAAAGTGACTTTTGAGCAAAGACCCCAAGACAGGCAGCCGCACAGGCTACCTGGAATATTCTTTCCACAGATGAGGGTAGAGCATGTGCAACAGCCCTGGGACAGGAATGTGCCTAGTAGGCTTCCCAGAACTTCATCAATTTGGATTCCTAGTGGCTTAGAGCAGAGATGAGGGATGTAACATTGGCAAGAACACATTTTGTTTGAACTGACACCTTGGGGAATATTGGCCCCTTGGGAATTTTTTTTTAACACTTTTCTTTTGCTTCGTAAAGTTTATAAAGAAATGAATAGTAGACGGACTTATAGTCTTAAAACTTCACTGTTAAATTAGGTTACGTTCCCCAAATACAAGCTTTCTAGAGAAGAGAAGGGAATAGAAGGAAATTAACAGCTATTCAGCATTTAGTCTGCACCTGTGTTTAAAAGCTTACTAGGAGCCTCCCAAGCCTAGAAGTTTTGGGATACTAATCGGATCCCATTGACCAGAGCGTCCTTTTTTTTTGCACATGTAGGATTACCAACTCACCTCCAAAGTCTCCTTCTCCTGCTAGGTGTTGGGGGGTGGGGTGCAGGGCGGGGGGAGGGCAGGAGGTGTCACCCGTGCACTCAGGCGTCAGCCCTGCCGGGCTACCAGCTTCCCTCGGCTGCCTGAGCGCCCGCCCCCAGCTGCTGGGGCCCGCACCCTGGCTTCTGCCTTGCCAGTCATTCATCACCAGCACTGCTTGCACTGGCTCACGGACTGCTGGGCACACGGGGGATGTAAGGTAGCCGAAGCAGCCTCACTCGGTCCTCAGGAGTCCCCAGTATCTGCAGTCCAGCGTGACTGGAGGTGGAGCACAGTACCTTCCTCTCTGCCGGAGCCTGACTGGAGGGTCCTCAGCGGAATGATTGCGCTCAAATCTCCTGAGTTTCCTGAGACCTCTCCTCTTTCTCACCTGTACCCTTTCCTCCTAAGGATGTCCATATTTCTCTAGAGTGACTGGGTCAGAGTCAGAATTCAGATTCAGAAACGTCCACTGTGTTGCTGTTCTTGAAATCGGCACATCCCTCCGACCCTCAGGCCCATTACAGATTTTAGACATTTTCTTCCCTTAGAATAAATTCTATCTCAGGAGCCCCCAGGGCCCTTCATCCCACACCCCATCCCCAGCTTACAGATTGCTATCCGTGAGCCTCCTGTCCCTACCCCACGCCTCCCTGTCAATCAGACTCCCTCCCATATGTTAGCATCCCTGCCATAGAAGCCACTCCAGCTCTTTCTCCTGAGAGGCTCCAGGTAAGTCAGGAGACCATGCACCGTAGTTCACTAATTAAGATACTTTTTTAAAAATTTTATTTTATTATGCTAAGAACACAGAAATTTAAGAGGGTAGATTTTATCTTAAGTGTAAAGTACAGTATCTTTGAGTATAGGTACAATGTTGAACAGCAGGTCTCTAGAACTTACTCATCTTCGCTGAGACTTTGACTACTAACTCTTCATTCCCTCTCCCCCAAGCCCCTGGCAGCCACCACTCTACTCTTGGATTCTATGACTTTGACTATCTTAGATATCTCGTAAATGGCATCATTTGTTTTTTGTTTTTCTGTATTTGTTTTTCTGTGACTGCCTTATTTTCCTCAGCATAATGCCCTCCCCTTCTATGCATGTCACAAATGACAGAATTTCCATCTTTTTAAGGCTGAGTAATATTCCATTGTATGTGTCTGCCAGAGTTTCTTATTCATTAATCCATTGATGGACGTTTAGGTTGTTTCCACATCTTGGCTATTGCGAATAATGCTGCGATGAATGTGTGAGTGCTAACGTCTCTTTGAAATCCTGTCTCCAATACTTCTGGATACACACCCAGAAGTGGAATTGCTGGATCACATGGTAGTTCTATTTTAAAATGTTTAAGGAACCGTCATACCGTTTTCCATAGCGGCTGCACTATTTTGCATTCCTACCAACAGTGTACAAAGTTTCCCTTTTCTCCACATCCTCACGAACACTTGTCCTCTTATTTTGTAATAGGCATCTTACAGGTATGAGATGATATCTCATCATGGTTTTGCTTTGTATTTCCCTGATGATTAGTGACATGTCAGCCATTTGTATATCTTCCTTGAAGAAATGTTTATATAAATTCTTAGCCCGTTTTAAAATCAGGTTATTAGGCTTTTTAGTTATTGAGTTATAAGCACTTCTTATTTACCTTAGAGATTAACCCCTCATCAGATGTATGATTTGCAAATATTTTCTCCCATTCTGTAGGTTGCCTTTTTCACGGTTGATTGCTTCTGTTGCTGTAATCAATTTAAGATTAATTATCCCATTTTAACATTGCTAATATTGAGATAGATCTTATGATCAATGAAAAGTAAAGTTTCATTGGCAGTGGTTTTTTTCATTCTTGGCAATACACAAAGTCATTCTACATCTTACAGCTTTACAGGTGTCTTAGATGAGATAAGATATAGTAAATACCTTGTGGGTCCGTATGGTTGAGGGGTAATCTACATGCCAGTGTTGCTAAGTCCTAGCTCCAGTGTTTTCCTGGATTTGTATTGCTCATGCTTTATTTGATTTAATGCTCATGATGGCTTTAAGGGGTAGGTACTATCATTCCCATTCTATATGTGACAAATTTGATTAAGACAAATACAGTCACAGGCCCAGTCACAGAGGAGGTAAGAGACAGAGCAGGAATTAAGCCTCTCTATTTCTCTGTCCTCAAAGCCCAGCACTTCTCCTTCTCCATCCTGAACTTTTCATACAAAAATGGCACAAAGGGCCAGAGATGTGTGTCAAAGCTGGTCAGGGCGTTGTGATCGTCCAGACCTTGGAACACTCCCTTAAAGTTGTGCATTAACCTTAAGTCACCGTAACACTCAAAACTCCAAGATGTGTGAGATGTTTCCTTTTGTGTTTCTTTAGTCCCCACATGTGGTAAAATTCTGAGTCCTTAAAACCACCCTATAGGGATCCTGATCATTTCCTTATTGGTTCCATATGTTTTACTAATGTAGTCTCAGAGGTTAGAAAGCAACATTCCTCTGTCCCCAATTTCCCTGCCTAAAGGTCAGAGTCCCCCAGAGATGAGAACTACCCTCCTGGTTTGTAGGTTCTCCTGGGTCTTTAGAGACCACCAACTTGCTGACTTCATTCGGTGGCTTTATCTTAACTTGCTTGGGTGGTTTTGGAGTGGTCCAGTGAGCTGAGACTTCTGGGAGGCGCCAGCTGTGTGTATAAGGCTCTTGTCGTTTTATGGATGCCACTTTATTACGCACTTGCCAATCCCAATCAACAGATAAAAAGAATTCTCCTTCCATTTTCAACACACACTTTGACTCAGTCCCCTTCGTCTACCGTATTCTGTTCCCAAACATATTGGATATGCACCTAAAGGGCTTTAGGACCTATTGATGGTTCCCTATCCCTAGCCAGTCTATTTTTTTTTTCCACTGCCAAGAAAGCAGTCCACTTTCTTCCTCCTGACTGGTCTTCCTCCAATATTTGGGGTGGGGGGTAGATTTGGGGTCTGAAAACACTCTAAGATAAAACCAAATCTATCCAAATTGAACAGCATAAAGGGGAAAGAAGACAGTAAGTGCCAAGAATAGGACATTGAGCTGGGAGTTAGAGACCTGGGTTCACACTGGTCTCCAGTTACCCCACTACACTGTTAGCTGATTGGACCTCATAAAAGGGGCTCTGGCTCTGCTGTTCATGATAAATCTCTGGAGTAACGTAAGGTTCTCCTTCCCTTGGACGGACAGGCCCAGCAAGGAAACAGCAACAGCTCAGATTCAAGGAAATGGGACTGTAATAAACAATATTTATTGAGTACCTATTAAGCATATGGCGGAGAGAGTCCTGTCCACGGAGGCTGAGAAATTTGCTAATATTCAGCAGGTTACTTAATTTTTTAAATAGGGATAATTCCAACTTGCTTACCAAGACATAGGGCTAGCTCATACAGATCTTAAGTATCTTGTAAGTGTGTATATGTGCGTGTATGCATGTGTGTGTGTGTGTGTGTGTGTGTGTGTCTACCTCTATGCTTGGTGCTGAAAATGTGGATGAGTGAGATGCTCATTTCAGTTGACCATCAAGGTGGGCTCAGAATGATGTAGTAACAGGAAGGAATACCTGTGTCTGAATCCTCCCTCTTATTTCTAGTCTAACCTTGTATTAGTGATTTAACCTCTGACTCAGTTTCCTCATCTGTAAAATGAAATCCATTGCATCTAAGCCAGAGGGTTGTTAAAAGGATTAAAGGAAATTGCATGTCAAACCCTTAGCAGAAAGCCTGAGACAAAGTAAGCACTCCAAAAAAAAATGTTATTTCTTTTTCCTTAGGGAGAAAAATGTGCCCATATGAAGCAATTAGAGAACAAGACAATAGCTACAAAATGCTAAATCCCTGGTAGAGTCAGTAATTGCGCAAGGAGCCAGAGGAAGGAGAGATCAAAGACGCTGAGGTCTGCGGGGAAAGGCGGAGGATGGCTGATCTTGGAGCCTGGGAGCCGAGCCCGGCTGGGGGCGGGGTGGGGTGCTGGAACGCACGCCTTTTACCTCTGGGTTTGAAATGGACACCACGACTCTTTGAGGACAGAAGTGCTTCGCCCCCTTTGGACTTCACAATATTTAAAAGTAGTGGGGGATACTAACCAAACCACCTCAATAAAAACATATTTTAAAACCGACAATAAGGCTATGATGGAATTTGAAGCAGAAAGTGAAACTGTGCGTCCGGCTCTGCTTGCAGGAATCCTGTTTTACATTTTCCTCTTCTCGGATGTGTGGCTTTCGGGAGGGTAGGGTGGCAGGAGGAAATACAAAATTCTCAGCTGCTGATATCAGCGCAAGTGATTAGAAAGGGGGTGGGGCGAGGTAGAAATCATCTCTGAGTTTAAATTATTGTAAATCAGACCCGAAAACTAGGTTATACATTATGCTTTTGTTACTCTGAGAGTTAAATTACAAGGAAATGAACTGTGCATAATAATTCCTCACGTCACTGATTTCTCTGCTTTTCAGCTAAATGTTCTCGCCTTAGAAGCAAGGCTGCCGCTTAGAGCGATCGCTGGGTGGAAGGCGCCCTCTAATGGCGACTTCTGCAAGGACGCTGGAGGGGAGTCAGATTCAAGTGCTGCCCACCCAAACCCAGAGGAGCCTGCTAGCCCTTTCCTGGTTTTGGAGACAGTGGGCCATGAAGGCTAAAGGCACTGGCTCCAGGGAGTTGCCTGTCTTCGGTGGACCCTCCAAGGTGTTAATAAAGGACTGTAAGTTATCTTATGCCTGTGTCAATATCATCTCCATCCAAGCAGGGAAAAAATAGTTAATAACTAGACCATTTAGGGAGTAAATTGAGAGCATTTCATCAGATATTTGGTAAAAGCTGTTGAGACGATGTCTGCCCACCCTGCACCCCTACCCACCCAGGCAGCGCCTCGCCCCACGGCCCCGTTCTCAGTTCTCGCTGAGCTCGGTTTTCTAAGAGAGAACGTCCTCATGTTATTAAAGAAGTCTGTCTAGCCGAATTCCTGCGGAACAGAGTGAAAGGTTCAGATTGTTCTGAGCCCCTGCAAAGCCTTTGACTGGAATGTATTATTTTTTCCTCAGACCAAAGCAATTTTTTTTAAAAAATCAGGGTTTCAACTAGAGAACTCATAAAGAGGCTTCCAACTGACTGGGTTTAAACAACAACTAAAAAAGGTCTCATGGAAGCAGAGTCTCTCCCCAGGTTTTCGTCTCTCTTCAGGTGACTTAAGGAGGCCGGCCAGAAAGAGTTCACCCTCAGGTCCCTGCCCTTTGATTATGAGCAATGACATTGAGAGTTATCTGAACCTTGAACACTCTCTGGCACATACCTCCCCCCTTCTGTTTTTTAAGTGGACAGAGCAAGGTCATGGTACCACACGGCCTGAAATTGCTATAGCCACACTCTTTTCTTCCTCTTTCTCTCCCCACCAGATCATCAAGACAGAACAAGTGGTTGTGTCACGTTTGATTCTGTCGCATTCTAAAACATAATGTCTTGCTGGAAACACACACACACACACACACACACACACACACACACACACACACATCCTCCGTGAGAATGGAAGGTCTCCGTTTCTGGGCACGCACAGCATCCGAGGCCCCGGGTTCTTGATTGGGCTGGGGCGTGTATGCACATGCACCCAGGGCTTGGGATGCAGACACCAGCAGGCAGATGCAGGTGCTGTATTTAAGCATTACATATGGGCTTAGCCACTGACAGGCTCACACAGAATTTATGGAGAGCCTTATTCAGTGTAACAGCAGTAGGCTCCGCTTTAATAAATCCCCTTGGTAGTATAGTCATTACTCAGACAGGAACAACTGCTCTGTGGGGCTCTGCACCCTCTGGCTGACCTTTGTACCTTCCCGCTGAAACCGAATCCTTCCCATCTTTTTTTTTACCCCTGTTGCACCAAAAATTTCATCTTTAAAATGAATCACTATGTGCCTGACGAGTGCAGTCGGGGTGCGGGAAACAAGAACACCGTGAGTCCCTCCGCCAGTGAGGAAGGTAAGCTGGCTTACTTGAAGGCATGATTTGCCTCCATAAATACCATGAAGTAGAATTTCATGTTACAAATTAACGTGTGTGTGTGTGATTTTTCCCAAGCAAATGCTTTGTTTCTGAGAGAGCGCGGAGGCCGCACATGCTGCGGTTGCTATGGTAATTACTAGCCTCTGTTGAATGGGGACGCAAGGGGTTACTTAGAAGTGAACCAACTGGCGAAAGTGCACGTTCGAATGAATAAACCCACTTATTTGTAAAAGGTTGCAAGAGGCACTCAAATCAGAAAATAAAGGAGGTGGAAGTAGGGGCACATTTTAACAAAGATGCAACAAAACTACTCCAGGCACCCCTCGGTATCCATGGGGGATTGGTTCCTGGATCCCCCCATCCCCCAGTGTACCAAATCTTCAGATACTCAAGTCCCTTATATAAACTGTGTAGTATTTGCATATAATATAATCTAGGCACACCCTGCCTTATACTTTAAATCATCTCTGTACTTACAGTAACTAGTACAAAGCAAATGCTATGGAATAGTTGTAAATATAATATAAATGCTATGTAAATACTTGCCGGGTATGCTGGCAAATTCAAGTTTTGGTTTTTGGAATTTTCTAGAATTTTTTTCCCAAATATTTTTCAGCCCTGGTTGGTTGAACCTGCCCATGCGGAGCCCATGAATATAAAAGGGCCACCTGTACTATAGCGGTTTTCATCACATTTCTGGAGTTAAAAATGTCAAAAACCTTTGAGACACTTGCACATGGGTTTCTGTAGGCAAAGGACACAATCATTTCTAAAAGCAGGACAATTCCATGCAGTTGTAGCAGCACAGCACTAATAATAACAATGATTCCCATTTATTGAGTGCACGTGATGTTTCCAGGGCCTTTCCAATTTTACCTCATTTAATCTATATAACCCTAAAACATATTCATTAGCTTATGTTTTCATTTATTTTGTGTTTACTAAGCATCTTCTATGAGGCACAGAGTTGTCGCCTGAAGATATGAAGATGGGGAAAGGTGGTCTCTTCACTCCTGGAGCTCCTGGCTAGTGAGAGAGATGGAAAGGAAACAGGGTCATGACAGTACCGGTGCCGAGGAAGCTCACAGAGGGGGAACCTTCTCCTTGGGCTTCGGGGCAGTGCTGGGCTTGCGGGTGGGGAAACGGAGGGGAGTTCTACAGAAGAAAGCGACATCCAGGCAGTGCCTGGGAATAGCAAGATGTCAGCAGAGGCCAGGGAGAAGGGGTGTTCTAAGCAGAGAGAAATCTGTGCAAGGCTTGGTGAGGACACAGAGACTCCTATTCCGGGTTCCCAGAATAGGAGCTGGTTCACTGTGGCTGGATTGCGGAGTGAGTTGGGTTGAGTGAGAGAGGCAAAAGAGTGTACGCAGGGCAAGATTAAGAAGGGCCTTGAGATCCATGTGAAGGGGTTTGAACCTTGCCCCAGGCAACGTCCAGTCAAGTAGGTAAAGGGTATTTGGTAGTAACACAATTCAGTTTATGTTTTAGCAAGTTCACTTTGAGAATGGAGTGGAGAAGTGTGAGAATAGAGGCAGGGGGAGCAGAGAGAAGGCTTGTGGACTTAAGAGAGAGACAATGGTGGGCAGAATTAAGACAGAGGTGGGGAGGAATGGCGGGGGGAGGGCAACTCTGAGGCTCCTGAGGGGACCCGATCAATAGGACTTGGTGGGATGGCTGAGGGACAGGAGGTAACAAAGTGTCCAGGAAGTGACCTGATCCCTGTTTTACTGGAGACAGAACTGAAGCAAAGAGAAGCTAAGTAACTTGCCCAAGTTCCTGCTACTAAGTGGTGGCGCAGGCTTTGAACCCACACCCATCTGATTCTAGAGCTTACATTCTCTCCAATAAGCCATGTCACCTCCACGACTGCGCAAATCAGCCTGAGAGATGCTGTTTACAAAAGAAGGAAAAAGAGATACCAGATTCAGCTGAGGAACAGAGTGTCCAAAGGCAGACTGGGGAATTTTACAGATGGACAACAAGCCTCAGGAACAGAAATGCAAACTGAATCATCACGTGTAAATGTGGTAGTTGGTTCTTTCTCTCAGCCCAGCTCCCTATGGAAATATTTTCATTCAGTCCCAATAAAGTGATGCACCATCTGCTTTTTTAAAAAATTGTCTTAAGAAGCATCAATGTGGAAAACATCGTCGTATGTCCTGCAAACCAGAGTTAAAGATATTTTCTCCCTGATTGTTCCACAAGGTCCCTCCTTTAAGAAGCGGTGTGGGTGGTGGGATGAATTGGGAGATTGGGATTGACATATATACACTAATATGTATAAAATAGATAAATAATAAGAAAAAAAGGAGTGTGATTGACCAACTAATAAATCAACAAGTGCTATATCTAATTCCAAGAATAATTTAAGATGATACACATGATTAAATCTCCTTTTGAATTTAATGGCAGCTATCAGTTTAACTTTCCAGGCAAAAGAGTGTTTTTGAAAAAGAGATAGAGACTTCCCTGGTGGCGCAGTGGTTAAGAATTCGCCTGCCAATGCAGGGGACACGAGTTCGAGCCCTGGTCCGGGAAGATCCCACATGCCGCGGAGCAACTAAGCCTGTGTGCCACAACTACTGAGCCTGAGCTATAGAGCCCGTGCTCCACAACAAGAGAAGCCACCGCAGCGACCTGTGCACTGCAACGAGGAGTAGCCCCTGCTCGCCGCAACTAGAAAAAGCCTGTGCGCAGCAAAGACAGAGATAGAAATAGAGATGGGGGGAGAGAGAGAGAGAGAGAGAGAGAGAAAGGCGGGGCGTGAGTGGGAAAGAAGGAGGAGTGGGACATAAGAAAACAACAAAAACAACAAATTAGAATCAGAATTATATAACCCATCGGGTTTTCCTTTTGTTTTAAGCTGAGGAATTTTATAATCCTTCTAATTTTAGATCACCATCTGATATATCTTTAAATTATTTCTAAGCTTTTCTTATTTTTTTAAACTTTTACTTCCTATATCTTTAAATGTAAACCACTTCCATTTGTTTGACGAATAGGTAAAAGATAAATATAAGCAACAATGTGTTTTCTCTGGGAGCATCTTTAACAGAATTATCTTTAAAAAAAAAAAACCAAAAAACTGAGGATGTACAGAACAGCTTATCTGGACATAAGTGTACCAGGGATCACACCACCATCAGTCAGGGTGGCTTTGGAAACCAATGCATGCTGGTTTCAGCCCTAAACACAAAAAACTCTGCCATCAAGGGACCAAAATGTGCCAGTCTTGGGCACCATGAAAGTATTTAACGGTCTAGTTTAAGTGTTAAAATAGTGGGCTTGAACAGGATTGGAAATTAGTGGAAGGAAACCAGAGTAGATCTTCTTAGCTCTCCTTTTCCCCTCTTCCTCCAACTCTAAGTCTGAACCATCACCTATTACTCACACGCTTGTGCTCCTAGCTTTTGGGGGAGGTGGGCTATAGGGCAGAAATGATAGTACAGGTGCAGCAGAGAAAAGCTGAGGATGGGAGCCCACATGCCACGAGGGATTCAAATCAGAGTTGTCAAGGGAGAAGCCCAGCCTTGGGTGGTGTGGCTTCCAGGCCACTTTGAGAGGCGAGCCGAGGCTGGTTTTATGCTCAGCAATTCGATATTTGTGTCATCCTCAGAAAACTCAGCACTTTATACTTTAATCTGAGAAATTCACAGGACTTCTGAGATTCTTTTTAATCATCATACAACCCAACCGTGAGACCAGGAGGGGGTAAATGACACTATTCTCTTTCGATGGAAACGCAGACTGGGGCCTGGGTCCATGGAGAGCTGCACAAGGACACATAGCAGGGGGTGAGTCATTTGACGAAGCAACCCAGAGCAACAGCTCTCCAATTTAGCATTTATCTACCAGGGTATATAGCTTCAATTTTGTATAGGAGGCAATGTTTTCAGTAGCATGTGATCGTTCTTTTGTATCCTGTGGGGACTGGATGAAACTTAGAACCCTAATTACATTCCGAGAGCACTGGCAATGTGTTCTGGAAAAGTGGGATCCCCTCTCTCCCACTCCTGCCTCCCAAGATGAGCAATGGCTGATCTCAGCCTGTCATTAAGTTCTTCCCCTTTCCCAGGGGTCGGTTTAAAGGTAGGCATTTGACCCTATTCTAGCCATCGAGATGGGGGGAAGAGTTGTGGGAAAGAGTTTTTGGAGTCTCACACCCACTTTCTCCTTGCCTGTGGAAATGATCACATGAGGACCTGATGCTTAGAATTGTGGTACTAAGAATTGAAAAGAAGCCAAATGTTTCACAACAGATGCAGCTAGGCTATTGTCATGGTTATGCACACTGACTCCAACAAATTGTATGGTTCCAAGTTTATCTTTCAGTGGCTGCATTGGTGATGTAATATTTGTGACACATACCTATCTTTCTTTGCTCTCTTTGAGAGGGAGCAAATTCAGGGTACTAGGAACCAAAGCCTTGGTTGGGTTTTCATACTTATGATTTTTTTTCTTTTAAGTCCAGATGGGACCAAGGATCATGGCAGAGCCAGAAGCCGACATCAGGTCACCTTCTTGTCTGTGGCACGTGGGCGTTCCAGCACCAGCCCTGTCCGCTCTTTGACGAGCCCTGGCTAATGATGTCAGCTTGTCTTTCACCCAGGCCAAGGGGGCTTCGTGGGTTCTGTACCCACATCTGTGCCTCCCAATTAGCAAGGCACTAAGCTACTACTGCCATCAGCTCAGCCTACTTTGCTGTAATGGCTTTCAAATTCTGTTTTGACCTTATTGAATTCCTTTTTGTTGAACAATTACAGCCTATACAGGCTATAATTACAATTGCAGTCTGTATCATTGAGCCATGAGAAATTAAGAACAAATACAGTATACTATGAAACAGACAGGAAGCCCAAATACCCTCATTTCGTATCTTGAGAAAAATCTTTGATAAATCATTACGGCAAAGGAAAGCGCCTAAGTTATGATTAAATAGAGAAAGTCTCCATATTGTGAGGCAGAGGGGGTCCCTCTTGAATTGCTGGGAAAACAACATTTGAAGACGGCAAATCGAACTCTGAGCAACCAGCTATCGTTGCTGGTTGACAGATGCTTGGTAACCATTTCATGTGAGACTTGTATATAAATTGAAATATTGCAGTACAAATGTACCTCTCTTCGCTCATTCTTGAATGCAATTTCTGTAAATCAAATACCATTTTAAATGTCCATTGAGTGATTTCACATTTAAAAGAATCCTTTTTAAAACTGGGTAATCTGTGTATATGAAAATATTGAATTTGGGGGGTAGTTTAGGTTTTGGATTTTAGGCATGATATTTTCTCAGGCTGGGGGAAAGCAGAAGACCTCTCCATTGCCAAGATGCTGCTCATTTATGGCCCCCACGTAGGTTGAGGATATTGGACACTGTACTTTCTCTCTTCGATGGCAGCATTAGAATATAGAGCACACTATCTTGGCTTGGAGACAATCATTTATAGTAAAAAAGTGAATAGAAGTTGAATAGGAATTCACATAGGAAGAGACATTTCTGAATGCATGCAACAAGCTTCTAGAAAAAAATTGTCCAAGAAGGAAGGGCCTTGGGGCCTGGGAATTGGTGGGATGAGCATGGATGTGCTCGCATCTTGAGCACAGATTCCTATCGCCCTGATCACTGTCGTGTGTACACCAGCTCCAGCCCAGGACCAGGGTGTCTGCATTTCAGAATCCTGACCCGTAGGCCCCAAGCACAAACACTTCCAGGGGCAGTCGGCTTCTAGAAGCTTGCATGCAGCTCCCGCACACTATGAGGACTCTGTAAATGTCAGGGAAGAACAACAAACAGATTTTCCCAAAGCAAATTATTCTCTCCATTTTCTAAATGAGTGTAAATGTGTTTGTATGGGAAACTTTAGCAAGTTTATAAGAATTTGGTGGCTGGACCAAAGGAGCATAAAATTGGTTTCTAGACACAAAGAACTCTTTAGAAAGTGGTTAACCTTTAGAGCAGCTCCTAAGAAAGACAAAGATTTTGTATATTCAATGAGACCCTTGGAATAACAATTGCTTGTGTTTTCACTGCCCAGGAGTGTAAAGGAACAAACAAAGCAATTTACATTTCCCTTAGCAGTAGCTTGCTTGTTATTTTCTTTAAGAGTATCAGGGTCTTGTTGGTGGCTGCAAATGGAATTTAAATATGTAGAGTAAAGAGGCAGTCAGACTAAAGTAAATGAGATTTTGAATAGCCTCTGTAATATTTATAATCTTGTACACTCTGAATTCCCATTATTTCTTACTCATCCAGACAAACACTAATGGGTTTTTGACCCATGAGCCTTCTTTCCCTAAATACAACCAGTGAGTGGGTACACACACACACACAGCCACAATATGAAAACATTCTGACCTAAGATATTGTGATGGTTACAAGAGGATGTATTTGGAAACCATAAGAATCCCTCATGGTAGAAGCCTTGAGCGGCTTTCCAACCAAATGTTTTGAGTCTAAGCCTGCATCCGTGGGAGTCATTCTGGAGACAAACACCTGGGTCTGGTCAGAAGTCAATGTGAGAAGACAAAGAAATTAGTGAGTAATTACCTAGAGGGGAAAACAGAGAGAAACAGCCCTGGGGAGCTAGAGGGAATCCTCATGGGCAGGAACACAAATTCCCTGCCCCCAAAATGGGGCTGGGAAACGTCAAGGGCCCCAGAGTGCATACAGTTAACTCCTGGAATGAATTCAGCACACCTGCCTTCTTCTCAGCGCACTTGCTCTTTCGAGGATGGTGTGTCTCCTGGCCTGGATCTCCCCCGGCTTCAGCAAGTCAGGGGGTAGATACTGGTCCTGGAGCTTCACCTTTGTCTCATGCTTTTTAGTTGGCAAAGTTCTCTGCATTATCTCACATGACCCTCCCAATAGTCCTGGGCAGCATGCAAAGTAGGTATTATAATCTCTATTGTATAGGCGAAAATCAAAAAGTAGAAAAAAGATGGATGATGAGGTCCCAAATCAGATGGCTGGTAGGTGGCAGGGCCAGAAACAAGCCCCAGAATTTCTGACCTGTGGCCCATGGCCTGGTCCTTGCACTGTGGCCCATGGCCTGGTCCTTGCACTGTGGCCCATGGCCTGGTCCTTGCACTTTCCCTGCTGCATTGCCACGCCGCCCGCCATAGACCTCCAGATAGATGAAAGGCTTAAGCACACACACGTTATCTGCAGTATTCCTTCTCTGCCATGCCAATGTAGAGCTATTCAAAAGCCTAATAATTCCCTACCCATCTTTGCTTTGATGAGTCAAAGGTAAGTGGACAAAACAATGAAGCAGGCTGTGTTTGATGGTCCCGGATTCCTCCCCTTTCTTTGTTCAACTTTTTCAGTTAGTTTTGACCTCCCAACCCCTGTGAGGAATATGGCCACCTCTCTTCTCCCAAACTAATCATTCAAAGTCTTGAAGGAAAACCTGTTTTTAACAATTAACTCAACAAGTATGGTGAGCCAAGTACTGTAGCTGGATGCTGGGAATACAGAAATACAAGGTAGGGCTCCTATGCGAAACAAGGTCCCTTGTGATGGGAGAGACAAAGGTCAGCACAAACAGTGACCAGTACAAAGATGGAGATGGCAGGAGCCTGGGCAGACCTTCTGGGGCCAAGCAAACTGTAGGTCCTGCCCTCCTCTTTCCCCACCTTCATGCGCCCTCTCTAGGTGAAAAGTACAACATTGTTCTAGACATAGGTTCTAGAGGCCTGATCCTGGGAGATGGAGAACAGGAAGGTCTGGAGTGATGACATTACTACCTTTCCCCAACCCAGCCCGGGATCACAGAGCTCCTTGCTTGACACTTACCTTCACCCCCATGTGCCACAATTGACTCTAGGAATTTGCTGCTTGAGATGTGGAGAGGATTATAATTGGAATAGGATGAAAGGGAAAAGATCTGGAGGTGGGAGAAGAAGCTTACGGAACCTCAGCTGTCAGTGCGTGCACTCGTGCAGTTGGGGTGGTGGCCAGGGAAGATGTGGGGTGCAGGTCAGGTAGGATCCCTGGTCAGACAGGATCCCTGGTCAGACAGGATCCCAAGTATTGTAGAGCAGATTCGAGAACTGTGCATATATACAGCTGAGGGAGGAAGAGAGAGAGGACAAGCCTGCACCCAACAGGAAGAAAACCTCCATACTTTCCTGGTGGCAGGAGAAGTCCAGCTGCGTTCAAATGGGAAACTTTAAGGGCGATTGTGGGAGACTAGGCAGGGTGGAGGGAGGAAACAAAGCTGGATGCTGGAAACAGCAAGAAGGCATTACGACATCTTCAGGGGTCCTCAGAGTAACAGCCTCTGAGAATCGTCCCTGACTGCTAGGTCCTCAGCTTTCTAAAACCTTTTCTTGATACAGCCCAACTTTGCCCCATGGTTCTCTACCACCTTAGTTGCTTAGACTGCCTCCGATGCCTGCATGCTCTCAGCCAGCCATCAGTTTGCACTGTGACCTGTCCAGCACAGGTGCTTCACGGGAATGTCGCCTGGTGACCTGGCCAGTGCTTCCTGATCAGCTGCATGGCCAGGTGGTCCAGAGAGAATGTACATCACATCTTCTAACTCTTTGATTATTTACTTCCACAGCAATCTTCCTGGCTGTGTATAGGAAGCACATAAAAGGTGCCCAATAATGCTTGTGAGAAGGGATGGGAGGGATTACCTGTCAGATTAGGCAACCTGTTGATGATGCAGGTGTGCGCTGGGGTCCTTGGTTGGGCCATGCCTGAGCCGTATAAAGAAGAGGACAGCTGTCTGTGGTCTCGAAACAGCTTCATATTTTTATCACCTGGACTAAACACAGGCAAAGGGCAACCAGGTGGCGATTTTCTTAGCTTTTGCTTCTGGAACTGTAAACTGAATGCTGAGGCTATTGTATCTATAACTCTCCGTATGCACCAAAGTCAGTGGGCTGCATTTTACCTCTGGAAATGAAAAGTACATTTTAAATTTGGAGGGAGAGTGAAGTAAATTTCTTTTTAATGACCTCTGTTTTTTCAAGATTCAAAGAGTTATCAGAAAGCTATTTTCAAAGCCTAATTTTGGCTACACTCTTCTTCCCATTATAAATAAAACTCTCTTTCTATTATAAGCTTGATTTTTCAGTCTGCAAGAAGTGGTATTCTGTGACAAAGTTTTTCTTTGACCTGAAATTCCACTTTTCTACTTCGCAGCATCCTCCCAGGTAAGTTACCAGCTCCTTATTAGTCTAAGAAGTCTCCTTGAGGGAGCTGGGATAAGCCCCACCTCTGGGGACTCCAGTGAAAATTGATTTAATTGTCACAAGCCTCTCACACTAAGTATCTGAAAACTTTGGGGAATAAAAGGAGGAGAGCCTTTTAAGTAATCATTTGCAGCTCTGTGCTACTAAGAAGCACAAAAAACATTTTTTTTAAATTTGAAAGCCTGTCAGTTCTGATGGTTTTCTTTTTAAAGGTCAAGAAATGTCCTGTGGGATTCTTCTATTCACCGGAGCTTCTTATCTACCTTCAAAATTGTTCTGGATTAATGGCTAGAACACAAATGTGATACATTGCCCAAACAGAGCTATCAGGAGCTGTCACCCAGGAGAGTCGGCAGGCATCTGTGGTGTGTCCAACTGAGCTTCTTGTTGGAATTTGTGGGGAGTGAAGGCTTCTGGTACTTCTTTTCCTCTGGAGATCTGGAAAAATCTTTCTAAGTTGACCATCCCCTCAAGCCTCCCTTTATGCTTAACCAAAATATCCCAAAACTTTGCTGAAAGAATATTTTTCAGTCTGCTTCAAATTCTCTTCCTCAAATCAATCAGGAAAAAGGACTAAATCTGCAAGATGGACCTAATTTAATGCTTGATGATTATAAAGGATCTAAACCTGTCGTCACAGGCACACTGTCCACACTACTCCAGGACAGAGGGACCATTCAGTGGAAATGTGGGGCAGGAACGATTTCAGGCTTAGACGTGAAAACATTTGCATTGATGTTTCTCAATTGCCAATTACAGCTGCTTGTACAACTCAGTTACCAAAAGCATTGTGGTATGCCTTGATGAATAAACACTTATGACTAATTGGAAAATGTATTTCTAGAGTACCATGTTGCAGCCCTACAGAGCTCCTTTATTATCGCGTCCTGGCATCCTGCCCATTGAGCAGAGCCCACTTCCCTTTGAACGAGGCTGAGACGCCATAGGCTGACGCTTTCCCTCCCCCGCCTGCTTCAACAACACAGCTGATTATTCAACCATTTTCTCTACCCTTTGCTGCCTTCTGTGCTTTTTTTGGTTCTTACCATTCAAGAAATTTGGCTGTTAGAAGCTCCCAAATTACTAGTTCTCTGAAAATATGCCTTCCACACTTACTTTGCATCCAGTTTAGAAAAAAATGTTTCTCTTAAGCACAGTTAGAAGTAGGGAGAAAATGGCAATGTAACTTGAAGCCGTTTTCTCATTTGTTTATATTAAAGTGATCATTTAAGCAAGTTAATATGAATGCAAAATACATGCATGTGTGTACACACACTGACAACATGTAAGGATGTATGTCATAGTTAAGAACGACTGATTCTAGATATTGTGATTTAAAAGATATTTTTCTGTATTTCCTAATTTTTTATCTTCATCATGTATCACCAATATAATCAGAGAAAATACACATAAAATGGGGCTTCCCTGGTGGCGCAGTGGTTGAGAGTCCGCCTGCCGATGCAGGGCACGTGGGTTCGTGCCCCGGTCCGGGAGGATCCCACATGCCGCGGAGCGGCTGGACCCGTGAGCCATGGCCGCTGAGCCTGCGCATCCGGAGCCTGTGCTTCGCAGCAGGAGAGGCCACAACAGTGAAAGGCCCCTGTACCGCACAAAAAAAAAAAAAAGAAAAAAGAAAGGAAGCTGAAATTTTGTGTGAGTCTCCCGTTCCTCCTCTCCTCTCAACCTGAGGGGAAAGGGGCTGCTCCTTCCTTGGGCAGTCCAGGGTCTTGTGTGTCACAGAACCTGGGGACTGAGGACTGAGAAGCCAAGTCCCTGCACCAAATAAAGAACTGAATCTGAGACGAAAGAAGAGAGGAGACTAGAGAATGTGTGTGGGCTGAGACCCAGAAGAGTTCTGAGGAATTTGCAATGGCAAAAGAAATCTTGACATAGAAATATTGAAAGGGAAAGAGGGAAAAGATGGATGGTAAACATTAAGATGATATTCACTAAGAATGTATTCTCACCTCTACCTGTTTAAGAGAGTGCACGGTAAAGATTTAATTGCACTTTGATGACCTTTAAGGCTGAAATGACGTTTCTGGGATGGTAGCACTGTGCTGAGCTGGGCCCGGGAGGACGTACTAATGTTCTCATCGTTTGCTACACACTTGATGGTAAAGGACAGAATCTGGCTTCAAACCTTTTACCGTAAGAACTCTGTGGAGGCCACCTGTGGGAGGATGCTTGAAATGAAGATGGGAGGTGGAGTGTCTAGAAGTCTCTCTCCAGCATCTAGAACTCTTTCATTGTCACGGCACAGCAGCTGCTCTGTAGACTGGAGCTAATGGAGAGAATACCTCCACAGCACATACTTCTCCAGCACAAAAGATGGGGTTAAAACTGTGGTAAGGCAATTTCGGGAGACAGATAAAAATATCTCAATCATGCGAAATGAAGAGATGCCCCTATTGTGTCAGGATGTGAGAAGTGATGCCACTCTTCCGCTGTAATGGACCTCACGTAGTTCAAGGATTCATTTAGCAATATTAGGTTGGAAATCCATTTCGTTTTGAGACAGTAGGACCACACAGATACAATTACAAATATCAGTTTTCATTATTGTATTTGCAGATTTAAGTGGCATATTTACATCCTGTCTGCATGGAAACTTGATAAACAGCTCCAACAAATTGGATAGGAATGCCGAGGAACGGAAGTTCTTTACGCGGATTTCTATCTTCGGCTTTGGCGCCAGCGCCCAGCAGCCTCATTGGCCCTATGTGCTTGCTGCCTTCCTTCAGCTGCTGTACTTGACAGCAAAGAATGCTGACAGCCCAGCTGGATTCCCTAAAGTCTGATTTTCTATCAGAACGAAAGATGACAAATGAGGTTTCCACGCCTGTTGATGAGCACATCACGAAAATGACATAATGGTGTAATTTTTTGCCCGAAGACAAGGAAAAAGATGTATTGGAAATCACTGTGTTTCATGTTTTTGTTCCCTTCCCACCTTCATCTGACCACAGTTGTCACTCAGAACTCTTAAAGAGGAGCAGAAACGGACGCTGACGTTGAGTGGTTGCCTTGGTGTGTGTCCGGGACAAGGTCATACTTGTCAGTGCCCAGGACATGCTTTTCTTCCTGAGAGGGGTTATCCCAGGAACATTTTACAGGCTGTTAACTGACATCCTTGAAATTGGATGTGACACCCTAAATGACATCTCTTGGGGAGAAAGCTAGACAGACACCCATCTAGAGAAATAACCACTCTACTTATGTACCACTTAAACAATCCTCGAGCAGTACACGAGTTCTCTTCAACCTTTGTGATATCACTCTTCACCCGCTTCTCTGACAGTGAACCCGGATGGACCTGTTCAATTATTCAGGTTGAAGTTATCATCCAGGTTGAACAGTTTGGTGTAGGATTTTTTATTTTTATCTTGTAAAAAGTCAACCAGTGTCACCCACTGAACCACCGGCTCAGCCTGAATCCGCATTCAGGTTCAGCTTGAAGGAATCACTGGGCAGGAAGGTCCTGGTTTTCTCCTCCATGGGTGGGGCAGGATTCCCAGAGAGGTGGTGCTCCCAGACTAGCCCAGGGCTCATCAGATGGAAGGTCTGTGATGAGTCGGTAGGGTGTCCCAACTTCAACCAGAAAGTCTGCTGTTTCTATAAAGGGTGATTTATAGAATTTTATTTTAAACAAGATTCTAAAGTCAGTAGGTGAAGCCAAAAGTGGGCATGACTGAAATCACTGTTCAAATATGTGCAGTTTTTTTCCCCTTTATTAGTACCGGCCACCATTTCTTTGCTTTAGTAAAAGATGACTCAGTGAGCTTGTATATTACTGGCTTCTGTTCTACACTCTGAGGGACGCACAGCAACTAAGAATGTCCCATCTCACACTCAGACCGTGCACCCATGAGTAAAAGGGGCTTTACTCTGTTGAACAACTGAAATGTTCACTCATTTTATGCTTTACACGCATATTTGAGTTCTCAACGTTAAACACATGAGTGATGTGACCTCGCGGGTCACATCAAGAAAATTTTTAAAGGCTTACAAGAGTAATTTAGAGAGAAATAGAGGTTTTTAGGCTCATTAGAAGAGTAATTTCCTTCATATTCTTATACTCGCCTGCTTAGAACCTTGCTGGAAAGTTTTCTTTTCTGATAAACCAGACTACCATCAGATATTTTTTTTTGCTTCTCAATGACCAACCTAGAGTCTCATCCCTATTTGGCCACTTTGGAACCTAAGACTTATGATTTCTCCATGGTAGACTGAATGTATCAATGGCCCTATTGTTCACACCTCCCTGTATCAATACCTTTTGGAAGTACCTTCCCACACTGACACTGGGCTAGGCTAGGTAACTTGTCTTGGCCAACAAGACAATAGCAAACTTGACACAAGCAAAGACTTGAAAAAGCTCTTGTGCTTTTCTGCTTCCTCTCTTTACCCCCTGCCATCCCCATGAGATTAGGACCAGGCTAGCCCACTGAAGGCATGTGAGAGATACAAGGAGGAGAGCCGAGTTGCTCTGCCGACAGCCAGCGCACCTGCAGCTGAGTTTAGGTGGCTAAGTCCCCAGGTGACTGCCAGCTGAGACCTGAACATCAGCCCGCCCCCCACCTCCGCCAGCCTAGATCACTAGCCCGGGGACGCATGAATGTGTGAATGAATGCTTACCGTTGTACCAAGTTTTGTGGTTGTTACTCAGCATCTCTGTGGCAAAAATGAACTTCCCCATATCTCAGTGTTTGTTTAGGCACAAGTAATAAAGAAGTGTTTTGTGGAGAAGAATCACATAGAAGGATATTGTAGCAAAAAAAAAAAGAGTTTTTGAGCCTATCTGCTTAATAGTAGTTTTCAAAGCAGGAAAAAAATCATATCTGAACTCACAATACGGAAAATGGATGAAAAGTGGTTCAAGTGTATGTGTGAAAGAGTCCACAGTGGAGCCACCCAGAGGCACCTGTTCAGGGTCGTGGGGCTTTGTGAGCATAGTGTGAAAGCCACTTCTCAGTTTACAGACAAGGAAACCAAGATGCTACAGGATTCAAGCCAGTTGGTCAAGGTCCCACGGGAAATCAGTGGCAGAGCTGGGGCCAGAAACTGGGCTTCTTCAAGGGACATTAGAGTAGTCAGAAGCTCAGGATAACTCCCGAGGTGAACGTCTCCTGATGACCTACCTGTGGTAAATTTCTAGTATTACCTCCCACAGACTATGCACCTGGGACGCTTCCTTTATACCTTTCCAGGCTCCATGGATTGGCCACATAACATCTGTTCCAGACACTGTTTGGTAACAGGCAATAAACAAACAGGAAAAAGCACCTTACTGTTATGGGAGATGATCTTGAAGTATGTAAACTGTACATAGCTGCACTAATTCCAATGTTGAAGTTCTGTTCTCCCTGAGACATTTTCTTTTCCTTCGATCAGCTATTATAGTTCTCTGGCCAGCTTCCCTACATAATCCTTCCACCTCATTTTTTTCCCCGGCTCTTATGCATTCTCCTTGAAGACATGAACAGGTTCTCCTGCTATTTTGTCCACATTCTCTCAAAACATTCTTATTTCTCCTTATGCTGCCTTTTGGTCTCCCTGCTTCCAGTATTACTACTGTTCTACCTCACCCATCCTCTTCTTCATACAAATATTAGCATATCTAAAACCCGTGTTTAGAACCATAGTAGTTTTTCCATAGGAAAATAGGTTATAATCCCTAATCTATACAGAATATACCCTTTTGATCATTCCTTCCTTTCCTTGAAGATCTATTATGAATCCAAATTGGTTATTAATTTACAAAACCTCTTTTTTGAATGTAGTCATCATATCACACATTATCTCCCAGAGTAAAGTTTTAGAATTAGGTCAGTTTAGTCACATGGTCTGCATAAATTATTTTCCCTCATTTTTTAAGTTATCAATTTAAGAGTTAAAACAGTGGATCCTGTCAACTTGATGATAATTCGTATGCATGCTGGAATTCCCTAGAGTCATATTCAGGTGTTCTTCTGTTTACTAAACATAACAATCACAAAGGAATTGGTTTGCAGTTGATTGCAAATTCCACAGAGGCAAAAGTTAGAAATTCTTTAGAAGAGACCCTCAGAGAAAGGAGTTTTGAACCAATGACTAGAAAGGTTAAGATTATTTTTCTCAGCCTCCCTCAAACTACTTCGACACATTAATTTGAGAGACCTTTTGGAGAAGTCAGTACAGAATATATCTCCTAGAGGTTCTGAAGAGACTTGAATTAACAAGTGGTTTGGGATTCAATAAAATTAAGATTCTGTAAAAACCTGTTGTACATACTGAAACATTTGAGCATTTTCACTTCTTTCTTGCCCTTAGAAAAAGTTGCCATCATAGGTTCTGTTCTTGTGTTTTTTCATTTCTATTAAGTTTTCAGAAGATACATTCATCAAGAAAGAGTCACTTACGACCATTTGGTCTATGTTTTCCTCAATGTCAATGCAGATCATTTTTGACACCCAATAAATGACTGTTAATAACAATTATATAAGTATGTCCAACTAAAATGAGCAGGATAATTTTTTGAGGAGTGCAAAACCAATTTTGTGTCATTTCTGACATCCTAATTTGAAAGTCACCTTTCCAACCCCAAAGTGTGAGTGTGTGTTTGGGAGCGGGTATGAGATATGGGAAGACGTTGGGGGCCTAAAGGCAGACTTGCTATAAAAATCCAGCTCTTCATCTGCATACAAAAAGACTAAGAAATTGGCATCACAATCTGAAGATAGGTATTGCTGTTTTGCATTATTATTATTCATCATCACGATGCATCATAATTTTGCTTATTCCTGCTTTTATGGTCTAGAGAGAGACATGAATAGGGCAGGAACATCTCCACTTCTCCCTGAATATAGACAAATGAATGCTATTAAGCATTCACCATCACCCACATGTCACTTTCCTGAACCTCTAAATGCTGGATGTTCTCAGCAATGTACTAGCTAGAAGTTTACTTTTTTAAGGCAAAGCATTAAGGTAGTTATGTACCAAATCTTCCAGATGGTTGCCCAACATTTGGTTAAGAAATATTAAAAAGAATATAAATATATTTGTTGATATTAAGGTTGGCTATATGGTTGGTTTTGATGATGTCAGGGATGTGAATTAGGATGTCACATAATTTTTCTTAATTACAGTGATGCCATTGGTGATGCAAAAAGGGAACTTTTACTGGGTTTGAAGATGGACCAAGTATTACTTTGTTCTCCTTACTAATGGGAAGGCACATTCACCAAAATCCATATGCCTTTCTCATTTTGCCCTTCACCACCTTGGGACATTTACTTCCTCAGACACTGCAGGGTGTCAGGGGAGGTTCTCAGAGAAGACAGTTATAAAGTCTCTCCAAGTTGCTCTGAGAAATGGGCTTCCAGAAATCTAAACTCAGCCCACCTTCTCCTTCTGTCTAAGACAAAGGGCACCATGTGAGTATCAAAGAAAACACTTTTGACCCTCTCTCTACTCCCTCTCAAATCAGTTTGATCACTTAGGAATAGACAGTAATTTCAGATGCATTCTCATTTCCTAAAATATATCCACATCTGCCTGATTATTCTTGGCTCTCCTGTAATAGGAACAAAGATTATAATGCCAACTATCATTCAAGTTGCTGGTTAAAATATGCCCATTGACTGAAACGTACTCTAAATAAATATTTCTGAGCAAATGAATTCCCAGTGAAATATAATCAGGTAATGAATAAGTCAATGTAAATTCTTGTTAATGTGGATAGGATATTGGGTACCTGAAGTTGGGGATGGGGTGTGAAGGCAGGAGGAGATTGCCTCTGGGGTAGGGGGCGGGGTGAAGGGCACCCAACAGGGAGAGGGGGTGGGCAGAGTGACCCTCAACCCGGCTAGCCATTTGGAGTGGAATCAATCTCTTTGCTTTGAACAGGACAGGGACAAACAGAAGCTCTTTGAGAAGGCTTTTTAGCCCAGGGTGCACATACAGGGTGCTCTACTATATATGATTTATAAGTAGTTAATCTCATTTTTAATAAGGGGACTTTAGTATAAAAGAGCTTTGCTCCCAGGGGGTTTGCTAATTGAGGTGTCACTGGGTTCCCAGTGGTTGTGAATCTTCATCCTTGGAGGCTAGCTATGACCTTTTGGAAATAGCCATTTAGAACCAAGCAGGGTGGGTTAGGTGGGAGACCAGCTGGGGAATACAGTCTGAGGACAAAACAAAGGGAGAACATAAAACAAGAAGAATGATTCTTCTGCATGGACCAGAAATGGGTGCTGCGATTGGCTAGAGAGGATACTACGTGTATGGAGCAACATCGTTAGAGAAAATTCGTCACCTTCCAAGGTGACTCCTCAGAAAAGGAGATGGTGCCTTTACGTGTCAGCATTCGGATACATTTATACGAAGACCAAACTCACAGTCTCATGTAATTTCACATGCGGTTAATACTGTCCATATGTGTATTGGACACAATTTTTTTAGATAACAGAGGAATCTTTTAATTACACTCAAAAAGATCTATTTTGTATCCTCTGCTGTATACCAAATACTATGCTAGGCAGATCCTAAACTTCTAGATAGAATATGAAAACATAGTTAATTTATATGTGCAAATTAATTTTGGCCAAGCATTTTCTTATGGGTGAAGCTGGACAAAGTGACTCACGTGCCTGATAACAAAATTAAATAGTATTCTAGCTCATTCTGTGGAAATCCTAGACCAATTTCCTCTCAGATAGCTCTAGGAGTGTCTAAAAGTGTCTTATTTGTTTCCCTGATGGGAACAAGAATTTCTGGTGAATAGTATTCTCCAGAATTATATGATTGCTGGATTTAGAAAATAAAAACACAGGACATTCATTTGAACTTGAGTTTCAGATAAATGACAAATCATCTTTCAGTGTAAGTATGTCCCACATACTGCATGGGACCCACACTGAAAAATTACTTCTTGTTGGCCTGAGCTTCTAATTTACCTGGGTGTCCTATGTTTCATCTGGCAACGCCACAGAAGGAACGAGAACAATGGGGGAGAGTCAGCAAGGGGAATCTTTGCACTTCCTTCAGCAAGGAGTCTCCAGCATTCCTAGACCATCAGACAGGTGTGTCTGGTGGCCCCAGGGAAAGAAGAAAGAGACTGTGCAGTGTCTCTGGGAGTTAGAGGGTTAGAGGATTGAGAGGGAGGGCTTTAGGGAAAGAGAAATTCCAGAGACCCTGTGCGAGGGGTGTTATGTGTGTAAAAGGAAAGGAGAAAAGAGGGGATTTTTCCATGTATTGCCGTAGATTATGAATTGGCTCCCCTTTAATGTTCCTTGAGCGAACAAGCAAAGATTAAAATTGCTTTTTAAATTACTCTCAGTTAACTGGCTTGTGTTTCTTTCAGTGATGCTGCGCGAAGATTAAGTCATAAATCCTTAGGGATTTATTTGGGTTGCAAACAGTGTACTTTTTCCTGTTTTCCTCCTCACCAGTTCCCTGTGGGAGAACACGTTGCTGAGCTGCCACCCATGAGGCCACTGCCAGGAAGCGGCCGGGCAGCTGCTGAGACCTGATATATGATCCCGCCACCTTCCCCGTGTCCGATTTAGGCTTGTCTCTCCATCTCAGTTCTATCACAGTCCAGACATCATCAGGGTAGTTTGGGCTTTCAATGTCTAACAGGTTGTTAATGAAATAGTCTTCCCGAGTGTGTGGGTGTTATACATGTGCATGCTTATGTAGTGACTGGTTGCCTGCTCTGACAAGGATGAGAATCAGTTAGCCATATTCTACAAGCCTCAAGCCATTAAAATAAGAGGAAAAAGACAAATAAAAGGGGAGGAAAGTATTGTTTGAGTTTAGAATCGTTAAAATTGAAAAAGATAGCGTGCTGCTCCCCTCGTGTTTAGTTGGCATCTTGGTTAATCAATGGTTTCTCTGGAATTGAGTCACCTAGTAATGATGGTTTGTTTGGTGGTTTTCCTGAAGATATCCTTTGACTCATATATTGAATTATGTTTTGGCTTCTGTTTTTCTTCATGGATTTCACTGTGGTAACTACTGAATTATCCAGGTGATTCAATCTATGATTTTTATTAGTAGGTCCTTTTCAGAGATATGCATTTTTTCCTGTTTCTACTCCTTAGGGCAGTTTATACTAATTACTTTGAAGTAGCATCTTTCTCAGACTACAAATAAAAGTTCATTTGTAAATGATAATAATGAGCTTAAGAAAAGTTCTTATACACTTCTGAAAATTCATATGTAATTTCCCAATACTTTTGCTATCTCTTAGTTTTCTTTTCCCAGTGTCTTCTTCCCTTTTTCCATCTAAGAAATGTGTGTTTGACATTTACTGAAATTCCAGATACTACACCAGAAATGCCAGATGCTCGTCTTGCCATTCAATAAACCTCTCCCTCTTGCCTTAAAAGTTAACAGGAAACAATTATTGTGACAGAGGAATTTGCAACCATGATAGGACTTTGTGAATTGGCAAAGAATTTTTATCGACATGGGTAGGTGCTTAGGAAGGAGGCTATTTTTAGTTTCTGAATTCACACCTTCGTAAACTCAATTTTCAGCGAGAGAAGGTGATTCTTCTAGTTTATCTAGTTTCTTAGAGCATTATTAAACTGCATTTCTTTTTTCCTTCATCAGAGCCGTATTCATGGAGAAGAAATAAGTAGTGACCATCTGTGTGATTTGAGGGGTATACAAAAAAGGCTGGTCTCTTCTGCAGTATCTCTACAACAGGCTTATCTTCCTTTTTTTTTGACCACACAGCTTGTGGGATCTTAGTTCCCCAACCAGGAATTGAACCCCTGCCCTCGGCAGTGAAAGCACCAAGTCCTAACCACTGGACCTCCAGGGAATTCCCCTATCTTCCTTTAAAGTAGAGAAATCCCCACCAATAAGAATTCTCTAGCATCTTGTTTGTCTCTGTGACCCAGTAAGTAACACCACACTGAGGTTTGCTCAAATTAGGCAATCATGTTTGTAAAATGAAATTGAGTTACTTTGCCCGAAGGCAAAGAATAATTGAATTAGTAAGTGAATAAACAAATATGCTTAAATGGTGAAGATTAGGGCTTAGAAGTTTTCTACAGGTTGTCCCAGGCCCTTTCATCCACCATGGATTTGTATATTCTAATATCAGTGAATGAAGGCAAAAAAAAAAAAAAAAAAAAAGGGTTCATCAAACACAGATGACACAAAACTGTGAGGAATACGGAAAATGACTGTATCAGGATTCTAAATGTTTTGACAGATGAGAGCAATAATGAGCTGACTAAAATGCTCAGATTTAACAGGGATAAATAAAAGGTCTTGCAATTGGGCTGAATACAATATAACTGTATATAGGCAAGATAAAAGAGAGACCTGGCTTCGACATTTAGTCAATAGGAAGTTCAGTATTTTCTTGGTCTACCCTACAAAACGGGATATTCAAGGATGAACTGGGACTAAAAACCAAGAGGAAAACAAAAAGCAACAGTCAGAAGCTGGAAAGGTGACTAGGATACAGTTTAAAGAACAAGCCAAGGAAAGTTACTTGGCACGAACGACAACTTGGAGCTTGGCACTCTCTTGTCAGGGTTCGTCTAGAAGGTGAAGCTAGAGGCAAGAATTAAAGTACAAACCCAGGATGTTGGGGGTGAAAGAAAAAAGGATATAAGATAAAGAAAGATGCAAATCAACACATTTGCCTGCTGGCCCTGCTTCACTAGTCTTGAAGAAGTATAGCAGGCATGTCTGTTTGGCCGACAGGACTTTTCCAGAAGAGAGGTAAGAAGGGAAAATGGATGGAAGATTTATCTGGTTCCTTCCTTTCTCCTGTTTCCTATTGGGCAAGAGCCAATGGAACTCTCCTCACTTTCAGGTTGTGTGACCCAGCCCCTCAGTTGAAACCAGATCATGAAATCAAATGCATCCATCTCACTTTTCATCTAAGATTGGGAGCAAAGGAGCAATGCACCATGGATGGGGTGCCAACCAAGAAAGAGAAAGATGAATGTGATCAAGGAAAGTTGAAAGACACACAAAGCTGTCCAAAAGAGTACCCTTTTATCTGGTTTCTATCATGTAGAAGGTGGGCAAACAGGGCAGCCAGAAGAAGCCACTGTGGTCTCCAAAAGAAGCTATTGCCATCGTAAGCCTCACATATGGGTGTATTGGCTCTTTACCTCTGTCAAAGAATATGGAAGTCTCAGCATTATTCAGTCACTGAAAACACAGCACTCACAGCCTTGTTCCTTTCAAAGGCCTATAAAAATGCTTTAAGATCTCAAAAGATGTACTACTTCCAAAATAGAAAATTGATAAACTGAAATTAATAAATGTTTAAACATCTACAAAATGTAACATGATGTCAATTTCATTACTTGTTATATTTCGTGTTCATAAAAGTTTCACTACATTTGAAAGCAATTTGTAGGTTAGATTCTCTCATTTTGTAAGAATTCCTGAGTATGCCTGATGCTTTTCAAGACATCACTGCCAATCGAAAATTAAGTGAATTAGTCTTGGATAAAAAATCTTATCCCAAAAGCAAATGACTTTTTAAATCCCTTCAGAAATTTTACAAGAGAAAATACATTTCATGTGGGCTAGCAAAGTACTTTACTATGTTTTATATGATGTATGGAGTGTCTGAGGAAAGGGCGACTGCTGTGCTGTTTGCTATCACATGAGGGAAGAGATGGTCTTCTCTGACATGGACAAGGTAAATGCCGGGGCCATCTTCAATTCCAGGTACTGCCCGTAAAAGGAACACCCTCGAACTGGAGGCTTTGGAGTCAGCCTTTGTCACACATCCTACTTACCACATGTTGGCTCATTCTCATATGAGCCAAGGTAAGTTTAGCTCTACGAGCCACAGTTCCTCATGGCTAATAGAGGATTGACAGCACCTACTTCGCAGGTAGTTGAGAATACTATAGGAGCTAGCTCAGGACCTAGACATTGTGGATCCTCAATAACTATGCTCAGTAATAGTGTTTCCATTGTGAGGTCTGGAGGAGGAGATCCAGATTGTGGAGGCCTCCATGTCTTATGAAAAGTTGAGAGAACAGAGTGATTTCTGGATTGAAGAAGAGAAATAAGTACAAATGTGCTGAAGACTCCTTAAGTGAGAATGTAGGTTTATTCAACTCTGTATGTGACAAAATAGACACTATAAATGCAAACTGAGTGGATTAAGGAGGAAATTCACAAATTAAAGACAGTTGGGTTTTAATACAACTATAAGGAGGGAGAGAGATTAAATTTACTCTTTTTGGCTCCAGAGGGCAGAAGTAGGGCCAGTGGTTCAAAGATATCTGGAAAGCAGATATCTCCTTATTTTAAGAAACAACTTTATCACAACTAGAACTGACCCAAACTGGAATCAGCTTCCTTGGGAGGGAATGAATTTCCCATGATCAGAGATGTGGAAGAGAGACCAGAAGGTTAGAACTAAGGCCTAGACTAGGTGATACCTGCAATTCTCCCCCAAATTTTTACCTTTCTGTTACCACTTCAGCTTAGAGCAAACAATAACCTTATTGTCAGTAGGTTCTTAATTGTAATTCCTGACCTTAACCATCCCAGCCCTGAACAACCAGATGAGGAGATCAGGCCTCTGGTATGAGCACAAAGAGAGAAACCTGCTAGCCTATCTGAGAACAATTCCCACCCAAACGGTTGTGAGACACCGGAGGGGGGGGGGGGTGGGGGGGGTGGGAAAGAATGGGTGAGGTTGCCTCACCCTGTCCATTGAGAAGCTGTGACTACTTGCCTCGGCTGCTTTCTGTTCACTACGAATATGTCTCAAGGAAACCATAAGCACTTCATAAAATACCTTAGGTAGGAATAAAAGAGAAGCTGCCCAAACTCTGCATCATGGTCAGGAAATCTTGGATTAAATAGAATTTTTTTTTTTTTTTTTTTTTGCAGTACGCGGGCCTCTCACTGTTGTGGCTTCTCCCGTTGTGGAGCACAGGCTCCGGATGCGCAGGCTCAGCGGCCATGGCTCACGGGCCCAGCCGCTCCGCGGCACGTGGGATCTTCCCGGACCGGGGCACGAACCCGCGTCCCCTGCATCGGCAGGCGGATTCTCAACCACTGCACCACCAGGGAGGTCCGGATTAAATAGAATTTAATCTAAGTGCTGGCTGAATGGAGTAGTAACGTGTAAAAATCTTTTTGAACAATGGCTGACTTGTTGAAGTTGTCAAAAGACAACAGAGTGAGAATCAGGTGCCATCTCTGTTACGATGCTTAAAATCTGCTTTATTGGGGAAAATGGTATGTGGTGTCTCGGCTACATTTCCCTGGGAGGTCTAAGTTACTGTTTAGTCGCTTGACTCCACCTCATATCTGCAGCCCCCCAGCGCCTCTTTTTGACTGCCTAGGTTTGATATTGACAACTTCTTAGTTATTTCTAAAAAGGACAAAGTCTATCTGGTTAACTAGGTCATCGTTGCACAAACTAGCATGGCCTGAAGTAAGACAATAAAAGACCAAAGGGGCCATACAGACATGTGAGACTTATGTGATGTGCCTTCCCTTGTTTCTTTTCTCAGCTGAGGACACTCTTGGCTTGCTCCTGTCATCGTCAACGTGTCTCAGATTTTGACTTGTGAAACAGGGCTGGGGCCTTTCAGGTAGGACTAAAGGAGACTTCTCATTGGTGCCTGTTTATACTTTGCCAAAGAAAACTGCAGTCGAGTTGTTGACTAAATGTTTCTTTTTGATCTTTGGCCCAACCATGGAAAGCAGCTGGCTTTCCAGCTCAGTAGTGACCTGCCACATGGATGCAACTCAAAATGCCTTTATATTTCTCTTTTTGTCAGCAAAGCAGTAGCTCTGCTCTTGTAAGAAGCTGTGACATCTAGCGCAATACAAAGTCTAGGAGACCTAGGCTTAGGTCTTGAATCCAATATTCTCTCAGTGCCTGATATCGGGTAAAAACCCAAAATTTTTAAAGATAATTTTACCTCTCTGGGTTTTAGGTCCTGATCTGCAAAACTGGAATAAAAATCCCTTTTGCTACTATTATCCAAAGACGTGAAGAGAACGGATGTGAAAATTGCTCCAAGGATTCCCCATCTTTCAACCTCAGTAAAACTTTTGACAAAACATCTGCCCTGAAGGTAGTGAGGTGATTCCACTGAGAAATGCCTTGAGTTGTTTTTCCAGCAGCAGAGGGGGAGTTTGTGCTGTGTCATCCTCACTCTCTCACCTGGCTTCCCCGGGGACCCAGTTGGCTGAGTTCGGGGTCCAGACCAAAACTAGGAAACAGTCCTTTTTTTTTTTTTTTTCCTTTGTGTGAAGCTAATTGGCCTTTATGGAAATTGGACCCATGCCCTTGGACTAATTAACACTGTTGCCTATTAGCTCCAGCTGAACTAACTTCCTCAAACTTACACTCCTTTTATTTAGTAGATAGCAATTTGCATTTTAAAAACATATCATGCCCATAGCCTCTGGCTACTAAATATGCTTCCAATTCCACGCACACTGGAAGCCATACAGATTTAACATTACCCTCTGGCTCCTGAGGTGCTGGGAGCCATTTAATACTTGTTAATTTGTCAGTGTGGCAGAGGTGGGGTGGAAGGAGGGAACGGTGGGTGTAGCCCGGACTCTGTCACTAACTAACTAAATGGCCTTCTTCAAGCAATTGATGAGTCTGGCAGGACCTGTTTCCTCTCCTTTGAAGTGAAAGAGTTAGACTAAACGATCTCTAATGCCCATTCTAAGTTTAAAATTCTATGATCTTTACCATTCCATGCTTTGGGAACATGCAGCTTCATCAAGAAACAGCAGTACTTCCTGCCAGTAGGAGAGAAGGACTCAGTTAATAAGCGTGACTTCTGCTGCTCCATATACAGAATTCTTAATGAAAGTTGATGGGAATTAGAAATATCACTAGCCAAACAATCGACACCCAAACCTTTAACCCATGACCTCTTGCTGTGTCATTTTGTCCTACCTAGAGAAGCCTTAACCCTGAGCAGTATGGACTCAGAGGAAGTAACATCAGGATACACTGACCTTTATGGGGAAGATGGATTCTCATCAAGGCCAGGTCCCCGTAGCAGAGCAGAAGCTAAGACAGATGGGAAGGAGGAGAGATGTGTGCCTCGCACCCCATCCTTAACTGTGTCAGTATCCCGGTCTGGAATGAGAGGCATGGAAGGGAGGGGAATTCTTTTGATGAATTTATAGGGAGGTTTCATCGTGTGCTCTTCTCATGAAGCCTTTTCTCCCTGCAGGATCGTTACTAGCACATAGTGTGATTAGCCATCTAGGTTATTAGAGCAATAGGACCTGGTGATGAATTACACATTAAATTGGCATTACTTAACTAATACTACTATTTCAGTTAAATTTCCTGGCTCATTTGAACTAGGAGATTGGCAAACCCACTGTCTAGGGTCACACCTCCCCTGAAGCCCTCTACATTTCTCTAGCACCGTCACAGCAAAATGTGCTGTGGTTTTCTTTCTTGCAGGAACCAGAGGCAGCAAACAGGAGAGGCACATGTGAAGGAGTCCTTCCTTCCTAGCCCCGGCTGGACACTATCTGGGATTTCTCACTGTTCCCTGCATTCTTACCCTTGACCCTTTGGTGCTATCCAGTTCCCCCTGCAGCAGGTCCCTCTGAAAGTTGTGATTTCCTCTCCTGACAGGCGGCAGGAAGGGGAGAAAGCTGCAAGCCAACCTTTGCTCCGAGAGCACTGGAAGGTTGTTAACAAAGGGGGCACAGGACAGGGTGTGCTCAGGAAGTATTGATAAAAGTGAGAGAGAGAATGAGGAGAGAGAGAGACGCCTCCCCACCACACCACCCCTACGGACACTTAAACACACACACTCTCTCTCCTGCAGCTTGAGGAATGTGGGCTATTTTAAAGGCTGGCTCTGAGAGACTTCTGTAAGGCATCTCACCCAGTTGCAGAATTGCTCCCAGTTAAGCAGTCTGTCAGAAAAAGTCATGGGTTCCTTACCTATAAAATGGAGATAACATTAAAACCTACTTCATAGGGAGTAAATGAACCAATCAATGAAAAGAGCTTAGAATACAGCCTACATAAACTAAGTACTTTATAGGAGTGAATTACTGTCAGTATTTTAATACTAATTATAACATGATTGGGGGAAAGTAACCATACCAACAATAACAGACAATTTCTTACCTTGATTTTCCTCAAGTTATGGGCAAGAAGACCCTCAGTGCAGAAGGGCAGCAACACCCAGGTGTTCCCATAGTCCCTTGCTCTTTGACATTATTCTGTTCTCACTGATTCCAATTCTTTTCTGCAGACCTTGGGCCTTTGATGGACATTAGACTATCCGAAGTTTGCTACTTGCACTTGTTTTTATATTAAAAATGTACTGGGAGCACATGTATAAAGGCAGGAAAGCTGGATCTTCTCTCAACCCCAATATTTACCAGCTAGTTAACCCTGGACAGGTCCCTTAGTATTTCTGAATGATGGTTTACTCAGGTGTACCATAGGACAGCAATGTTTATCCTGACTGCCCTGTGGTGTTGTGACAGTCCAGTGAGACTCTCCCATGTGAAAAGACTTTGGAAAGTGTACATTGCTATAGAAACATAAGCAGAATCTAGATCTTTGTGTTTGTTTTTATATTGATACAGTGGTTAGCCCAATATTTGTTACATAGTCCTTATTGATAATGAAGATTTGTCACCAGGCCTAGGAACAGCTAAACTGTCTCTTGTCATACCTGCCTCATCTTTTGCTCTCAAAAATCCCAAGCCAGACATGGAAAGGAAGCTTGGTTGTTCAATACCCTTCATACCACCCTTTGCTAACTCTGTTGCCTGCCTTTAGTTCCCCGACTAAATTCTAGCTCTATAATCATGCTGCAAAAGCTCTTTCTGTTTCAGTGGAGGATTTTTACCCCTTGCCTTTAATGTAAAATGACGGCCACATCTTCAGAAGGTTTGGTGTTAAGATTATGTCTTTTATATTCCTACAGTCTCTGTTGTTTAGTTCAGCTTGTCAGGCTGTCAGATAAAGGCCTATGGAGCGTTCTACAAGGAATTATTAATGAAGATTTGACTAGGTTTTCTTCTGGAAACGGATCACTTCACTTTTCATCTCACTGGCTTTTTACATAACAAACTAAAAATAGCTCTGAGTATTCCAGGGAAAGAATCATCAATATTTAGCAGTGTATTCCTTGCTTTCCGGTTGTTAGATTTGGTTCTTTCCCTATTTAGGACACAGATAGATGAATAAATCTTAATAGTATAATCGCCAAATCACAATCCCTATGTTTTTACTCTGAACGTAACTGAATCTGGTCTCAGGACACCTTGCTTTAAGTGTAGGCCTTAGTTCGCTTGTCCTGGAGAAGAGCCATTTAAGCACAAAGTTTGACAATGATGGCTTTGGGAAAGTGGCCCACACTGAACTCATACTGTATCAGCACAATCACTGTCCTTCCACAAATGTCCATTCGGGACAATGTTGGCAGCTGAAGCCCCACCTGCTACGGCTCATAACCCACACGCTCCTGTTTATGTGTGTAAATTCACCAAGTTATGCTGAAGTTCTCTGCTTTCTAGAAGCCACTGCAATCCACCTTCATCCGGGCTCCTCTTTCACAGAGAGCCACGTGTGTCAGAATACTATATGGATGAAGTTTGACGTCTTTATTCATCTTCTATTTATGGGATGAACGTACAGTTAAAAGGTGGCTTGAGACCATCAAACCCACGTCTAGCTGTGATCTAAGTGGAATTTAATGTAGGTCTCCTGAGGTGAAAGGAGAAATGAAGGAAAGAAATGAAATGCCTGCTTCAATTTAATACTTTAGGCCTTTTTTATTTTTAAGAAAAAAAAAATCAAAAGACTGGGACCTTCCTTGGCCCCCTGAAGTTTTAGGGTTTCAGATGCTCAGAGATTCAATCTGTGCATTTTCTTGGCATGTGTTTTTTTCCAGGCAGTCTATTACCACTATAAAGTAGCCTAAACAGTGGGGTCCTCCCGACTGGGGGCCCACTTCAAAGGCAATGTTTGAAGTCCCCTGATGCTGACTGTGGGTGAAAGGGCTGATTGCTATGTTTAGTTTATTAATTACTTTAAACAGAAAAATAAAAGCTAATTTTCTTCTAAATTTCTCAGCCTGTCTTCCTTCTTCGAGTTATCCTCCAGTCTGTTTTTTTTGTCATACACGAGTAACTTTAGTTCCAAATATTGGTGATATAATTATTTAACGCCTTTGAAGCCGGAGATATAGGGCTGTCTTGCGACAAAGGTACATTGCTGTTTTATGCTAGATTTAGAAAACAATTTAGAAAGGAAGAGAGACCAATCCTCTCTCCCAGCATTACACCATGAGGCGCGGATGAAGAGAGGAAGAGAACCCAGATTTCTTACTGTTTCATCAGGGAAGGAACATTCTTCCCAGAACACTGGAAACTCTGGAATCCCCCTGAAGTCTGAAGAAAACTGTCCCCGTGATCTCTCACAAACCGAACATCCCACCCAGTTTTACTTGCGGTCAGTTATTTCACCCCAACCACAGCCTTTGTTTCCTAAATATTTTTCTCGAAACTAAAGTAAGTCAACAGAGTTCTGTGGTGTGAAGCAAAACAAAAACACCCCAAAGTTCGTGTGTTGTCACCAGACAAAAATTTGCTAAGAACAAGCAGAAATGAGGAGTTAATGGATTCCATATGTGGCCACTAACCTAGGTTTATGAGATTTTTCCAAGAGATTTCCGAAGAAATTCCTGTAGCACAAAATAAGATCAAACACTCATTTTTCCTGTCAAACAGGACAAGGAATGTTCAATCCCTAGTCCCCCCTGCATTCACCTCAGTAAACAGGGGAAGAAAATTTGGCTGCAGTATCTGCTTTGCAAGGAGATGACGGCACTGTGCGGTGCCCCAGAGCAGGAAAGCATCTCAAGATGGAGCTTGCAAGTAGATCAGCCCTCAGAGCATCCTGTCCGGTATTAAACTCATCCCAGAGGGGAGGGCTGATCAACCCAAGGTGATAACTGTGGAATTTTCTTCATCCAGGAAGGTCGCACCCGTATGCAAAAAGAACCATCTTCCTCAGATGTCAGTTGGCTCCTTGAAGGTTTAAACTTCACTCGCTGGTTGGGGAAGTATTTCCTCTGCACGTAGTTTGGTTCAGCAGCACGCAGTCTCTGGCACAGTGGCTGTGGGTATGTCTATGGCAGTCTGCTTAGCATTAACCACATTAGGCCCAGGGTAGGGAGAAGATTTGCTGTTGTTCTGATTGTTTTTGTTTTTTGTTGTTATTGGAGTGGAGTCAGGGCAGCTGCTGGGGTTAAACACGGTGTCCATTGTTATTGTTTTCTTTCCCCCTTTGTGTGTCCTGAACTCTGACCTGCAGAAACGAGATCTCCACTTTTGGTAGCAGAGTGGCTTCTGTGAGGAAATTCCAACCACTGGAATGTCCCGTGAGTTGCAAAGACGACCCCAGAAGTCTTGGAAATTTGTCTGCGGAGTGACGGCTGGGCCCCCTCGCCAAGTCCCTCCTCCCTTCCAAGTGGAAAAGAGAAGCCACCAGACACGTGGGAGAGTAGTGGATGGAGGCAAATCAGGAGGAGAGGGCACCTGGCTGAGATGTCCAGCCGCGAAAAATGTAGGCTTTGGGGTAAAATGATGTCCCCGTTAACCAAGAGCGCACAACACAGAGCACACTGGCAGCCGGGGCCCCAAGCAGCCCGTGAGGCGTCCCGAGTCCCGGAGCTGCTCCGTTACGGTGAGATGGGTCTACCGCAGACAGGTTCACGGATGCCGCAGGAAGCAGCGTGACCGGTGGAGATAATGGAGCATTCAGCTTGACACCCGAACCTGGAGTCTCCAGGAGAAGCGGGATTCTTGCTGCGACGGGGAGACAGTAATTGTTTCTAGCATGATAGATAAGCCGTTCTGGCTTCCTCGGATGCCCCACATCCGGGAAACTAGCTCAATATTTATGAAGGCGTGCACCGTCTTCAACTTCTGTCCACCTCCTCCTTCAAGATTACTCGTAAATAAGAATGCCCTGCCTTCGTAATTTTACACTGAGATAGGTAAAAGCGTAATTGTAGAGGACTGTTTGGTTTTAATCTGATCAAAACCATAAGTCACCAAGAGCCTTCTAAGAGATTATAGGAAACATTAATTGTGTAGTTGGACTGGGTTTCATGACTGCAGGAGACTCGTAAATTAACCCTAGGACTGGAGCCCCAGAGCGTAAAAGGAGAGAGAAAACAGAAGCTGGTGGAGAAAGATGCCTGCTGTCTCCTTCTAGGTGAAAATATATAAATATATACATAGTTTGCTCCCTCCGAGGTTGTATACAATTTAGTCCCTCCTCAGGTGTTCCCATTTAAAGCTGTGACGCTGTGGTCAACTGAAGGGCTGGAGATGTTACTATTTCTTTAAAAAAAAAAAAAATTATAATAAAAGGACAAAATGCTTTTCTGTAAATTCCCAAATCACGGGTGTGATGTCCCTCCCTGATTCTCCTCTCTCCCGGGGTTGACAGGTATTTGACCCACAGAAGCATTCGTTTAAGGAGAGGAGACACTATTTTCTCCTCCTCCTAACCCAACTCGTATTCTTCAAAACATCAAACAAAACAATCTGCAGAATGCTGTTGCCTCTGAGAGGGATTTTCCCTCTTGTTTCCCTCCCGCTTCTGCTCGTCAGTTTGTCTGTCTTTCCCTCCCACACCCTCTCACCCTCCCCTGCAAACGCTGGAAAAACAGTAGTAACTAACATTTGTGCCTTTGGCAATAAAACCACAGGCCTCGCAAACCCCAAATGGCAAAAAGACATTTCCATTCCAATCCCAGTTTTAAATTAAACTGTAATGAAAAATCAGCAGTGGCAGCTGGGACCAGAGACACTGATTGTCTCTAGGAACAAAAAGGAGGGGAACAGAGGAGGAGAGGAAAAAGAAAAGAGACTGCAAGGAAGCTGCGCTCTGGTAATAAAGCAGCTGGTAAACCTTCAAGTAAAAAGAAATTAGAAAAACAAATCTAGTATCGAGCCAAGCAAAGATGGCTGTTTCCCTCTACAGTCACAGCGAGGCGGTCACAAATCACCCGCCACTTTATGAATGGACAGGGAGGGGGCAGGGAGGGAGGAAGATGCGTGGGCCTCTACTGGCCCCTGCAGGAGGAGGAGGGAAATTCTCGGGCGGGTGGCCTCCGCCCGCAATGTCCCGGGAAGGAGAGGGCATTTGGGCTGTCATCCTAGGCAATAGTGAGGCTCCTAGAGGCTTTATGGAGAATTAGCAGGACTTCAGTCAGTGCCTTATTCTCTATAAAGAAGAAAATAAAAGGGCATTAAGGAGAGCCTTTGACTTCAACAGGAGTTTTGTTTGTACCAAGGAATGAGGCTAGGTTGATGCAACCCTGCAGTTTTCTATCTGATTTTTGTTTTTAATGTATGTCACAGAAATCTTAATCAGAAACAGGGATAGAACCCAAGATTCAAGCATTTTAATTTGTAGCTTTCTAAAGCTTGCCAGACTCTGGCATATAATTTATAAACATTTTTCTGAGTGGTGGTGATCAGGAATCCAGAAAAGACCTGTACTAATCTATAAGAACCAAAGATGCTGCCACGTGGTTAAGGCTCAAGACAGCGAGTGGACTTCTGGGTAGCAGATAAGAAATAGAGACTGGGAAGCCAGCTTCCTTAACCATATTTTGTTCCCAGATGTCTTTAAGAATCTGATGAAGTTAGTGAATCCACTTCTCAGAAAAGAAAAAAAAAGTACCTAGGTGCACACACAATTGTAGATGCTCACAGAATTCTTCAGGCCAAGACATAGAGCCCAGGTTGAGAACTGCTTCTCTAAAGGAAAAGAAAGCTGAGAAAGACTGCAATCCATCCACAAGGAAGACTCTTGTGATCCCACAGGAGAAGAAATTCAGATGAAGCTTAAAATATACGGTTGCCTATTTAGATGTCAAGTAAGATTTCTATACAGAAAGGAAAACTGCTGAAAACAAAAGTACTCAAGATTTATGCAGAATACATAGCCTCTTCAAAAGATCTCCTCTTGCTTGTGAGTTACTCTGGCAATTTGACAGGCACTGGGGACACTTATGACTTTTGGGGGCTCCCTCTCTGAAGAGGGTCACCATCCACACAAATGGCAATGCCAAAAGGAGTTTATTATTTAAGTAGAAAAGTCTCTATAAAATTAAAATGATTTATTTTAACTAATCAGGGGCTGTTTGTCGTGCATCTGGGATGTAGAGCTGGGTGTGAGCCTGGTAGAGCTCTGGGTGACCCTTTGGGGTGACATTCAATTAACTCTGCCCTGGTGCCTTAAAAGAATTAATGCATCTTCCAGTGGGTCCAGCTGACCTTTACCAACTCTCCCCCAATAAGAGCTTCTGTTTTTGTTACTAGTATTTTTTAAAACAATCTTAGATTTGGCTACTATATTCTAATCCTCTTTGCTAAATTCTTTGTTGCAGTGACAGTAGTCGAAAGCAGAAAAAAAAAGACTTTGGAAGACTGTGTGAATGGAAGAGTTTTCAGTCCCACCCTTCGGTCTAATTAGTTCATTTGGTCTAGTTAGATTCTACTCTTCCTACTTTCTTTTCTCACTTTTACTGCCTTACTTTTGCTCTCTATGTTATCACTAGACGGTGACGGGGAGCAAAGGAAGAAATCCTCAACTTCCTTAGAAAGCATTGGATGCTGAAGAAGGTTGAACCAATAGTATAGTTAAAAATCTTTCAGTTATTTTTAGGTTCCATTGTACATCCACAGTTGTGGTGGATACTGAAGTCAGCTTCTCCTCTGATTTTGTTTAGATGTGCAAAAGTTAGCCACGTCACAGAAACTGTAAAGCTTAAATTAAGAAAACTGAATAAAAAGAATATTTTCTTTCATTGGTTTAGCAATGCTGGGGAGTTTTCCCCGCCAAATCTAGCCATAAGCCATGATATATATTAAAGCTTGTTTCTATCTCTGCTATTATATGACGTTTGGGTATGTTTACCTGATATGGTCCCCTCCTAATAGATGGGTACTTTGCAGAATTGAGCACTTTATTTATAGCTTTCTGCTTACTGCTTCCTGAGGTATAACCAAAAATAACTGATACATGTTTTAAGACCTTTGCTCTTCCCAAGTCTCTGGTTTTTGTTTACTCAGGGTTTGAACAAACAAAATAATCCCATGAATTAAAAATTTCTCCTGACTTCTACATTTCCCAAACATTAAATAAATCATAACCACCCAAGCTTCCTGTCAGTTCGAAATTGCTTACACACACACAGCATGAAGAATGCCATCAGGCCCTTTGGTGAGAAGGTGGTTAAAAATTGACAAAAGATCAATCATCTGTTGCTGAAACCACAGGGCAGTGAACGGAATGTGGATTTGGGAGTAAAGAGGAACTGTATTCCAGTTTCTGATATGCTGCCTGTGGGTCTTGATTTTTTGCCAAGTTCTCTAACTGCATTTGAACTTTGGTTTCCTTACCAATTGGGGAAGAATTACCTTAACAAAGTGTTACATCTAAGATATAAGAATTATCCAGATGGGCTCAGAATTTGACCAATGTCTCTTTTCCTCCCTAGGATGTCAGTTTCCCAGGGCAGGGCCGTGTCTGATGAACTCACTGTTGGGCCAGGGTAAGTGAAAATTCCACACACGCCTATTGTGTGGCATTCAATGGCGTACAGTGAATCTTCGTTGTTATAGACTAACCTGATTAGAGCCAACATTTATGGGGCCACTTGCTATATTTTGGACCCCCTACACAGGAATCCTGAGTGATCATCACTGTTTATGAGGAGGAACTGAAGTTTGCCCGCCAGAGTTCCCCCGGTTGCTAAGTGGCAGGGGCAGGATTCGGACCCATATGTCCAGGAAGGCAGCCCTAGGAGCTGCCCTGCTTGTTTCCCACCCAAAGCCAAGAAAAGACAAAACTGAAGTGGGAAGAGTTTTCCTTTAGAGAGCCTCATTACTCTAGCAATCTTCACCTCCACCATTGCAAGGAGCCTTCCTGTCCCCAGGCACTTTGGCCACTTCTAAGAACCCACTGAATCACTGCTCTCTGCTTCTGAGGGAGGGTGACCCTACTCTACTTTCAAAAGATGAAGAGTTTCCACAAAGGAATATCAGTTTAGAAACAAAACTCTTCAGAGCTATTAACCCCTGAGGGTTGTCATTTAGCTGAACTTTCTTTCATTTTCTTTTTTTCTCCCCCAAAAGTTTCCACTAGAGAAGCAGCACTCTTCTTAATTAAAGGCATTGTCAGAGACCACAAATGGCTTTTTATAATGGTTTCTAAACCCGAAACACCTCGGGGCATGTCTGTGTATTATTTCGGAATCATAGCAAAGGGACTGAACTCTTTTCTCATATTGTGCAAGGTTTTAAATAAGAATATTATGTATACTAGTACACTGTGCACAGAACCAATAGAGACCACAAATGGTCAAGCAGGATTCAAACAAAAAACCCATACATCTGTGGGTAGTAGCCCATGCTGTACTTTAAAAATGTGAACTCATGTATGCGTATGACGGCTCAGTCTTACATCACTTCCCAAGCAATCCTCCCCAGCGAAGGATTTATTAGCAATGTTTCTCAAAGTATGTTCTGGGTCTGACTTGCATTAGAATCACCTGCATTAGAGTCACCTGAGTGCTGGAGAAACATGCAGATTCCTGACCCTTAACACAAAACGATTAATTAGAATCTCTGGGGGTAGGGCCTTGGAATTCTTATTAACAAATAACAAGTATCCCCAGGTGACGTATCTCATGCCAAAATCTGAGAACCGCTGATATATGTGGTAGTGTAGTATTCAAGAACATCGACGTTAGAATCAGACAGGTCTTCGTTTAAAACTCAGTTTTCCCATCTATTGAATGACGATAATCCGCCCTACATCTAACTCTGTCATTGGGATTAAAGGAGATGATGCATGAGAAGCAGAACCAAGAAGATTCAAGTGCAGAATTCAGAGCCTCTCTTCCCTACCGCCTGAGAGGATACTTTATGCTGCCGATTGGCTGCTGACTCAACTGAGCTGACTGAGGGCGAGGAGCTGCCCTTAGAGAAGAGAAAACAATCTGGAAAGTAGGAGAACAAGGGAAAGACTAGGCCAGTAGGCCAGTAGGGGTGGAAATTGGGGGTCAGGTGGTAGGGGGAAATGGCACAGACACAGATTGAGACATCTTCGCACATTGGGGAAAAGAGGTTAAGATTTTTAGAAACATGTTCAGTGTGTTACATCCTAAAATTCTCCCTTTGCAACTTTTTCAAAAGGGTTCTCAAAATAAAAGGTTTTCAAAGCACTTAGGAGTTAGGTTTGATGTTTTTCTTTTAAGATGTATTAGCTTTCAGAGACAAATCCTAACCCTAGAAGATCCAGATTAAATAGATATTAGATTAGATAGATGGATAGATACAAGGCCTAGCAAGTACCCAATTATCTAATTTATTCCTAAACAGTGCAGTCCTTTCACCTGTCCTCCTAATTTCATGTCCTACTCCATTTTTAAAATACTTGCTCCTACCCTATTTGTCCTAAATTTCCATGGCTTATTCTTTTCATTTCCTTTATCTCTTTATCTTCTAATGTATCTTTTACTTGTTTGTGGTTCTCCTTTTCCTTTTCCATGACATTTTTTTTCTTGCCCTTTCTCAAGCTTTGACCTTTCTACCACCGCCTTCTGGGGCAGCTTCTCTCTTCTCTCTGTAAGCTCCTAGGATCTAGGCCTAAAGCAGCACATCAAAGATGTCTACAACCTGGCTTTTGGACTCCAGGAACTCAGCCCTGAAGTGTGGCGATATATGCGTCTGGCAGTTTTGCTTTCTTCTTTCCTGGCAACCATGCTCCTGGTCTCTGTCGACACAGAAGTATGAGCTGGGACCTCTGGGTGCCAGAGGGTCTTACTGCAGCTGTAAGCCCTGACGCCTATTCTTTGATCTTCACCTCTCTGAACCCTACAGATTATTTTCAGTCTTCCAGAAACTATTGACTGCTTTTTTTCTGCGCAAGACCCTTCTTTCCATTGTAGCATTTCTCCTCCTCCACCCCCTGCAACGCCAGTGGAACTGGCAATCATATACTTGATAGCACATCACTCAGGCCTGGCCAATCAGGGCATTTTATCCCTCTTGAACTGCACTGATTGGTTCAAGGATAGCCACATGACCCAAGTAGTGTCAGAGTATCCAATGAGCTTAAATATTTAGATATTGTCCTCTGGAATTGAGTAGTGTGAGAACAGTGTAAATTAGATCTACTTGCAGCTATCTTTTCTAACTCCATGGAGAAAGATACCTGTAACAAGAAAATAATATTCCTGGAACAACAAACAGTAAACAATGGAAGCTGGTGAATATATACCCCAGCTTTCTCATCACTCAGTGGTATAATTGCAAGGCATGTTCTACCTATTCTCTAAAGAATCCTCAGTAGATTAAGCCTCAACTGCCCACAATAGTAACTTGCTCATGAACTCTTCCTTTGTTTGCTTCTCTCCCTTCCCCTACTCCCTCATAGTGCTTCCTGGGATCACCTCCCAAATAAAATATTTACACCTAAATCCTTGTGTAGTAGGCAGAAAAATGCTGCCCCCAAAATGTCTACATCCTAATCTTTAGAACCTGTGAATGTGTTAGATTACAAGGCAAAGGGGAACTAAGGTTGCACGTGGAATTAAGGTTGTTAACCAGCTGATTGCAATGTAGGGAGAGTAGCCTGGATTATACAGGTGGACTCAACTTAATCACAATGGTCCTTAAAAGTATAAGAGGATATTGGAAGAAATAAACAGAGAGATGTTACTGTGAGAAGGACTTGGCCTGATCTTGCGAGCTATAAAGATTCAGGAAAGGGGTCATGAGCCGAGGAATTCAGGCAGCTTATTGAGAGTGGAAAAGGGAAGGAAATGGATTCTCCCTAAAACCTCCTTAAAGGAATACACCCTTATGACATCTTGGTCTTAGCCCAGCGAGATCCATGTAGAACTTGAGATCTATGAAAGTATAAGATAATAAATTTTTGTTGTTTTAAACAATTAAGTTTGTGGTAACTTGTCACAGAAGCCGTAGAAAACTAATACACCTTGTCCCAGGATTCACTTTGGGGAAAACCCAAATTTTAGATGATAATTTCTTTTCTTATTGTTCTTGGGATGTTCAGTCCTACTTTCCCTGATATATGATGGGATAAATGTTTCATAGTTTCGACTGCCAAAACAATGTAGAAAAGTGAACTAATTTGGAATCATGTCTGGCTAATTACACTAAACCTCTGTGTCTTCGGCAGAGGAGCGCTTACCTTGGAGCACCAGAGAAGTCTCTCTCAATCGGGTAACAGGTTTAATTAGCCCAGCTCTGTCTCATATCCAAAGCCTGGTTCTGCATCTGTTGATATTTCTCATTTAAAACATGAAATAACCTAAACATTCCAGAATTAGAAATAATTATTGTTCCAGACACTAGTGGATTTAGCTACTACCTAGATGCAAATAGTTTCATAGTTTACTGTAGAGGAAATGATTTCTAGCATTAGAAATAATATACTATTTCTTCAGATCTCCTAACACAGTGATCCTTTAAACTGAAAGCTCTGGAATGAAAGCTGTGGAAATGAAGGACCACAACTGCCTTATTTATTTATTTTTTTAAATCCTCAAAGCATTGGCTTGTCTCATTTTCTTAGTCAAAGCTTGCTTCCCAGTTTTGCCCTGCTAATGACCTCAGCTCTCTCTTGATGCTTTAAGACCAAGGGATCTTTGATTAATCATTCTCTGTGTTAATATCAAACAGCCCTTGCATTCTTCAGACAGATTGCTGCTTCTGTTAAATAATGCCCTAAATATACAAAGCAGATACATGATGACCATTGAGCCAATAGGAACAGAACCAAGCTCTAAGACTACTTTGCAATTATAATGAAAAGACACATAACTGATGAGTTCCATATCTGAACTTAAAATGATTTGTGAAGTATAAGATCAAGAGAAGTACAGACTGAGCTCTCAAGTCAGACTTTCTACCGTAAAGTATAGACTGGGGGTAGAAAGCATTTTAAAATTGCTTGGTGTGCACGTGTCTGTGTGTATTTTTTTCTTTGAAATGGTTAAATGCTTCAAGGAGTAGAACCTCTTTGGGGGGCAAAGGCCCGGAATGATATGCATCAGGGTTTTATTTCATTTCAGTCTCTTGCTTATTTTATTTTTTGAGGTGTGGAGAATATTAGTTTTTAGAATGAGTTAATATTTTACGTTGTAAGGGATCTTCTGCAGTCAGTTTGTTAATTAGACACTGCAGACAGGCTGTTTAATATTGTGTGTTGACTCTGTGGGAAAAAAGGAAGAGACCATTTCTGATAGGCAAAAAGAATCCACGGCACAACATCAAAGTTCTCTTACAGACCGTGTGTTGGGTGCTTTGCTGTAGAACAAATTGTATTTTGCCCTTAAAAAGGCTCCCTGAGAGAGCTGGAGATAATTGGAGCCCTGTCTTGCTTTGTTCCCTTAGAAGTTTTCTGGAGTCAGGCAGGAAAAGAAGATTGGAACCTGAGCTTTTTTATTTAAATTAAAAAGTCTTGTCTGGGAGAATTAGAATACTTTTGCAAGTCTGGAATCCATTGAAATGCATTGTCCTGTTTTGATTTCCCTGGAGGACCCAAGTGGAAATAGGGGCTTAACGTTATTCCATCCTGGCCCCGTCCTCAACACCAGCACCTCCTAAATAAAAAGGATGTGGTCTACCAGCATATTTGTTATGTATTTAGCTTTTAATTTGGATAACCTAGGAATGGGGACAAAATGACATCAAATATATAGATGCTTTCTCTTCTACTCGTGCCAGACGAAGAGGCTGTTGGCTGACTTCTTTGGTTGGTGTCTACTCTACGGGTTGGCTTTACCAAAACTTTGCAAGAGCAAGGAAGGTCACCAACAGTGTGCTTTGTCACACAGTTCCATTACACAAACCTTATTTTTGCTTTGTGTACAATTAGTGTGTACAACTCCAGTGAGATATTTTTAGTGATATTCAAAATATGTTGTAAAGTCAAAATAGTAATAAATTGTAGCTCATTTTAAGATGAAGTTCAAGTGCATAAAACTGAAGATTAGTATTTCTCTAAAATAAAATCCCTACCGCAGGAGTTCAAGTTGCTTTCATAAGCAACCCAACAATAACAAATTATTCTATGATGCATCATAATGCTTGGAACAGGTCTTCAGTTGTGCTGTGTGAAAACAAAATGGTGGCACATACAGGTAGTATGGGTAAAAGAGTTCAAAATATTTCTTCAATACAAACAAAAATAACCTGTAACCGCGTAGCCACCAATATAACTTGTTTGTTTTTATTCTTTGTTTTTTTGTCTGTTTTAATTCATCTAAAATATCTGAATATTCAACTCATTGTCTTGCTTTTCTGGAGTTAAAGATGCTGACATTAGATACTGACATATGATAAATAAGAAGTTATTTTTTCCATAAAATAGTGCTTTCCAAAGGCAAAATAATCGAGATTTGTTATTATTTCATTTGGGTTTTATGTGCCTGATGTAAGAAATAGGTGAAACTGTGGAATTAAGTTTATATATATAAGAAATAAAAATTAAAACTATATACATATCTCAGTTTCAAAGCTTCAACTATTTCTTAATAATCATACATATTATATATATATATATAAAGTATAGTGACAGGGTTTTCATTTTTATTTTATTTTGCTAGCATATACCCTCATTATTATTATACAATTTTTAACTCAGAATATGAACTTTCCTTCATAAAAACTTATCCTCTGAGATATTTTCCCCTACTTCTGTTATGATATGTCAGCATTGATGCACTTTTTGACTACTCCAAGAGTTTATTCAGAGGTGAGAAAAATAAGCACAACTAAAAACCGGATAAATGTTTCAAAACTCAGTGGTTAGTGAGTCACTTTAGAACATAGGAAGATTAGACACAACAAAGATTCTCTCTCTTGAAAACAAAGCCAAACAAAACAAAGAACACTCCATCCCCCTTATTGGAAGTAATGGGTAAAATAGAAATGATATCCAGGGTTGAATGCTGAATGACATTTTGTACACAATGGTTACTCAGTATTCAGCAAATGCTCTTGACAGGTGATGCTATTAGGAACTTCATAGAGCATCCACTACAGCTTCACCTACATGACAACTTTACACATTCAGTGGAGAGTCATAATATATAAATAAAAGGTTGTCTTGCTCCTTCAGAGAAAAGCATTTTGTTCTCTTAAACATGGGATTTTTTTTTTAAACCTCAAGCCTTTGTTCCAATTAGCTACAATATACTGATCTAGCATCACTCTATGGAAATGTATCATGTACTTGAAATATATATTTAATATGATAATACCATCAACCAAGCATAGCTCTAAAGTCACTATCTTCTTTTTTTTCTTTTCTATCTGCTGTTTAATTTCATTATAATTTCTAAAAATTCTCTGGTAGTGTACAGCTGCTCCACTGTTAATAGCCTTGAAATAGAAATGTGTTACTTTGCTTAGTGAGAGACATCTGCATACGGTAGGAAAACAAAATCATTTGATATGATTAATACAGAGGGATGGTTATTCATATTTTTAATGCATGTTGTTTAAACTCAAATATGTTTGCCTCCCAGCCATTTTTAGATATGTTATTCTGATCTATGATTTAAATATATTGATGCTTTTAGTATCTACATTAAAAAATGAATGTTTGCCAGCCCATCTAATAATACCTCCTGCTGCTAGTTGGCTGGGGATTTTGAATGTCACAAACAGAGCTTTGATATGGTACCCATGGGGCTCTTTATCCAGGATGTTATAAATAACTACTCCCAACATTTGGTCCTTCTACCATCTTTGATCATGTCATCTTGAAATTTGCCCTTGCAATGAGCAAGAGTCTTTACTTTCGCACTAGAAGAGCTCATACTATATTTGAAAATGTCTAAGTATATAAGCCCAGGAGGGCAATAGGACAGGTTCAAAAGTTTGCAGGTAGATGGATTATTCCAGGCTTAGAAATCACAATGAGGGAGAGCATATCTGCCTTCTCTCATTCCCTCCTAGTCTTGCAGATCTTTTGCTACGTCATAAATCTTTCTATGGTCATGCCCTATTCTCTAGCCATTTCACAAGTGGTCAGTCTTAGCCTCAGCTTTACACACAGAGTCCTGGAACTGACCTCATTGGAGGGCACAATTTATGTAGTGGAGCCAGTGACTGAGTGTGGAATACAATCCAGCCCTCTTGTCATGCAGGTGAAATGCTCTCATCACACCATTCCTGCTTACCATTCACAGCATGTCGGTGCTTAAAGGGACCTTGGAGTGCGCCTCCTTCAGCTCCTTCCTTTTGCAGGTAAAGATAAAAACTCAGGTGAAGTGATTTTCCTGAAAGTTACACACCTTCCTCTCTCTACTCATCTGGAATGCCTGCCCCTGTAATCTCTTTAAGAAGGTATAGCCTATACTCCTGCCTGGAGGCCAGAAGCATTACATACAGAGACCTGAAACCCTAAGTGTTGATACGACAAGACAGCAAAACTCTGCCTTCCTTACCCAGTGTTCCTGGAGCCATAAGAGGGCCTATAGGGGACCTGTGACAAAGCTAGGAGATGCAGGAGAAGTTCTTCCCTGTCCCATAAGGCAGACCCAACAGATTTCATAATGGGCAAGTAAGATGTTCAAGTGTTCTTTAAACTTTGCCCAACGGTGAGCATTCCTGAATTTGGTATATGTTAAAAGTGTCACTGCAGACCAGCAGGGAAAAGATGGGCTATTTAATAAATGGTGTTGGTACAAAAGGGTAGGCATCTGGAAAAAATCAAGTTAGATCTTTACCTCTACTCTATGTGATGATAAATTCCAAATGGATCAGAGATTTTGATGTTAGAAATCAAACTATAAAATTACTAAAAGAACTTGGAAAAATTTTAGTCCATGGAATGGAAAGATTTTTTTAAACTGATCCAAAATCCAGAAGCCATAAGAAAATTGATAAATCTGAATATATAAAAATAAAATTTTCTACATGACAAAGATATACACATACATATATAAGCTAAGTCAGAAGCTAGAAAAATCTACACACTAGGAAAAAATATTTGCAACTCATGTATAAACAAAGAGCTAATTTCCCCAGTAGATAAAAAGTTTCTACAAATATAGGAAAAAAAGCCCAACAAGCTGATAGGAAAATCTGGGCAAAAGATATAAACATAGTTCACAGAAAATGAAATATGAATGGCTCTTAAACATGTGGAAATATGCTCAGACTTCACTCATAATAAAAGATATGCACATGAGAACTACATTGAGATACCATTTTTCTCCTATCAGGTTGGCAAAAATCCAAAAATTCGATAAAACACTCCATTGGTGAGGCTGTAGGAAACAGGCCCTCTCAAACATTGCTTGTGGGAGTATATGTTAGCATAACCACATATGGAGAGCAATTTAGCAAAATCCATCAAAATTACAAATGCATCTATCTTTGGCCCCAGCAATTTCACTTCTGGAAATTGATGTTACAAATATACTTGCAAATGAATGAAAAGACATATTTAAGATATTCATCATAGTATTGTTTGCAAGACACACAAAAAAAATTGAAATAACCTAAATTGTTAAATCCAGTAAACTGCTTAAATAAACCATGATAAACCATGATATATTAATACACTAGAATACTATGAAACCAAAAAAAAAAAAAAACAAGAGTAAGGGGACTCTATATATAGGAACATAGAAAGATCCTTGAGACCTTATTGAATAAAAAAACAGCAAAATGCAGAATAATGTGTAAGCTGCTTTTGATATTAAAAAGGAGAAATAAGAACCTGAGTTTATATTTGTTACTATACACATAAAGAAATTAGAAAAATTTACAAGAAACTAAATATAGTGGTTGCTAGTAAGAGTTGGGCATAGGAACTGAGAATATGGGGTACAGAAATAGCAAGATTCAAACTGTTTATATATTTTTTTAATTTATTGAAATAAAGTTGATTTACAATATTGTGTTGATTTTTGCTGTACAGCAAAGTACTCATTTACACAAATATATTCTTTTTCATATTCTTTTCCATTATGGTTTATCACAGGATACTGAATATAGTTCCCTGTGCTATACAGTAGGACTTTGTGGTTTATCCATCCCATATATAATAGTTTGCCTCTTTATATTTTTAGAACCATGTAAATATATGGCCTTTTCAAAAGCTACACTTTTAAATCAAAGAAAAAAAAAATTGAGTCCCCTGTTTGACGCTGAGGATGCTAACAGGGCTCTGTTAGTATGAAGGTTAAGATTTCCAGGTTAATATGCCACTGCCCAGAGTCTTTAAACACACATTTGTCCTTCTTTCCTTCATTCATTTAACAATTATTTATTTACAATCTGCTGTGTTGCAGGTGCTGTACAGGACCCTGGGGATGCATGAGAATAGGACCCACTAGATCTTTGCTTCAGGGAATCTACGTTCTCGTCCAGTGTCTCTTCTATTTGGAGTCAGGGCAGGGGGTCCCCAATTAGCATGAAAAGACTCTAGGACCCATATCGACAAGTTTCACTTCATTACGATATCCCAAGTGCAAGCACACTAAATCTCCATTGGTACAGAATTCAAAAACTCAATATCCTTGATTTTTACGAGCAAACAAGATGTATACAGGCTGAAGGCATTTTTGGTTTCTCTCAGTGGTACCTCTTTGCAAAGTTCCACAATATCTTTTATTGTGTATAATACAATATAATTTGAAACTTTATTCCAAAAATGGGCCTTGCTATAAGGTCGTAATAATTTCCTGTGATTTACATTGATGGCTTTTTATTAATGCTCTAGGATTATACAGCATATCACTACATTCCTTTCCTTTCTGTTTTAGTTTTCTTCTTAGTTTTATTAGTTTACATTCCATTATGATTACTTTTTCAAGCCAAATCTCTGTGCCTGGGTGTTCATACCAGTGCCTTGGACAGCATTCTCTTCTTTCTCTGTCCTATTCCATTTCAAGCAGCTAAGAGCTGATGGGAAAGCTTTCAGGCTCAGTGTGTGTTTGTGCATGCATGTGTGTGCGTCTATAATTACATCACCAGAGTTCAGAACTGAGCCCATTTGGTTAATGAAACAAAGCAGCGCTTTCAGGGCTGTCCAATAGGACTTTCTGTGGTGACTGAAACATTCTCTGGTTGTCCTGTCCAATACAGCAGTTGGTAACCACGTGTGGCTACTGAGAACTTCCAATGTGACTAGAGCAACTGAGAAGTTGTATTTTTAGTTTGATTTTATTTAAATTAATTGAAATTTGAAAAGCTGGCAGGAGAGAGATAAGATGTGAATGCAAGGTATATGGCCCCAAAGAGAATAGCCAGCCATCCAAATTGCAGCCTCCAAGGGCAGAAAGGCCACACTTACGGGAATCTCTGAATCTTGGGTGTGCCAGTCAGATGGTGAAGGCTTCTTGCTCTGTGAGGAGGAGTAGTCCCCACAGATTAGAGATGGTTTCCAGATAATTACTGAGATAAAATGGAGCACAATGCATTCCCCTCACACTCAGTCATGAAAAGGAAGTCAGCAAGCCTCAAGGAGGTTTGGTTAAAACTCTAGGCAGGCTCATTAGGGTTCCAGGCTGAATTCCAGTCCTTGGTATACATCAGGAACATGGGAGAAAATGCCATCTCACGGACTGAGCATCTCAGTCTGTGTCGGGGGGGAAGATGGATACCCAAGGGACATCATGAATGCTAGAGTTAGGAAAGTCAACCTAATTTTAGACCTCACTCACTGGTGGGAATGAGCTCATAACACACAGCCCACATGGGCAAGATGAGCTCAAGACCTCAGTGCAGTGGTGGCAGTGGACAGTCTTCAGTATCTGTAGGTAGATGGGCTCAGGTAAGCAGAAACTGACAAGCCCCAGTCTATCCAATTCAATATCCTTCATTTGCCCCTTATTACCTACACTATTGGTATATATACCCCACCCGAGCATTCAAAGCTCTCCACAATATGGAGCCCACCGCTGTGCTCAGCTTTTGTCTCTGCAAATCTCCCACACTTACCTTATGCTCCAGACAAACTTGGCTTTGCATGTTTCCTTAACTGTACCCCACCCTCTCCCACATCCATGCCGTCGCTCAAGCTGTTGCCGGAAATGCCCTCCTCCAGCATCTCCATGTGTCAAAACCCCATCTACCCTCATGGCTTATTTCAGGCTGCACGTTCCCTGAAGTCTCTTCCCTGGAATCCACGACTGCATCACTTACTCTCTCCTTGGAGCCCATGGCACTTGGTCTGTGCTGCTGTTTCAGCACTTGTTTCTCTGCTCCTTATGCTGCGGGCATTAGTGAACTTGTTTGATCTTGTCTCCTATTCTGTGAGCACTTTGGGGATGGGACTCACTTTCTGTACCCCTGATAGTGTTTGGCACATGGTTGGTCTCCAGGAATTATTGTTTTTGAACTGGACGGTTCTAAACATGGGGAGAATTTCAGCTATAGGCACTTAAAAAAGGAGCTCTTTTGCTCCAAAAGGTAAGAGAGAGCACACAGTTCTGAGCATTTATCTGAAAAGTACATTATTGCGGCGTGGAACATTTTCCAAATCAAAAGTGGCAAACAAGTGATCTAGAGGTCACATGTGGCCTCCATACATATTTGGTTTGACACACCATGTTATAATTTAATTGTCAACAGCATTTAAATTTTTGGAGAGTTTATATAAAAATCCATGCTTCCAGCCTTTCTTGAAAAAAAAATCAGATCTGAATTTGCCAGTTCACCGTGGTACCCGGCTAGCCTGCTATCCTCAGATCCTACAGTGACTGGACTGACTTTCTTATTTTTCCTTCCTCACATTGGATGTGCACAGTCCAAGCAATGATAATGATCCTCCCATGTCATTTATGAAGCTCATTTGCCAATTTTTAAATCATACAGGTTCTGATGACTTTTCTGGTTATTGTTTTAGCCTGCTACTTTCCGTATCACTCCTCAAACTCCCAAAAGTGCAGCACACGTTTAGATAAAAATATGATTTAGATAATTTTTAAGGAGTGTAATGGCAGCTCCACGTCCGTGCTCACCTTATCTGCAACTTTTAGACCTTAGAGAATTAGTCAACGGACTCAGGGGGGCAGGACAAAAGGCTGAAAGAAGAAGTGGTAGACACTTGAAAAGGCATAAAGAGAGTGAGACCTACATGCTATTGGATGCTAACATTTCATTTCTCATCATAGCACCTTTTGTGTGAAGATTTCCAAGTATGTTTCAGGCAGTAAGTGAGCCTCACAGCCCTTGATGAGAAAGGGAAGTGTTTTGCTCAATCTCTGATGGAGGAAACTGAGGCACTGTTTGTTCACCGCTGTAAGGACTTCTCTACAAGAGAACTAACTGATAGTTAAATTTAATTATATTTATTTCAGGCCCCATCCCTAATTACTCATTCTTACGCTTTGATTTCAGGGGTAATTTATGTTAGGTCAATTTAGACTCCCTCTCAGAATTTAATCAATCCCATCTGCAACTTGCAGGCTGTCCTTGGCTAAAGCTTAATCTTCAGAAAAATGCAAGGACTAAAAGAGCATAAACAGGCAAAATGTAGAATCAGATAGGCTACTCTCTGACTTAGAGGGAAATACCAATTTTTAAAATCCCCGTCCTCCATTTTCAATAGTTCCTTTTTGTCCTCCATCCTCACCTTCTCACACTAAACTAGTGTGAAAGCAGCTGCTTATGTTCAGCCTTTATTTTAATGTTTTCTTCTTGAAACATCTGAAGGAAGACTTCTAACTTTTTCGACCCATGAGAAGTGGAAGTTTTTAAGAAAAGAAAGATCTTGTTAGTTAAATCAACACTTTAAGTGTCTAGGAAGTGCTTTCAGCTTAGAAAAGAACAATGTGCTGCCTTTGACTGTTAAATCCATTACCCTAATCACACTTTAAATGAACCATTATGAGGCACTGATTTATATAATCTTTGCGAACACACTATTTCTAGGGTGTAGTTATTTGTGGTATTTTGAGTAGGATCTGGTCATTACATATTCTTTGTGATAATCATTAGTGATCAAAATCGCTTTTCTCGAAACATCACCTTTCCAGGTCCATGTCCCTAACCAAGTAACAAAAAAACAAATGGAGGCTGCAGGAATTAAATACTAAATCATCTGTTGCTTCACCAAGTTCATGAGCTAACCTTTCACCTCTGGAAGGATGGGATTAAATATAACTCAGATAAAGGTAATTTAAGAGCTCTACCCTATGTATTTATGGAACCAAGATAAGAAAGTGAATCTATGGGTTTACCTAGAAATCCTTGTTGCAGGGAAGAAAATTTACAAACAATATTTAGTTTGTGTTTCATGCCCCCCCAGCAAGACTTTGATATCGGCAGATGATGTTTTTCTCTAACTTTAAGTAGAATTTCTGAGTCTCCAGGTCAGCTGTAGGGGAGCAAATCAAAGTTGTACCGACTTCAGCCTGGGAAGCTAGTTTGCCCTCATTCCCTCCGTGGTGTGGACAAGGTTCAGTCCCAGCCTCAGCCATTTCGGATTTGCCCACCTAGAACCTCTGCCACCTGCTCCTTCCCCAGTGCATCCCTGTTATTACCATTCGATCATCGGCTTATTCTGTCTGTCGTCTCTTCTTGTAGCCAGGTGACCTGCCCTGGATCATCTCATGTTCTGCATGTTTCTAAATCACATTGTTCTCTGGAGTCTGTTGCCCAACTGCAAGAGTCACATAGTCTTTCTCTGTTAGTTACTCAAATTATCAATCATTCTGTAACCACCTGTACTACCGTTGACCTTCTTCCTGTCTTCCAAATCAAAACCCATTTCTCACTTCCATATGTCAACACCAGCCCCATGCATTGATTAAACGTCTTTCACTTGAAAGCACGCGGTCCCGTTATCCTTGCCTAGGTTTGAATGCCTCCCATATGCTCTCCATACAAGCCTAATTCTTCTGTTTTCTTCCTCTGGAAAGTCATTCTTCATTGTAATAAGTTGCCCAAAGTAAATGTATTCATCATCTCTTTCTCTGACAACCATGTTTCTCCACTACGGGAAATTAAACACTGCAACATATGGCCTGAGCTGCAAACTTTAGTGGTTGTTCGCTCAATTGTTTTAACACATTGCCGCCTTCACATAATATTCTGTTTGCCACTAGCATGTCAGCCTTCCACTTGACATACGCATTAGACATGTTAATGGCAAGACAGAAACCAACCGAAGCTGACAGTATGACGAAAGAAGGGTAAGTGCCTATTAATTATTAAAATTCACATTTTCCCACTTATTTAGCAGGGGGGAGCAAAGCAGATGAATGCCTCCAGAACATGCCACCGCATTAGCCTGCTGTGGTGCTATCTGACAGATCTTTAAAACCCTAAGTACTAAGGAAGAGCTTTGTGTAGATTCAGCAAGGCCAATATAAATGACAGCAACGCTCTCCCCGTTGCTATGAACCCTGTCCGTCTGCTCTTTCTGCTTCCCCAGTCAACCACTTACACAATGGACAGGGCATGGTTTCTGAATTCTTTATGTAACCATCCACACACCACTGGTATATGCTCCAGGATTCTTTTCTCCCTTATTTATGCATGTAAACTGCACTGGAAGTATATACTAAATACTACATGTTTACTGAAGACAGACACACTTTTCTTCTGGGTCGTTGCTTCAGAGATGAGATGGTTTAATTGTATACGAATCTTTGGGCTTCTCTTGTGAGTCTACAGATGCTGAAGTCCTCTTTCAGTTACGGAATTTTGATCTCAGAATCAATAAGAAGTTACCATTTATTGAAAAGCAGGTTTTCCATTTTTAGATATTTTTTATTACTACCCTTTAATTTTCAGGGCATAGGCTTAGGACTTACGCATGTCCCTTAACAATAAAAAAAAGTTTAAAAGTTTTTAAGTGGAAACTATATTGACTTTTCTTTACCATAAACAAGTTAGAGCTATATTTGAGTCATGGCTTTTACTTGATACTGGAGGATCTCCAACAGCCAGCGGGTTTCCTCGAATCTCTGCGTCTGATTAGTCTCTATGACATTTCCTGAGACCTCAGGAGCCCGTGGCTCCTAGGGCATCACCCTATCAATAATGGTATCATCTTGAACTCAGATGTATATTTCCACCAATAGTTACCCAAGGCTTAATCGAAAGAAACAATTTGTGGATGTCCACCCATGACTCTGACCCTCTGAAAATATATCTTGAAATTCAGCTAGACGGCAGAGAGCTGTGTCCCTGGACCACATCACACTGTTCCTCTGTAGAATTGCTTTCACATTGACTTCAGTGTCATCAGCCTATACTGAGGGACGTCACCAGAAGCAGTGCTGTGAAGCTCACTGTATTTCCTATGAGGACATTGTTTAAGGTATTATCTACTGCATCACAGGTGTCCTCTCTATGAGGACCTATGTGACAAATTTCTTTCAGGCTTTAGGAATAGCTGAGCCATGCCTGAGCATCTAGTTTTATCTTATAGAGCTTAAACATTGAGTTCTGATTTATACATTGCCTACCAGAGAGCTTAGAGCAAATAAGTAGGAACTCGTGATATATTTTTGTACCCTACATTCTTTGATGCAGTTACCCGTTTTTTTGTAATGGCCCTTATTTTTCTATTACTCTGATTTTCTCAGCTATTTATTTTTAATTGAATTGAATGTTATAATACACACATGTATCTTGTTCAGTGACCTTATACTCTTTCTAAAATAAGGTAAGTTATAAATGTGTAAATATATACCTAAAAACTAGGCTTCAGAAAGTATACATTTATGCATATTGATAGATGTATTTTTTAAAATACATTTCAAAATATACCATCCAGCAGAAAAACATGTCCTGAGTGCCTGTGCTTACTATGTTTGACTGTACACAACACCAGTATGAGAAGTTTCTCTATTCTATAGAGAAAATACAGTTTTTCTCCTGGAGTAGGAAGCTATAAAAGAAATACAGGAATGCATGCCTGCCATGCATTGACAGATCACTCAAACAATGCAAGTAGAGACATATTTAAGAGGGGAGGCTGCTGAGAAAAAAGTCAAGAAAGTAACTTTAGACCATCTTGATCTGCCAGTCTGCACATGAAAATAATATTGTTAATATTATCAAAGTAAACGCTTATACGTATCAAAGAGTTTTTATATCATCCAAATATGTATTCATTCATTCCATAAAGATGTGGGGAGCAATGTGTTAGGCACAAGGGATCTTACAGTTCACTGCAATAGGGAATAGGAAATTGATAGGATACGCACAAGGGGAAGCATCCTGCAGTGTGTGATGTGCCTGTGAAAGATCCAGGTAGATATTGAAGTCTAGCAGAATATTCTAGACACCATAGCTCAACCTAGCCTTTTATAATTACAACACAAATATTGGGTGGAACACATCTTGCTGGATGAGGGACATGTTCCTGGGCAAAGCTGAATGCTGGAAGTTGCTCCTTCTCATGACAGCATTGACAGAATGGCTGAATTAATTTACTAAATGCCCTTCCTGTGACCACAAATGCTAATACTACCAAAGAGTGGAAACCATCCCTGTCATTATTTTCTTCTCTTTTTGTCTAGAACTACAAGTATCTTTAAAGTAAGTCACCAAGTGAAATTTTTCTGATATGGTCATTATGTGAGCCTAAGAGAACAGAGAAATTTGTACTGAGCCATGAGAAAGGTTAAAACTGGGACTTCCTTTTGAAAATCATGACTCCAATATTATCTATTTGGATTCAAAGACATCCTAAGTTTTCCAGGTTAGCATTTGCAACCAAGTGTTTTTTTGTTGTTGTTGTTTATTTCACTATTTTAGTGGAAACCTAAGAAGGTAACCTACAAAATTGAGTGAGTTGAAAGATCAAAGTTACTGAGTTGAATTGCACCTGAAGCAAGATGACAGTAAATACAGTCATCAAATACAGATATAACAGGCTCTATATGACACACCAATTAGGAGACTGTCAAACTACACCCTGAATTACCAGCCAATGGATCAAGGGAGGCCCTGATAACAAACATTGTAATAATTCAGTTTTGAGGCCGCAAAGGTCTGGGACTTGTTTGAGAAACCTGACAGAGTCCATTTGGTTTGTTTTTCTGCTGTATATAATATACCCTATGGGGAAAGCTTGCCACAGTAAACCAATGGTTACAAAGTGGATTTCTAAGTCAGGGGGCTTCAAATATCTTCCCATCACAAAGGATGACTTACTGGATCTCCTAAGGACAAAGCAGTTACGATCTTAGTATCTTAATTCTGCTTTTCTTTTTTTTCTTTTTTTGTTTATTTTATTTTCTCTTTTTATAAAGTATAGTTGAGTTATAATATTGTGTGAGTTTCAGGTGTAAAGCAAAGTGATTTGATTATACATACATATATATTATTATACATATATATTTTCCTTTTAAAATATTTTTTCCATTATAGGTTATTACAAGATATTTAATATAGTTCCCTGTGCTACAGTGTTTTTGTTTGTTTGTTTGTTTTGTTTTAATTTTATTTATTTTGGCTGTGCCTCGCAGCTTGTGGGATGTTAGCTCCCTGAACCCCTGCCCCAGCTACAGTGTTTTAATTCTTCTTGCCACAGAGTGTGAGAAGTAATGGGGAAATGAGTGGGATGATGATTCTCAGATCAAATTATTTCTGCTGGAGTTTCTTGTTTCTGTTATGTTTATCTGGTTTTGGAAATCTCGTTTCACCATTATATTCCTAAAACTGACCAGAAGTGGAGACAGTAGCCCAACACCAGATTCATGCATTAAAAACGCTTCCTAGTTGTTTCTTTTCTTTGTACCACCTTGATCTGTACCTCCTGCGGTAGACATTCCTATTACTCACCAAGGTTTACAATTCTCCTCTCCTCTGGGAATGTCATGTGACTTGTTTGGGCCAGTGGATATGGACTTAAGAATTGTACTCGATGTGTAAATTTGTGTACAATTGTCTATCTACTCCTTTCTGACCATGTTGATAGGGAGTGGTCTTAAGAACAAAGCAGTCTGGAATGCTGAGCCGTCCCAGAAAGAAAACAGCTTCCTGGACAGTTTCCCAGACCCACAGCAGACTTTGCATGTGTAAGAAACCTTCTTGTTAAGTCACTGCTCAGTGTTAAGTCACTAAAAGTTTTGGTGCCGTTTGTTATCTCAGCATAAACTAGACTGTTTCGGCTATTTCTTCTACTACTTTCTATTAGTGTCTCCTACTCGAGTCCACACATGAGGCCAATAATGGATTTAAGATATTTCCTAAAAGAAGTTAAGGGAAAGAGAATATAGAAACCAGATCTGGATTCTAGGCCTTAATTGCCATTTTAATGTTGGACACAAGCACCAAGTCCTAGCATCATTGTTTGAATCACAGATCTGCAATGACACAAGCTCCTGGACAAAGCCATCTTTTGCTAATCATGCTACTGTCTGGATAAGATATTCAGTCATTCAGATAGTCAGATAGTCAACATCTATTTAATAAGTAAACACTACAGTCCAGGGGCTAAAACCTGACAATACAGGAGTGAACAAAAGACATAAGGTTTACACTTTCATGAAGCTTCTGATCTAACAGGGAGAGAAACATGCTTGTACACCCACACATACATACACACACAGCGAGTAAACAAATGTATTATTTTGGTCCTGTAAAGAAAATAAATAGAAGGAAATATGAGAATGATTGCAGTGGAAGATACTATTTTATACAGGTTTTCTCTGAAGATATGACATTAAGGCTGGGACCTGAATGACAAAGAAGACAGAAGTGCAAAAATTTGGGAGAAGAGGCTAAAAGCAGAAGAAACAATGAATACGGAAGCTCTGAGATAGGAATAAGCTTGCATGTTACAGAATCCAAAAAGAAGGCTGGTGTGGCTGTAGCACAGAATGAAGAAAAGAGGGTGGAAAGAGGTGTGATCAGATGAGAACAAAGGAACTAGATCCTGCAGGACCTGGAAGACTCAGTAAAGAGTTTTGATTTTACTCTTAACTGCAGTGAAAAGTCACTTGGGTCTTTTAAACAGGGAGGTGACTTGATATGACCCACATTCCTAAAAGAGCACTCTAGCTACTGTGTATAAAGTAGATGACGGAGGGAAAGAATGAAAAAATGGAGTGAGTAGTTGGGAGGTACTGCAATGGTCGAAGCAGTGGAGATGAAGCAATGTGGTATATAGGATTTGAAATAGACATCAAGGTTCCCATACTGGTCTCCACATTACAGTCACCTGGGGTGTAGATCATTTAGCGTTTTCAAAGCCCAGGCCACACCCCAGACCAATGAGATCACCATCACTGAGGGTAGGACACAGCTGCCAACTTTTGATGCTTCCCAGGTAATTCCAATGCTCAGACAAGTTTAGGAACCACTGATGTACAGTATTTTGGAGACCCGTCTCATGGGTCTTACTGATAGACTTAATGGAAGGAGGGATGGTTGAGGTGCAGAAAGAGAAGAATTAATAATACTACGAATTGCATGAGCAGTTGGGTAGATGTTGGTGCTATTTACTGAAATTGGAAAGACTTAGTGAGGAATAGGTTTGGGGTGGGAGATGTTGGAATCAAGAGTCCAGTTTAGGATGTGGAAATTTTTTTTTTTTTTGCGGTACGCAGGTCTCTCACTGTTGTGGCCTCTCCCGTTGCGGAGCACAGGCTCCGGATGCGCAGGCTCAGTGGCCATGGCTCACGGGCCCAGCCGCTCCGCGGCATGTGGGATCTTCCCGGACCGGGGCACGAACCCATGTCCCCTGCATCGGCAGGCAGACTCTCAACCACTGCGCCACCAGGGAAGCCCTAGGATGTGGAAATTCTTGAGATGCCTGTTAGGCATTGTACAACTTATTTTCTATAAGTTAACATCACACAGGCAATGGGGAGGTCAAGGCTAGAGGTATAAATCTCGTAGACATCAGTATAGAGGTAGTACTGAAGCCATGAGACAAGATGAAACCACCTAGTGAGTGAGTGTAGTCTGAGAAAAGAGAAGAAGGAGAGCACTCTAAGGATTCAGAGTCTGCCATAGTCTGAACCTGCTCGTCTCCTTCCCAAATTGCCTTGATCCCGTATCTGCAAAGGAGAAGGAGGGACTTCCTTTCTGGGACCCACAGGTGGGCTCCACACTGCCTCTTACTTTACCCTGGCTACTGGGTCTGGTTCTCAAGATAACCCTTTCCTCTGGTTTCTGATGCCCTTTAGTTAGTGTCTTGAGATCTCTTGGGGTCTAACTCTACCACTTCCTACCTAAAGGGACCGTAACATCTGCTTCACAAAGTCCTGTATGAAGTGCCTATGAGACCATCCAAAGCCAGGCGCTCTACGGGGCAAGCTGAAAAGTGAACAAGCCTGACCTCCCTCAAACCCTGCACACCTCCCAGTACATCACAGTTGCCTCTCTTTCAACATATCTGTGTGCAGCTGATTCGAAGACACATAAAACTATGTTGTCCTTGCCTTATTGTGCTAAGCTCCTATGCAGAATTTATTTCTCAAGCTTCTATATGGTCGAGTTAATGCTACCATTTTATCACTTTGAATCAATGAAGTCTAGGCATTTGACTGCTATTTTCTTAGTTTTCCTAAGAAGCTACTACACCAATAGCTCCCAGCTCAGCTACAACTATAGAGCTTGCTGTGGGGACCTGCACCTGCCCCCTGTTTCCATTTTCCACTCATTGAATTCAGCTTAGCAGCTGCATCCATTTCCCAACTTTAAACTAATGAATCCATCAGCTACGGTTTCTCCCAGGGCAACTTTCCAAGGTTACCTTATTACAACACAATATCTTTAATCACATTTAATCATACATTGAGACAAAAACAAATAACTCCCACCTGACTATAAAGGGCTCTCTTTCCATATTATGTGTAGCTGTTTAAGGTCTTTGAAAAGCAACATACAAAATGTCTCTAGTAGCTTGAGTAAGAGTAGAATTATGATATGTAAGTGTTCAGGGACCATAGAGGTAGATCAAGAAGTTATGATTTTCTCTAATTGGATGAACGAGCTAATAATCTATACCCTTGAGACCATGTCGAGGATCAGATTCTCTACTACAAAAAGGCAGACTTGTTTGAGAGTCACTTGAGCTTTTGGGAGGGGGAGAGAAGGGAAGAAAGTGAAAAGAATTTTTGTTTAAAAAATTCAATCAGTGGGAAAGGTTAATTACTTTACAATTTTCTTTTGGACACAGTTCTGCTCAGGATGTGAAAGTCCGAGAGGATTTTTGAGGACATATAAAGACTTTTGCAGTTTTCCAGCCAAAAGTCACTACGATCCTCATCAGTTATAGAACAAATCCCAGTGTGAGTCAAATAATCTAAAACTGATTTTTACAATTCCACATCCACGGCGGAGGTGGAAGGCTTAGAAGTCTTATTGGCACACCCGTTTTCCCAAGCCCGGCCTACAGATCAGAGCACAGGGAGATAAGCTACACATGTTCTCCATCAGCAGAATCATGCTGCCGAGATGCCTGGACCTCATCATAGGAGATCTGGTTAATAAAAACTGGTGTGATAAAAATAAACAGTAAAGCGATATTTTGTTTTTCAGCCCAGCCTTTCAATCTGGATGTGGGAGAGAGCATCCAGAGGGCTCTTTGTCCCCTTAACACACATGCATAACGTTCATTAGCATTAATGAGAGGAACATGTGTACAGCGAGGAAGATGCCGAGACCCCACAGTGAGCCATAAGCGAGCATAATCTTGGAAACTTGTGAGATGAGAGCATGCGACTAGTCTGATGACTCTATACTAGGAGGGAATAATAAAACCAAGATTGCTTTGCAGTACTCATTTATATACTATACACGTGCATGTGCTTATATGATAAATGCCCGGGAAGACCCACGTTTAAAATAGAAGGGAGAAACAATGTGCACTGAGAAAAAAAAGAGGGGGATGTGTGTATGGTGTCTGTTCTGATACAGTGCAGGATTATAAGCTTATCATATGCACAAAAAGTAAAGACAGCAATTAACACGTTCTAATACAAATATCTTGGATCTGACCAAGCAGAGGTGTTCCTTGCAAGTCCCTCTTATCTATTCTCGAAGGAGTACTTTGGGATACAGGGTGCACTTTAGATTCTATCCAAGCTAGGCCCCTGGATCCCTGGGTCAAGATTTGATCCAGTGAAAATGGCTATAGCCTGTAGGAGCCCCTCCCTTCTTGCCTCTAAACGTGGCTAGCACTTGCAAAGTAACATTTTCATTTGTTTTTTCTCTACAAGATGCTAACTGATAAGGCTACTAACAATTACAAGGTCATGCTGTTATTTTCAAATTAGTAAACACTTTGTGAACAGCTTGACAGCCGTGCTCTATGGAGGAAAAGAAGAGTCAGCTCCTGGTTGGAGGATGAGTGCAGACCTACATCAGTGGAGGCCCTGGCATGTGGCAGCATGAAGCTACTTAGCTAATTATAGGAATCTTTACAAGTCTGCAGCCCTGAGTTGTAGAATTTACCCTCCTGCAAATATAAGCATTCTGCAGCATTGAGGAATATAGGTGACCTTTTGGAGATGCGTTTGATCCTGGGCTCAATGATCAATCTTGACGCAATTCAAGAAAACAATATAGTTTTAGAGTTACACAGATGTGCCCAACAGTGATCTTTCGTTTCCATGTAGGGTAATGTGTTTCTGACATGGATATGCAGAAGCTGACTCTTAATAATGGTGTTTCCTAATTTCGTAGTGTTGGTGATGAGTTAAAGCAAGCATCCTATCTGCTCGCTTCGTGGTACTGTCGAGAGGAGAAGGGAAGAGAAGTAGTATGTCTGCTATCATTTCTATGCATTTTGTATGTGCCAGGCACTCTGCTAGGCACCTTACATATATTATCTCAACTCATCCTTAGAACCCACCTGTGAGGCAAGTGCTATATCACTAACTAACAGATGAGAAGACTGAGGTTTAAGGAGGCTTTAAGCAACTTGACCAAGATCACACAGCTAGGGAGTGCCGATTATGACCCAACTGTTCAGCCACAAACCTGTGTCTTTCAACCCTACTCTGCTGCTTCTGTAATAGAGGAAGGATTCTCTCTCTTTGCTTGAGAGGAGGGAAAATAAATGAGGGCCTGGGAAGCATTAACAGAGTGTGAAATGCCCACACCGGGGAGAGATCCTTTTGCTTTCCTCAGCATTACTCGTCTTCCTTAACTCACAATGGGTTATGTCCTGACGAGGTTGAAAGTACTGATTAATGGCAAATACCGTAAGTTGAAAATGAATTTAATGCACCTCATCCACCGAACATCATAGCGTAGCCTAGTCTACCTTACACGGGCTCAGAACACTTACATTAGCCTACAGTTGGGCAAAATCATCTAACACAAAGCCTATGTTATAATAAAGCGTTGAATAGCGTATGTTATTTATTTATTTATGTATTTATTTATTTTGCGGTACGCAGGCCTCTCACCGTTGTGGCCTCTCCTGTTGCGGAGCACAGGCTCCGGACGCGCAGGCTCAGCGGCCATGGCTCACGGGCCCAGCTGCTCCGCGGCACGTGGGATTCTCCCGGACCGGGGCACGAACCCGTGTCCCCTGCATCGGCAGGCGGACTCCCAACCACTGCACCACCAGGGAAGCCCAGCTTATGTTATTTATTGAATACTGTGCTGAAAGTGAAATACAGATGTCTGTCTGGGTTCAGAATGGTTGTAAGTGGACTGGTTCTTTGCCCTCGTGATCACGTGGCTGCCTGGGAGCTGTGTCTGCCGCTGCTCCCCAGCATCAGGAGAGCGTGTATCGCTATATCATATACTGCATATTGCTAGCAGCAGGGAAAAGGTCAAAATCCAAAACTCCAAGTACAGTTTCTACTGAATGTGCATTGCTTCTGCATCATTGTAAAGTCAAACCATCTTAAGTCAGGGGCTGTCTGTAGTCAGCATGGCAGGTGCTGTCTGTGCTCTGCCCATAACCCCTCAGGCCTCTTTCCATTTTTAAGCATAACAGCTCTCAGCTGCCAACACCTGCGTCTCTGTCTGAAGGCTGCCCTTAGGCTGAGGGAACCTGCTTTGTTTCCACGGACAGCATGAAGTTCTTGGAAATTTATGTCCTCAGTGGGGCAACACTTAACCAATGACTGACAGTTCTGGAGATACCCATACCCAGTTAGCTGGTCCCTGATAGGACACCCAAGGTGTGATCTACACTGACTCCAGACCCGCTGCTGGGTTGAGCCAACATCACCCTGTGGGAATTGCTGGTGTACCCTTGTTTAGCCTCCTTTCCTTCCAGGTCCCACTTTTCCTATTCTCCGTACGTAACTGAAGTATTGGGGAGAATTTTACCGGTAGGAAAAAGAACTAACAGGTGACTTAAAATTTACCTTGGTTGAAAATGGTTGCTATGACCAGAAGCACACTATGTTTTCTCTATTTCAGTCCCCAAAGACTACCAATCAAAGCAAATGAAGTACTTGGGGATGAAAATCACAGCTAGATTATGCAGAAGACTTCTTGATTACAAAGGTGACTGAACACTGAAACTGTCTCTCTCATCCTTACAGGTATTTCCGGAGGGAATGGATAGCTACCTAGATGGCTGCAGGGCAATATTATAGCACAATTGAGAGAGTGAGTTGCGCTCTCATACGGACCTGGGTTTGAGTCTATGAGCTGCTCTCTATACCTCAGTTTCTTAATCTGTAAAATGGGGGTAAAATGAGACTTATCTTGTTGTAGTGAAGCTTAAGTGAGATTTAATGCACTTAGGTTGACAAGGATATAGCAAGGACTCCATGAGTGGTAGCCATTATTACTGATTTTTATATTTCTAGATGCAGAATGGCCCCTTGAAATTATTTTAAGTCTACAATTATATGCCTCTTCCCACCTTTCCCAAAGCTTGACACTGGAAGTAGGATACTGGGTGCATTCCAACTAGGAAGAAAAAGAACCCAGGAGGGTGGTGAAGGGGGCACTGCTAACGCTTCCCCGGATTTTAGAGATATGGGCATCACCAAAGGCAATTGCCGGCTACTAGTTCAAAAGAGACTATTGCCCTTGTTACCGAATCAGGTCCGGCTGCTCACCACTTGAAAAAAAATCAATAGTCGCGAAAGCTGGCAGAAAGGAAAGTTGCCTTTAGTCAGAATGTGGGCAATCTGGGGAGATGGTGGACTCAGTGTCCCCCAAAAACCATCTCCCAAGATTCTGCTCAGGCATGAAAGATTTTAAAGGAAAACAAGGAAGTAATCTCAGTTAATCATTGAGATAGGGGGTCAGAGTCATCTTAATCCCCCACTGTGTGCAGGCTTGTCGACTCCTTGTGATTTTTCTTTAGATGTTATCTTGTTCACACAGTTTGTTCACGAGATTACTGAAGGGGAAGCTGGGGAGGAGATCTGGTCATCTGTTAATTACTTATTCTTCATTTCTACTGCTTTGGTCTATGGAAAGAACTAAGAGATTAGGCAAGCTGTACCTGGGCCAGAGATAAGTAGAGCATGGAGCTGCCTGGTTTAAGATTTGCAACAAGACAAAGGGGCCTCCTGCAGAGAGCTCTCTCCGGCCAAAAGCTGCTTACACCTTTTCAACTGAGTTTCACAAAATAAGACCCACTTATTAGGCTTTTACTTTTGTGCAGAGCGCTGCGCCAAGCATTTCGTTTACACTATCTTATTTCATCCTTACAGCAATCATGGGAAATAGTCATTATTCCCATTCACAGAGGAGAACAAAAACTCAGAAACGTTAAATAACATTCTCAAGATCAAGTAGTGGGGCCAGACCCAGACCCAGCACTCCTTGACTCCAAACCTCCTTGCACTTCATTCCATGTGGAATTTCAGACAATGCATCCCTGCTAAATTGTAATTCCTCTGCCCCTCTAAGAGCTGGTATTGGGATGAGGGACTATAATCATGTCAATGTATGAATACGCACTCCTCCTTGCAGAGTAACAGTTATTCAAAAGAGTCAGCCTCAAAAGGTCATTGAAGCCAAGAGATAATTTCTACCCAAGGATGGCCTTCTAAAACCCAGGTGATACACTACCTCATGGTCAAAACCCTTAATCTTGGAAGAGTAAACTTCAGCTGGCAAAAAGCCACGCAATGTTTCCAAATTATTTTTTTAGAATCTGTTAAAATGCTTGAGAAGCCCACGAGGAATGAGCCCACTGGCAGCCTCTTTGCATTCAATACTTTGATTTCTGCAGACTGCTGGGGGTTGCCCCAATAGTCAGACATGGCCATGTTTCAGAAAGCTTTCCAATTTTCCTAACCGCCTTGCAACTTAACGAGCCTTGAGAGAAATCCTGAAAGAGCCACAGGAGCACTCCAAGAAGGCCCTCTCCCACACCCCCAGAAAGAGTGTGTTCATGCCAGGACCAGCAAGCACGATGAGGGGACAGCCAGATGCCTCTTGACATAAAGACTGGTACCACAAGTGATTTCCACTTTCACCTCCCACTGAAATTCTGGAAAACTTGTGTGAGGGTGACCGCTCACTCTTGTTAGTACAGGGCTTGGGAAAAGGCCAAGCATTTCTCCACTGACTTTTTTTAGACCAGCAATTCCCGCAGGACCCCCTGTGAGCCTAATGCAATTTGCACTAAAGAGGAAATGATTCTTGTGAAAGAAGCTATATGCAATTCAAATGTTTTTGAGTAATAATGGTGGTGGTCTGGGGGGTGGGGGAGTGAAGCCTGAATTTGTACCAAGAGTAAGTAAGGGGTACTTTTATTCTTTCCGCTAAGCCAAAGAACTAGTATTAAGACAAGTACGGTCAAATTCCCTGCCCTGTGTTCCCCTGTCAGGAATCCATTCTTTTTTTATGGTGCCGTATGCGTAGCTCGAGGTTATATTGGAATGCATAAATCTCTTGTGAGCCACAAAACGTTAAGCTGCCGTTGTCCTCATAATTTCATTATCTCAGTTTCTGCCCTAAAACGTTTAACACTAATTGAACACCCGAGGTTTTCCTGTGAAGTTTATTTTCTGAACATTACCGAAGTGCTGTTGATAAAAGTCAGAATTTACGGAGGCAGCACTCCTTAAAATGACATGATAGATTTGAACAGAAATTTTTTTAGAGCAGGAATATTTTTATGAATTTGCCTGGAGATTCAAAGTCTTTCAATCATTCTACATTATAAAGCTGTCTATTTCAAAGTGTATTTTCCAAGAACCAAATTACTTTCCTGAACCTAACCTGTTCATCTACAGGTTCCAGTTGGACATACTTGGCTACCAGATTTATCTTACATTTCCAGTTGTCTCTTGATGTTTATTTTGTTCCTGATTAAAAATATTTGACTTTTCCCCACCCACCTACCTCCTCCGTGCTCTGGTTCAGGCTGCCTTGAATAATACAAATATTGGTAGTCATCTCGGTTCATTCTTCTTCACTGAAAAAAAAAATGTGTTTGCATGACTCAAAGCTATCAAGCACCATTTTGTCCTCTAAGGGAAGGAACCATTTCCTGTAAGTTTCAAAAAAAAAGTTATAAGAAAGAGAAGCCATGTGTTAAATCTATCTCTTGGATATTGTTTGCATCTCAATTAATTTCACATGTCTCTCTCAGAAACTAGTTCCAAAAAAAGAGTTACGATAGGTGTCTCTTATGGATTTGAATTAATATTTATCCACACATACACATACCCAAACCACACACACAAATGCACACAATTTATGGCATATGCTATCCAGAAGTGCAGTCTTTACAAAGCATATGACTGCATCTTGGCTTCCAAAAATGAAGCAAAAACAGAGTTAAGTGTCTATTTCCCATTTAAAAGAAGTAAGTTGTTCCTGGTTGCTATAGTAACTGCGGACAGACTAGCATTTTTCTGTCATTATTATAATTTGAAAAGAAAATAAACTATTTTAAATTGTAAAGCATGGAGAGGACTATTCATCTAAAATGGGTCCCTAAACTGACTAAGAAGGAGGAATAACAGACATTTGCCACACTTGGGATTGGAACTCCACTTTCTTAGACTGAAATAGGGTTTCTGAAGGGCTAAGGAAGGGTACGTTGTTTATCCTGATGCAGGAACTACAATGACAGAAAAGAAAAATGACGCAGTATTTCCATTCTTTAAAATAAGTAAAAAATTCAAAACTGCTTTCACAAGGGGATACATAACTAAAAACCTGTGATTTTTTTTTTTGGTATCCTAGGAATGTAGTCTGTGTGTCTCACTGTACATGTTCAGTCTCTGCCCTCTATTACCATTTGCTACCATCATCTACGAGGGATAATTTATTTTACTCATAAAATAAAAGACTTTCCTTTTCAATGAACTCTCCCTGTATTCACTCTCCATACAATCATTTAAAACCTTACTTTCTGCACAGAAAGTTTGAAAATAAAAAACCCAAAATATTAACAGTGAGGGACGCTGAGTGAATTTTACTTTATATTTCAATGTAAAATTTAAAATTTCTACAATGAATATGTATTTCTTTTATAATCTGAAAATTTTTAAACATAATATTGAGATAATGAGGAAGATACACTTTAAATCACGCATGGGTCCAAAAGACTTTCTAATAGAAATAAAATAATCTCTATATAACCCAAACATAACCAAAACACTACATATCAAAACCTATATGCAACAGCTAAAAAGGTTCTTAGAGAGATATTTATCACTGTAATGTATATATCTGAATATAAAAAGTGGAAATTAATGAGTTAACAATCCATTTTTAAAGGATGAGTTACTGATAAAGGAAATCCATATTTAGAAGAATTTTCTTTTATACGATTTCCCTCCTAGTATTTTCTTGTGTACAGTAGTGAAATGCTGTGCATGAAGCTTTTCCCACACTGCTTTCTCTCCAAAGGTGTTCTTGTAAGTGTCCCAGGAATAAGGGACAAATGAAGGCTTTCCTACATCGTTCATATTTATAGGGTCTCTCTGTAGTGGGAGATCTCACACATTGCCTAAGATTAGAAAAAGACTTATAGATAGTCTTGTAGCGTAGCAGAATATGCCATCCCCAAATAAGCCACTTTGGCATAAGGATTATTCTGAGCTAATGGCAATGGAGAAGAAGCAGATACAAGACAATCTCTCTGTCCTCCCACTGTTTGCCTAAAAGCAGAATGTAAATTTTCAAAGATGTGACCCCTGTCCTTTCTACCAGGAAGGACAAAATTTCACCACTGGACACTTTAGACCCTTATCAGCCCAGAGGTGGCATCATAGGAATCCACATGACAAACTTTATTAACTAACTCTTATCGTCCACTAGTTTCCCTGTATATTTTTCTTCTCACAATTTACCACCCCTAGAAACTCAAAGTTCTCCTTTGAGTCACTCTTTTAAGAATTTGATGTTACTCTGTTAAAGGGCTACATAAGCTCAAGTTCTAACCACCTTTTTGAGTTACTCATCTCTGAGTGCTCCCATGTGTAAGCACAAGTCACATGCTAATAAATTCCTGTTTGTTTTTGTCTTGTTAATTTGTCTTTGTTAGTCCAGTTTACAGAACCCATGCCAGAACCCAGAACCCATGGTAACTGGAAAAAAAGGTTTCCTCCTACAATCTCAAATTCCTTATATTTATATGGTTTATCTATGATGCAACTTCTCACATGTACAGTAAGATGTAAACAATTAGTGAAGGCTTTCCCATACTTTGTATCTTCATGTATTGTCTCTGATGTGAGTTCTCACATGTCTGAAAGTGTATAGGACAATGCCTATGCTTCTTACCGTTTGATAGTTTTTCTCCAATGTATGTTTTTATGTGTAGAGTGAATTTTGAAATCCCATGAAAGACTGTCCCTCAATTTTTACATTCATGAGGCTTCTCTCCATTGTAAATTCTTAAACGTTGAGTGAGGGACAATGTATTAGTTATCTATTGCTGTGTAACAAATAACCACAGACTTAGCTTCTTAGAACCACACACATTTATTTTCTCACAATTTCTGTGGATCAGGTGTCTGGGCATGACTTACTGAGTCCTCTGCTCAGGGTCTCTCACAGCTGCAATCAAGGCATCAACCAGGGCTGCCGGGGGGCGGGGGTCTCATCTTCAGGCTCAGCTGAGGGAGTCCTGCTTATAAACTCACATGGTTGTTGTCAGGATTCAGTCCTTGCAGGTTATTTGACCGAAGGCATCTGTTCCTTGCTGACGATTGGCTAGAGGCAGCCCTTAATTTCTGGCCAAGTTGGTCTCTTCAACATGGAAGTTCATTTCATTAAAGCTGGCAAAGGAGAGAGTCTGCTATCAAGATAGAAGTCACAATCTCATGTAGCCAGATGCTATGGTCTGAATGTTTGTTGTCCCCCCAAATTTATATGTTGAAATTCTAACCCCCAAAGCTGATGGTATTAGGAGATGGGGTCTTTGGGAAGTGCTTAAATCATGAAGGTGGAACCCTCATGAATGACATTAGCACCTTATAAGAAGAGAGGCTCCAGGGAGATCCCTGGCCCTTCTGTCTTCTCCCTTCCACCATGTGAGGTTACAATAAGAAGTCTGTGACCCAGAAGAGAACCCTCACCCAACCACACTGGCACCCTGGTCTTGGAATTCCAGCATCCAGAACCATGAGAAATAAATTTCTGATGTTTATAAGCTACCTAGTCTGTGGTATTTTGTTATAGTAGCCCAAATAGACTAAGATACCAGGACATAAAGATGATATTACATCCCCTTTGCTACATTCTATTGATTAGAAGTAAGTCATTAGGCCAGCCCAAACTCAAGGGAGGGACTTACCCAAAGATATGAATACCAGGAAGTGGTGGTCCTTGGGGGACATCTTAGAGTCTGCCTGCTATGTATGAAGAATGACTAATGACTTCCCCACATTCTTTATTTACATATATATTGAACTTTTCCAATGTGAGCTCTCATATGTGCCCCAAAGGATAAGAAACAATAGAAGGCTTTTCCACATTCTTTGTATTTATAACATTTCTCTCCATTATCCTCACAGAAGTCCTTAAATATGAGATACAATGGCAGGCTTGTCCACATTTCTTACCTGTGTCCAGGTGAAATCTGACATGAGTCTCAAGAGATAAATGATCCATAAAGACATTTTCATACTTACTGAATTCATAAGATTTTACTCCAATAGAGGTACACTTTAGTACAGTAAGATGTGGAAATGGCTAAAGCTTTTTCCACATAGACTGCATTCATTACATTTGCAGAGGCTCTCCACCTTATGACTTCTTGAATATCTCCCTTGTTCTTGTGCTGAATTTTAATGACATAATATTCTCAGTTTTCTCCTAAGATGGAGAACCAGGAATCATTCTTTGTGATTCTTTCTATTTTCTGTTCACTGGGCTCTTTTTCTCCATGAATATCCTGCCTAACAACTGACTCGTGGTTTTAAGTCGAATCACGCAATCTACTGAGGCCAGACTCTTGAAGCTTTTCTCCAGCATCACATCTCTGCAGGGGTTCCTTTGAGCAGGAGCCAGCAAAGCCTGCTCTCTCTGGGTAAATTCACAGCTATATCCTCAAAGACCACTAAGTCCACTTCCTGGCTTAAGCTTCTGGAGGTTTCTGTGGGCATCAGCCATACAGTCCAAGAGGGAAGAGGAAAGAAGGTGAAATTGGGGCCACCTGGGGCAATTTGAAACCAGATGAAAAAGGTTTGCCAGCAGAGCAGCTTAAGTTCTTACTTTGCAATAAGGTGCTTGTACTCAATTTTAAAACCTTCAACTGCAACTTCGATGATTTGCATTTTTCTCTTTTTCTACCTTATTCTTCTCCTCTACCTATCCCTTTTATGTGCCCTATCGCCATTCTTTGGAGCTATAGAAAATTGTTGTAATTAAAGAATTCTGTTAAGACTTCCCATCCTTTTTAGCAGGAATCCTTGGCCAAATATGTGACCTGTTATCCAAATATGTGTCAATTTGGACATTGGCTAAACCATATACTGCAGTAGAATGCTGACCCACAATCCCTGCAGCCATCGGTCCTGAAACTTAAACATTAACTTGTGCAGCAATTGGCCGGGAAGAGCCAGGACTAGTCAATAACTGTCAGCTCCCCATTTCTTGTCCTCCCCCCCACCATTCCAATTTAGGATCAACCAGAGAAAGCCAAATAGACTCCCTACACCAGGCACATAACACGCCCCGCTTCTAGGTAGCCCACCTCCAGCTTCCCCATGCCAGTGACCTCCAATCAGAGCATACTTGAAGCCTTCCATTTTTTTCACCATAAAGCTTTCCCATTGCCCTGCCTGCCTTTGAATCTCTAACAAAACACAATTGATGGTGACTAACTCCCTTGCTATATTATATAAAGCTCTGACTAAATAACCTCTGTTTGTTCTCTCTTTTTTTTCCACAATTCTATTGTATATGTCTTTATTTTCATTATTTCAGACACTGGTGGTTCAAAAAATTTACTTCAATCTCAGGTGTTCCTCACAAATGAAGGAAACATTGAAATTCAGATTTAGGAAAATTACATTTGTTCTATAAAGAAATAGGACTCCACCATTTCACTACATTCACATGAGAGAAGAAAACTCTTATTAGAAAAAGGAAAAGCTTTTTCTTACTTTGCTTTCTTTCTGTAACATCTTTACTGAAATGTGATTCACATACCCTACAACTCACACATTTAGGGTGTACAATCCAATGTTTCTCGTATATTCGCAGAGTTGCACAACCACCACAGGCATGGTTTCTTTCTCCCAAGTTTCAGTACTTATAAGGTTTCATCAGTCCCAGACTGAGTAATAGTAAAAGCTAACATTTATGGAGGACTTGCTATGTGCTAGAAACTGTGCTCAATGCTTCACACATATTAGCCTATGGAATCCTAGTGTCAACCCTATGGAATAGTGACTATTATTATCACCTCCATTCTACAGGTGAGAAAATGGAAGCACAAAGAAGTTCAGTAATTTGCCTGGAGTCACAGAGCTGATAAGCATGGAACCAGGACTGGTACTGAGACAGTCGCACTCCAGAGCTTTGCCTTAACACCATCCATCCTACAGGTCAGTTGAATTCTAACAAGTTAAAAAAAAAAAAAATTAGTCAAATAGAATTTGCTGTGCCTGTGAGGAAATGTTTAGAAAAGAACATTTTCTTAAGTTTTCATAGTCTTACTTCTAGACATCACCCCACCAGCCCTCCTTAGTCAGTTGGTCTCTGTGGAGTTTGGGTATTTTGATAAATGATATAAATTTCTCCCATCAGCTACTACTTGAGTAAGTTGCATCTTCACATCCTCATGTTTTAAAATAGATTTATTCTATCATTTGATTGCTCATTTCATCCTCTCTCTCTCTCTTCTTTCTCTCCCTTCTTTCTCTACTTAAAAACAAAATCACTTCAGTGAATAGGACTCTTACTCACCTACTGTCTTCATATTTATTTCCACTAAGATGACCATTGAACCATTTTTGTTTTAGAATGTTTTCAGTTATCCTGATAATAACTAAAAGCCCTTCACTGCATCTGTAAATGACCAAGATAGTAATACAAACAAAAATACTAATCATTTGTGTGTTTATGTTTCTCTGAACATTTTCCAAACATTTTTACCTCTGACCTCAAAATGTTCATCATTCATCTAGATATTTCCAAATGGTTCCCATTTAATGTTGTTAACAGCTGATGCTTCTCATTCCATGTTATACTCTTAGAAAAAGGGTTTTGGGATAGAAGGGCATGAGATGCAGAGTGAGGCTCCTGTCATAAAAACATTGTCATTGAAATCATCAATTCCTCCAACCAGAGCGTTATTTCAATAAGCAAACATTTTGTTGGATAAAAATTTAAATTTTGCCAGCGAATTACGATTTTCCTTTGTTCTGAGCTTGAAGAGTGGTGGCTTGCCAGCTGTGTTCAGTGGAGCCAGGCTGGGCTCTGATTGGCATCTGTGCCTTGTTGGTTAAGATGGAGGACGGATGCCCTGCTTACTAACTTCACAGGCGGGGTGACTGGTTGGAAACTGGGTTGGCTGCTTCTCAGTGACAATGTGCTTTTAGAAGGCTTCCTTTTATGACTTAGACTAGTTTAGCTGCCAAACTAGCTGCTGAACTTGGCCTATAGCACTGCGAAATTTGTTCAAACAGCAGCTAATATTCTCACAGGTCCCCTGCCTGCTCTGGACAAATCATAGAGGAACAGCCATGTCCTCTATGTAGTGAGGACTTGTAATGTCCTCTCCCTGGTCCCCCTCCTTCAGTATGCAAGAGAGAAAGCCACGTCAGCTCCCTCACGTGTTCCAGCTGCACTAATCTTTTTTCTTTTTTAAAAAAAATTTATTTTATTTATTTTTGGCTGCATTGGGTCGTCGTTGCGGTGCACGGGCTTCTTACCGAGGTGGCTCCTCCTGCTGCGGAGCACAGGCTCCAGGCACGCAGGCCTCAGTAGTTGCGGCGCACAGGCGCAGCTGCTCCGCGGCATGTGGGATCCTCCCAGACCAGAGCTCGAACCCGTGTCCCCTGCACTGGTAGGCAGATTCCCAACCACTGCGCCACCAGGGAAGCCCTGCACTAATGTTTTTTTGTTTTTTTTTTTGCGGTACGCGGGCCTCTCACTGCTGTGGCCTCTCCCGATGCAGGGCACAGGCTCCGGACGCGCAGGCTCAGCAGCCATGGCTCACGGGCCCAGCCGCTCCGCGGAATCCTCCTGGACCGGGGCACGAACCCGTGTCCCTTGCATCGGCAGGCGGACTCCCAACCACTGCGCCACCAGGGGAGCCCTGCACTAATCTTGCTGACAGAGAGCTTTGGTTGTAGGCAGGACCAGGCAGGCAGTTAATTATACCCAGAGTTAATTGAGTGGTCATATTAACAGTCTAGTCTCATGAGGTCTAAAAGAAGATTCCAGAAATTTCGGTGTATAAGACCCTCAAGATGAAGTCGAATGAGACATCATGTTCTTTGTGACCTTCCCCTTCAATTTGGGATGATGATTTCATTAATCAGGATTCCTTGCCCCCTGTCATTCGCTTCTAATTGACAGACTCTAATTAAAATAGCAAACGGGATCCTCACGGGCAGTTTCTTCCGTGTTTCTTCGGTGACCATTCTGTTCTTGACTGATTTAGCATGGCTCTTTCCCCTCAATTAACAGACAAGTTAAACTTTATATTCCCTTACATTTTTATTACTCATAATTAGGAAGTGAAAAAAATCATTATGCATTTTACAACTTTAAAATGTAAAAGTAAATTGGATACTCAAATAATGTGGGGCTAATTGCCTAATCGGAGGTGAGCCAGAGTCAGGTGGCGTGCCACCATTGTTCCTGTGCCCAGAATCTACTGGACCCTTCACCCCAGCATCCCAGACCAAGCCAATTTCCACAATAGGGATACCTTTCAAGGGACTTACCTTTAAAATATGCCTAATTGTAAAATTGATTCTAAACATAAAATCATTTCACAACAACAAAAATAGTGGCTTTAATTCTAAAACCTGGTGTATTCTTTCCATTCCTGCATTATATAAACATGGACGTATTCACATTACTCTAAGCTCCTTGGGGCCAAGCAATGTCTTATTCAGCTTTGTAATCCTGTGTAGTCTGAGCTCAGCACACTGTACTTGCACGTACTCAATGACTCAATCAAATGAATAACCCAACTATATCACCCCATCTCATTGCTTACACTTAACTTTGTTTAGTACTCTTACATCTGTTTTTAACATTCAGCTGCACTTCACATCAGTAACTTGAGCACTGAGGATCAAGTTGTAGAGGCTTATAATGGCCTTTCTTAAAACTGTTGCCTTAGTCTAGTCTCATAAGAAGAAAGCATGAGTATTAAGTCCTGATTACACCTTACCACAAAAACAAGAGGAAATTAGCCATGAATGAAAGAATTTCATTAAAATGAAATATGCTCAGTAATTACCTCTAATGGTATTGATTTTTTTAAACAAGAATTTTATTAAAATGGGATTTTCATTTCTTGGCCAATCCATAGTCTGTTTTTTTTTCTCTGAGTGGAAAATACCAGATTTCAACTGGTCACATTTTGACTCTTAACTATAACAATGCCCTTTGCCTCAGAAATGAGATTTAAAAATTACCTTTGTGGAATTACAGACTTAGGAAGGAAAGGGAATCAGGATGCTGGGGAGGAAAGTGGAATTTCTCATTCTTCATTCTTCTTCAGGAAAGGCCTTCTCACTAAATATCAACAGTGATTTCCACATTACATTAAGAAGAGATAAGATACCAGTGCAGTTGCCTGTAATCGCAGTGCAGCTAAGGTTTTTCACAACTGCCTGAGAGAACTCAAATTCACCAAGAAATAACAGGTATTTACTCCATTGGGTAACACACATGCATTCATGAGAATCACACGGTCACGTAAATGTCTTAAGAGACAGGAGAGTGGGTTATCCTGAAAATTAGCCCTGGCTCTATACTAGCTGTAGGAAACCATTCTCTCCTCACCTAATTCATAGATGTGTCAGAAGGGCACAACCCCTGAAATCCCTCCAGGACCAGAGGAAGATTCCACGAGCATTTATATAACGGCTGGGAAAGGGAGCAACAAATATGTGTGAATACATTGCAGCAAGTATTCTCTTCTGCGACGGAGTCCCCATAATAAAATTAGGGAGGTTGCCATTATGGGATGACCCACAACCCCTCCCAGTTTGCCTGGAACTGAGGTGTTTCCCAAAACATGGGATATACAGTGCAAAAACTGGCAGCCTTGGGCAAACCAGAACGATCACCCTGCATTTGATGATAAAAACCGTCCCTTTGTGATTACATGTATTTCGGGCCCCACTGAGTTAGGGTTATTTAGACACAAAGCAACTCTTCTACTGTAGAAAATGGGGGCATTCTAGGATCCCACTTTTGGGAATTGGGATTAGGAATAGAGAGACCTAACCTGTTGGGATAAAAAGAATATTGTCAATATTTCCAGGAGAAGAAAGAGGAAGTGTTAGGTTTTGTTTTTTTAGAAAAGGGTTATTTAAATACAATCAGCCCATGAACTGCCCCAGTACCCTAGCTATCCCCAACTCCTTATCCCAAGGGGAAAATTAGGTTCCCTTATCCCTTTCTTCATCTATTAGTGTCAGGCTACCCCCCCTTTTTTTTTTTCCTGTAAGCCTGGTTTTAATGCCTATTCAAACTCTTTCATATACAAATGGTGGTGGAGGTACAGCAGGTGATTTAATCTGTACCCAATAGAGGTGAATTTAGGGCTCCTCCTACATGAGCTTCTCAGCACACCACCACCTGCCATTGACCAAGGAACAGCTTAGCAGGCAGATGTATTCAAAACTCTTGGGTTAAGATTCCCTTTGTTATTCTACATTAGGCGATGACCCAGCCCGCTGTCACCTTACACCTGCATCTATCAATCAAATGGGACAATAAAGATCTCCTTGGTGTTAGTGGAAGCCAGGGTCCACCCGTAAACTTTTCAAGTGCTCTGGGTAGATGCTACATGCCACAGAAACATTAAAAGTCAGAAAACTAATATAGTGTGAACCCCTAGAGATTAAATTTGTTCCTCTGAATGTTTCTACTTCTTACCATGTGGTGGGAGGGACCTAGAACTGAGAGTGGATTGTGAAATACTGCAATGGAGAAGGGGACTTATATGTAAATAAGTCTTGTTTTCTTTGGAGATAGATTGGAAGTATCTATAGCTTTGTTTTCATGATGGCAGATAAAAAAAATGGTTCCCAAGTTTCTAGATTGGGGTCTTCTCAATATTCCTGTCTGGACTTGAAGAGTCTACAACCATTGAGAGAAGGATACTAATAGCAACAAAGGTTTAAATTTAGAGGCACAGAACTTACATGGCTACAAATATTTTGTGGTCCAGGGGTTGATGTGCTTTAGCTGTGGAGCCAGAGTCATTTCTAGAGGCAGGATCTTAGGCAACTTGTTTAGCCTCATTAGGTATGCTTCATTATTTTCACCTGTAAAATGAGGCTTAATAATAGTAACTGTCCCAGGGAGATATGGAGAGAATGCAATAAGAGAGTGCATGCAGGTGGCTTAGCATAGAACCAGGTCCATGGCGCTGTCAATTTTATTATGGCCCCTTGTACCTACAGAGTATAAGGGACTGTTGATGTAGGCACAGATGCATAGGTTCACATTCAGGACTTACATGGCTCTCAACTCCAGGAAGCATTGAAAGATACTAAGGTCAGGGGTTGGGGTGGGGGAGAGATGAATAGGTAGAGCACAGAGGATATTTAGGACAATGAGAATTCTCAGTATGATACTGTAAAAAAGAATATATATATCATTATACATTTGTCCAAACCTGTAGAATGTACAACACCAAGAGTGGACCCTAATGTAAAGTATGGACATTGAGTGATAATGATGTGTCAGTGTAGGTTCATTGATAGTAATAAATGTACCATTCTGATGGGGGATACTGATAATGGGGGAGGCTGTGCATGTTGGAGGAGTAGATGGGACATCTTTGTAACTTCCTTTCAATTCTGCTACGAACCTAAAACTACTCTTAAAAAATGTAATTAAAAAAAATGAAAAAAAAAACCCCAAAAAACTACTAACAGCTAGGTCTTCCCCCAGACCAATTAAATTGCAGTCATTAGAGTGTAGGACCCAGGCCTTGATGTATTTTTAAAGCTCCATGGGTTGATTCTCAAGAGTAGTCAAGGTTGAGAATTACTGATTTACAGACTCTGTTGGTTGTGACTTAAGACCTAATAGAAATCAGCTGCTTTGTGATTGCCAGCCTTTGAGTTGGCCCACAGGTGATTCTGCTAAGCCTGTCAGGCTATATAAGATGTGGGCAGAGTTCTGAGACAATCAGTCTGACCCCCACCTTAGGCGGGTAGCTTTTCGGTGGAAGGGTCGCAGAGCAGGGCGCCAAAGCTTCGTGAGGGTTGAGAGAAGAAAGTGGTAGCGAACAGGAGGGAACTCTTGGCTCTTCTCAAGTGTCTTCACAGGGTCCCCTGTTCCTCTAGGAAACAAAAAATCAGCGAGCTAAGAGTTTGGAGTTCTGAGTTAGTGCTCAAACTGTGCTGGGGCAAAAAGGAGATGCCAACTTACAAATCTAGACCAAAATCATGGTCTAGTTCAGTGAGGGGTTGAAAAACTAGACCCAAATTCAGCACATCCAGCTGTGGAGATGCTAGCACAGATTTCTCCTTTCTGGCCTCTAACGCAGGGGATAGTTCCGAGTTCTCTTATAAACTTAAAGGGCAATCTCTCAAGAATGATCACATAGCTTTGGGGGGCTGGTTCAGCTTCTTTAGACTGATGAAGATATTTGGACCTGAATTAAGCCATCACCTGCATATGAAAGCAGTGGTATTTATTTAAGTCATTCTCTGAGCTTCTGTTTCCCCAACTTTAAAATAGGAACAGTAATACCTACCCCTTACTTCTCCTCAAAGGGAATTTGTGATGATAAACAGAAATAATATTCCACATAAAACTCAGTTTGAGCTCCTAGAAAGAAGTGAGTACAACTTAAATCAAGGTAATATTATTGTCACGAAAGAAGGTGCTGGAACAATTTAATATTCAGATTCCTATCAGAGTACTGTCTTTCTGGGCAAAGCACAAAGTTTCCCAGGAGAGATTTCTCTCAAGTATTAGCCAGTAATCCCAACATTCCATTCCTTCTAATGAGGCACGCTTTGAAATTTGCCAAAACCTATAAGGCATCCAACAATAGTAAGGCAGTCAAAAAGTTTGTGTTAACCTTAAAATGAGTTCCAATCTATACCCTGACATATTTAATAATGTTTCCAGTCTCCTCCACTTTGAGGTGAATACCTCATTGAAGTGAGCAATGTATGCATTTCACACGTTTGTTTGTGCTTGGTATTGTTTTTTGGGCCACTGACACTTTTCTCCAAGGCTAGTTTAACAGCCCTATGGGGTTTTTGATTATAGGAAAAAATGTTGGCTCTAGCCTCCCAGTTGAATCTTAAATAGTTCTTTCTTTTCTGTGATGGACTGTCCCATTATGATTAAACCGTAACCATTTGGAGGGGGGGAGCACCTTTCACATCTCTTCAAAATTTGCTTTTTTTTCCTACTTAAGCTCACTATTTCTTTTAACTAACTATTCTTTCTGTAAACTCTTATTAGCATTTCAAACCTGATAATATATTATAGCTCTGAGGCACATCAGATCTTTTGTACACCCTGTCTCCCAAAATGTTCTCAAGAATTAAAACAGGAAAACAAACAATGCGCTCTAATTTGTTAAATTCTGCCCTACAAAATTTAGGCATGCAGTCTGACTAACAGCTGGAGGGGAGGGAGAGGCAGAAGTGCAGGGGAAGGAACAAAACGTGGATATTTTTAAAGAGATGGGAAGTCAGTGAGGGAGAAGATAGCACGTAGAGATACTTGAACCAACAGGGACTAGACTATGATTACTTAGTGGACACAATGCTGTTTTGGTGGGAGGATTCAATTATAGTATTATCATGCTCTTTGTTGTGGATCCGCTTGGGGGAATCTCCAATCAGCAGTTGGCGATCCACTGATGGATCTCTAAGTTGCTGTTCAACACTAGAATCCTCCTTTCCTCTTGCTCTCCTCATGCTTTACAGTTTCAGTAGGAAGACAGTGGAAATGACAAGTAACTGATGTCAACTAGAACGTGTGCTCCTCAAGGAGAGTAGAATAGGAATCTCGGGTTCAATAGCCGTACATCCAATGGTAACAGTGTTCCAATTTCTTTCTGAAGAGCCACTTCCTCCTGTAGAGCCCATGTTGTTTGGATGGGACTAGAACTAAATCAACCAAAGCATTGCATTCCCCGGGAGTGGCTATATGGCCCAACAATAGCCAATGAGATACATGAAATTCTGCATCTTTCCCACGGAATGTGTTAGATCAGTGGCAGCCATCTTGCACCACAAGATCCTTCCTTGAAAATAGTCAACATATTAGAAGGCAGAGGTAAGAGATTAAAAAAAGAGAAGCTAGGGGAATTCCCTGGCGGTCCAGTGGTTAGGACTCCGTGCTTCCACTGCAGGGGGCCCTGGTTCCATCCCTGGTCAGGGAACTAAAAAAAAAAAAAAAAGAGAGAAGCTGGGACCTGACTGGCATCACCTGAAGACTGGTCAACCAGTACCCTAAATTGTTAAGTTATGTGAACCACTAAAGAGCCTAGCTAACACAGACAAAACCTACGATTTATTCACTCTATTTCCCCAGAACCTAACTTGGTAACTGGCACAGAGTGGGCACTCAATAAATACTTATGAAACAGTACCGAGTTTTTAAACATCCCCGTCAGCAACAATACTGCTCTTTCTCATCTTCACTCAACACTTCATTTGTAGGAAATCCAACTCCCCCAGCCAGCAGGGAAGAGGAAGCAGTGCCAAGACACGGAGGAAAATGAAAACTGTGTTTCCTCATATAAGACTGGGGACCGTCAGTTACTGCGTGCCTAAGGCACTACCCCGCACACGAGGACAGCAGTCACTTAGCATCTTCACTCTTCCCTTGGATTTTCCTGGCCAGTCTTCACAGGCTTTCTTCACCAGCAGAAACATTCTCTTCCTCATCATCACGCTTTGGTATTTTACCACAATATCCCAAACTGAATTTCCATTCATTTCGTGCTCAGCCATTGAATCCTGAGGTTATTGACATTTGTAGTTTTGACTTGGAATCCTTTAGGAGCATATTGCCAAACAACGAAGCCAGAAGAACATTTTTATAACAAAGCACTTATAACTGGGAGTTGGGAAATTTACCGAGAAACAGAAGGCTTGGCCTTGGTTCTTGGCTTTGCCAGCGACTTCCAGCATAACTTAAGAAACCATCAGTTCACTTGGTTTTACTTTTTGCCCCAAGTCCTTGAAAAACAGAGCTAGAAACATCTCAGAGTAGAACAGCCACGTTGATTCCACCATGGGAGGACACTATATGAAGAAAGACTTAAATATTAGGGCCTCAGTCTGTAAATATGATAGTGGATAGACTGAACACTGATTTGTTCACTAAATTCTAGGGTACTAGGAGACACATACTGACTTTGCGAGAGGCACATTTAGGTATATCAAAGTAGAGTTCTATTTTATGTAGCAAGAGTAAAGTTGTTTTTTTTTTAAATTCGTGAATACGAGATCCATAAATGGATTAAGAAGAACTGTGGTGATTTGTGGTATATTCCACAGAGAGAGAGAAGGCTGGACTTGATTAATCTGGGTCTGACCCATAAAAAAATCTTATGTTTATATTCTTTATCTGACTATAAAATGCATTCAAGAGATCTCATAAGGACTTTGTTGCTGAGGCCCTGAGATTGCTCAGCGTAAGGAAGACATAAATGGAAATGTTATCTTGATGCACAGACTTTGAGAGCTGGACAGTTTACTGCTGCTTACCAGTTTGAAGGTCCTGGGAAAGTTCCCTTACCTATCCGTGCCTCAGTTGCTTCATCTGAAAACCGCGGAAGGTAACAGTGACCATCTGGATTAGATTTCTATTGTTGCTGTAAAGAATCGCCACAAACTTAATGACTTAAGACAATACCAATGTATTTATTATCTTACGGTTCTCAAGGTCATGTGTCAGAAAAAGGTTTGACTTGGCTACAAAGTGTCTGCAGGGCTGCATTTCTTCTGCAGGCTTGAGGGGAGAGGTCATTTCCTTATTTCTCTTCAAGTCTAGAAGCTGCCAGATGCCTCGGTTCCCTGGCCTCCTTCCATCTTCAAAACTGCAAGCATGTCACTCTGTCACTCTGACCTCTGCTTTTGTTCTCACATCTTCTAATCTGACTCTGACCCTCCTGTCTCCCTCTTTCATTTATAGGTCAATTGTGATTATGTGGGCCCACCAAGATAACCGAGGTTAATCTCCCCATGTAAGATCTTTAACTTAAGCACAGCTATAAAGTTCCTTTTGCCACATCAATTAACATATCCTCAGGTTCCAGGGATTAGGACCTGGACATCTTTGGGAGGGGGTGGGGGAAGGAGGCATTATTTCTTCTATTTACCCTACCACCCCAAGGGTTGAGAATAAAATGAGACAACGCTCATAGTAAATTTAAAACAGAGCCTCAAAAGTAATAAGCATAAAATAAATGCTAGCTGTTGTCATCACCTCCGCTGACAGTTTGTATTATTAGTCTCAGGATTTCTCATATATGTACAGGTAATCCAACTTTTCATTAGACAAAGTTCATTTTCCTAAAGAAAATGTGCTTTCCTTCCTAGTGTCCCAGTTCTCTTTGGCTAAGACAACCCATGGACCCAGTTGGTCAACCAGTCCAATCTCCATGCCAAGCAGAGCCCCCTTTAGTCATCTGTCCTCAACACCAAGCCTCCTTTGATGGGGACCTCTGAGTCACACGGGAAGTCCATTCCATTCAACACCAAGCCTCCTTTGATGAGGACCTCTGAGTCACACGGGAAGTCCATTCCATTCAGCAATGGCTCTACTGGTTAGAAAGGACTCTCCTGGGTTTGAATCAATCCATATCCATGTGCTTTCTCCACAAGTCCTAGATCTGCAATCTGGCCAGAGTCACCTCCAATCTCTCAGCCATAGGAAAGCCCTTTAGATGCTTAAGGAACGTATCACACGCCTGCTGCATCTTCTCTTTTCTGGGCTAAGTATACACAGGGGCTCCTTAGCCTGACACCTCTGCTGTCTGAGATGTGAACTCAGAAATGTTTGTGATACTCCAGATATTTCTGACCACTCATCAATAATTCCTCTTCCTTCTCACCCTGTCGCCTCCACCCTCTGAAGTTAAAGCCAATCTTCCTGTTATGACACGCTCTACTTAAGGACCCTTATGAAAGTATTGTAACAATAATAGTGGCCATTATTAGTACAATATATGCCTGACTCTTCTTTCTTATAGATTAGAGTTTTAGAGATATTATTTTTGCCTTATTTTTTCCAGTGTTTTATACCACCATGTGAAAATCAAGGTAAATGTAGTCCACTAACTAACAATGTTGAAAATAAATTGGCTAAAAACTGACTCTTGTACTCACTGCTGATGAAAGTATAGCTGGATACACTTTTGTAGAAGGCAACATATGAAGAGTCTAAAATGTCATCTTTTCTCAGAAATTCCATTTCCCAGGATTTATCCCAAGGATATGACAAAAAAAGACACATATATTTATGGAAAAGGATGTTTATTATAACATTATTTATAACAGCAAAAGGAGAAAAGGAAACAGCCTAACTGTCCAACCACAGGGAATTGCTTAAGTGAATTATGCCATGTCATGTGATCAAGCTCTCTTTTAAAGTATGTTTAAGGATATTAAAATAGTCGATATTAAATAAAAAGGAAAGATGCAAAAGAGAATGTACAGTCCGACCCCAATTTGTAAAAAGTAAAACAAAACAAAACACTACCAACGAACTGGGGTGAGGAGGGATAGAAAAAAGACTTCATGGAAATACGCCCAAATATCAAGTGATTATCTCTGCCTAATTACTATACTCTTCTTTATTTTAGTTTATAACTTTAAAATCTGTATAATGAACAGCTTTTCTTATTTTTATATATAGACTTTATTTTTAGAGCAGTTTTAGGCTCACAGCAAAGCTGAGTGGAAAGTACAGACATTTCCCATATGTTCCCCCCAGCAATATATTCACAACCTCCCCCGCTATCAACATCTGCGCCAGAGAGGGGAAGATGGAAGAGGAGATGGAGAAGGAGATGGAAGCGTAACAGGCCAGCAGAATGGAAGCTTGATGGGAGACCTCATGGACAGAGCCAGGAAAATGACCACTGCTGCGAGGCTACTGCGTCAATGTAGCTGTCACCTCTGTGGGACTGTAGTCAAATGCTTCGTGGCAGAACAGGGGCCACTATTGGTCAGTATTGCCAGGAATCAGATGACAAACTGGATGCAGTGCTGAGAAAAGGGAGAGGCTAGGGCTCACTGGGCCCCTTTTGTTTGATGGTCACAGTATTTGACCATTGATGACCTTCCAAGAGTATTAGTTTCTGTTTCATTTCTGCTTTCCCAATATCACGCAAATTTTGATCAACTCTAGCTTGGAATGATATAGGCAAGGGAATTGTGAGAAACATAGTTCTGAGCCTTAGCCTAGTTGAGAAAATCCAGTACAACGTAATTACAGGGTGTATATCTTTCATCTTTTTATTTTGGGGTGTTTGGTATGTAGATATTTCATGCAAACTACAGCTTGCCTCAGAGAAGCTTCTGGAATAGCCAATTCCTGGACACTATTCGTGGCTCAGTCCTGTGAGGAGATGGTGCCTACTCCAAGATTCTCACACTTCTAGCCCAAGGTTGATATGGGTTTGCAGAGTTTCCAGAACTACCCACACTCCTTTCCTCTTTTCCATGACATTCTCCTGAACATGGTTTCTTCCCCTGTTGGAACACACATTCAAGCTACATCTGGTTTGCCTGAGTGAGGAAATCAGTACTCTCTCTGCTTTTCAAAGATCTCCCTAAGGCTGTGATGCCATCCTGCATGGGACCTTTCAAAAGTCTTCCTTATACTTCATAGAGATGTCTATAAATATAGGTCTTGGAAATTTCTTGTCCACTTGGTTCATGGTAGTATTGTAAAGCACAGGCTGTGGAGACAGGCACTCTGAAATTTAATCTCTAGTCTTCTAATAGCTACTTGTGGAATCTTAAACACATCATTTTACCTCCTGGGCCACAGAATCTTCATCTGTAAAATAGTACTTGACTTTAAGAACTCTTCCATCTCTAAAGTTATATAAACCAAATAGGGAAACCCTGTAAAGCAGGCAGTAGAGTTTCCTTTCTGATAAAGGGTTGGGTATGGGAGAATTTTTAGACATCTTTAAATTCAGGGTAATTTGTGCATGGTAAAGAACAATATGTGGGCTAAATGGAAAAATAAGCAAGTATCAGTGCTCTGCCATGCAGGCTCCTGGTTATTGCTTTGCTCTCAGAGAAGCTGGGTGCTGCAGAGATCAGGAAAACGAAGGTTAACTTTGCTCCTTTGTGACTGACAGTGCTTCAGGCTATGACAAGCACTCTTTCATTGCAAGACTAGATAACAATGGAAATAAGACATCCTCTATTTTTTATCAAATACAGTATTTGCCATCTCTTGTTAGGGAACATGATGCAATTAAACTACCAATCTTACCCTCTGTGTTCTTCTCTCACTCACGACTGGTTCAAACAGAATGTTAGCTGATACTTTAGATTCTCTTAAGCAATACTCAGTGTCGAAAATGTTTGTCTGATTCTGTCCTGTGTCCAACTTTCAGTTTAAAAAATAAATGAGAGAGGAAGAAGGTTTTCGTTGATTGCAAATTCATATGGGAGGTTTTAAGTTTTTTGCAGGCAAATTGCTTTAGGTACATTGACTTCCTAATTTGTGTGTGGCTAATTGGATTTCCTGATTAAAGGACATGGACATTGTTCCAAGACGGCAATTGCTAGACTGGAGTCCTCTGGTGGCTGGAAAGGCCTCTGGTGTGTAATCCTACACCTCTGATTTGATGTGATTAGTGGTGTCTAAAGCCAAAGGAAAATCATGAGACTTCTCAAAGCAACTCTGCTGGTGAGGACAGTCTTCCCACAGTCTCAAGAATTCTCCAGAGCTCAGCTGAGCCTAGATCCGGAGTCTTACACAGGACTTATCAGGATCAGGAGAGCTGTCCCAGTGCAGGGATACCAGACTGTACCAACTTTGGGACCCCATTAGCACGGGGATGTCAATAGGCTGTCCCCCCAACCACTAGGGGTCCCAATTGCTTTGAGGATGTCACACAATCTTTGTACCCGTGCCCGTGCCTATCTTTAGTGAACCATGCTTCATTAAACTTAAAAATGTCGACTCTGTTAAACCAATAGCTCTGTCTGGTTCATTTATACCTCCCTACTGTTGCTTTGATGGTGTGAAATGCCACCTGATCCTAGATCTGGTTTAAGCCTCCAATATACCATCAGGTGAGACGGTGACTTATGTCTAAATAAAGACTCAGTGCATCCAATTTTGAACCTATCCCATTTTTTTACCCTAATTTCTGGTGTCCCCAAATAAAAGTCAAGGGAATATAAAATATTACCTAAAGCAAAACTAAAATTGCATGTTTTAAATTTTTATGTCAGGAAATGCAAAATTAATACTGTCCTTGTGACATTGCTCATTAATACTGTACTTAGACTAAGCTATGGTTTTAATGGCCTAATTCAAAAGAGTGGAAAATTTTATTTTACTTAATTTAAATCATTTAGATGTATGAGCTCCTTTATTTCCACTGGCACTTTTTCACATTAAGTGTAATAGGGCAGAAGTCCAGTTCATACTCTCTCAGAGAACATTAACTCTTGATAGACGGAAATGAAGGGGAGCCTCTGAATACTTAGGACATAATGACCTGAATGGATCAGGAGAGCAGGGGGACGGCCACGTGATCAGGTCAGAGAAAATGTGCAAAGCAACTTGGAGGTAGTGGTTTTCAGTAGGACTTCCCCATTCAGAACAGCTGGGAAATGGGCCACAGCTTGTAGGAGTGGCAAGATTTCAGGAGCGTGGAGGTGATGATGATATTCAGAGCTGCCACTAGGCCTGGTAAAGGAACAGACCGAGAATCAATGGAACAAGGCCCTGCAAGCAGCAGGCCCAGCTTCTAGTCAAAAGACCGTCATAATCCCTGTGGCAGAGCAGAGCTGTGGCTTAGGGAGTCTGAACCCTCTTCCCAGCCCTGCCAGCCTCAGTTTTCTCATCTATCATATGAGGGTCTTGGGCTGGAAGACCTCTAAAGTCGCCGCTGGTAATCACTGGTATAGGAATGCATAAGAAATAGTCATTCATTTGTTAAATATCTTCTATATGAATAGTTATATACCAGTAACAGCACTATTCACAGTATTTTTCTTCATTACGATGGATATGTGATATAAAAGCAACCGTTCAGAATGTCTCCCAAACTAAGATGCTTCATTGTTCTTAATATTTCTTATAAATACTATTGTCTTCTGTACCACTTACTTTTAGCCCAAATAAAACAAGCCCAAAGAAATAAAAATATGCCGAATTGTAAGATACTCCAGAAGAAAGGTGTCAATGTCAGCCAGTGACTTCCTGAGAAATTTTTCTGTTCCTTCATTCTCTTTAGCACTGAGTAATATTCTGTTGTCGAAATGCACCACAGTTTATTTATCCTTTCATTTACTGACAGTCATCTTGCTGCTCCCAAGTTTTTCGCAATTATGAATAAAGCCGCTCTAAACCTCCATGTGCAGGTTTTGGTGTGGACATAAGTTTTCGTTTTATGTGGGTAAATACCAAGGAGTATGACTACGAAGTGGTACGATAAGAGTATGTTTACTTTTGTAAGAAACCACCAAATTGTTTTCCAGAGCGGCTGAACCATTTTTGTATTCCCACCAGCAGTGAACAAGAATTTCTGTTGCTCTGCATTCTCATCAGCACTTGGTGTCGTTGGTGTTTTGGATGTAGGCCATTCTAACAGGTGTGTTGTGAGATCCCAGGGTTATTTCTGTTCCTTCATTCTACTCAGTGCAAATACACTAAATGGAGCAGCGTCCAAAAGTAAGAAAAGAAGGAGATATTTTAATTTTTCTGTAACAATTTTCCTTTCCAGCATAGCAGCATATAAACATTACTGGATCATCACACTCATTTTTAGAAGGAAAACTGTCTTCAACAGTCATTCTGTAATGAGAAAGGAGAACACTGAGACCAAGTGGGCTGCAGGAACGGGGTTAGAGATTTATAGGTTAGAGATATAGGCTGGCTCATAAGAAATGTACCCATCAACATAGAAATATTGCATAAAGGAAGGTGTGGGATTCTGACTCAGGATGTGGTTTATTATTTAAGAGCCAGGCAGGAGTCAGACTGCCTAGGTTCAAATGTCACCACCACCTTCCCATCAATAGCTGTGTGACTTTGGGTAAGTTATTTAACTTCTCTATGTCTCAGTTCCAAATTTGTGTATCCAGCTGCCCACCTAACAACTCTACTTACATGACAAAGTTAGCACGTCCAAACAAAACTCTTTATTTCCATCCCCGCAAAGCTGCTCTTTCCAGTTTTCCACAACTTCCTTCTACCAAGAGCAGCATGGAGTCATACATGACTTTTCTCTTACTCTCATATCCGACATCCAGTATGTCAGCAAAATCCTGTGGGTTCAACCTTAGAAATACATCCTCAAGGTGACCCCTTCCCACATCCTCTATTTCTTCCACCCTAGTCCACCATCCTCTCTCTCACTTGGGCTCTTACAATAACCTCCAAGATGGTGTCTCCTTTCCCAGCCTTGTCCCTTAGCAGTCCCTCCTCAGAATATCTAGAATATTCTTTTTAAGTCCCAGTTATAATGTGTCATTCCTCTGCTCAAACAGCTTCAGTGACTTTCCATCTCAGAGTCAAATCTAAAATCCTCACCATGACCTACCAGATGATCCCATACTATTTCTTTAACCTCAAATCCTATCATTCTCCCCATTACTCACTCTACTCCAGACTCACTGACCGCCCTGCCGGTCCTAGCACAAGCTAAGGAAGTGATTCACTCTCTTTGAACTTTCTTTCTTTCTTTAGATATTTATCAGGCTAACACTTTAGATATTTAGATATTTATCAGGCTAACCCTTCCTTCAAAGCTCTGCTCAGATGTCACTTTTTTAGAGAGACTTCCCCAACTCTCCCAGGGAAAACATCACCCCTTCCCCCAGCACTCTCCACCTCCTTTCCTTGTATTTCCTAGCACTCCATCTGACGCATACATATTTATTAACTCTCTATATTCCCTTACTAAATGGTTATCTCCATGAGAGCAGGAACTTTACCGGGTTTGTCCACTGCTGTCCCCCCCCCCATGCCTAGAACAGAAAGTGCTCAACAAATATTTGTTGAATTAATGAATATGAAATATTGGGATATATTAATTATGAAAATATGAAATAATTGGGATAATGATAGTACCTACCACATGGTGTTGTGTGATTTTAAATAAGATAATAGATGTAAAATACAGTTCAATAAATATTAACTGTTAGTGTTAATATCAGTCAAACTCGCTTTGCTATCTAAGAGGTTGATCTAGCAGTGGGGGCAAACCTTAAGGTCATGGGAAAATCAAAGGCAGCTGGGTTACAGCACATTAGCTCAAGAAGGAACCATCAAAGATGAAGCAGAACTTAGTGGTTGGCTTGGAGGGTACTGGAACTGAATCCAGACTGAGACAGAAATAGGTCTATGAACACTAGGTTAGTGGTCAGAGCCCCAGCAAAGTTGACTAGGGTTCAAGACCAAGCTCCAGTCCCACTGAAATTAGAGAAAGTGATGAAGCAATGCACTCCAGGGAGCACTCAAGTATTTCCTGCTTAGCTCCTCATCTCACGTGTGTGCGCACACGCGCGCGCGCGCACACACACACACACACACACACACACACACACACACACACGAGTCTCTGGGGAAGAAAGGGCAAGAGCTGCATAAATAATTCTCTCCAGGGCTTCCCTGGTGGTGCAATGGTTGAGAATCTGCCTGCTAATGCAGGGGACATGGGTTCGAGCCCTGGTCTGGGAGGATCCCACATGCCACGGAGCAACTAGGCCCGTGAGCCACAACTACTGAGCCTGCGCGTCTGGAGCCTGTGCTCCGCAACAAGAGAGGCCGCGATGGTGAGAGACCCGCACACAGCGATGAAGAGTGGCCCCCGCTTGCCACAACTAGAGAAAGCCCTCGCACAGAAACGAAGACCCAACACAGCAAAAATAAATTAATTAATTAATAAACTCCTACCCCCAACATCTTTAAAAATAATAATAATAATTCTCTCCAGGGCACAGGGCAAGGTGGCAGACATGCCATGTCTTGAGTGCAGTGTGTCTAGAGGAACAGCACAGATGAGAAGAAGGTGAGCAGAAAGGCAGGGAGTGTGGCCAATGGGGAGAGAGCCCTTGGAAGAAGAGTCAGAGGCTTCTCTCATTATGTCAAGGCCTTGAAGATGGCTGCTATGTTGGACAGGTATGTTATTACTTTGCTAGGGCTGCCATAACAAAGTACTGTAAATGGGGTGGTTTAAACAACAGAAATTTATTGTCTCAGAGTTCTGCAGCACAGATGTCTGAGGTCAAGGTGTCAAGGGTTGGTTCCTCCTGAAGGATCTGAAGAAAAATGTTCATAATCCTCTCCTAGCATTTGGTGGTTTGCTGGCAGTCTTGGACCATCCTTGCCTGGTAGACACATCACCTTGAACTCTGCCTTCATTTTGACATGGTGTCCTCCTTGTGCCCATGCCTTGTGTTCAGATATTCCCTTTTCATAAGGACATGAGTCATATTTGATTAGTGCCCACACTAGTGACCTCATTTTAACTTGTTTATCTCTGTAAAGACCCCCTTTATCTCCAAATAAGATCACATTCTGAGGCACTGGGGGGCAGGACTTCAACATATGAATTTTGAGAGGAAGACAATCCAACTGACAACAACAAGCAAGAGATGGACACCATACACACAAATGGGAGAGATCGTACTTCCAGAAGAACACGGGACTGCCAAAGTCCATCAGGCAGTGACTGAAGGGATAATATAAACTAATATTACTCTTTTCACAAAAGAGTTTCAGGAAGTGGAAACAAATGTTTGATTAGAGATGATGAAAAGAGATGAAGCATGGTTGTTGGTGGTTGCTGTGTTCCAAGATGGCAATCGTAGACATGTGGACCACACGGGAGTGAGGGAAAGGCTCACCCCTGGATACACTGAGGATGCTCTGGTGCACAGGACTTCAGAGCCCCCAAGCCTGATTTGAATCCTGGTTCTACCATTTATTGGATTGGCCAAAAATTCATTCGGGTTTTTCTGTAACATCTTACAGAAAAAGCCAAACGAACTTTTTGGCCAACCTAATACAAACACTCTGACTTGCACAAAGTCTTATAAACTCTTTGGCCTTGTACTCCTTAGCTGAAAAATGAGTATGGTGGTACCTATCTCATTAGGTAGTTGGGGTAATTTAATGGAATTCAAAGGAAGTGTGAATGTAAAGTGCCTTATACTGTTCCTGAAACATCATGAGTGCTCATTCAGACTGCGCTAGAATTTATGAGGAAGTTATCCCAGGAGCATAGCTAATGTAGGACTTTTCCTGAAGGTAAATAAGAGAAAGTGATTCTCAGAGTATCTAAGTAAAGACAAGTTACCCAAAGCAAGAATATTTATCTTAAGGGAACAGGCCACCTGGAGAGACAGACATTCATCCCAGTTATGTTTCCAAAATAGCTCGTCTTACTTCTGCAAATTCATTTCTATAAATCTCTCTCTTCTTAATATTCTACTTTCTAAACCAGGGTGATTAGCTTTATATCCTCACTTAACAGAAACATGTGTTCTCCTTTCTTTTTAAAAAATACTTTGTACTTTTCCGTTCTTGAGAATGGGAAGTAACCCGATTTTACTTGAAAAAGAAAAAGTGTATCCCTTAATTCTCTGTTATAAAATATGACGCATTTCTGGTTGTTTCTAAAAATAGTAAGAAGATTTATGGTCTACTTTCTTTTTCCTTATGAAAATATGCAAACCCTCTTCTTTGAATTTTTAATTTTCTTTGTTTCCATGTCAAGTAGGGATTTCCCTGAGTTTCTGTTTTCCTGATGTATGTGTAAAATATAGAAAGTGATTTGAAAATCTTTTTTACTAAGAAAAGCAATCAGAGCTAATACTCGTAAGGACTAATTACTGGGAAGATGGATGATGTGTTTTGGTATCTAGTCATATTTTATTTGTTAAGAGTGATGCATTCCAAGTAACTCCATCTTGCCTTCCTTTAAAAGAAATAATTGCTAGATGGAAACATCTAGTGAAGATTCACACCAGAAGCTGTGTGACCATTCAAACCCAGATTTCCAAGCAGTTGGGGCCTCAGAGTTTGGTTTTGCTTCAGGACTATAGAAAACTCCTTAATTCTATGTTTCAGAGTATGGCAGAAGATTTGTGTAAATGTTAAGTAAACTCATTTATCTTCTTTTCCCTTTTTACACATCCATGGGAGGTTTATAAGCAGAAATGGATCATAGATCTTAGAAAATGAATGGTACTCACCCATTTTTTCATCTCCTTCGCGCTCCACCCTATCACGTTAACACTGAGGTCATTGTTAACACTGAATCCAATGGGCACTTTTCAGTCCTAACATCTCAGTAGCATTTCCCACTCTGGTAACATCCTCTTCTCAAAACTTGCTCTCTATTTGGTTTCTAGAATACCACAACCCACATCTTTTCTCCAGCTGCAGTGGCTTTTACTTTACCATGCTTTTTATTTCTTTTATATTCTTTTGATTTTTATCAAAGTTGTATCATACATAATTTTAACAAATAGTTCTACAAATCTTCTAGTGAAAAATACACCCTCTGATTCTCCCCTTGGTCTCCTCTCCTCACTCTTAAAAGAGTGTGCTCTGATATTTGTCTCCATATTTCTAAATAACATGCTATTTCTGGATTTTTCCCTTTTAGATTTCCAACTTAGGAAGATGAGTATTTAACTCTTTTGTACTCTCTTCTCATGCCAAACATACTCTCTCTCCATCTCCCCTTTTTCTTTCTCTTTCTCTTTTATCTCTTTTCCTCTCAAGAATTTATAGCATAAATTTTGGTTAAATCCATAATCAGTATTTATTATAAGCATACAAGTATTCATGCGAAATTCCATAGTATACTAAGATTACAGTTCCTTTTTTGTACAACTTTTTGTTTTCCCTGGTATTAATAATTGCTGTACTTTCTCCCTCTGTTTATTAAGTTTACTAGCTGCTCTAACAAAGAAAACTCCAAATCTCAGTGGTTTAACACAATAGAAGGTTTTTTCTTACCAATAAGAAATTCAAAGCAGATTTTCCTAGTTGGCGGGAAACCCTTTCTGGGGTGGATCAAGGACCTTGGCTCCTTCCACCTTGGTGCTCCTCTATCCCCTGGACCTTAAAGTTTCCTGTTGGATTCTTTATATCTGCAGGCAAGCCAGGGTGAGAGAAACGTGGACAATTGAGAGGAACATTTCTATGAGATAGGTTCGCAGTGGTATGCATAATTTTCATTCACAGCCTATTGGTCAGAATTCAAAGCATACATTTAAAACTGAGTTGAGTTTTGGGAAACATATTGCTGTCTCTGTCATTCCAATCAACATATATGTATTTCACTCTTCTTCCTACAGATAAAACATAATCCGTCCTACTAGGGCAGTACCTCACAGCCCTAGCAGTCCCTGCTTCCCCATCAAAGATCAAGATCCTCCGATAATACACAGTCTGCTGTCAGGTTCAGTTATGACTCCTCAGGGTCTAAGAAACTATGACCTAAAAATGCAAGTAATTTGTTGCCCTCACTCCTCCAATACACACACTCCATAGGCAATGAAAGAGCAGGAAAACTAAAGAACAGAAGGCCCAGAGCAGTCATTGCTACATAGCAATTATGGAATCCTGTGGATGGGATTCCAGCTCCTGGGTATTAGCAAATTCTTTGCTTAGACCCTGATTCTGTTCTCTGGAAAGAACTCCTTTACCCATTGTTTTCCATACGTTTTGATTCTGCCCTCTGGGCAATTCTTCCTTATCCTATTATTTTCCTCTGACACACCTGAAATGAGTGTGGACGTGTATGTCTTCCTTGGGGACTGTGTAGGTTTTAAAACACAGTTTCTGCTTGGGGGTTGCTTCAAGACTCACCAAATAGTCATAGGTCTTTTGAGGTTAGGTTTATGGTATCATGACAATACAATCCCCTCAAAAATTGATTGGATTTCTAATCTGTTTGCTGCCAGTCATTTCCATGTTCATTCAAAGTTCTTTTTTAGATACAGTCTTTAATCCTGACTTCTTTATATCCCCTGTTTCTCTTTCTTAAGAGGCTAAGGTTTCTCTTTCTTAAGTGGCTAAGTGGAAGCCGTCGGCACCCAGAGGCTTAGGTGGAATGGTAACATCTTTAATGTGGTCTTTGCTCTAAGGTTGAATCACTTCAGTTAACTGGGAATTCTTGAAATCTCTTGGAGTCTAGAAATACTTCATGCTCAAACTGTCCATCAGAACGGTAGATCTCCTTCTTTATGTGTAAACACAGCCAGGAACCTCTTTTCTTTTTTTTTCTTGAAGAGATCATTCCTGAAGCCATGCTCTACTGCCTCATTTGGGACCAGTTGTTCCTTAGTCTTGTTGCACAGAGGAAGCATGGACATCTCTCTTCATATTCACCTCCTTTACTTGCTAATGTTTTAAAGCCCCTGTTTCCTGGATCCCATTGTCAGGATGTGGGATTTGATTTTACTCTCCCTACAAGATAAGTTACCCTTACTAAAACTTAATGTTAGCCCATTACTAATGTTTAAATAACTGTTGGAAGAAGACAAGAGACTCCTGGGTCAGAAACAAAGGACTATACTAAACATGGCACAGCAAGCAGCATGAGCATCAGGTTCGTGTCCAGTCCCCTTGCCTCAGGTCCCATGAAGGCAACATGGAAGCACACAGGTTAATGCTGTGCACACAGTGAATCGCTTTATAGGAGACTGGGAACTTGTATTATAAGCAAACAATAAGCAAGGCTGCTCCTTGTCCTAGAGGGACACATGGCCTCATCCCTGAAGGTTGCTTGCTGCAGATATAACCCTGAGAAATGGCCCTAGTGAAGATGGGTCAGGGCCTTGCATTCTTGGCAAAGTTAAAAAGAATGTGCAGGAACACTCAGAGCCCATGCAGACTGCCTTTCCCAACACCCATATGTGCTACACCTAGTTGGTACACTCCCCAATTCTGCTAGACAACATCGATGGCCCACCAGGAAATTTATTAGTATTACTAGGCAGGCGAGGACCAAATCTGTTTTCCAATCATTGGATCCCTAGGGCCTATCACAGTGCGTGGTACATGGTAAGTAATTAATTCACAATCCAAATAAACTAACAGACCTAAGTGATTCACTCTATGCATGATTTTATATTCTAAAAGCTCAGGTAAACCACACACACACACACACACACACACACACACTCGCACAAACACACATACAAGCATTCTTGCGGAAACACAAGAATAGAACTTTTTTTTAAAAGTGTATCCACTTTTTAATACTTTCGTTGCATTCCCTTTTTTTCTCCTGTTCAATTCTTTCACATTCTGCAATCTTCAGTGTCTCTCATTTGATAAACTCTGTGACTTAGGTAAAATAAATTGAGCTTGGAACCCTTATTTGCCTGACTTTAAAACCTCTGCCTTTTCCGCTACGTTTTATCTGTCATTACATTTTGTCTGTCGTTACATTTTGTTTGAGACACGTCAAATAAAAGTCTAATTATTTAATTTCTAGACTAGTCTTAGTGATTGCTCCAGTGCACTGGTTCTCAAACAGCAGTCCTTTTGCTCTCCAAGGGAAAATTGGTAATGTCTGGAGACAGTTTGGGTTGTCACAACTAGGGTAGGAGGTGCTACTAGCAACCAGTGGGTAGAAGTCAAGGATGCTGCTAAACGTCCTACAGTACATAGAACAGCCCTCCACCCCCATCCCAGCAAAGAAGTATCCAGTCCAAAGTGTCAGTAGTCCTGAGGTTGAGAAATCCTGCTCTGGGGTATCCATGAATGAAGCTTCTCCGTACTTGAAGCGCTGCAGACCAGTTCTTGTGCTGGCTGCACAGAAATCCATTATTTTCCCAATTTTCCTCCCTTCTTTAGTACTTTAGAAACTTACATTTCTCTATTCCTTAATGATAATGTAATTGTTTATTCTTCTTACCCTTTTTTGTAGCACCTTTGTCTTTATAAAACAGATAATCTCTAGAGAAGAATGTAAATTAAAATGGATTAAAGATTCACTACTCTCCCAAGGATTCCCTGTGCCCATCTGATCCCTGCCTCCCAGCCATACACATACCTCACTGAGTGGTCTGATTGATTACTCTCTGCTGTTGGGGTGACAAGGACACAGTAGATATTCCATATGACTATGTCTTGCCTTGAGCAGAAAAATGGAGCTTAAGATTATTTCAAAAGAAAGCTAGCCCACCAGTTTGACCCTTTATTCAAATATTGGATCCACTCAAACCCAAAGTCCCTGGAAGTTTAGGAGAGCTAACCACAGTAACTTAGATGAATGTTTCTGGATGTGTATTTAAGCTGAGTCAGGAAGCAATATAAACTATAATAATCTACCACCAGATAAGTCCTATTTGCACAGCAATCTGACCCTGAACTAAATCAGGATAAACAGGTAAATCAATACAGGAAAGTCTCGAATGTAGGCTTCATTTCCAGACCTAAGAGATTAGAAATGAGTTTAAAAAGAGGCATAAGCACAGACCTACAAATGTATACAGATTGCTTTTAACCCATCTCGCAGATAAATTTCCTTCACCTTGTCAGCTTCTTTGCCTGCTTGACACCTCAAAGACTGTGGTTTGCGTCATCTCTTGAAAAGCATTATCACCCTGGGATTTTCTATTTATCAGTAACATTGGAAATTAAGTGTTCAATTAAAGATTCAGCCACATGGCAGGCTGAAGTCTAGCCCAGAACAGGCAACTCTCTCCTGGCTTCTCAGTTCTGTCCACGTAGCATACTGGTCCTTCCCTTGGCCCACTGCATCTCTGCTTTTCTTAAACACTGTTCTGGCACTCCCAGCATCCCTCTCTCCCGTTCAGTTGCCAACTCCTTTCTCCTGCTACCACCCTGATTTCTGGCTCCAAAGTGACCCACTCAGCAATGATCAAGACTCATAATTCAAGAGTGTAATTCCACATCCAGGGGCCCTGAGCTGTTTTTTCCATTAAAGCATAGTTAGTGCTGGAGCCTATGTCTTGTATTACAAGAAATTACATCAAGCATTCATTTAATTTACAGGTTCTGCAGCTTTCTTAAGGGGGAAGGGAAAAGGGAGGTGTGAGAAGAGAAGAATCCACAGATAGATTTTTGTTGAAACATACCAGAAATGGAGCTTGAAGCGCCAGCAGAGTGTTCCAAACACCATTTTTTTTTTTTAATGATTTTCCGTGAATGTAAAGAGTGAATCCAGCATGTAGTTTACTACTGGAATTGGAGTTTGTCTGACACGACAGTTAAAAGGCTACAATAGCTTCCCGTAACTCAAGCGGCTGAAGCCTACATGAATGGAATGGGAAAACTGATGGCAAGTTGAAGAAATGGGTTTTTCTAGGCAGCAAGACAACTGTCAAAGCTCTGAGGCAGATAGAAAGTGAAGATGGATGGAAGGCTGAACCAGAAAATAAAACAGTCACCTCCTTTAAGAAAAGAGGAGCTATTTTTAATGCATTTGTCTTCTAAGGAAAGTGATAAAGGACAACAAAAATTGAACATTTTGCTTAAAAGCTCAGTAACAGCTTGTTCTCATTTGGTTTAATTTAGCCCAACAGATGAAGTACCATGTCCAACTCTCATCCAAAATTGTCAGGAGACTTTACTACACTGAATTCCTACTGTTTTGCGGGACGCGGGCCTCTCACTGTGGTGGCCTCTCCCGTTGCGGAGCACAGGCTCCGGACGCGCAGGGTCAGTGGCCATGGCTCACGGACCCAGCCGCTCCACGATTTGTGGGATCTTCTCGGACCGGGGCACGAACCCGTGTCCCGTGCATCGGCAGGCGGACTCTCAACCACTGCGCCACCAGGGAAACCCTGAATTCCCCCTCTTGTTTCCCCTTTTTCAGAGTGTGTGCTGGTCCTTCTGTCTCCTTGTCCTCCTCTCCCCACCTCTCTCCCCGCTCTCTTCCTCTTGCTTCTTTCGTGGATACCATATCCCAAGCAGTAGAAACTAGATTGCTACTAAATTTTAAAGGAAAATTCCAAGTAGCTGAAGCCATTCCAGTGAAGGATTATGAAAACGATTACATATGAAATGGTCCCCGGGGTCCTACTGGTAAAAGGAATGGTTCTTCGTCACCTCTCCCCTCGCCCTATCCACCCTCCAGCCTGCCCTGGAAAGACATTAGAAATAAAGTAAACAGTAAAGACTATTTGATGACAACTTTTGGAAACTGAAGAATCTTGGAATCGAGGGGAGGGGATGTGTGGATCAAGATTAGACAAAGCTGAGGGGCAGTAAGACATATGTCTGTTGGCCGATAGGGACTCCCACACTTTTTGCATGTTAGATGTTAGGGGGAGGGTAAGAATTGGTATCAAACTTTCCCAAGCATCTTGACATCATGGGATAGACTTAGCCATCCTTGTGTTCAGTCTAGTGGGGGAAAAATGTAAGAAAATGAGAAAAGGAAAATACCTTTCAGGTTTGTTTGAAGGCATAGTGTCATGAATCCACTTTGAAAAGGTTAAAAATCCATGTACAAATAATTTGTTTTACATGTACATTTTTGTAAGCCTCCTTAAATATGTTTGAGAGCAGCCTGTATATTTTTAAAAATTAATTTATAAAAAGTAAACTTTATTTTTGTTGATGAAAGAAGCACTTGGTACCTCTATTCAGACCTTGCTACCAATAGGAGGTAACCTAACCTTGATCATCCATCCTTCTCTGCCTCCCTGACACTCTTTAAATCTTTTACAGCACTTTTCACATCTGTAGCTAATTATCTGTTAATATACTTGTCTCTGTCCATAACTGTAAGCTTTCTAAAGAAAAAGACCATCTTTTTCAGCTCAGTTACTGCTTGACATAACAGGGTTTTTTAAATGTTGAATAAGTGAATGAATGAAGTTTCTGCACCTCAATCTCCTTTCTCATTCCCCCCTAAAGAGCCATTGCGAGAGTAAAATGAATGAAGGTAAGTACAAGTGTCATTAAAAGGCAGTGTATCACCAGTAATCACTTAGAGGAGAATGACAACAAGATAAATATGGAATGTGAGCAGATGAAGGGAAAAAATACTTGAAAGCAGTATCCAACTGACAGCCCATTGGCTGTCACCACAGCCACCTTACAAAGGTCTCATAATAGCCGAGGAAGACCCTATCTGAAGCTATGCTACCAAAGGCAAAACACATAAGTGATTATTACTCATTGTACTGCTTCTCCCTGTTGTCCAATTTATGAACCAAACTTGTGTTGTTTTTGGAAAAGTCTTCCTACCCTGATGATCCCAGTGGATGCACAGGAGCGTATACCTCTTCTTTGACTTCCATTTGAGGTTGATCTAATCCAGATGGAAAATTTTTCACAGACATTGTGAAGTATTCCATCTGTGAAGCAAACAAGAGAAAGTAGAAGATAATGAACTATATGAAGGCTGAATAACCCATTAAGGGGTTATGCTGAGGTCTGATAATGAATTAAACTCAGGGTTGTGTGAATGCCTCAGATAATACTGAGAAAACACTTTCTTTCCTCTACTTGCCCTTTTGAGGATCACTGAAATTATGAATGTCTTTACCAGGGTGGAAAGTATACACTTCTTATTTATTATGTAAGTTAAATAATTAAATAATATTTTTAGTTGGCCTTTTAAATCCCTTCTTTCTTTGTGAGTTAGGCAAGCTTATTGGTAGCAGTGTGACCATGGGCAAGGGGGGGTTTTTCTTGGTTTGCTTTTAGCCTTTTGATCTTCAGTTTCTTCATTTGTAATAGGGCATAGTATACTTACCTCACAAGATCACTGAAAAAACTCAATGATAAAAGCTTCTATAAGTGGTTTAACAGAGTACACAGTGCATATGATGCTCTCTGTGTGATGGTAGCTAGTAGGGTGATCAGGCTTCAGTCAATTTGTTAATATTACTATGCTTTGCTGTTTGCTTATGTATCTTGTGCTCTGCTCTGGGTTCATCACCTCAGTACCAAAAAGCAAGAAAGAGATGTAGTTTCCGAAAAGCTAATGGGCCACTGGTTTTCTAAGGTGATAGACGACAGCTAAAAACTTTGACCATCAATAGTATTGATGTTAAGCTGAGAAAGACATGCATTAAAAAACAGTGGTGTCCACATCCAAGAAAATAGCCAAAATTTAAAAGGACAACACCAAAGGGTGGGGAGGCTGTGGAGCGCCTGGAACTCTCGCCTTTCATTGGTGATAATGTAAAATGGGACAACCACTTTGGAAAATCATCTGGCAGTTTCTTTACAAATTTAAATATACACCTTTTCTGTGACCCAAAAAGGTCACCCCTAGGTATCTACCCAAAGGAAGCAAAACCATATGTTTACAAACTACATTACAAGGATGTTCATAGCAACTTTACTCATAACAGCCCCAAACTGGAAACAGCCCAAATAACCATCAATGGGAGAACAGATAAATAAACTGTGGCCTATAATGAATTACTACCTAACAATAAAAAAGAACAGACTACCAGTTGTTGGATGAATCTCAAAAACATAAGGCTGAGTGAAAGAAGCCCTACACAAAATAGAACATATACTCTATTAGCCCTTTTATATGACATTTTATAACAGACAAAACAAATCTATGATAGAAAAAAAAAACCTCAGAACAGTAGTTGTCCAGGGACAGGAGCAAAATAGGAAATGTTCTGGAATGATAATTTTCTATATCTTCATAGGAAGTGGGGTTGCACAAGTGTATGCATTTGAAATAATCCACAAATGTATATTTAATATTTGCTCATTTCATTGTATGTACATTTTATATCAAATGAGAAAAACTAAACAAATGGCAAACTCTACTTAATTATATTCAGGCTTATATTTATGCAGACATACACATACTGATATCTGCAATTTGTTTTGAAATCCGTCAAAAAATAAGATGATTAACAGATGGACAGGGGCTTAGATAGATGGATAGATAGCAATAAAGTGGAGTAAATGCTAATGGGAAAGCTATCTGGTAAGTGTATGAAAGTTCACTGTAAAATGTGTTCAACTTTAATGTATGTTGGATAATTTTTGAATGCTTGAATGTTTTGAATATTTGAAATGTTGGGGAAAATATAGTGGTGGCAAAGTTCTTTACTGCCCAGAGGAATAATTCTTTAACTTTCCTTTGTCATAAAAGTTCGTGTTCTATTAAAGGAAATTATTCCTATAGTGTGTGAAAAAAGGAATATATAAAATGTACAATAGCTCAGAGGTAAGGGGAGGTGACCAAAGGAATCTCAAAAAGACAGAGCTAGCTAAAATTGGGTGTCCTTTCACCACCTTTTCCTCTCATATTTCCTTCTCACTTTCCTGCTGGTCTGGTGGAGCCTGTTGACTAAGTCCTGTCAAACAAGGAGGGTCCTGCCTATCTGTGGTCTGAGCTGGAGGCTGTTAAGAAAGACCTCCATCTCAATATGAACTAGTTTAAGAGAGAGAAGAAGATGGAGGATGGTACCAATTTGCTTCTGCAGAGACAAACCTTTGAGTGAAATTAGCATGGTGACAGATTTGTGCCCTTACTACACTTCCATTGAGAACACATTCATGTAATAAATACGGAGAAAAGGAAAGTGCTTGTTTCTCACTGGGCCAGGAGGAATAAGAGCAATACCATGTATGAAAAAATGGAATTTTCCTTTTGTTAACAGGATCTGGTTTTCCATTTTTCCACATTAGGACTGGCTGGCATGGTTATTTATTGGGCCTTGGCCCAGACATAGTAGCCATGTGCTGATTTTGATACTTTTTCTTGTGTAAAATTTATAGAGAAGTAGAAAAAATACACTTGAAAAATAAAATGAAATCTCAAGAAAAGCTCTATCAAAGCGATATAGTTTGTTCTTTCAGAGCTCGCACAGGATTTTGATTTTTATAGATGAGCATGGGATCTGATTATTTTGGTACAAAGGAAAGGAAAGTTAGGCAGAATCGAAGGAAATAACCATATCAGGGTTATGACTCCATGAAAATAAACGGGCTGACAGCACTGGATTTTAATGAACACATGAGTGAAAGTAATTAAGCATAATTGTTCATTTTGCCTTATATAATTTCTAGAATAACCACTTGCAGAAGATGGAACTTCTGCTAATGACTTCAAGGAGGCAGCCAAAGAGTATCTTCAAGCTTCAATAGCTTTCCGCCAGCCGTTCTGGGGAGGTAATAGGAAGTGGCATTCGAAAGTTAAACCCAGCATGGCCGTCAGACATGAATACCATTTGAATCCACATGTCATCCAAGAGGGCCTCAAAACCAGCACCCTCTTGGCAGAAAATGTATCTTTTTAAACTTCTTCAGCTCAACTCTAGCACTTTATTAAAATTTCTTAACAAGGATTAAGCTATTAAATCCAATTATAATTCCTATAAGGTCAAATGAGTCAAAAGTTTCATTTTTCACGTCCATCTGAAGGAGAGAAAAATATGATGCAAGTGCTTTCTTTGATTTTCTGGAGATGGAAACATAAAAACATTATTTTAGTCTATTGCTATTTGCTTTTCCTCATTTTGAAGAGAAGGCATTTAGAAACAAGAACGATCACAAAAAATACATAATGGCCAAGAAAAATTTTAAATGTTAATTCTCATGAACAATTTAGGAAATGTAAATTAAAACAAGGGAATAGCGTTTTTCTCAACTATCAAACTGGCAAAGATTAAAAATTGTAAGAGTGGGTTTCCCTGGTGGTGCAGTGGTTGAGAGTCCGCCTGCCGATGCAGGGGACACAGGTTCGTGCCCCCGTCCGGGAAGATCCCACATGCCGCGGAGCGGCTAGGCCCGTGAGCCATGGCCGCTGAGCCTGCGCATCCGGAGCCTGTGCTCCGCAATGGGAGAGGCCACAACAGTGAGAGGCCCGTGTACCGCAAAAACAAACAAACAAAAAAAAAATTGGCAAGAGAATGGAGAGGGCATTCTTATAAACAGCTTATATGTAGGGATGTAAATTCGCTATAACTTTTTGCTATATAACTTTGCTGGTGAAAAGTCATAGCAATGTGGATTGAGAGCTGGTAGGTATTCTAATTCTAAAATTTTAAACTAAAGTAATAATCAGAGACACATACCAAGATTTATATTTTTAAGTTTATTGCAGAATTTTTTATAGTAGCCAAAATTGGCAATAACCCCAATGCCCACCCATAGAGGATTGGTTAAATGAATGATGGTTACATCCATATATGGGAACAGTGTGCAAAAAATTTATGATTTTCAAGAATATTTAGCAATGTTTATAATATGCATTAAGTGAAAAGAGAAAAATCTGGAATGAAAATCATGCTTAGAGCAGCATTCCAGTTTTCTAATAAATGTATATATTCATGAAAAATCCTCCAAGGATCAATATTTGTGTATGATGAGACTTCGGGTGATTTTTGTTTTCTTATATTTTCTGTATGTTCTACAATGAGCATATTCTAACAGAGGACAATGAATCAATATTACGAATTATACAAAACAGAATTTGTGCTTTGTACGGATCTCACAGGCCATTGTCGGTCAATTCAGTTGAATGATGGCACAATTCAGTGAAGAAAAACATATTGGGCAACCTGGTTGGTTGGCAGTTCGTAGACAAAAGAGTTGGCTAATTTCCCATACTTGTAATTTTTCAGCTAGTTGGTTTGGCATCACATAAATGCAGCTAGAGTTGGAACATTTGAAAGTGAAAAAGCTTTAATGCCAAAAGTCTCTTAGACCCAAATTGAAAAAAGATGAACACTGAATTTTTTTAACTACAGTTTCTTTCATACATAAAAATAAACTAATAAACCAAATCCCCCATCACCACCAGCTATATTTTGAGCATTTTAACAGTAAATGTAGTCCTTAACCCCATCTGGCTGCAGAAGAGCTATTTGTAAGGCTGCAAAGAGTTTAGGGGGAAGGCCGGGGGTGTGGGGATGCAAGGAGGGGAGAAAATGTAAAGTTATCTCCGGGCAGGACTGGGCTTCTTTGTTCTTTTTCCTTCATTCTATTGTGTTGCTATTTCTTTATTGGTCACCTTGGATATGGTCAAATTAACCATCATAGCTCTTACCTCAGAGAGGTCAGCCAAAGGACTACCAGGAGTCTTCATCCCTTTGGTTCACTGCAATATTCCCAACAGCTAAAACAGCTCCTGGCACAGAGTGGGCACTCAAACAATTACTGATCGAAATAATCTACAATCTAGTGCTTGTAATTTCATAGGTATTCAGGCACGCCTTTGGCTTAAAGCTCTGGGGGACACAAGTGGGTCAACATTCCCATTTACAGATTAAGAACTTAACGTTGTTAACAGTAATTTAGACTTTAGTCGGATGAGTTTCAGTTCCTTTGGAATAGGTTATGACAGAGCAAGGGAGCTCAAGAATGAAGTTTCAGGGTGCTTAAAAGAAGAGAAAGGAGGGCTTCCCGGGTGGTGCAGTTGTTGAGAGTCTGCCTGTCGATGCAGGGGACAGAGGTTCGTGCCCCAGTTCGGGAAGATCCCACATGCCGCGGAGTGGCTGAACCCGTGAGCCACGCACGGCCGCTGAGCCTGCGCATCCGGAGCCTGTGCTCCGCAATGGGAGAGGCCACAACAGTGAGAGGCCCGCGTACCGCAAAAAAAAAAAAAAAAGAGACGGGAAATCATGCTTTTGGGGTACAAATTGTCATATCTTGAAGTTAGGAGAGGTTTCTGATAAACATACAGGAAGATGAGATTGTTTTGAGAGTAAATTAACCCAAAGTCTTGCTAGATGCTCTCCTATGTCATTGTATCATCTGGTCCCTGCAATCATCTTTCAAGGAAGGCATTTCTTATTTCCATTTTGCAGATAGGAAACTGAGGCTCAAACAGAGTAATTTCCCAAAGACAAACTGGCTAGAAAGTGGAAGAGTCTAGATGTATTTGACTCCAAAGCTCCAAACCATGGAGGAAAAAAATAAATAAAATTGAAAAATGAGAGACTGGGAATGCTGTAAAGGAGTTTGTTTGTCTTAGTTCTGTTCAGAGCTGCCAGTCCAGTGGCACTGGTGGTAATCTCTCAACAGAGCTGAACAGCTTGGATGGGTTCATGACAGAAGAAATTCCGAGACGCATTGAGCAGGCAAGACTGTTGTTAACCCACTGCCACATTATCTTTACAGATGCTACACCATGGCTGTACCAGCCTCCAGGGCAGTAAAAAAAAAAAAATCCTCCCCCAGCATTTCTAATAGCCTTAAATAAATACTGAGAAGTTCCAGGTAAATATCCAGAAAGCAAAAGTTGAACTGAGAGCTAAACAACCTTAAATTATTTAAATTCCTGAATATCAAATAAAAGAGCCAGACACTAAGTAAATTAGTGGGATGTTTACACATCAACTGGATAATTTCTAATCTAATTTGCAAGGGCATTTGGAACACCGCTGACCATTTGAAATAAATAAAATGTTGTCTTAGATTCAGCTGATTAGAATTCTTTGAAAAGATCTGCTTTATCGTACAATACCTCCCAGCAAAGAAATATTGCTTGAGGAGACAACTATTGCCAAACTGGGGACTATTTGCAGAATGTACATGGCTGAGGATAGCTGTGCGTAGTGTGACTCTTACCACTACACAGGAAGCTCAAACAAGCTTTCCTGGATAATAGCTGAAAATGAAATAAATATGATTTAGAGTACTTTTATTTCAGGGAGTAATTGTACACCCTGGCCAGCAGTTGAGAACTATAAACAATGTCTGTGAAGACAGAAACAAATGTCTTAATTTTAGTGACTAAAAAGGTCTGTGAAAGAACATCTGAGTAGAACAAGGCTGCTCTTGAAATCAAGAGTAATAACTGACCACTCCCTCAGAAGGGCAGCTATCCAGACAAAGGTTCTGAGAATTGGAAAATTGGACCCAAATCAGCAACCTCCTCATTTCTAGAGCTCTGGTTTCCTCTGCTGCCAACAGAAAAGCAAAGCATACATAAAAATAGGAAATGTGCACTTTTCAGCAAGGCTGGCTGGCTTGCGGTATTCGCATGTTTCAAAGAAAAGGGCAATGCTATACCATCGAGAGAGAATTGCAGTCTGTATGTGTTTCAGAATAATATTTAACTTGAAGTACCAATAAACGGGGTGAGATGAAAGTTTGCAGCAATGGATTACTAGATATAACTTTAGAATATTGATTTAAGAAATTGACAATATTATAAACCAAGAGTACATAAATGTACCCATTTGATATCAGAATCCATGGGTGTGGGTCTCTAGGTCTACCATGCTCTAGTCAATAAGTATTGATTAAGAACTACTATATGCTTGGGTTTAATTCCTGCTATGAAGCATATAATATTATCAGCTATAACTCCAACCCTCTGATAAAGGGGAAGGGAAGGAGATGGAAACTCATCAAGAGTCAACTATATGCCAAACACAGTTCTAAGCACTTTACATTTAATATGGCAATCCTTCAAGGGAGATATTAGGATTTCTATTTTATGAATTAAATATGCATGAAAACAACTGCAACATTATATAAGATAGTATATAATTCTTATGTTGAATACCATGAGGTTCTACAGTTCATGATTCTTAGGAAGTCGTATGGAAAGTCCAGAAAGGATGAAATCATTATTTACTAGAGTGACTACAAATGGCATTATGAAGGAGCTGGTGCTTGGAATGTATTTTAAAGTAAATTTAGATTAGAATAGATGAAACAATGTCTGGATGGAAAGAGGCTGGACATTGGGAGCAAGAGCCATATAATCAAAAGCAAAAATCCATTAAAAAAGAATAGTGCATGGGCAGAGGTGAATCAATATGGTGGCCAATCTGATAGGAAGAGAAGATTAAGGAGAGTATGGTAGAATAAAATTATATAGAAGTTATGAATGCTTAGATTCTGGTTGATCCAAAAAGCAAGGGAAGGCCATTGTAGATTCTTGAGAAAAAATGATACAATGATTCAAATATTCAGCCATATTATGAGCACATTTCTAATCATGGAGGCAATCCAATTTTGGGGGGCATACAGGACACAACTATATAAGCAATGCTATCATAACACATGTTTTATGAAGACATCACTTGTGTCCAGAGGTTAGTGCAGGAACAAAACCTGGAACAGGGAGATCACTGAATTCTCTTTCATTGTGGAGACAATGGCTTGATCTATGGTCACAACAGTAGACACAGAGACTAAAAACAGCTTTTCAGCTACTTTAAAAGAAGAATCTATGGGACTTGGTGATAGACAGGAGATGGCAAAGAGGAAAGCGTGAAAGTGACTCCCGAATATCTTGCTGGGAAAAGAAAGAACCTCTAAGCAATGTAGGCATAAGTTGCAAAGAAAACACATAAAATTCAGCTCTACTATGCTAGGCCATCATCAATGTTTTATCTAATTATCTTGTTCCCCTGCTCAACATACGCATACGCAACATACGCATAATTCAGAACTAGAGGCGGGAAGAAGAAATAGACAGTCAAGGGAATGACTTACCCTCATTTACCTTTTAGTTTTACCCGCATTTACCTTTGAGTCCAAATATGTATCTTTCTCTGCAAGAATATAAGCTGGGATGAAATGTGTTGCAGCGAGTATGTACCCATACTCTGTGCCCATATCATCAAGTGATCACATGTTATAACTTTAGTCCCATCGGCCTTCAGAATTTCTCACATCAACCTTAGGCTTTACAACCTAATATCAGTGACCTCACCACCACCCACCACCCTGCCTTCTCCTCACCCACTGCTATCAAATAGGAGATTATTTATTTGAGGGCAATTGGACTTGTAGAAAATACTTTGTTAATAAAATAATGCTAAAAGCAAGAATGCTGATCAGCATTGAAATGGTGATCCTCAGCAGTGCACTGTGTGTCTTTGAATCAGACGCTCAAATAATGGCTCAGTGCTGGGTGCAGTATATGGCACGAAATCAGTGCACAATAAACATGTGATAAAGGAATAAACACATTTTCTTATTTTCATTTTCTTTTTGAGTTTATATGTTGCCTTGACTTGAAAACATCCAAAGCCCTCCATCATTCTGGCAGAGTGGGAGATAATAGTTGATCTTAAGGTGGCTGTGAACATTTTAGAGCACAGTGGAATGGAAGAAGCGTTTGTCTGAGGAGACCGAGTTTGAGTCCAGGCTCTGCCTTGAAGCACCTGTGTGACTTCTAGACAAACCACTTCCTCTCTCTAAGCCTCTGCTTTCTCAGTGGTGGAAGAGGGGACTAGATCAGGAGGATTCTCAGGCTTACTCTGGTCTAATAAGCGGAGTCTACGCAAGCTGGCTGAAGGTTACCTTGAGCCCTGCCCAGAACATCCAGTTGGCTAGAATGTCTGCTCTGGCCTTAAAGTATGACGTAGTAGGATTTCCTTTTCATCACCTGACATATGTCATTTGAAAGGTCTTCTAGAACAACCAGAATGAATGTGGCTCCAAGCCATTAAAAATAAAAAGGATAATTATTCTCTAACATCCATGTGTCACCCATGAGTTTTGCCACACTGGCTGTATGATTTGGTAATAATTATCTGTAAGACCCTTTTGCAGGAAACACCTGCTGAGATGTAGGTCAGCCCAGCTGCTCTAAATATGAAACACTTCTCTTCCTGTCCTTGTAGAGATAGAGAGAAGCAGGGAGGCTCTCTAGAGCTTCCTCTTCATTCTCCCAGTTCTTCCATCAGGGGTCTGCCATCTCTCCTAGAGACCCCACCTTTTATCTTCTTCCCAGATGGAAGAACAAAGGAACCACCATTAGCATGTGCGCTTCTATATCCAGATTTAATTGTCCTGGTCATATTTGGCTTTTAACTTTTCTTTCCCATTAAAAGGAGCAAGAAGTTAGTTGCTTTTAATTTAGTTGAGATTTTTCTTGGTGGGAAAGCAGTGAGTGTTAGGAAATGGGTAAGAACATAACAATGGTTTGAGATCTCTGTCTCACACTATCTCCTACAGCACGCTTTCCATCAGCTCTGTGTGCAGCTCCTGGACCTCGAACTGTGTGCCAGTGACCCTGACTAGCCCTCCCTCCCCCACTCCTTGAAGTCAATTGTCTTCTTTTCAACTCTTTGCTCTGAGACTGCCAACTATTCAGCCCCACTCCCGCAGCCCCACATTTCCCCCATTCTCCCATGGTTCCTCATTGGCCCTGGTTCCCCTCTGTCCATACACTAGTACTGTCACCATCCTCACCTTTACAGGGAATCAACAGTCTCAGACCTTGGAGCTATTGCAACTTCAAACCTCCTAGAGAGCATGCTTCTGGAACATTATTCTTTTAACAAATAGTTATTATCTTAATAAATATTAAATTAAATATTGATTGAGTATAGAAACATGGCAGCAAATCAAATGGAGAGTAGGAGAGGAAAGCAGATCAAAAAACCCCTCAGGAAGGGTGTGAAATAGGACTGGGGCGTGTTCTGGTCTAGTGTCCCTCCAAAAAGTTCAAGTCTACCCAGAACCTATGCATGTGACCTTATTTGGCAATAGGGCCTTTGCTGATGTAATCAAGTTAAGATGAGGTCATGGATTAGGATGGACCTTAAAATCCAATAGGACTGGTGTCACAAGGGGGAAATTTGGACACAGAGACACACGGGGAAAACACCATGTGACAATGGAGGAGAGACTGGAGTAATGCAAATCAAGGGCTGGGGCCAAGGACTGCGGGCAACCTTGTCAGTACTAGGAAGAGGCTCTAGGGCCTTCAGAGAGAGAGAGTGTGGTCCTGCTGACACTCTGATTTTGGACCTCTAGTCTCTGGAACTACAAGAGAATAAATTGATGTTGTTTTAAGCTGCCAAGTTTGTGATAATTTGTTACAGTACCCCCAGGAAATTAATACAGATTATCCCAGTGATTAAGTACTGGCAAACAAAGCAAAGGCTTAAGAACCTCACCCCTGGGCACAGGAGGATAGAGGATGTGGAACCAAGGGTCCCCCAATGTTGGGAGTCAAAACCAAAGCCTTGCTCCTCTAATACAAGCGATAGCGGAGTATGTCAGTGTGTGGGGGAGGATGAGAATGGTACCAGTGATGCCTCCAGTTGTTACGACGATAAAGAAAAAGAAAAGGAACAGAACAGGAAAAAGGCACAAGAAAGGAGACATGGAGAAGGCAGGATTTTAGAGAAAAATGATAGCACTGTTAGCGACTTCATATCAATAACCAGAGTCAAAGCAGAATGAGGAGTAAAACACCCAAATCTGGCTCTGCTGGATAAAATAATGTTAATTATGCAAACTGCTTACCATTTATGCCTAATGACCTTGTAGCACAATAATGATTATGTGTATCATTAAATGCTAGATTTAAATTACTATAAATGTTTTATTTTTTTGGGTTCACGGGCCTCTCACTGTTGTGGCCTCTCCCGCTGCGGAGCACAGGCTCCGGATGCGCAGGCTCAGCGGCCAAGGCTCACAGGCCCAGCCGCTCCGCAGCATGTGGGATCTTCCCGGACCGGGGCACGAACCCGCGTCCCCTGCATCGGCAGGCAGACTCTCAACCACTGCACCACCAGGGAAGCCACAAGTTACTATAAATTTTATTTGATCAAAGCAGTAAACTCTATGTAAATAGACTTTATAAACAGTGACTCCTACAATATGATCACTAGCTCCACAACTTTAAAAAAAAAACAAACAACTCTAGGCAACAGTGTTTCACACCAGTCAAATAAGTACAGAAAATATGGCGCAGTATCATGCTATTTACGGATTTTACCACCCAAGTCTAGATTTAATAGTAAGGATTAGGGGAAAAGAAGCAGTTATTATGTGTGAAAGTGCATGTTGAAAGAATACAGCAAGTTTACAGGGGTGATGCACCATTTCGTATAGAATATTCCTTGACCAAAATAAAAGTGTGTGCTATGTGTTTAACAGAAGAACATTAAGCTTTCTCTGGCAAACCTCTGACATGTCCACTGCCTGAATTTTAACAGGGGCTGCTTGTTGCCCCTGTGTGTTTGCTGCTTTGTATACCAGTCCCACATACAAACTAAGGTCTCTTTTCATGCTCCCACCAAGATGTAAGAAAGATATCCTGCAAGTGGGAATGCACAGTCCTGTGTAATTGTTGGAGTTCAGCTGAACTCTGTCTCTTCCATTTCGAGACCATGAACAGTCTCACAGTTTTCCTCTCCCAGATACACCAGCGTTGTTTGTTTAATGACCAGTCTGGGTTTAAACAAGATGCAATTTGTTTTTAGAGATATTTGAAACTAAAATAGGAAGTCTTGTTATTGGTTTACTGGTCTGTAACCAGGTTCTTCCCTGTAGAGAGATGTTTTCAACAGTCGGTGTGAAACCCACAGGTAGCGGTTCCCTTTCCAGGGATGGGGTGTTGGTGCCCTCTTGAGGAAGAAGGAACACGGCAGAGGGAACAGAAAGAGGAAGGGAGCAGCGGGAAACTAAGAAAAGAATATTTAGATACTCGGTGCTTCAAGTCGAATCTACCTCAAAGGACAATTGGGTTTTGCTAGAACGTGGCCAAGAAACTTGTTGCAATTTTTCTGGCACAAACTCACATATATTGACATTTGTAAGTATCTCCTGCTTTGCTCTCGCTTTATATTTACAGTGTGTTTTCCAAGGTAATGCCATTTCGATGAAGCAGTGTGTCCCTGGCTTTCATATAGCTCACGGTCAAGAACAATGTTTGATGATTAAATCCACGCTGTTACTCTGACAGATAATTTGCCATCCGACCCCTTCTAGCTAAACTCGAGGATCACAAACCTCAAATGTCTCCATCTATCTCGCTCCCGTTCCCTGTCTCACACGCTGGTTTAATCTAACTGTGCACATTCCGTAATGTCACTCTTTCCTTGCGATCCGCTTTTGACAAACTGCTAATCCTTTGTCTTCCAGTTCTTTGAACTCAGTCCAATTTTCTGCCTACTTTTAATTCCGGGATCATGAGCTTTGAGAATATTTTTAGAGAAGACAAGTAATATGTTTCGTTAGCATCTCCACCCTCAGCCCCCAAGTTAAAGAATCCTTTTCAGAGTTTCCTTGAAAGAAAATGAACTGACTAATGAACCATCCCAGATCACTGAAGAGATTTTCAGAGCATTTTATCTGATTCATTCCAATAGGTGCTGGCAACAGACTCTCTGGGGTTCTAGTCTAATACTGGAGAATGAAGTTTGCCTCTACCCAAATCCTTAGCAGAACTGCAGACTTAAGAGCCACTTGTATATATTTCTTGTCTCTAATTTCCTATTTTCTTGGGACTGGTCAAGATAAAGATGCAAGCATGTTGGCTTCCAAGAGACCATATAATCTAGTAGATCAAAGAACCAGTTTTAAAACTATATAACCTGAGTTCTCACTTCCTCCTCTGCCACTTTCTAATTATATACATCCCAGCCAAGTTACTTTAAGCTTTCTGGCTGTCTCCACATCTATAAAACAGGCATGGCCAGAGTACCTTCCTGTGCTAAGGAACCTGGGTCAGTCCTCTGGACACAGGCCAGGGCTACTTTTTGGTCATTTGCTATGTAATAGTTATTTCTACATCTTTGAACACATCAAATTTACAAAGCTATCCTGAGAAAAGCAGAGCTTAAACCATTCCATTTCAATAAAACACTATTAAAATAAGGGAACCAGAATAGACCATAGGATGGCATAAGGCATTCTTTATCTTGCTTTTGAATTACCATGAGATAATTGCCAAGTTTTGCATCCTTGCTGCTCTGTAGCAACCTCTCAGTGCCCCAAGTGAGAAGCTGCAACTTGATTCCATCAATGTCAGTCTTCTTAGATGTTGCAGGGAAGCAGGTCACCTCAAGGGAGGGAAACTGTGACTGTGCTTTATATACGGTGCTTGTGGACAAATGTATTTTTGCCTTATCTACCTAAGAGAGAATGGGTGTTTGGTGGTGGCGGAGGCGGTGACAGACAGCCTTGGAAACCTTCATCACTTAAGGAGAGACTTGTCTCCATCAGAAAGCTGAAAAACCAGGTCATGTAGTGTCTTATTATGTAATATGATCTCTAGTCAAAGTAAAGGAAGTTTGCTGTGAAAAAACCTCATGACTATTATCTGTCTCAAAATTCTGAACCTCCTGTTCACTGTCATATAAAAAGAATTTACTTATCAGCTTGGAAACTGAAAGGCATCTGCCCCTATTGTGGACCCCAAATTCCCCTCAAACATCCCACGAAGAGTGGTTGTGAGGATTAAATGAGATAACGAAGTGCTCAGCCCAGGGTCCGAGATATGACTGTATCCAATAAATATCTGTCACTATCCCTAGTCATCATTTCATCTCTGGCTCTTTTGCAAATATCTCAGCAAGTGAAGCAAAGGACTAAATTTAACCTAAGCTGACCTCCTGGGCACGGTGCTCATGGGGAGGTATTTATCCAGGGAAGGGCCCTGCAGATCCCAGCAGGGACAAAATGTTTGTCCCTTTAAGTCTGGGCAAGATCAGACAAGAGGACTGAAGACCCTTCTCAACATGGGCTCCCAGGTCCTGCTACTGAGATTCTTAGAGGATTCTTTGACATTGCCCATGGCCATGCCTTCTATGCTTGTCTCTACTCTATCAATCATTAGGGTCTTTTCCTAACAGGGCCAGAAGGAATCCCTCTTTACATGTGTCAGAATCTCTTTCCCTACCAGACCGCGGACAAACACCTGAAGAACTGTGCCTGTTAGTTGCTATGTGCAAATGGGACAGGATATTATTTTATGAATGCAATTCAGAATTCTTAGAGAAGAGACTTTCCATGAATAAGATTTTTTCCCATTTTAAATAAGGCAAATCTTTTTTCTTTTTTCTTTTTTTCCGGAAGCCCATGTGGATCTGCCTTAAATCTTCTGGAGGGTAAAAATCATTAGATTTGGATACAGCATAAAGCTTATTTCCCTCATATTGTTATTTGTGAAAGTATTTTTGTTCATTGGGCTTATTGCTTGCAAAGACCCGATTTTGTTGAAAATAAGAAATGTCCACTTTTTCTATTCTTGACCTCTCACATCTCAGTATTAATTCATCTGCTGCAGATCTGACTCATCCTGTGGGTTATTATAAAAATATTTCAAAACAATAGAGACCACAAAAAAAGTCTACTTGGGGACAATTTTTCTATGTATCAGTGATACTTGAGGCAGGTACCCAAGACGAACAGGATAACTACCTCCCAGAGTATCCCTAGAGTCTAACTACCCGCTCGGTTTCTAATAAAACCCACAAAAGCAACGGAGTTTTCTTTTGCCTCCAGTGGTTCATTAGCTTACACGGACATCATTCAAATTTATAGTACAATCAAGGGCAATTGCAATATGCAATATGTGCGTGAATAAGGATGTGACAGTGGGTTAGGGCATTTTTGTTTTTAAGAGCCTCTAGTGTTATATTTTAATCATCTCACTGCTTCTAATATGTTAAAGCCAAAGATCCAATGTCTCAATTTCACTCTGAAGAGTTCTCCCCATTGACTAGATTACTTTGCAGTTCCTATAATGTGGTCTCTTCATCACTCAAAATCAGTGATGACTTGTATATATTCCATTCCATGGAAATATTATTTGAGATAAGCCTTATGTTTCTTAATGCTGGATAGCCAGAAAATAAAATTGGCTTACCAGAATCATTTAGATACCAACAATCCCAGAGATTAACCAAGGCTAGAGAATTCTATTTTAATATTTTTTAGACTGAGCTCCAAATAGATTGTTCAGTCTGCAGCCACAGACTCTCAAAATATGAACTGAATATGAAAACATTTTAACTTTCATGTTTTAATGATAAGAATGTTGTTGGCATTAATATTTGAACGTTTCGGCATACCTAGTTATGAACGCTATGTCATGGCAGGCTCAGAATTCACTGGCAGACTATAAATAAAATCTTTCTATAAATATACTTTATGCCAAACTACCAGCAGAATACATTTTTCATCTTCTAAACAGATGGTATAAGAGAATATTCACGCATGTATATGATTAATCAAATGTGCTTTTGCTGATAGAATTTTCATAACCATTACCAGCATGGGTTTTGTGAAATTTCTGCATGTTATATTTTCTTTTGAGAATTCATTTATTTAAGGGAAGGATTAATATAAATGAATATGGAAAAATGATAGGCCTTAATGTGCTTGGTTTCTTTGAGGTCCAGTGGGCCTGAGATTTAAGGCTTTTCTCTTCTACAAAGACATAGCCAGGCAGGTCTTTCAGGCTCTCACCTTCTTATTATCCCAGCCCCTACCCCAAGCCCTCACTGCTCATCTGCCAGAATTCCCATTCAACTCAGAAGTTAGCCTTTATCAAAACCCTTACCCTCTCCATGCTTATGATTTGTGTATGAGGCACTGAGAGAAAAGACGGATGCTTTACTGAGGAAAATACCATGGCAAGGTATTTTGGCATATTAGAAAATAGCAGACGAAAGAGTGGGGCTCCTCTACATTCAGGTCATCAGGGTTTACACCCAGGCAACCACCATAGCAAAGAGGGTGGTTGCCCACCCCCACATCTGTTCTTCTATTTCTCCTTGAATAGAACACCACAAATTTTTATCTGGGCATATCATCATGTAGAATAAAAGACTATTTCCTTAAGTCACCCTAGTGGCTAGGTGAGGCCATGGGAATAGTGCGTGGCCTGGCACTAAACTTTAGCCAAGATTTAAATAGGAGAAGTGGCTTATTTTTTGCCCTTCTGCCTTTTGTCCTGCTTCTGGGTTCCAATGTATGTGTATGTGATGGCTGGAATTTCAACAGCCATTTTGGACCATGAGGTGACCATGAGGTCGAACTGCTGTGCTCAGATGAAGCACAGAACTTTTAGATCTGGAGTCCCTGAAATCACTCAGGAGCTACCATTAATAGCTCTGGTCTGCCTCTTGCTAGGTTTCTTTTATGTGAAAAAGAAATAAAGAGCAATATTCTTATTATACTGGCTGTGGGCCTTTGGCAAGTTACTTAACTTCTGAACACCTTAGTTTCCATACCTACAAAATAAGGGTAATAATAGCGCCTAACTCACAGGGTTGTTGTGGGTGTCAAGTGAGATGATACATGCAAAGTACTTAGACTGGGAACCTGTACATAGTAAGTCCTCCACAAACGGTTGGTCTCATTAAGGATGCCTGACATTTTAGTGTCTAACAGTCAGTTTCAACATTTGAAAAGTGACCTGGGAAGTTCCTCAGCATGTTATTATTTTTAAATGTTCTAAAGTGTGAATTTTGAATCATGTCCTCTGAGGAGAACTGAGTCATTTAGTTAGTCTGGGACTCTGGCATCTGACTCCAGTGACACTTTGCTGTCCTCTGCTCAGACAGTAACTCACTCATGGTATGACTAAAACATTGTTTCTTTCTTTTTTTTTAATATATTAACATTAATTCTTTATTTGCATTATTACTTGAATACATGCCTTTCTCTGTCTTTCTGTTTTATTTTTTTTTAACATCTTTATTGGAGTATAGCTGCTTTACAATGTTGTGTTAGTTTCTGCTGTATAACAAAGTGAATCAGCTATTTCTTCACAAAAACCACTCTGAAAAAAAAAAGCGAATGCCAGTGCTAGTGACAGTAAGAAAGAAAATATTAAGAGGCCTCATAAGGGAATAAAATGAAATTTCCTAGTTAGAAAATTAACATTATGCTAATGTTTCTGAACCATGACATGAGTAGAGGCACCATATGCTCCATGCAGAGGAAGCGATAGATTAGAGAAGTCATTTCAAACAGGAGCATTTTCAAATGGCTCTCAATGTATCATTTACAAACGTTAAAGATCTGGTATTTCATATGATTTGCAAGCAAAATCCACAGGTAATATTAAGAATTAAAGGGAAATAGAACCTGCAGAATGAGGACACTGGGCAGATCCTTCGCTTTAGAAGAGCTCCAAGAGTGAAGAAGCTATTTTTATTGTATTCATATCCGCATACTCCCCACAGAAGACTTAAGGCTTTTATAATAAAAGGTACAGAATTAACAAAACCATAGCTATTGAGACAAAGGGAGAAGAATCACAAAAAGGAGCAGTTGAGAGGGAGGCATTATTATAATCAGGTAGCTTGGCTCCCAGTCTAGGAATGTCACTTCCTGAGATTTCACTTGGATCAGAGGTAAGTCTTGGAGAAGGTCCACTTAGAGCAGGAAGAATGGCCACTGAGCTGTATCTCTCCCACTTGCCCCTCCAGACGCTCTAGCCACCCTTTTCACCCAGCCCCGTGCCCAGAGGCTGATCTATTGGTTCATGTTCACAGGTTCCCCTGTCCTCTGGTTTCTGATTGGGTTCAGCCAGTGGTGAGCCTGTGGGCAAAAGATCAGAGGGAGAGGAGAGACTGAGATCAGTTTTTATTCTCCAGTTTCCTCCCTGTGAGCTTGCTTGAATTGCCTGAATCCTTAGATCGAAGCTTCCTCCTCCCAAAACAGCCTGTTCTACATGATTCTTGCGGCTTCTCTAATTTTCTCTCTTCCCTTGAGTCTGAGATAAGGTTGCTACATTTAACAAAGACCAGTATAGGATGGTCAGTTAAACGCGAAAGTCAGGTAAACAAATATATACTGCAATATTTGGGGTCATATTTACACTCAGAGATTATTCATTGTTTATCTGATATTCAAATTTAACAGGGCATCCTGTATTTTATCTGGCAACGCAGCGCTAAGGATACTGTCAGCTGCTAACCCCGGGTTCCTGCTGGTTTCCCTCCATCCTGCCCACACCCTTGGAATGAGTCCCTTTGTCTATAAGCCATCCTTGAATTATTCTGATCTGAGTATGCCATCTGTTTTCCCTCAGGATCCTGATACAGTCATCATACCCCTTAGTTTCTCCCTGTCAAGGTTATTTCCTCTCAACCACCTCTTGTAGGTTATTTCTTTCAGAAGATTTTCACAAGGGTTCTATGGCAGACAACCCAATGGGATTGAAAGGAGATCCTTACCCTCCAGAAAATAGAAGATACAGAAGTGGCAATGCTGACAGCTTAGTAGGAGACTTAAAAAGCCCAATTTCATCCTTGTATCAATGTATCTGAGCTTGGCTTTCCCTGAAAGTAGAGTCTGAGAAAAAAGCTTGCTTGCAGGTAGTTTATTTCTGAATGTGACCTCAGGAATCAAGTACAAGGCAGAGAGAGTGAAACAGGAAAGAAAGAAAGTCAGTGTGAGGAAGAGCCATTGAAATGACTATGGGCAACTGGTGTTTGACCCCACCAAGACCATCTGAAGGTCCTCATGAATGTGACTCAGACCCTCTATCCAGGGGCTCAAGAGGGAAGCATGTATCAATGGCACCTGTCCCCCAGCTGCCGAGATTGGCCTCATGCATGGCCTGCACTTCCAGGATAAGTATGCAGAGCCAGTTTCTGAGATTTCCATGCTGCAAAATCAGAAAGGCCTCAAGGCAAAACAATGGGAAGTACTTGGCACAGGCTTGAAGGGCAGGGCTGTGGCCAAAACCTCCACAGCACGGGTTGGAACCAAGAGGATTTTGAAGGGGTGACCAAGATGTCGCCCATGCCCAGTGGAAAGCCAGTCTACTTCTGCATGGAGATGAGCTACATGTTTACCCAGAGACATGCCAAGACATTAATGAAGACATTTGGAAGTTCATGCTACTGAGGAAACATGTCCTTTCTAAGGTGAGATCTCTGGAAGAGTCCCCACAGTTGGCAGCAACTTGAAGTCAGACACTCTCAGAAACAGAATACGCTTCGATGGAGCTTAACTAGCTGAGGGGAGCCAAGCCGAACTCCTCCTTGAAAGCACTACCTGCCTATTGTGAATGGTTATGGCATTCACGGAATGTCTCCAAGTGGATATACATGGGAAATTCATGGCTTCTCCAGTACAGCTGCAGCCTAAGGAGCAATTTACTCCAGTTCAGGCACAACAAGAATTTCAAGACTTAGATTCTCTATTAGTCCTGAGTATCAGAATCATTGCTTTGCGTGGTGACAGGTGTTTTCTGGGTGGAAACTTGGCAGTCTCTGCTGCTCTGCCCTGGTGGGCTTCTCACTCCACCCACATAGCCAAGACTACCAACTTCATGTTTCCGTGATAAACATGGGTGAAATGGAGAATCATACGCAATCACCTCCATCTTTCCCTTGTTTTGCTAAGAACATTTATGAAAAGATTAGAACTCAGTCTAAACCATTGTTCTTTCTCATCCTTGAAGCCAAACCAATTTCATGGTCTAATGAAAAGGCAAAGCATTCACTAGGTAGGCAGAAGATTCAATGGTTAGATATGGGACAATTAGAGAGCACTACCAAGATAATATAATTTATTCATAAGTCACACTATAACCCACAAGTTTGTCCAATGGCTTGTAATGGGGAACCAGCAAGTTCTAGTGTGATTCACTTTCTAGAGTGGGTTTGAAGGAGGACAGATAACACTCATATCGTAGTTTAGGATATAACTGCTCCTCATATAGTAAGCCAGAATTGGGCTCCTAATCATACACTGTGTAAGCTGTATGTTAGTTCAGATTATTATCATCATGGGTATAATTCAACTTTTCACTTTGTGGCAAATAAAGAAGCCTGAGCAGTATTTTCTTCTCCATATGAAATGTACTAGTATGAAATACAGACACAATAACTTTAAACTGTTGCTCTGCTCCTGATGGCTTAGCATTTCAAACTTCATTCTTACCCAGATACAAAAGAATCCTTGAAAAATGATTAAAATTAACCTTTTAAATAAAAAAGAGGAGAGCAGGGAGAAAGTAGTGCTTAAAAATATTAAAAAATTGTTCTTCTCCACTTCTATTCACATTCTTCCAGCATTCAGAAAAGTTGAAAAATGGGTTAGCCATCAACCTACTGACTTCAAAGATATGAAAAAAAAAATGTCCCATGCTCTAGAGCATATGAGCTTTGAACATATCCTTAGGCTCCTGCTTAAATCACACACACTGAAAGAGTTATGCTTCAACCACTGTAGTTAATTGACAAGTCTACAATGATTAAGACTGTATTTCATCTGCAGTAAATTTCAATTGGATTTCACCTTTCCTTTTCACCAATATGTCGACAATAGATTGCTCCTTCAAAAACCGCACATCCTATAAGTTGTTTGAATGAATCATGAGTGAGGGTACCTGCGTGGTCTAAGGGCTAAATGTACCCTTGAGTATGATTGGCAGTTCATATCATTTCAAGGCAGCACAGACATCACACTTCTCCCAAATACTCTCAAGTCATATGTATCTTGCTGATCAACCATGAAGGTAAAATATTCGGATTTGGCCCCTCTGTGATCTGTGCTGCTGTATTCCTTTATAAGCCTAGAGCTGTGTATTAACAAAAATGGCAGAGGAATTTACCAAACTGAAGATTGTGGTGAAAGGGGAGAGAGAAAGTGATTTGGGGGTAAATTACTATCAGACAGAATTGGTGCTACAGTAAAAGATGTTTTGCCTCATTAATAAAATGATGTGACTTGGCAAGGGCCGAAGGGAATTTAAGAGGATTGATGATGACTTGGTGTGTGCCTCGTGAGGACAGAACATTAAGCTGAGAAGCAACATTTGACTGACTCCACCCAAGTGTCTGCCTCCCAGGGACCCAATAAGTCATGAGCATAGGGTGTGAAGGCTGTGGCCATGTACTTTTCCTCCCTGCTGCTTGATAACAAGAAAGGGGCTGAGGGTTGGAGGACTAAGAAGGAATTGGCAAATTGGAATTCACTTGTGACCTCTGGCCTCAGCTACAACATGTACAGAGTTTGGAAGTCATCACTACTATTCTTATGACAAGAAAAAACTGTACAAATGGAAAATCGATGACTTTTCTTGTTCCTTTCAGGGAACTCAGGTTGCAGGGCAAAGTGCCATGCTGAAAGCTGTAGAGATGGGGCATCCAGAGAGACGCAGCTGTGACCTGCTGAATCAGCAAGAACAGAAGCTGCTGGAGCCATAAACTGGTAGGAACACTTAAATGGTAATTTCGATGGATTGCTAGAGGCTGAGTGTGGAATACTGAGTGAGAGTGAGAAATCCCCAGGGGTCAGAGTCTTAGAGGCTCCATACCTTGACAGGCTTTCCTTCTAGGAACCCCACCAGGTTTTCATAATGAAGATCTGAGAAAGATACCGTCTAGGCTCTAGGGCGGGAAAGAGTCATTACTGTGAAACACACCAGAACCTTCTCCATAGCAGAGACCTACTCTCTAAGGGAAAGACTTTGCCAGAGCCTTATCCCCCCCCCTGCCCCCCCCCCCCCCCCCCCCGGGGAAGAGTATTCCTCCCCTCCCAATCCCCTCTAGCCTTCCTGCCTCCCTTAAAGAAGGAAAAATACAAAGTCAAAGAGGATCAGAGCCTCAAGGCAATAGATTGGAAAGGAGTAGGATGCAGGGGAATAAAAGCTAGACCTCTGGAAAACACTTGTGAAGGTCACAGTCTCAAGACACAGACCCACTAAAAGACTGCGATTTGATTAGAAGACTATAGAACATGCCCTCTCTTCCACACCTTGTCTCTACACTAGTATTACAACAGTGGATAACAGCTGAAAGAGCTGTAAGCCACAGATTCTTTCTCAGGAGGAGCACTTTGGAATCCCAAAGGACCTGCTCATTAAAAAGGCTTGTGGTCTCATAGAGCCTGAGTCCTGTCACAGCAGCAGATGCTGGTCAGACATCTCTGTCCAGACTTGGAACAGGTTGATAACTGATCTTGTTGGTAAGCAAAATACCACAGTCCTGTGGAATCTACCATCATGTGATTCTGTAGAAGGATCTGAGACCCAGAATATACCATTGCAATAAGTCATGATAGACGGAGAGGGATAGCAGAGCCATGCCTGACAACCTTGCCCATGTCTAGTCTCCTGTAAGTGGGCCTGCGGTTCCCTGGTACAGAGTTTCAGGCACAAAGTTGTTGGTCGTCCTATGTCACTGACAGAGCTTTCCGTGTTATTAGTGGACTTGCTTAGATGAGTCACTGAAGAGTCTTGTTTCCCTACTTACTGTAGCTCACTGATAGTCTCAGGAGAAGCCTATAAGATTAGCCAGAATTCTGGCCATATATATGATTCAACTGATGACACAGACAGTCTTGCAAGGCAATAGAAATGAAAGTGAAAATAAACGAGTGGGACCTAACCAAACTTAAAAGCTTCTGTACAGCAAAGGAAACCATAAATAAAATGAAAAGACAACCTACGGACTGGGAGAAAATGGTTGCAAATGACACAACCAACAAGAGCCTTATTTCCAAAATACACAAACAGTTCATACACTCAACAACAACAACAAAACACAATCAAAAAATGAGCAGAAGACCTAAATAGACATTTCTGCAAAGAAGACATACAGGTGACCAAAAAGCAGATGAAAAGATGCTCAACATTGCTAATTATTAGAGAAATGCAAATCAAAACTACAATGAGGTATCACCTCACACTGGTCAGAATGGCCATCTTCAAAAAGTCTACAAACAATAAATGCTGGAGAGGGTGTGGAGAAAAGGGAACCCTCCTACACTGTTGGTGGGAATATAAATTGGTACAGCCACTATGGAAAGCAGTATGGAGGTTCCTCAAAAAACTAAAAATAGAGCTACCATATGATCCAGCAACCCCACTCCTGGGCATGTATCTGGACAAAACTATAATTCAAAAAGATACATGTATCCCCAAAGTTCACTGCAATGCTATTTACAATAACCAAGACATGGAAGCAACCTAAATGTCCATTGACAGATGAATGGATAAAGGGGATGTGCTATATATAATACACACACACACACACACACACACACACACACACACACACACACACTGGAATATTACTCAGCCATAAAAAGGAACAAAATAATGCCATTTGCAGCAACATGGATGGAAATAGAGATTATCATACTAAGTGAAATAAGTCAGAAAGAGAAAGACAAAAACCATATATCACTTATATGTAGAATCTAAAATATGAAACAAATGAACATATCTACGAAACAGAAATAGACTCACAGACATAGAGAACAGACTTGTGGTTGCCAAGGGGGAGAGGCGTAGGGGAGGGATGGATTGGGAGTTTGGGATTAGCAGATGCAAACTAGTATATATAAAATGGATAAACAACAAGGTCCTACTGTACAGCGTGAGGAACCATATTCAATATCCTGTGATAAATCATAATGGAAAAGAATATGAAAAAGAACATATTCATATATCTGAATCACTTTGTTGTACAGCAGGTTAACACAACTTTGTAAATCAACTATACTTAAAAACAAACAAACAAACAAACAAAACTGATGACCTAGATTGTTGACCTCAGTAATTCAAACTAGTTCATCATGGAAAGTTCTAAAGAGATCTTTCTAGAGTTGCATGAGCCGGAGGCTGTTGATTCAGCACAAAATGCTGAATTTGCAAATGCTATGTTTCTCAGGTAGAGCAACTATGAGGTTCACGAGGTTCCTGAAACCTCCTGGGAAGTTCGGCTTAAAGACGAAAGGAATTGGAGGCAAAAGTAGGACAATGGATTGTGCATTGAAGCCATTTTCTAAGTGCTCAGTTGCTCTACACTTTAACGTTTTTATGCATATTTTATGGAGTATGATTTTCAAATGAAGAAAATGTATCTTGCAGAATGGGCTAGGATATTTTTGCCTTAAGGCTACTGTATTGCTTATTTTTAAACAATTCACATTCTAAATTTCATAGAGGTAATTGTCTTTAGAGCACAGAAGGCTTTACAGAGCACTTAATCCAGTGGTTTTTATACTCTTTGAAAACCTTTTTTGTCCCTCAAATAAAGTATTTCAAGAAATTCCAATCTGTTAGACGGTGTCATTCATTCACCAAATATCTACGTTCCAGACGCTGGGCTAGGCACTGAACAAACGGCAGGAATCAAACAAACTCTGTCCCTGGTGGAGCCAGGAGTGTCCCAGGATGTGCCCCCCCGCCCCCAACTCCTCTGCTGAGCCTGTCACCTCCTGCCACAGCCTTGGTTTCCCCTGAGCAGATCCCTGAACTCGACCCACTCCCTCCTCCGGAACTAGGACGAGAGGTCTGAGGGCAAACCATTCATGTAGCATTTTACAACTTAAGTATCAGAAAGTTTAATTGCATCCATTACTTTCCTCTTGCTTTAGACCAAAAATAAAATCACAAGCTGCCCACCTTCCTCTTTTGAAAAAAAACTATTCCTCCTACACCTGCCTTCAGAATTCTGTTACTTGGAATGCAGGCACACAATCTCTTTTTCTCTTTTTTGGTACTCCCTTCATGCTGTCACCTTGCTTCTGGGAGAAAATCTGTGTGGGAGGGTGAGAGCAGAGTTACATTGGCAGAATGAAGAAAGCAAACAACGGTCCCTGTGGTATAGCAGAAGACTTGTGTGTAAGAGTAGGAGTTGCAGAAATGGGATTATAATTACCAGGAAAGAAAACCTAAGAGTTGAAGGTCAAGAGAAGAAGAAAAAGCCACCCACTGAGAATTCTGCATGGATAACCAAGGCATCAGGTGTGGAAGAGCGCTGTCAATGACGGTAGGCTATAGTGGCCATGGGGTGACTGAAAGAAATTTGTATAATAAAGACATGTCCATGGTAACACACTTTCTTCATGGATGGTCTCTTGTCTTGCCACCTTTAAGATCAAAGAACCACAATTGCTGGTCAAACTTGAGACCAATCTATGACACTGAAGTGGAATATGATGTAATTCAAAACACATTAACTGAGCACCTAGCATGTGGCAGGTACTGTGACACACACTGTGGGTCTAAACGACTGAGAGCTACAGCCCTCTCTCCCAAGAGCTCTCTATCTGCAGAGGGGAAGACCCACAAAGAGACAAATATGACATGGATGTATTCGTTGACCACTACGCACTCAGTGCTTATTCTGAGCCAGGCACTGGACTGAATACCAGGAAATAACAGGCCTGCAACAAAAGACACATTTCTTCAAGTCCTGATATATGTGGTATATGGGAGTGATGGCTAATCAAATAATCCCAGAAGCCATTCTAGAACTGCCTCTGTTACAGGGCCATGAAAGTGAGACCCAGGAGCTATGAGAAACTGCAATGGGGCTTCTGATCAAGTCAGAACTCAGGGGAGGCTCTCCCCAGCTGAGATCTAAAAGAAAACTGGGGATTGACTAGGCAAAGAGAGGTGAAAAGAGCCTTCTAAGCAGAAGAAATAGCCCCATCAGGGAGCAATAGGAGGCAGCTGGGTGCAAGATTGGTGACAGGGGATGGGGCCTACGCAAGAACTCGAAAGCCACGCAGAGAGGTTTTGCCTTATCCTAAGAGTACTGGGGAGTCATAAATCCTTTATGAAAGTTCTATGTAAGAAGCACTGTAGGTACAGAGAGGATGGAATTAGTTCTTCCTGAGAGGTAGGGAGGTCTGAAAAAACTACTGAGAAGATGTGACATTTGAGCTGGACCTTGTCAGATGAGTGGGTATTTTTCTAGGTTGTATGAGTGGATAAAGGCATCTCAGGCAATGACAATGGTATGAGAAAGGGAAAAGGGGAATAGGGAACTTGGCTACATTTGGGAAACATGGGGCAAGACACATGGTATTCTGGTTGTGTTGGCAAGTGGTGGTACGGCTCGGCTTGAGGGTTGCTGAAGGGCGAGTTACGACGGCAATAAACCAAACTTGCACAGTTGAGACGTTTGTCAGAAATATGGAGACAAGAAGGAAGAACAGACCTGAAGGGACAAACAAAGCCAGCTGAAGTACTGAACTGGAGTCTCTTCTTATTCCTGCCAAGAACTGTCTTTTCTCCCCACTGTAGGTATCCAGGTAGACAAAATTGCCTCTACCGTCAGATTGGGTGCCTACATTCTGACAGTCTGGCTCTGGGCACGGGGGTCCTCAGAATACCAAGTTCCCAGCGAGCTACGTTCTCATTTCTTCACCCCATAGTTAGTTTCTCAGACACTTTGCCTTGATCCCAATATTTCGTTGCCCAGGTTTTTAAACTAGGGCTCTCTTGATCCTATGCTGTATGGACTCTGCCTTCTTACTTTCATTTTCAAGTTCCCTGTTCCTGGTTTTTGACCCTTCCCCTTGGCTTCCCAAGTTCCTAGCCTATCATTTTCTCACCGCCACATCTGACCTCTTTAGACTCGTGGGACCGGTCAGTGCCCTGTGGATCCTTTCAGTGCCCTCTCCACCACTTCCCCCACCAGTTTCCCAATTCGGTCCTTCCTAGTCAGTTTTTCCTTTTTGCCGCCAAGGACCCCGCCATACGATGCCATGCTCGAAGCCACCTGAAATAAGAGCCATCACGGATTCTTACGACTTTCCAAGGATCTCACCGCTACACCATCCTGTCCTATTTTAACCCGTTCACTTCTGCTCTTTGGACAGTCCAAGGACATTTAGCACTTGAAACATTTCTCATATGAGTTTCCACCACGCACTAGTGCCCCCAGCATCCAGTTAATGACTAAATCAAAGAAACAGAAAGCTGGTGTTGACGTACTCGGCTCTGCATCAGCTTCATATTCTGGGAAACTGAGTTAAGCTGAGTACTTTCTTTTTAAAATAAAATGGGGCCCTGTTTGGGTTTCATGAGATAATGTTAAGTAACATGCTCATTTCACTGGCAAACACACAGGACGTGCTCATTGAGGGATTGCTACCATTAAATATTTTGGCAGTGACAATATATATTCACATTACTTTTATTTCATATTTTCCTGGGATTAGATTGTACGGCCACTGGCTAATAAGCCAAACAAGACGTAAATGACTTAGATCAGAAGTCGGCGAACTTTCTATAAAGGGCCAGAGAGTATTTTAGGTTTAACTGGCAGCGTGCTCTCTGTCACGACTACTCCATGCTGCCTCTGTAGAGTAAAATCGGCCATAGCAAATCGTAAACGAATGGGGGTGGCAGTGTGCCGACAGAACATTATTTATAAAAAACAGGTAACAGGACAGTAGCAAGAATTTGCTGATCTCTGATGTACATGGTGGCCTGTAATACAATATTGACTAATGTATTTATTAATTTAACAAATAGTTATTGAGAACCTACTATGCTGGGTGCTGGGCACACAATGGTAAGACAAAGAAATACAGTTCCTGCTCTGCAGAGATGACATCTAAGTGGAGGAGATGGTCATTAATCAAATAAGCACACATATAAGTATAAAGTGACAAATGTAATTAGAGCTATGAAGAAAAGATATATGGTGCCATTAGGCTATCAGACAAAGAGACGTTTGTTTACTTGTGTGTTTGGTGAGGGTTGGCTAGAGAAATTTCTCTAAGGAAGTGCTGTTTTAGCTGAGATCTGAAGGGTGAGAATAAGTTAGCTGGATTGAAGACATTATGGAAGGGTTTCCCGGACAAAGGACCAAATGTGTGCAAAGCCCTGTGATGGGGGGAAACAAGGAATATCTAAAGAATTGAGAGAAGACTGGTGTGGCCAAAGCACATGTAACATAGGGATACATGGTTTAAGATGTGACTAGAGAGGATTGTGGTCTTTAACCCAAAAGCAATGGCAAGCCAATAACCAGCTTTAAAGCACAATCGGATCTGCATATTGGAAAGAATATTCCTTCAGCTGAGGTGTTGAAAATGGAGTGGAGGGAGACATACAACAGTGCAATGAGAGAAATTTCAGTTATGCCTGGATCATTCTCTTTAAAGAGGGAGAATGGGAGGTTTGATGATTTGCAAGAAAAAAATTACTTCTCTGCATCATGGAAGAATCTTTTCAACTCTTTCTGGCCTATGGAAAATGAGAAAAATGAATATTTTTATTTCATCAGTGCCAACCTTTTAATCTTCTCATTGTTTCTCTTTCAGCAGCAAAGAACAAATGATTTTGCATAAAAGTTTACTCACACATGGCTCTGAGGACCTACTGACTCAACTTGTTTTTCAGCTTGACTTATTTTCCACACATGAAACATTTCAGTTCAGAGAGCAGACAAGTTGTAGTAAAGCATTCCTCTTGTTTGAACTAAAATATCATTAATCAAAACAATTGGGAAGTAAATTAAATATTTCCAAAGATTAAAAACTGATCATCCAACTGTTGGTTCAGTTACCCATAAAATGAGGTTAAAGACAAAAGAAATAATATGTTTAGACTTCTTAAATTTTTCATATTCCTTCCAGTGGCACCAAAAACTTATAAGGTCTAGTACAGCAGTTCTCAAATGGTGGTGGTTTTGTCCCCCCAGGGGACATTTGGCTATGTTTGGAGGTATTTTTGGTTGTCACAACTTGGAAGGGAGGGAGGTTGCTACAGGCTTCTAGTGTGGAGAGCCCAGGGATGCTGTTAAACATCCTACAGTACACACGGCAGACTTCCCCACAGCAAAGAGTTATCCGAACCAAAGTGTTAACAGTGAGAATAGGGTGGAGAAACCCTGGCCTAGAAGAATGTTAATCCACAAACTTCCTTCAACTCTGTTTCAGGTGATGCTATGAATCTTTCTTTCTTGTTTTCTTTCTTTTGCATTCTCTTTTTTCTTTCTTTTCTTTTCTCTTTCTTTTTTCTTTCTATTCTCTTTCTTTTTCTTTCCTTCCTTCCCCCCTTCCTTTACCTATCCCCTCCTCCCCTCTTCATCTTCCCCTCCCCCCCTTCTCTTCCCCTCCCCTCCTTCTCTTCCCCTCCTCCCCTCTTCCTCTTCCCCTCCCCCTCCTTCTCTTCCCCTCCTCCATCTCCTCCTCCTCCTCCTTCTTCTTCATGGTCGTCATCATCTTTGCTGACCTACCTAGTGTCTATAAACTGAAATGAGACTCCTCAGCTTTTACAGAAATCATAAACTACCTCATGGGGGCAGGTCACCTCCACCCCAATGTATCTTGAAATCCACACATGATTGACTCAGTTTCTCTCACAGTGACTTGTGTCCTCAGTTTGTCAGTCATTATCTCTCACTAAGACTCACTACTCATCTCCCTGCATCCATTCCGATCCCCTCTCCTCTGCCATGAAGGCTTGTAAACATTCAATTTGATCTTGCCAATCTCCTATTCATTAAAAAAAAAAAAAACTGCAATGTCTTCCCAAGGGGAAGGTCAAAATCTTTATTGGACTCTGAGACCCTGAATAATCTCTCTCTGCCCCACCACTACCCACCTTTTTCAGTTTTATCTTGTGACACTCCTACTGCTCACTCCAGCCATGCTAGATTCCCTTAGCTTTGAGTATGCTCTGCTCTGGTCTGCCTCACAGGCTCTTCCCTCTGTCTGGAATGCTGTTCCCTTTATTTACTTACATAGCTCCTACTTAGTCTTCAAGTCCCAACTTAATCACAATTTTTCAAGAAAACCTTCTCTGATTCTCAGACTAGGTACGTGGCATCAGAACACTTGATAATATTTAATTATTTATGTTTTATCTTTTGTTAATGTTAATGCTGGTCTTCTCCACCAGACTATAAAGCAAACCATGAGTGGGTGTTCAAAAAGAACCTTGCATTTTTGGCTGTTCCAAAGACTTCCGATCTTTTATTTGTAACCACATGTAATGGACCTAATGTTTCCTCTAAGAAAATAGTGGACTTGGGCAACATAATCCTGGCGTCTCACTGTAGCACAGCAAGCCACTTTTATCCATCTTAACACAGAGTCATTCTGCCTCTAATATTAGCCTGGATGACTAATACTAGATATCTTTTATGCCACATCTTGTGTTCTTCTGGACCACTCTTTAGCCATTATGACAGCAACCAATTGGTGTAACCATACCTTAGTTGCTCACATATCTCTAGCTTTCAGCCCTGGGACTGATGTATCATGGGACACCTGGAGGAAACTTCCTGGACTCATGCATGTGCAGCTTAGAAGTGCAAGGGATTTAGCACCCTGTAGGGCAACTCTGGGTCAGTGTTTGATGAGGCTAGTTTCTCCCACCAGTCCTACTGTCTTGGGCAGACCATTCTGGAATACATTCTAAGTCTTCTTCAGAAGGTCCTGGCTGGATAAAGTCCTAGCTGCCTACAGTGATGGTCAAACCAATAATGCATCCTTAAATTGGATTTCCCCTCTTACCTCTTTCTTCAATCCATCACTCATGCTCTCTGGGACCACTTCCAAAATAAACTATCTGCCTATAAGCCTTTGTCTTGGGCTCTCATTTTGTGAGGAATCCAGTACAAGATAATGACATTGGTTGTTGTGGGAGTCATGTGGGACCAGCTATTTAATCACATAGCAAGGGAATTCCACTTAGCTCCAGAAGTCTAGGATCTATGGTCAACCAAGTGATGGTCTCCCAAATCTATCCATGTCCTAATCTCCAGAACCTGTGAATATGTTACCTTAACATGATAAAAGCAAATTTGCAGCTATGATTGAGATAAAGATCTTGAAGTAGGGAGTTTATCTTGGATTATCCAGGTGGTCCCTAAAGGAAATCACAAGTCCTTATAAGAGAGAGACAGGGGGTCAGAGTCAAAGAGAAGGGCATGTGGTGTTGAAAGCAGAGATTGTAATGACGTACTTTGAAGATGGAGGAAGGAACCACAAACCAAGAAATGCTGGCCACCACCAGAAGCTGGAAAAGGCAAGAGGGTGGATTTTCCCCTGAGGCCCTATAGAAGGAAATTTGATTTTAGTCCAGTAAAACTGGCTTTGGACTTCTGATGTCCAAACTTGAAGAAATAAATTTGTATTGTTTTAAACCACTAAGTTGGTGGTAATTTGTTATAGTAGTAGCAGAAAACTAACAGTCTACCTTATTGAAAGTGATACAATTCAATGCCTCTGTTAATAAAAATAATAGTAGCTACTAGTATTTATCAAGCCATGTGCTTGTTGTGAGGCAAATTCTGTGCTAACAACTTATTCTCTATTCTTCCCTAATTTTTACAACAACCTTATAAGGTTGTACCTCTACTATCCATCATGGTGGATATCATCCTATGGCACTCCTGATCTCTTCCCTTCTCTGCCCTGGAAGGTGGTTCATAGAGACTGCCTCAACTGGCTCCCTTAATCTCTGAACTCTAGTTAGGTTCAGCCAGCCAGAGGCAACAGCAGGAAATGTGGACGGTGGGTGGACAGCGAGGTCTCTAGCCCTCTTTCTCTCTCAGGTTATTACAGGTTGACTGCATCCCTCTCCTAAGGTCATGGGTCATGACAGGTAACTTCTACATAGAGTTGCTTGCAGGGTCCTTGCTCCTGCTACTGTGGGAATTGTCTCATTACTTGCTGCTTTTCCTGAATCTTGCCCACACTTCTGGAAGTAGCCTTTTATTAAATGTTCCTTAAATCAGCCAGTTTGTATGTGCCATCTGATTTCTGCCAGGACCTTGCCTGATATTCTTCATTTTACAGCTAAGGAAATGAAGACTCGGAATGGTTAAGTAGCTCACACATTTCATCCAAGTATAAAATAACCAAAAACTGAGATGAATAGCAGAGTGGTCACCTGCTTTTGCTGAGGTAGAGGAGCATTGCTGATGTCCTCCCAAATTTGAAGAAGGGAAACAAATTCATTGTTGTTAATTTTGGGTCTATGATCACAATCATATTTAATCTGCCTTCATTTTTATCATGGTATCTCCTTTAAGTGTTGTGTTCTCATTTTGTAGGCTCACTATCAGCTATTTTTAATAATATATGCAAATTTTGTGAAAATATATCCTTTTTAATCTTGTTTTGATCATCTTGACACCACATTTTCCTGTCACACAAACATTTTAGAGTGTGGTTCGTCCTCAAAGACCATGCCAATTGAGAGGAAATGTTTCTGTGAGTTGTCTGAGTTCTCTGTGGCCATTTTTGATGAAGTCTGCAATTCTAGCAGCTGTGTCCTAAATTAAGAAGAAGATGGGCATTTCTCCAGAGATGAACCAGTTCATCAAGAACGCATCTTGCACATAATATAACATTTTAATAATTCAGCCCTATTGAGGGGACTGGTCTGGCTTGAAACATGTTTAAAGAAATGTAGTTCAATGGCTTTGAAATACAAACAAGAACTTGAACTAGGTAAATAGAATGTGGCCATGCATAGTTCTTAGGAAATCCACTTGAATGCATAGCTAAGAAATATTTATATTTGGTGTATCAATTATTTCTATGGGATTGGATGTTTTTATGATGCTCGAGGGTACTTAAAAAGTTTGTTCTCATAAGTAATTTAAATATTCCTCTTGAAATACTGTTTGCACTATTAATTTATTTAGCAAATTAATCACAGAATCATAACATTTTAGAGCTGAAAGAGACCTCAGAGAAAATCCAGTGCAACTCTCTTTGCAAACAGTGTCTTGCATTATTCTTAACTCCTTGCTCACAGTACAAGGGCCAGCCCTCCACATACCCTCTCAATCCAGCTTGGACTCCTGAGACACTGGCCCTCAGCTGGGGATCCAGCATAACTCGGTCCTTCTTGCCCACAAAGGGAGATTAGAACATGCCATAAGCAAAGATATACAATGTTCCTCTCACTGATCCCCCAAACAGAAATTTTGTTCCACTCTACTCTTTCCTACCTTTATGCCAGAAACTCAATATCCCCATGTCTTATGTCCCATACCTTCCCAGTCACTTCCATTATGGAAGGCTCAGAGGAGGACCAGCTTATCAGTGTCTTGCCTTTCTAATCTTCTTCCAATCTGCACATGCTCACCAGCCCTCTGAAATCCCATCCTCCAAACTGGCTTTTGCCAAGGTCATTAATAACAGAGTTCGAGACTCGTATGACTTGATCATTTCTTGGTAGCATTTGGAATGACTGATGACTTTTTTCTTGAAGCTCTTTCCTCCCTTGGATTCTAGTACTGGCTCCCCACTTGTTCACCCCAGCACTCTGACCATCCCTTCCCAGTCCCCCTTGTTGAAGTTCCTGTTTGTTGTCACCTTCTCATTTCACGCTACAGTGCTTCTCAGGAAATCACAGTCAACCCACCACTTTGTCAACTACTTGCAGGCTGTTTACTCTCAGGTTTAAGTCCCTGGTGCAGATCTTTCTCCTGAGCTCCTAATTGCCTGCTGAACACCTTTTGAATTTCCACAGCCTCTCCAACCACAGCAGATCCAAAACAGAGCTACTCTTCCCCTCAAATGTCCTCCCCACTCTTGTTTTTCCCTCTGTGAATAACATTATCATTGGATCATGTTAGATCGGTCCATCAGTGGATCATTAGATCAGTCCATCAGTGGTTCCCCATTGCTCCCAAGATAAAATCCAAGCTTCTTAGTACAACATGTAAGGAAGGTCTGTGAGATCTTGAGTCATTGCCTAATATAACAACTTCATCTCTAATATCTCCCTGTCAGCCCTCACATCCACTCCAGCTAGACTGTCCTTCTCTTAAACCTCAGACACTGACTCACATTCAGAGTCAGTTCAAGAATTATCTCCTCTATAAAGCTTTTTGTCACCAATTTCCCCCTCTCTGGAAGATTCAGTCACTCCATGTGTGCCTTGTCTATGACACTTAGCTATGCATTGTCCTAAGATAAGATTCTGAACAAGGTTATTGTCATTGGGAATAGGAAGAAAGAATAGGAAGTTGAAAGTCACGAAGAAGAAGCAATAGTGTTCGGGAGATTAAAGTTGTCTCAGTTAGGATGAACTAAGTAATCACCTTTTAAAATTAGGAGATGTTCAGAACTTTTCCCTCCCTGATACTTTTTGTGCAGGATACTTTCCTGGAAGTGAAATGACTCAATGGCTCTGTTTACAAAACAACTTCTCTGTGGGTTTTTTTCCCCCCGCTTTGGCTGCTTGATTCTAGAAACTGATGTCTCTGAGTGCTGCTAATCACAATCCTGTTATAGGGAGTAGGAAGGGGAAGGATGTAGATAGGGGAGAATAAAGATGCATGTTTCCTTATCTGAGGTCTTCAATCTTTTAAGGCTAGACACAGAGCAAGAAACAGGCTGAATGACACAAGACGCCAAGAAATCACAAGTGAAAAGGAGGATTTCACAGAACCAACAGCCTAGTGATGGGTGAAGGCTGGTGTGTAAGATGAGGAAAAGGATTTGTCTCTTTTCATTTTGGCTGCTTAGAGCTAGGATGGAGTTCTCCATGACCCTTGTGCCCAGCTATCTAGCCAAATATCTAGAAATCAATAAAATCTTCGAAGATTCTGCAAGTCACACCAGTCTTTGCTTGCTTGCTTTCAAATTACCTCCAAGACCTCAAAGGACTATGGCTACTGAAATCAGAGTTCTGGCAGCAATAACAAATAAGCGTTGATATGGCAGTCAGTCCCCATACCCTACCATGTACACATGTTTATTTTACATCTTATCCCTGAGTATTTAAATATGTCACATGTTTTCATCTAACTTGTCTGAACTCTTGTATAAAAATTTATGAAAGCAGGTCTCTCATCTAAACTTAATACATGATTTCTGGGTTAGGAATATAAATGTAAGAAAATTCTGAAATCTAAACTGGAAAAGCAGAAGTCTTCACTATCATGATTGTCAGGTGAAGTCTTTTGTAGATTTCTTCCATTAAGTGGCAGGATTTTTATCTACAATAAAATCAACAAAAGCTGGTGGCTTTTTTGGTATTTTACTGATGAAAGGGGAGGAGACTTCATACATGATTAACTTTGGTTGAATTGAGAGTTTTCTGAATGATTAAGAAACTAGAGCTTGACTAACTCAGAAACCATGTGGTCCATAACAGAACACCTTCTAAAGAAAAACAACATAAATTTCCAGGTGAAGCAAACAGATGACTTGTGTAACTTCATAACGAGTACATGAACCCCATTTGCCTTCAGCTCTGGATAAAGTCCCTGAACTGAGGCCACTCCAGGACAAGGGGATAAAATGTGTTCTCAGTGACTTCTTGGAAAGAGCAAAATTCTCTCTTGAAACTGAGCCCTTTGGTTTATTTTAATAATGTCTCCATTTCAGTTGGGTGAATGGAGGAGAGGGAAGTGAATTTTGAATTCTTGCTTTGCTAGTATAAATGGTTTTTACTTGTTATATTTTTCTAATGAAAAGGAAAAGAACACAATTCTCACTAGTGGAAAGGGTACTAAAATTTTATTGAGTCTGCCATGGGCTAGACACTGTGAGAAAGGTTCTTTCATATACATTCTCACTTTTAGAAAAAGTAACAGTAATGATAGAATTCTACTGGCATAGACGCCATTGACTGAGACCTTCCATGTGTCAGTGAGTGCTAAACCTTTTACACCGATCACCTCATTTTCAATGTTTCCAAGATTCATCCATCTTGTAGCATACATCAGCGCTTCATTTCTTGTTGTATTATCTTAAGATAAAACTAATTAGAACTTGAGAAAGATAACTTCTGTGTCCATTGAATATCCTCTCCAATAGCTCCCTTGTAGATAATGATTTCCACACAATCTAGGCAACCCTCATGTGAAGACAACCAATATTGTATGTTTTAGGAGACACATAGCATTGTGTGTCCTCTGTATCCTTCTTTTTGAGCTCTCAGGCCAGTTGGTTTGGGAATATACCACCCATTTATAAAACAAAAGTAAGAGGACCAAAAGATCTCACGCTTGTCCTAGCTCATGTGGGAAGACAGGCCAGATTAGGAGAAAATAGGTAGTTTAAAGTCTGCTGGCCCTTGTGTGTTTATCACCATGCTAATTATCTGTCTTACTGCTCCAGGTTTTGGGCTTCCTATGAATTCCCTCTTTTGATTCTTTTGTACTATTACCTCATATTAATGGTATAAAAATTTAGGTGAGGTGACCACAGTGGGATTGAACACACCATTTCTACCTAACATTTGGATTTTTCCTCATTCTTTTATTAGATAATATGAGAGACTCATAGTGTTGGAAGCAACCTTGGTCAGCATCCTCTTTTATGAGGCTCTCAAGGCCACACAGCCAGTTAGTAGCAGAGTTGGAGTTAGAGCCCAAGGAGCAGGTATTTTTCTTGGCGAACAAAAGATAATATGCGTGTACTTCAGAATCAAAACATCTAGATGTGAATCTCTACTCTGTCACTTCTTGGCTATGGGAACTTGTGTAACTTAAACTACCCAAGCCATTTCCTCATGGAGCCGTGACCATTAAATGAGATAACGTGTATAAAGTACCAAACATTGCATTTGTGTGTAGTCTAAGTGGTGGATCAATGTCAATTGCCATCCTTTCCTGGTCAGGGCTTTTTGGTTTTAGACTTTGAGAGATTCCTCCCAGGGAACTGACCAAAACTCATAGTGTTCCATTGCTTCCTCCCCTTCCAGAGCAAGGAGATGGGTTGGTCACCTGGCTGCCTAGGGTTACAACTCCTTTTCATGAGTTGCAACCTGGGTGTCAGTTATTGCACTGCCAGACTGAGCCTTGCTGGGCTGTAGTCCTGAAGCCAGTAGTCATGTCAATCTCTGTTATGGTTGTCCCACCCTAAGAAGCTCTGGGAGACTCCAGGGAAGTATTTTGGATGGAAAGTAAAAGTTTATTTTTCCCGCTTTACAGTTCCCAAGGGTGAGAATGAACCTAGAATGAAATCTGAACTCCCTCTTTGGCCCTAAACACATTACACTCTCAAATGCAAACCACTATTTGTAACTGAATCCTATTACTTGCTGTCACAGTTTTCCCACTAAAAAATATTGTCTTAATTTTAACTAGCATGCTTACTGTTCAATATCTAGCTAAAAACTTTCCATGCTACCCAAATGTCCTAGCTAAACAAACATGGAAGCTTGCGGTAATGCTTGTTCCAAACTTTTTCCTTTTCCATAGATTATTGACCCAGGGTATTTTCACATTTTGCTACTCTCCCAGATATGGGTCTAACTGGATTCTGAAACATGTTTTCCTCATCTTACAATCTTTTACTCCACACTGGCAGGCCTACTGTTCTAGTACTAACTCCCCCTAAATCTCCTCAAGGCTGTTCCAGAGCCCACCCCAAAACTCTGCCTTCTCATCATTTCTGCTTCAGCCACTTGGAGGAAAGACAAAAACCAAAAGTTGAATTAATTAACTTTTGGAGGAGCCTATTATATGTAAAAACCAAGCAAAATGCTGTCATTTTATAGCTGACCTAATGTGAACTACTTAAGATTTCTAAGCTTCAGTTTCCCCATCTGAAGAACAGCACCCATGATATTGGGTGGTTTTGAGTAATAAGAAAGAAAATGAATATAAAGTATTTGGTATATATCTAGCACACATAAGTAATCAACTAGTATTGGCTCTTAATATTGTTGTTGTTGTTGTCATTAGATAACAGAGAATACGATGATACATAAGACATATTGCCCACCCTTAAGAAGCTTACACGATACTTGAGATGACAAGACATGATCATGTGACAAGACAACAGTATTAGCAATATCCTAATAAAGAATGTGGTGCTATTATTTGTCAGGTGAGTGAGGGACAGAATATTGTGAGCTAGAATACAGCCTGGGAAGACTTCAGATTGATGGAGGAGTAATGAGATAGGCCTTGAAGGATGAAGTGCACTTAGGTAGATAGTGAGGGAGAAGAGCATTAGGGCAGGACAAACAACATCCTGAGATAGGAAGGTGTAAGTGTTTAGAAAGCCGTGAGTAATGGGTTAAGTAGAGTATTCATGCCAATGTGGGTAAATATACAATTGTGTAAATTGTATATTGTAGACATTTGAGGTTTTAAGCCACAAAACTATGGAAGTTTAATGTGGTGGTGGTAGATGGGGTGGGTTTGCGGGGAGAGACTTCAACAGAGAGTGAATACAATGTTAAAATCATATCAGTTTAAGGTGAAGTGCAGAGATTCAGGTGACTGTCTAGCACCCGATGGAAAGAGAAGCCAACTCTGAAAGACACCTAAAGGGAAGAATTCTGTCCCGATAGAATAGGCAAGGGGAGTGAGGGTGTTATGCAAGGAGAAGGAAGGCACAGAGCACTGGAAGGTTTTAATCCCAGGAGGCAGGGAGAATGAGGCATAGTACCATTAGTGAAATATGAAGGTCACACATTTAGTCATTTGTTCAATAATATTCTGCACTCTCTATGTCAGACCCTGTGCCGGGTCACTGGGATCCAGAGCTGAACACAGCAGTCCCTGCCTTCCAGGAAATAACAGTCTAGTCAGAAAGGGAAACTAGCTTGGGGAAGAAAGATGAACATTTACTCATAAGGTGATAGATCTGAGAAAACTTAAATGTCATCTAGAGTACTCCTCACTCTACCCCACCTGAAGCAAACTGTAAAGAGAAGAAAACAAGTCCAAACGGAGTAAAATTCATACCTCTAGTTACTGTCAGAGCCACCCCAGAATGTGAGGCCAGAATTCTTTTTTTTTTTTTTGAAGGGGAAGTGGTTGGTGAAAGGAAGTGGGAAGATGGGGTTGCAATCCAGCAGGTGCCCTTCATGCTCATGTGATTCCAAAGGAGAGCTGGACCTTGATTTGGCCTTGAACTTGACCTGTGGAAGGGTTAGACCTTGAATGAGGGAGTCTCACAAGGTTATGTTGGGAGTAGGAAGAGGGGCACGTGGAATCCTCTTTTCCAGGTCCACTCCCCCAGAACCTTCCTTTGAACCAACTAGGCTCTAGAGAAGGGAGGTGACTGAAGGTGTGAGGTGATGTCTCATTGTGGTTTTGATTTGCACTTCCATGGTGATTATTGATGTTGGGAAATTTTTATGTAGCTCTTGGCTGTTCATACATCTTCTTTGGTAAAATATTTATTCAGATTCTCTGCCCATTTTTAATCTGGTTGTTTGTTTGTTTTTCTATTGTGTTGTATGACTTCTTTATATATTTTGGATATTAACCCCTTACCAGATATATGATTTGCAAATATTTTCTCTTTTTATGGCTGAGTAATATATGTACCACATCTTCTTTATCCATTCATCTGTTGATGGACACTTAGGTTGCTTCCATGTCCTGGCTATTGTAAATAGAGCTGCAATGAACATTTTGGTACATGACCCTTTTTGTTTTTGTTTCTTTTTTTTTTATCTTTATTGGAGTATAATTGCTTTACAATCGTATGTTAGTTTCAGCTTCACAACAAAATGAATCAGTTATATATATATACATATGTTCCCATATCTCTTCCCGCTTGCGTCTCCCTCTCTCCCACCCTCCCTATCCCACCCCTCCAGGCGGTCACAAAGCACCGAGCTGATCTCCCTGTGCTATGCGGCTGCTTCCCACTAGCTATCTACCTTACGTTTGGTAGTGTATATATGTCCATGCCTCTTTATCGCTTTGTCACCGTTTACCCTTCCCCCTCCCCATAGCCTCAAGTCCATTCTCTAATAAGTCTGTGTCTTTATTCCTGTTTCACCCCTAGGTTTTTCATGACATTTTTTTTTCTTAAATTCCATATATATGTGTTAGCATACGGTATTTGTCTCTCTCTTTCTGACTTACTTCACTCTGTATGACAGACTCTAGGTCTATCCACCTCATTACAAATAGCTCAATTTCGTCTCTTTTTATGGCTGAGTAATATTCCATTGTATATATGTGCCACATCTTCTTTATCCATTCATCCGATGATGGACACTTAGGTTGTTTCCATCTCTGGGCTATTGTAAATAGAGCTGCAATGAACATTTTGGTACATGACTCTTTTTGAATTATGGTTTTCTCAGGGTATATGCCCAGTAGTGGGATTGCTGGGTCATATGGTAGTTCTATTTGTAGCTTTTTAAGGAACCTCCATACTGTTCTCCACAGTGGCTGTATCAATTTACATTCCCACCAACAGTGTAAGAGGGTTCCCTTTTCTCCACACCCTCTCCAGCATTTATTGTTTCTAGATTTTTTGATGATGGTCATTCTGACTGGTGTGAGATGATATCTCATTGTAGTTTTGATTTGCATTTCTCTAATGATTACTGATGTTGAGCATTCTTTCATGTGTTTGTTGGCACTCTGTATATCTTCTTTGGAGAAATGTCTATTTAGATCTTCTGCCCATTTTTGGATTGGGTTGTTTGTTTTTTTTGTTATTAAGCTGCATGAGCTGCTTATAAATTTTGGAGATTAATCCTTTGTGAGTTGCTTCATTTGCAGATATTTTCTCCCATTCTGAGGGTTGTCTTTTGGTCTTCTTTATGGTTTCCTTTGCTGCGCAAAAGATTTTAAGTTTCATTAGGTCCCATTTGTTTACTTTTGTTTTTATTTCCATTTCTCTAGGAGGTGGGTCAAAAAGGACCTTGCTGTGATTTATGTCATAGAGTGTTCTGCCTATGTTTTCCTCTAAGAGTTTGATAGTTTCTGGCCTTACATTTAGGTCTTTAATCCATTTTGAGTTTCTTTTTGTGTATGGTGTTAGGGAGTGTTCTAATTTCATTCTTTTACCTGTAGTTTGGTGTTAGCGAGTGTTCTAATTTCATTCTTTTACATGTAGTTTTCCCAGCACCACTTATTGAAGAGGCTGTCTTTTCTCCACTGTATATTCTTGCCTCCTTTATCAAAGATAAGGTGACTATACGTGAGTGGGTTTATCTCTGGTCTTTCTATCCTGTTCCATTGATCTATATTTCTGTTTTAGTGCCAGTACCATACTGTCTTGATTACTGTAGCTTTCTGGTATAGTGTGAAGTCCGGGACCCTGATTCCTCCATCTCTGTTTCCCTTTCTCAGTATTGTTTTGGCTATTCCGGGTCTTTTGTGTTTCCATACAAATTGTGAAATTTTTTGTTCTTGTTCTGTGAAAAATGCCAGTGGTAGTTTGTTAGGGATTGCATTGAATCTGTAGATTGCTTTGGGGAGTAGAGTCATTTTCACAATGTTGACTCTTCCAATCCAAGAACATTCTTGGTATATCTCTCCATCTATTTGTATCATCTTTAATCTCTTTCATCAGTGTCTTATAATTTTCTGCATACAGGTCTTTTGTCTCCTTAGGTAGGTTTATTCCTAGATATTTTATTCTTTTTGATGCAATGGTAAATGGGAGTGTTTTCTTAATTTCACTTTCAGATTTTTCAGCATTAGTGTATAGGAATGCAAGACATTTCGGTGCATTAATTTTGTATCCTGCTACTTTACCAAATTCATTGATTAGCTCTAGTAGTTTTCTGGTAGCATCTTTTTTTTTTTTTTTTTTGGTAGCATCTTTAGGATTCTCTATGTATAGTATCATGTCATCTGCAAACAGTGACAGCTTTACTTCTTCTTTTCTGATTTGGATTCCTTTTATTTCTTTTTCTTCTCTGATTGCTGTGGCTAAAACTTCCAAAACTATGTTGAATAATAGTGGTGAGAGTGGGAAACCTTGTCTTGTTCCTGATCTTAGTGGAAATGCTTTCAGTTTTTCACTATTGAGGACCATGTTGGCTATGGGTTTGTTGTATATGGCCTTTATTATGTTGAGGAAAGTTCCCTCTATGCCTACTTTCTGGAGGGTTTTTATCATAAACGGGTGTTGAATTTTGTCGAAAGCTTTCTCTGCATCTATTGAGATGATCATATAGTTTTTCTCCTTCAATTGTTAATATGGTGTATCACGTTGACTGATTTGCATATATTGAAGAATCCTTGCATTCCTGGGATAAACCCCACTTGATCATGGTGTATGATCCTTTTAATGTGCTGCTGGATTCTGTTTGCTAGTATTTTGTTGAGGATTTTTGCATCTATGTTCATCAGTGATATTGGCCTGTAGTTTTTTTTCTTTATGACATCTTTGTCTGGTTTTGGTATCAGGGTGATGGTGGCCTCGTAGAATGAGTTTGGGAGTGTTCCTCCCTCTGCTATATTTTGGAAGAGTTTGGGAAGGATATGTGTTAGCTCTTCTCTAAATGTTTCATAGAATTCTCCTATGAAGCCATCTGGTCCTGGGCTTTTGTTTGTTGGAAGATTTTTAATCACAGTCTCAATTTCAGTGTTTGTGATTGGTCTGTTTATATTTTCTATTTCTTCCTGGTTCAGTCTCAGAAGTTGTGCGTTTCTCAGAATTTGTCCATTTCTTCCAGGTTGTCCATTTTATTGGCATATAGTTGCTTGTAGCAATCTCTCATGATCCTTTGTATTTCTGCAGTGTCAGTTGTTACTTCTCCTTTTTCATTTCTAATTCTATTCATTTGAGTCTTCTCCCTTTTTTTCTTGATGAGTCTGGCTAATGGTTTATCAATTTTACCTTCTCAAAGAACCAGCTTTTAGTTTTATTGATCTTTGCTATCATTTCCTTCATTTCTTTTTCATTTACTTCTGATCTGATATTTATGATTTCCTTCCTTCTGCTAACTTTGGGGTTTTTTTCTTCTTCTTTCTCTAATTGCTTCAGGTGTAAGTTTAGGTTGTTTATTTGAGATGTTTCTTGTTTCTTAAGGTAGGATTGTATTGTTATAAACTTCCCTTTTAGAACTGCTTTTGCTGCTTCCCATAGGTTTTGGGTCGTCGTGTTTTCATTGTCATTTGTTTCTAGGTATTTTTTGATTTCCTCTTTGATTTCTTCAGTGATCTCTTTGTTATTAAGTAGTATATTGTTTAGCCTCTATGTGTTTGTATGTTTTACAGATTTTTTCCTGTAATTGATATCTAGTCTCATAGTGTTGTGGTCGGAAAAGATACTTGATGAGATTTCAATTTTCTTAAATTTACCAAGGCTTGATTTGTGACCCAAGATATGATCTAGCCTGGAGAATGTTCCATGAGCACTTGAGAAGAATGTGTATTCTGTTGTTTTTGGATGGAATGTCCTATAAATATCAATTAAGTCCATCTTGTTTAATGTATCATTTAAAGCTTGTGTTTATGTATTTATTTTCATTTTGGATGATCTGTCCATTGGTGAAAGTGGGGTGTTAAAGTCCCCTACCATGATTGTGTTACTGTCAATTTCCCCTTTTATGGCTGTTAGTATTTGCCTTATGTATCGAGGTGCTCCTATGTTGGGTGCATAAATATTTACAATTGTTATATCTTCTTCTTGGATTGATCCCTTGGTCATTATGTAGTGTCCTTTTTGTCTCTTGTAAGAGTCTTTGTTTTAAAGCCTATTTTGTCTGATATGAGAATTGCTACCCCAGCTTTCTTTTGATTTCCATTTGCATGGAGTATCTTTTTCCATCCCCTCACTTTCAGTCTGTATGTGTCCCTAGGTCTGAAGTGGATCTCTTGTAGACAGCATATATATGGGTCTTTTTTTTGTATCCATTCAGCCAGTCTATGTCTTTTGGTTTAAGCATTCAATTCATTTACATTTAAGGTAATTATCGATATGTATGTTCCTATTACCATTTTCTTAATTGTTTGGGGTTTTTTATTGCAGGTCTTTTCCTTCTCTTGTGTTTCCTGCCTAGAGCTCCTTTAGCATTTGTTGTAAAGCTGGTTTGGTGGTGCTGAATTCTCTTAGCTTTTGCTTGTCTGTAAAGGTTTTCATTTCTCTGTCATATTTGAATGAGATCTTTGCTGGGTAGAGTAATCTTGGTTGTAGTTTTTTCTCCTTCATCATTTTAAATATGTCCTGCCACCTTCTGGCTTGCAGAGTTTCTGCTGAAAGATCAGCTGTTAACCTGATGGGGATTCCCTTGTATGTTATTTGTTGTTTTTCCCTTGCTGCTTTTAATATTTTTTCTTTGTATTTAATTTTTGATAGTTTGATTAATATGTGTTCTGGCATGTTTCTCCTTGGATTTATCCTGTATGGGACTCTCTGTGCTTCCTGGGCTTGATTAACTATTTCCTTTCCCATATTAGGGAAGTTTTCAACTATAATCTCATCAAATATTTTCTCAGTCCCTTTCTTTTTCTCTTCTTCTTCTGGGTCCCTATAATTCGAATGCTGGTGCATTAAATGTTGTCCCAGAGGACTCTGAGACTGTCCTCAATTCTTTTGATTCTTTTTTCTTTATTTTGCTCTGCAGTAGTTATTTCCACTATTTTATCTTCCAGGTCAGTTATCCGTTCTTCTGCCTCCGTTATTCTGCTATTGATCCCTTCTAGAGAATTTTTAATTTCATTTATTGTGTTGTTCATCACTGTTTGTTTTAGTTCTTCTAGGTCCTTGTTAAACGTTTCTTGTATTTTCTCCTTTCTATTTCCAAGATTTTGGATCATGTTTACTATCATTACTCTGAATTCTTTTTCAGGTAGACTCCCTATTTACTCTTCATTTGTTAGGTCTGGTGGGGTTTTGCCTTGCTCCTTCATCTGCTGTGTGTTTCTCTGTCTTCTCATTTTGTTTAACTTACTGTGTTTGGGGTCTCCATTTTGCAGGCTACAGGTTCATAGTTCCTGTTGTTTTTGGTGTCTGTCCCCAGTGGCTAAGGTTGGTTCAGTGGGTTGTGTAGGCTTCCTGGTGGAGGGGACTAGTGCCTGTGTTCTGGTGGATGAGGCTGGATCTTGTCTTTCTCGTGGGCAGATCCACATCTAGTGGTGTGTTTTGGGTTGTCTGTAGCCTTATTATGATTTTAGGCAGCCTCTCTGCAAATGGATGGGGCTGTGTTCCTGTCTTGCTAGTTGTTTGACAAAGAGTGTCCAGCACTGTAGCTTGCCGGTCGTTGAGTGAAGCTGGGTCTTGGTGTTGAGATGGAGATCTCTAGGAGATTTTTGCCATTTGATATTACGTGGAGCTGGGAGTTCTCTTGTGGACCAGTGTCCTGAAGTTGGCTCTCCCACCTCAGAGGCACAGCACTGACTCCTGGCTGGAGCACCAAGAGCCTTTCATCCACACGGCTCAGAATGAAAGGGAGAAAAAATAGAAAGAAAGAAAGAGGATAAAATAAAGTAGGATAAAATAAAATAAAGTTATTAAAATAAAAAATAATTATTAAGAAAAAAAAATTTTTAAGTAAAAAAACAAAACAAACCCGGACGGTCGGAACCCTAGGACAAATGGTGAAAGCAAAGCTATACAGACAAAATCTCACACAGAAGCATACACATACACACTCACAAAAGGAGGAAAAGGGGAAAAAAATAATATATCTTGCTCCCAAAGTCCACCTCCTCAATTTGGGATGATTCGTTGTCTATTCATGTATTCCACAGATACAGGGTACATCAAGTTGATTGCGGAGCTTTAGTCCGCTGCTTCTGAGGCTGCTGGGAGAGATTTCCCTTTCTCTTCTTTGTTCGCACAGCTCCTGGGGTTCAGCTTTGGATTTGGCCCCGCCTCTGCGTGTAGGTTGCAGGAGGGTGTCTGTTCTTCGCTCAGACAGGACGGGGTTAAAGGAGCCGCTGATTCGGGGCTCTGGCTCCCTCAGGCCGGGGGGAGGGAGGGGTGCAGATGCGGGGCGAGCCTGCGGCACAGAGGCCAGCATGACGTTGCACCAGCCTTAGGCGCCCCATGCATTCTCCCAGGGAAGTTGTCCCTGGATCACGGGACCCTGGCAGTGGCGGGCTGCACAGGCTCCCGGGAGGGGAGGTGTGGATAGTGACCTGTGTTCGCACACAGGCTTCTTGGTGGTGGCAGCAGCAGCCTTAGCGTCTCATGCCAGTCTCTGAGGTCCGCGCTGAGAGCCGCAGCTCGCGCCCGTCTCTGGAGCTCCTTTAAGCAGCTCTCTTAATCCCCTCTCCTCGCGCACCAGGAAACAAAGAGGGAAGAAAACATCTCTTGCCTCTTCGGCAGGTCCAGCCTTTTTCCCGGACTCCCTCCCGGCCAGCTGTGGCGCACTAGCCTCCTTCAGGCTGTGTTCACGCTGCCAACCCCAGTCCTCTCCCGGCGCTCCGACCGAAGCCCGAGCCTCAGCTCGCAGCCCCGCCCGCCCTGGCGGGTGAGCAGAAAAGCCTCTCGAGCTGGTGAGTGTCGGTCGACATCGATCCTCTGTGCTGGAATCTCTCCGCTTTGCCCTCCGCACCCCTGTTGCTGTGCTCTCCTCCGCGGCTCCGAAGCTTCCCCCCCTCCACCACCCGCAGTCTCCACCTGAGAAAGCGGCTTCCTAGTGTGTGGAAACCTTTCCTCCTTCACAGCTCCTTCCCACTGGTGCAGGTCCCATCCCTATTCTTTGTCTCTGTTTTTTCTTTTTTCTTTTACCCTACCCAGGTACGTAGGGAGTTTCTTGCCTTTGGGGAGCTCTGAGGTCTTCTGCCAGTGTTCAGTAGGTGTTCTGTAGGAGTTGTTCCACATGTAGATGTATTTCTGATGTATTTGTGGGGAGGAAGGTGATCTCCATGTCTTACTGTTCCACCTTCTTGAGGCTCCTCCTTTAATCCATTTTGAGTTAGTTTCTGTGTGTGGTATAAGAGAGTGGTCCAGTTTCATTCTTTTGCATGTGGCTATCCAGTTTTCCCAGCACCATTTATTGAAGAGACTCCATTGTATATTCTTGGCTCCACTGTCATAAATTAATTGAACGTATATGCATTTATTTCTGGGCTCTGTATTCTGTTCCACTGATCTGTGTATCTGTTTTTATGTCAACACCTCATGTTTTGGTCACCATAGCTGTGTAATAGTTTTATTATTTATTTATTTATTTATTTAATTTATATTTTAAATTTTGGCTGCATTGAGTCTTCGTTGCAGCAAGCGGGGGCTACTCTTCATTGCAGTGCCCAGGCTTCTCATTGCGGTGGCTTTCGTTGCAGAGCACGGGCTCTTGGCGTGTGGGCTTCAGTAGCTGTGGTATGCAGGCTCAGTGGTTGTGGCTCGCAGGCTCTAGAGGGCAGGCTCAGTTGTTGTGGTGCACGGGCTTAGTTGCTCCATGGCATGTGGGATCTTCCCGGACCAGGGCTCGAGCCCATATCCCCTGCATTGGCAGGCGGATTCTTAACCACTGAGCCACCAGGGAAGGCCTGTGTAATAGTTTTAAATCAGGAAGTGTGATGTTGCCCACTTTGTTCTTCTCAAGATTGTTTTGACTATTCAGGGTCTTTTGAAGTTCATACAAATTTTAGGATTGTTTGTTCTATTTCTGTGAAAAATGCCATTGAAATTTTGATAGGGCTTACATTGAATCTGTAGACTGCTTTGAATAGTATAGACAGTTTAAGAATATTAGCTCTTCTAATCCTTTTAGTCTTGGTAGGTTTTATGTTTCTACGAATTTATCCATTTCTTCTAGATTGTCAAATTTGTTGGTGTATAATTGTTTGTAGCAGTCTCAGGATCTTTTGTATTTCTGTGGTATCAGTTTAATGTCTCCTCTTTCATTTCTGATTTTATATTTTTGAGTTCTGTCTCTTTTTTTCTTGGTAAGTCTAGCTAAAAGTTTTATTTTTAAAAAAATCTTTTCAAAAACCCAGCTCTTAGTTTTATTGATCTTTTCTACTGTCTTTTAGCTTACGTTTCATTCATTTCTGCTCTGATCTTTGTTACTTCCTTCCTTCTACTAACTTTGGCCTTAGTTTGTTCTTTTTCTAGTTCCTGGAGGTGTAAAATAGTGTTTATATGAGATCTTTCTTGTTTCTTAATGTACACATTTATCGCTATGAACTTCCCTCTTAGAACTACTTTTGCTATGTCCCGTACATTTTGTTATGTTGTATTTCCATTTTTGTTTGTCTCAAGCTTTTTTAAATTTCTCTTTTGATTTTTCTTTGACCCATTGGTTTTTTTGGTAGCATGTTGTTTAATTTCCACATATTTGTGAATTTTCTAGTTTTCTTCTGGTAATTGATTTCTAGTTTTATACCATTCTGGTAGGAAAAGAATGCTTGATATGATTTTTAATCTCCTTAAATTTATTAAGATTTGTTTTGTGGCCTAACATATGATGTGTCTGGAGAATGTTCCATGTGCACTCGAGAGGTATATTCTGTTGCTTTTGGATGGAACATTCTGTAAATGTCTGTTAAGGTCATCTGGTTTAATGTGTCACTTAAGTCCAATGTTTCCTCATAGATTTTCTGTCTGGATGATCTGTCCATTAATAGTCCCCTACTATTATCATATAGCTGTTTATTTCTCCCCTTAGGTCTGCTAATATTTGCTATATATATATAGGTTTTCCTATGTTGAGTACATGAATATTTACAAATATTGTATCTTCTTGTTGGATAGTCAAGAATTCTTTATGTCATACCATTTCTACCACACAGCCCTCACTGTCAGGAACACATGCTTGGCACTCAATCATGCATTGCCTTGTGACATCATTCACAGGGTATCAAACAAGGGAATGGAATCCATGGCAATCTGTATTATGTGAGGGAAGGTAAATTATTGCTAACTCACTTCTCATGTGCTGGTGACTTTTTACCCCCAAAATATTCTAAGTTACTTCCAATAACCATGTATTCAATGTCTGTGAGAATGAGGACATGATCTACCATCCAGAGGAAAGCCTGCCTCTTCTCTCTCCCCCACTGGCTGTACACAAACAGTCTGGAAGTCATGTCACTCTGATTCTTCAATATTGCTCAGATTGGTTATTTCATTTATACCACTGCCACTATTGCCTTAGTGCAGGTGCTCACTGCATCTTCTTCTAATTTTTTGCCTCCCTCACTCCAATCCATCTTTTTCACTCTGCCATTACGTGTCACTCCTCTCCTTAAAAACCACCAGTGTTTCTTCACTGACTACAAGATAAACTCCAATCTCCTTAGTATGACCAGAAGTTCTTTTCCTTCCAGAAGTTCCTTGCCACTCCTGCCACTCCAGGTGCTCTATGATCCCACAAAAACCTACCTACCTTTATCTGAACATCCCAAGATTTTCATCCCCTTGTGCATTGGCACATACTGTATATTCTGCTGTTTTTTCTCCTCTCACTGTTGAGAACATTGAACTCCATGTTTCAATGCTTACCTCAAAAACCACCTCCCTTGGGGCTTCCCTGGTGGCAGTGGTTGAGAATCTGCCTGCTAATGCAGGGGACACAGGTTTGAGCCCTGGTCTGGGAGGATCCCACATGCCGCGGAGCAACTAGGCCCATGAACCACAACTACTGAGCCTGCGCGTCTGGAGCCTGTGCTCTGCAACAAGAGAGGCCACAACAGTGAGCAGCCCATGCACCGCAATGAAGAGTGGCCCCTGCTTGCCACAACTAGAGAAAGCCGTCGCACAGAAACGAAGACCCAACACAGCAAAAATAAATTAATTAATTAAAAAAAAAGATTAAAAAAACCCACCTCCCTTAAATATATACTTCTATTAATTTTATTTATTTATAACACACACCATGACAAAAAAAATAAGATGATATAACGTCACATACAGAGATACATACTATATAGCAAAGTGAAATATAGTCTAAAATTTAGCAAATGATAGGAAATTAATACAAAGACAGGAGTCATGTTAGGCCACAAAGTGCTTCTCAAACAATCCTACACATCTGATAGCCCCTCAGAGTTATTCACTTCAGTCTCTGGGGGTCTTTATGTGTTTATGTTTCTTCCTTCTCTCCTAGATGTTGAGTCCTTGAGGACAAGAAATTCATATTATTTATTTCTCTATTTTCAATGTCTTGAACAATGTCTAGCACTTGTTAAGCACTCAGTAAATGGGTATTGGATAAATGAGTAAATGAATGCTTCAGGGGCTGTCATACTCATCTTTATTCCCTCCCACTACTGAATAATTTATATATAATGTATAAAACGATAGAATTCAAAGAAAAATATCCAAGTACATGGAAATACAGTCATCCTCTTTGGAGAAAATAGATTAATTTGGGGGAATGCACTGAATATCAAGAAAGAAAACTTGGAAATAAAAGAAATGGAGAAAGGAACCAGTGAAAGAGAACAAAAGAGTGTCAAAAAGGAAGGAGCAGTAAGGAGGCAGGGAAGACAGAAAGAGTGATGAGTTAATAACTACGAATGTTCAGGCTCAGCGAGCTCGTCTTGAGCCTGATATGTTTTGCATTCACTCTGCCCTCTATATATTTTGTACTAAATAAACATAGTCATGTCAGAAGTTGGGCAGAGAAATGTTAAAGTCCCAAGTCTGAAGCACAGAAGGGTGGGTAACTTCCTTGTCCTCGGATTTAGTCTGTGCCCTCATGTGAACACATCTTCATACTATTTGCTATGTTTGTATTTACATCATCTTTAACCACTTTTGGCTACCTTTTCCTCTAGACCCTAGAGCTGTCAGAAACAACCTGTTTGTCTACACTTACCCACCCTGCTTGTTAACTCTTGAGGAATAGGCATTCTTTCCAGATCCTGGTTGATTTCTCATCTGCCTAGGTATTCCTGACTTCCTCATGCCCTGGGATGTAACCTGTGGGTCTTCCTATGCAGTCCTGAGTAATCTCACCTAACCCTTCAAATGTGCGTTTGCCAACCTGGGCAGATACATGGCTCAGAAATTCTCATCTTCCCCATTCCCAGCCTTGACCTCTCTTGGCTCTGACGGGCTCAGAGATTGAAATGTTCTTTGTCTCTTGGACTAAGTTTTTGAATTTACTGAAAAAGAAGACTGTTGCTTTGGTTTTTTTCCACTATAGCTTTACTGAAAATCACTATAAATTCTTAAAAGACTGACAGCTGGTAACAAAAGACAGTGATTACATTGAAATACTCTGTATAAAATCTGTACCATGTTTTGTGAGAAATTTCATCCAACTGTTTCTGCTTTTGAAATTGCTCACTTGTAATTGCTATTTAAGTCCAGGAAGCATTTAAATTGCCATCTATAACATTTTTAGTTTTTCTCTTTAAAATCACTTAAAAGAAGCTTTTACCACATATATTCATATTCTGCAAACCTAAAAATTAAGTGGTTGCTAATTCAAACATATTACCCACATAGAATTGCCACAAATAAAACTGCTTGTTTTAGTTTGCAAAGTCATTCATTTCCACCCATTCTAATAGGGGCAATCCTTTTCTCTCCATCTAACTTTCAAGGGGAAAAATACTCACAATATAAAAATACTAAAAATGGGGAAATTGGCACTTCCAGATTGAAGAAAACCAAACTACCTCTTCTCTAAACAAGTTGTCAAAGGGTAGAAGGTGGAAGTAGAAAATATCTTGTGATTTGGGTGATTTCTGAAAGCTTCGGAGCTTTCAGAGTTTCCCAGAAATTAGAGAAGTAAATTGCAGAATGCCTGACTATACAGCTTTAAGAAGTACAAGGCCTTACCAAAAAAAAAAAAAAAAAAAAAAAAGGAATGCATCTTGCCAATGTAATTTATGATGCTTTACATACAAGCATGGTCATCTCACCCACCTGAGGAAAACCAAGAGCTGAAGTACACATTTTCATCAGTGAACTGATAGACTCTGATAACTTCCAAAATGATCACCACAAAAGGATTTTAAGAAATGCTGAAATTCAAGTGCTGGGGATGGAGCTAAAGATTCTAAAATGCTAGAATAGTAAAATTATAGCAATAGAGGAGACTTCAGAAGCTATCTTGTAAATGAGGGAAAGGAGAGCTTGAGTGTATTTGACTGGCAGTGAAGTGACTACTCAGTCACTTTGAAGATAAATGCACAGATAAAAGGCAACACGCTTTGAGTAATAAGAAAAATTATGTGCGAAGGTTAAAACTAAATGGGATTGGGTATAATTGGGGTGGGATACGGTGGCTTCATCTGCAAAAACCCCAAGCTTCAATCCAGGATCACCTATAGCACACTCTGAGCTTCCTCCCCCGTGAGTACAAAGAAGTTGGCAACAGTGAAAGTGGTAATATAAAGAAACTGAAAAATTCAAAGCTAGTGATAACTGTGAGAAAATGAAGAGGTGTGAGGTATGAAAGCCAAAAAGCTCACAATAATTATGAGAAGAGAAAATTGACTAATTTTAGACAAATTATTAGTGAAAATTGTATAATTACATTCTAAACTTTCTTTCAATCATGTAATTAAAAAAGGTGTCCTCACCTACTTTTTAAGGGTCATTTTTGAATTCAGGTTTGTTTTTTTTAAAGATTCTTATGTGAATTCATTCTACAGCAACACTAGGTACCACTTCTTTAGAAAAGCAAATTATACTTGGAAAAAGTGCTTAGCAAGAGCTTCTGTTTTGTTCTTTGTGGCGGTGACAACGTTTGTAGATCATAAGCACCAGAAGTCAATCTCATTTCCTCTCTGAGCACGACGGGGTCTGAACTTTGCTCTGCCTTTAAGTAAATATGGTTCCCAAATGGCCCCAACAGCCACCGTGGTTAAAGATGCTTTACAAGTAAGCTGGGTGGGGCGCTTGAAATTGTAATATTCAGTGCCTCCAGGCACCAGAGATTGCTGTTGATAATGAAGATAATAAAAGGAGGGGAAAACCCAGATGACTTCAAATAAGCCTAAACTTCAAATATTCAAAACCTAGAGGCTGGTAATTTGAGTTAAGGATCTTCTGTGGGTTGACCCTGACTTAATTAATGCCCTGGCCCTGCCTTAACCAATAATATATTCAAAAAAGGAAATTGAAGTTGTCTTTTGGAAATCGGAGGAAGGAAAAATTAGGTCCATTTGGCCTAAGAAGAGAAGGTGGAGAAAAGGTTTACTAACCACCTTCAAGGATATAACATGATATCATGAGAGGGTTGGTGGACTTGTCCTAGCAGGCGTTCAGTGATAGTTACTGAATAAGTTATTTTCATTAATGGCAGGAAGAAATGAGTTTAAATTTCAACAAACAAATACATTCTAGTGAGAACTAATGAAAAATAACTATATGGGAAACATCCACCTCGAATATTTTAAGAATAGAGTAGAAGGCAGAAGAATAGATTACATGTTCTCAAGATCATATCATACTTGAGCACATCAAAGTTCATCTTATGTATTAATTGCTCTTGTAATATCTCTAGCATTATTTCAAGGGAAATTAATGTATTTGTCTGTGTGCTCCCAAATTCCTATGTATAGGTTTTACACAAGGAAGAGAGAAAAGCTTTCTGAGGCTACATGCTTTCCTTGTTAAACCTACAAGCAGCAGAGAATGAAGGAGGTGGGCTGAGAAGCCTGGGAGGGAAGGAGAGATGAGAATGCTCAGAATCAGAGGACCATCTCAAACCCAAGGAAGCACATGACTGCTGAGTCAAAACAGAAATCAGGGATCCCACTTCCACCGGAGCCCAAGCTGGGGGATAGGCTTCTGGGAACACTGATTATAAGGCGAAGATAGTAGCTACCAACTCGGACTGTCCTACACTATGTTAACTGAAACCAAGTTTGTAGAACTCCTCTCAACCCCTAGGAGATCACCCTTCCTTGAAACATCCCAAGTCAAGACAGAAAACAAAGTTTTCAGAGTTGATTCCTTATTAAATTGACCAAGATATATCAATATTTTCCAAACTTTTCCATCTCTTCTGAAGCTACCAGACTTTCTAAAACTTGGGAAGAATAATATCTGATGAAAACTCTCAACTATCAGTTCTCTAGAAGATCACCAGAAAAACCTGTAAATCAAGCAAAGCTAAATATACTAAATGTATTGAAGTAAGGGAGGACACCACTTTGACAGTCTCAAAATAGAATACTGAGACAGGTTATCAATAGTGTTTTAGGGCCTAGACTAGATGACTTTAAGGTAGGTCTTCCAAGGCAGCAAACTGGTTGGGATTGGAGAGTTTATGACAAAATAAGTTGATTTAGTAAGCACAGTATGCAAGGTCGTGAAAACAGGTCTTGATGAGCAAGCAGTTAGAAGTAAGCTATAGAGCTGACATTATAGGTTGGGTTCTCCATGAAGCAGATTCTGGGGCAGTTTAGTATTTCAGATGGTCATTAGGGTGTGCCCTTGAGGTCAACACCTGTGAAATGGGGAGTGGGGGAGGAGAGCCAGAATGGCCAGGAGGAGAAGTCAAGCTGTGATGCAGGCTCCACAATCCCAGCCAATCCCCCATAGGGAGCTCTATGCATTTTAAATGACTCATCAGAAATGTCCCTCACTGGGCCATGTCACTGTACATAGCCTACCCCTGGAAGGAAGTTATGGTTAAGGCAGTTTTGACCAAGTAATTAATGGTCAATTGCAGCTGAGGCAATCTTGGAAAGGAATGACAGATAAAGACATTTAGCCAACAACATTCTCCAGCAGCCAGGGGAGCAGTCTTTCCTTAAAGAGGGATCTGGACTGGGTGGCCCACAGTCTCATCATACATGAGCACACACTCCCTAAAAAGCAGCCATTGTTATTTGCTTGGTCTCAGCACTAATTAGCATAGGAATAGGAAAATATGTCTCATCCCACTATTGTTTAACACAGGAACAAGGAATTAGGAGAGTTTGTTTTCAAGACAAGTTCAGCTTCTCTCCTCCCCACATGAAATTTGTCTGGATCTCAGAAGAGGAAGTACCCTTCCTTTGTATCAGTTGGGCTCTCTATCCCATCCCTCCTCACCCACTTTTCTCCACTCATGTGTTACGTGTGTTATTCCTTTATCCTCTGCGTATCCCATTGTCTGTCACCATTGATAACATTTCTGCCAAAAGTTTTCCTTATAAATGAATAAAATTTGATTTATTTGGGCTTGTAGATCTCTATATAATCACCCATCTTCCTTTCACCATCAAATGGCTTCACTTAAAAAAGAGAAAAAATAGTTCTTATTGGCTTCATTTCTCTTACCAACCCTTCCCGTTCTAACTTTGCTATTCTTTGGAAACTACTCTTTGGGAAGTCATCGGTAATCTCCCTTGATATTTACAGTATTTGTTCATATTGACCACCTTCTTCTTAAAACTTCCTCTTGACTTCTTGTATTCTGCAAGTTTTCCTTCTGCCTCTAACACAATTCTTTCTTTGTCTTGCCTTTTCTTCCTCTTCGTCATTTCTCTCAAAAATGAAGATGGTTCCCATTTCTATCTTTTCTACTCTAGCTATACTTTCCTAATTGTTGATCTCTACTCATATAAACAGCACCTTCATGTGAATACTACATCCCTGTTTTTCTTCAATCTCCATTTGCTAGAAATCTAGAAGTGATTCATTTGTGAGTACTCCAAACTCATCATTTCTATAAGTAGACTTGACGTATACTCCTTCAAGACTACACTTCTCGTATTTCCTATCTATACCCCATGTATATCCTTATTCTATACAGAATATAGTACTGTGTGGATCCGAGTTCAGTGAGGGAAACAGAAATCACACCAATTATTCCAATAGAGAAAATTTAATACAGGAAGTAATTTAAATAGACTTTGGAGGATTGAAAAGGCAAAGTAAAGGGGAATATTCTGAGGTAACTCAAAGATAGTAATTCCAGGAAGCAGCTACTACTCAGTAGGGCTGTTGGAACAGAGGGAAGAAGTTAGGGTTATTAGAACCTAGAACCTTGGATCTGAGAAGAGGTCTCTGCCTGGCTGGCACTGATGCCTCAGGAGCTCAGAAGAAGATGCTCGTGTTGCCAAGACTCACGTCCCTGTGGAGGGGGTGCCAGGCAGCGGGTGTTCATATCTCTGAGGCTGGTCCTAGGAGTGTGGGAAGAAACTGGAAATCAGAACCCACTGCAGCTTCCAGGGTAAAGAACCATTGTAATGGCCTTGATGAGAACAGCAAGCAAAACAGGAAGGAGTGTGTCCCTTCTCCCTGCTCCTGACCTCACAGAGAGCAGCAGGCAAAACAGAAAAGTGGTTTGCAGAGTCCCAGCGCCAGCATCCCAGGAGGGTGAGTTTACAGCTCAGAGGTGATAACTTAATTCCAGCACTGGTGCCATAACCTTCTAAGCCAGGGATCAACAAAGCACAGCCTGCAGGCTGCATGTTTTAGTAAATACAATTTTACTGGAATACAGCCTTGTTTGTTCATTTTTGTATTGTGTGTGGTTGTTTCATGCTACAATGGCTGAGTTGAAAATTGCCATGAAGACTGTATGGCCTGTGGAGCCTAAAATATGAATCTTGTCCTTTACAGAAAAAGGTTGCCAACCCCTGCTCTAAACTTCCAAAGCTGAACAACTGTATTATTTTGGCAACTACACTTCTTTCACCCTCAATAGAGAATCATCTGTCAAGCTACACTTCTATGATATTATTCTTCCTTCTCATCCCTGTTTCCTTGGCCGTTACCTTCCTCTTTTTTTTTTTTTTTTTTTTGTGGTACGTGGGCCTCTCACTGTTGTGGCCTCTCCCGTTGCAGAGCACAGGCTCTGGACGCGCAGGCTCAGCGGCCATGGCTCATGGGCCCAGCCGCTCTGCGGCATATGGGATCTTCCCGGACCGGGGCACGAACCCGTGTCCCCTGCATCGGCAGGCGGACTCTCGACCGCTGCACCACCAGGGAAGCCCCATTACCTTCCTCTTGGTCATCTTCTTTCATCCGTCTTCAGTCTATTTGCATGCAGATTATTCTCTGGAAAATTCATCTCGGAAATGCTTCCTCTTTTTGTGAAAAAACCTGCTCAAACACCTCCAATGCTTCCTCTTTTTGTGAAAAAATATAAGTCTAAAGCCGTACCCATGTTTGACCCCAAAGTACATTTCCTGGCTTGTTTCCCACCACTTTCATGCATAGTCAGATCACTGACTTGTCTCTAACAAATTCTACTCTTTACTCTCTTTGTGATTTTTGCACTGATACCTCTGGTTTAACAGAATCCAAAAAAAAAATAACACCTCTACCCCACACCTGAGTTAAAAACCAATTGAGAAACCCTCTCAATTGAAGTCAGGAAAAAGGAAGTCAAAATGTTAGACATTACTATGAAATCTACGGTGGAATATGTGGTTTATTTATGCAAGAAAAATGGTGTACCGACACTCTCTACTATACTACCTCCCATTCATACCCCAGTTAGACCTTAGGAAAGCCAACTCAAGGGGAAAACTTTGCAAAATAAAACAATATCTTTGTTTTATTGTTTGCAAAATAAAACAACATCCAGTATCTCTGTCTCACACTGATCCAGGATGGAGAGGACATAATAGAAATTAACACCACAGTGCTTGGAACTGTGTGATAGATCAGCTCCATTAAATAGATCAATGTGGACCAATGGATGTCTCCTACCACCAGAAAGGATGGAGTAGTAAAGAAGATGGGTAAAAGATGGGGGTGTTAGTTAAGGACTCCCATATAAAATTTGAAAACAGAGTAGATTGAGAAAGGAGGATGAGTTAGTTCCCCCCAATATTTCCCATGTTATTTTTCTCTCATCCTTTGGGATTCATCATGAATTATATCAACCAAAACAGTGACTAACCTCCGAAAGGGAGGAGACCAGCTGTTGATCAAGGCAGTCTTGTTTCCACCTTCATGGGTTGCTTCCTCACCACCTATTGCTCCTTTGGTATCCTCCTGTGGAAACATAAAAATGCTCCCAGACAGTATATTAATTAGATTAACTCCAAATCTACACAGTATCCAAGGCTGAGACTTTGCTTCCTCTTCTATTTCACATCCCAAATGATGCCCAACTACACTGCCCACTACAGCTCACCAGAGGTTAGGCAATACAATTAAAATGCTACACCAACATATTTCACTCATAAATTTCCAACAACATAAAGATGCCTGAACTTTGCATAGAAACTCCCTCCCATTGTGAAATTCCCAGAAGAAACTGAAGTCCAAAGATTAAATTCTCTTGCCAATTCAGGTCCAAATAATTTAACGTGCAAAAGAATTAACATCCTTAATTCTTCCTCCCCAAGTTCTTATTCTACTTGGGCTCAGCTAAAGGATTTAAGCTCAGATATCTGATGGAGTCTAGGTTCTTTCAACCACTACTGCCTGCAATTTTTATCACTGAAATGAGCATCATTTTTGTTGTTCCCCCACGTTTAAAGAACCCAAAGTCATACTAAGATTATTGCTGCTGCAGCACCGCACTAGTGAAATTGAAAACAAGACAAAACCTAGAGAGCTCATCTCAGGCAAAACTGCTCCATGAACACAATACTTAGTCTAGACTCACATTCATGTGGCCAAAGATCATGGCAGTGAATCAGTGGTATTGAAGGGCAGCCAGAGAGGAGAAGTTCTCAGTTTTAGTCTTGCCAGAATGTCAGTCAGCTGATGTCAGTTATCTAAAGTTCATGACTATGAACTTAAGCCCACCTGGGAGAAATTCCTCATAAGAGGTTAATATCACATCTGAGGAAAAATCCAAGAGCATACTCCCTTTTTCCTTGGAGAGAGGCGTTGAAGATTCAGTCACAAGGTCTTATTTCCATTTCCCATTTTTAAATTTAATTTAATTTAATTTTATTTTATTGTGGTATGCGGGCCTCTCACTGTTGTGGCCTCTCCCGTTGCGGAGCACAGGCTCCGGACACGCAGGCTCAGCGGCCATGGCTCACGGGCCCAGCCACTCTGCGGCATGTGGGATCTTCCCGGACCGAGGCACGAACCCGTGTCCCCTGCATCGGCAGGCGGACTCTCAACCACTGCGCCACCAGGGAAGCCCTCATTTCCCTTTTGAGTGTTATATTTCTGGTGCCCTAGAGATATGGTCTCAGAAGTCAGGGATCTAGCCCTCATTTCCACTGACCTTTACATTCAAAAACAGTTTTTGGCCAGACTTCTCATGTGTGGTTAGAAGGAGAAGGATCTTGGATGAAGAAGAGGGTTACACCAGTGTCTCTTGGGTCAAGGGCAGAGTGCGATATTGGGAGGACCCTGGCCCTGGAGGGCAGGCAAAGGACTTGTAGGTGGGGACAAGTCTTGGTGAAGAGGGAGGAGAATGAAAAGGAAACTGGAATTGACAAAATGGCCCCCATAGAGGCTCTCCACGGGCTGCCCACGCATCCTCCTTCCTTGTCTTTTTCAGTCTCCCTCCAGGGGCGGAGAAGATGGGAGATAAGAGGGGTGAATTAATGTATAGGGAGAGGATATAGGGTCTATGAAATTGGGTTGTGTAAGATAAAGCAGGTGGGAAAACAGATAAGCAATGGTGTCAAAAATAAGAGGTGTAATTTCTAGTGTTTTCCTGATACTCACTAGGAATGTAACCGTGAGAAATCATTTTACTTCTTTAGCCCATCTACGAAGTGGACAGTGGTTGCAGAGCCTGTGGAGATTCTGTGGTTGTTCTTTTTTTTTTTTTTTTTTTTGAGGAAAGCTTCCACAATTTATTACGGAAAATGTACAGTGACCGAAGCACAGTGATGCAGCCCAGCCGGGGTCTGCCCCTGAGGAGGATGTAAAACGACATTGTTCTGCCCTCAATCCTTGGAGTCCCTACTTCATCCATAGGTGCCCCTTTATTGTATTGTAGTTTAGTGGTAAAAACTTGGGTCAAGAAGAGCTACGTGAACATTTATGTTTAATTCTGTGGTTGTTCTGTTGAGCTCTATAAATACCTTTTCCTGCGATCAGATTTGAGACCTCAGACCTGGCCTTCACACACATAAAATTGAATATTCTAGACATTTAAAAAATCTGGACAGTTGGATTTCTATAACATTGTGCTTAAAATCCAGAATTTTACATAAAGTTCCTTTAAGATGACAGAGTGGGATTAGGCAGGGAAGAGAAGGGTGGAGGGGAAATTCTGACCCCAAACAATTTAATTAAGTCTAGCCCACTTCCCACATTAATAAAGTGAACAGACATTAAAAACTAATGTCAATTTCTTTTAGGATTCTGGCAGGCCCTGCCAGAGGATGCAAGAAAAAAACTTTATTTCACAGTAATGGGGACAGAGTGACACAAAGAACAGGACACAGTCCTGGCTCACTGAGGCAATTGTGTCTTTTCTTAACCTGAGTTTAAACTGCACTGACTCCCAAGTATAGTTTGTTCTTTGGGGATGTGCTTACTATAATGGACCAACGAGTAAACAAACCAGTAAGTCAGCAGTCCCTTTTGGTGAATGTAATGGAAAGGAAACTGGAATTGACAAAGCTGCCTTCACCATTGCCCACTGGACTGAAACCCCTACTGGCCCACGTTCCTTCCATCTCAACACCTGTTCTGCTAAGGGTAATGAACCTCAGCCTTCCAGTGGGTTGAAGCCTAAAACTAATCACAACTCTAGGACTTAGACTTGGAACACAGTCCACTGGATAGGGAAAGACTCTAAAGGAGGCAATAACTGGAGCTTTGTCAAAGAAGGACTTGGAGTCTTAGAGAGAATAGAGAAAGGGGTGAGGCATCCTAAATATAGAGACCCAAGTTGGGAGTGGAAGGAAAGGTTCATAAGGGGTTCCCCACCACCAACACCCTGATGGTTAGGGGACTATGGTAGACTGAATGATGGGCTATGAAAGGTATCCCAGTCCTAAGCCCTGGAATCTGTGATGGACTTTACGTGGCAAAAGAGACTTTGCAGATGCCATTAGGGAAGGACCTTGAGATGGGAAATTATCTTGGATTATCCGGGTGGGCCCTCAATGTAATCACAAGTGTCCTTATAAGAGAAAGGCAAAAGGAGATTCCACAACCATGTAACTACAGAAGCAGAGATTGGAGTGATGACGAACCAAAGATCACTGGCAGCCGCCAGAAGCTTTGGAAAAGCAAGAAAATGGATTCTTCCCTGGAGCCTCCAGAGGACCAGCCTCGGTCCATACCTTGACTTTAGGCCAGCAGAACTGATTTTGGACTTCTGGCCTCAGAACTCTGGTCAAGAGAATAAATCTGTGCTGCTTTAAGCCCCCCAGTTCATTGGGATTTGTTACAGAGGCCCCAGGAAACCAATACAGGGACAAATGTGAACTAGGAAGAAAGAAAGAGCTCTTTTTTCAGGCGCTGTGCATGGGAAAATGGGGGGAGGAGATGGAAGAGATGTGCAGGCTGCTGGGAGAGGGCTTTAGGAGAAGAAAGGAGGGGCTGCTGCTTCCAGAGCCACCTCCAGGCATGTAAGAGGCACTGATGATAAGGACAAGGGTATTTTTAATGAACTTTTGCTGTGCTTTGTGAATGAAACCCATCCCTATTTGGGCATGTTCTCAAAAGACTGGGAAGAGGTATATTTTCAGTTAACATTTATTTATGATGGAAAGTCATTTTTTTTCAATTAATTCTGAGTGAGCTCAGAGATATCTGGATTCTATACTGTTGATTTTAGGAGAACTTATCTGATGTTTTGGACTTAAAATGGGGGGTATTCAGCTGCATTTTGAATTTGTCGTCTTCCGAGCCTAGTTCAAGAGAGCATTTCACTATGACTTCCAAACTTAAGGGATAATAATTGAAAAGAGTGTCGTGTCCATTAGACACGCTGCAGTCATTTTGGACTATGGCCATAAAGCCAAAAGGACATAGCAGAGAGAAACCATACTGAGGAGAAGTCACAAATAGGAATCAGTGTTTTTGTCAAAGAACCATACTTAGATGCCATTATACTCTGCATTTACATGAAAATTAAAAATTCCTCGATGCAAAATGACATTCGTTTTTAACCCAACCTCAATGGAGACCCTTTCTTTCTTTCTTTATTTAAAAAAATACTTATTTATTTATTTGGCTGTGCCCTGTCTTAGTTGCGGCACCTGGGATCTTCACTGCAGCATGCAGGATCTTTAGTTGCAGCATGCAGACTCTTAGTTGCAGTATTTGGGATCTAGTTCCCTGACCAGGGATCAGACCCAGGCCCCTGCATTGGGAGTGTGGAGTCTTAGTCACTGGACCAACAGGGAAGTCCTTGAATACCCTTCCTTAAGAAGATAGGTCCGTGGCAGACATCCTGGTTTGGTTGAAGGCTTTTGTCCAGCTCTACCGGCAGAGACCAGGTTCCTGGAGAATCTCCCTGACAATAGCTATTAGCTTCTTGAAAATGAAAAAATTCATAGGAAGCACTATGCTAAGGAGACTTGGGGACAAAGGATGATTTTTAGTCATGGTTAGAGCAGTCCCTGAAATGAGACAAGAATGAATAGACCTGGAAGACAAAGTGAGAGTCTGCAAGCATTGCTTTTAAGGGTTATTTCTAGCTTTGATGATAGACGGTCTCACTGCCTTTAGATGGACTATATGGCAAGGTGGAGAATAGCTTAGATTCATACATTGAATCATAAATACTAATCAACAAGAGAGAACTAAAAGGTGGCATATAGTGAAAGACATCCAAGGGTAGCTTGCCTCTATGTAGGAAAGACTTGGTGAATTATCTTATGGAGAACATAGACCCTGGAAGGGGTATTAAATGTTGATACTGATGAGGTCAACCTCTTAGAAAATTTCAAATTTCCCAGTTCCTCATTTTCATAGAACAAAGGTTGACAAGCAAGTAGGCTGAGCATAGCCTATCTTCCATGGCACAAAGAAAAATCTTATCCACCCAGTACAAGAGAAAAATTTTTAAAGGGAGTAGGCTGGAAATGGGAAGAGGACTTGGATTACACAAAGCAGTGGTCCCGTCTCATAAAGAATGTGAATTTAGGGCTTCCCTGGTGACACAGTGGTTGAGAGTCCGCCTGCCGATGCAGGGGACATGGGTTCGTGCCCCGGTTTGGGAAGATCCCGCATGCCGCGGAGCGGCTGGGCCCGTGAGCCATGGCCGCTGAGCCTGCGCGTCCGGAGCCTGTGCTCCGCGACGGGAGAGGCCACAGCAGTGAGAGGCCCATGTGCCGCAAAAAAAAAAAAAAAGAATGTGAATTCAGCAAAGAAAAACATGTAACCAGATGGAGAATTGTATTCATCAGAGTTCAAGATGACACTCTTAAGCAAGGAGGTCAGATCCTAGGAGGACCCTGTGTCCCAGGGTGCTGGACGCAAGAGAAAGGGACCAGAAGGAGCGATAGGTAGCAACTTAGAAGCTAAGTGAAGAGGGTGATGACGGGATTTTCCCAAAGGTGTAGGCAGATTCAAGGAGCAAACAAGGGAGGATGAAGCACCAGGGACGAGCAACAGTGGGAAACCAGGCTTTCCCCTAGCGCCGGTAGGAAAAAAGGGTGTCTGAACTGGAGTTACTGGAGATATAAGGAAGTGAGACAGGGAAGGAGCAGCTGGCAATAAAGGGTATCGAACCAGTAATCACTGTAGGCAATCAGAACTTAACACAAAGGGCAAACTCTGGGAATCAGTACAAAACACAGGCCATAGGTTAGGCATCCCAGGCCAAGGGAGCCACTGTGGCCCCCAGCTGAGGATGAATGAACCACCCAGCCTGGGCTGTTAGAGCCCAAACAGGGTAAAAAGGGCATACATGGGGTGGGAGCACGCAGAGTGGGGAGTCAGAGCCCTGGCAGAAAGAGGAAGCTATCATGGGGGGCAGGGGATGTCACCGAGATGGGAGATTGGTTTCATACTGAGGCATTGATCAAATAAGTGAACATATTAAGGATAATAAGAGGCAGGTTTCTCAATGTCATAAGAGGAACAAATAATAGAAAGGAATAAATCTAGAATGAACTCTGTAGTGTTGTATTAGAATTAAAGGCGTAGGTATGAACTCATGGATTTCAACATGTACAGATATAGGTACAGAAATCAACACAATTGTAAATGTGTATATGTATGCATATATACGTATATACATACACACATTTACATCTATACTTAAGTATACATATTATATATACGTGTATATTTAAATCCACACGCATACACATATGCACACACATTTACCTCTGAATTTGTGTGTGTGTGGTTGTGTGTGTCCCAGTTCTGTCCACTGAGGATCCCGGAGCAGGGAAATCGCAATAAGAATGAGCATTTACTAATGCTTAAATCTTGGCTTCTAAAAACCATTGTTCACTCAAAGAAACCAGGACCCCTTCGGAAAACAACTGATTCCAGCACTGGGACAGGGAAAAACACGAGCTGAGCCTGGAGGATCTTGTTCTGCCAGAAAGCAAGGAAGTGCTGAAAGAATGATGGGGCCCTGGTCAAAGGATACCAGAGCCAGTTTGAATAGGCTCCTGCTGGCCAAGGATGGGACAGTTTAAGCATCAAAATGGATCATGGGCTCTAACTCCCAGGACAATGCTTGACAGTGAAAGGTGGATTTCTTTGTTCACAATTTTAGCATGATCTCCAAAAATAGCCTAGAACAATAACAAATGTTTTCCCTTTGAATAAAATAGGAAATCATACATACATATATATATATATATATATATATATATATATATATATATGGACAAATGAGTAACTTGACACTTTGCTGAGGAACAGATGACTCACAAAATTTCAAAGTACCTCCCTATAAACTGTTACTATAAAGAGGAATAGAGTTGGGAGGGTGGGAGGGAGGGAGACGCAAGAGGGAAGACATATGGGAACATATGTTTATGTATGACTGATTCACTTTGTTATAAAGCAGAAACTAACACACCATTGTAAAGCAATTATACCCCAATAAAGATGTTTAAAAAAAAAAAAGAGGAATAGAGTTACTTTACAGAGGAGAAGCTTGACAGATACTAACTTAGTCAAGTGATCAAAATGAATGTTATCAGTAACATAACAAGTTGAGATTTTGAGCCACCTGATAAGATGTAATTAAAAGAAAGTAGCATCGTTTCTGTGTTATTTTGGCTAAAGATCAATAACCTGATTTTAATTATGGAGAAACATCAGACTGATACAAATCAAGGGACCTTCTGCAAAATAACTGCTTGTAATCTTCAAAAGAGCCAAGGCCATAAAAGCCTAGGCTGAGGAACTGTACAGACTGACATTCACAACAGAGATGTGATAACTAAATGCAAAGGGAGATTCTGGATGGAATCTTTCACATAAAATACATTATAAGGACACCTGGAAAAACTTGAATGAAGTCTGAGAATTAGGGGCAGCAATGTAGCCATGTTAATTTTCTGATGTTAATGATTATATTGTGCTTATGGAGGAGAGTGTATTGTTTATAAGAAATATATACCAGTCAGAGGTGATAGGGCCTTTAGGTCAGAAACTTAGAAAAATAACAGTCCTTTTGCTGGCCTTCCAACTTTTTTGTATTTGTAGTTGTCTCAAATTAAAAAACAAAAAATAGGGCTTCCCTGGTGGCACAGTGGTTGAGAGTCCGCCTGCCGATTCAGGGGACATGAGTTCGTGCCCTGGTCCGGGAAAACCTCACATGCCGCGGAGCGGCTGGGCCCGTGAGCCATGGCCGCTGAGCCTGCGCGTCCGGAGCCTGTGCTCCGCAACGGGAGAGGCCACAACAGTGAGAGGCCTGCGTACCGCAAAACAAAAAAAAAGAAAAGAAAAGAGGAACTGTTCCAAGCAGTGTAACGATCTTTAAGAACAAGGTCAAATTTGCAAGTGCTGGCTGCAGTAATCATTTCCCTCCCCCAAGAAAACAGATATTTTCAGCTGAACATCAAATGTTTATTCTTTAGTTTCCTACTACTACAAAAATGTATTTCATAATTAGCTCCTCTTAAAACCAGTTTTTATTTCACAGAAACTGTATTCTTTAATAATTCACTTTGAAATGTACAGGGCTAAGGATGAGGATGCTTCAGGGCACAACTTGGACAATCAGGAGAAGCAGACCACATGAGAGTGGTCCTCCCCACTTGACACCCACGCAGAAACCCACAAACAACTCAGAGAACACCTCTGCCAAGACAGCCAGGTTGCCCAAGTCAGCGAAACACCGTACTTGATTCAAATTACACGTTCAGTACTGTACTGTACATATCCAGCATTACACATGCTTAAAATAAGTATGTATAATGACATATCAGGTATCACTTTTAAAGTAAACTATAAGCAGGCAACTACAAGTTTTAAAACTACTAAATAATCCCTTTTTTACCTAAGTTGGAAATATCGCTGCATACACATTGGCTGCTTCAGAAGCCTTGGGTATGCAGACAGGAAGTGGAGAAAGTATTTCAGCTAAGAATAATCACATGTCACATGTACTTGAGAATCTTTCCAGCTAAACCAAATTCAAAGGAAGACTGCCTTGAAGGGCCAGGGTCGGTTTCCAGGCTGAATGGTTTCTAGGAGACGGAATCATACAGATGTTCCTTGACACATCTATGCTCCTTCACAGATCCTGGAGGAAAATGCAGGCAAACCCACTCTGGTCCCCAGGGTGACTTCAGCCTTTGGGGGCAAGAGCACCTGTTTGTCCTGGCTAAGCGGAGTTTCTCAGTTCTGGGAATTCCACCCAGGTCTGGATGGCTGCTCCAGGCTGATGGGGGCTGTTTCAACCTATAAAGCCCAGAGGCAGCGTGGCTATAGTTTGGCAGTGACCTCTAGGAATTGCAGGTTTCATGCTGAATAGATCATGGGTTCTATCTCCCAGGACAATGCTTGACAGTGAGAGATGGATTCCTTTGTTTGCTTGCAATTTTAGCATGATCTCCAAAACTAGCCTAGCTTGTAATTAATAGCACCATGAAAACACAGATAACGGTAGAAAAGAATATCAAAAAATGAAGTCACTTTTGATTCTGGGCAATGTTTCCTACTACTGGTGTCAATGAGTCAGCAAAGTAAACCATTTGAACTGAATTTGGGAAAATAAGATATCTTTCTGGAGCAAAAAATATGCTTATTTAGGGAGAATATAGGCAAGTTATATTCACTAGGCTGCAGCTATATATATGAAACTAAGCAGCAGAAGGAAAAAATGTAGACATAGCTCCCAACTCAGCATATCTGTCAAGTACTTATGTGGAAGTATTTTTAAAAGGAAAATCGAGGGCAGAAGAAGGCACCTAAATTGCTTGTGCAGTGGTCAACTGGGGTTCAGAAGTTGGAGAAGGGTACTGTGTTCCACTGTATTAGTAGGCTATCCTTACACAGCCACACCTCAGAGATAAAATTACTGCAGTTTTGAAGCATCTCCCTCTACTGCCTGATTATAAAAGGAATGCTCCACCCTACAGAAAGAAGAGGTAGCCTGTTAGTGAAATGCAGACAGACTCTGGCCCTCAGCTGTCCATTTGCTTTGCAGATTCCATACCCTTGACATCTTTAAAACATTTTTATAGATGTGTTTGTTCTCCTGGCTGATGCATTGCTTAGAAGCAGATCTGAAGACAGGGTTTCCATCCCAGTGAGGTCCATTTGTTGAGCACACACAAGCTGGGCTTTCTATAAAGCTAGTTGCGAGAGGGTATTTGTTTTGAGAGAACTCTAACGGTACTAAGGCAGTCTGTTAAAACCCCTATTGACTGATATAGTCACTGGTCCAGACGGAACAAAACATCGGCAAAAGATGTATGTAGTCAAATCAAGTCAGACTCTCTGTGGTCCAGGAAATAGAGAATCTTGCTCTTCAAGTTGGAGGGAACTGGCCAGTGCGGCTCATGCCTGGGTGCCAGAGAGTTCCAAATTACGGGTCACATCTGTAACAAAAATTTAGCATAAATTCTTTAAAAGCTCTCCATGTGCCAATCCCCTTCAGCAAGGCTTCCCCTTTCCTCTGCCTCTTGTAAACACGCACACACGCATGCACACACACACACAGGCAAACACATACCCCGTCCAAACTCTTCTTTATGCTTCAAGACCGAGCACCATTTCCACATTTTCCATGGAGTTTTACCCAGCCCACTCTTTTTTTTTTTTTTTTTAATTCATTCATTTATTTATATTTTTGGCTGTGTTGGGTCTTCGTTTCTGTGCGAGGGCTTTCTCTAGTTGCGGCGAGCAGGGGCCACTCTTCATTGCCATGCACGGGCCTCTCACTGTCGTGGCCTCTCTTGTTGTGGAGCACAGGCTCCAGACACACAGGCTCAGTAGTTGTGGCTCACGGGCCCAGTCGCTCCGTGGCATGTGGAATCTTCCCAGACCACAGCTCGAACCCATGTCCCCTGCATTGGCAGGCAGACTCTCAACCACTGCGCCACCAGGGAAGCCCCCCAGCCCACTCTTGACTCTTTTTGCAAACTTTGTCTGAACTCTACCGCTTTGCAATTAATTGAGGACTTTTAACGCTATCACGTGACTCCACCCTCCATGCAAACATATTACCTCTCCCAGTGACATTATAAACTGAAGACAAGGACTGTCTTAGGGCTTCCCTCCCTCTACCCTCTATACACATTACTCAGCACGGTGTTATTCACATAATAACAAATATTTGACAGAGGTGCTGAGTCATGCTCTGCCTGGAATTGTTTATGTGTAATGCTGTCGGAATACAGAAGAAAGACCCTGCCTACCCTCAAGAAGGTAGCCCTACACTAGGGCTACACTCTGGCCTACACTCTGGCCATTTTCAGTTACTATTTGTTTACATGTAATTGCAAGATATATGCTAGGCTTGGTAGATCGGGCATGAAACTACCCCCCTCTGATTTCAGCTGCACCACTTCTGAGTATGCTGACTATTCTCGCAAAATAGCCCCACCCTGCATTTCTCTGCTTTTCTGCCTCAGGGCTTTCTCTGAAGGCTTAAGAGCAGCCTCATGGCATGCACAGAGCAAGACTCAGGAACAAAGGAGATTAATGCATCCTGCAGGCAACCCCAAGCCAGTGGGGATGGGAGCCGATGGATAAATGCCCCATTTGCCATCCTTCAGAAGAACAATTCTGGGAGACATCTGTATACTTCTCAGAAGTCCTGTGGCCTCTAGCTGAGATCTTAGTAATGCGACCTTCATCTGCTTTCTGCCTTTCCTGTCTCCCTCTCCCTGTTCCCTCACCCCTTCTTCCTTCCAAATAAACTACTTGCATCCAAGTGTCTGTCTCAGGGTCTGCTTTCAGGGACCCAAATTAAGAGAGACACATTATTACAAGCACAGAGATTGAGAGAAAAGATTTTTTTTTTTCCAATAGCAGAATAATGAAACACAAGCTCTTTGCTAGTGTCAAAGCTATGGTGTCAACTCTCTGGAGAACCAAAGAATCACCGAACACCAGAAGAAACATCAATTTCTTTCATCTAAAAAAAAATGAGGGCTAAAGGAGATTCAGCCCCTTCCCGCGCTTTAATTCCATGATTACAGGTGTTTTGTGCATCCCTTTTATACAAGTCCTTTACCACTGAGTGGTGGCAAAAATGCAGTGGCTTCTGTCTCATTATACACCTTCCATCACTGCAACCTCAAAGGCATAAGATTTACAAGAATGGATATTTCAGACTTTCTGGGATGGTCCTCAACTTAAGAACACTGCAGTTGACAACACTCACTCTGAATGAAAAAGGTCAAAGTCCCACCTAGCTGACTTCCACAGCCATCCAATTTCTCTAACCATGCACATTTTTTACGTTGAAATAACAATATCTTCACCAATTTCTCCTTCTTCCCCTTGGGAATACCAGCCCAGATCTTTCTTCCAAATCTCAGTCGAAAACCTTCATATCTTTGTATCCCCCACAGTGCCTCACTCAGTAATTTACACTAAAATGATATTCAATAAATCTCATCGTGTGACTTAATGAACTTTTTAACAAGGAAGACTTAGAATCACCCCAATTTTTAAAATATCGATTGGAAGATTGCCTTGATACCATAGGGGTTTATGAACTTTTTGGTTTTTTTAATAGTGGTTTACAAACATGTTTTCAATGAACTAGAGAGAGCATAAATTCAGTTAAAATGAAAATTTGACTTTTTACAGAAAATACTAGAGACATTTCCCCTTCCTTTAAAATAAAAAATTTAAATTGTAGGCTTCATGTAAAGAACGCTCTTCCCTTCCCAAGCCCCCATGTGTCACTGTACCTGTGGGTCCAGGCTTTTTAGCAGTGTTCACTGCTGCCATGAACATGTATTCACTATTAGGGTCGTGCATGCTGGAAGGATACTTCTGCAAGAAAAGTCAGAAACGTGGTTTGTCATCTGCTCTTCCCCATCTCCATTCCTGTGAGGGATGTGTTTGTGTGTTTGTTACTGTTTTCTATTCTTTGTTGAAGCAGTATATGACAAAGTGTTATAATGTGACTTAGGCTCCTGACTTTAGGCTAAGTAGGAGAACAATATGAAAAGGGCTTTAAATAAAAACTGTTTCTGCTCAATGTCTTTTCTCATTTATGCCTTTACTGTTCCTTCCCCAGTAGACTTAGACCACAGGGCTTATCTTCCTCTCTTCCTTCTTTATCTCTCTTTTCAAATTCCCTTCTGACACAGATATACACACCGTATGGCCAACCGTCACACTATGGATACACTTGAGGATGCTAACACCCTTGCATAATATGCAAAATGGTATAGGTTCTTTGATTGAGAACCCGTTTTGTGATAGACTAAAAAGAATATCCCCTGGCACAGAGAGATTTTGGTTGTTATCGGTGTTGTTCTTCTTTCATCTTTCTGCCTAGCTTTTCAGTGGTTTTCTTTAAAAGCAAGGAGTCCTAATAAGTTACCATGTAAAGAAGCTGTCAATTTCCTTCTCAACTACTGATGGTGCCCTACGAGATTTTCTCACTGACTGTTTTTTAATTGACTGGTTGTGGAAAATTTTGTTTCATCTGCCCTGACTTTGGAAACTTAGAATCAAATTTGCAGCCCACATGTAATAATTTTTAAAAGTCGGAAGCATCTATTTTTATCTTTTAACCCTCCTCCCTCCTCCCTGCCTTTTTGTCTTTCTGTGGCCCCAATTTCCTTATCTTTTTTGAGTAATAATAATGACATATCTCTTTGTAAGCCACTGAATTCCTTTTGGAATGAAGTGGCTATAAAGTAAAAGAGCTTCTGTTCCAAGTTAGTCGTTTAATTAGTAGGCATATCTGGAGGAAAAGAAATCATCTACCTGTTGATCAAATTACTCTGGCAAGAGCAATACATACTTTGATGAGTAAATAACTGCTCATATTCCTCAGTAAAGCCAGTGCAAGAAAAGATCAATGTTGCTCACCTTTTTTTTTTTTTTTTTTTTTTTTTTTTGCGGTACGCGGGCCTCTCACTGCGGTGACCTCTCCCGCTGCGGAGCACAGGCCCCGGACGCGCAGGCCAAGCGGCCACGGCCCACGGGCACAGCCGCTCTGCGGCATGTGGGATCCTCCTGGACCGGGACACGAACCCACGTCCCCCGCACCGGCAGGAGGACCCCCCACCACTGCGCCACCAGGGAAGCCCTGCTCACCTTTTTTGTAAGCCAACATGTAAGGACACATCCAAAAATGCACACTACAACAAAAGCCGCACATCCTATGGGTAACCAGAACTTCAGCTGGCAACAAACCTGTGACTCTGGGTTGGAAAAAAATTAAGGTGAGGAAAAACTCTCAGAATCAAATCTTCTCTTTCAGTGCTGAATCACAAGTTCACTTAACAAATTTAAAAGAGCTGTTTAAATTAAACAGCTTGCCATAAAGCTTGCCTTCGTTACAATCATGAAATCCAGTCAACAGTAAATAAATAACATCATCTCAGTATGATAGCAAGGATCCAGAAACTAAAAACGAAAAGACTCTATGCACGTATATGTCTATAAATGTGGTTAATAGAAAAGACTTCGCTATCTATGTTTTTGAAAAAGAATAAGTAGGAAAGTAAAGGTATAAAACTATTGTTTTCAATCATCTCACTTAATTCCACAATTCCCAGCACAAAACCCAAACCTTAAACTTTAGGTGAATAGAAGCACAGCCATTAAGCCATGGGTTTGGATATTTCTCCTAATTTTTTTTCCTGATTTTCAATGGCACGTGTGTTTTAGAGACAACGTAACCTATTTCTAACTCAGCAGTCTATATGATTAAATTTCATATTACTGATTAATATAATTATTTTTATTATTAATAAACATCCTTGTATTGATATATTTCATCATAAATTATTGCCTTCAATTGCACCGAAATGAACTCCAACACAAGAGATATTTATTTGTTTAACTGTTTTCATTAGTGAGAAAAATTGTTAAAATGCCTATGTACTCTTAAGTCTGGAAGATTAAAACAATGTCTTACCGTAAATATTCAAATATTCTTTGCTTAGAATATCTACTTGAAAAGGAGGAGGATCAAAAATTGATAGTTTGCAGATGTAATAGCTGGCATGAGAACTGTCCAAGTTATACAGAAAAAAAGAGACACTGTTATTGGATAACTGAAATTGACAGACGTTCAGATTCGTGATGGACACCTTGTCTCCGCTTCCCTTTGTTTTAGTGAGATCACAGAGTATATTATTTCCTTTCAACAACTGCATTTTAAATTGTTGGACAGTATCAGGGTATTTGCATAAAATTTGTACACCTCCATTGTGAAATATAAACATCTCAGACGTGGCAGAAGCATTGAATTCTCCTGGATAAAAAAAAAAAAGCAAAAGTGACATTTTATGATTCTGTTGACCTAATCATTATATTTGAGCACAAAAGTCATCTCTTCTCTTCATAAAGTCACCTTTATTGCAACAAAATGAAGGAACTTCACAACCAAAAAATAGAACATGAAGGTAAAACTGTGTCTTGGGAAAAAACCTAACTGGAGACTTGTTTATCATATATGAATATATAATATGTAATATATTAAATAACATATTTACATAGTATGAATCAAACAGAAATTGTTCCTGCCTTTGGGCAGATTTCATATTGGAGACAGATGATGGATAAATATAAAGTTATGCACCATGATTCATGCTAGGAATGGAGTACTATTCAAGTAAACGTAGATGGAGTCACATTTTGATTGGAGAATCAGATAATGCCACTTGGAGAAAGCGACTTTGAAAATTGAAATTGAAGGAGGATAAGCACTTCAGTCAAACAATGAGAGATTTGGGGAAAGACATAGTTTAGGGAATAAACATTTTAAAGCACAAAACAGCTTAAACTAAAAATGAACGGTTATATAAGAGTATATATTTACACTATACCCTCCCGCTAGAGAGTGAAAGAACAGATGAATCATTTTCAAATGATAGAAACATGTCTTCTCTGAACCTCATCCATTGAGAACTGAATCAAAGTCTGATGATAAAGGTAAAGACCCAGATTTTTGTTCACTTTTTCATTTTTTAAAATAAAGTTTATAGGAAACCAAGGTTGTTTTTACAAGCTACATGGGGATCACAGAAGAAGGAAACTGAAATGGATTCGGCCTGGTTGCAGATTCTGAGTTATTCAGTTACAAGTTCAAACAACTCTTTGCCTTCCTTTTTCTTTTTCTTTTTTCTTCTTCTTTTTTAATATGACTTTTAATAAGTCTCATGCTGAAATTGTTTGGGAAAAATTATTAGCGTGACAGTTTTTAGCTTAAATTTTGAAATTCCTGTTTTTATTCTTGAGAAAACTATGTAACAAGTACAAAGAAGTTTTAAGGAAAAATATTACCTACTCCTCCTTTTCCAGTGAAATAGAAATACCATTTGTGCATTTTTGCTCTTTACCTTCCAGACATATACTTATTTTATATAGCAAACCTATTCCTTTTGTTCTTCTATTGGCAGTTAATGTTATCATAAACATTCCATTTTTTATGTAGTCATCATACTTATCCTTTTTAATGGCTATATAAAAGGGCATAATGTTCATCTATCATAACTTGTTAAAGCATTCTACCAATGTTGACTGTTGGGGTTATTTTCAGCGTTTTGATTTTATGTAAATATTTTGACATGTGGGCAAAATATTTAAAGACTCTGAAAACACTCTGTACCGCCATGTTGCTTTTGGAAAGAACTGTTCCACTTTATAACAGGACTAGCATTACCCTCCTGGATTCACTTGTCATGGCTCTGCTTACACCAGTGCGTTCATTTTATTTAAAATCTACCATAGTTACTTATTTTTCCTAGTACCTGTAGGCTTTAATTTATATCTCTCATATTGCTAGGGAATAGATTTTCAACTTGGGGATTTGATTGTGAAAACACAAGCTTTCTAGTTTTCAGTATGGTGGTCCAGACTATTCAAACTAATTCCCACACCAAAACAACCAAAAATGCTGAACGAAATGTCTAAAAATATTAATGTAAAGGATTAAAGAGCTGAAAAAAAGAAGAAATTACTAGATTAAATTTGAAGAACCAGAATCCAGAGAGATAAGCAAAGGTTAGAAGTTGCTTTTACTTCGAGAGCATGTGCTGTTCTCCCAGATTCACACTTCTGTTTTCATGTCTCAACTCCCAGAGTCTGAAAGTGAGAAATCTAGTAAAAGACATTCTCCTCAATAAGCTCCTCAAAATCCCAAAGGGCTACATCCTTGGAATACAGGTTAAACCAGAAGTAAACCAGCCTTCATGCAGATCATAGCCCACCTTCAAATCACTTCAGTGGTCCAGAAAATCTTAATAATTGAACTTTGTCTAAGGTGATTTTGGATTATTATTACCCCTAAGCTTTTGAAAGTAAAAATGCAAACTATTACAGAAAGAAAAGGTTTACATCCTAGGCTTCAACTCATATCTACAAATAATAATTATAATGACAAGCATACCATAAAAAATAATCAGACATGCAAGGAAACAAAACAACAACAGAAAAAACAGACTCCAAAAACAAATACACAATTATATATTTAAATTATCAGATCCCCCAAATAAAACAATTGAGCCTTCTGTGTTTAAGGAAATAAAAGACAAACTTGTAATAATATCTATAGATCACAGGAAACTTAAAGAAAAAAAGTCAACTAATTTGAAAAAGAACCAACTAGAATTGGCAAAAAAAAACCCACACTGAGATTAGAAACTCAGGAGATAAGTTAAGAGCATATTAGATGGTTAAACAGAGCTGTTGAATTGGAAAATAAAACACAAGCAGATTTTTAAAAAATATGCACATCTAGACAAATCATAATAAAAATCCTAAAAACAGCCAGGGAAAAGAGACTGACTACCTTCTAAGAAGCAACTGTGAGACTGACAGGTGGTATCTCAACATCAACAGTAAAAGTCATGATACAGTGGAATTACACCTTATATCTTTAGAGTACTGAAAGAAACTGTCAACCTAAAACACACTGTCTAGGAGGCTAGAAAAGGTGTATGTAACTTGAGACTTTGACAAATGAAGTATGCATGTTGTGATTTCTTGCATAATGACCAAAAGAATAGAAACAGAATATATAACCCAAATGAATATCTCAAAATTCAGTATGATGCTTCTGTATAAAGGGGAAAAGGAATTGGAACCGGGAAGGAAAACACAGGGTGGAGAGGCTTCTGTGGGCTGACAATGTTTTACCTCTTGACCTGTGATAATTGTAGGAGTAAGGTAGTATGTCTTGTAACTATTCGTTAAATTGTACATTTATATTTTTCCACTTTTGTGAGTAGATGTTTTGTTCTAGAATAAAATAGTTTTCAAGTATAAAGAAGAAAAATAATGCTTGTTTCATTTAAAGAACTGAAAGTAAATATAAGCAAAAGGGAAAGGGGAAAAACTCATCACATGAGAATAGGTGCAACCTACATTAGATTAAAGTGAAAGATAATTTGCATGGGGACTTATTTGTCTGAAAGTAAATTATGTTGCACTACTATTGCTTTGATGCTTGTCTTTACTGTCTATTGCAGAAGATAAAATCAGTGAGCTGGTTCACAGTTCCTTTAGAAACGTTCAGAGCAAATTTCCCAAGGACTTTAGAATGGCAGCGTGTAAACCACAAAGAGATCTTGGAACAAAAGTGTCTGCGGCCACCTCGTGCACACACAGACATAGAGGCATTGTCTTCTGCTTCTGAAGATGATTTTGTCAGCAGCTTTTTCTCCTTTGGGGCCCACACTATGACCTATAACCCAATGCAAGATGAAATATAATGGTTAGCGGTGCAGGGTGATAGAAGTGCAATGCAGTGGTTCCCAAGGAAACCAGAGGAAAATTCTGGCTTTGCCATTAGCAAGTCTCTGTGACAAGGATACCTCTCTAGACTTTAGTCTCTTCAGCTGTGAAATAAGGAAGTAAGACCAAGACATCTTAAAGTTCTTTCCAACATTTACTCTCTATGGATTCAGGATGAGAACATATCTAGATGAGACCATGAACAACTAAGAGAGCTACTAGTTTGCTGTTGGGTTCTCCAGAGGAGAAACCATGTTTCCATAATACTCTCTCTGTCCCAGCATCTTACTGGGCTTTTCCATGAAGTCAGGAGGAATGAAAATTAATGAGACAATCTTCCTGGCCCATAATAGCATTTAGGTATGGCAAGGAAAACGCTCCACGTTTTTCTTGAGTGACAGTGCCATTGACATCAGAGGAGTAACTGGAGATCCCAAAGTGTCATTTCTACTGGACACTCTTAGTTATTCATTTTACCCTTTTTAATCTAAAAACTACCTAGGTCACCTTTTTATTATTAAATGTGGTGACAAGAAGCCTGACTTAAGTGTCCACATACCCGATGCTTAAACTTTCCTTCTATTTGAATGTTTTCAACTAAAGGAATCAGTTAGGGGATTTAATCAATTGCTTCATAATTACTTTGGCACCTGTAGAACAGATATGCTCAAATACCTAATCACAAAATCTCCTTAGTCTTTGATGATATTTGAAAAATAGTATCAAAAGGAGATCATCCCTATAATCATGACTAAAACATTTAATGGATAGACAGACAATTTAAGGAAAATCTGAATATGTTAGTTCCTTATAACTGCTGAAGCAGCTAGAATCTTTTCTACACCTTCCCTGGATGTTCTTATCTCCAAGTCTAATATTCAGTCGGGAGTACTGGTACGATAGCACCATTTTTTATACCCTGTGTCTGCTTTGATTGGGTGTCAAATCTCTTTGGTCAGTTCCCCTGTCATACCAGTAGTTGAAAATTACGACTATTCCCCTCATCGATCTCTTTCTTCTTGTTCTTTCTTCCCTTATATCAAGCTTAAAATCACTCCACATACCACTTTTTAATATAAAATTATCCTCCAAAATATTCTCTCACACTATCTTTGATATGTTCCTCACTCTCCCTACCATAACCATCTCCATTTCCAATCCCCATAAGCTCTCATATACAGTCTGTACATGTTTCAGACATCCTGTAAACACCCCTACCTTCACACTTGTGTTTCCTGTAACATGATTCAACTTCTGCCCAGCGTCATACACAGTCAAGCCTAGCAAACACACAAGTCATACAGCAAGTCCAATTTTTCCACATACAGACAGCTGATGACCCAGACAGATTAGATTATTTGTCCGAGGTCACACAACTTCTTGGGCAGATGAAAGATTTGGGGTACAGTCTGAGGTTGAAGTGTCGCTAGCAACAGCAAGAGGAAGTATAATGGAAGCAGGCAACCACGTGAAGCTACAAAGTGGTCACTATAGACTGAGTCTTAAAGGATCACTGTTGAAATCCTTCTACAGGAAGAAAGTCTAATTTCCTGCCCTTCTCTTCTATTTCCAGTAGAATCTACCCATTTCTCCATCTAAGCTGCAACTGGTCCAAACCAGCATTATCTCTCTCTGGGATGAAAAGAGCTTCCTAACTTTCTGCTCTCACTCATGCCCATTCACCATCCACTCTCCTCAGGGGAACCAGAATAATCTTCTTTATAATCAGATAGTATACTTGCCCTGTTTATAAAACACCCAGGGCCTTCCCATCTCATTTAAAAGAAAATCTAACTCTTTACGCTACTTTCCATGACTTGCGTGATCTACCCTGTCCCCCTAACACCATTTTATACCAGTCACTCACCACACTGCAGTCACACTGTTCTCCTTTCTATTCCTCAAACACAAGAAGTTGGTCCCCAGGGCTTTGAATGTGTTGTTTCTTTGCCTGGAATGTTATCTCTGATTTTCACATGGCTGCTTCTCACTTCTCCAGCAACCACTGACCACTCAATCCAAAACACACCACAAGTCATTTTCTAGCATATTACCTGAGGTTGCTGTCTGCTTTGTTTTCTTGTTTACTGTCTGGCTACCCCACTACAACATAAGCTTTAAAATGAGAGACCTTGTTGATTTTATTCACAGATTCATCCCAAGTATCTACAATAGCACCTGGTAAGTAGTAAGTCACAATAAATATGTATTGGATGGTTGGATGGATGAATGGATACGTAGATCTCAGTGATGTTATAAATCTGGGGAGATAAAGCATAGACTATAGAATATAAGAATCAAAAGGGCTCTTAAAAATTATTCAGTTAAGCCTTTCATTTTAAATTGTACCCTTAAATTTATCAAGCTAAACTGGGGCCAGAAAACTGAGTATCTTTCCCAGGATTACATAGCTCATAGCTGGGACACGATCCCAGGGTTAGCTATGGCATGTTGCCTTTCTTCTGCAGACAAGTCCGTGCAAATATACAATCAAGTTCAAAAGACACCTCCTCGACTGGGATGTCAGGTTCTAATGAATATTATCTGGCTGAGCTATAAAGAAGCACGTTCTTTAACTATTATAAATATCTACCAGGTTCATAAAGACTTGTTTAGATGGTTGACTATTCTCTTGGCTCTTTTGTGTCTATAGAAGGGAAGACAGGTTTAAACCTGGTTATTATTTGTATCCTCTAAAGTGCAGAATCATTAAATTTGCCCAATGGATGTCCAGGACAGGTGCCTCTGAACCAATGATTGTTTTAATACATCCAGATGTTTCATAACCAGAGCATGTTAGTGATTTGCAATAGAAACACCATGCTATAAAATTTAGCATTTAATGTGTTGCTAAAAACACAAACAGGAATATGTTCTCTTGAATCCTGGTGATGAGTCTAAAAATCTGAATATTCAGACTTCATTTTCGTTTTGCTACCATATCTGTTTACTTCTTGTTGGTGCTCCTAGATTATTAGTACTCTAGAAAATAGCTGCTATATCTTAATCACATTGATTACCATGTCTAAAGGGTGTAATCTTTCCAATAGAGGTTCAAACCTGTTAACTGCTGCTATGATTTTTATAACCTTACTGTTGATATCAGCAGACTAAGGTTTCAAGAGTAAAATCAGAATGTTTATATCAGATGATTCCTTTAGATCTTCAAAATTTTTAAAAGATAAAAGCATTTGCATATTCTTTGGGGGGAGCTGTTAAGAAAAAAATCTCTGAAGAAAAGGGTCATTCAGCTGAGAATCGCATTATGATTCAGAAGTTTATTTACAAATTGATTCTTTTACGTCTAAACTATTTCATTTCTTCAGTGTAAGATTGTCTTGATAGAACCCATCCTGCCAGGACTCCTTATAAGCAATTGTATCATGCCTGGTTGAAAATCTTTTAGCAAAAGCACTTAGAAAACCCACACAGTGAAGGGGATATGAGACCGATCAGCAATTTCACTTTATTCTCCTTAACTCAGACTTCTAACCACAAACCTCCACAAAGGTCTGAGTGATCGAAAGATAAGAGTTCCTGAGTTTGCAATTATTGATAGTGTTTATTAAAAATATTTTCTGTAATCCAACAATCATAAGCTTTAGCTTAGCACAGCACATGAATGTGACATAAGAAATGAAGTTCTAAAAATTGCAATGTTTATATTAGGGTTTTGTTACATTTGATCTTTTCCTAAGAAATTCTGGCATTTAAAAAATATGCTTTCTACCCCCTTTTTTTTTTAACCTCTCATAAAACCACTGTCATTTCTTATGCGTCTACTAGCTAAAACTTTTGGAATCTTGATTAGCATATTTTTATATATGCATAATTTCTATCTTTACATTATTATTCAAAGGCATCCATAATCTAAAATAGTGATTGAAATCGGTAGCAAGGGTAGGCAAAATAAACCCAATCCCAAGTCTTAACATTTGCCGAAAAGGAAGTCAAAAAAACGTGAAGAAAAAAAGTAAGGAGAAGGTTAAAAAGGCAAAAGACTCTGAGCACACCTGCACGTGCACACGCACGCAGACACACACACAATGTGTGACTTTTTTATTCTCCAAGGAACTCTGTAGAGGGGGTAAAACAACTTTGATGCTCTAAAATGCATAATTTTTTAAATGAATGATTGATTTTCTCCTCGTAAAAACTGATTTTCTTTGTGAAAATGGAAAAATCCCAAGGGTGTTGTAAAACTTTGTAGCGATATTTACAAAGTAATTAGAATAAACTCTACTCTCTACTCCAGTAACCCACACCTTCATCTCCAGCCCACTCCTTCCCTTGGCTTAGTCCCTTATTTCCAGTTTCCTTTCAATACCTCTATCTGGATGTGTCCCCTGACACATCAAGACTAACATTTCCAAACTGAACTCAGCATTCACTCACCTAACCCAAGTCCTGTCCTTTAAGGCATCAGGACCTCAGAGTCTTCCTCATTACTCCCTCTCTCTGACTGTCCTGATCCAATTGGTCACCAAGTCCAGTTGACTCTAGCTCATGGATGGTTTTTCCCCATTCCTATTGCCAAACTAGGACTTTTTCACATCTTCCTTCATCTGTTGAAGCATCTTCTTGACTGGCTTTCTCAACAGCAGTCTCTCCCTCCAAATCCATTCTCCATGCTGCTTGCAAAATTGTGTTTCTAAAAAGCATTTCACTGCCCAGTTTGAAAATATTCACTACCTTCTTGCTTATGAGGTAAAAAAATAAATCAATTTTCTTGGAATGACACAAAATCCTTTCACAATCTCAGGGACCATATAGCTTCAAGCTACGCCATACTTTTTGGCCATTACTTTCTCATTGTTACTTCTGTCCCCATAGACTAGAATATCCCATTACTTAATATCCCATTATTTATTTGCTTAGAAATCCTCATTCATTCTTTAAGAACCACTTTAAAGAACCGCTTTGTCCCTGAGACCCCCAGACAAAGACTCCTATCTCAATGATTTCAATAAAGCTTTGTTTATACCAATATATTTATAATGTGTATGAGCTTAGATCATAATTATTTTTGTCTGTCTTCCTCACTTAAACGTAAACTTCACAAGGATAAAGACTGGATCATGGTCACAAATAATCCTAGGACCTGGAATATATTAGATGCTCAATAATAATAAATGAATGAATGAATAGAAGAATATCGAAGCTGAGCATGGTTGGTAAATGTCCTGCAATGAGGTGAGGAGGTGAGCAAGAAAAACAGAGCAGGGGATCCAATTTACCAGATAATGGAGGATGCTTGTTTCCAAGTCCAAAGGCAAAGTCTCACACTGAATGATGCCCAACCAATTGTCTGAAGCCCAATAGTTCTGGAGTTATATAAACATCTAAGCTTTCAAAAACTTCCAAATAATAATAATAATTGCAACTTACAAGCATTTGCATGTTTCCCATGTATTAAGGTTTCCAATTCATTACATGCAATATATCATTTGATGTTCATAACAACATTTGACATCAGATTTTCTATTTTTATTCCTATTTTACAGGTGAGGAAACTGAGGCTTCAGTAACTGGCCCCAGGTCATAGAGGCAAAATGTGGTGGAGCCATGATTTGAACCTAGACAATTTGACATCAGAGTCCACATTTCTAAGGAGCCTCTTAGTCCAATGATCTAGTCCAACCCCTTAATTTTATAGAAGCTGAAGCACAGAAGCTAAAGAGACTTGCTAAGAAAAGAGAAGAAAAAGAAAAAGAAGCTTTTAACATTAAGCTAGATTTGGAAGTTATTTTCAAGTATTTCTTTTCCTTCAAGATGTATTGGGTGTATAATTGTCCCAAATACTTAAAGTAGTATTTACATTGGTGCCACATATGTATTCTATGACTGAAAATGTTATTAGGCACCAAAAAACATATAAAAATTATTTATTTGATGTGAAAATACATCGTTTAACATACCTGTTTCCCTAGACAGCCTCATTCATGGATCATTGTGTGTTGAGCTGCCCTGTGTACTTAAACCTGCAACAGAGTCTGGGTCCTTGCTCTGATGGGATCTAAATTCTTGATAAGTATTCTGTAAATTATCTGCCTGTAGAAATGTAAAAAGATGGATTGACATCTACAAGAAACTCTATTATAGTTAAATGAGAGCAAACAGGAACTACTAGGAGATTTTGCTTGTCTTAGTACAAAATGAACAAAACTTGAATTGTGAGTGCAGTAGAGGTTTTGTTTCTTGCTTTTTTCATGAATGAACTTTTTTCTGTGCTAAGCCCTAGGAGAGTGTAAATGGTGGTTATAAAAGTTTGATTTCTCGGGCTTCCCTGGTGGCGCAGTGGTTGAGAATCTGCCTGCTAATGCAGAGGACACGGGTTCGATCCCTGCTCCGGGAAGATCCCACATGCCGCGGAGCAACTAGGCCCGTGAGCCACAACTACTGAGCCTGCGTGTCTGGAGCCTGTGCTCCACAACAAGAGAGGCCATGACAGTGAGAGGCCCACGCACCGCGATGAAGAGTGGCCCCTGCTTGCCACAACTAGAGAAAGCCCTCGCACAGAAACGAAGACCCAACACAGCCAAAAATAAATAAATAAATTAATTAATTAAAGTACCCTTAATTAAAAAAAAGTTTGATTTCTCATATTCAAAAAGGTTCCACTTAAGTGTCTCTTTGTTGCCTGTTGGAAGTGCCACGTCTATGGCAACACACTCAGAAAAACAAAAGACTTTCAGAACTAGTGGTTGACTGACTCAAAATTCTTGAGTCCATCACCTTCCTTTAAAGACAAACTGCTTCTTCTTAGCTTTTCCTCATGCAAAGTAGATGCAGCCATCAGTATGTTATACGAGAGCCAGAGGAGGTTCATAGCCCAACTTCTGACTCTCTCCTTTAACTTGCAAATCTCAGTCTGTTTCAATCGACCATACAGGCCAAACTGGAAAAAAATTTCTTGTTGACCAACAGCTTTCATTTGTGTTACATGTTTTCTACATACTTAAGTTCCACTTTCCAAAGTATAATTCTGAATTTTCCTGAAAAGGTATTGAATGCCACATTCTTATTTTACTTAGAATGACGAAAACGTGTCATTTAATAGACTCAATTTATTAGAAGAGCAGTAGCACAGAGATGCCATTTATGGAGTAAATGGGGTCTTTTCTTTGGGTATTGAAGGCTACAAATGATTGGTATATATATGTGTGTGTGTGTGTGTGTGTGTGTGTGTATACATATATATTTATATATGTATGTGTATGTGTATGTATATACTGGGCTTTGAATTTGCAAAGCCCAGTACATCCTTTTATGTATAAAACTTATATTCTTAGGATAGGGAGACAGCATAAGCTGTGGGTTTTGCTCAGTTTACAACTGTGAATGCTGAGGCCAATTTTTTTTTACGTCAAACAAGTCTATGGATACACAGTGAGCAAAGCTCAGATGAGAATTGAGGTCCTCCCTACACACCTACATTTTGTTTCTACCAAGAATGGGAATATGCTGCTAGCAACTTAAAAACTGTAATATTCCATTTCATCTGAGGGAGTTGTTAACAGCCATGGCAAGTTATGAAATTCATTTTGCTCACTAATGATGAAAAAACAAGGATCTCGAGATCTTACATAAAAATAATAGGCATGTCTAAAAAGAAGGAAAAAAGACAAAGAAAAAGATATGACTAAACAATTACTGGGAGAAAATATCCCCGAAATTTAAAAAAACCCAAACACCTGAAGTCTGCAGATTGAAAAGGCTAACTCAATCTCAAGCAATGTTAATGGAAACACTCACAGAACTAGGCATATCCTAGGGGAATTCCCGAATTCCCTTGTTGAAATGAATAACAAGATTCTAGTGATACTTTGTAATCTACTTGCAAAGTAATGAGAGGCAGACTAACATGGAACTACTCACGTGCAACCCTAGAAGCCAGCATACAGTGAATGAATACCCAGAGACTATTAAAAGAGTGCAGTCCAGGAATACTACTCCCAGAAAAGATATTAGTCACCCAACAGAGTAAAGGAAGACATCTTTACCCATGCTGGAATTCAGAGTTTGAGGTATCTGAAGAAAATAATGGAAGTCTTCTGATCATTGGATCGGAACAAGGATGACAAGACAGGAGCAGATGGCAAGAGTGATGCTGCCGCTGAAAAAAGGTGAAGTGAGTGTAAAGAGTTCTTGAACCAGAAGAGAAACACTGTCAGAGGAAACTTAGCAATGATCTGCAACTACAAGTTTTCAGTTATTTCAACAAAACCCATGTGTGGGGCAGGGGTTCACTAAGGGGAAAGCAAGAGAGTGAAAAGAGAACATTCCAAAGTTTTCACGTCACTGCGGGGGATGGGAGGTGGGGTAAACACGTCAAGCAAGGCTACTGTCATTATTTACTTTACTACAATAATAAATAGATATTCAATTAAGCTGCTCTGAACATGATAATGAATTAGTCAGCTAGGACGTGTGGTCAACCTTCCAAATTACAGAGGGAAAGAGGGGAGTTAAAAGAAACTTCCTCATACCGACAAAAATAAAAGAGAATACCACAACCAAGGAAAATAGAAATAAACATAATATTGAAGGAGTGAAATCAACATAGGCTTCTTCTGCTGAGCGAGAATGCCCTGAATTCATCTATTGAAAGAAAAGATGGACAATGTGGATTTTTAAAATTCAGCATGAACACTGGAAGGAGGTGCTGGGAGGGGCTTAAATGTCAATTCAGCTCCGCAGGACTCTCCCTGAGCTCTGGGGAGGGGCAGGTGCTGGAAGCGCCAAAGGGCTGGGTTTTTTGGAGGTGATGGAGTTCAGGAATCACTGCTTCAATGCCTGGGTGACAAAATCAAGGCTCAGAATGAGCCTGAGGGTTACCCTTCCAGCTTCCACCCTGAACATATCATTAGACATGCACATATATTAAACACCACCCAACCTTGGTCATTCCCACTCCACTGCTTTTAAAGTGGTCTTTCCCAAACCAGAATTCATCAGGTCACCCACGTGGTCTCCACTGCCCATAATGTCTAGAAAGAGTGTCTTCTAAATGCAGACAGAGTGTCTCATTTTTCTCAGATCCTTTTACAATTAAGAGCCTCCTATTGTTCCAGAATCATTAAAAGAAGATGACTTTGTTAAGTTTTACACTGAGATCAGTAGAAGACTGAGAATCACCAAGATTTCTTTCCTCTTAACTCACCAACCAAATAACAAAACTGATGAGAATTTCTCTCCTCTGAGATTCATGTTATATCTCCACTACTTCAACATGGTGTGGAAAGAATGTGATTATTGGAATCAGACATATTTGAATTCTAATCTTGGTTCTGCCACTGATTACTAGGTAACCAAACACTTAGCCTTTCCTGGTCTGAGATTCTTCAAACATTAACTGAAAGTAAGAATGCCTACCTCTTCATGGAATGAGAAAGCCTACATAGTTGGGAGGATTAAAAATATGCCAAAGAAAGGATCTGCAAGAGCTTAGTTGACTTCAGTTTGGTTCTTTACTTTGCATTTAGAGCCTTTCAAATGGTAGTTGCTGGATACATGCATTATGGTGATATTTTGAATATGAAGATTGTTCAGCAGTTCACTATCTCCATCTAGCCATTTGTGCGCCAGTTTTGCCACCTGTCAAATAGGATAACAGCTTGCCCATGGCATGGTTTTCTGTTGATGAGGGGGAATGTTGGTTTTATTCCATTAGAATCCAAGATAAATATCATTCCAGAAGTACAATTTATTCATCAGCTTTATCTGCCAACTAGAAATAATTCCACCTAGGCTGGATCAGTCCTTCCACAGTGGTAACGCCATTGCTAATTCAAATCTCCTGAGCATAATATCACCACCATAAGTGCCTAAATGAGTTTGGCATATTGGATGCTTTTTAGCAGTACAAACCCTTCAATGACTTCAACGAATGTTCTTGGAAGAAAATCCACAATCCTTCACATGGTGCATATGGTCTGAATGGTCTGGTCTCTGCTTTCCTTTCCTGCCTTATCTTACACCATCCCCAACCCCTTTCCTCTCTGTACTCAGGCACGTCCACTTTCTTCCAGCTTCCTGACTTACTTCATGCCTTCCTGCCACAGGTCCTTTGCACTTACTCTTTTCATGATATGGAATGTTCTTACCCACCATCCCACCATTCTCCCCATTTATTCCTATTTGTCCCCCAAGGCTTAGCTCAAGTGCCACTTCCACAAGAAAGACTTGGATGAACCCATCCCCCAACCACACCTCCACACCCACCAGTCTATGCAGGTTTCTTTGTTACATCCTCTGACAGAACTGAGTTCTGCCTGTAATTGTCATTCATTCATGGGATTATTTGATTAATGTCTCTCTCCCCGCCATTCAATTAGCTTCATGAGAGCAGGGGCTGACCTGGTTTTGCTTATCATTGTACACACAGCAGCTGGCACAGTACCTCCTGCATGGCAAGTGCTTGGTGCTGAAAGAATGGATGAGTGAATGAATGAATGGTTATCAATTCCAAAGCTATTCCTTTGTTGCTCATGCAGCTAAAGGATTTCATTGGGTTGTATAAAAGCCAAAGTTTAACAAGCAAGTGGCCCCAAACTGCCCTTGGGACCTTAAGTAGATTCTAATTCCTCTTTCCTCTTTATTTAAGAGCATTGGAGCCACCTTGAGCCACCACAAGATCAAATATTTGACCAATACATTTTTGTTTTTTAATTCTTCGGAGAGAAAAATAAAGTCTATTTTTGGTACCACTGCAAAACCTATTTCTAAATAAAGTTACACCTACTAAAACTTCTCTCTGCACTTTTAGTGTTAGTAGAACTTCCCAATGTAATATAATTTCACTTTGCTTTTTCTCAGCCTCAAGAACATGAGACTCAGACTTGAAGATGAAACAAAAATAATAGAAAATGTACCAAGTAAGAAGCAGCAGAAATACATATTAATTTCATTGTAGGTAACATTATTTAAAGTATTCAAGTAGAGTGTGATATATATCATGTAAGAGAAAGAATTGAGGACTTCAGAATGATTTTTTTAATGTCTACAGAGGCTAGAGAGTGTTTTTACATTATCCACTACTCCGTAGCCTTTTAGAAGGACCTTGACATTAGTGTCGAAAAAACTCTGTGGCAGCCAGGGCGTTTCTGACAAAAGACCACCCAGATAAGACTAAAATTAAAATCCTTCTTTTCAAAGCCCTTCCATCTTATTTTCTCCTTCAGAAGGAATCCCCAGCCCAAATGCCAGGACTACTTAATTTTCATTCTGTTGACACAAGTCATTTTGCCTTTCATCTCTCTCTGAGAACAGTAAGCCACTCTTCTACTTTATCCACTAAAAAGTAACTTCAAGCAGGTAATTTAAAGTTTTAATGATCCAATGAGACATTTTTCTTCATCTTAAAACAGTGACATAAACATCCTTGGCCATGGACTTGGGCTCTTCTGTAATCGTTCTTACTTTCTGAAAACAAACAAAAAAAACCTTTCTATTTGGTGCCTAACTTTTCCAATTGGTTTTTCTTAATGTTCACTTGAATTATAACTTAATAATAAATATTCAGTAGGTCACTTACCTGTTAGAACTTCAACTTGGAAGCAGAAGAGAAAGAAATACCAGAGATCTGACTTCATGTTTGCCAGAAACAAACACAATTTTCTCCTTCAGTGCTTAAAGCTGCCAGTGAATTCATGTCCTCTGCTGTTTTCTGTTTGCTGGAAAGGAAGTGGGTTTTTTTGGGGTTAATGAAGTGTCACACTTACCATCAAGGCAGGGTGGTGTCTCTTAATTGATGTCAGTGGCTATATGGCATTATTGCTCATGGAGGTTAAACTTAATCCATGGATTATTAATGATTTTGAAGACAGAGGAAAATTTTACCCTCATTTCAGTTCCATGAAAAGAAGTGACAGAGACAATGCCTATTCTTTTCAGAACCACCCTATTCCTCTGAATCTATAGTTTTGGGCATAACATGATCTAAAATTAACCACATGATAAATAGCATGTATTTTGACACATTTCTATCTTATGCTATGTGCTCCAGAGAGAGAAAGCCTTTGAAATAAGACAAGAAATAAAAGCAATTGCAACAGAACTTAAAATGATGATACTGAAAGAAGAGCAACATAGGAATCTAGGAAAGAATATTTACATGGCATTCATTGTAGATGGTAATTTTCCAAGTGTTAGAGTTGGTTTTAATCTAACTTAAACCTTGCCTTACATAATACAGCAGAGTCTGTAGAAATCAGGATTCTACATCTATAGCCTCAGATGAAAGCAAGAAAGCTGAAGAGCCTACCCATGGTCTCTCTATCCATGCAGGGAGATAGAGTAGACAAAAACAACAGTAATAATAATATAAATAATTATGTTTATATGTATATAAATGTTTTACATGAAATAATACATGTTAATGTAAAACATACATAAAGTTAAATGTAAAATAATATATATTTAATATGTATAAAATATGTGAATATAGCTAATATTATATTTATATTGTTTCACATTTATGTAGGTGGATTATTTGTATATGTTTATATGATGTCTTATACATGTATTAATTCATTTAATCCTCTTAACCGTCCTATGAGATGGGGACTGCTAGTCTCCCCATTGTACAGATGAGGAAAACTGAGGCACAGAGTGGTAAATTACCTGGCCCGAGTCACTTAGTTAGTAGGTGGCAGTGCTTGGATTTGGAGTGTGTGCTCCAGAATCCTCACTCTTAACCAAGCAGGTGAAACCAGTCATGCCAAGGCCTGCTGAGCCTGCCACTCAGAGGTCTGGACTGGCTTCCAGAATGCTGGATCCAGGTTGGGTTTCTGGGGAGTAACAGGGCAGGATAGATTCTCAGCCTGCAGAGCTGACAGCTAGGTGAGAAGCTGGAATCAGCTGGGCAGGGCAACCAAGATGTCAGTCCAAAATGTCCAGGCCCTGAAGCAGAATCCAGGATGGTCCGTAAAAAAGCAATTAAAGATACTGGAGAGTCAAGGGCTTCCAAAGGTAAGGTAGGAGACTGATCCTGCAGTGATTTCCAAGCTGCTGAGGTTTCCCAGGTAACTTTTTTAGGGCTCCTGGGCCTCCATAGTGGATGTGAAAGAAACCATTTGAAGTGTAGAACCTGAGCGGTACAGACTGGGTCACGAGGTCCCCTGGGAACCTGCTACCCGTATTTCCTTCCTTTCCCTTCTACTCTGCCCTGACAGCATCAAGAGTCCCACTGACATTATACTGGAGTCCTTTCCCAGCAAAGACAGGCAGTAGAGAATAACTGACTTCTTCTAACCTAGTTGTGGCCTAGCTCTGGAACTGAGAATAAAGAGATTTTACTTCATTTGATAAAAGCTGCTACAAATTCTAGAGCTTGGCTGCAGTTATGCAGAGGAAAATGCGGGAGGGAATCTAATAATGAACATTTATTGAGTGTGTACTGTGTGCCAGGTACTGCACTTCCCATGAATTGTCTCATTCAGTTCTCACAACTACTCTCTGAAGTAAATCTCGTCATTATTCCCATTTCCCAGATGAGGAAACTGAGATTTAGAGAGATTAAATAGTAGCTCAGGATCACACAGCTGCTAAGTGATGGAGCCAGGTCAAACAAAGACAATGGAACTCTGTGAATTCCATGCTCTTAATTACCACAATATACTCACAGGCTAGCCTTCATTTATCTGGCCAGAAATTACCGGTGACATGATGTTTTGGCCTCAGATTTTGGTGGAAGAAGGGCACTTAGGTCCTAGATGAAGTTCCCAAGTATCTGAATGCAAAAGAGACTTCCTAATAAAATTTAGGTGCAATGATTCTATCTTGGGGGAGAAAAGTTACACAATTATGGTTGAGCTCGCTTTAGTTCAATTGGATACGCGCGTTTTTGTTTGATAGGGATCTGTTTGAAACTGAGTTGAAGTAGAGCAGGCCCTGTGTCTATGTAGACGGAGCCTTGTAGATGGAGCCTTCTGTCAAAGACCCCTCTAAGGGATCCTTCCCTTTCCTCCTTGTCTCAAAAATCTCGGTTCAGAATACAATTACTTGTGGTTTTGATTATTCAGAACTACTCTTCATGTGCCTGGAAAACAAACTGGGCAGAAATTTCCATTCACCCCACAGGAAGCCCTTTTTGTTTGCTTTTATTTTTTTCACTTTTTCATTCCGTGACTTAAGAGGGTTTTGATTTGTGTGTGCAGATGCCCAGGGTGAGGGTGGGAATGGAAAGTCTGCTACATTAAAGATGCTGTGTTTATTATTACTTGCTTTGCGGGCACCGGAGTTGGGGAGGCTAACTGTTTGCTCGTTTGAAGTTCCACAGGTGAATATCTTTCTTCTGCTTCGCTTGAAACTTGTTGAGACCAATAATCGCAGGTGTAGGAGAGCCCACACACCAAGGCCACTGAGTCCAAACAACAGGGCTAAAAGGACCCCCAAAGTATCTCTGCTTCACCTGAACTTGGCTTGCCCATCTGAAACAGAAAGGCATTGGAAGAGAAGCGTTCTTCCTAATCAAAATTATTTCTCCTCCTATGTCCCCAGTTGTTGGGTGACACCATCATCCAGTCAGCCAGGAACCTGTGTGTCAGCCCTCCCGGCTCCACTAGTTCACCAAGGAGCCCGATGATTCTACTTCCTCGCTCTCTGCCAGGTCGTTTTTCTTCCCCTCTTGTCTCCAGCATCTTGCCCCTGCTCTTTCTGTCCCACTCTTGCCCGGTTTCAATCTGTCTCCACACTATAACCAGAGTAAGTCATCTTTGTAAAATGTAAATCTAATACATCTGCCCCCCTGCTTCGCACCCTCCCCCGGCCTCCTGCCAGATAGCTAAGGCACCCAGACTCTACAAGACCCTTTACAAGAGGGTTCCCGTGAGCCCCGTCTCCTGCCTCATGTGTTCCTTCTCCTGCAACCACCAGGAGCCCTCCTCTTGTCCTCACTTCCCCTCCTCACCACCCAAGCCTCCCTTCTTCTGCAGAAATCTTACCAGTCTTCAGATCTTTGCTTACATGCCCACCAATTCATCGAAGAGGCCTTTCCTGATCCATTTACTCCATAGCTAGCGTCCATTGGGTGCCTTTTCCTCAACCCCATAAAGTCCCTCTGTATCCCCCATCCTAAAGCTCATCATGCTAGTGCAATGGCCTGTTTGCTTCCCTACTGGGCTGTGAGTAGCATTAGGAAAAAGACTGAAGATGGCTATCTGTAGCCATGTCTTCACCGCCCCACACAGTGCCTGGAGCAGAGTAGATGCTCCGTAAGTATTGGTTGAATGAGTGAGTGTTGGAAGAATCCTTGACTTTTGAAGGAACCATGTTACCTCAGGAACCATCACCAATTAACACTTTGCTCTTTGAATGGTTAATCTGAGGGCATAAAATAGTCAAATTTGTTTGTATTTCACGTTGAAATTAATTCAATAATATAATCACTAATGATACTGATTTATCTCTTATCTGATCATTTGTCCATTCCTAATCATCAAACAAAAGAACATTCCATTTTAACAGCCAAATAATATTTTCTCATTTAAAAGTTATTAATCCATCCTTAAAGCCCAGAAAACTAATTGCACGTTTCCATGAATGGTGAAAAAAATCATAGTGTAAGATGTGACTATAAAGTGATATCACTGATATTTTTAACAAAAATACCTCAACTTGGTCACTTTGGCAGCAAGGCCCCCATTCTAATGATGGTGCCGTTGCTCCAAACATCACAAAGCACCTCTCTGGATCCCATTCCCTCCAGAATCTCCAGGGTTCTGGTTCCCTCAGTCCCACCTTTTACTCCTGCCTTTCAATATCTCTTTCCCTTCCATTTATAAACATGCTAGAAGCTCTTCGATCATTAACACATACAAACACATTTCCTCAGACCCTGCAACCCTGCCATCAACTTCCCTCTCCTTTCTTAGTAAAGAGAAGACCACCCTCAGTCTCTACCCTTCACTGCTTCCTAGATGTTCCTCAACCCACTGTATGTTGGTTTCTGTTTCTATCATTTCATTGGAACTGCCTTCCCTAAGCCCAGCATGACCTCCACATTGCCAACTCCAACCAACACTCTCCATCCTTCCCTTCCTTGATTTCTCTGAACCATTTGATGCTATGCTTACTTGGTGTTGATGTTACTTACTCTATCTTGAAAACAGTACCACCCAGTCCTGATGGAATTATCAGAACTAAGAGCCATTCTGCTCCTTTAGTTTATTTTGCTGCCTCTACTGTGATCTATTCTGTGTTGAATACGGTCTAACTCTCAGAAGGGAACCTTTTTCCTCCTAATTTCAAACATTTCATCAAAGCCCCTCTGTGGTCTGCATCAGAGTGATTGGTCAGATCATTGCTCTCTCCTTTTTAACCTCCATCTCTCAGACCCCTTTTCTTCTTAGCCAGTTCTTCTAATTCCTCTCTCCTCCTAAATGTTGATGTTGACATTCCCCAGAATTTGAGCTTCATCCTCTGCTTTCTTCATTCTATATACTCCTCCTAAGTCGTCAAGCAGATAATGCCGCTGTTAATTAAGAAATTAAATGGGCTAACATACAAGCATCAGTTTTCTTGTGTGACTGTCTTCTTTAGTTTTATTTTTTATTTTTTTTGTGGTACGCCGTCCTCTCAGTGTTGTGGCCTCTCCCGTTGCGGAGCACAGGCTCCAGACGCGCAGGCTCAGCGGCCATGGCTCACGGAACCAGCCGCTCCGCGGCATGTGGGATCTTCCCGGATCGGGGCACGAACCCATGTCCCCTGCATCGGCAGGCGGACTCTCAACCACTGCGCCACCAGGGAAGCCCTGTCTTCTTTATTTTTGAGTGGCTTGACACAATAGAAATTTATTGGCTCACAGTTCCAGAGGCTAGAAGTCCAAAATCACGGTGTCAACAAGGCCACGTTCCCTCTGAGACTCTGAATAGAACACTTCTTTGCCTCTTCCTAGCTTCTGGGGGTTGCCTGCAATCCTTGGTGTTTCTTGGCTAGCAGCTGCGTCACTCCTGTCTCTATCCCTGTCCTCTCATGGCATTCTCACAGTGTGTTCTTACAGTGTGTTCGTGTGTGACTCTTAACCTGATTCTGAAAGCTTCCAAAAAAGACTTTGAACTATAATACAATTGTTGAAAGGAGTACATAACCTTTCCCGGAAGACTGAAACACAAAAGACTTGCAAACTCATATGCAAACAGGGGGCCAGGCAGATGAAAGAAACGAATGAAGTGGACCTGGTATAAGGAAATAGGGAGTGGTGGAAAGTGGGGCAAGTTGGAGAGCACACAGGAAAAGCAGCCATTCAGATCCAGCTGTACATTGCTACAAGGGAATACAACTCCAATGTAGCCATATCTTCTGCTTTTTTCCAAATATATATGAAAGTCTAGTCTTTGTGGGAAAGGTCCCAATTTTTAAATTTTACAACTTATTCAAAAAATTTAAAATACAGTCTGAGCGAGTACTCTGGGAGGCAAATAGAACATATCTGAAGATCCAGTTTGGTCTAACCTCTGCTTTAAAGGATAACGCTCATTTGGCACTATATACGTATGCATACAAAGTCAGAAGATCCTTGTTCAAGACCTGGATTCATCATTTACCAGCCATGTGGCCCTGAGCAAGATGCCTAACCTCTCTGAACAAAAGTTTACTCATTTAGAACCTTGGAGGATTCTTGCGAGGACCAAAAGGTAATGGGTATAAAATTTCTTAAGAACTGTTACATGATACCGAAAAGTATAGTCATTATAATTTTTAAATTTCATAACTTTTTCACAGTTTTTTGATATTTTTTAAATATATCATTATATTTTGACTCATCTTGAATTTTTATACACAAAATCTGGATTGGTGACCCCCTTTCAGAAAAAAAAAGACAATAGCATAATTGACCTTATTTGGATGGCTAACTCAGAGTAAGATTTTAACAACCTCTTCCAAGTAATTGATGTATATTTAGGATATAAAATGATAAGTATAAGCTTATGAAATTCATTTTATTTCAAAACTGTTCTTTTTTTTTTTCTTCTTTCTTCCTTTGCAAGCACCTTAAGGGCAAAGGTAGCATCTTCTCCAATTTCTATTAAGAACCTAAATGCTCTTCACCCAAGGGACTCAGATAAGCTAGAACACAACATGGAACTTGATAGAAATTACAGAGGTTAAGTCAAATTACATTAGGTTTCCTGCATTGTGCTTTGTGTGAATGGATGACACCTACTGGCATAAACTGAAAATTTGCTTTTTCTTTTTAAGAACAAAAGTAAATGTTCACCTTTTAAGCCAAAATAAAGAAAAGAAAAAACAAACCGGACATCCGGTAGAGTCCATGGAATCATGAGAAAATGTTCATGATAGAGTAAGTGAAAAAAGCAAGTCACATGTATTACATAGGTATAAGGTTAATGTTTAAATTTTTATATAAAAATTTATAAAGAAAAAATATATAGGGGCTTGCCTGGTGGCACAGTTGTTAAGAATCTGCCTGCCAGTGCCGGGGACATGGGTTCGTGCCCTGGTCGGGGAAGATCCCACATGCCGCAGAGCAACTAAACCCGTGCGCCACAACTACTGAGCCTGTGCTCTAGAGCCCACCAGCCACAACTACTGAGCCCGGGCACCACAACTACTGAAGCCCGCGTGCCTAGAGCCAGTGCTCAGCAACAAGAGAAGCCACTGCCATGAGAAGCCTGTGCACCGCAGAGAAGAGTAACCCCAACTCGCCGCAACTAGAAAAATCCCATGCACAGCAACGAAGACCCAGTGCAGCCAAAAATAAATAAATACATAAATAAATTTATTAAAATATATATATAGAGAGAAACTATACATTAAAAGTTGAAAGGATAGGCAGCAAAATATTAATTTGCTTGCATTACAAACGATTAGTTTTCCTTAGTGTTTTGCTGCACTTTTGCAAATTTCTCCTATGGCCATGTATCATTCTCATAACAGTAATAAACAAGCACAGTCTGTGTGTGTGTGCGTGTAATTGTTTTTTTCTTTCCTAAAACTTTTATGAAATTACCTTATGCATGAAGAACCCGAGTACCTAAGGCACAAAGGACGAAAGTGATTACAAAGCTTAATAATGAGCTTTAAATTTGGGCCAGGCAAGGCCTCTGATTTGTTTTTCTTTTTTAAAAATATCCATTGTCACCTAATTGTTTTTCCAAATGAACCTGATAGTCACTGTCAAATTTTTATAAGTTCTCCCTGTCTAACCTCCCCAACCCTCAAATTCCATTGGGATTTTGATTTAATACAGTATCTAGTGCCCAGACTTCTATGTTACTACTTCTGATCTCCGGAGCATCCTACAGCCTAGTAATTCAAAGCTTTCGTAAACCATTTTATTTTAAAAGTCAAATGAAAGTTTAACAGATATAAAACTAATCTCATATCCTTATCAATGTTCATCTTTATTTCTTAATCACTATTTCATGTCTTGAGTAGACATCGGTGGCTATAAGAAATTAACATGTGGTGAGAGTTTTCCCCATTCTTAAGAGCTGAACTACTTGAGAAGAGGGGCAAGGATCTTTCAAAAAGGCTAGTGGAGTCACCAAAAAGTAAATGAGCAACGATAACTAATATAGGCAAATGAGTAGCTGTTTGGGACTCATGATAGGTCAAAAAAATCAGAGTTGGCTAAAAAGTTTAATGGAGAAGATAAGGCAGAATGCCTTGATGATTAAAGAAGGTAAAAGAGACAAGAGACAGAAAATATATTAATTCACATTTGTATGGCATGGGACAGTTTACATGATACCTACACATACATTTTATGTTAAAAACCAATGACTTGCCCAGAACAGCTACTAACATTCCCATGTTGTAGGAATGGAGACCTGAGTCTCAGAAGTTAAATGTTTTGCCCAATTTGCTAAGCCAGAGTCAAAACCCGACTCATATATGCTCACTTCTAGATTAGTGCTCTTATAAGTGTCTAGAAAGAACGAGAGAAACAAAAGTACTGGGCCTATCGAAGGTTATACTGGAGTCTTGGTTGTATTTCAGTCTCTCAGAGTTTAAGTTTTCCTATGCATAAAGAATGCAGTTGTAGGGGCTTCCCTGGTGGCGCAGTGGTTGAGAGTCCGCCTGCAGTTGCAGGGGACACGGGTTCGTGCCCCGGTCTGGGAAGATCCCACATGCCGCGGAGCAGCTGGGCCCGTGGGCCATGGCCGCTGTGCCTGCGCGTCCGGAGCCTGTGCTCCGCAGCGGGAGAGGCCACAGCAGTGAGAGGCCCGCGTACCACAAAAAAAAAAAAAAAAAAAAAAAAAAAGAATGCAGTTGTAAATAATCTTGGACCCAGCCTCCCCTCACAAAAAACCATTGATTATTCTCTAGATTATAGATTCGCTGAAGTGTCCAGACCTATTTGATGTTAGCTCTTCATAAGTCATTTGACATAAAAATATAAGCAAAGTTTTCTCTGGTACAGTTGTAAAGCCATGAAAATTAATTTTGCATTTTATTATCAAAACTCCCAACTTAAATTCTTAGAATTGCATCATGAAAGTTATACTAGGTTTATTATCAAGACACTGTGGGCCCAGCGGAACCCCCAGCTCAGAGGATGAGCAGTTTCCTCAAATGGCATATTGAATAACCATCCCCAGGGAACAGGGGTGAGGACCATGAGGAAGTGGTCAGAATGATACTAAAGTTCATCCAAAAGAATAAATTTTTTATACTAGACCTGTCATATATTAAAACATATTGTAAAGTTATAATAATTAGATCCTTTTATACTGGCACAAAGGTGGACAATTCAATGGAAAGGAGTATATACCCAGAACTAGGCACCTGTGTATATAAAAATTTAATATATATTTAAAAGCAGAAAACATACTGAATAGACAAAAACAAATTATAAATAATTAATAAAAGTTCTGTTTTTGGCTTTTTTTTAAATAAATTTATTTATTCATTTATTTATTTTTGGCTGCGTTGGGTCTTCATTGCTGCACACGGCGGGCAGGGAGCTACTCTTCGTTGCAGTGCGCGGGATTCTCATTGCTGTGGCTTCTCTTGTTGTGGAGCACAGGCTCTAGGCACGCAGCCTCCAGTAGTTGTGGCACGTGGGCTCAGTGGTTGTGGCACACGGGCTTAGTTGCTCCACGGCATGTGGGATCTTCCCGGACCAGGGCTCAAACCCTTGTCCCCTGCATTGGCAGGCGGATTCTTAACCACTGCGCCACCAGGGAAGCCCCTCTGTTTTTGTTTTTTTAAAAAAACATTATCTTGAGCAAGACTACCTTAGCATGAGAAAATGTTAGAAGAAAAGAAGAAAATACAGATACTGATGAGATTTTAATTTTGAAGAAAATACAACATCCAATATGGGTACCTTTTAAAAACATGGTTGAAATGGCCAGTTTTCTGGGATACAGAAAATTGAAACAAATAGAAAATCGAACATGCTTATAACCTTGGAAGAAAATGAAAATGGAACAAGAGACTAGCCCGTACAAAAGGGCTGAACCCAGACTATTCTACAAGCGAGTTCTTCAGTGACTTTCAAAAAGTAAATAACACTCGTGCTCTGGACCTCTAGAGGTAAAGACTGATAGCATTTCAGTTTATTTTGTAAAGCTGAGATAATGCTAGTAACAAAATCTAACAAAGTTGACTCAAAAAAAGGTCCACAGACCAATCTCAGTTATGAATATAGATACAAATATTCTAAGCTAAATACTAAAATATCTAACCCAGTGGTTTATTAAGGGAATAACCCACCAAATGGGATTTACTCCCTAAATACAAGAATTGTTTAATATTAAGGAATCTAAATCTCGATAACTTAAAGGGGAAAAATATACAATCATCCCAATAGATGCTGAACAGAACTTCAATGAATTCATGATTTTTAAAAAGAAAAATCTGTAAATATATTAAAACTAGAAGGATACTTCTTAACCTAATGAAAAGTTTCTACCCCATATCACTAGACATTATCATCTTAATTACAAAAAGTTGAAGGAATCCCCTAAAGTTTGGAGGAAGACATTATTATGCCTGCTGCTTTTCAATATTTAGAAAGACATTTAAAGAAAATAAGTGCTACACATGTTTCAAAAGAGGAGAAACAATCACCAGATATTTGTTCTGATGTAACCGATTACCAAGAAAATCCAGGAGAATAAACTGAAAAGGTATTACAATTAATAAGAAAGTTTAGTAAGGCAGCCAAGAACAAAATAAACATAAGAAAACATATAGCTTTCTGTAAGTCAGGGGGAAAAAATGAAGGGTTAGAAAACTTTAAGGAAAAAATAACAATAAGTACACACAGTCTATATCCAGAAAGCTATGAACCTTACTAAAGGACCTAACAGAAGATCCAAATTAATGGAAAGGCGCATAACTCTTCTGAATGGGAAAACTCAATGTAATAAAAATATGAATTCTCTCAAATTAATTTATAAATGTAATGTTTTTCCACCCAAAACGTCAAGTGGATTTTCCAAGTGGAACACTTTACAAAAGGATCTCAGCATTTGGGGGGAATAATTTAGTTGAGAAAAACAAAATTAATTCACAATTGACTGGAATGTGGAGTGACAAGGGGGTTGAGCCCTAAGAATGGTGTAAGAATTAGCCAAACTGAATACAAAATCCAAAAGCAAATCCACATAACTTAGGACTTTAGTAAAATGATAAATACATAGAATTTCAAGTCAGTGAATGAAATATGTATTTTTCAGTAAAGAGGTAGGAATAGTTAGCCAAAAATTCAGTTAAGAGCCCTAAGTCATAGAATAAGGCAAATAAAATTCCTGATTCAAAATTAAATGTAAAAAAATGAAATCATAAAAGAATTTGAAGAAAATTTAGATTAGAAATGTATACCCTAACTGCTTGGAAAGATAAACTCCTGCACAGTTTTTTCTCAGGTATTCTCCTCATCTGTATTGTTATTCTTTAAAATCAATAATCAGGGTTAGAAAAAATAATGACATTTTTGAAAAAATATATAGATGACTATTTGCCTGATCTCAGGGTGAAGAAAGTATTTTAAACCTAAAAACAGGGCTTCCCTGGTGGTGCAGTGGTTAAGAATCTGCCTGCCAATATAGGGGACACAGGTTCGTGTCCTGGTCCTGGAAGATTCCACATGCTGCGGAGCAACTAAGCCCGTGAGCCACAACTACTGAGCCTGCACTCTAGAGCCCATGAGCTGCAACTGCTGAGCCCACGTGTTGCAACTACTGAAGCCTGCACACCTAGAGTCCGTGCTCCGCAACAAGAGAAGCCACCGCAATGAGAAGCACACGCACTGCAACGAAGAGTAGCCCCTGCTCGCCGCAACCAGAGAAAGCCTGCACACAGCAATGAAGACCCAACATGGCCAAAAATAAAATAAAGTTTTAAAAAATCAATATTAAACCTAAAAACAAAGGAAAAATAAAACATAAAGGAAAAAATCTTAATAAATTTAATTCATAAGAACTCACAAATTTTCATGCATCATAAATCTAAAAGTCAAACAGTGAAGGCAGGAAAACTATTTGCAATTTAAATGACAGCAAAAAGGCCAGTGTGATCAATATATAAAACTTCTTACAAGTCATCCCTAATTAGATGAACACTCTAACTTTAAAAGGCAGATAAGAGGCCTAAGTGGGCAATTCACAGCAGAAGAAAGGCAAAAGCCCAAAATCCACATTAAGAAAAACAAGTTCACGCTCACTAGTAAGCAAAGAGAAATGAGATACATGAAACCATGACATACTTTTTTGTCCTACCAAGTTTGCCAAGATATTTTAAAATAGTATTTAAAAGATATTAAATGATATCTTAAAGATATTAAATAAAATCTAATGTTCAGTTTTGGTAAGAAAATGGGCATTTTTTCCACAGCTGGTGGGAGTGAACATTGATACAACCTTCTGAAGGGCCATTTGATAATAGTATCAGAGGTCTTAAAGTGCGTTACACAGTCCCATGATCAACCAGCACCTTCTCAGGAGGACTCTCCTTCCATTTTATCAGACATTTTGCAACAGGTCACGGCCCTCAGTGAAGCTCCAATGAACCCCAAATCCATATACAGATATGCATCCCCATTGTAAATTAAAATAGGTCTTCATAGCCATTTAAAATCATCCAAATGATTGAATGAATTTTATTCTTTCAATTATTTAGTGTTAGATGGAAAAAGCCTGAACAGAAATGTGGCAGAATACATACCTATTCCAGCTTTGAAAAATTTCTCTGGCAATAGCCTTGGAAACATATTTATGGCCTGAAAGAGAATAATAGTAAAACACACAGAAAATGTAATAAGAACTATTCTGCATATCCTTCCCAGACCGAGGGAAAGAGGCCTTGGAATATAGTTAACGTAGCTTAAAAATTTATAAGAAACCAGAATAGTTTCTAAGTGTGTTGTATCTTTCATTGCTTTAGTAGCCTTGTCACTATAAACGAAAACTAAAAATTATTGTTCTGTATTCCTCTGGACGGCCCATGTCTGAATTTTGCATTATTTCCTCAAACAAGTGATGTTCTTTATCATTGTTAGGTGGCTTCTATTCTCAAGAAAAAAAGTGTCAGCTGACAGCCTGTAAAGTATTTTATTTTTCTGCTGACAAATGTATTTTTAACAATGCTAACCTACCTGTCCCTCCCGTGCGACACTGGAGAACAGAAGTGAACCCATGCCATTTGATGATGAACAAGATGTGTAGAACCCAACATAAAGCAATATATTAGCCAGGAATTTCCATTATAAATGACAGAAACCCAAATTGTCTTAAGAAAAGAAAAAGAATTGTGGCTTATCTAAGAATTATAAGCCATAATGAAACTAAAGTAAGTCCAACAGAACTTTAGGTACAGCTAGATCCAAGAATCTATCTTTATTTGTATCCCCTTCCTGCTGTTTTCTGTGCTGGCTTCATTCTGAAGCAGGTTATTCCAAGGAACATTGGTGTCACATTCTCCCAGCCTTGCCAATGTGACAGCTTATTGCAGCACTAGCAGAAGCCCTACGTCTGATGCACTAGGCTGATACGGGGCACGTGCCTGTTTTTGAAATAGTCCCTTTGGCAAAGGAGATGCAGAGCTCTGATTGGCTTGGTCACGTGCCTATCCCTGGAGCCCAGGGGCAAGGTCAGTCCCAACCCAATGACCTGAACTGAAAGTTGGAGGAAAGTGGCCCCTAAAGGCAAATCAAGGTACTGTTACTAGAAAAGAGGAAAAGGAATGTTGGTCAGACAAAAACAGCTGAAAGTCTGCACAGGCACAAACGGGAAAATGCTTCCTTCATCTTGATGCTGGGGGTAAAATAAATGTCCAAGGCACAGTGTGAAAACTCACTGTGGTAGGATGAATAATAAAACTTTTAGGGACTTCCCTGGTGGTGCAGTGGTTAAAAATCTGCCTGCCAGTGAAGGGGACACGGGTTCGAGCCCTGGTCCTGGAAGATCCCACGTGCCGCGGAGCAACTAAGCCCGTGAGCCACAACTACTGAAGCCCGCGTGCCTAGAGCCTGTGCTCTGCAACAAGAGAAGCCACTGCAATGAGAAGCCCGCGCACCGCAACAAAGAGTAGCCCCTGCTCGCCGCAACTAGAGAAAGCCCGCATGCAGCAACAAAGACCCAACGCAGCCAAAAATAAATAAATTTATTAAAAAAAAAACTTTTAGACTAAATAATTGACAGTGATTAAGAGAAGCTTTTTCTTAGTCATTTCAACATTCAAAATAGAGAAGGAGAAAAATGGGGGCCTGGAATTAGCACTCATTGTTTGACTGTTCCAAGGCCTTGAATAGCTACCTCATGTGCAACAAGAAATGAAACACCTGGTGTGAGAAGGACTTTTCCACCCTGCTCTGTACTTTGGGAGACTGACCCTACAGACCACATCAACTTCCTCAACCTCTGCCTTCCATGTGCTTCCAGCTGGGGGAGATTGTAGGGAGGAAAGTGAAGCTGAGCACTTATTCCCTAGACTGCTTCCCTTCAAAACCATAGCTTCTATCTGGGAGCCCTCTCACAGCTACCGCTATCCCTGGCTCTGCTGGGTTCTGGTAAGCACTCTTTCCCCTTGACCTTCAGATCTAGAGGTGGTAACGGCTTCCTGCTGTTGCTTGCCCTGGGATGTTTCTCCATCTCTTAAGGTTCTCTTTAACCCTGCTTACACCTTTGCAAATAGTCTCTTTATTAAACTTTCCTCAATTACTTTTGCTTGAGTTTATTGCCTATTTCCTTTGTGTGTATGCTGGGGGAGTTGGGGGGGGTGATGCCCCCCACTGATCCGAGAAACAATTTTATAAATAGGTGAATTTAGTAGGTGTCTAGCTACCTATTGTTATTTCAGGGGTGAGACAAGGAAAATCTCACCTCCTCCCCCATACCACCTATTGATGTACTCATTGATAGGTGAATTTCCTTTAAGTGGACACAAAGCCTTTCACTACATTATTCTGGAGAGGACATAATGTGCAAATTGCCCTGAGTTAAAATTGCTTCGCTATATCAGATTCTTTCTCGAGAGATAGCATAGCATTGATGATGGAGGGAGACAGAAGGGTGAGGCGGAGAATCTGATTAGGATAAAGAAGATGCTGACAACACAGTGGAGAAAGGATCCAGGAAAAAAAATAAGAAGACTGTGTATACCAAAGATAGACTTTTTCAACTTGTAATTTTGAAGGCTAGCTCTAAAGCAAAGGATCTCTTCTCTAACAGCCTGGAATAAATGAGGTTATCCAGAGTTAGGGGTTGGATTGTGTCTCCCTTATAAATCATGTGTTGAATTACTACCCCCAACACCCCTGAACATGACTGTATTTGGAGATAGGACCTTTAGAGAGGTAATGAAGGTAAACAGAGGTCAGATGGGTGGGTCTTAATCCAGTATGACCAGTGTTCTTATAAGGAGAGGAGATTAGGACAGTGACATGCACAGAGGAAATAGCCTGTGAAGACATAGGGAAAAACAAAAGAGCGATCTATCGGCCAAGGAGAGAAACCTGGAATAGATCCTTACCTCACGGCCCTCAGATGGAACCAACCCTCCCAACGCCTTGACCTTGGATTTCTAGCCTCCAGAATTATGAGAAATTTCTGTTGTTTAAGCCATCCAGTCTATGGCCCTTTGTTTAGGCAGCCCTAGCAAACTAATACACGCACCCCCAAGGCTCCTAAAGTAAAGACTTCCAGGGGGAAAAAAAATCTCCTCCACTACACCAGGAAAACCAGATCAAACCATTGTTTTAGTATCATGAAACTGCAACTTACATATATAAACCCTAAGGTGACTTAGCCATTGTGTTACCTATCTGTCCATAGATGTATGCTACCAGAGCCATCATCTGGGGCAACAGAATGGTCAGTGCATTTATTTGCCAGACATTCTGGGGAATTAGCCTATGGCCGCACTACTGCCCAACCTATCAAATATTGGGATCAATCTCCATTTCTAAGTGAGGACTTGGCATTTTAGTACTTAATGTGTTACCTCTTCTCACACAATGATATTAGGCAAAAATATACTGGATAAAGAGGTGTCGAAATTCAAATGATATGAAGAGTAAGAAATAAAATAAGGTTAGATAAAATCCCTGGATTGCAGAGGTCAGCACCTGCCCAATCCCTAGGTGTTGCTACTCCAACAAAGGGTATTTATAAAGCCTTTTCTGAGACTGCCGGGTCTCCTTGAGGCCATACCCTCACCTAACCCAACTCCATTACTTTGCAGGATTTGCTTATTAAGGATTAGTAGTCTATTTAGTTTGTTACTGGCCACTACTATATATGAACAAGGAAAAGTCTAAACAGCAATGGAGAGCAAAGCAAAGAAAGAGCCCCAAGCAATCCCATTTATTTTTTCTCTCTATAGGACTAAATGCTTCCAGGATGCCCCGTACTTCTATTGCAATTATTAAGAAGTAATAAAATTCTCTTGAAATTTGGGCTTGGGAACCCATTGCCTTAGAAATGAATGTAAAAGCATCAGGTAGGTTTGGAATTGATTAAAAAACAAACTCAAAGAAAATCAAAACCAAATTGCTAAAGTTTTAGAGATCTCAGCCTCAAAAATTGAATGTCATATGTGACAGAAACCCCAGTAATGGAGTCATTTGTTCTATAACGTCTCATCTTAGTTTCGAGTTCCAGAGCTGTTCATTTTTATTTAATTTAGTGAGGCTCACTGTTCTTCACAATAGTTTATACGAGTGAGTTTTTTCATCCAAGTATATAAAATTAGAAGTTCTGCTGCATTCTCAAACGTGATGTTTATTACACGCCAGGGCCCAGGAATTTTTCCAGTGGAATACAATTTGATTTCAGAACAGAAAAACTGGATTTCCTTCACAGACTGTTGTTGGCTCCAAACTCTGTTGGAGCAACACAGCTTCACCCAGAAGGCCCAGGGCTTGGTGCAGGGATTAAGAGCTGGGCTTCTGGAGCCAGGCCTTCTGGGTTTGAACCCAAGCTCCCCACCTTAGTAGCTGCAGGCTCACTGGGCAAGTGCCTGAACTTCTGGGTTCAGTTTTCTCATCTGTAAAATGAAAATAATAATGACAATACCTGCCTCCTTAGTTTGATGTGGTAATTAAATTAACACAGTAAATGTATTTCCATCTAATATATTTTGTTTGCTCAATAAGTATTAGCTGCAGCTGGTGTTAAGCACAGAGAAACAGCTTGTGACTCTCGCCTCTTTTCCACACTGCTCAGGTCGGCCTCCTATTTCAGTCAAACAGCCAATGGAAGGACCAAGGGTGCCTGTGTGAATTGCACAGTGACCCCGTGGTTAGCTGGTAGATGCCTCAAGCTGTCTTTTAGGGCTCCTGAACCAGGCCTGTGGTGATGGTGGTGAGGTTTTGTGGCACAAGCTTTCTTGGTGGGTTTTGTTCTGAAGATGCAGAGGTTGCTTAATTACCACTAAAAAGAACCACTTCAAACTTTTTCTTGCTTGACCTATAAGATTTAGCCAAAATTTAAAGCTATTCCTTATTATGTGTGCTCCAAGTTGAATATAGAAAGAAGACAATTAACGTGAAATGTGAAATGTGAGAAAGGAAGAGAGGTGTGAAGAAAGCTAAATGCAGAATTCGAATTTGAATTTATTTTCAGGTCTGAGGTGGAAAGTTTTCTTATATTATCTCATAGTGGGAAAAAGTCCCTTGAAGCTTTCCTTCCCATCAGACTCCATCCATAACAATGATGGAAGAGAAGGAAATAGTAATTACTTTCCCCAAAATAATTTCCAAGTTGACTGCCTTGTTGGATATATCTAGTTTCACTTTGGCAGTGTTTTCCCTAAATACCCCCAGAATTTAATGCAATAATACCAGTTCTTTAAGGACATCAATTATCCAAGCCAGATCCATTTTGATGTCCAAACTGTGCCTAAAATAGATAAAACAGTGTGCTCCATAACCTCGAAAACCCACCTGTCTGTCTGGCCCAAGGAAGTCTAGGGTGACTGCATCATGGGCAATGCTGTCATTGGGGCATAGTACCCTCCAGGTGCCCAGAATTGGAACCCAGAAATTGTTAAAGTAACCTTAAAGGGATTCAAAATATCCAGGGAAATTTCTGTGTGTACGTTGGTCTTCTTTTGAAGATATCAGAGGAAGCCGAAAGCAGCACCCTGATTGGTCAGAGGGCAGTACATGCCCCATCAGAGGTGGGCGGTGATTGGTGGGTGAGGACAGCTGAAACTTTGGTGGGAGATGAGAGGAAAACGTGAGAGGGAGTGGCGAAAGGACTCGAGGGTTGAGAAGTAAAGTGAAAGGGAAGGGAGAGACAACAGCTAGAGGAAGAGAGGACTGGGAGAAGGAAAGCAGTCTTTCTAGGGAAAGATCTAACAAGGGAACTGATTTATTGAGAACATCCCACTCCACCTCGGCAGGCTCAATTGGTTTCTTAAAGGCTTCTGTAAGAGGGCACCTCTGAAACTAAGCATTGAGCTACAAGCTCCCCAAATTTTAAACCTTCTTGTAGTCACCAGATGATTTTTGGTTTCGTTTTTGCTTTGGGGTTTTATTTCTGTTTTCATTATTTCCCAGTGCCACTTGGGCTATGATTACCTTAATATTTGTATTTTTACTAAATTTGTCCTTTTATTTATATCTTTATTTTAAAATTAAAGGAATTTCATATCAGTAATTAAATGGAAAGCCAGTATTATTTGCCATAAATAAAAGGTGATGACAAAAATAAATAAAATTGAAACAATGCAGTAAATTCTAGCCAGAGAGTGTGTTTGAGATTAGCAAATGTTAGGGGAGTGGTAAAGATATAAGAGGACTGCATGAGACTTGTTCTTAAATATAATCAAAAAGAATGAAAGAGAACTGAAAGGAGAAAAAATATTCTCACTTTGTGTGTCAATGTGATTTTTTGTCATGTCCAAGTTCTATCTGAACTCATTTTTTTTTCTTATACCCCCTAAAGCTAGTGGTATCCACTAGCTTTGAAAAGCACTGTGGCTGTGAGCATTTTATTTTCTAGAAGGGACCTTGCTCTTTATAAATTAATACATTTTCTCCTTAGAATAGTCATCAGTGTCACCAGACTTTAGTTTACCTGAGCCCCCTTCTAGGAGTTAATCACCTCTGGGAGTTCTAAGAGTTTATAAGAGGAAGTCCAGGATCGGAGCTGGGAGAAGCACCACCCCAGAGAAACACTGCCAAGTAGTCACTGGGCCACTGGATGACATCCCATCATTGCATCCACCCCTGCACTGTCCAATATGGCAGCCTCCAGACACACATGGCTACTGAGTACTTGAAAATCGCTAGTCCAACTTGGAGATGCACCTCAGTGTAAAATACACACCAAATTTTTTTAGGACAGTAACCAAAAAGAGGTAAAATCTCATTTAAATAATTCTACAATGAATACATGTTGAAATGATAATACTTTGGATATATTGGGTTAAATCAAATGTTGCTAATACTAAACTCGCTTGTTTCTTTTTAACTTTTAAATTATTTTATTTTGAAGCAGTTTTAGACTTACAGAAAAGTTGCACAGCTGTACGGAGTTCCCGTATATTCTTCACCTAGCTTCCTCTCAAGTCAGTGTCTTCTATAACCACAGTACAATTATCAAAAGCAATAAATTAGTATTGATACAGTACCATGAACTAAACTGCGAACTGTACTCAAATTTCACTTTTTTCCACTGATCTCCTCTTTTGTTGTTGTCCCTGGATCCAATCCAAGATACAACATCAAGTTTAGTTCCCTTAGTCTCTGGCATCAGTTCATTCAAATTCCACAGCTCAAGATTTACCAACTGTAAACTCTGTTTTAACTTTTTTTCTACATGACATAGAGTGGGAGAATTGACCTTTATTTAAGCTTCCATACACTGTGCTAAGATTTTAACAAACGTTATCTCATTAAATGCTCACAGAAGTTCTATTATACAGATAAGAAAATTGAGGCTCGAGAAAATAACGACTGGCAGAGGCTGGGAGTCACGTATTTGCCTATCTTCCCATTATATTCACATATGCTCCAGTTAGCTCAACTGCCTAAGTGTTTTATTTTATCAACTTTTTAATGTTTTAATAATTTTGAAAAATTGGTTCTCTACTGTAGGGATTCTATCCATCATCAGGTTTTATGATGACTGGTAATGACCCTGATGTTCAAAATGGAGCTAGCTCCCTGTGGTTGAATACAGAATCCATTGTGTTCATCAATACCCACTCCAGTGGCTGAATGACAGACTCTTCCTTAATAAAGGAGTAGAACTGGGCACCACTTCCTGGGGCTGTGCTCCTTAAGTGGAGACAGGCAGAGTGTGGTCCAAATGGAATATTCCAAGGACTCCCGAGACCAAAGCAGAGAAATGTAGTTGTTTCTATTTGTTCAATTTGGCTGCCTTTAAAAAAAGGTAATTCGGTGATTTTTTAAAGTCCGGTGTAATTAAACATACTTGGATCAGTTGTGGGTGGCTGATATTATTAGGTATTAAAAAGAAAATATTTCCAAGGGTGTCCTACTTTGACATCGCAAGAAGTCTCAGAGACTTCTACAATTCCCAAATATCGCCGCTAGGGGGTGCTGCTGAATCATACTTAACTAGCAAAACCCACAGCTGTATAAATGCTTTTGTTCCTTTGCTGCAACCAAAAAAAAAAAAAAAAATCAGGAACAATTTCCACAGGTTTGCGTGCAATTCAGTGTAAGATTTTGTTTGTTTGTTTGCTTTTGTTTTGTTGTTTTAACAGTTTGCAGTACAGGCCTATAGAGCAACTGCAATGAATTCCTGTATTGCCAACAGATGCAAGTAAGTCTCAGCCAGATGGCCAGATTGATGTGGTGATACCTGCGCTTGAATTGTTCTCTTAAAAGAATTTTGTATTTGCATTGAAGGAGATGACTGCCTGAAAACCTGTGCACGTTTTGTCGTGCTTTGCTTTGGGGCGTGAGGGGGTGTGGCAGGGTAGTGGGAACGCTTCCACACAGAGAGATTTGAGAAGGAAACTGAGATGTCCTTGGAGGATTGCGATATCCCAGTGAAGGCAAGAAAACCAACTGAAATTGCTATGCATCCCGTCAGGCTCATCTTGGTCCATTACTACCTCCTCTAACTGTAAACGCACTTCATAGTGCTTGCCTGATCAGCGGTAGATCTGCACCCCACAAAACAAGATGAGTAACTTGAAACAAAATTCGTATTCCCACATGCAGGGAGAAAACAAAAGGAAGGGCAAAGGCTGAGAACAGAGCATGACCCCAGCGGCCGCTGGGATATGCCATGAATCAGTGAAGGGATAGTCAGGACTCAGGCATGCCCCAACTCACTGAGAACATACACTCTGGAAGTTCACTGGCAGGCCCACATTTGGAATTGAGAAAAGTATGAAGGACAGTTAAGAGTCCTTAGGCTGCCAATCAAAGCACATGCAATCCGTAGGCTAGACCATATCAGGAGCAGAGGGAAGCAGCCTGCACTGAGCACTTACTGTATACACCACCAACCATACCTTTCCCTATTTTATTCTCAAAGCCAGGCCATGGGGCTGCAGAATAGTTGCTGTGGAACAAACAACTACCCAGTGCCCCTCAGCAAATGCTCAGGCACTGGCTGAGTTACAAATCCTCTGGCTAAAGGCCATGAGTGTCAAAAGGGAAAGAAAGGGCGTTCTCTCCCTGTACCAGGCATGAAATTAAGTAACACTTGTTTAGAGCTTATTATTTGCCAGGTCCATGTTTAGTGCTTTATATTTATGATATCATTTGGTTCTCACAGTAGTCCTGGGAGGAAGGAATAATTATCCTCATGTTTAGATGGGAATACTTGTGCCAGAAAAGTTACTTAACCTACCCAAGGGCATGCAATTAATAACTAGCAGAGGCAAGACTAAAAATGTAACATTTGTTTAACTTGGAGGGATTTCCATGAAGTATTATTGAATTGAAAAAAAGCCAAAGCCAAAAATTACCTAAAATATACATATGTAAAGAATTACATTAACATGGAAAAAACATAGGAGGAAACATCTGAGGTTGTTAATCTAGGTTATAAGAGAATACGTGTAGTGTTAATGTTATTTTTACTTATGAATGTGATTTCTAATTTATTAAAAGGCTTTGAGACACATGTTTGTAAATAATTAAAGAAAATGTCCAAATGCTCACTTTACAGAATTGTAAATGTTTAATTAAAATTAACGTTGTGAAGTAGGTTATATATATATACAAGAGAGTGTGTAAAGATAAACAATCATACTAAGTTGAACACCCATGTACCAACCACATAGGTCACAAAATAGAATATTACCAATACATACCTTGAAACCTCCTTGTACGACTCTCCCCAATCAAATCTATGCACGTAAACCTCCTCAAGGTAATAATTATCTTTTAAATCATTCATATTTTCTCCTTTTAGTTTTATCACCTATATATGTAACCCCAAACAATAAATGACTTCCCTTTTCCTTTGTTCAAATTGTATATAAAATGGATCATACTGTATGTAAAAAAAAAAAACAAAAGAGAGGGAGAATATGTGGTCAGGATGTAAAAAGTACATACATCACACATTTTTCCCATATGTGAAAATTATGCATGTGTGTGAGGATATGTACATATAGTTATGCAATTTATACAAAAGTTAAAATAAATAAAAATAAACTAATTTAAATACATTAATAGGTATTTAATAAAAGTCAATAGTCATTTTTAGTTAAAGCTCTTAGAACACCTTATTGTTATGGATGTGTCTTTCTAATTCTGGGATATTAACAGAAATCAAAAGCATTATATTTCAGTTTAAAATTCTGGGTGTATTCAAGTTAAAGTCAGGAACAAGACCAGGAATCCAACTATTATTCTCTATTATTCAACATTGTTCTACAAGTTCTAGTTCATGCAATAAGACAAGAAAAGGAATTAAGAAGGTGAAAGCATTAGAAAGGAAGACACAATATTGCATGTTCAAATGATTCTGTTATAAAAGAAAAAAAAAAACATATATACATCAACACAACAATGCCTTTACACAACATAGGACCAATCCTAGATACCACTTTTCAACTGGCAAAAATTAACATTGGTGCCATTTTAACTCCTTTACTACCTATCACCTACTAGTTTCTACCCCTCCAAGTCTTAGTGCTATTATGTTTCTCTAAGCCCTAAAATTACCCTCTTCTTCCTTTCCTCCTTAGTAGAAGAAAATGACCCCCCACATACAAACTAATTCACACTAAAATGGGAATGACCCCTAAAATTCCATTTTATTGCCTTTGCGCCTTTGTCAAAGACCAGTTAACTATATTTATGTGGGTCTATTTCTGGACTCTCTATTCTGTTCCATTGATCTATTTGTCTATTATTTCACCAACACCACAATGTTTTGGCTACAGTAGCTTTATAATGTTTTGAAGTCAGGTCATCTCAGTCCACCAACTCTGTTCTTCAATACTGAGGTGGCTATTATAGGTCTTTTTCCTCTCCACAATAACTTTAAAATCAGTTTGTCCACATCCATAAAATAACTTTCTCAGATGTTGATTGGAATTGTGTTGAATCTATGTATGATATTGGGAAGAACTGGTATCTTTTTTTTAATTGAAGTATAGTTACTGTACAATATTATGTAAGTTACAGGTGTACAGCATAGTGATTCACAATTTTTAAAGGTTATACTCCATTCATAGTTATTATAAAATATTGGCTATATTCAAGAGCTCATGTCTTGACAATATTGAGTCTTTTTATCCATGAATATGGATTATCTCTCTGTTTATTTAGTTCTTCTTTGGTATTTTCATCATATAGTTTTGTAGTTTTCCTCATATACATCTTGTATGTATTTTGTTAGACCTATATGGACGTATTTCATTTCTGAGGGTGCTAATTTAAATAATAATGTGTCCCCCTGCACTATGAATTTTTCCAATGCCTCTCATTTTTTTTCTCCCCTTAGGTGGGACAGGATGGGGGGAGGGGGGAGGATTGGGTGTTTCCTTCCCCTACATGGAAGGCTAGAGCAAACTGAAGTTGGGTATTTCTCTTCCCTCAGGTAGGTTATGCTCTGATAAATCTTGAGCAGATTAAGCTCTGGTAACATAGTTTCTTCTGAGAACAGGAGAACAGAATGCTCTCACATATTTCAAAATGGTTCTTTTACCTCTCCTTCTAGAAGCACAAGAAGATTTTTCTCCAAGATTCACCGTGAGACCTGGTAGAACTCCTAGAGTTAAAACACAAAAGTGTGCGGGCTTCCCAATGACTGGGTCTCTCTGAAGTTTTTAACTCTCACAGTTGTCTACACTGAGTGTCCAGGAATTTGTCAATTACAGCTCAGGTTTTCCTACCCTGGCACTGGCTTCTGCAGAGGTTTCTACTCTGGTTAGTTGTGATTCCCTGTATCTGCCTGCCTGTCATTCTAATTTTAGGAATAGCAGTTGGCCCTGTGATCTTACCTCTCTGACAAACTCAAGATATCTGTTGATTTTTCAGTTTGCTCAGCTTTTTCCTTGTATTCAGGATGGTAGGGTGACTTCTAAGCTGCTTACATGCTGGACCAGTGACTGGAAGTCTGTTTCTTTGTATTTTAAAGGAAAATGCTTGTTAAACTAAATGAGGCACTAATTAATAGAATTCCAGTCAATGAAATAAAATAAATATTAAAACATACAGATAAATGTCAGTTTGGACACCATTGTATTTGTCAAGTTTCTCCAGGAAAACCAGACCAACAGCGTGTGAGAGCGTATGTGTGTGCGTGTGTATTATATAGAATTGGCTCACACAATTCTGGGAGCTGACAAGCCCTAGGATCTTCAGTTGGCAAGCTGGAGACCCAGGAGAGCTCATGGGATAGCTCCATTCCAAGTTCAAAGACCTGAGATCCAGGGAAGCTAATGGTATAATTCTGTTTTGAAGACCAACAGGTTCTACGCCAAGGAAGAGCTGATGTTTCAGTTCAAGTCTAAAGACTGGAAAAATTGATGTCCTAGTTCAAAAGCACTCAGGCAAGCGAAAGGAATTCCCTCTTACTCATGGGAAGCTTAGCCCTTCTCTTCTATTCAGCTCTTCAACTGATTGAATGAGGCCCACTCACATTAGGGAGGGCAATCTGCTTTCCTCAGTTTACCAATTTAAATGTTAATCTCATCCAAAAACACCCTCACAGACACACCCAGAATAACATTTGTCCCAATGTCTTAGCACCTGTGGCCCAGTCAAGATGACACATAAATTAATCATCAGAACCATATGGGAATAGGCAGGACTGTCCTTGCTAAGAATCTAGCTTCAGAATTGGTCCCGACTTGTTCCTGTTTTTATGATACCTGCCCTTCCCGTGCCTCTGAAACCACAGATTATTTAATAGCTCCAGGTGGTTTTTAAAGTGGGTTCTAGGGCAGCAACAAAAACAGCAGGGGGCTCTCACCTCTAGAAATGGGAGAGGGATTGACAACACTGGCTGCTGTGAAAGCAAATCATTTCTCTGCAGAAACACAGGTGAAATCAGACCCAAGAAGTAAGGACTATGTGGAACATTAGCATGGTAAGGGTACACACACATTCATGCACATACACACACTTATGTACATGTGTCTTTACACATAATACAAAAAATTGCAAGTATTAAGGGCCAAGCATGTAGCAAAAGGAAATTTAAAAATTAAAATCAGATTCTAACTGTCCAGAGAGAGGGAAAGAAATATATTCCTCACAAAAGGAATGAGAACATCAGATGGCATCAGACTTCTATGCCAATGAAGATATGCCATCAAAGTTCGGAAAGAAAATTATTTTCAACTTACATATCCTTAATCAAATGGGAGGGCAAAATAAAAACTTTTTTCAGACTTGCAAGGAATAGAGTTTTTGCCTTCCAAACACCGTTTCTTAAGAAGGTACTTGAGGATATAATTTAGAGAATAAAGGTATGGCCTCAATTTCTTCAGAGAAAAAATGAGAGCCAAAACCAGGCCTTTCATTTTTGAATCTGCTCACCACAGAGCCCAGTGCTCGGACATAGGTGCCAGGGTCCCTGGAGGTGAGGGGTGATGGAGAGATTGGGACAGATCCCAGCTCCCCCCACCCACCCCCTGCCTCTGTGAGAGAAGCTTCACTTGGAACCATTGCTTCTTGGACTGAGTTTCTATGGAAGGGTTCATTTGAAGAAAGAGTTGTGCAGCTTTGGATCATTCAGAAGCTTCTAGACTGGACAATCTCAAAAGTCCCCCAGACTCCAACACTCCACAAGTCTGTGAACACAGGCGAGTCTGATCAATCAACTTTCGTTGAACTGCACGGTGCCAGAGCTCCATTTTGTAAACTAAATAGTAGCACAGTTCATCCAAAATAAAAAGGCTTTCAGAGATTTCTCTCACTCTGCTTGACTCTTTCTCTTCAGAGTTTGTTTCTTCAGAACAGAAATCTGAGGAAGACAGTCTGGCGTTGTGGAAAGAACAATAGGCTAGAAATCAGGAAATCTGGCTCAGATCCTAATTTCATTACCTCAAGCAAGATGGTTAACCTCTGTGGGCCTTCACTTCTATCATTGCATAAATAGAGAGTTGGAGAACATTTTTTAGCTCAAAAAGAACAGAGTGCCATTCAGAGCAAGAGAACCATTGCTGTGATGTGAGGTCCAATGTTATAAAACTACATGACATTTTAGATAGTGATATTTATTTCACTATTCTGAAGACAAGGGAAAAGAACACTCCAGGATCACCAAAACTTTTGTTGGCTTTGCCTGCAGAAGATTGACCAGGTTTTATCATTATGAACAAGATAATCATAAAATAATTGAAGTCAACAGAACATTATTGGAATTGACATATGTACATTAATATGTATAAAATAGATAACTAATAAGAACCTGCTGTATAAAAAAATAAATTCAAAAATTCAAATAAAAAAGAAAGAAGACATTGGACAAACAAACAAAAAAAAACCCAGAACATTAAAAATGAAGTCATTCAAACTATGGGTATTATTCTTTTTTGTCTCTTTTCTGGTCAAAGTACATTTTTGAAAGCCCATGGGTCAGTGTCTATTTATACACCTTACGTAAAGAAGTTGGAAAGTTGACGAGCACACACGGTGCAGTAAGAATCATACAGGAATTTGGGGTAGGTCATCAAAATGTTTTGTAATCAGATAGCTTGCCGGAGAGAACCCTAGAAACCTAGTAAACATAGCTAATGTAACTGAAACCTGCTTTTCACAGATTCTCAAAGTTCACAAAGTAAATTTTCAAAAATAAATAAAAATTGGGGAACCTCATTAGCTTTTCACTCTGCCAAGTAATAGCACTGAGTAAATAAAATTGTAAAAACAGCAAAGATCCTAGTATAAACTACCATGACAAATTCGTAGAAAGAAAGGGACACATCTGGCACCAAAAAATTAGGAAGACTATATTCTTAAGATAAGGACAATTCTTTAAATGGAATTAAAGCTGTGCTATATAATCATACTTTGTTTTCATCTTACTACAGTCCAGTGAAATTTTATCAAAGAAAAGCACTCCTCCTCCTAGTGCTGGCGTTTGAAAACCACCAGACTTCTCCACTGTGAGCATGAAATTAAACAGGAGAGCCCAAGATGCAGCCAGCAGAGGGTGCTTTCACAGTGCTGCTTAGGAAACACCTGGCACGCGTAAGTCTACAGAGCCTTCTTAATTTGAACCCCCATCAGAAAGTGACTGTATTTTCCAAAAGAAGCAAACCACTAACCTTCACCATACTTTAGCTACAACTGTTGATCTTGTATCCTGCAACCTTGCTGACTTTGTGTATTAGTGCTTATAGTTTTTTGGTGGACTCTTTAGGATTTTTCTACATATATGATCATTTCATACACAAATGAAAGAGTTTTATTTCTTCCTTTCCAATCTAGAGGCTTATATTTCTTTTTCTTGCTTAATTTCCCTAGCTAGAACCTCCAGTACAGTGTTGATTAGAAGTGGCAAGAAGAGACATCCCTGTCTTGCTTCTGTTTTCAGAGAAAAAGCTTTCAGTTTTTCACTATTAAGTATGATGTTAACTAGGGTTTTTAGAGATGACCTTTATCAGGTTGAGAGAGTTTCCTTCTATTTCTAGTTTTGTGAGTGTTTTCATCATGAAAGAGTACTAGATTTTGTCAAATGCTTTTTCTGCATCTATTGAGATGATCTTTTATTCCATTAATATGGTGCATTATACACTGATTTTTGTATGTTGAACCAAATTTGCATTCCTGGGACAAATTTGATTTAGTCCCAGTATATAATCCTTCATATATGCTGATGGATTTAGTTTGTTACTATTTTGTTGAGGATGTCTGCATCTATATTTATGAGGGATATTGGTCTGTAGTTTTCTTTTCTTCTGATGTCCTTGCCTGGTTTGGGTATTAGGGTAATACCATCCTCATAAAATGAGTTAGGAGGAAATCTTCTTTGGGGAGATACTGATGCAAGAGGCAATGGACAGAAGCAACAAGAAGAGCTCAAAAGGTGATAGAAAAATAAAGAGAAGCTGTGCCCTATTAAACAAATAACTGATAACAGGCATTTTGTAGACTATACTATAAACAAATGTGCTTTCAGAAAATAAGAATCTTACACAATTGGTAGATACAAGATACAAGCTAGACCCAAGGAAATAACCATTGTAGCACTGAAAATGACCAGCATGACCTGATACCTAATTCTTAATGGAGCAAAACTTAAGTTTAATATTAAATTAGTCATTGAATATAATTATGCTTAACTGTACAGGAAAAAAATTTACGAAGTTTTCAGTCCATAGTCACAGTTCAGTTGTTTTCAATCAGTCTTTGTGACAGAGTTTGCTAATTGTCCCCCAGCATCTTGTCCCTTTTCCTTTTTTCATAATAGAAAAATTTAGCTGGACATATAACTCCGCCACCAAAGCCTACATCTCTCAGCCACCTTTGTACCTAGATGTGGTCATGTCACCAGGTTTTGGCCAGTAGGAAATGAGAGAAGGTGATGTGCAATTTATAAGTCATACTCTTAAAAATATAGGAATATCTTCTTCCCTATTCTTTATTCCTGTCTGTTGGAATGTAGAAGTCAAGGTGGAAGTTAAAGCAGCTTTCACAGATCACAATATGGAAGCCATGTGTTGAGCACGGCAGAGCAAGACGGACCCCAGATCCCCAACATCACTGATCTTCTTGAATCCTTTCACTCAGACCATTAAGTAAGAGAGAAATAAATTTCCATCTTGTTTGACCCACTGCTATTTTGGCCTTTGTTATAGCAGCCAAATTAGTATCCTAAGTAATACAATCTTTGTCTAAAATTCCAGGTTTAAAAACAAAAACAAAAACCTCAAGATATTGTTAAAGACATTTTTATCTAACACGCTGCGGCTTTCAATTTTAGTCACAATTTTGGTATCACACAACAAATGAGCAAAAAGACCAGATAAGTAATATCCTTTACAGAACATTGTCTTAATGGGGCTTTTTTCCCCAGCCATTTGTTTCTCTCTTTTCACTCTCTCTTGAATACAATTCCGTCAACTCCTCTCTCCTCCTCCTCCAGCAAAATCCCTTTTATCGGGATCAACAATGACCTCCGCATAATGAAATTCTGTGGTTAATTCTCAGCATCAGAATATCAGTGTATTTTCCCCTCTTTGAAAAACTTCACTCAGTTTACAGAACACCTCCCTGTCTTGGACTTCCTCCATCCTCACCAGCTGCTCTGTGTCTGTCTCTTCCTCATCTCTCTTGCCACATATTATTAGAGTGCCCCTCAGTCCTCGGAAATCTCTTTTCTATCTACATTCACTTTCTTGGTGATCTTATTCAGTGTCATAGCTTTAAATACCATCCAGATACTGCAACTCCTAAACTTTCTCTCCAGCCTACTAGAGTATAAGCCCTATGAGGGCAGGAATCCTTGTCTGCTTCTTTCCTGGTGCATCTTCAGAGCCCAGAACCGGACCGGCTACATCTCAGTGCAGCAAACACAGAGTTGTTGAGTGAATAAATAAGTAACTAGAAGCTGCTTTGCTTTATCAATAATCTCTTTAAAGCACTTCATATTTACTTTCCCCTTGAAAGTCTTAGTAGAAGACAAGGAAAACCATACCCTCGCCCAGCATGCTGAGCACAGGCAGAATAAATGTCAACTATGAATTTCTGGTGCCACAGCCAGGCTGTTTCACCCTCACTGTTCTTGACCAGTACGCAGAGGCTGTAATAACAATGTCCTCAGCTGGTATTAAGAATTTATAGCACTGCAGAACACGAGCTGATATGACAACGTCAATAATAGGCTTAAAGAAAAAGTGCTCATTAGTATTCAGCTCTTCACGTCTGTGAATGCTAATCCCCAATACAAACTCTTCTAGGGTCGTAAACAATGCCCGAAGACCAGCACTTTCAAAGGGTGATAACAGGATCTTCTTGGCTTTTCGGTATATTTAACAACCAATTACACTCAGTGGGTTACTTAGGGACCCAGAAAAGAGCACAGGTGTCTAATTAGAGATATTATCAGTTATATGCAGGCTCACTTAGTCCTAATACAACCTGTGTTTACCCAAAACGGAACCAGGAACTACAATTAGCTTTTCCCTTTAAAAACCATTCTAACAGTGTGTACACGTTTAAGTTCCTGGATGTTTGTCGAATGTTCTCTGAGTGAGCAGCTCAAGGTGGGTGTCTCTGTGTACGTCTTTCTATGTCAGTGTGTGAGTGTGTGTCTGAGACAGCGTGTCTGTGTCTGTGGTCTAAAAATACTCTGTGCAGATCTCCGGAAGAAAGAGAAGAGCTGACTATTACCTGAAAATCTGTTGCTAAGCAGAGAAACAGAACATTCAGGAGAGAAAATACTTTCCATCGGGGAACCTAAATTCTCTTCAGAGCTTGTATTTGACGGCTCACTGCTAATGCTTCCATTCGGCAGTGGAGACCTATCTCCTGCATCCAAGAGGAGTGGAGAGGCTAAGAAGAGGTAGTGCTGTGCACCCAACTGGCTACCTACACAACCAACCTCCATTTCCCCTTCTTCCTTCTAACAGAACTCAGTTTTTGTTCAGATGTCCAACCATGCCCTTCAGGCAACTCAGGGGGATGTTGACCCCATTCTCAGCTCTAGAACTAGATCTTGACTCATCTAAGCTGAGGACCAGCAAACTTTTATTATAAGAGCCAGATAATAAATATTTTACAGTTTCAGCTACCTAAGTGTCTGTCACATAGTCTTTGGTTTTTGGTTTTGTTTTTTATAACCCTTTACACATGTAAAAACCTTTTTTTAGGTCATGCGTCATTCAAGCACAGGCCACAGGCTGGATTTGACTCATAGGCTATAGTTTGCCAATTCCTTGTCAAACCCGTCATAATAGCTTCATTCCCCTTATCAATTGCTGCTTTAGAAGAGGGTATGTGATGTAATTCTAGCCAATGAGATATAAGGGAAAATCTGTTGAAGGCTCTGGAGAGAAGTCTCCTCGTCTCTCTGGCCCCCAAGAAACTACTTCAGCCATCTTGCTACATGAACTAACACAAAGAGGAAGCAGAGTCAGGGGGCCACAGGGAAGTGAAACCAGACCCTTAATTGCATCCCACCTGAAGCCCATCCCGCCTCTGAACTTATTGCTACGTGGGGTAATAACTTTCATCACCCTTGAAGCTAATGTGAATCAGTATTTTCAGTTACCTATAACCCAAAGCCCAAATTCTAATTGATCCATATGGTAATGAGTCCAGGGCAGATGAGAGGAGGAAAAAGAGAATAGCTGGGAAGATAAGATCGCAGAACATGTTTCCTCAGATCCCTGAATACCCTGTCCTTCCCTTGATCCTCTTCAACTCCCTCTCAGATTTCAAATATAAAGGTGTCTGAATGAGTATTAATTATTTTAGTTTTAAAAACCATAGGACTTTAGAGGGAAAAGAGACATTAGAGATAATCTACCACAATTCCTTCATTCAGTGGATGAAAAAATGGAGCTCCAAGAGAGGTAATTTGTCTCTAATTATACAGCTACTTGGTGGCAGAGATGGAATTAGACACTGGGTCTCAAATACAAGTCTAGATACTGAAACAAGTGATCCAAAGCCTACGCACTAGGATACACGGTCTCCCAACAGTGCTTTTCATGAAAACCTAGAAATCAAGACTTCCCTTTGAACACCAAGAGATTTTGTTATATCCAGGCATAAAATCATTACATCTGTGTATTAGTCAGTGTTCTTCAGAGAAATATAACCAATACGATGAGAGAGAAAGATTATAAGGAGTTGACTCATGCCAGTCTAGAGGCTGACAAGTCCCAGGATCTGCCATCAGTAGGCTGGAAACCCAGAAGAACCAATGTTTCATTTTGAGTCTGAAGGCAGGAAAAAACCACTGTCACAGTTCAAAGGCAATCAGGCAGGAGGAGTTACTTCTTCACAGGAGGGTCAGCCATTTTGTTCTATTCAGGTCTTCAACTGGTTGGAGGAGGCCCACCCATGTTAGAGAGGGCAATCTGCTTTACTCCGCCTACCAACTTAAATGTCAGTTACATCCAGAAACACCCTCACACACACCCAGAGTAAAGTTTGACCAAATATCTGGGCACTCCGTGGCCCGGTCAAATTGACCCAAAATTAACCATCATAATCTGTCATCACTGGGTTTCTGGGTCTGGGTAAAAGGGAGGCAGACTTGCACATACAGCCCCTAACACATCTATCTTTGACAAGTGTCCCTGGCTTAGAAGCTATGAAGGATTGCAGTGCCAGGAAAAGAAGAGGTACCAAGGTCTCCTTTCTGAGCCTGTTCTTTTGGATTTGGGGAAGAAGATGGATAAACCCCGTTTACAGTAGCATTTGAAATGTCAATCCTGACATTTAAAAATGAAATGGAGGGGCTTCCCTGGTGGCGCAGTGGTTGGGAGTCCGCCTGCAGATGCGGGGGACACGGGTTCGTGCCCCGGTCCAGGAGGATCCCGCATGCCGTGGAGCGGCTGGGCCTGTGAGCCATAGCTGCTGGGCCTGCGCTCCACAATGGAAGAGGCCACGGCAGTGAGAGGACCACACACCGCAAAAAAAATTAAATGGAAAAAAGAATAAAAAGTATGATATAGCTTAGAGAAATTTACACAAGTCATAGAGGGAATTTTGGAAAGGCAGAGAGTGTTATGAGAATAGCACTGTGTCTCTGTGGTTTTTCTAGAAAGCAAGGGTCCCCCAGTTTTGATGAGAAGGAGGCGCTTATCATTCCTCCAGAGTCTTGTGCTCACCAGTGCAGGGGAGCAGGGAGGGGAAAAAGCCGTAATAGAAAATAGAGTGGAGGAAGGGGCTCTTCCTTACTAATTGCAATTTTGGCCAGTTACAGAGCTCTCTGCTCGTAATTATAAAGATCTTAGGGCCCCATTATGAAAAGATTAAAGGCCTATGGTTGGGGTTAATTATCATTGACACCTAACGCCCTGTAAATGTTCAAAAATCAAGATAACAGGAAGAAAAAATAAGAAGGTGCTCTATGGAAGCCACATAGAGTAATAAGCTTACAAAAAATTAGAAGAAATGTCAGCACTTTCTAATGGGAAGTGAAAGACAGATGAAAAACTTACTATTTAAAGAAATCAAGAGAGGCCCCATGGAAATGAAGGTTCTATTCATGGCCTTCAATAAAATTTCCTCTGAACCTTTTGAGTGATGAACAGGAATTATTTTTAGGTCAAGTACATTTTGCAATTTCTTTGCCTAGGCTGCAAATACAGTGAATTTTCAGGCCATCAAACAGATTATAAGGCATAAAGAATCCAGTCGGAGGCAGGAAAGAGGCTTGGCTATTGTTTGAGGATGTGATTCTCTGGCTCATGCCAGCACTGATGTTAGGGAGAACACCCAAGAAGACCACAAGTGTTACACACCTGAGCAGCAATATCCTGTTTTTAAAAAATTAAAGAGAGGTTGGTTAATTACCATACTTTGGAGATCAAATCTGGTTACACCCTTCTAGGCTGACAATCTTCCTACTAAAAAATGCACCTGGAAACTTCCCCCAAAAGGTGCATGTAACCCCCATCCTATCTGAGAATTCAACTTTTCACCTTCTGCCACATCAGAAAAAAGGGGGAGAAAGCGTATCTGATTTTCCAGGCCCCCAGAAATGGCCCCTTGTTTGCCTGACCCCTTCAGAACTGTGGCAAAGGGTCAAAGATTGGAAGCAACATATCTGGAACTGGGCTATCAATGAAATGAAAGAGACAGAAGTAAAAATGTCCAGTATCTGCTTACTGTCCAGGCCATTACCAAGGAACTGAGTTATTATCAGCTCAGCAGTGTGAGTTTTTCAAGATTCTCTCCTCCAGAGCAATCTCATCACCACCATAACTGGCACACAGCTCCTGGGACCCACAGGAGCTAAGCACAGGCCCGAAGTAAGGGCAAGAGAGTGGTAGGGGTTGGGGGGAAGTGCATAAATCTTAGTTGATGGTTTCCAAGCCAGATGATTCCATTAAAATTGATATTTTAACCTCAGGGAATAAGGGTTTAGGGTTTTCTGGGGGGGGGAGTTGTTTGTTTGTTTTTTAACAAGAATTAAATGCTGTGGTGTTTGGAGACGTGATTGTATAAATTGTATATGAGAAAATAAATTTCTTGTGTTTCGACTGCTTAAAATACTTAAAACTATTGGCAAGGCCAAAGACATGGAGGTACATGGAAACCTCACAAAAGGAAAGTGGGGCTCAAAGAAATGAATAAAACTGTCGAGCAGTAAGTTTGAGGCCTGGCTGGGTGGTAAGGCTGCCCTTCTGATTCCAGAGGATTTGCTCCTTCCACTTACCATTGCTTCAGAATTGAGACAGGGGACAGGAGAGGCAGAACAAAATACAGGAAACTTAAAAAGACATTTGTTTCTTTTCATTTGTTTCTCTTTTTCCCTATAAGTTTTTAAGTCTCCTGGACACTAGGAAAGTGCCAGACATTTTGTAAATAATAACAGACAATATGCACATTTGTAAGCAATCTTGTGCTAATGATATCCTACTTTTTTTTTTTTTTTTTTGCGGTACACGGACCTCTCACTGTTACGGCCCCTCCCGTTGTGGAGCACAGGCTCCGGACGCGCAGGCTCAGCGGCCATGGCTCACAGGCCCAGCCGCTTCGCGGCATGTGGGATCCTCCCAGACCGGGGCACGAACCCGTGTCCCCTGCATCGGCAGGCGGACTCCTAACCACTGCGCCACCAGGGAAGCCTGATAGCCTACATTTTTTAACAACCCCTAAAACAGCTGCTGATCTATCAAGTTTTCTTTCCCCCCCACCCCCAGGGTAAAAAGTACAGAGAAAATAAACCTATAACTCTCTTTTGCTTTACTAATAAATGTGCTCCATTAAAGAGGACTTGGAAAACAGTGTTGGTCCCAAATCCCAGGGGTTTTCATTGTAGCCAGTGAGAGACAGTCTGATGAGGAAAGACATATAGAAGAGGCTGAGTCCACAACCCTTCACGGGAAGGGAGTTATGTGCAGTCTCTGCTTTCGACAGTCTAAGTCCAGCATGTTCGCTTCCTGAGTCCACACCAGTTCTGAAAGGGACAACAGGAGGTATCTGATTCTTGACCAGCAAAGTTCAGATGATGGGCGAGGGCATGGCGTTTTCTGCCAGAAAGACAAACATGTTCATTAACAAAGGTGGCCAAGAAGACCTTGGGTCATCAGGTATTTGGAGGGATATAGGAAAAGGCTGTTCAGGAAAAGGAAATTGAGGCAATATATCCCTGTGTCCGCATGAGACAGGGATGCTTTTCCCACAGCCAATGTCCTCGTGTATCATGGTTCGGAACACAAAGCATTCTAGGTACTAGGGCGAATGTAACCACTGTAATCTGGTTCCTCCTCTTGGCAGACTACTCTCATTTTAGGGAACTTGCTTACACTGGAAATATGGAGGCTTTCTACTCACATTCTGTAGAAATGGTGTGAAAAGGGTGGATCACATCCTCAGCTAAGCCAGAGCCCTGATCAGAAAAGGGGTGGTCCCTGGAGCAGAGGGACCAGAAAGCAGTATGAGAGTCCCCAGCCTCAGTGACCCAGAGCAAAGACACAGGGTCTCAGAAAGTTCACCTGGCTCCAAAGTGACTAACTGTGTCCGTCCCAGTTCTTGCTGAGCAATCTCCAAATTCCTGAGTCTTCCTGATTCATAGCCATCAGCCTTTCCCTGACCAGTACTTTTTTTTTTTTTTTTGTCCTGGATTCCCTCTGAGTTTGAGTGCCCATTCCTTAGTTCTCAGCATCTTTCTTTTGATAAGTCCCATTTCTAAAGCCTAATAAACCAGAATCGTGGTGCCCCACTTGACCCTATCACATCACAATAGATCACCGAAAGAATTCTTTATGTTCAGTGTTTCTGGTGCTGTGAAATGAGATTGTTATCTTTTCCTCAGTCATCCAAGTTCACATTTGAAAATGAATTCCTTTAAGAGGGATTCTGGAAGCAGAGGAAAAAACACAGAAGTATTTCCCTGCCCTAGTTTTATTCCACAATTGGCCATGACAAGCAATATTCAGTTGCACATAGCAGCTTGTTCTCATTGAGCCCTTTATCTGTGGTTCTTAACCCTGGCTACACATTAGAATCACCAGGGGAGCTTTTGAAAAACGAATGGCTGTGTCCCAGCCCTGGTGGTTCTGATTCAAATGATTTGAGCTGGAACCCAAGCAACGATAGTTTTTAAAAGATCCCCCGAGATGATGATTGTAATGAACAGCTCAGGCTGAGAACCACTGCTAACTTCATGAACAGTGCCTGACTGTAGCCATTTTTACGAGTCAGAATTCTATGTTCATCTCAGAGGAAAGTGGCTCAGAGGAGATATTTCCTTGGTTCATGAGTTGCTCTTGCCTGTCATGTACATTTTCTTCATAATTGACTTAGACATGCCATGACTCATTTCAAAAGTCAAAAAAGCCCAAATTCCATTTTAGGTAGATCTGAACAATTACAGCAGTCTTCATGCTCTTGCATTTGAAAAGTGCATTCTACTTGACAGATCATTTTCTTGACAGTATCTCATTCCATCCTCACCACAGTCCTAGGGTAAACCAGTCAGATGTTAGTCTCCCATTTTAAAGAAGAGGAAATCAATACCTAAGGAGAGGGAGCGATTTGCTCAGGATCACACTGAAGGAAAATGGCAGAACTGGGTCTAGAACCAGGTCTCGTATCTCAATCTGGTCTTCTTTGCACCCCCAAGGCTGCCTACAGTCAAGTTTTGCCTACCCAATCCTATTGGCCCGGTATTAAGACCTGCATTTATTTGCCACCTAAAGTGCTTTCTTTTTTTTTGGTTTTTTTTTTTGTTTTTTTGCGGTACGCGGGCCTCTCACTGTTATGGCCTCTCCCGTTGCGGAGCACAGGCTCCGGACGCGCAGGCTCAGCGACCATGGCTCACGGGCCCAGCCGCTCCGCGGCACGTGGGATCTTCCCGGACCGGGGCACGAACCCGTGTCCCCTGCATCGGCAGGCGGACTCTCAACCACTGCGCCACCAGGGAAGCCCCTAAAGTGCTTTCTTAATCCCAAGGTGCCTGCGAATCACCTGGGGGTCTTATTAAAAATGCAAAATCTGAGTCACTGGGTTTGGGGTGGGGACGAAGGGTCCGCATTTCTAACCTGCTCCCAGTGGCACCGATGCTGCTGGGAACGATACTTTGAGTAGCAAAGTCATAACAAAATCACAACATACATTCCTTCAAATAATACTGAAGAAAATAATTAAACTGAGCTGCACTCCTCTACGGGATGCTCATGAGACAACACACATTTATTGAAGCAAATCATCCAGACCCTTAGCAGTTCTCTCTCTGGCTAGAATATGTGTTATCCTTTTGGCAGCCAAATCATCATTGTGCTCATGTCTGGAATCGTATCAACAGCTGGAGTTGCAGCAGCCACTGGCTCTAATTTCTCTTTCTCTTTCTCTCTCCCTCTCTCTCTCTGCTCTGCTCTGCTTCCAATTCTCAGGCCAGCAGGATAGGTCCACTGGGGCCAGAGGGCCATCTGGCTATGCAGCTGGCCTGGGCTTCTGAGTCTGAGAACACAATGATGATTCACTGCACGCCATCCAAGTCCTTAGATGACACCTTGGGTTCCTGGAAATAGACTACCAGGAAGAGTTATATTGACAAAGGGTTTTGTCTTGAAATCCACTCAAATGATATTTTATTGGCATTGATGGAGATGTTCTTTTTCAGTTTGTTCTTATCCCTAAAGTAACTGAATTGTTAAAGACCTTTGCGATACATAAGAATGTCCTGGAGAGCACAAAGAACAAGGACCCAAAGACTTAGGATTAGTTCTTTTCTTGCCATGGACTAGAAAACTTGGAGCAAATGTTATTAGCTTTCCATCCTTTAGAAAATTAAGTGATAAAACTATAGGCTCTCCAACAATCTTTCCTGGCACTAATACTCTTTGAGACAGTGGTTCTAATCTTCACAAAATAGTAGGAGAAATGATTGTAGAGAAATTTTCTCTCTCTTCCTTCTACTTTCTCATTCCTCTCCCCCAAAGTCTTCCTACATTACGATTGCCCCACAGGCCATTTGATGATCGCCCGCTATACTACGGAGCCATCCCATATTAAACAGTCATTTGTAAGAATGACCCATTTGTATGTCATCCAATTTTAAAAGGTACCACTGAGCATGTGCAGCTATGTCTTAACACGCGGAGAACCGCCCCCTCAATCCCCTGTGAGTTGGATTCTTTCCTCCTAGTCCCCTTCTCCTCTCCTTTTACATCCCCTGCCATTTTGATGAATGTGTACATTTACATTCATAGGGGTTTTAAAGAATAATATTTTGAAATAGTAATTTATTCCCTTTCACTTCTCTCTACTCCCCCCACCCCCCCCCCAATGTTCTCATAACTCGCTTTTGCTCTTATTTGCCTCAAGGAAAGAATGTGCCAGAGAAAAAGGCAAAACTACTCCCACTGGGCTTTCTGCTTTTTTTTAAACAGAAGTCCTCAGGGTACGGGAGGCTCTCAAAGAAGCGTGAACTGAGGATTTCCCTCAGCCCCGAAAGAGACTCCCGCAGAGGTCGGGGGAGAGAGAGAGAGGTCAGGGAGCAGAGGGTACCTATGCCTCGTTCCCTGGAGACACCACCTGGAAAACGTCGACACCACAGAGAAGGCTGGGAATGGCTGTAGGGCACACACAGGCCAATGAGACCAGAAACAGCCTCATCCAAGACCCCCCTGCCCAAGCTGCGCATGGCTGTGTCTGAGACCCACCGTACCCGAAGGGGGAAGAAGACAAAAAACAAAAAGAAAGAAAGAAGCTGGACAGGTGTGGAAAGACCTGATATCAGCCTACCCCAGTGTCTTAATATTGCACAAGGTCCAGAAGTGTGACACAATCCTGGGGAGAGATGGGGAAACCCCAGGAGGGACTGAGGTTAAGATTTCTTTCCACTAGCCTAGCAGAATGAAGCTTGCAGTCAGAAATCAAAATCTGAAATTGAGTTACTAAAATTAAGAAAATGAACTGAAATATATATTATCCCTCCCTAAAATTCATAACTGCTCTCCATCCAAAAAGTGTTGTGTTGCATTGCCTTGCACGATCAACTCCAGTAGGAATCGACACTTCAAAATACTAGGGAGTCTAAAATACAATTCATTCAGTATTCCTTGGGAGCTAAGCATCCTTGAAGTATCTGGAGCCATGCGTGGCATACAGCAGTCTCTATGAATACCGTCTGCTGGCTGACTGGTTGTCTGAATGACCCGCATATTTAATGAAACACTGAAACAACTCCCTTTCTTTATTTTAGTGTGCTAGTTTGAATAGCGAAAGGCAGAAAACTATTTGAATCAGTAAAATGTGACCTAAGACAGGGCCCTTAATAATAGCTTTTACCAGATCCCGTTTCCTCCGATTACTCCAGAGATCCAGCCTGCACGAATTCCATCCTTTCCACCAGAAAGCTGACCCTGGAAGGCAGACAGCTGCCGAACGTGCTTTTACAAGGACTGTGAAGGCGTTAAGAGTTTTGAAGCTCCAGGACCACTGTGAAATCTGGGATGCTACGTTTTGAAGTGTGAAGTTCACCTCTGGCAGCTGTGCTATAACCAGACATGCCCGGGTGTTAACTGAAATTGAAAATAGCCTTTCAACAGCCCTAGGTCCTCATTATTTTCAACATTATAGTTCGTGCTGCTAAAAATATTCCTAAACTTCTCCCTTTTGATAATTTGGAAGGGGAGGTGTTATATTAAGAAATAGATGAATAATAACCACTTCCTACTGGAAGCACAGGATAAACCCTAGCGAAGGCATCAGGCTCCCTCCGAGAGGCAGCCGTATAGGATTCTGTTTGTTGCTGCAGAGGTCTCTCTCCCACTGGCTAAGACACACTTCAAACAACAGCTTCTGCATTTGTTCTCATCTGAAAGTGACATGATTTCACATCTCACTTTAACAGTGACTGCTCAAAAGTACTAACTTACCACCCACAAATCCTGTTTTGTTGCTTTCTTTCTCTTAAAAAAGATTTTTTTTTTTAAACGGGGCTTGGAAATGTAAGTATATAAGAAAACAGGGAAGAGATATGATTTTAATGCTCAATCACAAATGGCAGGGTTGTGATCCTGGTTCTTATTTCAACGTCAATCTTACTCCTGATAAGAATGACTTCCTTACTGACCTTCCCTCCTTCTTTCCTTCCTTTTCCATCATAGCTCTATTTAGCTCACTGCCCAGATGATTTTACTGGGTACTGTACACATTAAACTCAAAGCAAAAAGAATGAAGTGGTAAGATCAATTTTTTTTTTCTTTCTTTTTTTTTTGCGGTACATGGGCCTCTCACTGTTGTGGCCTCTCCCGTTGCGGAGCACAGGCTCCGGACGCGCAGGCTCAGCGGCCATGGCTCACGGGCCCAGCCACTCAGCGGCATGTGGGATCCTCCCAGATCGGGGCACGAACCTGTGTCCCCTGCATTGGCAGGCGGACTCTCAACCACTGCGCCACCAGGGAAGCCTGATAAGATCAATTTTTACTATCCACATCTAGAAGAATGCCAAGGACTCTGCAGACACTAAATAACTGACAAGAATCTCATCTCTAAGTTTTCAAGACAGCGACTATAAAAGGAAAAACCACAGACCCAAGATTTTCTAACAAGTCAGAAACCTGAATCTAGGTTATAGGCAAGGATAGAAACATTCTCAGCCTACTTAGCCTAGATACTCTTCCACAAGCTTAGTTAGGTCACTTGAAATATTCCCCCTTCCCTAAACCCCACACAGTCACACGGGTCTTCACTGTCTTTGTGATGCCTGCTCCCCAATTCTAATCTATGGATGAAGGTAATAATAGTTCCTACCCCATCGTAGGAAGATAAACTAAATAATTCAACTTTAAGGGTCTAAAACAGTTTGGGTGCATAGCCAGCTCTAAATGTTTGTAATTATTATCCCTGAAGACTCTGAAGGGTGTTTCCTAAACAAACACAAAGTTATCACTTGCCAATGTTGTAGAAATACCATTTTCATTGGATACATCCTGATAATTCTAGAACCTGTAGGTTAATTACGTAGTCTTTGTCAGTGTCTTCTCTTAGAGTGCTGAGTCCACCATCATTTTTCCTGAAGTTCCTTGGACAGGGCAGCCTTTGTGATCACCCACCTCAGAGTTTCCTTATCACACAGTCAATAAGACACTCAGAGGCATCATAACTGAATCTAAGCTTAGCCCCTTGGACCCAGAAGCCATCCCTCCATTCTCGGTCTGAGAAAGTCCTTTCTGCCAACCTACCAGCAACAGGAGAGAACGTTGATTCTGCAGCTGTACAGAGACAGTTCGGGGCTCTTCAACTAGATACATCATCAATGAGGGATGGCTGAAGAAGATTTTTCAGGTGTAACTCTGCTGGAGAAGCTGCACTGAGGAATCTCAGAGCATGGCTAAATCTCAACAACATTGACCAGTGTTCATCTCCTGTCCTCCCACTTTGCCCTCTTCTCAAGCACTAGGACTTGAAGCCAAACAGACTACCAAGGGTCATGACAGCATAACCCTATAGAAAGAAGGCTATAATTCCCAGTCAAAAGTTGTTAGGACAAACAGAAAATTTGTAAAATTGGGGCAGATATCACAGCTCCAGAGTTACTACAGAATCAAGCTATTACTCAAAAATGGCTGCTAAGACAATGAATGGATATCCCATAGGTTCCCAGTCGAGCTTTGCACAGGCTTCCAAGGGTTCCAGCCAACAGGCAGCCCAATCCAGTTTTTGACAAATGTTCAACAGTATTCTTTTTCCGTGACCTATCCCTCAGCCTTTCCTGATCTCGAAATCACAGCAGTTCACCTGATAGCTCTGGACTTGGACTAGATACAGTAGTTTAGGACTGAATACATTTACTTAATTCTGGCTTCTTATGCAGCCGCAAATTACCGAATGATCTCCGCCTGCTCACTCCCCTCGACAGTCCTCACCCCACCAGCCCCCATCTTAGTTCTTCTCTTTCATCTCACAAAATCTCATGCCTTTGCTGCTTCTCTGTCCTTCCCAGATCTGTCTTAACTTAATGGCTGTGTGGAGGTAAATGATCAAGTTCTGTGCAAGCTTCAAGGAGAGATGCTACCAAGAATATGTTTGTGCCATGTGTTCTTATTAAGCATGACGTGTACTTGCCCTGGTAGCACTGTGTTAGGTACTCCAGGAGATACAGCAGAAATGCAAGGCATAGGCTTGACCTCAGGAAGCTTATGAATATTCACCTCCTCTAATAAACAGCACCTCCCACTCACTCTACTATGTTCTAAGAAAACAGTTAGTAAATTCCATGTGTGGAAAATGATGTTATGGTGTAATAGGGTGACAGTAAATGGATGCTAAATAAATTCCCTATATTCCCAACCCCAACCCAGCAAAAACATTAAGTATCTCCAATAATAAGCGGGTCTTTGAATGAGAAAAGCCATCAGATCATATGATGGGATCATCAAAGGCATGTGTATACACAAATGAGTCAATGGCTTTTCTCTAAATCATGAATCTGAAGTCCTTTTGCTAATTCTTGATAAGCTGGCCGAGTTCAGGCTATGCGTCCTTTGAAAAAACTCACATCTGTTTCTTGTAATTCATTAAGTGGCAAAATGCCACTCTCCTGGTTCTGTGCACCTATTGTTTAACTCAGCTCTGTTTCCAGCAGTCTGAATTGTGTTCTTTCAAATGGACAATGTGTTTATTCAAGCAGCTGTAGCTGTTCTGTTATGAGAAGTGTGTCTTTGAAACAAACTTATAAAGTCTGGAAGGAAAAAAAACGCCCAGAAGAAAACAATTAAGTGTATATCATTTTTTCTTAATGCTCTTTGCCCCCTACCCAAATATTAAACACATCCTACTCCTCAGAATGTCTTTATGAAAGATGTAGTCACCAAAAGAGTAGTAGACTGTCCTGAGATTGAATCAAAGTGGATTAGCTTCTATTTCTTATTGTATCGATAGACCTTCTCAGGATACCTTGGCCCTTATGAAAATGCTTCTGCTCCTCTTATAATGCTAAAAGTGGCAAAACAAATCCTCTAGCTCAAAGAAAATGAATATCTTCGTTATCATAATTTGTAGTAAAACAAATCACTCAAGGCACCATTGTGTAGTTCAGGGAGCCTAAGATTTTGAATGGCAGTATGGAAAGAAATCGGAGAGGACTTCCTGATGGAATATGTCAACAGAGATGAAGAGGACAGTGGGGTCCACCTGATAAGGATTCAACATGTGAAAACTTAATGACTGCTCTTGGGAGAAGAGACCTTATGACCTTTTGAGTCCCTCCAAGCTCTAGGTTTGAATGATTCCATAATAATAATGTGACTGCTTTTGAAAAGTATTGTGGTGACCAGATTGGCCAAGGAGATAACATGAAGGAAAATCTGAGTAATGAGTGAAGCTGCCTGTCAATCATAAAGGAATTCGATAGGTGAAACAGAAAGAGGTCTCTTGAGAAATGGTTGGCCACAGGGTGCAACACCTCATCACATTTCTTGCTGGTGAAACGCTCTTGCTTTGCTTAGAAGGGCTCGTTTGCTGAGCTTTCACAGATGTAGAAATATGGACTCAGCAGATTACAAAACCAATTGGCAGTTTCAATCATGTCACTTACAAGAAGAATTTGATAACCAATTCAGAAATGAATTGTGCTCCTTTCCTCTCTTGATTAGCACACCTCATCAAACCCATTCTGACTGTTCCAAGTGTGCGGTCTCAAGTCTAATTTGTTATGGAGCTTATGTACTGAATTCTTTCCAGAAAGCAAAGCTCTGAGGTCTGGGGGGTGGGGGGGAGGTAGGGAGGGAGGAGAAAAGGGCATCTATCAAAAAAAATCACATGACTTTCTTTTCATTCAATAATAAAGATTAATGTTCTAGCAAGAAGGAACTAGAACACAGCCCATGTTGTATAAATTTTACCTGCTTATTTTAAAACTTACAGGACAGCAACTATATTAACATTTATGTTCCTTATCAAATCTATCACAAAGTCAGTACCACAATAAAATGAAGCTGAAAATGATTGATCAAGTAAACCCTTCCTGTAAGAAGGTCTGGGCTAACATGAGCCTTTTTCTTAACTAAGTTAATTGACATCCTTCAACCTTGAACTTCTCGTCTCTAAGCCATGACCAGCTTGGCACTGCCTACTTCTTAGGGTAGTGATGATGATCAAAGGAAATACCATTTTCTTTGACTACTTGCATTTCAGCTATGTACATGAAAATGCTTTTAAAACAGGCATATGTTCCTCAAGTGGAAGGTGTTGAGAAAATTCAAGCCCGGAAAAGTTAAGTGGCTTGTGTAGAACTGGCAGGCTGATTAGTGATGGGTCTGGGACTCAGAGCTAGGAGTCTTTATTTACAGTCCAGCAGTATTTTCTCAGGAGATTCTGTCATCTTTCCAATTTCTCTTTGTGAACCAATTGTGAAACCAAGATAGCAATTTGAAAAGACATGCTTTAGAAATAAGCACTACACTCAGGTCTTCACCACCCAAAAGGAATGGAAAGAGTTTAACATCACAATGCGGAACAGATCTATTTGAAGAGTCCTCTTCTAACTAAAATGACTGAGTATTCTGCTTTGAAACTAATGTTTGAGAAACATGTGGACACAGTCCTAGGTGGTCCTTCTCTGGGTGACACACTCCTCCCCAAATCATCCACAAGGAGACGTGAATTTCTGCCTGCTCTTCTGCTACCCAAGGCCTCCTCTGGCATTGACCACAAGCCAGGTCTTCTTCCAGTCACTGGAGGAACTCTATTAATGTAGTCTTCTGCTTGAGGTTTCTTCTTTAAATGTGCAGAATTCTAGATTACAGCTTATTCTTATATCATTTCCTGGGAAGTAGGTTGCAGGTCTATACCTAGTAAATAAAGGCCCTACAAGCCTTTGAGGTTCCCTCTTATATTGGTCTTAGCTTCATTCAACTCTGTTGAATGATTATAGCCCCATTTTCATATTCAATCAGGCACTCATTCTTCTAGAGATACTTACTGAAAACCTACTCTGTGTCAGTAACTGTTCAGTGTCCAAGCCGTTAAAGTGGAAAGAATTGGGCAGAGTGAAAAGAATACATTCTCAAGACCCTGACACCACCAATGACAACACACCAATCCCTGTACATTGTAATTTATGTCCAGGATTACGCTCATAATTGGCCAAGATACAACTTGTTCTACATAGTTCATTTCCCGGACACAGGGACTTGAGATATCCCTTCATATGAATGATGACTGCTCCTGGATCTACCTTCAGGCTCTAGCAAAGGGAGGAAGGACAGAAGAAATTGATCTTTGTAGAAGTCGGTTACGATTTTCAATCTAACTCTGGGTTTCTTTTCTCTTAAGTTCAGCTCTTCTAAATTACTGAGCTGAATCAGATCACCACACTCTAGCCTAGTGTGTGCAGTGACAAGCAACTCCAGGGGACCGTCTTGTACTTCCTACAGATCACACGCTGTGTCTATCCCCCAGATTTACTCAATGTGAACAGCATCAGCACAGCTTACTCATCCTGGAGTTTTTTGCTTCTTTCTTTCTTTTTGCTGATGTAATTGTACACAGTCAGCCGTTTACCACCTGACATTTCTATAATTTTGTTTTTCCTCCCCAAGCACACCCCTCTACACTTGTTCTTCATTGAAATTCACCTTGTTTATATCTGAAAATCTCTGCAGCTTCTCAAGGTTGCTCTGAATTCTAATGCTAGCTCCATAGGCTTTCAGACCTAGAAGTGACCTTGGAGGTAGCGAGTCTGACCAGCCCCCTTCCACTATAGAGAAGGAAATGGGGATCCAGAGGCACAGAGGACATTTCCAAGGATCTGTGATTTATCAGTTAGGATCTCAGCACAAAGCAGAGTTCATCTCAGATGGTTCAACTGAAGAAACTTGAATAAAGGGGCTTCTTACAGAGGTGTGGACAGCGTTAAGGGCAAACAGTGGATGTCGAGATTCCTCAGCAACCAACAACCACAGAAATACTTTATTTTCCCTAGAGCTCAAGGAGAAGGGGCAAAAGTAGTGACCAGAGCTCAGTGAGGGCAGGAAATGAGGAGAAGCAGCCACCCAACCAGAGCTGAAGTCAGGGAAGGATGCAACTACTGCCCTGGATGCTGTGTTAAAGCAGGGATGACTGGAACAAATTCCCCAATCACTGTCTCTCCACGCCCATCTCCTGCTGGTGCCTTCCATCCATTGTGATTTCCAGAGGGCAAGGAAGGCAGGTGCTGTGGTCCATTCAGGTCAGCTTTCCCCACACAGAGCAGAGTAGGAGAGCATGCAGAGTAGATTTGCAGGAGAATAACTAGGGGATACAGTGAATTCAGTCACCCAAACTAATGCCCATGTCCATTTTAACCAGTATCAGTCTTATTTAAAAGGCTCTATCTGCCTAGCAAATATTTGCTGAAGGGGAAATGAAGGAAAGGTGCAAGAAAGGAAGGCAAACAGGAAAAATGTAGACCTGACCTGTGCCAGGCACCGTGCCAAGTACTATAAGGGGTCATGAAGAAATAATACAAGTATTCTGTAGTCATACAGTTACTATGTATATTGCTACACAACACAGTGTTCAGCTTATGCCAGGCCCATGCTAAGCACTTTATAAATACCAACTCATTCAATCTGCAACCTCGTCCTACAGAAGAGGAAACAGAGGCATAGAGTACGGGGCAGGATTAGCCCCAGGCCCCTTGCAGCAGAGGCCATGCTGAACTATTACCCCACACTGCCTCCAGGAAGTAAAAGTCCCTTGGGGAATTCATTTTGTATTTGGGGACACGGTAATATTAATGCCTGGGTACTTAATTATGAGCATTAAACAATAACAAATTACATAAGTACAAGACGGTGTAAGAATAAGTCTGGGGATGGAAGTTTAGCTGGGGCTAGAGCCATCAACAAAGAGACCAGGATGGCTCTTAAAGGGTGCTTAACCCAGAAATGGTTTCAGGCAACTGCAAACCCACTGGGGCAGAGCCAAGAGCAGAAAGAGGTCTCCTAGCTCCAAACAAGGGCTACTAGTCCATTTACCCTTGACAATTCACTTTTCAGGGCTCCACAGACGTTTCCTTGGAGACAGGCTTCCGAAGGACAGATCTAGTACCTCACTCCACAGGACAGGACCTTAGGGGGTCACCTTGGCCAGCCTCCTGCCCTCAGGCCAGGACATATTGATATGCTCTCTTGTCAAATGGATCAATTTTTTGCACTCATTTTCTTGATTCTGTGGAAAAGACAGTAACTTTTTTTTTTAAGGAACTGAACATAAACTTATAAATATATGCACAGGAAAACATTCCAACAATGGAATACAAGCAAAGTAAGACCAACCTTGTATATTACACATTTGTCTCTATTATCATCACTTTTGAATATAATTTAGACTCCGGGTAGATGGTACATTTGCTTTCTTAACCGTCTCTTAGAAACATGAAGTATTTAATAAGAATATTAACAGAGGTCCTTTTGTTCAAGGGCAAAGCATGTAATTTTCTTCTCATTTGCACATGAATTTTGACCTTGAAGAGACCAGACATCACATTTGGTTTTATGTTATTGCTGTGGGTTTTCCAGTTAGGTTTCTGTTATGTTCTGCAAAGAGAAAAACCAGCCCGTATCTAATTTAATACATCTATATTTCCACAGATGGTCACAGAATATTGTAGAGTCTAGTGGATAAAGATTTTGCTGCATGTTTTCAATTCATGACTTAAATTTGTGTTTCTACCACATTCTTTTTGTATTAAAAATTTCCATTGACTCTTTTGTTTCCAGAGAGCGAGATTATAAAATAATTCTCTCAGTTTCACTAGGCATAGTGATGTCTGATTTGAAAAAATTTATAGGTTAGGCAGCCAAGTTAGACAGCATTAGTACAGCTGTGACTGATGAAGCCAAAAGTGTTAAGAGAGTTGGAAAAAGCCAGATTCATCCAGACTAGTTTGATCCCAGTGTCTATAAAGCACCACACAAGAGGAAAGTTTCTGAGGGTGGAGTCCAGGATTCCGCTTCCCCTGATTATTTTCCTTCCCCACCAGTGATGTTCATGAGGCTCCAACAGGCCTACCCCAAGCCAATCTGCAATATGACCCATCAGAATGCACTCTCCCTGGCTCTGAATCCAAGTGCACACATTAGAAGGAAAATCGTGCTAAACCTCCTTTCTATCACGTGCTCCTTGGAACACCAGGGCTGAGTGCTCCAGGAAGCCCACAAAGCAAATCTAGTTCCTCTTTCACATGACAGCCCTTCATGTCTTGAACACAGCTCTCATGCCCTTCCTAAATCATCTCCTCAAGCTCAAATTACAAACACCGTGAACACTCAAAGCGGCACAAGCCCGGTCCAGGGTGCTCAGCTGCGCACAGGCTTAAGGCTCTCCATTCAGCAGTTCTTTTGTGGTGCTCCCCCATAATCAGCTTTCACCCTTGCACAGTGCCCAGCCTGTCCCACACACATACCTGCCTCCAGCACCACCCATCCCGAGCGGAAACATTGCCTTTCATATTCATTCCTGGCAGGGAAGGGTTTTTTTTCCGGTGGTTCCCACACTTTGACTTCTGGTAGGAATTACGTCTACATGGCTACCTCAGTCACAGTCTCAGCTGGATGGTCCCCTGCTTCTGACCTGGGCTTCTCTCAATCTTCTATGTGACCTGTGGCATTGGGTCTTGCTTGATAATTTTGTTCACAGAATATTGGTCTACTTCATTTGCCATTTGGGGGGAACTCCAGGCTTCTGTCTTTTGTTTTCTTTCTTTTGTTCTCCTCAAAGGGACTCATTGATATTTTCCAGCACCCCTCAGCCCCAACTCAGAGACTCTCCCTTCTCTTTACCCCCATCCCCCAAACTCACCTTCTATTCCAAGCTGATTATTATCCTTTTAGAAACTAGCCCCATTCCAGGGGTCACAGGCATACATGCAAGGTCACTCCCACTGACTTCCACTGGTCATTACTTTCTTTTACCTCCAGCCTGTTTTGAACGGGAATGACCCCAATTTACAAGGAGCATGCTATGGTTATGCAAGAATCGAATCTTCCCATTGACTGTATTACTGGTTTCATTTTCCCCATTTTTGAGTGAGAAGTTCTAATACCCAAGGCCAGCCAGCAACATTGCTGCATGGACTTCAGCACCAGTGACTGGGAAAGCAGCTACTATGTAAACTGTGGACTGCCACCCATGGTCCACTTTTACATGTCTTCGATTTCCTGTTTTCCTCATTCTCTGGTGACAATTCTCAGCTGCTGGAGCTAATCTCATAAAGAACACCTTCAAAAACCCTTTTAAAACACTTGTTTTGAAATAGTTATTCAAAATAAGAAAATTTGCTTCACCCCCATGTGTAACCCCCATGTGTAACCCCCAAGAATATTTGCTTAACCCCCCATGTGTAACCCCTCATGTGTAACCCCCATGAAACACGCTTTGCTTCTCTAGCACTTTGGTCCCCATTCACTTTCCATTTTACCGTTTTCCTTTTGCAGATAGACCCCCAGAATTCAGACATGGTCATCTGAAAAGAGCCTGAGCTTTGGAATTCAACATCAGTTCTAATCCTGACTCTGCCACTTACTAGCTGTGTGAGATTGGCAAGTAATAAAACCCCCTAAAACCTCAGCTTCCTCAACTGTAAAATGCGGGTGCTGTCAGTATCTCTTCTCCAGGGATCTTGTGAGGATTACTTTAGCTAATTTACACCCATGCAGTGTTGAAGCCTTCATGAGTTGGTTTCCTTTCCCTCTTCAATCCAAATAAGGAGCTCATGAACTGTATCCAGCATGGCGGCTTCCTCAATAGGAAAGCAACACTAGAGAATGCTAGTCTTCATTCACAAATCCAAGCTTCCTGTCCTTATAGTCATGGTTAAGGATAACTTTGATGTGCCAGGGGCAAACAGATGCTCACGGGAGACTAAAGACTATGTCTGACTTGCAGTTAACTGCAAGGAAGGAAAGCAAGGCTCGTGTTCAATGCATTAAAGAAAATAACAATGTGAGGACTACAGAACAAACTAAAATGTTGTCAAGATGAAGCAAGAAGAAAAAGGCAATGTCCTCAGAAAAGTGTAATTCGTGAGACATCACTTTCATTGCATTCTAAAATTTGAAGTCACCTCCTGATATATATTTCCTACAGTTTCTCCCAGAGAGAGCCTCCTCTTTTTGTTCAAATAGATAATATCACTTTGGGTGACTAATATCATGTTTTTAAAGCAAGGTTGGTTGCTATGGTAACCTGATAGCATGTGATATTAAAAAAAGAACATGTATCGTTTCACTGGGTTGTTCCATGACTTCCAGCAGAATTGAGAAGCTTTCTCAGGGCACCGTAGGCTTTGCTGACAGAAGGTTGGCAGCAGTTGTTTCGTCTTCTCTTCTGCTGCATCCTTCTGCCGGACTGCCGAGAATCACCCGAGACCCTCTTGCTAGGGCCCCGGAAGGTTAAGGCAGAGATAGAAACGATGGAGCCAACATCAGGCAGGAAAGAGTAGTAATGGTAACACTGAGACTTAACAGAGCAGCTGGGGTGGAGGTGAGAGGAAAAACAGGTTTGCTAGAGGTAGCCTGGGGTGATGGCAGTGATGTTCCAGAAGCAGCCTAAAAAGGACAGTCCCTGAGCAGAAAGGCTCAAAGTGTCACCCACAGCACAGCCCTGATGTGAAAATCTACAGACCTGTCTTCTCAGACTTTGTTACCTTGGACAAGTTTCCTAATGTCTCTGAGGCTCGTTTTCTTCTAAAACGTGAAAACAATTTCCAAGGTCCTTTCTCCAGTCCTAGTCATCTGTGATGGTAGGATCCTGTGTTAGACCAGGGCATCTGAGAGTAAGATCTCAGAGACTCACTGAAGAATTAAAATCCCTCAGGCCCTGCCTCAGATCTTATAAACGAGAAGCTCTGGATCTGAGGCACCTCAATCCACATTTTTTCCAAATGTTCCAGATAATTATTGTGCACAGTCAGTGTAAGAACAGCTGTAATAGAGTGCACCCAGGAAAGCAAAGATTTCCAAGAAGGGTCTGAATGTCAGACTCCTCACCGTAGAGAACAAAGTGAGTTGACTTCTAAGAAAAAAATGTAATAGATAAGTAACTGCCACCTTTGTAGGACCCATTAGCCCCCGGCGAAACTGAGCATCCATCCAACATGTGCCCGGGAGTGAGAACAGGAGATTGTGTTAGTACTGAAGCAGCAGCCCCGGTCTCAGGCTGTTCCTGCCCAGAAACTCCTGGGGAGGGGTCTCCAGAACACTTTTTATTCACACCATATTAAGGTACAAAGTTTCCTGCTGATAAGGTTGTCAGATCAAACACAGGGCATCCTGTTTTTGGGTTTTGGGGTTTTTTGTTTTTTTTTCTTTTGGCTGAATCTGGCAAACCTACCTATTAACTCCTATCCCAGCCTGTAGACAAGGACACATACAAGAGGAAGTAAAGAACCTTTCCTCCGTCTCCACCAATAGGATGTGTTATCTTTCTGGTCTGAACAAAGAAAATTGACCTGAGCTGAAAAAAACAAATTTATAAAATAAAACAAGGTCTCTAAGCCGCCTAAATCATCGCTCTAACCAGGGGCAAAAGAGAAGTAAAACAATAGAAATAGCTTTCCAGAGAAAGCCAGCTTCTCCTTCACTTTGAGAACTCCAAAAACAATAACTTAAGTGTCTAAATTCTTAACCTTCCCAACTGGCTTTGCTCCAATTAACAGCACAGTGACATCAACAGTTTGCAAGTTTTGGTCCCAAGTAAAGTAAGTGTGTATCAACTGTGGAGACAAAAGAAGGTACAGACTCAGTATAAAAATATAGTCAGTTTTAGCAGCAACCCACAGTTCAAAATACAGAGAATAAAAATGAGAATTCATCTCCCTCCCCCCAACAAAAATATTGGAAGATTAGATTGAGATAAAAGTAGAATGCGTGGGGCAAGGGAGCCAGAGGGAGCTCACATTCCAGTCTTAAAGGTTTAAGCTGAGAAACAGATTGACCTACACATAATTCTCTTGGTCAAAGAGGAAGGAGATTAGGCTTGAAGCATTAGAACTTCTCACTCAAAAATGGGGAAAATGGAAACCAGTAATACAGCCAATGGGAAGATACAACCATAGCATGCTCCTTGTAAATTGGGGTCATTCCCCGTTCAAAACAGCCATGTTCTGCATAGAAGACATGTCCCTCTCATTGTCCCAGATGTCCTAGCTCCCCAACTCTCCAGTACACTTGTTTGAGCATCTATTGTGTGCCTAAAGTTGTGGTGATGCCTATTTTGGAGAAGTTTCCATCCAAGCTAGGGAGAAAAGACATAGGCATCTGAAATTATTAGAGACGAAACTGAATATAGCTGCAAAACAGAAGAGAAAAATCCATGTAGGCTTGAAGTGTCAGCACATCCGATGGACGAGGCAGAATTTGAAACGAGTGTTTATGGATGCAAAAATGAGGGATAAAGATATTTGGGGGTGATGAATAGGGAAACAGGAAGTGGCAGAAATGAGAGTACCATATTGGAATAAGGGAGATGAGCAGAGGTATGTGCTGGGAACTGGTAAGAGTTGGGGTTGACCCAGGCAACCCCTGGTAGCTCTCTCTTGCTCCTCTTGTCTCCACATTCCTACCTGAGACTAGTGGTTCCGGGAGGAGGGGCACAGTGGACCCCTCCCCTCTCAGCCACGGTGGACCAAGCCTCATTTGATGATGACTGGAGTCTTGGGGCTTCCCCAAGACCTTGATCCCAGAGATGGTGATGGTGATGAAGGCTGGAAGGCCATAAAGCCATTGGTCCCCTGGTTTGAGGGCTATGCATCTCTCTGAGTATTGCAGATAATGGATCTACCCTCATAAACAAGTTAGGGATTAGAAAAGGCTTTCCTTTGGTCCCCAGACACCCCTACCCCATATTTGCTTTCCACCCTTTCAGGTCACAGTCTTTCTTGCCTATTTCTTCTATCATAGGAGAAACTCTTTGGAGCCAAAGAGTATTTTATTAATATGTCTTCAAAATTGAGACTGAGTGAAGTAGGCAATGCTTAACTCAATGAATAGCTAATGGTAGAATTTCAGATAATAGTAGAGGAGATATTAAGCTTATGTAAAGTAGTCCATTGTCTAATGGTGTCTGAAAGATGCCCGAGAGATCCCTTGCCTAAGGCCCTCTGTCATTTAGATCTTCCATCAACTGTGGAGAAGAATGATCTCTCTAAAGACATTTGGAGGAGCAGAAATGGTATCAGACTATCCGTTGGGCCTCATAAACTGTGTGTTTCTTCATGGCGTCCAACCAAAGACCAAGAAATCAAGAGAAACAGTCTTCTGCATAGTAGGAATTTATTCTAGGTAAGTGCCATTACCATATTTGGAAGACCTATTCTTTTTTATTTAACACGTCTTTCTGGAATGCTCACTATGTGCTCTCTCATTTGTTTGTTAGCACTTGCTTGCAAAAAAAGAGAGAGTTTTAGTGAGCAAGAGAGAGAGCTGCCTAAACAGCGATCCTCAAAACCTGAGGGGTCTAAGAGGCACTGAGGAGGCTGTTGGGAGAGCAAACTCCTGGCCCCATCGCCCAAAGGTTCTGATTCAGTGCATCTGAGGTTAAGCACTTGAATCAGCCTTTTTAGGAAGTGACCCAGTTGATTCAATTATAGGTGATCCCTGGCCACCCTGAGAATCGTTGCACAGAACAACAACAGGATATGGAGGTCAAGAATGAGAAACCTTAAATGGAAACCAAGCAGGCTGAGGCTACATACTGGTTAACCAAGAATCACAGAGGGGATGTGTTCCTCACATTTGTGAAAGAGTCCCTCTGGAAGCTGCAAGGGAAAGCTCCGTTTACCACAGAAGCAGAGCAGAATGGCTGCAAGGACCACGGTTGACAACACTGGAGTTGCCATGGCAACTGTAATCAGTGCTCGAGTAGAGCTGGGAAAGGTCTGGGTGAGAAAGAGGGGGTAAAGAACCTGTGCTAAAGAGGAGGCTGTGTGATTTATCAAGGGCTGCTGTAGCTGTGGTAGATCGCTTCATATCCCAAACATTGGGGAAGCAATCAAAAGGACAGAGGATGAATTCCTTCCAAGAATGGCTTGCAGGTAAAGGGCTGATTCATGAAGCATTATTTGCCCTTTGGGGTTTTCTCCGGACGCGCAGCCTCGGTGACCATGGCTCACGGGCCCAGCCGCTCCGTGACATGTGAGATCCTCCCGGACCGGGGCACGAACCCGTGTCCTCTGCATCGGCAGGCGGACTCTCAACCACTGCGCCACCAGGGAAGCCCCACTTTTGGGTTTTTTCGATTTGTTCTCAGTATTCCTAATATTGGAGACTCAACCAACTGCTAAATGAATCAATCAAAAATAAACTCAAACAATACTCACATATAAGGAATGTCAAAAACAATTCTGGAAAACGACCACCACAGATTTTTATTTAATTAAAAATATTATACATGTTGTTGCATTTTCACGGAAAATATCAAGTTAAAAAACACCAACAGTGTTAGTTTTCAGAGACCCTCGCATCCTGTTCTGCCATCTGCTGCTTTTTTCTGTCTGTGGCATTAACCATGTGTAAGGAATTGGGGCCCCCATGGAACTGGAGCTTCCTTGAGGTTCATACCCACAAGACTCCTGAAATGAGCCATTTTCTCGACGATGATGGTGCTCTATCAAGTTAACTCAGATACCACCAGCTTTGGCTTCCTTGCAAACCAGTGGAAGGAGTTGGCATAAAAGCCCAAAGCCCATGTCAACATCAACTCAGCCCAACATGTCTGCAAGAATGAGCTATGACCTTATCCAGTTTCCAAGCCAGTTGGCAAGTGACCTTGTACTCTACCTGGTGTATTAGTGTCCTGAGTCTCTCCACAAAACTTCCCCTGAACCCATGGTGGGAAGACACTGCCGTATAGTGTTTATACTCAAACTACCAGCAAATACACAAAAGCACATGTGGCCCCCATGCACAATACTATCAAATAAAAAATACATATTGTTACAATACAACCTTTGGAATCACTGGCTGAAATATAGCCATGTGAGTATTTTTTAAGTCTTTATGTAATTATATATTTGTTAAGAAAAATAACAACAGCATAAAAATTTTACTTGAAAACATCATTTCAGCTATAAACTTCTCACAGGTAAATACAAGATGTATACAATACCATCCTCGCTCTTAATTCTTCCTTTGCTTTCTTGGGACTGTACCATTCCCTAACTCATGTCTTGACTCCACATTGTAATGCTGCATCCCAATATTGCTCCCAAGTGAGGGCTTTACTAAAATTGGATCAGGTGTGACAGAACCAGCCCGGCTCTGTTTTTCTGCTCCTTTGTTTTAAATTGTAGTACGCTTAATTTGGGTTCTGCATCCTGCTTTATATTAAAGAGAGATGAATCCCCCAAAATATACAAACAAACAAAAATAGCTGGATAGCAAAAAGTTAGAATTGCCTCAGCTCTTACAAATTGGAACATAGTCTTTTTTCTTCATAATGGTCTCTCAATTGATGGGAATGAAATAAGGCTGAAATTGCTTTTCACATTCTGGCTCAGTTGGGGGCATTTTCACATAGACCCCTGTAGTAAGAGGGCTTCTTTTCTTTAGCTGCCAAACATTAAAAGAAACAGTAATTAGTATCGAGGAATACAGAAGCCACTTCTAACTATAATAGGATTCAACAAATATTGGGTTCCTACCCCACTGAAAAATAGATGTTCACAACATACAGAATTATAAGCCCCAGGAGATTTTCTTGATTCAGCCATTAAAATTCATTTCGGGTAAATAACTCTGTGCTATTGACTTAAGATAGAAATCATTTTCCCTGACTGGGAGATAGCAGAAAGAAACTTCAAGAAAGCTTTAGAAAGAACACCCAAAATGCCTATGATAATTGACTGGGTCTTGTTTGTGAGGGGATGAGCTGGATAAGATAATAAACTTCAATTATTCTCTTTGGGAGCAGTATGTCTCATCTCTACTCCTCACATACTCTTTATTACTTTTTTTCTCGGTCCACATTAGTTCCCAGTTTTTATCACCTCAGTAAATTGAGGTCTAGTCTACTAGTTAGTGTGGCACTTTGTAGCAAATGAGGTAGAAAGAAGCTACAGCGACAGAACAGACCGAGTAGAGGATCCTGGAATACAGTGTAGGGGCGCGGGAGGGAGAGAGGGAGGGAGTGAGGGAGTGGAAGAGAAGGGGAGGGAGAGAGGAAGGTGAGGGAGAGGTTTGTGAATGGCAAAGCCAGCCTCAGGCAAAGGAGGTTGCAAGCGACTGTCAGAAATCTTGACAGAAGTCCGGATTCCATACCTCTGCTTCTTCTACAACAACTGTAGTAAATGAAAACTGGGTTCTCATTTACTGGGCTGGAGAAGAACATGAGGCTTGCCAGTCGAGCAGAATGGGTAACAGGGCGCCCTGGGCATGTGTTACGTGGATGCCTACAGCTTGGTCAAGGAAGGCTCAAGTAGAGGGACATTAACCACCCCTGCGGTCTTCTCCAGCAGCATTTTGCCCAACCTAATGTTTCAGGGTTATTAACTTAAGTACAATTGTCATGAAGATAAAGAGCAAAACAGCTGTCCCGTGTTGTTCAGCTACTCAAAATGAAACCCTATGCAAAATCACACAAACATTCAATGTCAAACACACTCATATAAAATATTAGTCATCCTGAAACCTCAAAGGCCAATGCCAAGGGTTCTAGTGTGTTCTCTACCACTGTCCTTCCTCTTCTTCATTTATCGCTTCATCTCAAGAAAACGCGACTCAACAGCATCATTTGGCCAGTTGTTATCACTAAAGGTATTCTGACCAAGGATGGCGCGTTAGCAGCACGGCACTCACCATTTTGCTCAAAGAAACAGCTGTGATGAGGAAGCTGTAGAAAAACAACCCTGAACTAACTGCTGCCAGGATCCAGAGGAGGAAATCAGAATCCGGGCATGGTTCTGGATCTGCAACAGAGAAGAAAGCAGAATTTCCCTGAGATGCTTTCTAAATTCTAGGGCGGTACTCCCCCAACTGGTGAGAGAAGGAAAAAGTTCAAGCTTCCAGACCTTGATGTCCACCCCTAATTGGAATCGCTGGACCCCAAGTAAGTCTGACTGTTGGGGCTACTTTGCCAAGAGTTTCAGATCAAAGGCCAAGACCAAATTTCATGCTGGGTATCACTCCAGTGTGAGTGCCCCAACCTGCCGGGAGGAAACACACCTTCTCCAGCTCCTTTTATTTTATAAACAGAATGCCGTTTGCCTCGCCACCCATACTGAGTAGGACTCATGCAGTATGCCAGAGAACTCTTAAAGAGAATTCCCACAATCCTAAACATGAACGACCTGAAATCAAGGAGCAAAACTGTTTGCACACAGAGAAGAGACAGCAATGCAAAAGGCGTCGTCAATGATGCTCACCAATGACGTAAATTTGGGTTCCATTGCCCATGCCCACATAGTAGGGCGGCGGGTACATGAGCTCCACCTTGCAGATGTAGAGCCCGGAGTCCGTGGCCCTCAGCCCTTGGATGGTGAGGTTCACTTTGTTCCCACTGGAGGTGCCAGTGCAAGTGGAATCCTCCAGGAAGGTCAGCTCATCTTCCACCATATAGGTCGCGGCGCAGACTTCGTTCAGCTGGCCGCCTGCCTTCCGCAACACCGTCACCCGGACCTCGGCGGCTTTGCCTGACGACCCATATTCACAGACGAAGCTGGCAACACCCCGACTGCTGGCCAGCACCACTGCGGGCTGGGCCACGTGCACCCCTAAAGCAGGAAAACCAAAGGGAACTCAGTGAACTCATGCTTGCCCATGACCAGGTCCAGGCAAAACCCTCAGGCCGGGCAAAGTTGATCTTTGATGACCCCCTCCAGTTTCACCTGTCAGCCTTTCTCTCCCCCCATCAACAAACTCATCACCCTCCCCTACCCCTTTCCTTCTCCACCCACCCCAGCACCCCCTCCATCTCGCCACTGTCTTCCGGTTACTCTCCATGAAGGTGCTTCCTTATTGGAAAACAGTGCCTTGACGGCAGTTGTCTGTGGCATGAAGAACACTGATGTGACAAAGAGAAGGGCTGGCTCTACCGTGAAATAGGTGATTTGGGGAAAGCCATGCCTCCCCCGTGGACTTCATTTTTCCCTCACATGCAAAAGAGGGGATTAGATCAGATGACATCAGAGTGCCTTCCCACTCTGGTATTCTAAGGTTATGATAGAGCTGTGGGACCTATAAGAGTAGTAGGGGAAAGTTTGGAGGCTGAGGTATAGAGTCTTGCTTTATCCCTCAAAGTATACCTTAATAACCTCTACCCACATTGATCTGGCCCTGGACCTCAATCGCCCACGAGGAGCTGAGTCTTGGCCCATGGTGCCGGCCACCCCCTTCCCTGCATTATCACCAGAGAATGAGGGATGCTGCTTGATGAAGGAAGCCACCGAGCCGAGGGCACCGGGTCATTTCCTCTGTAGGCTGAGGCAACCCTGCTGTTCACTTCTATGGGCTTCCCCTGCCACTGTCATCACCTCTTCCACCGCCCTCTCTCCTTCACTCGAACACCTTGTGTTCCTTTGTTCTTTTCCCTCTGGCTTCTACAGGAGAAGGGAGGCCAGCTCTCCATACAAAAGGGCTCACATCGTCTAAAAAATAGTGGCTTCATGACAAATTACTTTCCTGTAACTAACTGGGCCCCTCTCTAGTCAATCAATCACACAAGTGACACTCAAAACTTGAATTGAACCATGTCACTCATTCTGTTCAAACCCTTTCATGGCTTATATACCACTGATTACAAAAACAAATAACTTTCACTGTGTCTCCATAAGCTGATCCTATCTTACCACTCCAATCTGAGCTTCCAGGACACCTCTTCCTGTGCATAAATCACTTTATTCTGAAAACATTAGTCCTTTCCCCCAGGCACCTGTAGTAGGCAACCTGTGCCCTTAGAAGAGAGAATAACACGGCAGCAGCCATTGCCATGGTTAATCCAGCAGCCTTGGTTGGCTAGACAGTAGTTTTCTTTCCCAACCCTCATTTCTGTCTATCAGAGATGCCCTCTGAGCCTCCTTTGTACTATTATAACTCCACCGCAGTACTTAATCAAATTCAGCCCTGTATTAAAGGTTTTTTGTGCATTAATCATTATATCCTGCCCATTTGTTGTGTTGACTCTAAGCTTAAAGAAGACCAAGTTTCCTGCCCTCCGCCGAGGCAAGCTCCCAATTATCACCACTAAATCTGGTTACACAATTTTCCAATATCCACCATGGGAGGATCCCAGTTACAGGTTGAGATAAATTTTCTTAAAAGTAAATTTGATTATTTCTCTGGTATTTAACTGTACATGTTCAAAACATGTAAAATAAGAAAATGTGTATGAATATTTCTTATACAGTAAAAATTAATAATCAAATATCTTTTGAGCACCTACTTTGTATAAACCACTTGGTTTTTCAACCGAGAAGCTCTAGAGGGAGAGAAGGTTGAAATTCACCTTCTGGTAAAACAGTCACCATTTCACACCATTGTAACAGACCAAGTATCAACCTCTAAAGAGCTTTATTTCATCTGAAAACTGGGGAATCTGCACCTAAAGTCCAGAGATAAGTCAGGAGGCAATTAAGTATCTTATCCCAAACAGATAAGATACTTAATTAAGATACTTAATCTTTCTTTCTTTCATTCTTTTGTTCTTTCTTCCTTTCTTTTTTTCATTTATTTTTGTTTGTTTGTTTTACTACTTCAAATTGCTTTCATTTTTTTAAATAATTAGCTAACTATAGAGTTGATTAAGAGGACCCTAAAACCCTGCATTGAGTAAAGAATGCTGAAAGTTTAAACAAGCAGGCTAACCCGTTTATAAAAGTGGATCAGAGGACCTTAAAACCTTGAATTGGGTAGGAAAGAAACTTCCCATAATTTGCCTAAATCAGTGTTCTTCAAAAAGGGAAATTTTTTTTTTTTACATCTTTATTGGAGTATAATTGCTTTACAATGGTGTGCTAGTTTCTGCTTTATAACAAAGTGAATCAGTTATACATATACATATGTTCCCATATCTCTTCCCTCTTGCGTCTCCCTCCCTCCCACCCTCCCTATCCCACCCCTCCAGGCGGTCACAAAGCACCGAGCTGATCTCCCTGTGCTATGCGACTGCTTCCCACTAGCTATCTATTTTACGTTTGGTAGTGTATATATGTCCATGCCACTCTCTCATTTTGTCCCAGCTTACCCTTCCCCCTCCCTATATCCTCAAGTCCGTTCTCTAGTAGGTCTGTGTCTTTATTCCCATCTTACCCCTAGGGTCTTCATGACATATTTTTTTTCTTAAATTCCATATATATGTGTTAGCATACGGTATTTGTCTTTCTCTTTCTGACTTAAGATGTGGCACACATATACAATGGAATATTACTCAGCCATAAAAAGAAACGAAATTGAGCTATTTGTAATGAGGTGGATGGACCTAGAGTCTGTCATCCAGAGTGAAGTAAGTCAGAAAAAGGGAAATCTTGAGCTAACCCTGATTCCAAGCTCAAATGGATTTAGGATGGTGGGTATCTTTGCTCTCTTAAATCACTTAACTTTGCAATATTTTCTTCTCATCTTATAGAAGTGTCTGAAATTGCTCATGTCTCCCAGACCAACTCACACGTATTCATTAAGCTCCCACTCCATGCCCAGCAAACTGCTAAGAGCTGTGTCTCTGCTGATTTGCTGCTGTCGGCTGTCCCCTGCCTGCCTTGGAATACAGAGCTGCCCACGCCAGGAGATTGGAGTCTCACCTTTAGCTTCTGGATTTGCTATAAATCACTGCCCTTGACTGCTAAAAGGAATGAAACCCAGGTGGGAGAAACACCTCCTCCACCTCCATGCTCCAATAGCCTCACTCACCTTTAGAGAAAACGGGGATGAAGAGAAGAGAAAACAGGGCAGTACAGGGCCAGGTCCCAGAAGCCAGGTCCAGCCGAGCCCCATGACTCTGGAAGCCAAAGCAAGCCATGGCTTTATGGGAGCGATGTTCAGGTCTTCAGGAAGCAGAGCGAAAACTTTCAGGATCCTGAAGCTTTGAAATGTGTTTGAACCCACACAGAATCAAGGACTTTATATAGCAGGCTTTGATCCCAGGTATGTACTACACATGTGCACACGCAGAAGGCACCTGAATTTCTAGCCTTTTTGTTTTGGTTTTACGAGAAAGGAAGCCGTGGGTTTAGCTGTTACGTCGAAAAGATAACCTCAAATACTCAAAGTAAAACTGAACAAAACAAGCCAATCCATGGATGGAAAATGCACTCAATTTGAAACTGAAGCTTCTTGTTCATTTTGAGGATAAGTGGAGACTTGGAGAATTTCCTGGAGTGCAGGAGTCCCCCTAAGTCCCAGTTTTATCCAATTGTCTAGGCATATTTTACGACCCAATTTATTTCATTGACACGCGCCCCCCCCCCACCCCCAACAAAAACCTGCTAAGTTGCTGGCTCTCTGAGCCCTTGTGCTAAAGACAGAATTAGTCTGGGCATCATTAATGAAGGCTTTGCATTCCACCTGTGAGGCACCATCTTTGGCACGCTTTGCAAATCAGAGTTTATTTCTCCTAGCTCCATTTAAGATTTTTGTTAGGAGAAAATACCAAAATCACAAGAAATAAATTGATCTGCCTCTGGTTTTGCAGGAAAGAATTCTGGTGCTCTTGAAAGCCTTAACTCAACAAAGACAAAACAGAATTGAAGAAGAAAAAGTCAATGAAAAAGATCCAAGAAATTCAAACCTTCCATCAGAGAATAGACTCTTTTTTCCTAATGGGAAGTTTTCAAGCAGAAAATCCAAGGATTGAGGTGAAATATGACTGAAGTTCTTAAATTTATGAAAGTCGCAGACAGAGCAAATGTTCATCCTCTAAGAAAATACTAAGCACCAGAGACTAACCCACTCTTAAAACTGAGGACTTTTCTTATATTTCAACGATGAAAGACACATTTATTGAGAGCCTATGATATGCCAGAAATTGTGTGTGTGTAGGACTGAATGACGACAAAACAAAAAAGTAGTCAATGCCTCAAAGGACTTCCAGAAGACCGACACACGAGCAGACAGTATGGTGTTTGCTTCCTGCAGCCCTTCATGCTTTCCCTTGTCCAGACTCCTCAGCACAGCAAAGGAGGCTGTGTAGAGTACGGGCCTGACGCCTCTCTTCTTAGACTATCTTCCAGCATCCCCTCACATGCCCCCTTCCTCTGCTCGTCATCTCTCCAACACACCTCTTTCAGGTTTCATCAGCTTAACCAACATTGTTCCTACTGCCTTCTCCCTCCCATTATCTTGTTTTATCCTCCAGCTGTTAGCTAAGGTGCCACCTCTCTCCTGACCTGCCTTTTTCCCATACTCCTCAAACTCCTTATGTAAGCCTTCAAACCCCACCTGAAATGCCAGCAGGCAGTAACAACTTAAAGGACGCTTACTAAGGGCCACATCCAGATACAAAAGTGAAAAATGTATGTTCCTAATCTTGAGAGGAAGTCACAGCAGTCACAAGGCAGACATTTAAACCCATGATCATGAAATTGTGGATAAATGCTGAAGTTGAAGTATTGCTGAAGACATAAAGGGGCAGAAGCCGTTGGTTCAGCCTGTGGAAGTCAGAAAGTGCTTCTCAGAGAAGTAAACGCTGAACTTTTTGTTAAGGACAAGGGGCAAGAGGCGGGTATTCAGACCAGAAAAACAGCGTGTGCCAGGCTAGAAAGGGCGTAAAGCATTCATTACAGCCAGAGAACAAGCCTGGTATGGGGCTCACCAGTACGTGGAAGACTAGGTTCATAGTCTTCAATGCACCACAAGGAGCAAATAGGCATGATTAAGTGCACATTTTAGGGAGATTCCCCCGGCACAGGAGGAGGGGTGGTGAGGATGAGTTCAAGGAGGAAGAAGATATAACCAGGAAAACCAAGGAGGAGACTATTGCAATACCACGGGCAACCAGGAATTGGCAGACTGTTTTCTGTAAAGGGTCAGACCGTAAATATATTGGGCTTTGCAGGCCAAACAGAGTGGTCTCTGTTGCCACTACTCAACGCTGCTGTGGTAAGGTGAAAGCAATCACAAAAAATATGTAAATGAATGGGCATGGCTGTGTTCCAATAACACCTTATTTTTAATGTCAATCATACCTCAATTTAAAAAAGAAATATTTACAAAAACAGATGGAGGCTGGATTTGGCCTCCCGGCCATGGTTTGCCAACTCCAGGTCTAAACTAAGGCAATGACAGCAGTGGTGACAAGGTCCCTAAGGGGGCTAATCCTCAAGCGGTGAGTGGATGGAGGAGTTTAGGGTGACACCAGATTTATGGCTTGGTGCTGCCAGGAATTGTTCAAATGTTTGTCAAGTTTTATCTGATTCAAGTCTCCAAACCATCCTACAAGGCAGGGATTATTGGCTTTCCCAATTTATAGAGGAGAAAACCAAAGCACTGAGAGTTAAGGAGGCTTATCCAATCCCCCATCGTTGGTAGGAGAGCCAGGATTTGAAGTCAATGATGCCGTTAATCACTATACTAAAGCAAAGGCTTTGAAGCCGAAGAGAACTGGATTTGAATCCTAGCATGAAGACTTGCTAGCTGATTATCTGGGGCTAAGGGCCCAATGGCCTTCAGAAAATAGCTGCAATTCTATTGTAAGGATTTCATGAGATAATGCATGTAACGTATATAAAAGACCTATTACGGAGGCTGGCCACTCAGTAACTAGGAGTCCTTTTTATTACAGAGTCACTGAGAAAACAGAAGTGTAATTTACTGGAATAGAAAATAGAAGAAGAGCAGATCAGGAAGTGAAGATGATGAGTTCCATTCGGGCATGTTGACTTTAAGGTATCCACAGATGGTAACATGGAGACCCTCAAAAGCAACCGCCAGTGTGGACCTGGAGCACGGGAGATAGAGCCAAGCTAAAGATATCAGCTTCGGCAACCATGAAGCCACAGGTAAAAATCTCACAGTGCCGAGGCACGTGATGAGCACACTAGAAACATTTTAATAGATAAATGACTGAAAACAGTTTAACATAAAAAGAGATGAGGGTCGTAGTAGAAACTTTTGAAGAACTCTTACCAGCTCCCCTAATTATACTTTTATGAGACTATTTCTGCCAAACAACAGTTGTAAAAACCACTGGGTGAAAGGATGTTGGTGAAAAAGATATATTCACATATATCCTCCCGTAGGTGACTTGATAATTACAAAGGGGAGAGAATAATGGATAAATCTAGCATATACTGCCATAACCAAGTGATCAAACTGAAGATCGCCTATGATGGGCATTCTGACATCAAGTCCAGATGCAATACACTGAGAAGAACACACCTCTGTAGTATTATTGCCAAAATTGCTTAAACTGAATCTAATTATGAAAAAAACAACTAGAAAAATCCATAGTGGGAACATTCTGCAAAACAACTGGCCTTCAAAACTGGCCTTAATATCATGAAAGATTAAAAAATAAAAAACCTGAAAAACTGTTGTAGATTAAAGGCGATTAAGGAGGCATGGCAACAAAATCCAATGTGTAATCCTTGATTGAAAAAAATCAACTATAAAGCATATTGTTGAGAAACTTGGGCAAATTTGAATACAGACTATATTTGATAATAGTATTGCATTAATTTTAAATTTGCTGAGTGTTATCATCTTATTGGGGTTATGTAGGGAAATGTCTTTGGGGGTGATATTTGCTTAAATATTTAGGGATAAAGTCTCAGGATGTTGGCAAATAACCTCAAATGGTTCAGCAAAAATATGTGTATATGTTTGTGTCATCAGAGAGAAAGAATAATAATAATAGAACAACAGTGACAAAATGTTAACAACTGGAGAATCTAGGTGAAGGTTATATCACTGTGTGCATATTACTTTTCTTATAAATTTTTTGTGAGACTGAAAATTTTCAAAATCAAAAGTTGAAATTAGAAATTATAGGGCCGCTATTAATATGGTAGGCACTATAGCACAGATAAGCAAACTGAAATTTAGAGAGAGGAGGTGACTTGTTCAAGGTTATTCTCCAACCCCTTCCCTCACAGCCATTCTCCATGTGGGAGACAGACCCCCACAGAAGATTGGGTTCTCAGGCAGGTTAGCTTCCTGGAGGGATCAGCTGATTTGAGGCACCAGCGGAAGATCAGAGAGCATGAGGATGGAGGTTGGGGTATCTCTTCCCGGCTCTTTCCCAGATTCAGACCCTGTCTCTGGTAGTGACAGTAGCTCTGTACAACTGTGGTTCCTGTCGGGTACCCCCACTTCTATGATGCCAATTCTCACTATCTCTTCCCCTGCTTTTTTCAGTCCTGTAAGTGGTATCAGCTTCCACTGTTTCTAGAGTCTGAGAGCATTAATATCATCTGCCCCTGCCCTCCTTAAGACCTCTAAAATACAGTGACCCCTGAACGATAGGGGTTTGAACTGAATGGTCCATTTATATGCAGATGTTTTCAATCATAAACACTACAGTACCACACCATGCTCAGTTGGTTGAATCCACAGAAGCTGAACCACAGGTATGGAGGAACCATGGATACCAAATGTTGACTCTAAATTATTTGTAGATTTTCCCAAACTCCTGCATTGTTTAAGGGTCAACTGTAGTCCTTTCACTGAGTCTCTTATTTGAACCACCTGTTTCCTGTAGAGTCTCTGATTGACCCAGTCCCTCAGCTAGTAGGTGGTGAAAACTGGATTTAAATCCTGATCTCATCCCGCCCAGTACTTCTTTTCCCCTATTATGTCATGTACAGTAATAATATGTCTTGTCATACTGTTTGTATTTATTACAGTTGTGGGCAATTCTGTCTCCTTTATTTCAAACTCTATTGATAATTCCATCTTGCACCCTCACGCCACTCCTAGCAACTAACTAGGACCTCCTTTGTACATAACAAATGGTGGAGGATTTCTGCATTTCAATTTTGTTCTCAACACTTTTTCTGTCTCTTGCATCTCATTTCCAGCTCTGGGAGAAGTACGAATAAGTAAGGATTCCATCAGAGGACTGACAGACACCAAGGAGCCCAGCACAGTGCTTAAGAGCATGGCTGGAGTCAGACAGACTTGAGTTCAAATCCTGACTCCGCTGCTTACTAGATGTATCCTGGGTGAGGTTTTCGAACTTCTCTGATCCCCAGCTATCTCATCTATAAAATTTGGCTAGTTATATAACCATCTTATAGGGTTATTGTAATGATGGTTATTGGCATTCAACTATGCCCATAAATTGTTGAAAACTGGACCTAGAATACAGTACGTGCCTGGTAAACGTTAACTCATCTATTAAATACAGAGAAAACTATGGATTTCAAAATTCAGCTGTTATATAAAGCCTTCTTTCATTATCAGCGCTAGTGAATGGATGGTATATTAGACTAACTTTCTTTTCTAAAACTCACACATTTATTGAATTTCTGCTGCTGTCATTGTCTCTATCAGTATCTGGAACCAAATAGCTTATTATTTGCTACCTGATTGAGTCTGAAAACTCACAACGCTAGACATAATCTAAGATTTCTCCATTGTGAGATCTCAATTATTCAGTGGTTGAATATTTAAATGTCTAAGCGTGCCGCATCCTTGGATGTTTTCATTTCAGGGTAGGAAGGGGAAAATCAATTTTGTTATTTACTTTTACCACTCCAATTAGAAAAGAAAGGTTGGTGGTAAAGGAAATGAAAATAATTGGCTAAAATTAGGGTTCGGGGATTCACTGTGATTTCATTTCCTCACCATCTTCCTATATCCTACTAGTTTGACTAAACCCCAGACTGGTTTTGTAGTACTCTTAGTGGTTACTGGATTTGAAAGATCTCTCAAGATTTGCATAATTCACAATGATGCCTAGAGTGGAGTGCCTTCAGAATTCCAGAGGAGATATGGGTCGGGTAGGGTAACTGTGTTGTTTTACTTAATTGTAAAACTCCTCTGAATTTGTAAAGCTCATCTTGAGCTTAATTGAACTTTTAAAGGTTTTTATTTTTTCTGAACCTTCTCCTAATTATCCTTTCCCCAACTGGTACACCACCAACCACCCCCCAACCAAAAAAAAAAGAAAAACACCTTTTGTTGAAAGATTTGCACCTGGCATTGACTGTGGTACATACTGCAAAACATCCTTTGCTTGATGGTTTCAGACGTAACGGGTAGAATGAAAAGTCTATATTTGCATAGCGTGCAGTTTCAGGACATCCCGTTACGTTGAGCCTATAATCATGCCTAATTAAGGTTATATACTCTGTGTTTTTATGGTAATTAGCTCATCACAGTACATCTCCTTTCAAAATCGACTTCAAAGGAAAAAGAAAATCATCTACCAAAGTGATTGCTAAAGAAGGATCTAACAATCATCTCACTGCGAAAGAGAGTTAAAGAGAAAGGAAATGATATGCAAAGTGACTGGAAAGAAATTTTAGCTTCATTACCATTAAAGGGTGAAAATATGGGCTGGGCAAGAACTTACTTAAATAAATGTGGTAGGTGAATTTTCAGTCCCTAGGAAACTGTAATCTACATCATAAAGTCAGGTAAAAATGGACGGTTCTGAGCTGTGGACTTTCTGCCAGTCCCTTAGCGGGGAAATAGAGTAGACTCCTGCTGGCTTTTTAGTCTACATTGTCCCCTCGCTGGGGGGAAAGTGGAAACTGTTGTCAGGGAAGCAAAGCTTTATTTGGTGGTCTGGATGACAAAATGCAATGCAGGGGCTGCTTCAGCTGAAGGTTAATCCTCACCTATCAGAGCTTTACTTATGCAGAGATGAAGACAGATATTTTTGAATGAATAAATGACAAAGTCAACTGTGACTACAGCCATCACAAAGTAATGTGAAGGGGGAATCTATGTTCTAATTACCCAAGCTCCTTACTTCGTATGATTGAGTGCTTTTGAATATCTTACCTCCATTTATGGATAATGATCTCATATTTCTGGTTTCAGCCATTATCATCACTGATTATCTCTCAATCTTCTTAGCTTCTCACACCTAAAAAGTACAATTAAAGTTAACTGTGTTTTATCCTTAATCCTTCACCCCTGTTGCAACACAGCCAGCCATGAATATTTTAGGTAAGTGACTTTATCAAAAACCAAGAATAGAAGTTTTCAAAATATCAATAGATGATACTTTTATAGATTGGATAACCGATGCTGAGAAGTAAATTGGCTTGCCCAGGATCACACATCTAAGCCTTATTCCTTCATCATCAAGGACAAATAGACAGAAAGGGATGGATAAATAGTCCAATATTTAACCTGTGATGCTGCACCCCAGCTCTCTTCACCTGAATGGTACTCAAGAGCCTGCCTGATTCCCATTTAGGACAAGTTGAGATGACCCAGTATCATTTCCATTTTACAAAAGAAGAAACTGCACAAGTCACTGTTTACTTGCCTCAGTGAAAGAGGAAGAAACCTTGGAGTATGACTCAAAATTGTCTTTAATGCTGAATAACCCACCCGACACCCAAATAGTTGCTAGCTATAAATAGTGGACATTGGAACTGTCGAATATTTAATGGAACCCATTTTTCCCATGATATTTGTGGCTGGGTAATCTCAGCCTGAAGCACTTATTTCAGATCCTTGGTGACAGAGACAATCATTGTTTTCATATTTTGAGCTGTGTTATTTCAAGCCCTGCTGCTACTGCAGCATTTATGATTTCAGGCCATGACCTCCTCCACACATCCAGTTCAAAGGAAACTGTTATATTCACGCCTTGAATACGGAAAAGGAGCATCTTTAGTCCTTTGCAGTGTGAGTGATAACAACTATGATGATGGAGAAAGGTGTGTTAGATGATAAGGAACACCACGGGTTTGCACAGCATGTTGCAGGCACTGAATCCTAGAGGAAATGTGAGTTCTGCTCTCCCATTTTATAGATGGTAAACAAAGGCCCAGGGAGGCAGACTGATCTACCCAAAATTACATGCACATCCTGTTAGTAGCAGAACGAAGATGAGAGCCCAAAAGTCCTTAACTCTAGTTTAATTCGCTTCTCATGCCTTCACCATCATTCCCCATCTTCCCAAGCCCTACTAAATTAACAGGGCTTCTGACTCTAATTTCCTGCTAGTTTGCAACTTGAAACCCAGCCCCATCAGACTTCCTGGTGGGGCTTGGGTACCCAAAAACACAAATCAGCAAATCAGATTTTATTTAAATTAAAAAAAAATCATGGTCTTATAGCAACACTAATCACAATAGCCAAAAGATGGAAACAACCCAAGTGTTCATCAACTGATGAATAGATAAACAAAATGAGGTATATCCATACAATTGAATACTATTCGGCCATAAAAAGGAATGAAGTACTGACGCATGCTACAACACGGATGAACCTTGAAAACATTATGCTGAGTAAAAAAGGCCATCCGTTATATAATCCTATTTGTATGAAATATCCAAAATAGACAAGTCCATAGAGACAGAAAGCAGTCTATGGATGGCCAGGGACAGGGGGGAGAATCAGGAAATGAAGAATGACTGCTTGACGGGTATAGGATTTCTTCTGGGGGTGATGAAAACGTTCTTGAACTAGACAGTAGTGATAGTTGCACAACATAGTGAATGTATAAATACCTGAATCGTACACTTTAAAATGGTTAAAATGGTAAATTTTATGTTATGTTTATATTTACCATACACACACACAAATATATGGTCATGCCAATGGATTCGGGTGGCATTCACCATCTTAAAAAGTGTATCATTGACATGGCCATACTTTTTTGTTCTTCTCTGAGTGTTTGCGTCTGTTCTTCTCTGAGTGTAATCTGGACACAACACATAGCCAATTTTGCTTCTTTCCGAGAGTAAAAGGGATGATTGTGGGTGGAACTTTCATAAAATTCCACAAAGCTCTTAATAACTGGTAAACATGTCATTATCTGGCTGAGGCAAGGGAGAAAAGATTCTGGTTACTCCTCACCACCTCCAATTCTGACCACACGCCACACTGAACCATTTACCGACCAGAATCTAAAATATGCATCATTTGGCTCTACCTTCTCCTGGGCACAATTTTCTAATAGGTTACTTGGTTGTAGAAAAACTAAATGAGATAGAGGGAGGCCATGGCAGGAAACTTTGGCTCAGTGAACTGTATTATTCAAGCATGCTTTAGGAGAAAATCATTTAGAAGCAGTTGGTTACATTTAGCAGCTTTCGTTAGCAGGCTCTATTTCATGGATTCTGCTCCAAGAGGAAACTCTCTGGCCCAGAGCTTCATCCATGAGTAGGAAGCTAAATAATGGCACCTACTTGGTCACATCAGGGCCTGTTGAAGGCAGCAAGGGTGATACACCATGACTAAAACCCAGGGTCTTTAGGTTTTGTCTGGCACATGTGTAGAGCCCAGTTTCTGTACTCATCTAAGAGAATCATGTTACAGCAATGAAGCTGCCTTTAAAACCCTGAGGAATCCATTTCTTGTGTTTTTGTTAATTCTCAACATTATTTAAATTCAGCCTGATCACATAAAGTTCTTGCCATTTTTTTACATTGGTTGAGAAATGCTGACAAGTAGAAAATACCAGAAACATTTTTTTCCTGTCCTCCCCAAATATAAGAAGGTCAAGAAGCATTGGTCAACTATCTCCCCTGCATTTCACCCTCTGGATAAGAGAGACAGACGTGTGCTTAAAACCAAACGAATTTGTTAGGAATTTTTGATTCACAATATAGAAAAGAGCTAAAGGAAGTTATGACTTATAAATATCAAGTCTTTGCTACTGGAGTTTATTATCTTGATTTACAGGTTAAATTCAGTAACCAAGTTTATGGTGATAAATATTGTTGAGTAAATACATTTTTTTCCTCATCATTTGGAACCACTCTTTTCATTTGAGAAAATAAATCACTTCTCAGTTCTCTGGCTTGCTCTCTAGATATACAGGCCTTCTTTTAACTAGCGTCATAAAATGTCTATGTTAAGTGAATGTCATTTGTATAATCTGAACATATTGATTAACTTCAAAATCTCTTATAGCAAAGAAAAACTTGGGGAAACATCCTCAGGATTTTTATGAGAATGGGAGTAAAGAGGAAGATGAAAAGAAAGAAGAAGAGAAATGAGAGACAAATGGATGGAGCAGAGGAAGGCAAAACAGAAACTTTTTTTAATATATCTTTATTGGAGTATAATTGCTTCAAAATGTTGTGTTAGTTTCTGTCATACAACAAAGTGAATCAGCTATACGCACACACATATCCCCATATCCCCTCTCTCGTGACTCCCTTCCACCCTCCCTATCACACCCCTCTAGGTGGTCACAAATCATGGAGCTGATCTCCCCATGCTGTGCGGCAGCTTCCCACCAGCCATCTGTTTTACATTTGTTAGTATATGTATGTCATTGCTACTCTCTCACTATGTCCCAGCCTCCCCTTCCCCGCTGTGTCCTCAAGTCCGTTCTCAACATCTGCATCTTTATTCCTGCCCTACCACTGGTTCATCAGTACCATTTTTCTAGATTCCATATATGTGCATTAGCATACGGTATTTGCTTTTCTCTTTCTGACTTACTTCACTCTGTATGACAGACTCTAGGTCCACTCACCTCACTACAAATAACTCAATTTCATTCCTTTTTATGGCTGAGTAATATTCCATTGTATATATGTGCCACATCTTCTTAATCCATTTGTCTGTTGGACATTTAGGTTGTAACCATGTCCTATTGTAAATAGTGCTGCAATGAACATTGTGGTACATGTGTCTTTTTGAATTATTATTTTCTTAGGGTATACGCCCAGTAGTGGGATTGCTGGGTCATATGGTAATTCTATTTTTAGTTTTTTAAGGAATCTCCATACTGTTCTCCATAGTGGCTGTATCAAATTACATTCCCACTTACAGTGCAGGAGGGTTCCCTTTCTCCACACCCTTTTCAGCATTTATTAAAACAGAAACTTTAAATGAAAGATAGTTTGCATATATTCAAAAAAGTATCAATTCTGACCTACCTGACAGAATTAATCAACAATCAGAGAACACTGGTTTTGATTGTGGGTGGAACTTTCATAAAATTCCACAAAGCTCTTAATATCATAAAACCCCAAAAAAGATGCTCTGTTAGATGTTTATATACAAAGAATGTACAGATAATGTCACTCTAGTACTAAATTTAGCAAATAAAATTGATAGTAATTGATAAGACTGATTCAGAAACATATTTTAAGCCTTTAACTCAAATTACCACAGTATAAATGTTTTTTTTAACTCACTAGCTTAAAAGTCAGGAAACTCTTGCTTAGATTTAACCACATTTCTATTGACACTGGCTTAGCTAATAAAGTTTTAAGATTTATAGCAGTTTGGGATGTACCAAGATTTAATGCCGCAAAACCAGTTGTTCTGGCAGAGAGACCTCAATTTGAAGCTTTAAAGATTGAAAACCAATCAACAAAATTCACAAATTATTTTCTATAAAATATTTTTAATAACTTCTGAGTTAGTTAATCTTTCCCACTGTGTTTCCCAGCAAACATTCAGCCAAGATAAAACACATCAGGGGAAGATAAAGACTTTCTCATGCTCTTTAATTCCAACTTATTGAGTCAGACTTTAGTTATAGTACATAAGAGATAAAATGCATAAAATGGGGCTTCCCTGGTGGCGCAGTGGTTGAGAGTCCGCCTGCCGATGCAGGGGACACGGGTTCGTGCCCCGGTCCAGGAAGATCCCACATGCCGCAGAGCGGCTGGGCCTGTGAGCCATGGCCGCTGAGCCTGCGCGTCCGGAGCCTGTGCTCCGCAACAGGAGAGGCCACAACAGTGAGAGGCCAGCGTACCGCACCAAAAAAAAAAAAAAAAAAATGCATAAAATGGTGGCATGGGATTTAAGAGTTTGGAGTTATAGATGTGGCTTTGATGCTACCTAAGTGGAAACCACTTTAGTCATATAATTTCACTAGAGTTTAATTTTCTCATCTATGAAAATGAGGAGGCCCAATTAGGAAGAATCTCTAATTTTCATGATATGTAAGTGGAAAAAACAGGTTAGAAAATTGTATTTAGAATATGATCCATTTTGTAAAAATAAAGTGAAAATACATGCAGAATTTTATACAGCAACATGTTAATGGTGATTACATAGAATTTTAATTTTCTTATTTCATCTACCTCTATTTTCCATTTTTATGAATGTACCTGTACTATTTGTGATCAGAAAAACAGATAAGATATTGCAAACAATAAAACTTAAAAGTCTTGTTAATGTTTATAGAGCACTAAGTGTATGCCAAGTTATCAGAACTTTAGCATTCCTATTTTTGTAAAAAGTTTAAAGGAGATAAGATATGGATATAGCTTCCTTTTCATGCAGGTATTTGAAATTCAAGATAAGTCTATATAAGAACTCCAGTTTCTAAAATATCTACCAAAGGAGAATTTCTCCAGCGCAACATATTGTGCCATCAGCTACCCATCACCATCACAATAATCTAAAAGCATTTCTTGTGTTAACTTTCCTAGAATACTATGAAAAATACTGTACACATTAAGAAACACATTCCTTACATACATAATGTACCATACAGATACATAATGTTTATGGACATGGTTAATTAGACATGCAAATAAATGGATTATGTGACCAACATAGGAGAGAAACATTAGTGGGCTAAATTTTAAAAGAGAAAGTTTATTAAATGTAGTCTGATTCAGATCTTAATTCATTGAGATGTTGAATGTGGGAATCTTAAGTTTAAAGTCCATGTCTTACTGGCTGTGACAAGGAGAAACTGATCCTTACAGGCAGGTAGATAAGCCTGGCTTCACATCCCACTGAAAACTTTCCATTCTCTGAATGCACGTCCTTGGTTTCTAACTTTATAGAAACTACACAAGATATACCAAGCAGGTCATTCAAACAGATGACCTGCCATTTAAGGTGGACTTCAGGTGTCAAGGGGTAAAAATGTCAGAATCAGGTATCAGAGAATTCCTAGAAATTCCCATATTCAGTAACATAAATTAGACATGACCTTGAACATAACAAGGGCAGAAAATTAAAGGACCAATCCTAAGCAATTTTAGAAATTCTCTGGCCAATTTCTCTATGTCAAAATTGTATTCCTACTTGATACTTTTCCCTTTATGCTACGGGAGTGTAGTCTAAGGCCCTCAACCATGCCAGCCTCTTTGGCAGAAAGAGGCAAGGGGAAAAGAAGAGACTCAGCTTTCTTTAGCACAGGGAGTTCTTTTAGTTCTCCACACTTAGGTTACACAGTAACATTAGAGGAGACATCGTCACTGTGTCACAAGGAGAATCCCAAGGAAATGGGAGGATGACTAGCTCCCCATAGCTCATTATAGCTGGGAAAACAAAACAAAACAAACAAAAAAAAGCTCTGAGTGATGAAAGATTCAATTGCTTCATCTTCAGCTGGATATGAGCATAAAACTGCCAATCCAAATGGTGGCAGTTCATCAAATATGCCATCTTGGAAGACTGTATTTTTCCAGTGACACTGTCATTGTTTAAGACATCCCTGGAATGCCTCTTTTGAAATTCTTCTCACTTTTGTGGTGGAGAAAATAAATTCCGTGTCTTGTTACTTTACAATTATATTTTGGTTTTGATACAAAATTGGAAACACCTGGTTTGGTCACCAAGGTCCTCAGTTAATGAAGAAATTGTTGAGGGAAAAATACCATATTCATATTCAGACAACAAATAACTGCTGCCTTTGAAAATGTTGGAAGGCTTGTGCTACAGGCCTTTCAATACCAAGAACATTTTCAGTAATGGTGGCATCATAGAACAAAGGATGAGCTCTCACATCTTGGATTTGAGCAAGAGATATAATCCTGCCACACAAGTCATGTGGAGATGGAGAGGAAGGCTGATTCTCTCATTACCCATCACTAGTGATGGACTGCAGATAAGCTTCAGGCCCCTGGGGGATCAGAGGAGGGGTAATTCCAAACCTTCACAAGGCACAAGTAGCAGCACTGAAGCCCAAGGAAAAGATTGTATACGGTGAGTAGAACACAAAAAGCAGGAATTCAGGTAGATAGTAACTGGATTCTTCTTCATTCAGAAGGTTTCCCCACAGACTAATGAGTCCCAGGTCCCAAGATAGAAAGTTTCTGGCCTCAGGGAAAGGGCAAGACAGAGCAAGACAGTCAGAAGTCTCAAAGCAGAAACTCAGTCCTGAGATCCAGACAAAGGGACTTGGAAGAAAGCTGGGCCTTGCCTGAGTATGGAGAGAGCCTAGTGACTATTTCCCAAGGTGTAAGCCCAATAGTCAAAACTTCTTTGGATCCAAGTCTTGGATAGTTACTAATGCTAAGCCTCATTCAGTGAAAGACTGAGAATTTTAGGAGGTAAAACAGAGTCTGAAGGTGAGGTGAGACACTTGGGAACACAGATGAAATAAACTGATCAAGACAGTTTCTTGATTATTCATATTAAATAATGACTGATTGGATGTCCAAGGTCACTTTCTAAAGCGATCAGCACTCATAAATTCTGATACATTTATTGTAGAATATCTATCACTTTACTGACAAACCTAACAAGAAAAATAACATTTCCCTCTGGGTTATTGTCCTTAGAAGGGTGCTATTACATTCCATTGGTTGGTGGGATTTTCCAGTCACCATTTTTTTTCAATTAAACTATCCAAGTTTAGATGGGTTGAAACCACACTGTGGTTTTCAAAGAGCAGGCAAATTGAGACCAGACTATATTCTAAACTCCCCCATGTTCTGGTTTCATTACGTTCTTGAAACCCAGATCAATTTTATGAAAAAGTTGATTAAACTGGGCTTGATTATTAACAAACCTGACCCAGTTAGAACTTGAGGTTGGAGTGAATTCAGCTGTAATTTGGGGGTGCAGTGCTCACAGTAGAAGTGAAACTAAATATGTGCAAGTGTGTAAGAACTGAAGAGGAGGAAAAAATTATTAAGTGATAAAATTATTAACCCAAATCTCGGAGCAATGAGTGGACAATACCTGGTAAGAAAATATTTCCAAATCTAAAAGCCCAGCAATTACTCTAAGACCATAATTCGAAAATAACTTTTCTGATTAAGTGCAAACTTTCCAAGAACATTCACCCTTTATCCGAAACTGAACCATGAGAAATTTCAAACTATAAGTCATTGTTAACTGTTTGCATGAGAGTTGCGTTCTCAGGATGGAACTATCAAGTAATCATTGTTATTTTCTTACTACTATGTTGAGGTAGGAGACAAGAAGTCACTGGGGCCAGAAAAGAAAGAGTGGGAGGGTATGGAGGGAGAGGGAGAGAGAGAAAGAATGAAGGCTTGAAGGAAGGAAGGAAGAGAGGGAGGGAGGAAGAGAGGGAGGGAGGAAGGGAGGGAGGGAGGAAGGGGAGAGGGAGGGAGGGAGGGGAGAGGGAGGGAGGAAGAGAGGAAGGAAGAAAGGAAGGAAGAAAGGAAGGAGGGAGGGAGGAAGGAATGAAGGGAGGAAGGAAGGAGGGAGGGAGGGAGGGAAAAAGGAAGGAAGGAGGGAGGGAGGGAAAAAGGAAGGAAGGAAGGAACGAAGGAAGGGAGGAAGGAAGGAAGGGAGGAGGGAGGGAGGGAGGGAGGGAAGTCAAACAAGCAGACAAGGATTATTAAGTCCATGCATTCTCAGAGCAAGCCAGTTCTGACCAAAGCCCTCAGGAACAGGATACTCTTAGTCAAACTGCTTCTCAGAAACATCATTTTCCTTGGTGCAGTGTCTGCTATCTGGACCAAACCCCCGAGAGCTCTATCTCCAGGGAATCACAAAATAATTAAGCCAATATTGATGCCCAACTCCCCTTGTTATTATCTTTCTAAGCCAGGGTTTCTCAACCTCAGGACTATTGACATTTGGGGCCAAAATGTGATTAAACATATAAGGGTTTTGTTCAGGGAATTATCTGTGACTGAAAATAGGGAAGGAGATAGGGATTTCTGGGATAAACATCAGATCAGGATGCAAATCTTACTCCCAAGGAAAGGAAGGAGGGAAGGAAGGTTGAGTGGAAGCGCTCTAGACCCCCGTGAAGTCTAAGAAAGCTTTGGCCAGACTGTCAAGTTCCTTGAGCCGAGGTGGACCGAGGTGGATTGGCTTGATGTCCTGTGGGATGTTCAGGCAGTCCAGGTCTCTTCAGACTATTCTACAACAGAGAATGGGAGAGAGATAGACCTGAGACAAAATTGTAAATGAATATTGTTGCCCATGCCACGTGAATGTTGTTTCTGATCCTCTTTCCTAATTGGAAAAAGAAAATTCATTTGCCAAGACAATAGCTACATACTACAAGCCTGAGTCCTTACTCATCTGTTCTAGGAATGATTCCTCATATGGTACAGCAGCTGCACTTGGAGCTGCTACTACTATTGTAATCTACAGAACTATTGGGATCCATCCATTTTCTAGAAGGGACTATTCCGGTAAATTAAATGGAGATATGGTAGCAACTACCACCCCTGCATCCTTTAGGTCTTTAATGATGACACTAATCTCCACCATCCCCTTTCCCCAAGATATGATATTGGGGGGGTCTATTATCTTGGATGAGACAGAAAGGGGGTTGGGAAATTTCAAAGGTTTACACTTGGCCTTCCCTGCTATGATAACTCTTATTCCACAGACCAGGAAACCTGTGTGAACTTACTCCATTTCCAAATATATCAACTCCAATTGTGCAGTCCTCTAGGATTCCATTTATTACTTGGCCTCCATAGGCTCTAATTCTAACAAAGGGTACCATGGTGACACTTAGGGGTTCTAAGAACAGACCCTATGTCCATTAACCCTCAGTATATCTGGTTATTCCCCTTTCCCCCATCTGAGTAAGTTGTCATAAGTCCCTTGGGAGAAAGACAGAGGTAATTGTCACAGTATATTCTTGCCACAGTGCTGAAGGGTCCTTCCTCCTAGGTACCTGGTCACCTCTTCAGTTAATGGATTCCAGATCTGAAAACTGGCTCAGGTCAAGGAATTGAGAAAGGGATTTTGACTTTTTATTGGAGCAACAGTCCTCAGTCTCCTGATCCTCCACTCTTGCCTCATTTTTCTTTCAGTCTCATGGCTTCCCAGAGCTCCATCATCCCCATGGATGTTAATAAGCCCAGATCTGTGACTGCCTGTCCTACCATAATCTCTGGCATCCAGAGGAGGCAACCACTGAGCTGCTGATGCCCCTCTCCTCAGCACATTCCCTATGGCCTTGGTGAATGATTTGCCCATGCCCACTTCTTCAGGGTCTTTAGTCCTTCTTTTACCATCTGCTGGGCACCTCAGGCATTTCCACTTTGTGAGTGGTGGCCATTGCTTTATCCAGACTTCTAAGAGTTTGTGAGTTTGACCCATCCCCTACCAACTTCACTAGGTTGCTAAATCCCATGTCTCAAGAAAGCGCTCTTAAGTCAACTAATTCTTTCTTATCCAGTCTTACATTCCAGCCCCCTTGATCAAACCCCCTCAGAATTCAATCCCATGAGTATTCCCCTGGCTCCTGCCAAAACATGCTAGATAATTATTACAATTCTTTGGATGTCAAGTCTCTTTCATGCTGGGTTGAGGCCCAGCATGACCTCAACTATGGTATACTGGGGTTTAGCCTTAGTTAATGGCTTGGCAGGCAGGAGAGGAGGTGGGGTCAGGTCCTGAAGGTGGCCTCTGTTATGGAGGTGAGATTTCTGCAGCATCCTTCAGCACCATAGAACTGCTAGCTCTTAATACAGAAGGCGGGCCACCTCTGCAAGCCAAGAGAGTTTGTGAAGGTTGCAGAGTCAACATCCGCAGGGCACTATCTAGATATCTTTAGCCCATGTTCCAGTATTCTAAATTTTCCCACCAGATCCCTGACCTTTGCATAATAGACCTGCCTTGGCTGAATATTCAAATGTCTTTGGAGTTCTGTGACTCTAACAATTAGGTCCTCAATCTGCCTTTAATTACATCTGTCCTTTTACTGCAGGGGATACAGGGCTCTTTGAGAGCTACCACAGAAGTTCTCTGATTTTCACACTTAGCAATGCTTCCTAACAGCCCCAGCCTGCCAGTATCCTTCTGCGGGGCATTAATACAACATAGTAGTAGCCAGCCAACCCCACTATCTTTGTCTGCATTATTCCTTCCATATTTTTTAATAGCCTGGATCATTGCACCTTACTCAGTACTCCCCTCCACCTGGACATTTTCTTAGGTCATGATGGGTGAAATCTTTAGCAATTGACCTTTTGTCAGGGACTATCTGCATCTACTAGTGAGGACTGTGTCCTTTCACCTGCTGGTTAATGGGACAAGCTAGCCCCAAATTCCAAGATCAAGGTTTCTTCTTCTCAGAAGAAACAAATGCCAAAATGAAATTAAAGATTTTATTCAAACAGATGCATGGGATACAATGAGGAAGGAACTGGAGAAGGCTGGGAGAGCCATCAGATTATCATGCAACTCTAATCCTGAGTGAAAGTGGAAGGGAAGGAAGGTTGGTTAGAAGCTCCATAGTCTAAGAAAGGTTGAGCAAACCTCTGGGGAACCCTCATGCTAAACACAGCTATAAACAGTGTCATGTGTCTCCCATACCTAGGGATGCCTGCCTAGGTAACCCTGTCACATTCAGGCATTAGCTGGGAGCAGCCTGTGGGAAGACTGGCTTCAGTAAAAACAGATTGAGGGGCTTTAGAGTGCAGCATCTGGAGGCCTTGGTCAATTATGCTCCTTGTAGATGAAGATCTGGAAGCCTGGAAGTTTGTAATTTATTTATTTATTTATTTATTGTGAGCTCATCTTCACTGAAGTTGTTTACCATTGGCATCCCAGGGTGTTCAGGTTTGGAGATGTCCCGACCGAGCAGTTTCTAATTTGCTTCTGCTGGAACCCTAAGTGTTTTACCAGATAAAGACTAGTTTTAATGTTATTTCCATTTGGATTACCTACTTCATGCAGGTAGTTCTAATTCAAACTCCATGCACTCACATGTAGGCTTACTTAAAGCTTTCTCAAATAACAAGCCATAATTTTCCCAATCTCCTCTTCATTGGTGGTGTGACAGTCATTCATGTTCCTAAAGTTACACACAAAAAAACTAAGTCCCATATTTTATCTTAAAATCAAGGATTAATTTTATTCTAAAAGGTTAATTTCCAGCAGTGGGACCATGAGTCAAAGAATTGTATGGCTTTTAACATACATATATAAAGTTCTGGGCAAGTCTATTCATTTACATCCCCATCAGAAGTATATAGATTTTGCAGCTTTTCTGATATTCCTATCTTTTTTTAATATCCACAAATTTCATAAATGTGAAAGTTTTCTCATTATTTTAGTCTGTTTTTATTAATTAGTTTTTGCTCATAAAACTGAACATTAACTGACTAAAGAGAAACAGCAATCTGAGGTGCTGCTGCCTGGGGAATGTTTAATCATATTCCACAGAATGGTCAGGAGGATGAAGATCCAACTTCTCTGGAGGTTACTGCCTAGCTCCTGAATCTTCCGCATTCCTGCACCCTGCTCTTTGGTAAGACCAATCCACTTAACCTACCAGGCTCTTTGAAACTTATTTTGCTCACATAACTCCTTCTGTCTGGGCTGCCCTACCTTTTCATTAGCCTGGCAAATGCCTACTTTTCCATGAATTATTTTCTTCTTTCCCCCTCCCTCATCTCCACCCCAATAGATTTACCACTTTTTCTTCTGCCAGGATGTACCTAATCAGCAACTTTTGTTAATTCACAGGTCTTCTCTCCATATTCTATTCCTTGAAGGCAGGGACCATATCATTTTTATTTTCATGTCATCAGCATTTTGAATAGTGAGTGCGCACATAATAAATAAATAAACTGCTTCAGGATTATCTCCCAGAGGAGGTGGGAACGTGTAGCATAGCTTTACATTTATGTTTATTTTTTTTCCTTATCTGCCCTCTTTGCATTTCTTTTCTTTGGTCAATCAGCACACTCATTTATCCATTCTATCAGACTGCCTTCCATTATGGTGGCTTCTCAAAGGCAATAACAAAACCTTTCCAAAAGTACAAACAATCTGTGTTCACATGTTTGGAGGTTCCAGGCAGGTATCAAAAATCACAATGAATATTCCAACAGTCAGGCACTGAGACTTTTTTAAAATCTAGATGTGGAATGTTAAATTGAAAAACATATGGACACCAAATCAGAACTTTCCATTTTAACCTGGACACAGCCCTACTTTTACTAGGAAGCTGGAAAGAATGCTGGTAAGAATCACAGCTGCTCTTATGAATTTGCAACTTCCCAACTGCATTAGAGTTGATAGCACTTGTTCAGTCTCCAACATGCATAAGGAGGAGGTCCTAAATGGTTTCCAGATGTCCATGGAAAGAGATTTCTAATGGTTTGGGGCTGAGAAAAGAATAATAAAATGCTGTTCTTAAGATCCCTGCATCACAGCCTCTTTACATGTTGCTTTAAAGCAATGTTGAAGTGAAGGTATAACTGTCAGGATCACACACACACACACACACACACACACACACAACCCTGGTCCCACACAGCAAATATCTCAGCAATGTTCTCTCTATCATTCCCAGGATAGTAATAGCTTAACAGTGGGCTTGGAGTGTGGGAGAAACCCCTCACTCCTCTTCCCATCTACATTCTCCCACAGCTCTAAGTCTAAGCCTCACTCACATTGGTCCAGAAGAAACATAAGGCTTATCCTATGCTTGACTGTGGGCCATGACTTAACATTAGAAATGCATGAGGAACAGGGTCTGCTGGAAGGAAATCAAGCAAAGGCATCTGTGAGCTGAAAATATGTTGAAAACATATTACAACATGATAACCTAGAGTTTTGGTGACTTTGCTAAACCAGAAAGAAGGAAAAAAGGAAAGAAAACATGTTTCTCATTTCTAGATTTGCATCATCTGGGGTAACTGAATACTTGTGCAATAGACTTCCTCAGGTCTCAGTCTCCAGTAAAGTTGAATTTAAAAGATGTTGCACCTGCTCAGTCTTCCTATAGCCTATAAAATTCAGGATTATTGAAACTATGTCTATAAAACAAAAGAGAGTCTTTAAACCAAGTCTGGTCAGGAGGGAAGGGAAGGCAGAAAGGCTGCCTGACACAATTCCTACTTCTCTCCTTTCACTGTACAGCTCCTCCTTCAGCCAATACAGCTGAGTTCAAGGTGCTTCCCTGTTAAAGTCACTTGACTGCCTTTAGTTCATGTCCAGTCTTGTTTGGTTCTGGAAGAGGGACCAGTTAGAACTGGACATAAAATCTCAGGGAGTACTCCCATACTACGGACCGATCTGAAATACACTGAGACGTACTGCCACTGACTCCTGGCTTCCTTACCAGGAATTATTACTCATTTGTGTATCATGTAGTCTGAACCAGAAAAAAGCACCAGAGTGGAGAGAAAACAACAGGAAAGATGTCATGAACAATACTTATGCAGCCGGATATCGATATACCCATACATGTTATATGCATAATAAATGAAGTGAACTTGATTTTTCTCCACACAAAATTGGTGGAATATTACTGATGACTTGGATATAGAAAACAAAGGATAGACCGTGATGAAAAAAAAAACCAGTGCAAAAGAAGAAGAGGGCAGAAAAGAACATGATTCATAATACGTAAGGCATATACTGTATTAGAGCATTTATGTTCATTTTTTATTATGAAAACAATGTGGTAGCTATGTATAAGTTGGAAAATTCATAAAGGCAATAGAAATTTCTATATCCATAAGTAGTGTGCTAACACAGTGCTGAATGTATACTTACTAGACTGTGAACAAAGTACTCTACCAGTCTTGTTCACCACTGTTAACTCAAAGAATAGCCTTAGGCTGCATGAATTGAGAGATTTTTCTATGCATATACACATATAAAATGGAATTATCTCATCACACTATTTTGCACTTGGCAGTATATCATCGATATATTTTCATGTCAATATATATTCATCTACAGCATTTGCTTGCTATATTTTATGATGGTTGTTTGTACCATAACTTACATAAGGGATCCTTTTTCTATCTGAGACCACTCGTAGGAGGCCTTTCCTCCCTTCTTATTCTCCTTCATCAGAGCTATTCCTCATTCCTTTTTCTTCTTTTTCCTTATGTTTTATAGCAGTATTCTCATAATTTTATGAGCATTATGGCTTCCTGAAGAGCTGGTTAAAAATTCAGACACGGGGGCTTCTCTGGTGGCACAGTGGTTGAGAGTCCGCCTGCCGATGCAGGGGACACGGGTTCGTGCCCCAGTCCGGGAAGATCCCACATGCCGCGGAGCGGCTGGGTCCATGAGCCATGGCTGCTGAGACTGCGCGTCTGGAGCCTGTGCTCCACAACGGGAGAGGCCACAACAGTGAGAGGCCTGCGTACCGCAAAAAAACAAAAAACAAACAAACAAACAATTCATACACGGGATCCCTGCCCCTAGAAATATGAATTCATTTGACTGAAGCCAGTCATAAGAACCTGTACATTTAAAAAAGATCCTTAATGCCATTTGCAGCAACATGGATGGACCTAGAGATTTTCATACTGAGTGAAGTAAGTCAGACAGAGAAAGACAAATATCATATGATATCACTTATATGTGGAATCTAAAAAAAAGGGTACAAATGAACTTATCTACAAAACAGAAATAGAGTTACAGATGTAGAAAACAAACTTATGGTTACCAGGGGGTAAGGGGGGAGGGGGAGGGATAAACTGGAAGATTGGGATTGACATATATACACTACTATATATAAAATAGATAACTAATAAGGACCTACTGTTTGCACAGGGGACTCTACTCAGTACTCTGTAATGGCCTATATAGGGAAAAAAAGCTAAAAAGAGTGGATATATGTATAACTGATTCACTTTGCTGTACACCTGAAACTAACACAACATTGTAAATCAACTATATTCCAATAAAAATTTTTTAAAAACCAAATGAATAAAGAATCTAATGCATGTAAACACAATCAGATAAATGAAAAAATGATCAAATAAACACTGTAAGGTTGGGAAAAAATAAATTAATTAAAAATAAAAATGGTCCCAGGTGATTCATCTGCAGGGGGGATGGGGAGACATTCTGTGAGAATCACCATTTTGCCAAGCTACAGAATACTGCAAGCATGTTTTCACTCTTTCTCAATACTTTCAATCTTCCACCCTCTGGAAGCCCTGGCCTTGTTTTGAGAGGAATATAAAAGGTCTGCTTCTAGATCCCAGAAATCCAAAGTAAAGGACTTGGTGCTTACAGGTCTCAGCCATAGGAGGAGCCAAAACATATAGTCAGTCAGAGACACCCAGGCCTCATTACTTCTGCTGGCTCTGAAAACGGCAAAGATTTGAGACAAAACAGTGACAGAAGTACCCCCTCCTAAGGTCCTCTGATAAAATTGTAACCTAACTCCAATTTTACAGTTGCTTTTGAATGTGTGTGTGTGTGTGTTTGTGAGAGTGTTCAGTTATACCGTACCTCCGATTAGCCTACAAAAAGTCCAAAAAAGCTAGAAGCCATACTGGGAAGTTCCTTTGTTGTTTGTCCTTGCCTGCCCCAAGGGTGAAAGATAGGGTGGCAGAGTTCAACTTAGAAAGCCACTCTTTGTATTAATGACCAGAGCTATCCAGCAATGAAACAAGGTGACTCAACAAGCAGACAGTCACTGGGCGTGTTCAAGCAAAGGCAGGATGACCACTCATCAGGACACAAAACAATTAGAATTAGAGGGAGGTTGGTGTAGATTATTAGGTGACCCTAAGGCTTGTACCAACCCAGACTCTATGGTTCTAGGGTAGGCTGGGAAGTCAGTGAATGTACAGCTTTGCTGAAGGCTTAATAAACACATGAATTTGTTCTTATGGGCTGTAAAAATCTAACAGAGGATTAGTGGGGAGAGGGGTTATCTAGCAGAACATACAGCCCCATGGCCAATTTTACTTATCTTATTTTCTAAAACCCAAGTGTATTATGTAGTAGCTGCCTTATACAATATTCCAAGGTTAAGCTCAGAACTGTATTATCTTTTTCTCAAACTATACTTAAAGTTGAACTGATGGAGTATAGTCATAGAGCAAATGGGTGCTCCAACTGTACCTAAGCAGAAATCATGAATGGATATAACAGAAAATGCATTCGTCCCAGCACAGGGAAAAGACAAAATGGGACAGAGTGTGGAGGAGGTAAGTCACTCTTCTGTGCCATCACCTCTGGGCTGGGTTCTCCTTCCCAGGCCCCTCACCCGCTACACACCAGCCACGCTTAGCCGAATTCACTTCCACGTGAGGGCTTTAGCACAATTTCCCCTTCTACCTGAAATGCTCTTCCCACACGTCTTAATAATCGGTGCCTTCTTGTCACTCAGATTTCTACTTAAAGCTCATCTCATCAATGACATCAGCGACCACCCATGCCAGTGCAGGTCCACAAGTCCCTCCCTATACTCATTTTGGTGCTGATCATAGCCTGATACTATCTTATTTATTTATGATGTGTTTCTCCCTATCAACTCAATAGTTCCAGTGCCTAGAGCAATGCTTCACACATAGTAAACACTCAGTAAATGTGGGTTGAATGAGTGGATGACTAAATGAATAAACACGCTTGTAAAAAACTTTCTTCTTGCAGAGCCTGCTGGGGGGCCGTGTTACTCACGGTACTTTAAACCTAAGCCCTGACCGTAACTTAGCCTTCACATCTTTGCGGCATTGATGGGAAGGGTGAAAACTGGAACCGCCGCTTCAAGGCTGTAAACACTTTTCTGTCTCGCAAGGCGGAGACTCAGAAGAATGTTTGGTAGAGACCAGTCTGTGGTTCTGGGGAAATTATTGGAGTAGGCCTTCAGTTTATAGAACAAAGACCCTAATAATAAATACAGGTGTCTGAGACGTGTCGCACCAGGAAAACGAACTGCTCTTCTGAGAATGTAAAAGGTTGTCTGTAGGGTGGGGAGAACATGCTTCCTTTGAAGAAATGTTTCTTTTCTAAGAATGAACTTGGATGGTGCTGGGCCTGCATGTCTGCGCTGGTTCCCATGGAGCAGGATTTTGTATGAAGAGAGGCATGCAGAAAATCTGTTGCTAGGACCTTGAAAATGCAGGATGTACAGACTATTTCACTTCACGGAAAAGTCAACTGGCCTGGGCTTCGTGCCACCCAGTCAGAACTCTGTCATTACAACCCAACTTGTGGTGCTGTGGAAACCCATGCGACCCCAGCTCTGAGAAAGCTTTAAGTCAATCCATCAGTCAGGCAATCGATAAGCAAGCTGCCCTTTACTTTTGGAATTCAGAAAGGGAAAATATAAGACCTCACACACACACACTTATCCACACACATATACCTCTGTATGTGTATTGTCTGTAAAAGTACTGGCCTGTTACATTCTGTTGTGATGGTGTATAATCTACTCTGTGAACAGGATTGACCTCCTTTAGAAATAAACTAATCTAGGAAATAAAAAGAGCACTGGGAAACTGGACCTTGGAATGAGTTAATAAGGAAAAGCCTCCCACTGTTTGGGACTCACTGTTCTGAACCTGGACCCTGAAAAATTAACAAGTTTTCAGAGTGCTCCTTACCAACTGTTTTTCTTTATAGTGAAATGACAGTATTTGTGACAATCGCTTCCTAAATTATTATAATAAACCCTTCATCCTCACAAAATAATTTGTTTCAGTCATTTGGTCATGTGATAAGTGTTCGTTGAGCACCTGCTACGTGCCAGACACCTTGTAGACACTGAAAAACAGTGGGAAGCAAACCAGACATTATCCCTACCCTTGAGTTGCTCACTATATAGTGGGGAAAGACACGTTAGTCAAATACAACAACCCAATTTCAAATCATGAAGAGAGCAAGGAAGCCATGGAAATGTTTAACAGAGAGGCCTCCAGTCTAGGGAGCAGAAGAGGCTCTCCTAAAGAATTAACCATTCTTGAGCCGAGATCTCAACATTGAATAGGACTACACTAGGCAAAGAGGAGGGGAAGAATATTCCAAGCACAGGGAGTAGTGTGTACAAAAGCCCTGAAGGAGAAGAGAACATGGCACATTCAAGGACTGGCAGGCAGGCAAACAGGCTCCAGATACATCGAGGTCCAGGATGAGGATGGAAACACAACGTGAAGGAGTCAAATCATGCAGGTCTGTGCGTCATGGTAGGGACCTTTGCCTTTATTCTGAGATCATGAGAAGATTTGCAGGGCTTTGGAAAGGTCGTTCTGGTACAGGGCGGGGGTTCCATTGGAGAAGGCAACATGTGACCCAGGAGAAGCATTTAGATGGACCAGTCATTAAGTGATGGTCTCTCAGCTCAAATTGATTCTTCTATACTCTGCATTGTGATGCTGAGGCTAGGAGGCTGAAAACTACGTTTCTACTTTTTTTTTTTTTTTTTTGCGGTACGCGGGCCTCTCACTGTTGTGGCCTCTCCCGCCGGGGAGCACAGGCTCCGGACACGCAGGCCCAGCGGCCATGGCTCACGGGCCCAGCCGCTCCGCGGCATGTGGGATCTTCCAGGACCGGGGCACGAACCAGCGTCCCCTGCATCGGCAGGCGGACTCTCAACCACTGCGCCACAAGGGAAGCCCTACGTTTCTACTTTTGACAACCGGATCCATTTTGGCTCTTGCCAATAGAGGCACTAGAAGGAGACTGCAAGGCTGAAGCAGGAAGAAGGGACTTGCTCTTCTCCATCTGCCCCATGTTTGTGTGAACATCACCCCAGGGCACCGAGGCAGCAGCAATGCCTTCCATTAGCATCAGCTGAATCCACATTGCAATTTTTTCTAAGATGTGCAGAGCTAGTTTCATTACCCCTACCCACACTCCCCAGAGATGCCAGCCCTGACTGGAGACCCCTCCTCAGAGGTCTGGGTCCCAGGCATACAAGCCTCCTCCTGTAAGTTTCTAAGTTTTAGTCATTTTAACCCCTTCTTCTTGTTCCTCCTGCCCCGGGGGTGGTCGTTGCTGTTGCTGCCTCCATGATACATTAGAGTTCTCTTTTTGCTTCTCAATTACCTACTTCACATCACTATGCCTGGTTAACAATTCTTTATGTTAAATTCTCTCTGTCCAAATAGTGTGGTTTCTGTCCCCCTACTGGACCCTGACAGATACAGGGAGCTACCGTAGCAGACAGTGAGGGGTTTAGAGAGCAAGGAAAATGGGGAAACATAGCTTTTTACTTGAAGTTTCTATTCCTACTTGACTGCTCCATAATTGATTTGGTCTTTAAGATTATGAGGAGAGGGTCTGTCTTCTTGTGAGTAATTGGTAGAAACTAGGTTCACAAAAGGTACCTAATAAATATTTATTGAATTCATCTAAATGGGCTTTATAAGAGTTTAAAAGTTCTCAAGGAGCATCGTTATAATTTCTAATTTATTCCACCATCTTTCTAAACATATATGTTTAGAAATAGGTATGTCTAGAAATCAAAGTCTGGGAAGATATAATTGCCCAGTTGACTGTACTAAAATAAATGGGAATATTGTCTAATAATTTTAATGCCGGATTTTGTAAAACACCCTTGAATCCTACTCTCTGATATGAGGCACAAGTTATTTTGCCCAGCTTGATAACAGATTCCCTTTCAAAGACCATTTCCTCAGCAGAAATGAAACACACGGACGTTGTTTGATTTAAGGTTCATATTTAAATGCCTTGGGAGAATAAAAGCCACGAGCTTTCATTTAAATGGATTATGAAAAAGCAGCCTTACATCCCCAATGCTATTAATAAAATATTTAAACTGTGCAATACCTCTATGTAAATGTTAATTATTCTTCAAAGAATATAACTTTTATTAAATTTTTATTTTAATTTAAAATTGCAATGATTTCTTTTAATGTTTGTGTCACTGTACTTGTCAAAGCTATCAATTCACAGAATCAGTACTCTATGTCAAGTTAGCCAAGTTTTTTTCCTTGAACTATCTAAATTTTCTATTAGAAAATTAGTCTATTAGATTCTAGCTCATCTTTCCATATTATAGTATTTCAAGCCACATCATTTTCTCTTATCAGTTGTGAAGTCCTATCGATTTTACCTTTTCAGTTCTTTCACATCCATACCCTTCTATCAGTTTCTTCTTGCACTGCCCTGGTTGGCCTTTGTTACCGCTTACTTGTACTATTGCAGCAGCCCCCTAATAGGACTGCCAGATTTAGCAAATAAAAATACAGGTAACTCAATTAAATATGAATTTCAGATAAACTACAAATACTTATTTTGGTACAAGCATGTCCCAAATATTGCATGGGACATTCTTAAACTTAAAAAATATGTATTTTTTGCTTATCTGAAATTTAAATTTAACTGGACACCTTGTATTTATCTGGCAATCCTACTCTTATTTTTTTTGGCTGCACTACACAGCATATGGGATCTTAGTTCCCCGAACCAGGGATCGAACCCGTGGCCCCTGCATTGGAAGGGTGGAGTCTTAACCACTGGACCACCAGGGAAGTCCCCCTGGGCAATTCTACTCTTAACTTATGTTTTTATCCTCTCCTTATCCCAATTCATCTTTTACATATTTCTACATATATCTAAAAAAGTACTTCTGATAATATCACACCATCACTACTACCCTTTCTCTGCTTTTAATTTTTCAGGCAAGAGGAAGTCATTGATGATTTTAAAATACAGGCACCTTACCCTAGCATTCAAGACTATCACAGTATCCACTCAAAATGACATTTTGGCATTTTAACTTCATTGTTCTCAATTGAATTTCTGCTAGTCACTGACCCCATAACTCCATGTTTTCCTGTCTTGTCAACGTGGGCCAACTTTTAGAATATCTTTTTATCATTAAAAATTCATTTCAGAAACAAAGAGTAATACTACCTATACAGAAAGCACTCAATAAATATTTATGTTTTAATTGTAATTGTAAAATTATAATTATCAGCATTGTCTTGAGACTCCAAGCAAAGAAAGGAAAATGGATGAGATTTTTTTTTAATTGAAGTGAAATAATAATCCAATTCTTATTGCACATTTACTATATGGAACCCCAAAGCTCCAACCCAGAAAAGGAGGTAATACTCTATAATAAATGTAAACACTATTGTGGAAACTAACTCACAATGTTAAATCCTTGACACATGAGAAATCAATTACAGTTATCTAAAATGGAAAAACATGGCACATCTATATGTTAATGAAGACACCCCACCCATACCCAAAATGCTGCTCCAAAAATAAGCTGCAGTTGTTTTCTACTTTCTACTGTCCTTGAGTCACAATTTGTTCTTTCTATTTATATTGAAGAATCCTTTTGAATTTCTGAAAGTTTGTCCTTTATTCTAAAATTTGGGTATTTAGCTTGAACTCATATGAAATACATATTTTAACTTTGCAAGTGTGGTTTAAAAAAAGAATAAATAAAATAATCCCAAACATCCCAAATAGATTTTATTATAAGTTTATAGACAGACACACACACACACACACACTCACACAAGCCATCAGGATCCCAGCTTTTACATTAATTTCCAGCTGGGTGTATTAAGAAGGGTAGATATTAACTTTATTTTTAATGGCCCTTTTCAATTTTTTTTCCTTCAGAAAGAAAAGCATTTTTATTCATGTTTTTTTTTTTTGGCCACACCACACGTGGCATGTGGGATCTTAGTTCCCCAACCAGGGATGGAACCCACACCCCCTCCATTGGAAGCATGGAGTCTTAACCACTGCACCACCAGGGAAGCCCCTGTATTTGTTTAATTGAAGTATAGTTGACCTACAATATTGTGTTACTAGCCCTTTTTAAACACCAGTAACAACAGTGCTTGCATTATGCTTTCCTTCCCCCATAATACCCACTTACATGGAAACTTAAGGTGAGAAAAGAGATTGGCTTCTGAGAAATGATATAAAACAACTTACAGTACCTGAGTTCAATGACTCAAGATGGTGAGGTAGAGACAACCTACATCTCCTTGACCTCTAGTTTTACCAGTTTACACATTTCCAAGTACTCTACATAGATGCTTCACAACCTGCTTCCTTCACCAAGCTTCAAAAAATCTCTCTCCCGCTTTGAGAACAGTTAAATTGCTTCTGTATTAAGAACACCAGATGCTAGTCATAATGGAATCCCTGGCATCCTCGAAGTGCTGGGGAGAATGAAGCATGGGCGTGGTTAAGGGTGAGACCTCAGACAACTGGGAAATGACTCTGGTTCTTCCCAGGGTCATTCAGTCCCCACGATAGTGAATGGATGAGCCAGCACCTTCCCCTACTAGAGCTGCTGAGTTGGCCTCCAGGAAATGAAATGTCTCCACCAACACCAAACCCCAAACTAATGAGAGGAGCAGCACTTCTGGCTTTAATCATACCTCCACTCAGCTCTATGGAAACAAGACTGCTAGCTTGCAAAGAAGCCAGAAATAACACTTCCTCTACTGGTTCAGGCAAGAGCCGACAGACATGTTGAGAGGTCACCGGGTTCCTGCTTCTCTACCTAGAGCTGTGTCTTATTTACAAAGCATGTTGGAGACTTGGACGTTTGGTTGGAGAAGGGAAAAAGAGCTCCAAGAAGAGAACTGTAAGATCATATGCATCACTGTGTCTGGCACAAATTAAGAGCTCACCTAGTGGGTGCTGGAGCTGGCCGCCCCCGGCCCACAGAGCCAGTGTTCAGCCTCGCTTCTCAACTCCCAATTCGGTGACACCATGTGGTTAGTTTGAAATTAGCCGCGGTGGGAGTATGTACACCCTGGCCAGCTGCAATGCTCCGAGCCCTCCTCTCCTTCCCCAGAGAGCCGGTTGTTAGCCATTCACCAGCTCAGTTAATGCTTATTGTTGAAATGTATGGATTGCTTATTGCGTTCCAGAGATTTTTACATATGCCATCTCACTTGATCGTCACAACATTAAAAGCTGAATATAATGGGCAGATATTAGTGTAAAGTAGCTGTGATATCTGTCATCCCTCAGAGAGCCAGTGTTCGCTATCATTGCCTTCATTTCACTACACAGATGAAGAGACAGTGGCTCACGTGATGAAGTAATCGGTCCAAGGTCATCCAGCCAATACGGGCTATTGAACCAATGCTGGGGACTTGAACCAAGGCTGGCTGAAATGAAAGCCTCTGCACGCTCTGTCACACACACCACTGCCTGACCAGGGCAAAGCCAGCAGGGCACTGAGCTGCACTCTGTAGCGATATTACACAAAGAATAAGAAAGTTGAGTTCTTAGTCCTCAGTTCATTTGCTAGAAGCAGCACTGCCTTGCCCTTGGAACCAGGCAAGCAGCGCCCCTACCCTGGCCCATTTCGGGAGCACCTGTGATTTGGAATGCCTTCCTTGAGCTCCTCTCCAGTGCCTGGGAATACCTAGAATCAGCAGTACCATCCAGGCAGGAGCACAAACAGGGACCTGTGTTGGCCCATCCCTGCTTCTCCCTTCGGGGATGCTCTTCCACATTCCAGCCCTCTACCCCAGCCCCTGTACCCACCTGGGGAGGGGTCCACATGGCCCAAGGAGCTCTGGGATCATGGCCCCATGGCCAAGGTTCATTCCAAGAAGGTGGACTGCTAAGCGGATTGTTCCTGCTGGCCAGTGGGGTATTTCTTGCATGGGTCCTTACAGTTATTGAACTGCCAGAATGGTGCTGACATCCTAATTTGGGAAGAAGCTTATTCATATCAGACACAGGATGAATTCAGCGTTTAGGACAACCAGCAACCCTTGTGGTAGGCAGAATGATGGCCTCCAAAGATGTACATAATCCAACCTGGAACCTCTAAATCTCTTATGTTATATGGCAGAAGGGACTGTGCAGGTATAATTAAGGTACAGACCTTAATTAGGGAGAGTAGTCTAGATTATCCAGGTGGGCCCAATCTAACCACATGAGCCCTTAAGAGCAGAGAACTTTCTAGCTGGAAGCAGAAATGAGGCAGAAGGGAAAACTCAGAGAGATTCAAAGCATGAGAAAGACTCAGCCTGCTGCTGCTGGCATTGATAATGGATTAAAAGGGGGCCACAAGCCAAGGAATGCAGGTGGCCTCTAGGAGCTAAGAATGACACCTGGTTGACAGCCAGCAAGGAAATGGGAACCCCATTCCTGTAACCACATGGAACTGAATTCTGCCAACAATCTGAATGAGCTTGTAAGCAAATGCATCCCTAGAGCCTCCAGAAAGGATCACGGTCCTGTCCACACCTTGACTTTGGCCTTGTGAAATCTGGAACAGAGAGCCAGCTGAGCCATGTGTACCCAGACTTCTGACCCATATGACTGTGTGATAATAGATGAATTACTTTAAGCCACGAATAGGTAGTAAGTTGTTATGGCAGTAATAGAAAACAAACACAGGCCACTTGTTTGAACCACGTGTACAGGCCGGTACATGGGCTCTAATCTGTCCACGTCCTGACCAAAGTGCTGCCTCTGGCTACAGCACTGAGGGAAGCAGGATGGGGGCAGGTGTGCTTTATGCTGTGCACCCCTCCCCCCCAGTCCCCCTCTCACCACAGGCTCTTCCAAGTGATGTGCCCCCTGCCTACAACTGGTTGGTGACCTCATGCTCTCCTGGGTCAGTGTTAAGCTATGCCTGGCATGGGACACCCATTCCTTATATGAATAAGCCCACACTCTTCTCCACCTGCCCACGACCACTTCACCTCTCCTCCCAGCTTGGGTGGTATATGAAAGAGGGAGGTGCAGTCATCATGGAAGAAGATCACGTTGTAGGAATGCAATGATAATGATCTAACAATTTCAAAAGAATATGTGATTGGAAGATACGCTGTTCCACCTTATGCTACAACATTCTGAACATGGCCAAAGACCAAATGATCGTTCACATTTTCCTGTGCACTCTGAGTATGACTTGCCTTTGTGATCATCCTCAGAGAGGTCCAATAACAATCTCAGAGACAGGCACTGGAAGCCAGTATTCACAGGCAGCCTGATGGATGTTGCAGTATCATGACTGATGCTGTAATCAGCATTAAGTAAATGAAATGAAGGGATGGCAGAGGCTGGAAGATCTAGACTGTTTCAATACCAACAGGTTCTGAAGAACCATGGCATTGTGATAAGAGCGTTGTACCTTTTCCTCATGGAAGATATGAAATTATCCAGGAACAGTGCATTTGACAACAAAGAGGTGGTTGCCAGACCTAACCAAGGATCTTCATGTGCACTAACTGGACAATAAGTAAATCCATAAGTACCTCTTCTCTACTCATTGTTCTATATCTTCATTGACAAATCATATGGGCCTCACATGGGTCCATATATTTTTGTGATATGTTTTTAATTAAGTCATTTATACAGACAGGGACCCTGGAAGAAAAATTTGCCCAGACCCCTGCATACCCCAAGGCAAACTTGGCATTGTTAAACCCTTCAGCAATGTGGTGGCGACGGGCTGATTGTTCCCCTCCATGAAATACTTGATCGCTGACCCTCAGCCAGAACTCCCCTCACGTCCTAGACAACGAGTGGAAGCAGCAACATGGAGCAGAGGCAGGGGCTTCTCCCAAGTCCACTGCCACCCTGCCTGGAATGGAACCCACATCACGCCTCTCGGTCACCCCGTGTACATCCCCGCCCTCCCCCATTAACTGTTGGGGGACTCCCCATGTTCCCTGCCTGCATAAATAAGGGGTGGTGTGTCATAGGCAAGACACTCAACATAGGACCTTCCCATGGTCCTGACCACTGGTCTTGACCGACAACTTCTGGTTGACTTTTCTGCAGAGGTTAATGCCAGGTCACTAGAGTGTAATTTGGTACAGACCATCAGATCATAGATCATTAGAGGCAGAAAGCACCTTAGAGGATCATCTTCTCCAAAGTCCACACAATGCATGTTAGGATACTGAGGCCCAGTCAGTTCCTCGAGCCTCCACAGGGCAGACCCAGGGGTCTGCACCCAGTGATGGCAGATGGTAAAACGATATGAGCTACAGAAGGTGGTGGTTAAGGACTTGAGCTCTGGGATCAGATTGTTTGAAACTATAGTTCAGTTTTTCCGTAAGAAAAATGAGCATAATATTGAGTTGGCCAAAAGGTTCATTCATTTTTTTCCGTAAGATGACTCTAGTAGCACTCAGTTGTATTTAACTTTGTTCGAAACAATTTTGCTAGATTGTATTGTGACAGCTGTCATATCAGAGTGCATTTTTTAAAAAGTTATCAAAACTGGTGAATTTTTGTGAAGCCATTCTAGTATTGAAATGGAAGAAATAGAGCAACATTTTCGGCATATTATGCTTTATTATTTCAAGAAAGGTAAAAACGCAACAGAAATGTAAAAAAAAAAAATTTGTGCAGTGTATGGAGAAGGTGCTGTGACTGATCGAATGTGTCAAAAGCAGTTTGCAAAGTTTTGTGCTGGAGATTTCTCACTAGACGATGCTCCACGATCAGATAGACCACTTGAAGTTGATAGCGATCAAATCGAGACATTAACTGAGAACAATCAACGTTATACCACGCAGGAGATAGCCGACATACTCAAAATATCCAAGTCAAGTGTTGAAAATCATTTGCACCACCTTGGTTATGTTCATCGCTTTGATGTTTGGGTTCCACATAAGTGAAGAGGAAAAACCTTCTTGACTGTATTTCCGCATGCAATTCTCTACTGAAACGTAACAAAAACTTTCCGTTTTTAAAACAAATTGTGACAGGTGATGAAAATTGGATACTGTACAATAATGTGGAATGGAAGAGATTGTGGGGCAAGAGAAATGAACCACCACCAACCACACCAAAGGCCGGTCTTCATCCAAAGAAGGTGATGTGTATATGGTGGGATTGGAAGGGAGTCCTCCACTACGAGCTCCTTCCAGAAAACCAAACGATTAATTCCAACAAGTACTGCTCCCAGTTAGCCCAACTGAAAGCAGCACCCGATGAAAAGCGTCCGGAATTAGTCAACAGAAAATGCATAATCTTCCATCAGGATAACGCAAGACCGCATGTTTCTTTGATGACCAGGCAAAAACTGTTACAGCTCGGCTGGGAAGTTCTGATTCATCTGCCGTATTCACCAGACATTGCACATGTGGATTTCCATTTATTTTGGTCTTTACAAAATTCTCTTAATGGAAAAATTTTCAATTCCCTGGAAGACTGTAAAAGACACCTGAAAGAGTTCTTTGCTCAAAAACATAAAAAGTTTCTGGAAGAACTTTTGTTGCCTGAAAAATGGCAGAAGGTAGTGGAACAAAACAGTGACTACGTTGTTCAACAAAGTTCTTGGTGAAAATGAAAAATGTGTCTTTTATTTTTATTTAAAAACCAAAGGAACTTTTTGGTCAACCCAATAATAATAGTGCCTAACTCATAAAGTTGTTATGAAAATTACATGAGAAAATATATGCAAATGGTTTAGGACAATGCCTGTGCTTAGACAGCACTAAATTCACATCACTCATACTACCATATAAGGCTGCCTCACTGGTCAAGCAAGTTTCACCTAACTCTACACCTAAGCCAGTGCACAGCAGAGGAAGTTCATTCAACAGGCATGAGTGTGAACCTGCCACGTGCCACATACTATGCTGGTCCCTGGGGGAGTCTGCACAAAGACTTTACAAGATTACGGACACAGATGGTAGGAGCTGCCACACTCCAACCTAGAGGCCATGCTTGCATGTAAAACATGTGGTCCTTCCTCCTGTTGATGTTATCCTTAAACTCACTGCAGCCTGTCTTCTGACTGTGGTACTTCCTTGCTCTTGCTAGGGTCACAGGATTACCAAATTCAGAGAACACATGTCTACTCTTATCTTTATTGATATTTGTCTTTCTTTAAACCATCCTTGAAACTCTCTCCTCTCTTGGAGTATTAGTCTACTCGAGTTGCCATAACAAAATACCACAGGCTGGGTGGCTCAAACAACAGACATTTGCTTTCTCATAGTTCTGGAGGCTGGATCTCCAAGATCAAGGTGCTGGCAGGGTTGGTTCCGGTTTGACCTCTCTTCCTGACTTAAAGATGACACTATCTCTCTGAGTCCTGACAGAGCCTCTTCTCTGTGCATGCCACTTTAGAAGACAGTTTGGTGATTTCTTACAAAACTAAACATACTCTGACCATATGATCCAGCAATCATACTCCTTCTTATTTATCCAAAGCAGTTGGAAGCTGTGTGTCCACACAAAAATCTACACACTAATATTTATAGCAGCTTTATTCATAACTGCTAAAACTTTGAAGCAACCAAGATATCCTCCAGTATGTGAGTGGATAAACTGTGGTACATCCAGACAATGGCTATTATTCAGTACTGAAAAGAAATGAGCTATCAAACCATGAAAAGACATGAAGGAAGCATGAGTGCATATTACTAAGTGAAAGAAGCCAATCTGAAAAGGCTAAATACTGTATAATTTCAACTATATGACATTCTGGAAAAGGCAAAACTATGGAGACAATAAAAAGATCAGTGGTTACCAGGGAGTAGGAAGGAGGAGGGATGAATAGATGGCGCACAGAGGATTTGGAGGGCAATGGAAATACTCTATACAACACTGTAATAATGGGTACATGTCATTACACATTTGTCCAAAACCAGAGAATACACGCCAAGAGTGAACCTTAATGTAAACTATAGGTTTTGGATAATAATGTGTCAACATAGGTTTACTGGTCTAATACATGTGCCACTCTGGAGGGGGATGTTGATAATGGGAAGGCTGTGCATGTGTGGGGGAGGGGTATATGGGAAATCTCTGCATTTCCTCTTAATTTTGCTATACACCTAAAACTACTCTAAAATACTTTTAAAAAAATTAATGGATCCCTCATTCATCAGATCCAATCAGTCACCAGGTTTTGTTGAATCTACTCTCCAAGCGGCTCTCAAATCTGCACCGTTTTCTTCACCCACATTACTTCTGCATTTCTTTCTAGCCCTGTTTTAAATTCTCTCTCCCCTGCGCCTCTCTCTCTCTCTCCTCTTTACACACACACCAGCCATGGAACAGGTTCTCACACCTCTACGCCTCTACACATGCTTTTCCTGTGGAAACATCTTGGTCATCCTTTAATCACTTAGCTCAACTTTTACCTCCTTCAAAAAACCTTCATGAACTACCTCCCATCCAAACTTTGGCTGGGCTCCTGGATACAACAGTATTATAGGATGAAACACCTGGTATGATGATGTCTCTTTTCTGATGTCCAAACACCGCTGAGGGTAGACACTGTCTACCAGTCACCTCAGTATCTGGAGCACCAAAAATCGTGAGAGACAGTGGCTAGAATCACAGACTTTGGAATCAAGTGATGTGGATTCAAATTTTCCTGCCTCTTAAGCTCTCTGAACTTCAGTTGTCTTATCTTTCAAATAGGGGAAGGAATTAGATCTACTACATAGGATAGGGTTGTTGGAGGGATTATTAAATGAGGTAATAAATGTAACGCACTTAGTGTGATGCTTAGTACATAATAGGGTCTTAGTAAATGGTTACAGAGTGAACTAATATATATATATATATATATATATATATATATATATATATATATATATATATATACACACACCTAGTCCCTACGCTCCCTTGGATCAAGACTTGCTATTGGCAATGCAGAGGTGAAAATCATAATAGAACAACCTCAATTCATTTGTTGCAACAATGTTGGACTAAGCTGGACTGTCTGAAATAACTGGACCAACAACAGCAGGGTTTAGGAAGGGGGTGCTCTCTGGAGGGTAAGCTTGCCCAGCACGATTCAGGAAGTTCCACTCCCTGGCTTCTCGCCCTTCCCGCCAAGTCACTCTCTCCTTTTCTCACCACTATGCCACACGCCCCGCACTGAGACTGCACCTCTGTGCACGCGTGGAATTATATGAACTGGAAACTTGTGGTGCCGAAGTGACACAGTACAAACCTAGTGAGATATGACACTTTTTTCCCCATCTAAGTAGAAGTGGCCATTTTGGCTCTAATTCTGATTTCTTGTAAAATCCAAGGAGATACTGACTAAGTGAGTTAAGAAAAACCTGATTATCCCCACAGAGGTTTTAAGGACTGAAGCTCTCCCATTTGGAAGTTTCTAGAAACATAACCACTATGTACAATTTATCGATCTCCATGAATGAAAAATAACCCATACCAATCCAATACCATAGCTCACCAATAATGTAGATTTCTAAAGAGGAAAAAGAAGAAGAAAAACTCCCTTAAAAAATATTTAGAAGAAGTCAAAATCTCCTAGTAGAGTAAACTTTAAACAATTACATTTGAAATCATTCTCATGGTAGCCAGGATTTTCAGAGTTAGGGAATAAAGTATTTCCTTGCTATCATGTTTACTACTGGTAGTTTTTGTTTTGTTTTAGTTTGGTTTTTAATAATCTGTGTACAGCAAGGTTTTTATTCTCTTTCTTGGGGAAGGTGATACTGGTATAGTTTAGTTCATATCATGGACAGTTTGTCATTCCTTTTGACTGCCTACCATTTATTTGAAGAGTTGCCTTTCTTATGAGTCTTCAAGAAAGTCAGAGCCCACCTGCCACTATAAAAACTGAAATGTCAGATACTACCTTTCCAGGCATCCCCTGCAAGTAGTTATGGGCCCAGGATCCAGGACCCACCAATCAGAAGCACCCACTCTGGACTGTGAATCAGGTACTAGCGACACAAAGAAGCAGCAACTCTGAGACTCTCTCTAGAGGTGGCGGCATTTGCAGCAAGATCATGTTTCCATGGCAGCAGTGGTTTCATGCTGTCCCCATCCTCTACCTGGAGCACAAGTGTTGCTGCGTCAGCGACAGAGTACAGTGTCCGGCAAGGGCAGTGGCGGTGGTGTCCTCACCAGAGCACTGTGGGGCATGACTGTGGGTATCGTGCCCTGCTCCTGTAGCTCCAAGCCTGGTTCTCCTATTCTGCCAGCAACCCTACAAGCAACCCAATGTCTTTTTTTTTTTTTTTTTTGGGTACGCGGGCCTCTCACTGTTGTGGCCTCTCCTGTTGTGGAGCACAGGCTCCGGACGCGCAGGCTCAGCGGCCATGGCTCACGGGCCCAGCCGCTCCACGGCATGTGAGATCCTCCCGGACCGGTGCACGAACCCGTGTCCCCTGCATCAGCAGGTGGACTCTCAACCACTGCGCCACCAGGGAAGCCCAACCCAATGTCATTTTAACAAGTGAGGTTAAAGCAGCTGATGTCTGTTTGCATTGCCTACAACTAAGAATTCTGACAGATTCTGAGAACCTAAGGGGAGAATAAAAATTCAGAAAGGTGGACCTGGGCTGTTCCCACCTCTGGGGAGTCTTAGGCCAGTAGTGATGTCTCCTTCTTTTCAGACCCACCACCAGAGAGCTGGCCACCTATGGATGGCTTTTAACATCTCAGCCTGCAACTATGTGTTCAGTGAAGCATAAAAGAAAATAGATCAAAGCAATGAACTGTACTGTACTGAATGTGGAAGTGTCAAGAGAGAGCAAGCAATAGGCACCCATGAACTGTGAACATTTGAAACCACAGATTGAAAATCTGTGCTCCCTTGGGTCTTTCTCTTAGTCTGTTTTGAATAAGGCTCCCATTTCCTTTAAGGTAACTCCAGAGGTATGCAAATAAGTGGTTCAGACTATTTACTTAAAAAAAAATTAATTCAACAAAACTTCAGCAAGGCTGTAGCATGTGTAGAGTACCTAGTGGGGTTTGTGAAAGACTCAGAAATGAATGAGATGCAGGCGTCGACATCTATCCATTTATGAAAATGTCAAGTTACGTGCTCACACGGTACTCCAATTAATTCCAAGTGTTGCATTCTTTGAATACATCCTATAATAAATATTTTCTGTTAGCAAGGAAATCTTGTTTTAAAAAAAATGCTTCCAACATGTGTGAAAAGAGTTTATTCTCCTACATAGATAAAATATATTCATGCAATCTTGTATGCACTAAACAATAATATCCCAGACATTCTGGAAAATCAAAAGTTCTGGATATAGAAAAATCTCTACCTGGCCCATAGATTACAAACTTTAGATGTACGTACTCTTTAAAATATTTGTTTCTACAAGCATTCAGAAAAATCCTTCATCTTCAGGATTCCTCAGCCACGGCCTTTGGGGTAACATCATGAACTCTGATTTTGTTGTGTGAATGCCAGATAAAAGAGAAGGAAATAATTTTACTTAACGCACAGTTTTGAGAGTACAATATGGAGTCAGATTTCAGTGTGGTCTCTTTCCAAGTTAGTCTACTTCCAATAACAGGAATGAGAATAATAAGATTTCAATGCAGGCCCCTGGAGGATGGCCTGCTGGGCCTGGGGCCATCCTGGCACATGTGAATAAGGCTTATAGCAGGACCAGATACAGTGTGCTCACAGGAGCATACAGCTGGCCTTGGGCCCTGCATTCTCCATCCCACTGGGTAATGTCAGTACGTATCCTGTTGTACCAAGAAAGCCTAGGCAAGACCTACTGCTCCCCACAGAAAGCCCGGGGTCCAGATCAAGTCCATGGCCACATGTTTGCTGTCATTCTGGGTCTTCAGATCCCTGGGACTCCCCCAGGGATCCCTGTATTTGGTGTCCCTCTTTTTTTTTTTTTTTGGTTTGTTTGTTTGTTTTTGTTTGTTGTTTTTTTTGCGGTACGCGGGCCTCTCACTGTTGTGGCCTCTCCCGTTGTGGAGCAACAGGCTCCAGACGCGCAGGCTCAGCGGCCATGGCTCACGGGCTCAGCCGCTCTGCGGCATGTGGGATCTTCGCGGACCGGGGCACGAACCCGTGTCCGCTGCATCGGCAGGCGGACTCCCAACCACTGCGCCACCAGGGAAGCCCTGGTGTCGCTGTCTTTTGCAGCCTGCTCCTGTAGCTCCAAGCCTGGTTCTCCTATTCTGCCTGCCAGCAACCCTACAAGCAACCCAATGTCATTTTTTTTGGGGGGGGGTACGCGGGCCTCTCACTATTGTGGCCTCTCCCATTGTGGAGCACAGGCTCCTCTGTGGGTCCTTAGAACAGGTCAGTTCTGAGAGACCACTCACCATCCATCTGCTGCCACACCCCACACAGGGAACTCCCCAGGAAGAGAAGACATAGAAATTCAACTTACCACACTTCCACGTGCTCCATGTTCTTTGTCCTGTGATCTAGGTCTTTGGGGTGACAGTATGGACCTTCCCTTCTGGAAATCAGTGGCCTACAGTCCAATTGCCCCACAGCTTCTCACTCAGCCCAGTGCCCCACAACCAA